>NC_083701.1:30275000-32775000 GCF_033118175.1 Dama dama
AAAAAAAAGTCAGATGTGAATCTGGGCTAAAGAGAATACCATGGCAGACAAATGGAAAGAGATGTTTCTAGACAAGGTCTGTCCACGGATCTCATCAAGAAGATTTGTCCATAGTTTTTATCTCCCTTTTTGTCCATGTTGTGTCTCTCATAAAGTGGAAGAAATTCATTGCTCCTCTAAATGCTATTTATACACCTACTCAATTCATTTCGTTAATTCACTCATTAACCACCATTATTAGGAACATTATTAGGAACATAGTAGATGTTAAGGATGCAAAAATGAGTTAAGCCAATATTTTCAGAGTAGCAAGTGAACCAACCATGCCCATCAGTACACCTGTTCTCCATCATAACATAAATCCAAGCAATTAGAAAGCTCTAGCTCTGAATCAATGTTACGTGCTATAAGAAAAGGGATACATTATTATGTGGTGTGTATGCTTATCAAAGTGCATTATAAACATAGAATTAAATATTTAAAATATACAATGTGTATATCTCAAGCTTTACCAAGATATGATTACAAAATAAAGTCACCTGAATGTCCCAGACCTTACACCAAGATGTACTATTTGATACACCTAAATAAAGTCACTGGTGGCTCAGACAGTAAATAATCTGCCAGGGTTTGATCCCTGGGTCAGGAAGATCACCTAGAGAAGGGAATGGCTACCCAGTCCAGTATTCTTGCCTGGAGAATCATGGCAGAGGAGCCTGGTGGGCTATGGTCCATAGGGCTGCAAAGAGTCAGACAGGACTGAGCAATGGAAGGGGGAAATAAAGTCATGCTTCTGATAATAAATTATTACATACTGAGTGCTCACTCATGAAATTAACTCTCTTCAGTGTCTCTTTCCTACCCCTTTCTATATACACACACATGCGTACACACACATGCACATATATGCATTATTAGTACTATTATCTTTTGATTAAACCATTTGAGATAAGTTGCAGACACCATGACCTTTCACTTCTAAATACCTGGTCATTTATCCTAGACAACTAAATACTGAAATACCTCCTAAGGACAAGAACATTCTCTTACATAACCACAACTCAGCAATCAAACTCAGGAAATTGGCAACAGAGATACATTACTATTATCCAAAACACATCCCATATTCAAATTTTACCAAATATATCAATAATTAAATGTCCTCAATGGCATTTATTCCTTGCATCCAGGGGTCAACCCCAGATCACACATTTTATTTGGCTGTCGAGTCTCTTGTCTCCTTTACTCCAGAATGACTTCTCAGTCTCTCCATGACTTTTATGAACTTCACATTCTTGAGAACAGGCTCATAGTCTGTGGAATGTCCTCCGGTTGGGTTCTCTCATTATCTTCCCAGGGTATTTTTCAGAGTTTCCCAGGGCGCTGCCTCATGTGTGATGTGGAGCCGGTCCTTCTGGTTCTTCCGTCTGGCTGGCTGACTTCACTGCCCTCCACGTGGCTGCTGCCACCTCTACCCTTGAACTTTAAGAGGAGGCTGGGTTGCCTCCTGCTGATGCCACCACTCAGATCCTTGCAGACCTCCAAGAAAGAACGCTGCAGGTTCTAGCCTCCCACTCTAAACCCTGGGTAGTGCGTAAGCTGTGCATAGTCATGTCAGACTCTTTTGTGAGCTCACCAAACTCCTCTGTCCATGGAATTTCCCAAGCAAGAATACTGGAATGGGTTACCATTTCCTACTCCAGGGGAATCTTCCTGATCCAGGGATCAAACCTGTGCCTTCTGCGTCTCCTGCATTGGCAGGCAGATTCTTTACTAGTGCACCACCTGGGAAGCTGAGGGAAACCCTTGAAGATGCTTCTTAACTTTTCACAGCACACCTAAGGCCAGGATATAACTTTTTAACAGAATTGCTTTCAATGCCTGAAGGTATCACAAACATGTGTGTTAGTCACTCATTCATGTCCGACTCTTGTGACCCCATGGACTATAGCCCACCAGGCTCCTCTGTCCGTGGGATTTCTCAGGCAAGAATACTGGAGTGGGTTGCCACTCCCTTCTCCAGGGGATCTTCCCAACCCAGGGATCAAACCCAGATCTTCTGCATTATAGGCAGATTCTTCACCATCTGAGCCACCAGGGAATCCTGTATCACAAGCATAACACAGAAAATAATGTCAAACTTGCTACTGAGAAGTTAACTATGCTTGGGACTTCCCTGGTGGTCCTGTGACTAAGACTCCAAGCTCCCAATGCATGGGGTCTGGGTTCCATCACTGGTCAGGGAACTAGATCCCACATGCCTCAACTGAGAGTTTGCATACGGCAACTGAAGATCTTTCATGACACAACTAAGACCTGGCACAGCCAAATAAATAAAGAAATGAATTTTTTAAAAAAATGAAAGAAAAGTTACTGTTCTTAGAGCTCACAGACTAAAACATGATCCCAGAGTCATTAAAAAAGGTAGTTCCCACCTCCATACGGAAGGCTCAATTCACTCCACCACAAATGTCCCCATAATGTCCCTGCTAGGAAGTCCAGACTCAGCAATGTGCCAGGCCTAGAGGGAAAAACACTGTCCTCAAGGCCCTCACTTCCTGATTTAGGTGGACTGTCTTCCCAGGATGAGCAATGCTAAGGAGACCCCCTACCTTTACCTGGGAACGTCACTTTTAAGCACTAGTTAGGCTCACCTAGCTCGGCAGGTCCCACCCCCCCACACCATGTTTATTAAAATTAGGCTGTCCAGTTTTATGCAACACTAAATGTGGCCACCAAGAATCCAGCCTGGAAGCACTACCACAAGGCAAATACAGTTCCTTTGTAGCCTTTTTTTCTCCATCATGTGGTGCAGAGTAGTATGGTCCTTGAGAAACCCCTACTACAGCTGGGTTTTCATTCCTGATCTCCCGCAAATAAATGCTTGGGTGAGAATCCATTGACGCATCTCCCAGGAACAACCAGCAATTTTCAGACATAAGAAATTCTAAATCTAGATTGAGAAAAAAAAATTATAACCCTGTAGGAGCATAATTGAGCTTAAGATACACCCAATTTACATGACTAAATAGCTGTTCAAAGTATTTGCATTTGGGTTACTTCATCCCATTTTGGCCTTCTTTAAGAAAAACAGTGAGTACTTACTTGCCCTCATATCTACAGAATTAAAAGGCCCATTTAAGTTATGTTTACAAAAACTGATTTAGCAGTTTGGCCCCAAAGGTAAATTCCAGTCTCTACCCGAGAGGTTGAAATGGCTTATAATTTCAAGACTGAAAGGTTTTCTAGCCTCAACTATTTTTACTATTTTAAGTCAAATTTGCAGCTTCTTCAAATACGCCCTACCTTTCCAGCTTTGTCACCCCAAATCCTCTCCCATCTTGTGCTTCTGCCAAGAAAGCATACTTTGCTGATTGTACTTCCAGACTCACCTTTGTACTTCCAGACTCTTGCTTCTGTGGGTCTCGTGTCTTGAATGATCTCCCTACAGTGCTTCCCTGGTGACTTGGAAGGTAAAGAATCTGCCTGCAATGCAGGAGACCCCAGTTTGATCCGAGTGAAGAAGATCCCCTGGAGAAGGGAATGGCTGTGCTAAGTCGATTCAGTCATGTCCGACTCTTCGTGATCCCATGGACTGTAGCCCACCAAGATCCTCTGTCCATGGGGAGTATTCTTGCCTGGAAAATCCCATGGACAAAGGAGCCTGGCAGGCTACAGTTCATGGGGTTTCGAAGAGTCAGACGTGACTGAGTGACTAACACCTTCATGACCCCAATCTCTTAAAATTTTACTCAGCCTTCAAAGACCTACTCAAATGTCATCTCTCAATCTTCCCGACTGGTTATGATATATCTTTTCTCTTAAAATCCCACAGCAGGGACTTCCCTGGCATTCCAGTGGTTAAGGCTCTAAGTTTCCACTGCAGGGGGCAAGGGTTTGATCCCTGGTCAAGGAACTAAGATCCTGCATGCCACGCAGAGCAACCAAAATAAAATAAATTAGATTGTGGTGATGGTTGCACAACATTATAAAAAAAAATAAAAGAACTAATGTTTAATACTTAAAAAAAAATCCCACAGCACAATATTCACATCTTCTTTCTTACAGCAGTTATGTTCTACCTTATGCTGTAGTTACTAGGTTCATATCTTATCTGTTCCACTTGATTTTTTTTGAGGCTGATGAAAAATCCCTGCTCACGTTTGTATATCCCCTGTTGTCTCTCACTTGTAAACAGTAGGCACTCAATATATTTTAGAGTTGAATTGAACTAAAACCCAGTGAATACAAGATCTCACAGAAAACTGATAGCTCTGACCTAAATTACGTCACACGGCAAATCTGAAAATATCAGTTTAAGAATGAAAGATGAAATCTGTTGTCAATTTGCCAACCACAACTTTGGCTAAACACTAACAAAGACAGGCATTGTAAATAAAGCCCTCTTCTAGTCAAAACTAATGGACATTTGATGACAGAGTAGAGCAACTGGATAGTAATGACTCCTGGGTTGGCAAGTTTGAGATTTATGAGAAAAGTATAATTCCCGCTAAATGAACAATAAATTGCTTCTGCTTTCCCTGCTATTTTGTTGGCTATACTGAAAGGTAAATAAAGTAGAAACAAGAACATAATATACTAAGCAAAGATCTTTAGAGACACATATCCGGTGATGTATTGGTCATTCAGTTCAGTTCAGTCACTCAGTTGTGTCCAATTCTTAGCAATGCCATGAACGGCACCACGCCAGGCTTCTCTGTCTATCACCAACTCCCGGAGCTTACTCAAACTCATGTCCATCGAGTCAGTGAAGCCATCCAAACATCTCATCCTCTGTCATCCACTTCTCCCACCTTCAATCTTTCCTAGCATCAGGGTCTTTTCCAACGAGTTAATTCTTCACATCAGGTGGCCAAAGTACTGGAGTTTCAGCTGCATCATCAGTCCTTCCAATGAATATTCAGGACTGATTTCCTTTAAGATGAACTAGTTGGATCTCCTTGCAGTCCAAGGGACTCTCAAGAGTCTTCTCCAACACCACAGTTCAAAAGCATCAATTCTTCAGTACTCAGCTTTCTTTATAGTCCAACTCTCACATCTATACATGACTACTGGAAAAACCATGGCTTTGACTAGATGGATCTTTGTTGGCAGAGTAATATCTTCTTTTTAATATGCTGTCTAGGATGGTCATAGCTTTTCTTCCAGGGAGCAAGCATCTTTTAATTTCATGGCTGCAGTCACCATCTGCAGTGGTTTTGGAACCCAAAAAATAAAGTCTCCCACTGTTTCCATTGTTTCCCCATCTATTTGCAATGAAGTGATGGGACCAGATGCCATGATTTGAGTTTTCTGAATGTTAAGTTTTAAGCCAGCTTTTTCACTCTCCTCTTTCACTTTCATCAAGAGGCTCCTTAGTTCTTCTTCGCTTTCTGCCATTAGGGTGGTATCATCTGCATATCTAAGGTTACTGATGTTTCTCCTGGCAATCTTGATTCCAGCTTGTGTTTCATCCAACTCAGCATTTAGCATGATGTATTCTGCATATAAGTTAAATAAGCATGATGACAATATACAGCCTTGATGTACTCTTGCCTAATTTGGAACCAGTCTGTTGTTCCATGTTCAGTTCTAACTGTTGCTTCTTGACCTACATACAGATTTCTCAGGAGGCAAGTAAGGTGGCCTGGTATTCCCATCTCTTTAAGAATTTTCCACTGTCTGTTGTGATCCACACAGTCAATGGCTTCGGCGTAGTCAATAAAGCAGAAGTAGATGTTTTTCTGGAACTCTCTTGCCTTTTTGATGATCCAGTGGATGTTGGCAATTTGGTCTCTGGTTCCTCTGCCTTTCCTAAATCCAGCTCGGACATCTGCAACTTCACCGTTCATGTACTGTTGAAGCCTGGCTTGGAGAATTTTGAGCATTATTTTGCTAATGTGTGAGATGACTGCAATTGTGCAGTAGTTTGAACATTCTTTGGATTGCCTTTCTTTGGGATTGGAATGAAAACTGACCTTTTCCGGTCCTGTGGCCACTACTGAGTTTTCCAAATTTTCTGACATATTGAGTGCAGCACTTTCACAGCATCATCTTTCAGGATTTGAAAGAGCTCAACTGGAATTCCATCACCTCCACTAGCTTTGTTCGTAGTGATGCTTCCTAAGGCCCACTTGACTTCACATTCCAGGATGTCTGGCTCTAGGTGAGTGATCACACCATCTTGGTTATTTGGGTCATGAAGATCTTTTTTGTATAGTTCTTCTGTGTATTCTTGCCACCTCTTTTAATATCTTCTGCTTCTGTTTGGTCCATACCATTTCTGTCCTTTATTGTGCCCATCTTTGCATGAAATGTTCCCTTGGTATCTCTAATTTTCTTAAAGAGATCTCTAGTCTTTCCCATTCTATTGTTTTCCTCTATTTCTTTGCATTGATCACTGAGGAAGGCTTTATTCTCTCTCCTTGCTATTCTTTGGAACTCTGTTTTCAAATGGGTATATCTTTCCTTTTCTCCTTTGCCTTTAGCTTCTCTTCTTTTCTCAGCTATCTGTAAGGCCTCCTCAGACAACCATTTTGCCTTTTCACATCTTTTTCTTGGGGATGGTCTTGATCACTGCCTAATGTACAATTTCTGGCACCCTACCAGACTTATTTTGAACTACCAGACAGGTTCAAAACTGGGAAAGGAGTACATCAAGGCTGTATATTGTCACCCTGCTTATTTTACTTATATGCAGAGTACATCATGAGAAATGCCAGGCTGGATGAAGCACAAGTAGCAATCAAGTCTAGGTTTGTCATAGCTTTTCTTCCAAGGGGCAAGCATCTTTTAATTTCATGGCTGCAGTCACCATCTGCAGAGATTTTGGAGCCCCCAAAAATAAGGCCTCCAACTGTTTCCATTGTTTCCCCATCTGTTTGCCATGAAGTGATGGATGCCATTATCTCCGTTTTTTGAATGTTGAGTTTTAAGCCAGTTTTTTCACTATCTTCTTTCACTTTCATCAAGAGGCTCTTTAGTTCCTCTTTGCTTTCTGTCATTAGGGTGGTATCATCTGCATATCTGAGGTTGTTGATAATTCTCCTGACAATCTTGATTCCAACCTGTGCTTCATCCAGCCTGGCATTTTGCATGATGCACTCTACATATAAGTTAAATAAGTAGGGTGACAATATACAACCTTGATGTACTTCTTTCCCAGTTTCAAACCAGTCTGGTAGTTCAAAATCAGTCTGGTAGGGTGCCAGAAATTCCACCTGCTCTGCTCTACTTAAGAACTGTGTGCCTGAATGGCCCTCAAATTCCCCTGCAGTTTTAAGAGTTCAAGAAGTTGCATCAGATTGCTGGCAGAGCACTCAGACAGAAACACGGGTCAGGAGGGAGAGCGAAGAGACAAGACAGGATGTGCTGTCAAATATGCTTAAGCGCCAGATGTGGAGGTGTGGAGGGTCTGATTCCAGGACCAGGAACTCAATCCATGCCTCTACCCTCTGACTCATCTGAGCTCTTTCCACAACACTGTAGTGGAAAGTTTAGAGATCACACAGTTCTAGGGAGCCCTGCTAGTGCATCACTTTGGGGACCCCAGGCTTTTGTATTAACGCCCAAGAGGGTGGGATTTATAGAGAAAGAAAGCATTATTCATTTGTCTGCCTTCAGCTGCAGGGACAAGAAAGCAAAAATACAAGTTATTCACCTACAAAACTGAATGGTTTCAGGATAGAAAACTTCAAACATGAATGAATTCCATAGTTTGACCCTCCCTGTCAAAAGCTAGCCTCTTTCTTTCTCCCTTGGGTCTGACTTCATTCTCAGGCTGACTCTATGCCCAGGCAAACTTCCTATCTTTAAGTGGAGAAAGAGCTTATTTCTCAGTAATTCCAACGAAGATCTTAGGACTGGCTCTGTTTGGACTGATTTAGTCATATGTCTTATTGTTATTTAGTTGTTTAGTCGCTAAGTCAGGTCTGACTCTTTTGCAACGCCATGGACCATAGCCTGCCAGGCTCCTCTGTTCATGGCAATTTCCAGGCAAGAACACTGGAGTAGGTTGCCATTCCCTTCTCCAGGGGATCGTCCCAACCCAGGGATTGAACCCACGTCTCATGCATGTCCTGCATTGCAGGTGGATTCTTTAACACTGAGCCACTGTGGATATAACTATATGCATATATGTATCTATGGATTCATCAATATATATACACTGTGTATTGATCTGACATTGCAGACGGCATGTCACTCATAATCCGGGGGGTTGTAATGATTATAATGTTAAACTGTAGCCACTCATTCCTTGTAACATTTATAACTAACAATCATATAGCATTTACCTGTCTCAAGCCTTGTTCTGAGTATTTTGCTGATGTTGGCTCATTTAATTCTCACAGCAATTCTATGAGATAATGCAGAGCTCCCCAAGAGATCTTCTTTGGCTCAACCGAACTCTCCAACTCACCAAGTGACAATGGCCTGCCAGCGTATTCAGGATACAGGAGAGGAACCAAAGCTCACCAGCTGGGTGCTTCAGACACTTCTCTTCCAGGGCAGTTCTTGAAACAGTCTAACAACCTGGGGGCAGGAAAGAGTCCCACATGGGTTCAGTGCAAGATCTGCTTGTCTTAGAAGCCTCACTCTTCACCAGAGCCAATACCTCTGGAATGGCTCCCCCCGCCCCTTTTAATTAATAGATGTATTTTAGAGCAGTTTTAAGTTTCAGAAAAATTGAGAGGAAAGTACAGAGTTCACATGTACTCAGTCCTATATACACATAGGTAGGTAGGTAGGTTTAGTCCCTAAGTCGTGTGCAACTCTTGCAGCCCCTTGGACTGTAGCCTGCCAGGCTCATATGTCCATGGGATTTCCCAAGCAAGAATACTGGAGTGGGTTGCCATTTCCTCCTAAACATGGGTCTCCTGCATTACAGGCAGACTATACCAGCAGAGCCACTAAGGAACCCCATACACACATAGTTTCCCTTACTGTTAACATCTTACATTAGTGTGGTCCATTCATTACACTTGATGAATAAATGAAGACACATTGTTATTAACTGAAGTCCTAGTATATTATCAGGGTTCACTCTGGGAGTACATTCGTTGGGTTTGACAAATGCATAATGTCATACATCCATCATGGTAACCTCATACAGAGTAGTTTAACTATCTTAAAACCCCCATGTATTCCACTTCTTCATCCTTCCTTCTTCCTTCAGATGCCTGGCAACCACCGATATTTTCATTCTCTCGATTTTGCCTTTTCCATAGTGTCATGTAGTTGCAATCATATAATATGTAGCCTTTTCAGCCTTCTTTCATTTAGCAATATGCTTTGAACATCCCTCAATGTCTTTACCTGGTTAATAGCTCATTTCTTTTTATTGCTGAGTAACATTCCACAGCACTGAGGTACCACTGTGTGTCTACCCATTCACCTACTGAAGCATTTGATTGTTTCCAAGTTTTGGCAGTTATGAATAAAAGCTGCTATAAACATTCATGTATAAGTTTTTGGGTGGGCCTAAGCATTCAGCTCATTTGAGTAAATAGCAAGGAGCATGAGCATGATTCCTGGATCATATCTCCTGTAGGATTTTTATAGATAGAACTACAAGGATCCTGAAAAGTACAAGCCTAGTTTTAAGGACCACCCTACTCAGGGAAACCCAGAGTTTGGCATGCCCATAAATGCTCACCAGACATTCAGAGATTTTTTTCTACTTCATCCCAGTCCGGATGCATTTTACCATTCAGGGTTCACTGTTACCATGAAGAACAGTGTCTAGTAACACAGTTGACATTTCTACTTTCATCGGTTGGAGAGTCAACTGAGTCTCACAGAGGGATAATAGGTTTTGTTAAACCCTTTGCTCACAGTTATGTATTTTTATTTCCTCCACTTTTCAAATGAAGAAACCGAGGCACAGAGAGTACCCAAGATCACATAGCTGGCAAAAAGTGAAACCAAGAATTAGATGGAGGCAATTGACCCCAGAGCCTGTGCTCATGAACACTGTGTTATACTGCCTCAAGCATTACTTGTCTTTCTTACAAATGGAGGTAGTGTTTATGTAAATAAGTCATGGGTTAATACCCCTAGAATATTAGATTATGAGCCTGTGACCATGAAAGTTGCCCTGATACTGATTTTATCTAAAGGCCTTTCTATCCCTGTGCTCCGGGGGAAATTTTTTTCAAAGCCTCTCATTTTCAGAGGGTGGGGAAGTCCCCAGGGTTTCTGGGGACTCTCACCCACTTAAGGCCTCCAGATCTCCTCTGACTCAGGCCCCAGCATCAGAGCTCATTGTCTCTATTTTATTTCCCACAAAAACCATGATGCAGAATTTGGCTACTTTACTGGTTTTCATAAGAAATGCCGTCTCGAGCATTTGTGATTTTGTAAAATTTCCTGAAGGTGTATGAGGTCACCGAGTCACCTTGCTTAATTCATCGTATTCCAGAAAACATGACTTTTGCTCAAGTTCATTTCCCTTCTCTTCCTTTCCCTCCCTTCTCCCTCTGCCTCACCTCAATTGCAAATAAATCTCTTTTGACTCTTCTTTCCTCAGAAGACTTCAAAGCACCTATACCCTCCCAGGGAAGTACTGCTTTTTCTTTACAGGCTTCCCAGGACTGTATCCACAAGAAAGGATACATGTTATATAATAATTTCCCCCATCTCATTATATTACAATCAAGTTAGCTGATTAGCAGTCCATTCTGATAGGGCTTCAGTGACTCTATTTGATAACAATGACACAATGACCAAAACATCTGGAAAAGAAGAGAAAGCCAAAGGCAAAGGAGAAAAGGAAAGATATACCCATTTGAATACAGAGTTCCAAAGAATAGCAAGGAGAGAGAATAAAGCCTTCCTCAGTGATCAATGCAAAGAAATAGAGGAAAACAACAGAATGGGAAAGACTAGAGATCTCTTCAGGAAAATTAGAGATACCAAGGGAACATTTCATGCAAAGATGGGCACAATAAAGGACAGAAATGGTATGGACCAAACAGAAGCAGAAGATATTAAAAGAGGTGGCAAGAATACACAGAAGAACTATACAAAAAAGATCTTCATGACCCAAATAACCAAGATGGTGTGATCACTCACCTAGAGCCAGACATCCTGGAATGTGAAGTCAAGTGGGCCTTAGGAAGCATCACTACGAACAAAGCTAGTGGAGGTGATGGAATGCCAGTTGAGCTCTTTCAAATCCTGAAAGATGATGCTGTGAAAGTGCTGCACTCAATATGTCAGAAAATTTGGAAAACTCAGTAGTGGCCACAGGACCGGAAAAGGTCAGTTTTCATTCCAATCCCAAAGAAAGGCAATCCAAAGAATGTTCAAACTACTGCACAATTGCAGTCATCTCACACATTAGCAAAATAATGCTCAAAATTCTCCAAGCCAGGCTTCAACAGTACATGAACGGTGAAGTTGCAGATGTCCGAGCTGGATTTAGAAAAGGCAGAGGAACCAGAGACCAAATTGCCAACATCCACTGGATCATCAAAAAGGCAAGAGAGTTCCAGAAAAACATCTACTTCTGCTTTATTGACTACGCCGAAGCCATTGACTGTGTGGATCACAACAGACAGTGGAAAATTCTTAAAGAGATGGGAATACCAGGCCACCTTACTTGCCTCCTGAGAAATCTGTATGTAGGTCAAGAAGCAACAGTTAGAACTGAACATGGAACAACAGACTGGTTCCAAACTGGGAAAGTACATCAAGGCTGTATATTGTTGCCCTGCTTATTTAACTTATATGCATAATACATCATGCTAAATTCTGGGTTGGATGTAGTACAACTGGAATCAAGATTGCTGGGAGAAATATCAACAACCTCAGATATGCAGATGATACCACCCTAATGGCAGAAAGCGAAGAAGAACTAAGGAGCCTCTTGATGAAAGTGAAAGAGGAGAGTGAAAAAGCTGGCTTAAAACTTAACATTCAGAAAACTCAAATCATGGCATCTGGTCCCATCACTTCATTGCAAATAGATGGGGAAACAATGGAAACAGTGGGAGACTTTATTTTTTGGGTTCCAAAACCACTGCAGATGGTGACTGCAGCCATGAAATTAAAAGACGCTTGCTCCTTGAAAGAAAAGCTATGACCAACCTAGACAGCATATTAAAAGCAGAGACATTACTTTGCCAACAAAGATCCATCTAGTCAAAGCCATGGTTTTTCCAGTAGTCATGTATAGATGTGAGAGTTGGACTATAAAGAAAGCTGAGTACTGAAGAATTGATGCTTTTGAACTGTGGTGTTGGAGAAGACTCTTGAGAGTCCCTTGGACTGCAAGGAGATCCAACTAGTTCATCCTAAAGGAAATCAGTCCTGGGTGTTCATTGGAAGGATTGATGCTGAGGCTGAAACTCTAGTACTTTGGCCACCTGATGTGAAGAACTGACTCACTGGAAAAGACCCTGATGCTGGGAAAGATTGAAGGTGGGAGGAGAAGGGGTGACAGAAGATGTCATGGTTCGATGGCATCTCTGATTCAATGGACATGAGTTTGAGCAAGCTCCAGGAGATGGTGAAGGACATGGAAGCCTGGCATGCTGCAGTCCACGGGGTCGCAAAGAGTCAGACACGACTGAGTGACTGAACAACAACAACCACCAGACTGAAGAGACAAAAGCGAGTCTCCGGCAGCAGGATGTGGGGGAAACTCCCAGCCTGACCATCCAGTGCCCTCCAAGGTCAGCTCCTGTTTACCGATTTGATTTGACTCATGTTCTTGTCTCTCCTAACTCTTGGTTAATCGCAACTCTCCTCTATTAAAAAAAAAATTTTATTTATTTTTAACTGGAGGATAATTGCTTTACAATATTGTTTTGGTGTCTGCCCTACATCAACATCAATCAACCACAGGTATACATACGTCCCTTTCCTCTTGAACCTCTCTTCCACCTCCCACCCAGTCCCACCCTTCTAGGTTGTCACAGAACACTGGGTTGAGATCCCTGAATCATAGAGCAAATTCCCACTGTGTATCTGTTTTACCTGAGTGGTGTCTTATGTTTCCATGCTACTCTCTGAATTCGTCCCACCCTCTCCTTCCCCTACTGTGTCCCCAAGTCTGTTCTCTATGTCTGAATTGCACCTCTCCTCTTAATATGGTTTTGCTCGTACACTTCGGCACATACTCTTACACTGCGCTGGGTAATGATTTTTTAAGCCTCCCCTAATGCTTTGGACCCTCTTCATTCTTTTAAGTTGTCGCTGGAAGAAGGCAGGTCTTGTACATTCTGTTTCAGCCTGATGCATGGGACCTGGACACTGGTGAAGTCTAATTACCAAGAAATAGAGCTACTTGCTTTACTCTGACCCAAGCTCACAATGTATCAGTGTGTCTGTGACCTACACCAAAGGACAACTTGGGAATTCTTTGCCTCCCTTGCCAGGCTTCCAGTCGACCACTTGAGTTTATGCATCCTGCTCAGAGGACTGTCCTCATGCAGTGATCAGATGTGTACTGGGCAAAAGTCTAAAGCACACGCAGGGGATTTCTCATTTTCATGAGGAATGAATGGCTAATGGATGAGATCTTGAAGCACAAACTGAAAAATATTTTTACCCATGTAATGGAGCAATTTTCTTTAATATGTTAACCCGTTTAGTCCAGCACACTTTCTGGATACTTTCTTGGTGTCCCTTTCAGGAACCATACGCCTAGTCTACTGGCTGGACACACTCTGGGCAACCAAGTGATCTTTTAGATAACTATGATGGTAGAATTCAGGTGTAAGATACATGAAACAAACAGGAACAGCAAAAACATACTGAATATCTATGCAAGGCACGAGAGGTGCTGGGGTTCAGATCGTAAAACATTGAATTAAAACATTACCATATGCTATGTATAAAATAGATAACTAATGAGGACATACTGTATAGTACAGGGAACTCTACTTAATGCACTGGGGTGACCTGAATGGGTAGGAAGTCCAAAAGGGAGTGTATACATGTATATGTATATGAATAGTTGATTCACTTCCCTGTACAGCGGAAACAAACACAATATTGTAAATCAACTATAAGTGTTAGTCGCTCAGCTGTGTCCGACTCTTTGCAACCCCATGGATTATATCCTGCCAGGCTCCTCTGACCATGGGATTTCCCAGGCAGGAATACTAGAGCAGGTAGCCATTTCCTTCTCCAGGGAATCTTCCTGATCCAGGGATCAAACCCAGGTTTCCTGCATCACAGGCAGATTCTTTACTATCTGAGCTGCCAGAGAAACCCGTGAAGCAACTATATATATTCCTGTAAAAGTTAATTAAAAAAATAAAGCATTATCACAAATTGTGAAATGTTCTTGGAATGAAAAGTGCAGGAGGCAGACACAGAATAATAGGGGAGAGTGACCACCCAGGGAAGGCCTTTCTGAGGAGGTGATGTGAATTGGGAAAAAAAAAAAAACAGAAGACAGTAATCATGTAAGCAGTTGAAGGAAGGGAGAATGTTACAGCCAGAAAGAACAGCATATGCAAATTCCCTGGGGGAGGTATGTTGAAGAAACAAAAGAAAATCAGAGTTGCTGATGGATAGTGAGCAAGGGGCAGAAGAATACCAGACAAGAAGTGAGATATGGTTAGTGGCAGGAGGGAAGGCTATAGAGAGCTTGCATATAATTCTATATGAAATAATGAAGCCACTTAAATGGGAGAATAACATGAAATGATTGAAATTCCAAGTCATCCTTGTTTCAAAGTGCATGAAGAATAGGTCATAGGACACAGAAGAGAAAGTGGGGTTTCTCATCCTCTTGGTGGTTGAATCAACATGACTTCCTATTGGATTCTGTCTGAGAAGTGAGCAAAAGAGGAAGCAAGTATGACTTAGATTTCCCGATTGAAAGTCTTAATTAATGACACCATCATGGGGAAATCTGAGGGGAGAATGCACTTGCGAGAAAGAGCAGAAATGCATTCAGGTTTTTTAATTAAGTTTCAGCTGTGTGTGAGACAGACAGAAGGGGAAGTCCAGTGGGAAACCAGAAGATACACCTAGAACCTGGAAGGGGAAGTTTGATCTGGAGGAAGGGATATGGGGGTTATCAACATACAGATGGCATTTAAAGCTGTGGGATACAGAGAAATCTATTTCATTTCTATACACTAATAACAAAAGATCAGACAGAGAAATTAAAGAAATGCTCTCTTTTACCACTCCATCAAAAATAGTAAAATACCTAGGAATAACCTACCTGAGGAAGCAAGAGATCTGTACTCCAAAAACGACAAGATGCTGGTGAAAGAAAGCAAAGATGACATTAAACAGATGGAAAGATATACCATGTTCTTGGATTGGAAGAATCAATATTGTCAAAACCCAAGACAATCTACAGATTTGATGCAATCCCTATCAAATTACCAATGGCATTTTTCACAGAATTAGAACCAAAAAAAAATCTTAAAATTTGTATGGAGACATAGAAGATCCCAAATGCCAAAGCAATCTTGAAGGGGGGAAAAAGGGAGCTAGAGGAATCAGGCTCCTTGACTTTAGACTATATTGCAAATCTACAGTCATCAAAACAGTATGGTACTAGTACAAAAATAGAAATATAGATCAATGGAACAGGACAGAAAGCCTAGAAATAAACCTATGCACCTATGGTCAATTAATCTACAAAAAAGGAGGCAAGAATACATAATGGAGAAAAGCTAGTCTCGTCAATAAAAGGTGCTGGGAAAACTGGACAGCTACACGTAAAAAAATGAAATTAGGACATTCTTTAACACCTTACACAAAAATAAACTCAAAATGGATTAAATAAAAATGTAAGACTAGATACTATAAAATTCTTAGAGGAAAAATAGAGAGAAGACCCTTTGACATAAATCACAGCAATATCTTTTTTGATCCATCTCCTACAATAATGGAAATAAAAACAAAAATTAACAAATAAAAATAAACAAAACAAATAAACCACAAACAAAACAAAAAGGCAACCCACAGAATGGGAGAAAATATTTGCAAATGTTGAGACTGACAAGGAGTTAATCTCCCAAATTTATAAACAGCTGAATGACTCAGCAGGTAAAGAATCCACCTGCAATGCAGGAGACACAGGAGACATGGGTTCAATCCCTGGGTTAGGAAGATCCCCTGGAGAAGGAAATGGTGACCCACTCCAGTATTCTTGCCTGAAAAATCCCATAGACAGAGGAGCCTGGCGGGCTACAGTCCATGGGGTGGCAAAGAGTCCAACACAACTGAAGCGACTTAGCACACCTGTGGTTCAATATAAAACAAACAAACAAACAACCCAATCAAAAATTGAGCAGAAGACCTAAACAGACATGTCTCAAAAGAATAAATATCGATGTCCAAGAGACACATGAAAAGATGTCAGCATCACTAGTTATTAGAGAAATGCAAATCAGAGCTACAATGAGCTATCACCTCACACCAGTCAGAAAGGCCATCATCAAGAATTCTATAAACAATAGTAAATACTGGAGAGAGTATGGAGAAAAAGGGACCCTTTCACACTCTTGGAATGTAAATTAGTATAGCCATTATGGAGAACAGTATGGGGGTTCCTTAAGAAACTAAAAATAGAGCTACCATAAGATACAGCAATCCCACTCCTAGTCATATATCTGGAGAAAAACATCGTTTGAAAGGATACATGCACCCCAATATTTACTACAGTGCTGTTTACAAAAACCAAGTCATCGAAGGAACCTAAATGTTCACCAACAGATAAATGGATAAAGAAGATGTGTTACATACATACAATGGGATATTATTCAGCCATTAAAAAGAATGAAATAATGCCATTTGCAGCAACATGAATGGACCTGGAGAGTATCATACTAAGTGAAGTAAATCAGACAGAGAAAGAAAAATATTGTATGATATTGCTTACATGTGGAATCTAAAAAAATTATATAAATGAACTTATTTACAAAACCAAAACAGACTCATTGACTTAGAGGATGAATTTTTTGGTTACCAGGGAGAAAGAGCACAGCGGAGGGCAAGGAGGAAGTATAGATTAGGAGTTTGGGTTTGACATGTCTACTCTGCTATATTTAAAACAGATAACAACAATGGCCTACTGTACAGGACAGGGAACTCTGCTGAATACCCTGTAATAACCTAAATGGGAAAGGAATTTGAAAAAGAATAGAAACATGTATATGTATAAATGAATCACATTGCTGTACGCCTGAAACTAACACGGAATTGTTAATCAACTATACTGCAATTTAAAATAAAAAATAAAAACAATAAAACCATGGTAACAGGTGAGGTCCCCAGGAGACCGTGGTAGGAAACTAGGAGAGAAGGGCCCTTGACCCCAGCCCCTCCCCCAAGTCTTTCCCATAGTTCCTAGTCCTTCCCTCCTTAGGCTCCTCGGTAAGCAAAAGATAGAGTGCCCCTCTTCCCTCTCACTAAGGAATCTAATGACCTCTGAACAACTGAGCCAGTCCTGGTCATCCTCTCAGAAAGCCTAGGCCTTAAGCCTGGCCTCATACTCTGTCTTCTACTCTTTGAGATAAGTTTCTTTCCCAAGCTTCTAGGTGGACGAATGATCTTCATGCTCAGAAAAGAAAAGAAGGAAGAAACCCCAAACAACATTGCTATCACTGCCCAGCTAAGCAACTACACCAATGAACAAACTACAGCCTGAACTCTCAGAAAGAAGATTACTTCACTGGCCAAGTCTCGAGGGATCGTCTGCCGTACCGCTATTCGTCTTGGGGTGAATCATGCTTGCAGACTGCTCTGCTGCGCTGGGGCAGTCAGTGTTTCAGGGTGTAGCATGGATCGCATGCAAGGCTGAAACAAGATATCTTGACTGGCTCAGGGCCAACCGCAACCACCATGGATAAGCGTCTGTTCCACTGAAAGTGGGTCATGGAGCTGACGTGCACCTGTAAAGACATCACATATCTTTCCGTATGGTGTGTGAGTTTCAAAGAGTCCATTGTGTAATTATCTGCTCTCCTTATGTGAAATGGTCAGGATCTTCTCTTATCTCTCTGTGGAAACTCCCTCCTCCTGGCAGACTCACCCTCTTGCCTTCTCCCACCAATAGCTCCTGGACTGAGCCGGGAATGAATTCCTGTTTCAGAAAGAAGCAAACAGGAAGTGTCCCAGTTGTGGCTGTGGATTACCCGCAACACTGGGGTTTCCTTTCGGTGTTCCGAACCTCAACGTTGTTCAACTTGCCCTGCCCCCCTCCTTCCGGTGCAACATCAAGCCACTCTTCTGGCCTTTCTCTGCAGCGCTTAAGGCTACTTGTTTCTGTCCTTCCTAATGGGTTCCTACCCTACCATCTTCCCTGACCAGTGTTACTGTGCTGCTCAGATTAGTGATCTGATTCACAGCTTTGTCACGAGTCTTTACTCACAGGAGCGTCCAGGCCCCTGGCTCCTTATCAGGTTGCAGACCTGCTGTGCAGCCCAGGTCTACAACCTGGACCTGCTTTTTGCTCTGCCGGTCCCAGCTTCCTGCCTGTCTTTCTGCTAAGCCACCAACCCTACAGTTCCTCTGCTGACATGCAATGCATGCGTGCACACTGCTTTTTGTTTCACGACTGCTCTGAAATTGTGCATGCTGTTGTTGTGCATCTTTATTTTATATGTTTCACAAAATTTTGGCTCACCAGTTATCTACTCCATCTCCGACTGCTTCCTGCCAAGAGGGTCTACCTCCTGCAGCTTTGCCCTGGTGGTCAGCATGGATGTGCATCGCTGCACCTAAGCGGGGTTGCCACTGCTTCTTAGAAGTATGTCTTATTCCCGTCCTAGGAATGCCGCTTCATGTTAGCTCATCATCCAGAGTTTCTTGGGAAATCGGCATGCAGCCAGTATGTGCAAAGATTAGGTCAGGGTGGGACTAATACACTGGTGGATTCCAGCCTTCACTGACGCCTGGGTGAACATACAAATGAAGAATCAGGGCAAAGCTATGAATCAGATCACTAGTCTGAGCAGCACAGACTAGTTAAGATGTAGCTATATATCCCATAAGTTTTAAATTTTACCACCAAAAAAACCATGAGTCAGAACTTGAAAAGTGTGTGACTTTCAAGACTTAAAAAGAACCTCAGGTCCCCATCTTTTGATGGGTAGGAGGCTAGACCCCAAGGAAGGCATGTTCTTCAGCACTCACTTAAGATGTGATCCAGTAGGATGTTAGAGAGTCAAGGTATATTCTCTGCTTCTGAGTAGGGGGCCCTTATAACATTTACCCAGTGGGAATTTAAGAGAAACCTGTATGTAGGTCAGGAAGCAACAGTTAGAACTGGACATGGAACAACAGACTGGTTCCAAATAGGAAAAGGAGTACATCAAGGCTGTATATTGTCACCCTGCTTATTTAACTTCTATTCAGAGTACGTCATGAGAAACGCTGGGCTGGAAGAAGCACAAGCTGGAATCAAGATTGCCGGGAGAAATACCAATAACCTCAGATATGCAGATGACACCACCCTTATGGCAGAGAGTGAAGAGGAACTAGAAGTCTCTTGATGAAAGTGAAAGAGGAGAGTGAAAAAGTTGGCTTAAAGCTCAACATTCAGAAAACTAAGATCATGGCATCTGGTCTCATCACCTCATGGGAAATAGATGGGGAGACAGTGGAAACAGTGTCAGACTTTATTTTTTAGGGCTCCAAAATCACTGCGGATGGTGACTGCAGCCATGAAATTAAAAGACACTTACTCCTTGGAAGGAAAGTTATGACCAACCTAGATAGCATATTAAAAAGCAGAGACATTACTTTGCCAACAAAGGTCCTTATGGTCAAGGCTATGGTTTTTCCAGTGCTCATATATGGATGTAAGAGTTGGACTGTGAAGAAAGCTGAGAGCCAAAAAATTGATGCTTTTGAACTGTGGTGTTGGAGAAGACTCTTGAGAGTCCCTTGGACTGCAAGGAGATGCAACCAGTCCATCCTAAAGGAGATCAGTCCTGGGTGTTCATTGGAAGGACTGATGCTGAAGCTGAAACTCTAGTACTTTGGCCACCTCATGCGAAGAGTTGACTCATTGGAAAAGACACTGATGCTGGTAGGGATTGGGGGCAGGAGGAGAAGAGGGCAACAGAGGATGAGATGGCTGGATGGCATCACCGACTCGATGGGCATGAGTTTGAGTAAACTCCGGGAGTTGGTGATGGACAGGGAGGCCTGGCGTGCTGCGATTCATGGGGTCGCAAAGAGTCGGACACGACTGAGTGACTGAACTGAACTGAACTGAACTGAACTGAAATGACTGCTGAATGTTTATTATACTTTCCCAAGCTTTAGTGCAGAGAGAATATTAGGGCATGAAGAGAAAATACTAGAGCAACTGAGGGGGGCGGGTAGAGATACTGAGAAAAAAGGGAATGAGAAATTATGGCTAAGATATTAGATTCTCTTTGGGATTATTTAAGGAATACAATTTGGGATTACATTTAAGTATGCTGGCTGCTGGGTTATATCCCAGAATATAACCCCATGCAGGTGCTGCTCTCACCAGCTGCAGTGAAACAAACCACGCTGGGTGTCAGTCGTCGTTAGGAACCGCCATATTAATACTCCACACATCAACCAGACTGATCCTCACAAACATGAATGATGACTGCTCTATCCCTCGCCACCCACCCCCTCACACTGAGATGCTCCAGTGGCTTTAAAGATGTTTTAAAAAATAATTTACTTATTTATTTGGCTACATTCCGTCTTAGCTGTGGCATGCAAGATCTTTAGTACTGGGGTGCATGGGCCAGTCCCATGGGCCAGGCTTGGTTGCCCCATGGAATATGGGATATCTTAGTTCCCTAGGACTTCCCTAGGAATCTCCTGCATTGCAAGTTCAATCCACTTCCTGCATTCCGGTTCAATTGTTGTGCCAGGAAGATCTGCTGGAGAAGGGATAGGATACCCAGTCTAGAATTTTTAGGCTTCCCTTGTGGCTCAGCCTGCAATGCAGGAGACCTGAGTTCAATCCATGGGTTGGGAAGATCCCTTTAGAAGGGAAAGGGTACCCACTCCAGTATTCAGGTCTGGAGAATTCTATGGACTGTATAGTCCAGGGTGTTGCAAAGAGTCGGACACAACTGAGCAACTATCATTTAGTTCCCCAGACAGGGATTGAACCCAAGTCCCCTGCACCGCAAAGTAGATTCTTAACCACTGGGCTACCACGGAAGTCTCTCCCTCTCCCTAAGGCTAAATTTAAGCTCTTTTAATCTGGTATCCGAGGCTCTTCACCATGGGATCCCTATTGTCTTCCAGCCTCCTTTCTTGTCACTCACTTCCTTTTGTCTATACTTCAGGAACACCAAAGTGTGAGTTTCTTGCTCATACCATGATGCTTTCCTTTATTCATACTTTCCTAGAATCCCCTCCTTCTTTTTTGCCTGATTAACTCCTACTAACTGCTTAAGATGATTCAAGTGCCATCTCAAAGAAGTCAGTGCTGTCTTCCAGGATGATTACGTGTTCTTACTTGACTCACCCCAAGCCCTTGCATATCCATCATTAAACTTATCACTTGGCATTCAAATTATTTATTTATGTGTAGCTTTTGTTCTTCAGAGCTTGGCAGGTGCTCAGCAAGTGCTTCTTTAATAAATATTTCTGAAAGACAGAGCCAGTGACCACAGAGAATGTGTGTGGGGATCCTTCCCAGAGAGGTTAACAGAGGTTTAATAAATGCTTCTTGAGTAAGTGGCAGGTGAACAGTTTATTGCTGAAATAGCAGAATCTGACCACAGTTTATAGTCCTTACCTGCATGGCAGTTAATACCAATAATGGGTCATAATTTATAGAACTTCTTATTTTTTACTTGTTAGGTTACTGAAATTCTGATGGTATAAGCTAGTCAGCTTTTCCCTGCCAGCATA
Source organism: Dama dama (assembly GCF_033118175.1). NCBI lineage: Eukaryota > Metazoa > Chordata > Mammalia > Artiodactyla > Cervidae > Dama > Dama dama. The sequence continues at coordinate 30,296,835 of NC_083701.1, forward strand.
TTAGAGAAGAGTGCTAAATGCCTGATCTTTTCCCATGGCTTGCTGACTTCCTAGCATGGAGTCAGAGCCAAGACAAAGAAATTAGAAGTCAATGCAGTAGTTCCTGTGGTGGAGAGAACTAGTTATGTGGTAATTGTGATAATGTCTTATTTGATTGTGCAACCATGGCTAAGGCCTTAATGGGCCTTGACACAGCTATGACATTTAGATTATATTTTGGGGGCTATAATATGAAATAACAGACACTTGGTAAGGAATTTTTTTTTATCAAATGTCAAGATTATTAGAAATTTGTGGCACTGTCTGCTGAGGAAATCACGTCTACAGCTTCTTCTTATCTTATAACTTATATTACCTCTTCCTTATGACTACTTTGGAATCTTACTGTGTGTTTGTATGACCCCCTGATCATAGTGAAATGACTTATGAGTGGGCCAATTATAAAACTCAGCTGGAGTTTAAAAATAAACGTATTTGATTGATACAGAGATTGTCACCTGACCTAAGATTGACAAAGAAAACCCAAGATTGTTGGACTTGGTGAAAGAAAGGTTGAAAGCTGCAGGATGTTAAGACTTGGAAGATGAATGTAATCAATTTGCAAAGAGGAAAGAAATGAAAGATATAGCTCTTGGTAGATTTGAGGAAATCTTCCAGCTATTCCTTTGAACCAACTACTCTTCCCACAGTTTTGTTTTTTGTATTTGTCTTATTAAAGGTTTGCTCCATTTTCCTGTTGAATCAAGTATAAATACTATCTCCTGATTACAGTTAGAGTTTATGCCTGATAAACGTTAGCACAATTAGCATCACCTTATCAACAATCAGATAATAAATCAGACTAGGTCTCAGTGGCTATGTCCACATCAAGATTGTTAGGGTGATCAGGAACTCTTATTTGTTTGCTTTAGCTTTTAGTTCTTGGTTATATCTTCAAATATGAGCGAGCTCAGAGGCTCCTGCTGTCCCAGCAAAGAAATTAACAGCAAACAGACTCCAGTGTTTTGGAATAATTACAAGTGAGTATCTTGACCAAATAAACCCTGTAGCCAGAACAGTAGCTTCAGCTGTGCTGAGTTTTTCTGCAGGTCTGGCCATGTCAGCCAGTTCAGCACACACCAATCCTCATTTCGTAATTGGAGCCCAGAAAAACACTGTGGGACCGGCTGGGTGGCTGTATGACAGCCTCAATTTCTCAGGCAGGAGGAACTCCACCTCATCAAGGACCTGGTGGTAGGTGGCCTGCAGGCCCTGGATGCCAGCGGCTGACATTTCTATGGATGAGTGATCGTGGGCAGGCCTGTGGGAGAGTGGCCACGTGCTTGTTCCTAGCTGGCGGTGAAGGGCAGCTGGTCATGTCCCCCTGCCTCAATGCTTCATGCCCTACTCTCTTAGGGGAGAGTAGGGTGCCCTTCCCACAGCTCAGCCTGGCCCTTGCCAACCACCCTTTGGTTTGTGCTCAGAGTTCTCAGTTCTATCATGCTTTCTTTGATAGAGTAAAGCAACAGACTCTCATTTTTGCTTATGCTCATTTGAATTATATTTCTGTCAAACATAGTCAGAAAAATGTGCAGGCACTAAGCTATGTACCAGTGACTTAAAGAGAAATATACTAAGGTCTTTATCTCCAAGAATCCATGTTCTAGTGAAACAGCATGTTTTAGGCCAGTGACTACTTCCGTGGTCTTCCCTAGTGGCTCAGATGGCAAAGAATCTGCCTATAGCACAGGAGACCCGGGTTTGATAGCTGAGTTGTGAAGATCCCCTGGACAAGGGAATGGCTACCCACTCCAGTGTTCTTGCCTGGAGAATTCCATGGACAGAGGAGCCTGGCAGGCTACATGGTATATCTCATTTATTATTTTAGCAACTCTCTGAAATTGATATTATCATTGTAGTAGACTCTGGCTTTTCACAATAGATATATGATAGAGATCATATATACAATAGATATATGTAGAGATCATGGGAATCCCAAAGTTGAAAATATAGCAGAGAAGTAGACCCTGCATTATGTATCTTAAATTAACAAATGGAAGATTGAATTTGATGGTATACTCATTCCTGTTATAGTATTGCAAGATACAATCAAATTAAACACCCTTCTATTTTATTTATTCAAAACTTTTGTTAAAAGCTATATTTTTTTTATTGAATGTTTTTCTCTAAGAAAATAAATTTTAACCAAACCATGAAAAGAACTGACATAACATTAAGGAGAAAACTAAGCTCTATTGAGCTGTAGGCAGATGTTGATAAGTTGACTAGGTATAGCAGCCTCTGGATAAACATAATTTAAATGGATACCTCAGCCAAATGACACATTATTTTATGTCACGAACCTTCAGGATGATTCTAATATAAATGTAGCCATGAATCTTAAATTATGGAGTATTCACATCCTACTGTATTTAGAAACAGACGATCAGAGAAAGAAAGTGAGACCAAGATAATAATAGACCAGTTAAGGAGGCTAGACTTGGGCTTCGATCATACTGGTCTGTCTCCTGGTTCAGAATTCCCTGACCTGTTACAGGAAGAGAACAAAGATTCAGCTCTAAGATGGGTTAAAGATGGTCACAAAGATGTTGGCACTTCTCCCACTGCAAGTGTCTCTTCCACTTGAACCTAGGAGGGCTCTGTGACTGCTCTAAAGGGCAGAACATGGTGAAGATGGCACTCTGACCATCTTGGGGCCCGAGCCTTAAGAAAGTATGGCTTCTGCTTTCTGTCATTTGGAACACTCATTCATAGAAGCCATCCTCCAGGAAGAAGTATGGCCACCCTGAGAGCACCATGTGGTGAGAAGCTAAAGCCCTGTGAAGAGGACCTGGAGAATGAGATACCACATGGTGCAAGACCAAGAAGTGCTGAGATGCTAAACACGTGAGCAAGATATGTGAGCCTTCCTGTGAGTGGGTACTCAACCTTAGTGACCCTAGCTGAAGACAAATGGATCAGAAACACAAGTTGCCCAGCTGAGGTCATCCAAATTCTGAACCACCAAATTCTGAGCAAATAAAATAGCTGTTTGGGATACTTAATTTTGTGGTAGTTTGTAATGCAGCGATTGAAAACAGGAACAGATGTAGTTGCTCTCATTATAAAAATGGAAAATATGTGGCATTCATTTTGAAACTGGACTGTGGGCTGAGACTGAAAAAGAGTGTTAATGGAGAAAGACAGGGGGTTATTATGGAGGTTTGGCAAGAGGGCAACCTCTATTTTGTATTCATAGTAGGTTCAGTGAAATTGTCACCTAACATGTTTTGGAAAATATAAGATGTGCCTAATACACTAGTGGATCTCAACAAGTAGATTTCCAGGCAGACTGCCAAATAATTCTTATATCTGCATACAATAAAGTAGAGATAGGGAGAAATTAGCTAAATAGATTATTCAATTTTTAGCAGAATTTAGAGGAAATAGATAGAACCCAAGACTTGCTGGCTTCAAAAACAGACCTAGAACACAGATTTAGCTAAGAAAATACTTTTAAAGCAAGAAATAGCCTCCAGCTAAAAATTTTAAAAGGGGCAGTAAAACAAAGTAAAAGTAAAACAAAGACTCAGGGTAAAGATTAAGTCAAAGCTTCAAGCATAAATCCCTTTGATAAGATCTCAGAAACATTTTAAGTTGATAGGCCCTATCAGACAAAAGCTTTGAAGAGTATGCCTTATCACCCTTCTCTATTAAACAATAGAGATTCTGGTAATCTTTAGGCTATTGTAACATCCTTAAGCAGATTTCCAAAAAGCCAAAGGCAGAGAAGAGCCTAGCTCAAAAGGATTTGTGGTCATGACTCTGATCTAAGAGAATGGATTATAGTTTGATATACAGGAATCCCACAATGTTTTTAAAGGAATTAACCATCTTGGAATGAAAGGGTCAGAGACAACATCAAATTAAAAGAGGGCTTTGGACTCCTAAACTAATAGAGAAAGGATTCAGGCTGAGAAACTTACTCAGCAGAAGACACAGGCTATTTTTTTACAGAAAATGAAGAATGACTTAGAAGGCAGTACCAAGAACCCAAAGGTCAAAAGCCAAGAACCACAGAGAATCATACCACAGCTGCAGATATAGAGCTTTATCAAGACGCTGGCAACATGCGTCTACCTGAATGTCTTATCATTATGGAATAGTGACTGCTCTGTGCCCCTTGTCTTCCCCATTTTTGAAAGGGCATGTCTACACATGACTGTCCCAGCATGATGTGTGTGTATACAAGTAACTTTTTCATTCAGAGGAGGACTTCAGATTGAGAAGACATATACCTGAAGAATCAAATCTAAGGAAACTTATCTGCACCTGGACCTGAGATTTACAGTTTAAGCCTAAACCTAATGACATAATGGGGTGAGACTTCTGGTGACTGTGGAAGTGGGTTAGTGCATTTTGCATATGGGAAGAATATAATATTTGTGACTATAGAGCAAACTATGGCCACAAATTCTTTGACATTCCTCTGTTTGATAAGTGGGAAGTCTGGGTCCCTCCCCTTGAATCTGCTTAGATTCTGTGACTGTTCTGGTCAGCTGAATATGGCTAAAATAAAACTGCACCAATTTCTGAGTTCAGGGTTTAGGAAACTGGCAACTTAAAAAAAATTTTTTTATTGGATTATAGTTGATTTACAATTTTGTGTTAGTTTCAGGTGTATGAAATTGGCAGCTTTTACTGTCTGTTTCTTCGAAGTCAGCCATGACTTGAGAGTTATGACTATCCTCATACCACTGTGCTGTGAGAAGCCCAGCCATGCTGGAGAGGCACTGGTAGATAAGATATCATGTGTGGGAAGAGAGAGGCCATAGTGAACTACTGTGTCACATATGAGTGAAAGTCACTTTAGAAATAGATCATCCAGTTCTAGCAACCACGGATACCTCATGGATCAGAAATAAACCCTTCCAGAATTTATGATATATTATATAAACATTATGAACAAAATTAACTGGTTCTTTAAGTCACTAGGGCTTCCTTGGTGGCTCAGATAGTAAAGAACCCACCTTTGATGAAGGAGACCTGGGTTTGATTCCTGGATTGCGAAGATCCTCTGGAGAAGGGAACGGCTATCCACTTCAGTATTCTTGCCTGGGAAATCCTGTGGACAGAGGAGCCTGGTGGGCTACAGTTCATGGAGTCACAAAGAGTCAGACATGACTGAGCGATTAACACTCTTTAAGTCACTAAGTTTAGGCCAGTTTATTACACAGTCATAGGTAACCAGAACAACTTCTATTTTTAATTTACTATTTAATATTACTATTAACCAAAAGCACTTACTCTTCCCATTCATAGAAACTGTTATAATAGTTATACAAAATTTGAATCTATCTGACAGTATGATTTCTGTTGACAGAGGTGACAGAAATGATAATGTCTTAATTCTGAGCCTGGGCCTCAAGAGGCTTATGTGCTCCTGCTCTTTTGAAAAGTTTAGAGCTTGAAGAAATGAGTCATCCCAACTAAACCACCCTCCACCTGGTTGACTGTATACTTATGAGCAAGCCCAGCTAAGATCATCTGAGTCCAAGCTGGACCAAAAGAACCCACCCAGTTGGACCTAGTCTGAACTGCCAGTGTAAAGAATCACGAACTAAAAAACAGTTGTTAAGTTATAAGTTTTGAAGTGGTTTGTTACACAGCAATAGCTAACTGGTATGTTAGCCTTCTATTTGATTTATTGTCAAGAACAAGGTGGAGAAGTATTGGTAGTTCTGTACAGTTTTACGTTATCTGTTTATTCTTGTTTCTTTATAAACTTGAGGATGAAATCAGTATACTAATTTTAGTATTTCTCTGTGGCAGAATACAATGAAAATGTAGAAACATTGTAACATTCTTGCACAAATTTAGAAAACTGTAACCATTTATAAGAAAAATCAGGCAAACTCAAATTGATGAACATTCTTCAAAATTGTCAAAGTCATTAAAAACAAGGAAACACCAAGAAACGATCATAGTTTGAAGGAGACTAAAAGACATGAGGCCTCCCAGGTGGTGCTGTGGTAAAGAACCCTCTTGCCAATGCAGGAGACATAAGAGATGCAGGTTTGATCCGTGGGTGAGTAAGATCCCGTGGAGGAGGGCATGGCAACCCACTCCAGTATTCTTGCCTACAGAATCTCATGGACAGAGGTGCCTGGCGGGTTACAGTCCACAGGGTCACAAAGAGTCGGACACGGCTGAAGTGACTTGGCACACACATACACAAAGAGACATGACCAAAAAAAAAAATGATTCTGAACTACATTCTTTTACTATAAATAGCAATCTGGGGACAAGGGACAAAATCTGTGTGGAGTCTTATGGCTTAGATGGTAGCAGCACATCAGTGTTAATTTACTGATTTTGATCTTTTCTGGGGAAGCATTAACAGGGAAATTCATAGTTTACAGGAATTACATCCTACGGTATTTGGAGGCATCGTGTAAACAACTTACTCTCAATGGTTCAGTTTTTAAGAAGTTGAAAAAGAGAAGAAAAAATATTGTAGAAAAGAGAAATAATTGTAGGGCAGTTCTGGTCCTGGAAGATAATAAAGAACAGGGACCTCCCAGTTAAGTCAATAATTTGTTCTTGATAATCAGACTTAACTGCCCCAAAAAATGCTGACCAAGAGCTTATTTACCACTATTTTAATGGGGAATATTACATGGTTGGTATATCAACATAAAACACCCAAATAATTTCCCTAACACAAAGCACAACAAAGTAAAATACCTGTATATCAGATACATCAGGTTACAGTAGATATGTTTAGAACATATATACTATATATATATCAAAATGGTGCATCCTTGTTTTTAATGACCTTGACAGTTTTGAAGAATGTTCATCACTTTGAGTTTGCCTGATTTTTCTTATAAACGGTTTCAGTTTTTGAATTTTGTGCAGGAATGTTACGATGTTTCTACACTTTCACTGTATTCTGCCACAGAGGAACACTATATATAGTGTATAGTAATATGTTTAGAACATCACTTTCTCACCAAACAGCAGGGTTAGTAACGAACATTCACTTTTTGATGTAATGCTCCAAACTCCCTTTGATGTCACTTAAGGTGCTTTTCAAAGTGGTTTACACATTATGGTTTCAACATGACTCTAATATTCTGCTATTTTATTTCACTCAAGACTTATGCTAGTCATAATTTTGCTTAAAATTTCATATTGAGTTTTATGGAGAAACATCAAATTTTCCTATGTAACGAGTGGTGAAAAAAAAAAATATTGTACCAAAAAGTATGCTCCATGAAGTTTGTGTAGTACAGCCCAAGAGGGATTCTGCTGAAAGAAAATGTTATCTCTGGAGGCATACAGGTTGCACCAGTACATTATTAAGCTACAATAATTTCAGTTATGTCTTAAACCAGTAGTTGAGTAAAACATAACAGTACATGCATGCGTGTCTTTAGTCATGCCCAACTCTTTTTGACCCTATGGACCACAGCCCTCCAGGTTCCTCTGTCCATAGGATTCTCCAGGCTTGCTGGAGTGGGTTGCCATGTCCTCTTTCAGGGAATCTTCCTGACCCAGGGTGTCTTACATCTTCCGCATTGGCAGGCAGGTTCTTTACCACTAGCACCACCTGAGAAACCCAAAACAGAACAGATTGAACCTCAAATGTAAGAATTACTTCTTTTTTTTTTGAGGTTCTAGAATTTGATATATATATTTTAATTTTAATCAGAGACTAATTACTTTACAATATTGTGGTACCATACAACATTATAAATATTCAGCAAATGAATAAACATATTGGCTAACTATTGAGAAAACAGTTTAGGTCAGTACATCATTGTGAATACTAATTCCACACAACTTAAAGAGTTTAATCAGAAAATTTGAAAGAAAATGGAGTTGATTTGTCCCCTTTATGCATGGAGACGAGATTCCTAAGTTTAAAAGCAACAGAAGTCAATAAGGGAAAATACACAGGTTTGGTTACAGTAAAAATCTTAAAATCTGGGTGTGTGAGTTTAAAAGTAAAACAAATATTTATAGCAAATAGCAGACCAAATATTAAATAGTAACAGCTCTGACAAATCCATAAGAAAAACATTAAGACACTGATAGGTATGTGGGAAAGAGCATAAAAAGACTGTTTATAAGAGAAGAAACACAAATAGTGAACCTAAATTATGGGGAAACGAACTTTTCTGGGCACTGTTGTAGCCATCAATTAAATTAGAGAAGCCATTAAAAATATCACAAAATCTGATGGCAAGATAGGCGTGTGATAAACTAACTAGGTACTCTGCATATAATTAGTGTCTGTATAAAATAACAGAATTCTTTTGGAAAGTAACTAGAAGGCTGATCCAAGAGTTATAAATATTAATAATTTGCAATCCCTTGTATTTTTGGAATTTGCTATTCTTTTTGCACAGAGATGATGGTTATGAAGTTGTTTATAAAATCAGAAGAAAATGTTTGTGTTGGACTTGAGGGGGCAAATTAAACAGTTAGGTAAGCTATGAGGCCAACACTTTTAAGTTAGAAGTTACTAAAATAATTCTAAAGATGAGCAAAAATATAGATACAATCTTTCCCAAAAAAGTAGAACACAAAATTGTATACTTTGTATAATCGCCCAACTTTGTCACATAAGAACCAAGGCACACAAGTGAGTGGTGAGGTTATAACTAGGATATTAACAGTGGATACAAGAAGAGATGAGATGATCAAAGATTTTTTTCCAAATTAAAAAAAAAAATAACACACATTGCTTTTCTACTGAAAAAAAAAGAAAAAGCAAGAGAGGAGATGATGTTTTGTGGCTTGCAGTCAAGAGGAAAATTTTCTTATGCAACTATTTAACAAGCATCACCAAAACTCCAAGAAACAATCACGCAGAGGCTGATGACTGCACCCTGGAAAGCATAACTGCATCCCAGAGCACTGTGAAAAGCCAGTATCCTACAAGGAGCTGATGACAACTCTAAATAAGGCTGAAGTCATGTACCAACCTGCCTAAGGAGACTTTCCATATAGTCACAGCTGCTGTTAACACTTTACGAGGCTTCACAAACACATCAAATGCACTGGCCAGGAAATAAGCCTGGTAGTTAGGTATTTTTTTGTTGATGCTCAACATGAAGCCTGTCTGTGTTTTTCAACTTTTTGTAAGGTTAAGGTCACAGTGTTTTTCCATTATAAAACTGCTTGTGGACGAAAAAACCCCACAGTCCCACCGTACAGTATGTTTTTCATGGAGGGGCAATCAGTAGAAGGATCTAGCTCTTGCTTGTCAAAGATCACTTGAAAAGTTCAAATTGGACTTGTGCTGGTAATGCTGTATTCTAAATCAAGGAAGTTCACTGGTGGTATCACTTTACTTTCAGTTTTGCCGCTTCTAAGAGTGGAGGATGTTTAGAGTGAATGTAATACAATAGGGGATGATCTTCCACTTAGCTTTACAATTCTATCAGCAAAATGACAAAGGAGAAAGAATATCATGTTCTCTTTGAATTGTGTTTTTGCAGCCTGAGATTCAAGTTCAGGTTTCTTGATGTACCCCTGGGCAATGAATCTGAATTAATTATTGGGTCCAATTTCCTCCACCTAGCCCCTAAGACAAATACAAACAAGCCAGCAATGGTTACCCTCCTGGCCACTAGAGATTATATCAAGGCAAGTGCAGAGCAGTAGACTGTTCTCCTGGTAAGAATTTATCCATTGAGAAAGACTGAAGGGAGAATCAGACTGGCACAAATTGAAAGCTATTGGGTACATTTAATATCTTCTAGTTTAATTCACACCTTCTAGGTGTGGATTAAAACACATCACAAAGAGCTTTGCTGTAATGATTGAAGGAGGTGATTTGTTTCTTTCTTTCATTTTGTACTCTAGGAGAAATTAGCCGGGCACCGTCTATAACGTAGAAGGCAGGCCTCATGCCAGGCTGTATGTGTATTTGTTGGTTTGCCACCCATTCTTATGGAGAAAAGGTGTGTGTGTGTGTGTGTGTGTGTGTGATAGGTCTGAAATTTGTCTTCCTTACAGAATGACTCATGAAAACAAAAAACAGATTCAGGCTTTTTTGAAGTTTCTTCTTCTCTGAAGATGTGAAAGGACTGGTACCGACCCTCAAAATGTTTTATTTCCTGTGATATAAGGTTCACTGGCGTGCTGCAGTCCCTGGGGTTGCAAGGAGTCAGACACGACTTAGCGACTGAACAACAACAAAAAAACTAGGTTCCTAATAAATAGTGAGTGGATTATCAAAGGAATTTCATCACTTTGTCCTCTAAAAGGTATGCACTTGTTCTCAGATGGTCTTTTTGCCTTGGCTATAATTCTCCATAAAATCTGAATGAAACACTCCAAAGGCAGGAGTTACACTATCACAAACCAGCAAATACCTAGGCCACCAGAAGCTGGGGAGAAGTAAAGCAAGATCCTCCACTTAGAGGCTTTGGAGAGAGCATGGCCCCTGCTGACACTTTGATTTTAACTTCTAGCCTCCAGAAATGAGAGAATGGATTTTTGTTGTTTTAACCCACTTGATCTCTGGTACTTGGTTACAGCAGCCCTGGGATGCTCATTGCAAGTGACAGGACCCTATGCTAATCAGAGACGTAAATGAGATTTACCGGAAGTCTCAGAGGAGAATGTACAAGCTTCTTTTTTTTAAATTTAAACTTGTTATTTTGTATTGGGGTATAGTCAATTAACAATGTGGTGATAGTTTCAGGCGCACAGCAAAGGGACTCAGCCATGCATATACATGTATCCATTCTTCCCCAAACTCCCCTTCCATCCAGGCTGCCACATAACATAGAGCCGAGTCCCAAGTGCTATACGGTAGGTCCTTGTTGGTTATCCATTTTGAATATAGCAGTGTTGTACAACCTTATTTGAATCTCAGGAAAACTTTACTATGATTTAAGCATTGCCATTTTGAGTTCTCAACTCTGCTTTTCTATTTCAGCTTTATTCTCTTACATCAGTTTCATCCATCAATAGCTTCCACTTTTATACCTCCAACATCAAAGAGACTAAAACTCTTTGCCTGTGTTCTGTGTGAAAAATTTCAGGACTGGTTCCAGCCTTACACCTGCTGACTGGTCCTAACACAACAGCTGTTTCCAGGGCTTCAAGATGCTGTGACTGGCCATCCACGTGCTTGGCATGGAGGGAGGAAAAAGTCCCTCCCCTTCAAAGGGTGTCAATCCCAGAAAAAGGGAAGGGTCCTCTGTAGAAAAAGAGAATAGGTGTCCACTGAAGGAAGGACATGGAAGCACAGGTGAAGATGGAGAAACTGAGGAGGTGGAGGGGGTTTCCATGCTGTCTGCCATGAAAGGGGCTCAGGCTGACACCTGTGGAGAAGGGGCAGGGGTGGGCTTTACCGGGAAGCCCTGATCTTCACTCATATCATTCTCCCTCTTGCTCAGATAGCAGACACCTTACTGACTGCCTTACAAGTGGACCAAAAGGGTGAAGTTCTCAGTCTGATGTATGAGCTGAGTCTGGCTTTCCTATGCAGTCATCATTGCTCCCATGTGAGCTATGGCACAGGATTGCAACTCCAGCTGTGACAGTCTTACTCATTGTTCAAGACCCAGCTTGAATCTCACCATCTCCGTTAGAACATCCCCCATCCCGCCTGCAGAAGGAAAGCTTTTGGTCCCCTGGTCTTCTGTCACACTCAGAGAGCTATTTAAATATTTATCAAGACCAGCTTTCCATCAGACGGCTTCATCTACGTCGGCCTCCTTAACCCTAACCCTAACCCAATACTGTGCATTTTTGAATTGTTGCAAGAACCCTGGGGGCAGTGGAAGGAATGCGGACTTTTAGTCCTCCTGACTGTACCCTCCCTTCTATTTTACATCCCTTTCAGAGGCCTTCTGCCTCCTTTGACTCCTCCTTTCTGCTCTTGGTTCTTCATTGGTTACTTATAGTCACTCTTCTATACATTGGGATACATTTAGGATTAGAGTTTGGCTTTTAAAGGCATGTACCTAAAATACTAGACCCTAACTCTACCATGGTGAAGCATGTGATGAAGGTTTAAAGCAAATATGACTGCATTTCCTTTTAGAAACTGACATCTTTCACAAATGCCAGGGTTGAAATGGTTCAGAGGGTGGTATTTTCATGAGAACCTTTAGAAAAGGATTGATTATGAAGCCGAATTGCTCAAATGTGTGAAGGCATCAAACATCATCTGCCTGTTAAAAGGGAGCGCTTAATCTGACCTCCAGAGCTATTGCTACATTGCAACTCTTTTGTTCAGACGTTTTACTTAAAAATCAGGTTCCACTTCACTGGTGAGAAACAGAAGTAAAATTGCTCATGGAGTGGACTGAGGGTTGACAGGCTTTCCTTCTCTCTTTTTTTGGTGTTAACCACAGGTGTCTTTAACTGTTAGTAGCCTTTCTAAATGACCCTTTTAGTTTCTATAGTTACTATTTAGCGGACTTAAGTTCAAGAGTTTATGGGTCTCACTATTTGACTTGGTAACCCCCTAAGCACATTAAAACAAAAAACAAAAAAAAACTTAACATCCTTGTGAAGGAATCTGCTGAAATTCAAGTAAACAAGAAGTCTGAGTTTTATGACTACTAGTTGTTAACAGCACCTCTGTGCCCGGCCATAGCAATCAATCAAATAGAATGTAGCTTCTAAATCATTAGCAAATAAAACCACCTTTTTAAAATTTTTTTAACCACAAGAGGTAAAGAAGAGGGTTTAAACCTTCCTGTTACTTCCAGATGTCAAACAAACAATCCCACCTCCCTCACCTATTTCCATCAAATCAAAGAAAGAGAAAGAGAGAAGGAAGAAAAAAACTGAACTTCTCAAAAAGTGATGCTGTGTTTCTTAACTGGAAATCTTTAATTCAGCTGAGTAAACTAGAAACTGTAGCACTATTCCTCTTTTGGCTCTAAGCCCCCACCATGACATTTTATTGAACCCACATTCCTACACTATTTACTATAATTTTTCTAGAAGCAGAACAGCAGTACAACAAATGTGATGACATTCAAAGTGTTCCACTGTGACACATGACTGACCCAAGTTGCAAGGGAGGTTGGGAAAGACGATATTTAGTGTTTCCAGCTTCTAGAGTGGAAAGTGACCAGAGAAAAAAGGAAGTTAGGAATGACAACGGACTTAGTCAACCAAGTGAAAGAAATGGCTTTGCCACTGGTGAGGGGGTGGGATGTACAGGGTACGCTGAAGAAAGGGCAAGTAGATGACATCTCACTGGAGCTGAGGTTAGGTGAGAATTAAAAGATGAGATTAGGGAGATAGCTTGGCATCAGGATGCTTACCCACCAAATCAAGGAGTTTGGAATTTATCCCGTTAGCAACAGGGACCCACTAGAAATATGTGAGTAGAAGAGTGACATGATTAAAGCAGGGTCTGATCACCAATCATCTGGCCAGAGCATAGCAGGGTGAGTCTGAAGGAGGGGGCAAGGAGACCATCACAATGGTCCCTCCATGAAGTAACAGGACATGAACTGGAGAGGTGGCAGTGGTAGGGTAAAAAATACAACCGTGAAAGAGATTACAAAGTATGGATGGCCAGGGCTTGTTGACTAACAGAGGCCAAGGAGATGAAGCATCAAAGATGGTTTCACAGCTTTAAGCCTGAGTAACTAGGAAAATGTGTAATATAAGTAGAAAATCAAGAAGAGAGCTGGTTTTAGGAAAAATTAGTTCAAGGGTTTTTTTGTTTTTTAATTTTTATTTTTTTGACCAAACCATGTAGCATGTGGGATCTTAGTTCTCCAACCAGGGATCAAACCCATACTCTCTGCATTGGAAGCATGGAGTCTTAACCACTGGACCACAAGGGAAGTCCCTGATTAGTTCAAGTTTAGATGTTGAGTTTGAGGCAAAGGCAATAGAAACATACAACAGGCAGGTGACATGGAGCCTGCAAAATATTAGACACTAAGAATAATGCTGCCTCCAAAGACAGAAATATAGATCAATGGAACAAAATACAAAGCCCAGAGGAAGGAAATGCCAAAGTCCTTACCTTTGACAAAGGAGGCAAAAATATACAATGGAGAAAGTGAAATGAGTGAAGTCACTCAGTCGTGTCCGACTCTTTGCGACCTACAGTGCTCCTCCGTCTGTGGGATTTTCCAGGCAAGCGTACTGGAGTGGGTTGCCATTTCCGGCTCCAGAGGATCTTCCCAACCCAGGGATCAAACCTGGGTCTCCCACATCGTAGGCAGATGCTTTAAAAGACAATATCTTTAACAAGTGGTGCTGGGAAAACTGGTCAACCACATGTAAAAGAATGAAACTAGAACACTTTCTAACACCATACACAAAAATAAACTCAAATGGATTAAAGATTTAAATGTAAGACCAGAAACTACAAAACTCTTAGAGGTAAACATAGGCAGAACACTCTCTGACATAAATGACAGCAAGATCCTCTGTGACCCACCTCCCAGAGTAACGGAAATAAAAACAAAAATAAACAAATAGGACCTAATTAAACATAAAAGCTTTTGCACAACAAAGGAAACTATAAGCAAAGTGAAAAGGCAGACTTCAGAATGGGAGAAAATAATACCAAATGAAAAAACTGACAAGGGATTATCTCCAAAATATATAAGCAGCTCATGCAGCTCAATACCAGTAAAACAAACAACCCAATCAAAAAGTGGGCCAAAGAAACTAAACAGGCATTTCTCCAAAGAAGACATGCAGTTGGCCAATAAACACATGAAAAGATGCTCCACATCACTCATTATCAGAGAAATGCAAATCAAAACCACAATGAGGTATCATCTCATGCTGGTCAGAAGGGCCATCATCAAAAAGTCTATAAACAATAAATGCTGGAGAGAGTATGGAGAAAAGGGAACCCTCTTACACTATTGGTGGGATGCAAACTGATACAGCCACTATTGGGGAACAGTGTGGAGATTCCTTAAAAAACTGGAAATAGAACTGCCATATGACCCAGCAATCCCACTGCTGGGCATACACACTGAGGAAACCAGAACTGAAAGAGACACGTGCACCCTAATGTTCATTGTAGTGTTGTTTACAATAGCTAGGACATGGAAGCAACCTAGATGTCCATTGGCAGATGAATGGATAAGCAATTGTGATACATATACACAATGGAATATTACTCAGCTATAAAAAGGAATGCATTTCAGTCAGTTCTAAAGAGGTGGATGAAACTGGAGCATATACACAGAGAAGTAAGTATTATACACAGAGAAGTCAGTCAGAAAGAGAAACACCAATACAGTATATTAACACATATTTATGGAATTTAGAAAGAATGTAACAATGATCCTATATGCAAGGCAGCAGAAGAGACACAGATGTAAAGAACAGACTTTTGCACTGTGTGGGAGAAGGTGAGGCTGGGGTGATTTGAAAGAATAGCATTGCAATGTATATTACCATATATAAAATACAAGACCAGTGCAAGTTCAATGCATGAAGCAGAGCATCCCAAACTGGTGCTCTGGGACAACCCAGTGGGAGGAGGTGGGGAGAGATGTGGGAGGGGGTTCAGGATGGGGGCACACGTGTGTACTCACGGCTGATTTGTGTCGAGGTATGGCAAAAACCACCGCAATATTATAAAGTAATTATTCTCCAATTAAAACAACTAAATTAAGAAAAATAAAAAATAAAAAAACTAAAAAAAGCATTGTTAAGTGAAAAATTCCAAAATATTAACATTACTGAACTAATAAACTACAACTGTATCAATAACAATAAAAAAAGAAGCTCTTTAGTTCCTCTTCACTTTATGCTATTAAAGTAGTATCTTCTGCATATCTGAGGTTGTTGATATTTCTCCTGGGAATCTTGATTCCAGCCTGGGATTCACCCAGCCTGGCATTTCACATGATGTACCCTGGACAGAAGTTAAATGAACAGGATGACAATACAAAAAAGAAAAAGAATAATGCTGCTTCTACTGCTACTTCCCAGGATATATATATATATTTGGCACAGGACACATGATGGTGCTGCCCAGAGGACAGTTTACAGAGTAGAGAGAGGCAAATAATTCTATACATAGTCTGTACATGTTGCAAGTGAAGCCTGAAAACTTATTGAGGTTAGTAGTGACAGCCCCCAGAACAAGAAGTGGACATTCTATGGTAAGTAGGATGAAATATCCAGAAATATATTCTAAAACCTGGGAAAAGAGAATCTGGGCTGTCCAGTAGCTGAGACAATTCCCATAATCACACTAAGCACTGTTACCAATTTCTCAGTAAGAAAGAACTAGAGTGTATTCAAGGGCTTTCCCGGTGACTCAGTGGTAAAGAATCCACCTGCCACTGCAGGAAATGCGGGTTAGATCCCTGGGTCGAGAAAATCCCCTGGAGAAGGGAATGGCAACCCACTCCAGTATTCTTGCCTGAAAAATCCCACGGACAGAGGAGCCTGGCGGGCTACAGTCTATGAGGCTGCAGAGTCGGACACGACCTAGTGATGAAACAGCAACAGCACAGAGTATTCAGAATCACCTGTATGTTTATACTCAACTTACTTGTTTAGTAAACTTTAGGTGTAAAAGGTGCTGTCATTCCAACAGATTCCTCTGTCACGTCCCTGAGTTAAAGATTCTCTATAAATTGTTACAGAAAGATAACTAATCTGGGTAGACAGGAACTAAACTAACTAACACAGACGAGACCGGAATTGACAAAAGCAGGACAGACATTTCAGGATGCTTCCTTTGCGAGGGCCTATTTTGGTCTGATCACGCCTGTTGCTACAGGGTTGATGCTGTCTGAAGCTTGAGTTGAACAAATGGTGATCTCAGTGTATCCAGTCATTCACCTTGAGACTGAGAAGATTCTATTTTCAGAGGTAGAAGGAATAAATGTGGTTACCAATTTTCTTTGACTAGGAGTATTTTTTTTTTTTTTAAAGAAAACAAGTTATTAACTAGAAAAACTCAACCCAGAAAATAAAAATATTGTTCAAAAATTTTTTTGAGGGAGCTATAATATGGTGATTGCTATAGTCCTTGTAAGAGTATAGTTTTGAGCATTTGACCTTCTTTCCAGGGTTTTCATTATTTCAGAGTTTATCTGTACACTGGGTAGCTAGGACAACCAAGAAACACACAGTAGGACTTGAACATCTAAGCTAATTTTATGAATGCCAGCTACCAGGTTTCCTTTACCTTGAGTCATATAAAACCCGGGCTTCCCTAGTAGCTCAGATGGTAAGACATCTGACTGCAATGCAGGAGACCTGAGTTCAATCCCTGGGTCGGGAAGATCCCCTGGAGAAGGAAATGGCAACCCGCTCCAGTATCCTTGCCTGGAAAATCCCATGGGCAGAAAAGCATGGCAGGCTGTACAGTCCACGGGGTCACAAAGAGTCAGACACGACTGAGCAACTAACACACACATATAAAACCCAGAACCCAGCATTCACACTCCACCTTGGTTTTTATTTTGAACACTGTTTTTACTTCCTAGAGAAGGATGGTCATATAATATACTTCAGTTCAGTTCAGTTCAGTCGCTCAGTCATGTTCAACCCTTTGCGAACCCATGAACCGCAGCATGCCAGGCCTCCCTGTCCATCACCAACTGTCGGAATTTACCCAAACTCATGTCCATTGAGTCGGTGACGCCATCTAACCATCTCATCCTCTGTCGTCCCCTTCTCCTCCTGCCTTCAATCTTTCCCAGCATCAGGGTCTTTTCAAATGAGTCAGCTCTTTGCATCAGATGGCCAAAATACTGGAGCTTCAGCTTTAACATCAGTCCTTCCAATGAACAATCATATATGGGATTATATGATGTACTGTTTATGTAAAAGATGTAAGATGTATAGGGAAGAATGTAAGTGTGCCTATTTAAATAGGGCAAATGTAAATAGGGCAAAGGCTACCAAAGAAAAAGATCTCAAAAAATAAACAATAACAACAAACAATCTTAATTATTTATGCATGTGTGCCTGCTAAGTCCAGAGAAGGCAATGGCACTCCACTCCAGAACTCTTGCCTGGAAAATCCCATGGATGGAGGAGCCTGGTGGGCTGCCATCTATGGGATCACACAGAGAAGTGCTACTGCTAAGTCACTTCAGACGTGTCCGACTCTGTGTGATCCTATGGACTGCAGCCCTCCAGGCTCCTCTGTCCAGGGGATTCTCCAGGCAAGAACACTTGAGTGTGATCGAACCTGCGTCTCTTACATCTCTTGCATTGGCAGGTGGGTTCCTTACCACTAGTGCCACCTAATTAAAATTAAAGGTTAAATCTTCTGAGTTTTTTTTCCAGGAAAAAAAAAAAAAAAGACATGTAAGAAAAGGCTGACATCAGAGCTTTACTGAGAATGCCACTGGTTGTGAGCTGGCACTTTCTACAGTGAAAGTCCTAGCCAGTTGGGGACTGGGGAAGCAGAGATGCCTGGAGAAGTGGGCACAGTCATGAGTGGTAACTGTGATGTTGGCTGCTTGGGAGACCCCTGGGGTGGGGGCTGGAAGACTCCAATGCTGGGGAGCAGATGGCTCAGGTAATCAGTCAGAAACTGGGCAATTCAACTCCACCAACATGCAGCAACTTCAACTTCGATGAACAACGCCACCAAACCCCTGCCTTTACCTTTTCAACCCGTGACCTGGGTACAACAGAAAAACTGAGATCTTGTCTTTCGGCCTTGACAAAAATGCTCGAAAACCCTCCACGTCAAACCTCGAGTCCTGTCTGCTGAGCCAGCCTGTTTCAGCTCCTTTCTTGCTTCGGGGGCTTGACTGTAACTGACTGAGATGCTTGGCCAAAACTCCTGATCCTTGGTGCCCAAACCCTTTGCCTGTGGGTGACCAACTCCATGGGCCCCCAAGGTTCCTCACCTGACTTCTCCTTTCTCCTCTCAGAGGCCAGAACCTGTCTGCCTACAAGACCTTCCTGAGCCTCCACCATCTGGCCTTTGCCTCCCCACTCAATGCTCTCCTATCCCTTTTCCTAGCTGAATTCCCAATCCCAGCTCCTAAGCCTTTCCATACTGAATCATGAAAAGGAAGATCTCAGGAATTCGGGTTCTTTGATACTGTAAGCTTGGTCAGAGCAGCAATGCGCCTGTGATGTTCACTGCTGCTTGTCCGGTGCCTTAACAGCACCCACATGTGCCTGGCAGAAAACATACATGAACAAAAGAACGAGAAAATGAAAATAAATTGATAATGCATTATTTACCCCAAATAGGAAACTTAGAAAAATTTTTAATATGGATTGAAACAGAACGTGTTTCTGCTTAATTATCTGCTTACTGTGTGTACCTAGTCATGCCTGACTTTTTACAACCCCATAGACCACAGTCTGCCAGGCTCCTCTGTCCATGGGACCTTCCAGGCAAGAACACTGGAGTGGGTTGCCATTTCCTTCTCCAGGAGATCTTCTTGACCCAGGGATTGAATCCACATCTCCTGCCTTAGCAGGAAGATTCTTTACTCCTGAGCCACCAGGGAAGCCCTGTTACTGCTTACTCAGTAATATTTTATCTGCAGGCTAAATAAAACATAACTTCTGTTTCTTAGATACACATAATGAATCATGGAAGTACAGAGTGCGGTTGGGCATAGCAAAAGCAGACCTCTTCAAATACACTCCTGTTTAATCTTTAAATGGATCCTCTGGTAGGGCTTTTGACAGTCTGATAGCCAAAGTGCATTTAGAAATTAATGTTTTTAAAGACACCCACTACTCAGTCATGGATAATACTATTGAGAAAAATTTTTCTCGTGTCTGATGGGAAGTTCCAAGATGATGCCGGGGGAACACACACATCAAATGTATGCATTTGTCACTATACCACATTTTAGATATCAGATCTTAAACTCTGGCTTCCCTGCTAATTTAGAGTCCCCAGAAAAGTATACATGTACTTGTCATCAAAATAGATATGGAAGGATTAGAAACAAGGATCAGAAATATTGAGAGAGAGAGTGGGAAGCGCCATGGAGGGACAGTGGTGACCCAGAATGTCCAAAGAAAATTGTGTGGGGTGTTGATGGCTGGGTCCTTAGGGTTGGGTTTTTTTTTTTTTTTTTTTTAAGCCTCCCAAGCAAGATTTAGGACTTCCTAGGTGGTGCTAGTAGTAAAGAACCCACCTGCCAATGCAGGAGACATAAGAGATCCAGGTTCCATCCCTGGATTAGGAAGATCCCCATGGAGAAGGGCATGGCAACCCAATCCAATATTCTTGCCTGGAGAATCCCATGGACAAAGAAAGGATCCTGGCAGGCTACAGTCCATGGGGTCGCAGAGTCGGACACACCTGAAGCAACTTAGCATGCACACACGCACGCATCCTGTGTGTTAGGACTATACATAAGCAAAATTTAAACTTTATTCTTTAGTTACTGAAACAGAAGGCAGACTCTCCCGCTGTTTTTACTCAAGTCTGAACTGTGACTAAAGCTTTACCGGGAAACCCCCAAGCCAGTCCTTCTCTCACCAGAAGCTGGATTTAACAAACAAGATCCCTGCTCTGGGGTCAGAAAACCACTTCCCTGGCCTTAGGAAAGTTACTCAACTTCTCTGAGCTTCGGTCTTTTACTTTTTAAGGAGAGAGAATCATAATGTATATCGTAGATCATTGTAAATATTAAGTGAGATAATATACGGAAGTGTTATGACAACGACTTGTGATTCAGTAAGCATTCAAAGAGTTAATAGGGCTTTCCAGGTGGCTCAGTGGTAAAGAATCTGCCTGCCAAAGCAGGAGACGTGGGTTTGATCCCTGGGTCAGAAAGATCCCTCAGAGAAGGAAATGACAACCCACTCCAGAATTCTTGCTGAGAAAATCCCATGAACAGAGGAGCCTGGTGGGCTATAGTCCCTGGAGTCACAAAGAGTCAGATGACTCAGCGATTAAACAACAACAATGGGTTAATATGAATGATTACTTCTCCCACATTCTTTCTGCACCTTCATTTTTTCTCTCTTGTCTTTTGCTTTTGTTTTCCCCGTACCATAGAGACTGATTGTAATTATTATTTGTAAATATTTATTGAGCATCAATCAATCACCATTAAACAAGAGTTCAAAAGAGTTAATACGCTTGTGAGGGTTTACTAAGCAATTATCAGAAGCAACGGGCTGGGAGAGACGATGTACTCGGTCCCTGCCCTGTGGGTACCCGGTCATGCAGCGGCACAGGCAGCTGGTCTTGCACAGCCTGGGACGGCGCTGCAGCTCAGCTGCTGATGGCAGAGCAGAGGCCCGCAGCGTGTTACTTCTTAGGACGCCTGTCCCCATTTGGGAGCAAGAGGCTCCTGGGAAGTGTTTCCTGGGAGGGGGCTCGTTTCTCCGCCTCCTAGCATCCCTGAACTCAGAGGAACAAGCCCTGTGAACTCTGGGCCAATGACTCAGGGCTGTTTCCGGGAAGTGGGCATTTCTAGAAAAAGGCTGTGCCCACCAGAGACATCCGGCTCAACTGCAGCTGGACAGGAAGCTGTGGAGGCTGTCTCATGGACCTCTCCCCCTCTTTGGGGCTCATACCTTTGTCCCACCCCTTACCACAGACTTCACGGGACTAGCCCTCCACACTCTCAGCCTTCAAAGTTCTACTTCATCCATTCTGAAATGTTCACAGTTTCCTGAAGGAGTCTTGTCATCTCTCTTTCATTTATCAGAGGCAGATCTCCTCCTCTGCCTTTAATATTCTTCTTGGCCCATCTCCTATTTGTCCTCAAGATCCAGCCCAGGTGCCCCCTCCGGGGAGTCTCCTTCGGCCCCGTTCTACAGCCGGTGCCCCTCTGCACCCCTGGGTTTCCAGCCCAGGTGCCCCCTCCGGGGAGTCTCCTTCAGCCCCGTTCTACAGCCGGTGCCTTATGGATTTATTGAACATAAATTCTCCCCCGCAAAAAACTAGCAATATTGCATCCTTTAATTTTCTTCAAAATAAACTCTTGCACCTACCTCTCTCTACTTCAGGTGCCCTTGGTATTGATGGCTGTCGTTCTGTGAGTGATAACAGGCAGAACTGTGGCATCCCAACTCCAACCTACTTTCCAACAATACCACCACCTAGAATGTGTGAAATAAATGTAGAAGAAATGGCTGTAAAATTGAATTTCTGAGGAAAACTTCAGAAATGAGATTTAAAATGTTCAATGAAAACAGAATGGTTGAAATTCTTCTCGTGTCCCTGGGTTACCTCCAAGAAAATGCCCTTCAAGAAAAGTCACCATAAAGGGATAAACATGATCACTATCAGCAGATAAAATTTCCTGAAGTATAAGAAGGGCTTTGACCACAGCTAAGAGGTAGCATGATTATTGTTTAAAAAAAAAGTTAAGGGCTTTGTAGTAATGGGCCAAGATTAAACTCTGAACCCTCAGTTTGCAGCTGTTTGGGCAAACTATTTAAATTCATGAAGCCTATCTTTTCTATCTCTAATTTGAATTCCTGACTACCTCATAAACTAATTGCTAATTCATTTGTGGAATTACAAGTGTTTATCTATTGAGCTATTACCAGAAACCAGATGCCACACTGGGTGATAGAGATTCAGTAATAAGATACTGTGTTTTCCCTTAAGAATGTCATTTAATAGGAGCAGAGATAGTTGAATAAGTAAAATAATTACAATACACTGTGATGTCTGCCTTAATACCAGTAAGTTCAAGGTAGTATAAAGGAAAAAATGATCAATCCATGTCGGGCAATCAAGGGAAACTTTGAAAAAGAGATGAAGTTTAAGAATCATCTAATGTTTAACAGAAGAGTGGAGGTAGGAAATAGACGCTGAAGGCAAACACAAGAGAACGCTCCATGGCATAATGAGAAAAACTTAGAAACTTCAAGAGTTTCAGAAGCATCAAGTGACTCAGTGTGTTGATATATTTAAGAATCAGGAGAGGGCTGATGACCAGAGGTCTTAACAAAGAAAGGATGACACCCACGTCTCTGTATCAGGTGACTCAGTTGAGGTTGATGTCTTTCTGAGTGACTTCAGAGGAACAACATTAAGAGGAAGAGATGATAAAGACAAAGAGGCAACTTTGGGACAAGGCAACTGTGAGAGTTCTGTGAATGTTAGATGAAATGTTTTATAAACAGTTTAATGTATTGGTCTGGGGCTCAGAAGAAAGAAATGACTTGACAATTCAGGTCTGGAACCCGGAGCCTCATATGTAAGACCACATGAGCACTTGGATCTTTTCTTCCACAGAGCTTGGCCTCAAGAGAAAATGAGGACATCTGAGCTGTGGGATGTTCAGGGGGAATCGGTGCTTCAGTTTGGAGACTTGTGGGGAGGAGGGGTATACTTGGGAAACCCTGAAGCCCATCTTTAGAGCAAAACTGCCATTAAGGAAAATCTGCCCAAACCCAAAAGTACTATCCAAACTACTCAAGTTATTCACTTTCATTTCTATAATATTTTGAATGAACATAACATATTTTGAATATTTTGAATGAACATAGACCACAGTAGTACCTCTTAAAATCCCCGTCTCTTTCCAATTTTTGTCTCACTCCCATTTCTGTCTCTCTCTCATCACAAACTCCTTCAACCCTCATACACATCCTGAAAAGCCTTCCCCCACCCCAGTTCCTGCATCTCCTGTTCCTATCTCCCTCCCACTTCCTCCTGACTCTACATCACAAATTCCCCAAAGATGAGTCTGGTAAGGCAGAGGAGGTTTCTCTGGGGGGTGAGGGAGGAGAAGAAATGAAATCTGCAAAGTCAGGATCCTTTTAGAGGACAGAAGGAGGTGAAAGGTTGAATGGATTCATGCATTAATAATTCTGTTCTTGTTATAGTAGACTCAAAAGCCAGGGTGATCATCTAAATAAGTCATGCATGCAAAGAGGCTTTGCATGAGCACAGAGCACAGGGATCCTATTCCAGGGAGTGGGATGGAAACCAAACAAGAGAAGAAAGTTCTAAGTGGTGGGTGAAAGGTGTTGCCTAGAGAAATTCCCTGGGCTGTAGGGAATTGTTGCAGATAAGTTCTAATTATCTCTGCCACTGGAATGAAGGTATCATTAAAGGTCCTGGTAAGGCCTGGACATCACTGGAAGAGGTACAAAGTGAGAAGAAAATAAGAGTCAGGATAGAGCCTGGGGAGCAGATGGAAGGAGAAAGTCAATGAAGGGTTCTGGTTAGAATGAATCTCTCAGGAGGTGGAAGAGAACCAGGGCTGTGTGTTGTCCTGGAGATTAGGAAGCACTTTTTTTTAAGGAGACAGGGCCAGGTGTCCCATAATCATGGGACATGGGAAAGCAGGAGGTGATCAGCCAGGATGTTGAGGGAGTTTCTGTCTGATGACCTTCAAGTTCTCTGCAAGGGAGTTGGCAAGTTTGATAAGGAATGGAAAATATCCATTGGATTTGGCAATTGGGAGGTCACTGGCAACCTTAGCAAAAGCATCTTTAGTAAAATGATGGAGGCAAAAGGCAAACTGCAGTGTGTTCATAGATAGGGAAAGATGAGAAACTGGAGACATGAGGACAATTGTCTGAGGACAGGAGGTGGAGCAACAGCTAGAGGAGTTTGTCCCCTCCTCCTTCTTTCTCCTCTTCCTCTCTCCTTCCCTCTCTTCCTTGCTGATGGGCAAACCTTGGACCTCTTTATAAGCTCTTAGGTAGGATCTTATGAAAAAAGGTCTACAATTCCAGAAAGGAAATGATAGAGCAGAGGGGTGGGTGAGAACAGATGGAGGGATTCACATGGAACAAGAGAAGAAGGGATACTCTTTGACTTCTGAGAGTAGGGGAAGGAAGGTAGGAAAGTCAGATAAAGGAAAGTTTTAGTGGGAAAGTAGGGGGTGATCAGCCAGGATGTTGAGGGAGTTTCTGTCTGATGACCTTCAAGTTCTCTGCAAGGGAGTTGGCAAGGTCACCTGCTGAAAGTAAGGTGAAGAGGCTGGAGCTGGGTAGAGGGACATAGTGAGAGGTTTGGAATAGTGAGACTGGGATGGAGACAAGAAAACCACAAAGGGCTCAAGTGTGTGGGACCACACGGTGAAGATGCCTAGGATCTTTGAGATTTAGAGTCTATTTTCCCCCCCAGCTGCCCCTGGATGAGGTGCAGAGATGCTATCATGAGATGTATTTAAGGATGCCAGGTGGGTAGTATATAAAAACAGGCAGTTGTGACTTTTCAATGGAAAGAAAAAAAAAAAAAAAAGTAAAAGTAATGTTTTCACTTGGTGCCATTCATGTCAAGGCCATGAAGGTCTTCTAAAATGGTTGGTTTCAAGTTTGGACAGATAACTGTAACATCGAGGGGTGCCACTTGGTTTTTGGACTGTGACTGCCCTTATCATGAAAACCAAAAGTGGTAATCAACTCGCTTTTTGTCCTACTCAAGTCATGGGAGACAAAAGAATTCCAGCAGGTCCAATCCTCTTGCCCTTTTGAAAAACCTTCAATATTCTAGGAAGCAGTAGGACAGTGACTTTAGGGGAATATGCTTACAGAGTGTCCACACACAAGACCATTTCTTACAATTATTTCATGAAGGCAGAAATACTTTTTTTTTAGCAAAGAGATCTGAATTAAGATGAGGTAGGGAAAAGATAACAGAGCAAGAGCCAGAATCAACCAATGTGTCCTCTTTTGTCTGGCTAAGAAAGTGAACCAAACATCCAGCAGATAGGAGTCAGAGCAGGAGAGGGTCATGGTGGTGAATTAGACACACCCCCAGAAGGTGCTGAAGAGACTTAAAAGTAGGGCTGAGGCCATCAAAAAGAATGAAATAAGGCCATTTGTGGCAATATGGATGCACCTAGAGAGGGTCATACTGAGTGAAGTAAGTCGGACAGAGAAGGAGAGATATCATATGACATCCCTTATATGTGGAATCTAAAAAGAAATGATACAAATGAACTTACAGTACAAAAAGATACTCACAGACTTAGAACATGAACTTACAGTTGCTGGGGGGAAGGGATAGTTAGGGACTTCAGGATGGTCATGTACACACTGTTATATTTAAAATGGATAACCAGCAAAGGCCTATTGTATAGCACAGGGAATGCTGCTCAATGTTGTATGCCAGCCCGGATGGGAAGGGAGTTTGGGGGAGAACAGATATGTGTATATGCATGGCTGAGTCCCTTCCTTGTTCACCTGAAACTATTACAACATTGTTAATCAGCTATACTCCAATACAAAATGTTTTTAGTGTTAAAAAATAATAAAAATAAAATTAAAAAAATAAAAGAGTAAGGCTGAGGCTTCCTTGAAGCAGAAGAAGGTCTACTTGTGGACAGCAGTTATGTTTTGTCCCCAAACCCCAAGCTACACTTCCCTATGGATTTTGGATTCTCTAGTCAGCTCCCCAAATCATGTAAACCAATTGCAACAAATCTCTTTTCAAAATTGAAGTATAGTTTCAGGTGTATAGCACAATGGCTCAGTATTTTTATAGGTTCTACTCCATTAAAATGTATTACAAGATAATGGCTATAGTTCCCTGTGCCAAGCAATATATCCTTATTGCTTATCTATTTTATAATAGCAGTTTGTATCTCTTAGCCCCATCCCCCTAGTTTGTCCCACCCCCTTCTTTCTCACCACAGGTAACCACTAGCTTGTTCTCTATCTGTGAGTCTGTTTTGTGTGTGCATTCATTTGTATTATTATTTTTTAGATTTTACATGGAAGTGATATCATAGTGTATTTGTCTTTCTCTGACTTATTTTACTAACTGTAATATTCTTTGGATCAATCCACATTGGTACAAATGGCAGAAATTCATTCTTCTTTATGGCTGAGTAATATTCCATTATATATGTATATGTGTGTGTGTGTGTGTGTGTGTGTGTGTGTATCTACATGCCACATCTTTATCCATTCATCTGTTCATGGTCATTTGAGTTGCTTCCTTATTTTGGCTACTGAAAATAATGCTGCTCTGAACATTGGGGTACATGTATCTTTTCAAATTAGTGTTTTCATTTTCTTTGGATACATACCCAGGAGTGGAATTGATGGATCCTATGGTAGCTCTGCTGCTGCTGCTGCAGCAGCTAAGTCGGTTCAGTCGTGTGCGACTCCATAGACGGCAGCACACCGGGCCCCGCTGTCCCTGGGATTCTCCGGGCAAGAACCCTGGAGTGGGTTGCCATTGCCTTCTCCAACGGTATCTCTAGTTTTAGTTTTTTGAGGAACCTTCATAATGTTTTCCGCAGTGGCTGCATCAATCTACATTCCCACCAACAATGTACTATGGTTCCCTTTTTTCCACATGCTCACCAACATTTGTTATGTGTACACTTTTTGATGATAGCCATTCTGACAGGTGTGAGGTGGTATCTCATTGTTTTGATGTGCATTTCTCTAAAAAACATATTTCTTGATATCTGTCTCCTACTGGTTTTGTTCCTCAGGAGGAACTCTGGCTGATACAGTGTCTCCTTCAGATGGGTTGTGAAGATTAAATGAAGTAATGTGTTACTATCTAAGAAGGATCTGGTACAGTTCCAGGAACAATAAAAAGAGTTTGAAAAATGGTTGCTATCATAATGATTTGGAAAACACAAAGTTGAATCTAACCGACTCCTAACTTGACTCTTCATCCAATAACTTGGTCCAGAACTGTAGTTACTGGTCTGGCTCATATTACTAGTTCAAGGTAACCTTGAGCAAGCCACAGCCTCTAAGGACCCTGGTTTCCTTTTTGTGAAATGTGGACCGAAAGATTTTTGTTCGAACTGTTTCAGCTTTGATGTTCTTTGGGTTAGGTTGGACTCAATTCATTAGATTTTTATTAGGTTGCTCTACTTCCTCCAGCCACCAGACAAGATCTTTTTCATTGCTGTTACATTTAAGGCTGCTTCTCTACAAATGACCCTCTAATTACTGAGTGGTTTATGGACTGAGAATGCAAACTAAGTTTAATATTAACCTGAGCAAAGCATTTCTGTTATTTTAGCCTGTGATTATACAGCTCCTGTTTTACCCCAGAATTTAGGCCATAGGGGATGTAAAAAAGCATTCAATTTGGCCCTTGCCAGGAAGGAGCATAGGGGGACACCTAAAAATCAGATACATACTGTGAGAGAGCGTATATAGTCAGGTCTGAGCACCACAGGTTTTGAGAGAAAGGGGATGATAAGATCATTCTGATCCGGAATGGTCAGAAAGGCTTAAAGAGGCAGGGATTTAGACAGATGAAATGTCTATGAAAGAGATAAGAAGTTAAACCTCCCTCCCTGGCTGTGTGTCCTTATTCCAAAACTGAACGTATGAAGTTTGAGGAGCTCTTCATATCGTTGTTTGCCTTTGTCAGCACAGGTGATGGAAAGACTGTTGCTTCGTAACTTTAGGCTTTCTCTCCTACTCTCCCTGGAGTGTCCCATGCAAGAATGATCAGGCAGTGGGTGCAACAACCTGCACAAATTTATCTGTAGACCCCATGGCAACCCCATCATCCATGTATTCGTTTGGTCACTAAGTTGTGTCCGACTTTTTGTGACCCCATGGACTTCAGCACGCCAGGCTTCCCTGTCCTTCACTATCCCTGGAGTTTGCTCAAACTCATGTCTATTGAGTCAGTGATGCCATCCAACCATCTCATCCTCTGCTGCCCTCTTCTCCTCCTGCCCTCAATCTTTCCCAGCATCATGGTCTTTTCCAATGAGTTGGCTCTTCGCATCAGGTGGGCAAAGTATTTGGGGATCCTCTACAGGAGATTTTTCAATTAAAGTGGGGTCCATGCTTCTCTTGTCCACTGCATAAATATTTATGGACTGAATCACTAAAATCATCGCTCTCTAGACTAAAGGGACATAAAAGGGAAAGGTTTCCTATATGAAACTTTCAGTGGCATTAAAACTCTAAAGATAGTGATTCTTATATTTTGGAAATTCTTTGATTTTCAGTGTCAGAGCAATCTGGATTCCTGCTCTCCCTCCCTGCAAAATGTTGCTTAGACCCTACTGGTAGGGTTTCTTATCCCAAGAGCCATTGACAGAACTACTGCCAAAAGTTTACTGGAGCTGAACAAGAAAATCAGTGGGTGTGGATAGAAGAAAAGTTATGCTTGAATGACAAGCAAACATCAGAAGAATTAATTTTACAAGCTCACCTTTGAGATCAGATAAAGGCAGTTTGACTTTTTAAAGACAATATTCGCTTTTTATCAGCTTAACAAATAGCTCTTAGCAACACTGACAGTCATCTTTAATGGGCAGAAACAAAGAAGCCTCATTAACAGTTAAATTTAAACTATTCACTAATCTTAGTTTACTGCCTCTTTCATGATGATCTTTTGCTAAATGAGTCTTAGAAAAAGTACTTTGATGATGTGTGTAAACAAGCCAGAAATTCTCAAGACTGTGGTCTAATGAAAAGAAATAAACAGGGTTTACAAAATAATTCAGATCACTGAGTAGAGGCAGTGTTTGGGGTGTAAACACAGATTTCTACAAACAAGAATACTCATATAAGGATGGCTATAGAGACTGGAAGTGGAAAAAACATCCTCTGGATTCAGAAATGCCCCCTAGTCATTTGCAAAGTAATTCTGTCCATAGGTTATGAGGGGCTTCCTACGTGGCACTTGAGGTAAAGAACCCACCTGCCATTGCAGGAGACATAAGAGATGTAGGTTCGATCCCTGGACTAGAAGATCCCCTGGAGGAGGAAATGGCAACTCAATTCCAGTATTCTTGCCTAGAGAATCTCATGGACAGAAGAGCCTGGAGGGCTACAGTCCATGGGGTCGCAAAGAGTCAGCCACAACTGAGCAACTTAGCATGCACGCATAGGTTATGAACATTTATAGTCCATCAGATTTTTGCAAATGTTTACTGACCTCTGACTATCTGCAATGAATTGTTCTCAAAACATACTGCATCCAATCAATGCAATTAGTCATTACATTTTTACTGAGGGCTGGCCTATGAATCATCCGGGTACTGTAGTGCTCATCGGCTGTTCTCACCTGTCTAGACTCTGTGTATTCCCCCTTCTTCTGTTAACAACATCTGAATTTTCCTTTGGGGAACTATGCTCTCCCATTGGATACTACGTGCTTCTATGGGATTGATCCCACTCTCACAGCTCTAGGGGTATTTGGGTGATCACAACCTGCTCAGCTGTCCTTTGGCCACAGTGATTGAATTAGAGACAAACTGGGTGATATAAGCAGGCTAATGAGACTAAATTCTGGGCTTCTGGAAAACTTGTGCAAGAGAAGCTTTCTTCCCACAGATTGAAAGTTGTAAGGGTGTTGAGCTGAGGCCCTGCCCAGAAAGATACCAACAGAGAAGATGAAGAAGGAGACCAAGTGCTGTTAGTTATCTTCCACTTGCCCCTAGATCTCTCTCCTTCTCTCCACCAGCTGACTAAATGGACTCTGTCCAGCTCTCTTCCCCTCTGGCTTCAAGATGGGACTGTTGTCAGGAGATCAGAGATTAGGTTATTTATTTCCCAGTCTCTTTATGTAGGATCCTCTCAGGTTGGCTATCTCTACTGAAGGCTATGGCTCTATCAAGGGACCTGTTCCTACAGCTAAGTGGCTTCAGGTTCCAGTATCTGTACTTGCTTCACTTTTGTGGGCCTAGAGATGGTAACGAAGTCCCACTGTTAATTGTTACTTGCTCTGCTACTTCAATATCCCTTGTGATTAAATACCTTTTTTTTCTTTCTTGCTCAATTTCATTTCCAAAGATTCAAATGTTTC
The DNA here is from genome assembly GCF_033118175.1 of Dama dama. Lineage (NCBI taxonomy): Eukaryota > Metazoa > Chordata > Mammalia > Artiodactyla > Cervidae > Dama > Dama dama. Next base: position 30,327,460 of record NC_083701.1, read on the forward strand.
CAATTTTTTTAAACATGTTTTGTACCAAAAAAGGAATCAATACTTTTCATTCCACTCTTGTTAATGTGAGTCAAAGCCTTCTGAACTGTGGCCATTTTGCTATTTTTCTTTAGAGTCTTCAAAACTTTCAGTTTAGTTCAGTTCAGTTGCTCAGTCATGTCCAACTCTTTGCAACCCCATGAACTGCTGCACGCCAGGCTTCCCTGTCCATCACCAACTCCCAGAGCTTACTCAAACTCATGTCCATTGAGTCAGTGATACCATCCATCCATCTCATCCTCTGTTGTCCCCTTCTCCTCCTGCCTTCAATCTTTCCCAGCATCAGGGTCTTTTCCAATGAGTCAGTTCCTCCCATCAGGTGGCTAAAGTATTGGAGTTTCAGCTTCAGCATCAGTCCTTCCAATGAATATTCAGAACTAATTTCGTTTAGGATGAACTGGTTGGATCTTCTTGCAGTCCAAGGGACTCTCAAGAGTCTTCTCCAACACCACAGTTCAAAAGCATCAATTCTTCAGTGCTCAGCTTTCTTTATAGTCCAACTCTCACATTCATATGTGAATACTAAAAAAAACCATAGCTTTGACTAGCTAGACAGACCTTTGTTGGCAAAGTAATGTCTCTGCTTTTTTAATATGCTATCTAGGTTGGTCATAGCTTTTCTTCCAAGGAGCAAGCGTCTTTTAATTTCATGGCTGCAGTCACCATCTGCAGTGATTTTGGAGCCCAAGATAATAGTCTCTCACTGTTTCCCGTCTATTTGCCATGAAGTGATGGGACCAGATGCAATGATCTTAGTTTTTTGAATGTTGAGTTTCAAGTCAACTTTTTCACTCTCCTCTTTCACTTTCCTTAAGAAGCTCCTTAGTTCTTCTTCACTTTCTGCCATAAGGGTGGTGTCATCTGCATATCTAAGGTTATTGATATTTCTTCTGACAATCTTGATTCCAGCTTGTGCTTCATCCAGCCCAGCATTTCACATGATGTCCTCTGCATATATTAAATAAGCAGGGTGACAATATACTGACATACTTGACATATTCCTTTGCTGAGTTGGAACCAGTCTGTCATTCTATGTCCAGTTCTAACTGTTGCTTCTTGACCTGCATACAAATTTCTCAGGAGGCAGGTAAGGTGGCCTGGTAGTCCCATGTTTTTAAGAATTTTCCACAGTTTGTTGTGATCCAGACAGTCGAAGGCTTTGGCATAGTCAATAAAGCAGAAGTAGATGTTTCTCTGGAACTCTCTTGCTTTTTTGATGATCCAACAGATGTTGGCAATTTGATCTCTGGTTCCTCTGCCTTTTCTAAATCCAGCTTGAACATCTGGAAGTACTGTTGATGCCTGGCTTGGAGAATTTTGAGCATTACTTTGCTAGCATGTGAGATGAGTGCATTTGTGCAGTAGTTTGAACGTTGTTTGGCATTGCCTTTCTTTGGGATTGGAATTCAAATCTTTAGGGTTAAACTTAGTGTAATCTTTTGTTTCTATGGTTCATCTGATAACTTTGCTTTCTGAGGGGTCCAGATCACTTTGTTTTCTGTCAGAGATGGGGTGTCAGAATCATTGACAGTGGCAGAGGTAGAGAGTCGGGAGTAGAAGAAGGCGGCAGCCCTGTACAGTGGATAAAACCTGATTGGATTGAGCCATGTATGTCCTGCCAGGATCCTAACCAATCAAAGGATGTTATCTGAGTTCTGGATTCAGATGTACTTAAAGTTAGTGACACTTCTGACTTCTCAGTTGCTTGCGCCCTTTTTCCTAAAAACTGTTTGAATTGGGTTTTCTGCTGATTACAACAGTGCTAATACAGTTTGTTAGGTTCTTTTCATTGTATAGACTTAGTCAGGACTCGGCAAAAAACGGGAGGTGGCATTGGCATGGACTGAATTGGGTCTCCTCGCATTTATATATTGAAGTTCTAACCCCAATACCTCAGAATGTGACTGCATTTGGAGACAGATCTTTAAAGAGGTAAGTAGGTTAAAATGAAGTCATTACATGAGCCCCAATTCAATCTGACTGGTATCCTGGTAAGAAGAGATTAGAACACAGACATGCACAGAGGGAGAGTTCTGTGGAGATATAGGGAGAAGACAGTCATCTATGAGCCAAGGAGAGACCAAACTTGCCAACACTCTGCTATGAGACTTCTAGCCTCCAGAATTGATACAAAATAAATATCTGTTTAAGTCACTCAGTCTGTGGTGCTTTCTTATAGCACCCCTAGCAAACTAACACAGGCACCTGCAAACTAGAATGAGGCAAGACGGGTCTAGAGGCCAGTGACTCTCTCCACCTCTCTGAGCCAACATGGTCTCTTAGCTAAGGTATCTGTGTCCCTCTGTAAACTGGTCCCATTTACTTTTATCACTCACTGGCCAATATTTCCATATTTTCCACCATCCAGAGGAACCTAAATTAACTGGATTGACTAACTACCATTGAGGGTTTCTCTGGTGGTTCAGTGGTAAAGAATCTGCCTGCAATGCAAGAGATGCAGGTTCAATCCCTGGGTGGGGAAGATGCCCTGGAGAAGGAAATGGCAATCCACTCCAGTATTCTTGCCTGGAGAATCCCACGGACAGAGGAGCCTGGTGGGCTGCAGTCCATGGGGTCTCAAAAGAGTCGGACCTAACTTAGCAACTAAACAACAACTACCATTGATACTACTGGGACAAGACCTTTGCGGTGACCCATCTCATGGGTTTCTGGCCAGCAAGGGGTAAACTGCTCTTGGATCACATAACCTTATCTGGTTCTGCCAGCAGCTGCCATGTGTAGGGAACAAGTTCATGTTGGTTTCCCGCATAGAAAGTGGTGGGAAGGTCAGTTTCAGGGAGAAAGAGAAGTTGGATATAGCTGGTATTTGACAAGTCTAGAATTTGGTCTCCTGGACTACCGGCATTAAAAATTATAGGAAAACATAAATACCAACACCTACTGCTCAGATTTGGCTTCAGTTTTTACTATAATAGCCAATTCCTCATTTTGGTTACTCACAAGACTCACTTTCTTGACTGTCAGCTTTATGAGATACCCCAGAGTTCTTATTTAATAACCATGCTGCTTTGTTTGAGCTAGTCTGATGTGTTTATGACTTGAAGATAAAAAATTAAAGACTTGATTAAAATAATTTCCAAAGAGAACAGTAATTCTGTCTGGGTAAGAGGGATCTGTTAAAGAGTAAATGTGACTTTTACAGATCCTAACAGCCTATCAACTCTGTGACTATGCTTGGGTCTCTTCGCTGCTCTATACAAGAACGAGAAAGGATACTGAAGGACAGCTCCCACCTCCTAGTCATGCTGCTGGAGAATCGTAAGAAGGTATCTCATGAGGAAAAGACCCTGGTGCTGAGAAAGATTAAGGCAGGAGGAGAAGGGGACGACAGAGGATGAGATGGTTGGATGGCATCACCGACTCAATGGACACGAGTTTGAGCAAACTCCAGGAGTTGGTGATGGACAGGGAAGCCTGGCGTGCTACAGTCCATGGGGTTGCAAAGAGCTGGATACATCCGAGTGACTGAACTGAACTGAACTGACCTCATGAGGCCGTCTACACCCACCCCAGACAGGAACCGTTTTCTTCTAGTTTCTGGATGCCTAAAGAAGAGAATTTTTCCCCAATTTCCTGAGAGATTAACTTTTCCCCCTTCTCCACCAGCTTCCCAGCAGCTGTCTTTACTCACTTCCTGACACCACAGGGACAGAATCAAAGGGCTGCAGACTTCAGTTTCACAATTTGTAGAGCTGACACCATGTGTCTGGCAGCATGATTGCATTTCTGTCAGTAGTCATTTCCCTCTCTGGGGAGGTCAGAAGTGGTGTATGGGGGCTGGGCAGGGTGCAGGGAAAGCTTTCGGCGCACTCAGGCTCTCAGCACCACCTTTGCTGCCCAGGAGGCCCGCCTGGCAGAAAGGACACCATTCCCTTGTATCAGGAGCCTGAAGGTGTGGGAGTCTGAGAGGATGAGAGAAACTTGACCCTTTACCAAAGCCCAGTATTCTGGGACCAGCTGGTGGGGGTGGGGGCGGGCACACGTGCAAAGCTGTTTTATTTACTAGAGACAAAAAGTAAAAACCTTGAGAGACTTATGCTGAGAGAGCCACAAGATGAAATTTCCACCCTAGAAAGATTACTCTGGATTACTTTGAATGGAGAACGGTTTGGAGATGGGCAGGCTGGAGAAAGAGCCAGGCTCAAAGGTTGTTGTAGGAAGCCAGGCTAGAGGTGATGATGACCCCAAAGAACTGCAGTCCATGGGGATGAAAAGAGGAAGGCCCTGAGAAAAATGTAGCTATTCCAAGTGTGGCTAGGTCTGCTGTCCAACATCCCAGGAGGAGTGTGTGTACTGAAGTATATCAGTGGGGCCAGGATCCTTGGCTTTGGTATGAAGGGATGGGAGATCAAACCAGTCAATTCTGAAGGAAATCAACCCTGAGTATTCATTGGAAGGATTGATGCTGAAGCTCCAATACTTTGGACACCTGATGTAAAGAGCCACCTCTTTGGAAAAGACCCTGATGCTGGGAAAGATGGAAGGCAAAGGAGAAACGGGATAACAGGATGAGATGGTTGGATGGCATCACTGACTCAATGGCTGTGAGTTTGAGCAAACTCCAGGAGACAGTGGAGGATAGGCAAGCCTGGCCTGCTGCAGTCCACGGGTCGCAAAGAATTGGGCAAACGACTGAGTGACTGAACTGAACTGATATGTACAAAAATTCTCCGAACTATATTTTTACCCCTCCCGTTCCTGCTCCCCTCCATTTTAGGGATCATCTGAATGATGAATTCTGGAAGCCAGACTTATGTCTGGTGAGGTAAAATGTATTATTTGCATGTAAGAATTTGCTTTCTCCTCTCCAATACTTTGGCCACATGATGTGAAGAGCTGACTCACTGGAAAAGTCCCTGATGCTGGGAAAGATTGAAGACAGGAGGAGAAGGGGGGTGACAAAGGATGAAATGGTTGGGTGGCATCATCAACTCAATGGACCTGAGTTTGATCAAACTCCAGGAGATAGTGAAGGACAGGGAAGCCTGGCATGCTACAGTCCATGGGGTTGCAAACACACATAAAACAGAATAATTAAAATAGAATGTTTTCCTTTCGACATGACAGAGCAACTGAACAAAAACAACTCCTCCCTCCATTGATATTAGTGTGACTTGTTTTGGTCAATAAAATGTGAGCAAAGGCTTAAATTCTGCATGTATGGTTTGGTTCAGCCTTTTGCATTCCTGATTTTTGCCATATAAAGAGCCCTCTCCTTCCTGCGTCCTAGATAGGAGCAGAGAAGCAGATCTGAACAATCTGCAGGCTGAGGGCAACCAAGCTAAAGATCCATGAGCCAGAGGCCTTTGTTTTAGAAATCACGGACCTCTGGGGGATATTTACTACATAGCATTATTGCAGTAAAAACTGACTAACACAGAAATTAGTCCTTAAAAATGTGATGCTACTAAGATAAAAACTTGAAATACAGGGGATAAATAAGTAAATAATAACAGATTAAAAAAAAAAAAAAAAAAAACCTAAAATAGGTGTCTTTGATCTTGGGAATGAACCAGGAAGTAAGAAAGTGTTGGAAACTGGAAAAATGATGACCCATCTTATGAAGCAGTAAATATTCGGTAAAACTGTCAACCAAGATAACTTGAAGACAGAAAGTATATCTCATGAATGCATGGTTTTGGGTTGAAGAGATTTCAAGATAAGACTGTTATTAGCATGAGTTGGTTGCTTCTTTTGATAAGTCAGTTTTAAGAAGAAACTGACCTGCCTGCAAGCAGGAATGAAAGAGTGAAGAGTGACTCCATAAATTTCAAAACTTGCAACTTTGAAAACAGAACTGTTTCTTGTTTTCCAATAGAACAAGAAAAACTGAAAAATGTTTAAAGTCACAAAAGCTGGTTGAGATGCTAATAAAGACCCAGTCTCATGACAAAGATCAAATAAAAACTCACCATGATACTCTCTGTAAAACCTCTGAATGGATTAAAGTGGCCCCCAATACATTCTTTCATCTGAACAAAAGAGCTTATCGGAAAGAAATAAGGAGGAGGTTTCACAAATTTGATAAACTATCTGTAGTTAATTCTAGAGAGAAGGAACCTTGAAAATGATGTGGATATGGCTGCTGCCCTTGGAGCTGACTCAAGTCACACACTCAGAGTTTTAATAGGCTCCGAGAGAAATTTAAGTGCCAAAGCAGACTTGCCTGGATTAAAAGAGACTGTGACTTTTTTCCCCCCTAAATGATACTGTGACTTTCTGAACCATAATAAAAGATCTTAGGATAACAATAACATATCAACATAGGTTCATTAATTGTGAAAAATAGACCATATTAATGTAAGATGTTACCACACAGGAGAAACAGGGTGTTGAGTAAATGGGAACTCTCTGTACTAACTCAGCATTGGTGTAAATCTCAAACTATTCTCAGTTGGGCTTCCCAGATGGTGCCAGCGCTAAAGAATCCTCCAGCCAATGCAGGAGATGAAAGAGATGCAGGTTCAATCCCTGGGTCGGGAAGATCCCCTGGAGGAGGGCATGGCAACCCACTCTAGTATTCTCGCCTGGAGAATCTCATGGACAGAGGAGCCTGGCGGGCTACAGTCCATGGGGCTGCAAACAGTCAGACATGACTGAGCACACACACGCACTTATATTCTTGGTTAAGATTTGATTTTTTTAAAAAAGACCTTAGGGTCTCCAACATTCTACAGGCAAATAGTAGGAAGAAGCAGCTGCTCAGCTGCCAGGGAGGATGTATACTTCTTTAGATATGACCAAAAAGGATGATGGAAAACTACTCCCAGAAGGTGGAGCCAATAGCCATGAGAACAATGGAGAGAAGCATTAATTCCCAGGGAAGAGAACTGGAGCCTGATCCAGGAACAATCCCCACATTCAGGTTGGGAACTTGGCAACGTATGTCCAGTGATTTTAGAATTTTAGAATTAGGATCCAGATACAATCCTAGGATACAGTCCATGGGGTCGCAAAGAGTCGGACACGACTAAGTGACTGAGCACAGCATGGCAGCAAAGGTGAGAGAGTAGGTGGAGGAGAAAGTTGGAATGTCCCTCTAGATAATGATCAGCTCTATTTCCAAAATCAGGTTCAGTTCAGTCGCTCAGTCGTGTCCGACTCTGCGACCCCATGAATCTCAGCATGCCAGGCTTCCCTGTCCATCACCAACTCCTGGAGTTTACTCAAACTCATGCCCATCGAGTCAGTGATGCCATCCAGCCATCTCATCCTCTGTCAGCCCCTTCTCCTCCTGCCCTCAACCCCTCCCAGCATCAGCGTCTTTACCAATGAGTCAACGCTTCACATGAGGTGGCCGAAGTATTGGAGTTTCAGTTTCAGCATCAGTCCTTCCAATGAACACCCAGGACTGATCTCCTTTAGGATGGACTGGTTGCATCTCCTTGCAGTCCAAGGGACTGTCAAGAGTCTTCTCCAACACCACAGTTCAAAAGCGTCAATTCTTCGGCACTCAGCTTTCTTCACAGTCCAACTCTCACATCCATACATGACCACTGGAAAAACCATAGCCTTGACAAGATGGACCTTTGTTGGCAAAGTAACATCTCTGCTTTTTAATATGCTATCTAGGTTGGTCATAACTTTCCTTCCAAGGAGTAAGCGTCTTTTCATTTCAAGGCTGCAATCACCATCTTCAGTGATTTCGAAGCCCAAAAAAATAAAGTCTGACACTGTTTCCACTGTTTCCCCATCTATTTCCCATGAAGTGATGGGACCGGATGTCATGATCTTAGTTTTCTGAATGTTGAGCTTTAAGCCAACTTTTCCACTCTCCTCTTTCACTTTCATCAAGAGGCTCTTCAGTTCCTCTTTACTTTCTGCCATAAGGGTGGTGTCATCTGTATATCTGAGGTTATTGATATTTCTCCCGGCAATCTTGATTCCAGCTTGTGCTCCTTCTAGCCCAGCATTTCTCATGATGTACTCTGCATATAAGTTAAATAAGCAGGGTGACAATATACAGCCTTGACGTACTCCTTTTCCTATTTGGAACCAGTCTGTTGGTCCATGTCCAGTTCTAACTGTTGCTTCTTGACATGCATATAGGTTTCTCAAGAGGCAGGTCAGGTGGTCTGGTATTCCCGTCTCTTTCAGAATTTTCCACAGTTTATTGTGGTCCACACAAAGGCTTTGGCATAGTCAATAAAGCAGAAATAGATATTTTTCTGGTACTCTTTTGCTTTTTTGATGATCCAGCAGATGTTGGCAATTTGATCTCTGGTTCCTCTGCCTTTTCTAAAACCAGCTTGAACATCTGGAAGTTCACGGTTCACGTATTGCTGAAGCCTGGCTTGGAGAATTTTGAGCATTACTTTACTAGCGTGTGAAATGAGTGCAATTTAGAGTATTCCAAATATGACATCCACAACACATACCAGAAATGTTCTCAAATGACTAATGTCCAGAATTTTATATCAAAGTTTAATAATTATAGTCCCAAATAAGGTTCTGTTATTAAAAAATTCCTTGGGAATGAGACTGAGATATAGAATGCCAAGGAATATTAGAACCTCTTAGATAATTTTGTTTTTGTTTTATTTTTTTACTTTTAAAACCTCTTAAATAATTTTTATGCAGACCACACAAATCTTAATAATCATATCTCAACAGCATTTTTCTAATAAGCATCTTGAAGGCAATTATTAAAATAGACATCAGAGACAAAAATTAATTTTTCTATTTATATAAAAGATTAAAAAAATCACTTGTCCATTTTTAGAGCCATCAACTTGCACCCATTAAGGTGAATATAGAAAAAATTAAGACTCTTATTGAAAAATTATTTGAATAATTGCTAGCAATGGATAAATTAGTAATAATAATGATATTTATTTTGCTCTGATGTAAACTTTATATACTTAATTTCATGTTAAGCAATATTTGATACAACAAAACACCAACATAAAATAATTCAGACTTATCCATGGAGTTTGTTTTAATGGGAACAGACTTGTGTTCAATGACCACAAACCACTTTAACAGATTTTACTTGTTTATATAAGAGACATTTTTTAAAAGACATTTATTTTTCATTTTTCCTGGCATTAGCTAGGGACAATCTTGCCACAATTCTACTTTATAAAACTGGAAGAAAGGAACACTCAATTTGATGTTCATGTGAAATATAATTACCCACTTTTCTTCCTTTACAACATGTACTCCATAGACAGGATGACAAGGCAAGAGGTACATAATACACTGCCTGTCATTAATAACAAGTGTGCTCTTTTGAAATTATTTTACAATAGCATTTATTGAAAATACCCTTTACTTGCTTTTTGGACTACTATGGATATTATAGAACTTTAACAAGAATTGCCTGTTTCAAATCAAAAATATAAATAGGAACTTATTAAATAAATGAAATGACCAGGTACAGTCATAAACAAGTATTGTAAATTTCAATACATACCAAGTTTCATTTTTACCCATGACCCTTAAGGTGATGCCATGGGCAGGCTCTGGGTCCTATGCCAGGACTGCAGAGAGACACAGCTCCTTCACCTTGACCTGAAGAAACATTACACACTCTCCAAGGTTTTTCCAAAAGGCTGCCTACTAAATAAATCTTTCTTCAGTCTCCCAAGCATATGTGATCTCTTCTTCCTTTAAATCCATACAGTATCTGGCTTATCCCTACATAATAATGATAAAGCTAATAACAGCCCAAATCACACTGACTTATCCTTGGCAACTTCAAATATGCTTCATCCATGCTAAACTTACATTCACTATTCATCTCATTTCTTCCTTGCAGGCTCCTGCAAAGTAAGTACTGTTATTTCCACTATATAGATGAGGAAACTGGGCAAAGATTTGAACTTAGGATTTAACTCCAAAAACGGTGATCTTAACAACTCTTGGTCTGCATTTGAATTGTATGTGATTTCTGTCTCCTTCCCCCCATCAGCTGGGGAGTTCTTTGGGCAGGTACCACATGTGACCATCTCTGTATCACTTTATGTATCTTCACAGTGTCTTACACAGTAAAAAAAAAAAAAAAAAAAAAATTCAATTCTCTGTCTTCTAAAAAGCAGCTATTCTTTCCACATTTGTCTCTTAAATTGGAACATATGCTCAGTTGGTGTCCTGATTTACATGGTGATCTCTTCATTCTTTTCCTAAAAAGCTGTTACTAGCCCTTGGGTGTTTCCTACCAATATTATCTTAGGATCAATTAGTAATCAAACTTGGGTAGAAGTTTAACTACTGCAGATGCTTTCAAATTGTGGTGCAGAAAGGACTCTTGAGAGTTCCTTGGACAGCAAAGAGATCAAACTAGTCGATCCTAAAGGAAATTGACCCTAAGAGTTCATTGGAAGGACTGATGCTGAAGCTCCAATACTTTGGCCACTTGATGCAATGAGCCAACTCATTGAAAAGGACCCTGATGCTGGGAAAGACTGAAGGCAGGAGGAGAAGGGGACGACAAGAGAATGTGATAGTTAAATGGCATCACCAACTCAATGGACATGAGTTTGAGCAAACTTGGGAAGATAGTGAAGGACAAGGAAGCCTGTTGTGCTGCAGTCCACGGGGTTGCAAAGAGTCAGACATGACTTAGCAAATAAACAACAACGAGAAGAAGTTTAACTACTCAGAGAAAAGATTAGGTCACTGTGGAGTCACTAAATTTCTTTAGATTTCTGAACGCCATCTGAGTATTAATCAGAAATTAATCAGAAATTCAGAGGAGAAACCATCTGAAAGTGAAGGGGAAGGCAAACAGAGATAATTAATAGCATATTAGAAATAAAACATCATGAGTTCAATAGGTTTCTAGGGAACATGCAGATTATACTAAGGTCTTATGAGGAAGGGAAACTGCTGAATGCTTATATCTTTGTGATTCCCACACTGAGGTAAGACAGAAACACAGACGGTGGCCGACCAGGAGTCCAGCTCCTCCTGACTCTGTACATACTCCATCACCACATATCCTGGCAATGGCATGAGAATGCGAAAAATCACGTGAAAACGCTATAAACAGTCTTACAGGCAGGACATGAGTAGCCTGTCTACCAGCTGTAGCTTGAAGGAAGTCCTAGGAGAGTTTGGGAGTGATGTCATGAAGGAAGTCGTTATGTATAAAATGATATCAAGCCTGGGTACTTTTGTATCCTCTCTGTTTTGCTTTGGACATTGGTATTGTGGCCTGAAAGGTGACTCTGTAGATTATTCTTTCCACTAGCTTGGCTCGGCAAAGGAGGAAAGAGAACTGAAAGTAGCTGTGTTGGGGAAAGGGGTCTGAGTTTAATAGAGGGTTTGTATTTTTATAAATAGAAGAGACTTAAGAATGTTTTTATGCTGGGAAGAGAGAGTCAGCATAGAGAGAGAGAAGAGACTTGAGAATGTTTTTATGCTGGGAAGGGGGAGTCAGCACAGAGAGAGAGAGAGAGAGAGAGAGAGAGAGAGATACAATGTTAGAAATTAGCTAAAGGGGTAATTTAAGGAGTAAGTTCCTTGAAGTAGCCCCTGAGTGCTATATCAAGTTTTTGCTAAATAATTATTTTAGCCTGAATGGGGCTCAGGGCACAGAGGTATCAGCACTGATCTGGAGGAGGGCTGGGTTTACAACTGAGCTGAAGGAAGGAGTGAAGAGAGGATGCAGATATGGGTGTGTTCAGAGAGGTGTGGGGTTTGAGTTGGGAGAGAGAACACAATGACTTCTGAGTTCTTTACAAAGGAGATGAGGTTCACTGCCTAGACTGAGAGGGAAATAGGTAAGGCAGAGGGCTTCTGGAGATTGGGGAAGGTTAACAATAACTGTGAAATGAACAATAGAAGAGCTGCCTTGTGTTGAGGGCATAACTGAGGTTGCAGACCACTTGTAGTGTGAGCAGCCTGTATGGTGTTAGGATTTTCTTTACCTGGGGTAACTATTTGCGGTAAAGAAAGGGGAGAAGAGGCAGATTTACCAAGAGCTGAGCCATTGCTGGGCTTCCCAGGTGGAGCTAGTGGTAAAGAACCTGCTTGCCAGTGGGTTCAATCCCTGGGTCGAGAAGATCCTCTGCAGAAGGGCATGGCAATCCACTCCAGTATTCTTGCCTGGAGAATCCCATGGACAGAGTCTGGCAGGCTACAGTCCATAGTGTCACACAGAGTTGGACATGACTGAAGTGACTCAGCATGCATGCACATGTAGGCATTCCTATATAATTTTTTTCTTTTTTTTCCATTTATTTTGATTCGTTGGAGGCTAATTACTTTACAATATTGTAGTGGTTTTTGCCATACATTGACATAGTTTTTAACAATCCTGTTATATGTGTGGGTTAATCATATTTTCTCTCAAAGACTTTGGGTGGATACAAATAAATGAATATCCTGAATTGCATTTTGTAGCACTAAGACTTTGACTTGATTAGAATTATTGATAAGACAAGCTCTAACTCAGCTGTGCCCAGAAATTCCTTCTCACCTGTCACTCTCATCTTACTTATCAGGAAAGTACTCATCCTGGACTTCCCTGGTGGTCCAATGGTTAAGAATCCACCTGCCAACGCAGGGGACACAGATCTGATCCCTGGTCCAGAAAGATCCCACATGCCACAGGGCAACTAAGCCTGTGCGCCACAACTACTGAGCCCACACGCCATAACTACCAAAGCCTGCATGACCGAGAGCCTATGCTCTGCAACAAGAGAAGACACTGCAATAAGAAGCCTGAACACCGCAACTAGAGAGTAACTCCTGCTCACCGCAGCTAGAGAAAGCCCTTGAGCAGCGACAAAGATCCAGCGCAGTCAAAAATAAATAATGATGAATAAACGAATGAATAAAATAAACGAATGAATAAAGTACCCATCCTTTCACTCATTTCATATGTCTTCCACTTCATGAAGCTTTCCTTGACTGCCAGACCTAGATGTCAGTTCTCTCTCCTTTAACATCTCATGGCACTTTGATGATAATTCTCTTACGATACTTATACACCGCTTTCTGTAGTAGAGTTATTTGTTTGTTTGTTTGTTTTTGCTATTTAACTCCTGCACCATTAGGCTCTAAGCTCTCTGAGGACACTGTATTCAATGCATCCCTGTAGCATCTGGCAGCTGCCTTGTGCACCGTTGGTTTGAAATGAACACTTGAGGAAGTGGATGGATTATGAAGAGGAAATTCCAACTTTACAAAGGAAGTAAGTTAGGATGTGAATATTCTTTTTTTTCAACAAAGCTTCATGTTTTTGCTAAATAATTAGTTCTTGTAAGGCATTTAACGGGTTTCCCTAAGTGGCACTAGTGGTAAAGAACTCCCTTGCCAATGAAGGGGACATAAAAAATGTGGGTTCAATCCTTGGGTTGGGAAGATCCCCTGGAGGAGGGCATGGCAACCCAATCCAGTATTGTTGCCTGGAGAATCCCATGGACAGAGGAGCCTGGTGGGCTATAGTCCCATGGTGTCGCAAAAGAGCTGGACATGACAGATGCGACTTAGCATGCATGCACATACAATGCATTTAATATATAATTTACAAAATTTCAATTGAACTAGAAACACTTCAGTTTCAAATTTTTAACTGACCTAGAAACAATTTCTTTGTACAAAGTACATGTATGAAACCACTAACTTTGGATTATTTGCTAGCGCTCATGTTTTCGTTAACAGAAATTGTTGAAACTAAAGAGCTTTGTTTAGACTTTTCTCGTTCTCTTGGTTATTTGTGCTCGTCTTGGAAACTCTAGCTCAGCTTTTAAGGCCAAACATAATTCTCCAGAGTAGGAGAAGGTGTAAGCAACAGACCTCATTTTAGGATGATTCAGTCTGGGCGAGAGAGCACAACCTCTGGAGTCAGGTATTCCTCAGGTTCAGTCTCGTCTCCACTCACTACCACGGAGTTCAAGGAAAATTTTACTTCTCTGAACTGTGTCCTTACAAATTAATGGCAATAACAACACATCTAACTCACAACTGAGTGGTGAGAAGAAAATATATGTTAAGTACCTAATCACAACGCTCAATAAATGATATATTCCTTAACTCCTGAGCCATGATTGTGTCTGCTTCTTTCATGGGTGTAAGCAGTAGTGAAGAAGGAAATGGCAGCCCACTCCAGTCTTCTTGCCTGGGAAACCCCATGAACAGAGGAGCCTGGTAGGGCTGCAGTTCATGGGGTCATGTGACTGAGCACACACGCATGAGGAGGGTGGAGAAAGATGTGTTGGTAATAATGTGCTGGCAGTACACAGGTAGAAATGAAAAAAAAATTGGAAAAATGTTCTGAAAAGGTGCCTTGGTGAGAAAATTAGATCAATATCAGCCCTAGTCTTTGGAGATGTAGATCTTCACAGTGTGGCTTTATATTTGGCTTAAAGCATTTCTGAAAGAACAGGCTGTTATGCCAAAATGGGATTACACAAAGACATTACAAAACAAAACATACATTTTAAGAATTTCCTAAGATGTCTGTGTTATTGGTCCTGTATATAACTTTCTGTTCTTCAGAAAGAGAGGAGTCACATAGCAAAGGGGGTCCTCAAAGGATCACCTTACAGGATCTACACTGAGGAGTCCCTACAACTTTAGTTACGACATAGTAGAAAATGTCTCTGCTAATGACTTGAGCATTTTATTTCTTGGATCTGTGATCACTTATTATTTTAACCTTTCAAACCCAGTAATTTTAAAGCATTCGACTCAGCTGCGGTACTTTTATTGGCCTGGAAACGTTTTATTGCAGCTTGGCTGACATTTTCCCTTACTAATGTCATTAGCACTACTTAAAAATGAATTATGTAGGGGTGTACAGTACTACCTTTGTTTTGAGAAAATATTACGATTTTTATGAGCACATGAGGTGGGTCTCGTGGGAGTAAACATTAGCAACATATATCTTTCTGATTCTCCAGGCATGCTTACATTTCTAATAAGCACAAGTAGTTTGGCTTGGAAAAAGGCCTGGAGTTAGATTTATTTTTTCAAGATCATGTTGATTCTCATAACATCCCTTAAAGAAAAGTCCAGCTTCAGAGTCACTAAAGCTTAATTAAAATCTCCAGCACACAGTGTGTTAATATCCCTTACCTATTTTGGAGTTTTAGCTCCTGGTAATTATATGCTAACACGGGTGTTCAATAGGTCATTGAAACCAAATAAATGCAGGCATCTTTAAAGTCAGATATTATGTTCATCTACAACATTTTCATACTTAAAAAGTACAAAATAAAGGAAAAGGGATGTTGTTTAACCTTGGAGAACCCTGAAGGGATGGACAAAAACAAGCATTTTCACAGGAAAATAAACATTATCTGTGGAAAGAAATCCTAATTAAAGAAAATGGAAAAGCAAAGAAAGAACAAAATTCCTTAATATACAAATGCTTTGCTGAGTCTTTAATAGGTAAAGACTCAGGGTCCCAAACTGTGTTTCCTGGTTCTGTGAAAGTGCCTGTAGAACTTCCAGTTTCTGGGCGGGATTCTCAAAGCGACGTCCTGAGGGCAGGTCCATCTTCATCTGGGAACTTGTTAAAAATACAAAGTCTTGGGCCTGCTCAGGGCTCAGAACTGGGGTTCTTGAGGGCAGGGCTGGTGATCTGTGTTTTCACAAGCCCTTCAGACTCTCTTGGGCTTCCCCGGTGGCTCAGCTGGTAAAGAATCTGCCTGCAATGCGGGAGACCTGGGTTTGATCTCAGGGTTGGGAAGATCCTCTAGAGGACGAGATGACAACCCACTCCAATATTCTTGCTTGGAGAATCCCATAGACAGAAGAGCCTGGTGGGCTATGGTCCATAGCACTGCAAAGAGTAGAACACGACGGAAGCGATGTAGTACACACCACGCACTATATAAAAATGTTATAACATTTCTGGCTCAACTGCGGAAAATTTGATACTCATTCACAATATTTACAAGTGTATTCCTTTCAACATTTTTCTGTTTTATTTTCTGCTTTATTAGATTTTTAAAATATTAATAGCAAAAGTCATAATGCTTGTTAAAGAAGTCAGGCACTACAGAGATGTATATATGAATATAAATGTGCCATATCTCTGTTTCAAATAGCCTTTTTTCTTAATTTAAGTACAATATGTGTCCATTCTAAAACATTTAGAAAAGGTAGCCAAGCAAAAGAACTGAATCACGCACAGTCTCCCATTCTGAAATAACCCTAACCCCTGTTAATATTTTGGTGTAGCTCTTTCAATTTTCCCAATACTTGTATTTATTAAAAATGGTACCTACTTTTTTGCAATGGATCTTTTTTGCTCACTACTGTCTTCTGGGCATTCCTCTGCATCATTAAAATGGAAAATCTTGCATTTCCTAAAGCATGAAATCATGTATTTCCTAAAGCATGATATGTAATATGTGCCATAGTTGATGCATAAAGTGTTTTTTTTAGTGTTACATAAACACAGTTTAAACATTTTTAATGGTTACACTTTTTGTTTGTGAGTAACTGAAAAATACAACTCGTACATTGAGCCTGTAATTTTGCAGATACTGTTGCCTTTAGTAAGGCTAAAGAAGGTAGCACTGTGATCATCGACTCTTATGAAGATTATGTGGATTACACTGAGATCCTTAGTTGTGCCCATGAACGTTTCAAGCAACTTCTTGGACTCGATGACAGTGAGGCATTCATCCTATCAGGCCCAGTGTTCCCTTTCAATGACAAAGTTTTAACTCGCCTTGTCCAATCCCAAAATGAAAATCAGAGATAGCCTATCTATGTAATTTAATAAAAATCAGTATAATGCTGTATCCTAGATAAAAAGGAGAAACAAGAGAGAATAATTTGTATATAAGAATATATATTTTAGTGAATTAGGTGGCTGGTCTTGACTACTATGGTGGACCTAATGGGAGATTCAATGAGAATGTGACGTTGGGAGTACAGACACAAAGAGGCGAGTTTCAAGGTAACTCAAATACTGTGAGTGGCATGGCCATTGGAGATGCTGATTTTCCAAAATTGTGAACAACTTTTTGTAAAGTTCTGAACAAGATAAAGAATGGTCTTCCCTGATGTACAAAGTAGCTGCATTTCTGGAAAAATCAGTATATATTATATGAAAGCTGGGCAAAAAATTTTGCATTTACATGTTAAATGGATTTAGGTCTGGCAAAGGTAATTATGGGGCTTCCCTGGTGGCTCAGCTGGTAAAGAAGCCACCTGCAATGTGGGAGAACTGGGTTCGATCCCTGGGTTGGGAAGATCCCCTGAAGAAGGGAACGGCTGCCCACTCCAGCATTCTGGCTTGGAGAATTCCATGGACTGCATGGTCCATGGGGTCGCAAAGAGTCGGACACGACAGAGTGACTTTCACTTTCACTTTCTGGGTAATTATGGGCTCACACAGGAAGGAATCTGCCTGCCAATGTAGGAAGCCTGGGTTCGATCCCTGGGTTGAGATGATCCCCTGAAGAAGGAAATGGCAACCCACTCCAGTATTCTTGCCTGGAGAATTCCATGGACAGAGAAGCCTGGTGGGATACAGTCCATGGGGTCACCAAGAGTCAGATACAACTGAGTGACTAACACTTTCACTTTCTTTTTCAATCATTTCTCTAAGTTTTTATGAAGACATTTAGGGGGTTAACAAAGAGGTATTTATGTTCCTTGGGAAAAATTTCTTCTTCATTTCTCAAAGGACTGCTTAATGGAATTGCCCTCAAGTGTGTTCGGTGACCAAAGGACAATTCCTCCCATCCCCGCGGAAGCCCTGTGGTGGGGGAAAAGTTTGGTTGGAAGATCTGGTTTGTAGTTAATGTTACCCTTTTCACATAATTAGCTTTGTGATCTTGTGCAAGTCACAACCTCTGTAAGCTATAATTTTCTCACCCATAAAAATGTACTAAAAATACACTACCTCACCGAGCTGTGAAGATGAAATGAAATGATGTATGTGAAGGTGGCTTGTAAATGCTAAAGCATGATATAAAACGTCAGTCGTTGGTATTATAAGAGTGCAATATCTAGTCCCACCTTGAGAGATTTCAAAAGCACAATTCCCTAGCTTCACAGATACAAGTCGTTTTGTGCAATGAATGCAGGTAATTTTTGAATACCATATGGGGACAGTATCTAGAGAAAGTGAAGAGTATGAAAGGAAAGAAATGAATTCCAGTGAGAGTCTCTCTGTTTACAGCTCATTCCTTCCTGTGCCCTCCTCAGCAAACACTAGGGCCTGATTTGGCACTGCAGCAGCACTAATCCTGGGCTTTTGAGCTTTTCTCCTTATCATCAGATCTCACAGACAACATCAGGTTACCCAGAAGTCACATTACTGGTTAATCTAGGATTGGTCTGCTAGCTCAGGATTTCTGAGTTCAGGCTAGGACGAGAATTTGCTATTTCTGGCAGCCTATACACTGTTGGAAAAACGAATGATTTTCACTGAGACTCTGTTCTCTTTCCATATTTCAAATGATTCAAATGGTCTCTTTCTGTGAGTGGATTCAGGTGAGAATTACCCCCATGAGGTGCTTATCAGAAAATGGCGATGCTGACAAGACCCAGAGAGTATAGCCTAGAGTGAAAACGGCATGTTCAGAAGGGTAGGGGACAACGCTGAAGGCACCTGGCTTGGAGACGTATCTCTGACACTTAACCACCCTGGGCTTCGATTTCCCAGCTTCAAAGTCAGGCAGTTAGACCAAAACTGAGTCATGAGGTCTCCTACGTCTCTGCCCACATTTAAGATTCTATCATTCTGTGGGTCGGTTTAGAGATGAGGGGGTGTACCTTCCCAACCTCCTGCCATGGGCAGGAGAGGAAGTACTCCACTGGAGGGTCCCAGATGGGCCTTTGGGAGGAGTAAGGATTCCACTCTGTGACATCACAATGTCCAGCCCAGGCTCAACCCTGGCTACTGAGGAGAAATTATCTGCTACATTAAAGGTGGGACGCTACCTGATGGAGCTAGAAGGAATCAGCCAGCCATGACTCTGGTTCAGGTACGTGACATTTGCTAAACTCAGAACAAATTTACTATGTCTAAAGGAACAAGGGGCTTCCCTGATGGCTCAGACAATAAAGAATATGCCTGCAGTGCAGTAGACCTGGGTTCAACCCCTGGGTCAGGAAGATCCCCTGGAGAAGGGAATGGCTATCCAGAGGATAGGACTACGAGATAGGCGTGTCTCCAGACTTAGGAGTAACAGGGTAAGCACAGAGATGATGCACCAGTTACTTTCGGGCAATGTAAAGGATCCAAATGAGCAGATCAAATGCCACAGGAGCTCCCAGCAGAAACACAGCTGTGGCATCTTCTCCAAACAGCCAGATTGACTACTATGAAGACAGACCACAAGGACATTTTCAAGACGGTTGGTGCCTAGTCCTTTCCCCATCCATTGAGGGGTGTAAAAGAGGCAAGAGAACCTCAAGAGATCAGTGTAAAACTGCTTTCTAAAACAGTCTTCAATTAGTGCCTGGTGATGTCTATTCTTTTATCCAGGTATTCTTTTAATAGCTTCTCCCCAGAATGGGGAGAAGAATGATGGGAGTGAGTGCTAACTTGCTTCAGTCGTGTCCGACTCTGTGTGACCCTATGGACTGTAGCCTTCCAGGCTCCTCTGTCTTTGGGATTCTCCAGGCAAGAATACTGAAGTCGGTTACCATGCCCTCCTCCAGGGGATTTTCCCAATCCAGGGATCGAACCCGAGTCTCTTATGTCTTCTGCATTGGCAGGCAGGTTTTTTACCATTAGTGCCACCTGGAAAGCCCCAAATGAGTAAGATACTCTTTGTGACCCATGGACTATAGCCCACCAGGCTCCTCTGTCCATGGAATTCTATGGGGGAAGAATAACTAAATGAAAAACAAGTTAACTGAAAGAAGTATTTTAATAGAAGGTTGTATAAAAAATGCAAACAAAATAAAAGGGAGGGAAAAGATATTATGGATTAGCAATCAATATTGATTTTCAAGTCTGCTTTTGAAGTTTCAAGGCTTAAAAGGCAAAAGGTCACCCCTAGAAACAGTGAAAGAGAAGGACCTTCTGGTTGAGGAGAAAGTAAAACAGTTCAGTTGAGACTGTCTACTGCTCCTCCCCCTAAAGAACTCCCACTAGTGAAATTATCGCTGGGGAGGCAGACAGTTCTGTTTTCTTTACCTTGCCTTGGGGTTTTGGCTTCTAACTTATTTGTTTCTTCCTGGAGTCTCGAGGCCCTGGGAGCCTCTGAGTGACGGCAAATAGCTGCTCTGTTTACCAGGAGGGCGGAGGGTGGGGTGGGTGCCAGGCTCTGACTCATCTACATTGGCTGCCCTCGGCACACCACGACCCCAGAGCCAAGTGCAGGACTGTTCAGGCAGGCACGCTGAGATCCGCCTGCGAGATCCAAGTTTATTGCCATGTTCCTTTCCCAAGTGGAAGCAGCAGTCCAATGTTCTGACAGGTGATTAGTTGCCCGCCAGGGACCCCAAGAGGAACAGACAAGGCGGGGAGACCCAGTCTCTATCCACAGCACACAATTTTAACACTCTGGCCTCCAACACCCTGGGAATAAATATGTCCCAGCTGCAAAGCCAATATTCACTCGCTCTATAAAAGTAGTAATAATCTGAAGCATGTAAATAAATCCAGAGGCTCAGATAAAAACAAAATGTGTTTGCACATTGACTCTAGCACATATTCAACTTCCATCTAGAGAAGCCACTATGATTTTCACAATTAGATTATGACCCAACCTCAAGTCCTTGGAAAGTAAAAGCTCACTGGTCCAGTGTTTAGACTTTATTCATTTTATAGTCATTGAAAACTACATTTGTGCTGTGCAGTTGTTAGTCGTGTCCCACTCTTTGTGACCCTAGGAACCATAGCCCACCAGGCTTTTGTCCATGGGATTCTTTAGGCTAGAATACTAGACTGGGTTTCCACGCCCTCCTCCAGGGCATCTTCCCAACCCAGGTTTCAAACCTGCAAGTCTTACATCTCTTGAATTGGCAGTTCTTTACTACTGGTGGCATCTGGAAAGCCCTGAAAACTATGTTTAAGTTTAACCTAAAATAACATTCACAAAACACAGAATATTCTAACTTGTCTACATTTACATTTATTGACTATAATGTTCTCTGACCCTTGTGTTAGTCACACACCACAGACTTTTAGAGCTGGGGGGCAGGTAACTAGAAGATCATCCATTCCAATGTCCTAATTTCCAGTAAAGGAAACCAGCACAGAGAGGTTAAATATCTTGACTTAGGCCATTGAGCTAGTTAGTGCTATCTTGAGCCTAAGGCTTAAATCCTCTCACTCTCAGCCTGGCGGCCTCTTCAGTACTCCCTGCCCCAATTCATCCTGAAGGAATTTACTGGCTCCTACTTGAACTATTTTAATTTCTAAGTCAGGATATTCTAAGATAAGGAAATCTCCTTTTATCACCTTAGTGTGGTTATTAGTAAACTCAGGTACTCTAGGTAGGTGACACTATTCACAAAAGCTCTCCCAACCTTCAGCTCCAAACAAAACAAGCTTTGACCAAGCTCAAGAGAAAGCACCTAAGACCTCATTCAAAAGGCTGAGAATACAATGAAAATGAATCCAGGGAAGTGGATTGCCTACTCTGCCTTCTGACCTGATTCAGTTCAGTTTAGTTCATTTCAGTCACTCAGTCATGTCTAGTACTTTGCGACCCCATGGACTGCAGCACACCAGGCTTCTCAGTCCATCACCAACTCCTAGAGCCTGCTCAAACTCATGTCCATCAAGATGGTGATGCCATCTAACCATCTCATCCTCTGTTGTCCCCTTCTCCTCCTGTCTTCAATCTTTCCCAGCATCAGACCTGATTAGAAGTAGTCCATTTTAAAAAAAAAAGGCATTTATACAGTTAATGACCTTTTTGCTTTATAATAAATATACAAACTTACTGTGGCCTTTTCCAGTTTAGGTAGATCACTTTTCTTATGTGTAGTAGTAATAGTTGCTCAGTCATGTCTGCCAGGCTTCTCTGTTCATGGAATCCTCCTGGCAAGAATACCAGAGTGGGTTGCCATTTGCTATTCCCTTCTCTAGGGGATCTTCCCGACCCAGGGATTGAACCTGTGTCTCCTGTTTTGGCAGGCAGATTCTTTACTGTCTGAGCCACCAGGGAAGCCTTTGCTTATGTGTATGCATGTGTATCCTCTGTGGTATGTATGTGTGTACTCTGTAAATGCATGTGTGAGTAAACTTAATCTGGCAGGCATGGAGGTTTACACCATCCGTGGTAACAGACCTATCTTTATTACCTAGTTTGTCTCCTATATGAGCCTTTCCTGACTTAAACCATGAATTGACATTTTGTTTAGAGTTATTGATAATTTAGGAGCAATCTAAGGCATGTCCAGAGTTCGTTTTATGTAGAATTATCTATGTTTTGCTGCTCTAATTAATCTGTAAGTTTGAGTCCAGGCACTCCCTGATACAGATACTCAGAGTTTCCTCCAACTGAATTCATTGCAAGTTTATTAACATCAGCCTAAAGTCCCAAAATCTGAAAGAAAATGAAATGAAGAGTTGTTGAATATAAGCACAGACCTCATTTGTATAGCCACCAGCTCCAAAGACCCGATTAATATTTTCTAGGTCACTAGCTTGTTTTTTAACTCACTGAAATGCATTTATCCCATAAGGATCTTCCATAGTTTTCTGATTTTCCAGATTAACTGTCTTTAATAAAAGAGAATTATGAAATGATTACCAACAGGAAAGACGATTCCATCATGGCATAGGGTTTAAACAAAGCTGTGGTAGTATCTTTCAGCTTCCATATTCATTTCAAAAGTTGTGCAATAGATTGAGTAATTTTATACATCTTATCGCATCAAACGACAGGAGAAAGCTTGACTATGAAAAATGGAGGGATAAGAGGAGCTTTCGTTTCAGATTCTCCATTGTGGGTTCTGAACTTTCAAATGTCTCCAGCAAGCTGAAACACAGGTATGCTGACTGTACTTTTGAAAAGCTTTCCACCTGAGAAATGCATCCTGACAAGTGTTATTAACAGCCGTGGGAGAGAAAAAAGAGAAAGGAAATCTACCTCACCAGAGATCCTGAGACATTTGACTCTCTCCCTCTCTCTCTCTCCCCCTCCTTCTCTCCTCCCTCTCTCAATGCCGCCACCTGGGGAGCCTTGGCAAACGGCCACGCCTGGATGGCTGACACATGCCAGACACTCCCCTTCAACTTAGCCCAGCCCCCATACCCACTCTCCCAAGAATTGTGCAACGAGCCCTTTGTAACCCAAGGTCTGTGAAGTCTGGAAAGGAATGTGACCCAGAGCCAACAGGCGCTGCTGCCACCAGGGCCAAGAAGGAACTCTCCTGCTGTTTACCTCGCCCTTGGGGGAATCGCAGAAAGTGCAAGATGTGCTCTACAAGGAAGGAGAACGGAGCCCTTGGCAGGAGTGAGAAGCAGACACCCCAGGGCCCTCTGCCCTCGTCTCTGCCAGTGTCCAGAGGCGTGCTTTGGGCTGCTCTTAGGAGAAGACTCTGAATCAGTTTTGAGTCATTCCACTTCGTCCGGTTGTGCCTCTACTGAACGTTGTGAGTGGTAGGGCCCATTCCTCCAGTTCCCCAGTGTAGGATGAAGGGTGATTGTAATGGGTGTGTGTGTGTGTGTGTGTGTGTGTGTGTGTGTGTTACTCAGTCATACTCAGCTCTTTGCAAACCCATGGACTGTAGCCCACCAGGTTCTTCTGTCCATGGGATTTCCCAGGCAAGAATACTGGAATGTGTGGAATGTGTAGCCATTTCCTCCTCCAGGGGATCTTCCTAGTGCATGGATCAAACCGACATCTCCTATGTCTCCTGCATTGCAGGAGGATTCTTTACCCGCTGAGCCATTGGGGAAGCCCCACAATGTAGTATAGTTAACTATTATATTATTTTACCAATACTGTTTATAAACAAAAGGTGGTCCAAGAAAAACAAGACTTGTTAGCCAGTTGAGAAGACCACTCACTTGACAACTAGAATGCCAGTATTCTTCTGCTCCTTTCAAGCATGTTTAGAATGCAAAGCCATTTCTATCAGCAGAGGTGAAAGCTTTCCTTTCAGGTTAGAATCAGTTCTTTGTATGCTAGGAACTGACACTATCTTACTCCTCTCACCAGCATAAAACTACTTGTATCCTGTCCTTCCAAGGTGGTTATTACCCTTTCTTCTTTCTACCCCAAATGAATTCAGTGTCAGTTTCAATCAAATCTGTAGTTTTTGACAACGGACAATGTACTAGTATACCAGGCACAGTGGCAATAACAAAATACAATGTTTGCCATAAATTGGGTTCTTTTAACAATTAAGGATTTAGGTGAGGAGACGAGATATACACCTGTGAAGAGTTCAAAAGCAAAGAAAGAACTGCATAACCATGTGAGAAATGCTCTTGTGGACTTCAGAGTGCCCAGGACTTCAGAGAGCCCAGGGCAGAGGCAAAGTTGTCTCCAGGGTTTAGGTTGCTCATCACAGCACAGTTAGGACTTGAGAGAACTTTTGAAGAGAAATAGAACCGTGACTGATGCAAGCTTGGGGAGGAAGACAATTTTCTGGCACAAATTTTGGCCCCGGCCCAATGGGTCTTGTCCCGCTCAGCCCTCATCTCCACCCTCTCCCTGTGCTTTCACAACGCCTTCTTTGCATGTGATATGAACAGTTCACAAGGTTGCTTTGGGACAAGGAAACTGGAGTCCCGGAAACATGACACTCCAGAAAGGATGAAACCCACCCTCACAGGTGTTGTCTGTGAAAGGGCCCACCTGCCGTAACCTGAGTTGTGTTGCACTTTAATTATGGACCTAGGCTTCCTGACTTTATGCCCCAAGTCAACATGTTCTAAATCTGATTCATTATCTTCCCCCAAATCTGATCTCCTTTTGTGACTCCCATCTTGGCCCATGACCTCAGCACATTTCCAGCTATTCTGGCTAGAACTGTGGGCCACCAGGCCCAGGAGGTTATGGCTCCACATCTCTTTGGAATCCATCACTTCCTGCCGGTTCTGCTGGCAGCTGCCCTGGACCACCCTGTTTCCCATCATGTTTCCCGGGGTAAGTCATCTCCCCAGCTTCATTCCTCTGCACTCTGCTGGTCACACCTTTCTAAAATAAACACTAGAGTTTGTCACTTGCCAGTTTTAAAACAGTTTAGGTTTCCCACTATTTAAAAAAATGAGGACTGAACTCATCTTGGGCTTCCCAGGTGGTGCAAGTGGTTAAGAACCCATTGACCAATGCAGGAGACGTAAAGGACGCGTGTTCGATCCCTGGTTTGGGAAGATCCCCTAGAGGAGGGCATGGCAACCCACTCCAGTATTCTTGCCTGGAGAATCCCATGGACAGAGGAGCCTGGCAGGCTACGGTCCATGGGGTCACACAGAGTTGGACATGGCTATGGGGACTTAGCATGCATACACAAACTCATCTTGGCTTTCAAGAGGTCCTTCACTTTCTCCAGCCTCCCTGAGCTGCGCCTCTCCCCGGCCACCTGTTCACCTGGTCCTCCCCACCCTCTGCACCGGATGGATCCCTTTGCTTCCCTTTCTCCAGCCTGCCCAGAACTTTCCTACCCTCTGTTCTTTCTTATGCAGGTTTATTCTGATAGCTAAACTCCTGCACGAATCCTCCTCAAAGCGGTGACCACTTTCTTCCCCCATTACTTATGATCTTCTCATGACATTCTTATTATGTATGACCCTTTATGCTGAAGGAGTAAGCTGGGTGTGGTTGGAACACCAGGGAGAAGGGAGCAGAAGAATTTTTTAAGACAGGGATTAACATGTCAGAGAGGATTCCCAGGTGGTGCTAGTGGTAAAGAATCTTGTCTGCAAATGCAGGAGATATGCATTCAATCTCTGGGTTGAGAAGATCCCTTGGAGGAGGGCATCGCAACCCACTCCAGCATTTTTGCCTAGAGAATCCCTGGTGGGCTACAGTCCATGCGGTCACAGAGTTGGACATGCCTGTGCAACTGAGCACATAGCATGTCAAAAACTCAGAGGAGACAACCTGTCTCCTCTGACCAGCTCACAAGAGTTGGTGGAAGTCGAGTCTGAGTCAAGGGGAAGGAGCCGAGAGGAGATGGCTCTGGAGAAAGATGCAGAGGCTAGCCCTGCTAAGGAGCTGGGACTTTAGCTTGACATCAGCGGGCCACTCTAAAGGGTTATAAGCAGGGGAGGGATAGGATACTACCTGCATTTTAAAAGAATGTAGTGTCCAGAGAAAAGATGGGAATGAATAGAGCCTGGAGAAAGGAGTCTCAATTAGAATGCTGGCAGGGTAAACTAAGGAGGTGATGAACTGGGTCTAGATTAGTGACAGTGGGAAGAGAGGAAGACTGGGCTTCCGGGAGCTTTAGAAAGGAAGACTAATGAGGTCTGGTTGATTGACCAGGCCTGGATTACTTGGAGGAGAAGTGAAGAAAGATAGCCAGAAAAGGCCCAGCAGACACTGTCCTAGGTGCAGTACCACTTCCTGGTAATGCCTCACACCAGGGAGACTTCACATTATCCTGAAAGAAACAGGAGGCAACAAGGATTTCCTGGCCTGGGTAACCCTACCTTTTTTTTTTTTTTTAAACTTATTTTTAATTGGAGGATAATTTCTTTACAATACTGTGGTGGACTCTGACATGCATCAACATGAGTCAGCTCTAGGTATACATATGTCCCCTCCCTCTAGAACCTCCCTCCCACCTCCCACCCCATCCCACCTACGTTCTTGAAAGAGAAAACTGGAAGTGGTGTGGAGCATGGCCAGAAAGGAGAAGACTGGTCACAGACAGACTAGACAGCAGAGCTACTGAGGTGGGGTGTTAAATGCTGACAGCGCACAGCTGCTCAAGGCAGGGGGCCCTTCTTGGTGCTGGCAATTCTTCCTCAAACATAGTTTAATGGAAAAAAAAAAAGTGTTTTAATTGAAAAGTTATATGTGCTTGTTGTAAAAAAAAAAAAAAAAAGAAAAGAAAATTAAACAGTGCTACGCTATGAAAAACAATTCTCCCTCCCACCCCAGGCCCCAGTCCTTTTCCTCCATGGAGATTTTGCAAGTTTTACATACTCCCCAGAAAGGTTTTGTACATATACAAATGTGTCTGAGTATGTATTATGTGCATGCTCTCTGTGTACATATGTGTATATACAGATACACAGATCTACTTTTTAAAATGAGATTACTATACAGAAGCCTTGTGTGTGTTAATTGCTCAGTCGTATCTGACTCTTTAAGACCCTGTGGACTGTAGCCCGCCAGGCTCCCCTGTCCAGGCAAGATTTCTGATTCTCCAGGCAAGATTATTGGAGTGGGTTGCCATTGTCTTCTCCAGGGGATCTTTCTGACCCAGGGACTGAACCCTGAACTGCAGGTCTCCGGTACTGCAGACAGATTCTTCAGCATCTGAGCCACCAGAGAAGCCGAAACATAGGCCTTCCTTTTTTTAAAAAATGGGAAACTGTATTTCGTTATACCATTTTTATGTCAGCCTCATTCTCTTCAGTGTCTACTACGGCAATGCTCCTATGGTGATCTCACAAACCCCCTGCTGATTAACATCAAAGTCAAACTTGTTTTTTTTTGTTTTATTTATTTATTTAGTTAGTTATTTTTTCAGTGGGTTTTGTCATACATTGACATGAATCAGCAATAGATTTACATGTATTCCCCATCCCGATCCCCCCTCCCACCTCCCTCTCCACCCGATTCCTCTGGGTCTTCCCAGTGCACCAGGCCCGAGCACGTGTCTCATGCATCCCACCTGGGCTGGTGTCCTGTTTCACCATAGAAAATATACATGCTGTTCTTTCACAACATCCCACCCTCACCTTCTCCCACAGAGTTCAAAAGTCTGTTCTGTACTTCTGTGTCTCTTTTTCTGTTTTGCATAAAGGGTTGTCGTTACCATCTTTCTAAATTCCATATATATGTGTTAGTATGCTGTAATGTTCTTTATCTTTCTGGCTTACTTCACTCTGTATAATGGGCTCCAGTTTCATCCATCTCATTAGAACTGGTTCAAATGAATTCTTTTTAACGGCTGAGTAACATTCCATGGTGTATATGTACCACAGCTTCCTTATCCATTCGTCTGCTGATGGGCATCTAGGTTGCTTCCATGTCCTGGCTATTATAAACAGTGCTGCGATGAACATTGGGGTGCATGTGTCTCTTTCAGATCTGGTTTCCTCGGTGTGTATGCCCAGGAGTGGTATTGCTGGGTCATATGGCAGTTCTATTTCCAGTTTTTTAAGAAATCTCCACACTGTTTTCCATAGTGGCTGTACTAGTTTGCATTCCCACCAACAGTGTAAGAGGGTTCCCTTTTCTCCACACCCTCTCCAGCATTGATTGCTTGTAGACTTTTGGATAGCAGCCATCCTGACTGGCGTGTAATGGTACCTCATTGTGGTTTTGATTTGCATTTCTCTAATAATGAGTGATGTTGAGCATCTTTTCATGTGTTTGTTAGCCATCTGTATGTCTTCTTTGGAGAAATGTCTGTTTAGTTCTTTGGCCCATTTTTTGATTGGGTCATTTATTTTTCTGGAATTGAGCTGCAGGAGTTGCTTGTATATTTTTGAGATTAATCCTTTGTCTGTTTCTTCATTTGCTATTATTTTCTCCCAATCTGAGGGCTGTCTTTCACCTTACTTATAGTTTCCTTTGTAGTGCAAAAGCTTTTAAGTTTCATTAGGTCCCATTTGTTTAGTTTTGCTTTTATTTCCAATATTCTGGGAGGTGGGTCATAGAGGATCTTGCTGTGATTTATGTCGGAGAGTGTTTTGCCTATGTTCTCCTCTAGGAGTTTTATAGTTTCTGGTCTTACATTTAGATCTTTAATCCATTTTGAGTTTATTTTTGTGTATGGTGTTAGAAAGTGTTCCAGTTTCATTCTTTTACAAGTGGTTGACCAGCTTTCCCAGAGTGTCCTTTTCCTTGCACCCCATCCTCAGCTCCTCCTGCGCTGGCTGCTTTAAACTCTTCCTGGCTCCACCCTGGGGCACTCTCTCCTTTCACGCAGCTTTTTTCCAATCTAAAGTAAGAGAACTCCCTCTGCAGCCACACGAATTTAGCACAAGCTAAATTTTCTTCCATCACAGAGTCAACTGGCCAACCTGGCTTATCAGATCATATTTCTTGGGCAAAAAGATCAGTCTTTTCTCTAATCTATGAAGTGTGCTTCGAATTGTACTGATACAGGTGCAGCAAGGCGGGTTATCAACTCTAAAATGTCAGAGCCCCACTGCCAATCAGAGTTAAGCTCAGAGTAGTGGAGATTTTTCTTCTCAGAGATGATGCTTTGAATAAGGCTGGCAAAGGACTCTCCAGACACTTAGCTTTTAGAGGACACTGTAGTTGATACAGGCTCCGATCTCTTTCATTCGGTTGCTAGAGTCCCCAGGGCTCATAGGTATTCAATGAACCTTGGTGAATAGACATCTATGCCTGTAAGTATTATTCCTGATGGTCTTCATGTTATTTTGATTTTCAAAGACTTGGTGGGCATTTTATCCTCTTCTGCCCTTCACAGTGTAAACAGTAATCAGACCCTTTTTCCTCCCCAACTTGGATTTCAGTTGCTAAGTCACTTCAATCATGTTCAACTCTTTGCGACCCCATGGACTGTAGCCCACCAGGCTCCTCTGTCCATGGGATTCTCCAGGCAGGAATGCTGGAGTGGGTGACTATACCCTCCTCCAAGGGATCTTCTCAACCCAGGGATTGAATCCTTGTCTCCTGCATTGACAGGTGGATTCTTTACCACTAGTGCCATGTGGGAAGCCCTTCATCCTGTTCTACCCATCCCCAAAATCTGCCCATAAAGCCAGGATAAAATGCACATGAATAAAAAATTCTACAGGTGTGTCACCTGCTGATTCACCCATGGGACAGGCCTGGGCTTTCCCTTTGTTGGGTCTGCTCCTCAGCCTACAAGTTGCTGCTCCTTACTTCCTACCTCCACCAGCACTGTCAGGAAACACTACTGGGAGCCCCTAAACCAACCTTGTATAAAGGGGACTCCTCTGTCCCCTCTCTGGGCTGCTTCCTGTGAGTCCCCTTCTTTGGGACAACATAGGCAGTCCTAACAGTGTGGCTGAGTTGGGTAGGTCACAGCAAGCCTCGGTTCCTAGAGAAGAGGAATCAGAGGTTCCTCTTATGTCTTACCCAAGTTTACAGTCACGGGCTGAGTCATCTGTCCCCCAGGCCAGCGTTCCCCAGAGATATCAGTTCTGAGGGGGTGGGGGCAGGGCTGCGGGGGCAGGTGAAGAACAGTTTATCTCCAAGGCAGCAGCTGAGGGGCAGAAAGACATGCAGGCTACGCCAGATGACAAGGGAGGTCAGCACCCCTCTTGCGTGTCTGCCTCCACATATACTGATGTATGATAACTGGACCGTAAAGAAGGCTGAACGCCAAAGAATTCATGCTTTCAAACTGTGGTATTGGAGAGGACTCCTGAGAGTCCCTTGGACAGAAAGGACATCAAACTAGTCAATCCTAAAGGAAATCAACCCTGAATATTCATTGGAAGGACTAATGCTGAAGCTCCAATAATTTGGCCACCTGATTCGAAGAGCAGACTCATTGGAAAAGACCCTGATGCTGGGAAAGACTGAGGGCAGGAAGAGAAGCGGGAGACAGAAGATGAGATGGTTGGATGGCACCTTTGACTCGACGGACAAGAGTTTGAGCAAGCTCTGGGATTTTGTGATGGACGGGGAAGCCTGGCATGCTGCAGTTCATGGGGTCGCAAAGAATTGGACATGACTGAGTGACTGAAGAACAACAAAGAACAACAGCACAAACAAAGTAAGTGTTGCTAGAGATGCTGGAATGGGGTGGACCTTTCTTATGAGCAGAAACAGAGTCCCTTTAGTCTTCATGTTTCACTGGAAGGGCCTGGAAAGGGCTGAGATTTCCATCTGTCTGGAATTGAAGTGAATGACTCACTATGGACCCCATTCCCAACGGAAGTGGCTTTGGCTTATATCATGTATTCACAGAAACTCAGCTTCACTGTTAGTTTGCAGGGATCCACCCAGAGGATTCTCCACGGCAGGCCAACAGGCACGCATTTGGGCTGCATGGGATGACATTTCTAGATTAGATCCCTGGTCTGGCTCCCTTTGTTTTGTTGTTGGTTTGTTGTTTCCAGAGCCTGCAAACCTGATGACAAGAGC
The DNA here is from genome assembly GCF_033118175.1 of Dama dama. NCBI lineage: Eukaryota > Metazoa > Chordata > Mammalia > Artiodactyla > Cervidae > Dama > Dama dama. The sequence continues at coordinate 30,358,620 of NC_083701.1, forward strand.
TGAGGGCAGCTGTGCTTATGTCAGGCAAGGCTCTGAGGACATTGTCAGATATTTACACAGAGAAACAGTCCTTGGTGGGAACAACTTGAAAAAAAAAAAAAACGTAAAATAACATTGCTTATTGTTTTCAAGATCATTCTACTTTAAAATTTTTTAAACATAAAAGGGGGGCTTCCTCAGTGACTCAGATGGTAAAGAATCTGCCTGCAATGCAGGAGATGCAGGTTTGATCCCTGGGTGGGGAAGATCTCCTGGAGAAGGGAATGGCAACCCACTCCAGTATTCTTGCCTGGAGAATTCCACAGACAGAGGAGCCTGATGGGCTACACTCCATGGGGTCACAAAGAGTCGGATACAACTGAAATGACTTAGCACGCACTCTCGCATGCACAAGCAACTAACACACATACACAAACATAAAGGATAAATGAACTTCAGGTGTTTTGAGAGCAATAGAGCCATTGTTGTGAAGGCAGCACACCCTAGAGGTGGATAAAGAATCTGGAAGGTACACAGAGACATGGTTGCTTGTCCTGGCTGCCAAGGACTCACTCATGCCCTTGGACAAATATCCACTTCACTGCTTGACTAGGGGATCTTGGAACCTATGCACCAACCGAGGCTTTGCTAGTAACTGTCCAGTGTTAACATGAAGCTCCTCTGAGCCTCAGAGGAGTCTCTTGGTTTATGAAATGGGAATAAGAACTCTTTCCCTGCCTGCCTGCCCCAGCTTCTGTGGCAGTCAAATGAATCTATGTGAAAATACTTTATTAACCGTCGAGTACTCCATGTTTCTTTCCCAAGTAGGGCATAATGTCTTTCGATGGAATTGAAAAAGGAGTTTGGGATGAGAGTGATGGAGAATGGTGAAAGGATTAGGGTTCCCCTAGGACACACAGGCAAACTCTGGGAGATAGTGAGGGAGAGGGAGGCCTGGCATGCTGCCTTCCATGGGGTCTCAAAGAGTTGGACAGAACTTGGCAACAAGACACACAGAGGGTATGGGGCATGGTTGCAGCTGGTACCAGAGATAGTGGTTCTGTGGTGCTGACATCTGCCTTAGCCATTGATGCACAGCTGGATGTTGGCTGGGGTGGTAAAAGGAATTGGGAGCATGGACAAGGGAATATATATTATAGTTACAGTATCTAAGCTGAAAAGGGAGAGGATGGAAGAGAGGAACAAGCTGATAGATTTGGGGAGCTGGGGGTACTAGTGAGATTGTTAGTACCACGAGCACAGGGAAGTGAGGTGGTGAGGTAGGCAGTAGTGGGTGAGGCTAGAGTTCAAGGTTTGTGACCTGGAGAACATCCAGGTATCTGAACAAGGGGTCACAAGGGAGGGTGGGCTGGCTGGGAGGACTAGGTGGGAGCTGAAGGACCTTCAGTCAAAGGTCAGTTACAGGACTTGGGGTGGAGAGAGTGAGAGCCGAGTGCCACGATCCTGAGGAACACGAGTGAGTTGATAGATCTGGGGACAGCCATGGGGCAAACAGGACCTGTGGACGGTAAGGACATCAAAGGTTGGGGGCAGAGTGTCTGGAAGGCTGGATGGAGAATGCTGCTGCAGCTGCTTCAGGGTTAGGGAGGCCCAGAAAATAGAATGGCCCCAAGGTGTGCTCAGATTTAAAAGTTGATATGCAGTATACATGAATTGGTCACCTTATGTACAGATAATCAAAAGTTGTAGGGGCACCTTGGCCTCAACAGGTAAACTAATATGTGTGTGTAGTCAGTCGTGTCAAACTCTTTGCAACCCTTTGGACTGAAGCCCTCCAGGCTCCTCTGCTCGTGGAATTTTCCAGGCAAGAATACTGGAGTGGGTTGCCGTGTCCTCCTCCAGGGATCAACCCTGCATTTCCTGTACTGGCAGGAAGACACTTCACCACTGTGCCACAAGAGCAGCCCGTGTAAACACACAGAACAAACTGTTTTGGACAACTCCTTTTAGCCATTGACATTGTAAGTTATTGTAGGCTCAACAGCATGTGGGAGTTGGTTCGCACCAGTGGATGAGGGATGCACATTGTCAAATTTTCTGGAATTTTGGCAAGCTGGGTGTTATGTTGGTAGCTTGAAGCAGACCTGGGAGGGAACAGTTATGCCAAGAAAATTTTCAAACACTTCACCACTAGGGCTTTTTCTCCCCTGGAAATCTGGTTGTTGAACATTTTCCAGTACACCACTGAATAGGCCTAATGAGAACCTCCAATCTGCCCAGCCTTACAGTCCTGTTGTGGGTTTAACTGTGTCACTAAAGGAGAAATGTCATAATGCCCAGCGTGTGTGGATGTGACCTTCTTGAAAGTAGGGTTCTGCCCATGTAATTAAGATGTCAGTTAAGATGAGGACATCCTGGAGTAATAGTTATTGTTGTTTAGTCGCTCAGTCGTATCTGACTCTTCTGTGACCCCATGGACCGTAGCTGCCACCCGCCCCCCACCCTCCTCTGTCCATGGATTTCCCAGGCACGGATACTGGAGTGGGCAACGTGGGTCCTTAATCCCACATGACTGTAGTCTATAAGAGCAGCCGCAGACACAGACACACAGAGAGAGGAGCACCGTATGAAGACAGAGCAGGGAGGACACTGTGGCGATGGAGGCAGAGACTGAGGCATGCCAAGGATGGCCCAGTGCCAGGAGCTAAGAGGATGCCATGAGCTTTGTTCCCTCGGAGCCACCAGAAGAAACTGACCTGGCCCACAACACCTTGATTTCAGACTTCAGCCTCCCAGGGCTGTGAGATGATACGCTTCCGTTGTTCTAAGCCATCCACTTTGTACTAGCTTGTTCAGCATGGCTAGAAACCGACACCTGCCATGCCATCCAGTCTGGGCACCAGACCGGTGGAAGTTCCCCAGTGAGAACTATGGAGGGAAGATCCCTGTTCCTGTGCTCTGGCTCCCAGGGAACCCCCCCTTCCCCCTCCCCCAGCCTGGCTGTCCTGCACTGTCATCTGCTCCTCCTTGTCAGCTGCCTCGGATTGTCGAGTGTGCTTTTTAAAAAAAAAAAAAAAAATTGTTTATTTTAATTGGAGGATAATTACTTTACAATATTGTGACAGTTTTTGCCGTACATCAGTATGAATCGGCCATAAGTACACATGTGTCCCCCTCCCACCTTCCTCCCTATCCTATCCCTCCAAGTTGTCACAGAGCACCAGCTTTGGGTGCCCTGCTTTATACATCAAACCCACACTGGTCATCTATTTTACCTATGGTAATACATATGTTTCAATGCTATTCTTGCAAATCATCTCACCTTCTCCTCCTTCCATTGAATCCAAAAGTCTATTCTTTATGTCTGTGGCTTCTTTGCTGCCATGTATGTGGGATTGTCATATCATCTTTCCAGATTCCATATATATGCATTAATATATGGCATTTGTCTTTCTCTTTCTGACTTACTTCACTCTGTATAATAGACTCTAGGTTCATCCACCTCATTAGAACTGACTCAAATGCATTCCTTTTTATGGCTGAGTAATATTCCATTGTGTATATGTACCACAACTTCCTTATCCATTCATCTGCCGATGGACATCTAGGTTGCTTCCATGTCCTAGCTATTATTGTAAATAGTGCTGCAGTGAACACTGGGGTACAGGTATCTTTTTCAAGCAAGGTGAAAAGACAGCCCTCAGAACGGGAGAAAGTAGTAGCAAACAAAACAACTGACAAAGAATTAATCTCCAAAATGTACAAGCAGCTTATGCAGCTCAATACCAGAAAAATGAACAACCCAATCAAAAAGTGGGCAGAAGAGCTAAACAGACATTTCTCCAAAGAAAACATACAGGTGCATAATAAACACATGGAAAGATACTCAACATAGCTCATTATTAGAGAAATGCAAATCAAAACCACAATGAGGTATCACCTCACACTAGTCAGAATGCCCACCATCAAAAAGTCTACAGACAATAAATGCTGGAGAGGGTGTGCAGAAAAGGGAACCTTCTTACACTGTTGGTGGGAATGCAAATGGATAGAACCACTATGGAGAACAGTATGGAGACTCCTTAAAAAAACTAGGAATAAAACTAGCATATGACCCAAGCATCCCACTACTGGGCATACACCCTGGAGTGTGCTTTTAAGTGTAGATGAGTTGTCTCCTCTTCTAACTGGTAACCAGAAGCTATAAATTCAAGGTAGCTGAGTGTGAGGCCAGAGCAGCCCTTTCAGACTGCAGTGTGCTCTTGCCTTTAAAACACTTACCCCACCTTGCTGGTTGAGGAACACCTGACTGAGATCTGGTGTTTCGGGACCTCCTGTGATGTGCCAGAGAGAGAGAGAGAGTGAAAGCGAGAGCGAGCAAGAGCGCGGGAATGGCTCCTGGCCTCTGCCTCCCCCAGCAGCAACCAGTAGGCACTGATGTGTTGGTTGTGGATTCGCTGCCTGGAGCTCTTGGGTCTTCTGCTCTGGCCCAGTCAATGGGTGTGAGACCTCTGAATTGCAGTAACTGCCCCTAAGTTTCCCCCTTCAGACAGAAACTTCAGAACAGATTTTTATAAGGTTATGTTTTAAACCCCCCAACTGCCTAGCTACTCGACACTATTGCAAAACTTCAGCTTCAGAAGAATGCAGCAAAAGGGTGGTGTCCCCTCTAGCCATGGCTTGCCCCACCCTGATATTTCCATGAGTGTTTTTCTTGGTGATTCTCAGAATCTCAGGTAGCTGAGGGAGCCGCGTCAGCGATGAGTATCTGTCTGTGCTTGTGTTCAGTCATGTCCAACTCTTTGTGACCCCGTAGACTGTAGCACGCCAGGCTTCTCTGTCCATGGAATTTTCCAGGCAAGAATACTGGAGAGAATTGTCATTCCCATCTCCAGGGATCTTGCCCATCCGAGGATTGAACCCGGATCTCCTGCGTCTCCTGCATTGGCAAGCAGATTCTTTACCATTTTGCTAGCTGAGAAGTCCAGGGATATTAAACAGAACTGGTGATTTAAGGTGAGGACTGTTTAGAAGCTGAAATTCCTGTTTACGGTTCATTACATTTTGAACACCAGAGGGCGATACAGTCACAGGGAATAGATGCTCGGCTGCATTTTCCTAATGTGAGATCAAATGTTGAAAATTATTCTTTTGACTGTTTTGCTCTGTCCCTAAGAAAGATACAGCAAAGGCTTTTGAGACCACTTTCTGGATGTCCAAGTCCTGACGCTGGGTCCTGGGACACCCACCAGAGGGTGCTGGGCAGGGTTACAGCTTCCTTTGTGGGGAAGCCCTTGTCACTGACCCTCCCACCCCATGCTGAGACTGTCCAGTCTGCTCTGCTCTTTGGGAGGGTGTGGATTGTGTCCCAGGTACAAGCTAATTCGTGTGGGGACCTGGCTTGTTACTTCCAGGGCCAGTCATTTAACTGGTTTCCTGAGTTCTACACTTAGTATCTGGCCCTGAAAGAGTGGAGAAGCCCGATAGAGGAGGCTAAAGGACTGCAGGGGTCCTGTGGCTCCCCTGGAGGCTCAGACAGTAAAGAATCTGCCTGCAGTGTGGGAGACCCAGGTTCGATCCCTGGGTCGGGAAGATCTCCTGGAGAAAGGGAATGGCTACCCACTCCAGTATTCCTGCCTGGACAATCCCATGGACAGAGCAGCCTGGCAGGCTACCCAGTCCATAGGGTCACACAGAGTTGGACACGACTGAGTGACTAATGCTCTCACTACTTTTACTTCATTAGTTGTTGCCCTGACAGTTGGTGGGACTTTGGTGGTGGCCAGCTGGTGATCCAGCTGGTGACCCAGGGTCTGTGGCCCTGGATCAGCTCTCACCAATCGTCTCTGGCTGCGAGGATGTTCTGGCAGAATGTTCATGGCTTCTGGAGCACTCTGGACAGTGGTGCAGGACTCATGGAAGAGTCTGGGAGAAGCAGGTGTAGAGCAGTTGGGAATGGCCCAGGGGAGGTTTGACAGGGGTGGTGAGGGCCTTGGAAGGGGTGACAGGGCTCAGCTTTGGGTCTCTGAGGCCTGTGAAGAGAGCCCGAGCTGCATAAGTGCCCACCTAGGCAGACAGGAGGGAGACAGCATCAGAGCCTATCTCATCCTGCAGGCTTAGAAGCCATGGATGTGTGTATGTGTGCCCCTGACTATATATCATTCAGAAAGGAGACTGTCTACTGGTGGTCCAGTGGCTAAGACTCTGAGCTTGCAATGCAGGGGATCGGGGTTTGATCCCTGATCAGAGAACTAGATCCCACATGTCTCAACTACAAGTTCATGTGCCACAACTAAGACCCAGCGAAGCCAAATACATATAAAAAGAAGAAAAAGAAAGGGGCCTGTCTACTTCCACCCACTGGGAGAGGCATCTCAGCTTTAGCTATTCAGTCTGTGCACCTTCCAAAGGCATTCAGCAGACAGCGAGACTGTGCTTAGCAATGACATGTTGTCAACTGTAAAGCACAGCTTACTCCACAAAACAGAAGAAGGTCATGCAGAACAAAAAACTAATGAGTTGATTACAAGTTAGTGGGTCCTAGCTGTTCATCTGAAAGACAAACCTTTAGCAAACAGAGGGGGAAATGGGTATTTACAATGCTGTTGCTGCTGCAAAGTCGCTTCTGTCACGTCCAACTCTGTGTGACCCCATGGACCATGGCCTGCCAGGCTTCTCTGTCCATGGGATTCTCCAGGCAAGAATACTGGAGTGGGTTGCCATGCCCTCCTCCAGGGGATCTTCCAGGGACTGAACCTGTGTCTCTTATGTCTCCTGCATTGGCAGGCAGGTTCTTTACCATTGTGCCACCTGGGGAGCCCTGTACCTACAAGAGAGGGCACAAAGTCATAGCCATTACCCCAGTGAGTAAGTTGAAATGTTCCTCTGCAAAATCCACTGTGGACACGAGAAACTGGTGCAAGTTCAGAGGACTGCCCTGCTTCCAGGCCTGTGGTTGTTGCAGGAGCTGCTTGACCACGTGCAAGAGGATTCTTGGCTATTTATGATTCGGTTTCTCAATTGAGCCTTTTAAATTAACAAGGATGTAAAAGGACAGATTTGGAAGTAGAGTACTTAGGTGGGGCCCTCGTTCCAGCTTCCTGCCCCTCAGGATTGATGTTCATGCTTGGGGAAAGTGACATGACCACAAGTAGTCAGTTGGCTCTTCCTTAAAACAGACACTGAGTGTCAGATAATGTATCTAACATGTGGAAAACCTTAGGAAATTACCAAGTATGATATAAGGGCAGTTATTAATCTCTAGAAGGAATCCTTAAGTATTTCTTTCTCTTTCAAATACATGTGTGTTACCTGTGCTGGTTGAGGCTTCATTTGAAAGTGGGTCTTATGGTGTTAGTGGTAAGGAATCCACCTGCCAATGCAGGAGATGCAAGAGACGAGGATTGGATCCCTGCGATGGAATGATCCCCTGGAGGAGGAAATGGCAATTCACTCCAATATTCTTGCCTGGAGAAGCCCATGGACAGAGAAGCCTGGTGGGCTACAGTCCATGGGGCTGCAAAGAGTTGGACACGACTGAGCAGTTAGTGGGTTTATTAGCGTTAAAGATATATCTATAGGCCAGTGCTAATGAACTACTACTTAAATGCAAAAAAAAAAAAAAAAAAAGGAATGACTACTATTCTGATAGCTGTGTACTCTGTTGGCTTTGTAGTCTGTTTGGTCACATTTATATGACAATGTGCAGAATAATCACTATACTGGAAACCATATTGAAGGGAAATTTTGCCTTGAGTAAAGGTTTTTATTTTTGTTTTTGTCCTCGATCTCTTTTAGCTAATTAACAAAAGAGACATCTTGAGCTAATGTGAATGGGGAACAACTACAGGCAACATCAAGGATCAACATTCTGCTTAGAGACATTCTGTCAAATAAACACTTCTGTTGGACTTGACGTCTCCTTGGTTTATCACAGCAAGTGCTTACTGTAAGTAAGCGACAAGGTGTTTAAATTTCACATCTGTGAAGCCCATGTTATGTTTCCTAGCAGGGTACAAGACACAATCAATACTTTTTCAGTAATACAGGTCTCAGATTCAGAGTTTTATTTAACCAAACAGATACTGTCCTTGACACTGAACTACATATTGAACCTCACTAAGGAACGGGCTTATTGATACTTCCTTGTTTAAAGCCATTACTCCAATTTTTTTTTTCATGAACTTTAAAACATACACCATCTGGCTCATTCACAGATTGATAAGCAAGGGAATATATTAATAGACCGTGAACTCCTGAAGCAAAGCTCTCTGGTGAGTTAAGAGCCTGGGATGTGACATCAAAGCCCAGGTCCACGGCTTAATAGCTGGTAAATTTGGGCAGTTCATCAGCCTCTCTAATCTTATATTCCTCCTCTGTAAAATAAGGATAGGAGTATACCCTCCTCATACTTTTGTAGGTTTCCAACAAAAAAATCTAACATGTAAGTTGCTGGCATCACCAGCACCATTACTACCACCTCTAAAAGCGTCACAACCCCCAGTACAATGTCTTGCACTATATGCATAGCATAGCTCATTCCGCTTACTGATAAATTAGAGATTTGGGGTGAAATCTACCAGGATTACACATTCAAATTATCAAAGCACTTTCAGCATACTCTGTTTCAATTTTAGGGGGCAGAGAGAAAGCCAACGATTGTCTTAACTGCTCAAACCCCAACCCTAGAAAATAATCATTAGATTTGTGTTTATGAAAGTTCCTAGTGTCATTCTTGGCACATCTATACTAGACATTTTATAAAAGTTCTAAGAGATAAAAAGGGTTCATATTTTAAGACTGTTTGTAGAGAAGAAAAGTGGATTAAAGTGACTTGCCCAGAGTCTACAGGAATGTTGTTTTTGGATAATTTTTCTTGATTTAAACTATGAGAAGCCAAATTTTATTTTCTGTTGAATCACACAGATGCCATTATTTTATCTAAGTGTTTTCTTAGGAAACCCAGGCAAAGGAAAATTCCTCCAGACAGCTGCTTGGTCAACAAGTGCTTCTCATGTTACTTAACTAAAGTTGTCAGGTCCAATGAATCTGGGAACCAGTCAGCACTAGCTCTTAATGCAGGCAACTCTACAGAACCACCTGGAGCCCTAAAAGTGCCTGAGCTGGGTCCACTGTGCAAGCTTTTGTGTTAGGTTAAAACTAAGAGATTTTTGCTTTGGGACACCATGGGTGGCACCTACACATCAGAATTCTTAAAACCTTTCCCACTGATTTTAGAAAGAGTTCCTCTCTAGTTTTTCCCTCTTTAGGTCTTCTATGGTTCTTTTTAAAACTGAAGTACAGTTGATTTACAATGTTATATTAATTTAGATGTATAGCACAATGATTAAGTATTTTTATAGACTATATTCCATTTCAAAGTTATTAAAAATAACATATATATTTCCCTGTACTGTACAATATATCCTTATTGCTTATTTATTTTATACATAGTAGTATGCATCTCTTAATCCCATACCCTTATCTTGTCCCTCCCCTTCTCCCTCCCTACTGGTAGCCATTAGTTTGTTCTCTATATCTGTGAGTCTGTTCCTATGTTGTTATATTCCTTTGTTTGGTTCATTTTTTAGATTCCACATACAATTGAGTAATTGTATTTATCTGGCTTATTTCACTAATCATGACACTCTCTAGGTCCATTCATGTTGTTGCAAATGGCAGAATTTTATTCTTTTTACAGCTGAGTAATATTCCATTGTGTGTGTGTGTGTGTGTGTGTGCACGCACACACACTACATCTTCTTTATCCATTTATCTGTTGATGGACATATAGATTGCTTCCATATCTTGGCTATTATAAATAATGCTACTATGAACATTGGGGAGAATGCATTTCTTAGAATTAGTGTTTTTATTTTCTTTGCCTTGCAGTGGAATTGTTCAGTCATATGGTAGTTCTTCTTATACTGTTTATGGGGTTCTCAAGGCAAGAATACTGAAGTGGTGTGCCATTCCCTTCTCCAGTGGACCACGTTTTGTCAGAACTCTACACCATGGTCTGTCTTTGGTGGCCCTACCTGGCATGGCTCATAGTTTCATTGTTAGACAAGGCTGTGGTCCTTCTTAGATACTAAGAAGCCTTAAGATATTAAGACACCTTCTTAGATATCTATATTCTTAGATATTAAGCCTTAGAAGAGCCAAGGCTGTGGCTCTTCTTATATATTAAGAAGAGATGGCAAGAATACACAGAAGAACTCTACAAAAAAGACCTTCATGACCCAGATAACCACGATGATGTGATCACTCACCTAGAGCCAGACATCCTGGACTACGAAGTCAAATGGGCCTTAGGAAGCATCACTACCAGCAAAGCTAGCGGAGGTGATGGAATTTCAGTTGAGCTATTCCAAATACTAAAAGATGATGCTGTGAAAGTGCTGCACTCAATATGCCAGCAAATTTGGAAAACTCAGCAGTGGTCACAGGACTGGAAAAGGTCAGCTTTCATTTCAATCCCAAAGAAAGGCAATGTCAAAGAACGTTTAAACTACTGCACAATTGCACTCATCTCACATGCTAGTAAAGTAATGCTCAAAATTCTCCAAGCCAGGCTTCAACAGTACATGAACTGTGAAGTTGCAGATGTTCAAGCTGGATTTAGAAAAGGCAGAGGAACCAGAGATCAAATTGCCAACATCCACTGAATCATCGAAAAAGCAAGAGAGTTCCAGAAAAAACATCTACTTTATTGACTATGCCAAAGCCTTCAACTGTGTGGATCACAACAAACTTGGAAAATTCTTAAAGAGATGGGAATACCAGACCACCTTACCTGCCTCCTGAGAAATCTGCATGCAGGTCAAGAAGCAACAGTTAGAACTGAATATGGAACAACAGACTGGTTCCAAATAGGGAAAGGAGTACATCAAGGCTGTATATTGTCACCCTGCTATTTAACTTACATACAGAGTACACCATGCAAAATTCTGGGTTGGATGAAGCACAAGTTGGAATCAAGATTGGCAAGAAAAATATCAATAACCTCAGATATGCAGATGACACCACCCTTATGGCAGAAAGTGAAGAGGAACAAAAGAACCTCTTGATGAAAGTGAAAGAGGCGAGTGAAAAAGTTGGCTTAAAGCTCAACATTCAAAAAACTAAGATCATGGTATCTGGTCCCATCACTTCATGGCAAGTAGATGGAGAAACAATGGAATAGTTGGAGACTTCATTTTTGGGGGCTCCAAAATCACTGCAGATGGTGATTGCAGCCATGAAATTAAAAGACACTTGCTCCTTGGAAGAAAAGCTATGACCAACCTAGACAGCATATTAAAAAACAGACATTACTTTGCCAGCAAAGGTCCATCTAGTCAAAGCTTTGGTTTTTCCAGTAGTCACAGATGGATGTGAGAGTTGGACTGTGAAAAAAGCTGAGCACCGAAGAATTGATGCTTTTGAACTGTGGTGTTGGAGAAGACTCTTGAGAGTCCCTTGGACTGCAAGGAGGTCCAACCAGTCCATCCTAAAGGAGATCAGTCCTGGGTGTTCATTGGAAGGACTGATGCTGAAGCTGAAACTCTAATTTTTTTGGCCACCTGATGCAAAGAACTGACTCATTTGAAAAAACCCTGATGCTGGGAAAGATTGAGGGCAGGAGGAGAAGGGGATGACAGAGGTTGAGATGGTTGGATGACATCACTAACTCAATGGACATGAGTTTGAGTAAGTTCCCAGAGTTTCTGATGGACAGGGAAGCCTGGCGTGCTGCAGTTTATGGGGCTGCAAAGAGTCGGACACTACTGAGTGACTGAACTGAACTCAACTGAAGTGATGGTAGTTCTATTCTTATTTTTTTGAGCAAACTCTGTACTATTTTTCATTGGACTGCACCAATTTTCTTTCCCACCAACAATGCAGGAGGGTTCCCTTTTATCCACATCCTTGACAAAATGTTATTTGTCAACAGCCATGTAGACAGGTGTGAGGCAACATCTCATTGTGGTTTCAATTTTCATTTCTCTGATGATTAGTGATATTGAGCATATTTTCAAGAGTCTGTGGGTCATCTGTATATCTTCTTTGGAAAAACATCTCTTCAGTTCTGCCCATATTTTTCATCAGGTGTTTGTCTTTTGATGTTCAGTTGTATAAGCTGTTTATATATTTTGGATATTAACCTCTTGTCAGTCACATCATTTACAAATATTTTCTCCCATTCCATAGGTGGTCTTTTCATTTGTCAATGGTTTCCTTTGCTGTGCAAACATTTTTAAGTTTAGTTAGGTTCCATTTGTTTATTTTTGCTTCTGTTTCTTTTGCCTTAAGAGACAGATCCAAAAAGATATTGCTGTTATTTATGTCAAAGAATATTCTGCCTATGTTTTCCTTTAGGAGTTTTATAGAATTTGGTCTTACATTTAGGTCTTTAATCCATTTTGAGTTTATTTTTGTGTATGGTGTTAGAGAATGTTCTAATTTCATTCTTTTACATGTAGTTGTCCAGTTTTTCCAGCACCACTTACTGAAGAGACTGTCTTTTCTCCATTGTATATTCTTTTTTTTTTTTTTTTCCATTGTATATTCTTGCCTCCTTTGTTGTAGATTAAATGACCATAAGCTTGTGGGTTTATTTCTGGGCTCTCTATTCTGCCCCATTGATCAATATATCTGTTTTTGTGCCAGTACCATGCTGTTTTGCTTACTGTAGTTTCAGAGTATAGCCTGAAGTAAGGGAGCTTGATACCTCCAGCTGTGTACTTTTTTCCTCAAGATTGCTTTGGCAATTAAGTGTCATTGTAGTTTCATGTAAGTCTTAGAATTACTTGTTCTACTTCTGTGAAAAATGTCATGGGTATTTTGATAGAGAGTGCATTTCATCTGTAGATTGCTTTAGGTGGTAAGCCCATTTTAACAATATTAATTCTTCCAATCCAAGAACATGGAGTATCTTTCCATTTTCTTTGTATCATCTTCAATTTCCTTCATTAATGTTTTACAGTTTTCAGAATATAGATCTTTTATCTCCTTGGTTAAGTTTATTCTTACATATTTTAGTCTTTTTGATGTGATTTTAAACCAGATTTTTAAAATTTGTCTTTCTGATAGTTCATTATTACTGTTTCAAAAAGCAACAGATTTCTGTATATCAATCTTGTATCCTGCAAATTTAAAAAGTTATTTATTCATTTCAACAGGTTTTTTTTGTTGTTGTTGTTGGAGACTTTAGGGTTTTCTAGAAATAGTACCATGAAATCTGCAAATAGTCACAGATTTAGTTCTCTTTCAATCTGGATGCCTTTTATTCCTTTTCCTTGTCTGACTGTTGTGGCTAGCATTTCCAATACTATGTTAAATAGACGTGGTGATAGTGGGCATCCTTGTCTTGTTCCTGACTCTAGAGGAAAGACTGTCAAATTTTCACAGTGATTATGATGCTAATTGTATTACTGGTCTTTTTTATATAAATGCTCTGTATTTTGTTTGAATTTTTGTTGTTCAGTCACTAAGTCATGTCCAACTCTTTGGACCCCATGAACTGCAGCATGCCAGGCTTCCCTGTCCTTCATTATCTCCCGGAGTTTGCTCAAACTCATTGAGTCAGTGATGCTATCTAACTATCTCATCCTCTGCCACCCCCTTCTCCTCTTGTCCTCAATCTTTCCCGGCATCAAGGTCTTTTACAGTGAGTCGGCTCTTCCCATCAGGTGGCCAAAGTATTAGAGCTTCAGCTCAGCATCAGTCCTTCCAATGAGTATTCAGGGTTGATTTCCTTTAGGATTGACTGGTTTAATTTCCACACTGTCCAAGAGGCTCTCAAGAGTCTTCTCCAGCACTACAATTTGAAAGCATCAATTCTTCGGTGCTCAGCCTTCTTTATAGTCCAACTCTCACATCCACACACGACTACAGGAAAAACCATAGCTTTGACTATACGGACTTTTGCTGGCAAAGTGATGTCTCTGCTTTTTAATATGCTGTGTGTAAGGAGAGACATCACTTTGCCAACAAAGGTCCATCTGGTCAAGGCTATGGTTTTTCCAGTGGTCATGTATGGATGTGAGAGTTGGACTGTGAAGAAAGCTGAGTGCCAAAGAATTGACGCTTTTGAACTGTGGTGTTGGAGAAGACTCTTGAGAGTTCCTTGGACTGCAAGGAGATCCAACCAGTCCATCCTAAAGGAGATCAGTCCTGGGTGTTCATTGGAAGGACTGATGCTGAAGCTGAAACTCCAGTACTTTGGCCATCTCATGCGAAGAGTTGACTCATTAGAAAAGACCCTGATGCTGGGGGGGATTGGGGGCAGGAGGAGAAGGGGACGACAGAGGATGAGATGGCTGGATGGCATCACCGACTCGATGGGCATGAGTTTGAGTAAACTTCAGGAGCTGGTGATGGACAGGGAGGCCTGGCATGCTGCAATTCATGGGGTCGCAAAGAGTCGGACACGACTGAGTGACTGAACTGAACTGAACTGAACTGCGGTTGGTCATAGCCTTTCTTCCAAGGAGCAAATGTCTTTTAATTTCATGGCTGCAGTCACCATGTGCAGTGATTTTGGAGCCCAAGAAAATAAAATCTGTGGCTGTTTCCATTGTTTCCTCATCTATCTGCCATGATGTAATGGGACTTGATATCTTCGCCTATACCCACTTTGATGAGAATTTTTATCATGAATGGATGTTGAATTTTATCAAATGCTTTTTCTGCATCTATTGAGATGATTATGTGATTTCTTTTAGCCAGGTCTTAATGTGGTGTATCACACTGATTGATCTGCAAATACTGGACCATCCTTGTATCCCTGGAATAAGTCCTACTTGATCATGGTGTATAAGCATGATTCTTTTAACATATTGTTGAATTCAGCTTATTAATATTTTGTTGAGGATTTTTGCATCTATATTCATCAGAGATACTGGCTTTAATTTCCTTTTTTGTAGTGTCTTTGTCTGGTTTTGGGATCGGGGTAATAGTAGAATGAATTTGGGAGTGCTTTATTCTCTTTTTTTTAAATTTCTTTGGAATAGTTTGAGCAGGATAGGTATTAGCTCTTCTTTATATGTTTTGTAAAATTCCCCTATGAAGCTGTCTGGTCCTGGGCTTTTGTTTCCTGGGAGTTTTTAAATTATAAATTCAATTTCACTACCAGTGATCAGTCTGTTCAGATTGTCTATTTCTTTCTGATTCAGTCTTAGAGAGTTGTATGTTTCTAGAAATTTGCCCATTTCTTCTAGGTTATCCAATTTATTAGACTATCATTGTTCATAGTATTCTATGATATTTTGTATCCTTGTGATATTATTGGTTGCTATGTTTTCCTCTATCATTTCTTATTTCATTTATTTGGGTCCTATCTCTTTATTACAAGCCTGGCTAAAAGTTTATCAATTTTATATTTGTCTTTTAAAAAGACTACTGTTGGTTTCACTGATATTTTCTTTTGTTTTTGTATCTACTTTATTTTCTCTCTGATCTTTATTATTTCCTTCCTTCTGCTGACTTTGATTTTCTAATTCCTTTAGCTATTAAGTTAGGTTGTTTATTTGAAATGTTTTTTGTCCTTGAGATAGGCCTAATCACTATAAACTTCCTTCTTAGAACTGCATTTTCCTGCATTCCATAGGTTTGGGAAGTTGTGCTTCCATTTTCATTCATCTGGAGGTATTTTCTGATTTATTTCCTCTGTAATTTCTTCATTGATTCATTGTTTTTATGTTAGCATGTTGTCTAGTCTCCATTTTCCCCCTAGTTTTCTTTCTGCAATTGACTTCAAGTTTCATACTACTGTTATCAGAAAAAATTCTTGATATAATTTCTATCCTTTAATATTTCTTGAGACTTATTTGGTGGCCTAGATGTGATTGATCAAAGAGAATGTTCCACATGTACTTGAAAAAAATGTATATTCTGTTTTTAGATGGAATGCCTTGCAGATATCTATTAAATCTAGTTAGTCTAATATCATTTAAGACCACCATTTCCTTATTGATTTTCTGTCTGGATAATCTGTCCATTGATGCAAATGGGGTGTTAGTCTTCTATTCCTATTGTAGTTTTGTCAGCTTCTCCCTTTATGTCCATTAATATTTGCTTTATATATTTAGGTGTTTCTATATTAGGTACATATATGTTGATAAATGCTATATTCTTTTCTTATATTGATCCCTTTATCATTATATAATGCTCTTCTTTATCTTTCATTAGACTTTGTTTTAAAGTCTGTTTTTTTCTGCTATGAGTATTGCTATCCCCAGTTTCTTGTCATTTCCATTGTTTAAATATCCATCTATTAAATATTGAAATATCTTTTTCCATCCTCTCATTTTCAATCTCTGTGTATTTTTATTTCTGAAGTGAGTCTCTTATAAGACAGATCCTGTTTTTTTCTTTTTTTCTAATCAGCCACCCTATATTATCTTATTAAAACATTTAACCCATTGACATTCAGAATTATTATTGCTAGGTGTTTACTTACTGCCATTTTGCTTTTGTAGTTCTGTTATTTTCTTCATTTAGTTTCTTTCCTTGTGGTTTAATAATTTTTTTTAGTGATGTGCTTGTTTTCCTTTCTCTTTAATTATATATCTGTTGTAGGTTTTTGATTTGTGGTTACCATCCCTCTTAGCCTTCTGTGATTCTATGCTTTCTTCATATTTATAGATTTAGGCACTTTATAATTTCCATCTTCTTTGTAACCTCTTTTTAAAAGGGACATTTTTTAACTTTGAAAAATTATGACATGTAATAGGAATTAACCAATTTGCATTCCGAAACAAGAACACTTGGTTTTACAGAAATGCCAGAATTGTTCTGTAATTTTGTTTGAGGTGCTGCTGGACTGGTAGCCAATAACCTCTTAATTTTACACAGTCAAAGGAATAACTTATCTTTTCCCTTTCTAAATTCACTTAACTGAATGAATTTCACCCAGATCACTTGTCCCTTTGAAAAGTGACCTGAATTCCATATAATAGCAATAATAACAGCAACAAAGTAGTAGGGTGATAATAACAGAGAGAGCAATAATAATGCCTTTGTTCATTGCACTGGGTTCTTTAGATTGGGTTCTTCAGATTTATTTTAGATTAGGCCTTCCCTGGTGGCTCAGATGGTAAAGAATCTTCCTGCAATGCAGGAGACCTGGGTTTGATCCCTGGGTAGGGAAGAGCTCCTGGGGAAGGAAATGGCAACACACTCCAGTATTCTTGCCTGGAAAATTCCATGGACAGAGGAGCCTGGCTCTGGGATCATGGGCTACAGTCCATGGGATCTCAAAGAGTCAGACATGACTAAGTAACTAACATTATTTGTTGCAACTACGTGCCCTTGTATATCACATGTTCAAAAAGAGTGGTGTTTGCATCTGCTGATATACGAAGCTTACATTAAACACCATGTACCCTAATGTTTATGACTCTTAGGTTATTTTGATTGAATATTAAAATTCATCTAGTACCTGTTGCAGATTCTGTGCTGATGATTGATACTAGCCATTTATTATAATAACCCTAACCCTATGTGGCAATTGAGAGAGGTATATAAAAGGTCTCCAGGAGCACCTAAGGGAATAGTGAAGACCCCATAAACAGAATGCACGTCTATGAGTGCTAAGTTGCTTCAGTTGTGTCCCGCTCTTTGTGACCCCATGGACTGTATACTGTCAGGCTCCTCTGTCCATGGGATTCTCCAGGTAAGAATACTGGAGTGGGTTGCCATGCCTTCCTCCAGGGGATCTTCCCCACCCAGGGATTGAACCCACATCTCTTTTCGTCTCCTGCACTGGCAGGTGGCTTTCTTACCACTAGCGCCACCTCGGAAGCCCATAAATAGAACACACAGGGAAAATGTAGTGTCCCATCCCCCAATACAAATACACACACATAGACTTCTCTCTCCAATTTTCTCACTTACAGAAAGGCCACATTGCTTTGTCTTGTAATATTTTCTAAATTCCCCTCTTCAAACTTCAATGATTATACTGCTTTTACAGTACATTTAGTGCATTTTGCATCAAGGAGTTATTGATGTGCTTCTCATGAGTTATGTCCTTTAACAAACATCATTTAAACTTCGCCATTTCTAGAAAGCCTCACTTGTTTAAGCGGAATTTCCTGCTATATCTTCAGATTATATATCAGAAGCCATACATATATAGGCATGTGCTGACATTCTATGTGTTAGAGCGCACCTCAGCATGAATGTTTTACTTCTTCAGTTTAAGTGCCCAGGCCCATTGAATATGCTCTTCCTCCTGCCTAGAGTATACTTGCTTCTCAAGTATACTTGAGAAGTATATGAACCCAGTCATTTGGTTCTTTTCAGATATCTGCGTGGCTATTTTTGTTCAGGGAAGCTTTTTCTGATCTTCCTTTGTACAGTCTTTTAACATTTACATGGTCTTGTAACACCTCTCCAAATTCTTATATTTATTTGAGCAATCATTTGAATAATATCTGCCTCTGTTAGTAGGCTGTAACTCTGTAAACCACAAACCCAGAGTCTGTATTTTTGTTTACCAGGGTATTTCTAGCATTTAAGCAATGACTGGATCTAGTAGGTAACCAACTGGTGAATGACTAGATGAAGAAAAACTATGTTTTCTCTCTGAAAAACAGCTACAGTTCTACTTCACCTAAGAGTTGCACAGTACTTAAAAAATTATAAACTTAGAGCTTTTGTCCTTGTAATTAAATGTTTCTGCCAGCAAAGGAAACCATAAGCAAAAGAAAAAAGACAATCTATGGACTGGGAGAAAATATTTACAAACAATGCTACTGACAAGGGCTTAATTTCCAAAATACACAAAGAGCTCATACAGCTTAATGTCAAAAAACAAACAACCCAATCAAAAAATGGGCAGAAGACCTAAATAGACATTTCTCCAAAGAAGACATTCAGATGATAACAGGAGCATGAAAAGATGCTCAATATTGCTAATTACTAGAGAAATGCAAATTAAAGCTACAATGAAGGATCACCCCAAAGCAGTCAGAATGGCCATCATTAAAAAGTCTCCAAATAATAAATGCTGGAGAGGGTGTGGAGAAAAGGGAACCTTTCTATATTGTTGGTGGGAATGTAAATTGGTGCAGCCACTATGGAGAACAGTATGGAGGTTCCTTAAAGAAATAAAAAGAGTTACCATATGATCCTGGGCATATATCCAGAGAAAACTCTAACTGAAAAAGGTACAAGCACCCCAAAGTTCATAGCAGCACTATTTACAACAGCCAAGACATGGAGGCAACCTAAATGTCCACTGACAGATGAATAGATAAAGACATGACATATCATATACATACATATGAATATTACTCAGCCATAAAAAAGGAATGAAATAATATCATTTGCAACAACATAGATGGATTTAGAGATTATCATAATAAGTGAAGTAAGTCAGACAGCAAAAGACAAATATCATATGACATCATTTAAATGTGTAATCTAAAAAAGTGATACCAACAAACTCATTTATGAAACAGAAATAGACTCCCATAGAAAACAAATGTATGATTACCCAAAGGGAATAGTGGGGTGTATGGGAGAGAGATAAATCAGGAGTTTGGGATTAATGTGCATACACTACTATATGTAAAATAGACAACAAGGACCTACATATAACACTGGGAATTATACTCAGTATCTTCTAATAACTTATAATGGAAAAGAATCTGAAGAAGGATACATACGTACATATGTATGTCTATATTGGCTTCCCACATATATATATGTGTGTATATATATATATGTATCTCAATACACACACACATCACTATGCTATACACTTGAAACTAATGCAATATTGTAAATTAATTAAACTTCATTTTTTTTTTTTTAAAAAGGACATTGTTCTTAACATGAAGTCATGCTGGAACTTCGGTATTTATTTCGAAATGTCTTTAGTTCCACACCACCCCCTCCCCCACATCCTCACCTAATTTCTTTGCATGATGATGAGCTGCTTCCTAAACTCTGGCTGGAAATCAGGATCTATGAGAAATAACCATTGTATCTGAGGAAAAAAAAAAAAAAACAGTGCTATCTAGAAGCGAGAGTGCTTTGAAATATTTGCACAAAATAGCACTAGGATTTGTTGTGTGTCATGCTAAGAAGCAAACTTAAACTCTACCTTCAATTTCAGGAGCAAGATCCCATTTTGTAAAATTCAAGAGTAACACCTGTCTCCTTTAACCCTTTTTCAATCTTTATGATCTTACTCAAAATCATATGGAACTATTTTATCATGTGATCTTTTTATGTTATATAAGAGTTTTAACAAGAAGTCTCTAATTCTTAAAACCACCTCAGTCAGCTCAATGCTTATTAACTAAAATTAGAGCAAAATGTTCAGATATGAAAATTGTTGGATTAATGTAGTGAAAAATTGTAGTTTTCCCCTTATTAATGTTACATGGTCCTTCCAGTAATCTTAAAGCAATTGATTAGCATTAGCCTTAGACCAAAGGCAAATAAAATTTAAAAGAACTCAACTTGACCCTGAATATCCAAAGCAACCTTCAGAAAGAACCACCAAGCTGGAAGTATCACACTCCCTGATTTCAAACTATATTATAATGCTATAGTAATCAAAACAGTATGGTATTGGCATAAAAACAGACATACAGATCAGTGGGACAGAATACAGAACCCAGAAATAAAGCCAGGCTCATATGGTCAATTAATCTATGACAAATGAGCTAAAAATATACACTGGGGAAAGGATAGTTTCTTCAATAAATGATGTTGGGAAAACTGGACAGCCACATGCAAAAGAATGAAACTGGATCACTATATTATACCATATGCAAAAAAATCAACTCAAAATGGATTAAAAAGATGAATGTAAGACCTGAAACAACAAAACTCTTAGAAGAAAATGTAGGTTTGGAAGTACCTTTTGACATTGGTGTGGGTGACAATATTTTGGATTTGACATCAAAAGCAAAGACTAAAACAAAAATAAGCAAGTGAGAATACATCAAGTTAAAAACCTTCTATGCAGCAAAGGACACCATCAACAAAATAAAAAAGCAACCTACCAAATGGGAGAAAGTATTTGCAAATCATACATTTGACAATGGGTTAATATCTAGAATATGTAAAGAATTCATACAAATCAATAGCAAAACAGCAAGCAAGCAATCCAATTAAAAGTGGGTAGATCTGAATAGGTATTTTTTCAAAGAAGGCACACAGGTGGTACATGAAAAAGTGTTCAACATAACTAATCATCAGGGAAATGCAAGTCACAACCACAGTAAGGTGTCACCTCACACCTGTCAAGCTGGCTATCATCAAAATGTCTATAAATAACAAATGTTGATGAACATGTGGAGAAAAGGGAGACCTTGGTGCACTGCTGATAAGAATGTAAATTGGTGCAGCACCTATGGGAAACAGTACCTCAAAAAACTAAAAAAGAACTACCATATGATTCAGGAGTTTCACATCTGGGTACTTAACTGAAGAAAATAAAAACATTAACTCAAAAAGACACCTGCACCTCCATGTCACAGCAGCATTATTTGCAATAGCCAAGATATGGAAACAACCTAAGTGTGTATCAGTGGATAAAGAAAACATGGTAGATAGCACTTAACCATAAAAAAGGAAATCCTGACATTTGTGACAACATGGATGGATGTTGAGGGTATCATGCTGTGTGAAATAATTGAGACAAATACCATGTAATCTCATTTACATGTGGAACTTGAAAATAACCTGAGCTCACAGATACAGAGATCAGATTGGTGGTTGCCTTAAGCAAAGCAGAGGCGGTGGGGGGGTAATGTAGCAGTGGTGACAGTTGGAGGTACAAACTTCTAGCTACAAAATAAATATAAGTCATGAAGATGTAACGTACAGCATGGTGACTATAGTTAATAATACTGTATTGCCTATTGACAGTTGCTAAGAGAGACGATCTTAAAAGTTTTCATCACAAGAAAAAAAAATTGTATGTATGGTGATGGATGTTAACTAGACTTGGTGATCTCTTAACAATATATACAAACATTGAATCATTACATTGTACACCCGAAACGAATTAAATATGTCAACTATATCTCAATAAAAAAAACTTAAAAGAACCCAGTTTGCATGTCAGGGGATAGCCCATTTTCTTGAGTGGAAGTTCTGGTGGAAACCTGGAGGCAGATTCATACCAGCATTTGGTTGAGCCCAGCACCAGCTGACTGATGATCCGATTAGATATACAGATACAGCATGTATTTTGGTATCACTGGATATGCCTTGTAATGGCAACCTTCAAGTTCATGCATGTTTTATTCTCTCTTTGTTGTGTCTTCCAGAGGGATAATCTATTGGCTGATAGAGTAGCAAATCAAAAGTAACTCGACGCCATTGATTCACTTAAGCTCGTGTGGGAACAATGGAAAGAGGCAGCCGTTTCCTTTGAAAGAGCAGAACAGGTATGAAATAGTTCCTTTCGTTGCTGCATTTCTTTATCTCTTTGCACACCTATTTCCAGACCAGTTGAAAACAGCAAGTGGTTCCTGTTTGAAAACACAGGATCAGAGTTATACGAACAGGTACTGGGGGTTATTTGCGACATTCCGAGTTGTCTCATCTTCAGGACACTGTTTATATAAGTACCAGTGCAGTCAAGAGGTAATTATTTTTCAATAACAAATTGTAATCACACTAGGGAGAGTTTATACTTTAAAACATAGGCTTAGCATTTTGGATGTGTGTTTAGCTTTAAGATACAATGCTCTCTGAATAAGATCTTGCTCCAATAAATGGATTTCTATAGAGGGTTTACAGATGTAATAAAAAATGGTATAACGTGTTGGTTTCTCCCATCACAGCCATCAAAAGTGTTTTTACTGTTTAATGATCTAATCTCCTTTGCTCAAATTTTACTTTCTCAGCAGTGAAGGGACACTGCCAAGAAAGGCAGAGTCTGATTTTTTTTTCCATTTTCAGAATTCACATATTAGATAGAGGTGAAACTTCTTTTATTCTGAAGGAAACATTTCATGTAAGCACGAAAATTTTAGGACAGCATTTGTAGGACTCCTCAAGTTAGTACCTTTAAAATATGTGCTTATTTTGAATTGGATGTCTGTCACCATTGGAGCATTTTAGCCTTCTTTCAATTGTATCTTTATCAATAGACAGGTGAGCTGAATGTGGTTTGGTAGTGAATGCTCAGTGGTCAGTGCTTTAAGAAATTATGATATTCATGGATTGTAATGCAGCTAGGTGACTCAGATGGTAAAGAATCAGGCTGCAATGCAGCAGACCCAGGTTCAACCTCCTGGGTGGGAAGATCCCCTGGAGAAGGAAATGGCAACCCACTCCATTATTCTTGCCTAGAGAATTCCATGGACAGAAAAGCCTGGTGGACTACAGTCCATGGGGCTGCGAAGAGTCAGACATGACAGAGCGACCAACACAAATGCAGCTAGAAAGTAATTTAAGTTCAGGAGATTAAGTATCATGTACCTATCATGATCAAAATTAAATTAATAACTTTGCATAACAATTTTTTCTTCATTGGATAGTATAGATGAGAGAGTATGAATAAATAATAAAGACTTGAATTTTGCATAGGAATATGAGCATTCAAAAGGCTAAGAGAAAGAACTCATAAAAATTATATTTTATATAAGGCATTAAACAAAGGTATGGCTTCATTATTTAAGTTTAAGGAGAGTTTTTAGCAGATGTTTGGACTATTGCCCTGTAGTCAGTAGGTTCTTAGCATAATGTCTTTATTTTCACAAATTGAAACAAATAAAGGTTCCAATGTATTGCTCTATTGAATTTGACACTAAATGTTATCTACATTAATAATATATGAAGAGTCTGGTTTCTAGCTTATCAAGGGCACAGAAACATAGCAGGTTGTTGCTTGACACAAAAAAGCAAACTTGCCGTCTTTGTGTTCCTTTATGTTTCAGTTGGTAGAATAAGCCAACTACTAACAACCCTGACCAACTATTGACCAACTATCTTTTCTTAGATGTTGTCTAAAAGAAAATAGTTTGATCTTTTGGGAATAGGGCAAAGAAGGTGAAACAGAAAATACACAAATTTCAAACTCTCTGTAACAACTCATTCTCAGTATTAATCAACCCACAACATAAAGCCATCAGCTACTGGATCTTTTTAATTTCATTTATTTTTTTAATTTATTTATTTTAATTGGAGGCTAATTACTTTACAATATTGTAGTGGTTTTTGCCCTACGTTGGCATGAATCAGCCGTGGGTGTACATGTGTTCCCCATCCTGAACCCCCCTCCCACCTCCCTCCCCATCCCATCCCTCAGGGTCAGCCCAGTGCACCAGCCCTGAGCACCCTGTCTCATGGATTGAACCTGGACTGGCGATCTATTTCACATATGGTGATATACATGTTTCAAAGATATTCTCTTAAATCATCCCCCCCTCACCTTCTCCCACAGAGTCCAAAAGTCTGTTCTTTACATCTGTGTCTCTTTTGCTGTCTTTCATATAGTGTCATCATTATCATCTTTCTAAATTCCATATATATGCGTTAACATACTCTATTGGTGTTTTTCTTTCTGACTTACTTCACTCTGTATAATAGGCTGCAGTTTCATCCACCTCATTAGAACTGATTCAAATGTGTTCTTTTTGATAGCCGAGCAATATTCCATTGTGTATATGTACCACAGCTTTCTTATCCATTTGTCTGCCGACGGACATCTAGGTTGCTTCCATGTCCTAGCTATTGTAAACAGTACTGCGATGAACATTGGGGTACATGTGTCTCTTTCAATTCTGGTTTCCTCGGTGTGTATGCCCAGGAGTGGGGTTGCTGGGTCATTTGGCAGTTCTATTTCCAGTTTTTTAAGGAAAAACTGTTCTCCATAGTGGCTGTACTAGTTTGCATTCCCACCAACAGTGTAAGAGGGTTCCCTTTTCTCCACACCCTCTCCAGCATTCACTGTTTGTAGACTTTTTGATGGCAGCCATTCTGACCAGCATGAGATGGTACCTCATTGTGGTTTTGATTTGCATTTCTCTGATAATGAGTGACGTTGAGCATCTTTTCATGTGTTTGTTAGCCATCTGTATGTCTTCTTCGGAGAAATGTCTGTTTAGTTCTTTGGCCCATTTTTTGATTGGTTTGTTTATTTTTCTGGTATTGAGCTGTATGAGCCGCTTGTATATTTTTGAGATTAATTCTTTGTCGGTTGCTTTGTTTGCTGTTATTTTCTCCCATTCTGAAAGCTGTCTTTTCAGCTTGCTTATAGTTTCCTTTGTTGTGTGAAAGCTTTTAGGTTTAATTAGGTCCCATTTGTTTATTTTTGCTTTTATTTCCATTACTCTGGGAGGTGGGTCATAGAGGATCCTGCTGTGATTTATGTCAGAGAGTGTTTTGCCTATGTTTTCCTCTAGGAAAACAACACAGATTACAGTGTGATTATGTTTCTCAACAAAGAGATGATTTGAAAAAAAACGAAATAGCCAGCTACCATGTCTTCTTGGGGGTGAGTTTCTATGTATGGAACTATTCGAGAGATGGAATCCGCCTTCTTTTTTCCACTGGCGAGAGGAGTGCACAAAGGGATGGCTGTGGGGCAGGGAAGGATGAATCCCAGATTGTTTCCAGGACTATTACAGCCCCCAAGTTAATCCCCTCTCTTGTTCCACACCTGGAATAATTTTAGGGGGCAACCTTGGGGGGAAAAAAAGGTCCAGTCAAAATTGAGAAATTGTGCATATTTGTGCTTTGTTGAAACTGATTTTAGGACAGTCTGTTGATTTATGAGCCATGGCAACTCTCTTATTTCATGAGATAGACGATGAAGAGTGAACACATTTTATTCCCTCAGTTGAAACTCTTTCTTTTGAGTACTGAATATAGAGAAAAATACATAAAGCAAAGGTATTTCTTTTATTTCTTCTTAGCTCTCTTGAATAGCTCTCTATAAATTTCCTTTATGAAAATGTCTTAACTCAGATTTACCACTGCTTCTTTTATCCATAGTAGTAATGTCTACATAACTGAATCTGTTTGGTTTGAATATCTTAGTGTGCGTGTGTGTGTGTGTGTGTACGTGTGTGTGTGTGTGTATATATATTTTGTTTGTAGAATAAGCCAACTACTAACAACTCTGACCAATTACTGACCAACTATCTTTTCTTAGATGTTGTGTAAAAGGAAATAGCTTGGGGGGAGGAGCCAAGATGGCAGAGGAGTAGGACGGGTAGACCACTTTCTCTCCTACAAATTCATCAAAAGAATAACTGAACGCAGAGCAAACTTCGCAAAACAACTTCTGATCGCCAGCTGAGGTCATCAGGCGCCCAGAAAAGCAGCCCATTGTCTTCGGAAGGAGGTAGGACAAAATATAAAAGATTAAAAGTGAGACAAAAGAGCTAAGGACGGAGATCCGTCCCGGGAAGGGAATCTTAGGCGGCATTGCTTGGAGTAGGGTCCGGGCCTGAGTGCCCTGAGGACAATCGGAGGGAGCTTCTGTGAGTTGCCAACTTGAACTGTGGGAGACCAAAGGAGAGAGAGTAAATTAACCGGCCCGGACACACTGCCAGCCGTTCGCAGAACAAAGAGACCGAGAAAATCCAGAGAAGAGCTCGCAGGCTGCGGACCGGCCCAGCCCCGCCGGAGGCAGGAGGCAGGGGGGAGGGGAAGGTCGCGGCGAGACACAGGGTGCAGGCACCCGACCGGCGCGGGCGGGGACTGGGGCTGGGGGCGCGGAGGGCAGAGGGCGCAGGCACCCGACTGGCGCCAGCGGAAACTGAGACTGGGTCCGTGGAAGGGCGTGGGCGCGCCACACCTGGGGAGAGTGCGCCCACCAAGCCCCTGGCTGCCTGGACCGCTCTGACAGGGAAGGCACAGAGAGCAGGCGCAGCTTTTCGTTCCGTGCTTTTGTGGAACACCCGAGGGCTGGAACCTCGCGCAGCGCGGGGCGCGCTCCCTATAGAACAGCCAGGAGCCTGAGCAGCGCAGACAGAGAAAGCAGCGTCAGCCCCTCCCAGCAGCGCCAGCCCGTCCCCGCGGCGCAAGCCCGTCCCCACAGCGCCAGCCCCTCCCCGCAGAGTGACGGAACTAGCTACCTGAATAAGAGTCCACCTCCGCCCGCCTGTGTCAGGGCGGAAATGAGGCTCTGAAGAGACCGGCAAACAGAAGCCAAATAAACAAAGTGAACCGCTTCAGAAGGGACTGGTGCAACAGATTAAAATCCCCGTAGAAAACACGGACTACACCCGAAGGGCCCTATAGATATCGAGAAGTGTAAGCTGGAACGAGGAGCTATCTGAAACTGAGCCGAACCCACACTGACCACAACAGCTCCAGAGAAACTCCTAGATATAATTTTACTTTTTTCTCTTTTTTTTATTTTTTCTCTTTTATTTTCCTTTAAAATCCCCTATTACTCCCCCATTACTCCTTAACTTTCATTTCCATAGATTTTTACGATTTTTTTAATTAGGGAAAAAAAATTTTTTTTTCTTTTTTTTTTTCTTTTCTTTTTCTTTTCTTTTCTCTTTTTTTTTCTTTCCTTTTCTCTTCTATTTTCTATTCTTCTTTTTCTCTTATTTCTTTTAAAGTCCTCTAGTACTCCTCTACTACTCCTTAATTTTCATTTTCAATACACTATAACCTTACAAAAAAAAAAAAAAAAGAAGAGAAGCCCTATTTTTAAACCGAAGATTATTCTCTCCCAATCTTGACTCTCTGTTTTCTACCTCAGAACACCTCTATTTCCTCCTTTCCCCTTCTCTTCCCAATCCAATTCTGTGAATCTTTGTAGGTGACTGGGCTACAGAGAACACTCTGGGCACAGACAGCTGCGTAGATCTGTCTCTCTCCTCTAGAGTCCCCCTTTTTCTCATCCTGCTCATCTCTATCTCCCTCCTCCCTCTCCTCTTCTTCATGTAACTCTGTGAACCTCTCTGGGTGTCCCTAACGGGGGAGAATCTTTTCACCATTAACCTAGAAGTTTTCTTATCAGTGCTGTATAGTTGGGGAAGTCCTGAGACTACAGGAAGAATAAAACTGAAATCCAGAGGCAGGAGACTTAAGCCCAAAACCTGAGAATACCAGAAAACTCCTGACTACATGAAACTTTAAGTAATAAGTGACTGTCCAAAAGCCTCCATACCTACACTGAAACCAACCACCACCCAAGAGCCAATAAGTTTTAGAGCAAGACATACCATGCAAATTCTCCAGCAACGCAGGAACATAGCCGTGAACATCAACATACAGCCTGCCCAAGGACACACCTAACACATAGACCCATCTCAAAACTCATTACTGGGCACTCCATTGCTCTCCAAAGAGAAGAAATCAAATTCCACGCACCAGAACACTGACGCAAGCTTCCCTAACCAGGAAACCTTGACAAGCCAATCGTCTAACCCCACCCACGGGGTAAATCCTCCAGAATAAAAAGGAACCACAGACCTCCAAAATACAGAAAGCCCACTCCAGACACAGCAATCTAAACAAGATGAAGAGGCAAAGAAATACCCAACAGGTAAAGGAACATGAAAAATGCCCACCAAGTCAAATGAAAGAGGAGGAGATAGGGAATCTACCTGAAAAAGAATTTAGAATAATGATAATAAAAATGATCCAAAATCTTGAAAACAAAATGGAGTTACAGATAAATAGCCTGGAGACAAAGACTGAAAAGATACAAGAAATGTTTAATAAAGACCTAGAAGAAATAAAAAAGAGTCAATTAAAAATGAATAATGCAATGAATGAGATCAAAAACACTTTGGAGGGAACCAAGAGTAGACTAACGGAAGCAGAAGATAGGATAAGTGAGATAGAAGATAAAATGGTGGAAATAAATGAAGCAGAGAGGAAAAAAGAAAAAAGGATCAAAAGAAATGAGGACAACCTCAGGGACCTCTGGGACACTGTGAAACGCCCCAACATTCGAATCATAGGAGTTCCAGAAGAAGAAGACAAAAAGAAAGGCCATGAGAAAATACTCGAGGAGATAATAGCTGAAAACTTCCCTAAAATGGGGAAGGAAATAGCCACCCAAGTCCAAGAAGCCCAGAGAGTCCCAAACAGGATAAACCCAAGGTGAAACACCCCAAGACACATATTAATCAAATTAACAAAGATCAAACACAAAGAACAAATATTAAAAGCAACAAGGGAGAAACAACAAATAACACACAAAGGGATCCCCATAAGGATAACAGCTGATCTATCAATAGAAACCCTCCAGGCCAGAAGGGAATGGCAGGACGTACTGAAAGTAATGAAAGAGAATAACCTACAACCTAGATTACTGTATCCAACAAGGATCTCATTCAGATATGAAGGAGAATTCAAAAGCTTTACAGATAAGCAAAAGCTGAGAGAATTCAGCACCACCAAACCAGCTCTTCAACAAATGCTAAAGGATCTTCTCTAGACAGGAAATGTAGAAAGGTTGTATAAACGTGAACCCAAAACAACAAAGTAAATGGCAACAGGACCACACCTATCAATAATTACCCTAAATGTAAATGGGTTGAATGCGCCAACCAAAAGACAAAGATTGGCTGAATGGATACAAAAACAAGACCCCTATATATGCTGTCTACAAGAGACCCACCTCAAAGCAAGAGACACATACAGACTAAAAGTGAAGGGCTGGAAAAAAATATTTCACGCAAACGGAGACCAAAAGAAAGCAGGAGTCGCAATACTCATATCAGATAAAATAGACTTTCAAATAAAGGATGTGAAAAGAGACAAAGAAGGACACTACATAATGATCAAAGGATCAATCCAAGAAGAAGATATAACAATTATAAATATATATGCACCCAACATAGGAGCACCGCAATATGTGCGGCAAACACTAACGAGTATGAAAGAGGAAATTAATAGTAACACAATAATAGTGGGAGACTTTAATACCCCACTCACAACTATGGATAGATCAACTAAACAGAAAATTAACAAGGAAACACAAACCTTAAATGACACAAAGGACCAGCTAGACCTAATTGATATCTATAGGACATTTCACCCCAAAACAATCAACTTCACCTTTTTCTCAAGTGCACACGGAACCTTCTCCAGAATAGATCACATCCTGGGCCATAAATCTGGTCTTGGAAAATTCAAAAAAATTGAAATCATTCCAGTCATCTTTTCTGACCACAGTGCAGTAAGATTAGATCTCAATTACAGGAAAAAAATTGTTGAAAATTCAAACATATGGAGGCTAAATAACACGCTTCTGAATAACCAACAAATCATAGAAGAAATCAAAAAAGAAATCAAAATATGTATAGAAATGAATGAAAATGAAAACACAACAACCCAAAACCTATGGGACACTGTAAAAGCAGTGCTAAGGGGAAGGTTCATAGCATTACAGGCTTACATCAAGAAACAAGAAAAAAGCCAAATAAATAACCTAACTCTACACCTAAAGCAATTAGAGAAGGAAGAAATGAAGAACCCCAGGGTTAGCAGAAGGAAAGAAATCTTAAAAATCAGGGCAGAAATAAATGCAAAAGAAACTAAAGAGACCATAGCAAAAATCAACAAAGCTAAAAGCTGGTTTTTTGAAAAAATAAACAAAATTGACAAACCATTACAAGACTCATTAAGAAACAAAGAGAGAAGAACCAAATTAACAAAATTAGAAATGAAAATGGAGAGATCACAACAGACAACACTGAAATACAAAGGATCATAAGAGACTACTACCAGCAGCTCTATGCCAATAAAATGGACAACTTGGAAGAAATGGACAAATTCTTAGAAAAGTATAACTTTCCAAAACTGAACCAGGAAGAAATAGAAGTTCTTAACAGACCCATCACAAGCAAGGAAATCAAAACTGTAATAAAAAATCTTCCAGCAAACAAAAGCCCAGGACCAGATGGCTTCACAGCTGAATTCTACCAAAAATTTAGAGAAGAGCTAACACCTATCTTACTCAAACTCTTCCAGAAAATTGCAGAGGAAGGTAAGCTTCCAAACTCATTCTATGAGGCCACCATCACCCTAAGTCCAAAACCAGACAAAGATGTCACAAAAAAAGAAAACTACAGGCCAATATCACTGATGAACATAGATGCAAAAATCCTTAACAAAATTCTAGCAAACAGAACCCAACAACATATTAAAAAAATCATACACCATGACCAAGTGGGCTTTCTCCCAGGAATGCAAGGATTCTTTAATATCCACAAATCAATCAATGTAATACACCACATTAACAAATTGAAAGATAAAAACCATATGATTCTCTCAATAGATGCAGAGAAAGCCTTTGACAAAATTCAACACTCATTTATGATTAAAACTCTCCAAAAAGCAGGAATAGAAGGAACATACCTCAACATCATAAAAGCTATATATGACAAACCCACAGCAAGCATCACCCTCAATGGTGAAAAATTGAAAGCATTTCCCCTGAAATCAGGAACAAGACAAGGGTGCCCACTCTCACCACTACTATTCAACATAGTGTTGGAAGTTTTGGCCACAGCAATCAGAGCAGAAAAAGAAGTAAAAGGAATCCAGATAGGAAAAGAAGAAGTGAAACTCTCACTGTTTGCAGATGACATGATCCTCTACATAGAAAACCCTAAAGACTCTACCAGAAAATTACTAGAGCTAATCAATGAATATAGTAAAGTTGCAGGATATAAAATTAACACACAGAAATCCCTTGCATTCCTATATACTAACAATGAAAAAACAGAAAGAGAAATTAAAGAAACAATACCATTCACCATTGCAACAAAAAGAATAAAATACTTAGGAGTATATCTACCTAAAGAAACAAAAGACCTATACATAGAAAACTATAAAACACTGATGAAAGAAATCAAAGAGGACACAAACAGATGGAGAAACATACCGTGTTCATGGATTGGAAGAATCAATATTGTCAAAATGGCTATTCTACCCAAAGCAATCTATAGATTCAATGCAATCCCTATCTAGTTACCAACGGTATTTTTCACAGAACTAGACCAAAGAATTTCACAATTTGTATGGAAATACAGAAAACCTTGAATAGCCAAAGTAATCTTGAGAAAGAAGAATGGAACTGGAGGAATTAACCTGCCTGACTTCAGACTCTACTACAAAGCCACAGTCATCAAGACAGTATGGTACTGGCACAAAGACAGAAATATAGATCAATGGAACAGAATAGAAAGCCCAGAGATAAATCCACGGACCTATGGACACCTTATCTCTGACAAAGGAGGCAAGGATATACAATGGAAAAAAGACAACCTCTTTAACAAGTGATGCTGGGATAACTGGTCAACCACTTCTAAAAGAATGAAACTAGAACACTTTCTAACACCATACAGAAAAATAAACTCAAAATGGATTAAAGATCTAAATGTAAGACCAGAAACTATAAAACTCCTAGAGGAGAACATAGGCAAAACACTCTCTGACATAAATCACAGCAAGATCCTCTATGACCCACCTCCCAGAATATTGGAAATAAAAGCAAAACTAAACAAATGGGACCTAATGAAACTTAAAAGCTTTTGCACTACAAAGGAAACTATAAGTAAGGTGAAAAGACAGCCCTCAGATTGGGAGAAAATAA
This sequence comes from Dama dama, assembly GCF_033118175.1. Classification (NCBI taxonomy): domain Eukaryota; kingdom Metazoa; phylum Chordata; class Mammalia; order Artiodactyla; family Cervidae; genus Dama; species Dama dama. Next base: position 30,391,096 of record NC_083701.1, read on the forward strand.
TAGCAAAGGAAGAAACAGACAAAGGATTAATCTCAAAAATATACAAGCAACTCCTGCAGCTCAATTCCAGAAAAATAAATGACCCAATCAAAAAATGGGCCAAAGAACTAAACAGACATTTCTCCAAAGAAGACATACAGATGGCTAACAAACACATGAAAAGATGCTCAACATCACTCATTATCAGAGAAATGCAAATCAAAACCACAATGAGGTACCATTACACGCCAGTCAGGATGGCTGCTATCCAAAAGTCTACAAGCAATCAATGCTGGAGAGGGTGTGGAGAAAAGGGAACCCTCTTACACTGTTGGTGGGAATGCAAACTAGTACAGCCGCTATGGAAAACAGTGTGGAGATTTCTTAAAAAACTGGAAATAGAACTGCCATATGACCCAGCAATCCCACTTCTGGGCATACACACCGAGGAAACCAGATCTGAAAGAGACACGTGCACCCCAATGTTCATCGCAGCACTGTTTATAATAGCCAGGACATGGAAGCAACCTAGATGCCCATCAGCAGATGAATGGATAAGGAAGCTGTGGTACATATACACCATGGAATATTACTCAGCCGTTAAAAAGAATTCATTTGAACCAGTCCTAATGAGATGGATGAAACTGGAGCCCCTTATACAGAGTGAAGTAAGCCAGAAAGATAAAGAACATTACAGCATACTAACACATATATAAGGAATTTAGAAAGATGGTAACGATAACCCTATATGCAAATCAGAAAAAGAGGCACAGAAATACAGAACAGACTTTTGAACTCTGTGGGAGAATGTGAGGGTGGGATATTTCAAAAGAACAGCATATATACTATCTATGGTGAAACAGATCACCAGCCCAGGTGGGATGCATGAGACAAGTGCTCGGACCTGGTGCACTGGGAAGAACCAGAGGAATCGGGTGGAGAGGGAGGTGGGAGGGGGGATCGAGATGGGGAATACGTGTAAACCTATGGCTGATTCATATCAATGTATGACAAAAAAATAATAATAATTAAAAAAAAAAAAAAGGAAATAGCTTGATCTTTTAATTGAGGTACATGACACTAAGCAGTGTTGGTTGACCAGAATCTAGCTAAGATATGCTCAAAAGAAAACAATGTCTATAAATTTGTGCATAGGGAGGAATTTCACTGGCTCAATCCAAGGAAGAATTAATTGACAAACTGTGGGAGACGAGGAGCTGCACATGTACCTGAACCCCATCTAGGTTCTATCTCCGTCTCTTGCCACGGCTTGTCCTCTGCAGGTCTGTTTCAATCTCTCTCATTTCAGGCCAGCCAACAATACCCAAAATTTACATTTGACAGATTTTTACCATGAGAGATTGTTCTACATCCAAAAAAAAAAGAAAAGAAACAGGGAAGGACTCTGACTTGGCTTGGGTAAGGTACCTACTCTTGGCCTAGTTGACTACAATGATCTCTGGTCAGAAGGCCTCAAAAGGCATTTGTTAAGTCAGCTTGTCCTGTGCTGTGCTTAGTCGCTCAGTCATGTCCAACTCTGTGACCCCATGGACTGTAGCCCACCAGGCTCCTCTGTCCATTCTCCAGACAAGAATACTGGAGTGGGTTGCTATTTCCTCCTCTCAGGAGATCTTCCTGACACAGAGATCAAACTTGCATCTCTTGCATTAGATGACCACCTAAGGTCATCCAAGTTGGCTTAGATGACCTATAACTCCATATTCTATGGTCTTAGGATTTGAATCATAGTCTTAGTGACTTCGGGATCTTGCTAGACAGTGAGATCTTACAATCTCAGAGACAAGTATAACTACTGTGGTTTATTCCTTGCCCACCAAGTCACACAGAAATCTCTACTTTCCAAATCCCATTCATTTATGGCAAGTAGTGTGACCTGTGAGAAGTCTGTCTGCCAGTTGTCTCCATTTCTGGGAGCAGTTAGGTGAAGTGTAGGGCAGAGTATCAGTGTCCTGAGTTTATATGTGAGGTGGCAGCAGGAGAGAGGGGACAGGAAAGGAAGTAGGGAGGGTGTCAGGCAATTTTTCCTTCAATTGTGAATACTCAGCTGGGCTATGGTTCCAAGAGAGGGCTGAGCTGCAGATCTGGAACACAGGGATGAATGACCCAGCCCCAAGTCCTGAATTATTTATCTTCTAGGGAAACTGTGATGGAAGGTGAGAAAGGTAAGGTGGAACAATAACTAGAATATGTGCTATGATTTACTGCATGGCTGCCAGTCAGTTTGAATATCAGCTAGATTTTGTTTGTGTGTGTGTGCTCAGTCGTGTCTGATTCTTTGAGAACCCTTGGACTGTAGCCTGCCAGGCTCCTCTGTCCATGGATTCTCCACGCAAGAATACTGGAGTGGGTTGCCGCTTCCTCCTCCAGGGAATCCTCCTTACACAGGGATCAAACTTGCCTCTCCTGCATTGATAGGTGGATTCTTTACCACCTGTGTGCCACCTGGGAAGCCCAGATTTTGTTTAGTGGCAGGCAAAATTAGAATTCCTCCTCCTCCTGTCCTTATGTGTACCAGACACTAGGGACCAGGGCTTCTCTGGCCTCTGGAAGCTCGACTTGCATGGACAGCTAACTGAAAGGAGACAGCATAGTCATGCCACCAGATAAGGCTTTATCCTTGGGTTGTTGTCCTTGCTAAGTCAGTTTTTTCCTCAGTGCCTTGGGGTCTACAGGATTTTTGCCTGAGGTCTCACTTTCTTCAGGACTGGCTTCCTTTTCTCCTCTCAAGAAGCTAGATGCTCACAAACACATTTTGAAGTTCTTCACACTGTTCTTAATTGAATTACTTAGGACCACAAGTGCTCACTGTGCCATGTTGGAATCTCAAGGGCCTCTAAGATCACTGGAACCCACCAGGCAACATCCAGAAGGCTCTGTTCTTATCTGTGTTGGTTCAGTCTAGTCTGGTGGGAGCAGAGCTTGAAGGCTGGCTTCAACCAAGCCCACCCTGGGATGTGCCTGTTTGGGTCTGCAGCTTCACTGTGGTCACCAGGGGGTCCTTGTGTTGAACATGAGAGTCTCCCCAGCCCTGACACCATCTCCTGAGCCCTGGCACATTCATTCATCCACATTTATTCACTCTTACAGCACTTGATGCACAAAGCCCAAAGCCGGAAGACAGACGATAATTTTCAAGGAACTTCTAGTCAGAAGAGCTTGCAATCTAAGTAGTTTTTTTTTTTTTTTTCTTGTTTTGTTTTTGTGATAAAATATAACAAAGTTTAATATTTTGTTTTAAAGTGCACAATTCAATGACATGAAGTAAAATCTCTGTGATATTTAACAATTACCATCGCCTGTTCTAGGTATTCATATAAGGGAATCATATACAATATTTGTCCTTTTGTGACTGCCTTATTTCACTTAATGTTTTCAAGGTTCATTTTATTGTAGCATATGTCAGAATTTCATTTCTTTTTATAGCTGAATAATATTGCATTGTATGTATATACCACATGTTCATTTATCTTTTATGAATAATGCAGCTATGAACATTGGTATCTTTTAAATACATTAACTCATTTAATTGTTATGACAGCTCTATGAATTTAAGTACTTTTTTGGTCTCCAATTTATAGATAGGGATAGTCATGTAGCTGGTCATGGCAAGACCTATATTCAGACCTATAGTCAGAATGCCGTGCATACTCTGAATTCTACACTGTGCCTCCTTTAATAGAAATAGTTCTTTAAAGTCAATATGTCCTTGGTACATTATCTGCATTATTTCTAAATCCTTAAGATAGCCTTATGATGTGGGCTTTATTATCCTTGTATTCCGAGTGAAGACATTAGGTTTGGCAAGACGACATGGTGGATGCAGGAATGCCCCAGCGTGCTTGCTGCTCCGTGCTTTCCCCACAGCCAGAAAACAGCAAAAGGTGGCTCCATGGGACATGGGGCAGCACAACCCCTCTATATAGACCACAGGGAGAGGAGCTATCTTGGATATAAACCCATGAGCACTGTGGGGGGACTCAGTACCCCATAGTTGCAGAGATGGTCTAACCAGGCTCTCAGATGAGACTAGGAACGTTGTGTTTTGTTTTGTTTTTGATACTTACAAAATGTTGGGTTTTAGTTTTTTGTTTAAGAACTCACACTCTAACAATGGCTACTCCAATAGTGTCAAAGTAAAGTAGATGATTATTTCCGTTGTTGGCTACATTTGGAAAAGATATTCTAAAAAGGACAAATTCTAACCAAAAAAATTTTGACAGAAAAAAAACTACATATGCCCGACTTGGGAGGATCAGTTTTTAACAATTCTAAGTTAGCTGGCTATTTAGATAACATCTTGCTTCTGTTTAGCCATGTGGAAAAGCCATATTCTATTTGCATGACTGCGTGTTGCCCTGAGGACCCTGACCTAAAGCTCTAGTGTTGGCTTTCCTAATCCTTTTCTCCCCTCCTTTTGCAGCTGACTTCAGAAACAATCTTCCCTTTAGAGATCTGGCATGCATAACCTTCACAGCCATCTCCCTCTTTGATTTTGCAGTTTGAGAAAATGGCATGTAACATACCTAACCAACGACAGCGGACAATGTCAACATCTGGAAAAGCTCTATATGAAATTCTTGGTCTGCATAAAGGAGCATCAAATGAAGAAATTAAGAAGACCTACAGGTACACAGGAAGTTCAATGATGGCATTTCCTGTACTACTAGTGATAGCTATGTTGTGATTGGTGAGTTTCAGAGACATAAGCTTCCTGCTGAGGCCTGGTAATCAGAGATTTGGAACTCATGTTCCATTCCCTGTTCTACAGCTGAGCAGTTGGGAACATAGAAGGATGATGCTGATTTTATGAAAGAACTCTCCTGTGATGCTGGAAAGGTAGTCTTGTGTTCTAGGCCTGTGTTATTAGAGAGAGAGAGACAGACAGACGGACACCGCGAATGACCAGGAGTTGTGGTTAACTGACATGAGATAGCACCACCAAATATGGCAGAGGATTTTAAAAACATAAAGGGGGGTTTCTTGCAATTGCTGTATTATGCTATGCTTTTCAAGTCTTCCATTTTGATCTTTCATATCTGATCTAGTTCCAACTCAGCTGTTTTGGGAAAAACTGAAATAACTTTTTCTTAAAAGCATCAAGGAATTTAAAAAAGGATTAAGTATAATTGTTTTGCAAAATTTGGAAATTACTAAAAATGAAAATAATAACATTTATCCATTATTTTACCTCTCCTGACGATCACTGAAATTTTTCTTCCAGTCTTTAAAAAAAAATCTAGATAATACAACCCCTACATTGTCCCCCCTCTTGGCCTCTGGTAACCACTAGTTTGTTCTCTATATCTGTGAGTCTGCTTCTTTTGTGTTATATTCACTAGTTTATTGTATTTTTTCATTCTTAAAATTTTTTCCAGATTCATGCCTTTTATATTTTAGAAAAACATATTTTTTTCTCTGTTCTATTTTTTATTTTTATACAATTTTTAAAGATTACTTTCCATTTACAGTTACTACATATTGGTGATATTCCCTGTGTTGTACAATACATATAGCCTAAGTTAAATTCAGCAGTTTGTACCTCCCACTCTCCCACCCCTATACTGGGTGCAAGTATTTTTTTGAATTAGAGGTTTTGGTTTTTTTTGGATACATACCCAGGAGTGAAATTACAGGGTCATATGGCAGTTCTATTTTTAGTTTTCTAAGAAATTTCCATACTGTTTTTCACAGTGGCTATACGAATTTATATTCCCACCAACTAATTAGCTTTCTTTTTAAAGAGGATCTATCATGAATATAGGTGCCATTTAATATTGTGATTTTTAATGCCTGTAGCCTAGGCTATTCTGTAACTTAATTAATGAGCCATTAAAAAAATATTTTAACTTATTTATTTGGCTGCATTGGGTCTTAGTTGTGGCATCTGGGATCTAGTTCCCTGACCAGGGGTTGAACCTGGGCCCCCTGCACTGGGAGTGCAGACAGTCACTGGACCACCAGAGAAGTCCCATGAGCTATCTTTTAACATGTAAATTCTTTTAGTTTACCCTATACTTAATATCCTTGTACATAAATGGTAATGCATATTTCCAATTATTTCCTAACTTACTGAAAAATAAAACTGTGCCTTTAGAAGAAAAATGAATCAAAAGACAAATGAAAGTTTCAGATTTTAATCAGTCATTTCTTAATTTGGCCTTGAATTAGGAAAACTTTTTTTTTTTTTTTGCTGTATGGAAGTTTAAAATCTTTAAGTAGGCAAATTTGTTAGTCATTTCCTTTATGGCTTTTGCATAATCTGTTGTGGTTAAAAAGCCTCTCTCTACTATAATATTATAAAAATATTTAACCATTATCTTCTTATAGTACATTTATAATTTTCCTTTTATATTCAATCTTTGATCCATTTGGAGTTTATTTTGGCATGAGAAATGAAGGTAGGATTCCAAATTACTTTTTTCCTAAATCACTAGCCCACCAAAATTTATTGAATTCTCCATTTTTATCTACTGATGGAAAATTCTTTGACTTTGGATTAGAACCTTCACCATGTGGTAAGCTGTGGGACCTGAAATGCCTTCAAGAAGCACATGTTGAAAAATAAATGACAGCTGTGAAAACTGCCATTTGGAACCAAATAGTTCTGTGAAATGGTATATTTCAATCAAAGTCAATATCAAACTTCTAATTTACTTCACTTAATGTGCTAGACAAGTCTTTGCTGTTTCATTGCACCCTAGAGCTGCCCAGGAGTGTGGCTGGAAGCTGTTCGGCTTCCTGTGTGTAGATGTCCTTGGTGAAGGTCATTAAACTTGACGTTTAAGGCTGTGGGCTGAGACATTGTGCGGGGGGCGGGGGGTGAGACTAGGAATCAAAGTAAATGCACAATAAGCATAATACCTACAAAGATGCTTCCCAAAATGAGAAAAAAAGTGATGTCTAACTGTAAGTTCTAGAGCTCACTTTACAAATGTGACTTTTAATTGCCTTTATTTTGTAAGCTGAAATTTCAGGTCATATCCTAATTAAGGCACTAATTATGCTGAGTAGTTTGCAAGTTTAATCATTACAACCTAAAGTCTCTTCATGTAATCAGTGTCTTCCTATTAATTTTGTTTTAATGTCATACAAATATTATTTTTTCAGCTGATTAGGATACTAGTATGCTGCCAAAAGTCTCTCCTTCTAACTAAATTACATATTTGTATTCTGCTTGTTATTCAAAATGTATGAGCAGGCTGAAAAATCCACTGAGAATAGTATTCTTATATTCAGGGATCTGGATCAAAGCAGTGACAATACAGTGAAATTAAAAGTCAGTGAAGTTTAATAAAATTACCAACTGTTGAATCTATATGCTGCTTCACCTCTGTTGTAATCCTTGGCTGTGCTCTTGAATAAGATTGAGCTAGAAATTTTACTTTGTTTTTGAATACATAATATATTCACCTGATTAACATGAGATCACGTAAAATGAAAGTGTTAGTTGTTCAGTCGTGTCAGACTTTTTGTGACTCCATGAACTGTAGCCCATCAGGCTCCTCTGTCCGTAGAATTCTCCAGGCAAGAATACAGGAGTGGGTTGCCATGCCCTTCTCCAGAGGATCTGCCTGACCCGGGGATCAAGCCCAGGTCCCCTACATTGCAGGCAGATGCTTTACTGTCTGAGCCATCAGGGAAGAATACATAAACAGGTATGTAAGAAAAAAGTCTCCTTCCTACCTCATGTCCCCCAGGTTCCCTACCCTGGGAAAACAATTCCTTGTGTACCCTTCTACAGAGAGATCTTATGCCTATATAAGCACATATAGAGACCTTCTGGTCTAGGCAAGATGGTATAGGCTTGTCTCTCCCAGTTCCTCATGCTAACCATGACAAAAAGCTTTGGAAATAACTCAAGAGACAAAAAAAGAGAACCTTCGAAAGGTAGAAGGAAGAAGAAAAGGTGAATTCGTTAGGGACCACAGGAGCAAAGGAACAACAGTGTGACGAGGCCTCGGACAACTCCACATCTAAGCAAAGGTAAGGCGGGCCTGGCCTCTCCCAACACCCGCCGTAGCAATGGAAGGCAGCCAGGTGGTCCTTCACTTCCTCCAAACCGAACGGGAGCCCTGCCAACAGCTCCAGGCAACCCCCACAGAAATGGCCAAGAGGACCCACTGAATGTCTCCCTAACAACAGCCAGAGAGAGGACTTTCCCACCCGCCTGAGACTCCTCTCTCTCACCAGAGACCCCACTTTACAGGGGAAATTACCACCAAGGGATTCTGCCACAACAAACACCCAGCCCAGGAAGTGTTTTTGTCCCTGCCCCTGGGGATTCTCTTTCCCCACCTAAAGACATGAAGGCACCCAGCCTGGAGAGGCCCCTTTCACTTCTTCATCTAGAACTGACAAGCACCAGCAGCGGCCCCAGAAGCAGGAGACAGACCAAGCTGACCAAAACAACACTATAGGGTCTGAAAATTAGATTGTCATTGGAACCACCAACCACAAAAGTAGGCTAGGACCTGCAAGCTAAACTCTAACAAAGTGACTGTCTGTTAAAGTAAAAAATTTAAATAGGACCCAGAGGGGCTTCCCTGGTGGTCCCGTGGTTAACAATCTGCCTTGCAGTGCAGGGGACTCCAGTTTGATCCCTGGGCTGGGAAGATCCCACATGCCACAGGGCACATAAACCCATGCATCACAACTACTGAGCCCATGCCCTGGAGACCACGAGCCACAACTGTTGAGTGAGTGCGTGGCAACTACTGTAGAGCTGGTGCTCCACAAGAGAAGCCACAGCAATGAGAAGCCCGCACACGGCACCTAGGGAGTAGCACCCACTCACCGCAACCAGAAAAAAAGCCCGGACAGCAACAAAGACCCAGCACAGCCGAAAATAATAAATAAATAAATAATGTTTTAAAACTATAGTGTTTTATTTAAAAAAAAAAATAGAAACCAGAGTCTCATAACACAATAGCCAAAATGTCTACATTAAAATCACTCATGGTATACAAAGAAAAAAGGAAATCCCAACTTGCATGAGAAAAGATAACCACCTTACTCCCACACAGAGATGAACCAGTTATTGGAGTTATCTAGGCATCCTAGAGTAACCATCAAAAAAGATTCAGTAAGCAATTGCAAATTCTCTTGAACCAAGTGAAAAAAAAAAAAAAAAAAGAAATCTCAGCAAAGAAATAGAAGTAATAAAAAAAAGAACCAAATGGAAATTAAAGAACTGAAAAATTATAGAAATAATACAACTAACTGGATGAGCTTAGTAGTAGAGTAGGATAACAGAGAACAGAATCAGCAGAGGACAGATCGATGGAATATATGCAACCTGAACAGCAGAAAGAAAATAAACTGAAAACAGTCACAGGAAACTGTGAGGCCATTAACAAAAGACCCAACTTTTATAGCACTGGTGTCCTAGAAGGGGAGGAGAAAGAGTGGCACGGAATGAGTATTCAAAGAAATAATGACTGAAAATTCCCCAAATTTGGCAAAATATACAAACCTAGAAATCAAGAGGTTAAGTACATCTCAAATAGAATAAATCTAAACAAGTTCATGCCAAGATATACCATAATTAAACCTTTGAAAACTAAAGACAAAGAAAATATCTTAAAAGCAGACAGAGAAACGACATAATACCTATATGGGAACAGTAATTCAAATGACAGCAGATTTCTCATCTGAAACAATAGTGACCAGAAAGAAGCGATACGACAGTTTTCAAATGCTTAAAGAACTGTGAATTCTATGTCTGGTGAAACTATCAGTCAGTCAGTTCAGTCGCTCAGTCATGTCAAACTCTTTGCGACCCCATGGACTGCAGGTGGCAAGGTTTCCCTGTCCATCACCAACTCCCGGAGTTTACTCAAACTCATGCCCATCAAGTAGGTGATGCCATCCAGCCATCTCATCCTCTGTCGTGCCCTTCCCCTCCCACCTTCAATCTTTCCCAGCATCAGGGTCTTTTCAAATGAGTCAGCTCTTCGAATCAGGTGGCCAAAGCACTGGAGTTTCAACTTCAGCATCAGTCCTTCCAATGAACACCCAGGACTGATCTCCTTTAGGATGGACTGGTTGGATCTCCTTGCAGTCCAAGGGACTCTCAAGAGTCTTCTCCAACAACGCAGTTCAAAAGCATCAATTCTTCAGTGCTCAGCTTTCTTTACAGTCCAACTCTCACATCCATACATGAATACTGGAAAAACCATAGCCTTGTCTGTATGGACCTTTGTTGGCCAAGTAATGTCTCTGCTTTTTAATATGCTGTCTAGGTTGGTCATAGATTTTCTTCCAGGGAGCAAGTGTCTTTTAATTTCATGGCTGTAGCCATCACCATCTGCAGTGATTTTGGAGCCCAAGAAAATAAAGTCTCTCACTGTTTCCACTGTTTCCCCATCTATTTGCAATGAAAGTGATGGGACCAGATGCCATGATCTTAGTTTTTTGAATGTTGACTTTTAAGCCAACTTTTTCACTCTCCTCTTTCACTTTCCTCAAGAGGCTCTTTAGTTCTTCTTCGCTTTCTTCCATAAGGGTGGTGTCATCTGCATATCTGAGGTTATTGATATTTCTCCCAGCAATCTTGATTCCAGCTTGTGCTTCTTCCAGCCCAGCGTTTTTCAAGATGTCCTCTGCATATAAGTTAAATAAGCAGGATGACAATATACAGCCTTGGAACCAGTCTGTTGTTCCATGTCCAGTTCTAATTGTTGCTTCCTGACCTGCATACAGATTTCTCAAGAGGCAGGTCAGGTGGTCTGGTTATCCCATCTCTTGAAGAATTTTCCACAGTTTTTTTTGGCATAATCAATAAAGCAGAAGTAGATGTTTTTTTGGAACTCTTTTGGTTTTTTGATTATCCAGCAGATGTTGGAAATTTGATTTCTGGTTCCTCTGCCTTTTCTAAATCCAGTTTAAACACCTGGAAGTTCATGGTTCATGTGCCATTGAAGCCTGGCTTGGAGAATTTTGAGCATTATTTTACTGGTGTGTGAGATGAATGCAGCTGTGTGGTAGTTTGAGCATTCTTTGGCATTGCCTTTCTTTGGGATTGGAATGAAAACTGACCTTTTCCAGTCCTGTGGCCACTGCTGAGTTTTCCAAATTTGCTGGTATATTGAGTGCAGCACTTTCACAGCATCATCTTTTATTTGTAAGAGCTCAACTGGAATTCCATCACCTCTACTGGCTTTGTTCGTAGCGATGCTTCCTAAGACCCACTTGACTTTACATTCCAGGATGTCTGGCTCTAGGTGAGTAATCATACCACTGTGATTATCTAGGTCATGAAAATCTTTTTTGGACAGTTCTTCTGTGTATTCTTGCCACCTCTTCTTGAGATCTTCTGCTTCTGTTAGGTCCGTATCATTTCTGCCCTTTATTGTGCCCATTTTTGCATGAAATGTTCCCTTGGTATCTCTAATTTTCTTGAAGAGATCTCTAGTCTTTCCCATTCTATACTTCAGGAATTAAGGGGAAAGAAAGACATTCTCAGAATAAGGAAAACTAAAACAATTAATCACTAGCAGATCTACTCAAAGAATGGCTAAAGGGTGTTCTTCAAAAGAAAGAAAATGATAAAAGAAGGAATCTTGGATCTGAAAGGAAGAAAGAACATGAAGGACACAGAAATACTGTTGTTGTTCAGTCGCTCAGTCTGATTGTTTGCAACCCCAGGGACTACAGAAATACGGGTAAATACAATTGACTATCCTTCTCATAAGTTTTTTAAATTATATATGATGATTGGTATAAAAATTATGTGTTCTTAGCCATTCAGTCATGTCCAACTCTTTGCAACCCCATGGACTGTAGTTTGCCAGGCTCCTCTCTCCATGTGATTCTGCAGGGAAGAATACTGGAGTGGGTTGCCATCCCCTCCTACAGGAGATCTTCCCAACCCAGGGATAGAACCCAGGTCTCCTGCATTGCAGGCAGATTCTTTACTGTCTGAGCTACCTGAGAAACCCCATAAAAATTTTATAGCACCGTCTGATATTCAAGACAATGACATTTAAAGTGGAGAGGATAATGGGATCTAAATGGGAGTAAAGCTTCTGCACATCACTCAAATTGGTAAAACACTGTTATCAGTAGACTGTGATAAATATATACCCAACCACTAAAAAGAGTAGACAAATTAATATATTGCAAAAAAAAAACCAAGTAAATCAAGATGGAATCATTAAAAATGTTCAAATAACCCCCAGGAAGACAAGAAAGGGAAATGGAGAAATGAGAAATAGAGGAAACAAGCAGAAATCAAATAGTAAAATGACAGACTTATGTATTAGTAATTATATTAAATGTAAATGGTCTAAGTGTGTTAAATTTTCCCTTTCTTGTTATACAAATGGTAGTGTACTATCATTCCTATCTTGTGTGTTGTATTCTTTTCTAATATATCTTGGAGATCATTCTAAGAAATGGTCAGTTCATAAAGAAGTTTCATTGTTTTCACAGTGCTGTATAGCCGTATGGTGAATGAATCATTTCTCTGTCAATGGATATTTAGGTTGTTTTCCATCAAGGCTTCCTTTATAAACCAACTTAGAGCTTCTCAGAGAAGGAAACAGAATGTTTTACATAGTCCCATAAAGGTAGACAGAGGTGGGAAGAGGAGAACTATTTTGGTTCTTATCCACTTTTCAGCTTTGCTAGGTCCCAATTCTCAATTCCTGAGCAAGTAGCTAATGGACTCAGCTAGGTCAGATGCTCACCCATGTATGCCTGGCTCAGACTAGAGATCTGGAATCACAAATCCCCACTACCACTTAGCAAGGACTGTGGGATCCAACTCTATGGGAAGGAGAAGCAGTAACATTCTCAAAGAGGGGTTACAGAGTTGGATGGGAAATTATCAATATCTTTAGCTCTTTATTTTTAAGAGATATCATAGACAGAAGCCTCACAGATCTCTCTCAGTCCCTTTCTGGGTCTATTTAGAAATCTTTATCCTAGAACTTTTATGTGAATAAACCATCTCCTTTCCCCATATCATTGTTTTTCCTGCATTATGAGTACAATCATGCTTCGTTAGTCACCTGATAAATTGGAGCCCCCAGCTCTCTCAAAGGACATCAAGGAGTATGACAAGAGGAAGGTTTCTGCTGTGTCAATCCACAATGTACCAAAGCTCTTGCCTCACTGAAATTTTTTGAAGAGATTACTTTTTCAAAGTGCATGGAGCCCTTTGTGGAAAAGCACAATGAAAGTACCAGGTACTATTATGAATGGACAGATACTCTCATTATCCTTAAAAGTCTGAAATTATCCTGCTATTTGGTGCTACTGTTCAAAAACCATTTATCTCACATAAGGTGAGTTTCCGTACCATGTCAAAAGTGCCACATCACAGAATGAAACTCATGCTTTGAGTCTTTTTTTTCAAACTTTGAACTTTTTACTTTGTATTGGGGGTATAGCCAATTAACAATGTTGTGGTAGTTTCAGGTTTGTGCCATGAGTCTTATCCAGGGCCTTCCTTATGAAATAAATCTTCTTTTGGTATTAGAGTGTAATAACTCCTAACAGTGTGAAGTCTGAAAAAGTGAAAAAAAGTGTGAGTCACTCAGTCATGTCTGACTCTTTGTGACCCTATGGACTGTAGCTCCTCTGCCCATGTGATTCTCCAGGCAAGAATACTGGAGTGGGTTGCCATTTCCTTGTCCAGGGGATCTTCCCAACCCAGGGATCAAACTCAGATCATTGCAGGCAGATTCTTTACCATCTCAGCCACCAGAATTCCAAGGAGTTTGAAGTCTAAGCCTTATTTAATCCAATTTTTCCATAGCTGGATCATGTCACTTGATCCCAACTGGGTTTCATAAGATGAAGAAAGATTTCCCCCATTCTCCCACTGCCTAAAAGTCTTTACTACCCCTTTTTCATGCTGTCTGAAGAAAACTTACTTGAGTTAATCTTTTAAAGTTCAGATACACCCAGAATGGTTAAGCACTTACCCATCTTTCTCATATTTGCTGTAGCTTTAAACAGACATGTTTTCCCCTCTTGCCTAATTTAAGCAGCATCTCTGAACCAACAACATTTTTGAGTTAGGAAGCTGGTGAAGGAGGAGACAGACAATAGTGAATAGAAAACTAGAAAATAGAGCCAGCTGGGCAATTTAGAGAATCTAATTCTTGAGTATTCACAATCTCATCTGTAACTTAAATGTTAGTTTTTATTTACACTGATGTGTACACTGATGTGAAGTTACTACATGTGTACTAACTTCACGCATGTGAAGTTAAATAAAAACAAACAAAATGGCCGAAAAGAAGGCTGATTGGTCTCTCTGGTGTTTATGGCACAACAGCGTACCATATGGTTGGCCAACTGGAGGAGAAATCAAAGACTGAGCTCTTTCTTAAGTCCTCAGAGAACCACAGAATCAGAATGATTCATTTGTACATTAGCACCCGGGTCTCTTTGTCCATGGATGAGCTTAATTTCTCCTTGTAGACAAGGTACCAAAATCTTGGTTCCCAAGGTAGCAGGGACTCAGTTGATTCTTCTGTTTCATTCAACTTCACACGGAACTTTTTGGAAATTGTCTTCCACCTCTGAAGAGGTGAGTTGCCTCAGTCTAGGCCGAAGTGAGGCAAATGGTGTTTTCATAAGAGGCAGGAAAGATTGTCATTTCCATAGCAATCTGTGGCAACCCCAATACATGGCGCTTTTACCCATCTTTATCAGCAATTACAGGTCATAACAGAGGTGCTTATGAATAAAGTTTAAATGTCAGGGGAGTGCATAGCTAATAGAAGAATTGTAAATATTTACAAGGCAAAGTGATGATTCAAGCTCACAAAATAAATTGAAATTAATCTCTATCAAGCACTAATTTGCTTCCTGAGTTCTAAAACCTTCCACTGAAAAGAAGAGTAGATGAGGCTATGCCAGAGTGATCCTCCAGGTTAGTAAGAACTTCCCTTCTCCCATAGCAGATCCTCTTATTTCTTCCTCTTAGTTGAACTTTATCTAACTTGATCAAGTTGAACTAACTTGATCCTCTTCATTCTTCATGCAGCATCCATTTTGATTATTCCTGGGCTCTAGAATCAATATGATCAATGATTTTTTCCACACTCACTCATTCACCCAATACCTATTTACTTTTGAATACTTATTATGTTATACTGTGAGATATGAATATACATGTATATTCATCTCTCAACATGATGGAATACCAGCTGAGCTATTTCAGATCCTAAAAGATGATGCTGTGAAAGTGCTGCACTCAATATGCCAGCAAATTTGGAAAATTCAGCAGTGGCCACAGGACTGGAAAAGGTCAGTTTTCATTCCAATCCCAAAGAATGGCAATGCCAAAGAATACTCAAACTACTGAACAATTGCACTCATCTCACAAGCTAGCAAAGTAATGCTCAGAATAATATTCTCCAAGCCACGCTTCAAAAGTACCAGAAATGAGAACTTCCAGGTGTTTAAACTGGATTTAGAAAAGGCAGAGGAACCACAGATCAAATTGCCATCATCTGTTGGATCATAGAAAAAGCAAGAGAGTTCCAGATAAACATCTATTTCTGCTTCAGTGACTACGCTAACACCTTTGATGGTGTGGATCAAAATAAACTGTGGAAAATTCTTAAAGAGATGGGCATACCAGACCACCTGACCTGCCTCCTGAGAAATCTGTATGCAGGTCAAGAAGCAATAGTTAGAACTGAACATGGAACAACAGACTCGTTCCAAATAGGAAAAGGAGTACGTCAAGGCTGCATATTGTCACCTTGCTCATTTCACTTGTATGCAGAGTACACCATGCGAAATGCCGGGCTAGATAAAGTACAAGCTAGAATCAAGATTGCCAGGAGAAATATCAATAACCTCAGATATGCAGATGACACCACCCTTATGGCAGCAAGTGAAGAGGAACTGAAGAGCCTCTTGATGAAAGTGAAAGAGGAGAGTGAAAAAGTTGGCTTAAAACTCAACAATCAAAAAACTAAGATCATGGCATCTGGTCCCGTCACTTCATGGCAAATAGATGGGGAAACAGTGACAGACTTTATTTCCTTGGGCTCCAAAATCACTGCAGATGATGACTGCAGCCATGAAATTAAAAGACGCTTGCTTCCTGGAAGAAAAGCTATAATAAACCTAGAGAGCATATTAAAAAGCAGAGACATTACTGACAAAGGTCTGTATAATCAAAGCTATGGTTTTTCCAGTAGTCAAGTATGGATGTGAGAGTTGGACCATAAAGAAAGCTGAATGCCAAAGAACTGATGCTTTTGAACTATAGTGTTGGAGAAGACTCTTGAGAGTCCCTTGGACAACAAGGAGATCAAACCAGCCAGCCCTAAAGGAAATCAGTCCTGTATATTCATTGGAAGGACTGATGCTGAAGCTCCAATACTTTGACCATCTGATGTGAAGAACTGACTCATTGGAAAAGATCCTGATGCTGGGAAAGAGTGAAGGTGGGAGAAGGAGACAATAGAGGATGAGATGGTTGGATGGCATCACTGACTCAATGGACATGAACTCCGGGAGTTGGTGATGGACAGGGAAGCCTGGCGTGCTGCAGTCCATAGGGTCACAAAGAGTTGGACATGACTGAGTGACTGAACTGAACTGATTTCTGTATCTATGTCTACTGATGGTGGTAGTGGTTTAGTCACTAAGTTGTGTCTGACTCTTGTGACCCCCATGGACTGTAACCCGCCAGGCTCTGCTGTCCATGGGATTTCCCAGGCAAGAATACTGGAGTGGGTTGCCATTTCTTTCTCTAATGTCTTTTTTCTCTAATGTCACTTTCCCTAATTGATACATATCTGTAAATACAAATTTTGTGTCATTTAAAGAGGTTAACTTATAAAGAGTTAGATTTAGTAAGGTTTAAAAGATACATATTAAACAACAAGCAAAACAAGGGAAGTTATGGTGTAGGGAAATAGATTAATTTGAGCATAGAATTCATATTAATCATTTAATGAAAGTGAATGCTTCATGCCATTATTCATTTCTGTTCCAAGCATTATGGTAGGTTCTGGGGGTACAATTCTAAGCAAATCATGGTCACTGATCTCATGTAACCTAATGGAGGAGATAAGAATTAATCAAATGATGACAAAAATGAGTGTATAATTACTGATAAGATAAGGAGATCTAAAGGAAGAAAGGATGGTTCCATGAGAGTACATAACAAAGCTGATGTGGATCAAGGATTAGAGAAGTCTTCCACAAGAAACTTAATGCAGTCTTAATTTTAGGACAAATTACACCAATTTTAGGACAATTTACACTGGCTTTCCTGTTGGTCAGCAGTAAAAGAATCCACCTGCAATGCAGGAGATGCAGGATCTACCCCTAGGTGGGTAAGATCCCCTGGAATAGGAAGTGGTAATCCATGTCAGTATTCTTGCCTGGAAAATTCCATGACCTGGCAGGCTATATGGCCCATGGGGCCATAAAGAGTAGGACATGACTGAGTGACTAAGTACAAATAAATACATGCATGAAAAGTATAAATGAATAAATCAGTATGAAAAAGCAATGCTTGTTTTCCTGGGTGCTTGAGCAATGGCTCTCAAGTCAAAAAACATAATATAGCAATTGAAAGAAATTATGTAGACATAAATGTGAAAGCAAGGGTACGAAGGTACAAAACTAACATTGTTTACCTCATTGGACAATGCTACATCTTTTAGGTACCAAAATGTTCCTTAAATCTGCTTTATGTCTATCAGTATTCTTGAAACAGAAGCATAAAGTATAAAAGTATACTTTCAAAGAAATTTTTTCTATAAACTTTAAAAATACATTTGTATATGTATTAAAACTATTGATAAGTGATGATATCACTGGAAATAGTTGAATAAGGTACTCCTAAAATCTGCTCCACCATAAAAACAACTAAAAATCTGAAAGATTTTTCAACTATCAAAACTATTAGAATCAACCTTTTCAGAACCTGGACACTGTACAAAAGCTTGTGGCAACTGGGGTGTACTTATTTTTAATTAAGTTGAATCATGGTAAGAATAGCGAATTTCATGGCATTTTAAATTATCCTAGTCCCACAACTTGCTCCTGAGCTCAGCTGCAACCTTGAAAATAAACTGCCTGCATTCATGGTACTCCTGGTACTAGAACAAGCAGGAAGGACTTCATTTGCAAATAATTGTCATTGGATGATCTGTCTGGTGGTTTTCTGGAAGACCTATTTAAGAGGTTTGTTTTATCTCACCTAAATCAAAACTTATCCAGTGCTAAAGTTGCCATGAAAAGTGTGTGTGGGGGGATTTGTTGAAAACATTTATGGGCAAATTTGTAGTCATTGCTGCCTGAGGTAATGATAACAGTTGGGGTAACAGTAGACTCACTAAAGAAACTTGGGAAGAAAGGCTGGGGAATGAGATACTTTGAAGGGCTTTGGAAAGCTCTGACATATTTCTGGGAATCTAGAAGCTACTCTCATGCTTAGGGCTCTGCATATGCTCAGAAAAGACCCAAGAAAGCCTTAGGGTCCCACTTCTGACTGACCTTGAAGAGGTGTGCAAGCAGGAAGTGAAGGCTATTATAAGGCACAGTTGTAAACTGCCTAGCTGAGTGCTGAAAGTGTGTCCTAACACACACACACACACACACAGAGCTCATCTGCAAAGACTGAGTGATTTTTGGTTCCAAATGTGTAAGAAAATCTGTGTAATCCTTAGCTGACCATCAAGCTAATGGAACAGAGACTTCAGTGGCCACACATGACAAAGAATACAGACTTTATAAAACTAGGTCAGAAATGTTACTAAACAACAACTACCGCAAGTTAACAACTGAAAACCATAGAGAAAGAAGAGAATCTGATATGTACAGTTGCCAGATTATACTATTCAAAATGTCTGGTTTTCAAAACAAAATATTATGAGCCACGCAAAAACAAAAAGCAAGATAATAAAGCCCATATGCAGGGTGAAAAATAATCAATAGCAACTGTCCCTGAGAAAGCTCCAAATTTGGACATATTAGACAAAGACTTTAAGTAAGCTAATATGTCAAAGGATAAAGAAAATCATATCTGAAGAACAAAAGGAAAGATGAAAATGGTATCTCATCACATACTGAATATTAATAAAATAACAAAAAGTATATAAATGAACAAAAATAGAAATTCCAGAGTTAGCTGAAGAGTACAATAACTAAAATGAAAAATTCACTAGAGACTTTAATAGTAGATATGAGCAGGCAGAAGAAAGAACCAACGAAGTTGAAAATAGATCAATTTCTCCACATATACCATCATGCAGACCAACATACACATATGAGTCCCAGAGGAGAGGAGAAACAGAAAGGGGAAAGAAGAATATTTGAAGAAATAATGGCTAAAACTTTCCAAAAAAGAAATAATCTACATATCCAAGAAGTTCCATAATTTCTAATTAGATACACTCAAGAAAATCCTCACTGAGATACCTCTTAAACCACTGTTCAAAGCCAAATAGTATGTTGAAAGCAATGAGAGAAAAATGAATCAGCATTTATAAACAGTCCTCAATGAGATCAACAACTGATTTCTCATTACAAACTATGAGGCCAGAAGGCAGTAGACTAATATATTCAAAAGCTGAAAAAATATGTCAACCAATAATTCTATATTTACCAAAATAATCCCTCAAAAATGAAAGAGAAATCAAGACATTTCAAGATAAATAAATAACTGTGTCATTAGTAGACTTCCCCTATAAGAAATCCTAAAAGGAGTCCTTCAGGCTGAAATGCAAATACACTAGTCAGTAACTTGAATCCACATGAAGACATAGTGGACACCAGTAAAAGTAACTTCATAGGTAAATATAGAAGACAGAATTAATCTGTTTGCAATTCCTATTTTTTCCCACCTGATTTAAAAAACAACTGCATATATCATACAACTCAACATCAAAGAAATAAACAACCTGATTGAAAAGTGGGCCGAAGAACGGAATAGACATTTTTGCAAGGAGGAAATGCAGATGGCCAACAGGCACATGCAAGGATGCTCAACATCACCAATCATCAGGGAAATGCAAATCAAAACCATAAGGAAATATCACCTCACACCTGTTAGGAAGACTGTTCAAAAAGATAAGAAATAACAACTGTTGGCAAGGAAGTGGAGAAAAGGGAATTCTTGTGCAGTATTGGAGGGAATAAAAATTGGTGTAGACGCTAGGGAAGTATAGTGGTTCTTAAAAAAATTAAAAATAGAACTACCATCTGATCCAGCAATTCTACTTCTCAATATTTATCTAAAGAAAGCAAAAACACTAACTTGAAAGGATATCTGTACCCATGTTAACTGCAGCACTATTTACAATAGTCAAGACATGGAAACAACCAAAGTGTCCATCAATGGATAAATGGATAAAGAAAATGTATATATTCAAGAGAATACTATTCAGCCATGAAAAAGAGAGAAAGCTTGCTGTTTCTGACAACATGAATAAGACCTTGAGGCCATTATGCTACGTGAAAAACTCAAAGACAAAAAATGTGTAATCTCACTTAAACGTAGAATCTAAAAAACCCCCCAAACTCATAGATACAGACAGCAGACTGGTGGTTATAAGAGGTGGTCGTTGGGGCTAGGTGAGGTGGGTAGAGATGGTCCAAAGTTACAAACTTCCAGTTATAAAATGAATTTAGTCCTAAAGAAAAATACAAAATAAAAAAGCAAAAAGAACAGGCTTAAATGTTTTAATAGAGATCAAATTGCCATAATTTTACGTTGTATGTGTATAATGCTTTGCCATTAATATTGTACAATGTGCTTAACTATTTACCATAGGGGGGGAAAAGCATCAAATAATTAGTAGCATAATAGCATTCCAACAAAGTTGTTGAGAAAGTGTTAGATAGCTTTGGAGCTAGTAACTCCTGTATATGTTAAGCAAAACAAAAACAAATTTCTGTCTAAAGCAGTCAAGCTCACAGAAACAACACAGAATTGTGGTTTCCAGGGAGGAGGAATTGGGAAGTTGTTTAATAGATACAGAATTTCAGTTTTGCACAGTAAAAAAAAAAAAAAAACCTCTAGAGAAAGAAAAAGAAAGAAAGATCTATGACTTGACATGTGAGTTTTAAAAAAGAAAACCCCTTCACAGATGACTGTTAATACCAGATGTTGAAAACCACTGATTTAACTGGTGGGCAGAGGAGAAATGGGCCTTCCCCGGTGGCTCAGTGGTAAAAAATCCACTTGCAATGCAGGAGACCTGGGTTAGATCTCTGGATCAGGAAGACCCCCTGGAGAAGGAAATGGCAATCCATTCCAGTATTCTTGCTTGGAAAATTCCATGGAAAGAGGAGCCTGGTAGGCTATAGTCCATAGGACTGCAAAGAGTCGGACACGACTGAAACAACTTAGTATATGTACATATGGGGAAGAGAAAGAGGAGATAATTAACAGTCCAATAGTTTGAAGGGGAGGTGAGGACAAAAAAAGTAGTTTCCTTTTATAAAAATGATGAGTGTGTTTGCTTGCTGAGAAGGAGCTAATGGAGATATTATTGAAGATACTGGAGTTGGGGGTAGGGATTGGTGACTGATGGACCAGGATTTAGGAAGGTGCACAGTTAAACAGATTCTAGAATACACTGGAAATTTTAATTTTAAAAAGGAGAGGTTCTTCTTTTCTCTAAATAAAAGGAGGAGGAAAAGATGAGTGCAATTATGCATAAGTATAGAAATAAAAGTGTATGAAGGAGTTTCTTTCTAATGACCTCTTAATTCCTTTGAAGTAGGAAATGAGGTTTCTTGTGGAGAGGGGTGAGGGAATGAGGAAGAGGAATCAAGAAGTGGCAAAAGCTTGAACACCTGCCATGGGAGACTTGAAAGGGAACTTACTGAGGTCAAGCAACAGGATTGGCAAGCAGCATGAAAGGCCAGCTGAGGTGGGAAGCTCTGAACCTTTACTGTCCCTGGTTTGCCTGTTTTTGCAATCCTCTCCAGCAATACTGGTCTCCCAGAAATAGGAGTGGAAGCAGTGGATGGCTAGAGTGTCATATCTTCCTGGAGGTATGTCAGGAAATCAGAGCTTTTAAGAAATTGAATATAATTGATTTGAGTATCACTATAAGAGTATGACCATGCATGAGGTTGAGTTTGTCTAGTTAAGGAAACTGACTCAGTGAAATGGACAGTCTAAAAGAATAAGTGTTAATCGTTTAGTTGAGTCCAACTCTTTGTGACCCCACAGACTGTAGCCTGCCAGGCTCCTCTGTCCATGCAATTCTCCAGGCAAGAATACTGGAGTGGGTTGCCATTTCCTTCTCTAGGGGATCTTCCCAACCCAGGGATCAAACCCACGTCTTCTGTGTCCACACTGGCAAACAGATTCTTTACCACTGAGCACCCGGGAAGCCTTAGAGGCCCAGAAATTTTCTGTACCTGAGCCAGATACAGATATACCCTGTATTATATGTAGCTCTCGAGTCCTGGGTGAGGTGGTAGGCTATGGAGGAAAAGTATTAAATATAGCACACAATCTTAGTGGCCCGCTGAAGGCTGTCAGAGGCCCACTGGTGTCCGAACTTAAGGTCCTCCTCCCCTAAAGTAGTATTTTTATGATTGGTATGGATAACTACTTCTAATGTTGGCCATATGTTATCTACTGTGTTTGCACAAATATGGTCTATTCTATTTTATTAAGGAGGGTAAAGAGCTGCTCTTAAAATTAGTCATAGAAAAAATTGTAATGATCAGAAAACTATCTAAAATAAGACTCTATCAAATGGCATTTGAACTTTAAAAACTTTTAAGTCTCACTATAAGAAACGACAAGCATAATGCCTCACGGAGTCAAGGAAAAATCCGGCAAAGGATCATTTTAAGTACAGTGGGATCAGTGTCTCAACCGCCACTAGGGGTCAGCACTGGACTCTCGATGTGATTCTGTTAGAGAAAAGACTGATTCTCTTAACAAGAAGATAATCAGTGAGATAAAAGATCACCACAATGAGATAACCATTATTATGTCATGCAACCTGTCTTGAATCGTGAATGTGACTGTAGATCCCAGAAAACTGGAGAAAACATGAGCAATCACTGGGGTGGGCTGCTCAGATATTCCATCTGTCAATATGGGGAAATCATAGCACTGTGTAATGTGGCCGTCAGAAGGCCCTGGGTGAAGCCTGGGTAGTCAAAGTACTTGAATCATACCCTTGCATCACATGGCAGCCGGTGTTTCGGAAACACTTACACAGTAGGGGTGGTACTGGCATCATTCTTCACTATTCTGTTCCTTGACTCTACACCAATCCTGGCCCAGTGGCTCCAGCTTCCTTGAGTCCCACTCACACCCTTGCTCCAGATTTCTCTCAGCAGCTTATTATACTAAAGTGCCTTGTGAGGAGGAAAACTGTACTGAGTGCCAGTGTCGAAATGGTTGTGGCGGTTTGAGAGATTTGGGGGCTGATCAAGGGGAAGGCTACAGTCATGAGAGCTAGTCACACACAGGTTTCGCTGGATGGTGCCTGAACAGGGCTGCATGAGAGGGGACGTCTCTGACGGCATGAGGCCACCCAGAGGCGTATGGCATGGGGGTTACCATCGGAAGGCAGGAGGCCAAGGGAACACCCAGGTGAGAAGAAGGTTGGAAAAGGGGTTACGTATCTAAGTGATGTCACTCAGGAGCAGAGTGGGGAGTCTCTCAGTCAGAGAGTTCCAAGGGCCACAGCAGCTTGAAGTCTCACAAACACAAGACTCTCTTATCAATGGCCAGCAGACATGGGTTGAGTCTTGCAGATATGTAAAGCATATAGGCCCTAAATGGCTAACAATCTACTTGTTTGGGTTATTTTAAAATTAACTGAGGGAATTCCCTGGCGGTACAGTGATTAGGACTCTGTGCTCTCACTGCCGAAGCCTTGGCTTCAATCCCTGGTCGGAGAACTAAGATCCCACAAGTCTCACAGTATGGCCAAAAGAGTTAATAAAAAAATAACTGATTGTGTGGAAATTTGAGTTTGGCACGGACGGGCTTTTGAGCTAATGGGTGTCAGTCTACAGCAAAGAAATAAACAATTAATTATACACAGAGGCCCATTTCATATAACAGTGGTAAAAAGCTCTTTATGGAGTTAACATACAGTTGAAAGAAGAGAATATTGCTGCTGACTAGGTCATGATATAGGAGAAGACAAGCTAAGAGGCTGAGCGGGACTCAATCTTCCGAGAAGGGAGAACAAACCTGGACACTGGCCCTACACGAATGGAAATCCTGCAATTCTATTTAGATGCCAAAGTGCTGCAGCTCAGGGGAAAGGGCAAAATGGAAGTAAATCATCTGTGGTTGACAATTACTTTGGTAGTCCCCTATAAACCATATCCGCTGGTATTCATATCCTTGTGTAGTGCTCTTGAATTTGGGCTGGATTTCTGACCTGATTTAACTTAATAGAATGTGATGGAAGTGAGGATTACCTAAATCACAACAAGGACTAGCAGCTTCTAGTTTTGACAACATTTGAGAAGTATGACAACTACCCTGACATCATCTTGATGTGAGGCATCTGACCCAGCCATGTGGAGAAGCCACATGGAGGGGAGCAGAGTTCCCAGCCAACAGCCCTCACTGAGCTTCCATCATGGCAGCACCAACTGATCAGCAGGTCAGGGAAGCCATCTTGGAAGCAGACCCTTCAGTTCCAGTCAAAGCCAAAAAGCAAAGAAAAAACTGTTCCCACACAGTCCAACCCAATAGGCTGGCAACAGTGTAGGCAAAAAAAATAAAATACTGGTTTAAGCTACTAAATTTTACTGTAGCTTATTATACAGAAATAGACAGTGGCAACACCACCCTCCTATGGACTGTAACTGCACTTTGAGCCGTTGGGGTGACTGAGAATGTCTCAAGTCCTAATATTGGATCAAGATGATCCCAGTTTTGTAAGATACTCCAGACATCTGAAAGTAGAACCTAAAAAATAACATCTTCTTAGTATTCCAATTTGAAACCTGAAAATAAGAGAAAAGTATATTATATGTATAAATGTATCCAAAGAAAGCTGGTATAGCTTAATAATATCAAAGGAAAAAAGTATTACTAGGGAAAAGAGGTGTATATTTCATAATAATAAAAGTTCAGTTCACCAGGAATATATAATAGTTGTGAATCTGTATGCTTCTCAGGAACAGGGCCTAAACTATAGAAAGCAAAAAGTGAACTATAAGGAAAAATATGCAAACCTACAGAACAGTGGGAGATTTCATTATACCTTGCTTGTAGAACAATAAAATGGCAAAGAATACAGAAGATTTGAACAAAAAGAATTAGAAAGAAAATTTATTGTCTTTATATGAAAAAAGCACTGAACAAGTACAGAATATATATTCTTTAAAGTATACATGAAACACATAAAAACTGAACACGTAATGAGACATAAAGCAAATCTCAAATTTTGAAGGATTTAAATCATATAGAATATGTTCTCCCACTGCAGGGAAATCAAATTGGAAAGCAAAAATAAAAAGATAGCTGGAAAATTCCCCTATGTTGTAAAATTTGGAGGCACAATTTAAAATAATTCATGGGTAAAATTATATGACAATTGAAATTAGAAAAGATACAGAAGTTAATATTTCATATTAAAACTTGTGGAATGTAGTTAAAGTAGTAGTTAGAGGGAAATTGACAGAATTAAATGCACATATTAGAAAACTGAGTTCAGCAATAAATAAAATAACACATAATTAAGCATATCCCAGGAACATCAGTTTCATTTAACACTAAGAAATCAATCATATTAATAGATTGGAAAAGAAAACACGTATCTTCTCAACAGATGCAGAAGAAAAATTTGATTAAAATTCAATATTCATTCATTCTTAGTGAATTAGTTAAAGAAGGAAAGAAGAACCCCTGCTTTAGTCATTCTTACTTGATATTATACTGGAGGTCTTAGCCAGGACAATAAGATAAGGAAAAATGTAAATGATATATGGATTGAAATGAAAAAAAATTCATTATTTGCTAATTATATGATTGTGTATATAGAAAATATAAAAACCATATTATTTCTTAAAATTAATAAATGAACATTAAAAGTTTGTAGGAAAAAAATCAGTATATAAAAATCTTTTACATCTACAATAAATTAAGAAAAATATTTTAGTATCAAAACCATTCAAGCAACTCAGCGACGCTCTCTCTGAGCCTGCCCATGTGCCTATTCACATGTACGGTACTCTTTTTCTCCTAACAAACACTTTGCTTGTTTCACTACTTTCCCTTCTTTGTGGGAATTCTTTTCTGCAAAGCCAAGAAGCCAGGGCCTTGTCACTGACCACTGGGCTAGTGGTTAGGATTCCGGTGCTCTCACCATCAGGATCTGACCTCAATCTCTGGCCCAGACTGAAGCCCTGCTTCCAGGCACTGCAAGTCAAGGCCACCAGAGATCACTTAGGACAAGGTAGCAATCAACCCCCAAACAGTCAACCCAAAAATCAAGGAATTTAAAATGGGTAAACAATAGGTGGTGCAGTGATAAAGAACCCGCCCGCCAGTGCAGGAGAAACAAGAGAAACGAGTTTGACCTCTGGGTCAGGAAGATCCCCTGGAGAAGGATATGGCAACCCACTCCAGTATTCTTGCCTGGGAAATTCCATGGACAGAGAAGCCTGGCAGGCTACAGTCCATGGGTTTGTAAAGAGTCTGACACAAGTGAATGACTGAGGAACACACACATAAACAATGGATGTAAATAAAAAACTCAGGGCGACGGTAAGTCTGAGGTGGCCAATTGGCTTTTCTAGGCTCCCTGACAAACCTCATTTATTATTTGAAGGAATAAAGCCTTCTCTGGCTGCAAGGTTAAAGCCCTCACAAAATTTTTTTTTATGTTTCACTGAATATTAAATTCTAGTTTTGTTAATTGAAATCCATATTGACCAAGACCCATTTTCCAGATACTTTCTTACTGTTTTGTTTTATTGCTGAAACGTTTAACTGAATTATTCTAAAGCTTATCTCAGTAATCTATTTTAGGATAGAGATTAGATACCCTATAAGCTACAACTAGGAGAAACAAAATTACATGTACATATCAGTGAACTGTGCGCTAATTAGAGCTTATGGTGAAAACAACGAAAGAGTGATTTTAGTTTCTGGAGTAGGAAATTTTCAGAGGCAGAAAAGAATTATACTAAGAACAGTCAATTTGCATCATCAACTCAATGGACAGGAGTTTGAGCAAACTCCGGGAGACAGTGAAGGACAGGGAAGCCTGGCATGCCTGGCATGCCAGGCTCCTCTGTCCATGGAATTCTCCAGGCAAGAATAGTAGAGTGGACTGCCATTCCATTTCCAAGGAATCTTCCTGACCCAGGGATCGAACCCAGGTCTCCTGCATTGCAGGCAGATTCTTTATTGTCTGAGTCACCAGGGAAACATAACTGACAAATTCATGCCAAAGAACATTTTGGAAACTGTTCACACTACTGATGTTTCAGTCTTTCATGGAGATTCTCACAGTGTCCCAGATTCTATGAAATGACACTGTAACTATTACAGATGAGCAAGCCAAAATCCAAACAGTGGACATTGATCCAGACTCTAGCAACTTACAGGCTTTGACTTTGTGGGCACACCAAAAATGTGGGCATCTGGGAGAAAAAGCAACATACAGACTCTTCTTGGAAGCCTGACTGTAATGTGGATTCTCATTCATGCCTCAATATTCAATGGTATGCTACAGTTAAAAGAACAATGTAAAGAAATCTATTGAAGAATCTTCAGCTGGAGAAATGTGAGCTGGACCTAAACTCAGGATAACATCACCTGACCAACAAAAAAGGCCTGTCCTCCCTTAACTTTGACTTTTTATGGACAAAATTTATCTGTCTGCTAGATTACACAACACTGGTAAAGACATAGTTCAAGCCTTGGCCACTAATGCTAAGTGAATCCCTACAACATTAAAACTTCATGAACTTAGCTTAACACACAACAAGGATCTTTTACAGTTGTTCAGTTCAGTCGCTCAGTCGTGTCCAACTCTTTGCGACCCCATGGACTGCAGCACGCCAGGCCTCCCTGTCCATCACCAACTCCCGGAGTTTACTCAAACTCATGTCCATTGAGTTGGTGATGCCATCCAACCATCTCGTCCTCTGTTGTCCCCTTCTCCTCCTGCCCTCAATCTTTCCCAGCATCAGGGTCTTTTCAAACGAGTCAGTTCTTCACATCAGGTGGCCAAAGTATTGGAGTTTCCATCTATTTGCCATGAAGTAATGGGACCAGATGCCATGATCTTAGTTTTCTGAATGTTGACCTTTAAGCCAACTTTTTCACTCTCCACTTTCACTTTCATCAAGAGGCTCTTTAGCTCTTCGTCACTTTCTGCCATAAGGGTAGTGTCATCTGCATGTCTGAGGTTATTGATATTTCTCCCAGCAATCTTGATTCCAGCTTGTGCTTCATCCAGCTCAGCATTTCTCACGATGTACTCTGCATATAAGTTAAATAAGCAGGGTGACAATATACAGCCTTGATGTACTCCTTTTCCTATTTGGAACCAGTCTGTTGTTCCATGTCCAGTTCTAACTGTTGCTTCCTGACCTGCATACAGATTTCTCAAGAGGCAGGTCATGTGGTCTGGTATTCCCATCTCCAGAATTTTCCACAGTTTATTGTGATCCACACACTCAAAGGCTTTGGCATAGTCAATAAAGCAGAAATAGATGTTTTTTTGGAACTCTCTTGCTTTTCTGATGATCCAGAGGATGTTGGCAATTTGATCTCTGGTTCCTCTGCCTTTTCTAAAACCAACTTGAACATTGGAAGTTCACAGTTCATGTATTGTTGAAGCCTGGCTTGGAGAATCTTGACCATTACTTTGCTAGCTTGTGAGATGAGTGCAACTGTGTGGTAGTTTGAGCATTCTTTGGCATTGCCTTTCTTTGGGATTGAAATGAAAACTGACCTTTTCCAGTCCTGTGGCCACTGCTGAGTTTTCCAAATTTGCTGGCATATTGAGTGCAGCACTTTCACAGCATCATCTTTTAGGATTTGCAATAGCCCAACTGGAATTCCATCTCCTCCGCTAGCTTTGTTCATAGTGATGCTTCCTAAGGCCCTCTTGACTTCACATTCCAGGATGTCTGGCTCTAGGTGAGTGATCACACCATCGTGGAAATCTGGGTCATGAAGATCTTTTTGTACAGTTCTTCTGTGTATTCTTGCCACCTCTTTTAATATCTTCTGCTTCTGTTAGGTCCATACCATTTCTGTCCTTTATTGATCCCATCTTTGCATGAAATGTTCCCTTGGTATCTCTAATTTTCTTGAAGAGATCTCTAGTCTTTCCCATTCTATTGTTTTCCTCTATTTCTTTGCATTGATTGCTGAGGAAGGCTTTCTTATCTCTCCTTGCTATTCTTTGGAACTCTGCATTCAGATGGGTGTATCTTTCCTTTTCTCCTTTGCTTTTGGCTTCTCTTCATTTCACAGCTGTTTGTAAGGCCTCCTCAGACAGCCATTTTGCTTTTCTGCAGTTGTTTAAAGGCTTGGTAATATTTCAGCGGCTCAGATGGTAAAGAATGCAAGAGACCTGGCTTCCATCCCTGGGTCAGGAAGATCCCCTAGAGAAGGGAATGGCAACCCACTCCAGTATTCTTGCCTGGAGAATTCCATGGACAGGGGAGCCTGGCAGGCTACAGTCCATGGGGTTGCAAAGAGCCACACACGACTGAGCGACTTTCACAGGACAGGAACTTAGCTTAATACATGACAGACATTTTACAGTTGTTTAAAGGCTCGGTAATATTTCAGCTACATCAAACTTAATCCTTAATTGACATATTTGATTAAACAGTTTGTTCTATCCAGTTATTAGAGTACCTGGCTCAAAAGGATAAGGCCCAAGGAATTTTAATGTCTATTAATGCATAATGGAAAAAAATTATTTAGAGCATGGATTCTTAACAATCACTGGGCTCGTATCCCCAGTGGCATTACAAAGTGCACTGACGCTGGTACCAAGGAGCACTGACCTTATAGTGTAGTGAACACAAGTATCATGGGCCAGTTTCATGCGTTACCTATTGTATTTGGAGAAGAATATTGGTTGCCTCGTTTCACTGGGAAGTATTTGGACTTTGATAACCTTACCCAATGACTGACGGATTGGGATGAGGCTACAGAGGTCCTGCTCTGCGGACCAACTCCTCACATTTGGAAATCCTGCTTATTGGGGACCTCCATTAACTATCATGAATGGACTATCATGCCTAAATCCTACTTTTTTTAAAAAAATGGATGCTCGATTTTCTGTATTATAACCAATGATGTAGAAACTTTCTACATATCAGTTAGGAACCCCTTTTTCTGGATGCCTAGTACATGTTGATCATTTATATTGGAAGGGGACCACCTATTACTATCCCCCATGAGAACTCAGGTATTATGGACCCAAATGTTATTTCCTACTTTGTCTGTTTCTAATATTAGCTTCCCCTGAGAACCTTTATGTAAGATTTTGCAAGGAACCAAAGTGCTACAAAATTTCATAGATAAATGTAATCATACCTTGATAGAACACTTTGCTGTTATTACTATTGCTGCCAAAAAGTTAATGGATATAGGAATTGATGTACAAAAACATACTTCTCATTCACGGTGGGACTTTTCTTTTTCTTTTTTTTTTTCAGTACCAATAAGTTTTTATTTATTGTATATTCCCAAGGAAAAGAAAGGGAAGGGAAAAGGGTCAGCGTGTATGTTACAAAATGATAGCAAATGGGAAAGGAAGTACCTGGCACAGCAAAATCAGCCATCAAATAAACACTGCCCAGATGGGGTCGCCAAAGCCCAAGGGGCTGTCTCCTGCAGTTCAGGAATGAGAAGAAGGGATGAGGGAAAGAACCGATGGGTACATGCTTTTCTACCCTCCCTCCCTCCCCATAAATTCAAGATTTCATACAAAGCTTTGGTTTCTAGCAGTAAACATGGAGTTACATTCATCCGTCTGCTATTAAACAATCTTGTGGCTACTTTGACCTAAGTTTCTTGCACCTACATAAAAGTTCCTGAGTGACTTGGATATACATTCATCCTTCCTTTCGTGGTCTCCCAGCCCCACCTTCTACATGGAAGGCCCCCTTCATTGCTCCTCTCTACCCTTGGATTAGAAATTAAAGTTGGTCTTGATCCATCCAAATACAGCAGTCCGTTTAGCATGAATCACATCAAGGAATGGACATGACTCGAGATTGGGAACAAGGGATGGAGAGATCTTAGCTTCTTCAGGATTTTTGCACAAATCACTTAATCACAGATACCCCACAAATTAAACGTATAGGTATATGGTCTATTTTAGGGGGCACAAACGTGGAAGAGGAGGGGATAGGAATCTAGTTTTTAGGACAGATCTTGTTTGAAATAGGAAATAGAGGAAGGGGAACAAAAAGAAAGTGTAGTTCAAGACCCCCCCCCCCCAACTTCAAGAAGAGGGGCCCCCAAGCTTATGTTTCAGATCTTTTTGCCTGGTGCAGAACATTTTGTCAAAGATGCTTTGGCTTTTTTTCTCAATATAAAAAGAAGTTTGTAAACAATGAAACCCCAGAAGAACATGGAGAAGACCAACACATTATATTTACACAAACTAGGCCACCTAGCAATCACCAAATCAGCTACTTGTGAAGTCCTACAAAGCCCAGACAAATAATAATAACTAGAGGGGGGCAGCAGTTAGGAGAGACAAGGATCAGACACACATCACCCAATGCGTTCTATTGCGGGACTTTTCTTTACTAAATCCCCTATGCTCAAAAAATTATTGCCTACTTGTTTAATCCCTTGTTTCTTGGATGATTTTTGTTTGACTATTTGGAATTGTGGTCTGACTTGCAGGATTAAGAAAACCACTCATGTTATTTTTGCCTTATTCCTATGCTGTTCAGCCTAAACAACCCTGAGGCCCACTGTTAGGGAAATTAAAATGGAGGAAGTCTTGTTAGGGCTTCAGAAGCAGGAGAGCAGGGCTCTGACCTGCTTCTGACCTGCCTGGACACAGCTCAGATTCCTTGTCTGCAAGCACACCAAGTCAGGTGCCACTTTAGATAAGAAAGGAATTCTTGGAATTACAGAGTTCCTGAGGGTCTGGACACCAACCCCCCCCCCCCCCCCCGCTTCCATCCCCCCTCCCCAGGGTCTAACGAAATCCTGTGACTCACAGGGTGAAACAAACAGCATTGTAAAAGTCATAAAAACCAGAGCTGCGTTTTTGTATGCAAACTGACGATGATATCAGTTTGTGGCCTGGGATTATAAACAGGACCCCACAAAACTGCAATTCGAAGTCTTACCTGTAGGGGGACGTACTGCTCTCGACCACTTCCCAGTTGGGACTCCAGATTGCTGTCAACGATCGAAGTCTGGGCGGATATCAGTCTAATTTGGTAAAGTATACTCTGTTGTTTTCGAGTTGCTAAGTCGTGTCCTACTCTTTCTTGACCGCATGGAGTATGGCCCACCAGGCTCCTCTGTTCATGGAATTTCCCAGGCAAGAATACTGGAGTGGGTTGCTATTTCCTCCTCCAGGGGATCTTCTCAGACCTAGGGACTGAACTCGCATTTTGCTTGGCAGGCAGATTCTTTGCCACTAAGCCACCAGGGAAGACCATATACTCTGCTACTTCTCTCTATCTCTCGCTCTCTCTTTTTTTTTTTCTATTTCTTTTAAGGACTGTGTATTGAAATTAAGCCAACTAACTGTCTATAAAAAATTGAAATTGTTTGTGTGTGTGTAAAGGTTTCTTTTGTTAACAAATCCTTCAAACCAAAAACGAAAGCAAAACTTCCAACAAAACAACAACCAAAAAAACACAAAAAAAATTAAGTTCCTAGAAATAAAGCTAATAAAATATATGCAGAGCTTAAATGGTAAAATGATAATGCTGTAGCCACGCGTTCCGGAAGGACAGTGCAGATAGTGGAGTGCAGTTTATTACACCTGCGGGTCCAAGGCAGAGTCTCCTCTTAGCCAAGGACCCTGACCAGTTTTTGTGAAAACCTTATATAGCCTAAGTGTAGGTGCACAAACCTACCCCCCAAATTCCCTGACAATCAAAGTTAACCCATTATTCATATGCCTTAAGCCTAAGTAGTTAACAGTGGACAATTATCAATAGGCCTGTGGTCATACCCCAATAAGCATAATAGAATGTATGATTCTATTCGGTTACACAGATAATTAGGGTATTCTTTTAGCGAAGGAAGGGGGGGGGGTGGGCGCCCTCGTTTTCCAGTTGGTATGTTGCTTCCATAGATACTGGGCAGAGAGCTCAAAGTCCACAGTCCAGCCCAAGATGGAGTCCTGCTGTCAAGATAAAGCCTGTTTTGTTTGCTCCTTCAATAAAGTTTGAGTTCTAAATAAGTAGACATACCATACAAATATCAACCTCTAAATTAATCTACAGAGTCAAATGTAATTGTAATAAAAATCCCAACAGAGTAAGTGTGTGTGTGTAAACTGACAAGCCAATTCTAAAATTTTTGTGGAAATATAGAGGGATCAGCATAGCCACAAAATTCTTGAAGAACAACAATGTGGAAGAATTTGTTCTTTAATATACTAAGACATATTTTAAAAACACCATACCTAAGACTGTTATTAGCTCAGAAGTAGCCAAACATACCAATGTAGCAGAACAGAGATCCTAAAATATAGGAAAAGGAATTTATCTTTTTAATAAATGGTGCCAGGGCAATTGCATATCTAGATTTTTTAAATGAAATTGTATGCTTACTTTCTAATACATTTAAAAATCAACTATAAATGCATCAATGAATTCTATGTGAAAGTCCAATCTATAAAAAGTTTAGAGTTGAAGGGTTTATAGGACCTAATTCCTAATTCAGGAAAAGACTGATTAATTCAACTAATTAAAGTTAAGAATTCCTGGACACACAGGTGGCCAAAAAGCACATGAAAAGATGCTGAACATTACTAATTATCAGAGAAATGAAAATCAAAACTATAATGAGGTATCCCCTCATGTAGGTCAGAAAGTGAAAGTGAAAGTTTAGTCACTCAGTCGTTTCTGACTCTTTGTGACCCCATGGACTGTAACCTACCAGGCTCCTCTGTCCATGGGATTTTCCAGGCAAGAGTACTGGAGTGGGTTGCCATTTCCTTCTCCAGAGGATCTTCCTGACTCAGGGATTGAAGCCAGGTCTCCCACCCTGTAGGCAGATGCTTTACCATCTGAGCCACCAGGGTTAGAAAGGCCATCATGAAAAAGTCTACAAACAATAAATGCTTTAGAGGCTGTGGAGAAAAGGGAACCCTTCTACTCTGTTGGTGGGAAGGTAAATTGGTTCAGCCACTACAGAGAACAGTATGAAGGTTCATTAAAAAACTAAAACTAGAGTCACCATATGATCCCGCAATCCCACTCCTGGGCATATAGCCAGAGAAAATGATCATTTGAAAAGATACATGCACTCCAATGTTCACTACAGAACTGTTTACAATAGCCAAGACATGGAAGCAACCTAAATGTCTAGCAACAGACGAGTGGGTAATGAAGATGTGGTGCATATATAAAATGGAATACTATTCAGCCATAAAAAAGAATGAAATGATGTCATTTATAGCACCATGGAGGGTGCTACATCATCTTCAATTGAAATTATCACACTACTAATGAGATGGATGAAACAGGAACCCATTATACAGAGTGAAGTAAGCCAGAAAGATAAACACCAATACAGTATACTAACACATAAATATGGAATTTAGAAAGATGGTAACGATAACCCTATATGCAAGACAGAAAAAGAGACACAGACATACAGAGCAGACTTTCGGACTCTGTGGGAGAAGGCGAGGGTGGAATGTTTCGAGAGAACAGCATCGAAACATGTATATTATCTAGGGTGAAACAGATCACCAGCCCAGGTTGGATGCATGAGACAAGTGCTCGGGCCTGGTGCACTGGGAAGACCCAGAGGGATTGGGTAGAGAGGGAGGTGGGAGGGGGGATCGGGATGGGGAATACATGTAAATCCATGGCTGATTCATGTCAATGTATGACAAAAACCACTACAATATTGTAAAGTAATTAGCCTCCAACTAATAAAAATAAATGGAAAAAATAAAAATAAAAAATAAAAAAAATTAAAAAAAACAGACTGGTAGAGAGTAGTAAGTAGAATTATTCCACTGCCTCAAAGGAGGTAGATCTTAGGAGCCTTTGGTAATTACAACTATAAATCAATATTGATCTTATCTGCCACTCAGTAAATTCATTATGCTTTTCAGTTGAAAGCTGTTATTGGATTTTGAAGTGAAAAGTACAGGTACTGATGCTGTTTCTAATATTAGTTATTACTCAGTTGCTAAGTCATGTCCAATTCTTTGTGACCCCATGGACTGCAGCACTCCAGGCTTCTCTGTCCTTCATCTCCCAGTTTGCTGAAACTCATGTCCATTGAGTTGGTGATGCCATCCAACCATCTCATCCTCTGTTGTCCCTGTCTCCTCCTGCCCTCAATCTTTCCCAGCATCAGGGTCTTTTCCAGTGAGTCAGCTCTTCGCATTAGGTGGCCAAAGTATTGGAGTTTCTGCTTTAGCATCAGTCCTTCCAATGAATATTCAAGGTTGATTTCCTTTAGGATGGACTGGTTTGATCTCCTTGCAGTCCACGGGTCTCTCGTCAGTTTTCTCCAACACCACAGATACATATGTATGTACACACACACACACACACACATATCAGTATTAGTTATATATATATATCAGTAACTAGCAATATAGTTATAGCCATATCAGACTAACAGTGATTAAGAGTATAGCAAGATTTGGAATTAAAGGCACACATTCTGATTGAACATTATTATCAGTTTTAAGTATAAAATGAAATTACAAGAAAGATCTTTAAAATGAATAGGCAATGTTGGCTTCCCTGGTGATTCAGCTGGTAAAGAATCTGCAAAGAAGAAGACCTGGGTTTGATCTCTGGGTTGGGAAGATCCCCTGGAGAAGGGAATGCCTACCCACTCCAGTATTCTGGCCTAGAGAATTTCATGGACTGTATAGTCCACAGGGTGGCAAAGAATCCGCATGATTGAGTGACTTTTACTCACTTCACTTCGTATTTATATGTACTTCAAGCATCCCTCTTTTTACTCTAAATTCCATATGTGTTTTCCTGATGTATGGACAATACCCAAGGAGGTGAGTCATTGATCGATTAACTTGACTGTGTGACTTTGGCAATTGTGTGAGCAGTTGTGTGACTTTGGCAGCTGCCTCTGTTGGCCATACTTTCTGAGGATTCCTCAGAGCCAAGAGCATCTGCCAAGAGGAGTCAAATGCTGCTGATGACCAGGAATTGGATTTGTTACAGATGGAAGTGCTCCAGCCTCTGAATTTGCCAACTCCATTGTTAGAGGAATGTGATAAATGGTTGTGTGCCTCTGCCCTTGTAAGCTGACAAAGATCCAAGCAGCTTAAAATGATAGGCTCCACTGGCTAAGTCTTGGGCAGTGGGCATCCATCTACAACTGAACCCTAGAAATAAGAAGTATATGTAAAGAGACATTTTCCAGGTGTTTTTCTTCTAGGGCAGAAATAATAGCCTTTGCATTTGGTTGTCCTGGAAACAATCTCTGGAACTGGCAAGGGGAAACGCTGCAATTGTGTTCCAGGGCATGGAGTGAGAATTCCAGGAATACTGAGCCATTAAAATGAATGTGCTTCAAAAATCCACTTGAAGCTTTTTGATAATGATTGTTGTATTATTGAAGTTTGAGGACTTCTTTCTTCCTTCCTTCCTCTCTACTTTAATTTGGTAGTGGGTTATTTAAGAGAGCAAACTCTAAACTCTTAACTATTAAAAAAGCATAAAATTTTTTAGCTGGAGCTTAAAAATGCTTAGGGAAAGAAACTACATGAGTAGTATGTATAATTTTTTTATAACAACAACAACAAAAGAATTACTTATAATCCCAGTTAAGTGTGGTTATAACCTTCCATTTTTCTCTTTACTTATTTTTCTGCTATATTTTCCCTATATAAAGGCATATTTACAATAGTCTGTGTGCATATGTACATGGGTACATGTATAATGTGTATATGTGCGTGCACACATCAAGGTCACCAAAGATCTCTATATCACTAAATCCAGCAATCACTTCTCAGTCGTCATTGCACATGACCTGTCAATGGTACTTGACACAAGTGACCGCTCTCTTCCTTGAAATACTTTGTTCACTTGGATCCCAAGATCCCATATTCTCCAAATTTTCCCTTCTGTACCATTGGTCTTTCTTTCTTCCTCTGTTTTGTGTTTCTTCCTTCCAAAACTCAGCCCTGCGACTTAGCTTGGATCCAACTCTCTTGGGAATCTTTTCCAGTTCCATGGCTCTAAATACCATCTACCTGCTGAGAACTCCCAAATGTACATCCCCCAGAGTAATTCTCATTTGAACTCCAGGCTCATATATCTCTACTCCATTACACTTGGAAGTCTAACAGGCATCTCAAAGGTGTTCAAATAGAACTCTGAATCCTAGCAAACCATTTCCTACCACTGAAAAAAAAATCTCTTGCCAACTTTTTAAGTTGTAACTCCAAACTGCCAGTTACCTGAGCTGAAACTTCGATGCTATCCTTGATTCTTCTTTTTTCTTTCACATCCCACACCCAATCCATGAGCTAGCCCCCAAAGTGTATCCAGGATCTGACCACTTCTAACTAATCCACTACCACACTGGTCCAAACCACCATGAACTTTCCCTGAAAGAGCCTCCGGCTTTTGCATTTGTCCTCTCCAAGACTTGAATGATTCTTCTAAACTTAAATTCGGATCATACCACTTTTCTTCTCAAAACACTCCAGGGGGAAAGAAAAAAAAAATACTCCAGGGGCTTCCCACATCACCCCGACCAAATGCCACAGTCCTTGAAATGTCTTATTAACATTTTCTATGTCTTACTTTTTAAATGTAAGAATATGTGGGAGGCAGCACAGTGCTCGGGGTCAGATTGCCTATGTTCAAAGCCTGGCTCTAGTTATTAGCTGTATGATGCTGGGCTTCTCTGATAGCTCAGGAGTAAAGAACCTGCCTGCAATGTAGGAGCTACAGGTTCAATCCCTGAGTCAGGAAGATCACCTGCTGAAGCAAATGGCAACCTACTCCAGTATTCTTGCCTGGAAAATCCCGTGGACAGCCCATGGGGATGCAAAATAGTTGGACAGGACTTAGAGACTAAACAACAAAAACATGACGTTGGGCAAGTTACTTAGCCTCTCATCTCAGTGGCTAAATTTCCTCACTGTAAAATGAGATTACTATAATATTAATCTCATAGAACTGTGGTGAAGATTAATGAATTAATATTTATAACATGCTTACAATAGTGCTGGCATGTAGTAAACATTATAAATTTTTTTAAAATGACAAAATTGGCATTTTTGTGCTATTAGCAGAAGATTTTTATCATAAATTCTGCACATAAAAAATGTCTCCAGTAAGAATTTATAGATACCCCAAACATCTCTCAAAAAATAAGGATGAAATGTGTTTGATGAAACAAATTTAAAATGAACTATAGGGTCAGAAAGAGTCGAACATGACTGAAGCGACTTAGCATGAATGCATGCATCCTTGTTTTATTCTTCTTGTTTATTCTGAGTCAGAGTTAGAATTTATTACACACCATGACTTATGTTTTTAAACATTTTGGTGCTTTTTTAAGCATCCTGATGCTAAATTGCTTATTCATTCACCTACTTCCTAACCAGCAATGCTTTAATTCCTAAAATAGGTGTTTGGTTTTGTTTTTTTTGTTTGTTTATTTTATAGATTGGTTTACAAGATACACTTTTTTTTTTTTGCTCTACTTATGCCTTTTATTAATGCATTGAAGTGAAACAATTCAATCTACACTGATAAAATAAACAAAAGCTTAAGGTGCATTCCTACATATACCTATTAAATATTATGGGTACAATAGGGAGAGTAAGTCACGTGGAATTTCCATAGAGAGTCATATAATTAATTGATTTTGTAGAGGAAAAACACTACAGACTCAATATTGAACAAGGCTTTTATCAATTTAAATCTGTCTGTGGAGGGAGGGGGAAAGAGTCCCTAGCCAGAGCCTGATAGCTCTGTTCTCTGATAGCTATGAGCCTCATAGCTCAGTTCTTACATCCATTTTACACTTTTAATACTTCATTATAACTGAAGAATAAAGAACACTCACAAACTACCCCCCCTCCGCACAACACACACACACAGCAACACAACATTTATTCATACCCTTCTGGAATTGCATTATGATCCACAGAGGACAGAAGGCCTTGGACTCACAAGAAAACTTCTACAGATTATTTCAAGTGGGAAGACCTCTTTGAAAAGAGGTCAGATACACATTTGAATAAAAGGTAAGTCACAGTATTTGTCCATAAAAACAAAAGGGAGTTAGGATTTGTGGAAAAAAAAATGTGAATCGGTCATAAAATTTATTCAAGGGTGTATAAATGAGAGATTTTTTTTAAACTTTTTCTTTTGTATTGACATATAGCGAATTAACAATGCTGTGAATAGTTTCAGGTGAACAATGAAGGGACTTAGCCACACATAAACATGTATCCATCCTCCCTCAAGCTCCCCTCCTGTCCAGCCTGCCACATGACATTGAGCAGAGTAAGATCTCTTTTTTTGACAGCTGAGTTTAACTTTTAGAATATATGGTGTGATGTTTTGTTAATTCTGGAAAAGTCTTGTGGTTCTAAACGAAATTGTGGTGTAAACTGGTCCTATTGCTGGAACTCTTAAAGGCCTCTGCATGTTGAGGTGGACTACACACGAACTTCCAGGCAAAAATAAACTTCACATATTTGCCAATAGCAAAATCTCTCAGACTCAACAACTATGCAGCTATGGAGAATTCCTTTGAGGATGTGAGGGGGAAAACAGTACCATTGAGCCTATACATTAGAAACACAAATTGACAACGAAACCTTGCTTAAATCAATATTATCGTGAAATTTATCATGTTGTGGTATTTACATGTATAAAAGATGAACAAATGAATAATGCCTTTCTAGAATATCATTGTAATTCCTGTTGAATAACACTTTTCCTCACTTCTTTTTAATTTTAAAAGAAAATTGGCCTTAAAACACCATCCAGACAAGAATCCAGATGATCCAGGGGCTGCTGAAAAGTTTAAGGAAATCAACAACGCCCACACAATTCTTACTGACACGTCAAAAAGAAACATTTATGACAAGTACGGATCACTGGGACTCTATGTGGCCGAGCAATTTGGAGATGAAAACGTTAATACCTACTTCATGCTGTCAAGCTGGTGGGCAAAGGTGAACTGGATTTTTTGTTTCCCTTGAAAAAAATTTCCTGAAAGGTCATGATATTATTCACTCTTTTAGACTCCATCCTAAAGAAAGCCTAACCTTAGTATATTACTAAACTCTTATTAATAAAAGAGCTATCACTTTGACTGAAAGCTGTTATGGTATTTAAGGATTGCTTTTGCTTTAGCTTACCAAGTGATTATAAAATACAGCAGGACTTAAAATACTTCTAGACATTAATTATGTTTGAATTTGATGCTTCAGGTTAATTCTGACTGCCCTCCCTACTCCCATAATGACTAAACTGACTCATTGCTAAAAACCAAAAATAATTAATTAGTGTGACAACTGTTTAAAAATTATTATGGGACAAATTTAGCTATGTACTTTCCTATCTATAGCACAGGTTACATCAGGGAACACAATGCTAGGGAGAATGCATGGAAATCATGTCATAGGTTCACGTGAAGCCTGATGTGGGGCAGTGGAGAAGGAAATGAGGGGGAAAGGTGAGAATTAAGTAGTGGAGGACACTGAGTTGGAGAGACAGAGAGGAAGAGAGAGGGAGAAAAAGGATATCTAGTCAAGAGAAAGGCAGCATTGTTAGGACTTAGTGCAATCAGAATTGACTTTTGACAGTAGTGTGATTTCCTAGGAATTCCTCAGATAGGCATGTTTGATGATAGTTTCATATTTGTTTATGAGTATTCAAGGCTTCCCAAGTGGCACTAGTGGTAAAGAATCTGCCTGCCAGTGCAGGAGCCAGAGGAGACCCGGGTTGACCCCTGGGTCTGATCCCTGGACCAGGAAAATCCTCTGGAATAGGAAGTGGCAACCCAATACCCCAGTATTTTTGCCTGGAGAATTCCATGGACAGAGGAGCCTGGTGGGCTACAGTCCTTGCGGCCACAAAGAGTCAGACACAACTGAGCACACACACACATACAAATATTCATATCCTTATCTTATGATTATAGTATATTTACATTTGAATCATACATATAGTCCATTGGCAGCTTTTTTTGGACAGTTCGTGTACGTATAGTAAGTTTACGGTTCATACATCTTGTGAAATCACATGAGCTCCCATGTAACATGAAATCACATGTTACAACTCAATTCACATGAGTTGTAACAAATCATTTAAGAAGCTGCAGATCTCCAGAGTCAGGAGTCATGCTCAGTAGTACTCTGATTGCCACCTGCTTCCACAAAAATAAATCTTGCTAAATTGAGTGGTTGTACATATGCAGGATGAGAGAGGATACCCCTGGTGGCTCAGACAGTAAAGAATGTGCCTGCAATGCAAGATACCTGGGTTTGATCTCTGGGTCAGGAAGATCCCCTGGAGAAGGGCCCCACTCCAGTGTCCTTGCCTGGAGAATCCCATGGATAGAGGGGCCTGACAGGCTACAGTCCACGGGATCGCAAAGAGTCAGACATGACTGAATGACTAACACTTTCACTGTCATGGGGAGAGCAAGTCTGCAGCCTAAAGTCTCCTTTGCCTTCTGCAGTCCTCCGAATTCCTTTTCTTGGGGATAAGTAGTGTTCCCACTGAAACCCCCTTTCTTTACTATTGAGGACTTGGGAGGGAGACAAATTTCTGCCAAGAGGACATGGAACTTGGAAT
Organism: Dama dama; assembly: GCF_033118175.1. Taxonomy (NCBI): domain Eukaryota; kingdom Metazoa; phylum Chordata; class Mammalia; order Artiodactyla; family Cervidae; genus Dama; species Dama dama. The sequence goes on from NC_083701.1 coordinate 30,433,033, forward strand.
GAGAATATAAATATTATCAATGTCATTTATGATGATAGATTGAATGTTTATATAAAATACAGGTTTTTGTGGGCTTACCTGGGAACCTAACCTCCAGATATGACATAATGTCAATGGGAAGATATGTCCAGAGTTATAGATAATTAAACACTAGTACCCAATTGCATATTGGAGCCTACCTGCATAAAAAGGAGAATCGATTCCCTTGTCCAGAAGTTGACAAAATTGATAAAAATTCATAGAGCTAAGCAGAAGCTGTTAAGTAGTGTAAGAGATACATGTGCTAAATTGCTTCAGTCTTGTCCAACCTTTTGCAACTGCCAGGCCCCTCTGTCCATGGGATTCTCCAGGCAAGAATACTGGAATGGGTTATCATTTCCTTCTCCGGGGAATCTCTCCAACCCAGGGACTGAACCCCCATCGCTTATGTCTCCTGCCTTGGCAGGCAGGTTCTTTACTACTAGCACCACTTGGGAAGACCAGTGTAAGAGATATACATAAAATAATTCCTGATGTGGGTCTTTAAAAATAAGGCTACAAAAAAATCTACCTTCCCCTCTGTTTGTGCCAAAGCCTCATTGCACAGTATCCATCAGAGTGCCCCAGCATATGATGATCATGTTTTAAGTATGCACTACATGTATGAATCAGTGTACCGATTTGAAAATGTGTATTTGAAAAACAATGAACACCTACTTGTATCTTATACTACACTAAGCTCTGTGAGGATAAGGCAAGGTTATTTCTGAAATAGGCAAGCAATCCGGCTGGAATAACTAAAGAACAAAACATGTATTAAAGGAAATTTTCAGAGAGAAGAAAAAACTTGGGGATGGAATAGGAAAAGCAAAAAAGGACAAGAGTAGGTAAAGAAGGGGGTAACATGTTGGGGAAACAGCTCCAGAACACTGCACAGGAGGGTCTTAGAGGCTGTTGGTGAAGAGGAAGCTTTTTTGTACTTTTCAGACTAATTTAAGAAATTTACAACTCTATGAAAATGCAGAGAATTCACAGCAAAAAAACTGTAGGTGTGAGGGTGTATGAAATCACTTCCAATTTCAAATACCATATTTTTAATAAAATCGTAAACTTATTTTGCTCAGTTAACAAAGGTGGCCTTGTTTTCACTGCAGATTAGGAGAGTGTAATCTTTTAATCTTTAGCTATGGTGAGTTTAATGAGGAAACTTTTTATATGCTTGTTGGGAAATCCTGGTGTTGTGCACTAGGAGGAAAAAAATCATTTGTTTATCTACTAATCAATAATCAATCAATACATTCATTCATTCAGTAGGTATTTCTTGTCTACCACACGCCAAATACTAAACCTGGAGGTAGAGAAGGGATTGAAAGATGACTAATATATAGTTCTAGCCTTCAAGAGGCTCATGGTCTGAGACAGAATTATAAACTGATCACTGTCTTAAACTTTTCAGAATAACTGAAAAGTTTTGTCTTGTCAACAAAACAAGACTATGGTGGACATTTGTATGGAGTGTGGTTGGGGCACAAAGGAGGGAGTAACTGTTCTGGTGCATGAGTGCTAAGTCACTTCGGTCATGTCCGACTCTTTGCAACCCCATGGATGTAGCCCGCCAGGCTCCTCTGTCCATGGGATTCTCCAGGCAAGAGTACTGGACTGGTTTGCCATGCCCTTCTCCAGGGGCAATTGTTCTGGGGGAGGTGAGCTTTCCGGAAAGATGTTGGAGAGGATTGCTGAGATAAACTTACACACAGAGTGGCTATCTGTTAGATGACTAGGGGGTGGGGCAGGGGATGTCCAGGCAGATGAGTCCACAGGGAGAGCAGAGCTACGGCAAATCCGGCAGGAGGGGAGCCATGCTGGTGCAGGGGAGGCACTGGGGGAGGCCAGATGACCACTAATAAGGAGCTCCAGCCTCTTCTAAAAGGCAAGTAGAGTTGCTGCATGGGTTCACGAGAACACGCATGTCAGAAAATTCCAGCAGCAATGTGCAGACTGGGTTAGAGGCAAGAGTGGCCACAGGTAGGTCAGTTTTGAGGCTACTGAAGTGTCCAGAGCAGAGATAAGGGAAAGTGAAAGTCGCTCAGTTGTTTCTGACTTTTTGCAACCCCATGGACTATACAGTCCATGGAATTCTCCAGGCCAGAATACTGGAGTGGGTAGCCTTTCAGGATAAGGGGCTCTGTTCTAAAGCCCTACCACTCAGGATACAGATGATGGGGGTGGAGGGGGGTGGTGCGGGACAAAGGTCCCGAGGAGACTGCAGGACTTGGTGACTGAGAGAATAACGTGGCGGCAGGGCTGGCTATCCATGGCTCTTCTTTGGTGAGAGTGGTTCAGTGCCCATGGTCAGCTCATCTGACCTGTACAGGGTATGTTTTCCGGTTTGTTTTGTTTGCTCTGCTCTTAATAATGATCACTGTGACTTAAGAATAAAGAAGAAAATGTCATACCTCATGACTTTGACTGCAAGTCACTTGTTCCTGGCTCGTTAGGCAAAACTTTATGAGAAATTTGTTTCCAAGGAAACAGAAAAGATAGTCCTCCACGGAATAAGGAATGAGGGTGAATATGCAGTTTGTGAGATGAGAACTGTGATGCCTCCAGATCTCTGGAGGTACACGGGCAAAACACTTGATTTCTGGGATCTCTTACACCCCTGTACCCCTCACCCCTGTTTTGCTTTGCCTCTCTTTCCTCTAGACTCTGTTTGTCATCATTGGCCTCTTGACTGGCTGCTATTTTTGCTGCTGTCTGTGCTGCTGTTGCAACTGCTGCTGTGGACGCTGCTGGACTAAGTCATCGATGCCAGAAGAGGACTTCTACGTGTCTCCAGAGGATCTTGAGGAGCAGATCAAGACAGACATAGCAAAAGGTGGAGTGAGACGAGAATAGAGTAGTGGGTGTCCCTTCACGTGCCTGGCCAAGCACCAGGTCCCATGGTGATGGTCATTGCCAAAGTGAGAGAGATGCAACGACCAAACTGGGGGAAGAATCCCACAGACTTTTTCCTTTGGTACCTGTTTTGAGGAAGATAAGAGGAATTTATCTTTACCAGTCACAGAAAAAAAGCACAAACTGACAGTGAAAGAAGTCATGAGATATGCTGATCACAAAGCAAAGGTTCATAGTCTCATTATGAGAGAGTGAACCATGGATCCAGGGAGGCTGGGTGGGAATCCCAGGGGTAGGACAGCCAAGGTAGATATTTATCCCAGGAAAAGCACTTCAGTCTGTTAGTTTAGGTTCATGCTGTGCTCAGTCATGTCTGGCTTGGACTATAGGCCACCAGGCTCCTCTTTCCATGGGATTCTCCAAGCAGGAATACTGGAGTGGGTTGCCATGCCCTCCTCCAAGGTATCTTCCTGACCCAGGGGTCAAACCCATATCTCCTGTGTCACAGGCAGATTCTTTACCATTGAGCCATCAGGGAAGCCCTGTTATGTTAGGATCTCTATTCAAATAGAAGGGAATGGACATCAAGAGAAGTCAGCAACCCTTGACTTTTCTTCTTTTTGATTACTTTAAAAATGCATTTGGGTAAAACTGATGGAGGGTAGCCTTCCCTGGAAATTCGGGTTCTTTCATATCCACACATTCAGAGCTAGCTTCGAACCAGCATCAAGCATGTCATCCTACAAATGGGACTGTTTGCTAGACCACCTCTGTGTGTTTATCAGTGTGTATGCATGGCCATGGTATATTCCTTGATTCTTCAAGTTCACTCATTGAACAAAAAAAATGTAAAGAAAGGTAAAATCTCTTAGAATTCACAACATTAGGAATACTCCATACTCTCTGGGAAATGCCTTTGTTTAAACAAACTGGAGTCAAACCTGTCATTGTCCTCTCTGTCTTGCAGTCATATGCCACTGTTTTCTCCTGCAGAATGGATCATTATTCTAGATAACAGGCTTTATCACTAAGTCACAGAGCAGCCTGGAAATAAAAGAATTACTTGATAATTAGGCAGTGATCCCTGGAGGAGGGCATGGCAACCCACTCCAGTATTCTTGCCTGGAGGATTCCATGGTCAGAAGAGCCTGGCGGGCTGCAGTCCGTGGGGTTGCAAAGAATCAGACATGACTGAAACAACTGAGCAAGCACTCGGACAGAGATGCAGGACGCACTTCTGTGGACTGATTCTTTTGATGACAATAAAGCAGAAATTCCATGACATGAGACAGAGCAGAGACTGTTTAAACGTTCTGAGGTACTTTTAATTTCCTATCAAATGTGATGCTAAGTAATATCCATTGTTACCCACCCTGACTCCAACTTAAAGGAGTCATGTGAACCTGGCTTGGTCTCAGACCATTTCAGGGTTGGGATATCAGAAGGGAAGTCTATGCCAGCTGTGACTCCTTCCTACAAGGACCAGTGGGTAGCCAGTGTGGCAGATGGGGTTTGCTCCTACCATTTTTTATTACTGCCCCTGTGGCCAAATTGTAGGCCCATGGTGAAATACAACTTTCTTTTGCTTAATTTGGGATACAAAAGGACACATATTTAATGGGGCCTACATACCAAAAAAGAGTAAGCAAGCTATATTACTCACGAATAGGTTAAACAGAAATATATATGTGTAAACTCTTCTTCAGGAAAGAGCCAGGAACTTTGGCGTGACTTGCTTAAGAATGATGAGCCCAGTGGACTTCCTTGCTGGTCCAGTGGTTAAGACTCCATGCTCCCAGTGCATGGGACACAGGTTCGATCCCTGGGTAGGGAACCTAAGATCCTCCATGGGTATGAAGATTAATGAGACCAATGATTTTTTCACATCTGCTCTTTGGAAGGAGATAAACTGACATTCAGCCCTGCCCATCAACAGAAAATTGGATTAAAGAATTACTGAGCATAACCCCACCCATCAGAACAAGACACAGTTTCCCCCACAGTCAATCTCTCCCATCAGGAAGTTTCCATAAGCCTCTTATTCATCAGAGGGCCAACAGAATGAAAACCATAATCACAGAAAACTAACCAAACTGATCACATGGACCACAGCCTTGTCTAACTCAATGAAACTGTAAGCCATGACATGTAGGGCCACCCAAGACGGATGGGTCATGGTGGAAAGTTCTGACAAAATGTGGTCCACTGGAGAAGGGAACGGCAAACCACTTCCATATTCTTGCCTTGAGAACCCCATGAACAGTATGAAAAGGCAAAAAGATAGGACACTGAATGATGAAGTCCCAGGTCAGTAGGTACCCAACATGCTACTGGAAAACAGTGGAGAAATAACTCTGGAAAGAAAGAAGAAACAGAGCCAAAACAAAAACACCCAGTTGTAGATGTGACCAATGATGGAAGTAAATTCCGATGCTATAAAGAACAATGTTGCATAGGAACCTGGAATGTTAGGTCCATGAATCAAGGCAAATTGGAAGTGGCCAAATAGGAGATGGCAAGAGTGAATATCGACATTTTAGGAATCAGCAAACTAAAATGAACTGGAATGGGTGAATTTAACTCAGACAACCATTATGTCTACTACTGTGGGCAAGAATCCCTTAGAAGAAATGGAGTAGCCCTCATAGTCAGCAAAAGAATCCGAAATGCAGTACTTGGATGCAATCTCAAAAACAACAGAATAATCTATGTTCGTTTCCAAGGCAAACCATTCAATATTACAGTGATCTAAGTCTATGCCCTGACCAGTAATGCTCAAGAAGCTGAAGTTGAATGGTTCTATGAAGACCTACAAGACCTTCTAGAACTAACACCCAAAAAAGATGTCCTTTTCATCATAGGGGACTGGAATGCAAAAGTAGGAAGTCAAGAAACACCTGGAGTAACAGGCAAATTTGGCCTTGGAGTACAAAATGAAGCAGGGAAAAGGCTGACAGAACTTTGTCAAGAGAATGCTCTGGTCATAGCAAACACCCTCTTCCAACAACAACAAGAGAAGACGTTACACATGGACATCACCAGATGGTCAATACTGAAATCAGATTGATTATATTCTTTGTAGCTAAAGATGGAGAAGTTTTATGTAGCCAGCAAAAACAAGACTGGGAGCTGACTGTGGTTCATATCATGAACTCCTTATTGCCAAATTCAGACTTAAATTGTAGAAAGTAGGGAAAACCACTAGACCATTCAGGTATGACCTAAATCAAATCCCTTACGATTACAGTGTGGAAGTGAGAAATAGATTCAAGGGATTAGATCTGATAGACAGAATGCCTGAGGAACTATGGACAGAGGTTCATGACATTGTATAGGAGGCAGTGACCAAGACCATCCCCAAGAAAAAGAAATGCAAAAAGGCAAAATGGTTGTCTGAGGAGGCCTTACAAATAGCTGAGAAAAGAAGAGAAGCTAAAGGCAAAGGAGAAAATGAAAGCTATACCTATCTGAATGCAGAGGTCCAAAGAATAGCAAGGAGAGATAAGAAAGCCTTCCTCAGTGATCAGTGCAAAGAAATAGAGGAAAACAATAGAATGGGAAAGACTAGAGATCTCTTCAAGAAAACTAGAGATACCAAGGGAACATTTCATGCAAAGATGGGCACAACAAAGGACAGAAATGGTATGGACCTTACAGAAGCAGCAGATATTAAGAAGAGGTGGTAAGAGTACACAGAAGAACTGTACAAAAAAGATCTTCATGACCCAGATTACCACGATGGTGTGATCACTCATCTAGAGCCAGACATGCTTGAGAGTGAAGTCAAGTGGGCCTTAGGAACAAAGCTAGTGGAGGTGATGGAATTCCAGTTGAGCTATTGCAAATCCTAAAAGATGATGCTGTGAAAGTGCTGCACTCAATATGTCAGCAAATTTGGAAAACTCAGCGGTGGCCACAGGACTGGGAAAGGTGAGTTTTCATTCCAATCCAAAAGAAAGGCAATCCCAAAGAATGCTCAGACTACCACACTCATCTCACATGCTAGCAAAGTAATGATCAAAATTCTCCAAGCCAGGCTTCAACAGTATGTGAACTGTGAACTTCCAGATGCTCAAGCTGGATTTATAAAAGGCAGAGGAACTAGAGATCAAATTGCTGACATCTGTTAGATCATCAAAAAAGCAAGAGAGTTCCAGAAAAACATCTATTTCTGCTTTATTGACTATGCCAAAGCCTTTGACTATGTGGATCACAACAAACTGTGGAAAATTCTTAAAGAGATGGGAATACCAGACCACACAACCTGCCTCCTGAGAAACCTGTATGCAGGCCAGGAAGCAACAGTTAGAACTGGACATGGAACAACAGACTGGTTCCAAATTGGGAAAGGAGTACATCAAAGCTATTGTCACACTGCTTATTTAACTTATATGTAGAGTAGATCATGTGAAATGCTGGGCTGGATGATGCACAAGCTGGAATTAAGAAAGCCGAGAGAAATATCAATAACCTCAGATATGCAGATGGCACCACCCTTATGGTAAGCAAAGAGGAACTAAAGAGCCTCTTGATGAAAGTGAAAGAGCAGAGTGAAAAGGTTGAGTTGAAACTCAGCATTCAGAAAACTAAGATCATGGCATCTGGTCCCATCAATTTATGGCAAATAGAAGGGGGAACAGCGGAAACGTTGAGAGACTTTACTTTCTTGGGCTCCAAAATCACTGCAGATGGTGACGACTGCAGCCATGAAATTAAAAGATGCTTGCTCCTTGGAAGAAAAGCTATGACCAACCTAGATAGCGTATTAAAAGGCAGAGACATTACTTTGCCAACAAAGGTCCATCTAGTCAAAGCTATGGTTTTTCCAGTAGTCATGTATGGATGTGAGAGTTGGACCATAAAGAAAGCTGAGCACTGAAGAATTGATGCTTTTGAACTGTGGTGGTGGAGAAGACTCTCGAGAGTCCCTTGGACTGCAAGGAGATTAGACTAGTCCATCCTAAAGGAAATCAGTCCTGAATATTCATTGGAAGGACTGATGCTGAAGCTGAAACTCCAATACTTTGGCCACCTGATGGGAAGAACTGACTCCTTGGAAAAGACCCTGATGCTGGGAAAGATTGAAGGCGGGAGGAGAAGGGGATGACAGAGGATGAGATGGTTGGATGGTATCACCGACTCAATGGACATGAGTTTGAGTAAGCTCCAGGAGTAGGTGATGGATAGGGAAGACTGGCATGCTACAGTCCATGGGGTTGTAAAGATTCGGACACAACTGAGCGACTGAAAAGAACTGAAAACTGACATCAGGTCATGTCGGGGGTCACTGGGATCTCCTATAATATCCGTCAGCCCAGTCCATCAGTGGCAGAGAACAGGAAGGAGCAGGGACACAGAGCACTGTCATTGTCAGCCAGTGTGTCATCCTCATCTTTTCCTTTATAGCGTGGAAACCAGAACTAGATGAATTCAATCTAAATATCACAAATCCAGTGTTCCACTCTTGTCTGAAGAGCCACAGAGTCTTTCCTTTTTAAATTAGACAAAAGCTCCACCCAGTCATTTCAGCAGACCTTCTCTGTAGATTTCCTTTCTGGAACAGAAACACATTCTCAGTGCCAAATTCCACCCAGGTTTCCTTCCTACAGAGCTGTTGGTGATGAATTTATGTGTCAGTCACTGTTCTCGGTTCTGATACTCCAGAGCTACCAATTCCATTGAAAACGTCAGATTACAGACCTTTTCATGAACCCATTTGACTGTGTTACCATCAGCCTTAACAAAAAGGAAAAGCTCTATCCTATTCTGAAATATTTTAATGCACAATTATTCTAGGTTTTCGAGGGCCAGAAACTTAACACAATCTGTACAGTCCTTTTGGAGAAAAAAACAAAAATTACAAATACAAAATTAGATCTGAAGCGAGTATTTATCATGAAAAAAAGAAATTACAAAAAAATAGCAAGCCTTAAAAACTCATAAACATCTTAAATGTCACAAATTTTGAAAAATAGCAATAGTTTAACTGCCTAGCATATCTTTATAATGCTCCCTGCTATACTTTCTGGGTAAATCTTCTTTCATTGCCTCTTTATTTAATAGCAATTTCATTAACATCATTTACTGTAGGGGCAATAGAAAAATAATTGTCTTTCCTCTAGCATGTTTGTTCAAAATTTGTTTTTTATTATTGGTAGATTAGAAAAATTTCAATTTTACATCTCATTATTGATAATGTTTTCTAACTTTTTAGGGATGTTGTCAAATTTAAGAAAACTCCTATTCAACTTATTTCATATTTAAGATGTAAAATTTGGAAGAATTTTTCTACAGACCAAGTTTGAATACACATTTGAAACCCTATTGCCCCTCCATCACCCAAAGCTTCCAGGGTCAGAGCACACTGGATACATTCATAGAGTGTGACACCATGTCTGGTGTGGATCTTCAAGTCTCTTAAGCAATTAAATTCGGATGTTGAGTTACAGAAGTTATCTCTAAGGCCATTCCTATGCCAGTATGACTAGCAGTAATTATACAGAGTTACTACAAACCACAAAAACATACGCCACAGTTTTGGTCAAGGGTAGTGGTATAGGGTGGCATTTGCTAGTAAAGAGGAGAGATTTACTTGGGTTATTGTGTCTGTTTCATCCATGCAAAAGGGTGTAACCCAACTTCTACCCTTAAGAAATAAAGCAAGGAAAGAAAAAAAAAAAAAGAAAGAAATAAAACAAGGAAGTTCAAAAGAGTGGCATCTTCAATAGTCTCTGCAAACTTTAGAACTTGTAGACTGAGTCCCATCTCTTTCTCAAAATAAAAATAAAATCCCAGTGGGTTTCTAGGAACACAGGGAAATTCTATTATTCTTATCAGTCAACTAGAAGGAAAGAGAAGAGAGACAGTATCTTGGTGGGTTGCCCATCCCTCCCTTTTGTCTTGGAAAATATAAAGCTTGAAAGATAAAGGTAATGGATATCACAAATTAGAAGTTCTATTTTGTGAAATTTTGAGCACTTTATGTAAAACAAGCTCATCTAGACCCTATACTCCTCTGTTAGATGAAGGATACAATGAAGTCAAAATTCTACCAGCCAAGAGGGCTGCGGAGACCATCCTGAGACAGAACACCTTTCCGTAGGCCTGCGTGTGTGTGTGAGAGAGAGAGACAGACAGACAGACAGACAGACAGACAGAGACAGAGAGAGAAAGAGAAAGGAAGGAAAGAAGAGAGGAAGGAGGTATAGAAATAAGAGCATAAATGGAAACCTAGCATCGCTAAATACCCTGGCAAAGAGAACCAAAAATACCAAAGATAAATTCAGTTTTTTTTTTTTTTTCCAAGCACTGGTCCGAAAACGACCAATTAAAACCCTAAAATTTCCTTGTGGAATCATTTCCCTACTTTTTTTTTTTTGAAGGCAAGGGAATAAGGTATTTAAGGGAGAAGATGTTATAGTGTGCTGACCTTGGATCTAAAAACGTGAGAGTCAGTGCAGAGAAAAATCTATTGACTGCTTAGCTGCTCCTGCCAGTCACCTGGATGAAGCCCAAATAAATTCACAGCCACTGAGCTAAAGAGGCCATATGGCTTGTAATTAGACTCACTCTCAGCCAAGATATTGAGACATTTATTACATTTACTATTCAGCATTCATCGCACTTTACTGCCCAGTAAAAGGGCACCAAGGAAGAGATTAAATTCATCCTTCCTCTTTTCACCAATCCCACTCAATCTCAATCCCCTTCCTAACCACCCCCCAATCCAAAGGATCTGATTTCTAAAAATAATTTTTGGAAAATAACTGTGGTAACTAGTCCAAAGCCCATTGCTGATAAAGCCTCTGCCTGCAACGAGGAAGACCCAGGTTCGATCCCTGGGTCAGGAAGATCCCTGGAGAGGGAATGGCTACCCACTCCAGTTCTTGCCTGGAGAATCCCATGAACACAGGAGCCTGGCTGACTATAGTCCATGGGGTTGCAAAGAGTAGGACACAACTGAGCAGCTGACACTTTCACTTTCTATATGAAAATATCAAGTAAGCATCACTGAGGTCCGGGCCTGGGACAAGCAGGACAAGTGAGTCAGCGCAGAATACTGCCCTAGAAGCAGTTCAAAGTGGACCCAAGGCTTCTTCAAACTTTGCCTGCTAAGGTTCAGTGAGCAAATTTACTTGACAGGTTTATCAAGATAGTCTTTCAACCACAAACATTTATTGAGCACTTTTTGCTAGGGGCTAGAGCAAAGAAAGATGCCTTCCCTGTGGTCTTAGACCTGACAGTCTAGCAGAGGAGATGGGAAGACAAACAATAAAGAAATAATCACACAAGGAGCTAGTTAACTTAGAGGTACAGTAAGTCTGCCAGAGGAGAAGCGCGGGGACTGTGACAGTGAACACTAGGGGTCTGACCTGGATGCAGGTGAGGACCGCTTCCCAGAGGGAGCGACACGTACAGCTGAAAACTTCAAGGAGGAGGAGGAGTTAAGGGGTAGGAGATGATGGGGATGGAGAATCCTAGAAGAGAGGAATCTTTTTTTTTTTTTTTAAGTATTTTATTTTATTTTTATTTATTTATTTTTTTATAATTTTTTTTTATTTTTATTAGTTGGAGGCTAATTACTTCACAACATTGCAGTGGGTTTTGTTATACATTGACAGGAATCAGCCATGGAGTTACATGTATTCCCCATCCCGATTCCCCCCTCCCACCTCCCTCTCCACCCGATTCCTCTGGGTCTTCGCAGTGCACCAGGCCCGAGCACTTGTCTCATGCATCCCACCTGGGCTGGTGATCTGTTTCACCATAGATAATATACATGCTGTTCTCTCTAAACATCCCACCCTCGCCTTCTCCCACAGAGTCTGTTCTGTACATCTGTGTCCCTTTTTCTGTTTTGCATATAGGGTTATCATTACCATCTTTCTAAATTCCACATATATGTGTTAGTATGCTGTAATGATCTTTATCTTTCTGGCTTACTTCACTCTGTATAATAGGCTCCAATTTCATCCATCTCAATAGAACTGATTCAAATGAATTCTTTTTAACGGCTGAGTAATATTCCATGATGTATATGTACCACAGCTTCCTTATCCATTCACCTGCTGATGGGCATCTAGGTTGCTTCCATGTCCTGGCTATTATAAACAGTGCTGCGATGAACATTGGGGTGCACGTGTCTCTTTCAGATCTGGTTTCCCCGGTGTGTATGCCCAGGAGTGGTATTGCTGGGTCATATGGCAGTTCTATTTCCAGTTTTTTAAGAAATCTCCACACTGTTTTCCATAGTGGCTGTACTAGTTTGCATTCCCACCAACAGTGTAAGAGGGTTCCCTTTTCTCCACACCCTCTCCAGCATTTATTGCTTGTAGACTTTTGGATAGCAGCCCTCCTGACTGGCGTGTAATGGTACCTCATTGTAGTTTTGATTTGCATTTCTCTGATAATGAGTGATGTTGAGCATCTTTTCATGTGTTTGTTAGCCATCTGTATGTCTTCTTTGGAGAAATGTCTGTTTAGTTCTTTGGCCCATTTTATTTGGCTGTGGGTCTTGTAGTTGCAGCACGCAGGCTTAGTTGCCCCCAGGGAAGTGGGATCTTAGTTTCCCGCATCCCCTGCAATGGAAGGTGGATTCTTAGCTACTGGACCACCAAGGAAGTCCCAGAAGGGAGGAATCTTGATACTGGCACAGTGTCTGGCACACAGTGTCCCTGTATCTTGTGGACAAGAGGGTAAATGGAGCTCTAGATGCTGGGCAAGGCGGGGATAGTCATATTAGGCTGTTCTATTGCATAGTTTTTATCAAGAAATAGAATGAAGTAGAAGCTATGCAGAGATCACATTTGCAAATAACCCCAAACTGGGCTACGTCCAGACAAGGGTTCATACCATCAAAGCAAAGTGTGATAGGCAGAAAACAGCTGGAATCCTGGAGAGTTTGCTAGACAAGAGCAAGAGCTGTAGGATTTAACTAAGAAGAGGGGAGAGGAAGTTGAGAGAAAACCCAGAAAGTTCTGGGGAAGAAAAGCAAAAAGGTGGTATCAGTCGCTCAGTCATGTCTGACTCTTTGGGACCCCATGAACTGTAGCCCACCAGGCTCCACTGTCCATGGAATTCTCCAGGCAAGAATACTGGAGTGGGTAGCCATTCCTGTTTCCAGGGGATCTTCCCAACCCAGGGATCAAACTTGGAGGTGAAATATCATTCAACCTTAAAAAGGAATGAAGTATTGAAAAATACTATAGGGTGAATGAACCCGGAAACATTATGCTAAGTGAAAGAAGCCAGACGCAAAAGGACAAATACAGTATAACCCCAACTACATGAAATATCCAGATAGATAAATTCATAGAGGCAGAAAGCATATTGGCGTTTGCCAGGGCCTGGGTTGGGGGGGTAGGGGTGAGGAGGAACAGGTAACAACTGCCTAATATGTACTGGGTTTCCTTTGGGGGAACTGTTTTGCAACTAGATAGAAGCAGTGAATTATATATTTAGTATATTATGAATGTACTAACTTGTTCACATTAAAATGGTTAATTTTATGTTATGTGAATCTCACTTCAGTTAAAAAATATCTGTAGTAGAGGAGAGGGGTATACCAAGAGTTGACTACAGAAAGAAGCTAAACACCCTTTCTTCAGAAAAGGAGATGGTTCTTTGTTTCCTGCAAATTCACCCATGAGGCAAGGAGCAGAGGATACCACAAAGCATCAATATTCACAAGTGTGGGGAAATGGGAAAGTTGATCATCGGCCTTCATGCCAGTTACCTTGAGAACGGTACACTGTTAGTGGTTGAGATAGGAAAGGGCTTTGAATCAGACAGTCCCATTTCAAGCCCCAACTCTGTTAGTTACTGGAGGAGATTTGGGGGGTAATTTACTTAACTATTTCATCTGTTATTGTTTCTACTTATCCAGCATATACAAGCTAATATTATGACCTGATTATTGCCATTACCTTTCTTTGCTTGCTGTTCCCTCTTCAGAGGTAACTGCTATCTTAAATCATTTGTGATCATTTTCCTTTTTAAATCTCAGTATTACTGAGATGTTTACTTGACATACAACACATATGAGTTTGAAGTGTCAGTGCAGGATTTGAAGGCTTTCGGGGTCTGATTTAGCCTTTTGTTGTTTCTACTGGCTCTTACCCAGTGTTCACTGTTTCTATTTCCAACTTCCACTCACTCTCCCCCACTTCTCTCAGTCTCTCTCCTTCTCTTTCCCCTTATCTCTCCTATCTGTTTTAACTATGAGTTTATTTCTTGCAATTTGTGGGGGATGCTTTAAGGCTTGGGTTGAAGGTTGGGGTCATTCACTTCTGCTCAGTGCGTTTGCACTGGACCATTTTAAACTAAATTTTCAGCTTGAGGTTTCATGGAACACAAAGGTATTATAAGTTTGGCCTGCCAAATTGTGTGCTCATTGAGTTGTCAATAATCATCTTTAAAAAGGCTCTTCCCTGCTTCACAAAAACTCAAGACCAGCACATTTCCTTGCAGATTCAGGAGTATGGTGATTTAGACACCATATAATCATTCAGGATACTAGCTTTCTGTGGACTTGTGGCTTCCCTGTTGACCCAGAGAGTAAAGAATCCACCTGCCAAGGCAGGAGACCTGGATCTGATCCCTGGGTTGGAAAGATCCCCTGGAGTAGGAAATGGCAACCCACTCCAGCATTCTTGCCTGGAAAATCCCATGGACAGAGGAGCCTGGTGAGCTACAGTCCATGGGATCGCAGAGTCGAACACAACTGAGCAACTAACACTTCACTTTTACTTTTGTGGACAACTTCCTATTAGACTCCTCACCTAAGCAAGCTCTGGGTTTTGACCTCTCTCCCAGCCAGGGCCATATTTGCAACTGTCCCCTGCACAACTCTAGGAAGTACTTTTCATGCAGACTTACATGTAGTCTATATGACATGGGTGGTGGCCCTGTCCTCATGCCCACAAAATGGTAAAAACTAAAGCTCAAGTTCACTGGTTTTAGAAAATGGCCTTGAAGTGAAAGTTGCGTTTAGTGCTTTGGTTTTAAATTTTTATAACTGATAGAACTTAAATGAACAAAGACAATATAAGTCCTCCCTTTTGAAGGCCTTTAAAAGGTAGGATCCTCAATATATCAGGAATTGAATTGGCTTGCCAATCATCACTTCAACAAAAATATCTACCACTTGCCCCCATTAAAGGAGACATAACATGCTAAGAGGATGCTTATTGGTTTTCTTTGTTTATTTTTAGATATGGACTTCCCAGTTGTTCTCCAGCCCACAAATGCAAATGAGAAAACACAGCTAATCAGAGAAGAACCTCGAAGTTATTGTACAGACTCTTAATATTGAGCCCACTGAGGGTCCACAGTACCTCCTCTTGGTTCAGCCATGTCTCCAGGTGGTCTTGTTGGGGGAGGGGAGGGGACATGAAATGCTGTGAACTTTTCAACATTTGTATTTTATCTTTAGGTTAAGGAAAGATGACTGCTACATAATTTTCTCAGTATGCAGATTCACTCTTTGAATAGAATTCCTAATGGAAACACACATTCCATTTTGATGAATAAAGGCCTGAAGAGTTGTTTTATGCTCCTTGCCTGAGGTTAGACAGTGGCATTGGACAGGCTTTTTGAGCCTTCCCTTTATATGAGCCAGACCTCAGTCCTCATAGACTAAAGTTGTATTCTGAAACCAAAGCCATTTATCATATATTTAACTAAATGCAGTATTAACATCTGCCTTTAAATATCATCAGCAAAACATACATGAGAATTTAGGAGGAATTTCTTGTGTGTGTAGAGATTTTTCCTGTCATATACAATATGGCCACAGAAATATTTCAAGAGGCAGGAAGAAATTATTAGGTAAAGACAAATCATATTAAAGTATAGTTTTGAAAGATTACAAATTATCACTTACTGAAAACTAACAAAACCAGGAAGAAAGAAGTTTTCTGTGTACTTTTAGATGGGCATAAAAACCATAACAGAACTTCAGCCCTGTGAAATGTTGTAAATGATCCCAAAAAATCATTCTGGGCACAAAACAGCCCCAAACAATTGTGTTTGACAATTTTAAGTTAAAATATTTTTTGTCCAACAGACTTAGATTAGCCACACTAAGAAAAAGAAACACATGAGGTAAAGGACAGAATTCTAAATTCTATAATTTAAATTTAAAGGCCTATCACTTATCCCATTTTCAGCTGGATTAATAACAGTGACCAGAAAATACTGCCCATGTTGAACATATATGCTCAGAGGTCATCTCTGCATTTACTTGATTCTTATATTCATCAGGTGGTAGAAGCCATATGCTCTTTCTAAAACAGTAAGCAGCAAGTGTTTATTTTTTCCAGATCTTTCTTAGTTCTTAATGTAATGTTGCATTTTTCAAGATCTTGTTATGTTTTTACATAATATTGCACGAAATGCCATTTCCTTCTTTGTTTCTTATTCTACCCTTCCCCCCACCAAACTACAGTTAATTAAAGTTAAATATACATTGTAAGTGAGAATTGGTGTTATAGCTCTGACAGTTCTGACATAATTAAAACTCTAACTCTTGTGTTACTGGAATTTTTTTTTTAATCAACATAATTAAGTACAAAGGGCCCCAGTTTGAAATTTAAGAACCTGGTTCTAACTAAGCACTCACAAACTAGCCTTGTGACCAAGTGAGATAAGAATGATACGGCTAATCGCTCTATGACTCTGTTTTCATATCTTCTCTGTTTACCTTCCAAATTGTTGCAAGACCAAGTGAAACAGTTGAAGTGAAAGAACTCCAAAAAGTCAAGTATTTAACAAGTTTAAGATGGTTTTATGAGTTTGTATGTGTTGATACACAGAGACAAATGTGATGAGACTTCTGTATATAAACTCTCTCACCCAACAAGACCCATGAAAATACCCAACACTAACAGTCCAGTGACCAGCAGGTGCTCAGAACTGTACTCAACACATGAG
This sequence comes from Dama dama, assembly GCF_033118175.1. NCBI lineage: Eukaryota > Metazoa > Chordata > Mammalia > Artiodactyla > Cervidae > Dama > Dama dama. The sequence continues at coordinate 30,449,842 of NC_083701.1, forward strand.
TAACTTTCCATCTGAAGGGAACAATGAGATGAACAGCCCCACCTGTGAGTACCTGGAGCCACTATTTTCCTTCCTGAGGTCTCTAAGCAAAACAGCACTCTTGCTGTTGAATAGTAACTTACAAGTCCCAAAACTCATCTTCTCTTTCTCCCCCTGATCTCACTTTTCCTTCTCACAGAAAACTTTCTACTTCTACCCCAGCTTTCCCAGAGAGCCAGTACAAGAGTAGTTTTGCTGAAAATAGGTCATGAATTAGAATCCTGATCAGATGTGGAATTAAATTCCTGGAGGTGTTCTGGCCAATGTTTCCCACATAGGGCTAGTTTTTACTTACAGTGCTGCATGGCAAATGTAAGCACATAGATGTCTGTGAGTGAGGGAATGAGTTCTACAGAATGCCCCTTAGCTACACAGGCACAAGGACCAACTCTCCATCTGAGGAGGGGCCACATAAGCGTCGTGTGGAATTGCCATCTGGAATCGCCTGCTGCTATTATGAATCCACAGCATCTTAGCAGAGAAGCATCAAGGAAAGAAGGGACATGCTGACTGTGATCCTCAACAATGATCCCAGTTCATGCAGGGTTAAGTGAACTGCCCACTTCAGTGGCTCACAACCTAATCCTGGCCTCCAGGCGATAAGAGTAGGGGGTTCCATGAATCAACCATTTACTTTTTTGCTGTCTTACATTTGTTGTTGTTCAGTGGCAGAGTCGTGTACAACTCTTGTGACCCCCATGGACTATAGCCCGCCAGGCTTCTCTGTTCATGAAGTGAAGTAAAGTGAAGTGAAAGTCGCTCAGTCATGTCCGACTCTTTGTGAGCCCATGGACGTCACACAGTCCATGGAATTCTCTAGGTCAGAATACTGGAGGAGGTAGCCTTTCCCTTCTCCAGGGCATCTTCCCAACCCAGGGATTGCATTGCAGGCAGATTCCTTACCAAATGAACCACAAAGGAAGACCCTCTGTCCATGGGATTTCTCTGTTAGTTTGGCAGTCAAACCTCTGACCCAATTTTAGATTTTTTTTTTTTTTTTTTTAATTTCAGCAGCCTGCCACCCCTTACTTCTCATGGGTGAGAAGGCAAATGTCCACTTCCAGGGCAACAGTCCTCAAAGCAAAGAAAGACCTTTATTTGACAATCATGAGTCCTCCTCTCCAAAACCCCTCTTCTTCTGGCCTGAGGCCCTCCTTAAAACCTAAGTAACATTCATCTTCATATTATTCCTGAGCAGTTCTAGACCACAAAAGGCCAGAAATTTAGATTAAGTCATGAAAAACCAGCTTATGTAAAGCAAAGTTATTTCCAAATTGTAGGTGGTTCACATTAGCAGTGATTTCAAAACTACATCTTAGGGTCAGCGTTTGTATCTGTATTCTGCACCATGCTAAAATATGAAGAGACTGCTAAATACTTCTTGACTAACTGATCAGTTCTCATAACATAGACCATTTCTGAGAAAAGCCTTTCTCCAAAAGGAGACCTAAACATGCTCAGTGCCAGATGAAGGGTTAAGTGTGGTAAAACTTTCTGGAATTTTCATGCTATTCCAGGGCTGTCCTCAAGAAGCAAAACTGAATTCCTAGAATCAAATCAGCACTTACCAGACAGTTATTAACACATTCTGTTCATTTCTAGGCTGTCAACTGAGCTTTCTAATAGCCAAAAAATCTAATTATCAATTTTTCTCATACCTGAAAGCGCCCAGGCACATCCTTATTCCCAGGTCCAGGAAGATGGATCTTACCTACGAGGTTTTTTTTTTTTTTTTCTTACTTCTGAGTAATCTGCTCTGGTACCCAAATATCTCCACTCCTGAGATGCTGTCCAGATTGATGAATCTCAAGGTTTCATCTACAGTATACTTTCTTTTCTGGTGAAGAATAGTTGCGGGAAACTTTTAGTACAAATATTCACTCTGGGAATGAGATTTCAACATTTTCTTAATTGTGTTTAGAATGATCTATTTGGGTGTGTATATACATTAACCATTTGGAGGAGGCAATGGCACCCCACTCCAGTACTCTTGCCTGGGAAATCCCATGGACAGAGGAGCCTGGTAGGCTGCAGTCCATGAGGAAGCTAAGAGTTGGACATGACTGAAGTGACTTAGCAGCAGCATACATTAACCATTTACTAAACTGATATTTTCAGAATTATAATCACAAAAAAAAAAAACAGTATTTTAAAGCTAACCTAGGTAGCTTCATAAAAGCAACAAACGAAAGCCGTAAGCAATGAAAAATACTGCCTGTGTATTAAGTGTTACTCAGTCCTTTCCAACTCTATGCGATCTCATGGATTGTAGCCCACCAGGCTCCTCTGTCCTTGGAATTCTCAAGGCAAGAATACTGGAGTGGGTTGCCATTCCCTTCTCCAGGGGATCTTCCCAACCCAGGGATCAAACGTGGGTCTCCTGCATTGCAGGAGGATTCTTTACCTTCTGAGCCATCAGGGAAGCCCATATATTGATTAACTTATTATTAATGGCATAATAATTTTCTAAAAAATGGCTTCAAAAGTTTCTTTAATGTATTTAGCAAGGAATTTATTTTCTAACTCGATATACAGCAAACTAGGAAATTTAATTTTTAGTCACCAAAATCTGAAAGGTACACGTTAATCTGAATAAGAGGATAAAGTCTTAATAGGAAATAAAAATGATTCACTTCCTTGCTTATCTCCTGCTTTTCTTAGTTTCATCTCTTCTTCTTAACCCATCCCATCCCCCAAACTAAAGGATTTGAAAGGAGGTAGAACGTATTGGTTTTTAGGATCACAGGTGTGTTTGAAGACAGATGGTTCATTCTTTCATAAATTAAAATTATAAATTAACAATAATAACCAGCAGTCATGGTGCTCCTTGGTGGCTCAGTGGTAAAGAACCTCTCTGCTGATGCAGGAGACGTGGTTCAATCCCTGGGTCGGGAAGATCCTGTAGAGAAGAAAAACGGCAACTCACTTCAGTGTTCTTGCCTGGGAAATCCCATGGGCAGAGGAAGCTCAGGAGCTACAGTTCATGGAGTCTCAAGAGGCAGACACGACTTAGCAACTGAACCTCAACAACAGCATTGTGCTCAGTACCTGACACTGGCCCGTATTAGCTTTATGTATTTTATATTTATATAGTAACTTAATGCTCTCAACAACCTATGGGACAAGTACTATCAGCATTATTAGTCCCCATTTTTCAGACTAAGAAACTAAAACAGGTTAAGTAACTTGGCCAAGATCACCCAGTTAGTGAGGGGTAGAGCAGGCTGGTCGTGGAGTCCATGATCTTAATGCCACACTATATTATTTACAACTACATTTGTCCTTCAAAACAAACCCTCTGTACCTCCCTATCCACCTCCTTCCCAGAGTCCTTTTATTCAAAAGAACACTCATTCCTGTCACTTCTTTTATCATCTACCTTTCTCTTCAACTGCCCTTTGCTGTTCAAGAAGATTCCTCTAGAACAGGGGTCCCCAACCTCTGGGATCTAATGCCTGATGATCTGAGGTAAAGCTGATGCAACAATAATAGAAATAATGTACACAATAAATGAAATGCACTTGAATCATCCTGAAATACCCACCTCCCGCCCCAGACCATAGAAAAATCGTCTTCCATGAAACCAGTCCCTGGTGCTAAAAAGGGTGAGGACCACTAGACTAGTGAAGAGCCTTTACTGAAATTCCAGTGACTTCCTCAAGTAAACCCTCAAGGACTCAAAATCCTCAAATTCCTAAGAATTAGCAATCCTTTATTATTTCTTCATAGTACAAAGGAAATACAACTTAGAAAAAAATAACTTTTTCTAAGGGAACTTTATCTGCAACCATTTAAAATAAATATGTGTGTCTCTTGTGCAACTATGTATATATTCTGTAATAATTTGTTTTACTTTTTGCCCTATGTCAATTTTCCATTTTATGCTCAACATACTGGATCAACCTTTTTTCCCTCTGGTACTCACAACTGCTGAACCTACTCTATGTGTTATTTATAATCAATATACTGTCTGTCTGCCCTTCAGAACGTGCGCTCCATCAGAGCAGGGATTTGTGCCTGTTTTGTTTACTGTTGCATTTCCAGCACTAGAGCAATACAATACCTAACACATAGCAGAGACTAAATAAATGTTTGTTAAAGGAATATGAATCTCTAAATGAAATCTCCCCGCAACACCCTCCCAGACTCCCACCTTTCAAATCATGCCTTTGGGAAAGACACTGTGTGAACAAGATGAGAGCCCTCCTCCCCCTGAGCGCGAAGGACTAAACGAGTTTGCAGAGGCTTGTGGAGCCCTGGGATGTGGCTGGGTTGGTCTTGCCATCTCCCTTTAGTACAAGTGGCTCCTGTTAACCTCCTCAATGGAGGTGGGGAGCTGGGGGCTAGTCTCATTAAGATCTTTAGATGTAGTGATTTGGCATATAATTCGGGGTTTAGTGTGGCTTAATAATACAGCCAATTCTCATTATCACAGATTCCAGGTTTGCGAATTTGCCCACTTGTTATTATTCAGTTCAGTCACTCAGTCATGTCTGACTCTTTGCAACCGCATGGACTGCAGCACACCAAGCCTCCCTGCCCATCTCCAACTCCTGGGGTTTACTCAAATTCATGTCCATCGAGTCAGTGATGCCATCCAACCATCTCATCCTCTGTTGTCCCCTTCTCCTCCTGCCTTCAATGTTTCCCAGCATCAGGGTCTTTTCAAATGTGTCAGTTCTTCACATCAGGTGGCCAAAGTATGGGAGTTTTAGTTTCAGCATCAGTCCTTCCAATGGATATTCAGGACTGATTTCCTTTAGGATGGACTGGTTGGATCTCCATGCAGTCCAAGGGACTCTCAAGAGTCTTTTCCAATACCACAGCTCAAAAGCATCAATTCTTTGGCACTCAGCTTTCTTTATAGTCCAGCTCTCATATCCATAAATGACTACTGGAATGACTATGGAAAAACCATAGCTTTGACTAGATGGACCTTTGTTGGCAAAGTAATGTCTCTGCTTTTTAATATGCTGTCTAGGTTGGTCATAGATTTTCTTCCAGGGAGCAAGTGTCTTTTAATTTCATGGCTGCAGTCATCACCATCTGCAGTGATTTTGGAGCCCAAGAAAATAAAGTCTCTCATTGTTTCCACTGTTTCCTCCTCTATTTGCCATGAAGTGATGGGATGACCTTAGTTTTCTGAATCTTGAGTTTTAAGCCAACTTTTTCACTCTGCTCTTTCACTTTCATCAAGAGACTCTTTAGTAGTTCTTCACTTTCTGCCATGAGGGTGGTGTCATCTGCATATCTGAGGTTATTGATATTTCTCCCCGCAATCTTGATTCCAGCTTGTGCTTCATCCAGCCCAATGTTTTTCATGGTGTACTCTGCATATAAGTTAAATAGGCAGGGTGACAATATACAGCCTTGATGTACTCCTTTCCCTATTATTCATTTATAACCCCCAAATCAGTACTCACAGTGCTTTAGTTGTCACTTGCAGAGACACACAGAACAGCAAAAAATCCCAGCTGCCCAGGGTACATGTTCCCAGCAGAGAATGACAAGATAACATTCTTATTGTTTCAGCTCTCTTACTGTAAACAAGTATCACTTTTTTTGGTGTGTGCTTTCTGTTTGTAATCTCATTGTTTAAAATTCTTAAAAGCACAGAGCTGTCTACTGTTTCTAAGTGCCAGAGGTTATAGTGTGCCTTATAGGGAAAATATGTATGTTAGATAAGCTTCTTCCAGGTATGAGTAATAGTGCTATTAGGCATGAGTTCAACGTTACTGCATCAAAAATATGCAGGTGTCTTAACAGAAGCATAAATAAAACAAGGTTGTGTATTAAATAAGGTGTCTTAACAGAAGCATGATTAAAACAAGGTTGTGTACTGATCACTTAATGATGAAAATGTTGTGAGCAGAGGCTCACAGGAACTTAGCCCTGTATGTCCCCAGGAGCAATGGTTCAGTATTCACTAAACCAGTGTTTGTGGTGACTTCACAGACCCTAACTACCATGTATAACAAGAATCAACTGTAGCTCCCCTGCAGTTATCCAGAACAGTTCCCTTTCTGACCTTGGAAATAGCACCTCTGTGGTTTCACACAAACAACCTTCTTGGAGACAGTAAATATTTACAGGAAGCCATGGATGAGGACTCAGTAAACCCGAATTCAACTCCATTCCCCCAGTCTGGAGGGTCATCCTGAGGAAATTATTTAACCTTTCTTTGTAGGGTCTTGTGATCTGTAGAACGGTCTCCTTAATTAAGAAAGGAAGAATGTGAAAGTACTTTCAAGCGGATACGTGTAAGGTATTTTTCCAATTTGAACAAGAGCTTTTCAGATCTCAGGATATCTTGGCATGATTTTCATGGAGCACCACTGTTAACAAATTTTAGAAACTTGATCATTGTGATTGAGAGATAAGAAGAGAGTTCCTTTTAATAAATGGAACACTTTGTTACTCCCAGAACATCCCGGTTATCATTTGTTCTCGCCTGAGGTCAGAAACTGCCTTTCAACCTCTTTCCTCCCAGGAGCAGTCCAGCATCCAGTCACTCTAACTTAAGTGTCCAACTGGTAACAAGTAGTGCCAAGGAAGGAGTCCTGGATGGTGACTCAGGAAAGCTGAGATTTCATCTGCCATTGTTCAACTTTGTTATTTCACAGCTTTGGGCACCAGTTCCTTCATTTAAAAGCAACTTTCATTAAATGCTGTCCTAGATGACAACTATGGGAAGGGGCTGATAGAAGATGAGATGGTTGAATGGCATCACCGACTCAATGCACATGAGTCTGAGCAAACTCTGAGAGATGGTGAAGGACAGGGAAGCCTGGGGTGCTGCAGTCCCTGGGGAACACAGAGTCAGACATGACTTAGCGACTGAACTGAGCTCATGGGACTGGCTGCCCCACACGTATTTGGATGTGGTCAAACAAAACAATACCAAATGGTATAGGAAAGAAAGCATGTTTCTCTTTTCTCACTATCTCTGTATTGGTTTGCTGGGGCTACCAAAACAAAATATCACAGGCTGGCTGGCTTAAACAACAGTTTATTTTCTCGGAGTTGCAGCGGCTAGATCATCAAGATCAAGAAGTCAGCAGGTTTGATTTCTTCAGAGGCCTCTCTTCTGGGCTTGCAGATGCATGCTTTTGTCATGTGTTCACACGGTTGACTGTGTGTCTGGTGTTTCTCTGTCTTCCTAAATCCTTATCTTATAAGGATATTAGTCATATTTGATGAGGGCCCACCCTAACACCACCATTTTAATTCTCTCTCTAAAGGCCCTATCTTCAAATAAAGCCACATTCTGAAAGCCAGAGGTTCAATATGAGAAGGGGAGACACAAGTTAGCCCACAATACAGGTCATCCGTTTCTCAAAATCATGCCAGATTTCAGTTTCCCTTATATTTAGACCGTGAGTTCTTTATAAAGCTCTATGTACTTGCTTTGTTTTTTAGAAATTCCTAATTAGTTTTGGTTTGCTTTTTGAGAAAAGTGACATGGCTTTATCATATCTCCAAGTTCTTACTGTGAAATAATCCATTTCTTTCATCAAAGATCATCTTCCTAGAATCCCCTGACCTCTTTTGTTTTTCGTAATTTGCCTGATTGCTTTATTGACTTGCTGCATCACCGTCAGCCTGGGATGTGTGGGCCTCTGATCTTTGAGCAGCTGCCTCTGTGCCTGAAACCTCTTGGGGAGACCTGTGGGGAGAATGGTTCTGTCTCTGCAACCTTCTAGATTGTGTATATGCTGAGCTGTTATTTTTCTCCATCTTGGGACATGCATCCATTCAGACTCATTTGCTTTCCACAATCCCAGAAATTATTGAAAACCTGAGGTTTGCTCAAAACCTGCTTTGTTTTCCATGTGTGACTTTTTCTTCTTGCATATCTTTATTATCTTTCACTGGGACCCTACGAAGGAGGGACGTAATCATATGTATCCAACCTTTCTCATTGTATCCTCAGACGACTGGAAGAGAGGCATGTCTCTGCGGCCTCTTTTATAAGGACACTGATTCCATTCATAAGGGCTCAGTCCTCACGACTTAATCACCTCCCATAGGCTCCATCTCCTAATACCATCAACTGGCATTAATTAGGTTTTCAACATAGGAATCTGGGGCCACCCTGCAGCACTGCCCCTCACACGGGTAGGGGCTCTGGGGACATGAACGTTACATGATAGTAAAGCCACACCCGACAGTAACTCCCTAAGAAAAGGGAGAAAAGAAAAAGGGCAGGGGTGAAGAGGAAGGGGGGGTGGGGGGCGGTGTCTCAGTTTTAACACACGAGTTGGGAGTTTTTCCCCAAGTTGGGAGTCAGACGGCGTCCAGCGAGCCATAGCCGGGCGGTCTCTGTGCGCACGCGTAAAACAAAGCGCCGCCAACGACCGCCTTCACGTCCCGCTCCCTCCATTGCGCATGCTCACTGTGATCTCTTAGTCAAACGCGCCCTGGTTCTTCTGTATTGAGTCTCAGCGGGCGGGGCCCAGAGCTCGGCTGTCCCTTCGATAGCTCAGTTGGTAGAGCGGAGGACTGTAGTTGACACTCTAACTGAGAGATATCCTTAGGTCGCTGGTTCGACTCCGGCTCGAAGGAGACATATGCACTTTTGTCGAGCCTCCTTTGATTTATCATCCTTTCCATGCAAGGATTTCTCTGATAATCCATTACGTTCCAGAAAACAGGTGAGAGCTCTTTCGCGGCAGCTTTGGTCTATGGCAGCTTCCTGGGTGTGGAATCTTTTGCGAATCCCAGAATCGGGGACATGAAGTCCAAGTTCCGAGAGGGGCAGAGTCAACTCTTCGCGGGGCGGCTGCCGCGTCAAGGCTTTCTGCTCGTTTCTAAAGCGTCTGTGGCGTTTCCGAACCCCTGAGTCACAAAACAGCCACGCCGCGTCCCCGGGGCCAGGCCCCCAACCTTGTCTTCAGAGCACAGACGAGGTCGGCGAGGCGAGGGCTCGTGGCGGCCGCCGTGAGGATGTGGGAGGTCCGCAAGGGGGATCCTGTACCCCCGAAACGAAAGCACACGAAGCCTAGAAACCCGAGTCAAAGTTACCAGGATAAGTTGAGAGTGTGTTCTTCCGCTCCCTTCGATAGCTCAGCTGGTAGAGCGGAGGACTGTAGACGAATGTCCCCGGCCATCCTTAGGTCGCTGGTTCGATTCCGGCTCGAAGGAGAGGGTCTTAATTTTGTTACTTTGGCCTTAAACTATGAAGTAAGGTCAAGAATGTGGTCAAGAATATTTATCTTCTCTTGTAAAAGCTCTGATCTCTCTCTAGAGGAAGAGATAACCAGCCGTGGCCAGCGGTGGGGGATTAGCTCAAATGGTAGAGCGCTCGCTTAGCATGCGAGAGGTAGCGGGATCGATGCCCGCATCCTCCAGTTTTGCTCTTGGTCTCCGGGTGGTAGTTTTTCTTTCGATTCTCATTGGAGTCTAAATAGCTGAAAGTTAGCCGTAGGGCAAGTGAGAAGTTAGGCGAGCTTTTGAAGTTACCGCTACTAAAACTTCCCAGACAAGGGCTAACGGGTGCTTGCAGAGGTAAATTTAAAATTAAAAAAAAAAAAAAAATTTAGACCCATTTACTTTGCGTAGTTCACGAAATTGTTTCTTTTTCTTTCCAAAAATGGCGACAGATTGCAGTCACGTTTGCCAGCACTCAGAGTCTTTTGTGATTGATGGCTGCACTTAAAGGGACCCATGTGAGCCTAAACTGCCCATCGTTAGGAGGAACCGACAGAGAAACAAACAAACAAACAAATAAAAAACCCCAGAACTTGGAAAAGGACGCTCGCTGGCTACTTTAAACTTATGTTGAGCCCGGGAGGCGAGGACTGTTCTTGTTCATCTCAACTGCTAATGGTGGGATGCCTGGCTCTTGGCATATCCAAGACGGATACGATAAAGCAAGGGGTACCTGAGGACAGATAAGGAAGTGGGAAAGCCCCTGGACCCAGAGGCTTCTTGTTTGAGGATTCTAACGTCATTTCCCACCTGGGAAGTAACTTTGGAGAATTAACTAGAGACCACCACCAGGCAGGACTCAATTGGGCTGCCCTAGGGTGTAGCCTGTTTGGTTAAACAAAGATGTGACAAAAACAAACACAGATACACACAGTCACTGAAAGATTCAGAAATTTAGCAGAACACACAGAAAGCCTTTCCTGGTAATAAAGTCTTTTCATCCTAATTTCCTATACGATAGCCATGAAAAAGCTGCGCAAACCATACTGCCAGTTCTCAACACAAAATATAAACCTTCTAGACAAAGGCAGAAATAATACCTTTTGTGAGGATTAACAATTAAATGAAAATACTTTTGTTTATGTCCATTTTAGGATTCTAGACAACCTGTATATTTTTGTTACCAGTGGGTACAACCTGCTATTTTTCATTGGCATATCTTTCATTTTCTAGGGCAGCTTCCATTTTTAATTGTTTTCAGTGAAGTCTCTTAGTTGGATGTATAATGATTTACTTAAACTCTATCATTATTTTTGTGGAAACAAATTTACAAAATAGGAAAAAGAATCCTTTTATCAGATGATATGTCCCAATTTCTGGTTGGGATGATAGGGGTTCTAGCTGGCTGGCTAGAGGAGCTGGAAGTGAAACTATAAATAACTATAAGAGCAAGAAATGGGTAATAAGTAAAGGAATAGGAAGGAATGCACCCCAAAGCCAAGTGGAGAACACACATTTGGGGCAAGTGAGCTGGGTGAGAACTCAAAGTCTTAGGATCAGCAAATCAGGTGTAGGATGGAATTCATATAAAAAGTCTGAAAGTATAAGCTCAGAGGAGGCACTACTGCTGAGTGGTTAATCACATGGGCTGTGATACCTGACAGACTTTCTTGTCTTTGTCAATCCCTAGCTGGGTGACCTTGGGCAAGTTGCTTGACATCCTGGTGCTTTAGTTTCCTCATTGCTAAAACAGGGATAATAATGGAATCTACTCTTAATTAAGATATAACATATAAAGCCCTTACTGCAGTGCCTGGCACATAGTAATCACACAATGAACATGCACTGTTATCAGTGTATGTTATCTGCACACCATAGACGGAAGGACTGGAGGGGATATTCTGAAGGTTTCTATGTGTGTTTATATGAATATATATGGAAGTGAAGGAAAGAAATGCTTGGATCTCTGGTGCAGGAAAAGTAAAACAATTCTAAAACTATAAAATTATGGTTAAATAAGTTATGATATGACCATGTAATAGTGTAGCCTTTGAAATTATATTCATTAAGAACGTCTGTTGACTTTCAGTTCAGTTGCTCAGTCATGTCCTACTCTTTGCAACCCCATGGACTGCAGCACGCCAGGCTTCCCTGTCCATCACCAACTCCCGGAGCTTACTCAAACTCATGTCCATTGAGTCGGCGATGCCATCCAACCATCTCATCCTCTGTCGTCCCCTTCTCCTCCTGCCTTCGATCTTTCCTAGCATCAGGATCTTTTCCAGTGAGTCAGTTCTTCACATCAGGTGGCCAAAGTATTGGAGCTTCAGCTCCAGCAGAATATTCAGGACTGATTTCCCTTAGGACCAATGGCTTGATCTCCTTATAGTCCAAGGGACTCTGAAGAGTCTTCTCCAACACCACAGTTCAAAAACATCAATTCTTTGGCACTCAGCTTTCTTTATGGTCCAACTCTCACATCCATACATGACTACTGGAAAAACCATAGCTTTGACTAGACGGACCTTTGTTGGCAAAGTAATGTCTCTGCTTTTTAATATGCTGTCTAGGTTTGTCATAGCTTTTCTTCCAAGGAGTAAGCGTTTTTTAATTTTATGGCTTAGGAATTGACTTAGGAAATGTTAGTAATTGAATGTTAAGTGAATAAAGTATGTACAGAGCAATATAAACAAGCATAAATTATCTGCAGGAAGCACTGAAGAATGCACTAAAATGTTAATACTAGTGATCTTTGAGTAGTAGGATTACTATTACTTTTTCGTCCTTAAAATTTAAAAATATTTTCTAAGTTCTATACTAAACATTATTTTAATTCAAAGTATGACAAATTAAAAAAAATAACAGCTAGCATTTATTGAACACCTCCTACAAGCCAAGCACAGTTCTAATTACTTCACATGTGTTAACTCATTTACTTCTCTCATAAAGAAAACACCAGGCCCAGATGCCTTCGGCAGTGATTCTACCAAACATTTAAGGAAGAAATACTAATTATACACAGACATCCAGAAAACTGAAGAAGAGCGAGTGTTTGTCTAACTTATTCCATGAAGCCAGCATTATCTATCCCAAAACCAGGCAAAAATGTTACAAGAAAACCACAGACCAATATCCTACATGAATACAGATGCAAAATTTTTCAACATTTTAGCCAATTAAATCCAACAATATATAAAAGGGAAAATACATCATAACCAAGTGGGTTTTTTCCAAGAATACAAGACTAGTTCAACATTCAAAATTAAATGTAATTCATCATAATACTAAAGAAGAAAAACTACACGGTCATTTCAGTAGATGTAGAAAAAGCATTTGACAAAATTCAACATCCAGTCCTGATTTTTCAAACTGTCAGCAAACTTGGAAGGGAGGGAGAAGGGAACTTCTCCAACCTGGTAAAGGGCATCAGTGAAAAACACATTTAAAATAACACAGTAATATGAATGCTTTCCTCTTAAGATCAGGAAAAAAGCAAGGAAGTCTATTCTGAGGTCTCTAGCTGGTGCAATATAGCAAGAAAAATGAAATAAAAACCTCCAGATTGGAAGGGAAGAATTAAAACTATCTCTATTCACAGATAATTAATTATTTAAAATACTGATTATAAGTAGAAATGATAATAGTTTATATGGTTTGGGGTTAAATAAAATATATTAATAAAATTAATTTCATTGGTTTGTGTTTTTTAATGTGGCTACTAAAATTTTAAATCATATAAATGGTTCATATTTATCACTCAAATCTTTCTTTTTTTCTTTTTTGGCCACACGACATGTGGGATCTTAGTTTCCCAATCAGGGATTGAACCTACACCCACTGTGAAAGTCTTGGAGTCTTAACCACTGGACCATCAATGCAGTCCCACTTAAATCTTATTTCTACTGGACAGTTAGGTCAGAGATGTAGGTAGGAGCCAAATCATACCAGGCCTTAGTGATCACAGTGAGGATTAATGTCTTTATCCTAGAGGTAATATGACCATTAATGGGATTTAAATAGAGAGTGACACATGAGAAACAAACTGCAGAAGGCAAGAGTGAATTCAGAGAAATCAACTGGCAAGCGAGGGTACGGGGAGGTGAGACTAGACTGTGTACACTGGGAGTGGCGCCAGCTGTCCTTGACCTTGGGGCCAAGGTAAGGTTTTCAGACGTGGCCACTGGGAAGGCCTTAGGCTAAAGTGTTTGTTACTTGTTGGGACTGTCACTGTTTATTTCTGGGAGGTGAAGTATGCCAAGAAATGTTCAGAGGGGAGTACAATATGTTAGTTTTCTAACATCTCCTCAGAGATATTTATGATGAAGTAAAATTCATAAACAACAGATTTGGAAAAGGAGTAATTATCAAGAAGGAAAAAAAGCTTTCAGCCAAAAGTTTGCAAACTGTCAGTGAAAGAAATGCCATAGTGTTAACTTCTGTTAAGTACTTTTCAAGTGAGTTAATCTTTTTTAATTTTAGATTTTATACAATATTTCTTTTCATTAAAAAATTTAAAATGACATATCCAAGCTGCCTATTACCAGAAGAACAACTGAATTGAAAAGGTTGATGATATAGACAGAAGAAAAATGTTAAGTATTTTTTAGATGTCATGAGTTGAGTCCTTGGTGTAAGAAGAGAGAGAGAGGGAGGGATGGATGGATAGATAGATGGATGAATGGGTAGATCAATATTGCAGGGAAGAATTAACAATCTTAGTTTTTTTGTTTGCAAAATATTAAGCATTGGGCTTTGTCCTGGCATGGGATTAAAGTGATTTTCAGGAGACTTAACTGGTGCTGTACTTGGACCTGAAAGTCTCAGTCCACTCATGACCTAGTGTTCCAATCTAATGAAACTTTTCTTCAGCAATCCCCTACTCTATGCCTCCATATCTAACCTGTCTGGTGTTTCTCTCCCCATTTTAATGATTTAGTCAGCCACCAACTTTCTCATTTCCAGTGGGTAAAAGAAGGAAAAATTCTTCTTCCTTTACCTTAGAGGAGGAGCTGGAAGCAAGATCAGCCTTCTAGTTGCTCTTGTTTTCTTTTCCACCAGGGCTGCACCCCACCTCACTGCTTTGCTTCAAACTGTATCTGTTTTTACTTCCCTGTAACTCCACCTTCCATCTGTTTTGTTTGATGAATGACTAGTTCCTTGAGCTAAGCCTATGTCATTTTCAAGTACCTGAACTTGCAATCATCTATGTTAAAGAGACAGAAAGAACACATGAAATGAACTGAATTCATTTCATGAATGAATGAAATGAAAGAACAAATGAAAGGGTAAATAAAATGCTGAAGGCATTCTGGAATCCTCGGGAAGGGTAGCATTCCTGATATGAATCTCTGGTAAGTAATACCTCCTATTCCCAGAGTGCTCTGTCTTATTTTGCAAGTTGGAATCAAGAGTTGATGTGGGGTACCTGTGTCTTTTTGCACTATGATTTCCTCAGGGTATATGCCCAGTAGTGCGATTGCTGGGTCATATAGTAGTTCCATTTTTAGTTTTTTAAGGAACCTCCATACTGCTTTTCATAGAGGCTGTATCAACTAACATTCCCACCAAGGACATGCGGACACTGATGCAGAAGGGGAGGGTGGGACAAATTGGGAGATTAAGATTGACATATATACGCTACCATGTGTAAAACAGGTATCTAGGGAGAACCTGTTATATAGCACAGGGAGCTTAGCTCAGTGCTCTGTGATGACCTACAGAGGTAGGCAGTGGGAAGGAGTCCAAAGAGGGAGGGGATATATGTATACACAGAGCTGACTCACTTCGTTGTATAGCAGAAACTAATACAACATTGTAAAGCTATTATATCCCAATTAAAAATGCAAAAACAAAAGGATGATGTTGTTTTTCTAACTATTCTTGAGTTAGAGGAATTTCACATCACCCTAACCAGAAAGTAACAAAATCCACCAAAAAAGGGAGACTCAGTTCCTGCCAGAGTCTTCATATACGTTTCAGTTTTCCCCAGAGATTTTAGTATTGCATGTTCTAGGGCTGGTGTCCAATATGACAACCTCCAGCCCCATATGGTTATTTGAACATAAGTTTAAATAATATTCAGGATGGTGGCCCAATGGTCAAGAACCTGCCTTACAATGCAGGGGACATGGGTTTGATCCCTGGTTTGGGAACTAAGATCCCACATGCCCTGGAGCCACTAAGCCCATGAGCCACAATTACTGAAGCCCATGCCTTAGAGCCCATGCTCTTCCACAAGAGAAGCCCATGCACTACAACTAGAGAGTAGCCTCTGCAACTAGAGAAAGCCCACATGCAGCAATGAAGATCCTGTGGCCACAAAGACCCACTGCAGTCAAAAATACATAAATTTAAAAAAAAAAGATTAAAAATTCTCTGCGACCCCATGGACTACGGCATGCCAGGCTTCCCTGTCCTTCACCATTTCCCAGAGTTTGCTCAAACTCATGTCCATTGAGTCAGTGATGCCATCCAATGATCTCATCCTCTGTCATCCCCTTTTCCTCCTGCCCTCAGTCTTTCCCAGCATCGGAGTCTTTTCCAATGAGTCAGCTCTTTGCATCAGGTGACCAAAGTTTTGGAGCAATTGGTATCCTGCAAATACTTTATTTGTTGGGGTGGTGTAGCACTAAGAGATTTTCGAACCTTATTTTCTCCCTAAGATGAACACACTGAGATCTGCATTTGATGGATTCTGAAGTCTGAGCCCATCTGGCCTGGTAGCTAGCAGTCAAGAGTCTTCCCTTTCAGTCATCACCCCTCAGTGCCAAGTCCACTGCTGGGTGTACACTCAGGTTTTTAGGGACTCATCTTGCTTCCTCTGAATTTGGGGGATTTGGGAAACTTCTGGAGGAGCTGAGAGCCCACGGTGGTTCTGCTTCAGCTTCTCAATGTGTCTAACCCTTGCCGCAGTGTGGCAGGACTCAAGAATTGGGGGACACTGGTGCTTCAAACTATGGCAACTTCCTATGTCATTACCCGTCTGGTTTGAACCCCCTATGCTAGGGTGTGTGTGTTGGGGGGGGTGGAATGGGGTAGGGGTAGGAGAGGGTAGGAAGCCATGCACCACCTCTCTGCAGCCAAGGATACCATCAGGAGACTAAGTTGGTTCTTACCTCTCTGTGGAGGCCCAGGCCCACCCTAAATCTCAGAGTCCTGAAGCTGACTTCAGTTCTGATTCAGTTCCAGAATTTTCCCCCATCTCTCAGACTGAATGATATGGGAGGACACTGAAAGCTTCTGGTTCCTTCCTGGAGCAGAGTGTCCCACTCGCTGCTTACATGCCCACAGCATGCATGGCTGGTCTCTGAGTGGGCAGGAGCCAGGCATGGAGAAAAGACGATGAGGAGGGGAAGGCAGTTCTTATCCATCAACTTAGTTCTTCTTCCTGCAGGCCTCTTGCTAGTTTTCCTCTGTAGCTTCCAGGGGCCATTCTAAGACGAAAGGCAGACAGCAAGAAGGTGGAGAGTGAAAGCAGAGAGTGGAGCTCAACTCTCCATCAGAGAATGCAACTGGGGATTCTCAAAGGCCATGCAGTTTCAGTGTTTTTTCCTACACACGGTGCTAAGTTAAAGATAGGTTTATGAAAAAGATTTAGAGAACTGAAATCCAGCCAGAGTGAGATCACTTTCCCAGGATCACCAGGCCAGGTGGACGTGGGCGCTGGCCCTCCTGACTCACTGTGCAGCCTCTCTCCGAATCCTCAGGGTGGCTCTGGCTCTGGCATCTGAGTCACCCCCGTGGATTCTACTCTCGCAGCCACCAGAGTCCATTTCCTCTTCCTTCCCCACTGCAGTCCATCACCCGGTGCTGCTGTCGTGACCTCTCACCTGGGCTACTGGCAACAATGTTCTGTCTGGTCTTTAGCAGGGTCACCTTCATGCTGACCCGGCTGCGTGAGATACCCCAGCTGCTGCTGTGAGATGAACCTAACCGAGGCATAGCTCTCTTGGGGAACCGTCCCTGTGAGACACTCAACGGCTCCCTGGGGTCTAATTTATTGTGTGTTAAAAACTGCAGCTCAGTATTCACAGGCTGCCAGTGTGCTGGCAGCATGTGTGTGTTCCAGCCCAAAGCATCACAGGCTCTGAGCAGTCCTGGCTCCCCTGGCCGTGCCTTTGCTTGGAAATCCCACCTATGCCCCATAGAGTGGCATACCCACCGGTGTCCAGGTGCCTCAGTGGACCCGCTCCACCCATGAAACCCTCCTGATTCCCCTGAAATTCTGTACTGCGGTTCTGTGTATATTCATCTTATCTCTACTAATTGTTAAACTGAGCACCTTGAAGACAATGCCTGGTATCTTGTTTGTCTTTCAAGACACATGATAAACACTCAACGAATATTTTTCGAAAGAATGAATTCCTCTTAAAGGGACAGGCTTGCCTAGAGTGCATATTGTTAAAGTGCTTTTCCTAAAGTTGTAAGGACTTTTACAGTATAAACTTCATCTTTCTTAGCAAACAGTTCTTATATTATGCTCAGACCACTACAGCCCATGTAATAATAAACACAGTTAACTGCCTAGGCTAGGTGAACTGAATTAGCTCAGTAAAAAAAGTCACCAACTTCCTTCTTCACTACAGTTGCTAAATAGATATTGAAAGGAGTAACAAAATTCTTCAAAGATCCCTGAAGCGTTTATGAATCCATATAACTTATTACTAGCTAATAGAGTTTACTAGATTCTCAATAAGCTTTTGGTGCACACAGCACTAAACGCACACATAACCAGTCACAAGAACCTGCTTCTTACTGGTAGTTAAGTGCACACTGGGGCTGTGTTAACAAATGTTTTCATTGTATGTGATTTTTAAAATCAAGGAAAAATAAAGCAGCAAATTCATTACATAAAAAAATAGACATGTATTTCTTATTTCATTTTTTATCTGATTTTAAATGTTTGAATAAAACATAAAGGAGAAATTGTTGTTTAACAAAATCTTGGCAAATATCAGAACTGATACTGATGAGTTAAGAGCAAACCAATAATGATCAGAAATGACCAGGCAAACTATCATTTTAAAAAATCAACTTGGTAAATAAGACCAGGTATTTCTGGTCTGGTGTATTTCAGACCAGACAAAACCCAGGTATGGAAGCAGGACTCTGTCTTCACTTGCATTGAAAATGGTGCTGGTATCTGTCCCCCATTATATGGAAAATAAAATAAAATAATGGGTCTGCTACCTCATGTGCCACTTACTACCTCGTTACTGATTCTGGGAGCAAATTAAATTTACATTTTTAAAGACTGTCAAAGTTTCTTTGTGTTTTGGGTCATGTGTATGGGTGATGAGGTATGGGATTAAAGAGGAATAGGAAAAGGGGAGAGAAAGGGGCATACTAGATGTTTTTGTTTTTTGGGTTTTTCTAAAGGTTTTTTTGGGGGGGGGGAATAGGGACCATTTTTAAAGTCTTTATTGAATTTTTTACTATATTGCTTCTGTTTTATGTTTTGGTTTGCTGGCTGTGAGGCATGTAGGATCTTAGCTCCCTGACCAGGGATTGAACCCATACTCCCTGCACTGGAAGTTGAAGTCTTAACCACGAGCTGCCAGGGAAATCCCTAGAGTGTTATTATACAACTTAAAAAAAAAAATTGAATCATCAACTGGTGTTTTTAGATCTTTTAGGATTTTGTGAATAGTTATATGGTGAAAAGATTTGAAATCAGTTTTTAAGTTGGAACTTTTCCCATTTCACAACCCTCCCAAAAATGAAATATTTACCACCAAGCAAGTCTTTTTTAGTTGCTTACCCTTGTGAAGCCAGGATAATGATATTCAAGACCTGTTCTGTTTGTTTTCACCAAAGACAGTGTGATCATGCCACTTTTGGTGACCTGCTTCCTAAATTCTCAAGGCAGACATGGCATTGGTTTCACAGTGAGACTCCTGAAGGGCATTCTCCTGGTCCTGGAAGCCCATCACCAAGTCCTTACTGAGCGCTCGCAGAGGGCACAGCTCGGCGACTCGGCACCAACATATGCATTTGTTGTTGACAACTGTCAGCTTCACCTCTTCTCCTTATAACCCCGTCTAAATGGGGTTTGTAATCCTCCCTCCCACCCACTCCCTTCACTCCCTGGGGAGGGAATGCTGGCCCCTGTTCTCTGTCACCTGTCAGAATCCATCCTCCTGTCACTGGCATATATGGACAAGTCAGTCTGATGCCACGTGACCCTCAGCTGCTAAAAACAGCTCGAGCGCCACTGTGAACCTGGGTCTGAAACAATGTCCTCCGCCGAAAGAAACGTAAAGGACACTTGATCACCCAATCCTTGGAATTATTTCCAGGTATCACTTGCAGAAGCTGTTTGGAGCAGCCTTTCCCTGGCAGAGCACACAGGGACGGCCAGGAGATGAGCGCATCTTTGAATTACAAGTCTTTTTCCAAAGAGCAGCAGACCATGGATAACTTGGAGAAGCAGCTCATTTGTCCCATTTGCTTAGAGATGTTCACCAAGCCTGTGGTCATCCTCCCCTGCCAGCACAACCTGTGTAGGAAATGTGCCAGTGACATTTTCCAGGTAGGTTTGTTGGGAATGCAGAGGGTGGAAAAGGTTTCCCTCGTCTCCAAACCCAGTGCTTCACTTTGAGGTGAATTTCTTTAGAAAGCTTTAGAAGGTTGCATTTGTTAAAAAAGAAAAAAAAGAAAAAGTTTTTTTTAAAGTGATTTGCTTTGTGCTTTGCTGTCAGCCTTCTGCTCTCAAATCTAATTTTATTTCAATACTAAGAATCATATTTGTTTAAAAAAATGGAATCTGTTTCAAAATCTTGGGCAGTAAATGAATTACTGCCCAAGACATTAATGCTGGAGTTTCTAGCTGGAACTTCTGGTTATGAAAAAGCAGCTTGTGCTGAAAACAGCCCATTGCACTGGACCGTGGTGGCCCACGTTTTCAGACCACTTGCTCATAAGGCCCTGCGGGGTGATCTGGGGCAAGCTGAAGACAGGAGTTGATATTGTTTGTAGTGACAGAGGGGGAGAGAAAACCTGAGGAGAGCTACCTATGGCGCTACTCAATCCCTCTTTTCTTGCTTGGCAAGAACAGGCCTCTAACCCGTACCTGCCCACAAGAGGAGGCACCACCGTGGCCTCCGGGGGCCGGTTCCGCTGCCCATCCTGTAGACACGAAGTGGTTTTGGACAGACACGGGATCTATGGGCTTCAGAGGAACCTGCTGGTGGAAAACATCATTGACATCTACAAGCAGGAGTCCACCAGGTATGGTTCGTCTGTGTATCAGACATGCTCGACGCTTGTTTTTATTGTTTGTTTTAGCGGGTCACTCTACTGAATGCTTATTCGCCAATCATGAGCTAATTGTTTTATGGGGAAATGTTTTTCCGAGTCAGTCTTTCCCAGTGGGAGTGAGAGTTCCTCTTGGGAGGAGAGGAGGAAACTGATGCCGGTGCCTTTGTATCGATTTAAGAATGAAATAACTCATTAACACTAATCTAGTTCAGATGGTGTTATTGCAAGAGGCATAATACTGCCCCCACCCCCAGCCTTGTGCTGTGTGTCAGTCGCTCAGTTGTGCCTGAGTCTTTGTGACGGCATGGACTGGGGCCCACCAGGCTCCTCTGCCCATGGCATTCTCCAGGCAAGAATACTGGAGTGGGTTGCCATTCCCTTCTCCAGGGGATCTTCCTGACCCAGGGATCGAACCCAGGTCTCCTGCATTTGTAGGTAGATTCTTCACCATCTGAACCACTAGGGAAGCGCAACTTGTACCACCATCCCTTGTAGATGTTTCCGCATGTCACAGGTCCTTCACAGCTCCGGAGTCTACACAGCCAAAAAACTAGAGCACAGAACTCTACAGAAAATGAAACAGAAATGGCATCTTCCAAGATCAGCCCATTTATTAGTTTAGACAGTCTCACTTTAAAATTACTTAGAGGATAATAATAAAAACAAAACCCTCTAACAGAGTTAGTCATGGTATTGACTCTGGAAAGTAGCAAAGCAAGGCAGACTTCCAGGCTTTAGCAACTTAAGAGTTTGGAGACATGGGAGGAAAAAAAATATGGAGCTCAGGTTATGTTTCCCTATTCTCTAGGTTGTTCTTACTGTATACTCTTGGCATGTACCTGCTTATTGACACGCAGCATCTACATCAGTCATTTTTTATTTTTTTGAAAAGGGCATTTTTATTCACTGAATCACACTGGCTATAGAATTCCTTTCCTAGAGACAGCACTGCAGGAGTCCATTCCTAGAAGGCCTGGTGTGAAGGGCCCTTTTTCAACTGTACACAAGTTAGTCTGGTCCACAACGCTTGATAGCGATACTGGGACCATCTAGAAATGACCTCACTGTGCTTCCTCGTAGGAGACACAGATTCATGGAACATCTGCCGGGCTCGAAGAGCCTGGGGCTCTTAGAAGGAAAGCTGTTCCATAAATAGAACATATAATTATTATAATCGCTATGGCTATTCATTTCTGCTTAAGATTCAAAACTAAATTAGATAGTGCCACAATATAGATGGCACTGGAAGAATTGCTGATGATAGACTGAGTCAGCAAGTTCCCCGGCTTCCAAAATCTCTTGAGAAGGAAAGCACCACTGTTATAATTAAGATCTGATCTCCTTTTATTTCATTACTTTAAGATACATACATCTATCTACTTTAAGATAGGTACACTGTCTCTTAAAAAGTTAGTCGACCAATTAATAACCAACTGATTCTTATGGCTGTTTATATAACATCTGATTCAGTGTCTGAGACAGTGCCTTACACAGAATAGTTGCTCCCTAAGTGCCTGCCAGATGACCAAGCGACACCATAAATTTTCCTACACATTCTACTTACTGCAATAGTTTTCTGTTTTGCTGTCTGCCACAGTGAGAGTTTGAATGATGTGAAATAATAACTGTAACTGTTACATAATCCAGAGAAGAGGAGATGTTAGCATTTGTAGCATGAGTAAAGCAAGACACAGGCTGGTTTTAATTTTAAAGTCAGTGAAGCACACCTGCCAAAAAATGATGTGCAGGTGGGCAAATTGTATAAAAACAATGAACCAAATTTCCAGTATCGAAACTCAGAGCTGAGTAGACTATTGGTGCTTTTGTGATTCTCAAATTCTTCTTATGCTACTGCTTCTTACCTCAGACTTGCTTTGGGGGCATTTTTAATTGGTAGCAGAACCACCAATTGTGCACAGGGCTTGGGCACATGTTTGGACATAAACACAGTTCCTGAGGGCTGGCAGCTTTACCAGCCCAGAACCCTAAGCCTCAGGGTACAAGAGGAGACTCTGAAATCACTTGGATATACAGAGTGAGATAAACCCTGGCCCACATTGGAGTGGAGGCAGAAAGGGCAGGTGCTGGTCAACTCTGGCCTCCCACAGAATGGCTAGAAATTGTAGATCTCGACAAAGCCTGGCCTTCTTTTTTGGGGATGGGAGGCCCTCTGTGAAATGCAGCATGTGGGATCTTAATTCCCTGACCAGGGATCAAACTCATGCCCCCTGCAGTGAAGCATGGAGTCTTCCATGCTGGACCATCAGGGAATGCCCAACCTGGCTTTCTTATCGAGCCTTCTACCGGGTGCTGAACTAGCCGCAGTTTGGGGGTAGAGGTGGGGTGATGAGAGAAGGAACTAATTTCACCAATATTAATAATGAACATGATTAAAGTGAAAGTGTTAGTCGCTCAGTCCTGTCTGGATTTTTGTGACCCCATGGACTGTAGCCTGCCAGGCTCCTTTGTCCATGAGATTTCCCAGGCAAGAATACTAGAGTGGGTTGCCATTCCCTTTTCTGGGGAATCTTCCCAACCCAGGGATCAAACCAGGTCTCCTGCATTGGAGGCAGATTCTTTATCATCTGAGCCACCAAGGAAGCCAATGAACATGATAATTAACTTTAAAATACAGTAAGCCAAACTAATTATGTGTTGAATATGTATCAGCCACTGTTCAGGGTGTTATACATATGAATCATGTATAATTCTTTAATTTTTACAGTCTTGTGAGATTGTGATTATTATTGTTGTTGTTCAGTGGCTCAGTCCTATCCAACTCTTTGTGACCCCATGGACTGCTGCACACCAGGCTTCCCTGTCCTTTACCATTTCCCAGAACTTGCTCAAACTCATGTCCAATAAGTCAGTGATGCCATCCAACTATCTCATTCTCTGTTGTCCTCTTCTCCTCCTGCTTTCCATCTTTCCCAGCATCAGGGTTCTTTTCTAATGAGTTGGCTCTTTGCATCAGGTGGCCAAAATATTGGAGCTTCAGCGGTAGCATCAGTCCTTCCCATGAATATTCAGGACTGATTTCCTTTACGATTGACTGGTTGGATCTCCTTGCTATCTGAGAGACTTTCAAGAGTCTTCTCCAACACCACAGTTCAAAAGCATCCTTTCTTCAGCACTCAGCATTCTTTATGGTCCAACTCGCATATCCATACATGAATACTGCAAAAATCATAGCTTTGACTATATGGACCTTTGTTGGCAAGGTAATCTCTCTGCTTTTTAATATGCTATCTAGGCTGGTCATAGATTTTCTTCCAAGGAGCAAGCGTCTTTTAATTTCATGGCTGCAGTCACCATTTGCAGTGATTTTGGAGCCCAAGAAAATAAAGTCTCTCACTGTTTCCACTGTTTCCCCATCATTTGCCATGAAGTGATGGGACCAGATGCCATGATCTTAGTTTTCTGAATGTTGAGTTTTAAGCCAACTTTATCACTTTCCTCTTTCACTTTCATCAAGAGGCTGTTTAGTTCCTCTTCACTTTCTGCCATAAGGGTGGTGTCCTCTGCATATCTGAGGTTATTGTTATTTCTCCCAGCAATCTTAATTCCAGCTTGTGCTTCTTCCAGACCAGCATTTCGCATGATGTACTCTGAATATAAGTTAAATAACCAGGGTGACAATATACAGCCTTGACGTACTCCTGCCTCAATTTTGAACCAGTCCATTGTTCCATGTCTGGTTCTAATTGTTGCTTCTTGACCAGCATACAGGTTTCACAGGAGGCAGGTCAGGTGGTCTGGTATTTCCATCTCTTGAAGAATTTTCCACAGTTTGTTGTGATCCACGTAGTCAAAGGCTTTAGCGCAGTCAATAAACCAGAAGTAGATGTTTTTCTGGAATTCTCTTGCTTTTTTGATGATCCAACAGATGTTGGCAATTTGATCTCTGGTTCCTCTGCCTTTTCTAAATCCAGCTTGAACATCTGAGAGTTCACGGTTCCTGTACTGTTGAAGCCTAGCTTGGAGAATTTTGAGCATTACTTTGCTAGTATGTGAAATGAGTGCAACTGTAGTAGTTTGAACATTTCTTGACATTGGGATGAAATTCTTTGGCACTGCCTTTCTTTGGGATTGGAATGAGAAGTGACCTTTTCCAGTCCTGAGGCCACTGCTGAGTTTTCTGAATTTGCTGGCACATTGAGTGCAGCACTTTAACAGCATTGTCTTTTCGGGTGTGAAATAGCTCAGCTGGAATTCTATCACCTCCTGTAGTTTTGTTTGTAGTGATGCTTCCTAAGGTTGTAGTGATTATTATTATCACCTTATTAAAAATTTTAAATATTTTATCCTGGTGGCTGAGTGGTAAAGAATCTGCCTGCAATGCCAGAGATGCCTCCTGCACAGGAGACATAGGTTTGATCCCTGGGTCAGGAAGATCCCCTGGAGAAGGAAATGACAACCCACTCCAGTATTCTTGCCTGGAGAATCTAGTGGACAGAGAAGCCTGACAGGCTACAGTCCATGGGATTACCAAAGAGTTGGACACGACTTAGTGACTAGACAACAGCAATGACAACTCAAAGCAATTTCTGTGCGTATACATAATTTTAAGCATTCCAGTAGCACTGCAAGGCCTCTAAAGAGAGCAACATTCCCGGCCCTACCATCTCTCAGCCGCTAAGCCTCACCTCCCAGAGTCAGCCATGTTTGTTTCTTTCCGTTTTTCTTCTGCCGTTTATCACCTAGAGCCCTGTGTCCACTACTAGTAGCTCCTCTCCCTGGATTTTTCCGTTTTAGACATTACTTACTGACTTCACTGAAGGCAATGAGGGCTAAACCCTTTCATGGTTAGGCTTCACTTTCTATGATACATTTACTTTCCCCTGGGATGAATCCCTTGTTTCCTAGATCCTTTGTCATCTCCTTTATTGGTTTACTCTATTGTTTTTGTGGAGCACATCCTTAAGTAATCCTCTAAAGTGTACAAAAAGTCCCCCTTTCAGCCCTCCCCACACTCTCACCTTCCAGGTGCCAGGGCTCTGCAATCCCAGGGCCTTTACAGGGAAACTTGTAAAACTGAGGCAGTTTGCTTCCTGCTTGCTTCTCTCAAGAAGGCTATCAGCAGAACCAAGATGCTGTTCAAACAGGTGACTTCTCTTTGTCAGATGTTCACAATTTCCAGCATTTGCCTGCCATCTCTTCTTTGCTGTCACCTTGCTCATTTTTTGTCCTTACTGATTTCTACCTTTTTATTCCCTTACTCTCATTTTAGTGGGATTTCAGCAGGAAATGTAAATAAGCAAATGCCTATGTTATCCTGGCATATTTAATTAGAAGACCCCTAGTCCAATTTTCAGATATGAGGAAAGGCTGAGCCTGAAACAGTTGAAGGAACTTGCCTAAGGCCCCGAAGCCCACCACATGGTGAAACTGAACTGGGCTTAATTAAGCTTTGAGATCAGTTTGACTCTAAAGGTGATGCCTGAAATGTCAGCACCAGAGGCCCATCCTTCAGGAAACTCCAGGATGGTCCCAGAAGCCCCAGAGAGCAGAGGGGGCAGGCTACAGACTCCCAGAGACCAGTCTGCATGGGACAGTAGGGAGGACACAGCTGGCATTTGACTCTGAGTCCTAAACCACAGCGAAGAGCTCAGCCACGCTCACCTCATGAAACTGCCTTTATATCTTTATTCTATGCACCATGTCTGTCCCAAGTCTGTTACGTGTTGTGAGGTGTCTGAATGTTTTCCTTCCACACCCAGGTGTAAGTGGAGGATGCCCCTCAGGCTGTGCAGCCACACTGAACAAGAAAAGCCTAATAAGGAATATTTCAGGCAGTCCTTGGTCTGTATTGCCAAAAGTCATCACAATCAACAACTACATGAACAGCCTGTGGCTGTTTCCACATTTTCAGCATTGCACACACTGCAAATGTCTGAGCTCTACAACACTGTCTCTGGTCAGAGCTGCTGACTTCGGAACAGCACATGGGACAAAGGCCACCTTTGGGAAATATCTCGGCAGAAGGGCATCAGCAGTACCATCTCCGATGAAATGTGCTTCAGACTCTCACTGACACTTATTCCGAGGTGGAGAGACACAGGAGGGAAGGTTTTAGAGGTGGTGAGGCCTCTGATGATGCAAAGACCAAATCACCACTCCTAGTCTCTAGCTAACCCCTGGAGGCCTTTGTCATCTATTCTTAAGATATTTATTTATTTGGCTGCACCAAGTGTGAGTTGTGGCACTCAGGATCTTTAGTTGCAGCATGAGGCTCTTAGTTGAGACATGTGGGATCTAGTTTCCTGACCAGGGATTGAACATGGGCTCCTTACATTGGGAGCACAGAGTCTTAGCCACTGAACCACCAGGGAAGTCCCACCTTTGTCATTTAGAAATGTAGTCTTCAAGATGTTGTCTGGTCTCTTCCTTGGTCACTAAGGGGAGTCAAGTGACCAAGCTCTCCCCATTGTTCACATGCCTTCTCTAGAGGAGCCGTGTTACTTTAGAGCATGGGGAATACTGGCAAATTCCCTTCCACCTCTCACTCAGACATCCAGCAAATATTTACTGAGTGCCCACTCTATGCAAGGCACTGTTTTTGGCACTGGGAACCCAGCAAAAGAAGACAACCCATGACCTCTGCCCTCTTGGAGCTCACGTCCCATTGGCGGAAACAGACAGATAATAATAATATATATAATGGGATAGCGCATACGTGCTCAGTCGCTTAAGTCATGTCCAACTCTTTTGTGACCCCATGGACTATAGCCTGCCAGACTCCTCTGTCCATGGGATTTCCCAGACAAGAATATTGGAATGGGTTGTCATTCCCTTCTCCAGGGGATCTTCCCAACCAAGGGATTAACCCACGTCTCCTGCATTGCAGGCAAACTCTTTACCACTGAGCCACCTGAGAAGCCCCATAATGGGACAATACTCAGTCATTAAAAAGAATGAAATATTGCCATCTGCAGCAACATGGATGGACATAGAAAAATACTATACTTAGTGAAGTAAGTCAGATAGAGCAAGATATTTTATGTTATCACATATGTGGTATCAAAAAAAATAATATAAATGAATCTACATACAAACTATACCTTTACAAACTGGAAGGAGACTCACATCAGACATAGAAAACAAACTAATGGTAACCAGAGGGGAAAGGAAAGGAGGAGGACTAAATTAGGAGTATGAGATTAACAGATACAAACTGCTATACAAAAAATAGATAAGCAACAAGCATTTACTGAAAACCACAGGGAATATATTCAGTATCTTGTAATAACCTTATCATGGAAAATAATCTGGAAAAAATACATATAAAACTGAATCACTCTGCTGTACATACCTGAAACTAACACAATACTGTAAATCAAGTATACTTCAATAAGATAAAAATTCAGTCCCAAATCTGAGATGCTTCTAAATAATGTGTTAGGGAAAATGAGGAAAACTTTTGAACTTGTATTTAAATTTTTCAAACACTTGTGAAAACTATTAACAGCCTCGGGCTTTGGATAGGTCACATCCAAATTCCAGATTTCGTATAAGTAGGCTCTACTTCCAGTAGGCTGGACCCCCCACCATGGTCTCCAGAGGGAGCCTAAAACACTATAGATGACGCAATTTTGATCTTGATGTAACACCTAAGCCTCCCTGATGGTCAGGAGAGCATACGGCTGTGTGAACTGGGCTCCTCCAGGTGATTCTGCAGCCAACAGTTTATCCTTAAGTACCAATGACTTGTCACTGCCCTTCTCTGCCTCTTCATAGCTTGATCATCGTCTCACTAGCACATACAAACCCAATGCCCATTATTACCTTGGCAGCTCTGAAAAGTTTTGGTTGGTGCTGACCTATTGGGAAAACTGAAACTTGGGAATTATCTGTGAAATTTGCACTTCCGGTTTACCACCACATCCCAGAACAGCATTTTGCATTTTCCTTTTTGCCTCAAGTATTCAGTATAATTGTTCACATCCACTGAGCACAGACTACCTACTCTTAACCACTGCTGAGTCCTCAGGAAGTTTAATTTTCTGGGCTAATGGTAGGAGGGGACCCAAACAAATTAACAAAGCACTCGCTGACCTTTCTTCTCTTACATACAACTACTTCCAACCAGCACGGAGGTGAATGATCAGACATCTAGGCTTCCCCAGCCCAGACCTCTCATTCCTCCTGCAGGGGCCAGAGGCCACAAGGGTGGGGAGATGGGCCTCAGAGCTAGTGCACACTTAAGATTTCATTTTCAGCTGCCTCCTCTTCTTTACCTGGATTTGTAAAATGTCTTTTGAGAGACTCGTGAATTTGGTGCTGAAGCGGCGCCTAAGAATCCAGTGTTCAACTTGCAGGAGTTGCATTAGCTGGTTTTTAAATCTTGAAATCAGCCATGGAGAAGCCCTCACACCACAGAAACTGGCAAAAACTACAAGTCAGAGTTTCCATGTCCTCACCCCCAGGCTGGTTAAGTTGGTTAATTTGTCAGGATGCTGCTGCTAAACCTGTAGGGAATTTGGAGGGCTCTGAGCACATGAAAGGGGCCCTGGTAGTTGCTGGTGTAGGGTTGCTGGGGGTACGTTGGGGTTGGGGAGGGAGGTTCAGCCAACCACGCTCAGCTATGCCACAACCTGAGCTGATTCATCCACCTTACCTCCTCCCAGACCAGAAAAGAAGTCCGACCAGCCCATGTGTGAGGAGCATGAAGATGAGCGCATCAACATCTACTGTCTCAACTGCGAAGTGCCCACCTGCTCTCTGTGCAAGGTCTTCGGGGCGCACAAAGACTGCCAGGTGGCTCCCCTCACTCACGTGTTCCAGAGGCAGAAGGTAACACGCCCTCCTGCCCCTCCTCCAAAGCCCCTTCCAAGTGTGATTGAAGGAGAGAGGCCCACAGGCCGGAGCAGAGGGCCCAGAGGCTGCGGGGGAGGGGAGAGCACTGGCAGAGCCGAAAGGACTACTGCATGCCCGGGAGGGCAGTGGGCAAGGTGGGGTGCAGAGGGTCAGGAAGGGGTGTGGAGGGGAAAGGTCGCTATTTTTCCACCATTAGAGGTTGCTGAAGATGCATACTATTCTGGGGTCCAGTCCCAGCTCAAGCTGCTCAAACACTGAGGTTCAGCCCATAGGAAATAAAAGGATAACTTCTTACTCCAGTCTAAGAATATTTTTCTTTGTTCCTCAACCAAAGATTCCTTTGGCCCTCCTCAAGGCCTCTTCTCCCTCACTCCTATCTGGTGTAGTTACAATGACTGGCATTTTGTTAAATGTTTCCTTAGGCTAGTCCTCATGCCTGGGTTAAATTGACCCCCTAGGTCAGCCTGGAAGGCCCCCTTTGGGTCTGACACATGCCACCCTTGCACCCCCCACTCCAGGGCCTCAGCATCACCCCCTCATTAAGAGCAATTTTGGGGTGTCTCAGCTTATCGCTAACCTGCCAGCCTACGGCCCACAGGAAGGTAGGAACTTACCCATTTGATGCAAATGAACGAGGGGTTGTGGGCTCAGAGAGCTGTGACCGAGTCTTAGCATCTAGGATTTGAGCAGCTCCACATCTCGGCTTCTTCCTCTAAGAATCACAGATTCCACAGTAGTGTTTTACTGAGCAAATATAGAACTGGAATCAAATTTGGAAGTCAAACCTTTGGGCAACACCAGTTACAACCAGTGAGTACTAAACTGCTAAAGAAGCAGGATTGAGTAAAATAGCTGTACAGTTATTTATTGTCCCATCCACTTATGACTTACCCGCCTTTTCCTTTTACCTGCCCCTCCCCAAAGTCACAGCCTATTAGAACTGAATGGTACCTGGGTCACACCATTCCCCTCAGAGCCCTGAGACCATGAGGGATGGACAGAGGTAGGCTGACAGGACTTCTGTTCTGCTCCTGTTTGGCCAAAGCAGCATTATTTGATCCATTGGGATTATATATTAGCTCCCATTTGGAAAAAGGGTTCTGCAGCTTTAAAATGTTTTACAACCACTGTTCTGGTCCAGTCCTCTTACTTTATGTGTGAGACAAGTAGGGTCCAAACTGATTACATGGTTTGCCCAACACCATAGAGAAGCTAAAGGCCGAATTGGACCAAGCATGTAGGTTTCCTGAGTCCCATTCATTCCCTAAGTATGAACAGTGAAATTGTTTCAGGTCAAAAGAGTCTGAGGGGAATTTTAAGCTGAAAAAATGTTTTCCCCTAGAAACAGTGGAATGTTAGTTTCAAATCTGTAATGACTGAGTCTAATATATGAGTATTTGTTTGCATCTAGCACAGAGAAGGGTGTATCACAGGTATTTGGTGAATAAATGAAATATTTCCCTAGTAAAACTAATCCTGAAGGCTTCCTGGTGGTCCAGTGGCTAAGAATCCACCTGCTTGTGCAGGGTACATGGGTTCAATCCCTGGTTGGGGAAGATCCCACATGCCGTGGAGCTACTAAGCCCATGTGCCACAACTACTTCTCACGCTCTGCAACAAGAGAAGCCACTGCAATGAGAAGCCTGTGCACCACAACAAAGAGTAGCCTGCACTCGTGGCAACTAGAGGAGGCCTGCATGGAGCAACAAAGACCCAGCATAGCCAAAAATAAATATGTAAATCTTAAAAAAAAAAAAAAAAAAAACTGATCCTGAGCTGCGCAATAATTCAAATAATTAAAGGTTCAAATAATTCATGTTGGACCCCTGATGTCACATATTGGTCTCCATTCAATTTATAAACAGTTCTTAGAATTATTTAGCTTGATTGTGCTATTCGCTGTCTATGGCCTATAATTCAGTGTTCTTAATGTTTTTGGCAGGGTCACAGTCTTCATTAAGAATTTGACGAAAACTGTGAAGCTTCTTCCCAGACAAATGCATTTATACACCCATCCTTCCAGGATTTTATTTATAAGATTAGGAGGTTCTCAGATCCTCCAGCATCACTGTTCCTCACTAGGGGGTTCCATGGACCCTATATTGAGAACTCATGAGAACAGTACTAAGGTGAACCCATAATCAGTGGGGGACTAGAAAGCCCCTAAAATCTTGAATCCCTCTTTTCTTTCCATTAGTCCGAGCTCAGTGATGGCATTGCTGTCCTCGTGGGAAGCAACGATCGGGTCCAGGGGGTGATCAGCCAGCTGGAGAGCACCTGTAAGACGATTGAGGTGAGTCAAGTAGCTTCAAGGGAGGGTAAGCCACGCCTAAGCTCCTTAGGTTTTGTGGTTCCCTCGACACAACCGTAGAAATCCCTGCTCCAACATTTCAGTCTTTCCTTATGCAATGACCTCCCTTCTGCATGCGTGCGTGCTAAGTTGCTTCAGTCATGTTCAACTCTTTGCAACCCTATGACCATAGCCCACCAGGCTCCATTGTCCATGGGATTCTCTGGGCAGTGGCTGCCTTGCTGTCTTCCATGGGATCTTCCTGATCCATGGATCGAACCCACGTCTCTTATGTCTCCTGTGTTGGCAGGTGGGTTCTTTACCACTAGCACCACCTGGGCAGCCCCAACCTCCTTTCTGATGTGTCTCTAAAATATTCACCTCCTGGCACAGGAAGAGAAAATACCCCGTGAGGCAACAAGGCAGATTTTACCACATTGATCAAGGTGGTGGTTACATGTGGTGCTGTTTCTTGGACAACCCCATTTTAAAGGGTTAGCTATAGGAAATAGCAATTTTGGGACTTCCCTGGTAGTCCAGTGGTTAAGACTCTGAACTTCCAATGTAGGGGCTTTGAGTTCAATCCCTGGTCCAAGAACTAAGATCTCACATGCCACATGGCATGGCCAAATTTAAAATAAAAAATCAATTTCCAAGTAATGACAATGAGTATTGTTAGAGCAAAAGTTTTTTGTGGGAATCCAAATGGTCTTAAGAAATGCTGTTTGGTACTTTAGAAAAGTCATGTGCAGATCTGAGCTGCATGGTGACGTTGTTTAGTCTCTAAGTCGTATCTGATGTTTGCAACCCCACTGACCGTAGCCTGCCGGCCTTCTCTGTCCATGGGATTTCCCAGGCAAGAATGCTGGAGTGGGTTACCGTTTCCTTCTCCAGGGAATCCTCCTGACCCAGGTACTGAACCTGCGTCTCCTGCATTGGCAGACAGATTCTTTACTGCTCAGCCAGCAGTGAAGCCCAGTGTTCCATTTACCTGTATTCTTAGAAAATGTGTATTGCTATATGCATGTCTTTTAATTTTATAAATGGTATGGTGTCATAATTCTCATTCTGCTTAATATTTTTTTAATTAAGCATTATGCTTTAAGATCTATTCACATTTACATTCATTCCTTCAGTTTTCTCCTGGGAAAATAGAGCAAAGTATCCATTTTATAGAGTTTAACCATGAGCAGTCAAATAAGCATAAGCATAATGCTTAGCACAGTGCCTGGCATATGGAGAGTGCCTGATAAATACCCTAATCTGACCATTTTATTGCTTGAAAGGTGAATTCTATCAAAAGGTAAAGGCCTGTTCCTAGATGACTTCAGGACATCATCTCATTTTAGATTTACATATCATTGAAGTCAGTATCCTCTCTTCTCCATACTCATATTCCTGAAAAGACTCATGATGGATTTGGAACTGGTTTATAGAAGGAAAGTTTCCTCTTGGTGAAGAGCTCAAAGAGATTTTGAAATGGACAAACTATTTTTTTTTTTTTCCTTTTCCCTTATTCACAGAAAAGGCCAAATACAACTTTATCATTAGGCCATGAATCAGCACTTGGTGTGGTACCACCCTGAGTCTTGAGTGTATAAATAGGAGTGTGTTGCTTGTTTGCAGTGAGTTCATCTCTATACAGAGAGTTCATCTCTATACAGAGAAGGTCTCTACTCAGACCTTCATCAGAGACCTCCATCAGGGGAATGGGCTTTCTGTCTGGATGTTGAGGCTAGAAAACAAAAACAAGAAAAGCCCTGGGTGTCGCACTGCCGTTGAGAAAGTGCAAAGGTCTTAGCTCCATTTAGACAGCATCAGAGGACACTGAGGACGAGAAGAGATGTGACAGCAGGTTTTCTTCCTGGAGGCTGGTTAGTGGCACAGAAGGAAGCAGCTGGTTTTTCTTTCATTGCGAACAAGATGAGAAGGAACAGGTTTGGAGCTCTGCCCACAGGAAGGAGTTAGTGTCAATATCAGGATGAACTTTCTGGCAATGAAGGTCAGCATTATCACCCCTCTTATTCCTAACAAAAACAGTGGGTGAATAGACACCCTTTTACAAGTATTTTCACAGTTCCCTGGAGGAACATGTGTCATCGTCCCCCTCCAGGCTTCAAAATGAGTCTGCAAATTGGTATGTGTGTGTGTTAAGTCACTCAGTCATGTCCGACTCTTTGCACCCCCATGGACTGTAGCCCACCAGGTTCCTCTGTCCATGGAGTTCTCTAGGCAAGGGTACTGGAGGGGGTTGCTATTCCCTTCTCCAGGGGATCTTCCCAACCCAGGGATCGAACCCAGGTCTCCTGCATTGCAGGTGGATTCTTTACCTTCTGAACCACCAGGGAATTGGTAGGAGGTTTAAAAGTGTCCATCCCTTTTATTTGCTTAATTCACTTCTGGAATTTTAACTTAAGATGAAAAAATGGTATATAAATGGGGCAGAATGTCTGTATTCATAAATAACTCCAGATACATTCAGAGGGGGAAAATGGCAGAAACCTGAAGTCTAAGAGTAGTAAATAGTGGAACTACAAGTGATTTTCAAGGCCTCCCTTACATATTCCTGTACTTCTCATGTTTCTAAAATGAGCCTGAGATTTTTAAAATAACCAGTAGAGTAAGGGGAAAAAGAATACATGAATGAATATGGCTCAGATAAGCACACTTCTTTCAGATCAGTTTAAGTGGCTCACTTGGAAATGTACGGGTTGGCTCAGAGCCCCAGGAGATCTTAGACTTTATGATTCCTACCTGGGCTCCAAAATCACTGCAGATGGTGTCTGCAGCCATGAAATTAAAAGACACTTGCTCCTTGGAAGAAAAGCTACAACCAACCTAGACAGTATATTAAAAAGCAGAGACATTACTTTGCCGACAAAGGTCCATCTAGTCAAAGCTATGGTTTTTCCAGTAATCATGTATGGATGTAACAGCTGGACCATAAAGAAAGTTGAGTGCCAAAGAATTGATGCTTTTGAGCTGTGGTGTTAGAGAAGACTCTTGAGAGTCCCTTGGACAGCAAGGAGATCCAACCAGTCCATTCTAAAGGAAATCAGTCCTGAATATTCATTGGAAGGACTGATGCTGAAGCGCCAATACTTTGGCCACCTGAAGTGAAGAACTGACTCACTGGAAAAGACTCTGATGCTGGGAAAGATTGAAGGCAGGAGGAGAAGGGGATGACAGAGGATGAAATGGTTGGATGGCATCACCAACTCGATGGACATGAGTTTGAGTAAGGTGTGGGAGTTGGTGATGGATTGGGAAGCCTGGCGTGCTGCAGTCCATGGGGTCGCAAAGAGTTAGACGTGACTGAACTGACAACTGATGCAAATATCCTGCATTTGAAGAGGCCTTGAGTGCTGAGACAGTTACAGACGGCCCTACCATGCACCTGGAATCACTAAGGTGACAGTCTGCAGAGCCAGGACCACCCCCCAGGCCCACCAGCAGGGCAGCACATAGTGAGGCACATGAGGGTCTCCCCTGTCAAGCAGGTAAATTCTGTACCAGGGCCGGGGTCCCAGAGTGTCTCTTTCTCCTGTCCTTCCTGGTTTAGTTGTTTCTCTTTCTGGTTCCGTTCACCACCTGCCTGGAAACATCTTCTGAGAAGCCGTGCTGGCTCCCAGCGAAAGGGTGGGGCAGTGTTGTTGAAGCATTCTCTTTTCTGATTGATGAAGAGCACACAGGGACGGAACTAGAGCAGCCCTAGGGGTGGGCACCATCCTTCCCTAATTACACACCCTCTCCCTGTGGGGCCCTGACACCTGCCCTTTGAGTGTAGCCCATTCCTTGTGATGTCTAATTTTGTCCCTAATCACATAATGTCTTGCAGGGTTAGGCTGGGCAAGCACCCAGCCTAGGACCAGCCCCTGAGATGCTGAGCTTAGAGTCAGACCCACTCGGGATTCTTGTTACGCTTTACAAATCACATGTGCCACTGATGTGAGCTTGAGTGGCGACGGGAGTGGCTTTGAGATGGACTGCGGTCATGAAGGGCAGTCTGAACTGAGTCGTGGGGAGTGGCACTCCCTTTTTGCTGTGGGCTGAAGGTAGATGAAGGAACCGTGGTCTCTTAGTCCTCCTGACTCTGAGACATTCTCAGAGCTCGCGATGGCAGGTTGTTGGAGGGCCTTCTGGGCTGTTCTAGACGAGCCCAGCATGATCTAAAGCTGCATTTACCTCTCTAGACCTGGAGCTCTTCTGGGACGGACTGGGACAGGGAGGGGGCTGCTGGTGGGGGTCGAGAATTGCACTGCCTCAGGAGCTCTCTGCTTCCAGAAACATGTGCTTGACTTTCATTCCTCATTCCTGGAAAATGTTCCTTCCCTCTTGTCTTTACAAAAGGCAACCCTCCTGTTGTTCTTTGGTGCTCAGTTTTGTCCCACTCTTTTCGACCCCTTGCATTGCAACACACCAGGCTTCCCTGTCCTTCACCATATCCCGGAGTTTGCTGAAACTCATGTCCACTGATTTGATGATGCCATCCAACCATCTTGTCCTCTGTTGTGCCTTTCTCCTCTTACCCTCAATCTTTCCCAGCATCAGGGTCTTTTTTAATAAGTCAGCTCTTCGCATCAGGTGGCCATAGTATTGGAGCTTCAGCGGCAGCATCAGTCCTTCCAATGGATATTCAGGGTTGATTTCATTTAGGATTGACTGGTTTGATCTCCTTGCTGTCCAAGGGACTCTTAAGAGTCTTCTCCAGCACCACAATTTGAAAGCATCAATTCTTTGGCGCTTGGCCTTCTTTATGGTCCAACTGTCACATCCATACATGACTACTGAAAGGTCACAGGGAAACCAACAGAGCAGGCTATTTGCACTAGCCCTCCCCAGGCAGCCAGGCTAGAAATAATCTTGTTCCGTGTGAATGCCCATCTAGGGGAAACAGCTAAAAATATTTGATCTTGAGCTTTTCCAGTATCTGAAAACCACCACCTTTAATAAAATCCTCCAATGATTTTGCAATGACAAGAAATCCATTATATCCAAAACAGTGATTTTTTTTTCTCCTTTTTTTGGCCATACCACACAAGCATGTAGGATCTTAGTTTCCTGACCAGGGACTGAACCCGTGTCCACTTCATTGGCAGTACAGAGTCTTATCCACTGGACTGCCAGAGAAGTCCCTCCAAAACAGTAGTTTTACCTGAACAGCTTTGAGACATTGTCCATGCAGCTACAAATATGAAGTAATGAATATAATAACAATCATTTTAATAAGCAGGCCAGAATTTTTAAAGCAGCCTAACAGATGCTTAAAGAACATATTTCAGAGGTGTGAATTTTAGCTGTGCCACTTAATGATATAACCTTGGGCAAGTTACTTCTGCTTCCTGTCCCTCACCTGCTTCAGTGGTACAGGAGGGTCAATAAACTCCTTATAGTGTTGCTGTGATCACTAAGTGGGGTAAGAGGCACATGCTGGGGGCTCCCAAAGTGTTACCTTGTATTGTTCTCACACCCCGCGTGGAAAGAGCACACTTCACCTAATGATGCTAATAATCATTTGAGCTACTGGAGCATCTTTTAAGTGGTGTTAGAGTAAGGCTTCAAGATCTTGACCAATTATGATGGCAGGGTGAAGCAGCTCCCTGCAGTGGGAAAAACTGAAAATGAATGGAAGTAGGTATTAACTCTACGCTTTGGGGCTTTGTGATAACTTGAAATATTGGCGACAGAGGGAGGCTGGGCCCCTTCCAGGAAAGGTGCCAACTCTTCACAGCAGACTGGAGTGAGTGAAACAGCTGCTTGGCTGGCCTTGAGCTGGTCTTGTGGTTTCAGTGACTCGAGGGGCTCAAGTCAGGGCTGGTACACCTGACCCTCAGACATTGGAGGGTTTCTCAAGGATCTTATAAATGATCTGGACTAGCCCAGAAAACCTCTAATGCCAGGAACCCCTTAAGTTATAGCATAATTATTCTTCCAACATGAAGTGGGTGGCAACATCATGTGGTGGGAAAGAGTCTAAGTTTGAGAGTCCTGAGACCCCTGGCTATTGAACAGAGTTCTTTTGCTAATGCTGCACAGAGGTGCTGAGCTGGTGGGGGAGAGGCTGAACACCAACCTATGTCCCTTGAGAGGTGGTGGTTTTCTAATTTGTCTGCCCCGTTTCTAGGGAAGCCTGTCAGAGACCAGGGTTATCATCCTATAGTTTGAATTCATGGGGCTTCTCTCATGTGTTCATGACTAGAATTGGGTTTTACCAATGAGGGGTTGGCCTTGAATTCTTCAGGAGAATCATCCTACTTTAATATAGTTTTTTTCTTGAGCATGATTAACCTACTGTCTGATTTGGGGCAGGTGTCGAGGGGAGAAAGAATGAAACCCTGTTTGGCTTAATGAAGGTAATTTGGAGGTACTGTATGTCAAATGAGGCTAGGTGGACCCCTCCAGACCCAGAGCCGCTGTTTTGAACAAAGGTGTCTGGAAAGTTGAGGAATGTGGTGGAGATATGAATGGGCTGGGTCGAGTCACAGTTGCTCAGTGACAAGTGGTGGGCTCAGAGCTTATCTTCAGCTCTATTTTGGTCACAGAGTCATGCGCCTTACATGGCAAGAGCAGTAGACACAATTGTCTTAGGCTTTCCTGTCATGGCCATGGCACAGTCCCAAGCTGGGACTGACATCACTGGGCTAGAATGTATAATTCACATTTCAGTGCTGTTGATGATCATTCTGAAACTTGCCCCACATAGAAAAAAGTGTTTTATGTATAAAGAGGCACTTCACAGTCTGAAGACTCCAAAGATCTCCACATTTACCCAAAGTTGTAGAGCCTTTGGAACTGCAGAGTCAGAAGGGACCTTAGCAATCATCTAAGCCTGTCTCTTACTGTACAGATTAAAAAAAAAAAAAAAAAAAAAAAACTGTCCTGAGTTAAATGTTGTCCCCGAAATTGCCTAGCTATTTTTTTTCCTAGCTATTTTTTGCTGTTTTCTTTTGAGTGTTGAATGAAGAAGAGGTTTTGAGCATCCACTTAAATACATGCCTTTGGAAGAGAACACAGTATTGATAGAAACTTGTGAGTGAGGGCTGAGGATTCCTAAATACAAGTCATATTTCATTCATCTAGTTGTTCAGACTGTGTTCCTCACATGTACATTATATACCATATTCTGACACATAATGCTTTGAAATAGTGATGAGATAAACAGAAAAAATGTTCCTGCTCTCAAGAAGAGTTTATTCCAGAGGAGGAGTTTAGACAGTAAGACAAATAAGATTGTTTTCAGAGAGGAATAAATGCCAGGGGAAAGGGTGAGCCAATGAAAAGTTTTTAAGGCCCCCTTAGACAACCATTTTGCCTTTTTGCATTTCCTGTTCTTGGGGATGGTCTTGATCCCTATCTCCTGTACAATGTCACAAACTCCATCCATAGTTCTTTAGGCACTCTGTCTATCAGATCTAATCCCTTGACTCTATTTCTCACTTCCACTGTATAATTGCAAGGGATTTGATTTAGGTCATACTTGAATGGTCTAGTGGTTTTCCCTACTTTCTTCAATTTCAGTCTGAATTTGGCAATAAGGAGTTCATGATCTCAGCCACAATCAGCTCCTGGTCTTGTTTTTGCTGACTGTATAGAGCTTCTCCATCTTTGGCTACAAAGACTGATTTTGGTATTGACCATCTGGTGATGTCCATGTGTAGAGTCTTCTCTTGTGTTGTTGGAAGAGGGTGTTTGCTATGACCAGTGCATTCTCATGGCAAAACTCTATTAGCCTTTGCCCTGCTTCATTTTGTACTCCAAGAGCAAATTTGCCTCTTACTCCAGGTATTTCTTGACTTCCTACTTTTGCACTCCAGTCCCCTATGATGAAAAGGACATCTTTTTTGGGTGTTAGTTCTAGAAGGTATTGTAGGTCTTCATAGAACTGTTCAGCTTCAGCTTCTTCAGTATTACTGGTTGGGGCATGGACTTGGATTACTGTGATATTGAATGGTTTGCCTTGGAAACAAACAGAGATCATTCTGTCATTTTTGAGTGCATCAGGTACTGCATTTCGGACTCTCTTGTTGACTATGATGGCTACTCCAATTCTTCTAAGGGATTCTTGCCCACAGCAGTAGATATAATGGTCATCTGGGTTAAATTCACCCATTCCAGTCCATTTTAGTTCTCTGAGACCCAAAATGTCAATGTTCACTCTTGCCATCTCCTGTTTGACCACTTCCAATTTGACTTGATTCATGGACCTAACATTCCAGGTTCCTATGCAACATTGCTCTTTACAGCATCAGAGTTTACTTCCATCACCAGTCATATCCACAACTGGGTGTGGTTTTTGCCTTGGCTCTGTCTCTTCATTCTTTGTGGAGTTATTTCTCCACTGATCTCTGGTAGCATCTTGGGCACCTACCAACCTGGGGTCATCTTTCAGTGTCCTAACTTTTTGCCTTTTCATACTGTTCACGGGATTCTCAAGGTAAGAATAATGAAGTTGTTTGCCATTCCCTTCTCCAGTGGACCACGTTTTGTCAGAACTCTCCACCATGACCTGTTTGTCTTGGGTGGCCCTACACGACATGGCTCATAGTTTCATTGAGTTAGATAAGGCTGCGGTCCATGTGATCAGATTGGTTAGTTTTCTGTGATTGTGGTTTTCAGTCTGTCTGCCCTCTGATGGATAAGGATAAGAGACTTATGGAAGCTTCCTGATGGGGAGAGACTGAATAAGGGGAAACTGGTTCTTGTTCTGATGGGCGGGGCTGGGCTCAGTAAATCTTCAGTAAATTTTCCAGTAGTCATGTATGGATGTGAAAGTTGGACTATAAAGAAAGCTGAATGCTGAAGAATTGATGCTTTTGAATTGTAGTGTTGTAGAAGACTCTTGAGAGTCCCTTGGACTGCAAGTCCATCCTAAAGGTAGTCAGTCCTAAATATTCATTGGAAGGACTGATGCTAAAGCTGAAACTCCAATACTTTGGCCAGCTGATGCAAAGAACTGATTCACTGGAAAAGACCCTGATGCTGGGAAAGATTGAAGACGGGAGGAGAAGGGGACAACAGAGGATGAGATGGTTAGATGGCATCACTGACTCAATGGACATGAGTTTGAGTAAACTCCAGGAGTTGGTGATGGACAGGGAGGCCTGGCGTGCTGCAGTCCATGAGGTCGCAAAGAATCAGACACAACTGAGCAGCTGAACTGAACTGACTGAGTGAATGAAAAGTTAATGATAAAACCTAATAATGCTGCTTTGATTGGCAGGCTATCTACCTACTCTTTAGTATATGATCATCTATTGTTGATTTTTTTCCCATGAAAAAGCACCCCTTTGCAGTCACACATCTTATTTTTTCTTATTTCCACTAAAATATAAGAATGGCTAAAAATTAGAGCCTGTCAATTTTAACATTTCTATAAAGGCAACATCTAAACAATGTTTTTAAGATAAATATTGTAGGTTACCTACTCGCTTCTAAAGAAGCAACCAAATGACTACTTAATTTTTTTTTTCTTTTCATCTAGATGTTATGGCATTGGTTAGAAACAGTCTACCTATCATTTTACCATTTCCATGTGAGCAAAACAGTCTTCCCTTTATATCCTCACCCCTTTTTGGTATATTTTACCCATACTGACTTCTCTCTAGAGACGGGATGGATTTTTTTTTTTTTTTTTTTTTTTTGTGGCTGCCCCACGTTGCATGTGAGATCTTAGTTCCCAGACCAGGGATCAAACCTGTGCCCAAAGCAGTGGAAGCACAGAGTCTTAACCACTGGACCACCAAGGAAGTCCTGGGATGAATTTTTACTTTCATTAAGGTATTACAGACATCTTTAATTTGTTCTTCTATATAAAGAAATATAAATGTTACTGTCTCTGGCAGAGCCAGGAGGAAGGTCAAGTTGCAGTCAGAGGCTTTGCATCAGAATATGCTTGGAGGCCAACACCTAGTGTATTTATAATGGAAGTTACTTCAATTGTTAAACAGACTCATGCAGAAACACATGTGTGTGGGCGTACATGCACGCACACACACACACACACACACACACACACACACACCATACCACACTACACTATACTCATAAGAACCACAGCCATCATATCTGAAAAAGTGAAAGTGTTAGTTGCCCAGTTGTGTCAGACTTTATGTGACCCCATGGACTCCTCCACCAGGCTCCTCTGTCCATAGAATTCTTCAGGCAAGAATATTGGAGTGGGTAGCCATTCCTTTCTCCAGGGCATCTTCCTGACCCAGGGATCGAACCTGGGTCTCTCACATTGCAGGCAGATTTTTTAACATCTGAGCCACCAGGAAAGTCCAGAATATTTGAAAAAGTAAACTTGAAAGTTCAGAAAGTATATGTCTTGATTCAGTTAGTGCACAGAAAAGTAGGGGAGGTACCCAGCCTGGAACTGGGCTTAAAGATACATGTCTTTTTCCTCAAATAAACAAAAAGCTATGACAAAAACAAGGAGAAATGTTTGAGATGGGGACTTTTTTTTTTTGTGCAGGAGAGATAAACATGGTTGCTATCATGCTTTTGCAGGTAACAGCTGTCCTTTAAAGTGTGCTGTCTGCCAACATTTTGATAATGCAGAGGTTCACATGTTTTCCATTCCATTTTTAGGTTGCTAGAAAGACTCTGTTGAAAGCATTCCAGGTCCACTTTTACAAAGGCACAGTGGATATGACATCAGAGTAATCACTATCAGTAGCAAGGTGGCCTCTGAGAGTGGTTTTTTGTTGTTGTTGTTGTTTTTCCATAGCATATATACCTGTTCCCTAATTGCCTCAGGGGGCAAGTTGATAAACTGAAGTGTTTGGTGTTCACTGACTTTCACAGCACTTTGAAAGTCTCATAGCCCAGAAAAATGGAGGGTTGACCATGCTAATATCTCATGTGTTGCTTCTACCTCAGAATATGTGTAAAAAATAGAATTTCAACTTCATAGAGTATTTCTATTTCTCATTTGAATATGACATTAGGTTAACCTGAACATCTTAAGTGGATTTCTAAAATTTTGTAAGTATCAATTTCATAATTCCAAAAAATAAGCATGTGTTTTTCCCATTTCAGAAACAAAGTTGTCTAACTCTTACATATTTTACATAGAACTATATAAAGGCACATTCATCAAGAGGAAAAGAAAAAAAAAAAAACAGAAGTGAGGTTTCCCTCTTAGAAAGTAGAAAATACAATAATTTTCCTCCCATCCACCTGAACACTGGGAAAGTATGACAAGTTTTTTGATCTTACAATGCCGGATACCTAGTAAGCACTTAGGGAATCTTGTTAAAAGAATTATAATGAATATGCTTCTGAAACAATTTGAGTTTTTTGCCTGTAAAAGCCTACTTTCAGCTTTCAGCGTGGTAGCTTTGTGAAGAGGCATATATTTAGTTCATAAGTGGTTCACATACATTTTTTTCAAATTAAAGCAAATCACAGCTATTTGGTTGGAGTAGCAAGGACCCAAGAGTTCAGAAACCTTGGCTACATGTGAGGCACCAATGCTAAATGGCAAATGACTTGAGAAAGTGACTCAATTCTGTTAGGTCTCAGTTTCCCCATGAGTGAAATGATTGGTTTGGAGCAGGTTACTTCTGAGAGTCTGGGCTTCCCAGGGGGCGCTAGTGGGAAAGAACCCACCTGCCAATGCAGGTAGACATGAGGTGTGGGTTTGATCCCTGGGTCAGGAAGATTCCCCTGGAGGAGGGCATGGTGACTCACTCCAGTATCCTTGCCTGGAGAACCCCATGGACAGAGGAGCCTGGCAGCCTGCAGGCCATAGGGTTACACAGAGTTGGATACAACTGAAGCGACTTAGCACACATGTACTCACTTCTGATAGTCCACATAGCTTCAAAATTCTACAAC
Source organism: Dama dama (assembly GCF_033118175.1). NCBI lineage: Eukaryota > Metazoa > Chordata > Mammalia > Artiodactyla > Cervidae > Dama > Dama dama. The sequence continues at coordinate 30,493,238 of NC_083701.1, forward strand.
TGAACGACTCAAATTAAGGAAAATGGAATCTAAATTTCACAAACACTGACATCATGCCTACTGTATGCTAGGCAATATTATGAGTGTTTTACACCATATATAGTCATATAATAATAATAAAGTATACACTGTGCATGGGGTAGCATTTTGGATACTGTAAAGTATAAGCAAATGATAGTTGCTGTTAAAATGACAGTAATTTTATTAAAGGTCAATATACCACAAATCATTTTTAAAAAGCAGACTAAAGGGCTTCCCCAGTGTCTCAGTGGTAAAGAATCCACTTGTCAATGCAGGAGACATGGGTCTATCCCTGGTCCAGGAAGATTCCACATGCTGTGGAGCGACTAAGTCCATGAGCCACAGCTACTGAGCCCGTGCACCTAGAGCCCGGGAGCCAGGACTAGAGAACCCACCATGATGAGAAACCCGTGCACCGCAACTAGAGAGTGGCCCCTGCCTGCCACAGAAAACTACAGAAAAGCCTGCACAGCAACAAAGACCCAGCACAGCCAAAAATAAATAAATAAAATTATTTAATTTTTTATAATAGCAGGATATTAACAGAAATAATATAATATAGAAATAAAGTAGTTGTTCCATTTAAACCACTCAATGTTAGATGGCAGACATAAGCTATCTAATTTTTATCTGACTAAGAGAATACTTAGTCAGTTATTTGACTAAGAGAATCCCACCTGACTGGGATTCTCAGGTGGCTTAGTGGTAAAGAATCTGCCTATAATACAGGAGACACGGGTTTGATCTCTGGGTCGGGAAGATCCCCTAGAGAAGAGCACGGCCACCCACTCCAATATTCTTACCTGGAGAATCCAGGAGCCTGGTGGACTACAGTCCATGGGGTCACAAAGAGTTGGACACAACTGAGCAACCAAACCACCACCACTACCATACTTAAACTCATTCCAAAGCAAGATACAAAGCTATTACATAAACCACTACCACTACAACACTTAAACTCAGTCCTGTCCACATTTAAAACCATGTCTATGAAATTCTCCACTTATAAAACACAGGATTGAAAAACAATCCAGGGGATTTCCTGGCAGTCTAGTGGTTAGGATTCAGCATTTTCACTGCCCTGCCCTGGGTTCAGTCCCCAGTCATGCAAGCTGCATGACTCATCAAAAAGGAAACAAAATCATCCATCCACTTAGCCAGTTTGATTGATTTGGGATAGTCTTAAGCAGCAAGTATGATAAAAATGGGATTTTCAACACATGAACACAGTAGATATGTATACTGAAAGGATAGCCTAAGGGGAAAGAAAAAAAATTATCCTACATAAGTAAAGTTTCTTTTCTCCTGAAATGTCCACGTAATTTCTCCACTCTTTGAACACTTCCTAACATTAGCTAACCCAACTAACAGGAATGCTGCAGAAAACAGAAACAGGAACTCTGTGAGAAGTTTGATTACCTGTATGGCATCTTGGAGGAGAGGAAGAATGAAATGACCCAAGTCATCACCCGAACCCAAGAGGAGAAGCTGGAACACGTCCGTGCTCTCATCAAAAAGTATTCTGACCATTTGGAGAACGTGTCAAAGTTGGTTGAATCAGGGATACAGTTCATGGATGAGCCTGAAATGGCAGTGTTTTTGCAGGTAAGTATCCCTCTAGCCCCAGAGGAAACAAACCAAGATGGTGGGTGCTGAAGAAGGACTGTCATTGAATTTTCAATATTTTCTGTACATCTCACTTAGATTTATCTTCTCAACTAAAATATATGTGCTTATATCTCCATCTGTTTAAACTATTTCACAAGCATATATTTAAGGGACCATGGCATTGCTTAAATATAAGAGGGATCTGGTAGAGAAAACAGTAGTTATTTACAGCATTTAAAAACTAAGCTATGAGATGTTCAAGAGCCAGCAAAGGAGAGAATTCAATCTCAACATGTCTTTGATGAAAACAATTTAAGTAGGCTTGTCTTTTGTTTGCTTCCACAGAATGCCAAAACCCTGTTACAAAAGTAAGTAATTTTCATTTTGTGAAAAAAAGTGTATTTTTTCATTTTTACCCAAGGCTGTCAAACTTTACACAGTGACAGAAAGTGGGAACTTGTCTTTTCACAGAATTTCTGAAGCATCGAAGGCATTTCAGATGGAGAAAATAGAACATGATTATGAGAACATGAACCACTTCACAGTCAACCTCAATAGAGAAGAAAAAATAATACGTGAAATTGATTTTTACAGAGGTTTGTTATTCTTGTGACCATTTGCCCAAAACTGCAGGTGTGTGAAAGTGGCAGAAGGTTTTGGTGGGAGGAAAGGGGGATTCAGGATCATCTCCAGAATGGATGTCGACAACTTCACAAGGATCATAATCCAACATGAAGCTCTATTTCTTGACAGAATCAAACAGTTTGGATGGTGTTTATTTAGCTTTGCCTATCACAGTGCTTGTTATCATTCTGTTATAGGGCATTAACTCTGGGTCATCAAATATTTAATAATCGATGGTGATGACAATATCTCAACTTCAACCGTACACAACGTATTAGCCATTATGATAATGATGTAAAGTGTCATCAGCTGTAAGGTTAAGGATGAGATAAAAATAAAACATGGAAGACACTTGGATTTAGATACTGGACCATTAGCACTTTCACTAGAGGACGAGAAAAGTGAGTGAGTCATAGAGTAAGTCACACCTGGAAATAAAACTGAGTCTATGTGATCAGATGTACTCAATGAGTTATAAACACATCCCTCTCATCTGGCCCAGAAATGCCACTCTTGGAATTTGATCCTGATGAGATCATTGAAAAGAGAAGCTCAGTTAGATGATAAGGCTCCTTGGCTAGACCACTATAGAGACATGGATTTATATCAGTGTCCACAGATATAACTTTAGAAGTAAATCTTCAGGATGGATCTTCTTTAAAAATTACTTAATATTGTCTATCATTAATATTGCCTGAGGAAATATTAAAATCAGTGGGTTAGAGTGGGATGAATTGGGAGAATTGGGGTTGATATACATACTCTACTGATACTATGTATAAGATAGGTTAGCTGAGAACCTATGGTATAGCAGGGAACTCAACTCAGCACTCTGTGGTGACCTAAATGGGAAGGAAATCAAAACAAGCGGGGACAGACATATACTTATGGCTGATTCACTTTGCGGTACAGCAGAAACTAATACAACATTATAAAGCAGCTATACTCCAAAAAAATTCATTTTAAAATAAACTGCATTGAAGACAGGCAAAAAAAAACAAAAAAAAAACAGTGGGTTACAAAGAGTCACAGTGTTATCTGTGGCAAAAATCATCCTTCACTGAACAAAGGAGGTGAGAAATTAAATAGGACCAGGGTTTTGTGTGTCTTCTGACATAAGGTAGAGATTTGCTTTTCCATTTAATTTGACAGAAAAAAGTAAGTGACAGTCCCAGCCCTCCAGGAACTGGCAGATGTGACAAAGCATGAGAGATATGGGAACAGGCTCTGGGGGTCAGGCGGATGGTGCATGGTGGTCGCGAGGACCACACTTTGAACTGGGGAGGGGAGCAGGCAGGGTGGCGATGACTGAGACCACTTGCACAGCATCATGTCCACATTTAAGTGCAAGTGCAAGCGCCTTGCTGCTGTCGAGTGTCTGATGGAGAGGATTTCCATAGCCCTGACCTTAATCTGAGCTACAAATATTGGCCAGTCATGTTTCTCATGGCCGCAGTGGTAATTATAACAGTATGAAACCGCATTACCTTATCAGAGGATGAAGACGAAGAAGAAGAGGGAGAAGGAGAAGGTGAAGAAGAGGGAGTAGATGTGGAAGAGGTGGAAGACCTCCGGACTGAGTCGTCAGGGGGAGATGAGAGTCCAGAGAAAGGCATGGAGCCCTCTCCACCGACCTCGGAGCTCCAGGCTGCCCCTGAGGCACCCCCAGTTTCCTCTCCGGACCCCCCTCCAGCCCTGCTACCTGCTGTGGAAGCCCCGGTGACACAGGTAACTCAGTTCTGAGTTCCCTCTTGCAGGACATGCAGGTGTGCCTCCTTGCTTAGCAGCTCAAACAATTTATTCTACCTCAAGGAAAGGAAACACTATGCCAAGCGTTTGTGTATGGAGGACACGAGATTTTAGGGCCATCACAGTGTCAGGGAGAAAGTCTTCTAGGGCATTCAGCAGGGTCTTTGTGGTTATAACCAGTTGACAAGACTCAGTTTCACATAATTTTCCCACCCTCAAATCTGAGGCAATCTATGGCAATTGTGTATGTGTGTCTTAACATGTGAATTCAGAGAGATGAGAGCATGGCATTGACTCTTAGTATAGATACAGGGTATAGGTTGAGAGATTAAAATGGTTCTATTTTCAGAACTTTGAATTTTCTGTAGGTAATAAAGAAACTAAATAGAGAAACCATGCTAGTTTCTGTCTCTGTTGCTTACCCTGAAACAGAACTATAGCTTTTCGTCAATGGGCAAATAAAGGAAGCTGAGGTTTCCTATTTCTCTGGCATTTGATGAAATGATGTGTTGACAGAATTGTTTTTAAAAATTTCTTAGGAAATTAGCTCATCCCAGACACTGTCTGTGGCTGTCCTATGACTGACTTTATGTTTTCTAAGATGTCACTTTGACAGGTCCCAACCCGTTGAGTTTGTGGGCAATGAAGACTTATATAAAAAAAAGTCTGGGTTTCAAAGTGGATTGGAATTATCTATAGAAACAAAACTGCAAAGAAGGAACTCAGAGATGGAATTATATCTTATGCTCTGTCTCCATAGGAAACTAAGCTAAAAGACTATTTATAATTCCCGGAATCTTGAAATTCTGGGTGTACCAATTGCACTGAAATCGAACGGGATGTGATAATTAAATGACAGCTGGGTTTGATCAACTAGATTTCAATTTGGAGTTTGAGAAAAGAGGTTTTGGGGGACCCATGTATAATACAAAAAATTAATTCTGGTCAATAGTTTGCCATTCTGGTCAATAGTTCTTCCATTATCTGCTATTTTATAAGCAAACTTTGTTCTAGGCCTCTGCTCTCTACCTGACCAAGGCCACAGTCTAGTGAGACAAGCCCAAGAAAGAAGAGCGGGCACAAATAGATGCTGAGATAAGAATGCTGGCTGCATTCCTTGCCCTGAGCCCTTGGAGGGTGGGCTGAGCTGAAACACGCAAAAGATCGGGCCCACACACAGAGAGCTATCCCTTTGCAAGCCTGAAGGGAACTAAAATCCACTGCTTTTCTCTTTTTTTGCTTTTGAATTTACCCATCCTGTGAAGGGGGAGGTGGTGCCCACTGGCTCCCAGCAGACCACAGAGTCTGAAACTCCAGTCCCAGCAGCAACGGACACTGCGGATCCCTTGCTTTACCCTAGTTGGTATAAAGGCCAGACCCGGAAATCCACCGCCAACCCACCTTCCGCCCCAGGGAGCGGAAGTCTCGGGCGCGTAGGGCCTTCAGCTTCCGAGGATGCGCGTGCGCGGAAGGTTGAAGGGGCGGAAGCCGCAGCCAGGGAGAGGGCAGCAGTGAGTGGTAAGGATGCTAGCTCACCTGCAGCTACTTCTCAGGTTAGTGTCAATGAATGCTCTGGGGTCTGAATGCTCCCTGCGCCGCCTGGTCCCGCTGGGATGACAGCAAAGAGGAAGGGCTTCTGAAGGGGCGGAGAGAACCTGGGGCCTGGGGGATAAGGGGAACAACTCATCTACCCCAAGTTGGCTTGTTTTTCAAAGCCTGACATGAAGTGAAAGAGACACCAATTTGACTTCATTTTGCCCGTGCGTGGCGACTTCACACCTGGTTGCCCAGGGGCGGGAGTGCAAGCGGGCCTGGCCCCTTGGCATGCAGGTGAAAGCTGCTTGTCTGCAGTGACTGGCTGGCGTCCCTGGTCCTCCTCTGCACTGGCCACTGGCCCTTGTTGGGCCTTTTATGCGTCCTCTTTTAGCTTCCAAAGACTAATCACTTGCTTCTGTGTCGTTCCCAACACCCAGCAGGCACGTTTGAGTCAAGTTCTATGTCGGCTCTGGAAAATAACCTCTGATTCTTGGGTTTTGGTTTTGGGAGTGTGCTGGTGAAGGCTGGACAAAGATAGTTTTGGCTTAATTAAACTGGTGCTTCCTACGCATGTGCTGCTGGAAGCAGAAAAGCACATCGACTTCCCTCCTTTGGAATTTTTTAAGGGGCCCTTTAATGCCTCTTTTTTTTTTTTTTTTTTCCTTACCAAAATGCAAGTTTGAAGTTCACTTCTTTTTTCTAACACTGGGATAGATGTTTGCATGGTTCAAAGATTCCATAGAAGAAATCTTCTACAATTTCTTCACAAGGAAGAATGTTCATGGTTACTCCATACCCATGAGTATTCTTAAATGACGTGTGGGTGTTGCCCAGACAGGGGCTAACGGAAAAAATATGCTCGAGTTCCGTGCTCCTGGGTCATCAGGTGATTTCAACAACAAATAGCATTTTTTCAAAAATCATAAAATTCTTCCTATCTTAACTATCTGCTCAAGTGAACCTCGATTTCCATGAGGTAATAAATGGAAATGATTTTTGGAAAATTCAAAGATGGACATGCTTTCGTGCCATGTATTTATTTTCACGAATGAAAAATGACAAAAAAAGATATGTTTGGTGTGAGGAAACCTTTGAAGGTTGTTTTAGGTTGTAAAAAAAGTGGAGTAGAAAGTTTTCTAAAAGATGGATGGGAAGTTTATTTCTGGAAAGTTTATGGGATTCCCTACATACTTAGTGGACATTGAGTCAGGCAGAAAAACAGTAATACAATAACCCAAGATAGGAGCACAATCGAAATGAAAATGAAAAATCCATCTGAATGAGGATGAAAATATTATTTGTGATAATATCAGTGAAGCTTTCTTCTTGTTTTCTCACAGGAGTTAGGAATCTGCCTAGCACTTGTGGCTTTTCTTATACTTCACTACATCTGGCGTCAGATTCAATGCTTGATTTTTACTTTAATGGGTAGGAATCTTTTCTTTTCCCTTGACTAACATCTCATGTAGCTCTTCCATAATGTTTCTCTTCTGTAGGCCCAGAGATGACTTTCTCCCCCAATTCTGAGGCTCTGCCAATCTAAAAAGAACCAAGTTCCCAAGCACTACTCGTGGCCTCACAGCCCCTTCCTGAAGAGAATCACTCCGTCATCTAATCCTGCGTGGAAGGGGATCCTGACTCAGAACGAGACTCATTGGGCAATTATTCAGTAATCCAGTGGGAGTGGACCCTCCATAATAGCCACAGAAAGTGTTAGTCACTCAGTCCTGTCCGACTCTTTGCGACCCCATGGACTGTAGCTCACCAGGCTCCTCTGTCCATGGGATTCTCCAGGCAGAACAGCCATTAGAGGAGGCCATTTTCCAAAGGTGTCCAGAATGCTGTGAGTAGTCTGTGCTCTTAGATGGATGACCAGCAAAGGCCTCATACAGGACTATGCAGGTTTCCATCAGTTCAGTAGCAGCATGTCATCTGCCTCACCAGAGAGGTACCCAGGTGGGCAGGTAACTGCTTTGGTGGGCAGGTGGACCAGGGGACTTCTGGTTCTCTCTGCACCCTCAGAGTCCACAGTGTCTCTCCTGAGAGAGGGGAGCCCAGGTGCAGTCACATAGGGGGCATTTTGGCCAAGTGAGATCTGAACGAATAAGGAGCCAGAGGGCCAATGTTCATTTACTGGCTATAACAAATTAGAACCAAAGAGAAGTCATAAAGCCAACAGAGAGTATACTATTTTTGGTATGTTGTCTCATAGTCAAGCCTTTTCTTGATGACTGTTAGGAGGTTTAGGGACTAACCATCTTACTCCTTTCGTAACCTTTTGAATGTTATCAGCATCATGAATCATATTTAAAGATTTAAACCCCACGTACTTTTGAGTAAATGACCCTGCTGGACCTGAGACCCAGTTCCCTGTGCCCGTAGCTCAGAAGTGATCCAGGGTGACCGGAGCTGAAAGGGCTCAGCTATTTCTGGCTCGCTGACTTTTCCCGGGTTGACACTGATTCTTCTGGAAGCTCCCCTCCTAGCTCCTTTCTGCCTCATTAGCTGTCTACTCAGCGATGGCAGTAGGCCCCCCATAGGTCCCTGTCATGCCTATAACTGTGTGTGAATGGCACCTACCCCAGTGTCTAATAGCCATAACCTGTGTATTATAGAATGTTCTGAGTGTCTTTGTCAGCTCAACGGCATAACTCCTCCTCCTGTCATTTGTGATGAACAGCAGTGGGAGGAAGTTATTGGCCATGGGCTCAGTGGGACAAATGGGGAGGGAGAGAAAAGTCCGTGCATAACTGGAATATCCTGAATAACTGTGGATCTGAATAATTGTCTGAAGAGTTCAGTTTATATTCTGAGAGTTCAGGTTTGGGAGTTTGTTGCCATATGTCCTTGTAATGCTTCTCTGAGGCTGCGGGGGGAAAGTCATGCTTCTTGTCTGCTGTCCATTGGAGCCCATGTCATGGATGCTGTCATTCACATGCCTGTCGTGAGGGTGAGGCAGGGGGGTGGGGTTGTAGGTATAGGGTATGATGAATTGACTTTCACTACTGCCAAGAACCTTGGGTAGTACTTGGTGTTTGAGAAAGAGCCTTTCACCTAGAGAAGGGCACCTGTTTATGATGGAGGACTACTCTTTGATCCCTGCCTGAAAGGGGGTATGGACAGATTAATAGAGACCTCAACACAGCATCAGATTCCCCATCCCTGTGAAGGTTTTGCAGGCCTGATTCACCTTCAGTGCCTCAGAACTCAACTCACTAGATATTTGTCCAATGCAAGGTCTTATGAAAACTAAAGTTAAAGGTATAGAAGTTGGCGGAATTTAGATAAAGGTATATAAATTGGTATATTTAAATGGGCTCTATATAAGGTGGTTACAGCTCTTATTTAATTATATTGTGGGATAAACAAGGCTTCCTTGGTGGCTCAGAGGGTAAAGAATCTGCTTGCAATGCCCGAGACCCAGGTTCAATCCCTGGGTCAGAAAGTTCCCGTGGAGTAGGAAATGGCAACGTGCTCCAGTATTCTTGCCTGGAAAATTGCTTGGACAGAGGAGCCTGGCAGGCTACAGTCCATGGGGTCACAAAGAGTCAGATATGACTGAGCGACCAGGCATGCAATGCAAAGTTAGCTTGTTAGAATTTCACACTTCGTTAGTCTTTCCGTGAACATCTCCTTGATTCACTGGTGGTCTTATCTCTTTTAACCCATCCTGGGAAATAAGGTGGCCTTAGAATGACAGAAGCATCTCAGGCTCACTTGCTAATCTGTAAACTCACTTGAGCCCCATCAGCAGAACCACAATCCATTTAAGAAGGAAGATGTTTCCTGGTTCTTGCCTCAGGGACATTCACACAGTGAAAACTACCCTGTTCTTGCTGTCTGTGATTTCTGATGCCATAGCATGTACATTCTCTCTTCACCTAATGACATAGGCAGATTATGTGTTAGAAACTGGTGATGGCAAAAACCGGACGCCAGCTCTCTGCATGGGTGGTGACCCGGGATTCTGCTCTTTGTTAGATCAGAGGCACACTGTTGCCTTCCCCACCTTGGTTCTCCAAGAAGACTAACTGCTCAGCAAGGTTTGAATTCAGGCCTGTGTCACACTGTGCAAAGGTCCTATACATTAGCTGGTCTTTAGCTGCAAAATCACCCTCAAAGTTCGCACCCTTCTAGACCCTGCCTGTTGTACACTCAGACAACACAAAGAGTTTGGTGGCAATTATATCTGATCTACTTCCTGTGTTAATTTTTAAATATTTTTTTAAGAAACTGCACCATGCCCCAGTCAACCTCAGAAGACAGGGCAATGATAAGTGGGGAGGGCACTGTGATCAGGTTGGCTGCGCTTGAAAAGCAGCCTCTATGAGCCTCATCTACACTGCTTACATGCTAATTGCACCTGAGTGTTAGCACAGGTTCCACCCCCATGCCCACCAGGACAACTGGAATTTTTATTGGGAATATGTGTGGCAATTAGATTTTCCTAGAAGCAGGAGCAGCAACACTGAAAGCCCCTCCACATTCCCCTTCACCCTTCCCAGTGAGGTTTAGTGACTGTGGTTGGAGAAATTTGTCCAAACCACTTGATGGGAACAGGGATATCCGGAGAAATGTCTCCCTGCTTGGTAGATTAACTTGGCAGCTGCTCTGGCTGACACTCGAGCTGGACCCTGGCAGCTGCCTCAGGGTCAGAGGACCCCAGCCCCACACACATACACACACACACGCACACAGAGAGCCATTTGCTGTGAAGATGGGGTTTTTGACATTAAAAATCTCTGCCATTTCTGCCTCGTAAAGAACCACAGCTCACATATTTCACCAGAGCACGAAGCTGTAGTTGTCAGGGACCCTGAAAGCTTTTACCATATCATAGCTATTCGTAGTTGCAAGATTAGAATATCCACTTTCCACCGCACATTCCTCAAGCCTGAAAATAGATGAGCAAGTTGGTTAGAAACTGTGCTAAGGCCTGGGGCTCAGGAAAGATCTATGAAATCAAGAGGAAGGACTTCAGTTCAGTCCCAACTCTGGGCACTTAATTTCTTTGAGCCTCAGTTTTCTCATGAAGAAAATGAAACAACTGCTTGATGAAAGGATTCATCTATTTGCACAACATCAGAGAGTGAAAAATCTGGTACTAAAAATCTTATAAATTGTTTCAGGATGTTTTCATTGGGAGGGTTATGAACTTAGACCTGACAGATCATTCTGGCAAATGTAATAATAATAGATTTAGATAGCCTACTACATTTCCCCAAATGTATTTCTTGCCTTGAAGCTATTACACAAATCCCTAATTCCCAGACTATCTCCACATCTCCTGGACACCAATTTAGCTGAATGTTTACACAGCTGTGATTACCCTTTCAGATTCCATAAACCCCATAAAATCCAGGTCTGAAGTCTACCTACTGGTGCTTCAACCTCATGGCCCAGTAGAACAAAGGACTTAGAATGTACACAGTAAATGTAGTCACAGAAGATTAGATGAATGAAGGGATGAAAAATAGTGTGATTTTTTAAAATTTACCTTTTTTAATTGTAAGGTTCAGTAGGTTTTGACAGGTATGTAGCATTGTGTGGCTACAGGCCACAGTAAAGCTATAAAGTATTTCTATCCTCATGTGCCATTGCAGGTAATCTCCTTCTGGCATCCCAGCTGCTATTTTGCTGGTCATTGTAGTTTCACCAGTTCTAGAAGATCATATAGGTGAAAACATCCAATATACAGGCTGTTGTGACTGGTTTTTTCACTTGGCATATCATTCTTGAGTCATCCATTTGGTTGCATGTATCAGTAGCTCATTTCTTTATATTCCTGATTAGTATTCCATTGTATGGAGGTTTTCCAGATTTCTTTTTTAATTGGAGGATAATTGCTTTACAATGTTGCCTTGGTTTCTGCCATAAGACATGAATCAGCCATAATTACGATTTTCCAGATTTCTTTCTGTTTGATTTTTGGTTTGATTTCATTGTGGAGAGAGAATATTGTCTATATGGTTCCAGTTTTTTTAAAATGTACTAAGCTAACTTGGTGAATGTTCCATGTGCTGTTGAAAACCTTGTATTTTCTGTTGTTGCTGGGTGGAATGTTCTATGAATGTCCATCAGGTCAGTGAGTGTTGTTCAGTTTCATTATATCCTCACTGATTTCCTATGTACTTGTTTTATCAATTACTAAGAGAGGAATTTTGAGATCTCTGACTGTAATTGTGGATTTGTCTATTTATCCTTGCAGTTCTATCAGTTTTGCCTTATGTGTTTTGAAACTCTGTTTAGGTACCTATATTAGCATTGTTATATTTTCTCGAAGAGTTTATCCCTAGGAACGTGTTAAAAAAAATAACTCTTTGTGTCTGCCTGCTTGAATGGGTTCACATATACTATTCTTTAAGGTAGGGTAGAAAAGTTAGAGGACAGATGGGGGTAGCCTGGAGGAGGAAGGTACTGACAAAGCTTAACCTGTTCTAAACAGCTGGCCACAAGAAGACTCACAGCCTAAATCCAGCACGCCTGTCTCCCCTTCCTCCCACAGCCAGCAACAAGGCCTAGCAGAGCAAGGTCTTGACAGCCGAGGTGCCTGATGCTTTTAAGTGACTGGGCTCAACTTTACAATCTGATGATTAAGGTCTTTGGGGCCCTATTTTTAGTGTAGATGTAAATTGCTTTATGAGCTAAGATGTCTGTACATTTTAATGACATGCTTCTGTCCCAGTTCACTCCTTGTGCTGTCTACACCAGTTTCCACAGGACTGCAGAGCCCCCCCCCACTCCCCCCACAGCATGGGCCAGGGCCTTCCAACCCTGGGCTTGTCCTCTTGGCTGACAAGTTTCCCCACCCAAGGACTGACAAGAAGGTGCAGGTGGTCCTTCCTCCTGTCCTGAGGTTTGTCAGATGCTTCCCTTAGCATATATCATGATTTCAGAGACAGAGCATCGGGGACAATGTGGGTGACCCACACCTTTGGATTCTCTACCCTAAAACAGCAAAAGCAGTGTGTGGAGGGCAAGTCCGGAGCAGGAAGTGTCTCCAAGGAAAACCAGCCCGTGGCCATCTTAGTTCCCAGCTCCCGTTCCATAAATGTTGTCCTTTGAGGTTATAAAGGTGCTCCTCCAGGGAAAAAAAAAAAAAAAACATTTCTTGAAGAGGGAAGAAAAGAAGAAAGAAAGAAAGGAAGAGGGAAAGAAAGAAACATGGTACTAGCCAAGATTCTCTTCTCTTCTTGAAGCCCAAGGTTTATTTCCTAGACTCTCAGAAACCAATACATGTGTCCCCAGACCTGAGATCTTATCAAATTTCCCTACCTAAGATTTAGTCTCCTTGAAAATATCCATATTTTCTTAAACTGGGATGAACAGTAGCCAGTGTTCCAAGGAAAAGCAGGTATGTGGAGCTGTGGGTCCCCACAAGATATCACATGCAAAAAGATAAAGTAATTTTCATGCAAATAACCTTTGAGACCAAATCATTCAGTCCGATTTGGGTAAATATCAAGTCCACCTGCCACTAGGGACTCAGTGGTGAGCGATGCCTGAGGCAAAAGCTTCTTTCCTGCATGAGATTAATTTCACAAGGTACCAGAGAATGTTTTAAAAAATAAAGCAGTAGACCAAGAATATGATTTCCCATGAGTGTGACTACAGGTCCTATGTTCTTTGAAATGATCTATTTAATTTTCCAAAACAAACTGAAATGAATGAAAATTTAACTATGTTCTCTAAATTTAATTGAGGGATTCAGGGTGTCAAATTATTTTCAAACAGAAATCTCTACTGAGAGCAACTGCTTGTGTTATACAAATTAGGAGATTCAAGCTTATGAATCAAATCACTGATAAGCCAGGCACCCTGACTATGCTGGAATTTCACTTGGTAAAAATAGAGAAAAAATGATCAGCACTCAGGCCTACATTTACTGCATAATATTATCCAGGACTTGATATTCCTGGAAGTTATAAGAAGTTCTGATAATGAAATGCAAGCACTTTTACATAGAAAAAATTTTGGAGAGAGGAAGGATTTTATTTAAAGAAGTAAGTTTTAATGAGACTATTACATTAATATTATTATTGCTTTTTCATTTGTATCCTGCAACTGCACTTTTCTCTTTTTTTTCCCCCCTACTGGGAAAGTGATATCCTAGCAAGTGTCAATTTGGGGGCTTTTCTAGAAGGGGCTTCCCTGGTGACTCAGACAGTAAAGAATCTGCCTACAATGCGGGAGACCTGGGATCAGTCCCTGGGTTGGGAAGATCTCCTGGAGAAGGGAATGGCTACCGACTCCAGTATTCTTGCTTGGAGGATCTCATGCACACAGTAGTCTGGTGGGCTACAGTCCATGGGGTCACAAAGAGTCAGACATGACTGAGCCACTAACACTAGAAGAGAAAAAACAAAATCTGTACTAAAACTGTAGGCTATATTTCTCAAGATCAAATAGCTTCCTTAGTAATAGTCACTTGAATAGGAAGCTGAAATGGATGTATCTGTTTTAAAGAGGGACATGTAATGTAAATTACGTGTGAGCAGTGTAATGAATGGAGAAGGCAATGGCACCCCTCTCCAGTACCCTTGCCTGGAAAATCCCATGGACGGAGAAGCCTGGTAGGCTGCAGTCCATGGGGTCGCTAAGGTTCAGACACGACTAGGCGACTTCACTTTCACTTTTCACTTTCATGCATTGGAGAAGGAAATGGCAGCCTACTCCAGTGTTCTTGCCTGGAGAATCCCAGGGACAGGGGAGCCTGGTGGGCTGCTGTCTATGGGGTCGCATAGAGTCAGACATGACTGAAGCGACTTAGCAACAGCAGCCGTGCAATGAATTCATTTCCCCTGGCAACATGTGCCTGCAGTCCCACAATTCCATGAAAAGAGTAACATAGGCACCTGGGAGAGCTTTCTGGGGGAGTTGTCATGACAAAGCTACTTGAGTTTTACTTCTGTAGTTTTTTTAATGTTTGTTATTCTGTTCTAACCTAAGGCCCTTATTAGTGCTGTGCACCCTGTGGATTTTTCTCCCTTTATTTATGTATCTCAGTGATTTCCATGAAATGCCTTTTCCCCACTAGAACCCACAGGGAAAGAACAAATCCACCACTGTTCAAAGCATCTGAAAAACCAGTGCCGTGTGGCAAAGGCTATAACTAACGTGCACATTGCTCTATCCTGTGCAAAGTCTTTCACAGATTCTCTCATTTAAACCTCATAACAACCCTGCACCGTAGGAATTTTTTAACTTCCTCACTTTTAAAATTTGACATTGTTTCTGTTATTTTTTCATAAAATTAGTTTTGTTGAAGTATAATTGATTTACAGTGGTGTTAACGTCTGCGGTACAGCAAAGTGATTCAGTTATTATAAAACTTCCTCATTTCTAAGTAAAGGATCACAGAGGGTGAGTGACTTGCTCCAAATTATGGAGCAGCTGGGAGCCTGGTGCTCAGTGACCCCTTGTTCACCACCACGAAGTGCGTGCCTGCAGTAGAATGGAGGTCACACCCACATCTAGGGCAAGTGGGTGAATCCCCACTTTATCAGGGTTGATGTGATGGAAGCAAAAACAGTGTGACCAAGGGTTCTCTGCATTGACTCACCCCTCGCGACACTGGCACAGACAGGTCAGTTCTAGGCACCTACTCGCTGCACCCGTCCTTCAGTT
This sequence comes from Dama dama, assembly GCF_033118175.1. NCBI lineage: Eukaryota > Metazoa > Chordata > Mammalia > Artiodactyla > Cervidae > Dama > Dama dama. The sequence continues at coordinate 30,508,403 of NC_083701.1, forward strand.
GCTGAGCCCCCTCCGCCCCATCTCTGACTTGTGGGGGTGGAGTCAGCCTATCTCTCATGCTCAGCAGCTCTGGCTGCCTCTTTTCCCTTTGGGGTTCTGATCTCAGCACTTTATCTTTAGAGTTACTCTGAGCCAGTTCCTCAACCATCCTGTGTTTTCTCGTCCATGAACTGGGCATAACAATACCATTGACCTCCCATGGCTCTTGAGGAAGACCTATTGTTTCCTTCACACAATGCAAAGAAGTCCTATCTGTGAGGAGTTGATAATCTAATTAGCATCCTTTGTAATAAAGTTCTCCTTTCAGAAAGGCTGAGCACACACACTCTGCTGGACACATAATGGCAGGTCCATGCCTGAGAAGAAGGCTGACTGTAAATGTCTGCAAAACTGTGACATCGACATATTCACTTCTCCTTCCTGCCCCCCACCCCAACTCCCTCTATTCCTAGAGGCCGTGTTTGAAACAGCCCAAAGTCAAAGTCCACCAGTCAAAGTACACCAGACATCTTCCTCCAGGTTAAGAAAAAGGAGTGAATTTAATTTCTTCTTGTTTCATAGACCTGGTTTCTGATCTTCCCTAACTGAGCAAGACAGAGGCAGCTAAAGGCAGTGAAGCCCCCAGATCCGCTCCATCCATCCCTTCCATCCCTCAGTGCTCACAGCTGTGAATTCTCCTAAGGGGAAAAATGCCCTTTAGTGAATGTTTTCCTCCCAGGGCTCCTGGTGTTGAGGGAGGGGAGGGTGTGTCTTCTTTATCCTTTCCTCCAGCGTCCACGGAGAGGGTGCTGTATATTCACAGCTCTGTGCTGCGGTCCTGACCTACCTCAGTGCTCTGCCACTGAGCCGTAAAGACTGTATCCCTGTGACAGAAATGCCCAGGATAGACCTGCCCAACCGAGTTTCCGGGGCTTAGGCTCTTGGCTGTGAGTCACAGACCAGGCCCCAGGCACTTCCCAGCCCTTGATGACTGGCCCAGGCTCTTGGCTGTCCTCTCTTTTCCAGCCTGGAATCCATGATGCTTAAGCTATCCAAGGCCCGAGGTTCAGGAATGCTGAGTAGGGAGCAGCCAGTGCTTGGGTTTAGTCCCTCTGAATAAACACTCTAACCCTGCCCTCAGCATTCCCCCTAACACCTGTTTGCAGCATCTGGCTCTGACTCTCTGACTCAGCCCAGCAGGTGCAGGACAGACCCTGGTGGTCACCCACCCAGCGGCCTCCAGTCTAGCCTTACCCTTCCCACTGTCATTCTTTTAAGGCAGATGGCTTTCATTGTAGAAGGCCAGAGCTTCCTCTGGATTGGCCCAGAAAGACTGGCTTTTAACATGCAGTGGTAACCAGATCCTTCCGTCAGGTAGAATTTGTGATTGCCATTCGAAGCGGCAGAGTGGAGGGAGCCGTCCAAGGGTGGGGTCTGGACACAGTGTCCTCGCTGCCCGCCCCCCTCCTCTTCCCGGCCGGGCATGTGACTGACATACAGCAGCCAGCCCGCAGGGTCAGGCAGGACAATTTCTAGGTAAAGTGGTATCTGGCAGGAGTGGACCTGAAGCTGTCAGCATCCATCAGTCTCTTGGTTGCAATTCAATGTATCTGATCAGTTAGTATCGCTTGGATACGCCTGAGGGAATGGAACATGGGACAGGTACAAGGTAACGGATCAGAATCGTGGGTGCTACAGGAGATGGTCATTTGGAGAAGGGCTGAGGCTGGCACCTACGGAGGCCCTGGGAAGCTGAGAGGCAGCCTGAGGGCACTGGTCACTCATTACAACGACCTGGTGCAGCTCACTCTTTTACTTTAGGCCAGCAAAAAGTAATTCCTCTTATAAACATGGCTACCCTGACTTATGCCTGCATAAACATTAGGAAAGCATCTGTTTCGTTTTGTTCAATCAAGTGGACCAAGGCCTGTAGGTAAAGGCACTCATGCTCAGTCACTAAGCCATGTCTGTCTCTGCTGTGACCCCATGGACTGCAGCCCACCAGGCTCCTCTGTCCATGGGATTTCTCAGGCAAGGATACTGGCGTAGATTGCCATTGCCTTCTCCAGGGGATCTTCCCAACCCAGGCATCGAATCTGCATCTCCTGCATTGGCAGACAGATTCTTTACCACTCAACCACCTGGGAAGCCCAGTATCACTAAGTAAATTTCCACTATTATGCAACCAATCTCCGGAACTTTTTCATTTGCAAAACTGAAACTCTGCACTCATTAAACAACATCTTTCCATTGTCTCCTTCCCCAGCCATTGGCAAGCAGCATTCTACTTTCTGTTTAGATGAATTTGACGACTCTAGATAGTGGGGTGGTACTGTAGCTTTTAGTGACTTGCTTATTTCACTCAGCATAACATCCTCAAGGTTCGCCCATGCTGCAGCAGGTGTCAGAATTTCCTTTCTGTTTAACATTGAGTGGTGCTGGAGAAGACTCCTGAGAGTCCTTTGGACAGCAAGGAGATCAAAACAGTCAACCCTAAAGGAAGTCAGCCCTGAATATTCATTGGAAGGCCTGATGCTGAAGCGCCAATACTTTGGTCACCTGATGCAAAAAACCAACTCATTGGAAAAGACCCTGATGCTGGGGAAGATTGAGGGCAGGAGGAGAAGGAGGCGACAGAGGATGAGATGGTTGGATGGCGTCACCGACTCAATGGACATGAGTTTAAGCAAGCTCTGGAAGATGATGAAGGACAGGGAAGCCTGGCATAGTGCAGTCCGTGGGGTTGCAAAGAGTCAGACACGACTGAACAACAACACTATCCCATTGTATGTATATGCCACATTTTGTTTATTTACCCATTGATGGACACTCAAGTTGCTTCCTCTTAGCTGTTGTGATAGTGCCACTGTAAGCATGAGGGTACAAATATGTGTGAGTTCCTGCCTTCAGATCTTTGGGGTATATACCAAAACATGGAATTGCTGGATTGTATGGTAATCCCATGTTTAAATTTTGAGGAACTGCGATGCTCTGTTACACCATTTTACATTCCCACCAACAGTGACAAGAGTTTCTTTTTCTCCATGTTCTTGCACCTGATTCTTGATGTCTGCAATTAATTAAAGTCTTTTTCAAAGTACCATGCAGAATTCAGGCCAAGCCAACACTGGCCATAGCCTGGAACTGTCCTGTACTCAGGGACAGATTGCCCACAAGCCTCTGGGAGAATGCATGCTCCTCAATCTCCATCAGCAAGAAATGGCGCTAGATGATAACATGAGAAGGATGCTGCCCACACATCACTCAGCCCTGAGTAAAAGCGCCTCTCATGACCCTCCCCTTCTATGCAGGGAAAAGATACTCTAGTACCATAATCTGACACTGCATTAATTCCCTTTCAAAGGACATTTGATAGCAGCAGCAAATAAATCAAAGGAAAATAAAAGGTTTTATGTTTCTGAGTCTGGTTCATGAATACCCAGAATTTCTGGTCAAGTTCATCTGAGAAAAAGAGTCTTTCCTTTGAGCAAAGGTGTATCACCCCCTTCTGCTGGTCTTTTGTGGATCTTGACTGAACTGGGTCTCACAGTTGAGATGGAAAACTCTGTCTCCCTATTCTATCTCCTGGTTTTATTTTATTACTAAAACTCATACTTCTTATCTGAAGCCCTGTGCTGACAGAGCAGTGTTAAATGATGGTTGTAGGTTTGTTCATTTGTTACCTGAGGAAAATGTGTGAAATTTAGAAATAATATGGGACTAACAATCCTTTCTTCCCTTTGTCATGCACCTTGGACCAAACTCCAACTCAGGACAAACTCAAAAGCAGGTAGAGAAGATCAGTGCTTATCATTCTCTGTCCTTTGTTCAGATTCACGGGACATCAGTATTCCTAAGAAACAGCACTTCCTGTGATGAAGGAGAGCCAGCATTTGGAAAACTAAAGGAATGCATATATAAAATTCTCTTGAGGAAGGCTGTAGGGAAAATGTCTGCTTATGATTGAATGCGTGCATGCATGCTCAGTCATGTCCAACTCTCTGTGACTCCATGGACTGTAGCCTGCCAGGCCCTCTGTCCACGGGATTTTTCCAGGCAAGAATATTGGAGTGGGTTGCGATGCCCTCCTCCAGGAGATCTTCCTAACACAGGCATCAAACCTGTGTCTCTTCCATCTCCTGCATTGGCAGACAGGTTCTTTTACCACTGGCGTCACCCGGGAAGAACCTATGATTGAATAGACTGTGCTTATAGAAAGATTTCTAAAATTTTAACTCATTCTTCCTTTATGAGAGAGTCATATATAAAGTCAGGCCACATGGAGATACACTGGACTGGGTGATGGATAGTCATGATTACAACATGCCAAAAGAACTGAAACATACATGATGTCCAGTTCTGAAAAGATGAACATCCCCAATACAACTGTCTTTCTTTACTGAGGGTCCGGCTGTTGTGTATCATTCCTCACAAATAGTCCCCAGGTGATTCTGCCTGGAAGAGGAGCCTCTTCGCTAATATGAGAAAGAAGAAAGGAAGGAAGGAAATGACATTTATGAAGCACTTAATATAAGTAAGTCATGTGCAAAGTGCTTCAGGTACATTATTTATTCAGTCCTTACGACAGCCTTGTGGGATAGGGTACATGCGTGCTAAGTCACTTCAGTTGTGTCCGACTCTTTGTGATGTATGGACCATGGCCTGCCAGGCTCCTTTGTCCATGGGGATTCTCCAGGCAAGAATCCTGAAGTGGGTTGCCATGCCCTCCTCTAGGGGATTTCCTGACCCAGGGATTGAACCCATGTCTCTTATGTCCCCTGCATTTGCAGGCAGGTTATAGGGTGTCATCTCTGTTTTACAGACGAGAAAACAAAAGGCTCAGAGAGGTTAAGTGTCTTGCCCGAGTCATATTGCTAATGAATTGTTATTCTGGGATTCGAAACCAGGCTCAGTCTCTTTGCATAAAACTTCCTTGCTGAGATGGTTGGGGACCCTCAAATTCACATAAACAAGACCAAGGAGACAGTGTGATCACCTACAGATACTCAGAATAATCTCTGCTCTTGGCCCCCACTCTGGCACCAGCCTTTCTTCCCTGAAAGATAGCATTTGTCCATATTGTTAGAAGGAAAAATCTAATAACTGACTGAAATGTGAGGGTGTTAAAACAGCGAACCCAAACTATTTGATACCAAGGTTTGAAGGTTGTAGGGTATTAACTGCTAAAACATTTTAAATGGAAGATAGATTTTCCATTGGGCTTCCCGGGTAGCACCAATGGTAAAGAATCTGCCTGCAATGTAGGAGACCTGGGTTCAGATCAGGTGTGAACCTGCCTGGTTCAATCCATGGGTCAGGAAGATCCCCTGGAGAAGGACATGGCAACCCACTCCAGTATTCTTGCCTGGGAAATTCCATGGACAGAGGAGCCTGGTGGACTAAAATCCATGGGATCGCAGAGTTGGACACGACTAACACACAGATTCTAATCTTGAATATAAAAAAGCACAGAAATACGAATTCCAAAAGCCATCTCAAATAGCTTGCACACCCCCAGCAGTGTCACAAAGATTCTGTCCCACACAGACTATACCTTACACAGCTAGTTTCACCCTTTAGATATTTCAGGACAACTGTCACAGAAGTTTCCTCTAGATTAGAAGTTGCCTTCAAGAAAAAGAGGCTACACAGTGAAGCCTGATGGTCCGTTCATCTATGCAAAATTCACTGTTCATTCATACAGAATGGCTAGAAAAAAAGTGCTTTACATATCAATGATGTGCCCAGATCACTTGGGTTTTTTGTTAGGATTCATGAGAGTAAGGGTGACTCTGATGGGGACGAGAAGAGTTTGGTATGCATAAACAGGTTCTGTCAGTTCAGTTGCTGAGCTGTGTCCAACTGTTTGCAACCCCATGGACTGCAGCACACCAGACCTCCCTGTCCATCACCAACTCCTGGAGTTTACTCAAGCTCATGTCCATCGCGTCAGTGATGCCATCCAACCATCTCATCCTCTGTCGTCCCCTCCTCCTCCTGCCCTCGATCTTTCCCAGCATCTGGGTCTTTTCCAATGAGTCGGTTCTTTGCATCAGGTGGCCAAAGTATTGGAGTTTCAGCTTCAGTATCAGTCCTTCCAATGAATATTCAGAACTGATTTCCTTTAGGATTGACTGGTTGGACCTCCTTGCAGTCCACAGTTCAAAAGCAGCAATTCTTCGGTGCTCAGCGTTCTTTATAGTCCAACTCTCACATCCATATATGACTACTGGAAAAACCATAGCTTTGACTAGATGGACCTCTGTCAAGATGATGTTTATTCCACCTTAACTTCAAGGACATCCAGGTAGCTAGCCCATTACCAACAGAATCTAATAACAGCCTTTTTAAAAAAGAAGCCAAATCACACTTGATGTCTCAGCTATTCCTTTATAGAAAACTACCTGCTTCAGTTTTATTCTAATAAAAATAATATGATGCCATGGCTAATATGATTTTATGGCCCCCCTTAACTTTTTATCAGGGAGCAACATCACAGGGGGAAGGGTAATCCTAAAGCCTTAAGGACTTGGGATAATTTTACTGAACTTGAAACATTACCCCCCAATATATCTTTAGGGCAAAATCAGGTAAAGTGTAGGACAAGCGCTCATTTTTCACTTGAAACTGTTTTGAGTGGCAACAAAACAACACACTCACTGAAGTCGTGCTTTGCCTGTGCCGGATGTTGTCCAATCATATAGCAGCTTCAAAAAATCACCCTGGGTGTCTGGGTTGAATGCATGTGCCCACCTCATTGCTTTAGTATCAGCAGCATTCTAATCTCACAGGGTAACTTTACCAGTGAAGTCATCAGAATATGTTAGATGTTTCTCCTAGGAAGAACTGTGTTTGTCATACTTTCCACGTAAGGAGTTTGTGTTTTTACAACACACTGCATTTCAGCAAGACTTCTTTATGAGTATCCCTGATTCTACTAAACTGTTATTTTTTAAACTCAAAGCATACATTTCACTTTCGAGACTAGATTCAAAATCATAACTTATGATTTGTCTGGTATCTATAAAAGATACCTCATTAGAAATGTTTATGTTAGTAGATTTTATTGCCTAGAGAAAGGAGTCCTTTCTCAAAACCTGCAGTTTTGCAAAATTTACTTATATATTTTTCACATGTTTTTAGAAATTCTTAATTTAGCAGTGGAGAGATTTATGTCATGTGATGTAGCAAAGTCATTTAATTTAGGATTTTATCTTAGCCTTTTCTAAATCCAAACTCCTGTTAGTTTTAATATGATTTTCATCTCAGTAAATCCTATACAGGTCGATTTAAAAAAGAGTAGAATAGCCTATACTCTTTCCCTAGAACTTTCCTCCACTGCATGCATTACTGTTACCCCTGCGTGTGAAATCCTTTCATGGCTCTTGGCCACAGCCAAGATAACCTGAGCTTGCTCTCCATTCCTAATAATAATTATGTCCTATATAATTATTATTATCCTTTCTCCTCGGTAGAAGAGTGACTGGACCAGCTTGAAAAGGACTGGCCTCTTTTCCCTCTGATGCAGGTTTTCTTCTGTTGCAGACTGGATTTGAGAACTCTCCCCTCCAGAGACAGGCTGCCACTTCAGGGAGCGGGAACGGAGCTGATTCTGAGCCAGCTCGCCACGTCTTCTCCTTTTCCTGGTTGAACTCCCTCAATGAATGATATTCATTCCAACTGCTGCACCTCTGTCTGCCTGGCTGAGATGCTCAAAGGCAGCAGGGACCCAGATGAAACTAGGATCATGTAGATGATGAAAGGGACCTCTGAATGACATTTCTACCAAAAATACCCTTTAATTCCAGATGACTTAGCTAACACATTGAGGGAGAACAATGCTCTGAGAAGAAAGTTGCAGAAAAGCATTGGGGAAAAAAGGAACTTGATCTTATGCAAATTTTTTATTGTGTGGGAAACGTTATGAAGGGTGTGTAGGTGTGGTATGTGTGTGTGTGCATCAGTAACAAGTGGCAAGCGTTGAAAGAAGTGGGCACTACACTCGTCTCTAATAGGTACTGGCTTTTGTTCTGATATCATAGTAGCTGTTATTCTCTTTCCTCTTTAACAGTGCAGGTGGTCAGTGAAATTCAGTGTTAATTCAGAAGTGACCGATTTATCAATATATGGACAAAAGGTAAATCATTGACCAAAGATATGAGATGCTTCACAAAGCTTTTCTCTTTTCCACAACAGATGTCGCTGGATGGACATCCAGAAATGTTCTTTGTCTCTGGTGACACTTTCCTAGTCCAGAAGGCAAAGGCCAAGGACATTTCTTGTGACATTTTTCTAATCTTAGTTTCAAATATGCAGATATCACGTACTTTACCTGAAAAAGACTTTTCAACAGGAACCGTCTACTGTCTCATGTATCCACTGAGGCACCAATCTGAACTATAGAGCAACTGCATGTATTTAAATATATATATACACACGCAATACATATTATACATGTACATATATATGTATTTAAATCATGTGTTGTCCCCCCATAACACCTCATTCAAAACATAAGTTTTGTAAAGTTAAGTTTTAACTTCACTCTGTATGAACTCTTAAATAAATGCTGTTTTTAACAACTTAGTCTTACAGTGATTTATTGTGTTCATATCATTGTATTAATACATTAGTCAAGTGAATTTAAAGGGTCTCAAGGGAATAGGCATCTTCGTACATCCAAATTGATTTTGAAATATTAAACACTCGATTGAATTTTTAAAGTTATAACTAAACTACCAAAGGCAAGTGCATTGTAAACTGTATTAGGGGTACTGTTTGATTTTAGAAGTGCATAGAGATAGTTTATATTCCTAAGAATTAAAGAGATTAGTGTTGGCATAGGCATAAATGAGGTGTTTGTAAAGTTATTAAAGTCGAACTGTGCTTTATAAGAAAAATGTTCCCGAGGGGCACTTTATAGCAACTACATTTAGTTGTTCTAAGTGGAGAGGTTATTGTTTCTCCTATTAGAAGACAGCAATGGAAAATAGCTTAGAAAAAAAAATACTTAACGGTACCAAAGTAATAGTTCGGTAAAGTGAACCTTTCTCATAGAAAAAAAACAACGCAGCATTTTGGCCCTCTAACTGGAGGGAAGCCTTGCCACAGCCATTAACCTCTTTTTCCTTTCTTCCTTTCCTGTCCTCCCCAATTATGTCACATCTTATGACAAATCAGGGGGTTTCCCTGGTGGCTCAGGTGGTAAAGAATCTGCCTGCAATGCAGGAGACCCGAGTTTGATCCCTGGGTTGGGAAGAACCGCTGGAGAAGGGAATGGCAACCCACTCCAGTATTCTTGCCTGGAGAAGTCCGTGGACAGAAGAGCCTAGCAGGCTACCATCCATAGGATTGCAAAGAGTCAGACACAACTGAACGACTAACACTTTCATGAGTGACTAATACTTTCTATAGTTAATCAGGGTTGAATGTTATTTCTGTTATGAATCAATATTTCATTTATAGAATTACCAAGCCTCAGAACTGCAACAACTTTCTAAATTATTGAACTCAACCTCAGAGGGGTAATCTGAGGTGCAGAGATGAGTCCAAGGTAGTTGCAGGATTTGTGTGAGCCACTGACATATGTTTATGGTTTTAACAGAAAATAAAAATGCCAGGAGTTTTGTTTATTCTTGTGTTGATGTCAATTTGTAGGAAGTAAGGAGCTCAGTTTTCCCCTGTGAGCATTGGAGAGGAAAAATAAAGTCATGATTACCTTTGCAGCTTTTATTAGAAATATAAATATTCAGCATTCTCTTACAGAGCCAAATTGATCAAGGATTGGTAAGATGTTTTATTACTGAAACGTTTACAAGGAAAAGCTGGTTCAAAGAGCTTACATATTTTTGTCTCACCCACCCTAGAGAATGATATTCTTTTTGGCTCAAAACACAATAAAATCAGTATGGTGACTTAGGTCTACTTCTTCAAAACATTTTCCCCTGGGTCTATACTCTCTATAAAACACTATTAAAGACACCTGGAAGTAGAAACTAGAAGTACAGGACACAAATTACATATTGTCGTTGTTACTGTATATGAATACACTGTGTGCATGCTAATTAAGGAGTCTGGGCGCTCTTGCTGTACATCCTCTACATCTCAATCTATATAAAAATAAACAGATGGTATCAGAGCAATGCTATGGTATAGAATACTGTATTTTTATTTTTTAATTTTTAGATTTTTAAATTCACTTTTGTGCTAAATACAGAATCTTTTTAGCCAAACGCACCGTTTCATTTCCCAGCAATGTCCAACAGTTTCCTGTTGCTATGAGCTTGCTGCGCTAACTGATCGGCCTTGGTCATTTCCAAGACTTCTCGGAGGAGGTGGAAGGTGAGATCCAGGGAGATGGGAGGTTCCTGGGATCTCCTCTTCCTGGCAGCCGGCGCCTCCTGGCGGCTGCCGAGGGCGTTCTCTGTGCCGCGTTCGGCGGGATCCGCCGGGCTGTCGAGCGGGCGCCGGGGCTGCAGCAGCGCTCTGAAAAAGTTGGCGGCCACCTTGTCCGGAGAAAGGCGACTGTTGCTTCTGCTGGCGAGAGGCGAGGCGGCAGGAGAGAGCGGAGCAGCCCGGGTCTCACCGAGGTTACCCAGGCGGAGGAAGTATTCCTCCCCAACGCGGAGTAGGGTGGGCAGAGCCTGGGGTTCCTGGGGCTGCGGCGGCGGCTGGAAGAAACTCAGGGGCTGGGGGTGCTGCGATGCTTGCCGGGCACCCGGGATGGGCCCCCGGCTGAGGAGGGCCCTGCATGGCGGGGAGGGCAGCAGAGCCACCAGCAGGACACCCACAGACACGAGCAGCGGCAGTCGCATGTTAGGGGGCGCTAATTGCGGTACAGAGGTGGGCAGAGGGCGGAATGAGAGAGAAAAAAAGAGAGAGTTGATCAGAGTTGAGCTCCACTGGGAGTCTTCCCGCAGGACGACACCCACAGACCCAGCTCCAGGCGCGGCTGGGGCGCTGTCCGTGGTGCTGAAGCGCCCGAATTAGGACTTGCAGGGCTAGAGTGAGACCGAGAAGGGGAGCAGCTTGGAAGGGCAGGGTGCGGCACCAAGGCTCAGTCCCGCGCCAGGCTGGAGCGACTCTCCTTACGAGACTCACTTAGGGAGGGTCCCCGAGTCTCCTGTCTAACGATTCCCCCAGACCAATTTTCCGGGCTCTAAAGAAGACCTGCAAATTCGTGGTCTCAAGGACTCTAAACATTCTTCCCTCCCCGCGACCCCACCACCACCCTTTCCGGATGTTTCAGCATTTTTCTCCGAACTGAGAACTGCTGCCTTTCCCTCTCTTCCCATCCCTGCCTTCGGTCTCTCGGTGGTCGCGATGGGTGGGGGCTCGTTTATACAGACAGCGAGGAATAACTGCCAGTTCAGGTAACGCTGAGCAGCCGTCTAAGTTTGCTTTTAGTAGCATCTCAGCTACTACCTATCGGAAACTTGTGGCACGGGCCCGCAAAAAGGCGCGCGCGCGCACACACACACACACACACACACACACGCCTTGGAACCGCCGGCAGCGCGGCGCACAACCTGGCAGCTCAGGCAGTGCAAAGTTGGAGGCACAGTTCCGTCTAGGCGCTCCCTACCTTCCGAGGTGCTTCTGCAGGTGAGCAGGGCGCAGCGCTTCTTTGCAGAGAAAGTCTCTGGGGCTTTTTTTCAGGGGTTCTCTTCCCTTCTCCTTTCTCTTCCCACTCTGTTCTTTTCCTCTTCTCTTTCTCTTCTGTCTCTCCACAGACGTGGGCTCTAAGTTTCTCCACACCAGAGCCTGGAAGGGGATTTTATAGTGTCGACCCTCTTCAGAAACCACGCAGCATTTGCCTAATAAGCTGACGCTCTCTTGACAGCTGGATTGCGCGCTGCCTCTGCTCCTGCATAAATCATAGGGCCCTGCCCGGGAAATAGGGGCAGAATTTTTGCTATCTCAACACTGAATCTCACATCCAATTATATCAACAGATATTTATCGCCTCCTTGATGACGTCAACGAGCCCTAAAATGGAAGGGCTTCTTATGACTTGTCCATTGACAAAAATTCTTGAATGAGATTTCCCAAGTGTGAAAACATACTGGCCTCTTCTTACTAGGAAAGGCCAAATGGAAGGTCAGAAAAGAGAGTGAATGGGAGGGGAGAGGAGGGGAAGAGAAGTCTATCAACACACAGTCCTGTGATAGGGGGTAACTCTGGACATTCCCCTCCCTTCTCCCACCTAACTCCTCTGACCTGTTGTGTCAGGCAATACCTCAGCATCTGAAAATATCCCTCTGCTAGAGACAAAATGTCCCATTACTTTTCTGCCTGGAAAAGAATGAAGAACAAGGAGATGGGATTGCAGGGCCATCCAGCTTTTAAAGCTCTAGATGCTTTATCCTCCCAAGAACAGATAAAGAAATTATGAGTCTGCAGAGGTAAGACCAAGAAATCTCTTGAAACACTGCTCAAGTTTTTTAAATGATGCAAGAGCTACTCCCACGATGAAGAGGCACAAAGCAGAATCAGCGAGGAGTGCAGCAAAGATTTTAAGGTTTCCCAGAATCTCACTGTTCCTCCTTGGTCTCTTCTCTCAGAATCTGAAATTAACTGTGGACTTTTCTGTCCCTAAATTAGAGAAAGGGCCAGTAAGAGTAACTGAGTTAAACAATCTTTATCTAGTCTCCTTAATGCAAGCCCAATGACAGAAGCATCCATTCTAACTTCCCATTCTATATTGGGAAAGACTTAAACTGCTTGATTATAGGGCTGAATTTATCAGTTACATGTTTTTCACTGATGAATGCTGAGCCTGTAAAAATGATAACCTCATTCATTTTACTTCCAAATACTATTAACATCCATGACAGTGCCCATACTGTACCCAGGTTGTTGTTGTTTTAATTCTTTTCTTTTTATAAATTCAAATGCTCTCTGGCACTACCACAGAATTGAATGCCTATAAAACCACACTAATATTTCAAAATAAACTGATATCATATAGGTGGGAGGTCGTTAACCTCTAATTCTGCAATTTTTTGTTTGGTGTTTAGTTGCTAAGTTGTGTCCGACTCTTCGGTAACCTCGTAGACTGTAGCCTGCCAGGCTCCTCTGTCCATGGGATTTTTTGGGTAAGAATACTGGAGGGGGTTGCCATTTCCTTCTCCAGGCGATCGTCCCAACCCAGGGATTGAACCTGCATCCCTTATGTCTCTTGCATTGGCAGGCAGGTTCGTTACCACTGAACCACCTGGGAAGCCCAATATATTCTGCAATTCAAAATGCAATTCCAAACTCTAGTGTCTATGATTCAATTCAGTGTCTAGACAACCATCAAAGTTGCTTATCAGAAATTTCCTGTTCCTCATTTCTGGTTCCCTAGGCTTATTCCTTTGTAGCTAACCTGACAAATCATACAGTGCATATTTCAACTCCGATTTTTGAGTCTATACTAATTTATAATTGCTCCAAGAAACAAAAGGAAGGTAAAAAGACGAATTCTGGCTGTTTCCAGAGAAGTCAGTGCATAGTTGGATCACTGCACTACGCAATGCACTTTTGACATAAGAGAACAGAGAAAGAAATATGTCTTCTGGGGAAGATGTGAGTTGTTACAAAAGATCATAATTATAAAAACTAGTTGAGCTTGTAGAAGAAAACTGTGTTTTATGTTGGTAAGAAAATAATCTTTCTCTGTCCCCACTGACATATTTCAGTTTGGGTATCAATCTGGAGGTAAAAATATGTTTGGAAGGGGAAGTTGAGGTAAACGAATACAGAAGTAGAACCAGGAAAGGGAAAAACCACAGGTTTAGTTGGGAAGACCTGGGAGGTTCCTCCAGAGAGAGTGGAAGTGTTGGCTGCTCGGTCATGTTTGATTCTTTGTGACGCCATGGACTGAAGCCTGCCAGGGGATTTCCCAGGTAAGAATACTGGAGTAGATTACTATTTCCTTCTCCAGGGGATCTTCCCAACCCAGGGATTGAACCCATGCCTCCTGCATTGCAGGTGGATTCTTTACCATCAGAGGCACCAGGGAAGCCCCACAGAAGACCCAGCTTATTCCAGGCTTGGACTGGCCCCAAACCTTTTGAGATCTCTCTCCTCTTTGGCCATATGGAGGATGCTGTTTTAGTATAGCTCCCTCAAAACTGTTGAATCCTTGCTGTGAGATTTTCCCTGAGCAGATAGTTGGTTGGGAACAGTGGCTTTCACTAGGGGTGAGGAATAAAAGGCCTAGATCTCAGTGCAGGAGTTGTGCAGAGTAATCCCTACTCACCACAATTTAACCAAAAGTTAGATCTCACCAAATCACTGAGCATTCACATCAGAAATGACTGGAAGAAAGCATTTGGTTTTAATGAGAGCCAGAAAGGTTAAGTGACTTATGTGAAGTCACTCAGCTTGTGATAAAAGTCAGAATTAGAACCCCGTTCCCTTGACTCCCTGCCTGTATTATCTCCATAATATCACAATACATTTTGAACTTCCTTTTCCAGTAGAGATACAAGAATAAATTAAAAAGAGAAGATGAATCTAAGTGAAGCAACATGTTCACACACTAATCCTGAGTTACCTTTTCTCAGACTTTCCGTATATTAACAAACCACCTAATTCAAGAGAGCACAAAGGTGCCCTGAGCGTGTTGATGCCCAGGCCCCAACCTCTGTGCACGCACTGCAGTGTACCGTTCAGCTGAATCTCATCACTGTAACATGAGGTCTTCAAATGCACTGCCAACTTAAGATGCATTAATTTGATTTTTCCGCCTTAGTTTACCTTGGGAAAAAGAGATCTTTTGATAAAGTACAGAGCTTATGTGGTTCTCAAAATAATGACACAAATGTGTGGTTGCAGAAATAACATACTGCAAGAGGACTTACATATACAGAAAACTAAATAGCCAAGTCTGTAAAAATTACCACTGACAGATTCAATATTACATGTAGGAATAAATTCTTCAAAGGAGTCACTGGAGAACCAATTTAAATGCTTTCAGAGCCTAAAAACAAGCCAAGAAACATGGGCACAAAATAGGGATTACTTCATGCTTCCAACCATATTTTTCAATAAGAACATATTATAGGGTATAGTTAAATTTTAAAAGGCATGGCACAGCAGTTCAATGCGTAATGAAATATTAGGAATAATGGATACCTGCTGAGCATACTTCTGCCATCTGCATCTCCCTGACATTGAGGAGATCCCAACACATGCTTCTATTAGAAAAGTTCATAGCAAATGAAGACAATCTCCAGATTTGTTAACTGAAACATTTGCTGGAATGAATCTACCATCTCCAATGACAGCCTTTAAAAATGCCAAGGGTGGATACGTAGTTTGGTAAATTGTAACTTCCATAGGTAGCGCTAGGGAAAGGACCTCAAACAGCACAAGTATCTAACTGCTTCACCAGTAACTGTAACTTTTATTAATCTCTTCTGATTATCAAAGCCATTCATCCTCCTTACAGAAGACTTAGAAAAACTGGAGAAGTATAAAGTAGAATACAAATCCCTCACATTCCAGAATATATAGTCTCCATTTATATTTTGTTGTTTCCTTTGAGACTTTTCTCTGAGCACATACATGTTATGTAACTGGGTTAAGACTGTGTTCCTAATTGTAAATTTCTGCCTAACAACAACAACAATTCCTCCTCCTCCTCTTACAAACTTAAAGTTAACTGGCCAGTTTCCTCAGTAACCACTCCCTGTCCTCGGCTCCCCTTCCTCAGCCCACCTTTTGCAAGCCCTTTACAGCCACTTCCTCTCCCATGCTTCTTCAGACACCACTTCATCGTTCCTGCTCTCCTCATCTCAGAAGATTAATAATCCCTCCCACCTGCTTACGGTCTTTACCCTGTTCTCTTCATTTGGGGTTTATGCTACAGTTTAAATGAAGTCTCAGGGCAGTGTCTGGGGGTGTGTGTTGGTAAACATGAATGCATTTGGGAAGACCTCTCGAAATGCAGTGTGGAGAGTATATTGGAGGGGCAAGAAAGTGGGCAAATGAGTTGTGGTCTTTGGGTCATTACTGCTGGGCCCCTACAGAATGAGCGTCACACGCCAGTGGTGGCGGGAGCTGTACGAGACAGTGGCAGGGCCTCCTATGGGTCCTTCCAGGAGCCCAGGACACTAACTGTGGGCAACCACACTCCTGTCCCAAGGCTGGTGATGCTAAGGCTTCCTTTCATTTCCCTATCAGTCAACAGATCTCTAAGCAGCCAGAAACCGTCACTGGGTGCCTTACCTCCTTCCCTCAGAAAGTGGAATGTTACCATTCCCAATGTTTGTTACCTGGCCCTTTATTTTTCCAGAAGTTGGGTAGATGACTCAGAGCACTGGAAAGGGGACAGGTTTCTGCTTCTCCAACAAGCCCTTGTCTTGATAGACAAGACTGACCTTTCTATTTACATCGTAATACATTAGATTCTCTGTTTCAGGCTCCAGATAATGGATGGAGGGCAGTGAGAGGATGTGTGTGAACTTTCTGTCATGAAGGGCAATTTGCAGGAACTAATCATCTTACAATAGTTGGTCATAAGAAAGAAATCCATCAACTCAGCATTCTAATTAGGTATTTATATTCATGAACATTTCTTGACTCTAAGGAAATTTTTGCCAAAGATCCCTCCTAGGAATGTTAACAGTGTTACAATGGGAGAAAAATGAGGGGATGTTTAAAGTTTTGTGTGTGTGTTTTTTTTAACATTTGTTTTCATTTACTTGGCTGTGCCCAGTCTTAGTTGTGTCACCTGGGATTTTTAGCTGTGGCATGTGAAACCTTAGTTCTGTCATGTGGGAACTGACCAGGGATGGAACCCGGGCCCCCTGCGTTGGGAGCTTGGAGTCTTTAGCCATTGGACCACCAGGAGGTCCTGATTTACAGGAAAGTTAAACACATTTTTTACCGCAAAATTTTCTAGTGTTTAAAAAATTTTATTCTGAAGTGTAAATCCCCAAGTCTTCAGCCTCTGCCAGGTGTATCTGACCACAGAGCATGTTCATTCATTGTGAGACAAGTTGGGAGATGCAATAAATGAAGACATTTTATGAGTTCAGCTACACTTTCTTTCTTTACCATCCATATTTAAGTCCATGATTAAAGCTGCTAATATTGTACTTCTTCTAGGGGGATAATTTCAAATGACACATTTCACCCTTGAAGAGAGCGTTTCAGGGTATGGACACAAGTCTATTTCCAGTATTTCTGAGGATCACCTGCCAGAGGAGGGGTCACTTTACAGAAAGGAGTTGCTGAGCCCTCCCTTGCTACTCATGCAACAAACAGTTGCACGCTTGCTGGTCAGGGGAAGGAGTTGGTCTCTACAGTAATGTATCCCAGGGAAATCTGTGAGCCCACCTTGCAAAGGAGGACCTTTTTCGGGTGTGAAAAGACAGAAGTTTCCTAGACAAATTGCAGTTGGTGATTTCAAGTTTTTTCCAAAAGGAAATCTGATTACTCAAGAGGCAGTAGGCAACAAGAGCTGCAGGGGTAGACAGAGACAGGCAGCCAGTATTCAGGAGCTGTGGATATCAAAGATGTTACTGGCTCTGGTTTCAGACCTTTTGTGAACCTTGCTACAGGCTCTATTCATCTCCAAAGGCTTCGTCAACCATCTGTGGAAAACGTGATAGCTTCCAATATGAAATCTACAGTTAATTTTTCATGTGTGTGCTTGTTAATCTGTCTTGCAGTTTGTTGTGAGCTCACTTTCCACTTCTTTGTAACTCCTAGTACACTGCTTACACAGGGTGTGTGTTGGTTCTCAGAGACTGACTATGTATAGCCCACCTAAGAGAAAGGCTGAGACTTTCCTGGTGGTCCAGTGGCTAAGACTCCACGATCCCAATGCAGGAGGCCTGGGTTCAAACCCTGATCAGGGAACTAGATCCCACACACTGCAACTTAAGACCCCAAATGCTGCAATGAAAATCCCACGTGCTAAAACTGAGACCCATCACAGACCTGTCACAATGTTTAAAATAAACATTTTAAAAAAGAGAGAAAGGCTACCTCAGTTCAAGGTGGTCTCATAACTCTAAGTCAACAAGCCCTTGAAAGGAGGGTTGTATGAAACCTATGTGTGGGAAAGAAAGGATCTGATTTGTTATGCTCACTGTTCTCTTTTGCATAAAATGTGAAAATGATCTGAACAACAGCATTCTCAGGATAATGGAAAAGATTTAACAGTCTCAAGCTGCAGTGAAGTTTAATGTTCCTATTCATATAAAGTTAAATATAGATACATATTTGAGCTCCATTTCATTTTCCAACTTGTTTTCTTTGTACTTTAATTCTTAATAGCTGTGAAGTTCTGCCTTGTGCTAATGTACTTTTATCTTCCCTGCAACAACAATAATTGCAACAAAGGAATTTTTTTTAATTTTCAAAGAGAAGTAAAATTATATAATCTGATAGATTTCTTTTATAAAAAGAGTTATGCAGACTTTTGAGGCATAATACCATATCTGATTCCTTTTTATAAAGTTATTCATTTGAGTATCTTTATATGAAGATTTCACTAAGAAATAAGCCTTGCAAAAAGAATAAAGCATTTACCTGACTCTCCTTCCTAAGGAAATACGCCAGATTTCTGAGCATGGTAGCTGTCACATTACCTCAATACAGTTTTTACTCTATTACTTCTAAGCTGGGTGATCTTGGACCTTTATTTAAAACTTCCAAACTTATTTGTCAAATCATTCTAAAATGCCAGTTTCTCTATTTTCTCCTTTTAGGGTTGTGGAGTGAACTGAGACAGAATATAAGAAGCATTCAATGAACACTGCGCGTTTGTTGCTAGGCTAATGACCTGGCTGCTATTTCAGTTGAAGACAGTGTTTCCATCCAGTCTCAGCTCCTCAGAGCCTAGAACTATGTCCAATATTTATTAGGTTTGATACAGGTCTATTAACAAAATAAGTATAATCACTAATTTCTTCTTCTAATACTGGAGATTTTTTGATATCCAGGTGATCTAAAAAAATTTTTTTTAATTAATAGACAATACTGGAGGATTTTTGCTATTCAGCTGATTTAAAAAATTTTTTTTTAATTAATAGACTTCATCTCCTAACAGCAGTTTCAGGTTTATAGAAAAAATTGAGCAGAACATACAAGGAATTCCCATACACTCCCCTCAACCCTCCTCCTGTTCAGTTCAGTTGCTCAGTCATGTACAACTCTTTGTGACCCCATGGACTGCAGCACACCAGGCCTCCCTGTCCATCACCAACTCCTGGAGTTTACCCAAACACATGTCTATTGAGTCAGTGATGCCATCCAACTATTTCATCCCCTATCGTCCCCTTCTCCTCCTGCCTTCAATCTTTCCCAGCATCAGGGTCTTTTCAAATGAGTCAGTTCTTTGCATCAGGTGGCCAGAGGGGTGGCTGGCCTGAAGCTGAAGCTTCAGCATCAGTTCTTCCAATGAACACTCAGGATTGATCTCCTTTAGGATGGACTGGTTGGATCTCCTTGCAGTCTAAGGGACTCTCAAGAGTCTTCTCCAACACCACAGTTCAAAAGCATCAACTCTTCGGTGCTCAGCTTTCTTTATAGTCCAACTCTCACATCCATACACGACTACTGGAAAAACCATAGCTTTGACTAGACGGACCTTTGTTGGCAAAGTAATGTCTCTGCTTTTTAATATGCTGTCTGGATTGGTCATAACTTTTCTTCCAAGGAGTAAGCATCTTTTAATTTCATGGCTGCAATCACCATCTGCAGTGATTTTGGAGCCCCAAAAAATAAAGTCTGACACTGTTTCCACTGTTCCCCCATCTATTTGCCATGAAGTGATGGGACCAGATGCCATGATCTTAGTTTTCTGAATGTTGAGTTTTAACCCAAATTTTTCACTCTCCTCTTTCACTTTCATCAAGAGGCTCTTTAGTTCTTCTTCGCTTTCTGCCATAAGGGTGGTGTCATTGCATATCTGAGGTTATTAATATTTCTCCCGGCAATCTTGATTCCAGCTTGTGCTTCATCCAGCCCAGTGTTTCTCATGATGTACTCTGCACATAAGTTAAGTAAGCAGAGTGACAACATAGAGCCTTGACGTACTCCTTTCCCTATGTGGAAACAGTCTGTTGTTTCATGTCCAGTTCTAACTATTGCTTCCTGACCTGCATACAGATTTCTCAAGAGGCAGGTCAGGTGGTCTGGTATTCCCATCTCTTTCAGAATTTTCCACAGTTTATTGTGGAAAAGTAATCTCCTCCTGTTAGATTCTATTATTTAATATATATTTTTATTTTTAATTGTAGTTTAATTGCTTTACAATGTTTTGTTAGTTTCTGCTGTACAACAACATGACTCAGCTCTAAGTATACATATATTCCCTCCCTCTTGAGTCTCCACTCACCCATCCCACCCCTCTAGGTCATCCAGAGCACTGAGCTGAGCCCCCTATGCTATGCAGGGGTTCCCCACCAGCTATTTTACATGCAGTAGTCTATACATGTCAATGCTACTTTCTCAATTCTCCCACCCTCTCCTCCTCCTCTGTGTCCACAAGTCCTATTATTAACATCTTGTACTGATGTGGAACATTTGTTACAACTGATGAACCAATACTGATACACTATTTTTAACTGAAGTCCACAGTCTAATTTGGGTTCACTTTGTATTGTACATTCTGTGAGTTTTGACCAATGCACAATGGCACATATCCATGGTGACTACATCACACAGAATCATTTCACTGTCCTAAAAATTCCCTGTCCCTATAGTTTTGCCTATTCCAGAATGATATAAGGCTGGAATCATACAACATGTACCCTTTTCAAACTGGCTTCTTTCACTTTGCAATATGCATTTCAGGTTCCTCTCAGACTTTCAAACAAAGGTACATTTTTTATTTAGAAAGAGCAATATTCCTTGGCTGAGGACTCTCTACTTAATAAATAAATGTCTGCTGGCTTAAGGATTATTTCCGTGTTGAAACTACTATTCTTAACCTAATCATTTACTGATTTAACTGAAAGTAGGTGCACTCACAGGGGGACTCTGCATCTTAAAGAGGGGTTAAAAACAACCATTAACATTGATAATTAATATAAAAATACAAGGGTATATACTTCTCTTTTCCATTGCAAGATCAGTAAGTCCCTCTCTTCCTGGTGGGAGTCTCCATTACCTGACAAGTGGCTATGGACCTGTCAGGGTCTCCAGATGAGACCTGGATAACAAGGCAAAATGACGGAGGATTCTTTTTTTTTTTTTTTCTCTTTACACCCTAATTGCTTCTGGGGAACCTTACTATCATTTCATTTGTAGTCTCTGCTCTAAGATCAGGCAATAGCAAATAATCACTCATAATACATTTAAAAATCTCTTTTATTCATCTTACCTCCCTCCCTGATCAAGCCCTGGAGGATTCCCCCTTTTCCCAGATGGGAGAGAGGGTGGGTGGGGGTAGCACCAGCACAGGCATGGCCAGCTTCAGACCAGCCTGTTCCACCAGATACTCTGAGAAGCCTTTCAATTTCCTTTTACATTTTCTTAATGTTTACACCTTTCAAGCACAAACAGTATGTCTCTCCACTGGTCTAAATTTAGAAAATGCACAAATCTATTTGGATCTTTCAGTGCTTTCTTAAAAGCCATCTCCCTGGGCACTTGAACTTCTCATAGGGCTTTTTCTGTGGAGACAAGGAATGAGGAGGCTCTTCAGCAAACCCCTGAAGCTGGGTCGTCTGGGTTTCTCTCTAGGGTTGCTGTTTCCCTCCTGTCCCACTTCCCTGTCTAATCCCGGGGGGTGGCTCCTGACCAGACAGCACAGTGCCACAGGGACCTCCATCTCTAATCACGGTTTCTCTTGTTTACACTTCTAGAAGCACTGCCCTCTTCATCTCTAATCCTCACTGGAACCCTACAGGGAAGCAGATGTTATTACCACATTCCATAGATGCAGAAGCGGAAGCTCAGAACGGGCAAGTAACTTGGCTGATGTCCTCCAGCTGGTATGTGGAGGGATCCTGGGATCCCCAAGAGCTCCTCCTCTCTACCCTATTCCTCTTGCTCAGGACTCCCAGGAGCTCTGGGAAGGGGTGGGGTGTCGACACATGCTTCTGAAGGTACCAGCACCACATTTATGCCCTGTTCCTTAGCTGTCTCCTTCCTCCGCACTAGGTGCCAGGTGTGACTGAGGAATATCACACTGTTAAGGCACACATCACACAAACGAGAACACTACCCAAAATGCCTAAGCTCAGCGCGAACAGTCTTAGAAACTTACCCAGGCATTACACACAGGCATTCTGCTGTTTGCTTTTGGTTTTTCCTCCTTAATTTTAATCCTCACACCTCTTCTTTATAAACTATGCCAAATATTCCATTCTGTCCATCCTTTGCTGTCATCCCCAGAGCAATTCAGACAATCTACTACTAAATGGCAACCCACTCTGGTATTCTCGCCTGGGAAATACCAGGGATACAGAAGCCTGGAAGGCTATAGTCCATGGGGTTAAAAAGAGTTGGATATGACTGAGCACCCATGCACACACTAAAAAATGTGCTTACCCGGGTCCTCAAGATAGGTCCCAACCTCTCCATATCTCTGGGCCTTGAAAACTTTTGTGTAGTTTCTCATTCTATAGTGGAAGTTAGAGGTTGATGTTTATGCTTCACATCAATTTCTAAATTAATATTTGCTCTATCATCCTGCTAATTGATATGTACCTTTACTGAAATTTCAAATCAGTGTTTTGAAGTGGGAGGAAGGCAGAAAGCAACTTGCAAATTCTGTGCATAATGAAGTAAGGAACAAGCTCCCATAATGAAGACAAACAATTATACAACATTTGCATGATTCTTTTTTCTCACAACATGAGACAAGACACGGTAGCTGATTAGCACGCTGCCTTTGCTGCAAGTCTTGCTTCTTCTTTCCCCACCATTTGGTAGGATTCTCAGAGCCAAGAGCAGGTCACACTGCTTGGTCAGAGTTTTCTGATATCCTGGGGCCTGCTGGGCAGTCAAGACCACCCTGCCAACTTCAGCCTAATGCAGACTTCTTACTCTGTGACTACCCTGGGTTGTGTCCTGCAGCTGATACACATGTGCTCCAAGTGAGGCCCCCATTCAGGTTTCTAACCACTGAACTCAACTGGCCAGAGAGGACTGAGAACAGTTCTCACTAGTCCTGAGAGTATCTCCTGAGCATCTACTATGTCCCACCCCTGCGGTTGGTGCCAGAGATAAAAATGAACAATGAAAACCCCTGCTGCCCTTGACATATTCACTGCCCACCAAGGAAGACATGTTAGCAACAATGACATGAACGGTGAGTGCAGACAGGAAAGAGTCCCAAGGCACCGTGAGAGGTCAGTCGATAAGGGTGAGCTCCAAAGGACTCTGAACTGGACATGTGATCCTGGGCTAATGGAGAGTCAGTGAGACTTTAACAGGCAGATGACAAGGAAAGATGTGCATTTCAGAGAATATACTCAGGCTACCTGGACCTGATGGATATCATGTAAAATGATTATGATAATGAATGCTTAGGGTGCCTGCTGTGTGCTAGGCCCAGCACTGGAGAAGACACCAGTGAGAAACCCTACCATCAATGCAGGCAAGCTTGGATCTGTCCACAGTGCCTCAGAAGCTGTCAGACAGCCTGTCAGAGAGTCTTCTCCAATGCAAATCCCAGCCCTATGACTTCCTAGTTGTGTCACTGGGTAGGTCATGTAACCTTTCATGCCTCAGTTTCTTCATCTGTGAAATGGGGCTACTAGTAGAACTCACCTCACAGAGTTATACTGTGAGGATTATTTGAGTTGTATGCAAAGTCCTCAGCGTGGCTCTGAAACAGGAAGTGCATAGGATTTGTTCTCACTGTCTCAACTACCACAGGGGCTCGAGGTGGAAGCCATGGCCTGGAGAGACATTAAATGTGAGAAAAGGCGGGGTGTGGGACAGAGGGGGAAGTCCAAATGAATCTCATCATTTTGTCCTGGGCAATGAGGCAGATGGTAAACACAGCAGGATAGTCTGGGATGGCAAGATTAACTTGGGAAATATTGATACTGAAGAGCCAGGGGATGTTCAGGTAGGAATATGCACGTGGGATATGAGCCTGCAGGGGAGAATGGGCAAGGCTGGAGAGCTGGAATCCTCAGTAAGAGGTAGAAACTGTGGCTTGGAATGGCCCAGGGGGAGTAGGACGAGACAAGGGACCCGAGAAGACCAGGATAAGGGGCAGCTGGAGATCATGGGGGAGACTGACAAGGGCTAGTTCAAGAGCAAGAAGGAGCATCCAGCAAAAAATGGTACCGTGAGGCCAGGCAAGGGGTGGAGCTGAGCTCTTGAACAGAGGAAGCTAGAAAAGCAAAATGCTGCACAGAAGTGCCACAATGTAAGGACTGAGAGAAATCCAATCAGTTTGACAGCCTTTTGGTGGCTGTATCAGTCAGGGTTTAGTTAGCAGAAGAGAAACCACACTAGTTATTTCAACAGAGAAAATTTAATATAATGAATTGGGTTAACAGGAGTTAGAGAGAGCTAAAAAGGTGAAAGGGAACATGGAGAAAACACAGAGACTTTTAACTACAGAAGCAATGACCTCCCTGAGCACTAGGGAACCAAGGGCAGAGATGGGAGTCACTGGGATCCAGAGCCTTGGAGAAGAGGCCCCTCCAGAGCTGGGTGCTGCCCCCTCTGCAGCTCAGAGGAATCTCAGGGAGCTGGACTCAGAGGAAGGGTCCCACTTGGCTGATGCCTTAGAACCTGGAGGGTGGACCCAGAAGGGCAGGAGCTGGGACCTCTGAGGACGAAGTCAAGACGGGGCTCTGGGGTGCTGGTAGAAGCAGGACCCTGGACCCCACTGCCACATCTGGGATGTAGGGCTGCTGCTGTGGAGGTGCTAACCCAAACAGCAAGCAAACAGGAAAGAGCACACCCTTCCTGTGACCCTATCTGCTGGTCTCCCTCTAGTACTCCCCCTCACCAGGACCCAGAATACAGAGAAGAAAGAATTGGCCGACTCCTGGCCCCAGGTTCCCAAAGCAGCATCTACAAAGGTGGTTTGAGGCAAAGCAACCAGAGTTATTATTTGCACAGAAATCCTCCCAAGGGTAAGCTAGTGTTTACAGGAAAGCCATCTAGCAATGAGTTGAGAAGCAGAAATCAAGACAGTAAATCAAGACCATTTTTCCAAAACATTTTGCGGTGAAAGGAAAAAGAGAATAAAGTGGTAGGGAGAAGTAGATGCAATGTTCAGGATGGCTGTTTAACTATTTGTTAAGAAGGACTTGAACCCTAGAGCAGGCTTGCAGAAAGGTGAGAGCCCATGCTGGTGACTCAAAGCATCTGAGGGGACAAGAGGTGGATCTCGGCATAGAACTGGAGTGGGGTGGAAAGGGGGAGTGAGGGGACTGGCCGAGAGAGAAGCCAAAGAACATGAACTTCTCTGAGAGGTGAAGAAAGATACTGTGCCAAAACCAGACAAACCAGAACACCCCCTTTTTAAGTGATGTGCTGGGTCTACTACTAAGTGATCCCAACAGAAGGTGCCCTCATCTCCTGGTGCACAGAATCTTTCTGGTCTCTGCATGGATCCTCACGCAGGCCTTCTCTAACCACCCTATCTGTCTAAACTCTTCACCTGCTCTCCTCACATACTTGAAATCCCCTTTCTGCCTGTCCTCCTGAGCACTCATATTCCATCTACCTTAATTATTGGGTTTATTGTTGTCTCTTCAAAAGAGACACTGTGGCAAACACAGTTTTGTTCACTGTCATAATAACCTAAAGTGAAAACAACGCTTGACACAAAATAGCCACTTGATAAATATGTGTTGAATACATGAATGGATGAAATCCCCATGCAAGCACTACTGAAACAAAATAGATTGCTCCAATCAATCAACCAGGGTTCAGCCACTATCTGTTGGGCCCTAGTGGGGATACTGAGAAAGGATTCGGAGGATTCCCTTCTATCACAGAAGTTATAATGTTTGAAAAAATGAAGCAACTTAGCCCACATGGTGACAGAAGAATGACTGAACACTGGCCGCCATCCTCCCAGGCTGCACTCTCCCCTGCAGGCTAGTCTCCAGTCATCTGTCTCTTTCTTGGACCCCTGGAGACTCACAGTCCTCAGCAGTCTTTCTGCTCCGCAGTCCCGGGTTCACTGCCTTTAGCTGATCAAGGTCATGGTTCCACAGGGCTGAGTTCTCAGCCCCTCCTGGGAGCAGGATTAGAGGGTCTGGGCCCAGCCGTGCAGCTCTCACACACCTGACGCCCGTGCGTGTTTTGAAAGCCTCATCAGAGCTGACTTTGATGGGCAGCAGAAGCCCTGCAGGCAGCAGGCTGCCAGGACTGTCAGCCCCACTGGGGTGACGGGGGACGGGGGTCAAATCACCACCTGTCAAGGTGTTAGAAGAGACCTCAGACAGTTTTATGGATGCAGGGGATGAAAACCCACATCACTGAATGAGTGTGTGCTCTCCCTAGACTAGTCCCATACAATTCTGCTGCTTCCTTTCTGAACAAACCCAAATTTAGTGTGCCCAATGCAAGTGCATACATACAAGCACCACACAGAAATGCATAGACATCACACACCTTCACAACCCACAGACACAAGCAAGGCACTTGAATCACACACACACAATTGCAAGGCTTATTCTCAGCCAGAGAGTTTTGGGAAATAACTAACAGGATGAATGAATGAATGACACTAATGTTTTATCTGTAATCATTTAACAGGATGGAGCACAGTAGCCACCTACTATCAACTCTTCCAGTTTTAAACACTTATTTACTGATACTGGAGTTTAATTTCTTTTAAGAGAAATTCAAAAGTCTGGAGAGTAAAGGGTTCCTCCCAAACACTTTTGCTGTTACTACCATTTATTATTTCTTTTAAAAAATCCAACAATTTGTTGAGGACTTACTCCTTTAAAGAAAGAGCTCTCTGAGAAGAATGGTAGTGTGTTTACTAATAAAGTATGCTGAAACAACAGAGTTAATGGAAATTACACTGGACTGGGAGTGAACAGGATTCCAATCCTGTCTTTTTACTATTATTAGATGCAGTTGTCGGCAAACTACCTCTTCCCTCAGAGTTTTGATTTTCTCATTTATAATCCGGGAGGTGTGGTGGAGAGTCTTTACTTAAATATAATACACTGACCCTCCATGTGCATCTACATTCTGTCCTAACACTTCCTAAAATATTAAAGAAGGAAAAAGGCTAGACACTTTAAGCATAAAAACCCATTGTGGAAACAGGACATCAACAAACTTCCAGGAGATGGAGAAAAGACTAATGTGACTAATCAAACAAGTAGAGGAAGCCACAGACAAGAGCAAAGAAAGAAAAACATACAGTCATCTGTCTGTTAAACCTGGGATTCTGGAACATCAGTTGTTAATAAAGGGTTGGAGAAATCCACAGACTGATTCTCAGCTATGGGGGGACTCTTGCTTTACACTCAGGGGACATTTGTCAATGTTAAAGACATTTTTGATTGTCATGACTGGCATCTAGTGGGTAGATGATGATGAACACCCTTTGATGTCCAGTACGGGTATCACACAAAAAATGGTGAAGCCCCAGTGTCAAAACTGCCAAAGTTAAGAGACTCCACTCTAGACTCAAGAGTTAACATCACACTTCCAAATGCCCTCCTTACTGGCAGACTGCACTGTGTCCTCCGGAAGTTCATGTGCTGAAGTCCTAATCCCCAGTACCTTAGCATGTGACTGTATTTGGAGATAGGACCCTACAAGAGGCAATTAAGGTGAGACTATTAGGGTGGGCCCTAATCCAATAGGACTGTTGCCCTTATAAGAAGAACAAGGAACACCAGGGATACACACGCATAGAGGAAAAATCATGAGAGGATACTGGGAGAAGATGGTCATGTGCTAGCCAAGGAGAGAGAACTGGGAGAAACCAAACCTGCCCACACTTTGATCTGGGATTTCCAGCCTCCTAAACTGTAAGAAAATAGATTTCTGTTGTTTAAACCTCACGGTTTGTGGTATTTTGTTATGGCAGCCCTAATAAACTAATATACCCAATATACAATAATGAGAAGATTCTTTTCCAAAGAAATGGGATGCCCATAGGGAACAGACCTTCACTCTGCCAACTCTGGGTCCCTAGGATTACTGCCTACTTCCTCAGATGACATGAAAAGGAACTGCCAGCCTGCAAGCACTGCCTCCTGCCCATTCACCTGCTCCTCCCTGCCCCATACACAGCTCAGGATCAGCTTATCAATGGTTCTTATACATGACAGAGCCGCCAAAGAGCGCTGAGCTTTTGAGGAAACTCTACAACACGAGAGAGAGAGAGACCAAGATAAACAAGCAGAACACATAACTCTGAAAGGAACAGAGTTTGGAAACACAATTTAACTTCTAAAAATTCTCTTAATTAATATTACTAGAAAGAGTAAAAATGTCATTGTGTCAACAAAATACAAATAGCTATCAAAGATGAACTATTATAAAAATAAAAATATGACTCTGAAATTCAAATAGATTATGAAGTCTAATAAATGGCCAGATAGCAGAACAAAGAGATGTTAAAAAAAAAAAATGAGAAAAGGAAAGATATATAGAGGATGAATCCAAGAGGCCTCACATCTAATCTATAGACTGACACAAAGAGAAAATCAAGAGGAAGAAATCAAAGAAATATCATACAGGATTTTCCAAGAGTCAAAGGACATCAGTATACAAATTAAGATGCCAATCAAGAACCCGAGGCAAGGAGGTACCTAAGTCATGTACATGCACACACATATGCCTCTAGACTCAGTGTTACAAAAGCCTGGGACATCAGTAATAAAGAGAAGATAATAAGATGATTCAGAAGGAAAGAGAAATTTTAAAGAAATTTTAAGAGACATTTTAAAGGTACCTCTAAAAGACAAGAGGTCCGACCAGCAGGAGACCTCTCATCGTTGGCTACAATGGATCTGAAGACAGTAGAGCAAAGGCCTTCAGATTTCTGTGTGGAAATGGATGTCAACCTTGAATGTCATAGTCAATCCAACAAATAAGGATGAGGGAGCAAAAAGCCATTTCTAGAAATGCATAAACTGAAAACACTGCATTTCACAGCTGTAAGCAGTACTGCCTGGAGAGCCCTGGTCCTTCAGAGTGCCCTCTGTGAAGCTCTAAGTCCCCTCCAGGGTCTGGGATGTAGCAGTGCTGGATAGGACAAACCAAGTTCAGACCTGGTTCTGCATGGGTTCTGGCCTCCAGGGTATCTTCTCTGAAATTTCCTATGGCCTCCTCTAGAGCCTGGGGTCACCAAGAGCCAGCAGAACCCCTTGCTGGGGCATCCTAGCTTAGACCAGGGTCCACGTGGGCCCCAGTTCCTTTTGATCCCCATCCTCTGTGCTCTCCGACCATCTACCCTGCACATAAGTTCACCAGGATGCCCTTACGACTCATGCCGTGGGGTTTCTTGAGGCTCTGGGCGGACCTTGGTTCCAAGCAGGCATCCGGGCAAGTGGATTGAGCCTGCTACCCAATGTTCTGTTTCTTTCACAGAACCATATGAGATTGGGCCCTGTGGCAATGGCACTGACGATGGTTTTAAGTGACTCTCCAACATCAAACATGGGACAAGCTAGAGGGTCAGTACCAAGGACCTTCGGCCTGAGCTGCATGGGGGTGCCATGTCTCCATGCTTGCCTGGCTTTGTTTTGTGGTTCTGCCTCTGAATTTAGCACCCAAAGGCAACCAAGGGTGACAACAGGCATTCTTTATTCTGTGTGACCCCAATGATGTTCTCTCCTGCCTTTACTGATGTGAGGACGTCATGTTTTTCCAGTCAACTGAAGCCTTCCTGATGAGGAACAAACATTCCTGCACCCAGTGAGGCCACTCTTCTCATTTCTCCTATAGTCCTGTCCTTTGATGGCAGAGAATAGAAGGCAGGGTGCAGTTAACATTAAAATAATCACTTTCTAGGAATGCAGTGATTATTGCAGAAGGAATTCAAGAGAAGAGTTGGAAGACATATTATTCTATATTTATGTTATAAAATTCCAAGTGGTAAATTCAGCATAACCAGGAAACAAATTATTATTCACATTTTCCTGCATACTCTGGATAAGACTTGAACCTTGTGGTCATCAATAAAATACAGCAATATTCATGAGTGGCATGATGGATGCCACTCACAAGTAATGATTACAGCATTATAAGTAATGATACAACCAGCATTCAACAAATGGTGTTACATTAATGCACAAATACAGATCTATATTGTTTCAATGCAAATAGGTTCTCAAGAGCTTGGCACTGTGAATACTCAGTCTTGCTAGTTTTTTCTTAAAGTGGAAGATAGCTAGGAATAGTGCATTTGGCAATAAAGAACACAGAGACAAAGAAGAATCTTAGCACACACTGACTGAACATTAAATATGTAAATATCTCACCTCTATCTAACATTCTAAATTACATCCAACAAAACACTGTACTCCACATGTTCTTCGTAATGCTTTAAAAATCTGATTATTTATGTAGAAAGAGGTCCCACCAAAATGATTTGTCTGAGACCTCCCATATCTAGGAGCAGTTTTGAGGAAATTATTTGAGGGTTGATTTTAGCCTATTAAGTAAATTAAAACAAACAAAAACAGAAGTCCTGGGATCCAGGAAACAGGAGATTCAATCCAGAAAAGCAAACACAAGTCTCAGAATAACAAACATGAGCACAAATCTAGAAATCAACCAGTGTAGCTCAGGAGAGAATAGAGGGTTCCTGGGGAAAAGGGAGAAACTCCTGGAAAAACAAAATGCCATATAAGAGAGGTGACATGATCACAGTTTTCCTCCTGGCTCTATAGTCAATCACTGTTACTTAACCACACTTACGTGAAGGGTTGATTGATTTTAAGCTTTTATAAACAACCTATAAGTAAGGCATGAGACAATTATGATCATAAAACAGAATGGAAATGTCATCGACTTTAGTAACACAAACATAAAAATTCAAATGATAGAAACTGGGAAGCTCAAAGCAGTGAAGGGGGAGGGGCGGGTGCCAGTGGCCTCATCTTTCCAAGTGTGAAGTCAAGGATTATGGCCTTCAATATCACTGATGAACATAGATGCAAAAATCCTTAACAAAATTCTAGCAAACAGAACCCAACAACATATTAAAAAAATCATACACCATGACCAAGTGGGCTTTATCCCAGGAATGCAAGGATTCTTTAATATCCACAAATCAATCAATGTAATACACCACATTAACAAATTGAAAGATAAAAACCATATGATTCTCTCAATAGATGCAGAGAAAGCCTTTGACAAAATTCAACACTCATTTATGATTAAAACTCTCCAGAAAGCAGGAATAGAAGGAACATACCTCAACATAATAAAAGCTATATATGACAAACCCACAGCAAGCATCACCCTCAATGGTGAAAAATTGAAAGCATTTCCCCTGAAATCAGGAACAAGACAAGGGTGCCCACTCTCACCACTACTATTCAACATAGTGTTGGAAGTTCTGGCCACAGCAATCAGAGCAGAAAAAGAAGTAAAAGGAATCCAGATAGGAAAAGAAGAAGTGAAACTCTCACTGTTTGCAGATGACATGATCCTCTACATAGAAAACCCTAAAGACTCTACCAGAAAATTACTAGAGCTAATCAATGAATATAGTAAAGTTGCAGGATATAAAATTAACACACAGAAATCCCTTGCATTCCTATATACTAACAATGAAAAAACAGAAAGAGAAATTAAAGAAACAATACCATTCACCATTGCAACAAAAAGAATAAAATACTTAGGAGTATATCTACCTAAAGAAACAAAAGACCTATACATAGAAAACTATAAAACACTGATGAAAGAAATCAAAGAGGACACAAACAGATGGAGAAACCTACCGTGTTCATGGATTGGAAGAATCAATATTGTCAAAATGGCTATTCTACCCAAAGCAATCTATAGATTCAATGCAATCCCTATCAAGTTACCAACGGTATTTTTCACAGAACTAGACCAAAGAATTTCACAATTTGTATGGAAATACAAAAAACCTCGAATAGCCAAAGTAATCTTGAGAAAGAAGAATGGAACTGGAGGAATCAACCTGCCTGACTTCAGACTCTACTACAAAGCCACAGTCATCAAGACAGTATGGTACTGGCACAAAGACAGAAATATAGATCAATGGAACAGAATAGAAAGCCCAGAGATCAATCCACGGACCTATGGACACCTTATCTCTGACAAAGGAGGCAAGGATATACAATGGAAAAAAGACAACCTCTTTAACAAGTGATGCTGGGATAACTGGTCAACCACTTGTAAAAGAATGAAACTAGAACACTTTCTAACACCATACACAAAAATAAACTCAAAATGGATTAAAGATCTAAATGTAAGACCAGAAACTATAAAACTCCTAGAGGAGAACATAGGCAAAACACTCTCCGACATAAATCACAGCAAGATCCTCTATGACCCACCTCCCAGAATATTGGAAATAAAAGCAAAAATAAACAAATGGGACCTAATGAAACTTAAAAGCTTTTGCACTACAAAGGAAACTATAAGTAAGGTGAAAAGACAGCCCTCAGATTGGGAGAAAATAATAGCAAAGGAAGAAACAGACAAAGGATTAATCTCAAAAATATACAAGCAACTCCTGAAGCTCAATTCCAGAAAAATAAATGACCCAATCAAAAAATGGGCCAAAGAACTAAACAGACATTTCTCCAAAGAAGACATACAGATGGCTAACAAACACATGAAAAGATGCTCAACATCACTCATTATTAGAGAAATGCAAATCAAAACCACAATGAGGTACCATTACACGCCAGTCAGGAGGGCTGCTATCCAAAAGTCTACAAGCAATAAATGCTGGAGAGGGTATGGAGAAAAGGGAACCCTCTTACACTGTTGGTGGGAATGCAAACTAGTACAGCCGCTATGGAAAACAGTGTGGAGATTTCTTAAAAAACTGGAAATAGAACTGCCATATGACCCAGCAATCCCACTTCTGGGCATACACACTGAGGAAACCAGATCTGAAAGAGACACGTGCACCCCAATGTTCATCGCAGCACTGTTTATAATAGCCAGGACATGGAAGCAACCTAGATGCCCATCAGCAGATGAATGGATAAGGAAGCTGTGGTACATATACACCATGGAATATTACTCAGCCGTTAAAAAGAATTCATTTGAACCAGTCCTAATGAGATGGATGAAACTGGAGCCCCTTATACAGAGTGAAGTAAGCCAGAAAGATAAAGAACATTACAGCATACTAACACATATATATGGAATTTAGAAAGATGGTAACGATAACCCTATATGCAAATCAGAAAAAGAGACACAGAAATACAGAACAGACTTTTAAACTCTGTGGGGGAAGGTGAGGGTGGGATATTTCAAAAGAACAGCATGTATACTATCTATGGTGAAACAGATCACCAGCCCAGGTGGGATGCATGAGACAAGTGCTCGGACCTGGTGCACTGGGAAGACCCAGAGGAATCGGGTGGAGGGGGAGGTGGGAGGGGGGATTGGGATGGGGAATACATGTAAATCTATGGCTGATTCATATCAATGTATGACAAAAAAAAATAATAATAATAATAAAATAAAATTAAAAAAAAAAAAAAAGGATTATGGCCTTATGGTAAATTTGGAAATAAAGGAGTATATTTTTGAAGCTACAAAGTTATCTCATGAAGAAACTAAAACAAAGAAGTAATAAGACTATACTGGGAGGATGGGGAAGGACAAGGTAGGTGTAATGAACTAAATACTCATGTATCAGAGCAGCGGATGCAAGATAATGTCTAGAATTGAATTCATCAAGATAATACTTTTTAGAGAATGGATCAGAGGTGCTGTAGGAATAGGAAATTTGTTTTTCATTATAAATATTTTATTTTAAAACTACAGGCAGGCATTTCATTGATAAAAAGTAAATTTTAAATGTTTTGATGACTGAACAAGATGATTTCTAACGTTCTTTTCATATCTAAAATTCAAGGGAACAAGCTCTCAAATCTTAGTCCACTCAGGAAGAACCCTGGGATTTTTCCCTTCAGAAAGGCTGACTATCTGATCAGGAGCCA
Organism: Dama dama; assembly: GCF_033118175.1. Lineage (NCBI taxonomy): Eukaryota > Metazoa > Chordata > Mammalia > Artiodactyla > Cervidae > Dama > Dama dama. Next base: position 30,542,446 of record NC_083701.1, read on the forward strand.
GTCCACGCCACTGGGAATCTCATAAATGCTGTTTTGATAAAGGTCAAATTTTCTACTCCTGACTTTATCTTCTCAACAGCTCTAGGAAGCAATTATTAAAACCATCTGCATTTTAGACATGAGATGCAATGAGACAAAATTAATTGTTCTGAATGACATGAGCTTTAAATTGGTAGACTGTTACTGAATGCATGGCCTCGTTACTCCAAATTCTTGTCTTTCCCACTGTATTAAACTTCTTGTGCAGAAAGAGAAGACTAAGAAAAATTCACTGTCCAAGAGTCAATCCCCCAGTGAGACGTTTATATAAATGCACTGCCCTGTGAATAGAGGTTATGTCCTTCGGGAATCTGATGGAGGAAGCCCCTTCTCTATTTGGGCTCATGAACATAGGAGATCCATGAGCACACTTCACTAAGGTTTCAAGGGCTCATTAAAGGACCTGGAAACGTCCATCCTAAGTGACTGGCTCAGAGAGTAAAGAATCTTACCGCAATGCAGGAGATGTGGGTTCAATCCCTGGGTCGAGAATATCCCCTGGAGAAGGGAATGGCAATCCACGCCAGTATTCTTGCCTGGAGAATTCCCCAGACAGAGGAGCCTAAAGGCCTACAGTCTATGGGGTCACAAACAGTCAGACAACTGAGCGACTAACACTTTCTTGAGTGACCGGCACCAACATAGTGTACTGCATTCACAGGGCACAGGCTATGATCCTTTGGACCCCCAACTGCAGCATTTTCCCTGCTCTTTGGACCAAGCTCTTTCCTGACATCTTTTGCAAGTCCCAGTCATGGTGAGGTACTCCTGCACTTCCTTCTGATGTTGCAGTGAGGAGACTACTTCCAGGACACGTGGCTGTCGGGAGGGGAGGACTCCAGGAAGATGCTGCCTGGGATGCTTCTCATGCTTGCCAGAGAGAACTTCCCAGTAGCTGTCTTCCCAGGGAGTGCTGGGCCACGTTACCTGCCTCTGACTCCTGCTCAGTGCCACAAGGCGGCCGAACTTCTAAAGAGGGTACATTTCATGTTAATATAGCGACAGAGTCCTTGACCTACAGAAACACCACGGGAAACTGGAGAGAGCTGGTGTAAATTTCCACTGAGAATTTGACAATCTAAGTGGCTCTGCCAAATTGAAAACTGCAACCTCACAGCAACTTTGTAAACTCATTATGATCCCTCTGACCCCTCCTCTTCCCTTTGCTCCTTTCTCCTCTCCCAATCCTGGCTTCCCAGAGATGGGCTTCACAGGGTCCACCCCCTTGGGCCAAAACATGTTGCCCCTTCCCTTCCCCTTTGTCTCTGAGCTTCACTTAGGAGATGGGCCAGTGAACTATATAATACCAGATGCTATGTATTCCTGTACTTTGCCTCCCAATAGCATGTCTGCATTCTCCAGGAGGCCATCAGTGCCTGTCTAAGTGCTTGACAGATGGAGAACATGTGGGCTCCATGGCAGGTATACTGATGTCACTTTGAAGCAAGTAACTCAGAACTCCTCAAATCCCCCCAAAGCAGCAACACCTGATGGCTGTCCTCGGGCTCACTAGGAAAGACATCAGCCCCTTAAAAGTCCAACTGTCAACTGTGCTTACTGCAGTAATAGAATATTTTTCTTTTGGCCTCTACATATTTCTTAATACTATATTTTAATATTATTTCAGTCTTGTACTCAGGTTTTCTTGGGCTATAGTGAGACCTGATTTACCAAAAATTTACCAAAATTACATTATTTAGCAAAACAAACTTAGTGTTGATAGTGATCACCTCTTCAGTCCAAAGAAACAAGTGTACAAAGTTACTTTGACATGTGGACTTACATTTTTAATTTTTAGAAACATTTAAAAAATTCATAAAGGGAATACATTCAAAGGCTCAAATTCAATATTTAAAACAAGAAACAAGGAGATAAGTATCAGGAAAAGAACCACTTACATTATAAGTCTTAAAGAATGGTCACATTAGACTCATATACTCCAAATGATAACAACACGTTTTAAATAAACACATAGGCTCTGTCTTTCAGTGGCTGGGATATGTAAACTTAGCCTAAATTTCTTGAATGGATATGCAATAAATCTATTTATAACATTTTCTCTGTCCTACTTAAGTTATGACTAATCCTAAACAATTAGAGAGTCAGATGGCAGAGTATTTAAAGCAGCAAACATTCCAAACAAACAAAGGGTCATTTCTACTGAAAGCTGGAGATCTGAGCCCCTGTAGATATATGTATATGGGACAACTCAGGAAGAGCTGCAAATGGAAACTGCAAAAGGAATCTCCAGAATGCTGCAGTCTCAATGTAAGGGAAAAAGGAGGTGCCTTAAAATGTGGGTGGTATGGTCATCTTGGGGCAGGGGCCAGGAGGACTCTCCACTTAATAACTTCAAAAGCAACTTTCACAGTTTTATGTGTATCTCATGAAATTCTACCATGTGAACCTTTCTCTTTAAAATTTTGAAAATAAAAACCTTTATCCAATTGTCTTTTTAATTATGCCAACATCACATCATTAAAATCTCTCAACCTCCCCCTCCAAGATAAATCTTTTATAAAGAACCCTAAGACTATCATTTCACTAACATTTGAAAATATTTTCTCAGCATTGTCCAACAGTGTTCAAAAACCAGCCTGATATATATAGAGCCTCCTTTGTGGAATAACAAGATTATTTTTACCATTTTCTGAATCTCACAAATCTGACCTGTCACCAGAGAACTTCTAAAAATATCAGGATGATAATGATATCCTTCGTCAGTTCCATCCTAGCTTGTGCCTTCATTACTAGCATTGGGTTTTTATGTATTTTCTGAGAGCCCTCTCTGATCACAGCACTCGTCATTTCACTGCTTCAAGATGTGGGACAGAATAGCTATCTTGGGAAGGTGGCTGATTTCCGCCCCCTGCCCCCCACCTTTAAAGACAAGGTGTTTCTGCAAAACAGTCAGTTCAGTTTGCTTTCTGCCTATCTCTTAAATCACGTGTTTGAGTTGGAAGTGTATTGCAAAGGATCCTGGAAAACAAATGCTGACTGAGGAGGAAGGAACTTGTTTTTTCACTGCAGCCAATTCAATTCAGCAGCAGCATTTATCAAGCGCCTACTATGCACCAGGAATGTAAAGATGAATAAAATACTCTTTGCCCTCAAGTAGCTCACAGCTTACCAGGATAGACAATCCCAGTAACAAGTAACAACAAGCTGTGACAGGGCAATAAATCACACTGCTGTCTGTATAAACATATGAGAACACCTGTAAGGGAGCAGCAAATAGTACTGAGGGAAATCAGAAAGGAAATGTAATGCAAAACCAAAGGATATTTCACAGAGAGATCCCAGCAGTCTCTTGGTGCTTGGAAATGTGTCTCAATCTTGATATATCTGGAGCTGGAAAAACATCGTCTCTTAAGAGTTATTAGCCCCACCTGCTTTTGGGGTAGAATTTAGAATATATTCTTGGAGGTAGATCCTCTTCCATTTGTTCTTGGTTCATTTTTGGTGAGTCTTTAGTCATGCTTAGAGAGAAGCATCTACTCATTGGTCTTGCAGAAGCCCTGAACAGCAGGAGCATTTCAATAGCAGATACTTCATGTGGAGGATGTTTATTATTCTAAAAATGACAAAAGCTATCTTCAGATTAGGCAGGGATGCATCAATGATGTTGTTGACTATGACAGCATCTATTCCGTTGTCAACAGGTCTTCCCTTACTTTGACTACAGGAAGACAAGATATAAAGGAGATCCAAGCATGGGGAAGAACAGGTCTTGTCCCAGTGGCAGGAGGCTAGGGCCAGAGGAGCTGGAGAAACAGCAGGGACTGTCTTCCGTGTTCACAGGGACATGACAATGGAATCTAGTAAGACTGATACTATCTTGTTTTAGATTTTTCTTTCTCTGTAGGAACATTTGTTGAACACCATTACCTCGTTTTGTGTTAATAAGCACTGGAGAATGAAGAGAAGGTTCTATATCCATTCTCTGGGGTAAAGTGAACTTAAGGCTGTAGCAAGATCAAAAAAATTTTTAGCAGATGGCCAGATGTGATCATGGAGAAGCTGGTAGAGAGGTGGAACTCTGGCAGCTGCCTGGTCAAGTGGCAAGGGGGAGACCTGAGGTCCCAGTTTTCCTTTTGAAAAATCTCAAGCAAGCCTGCTGCTTTCAGCCCTGTTCAATGTCCCTGCTTTCAGTGGTTCCAGGAGTTTCCTGTTCTAAGCCTTCCCAAAGTTCCATTTCAAAATTGGCTTCTTTTTCTCTTCCTTCTTGTTGGCTTCTCCCCTTCGTAGACATGAGGTTTTCAACTGTCCCTAATCCACTAAGCATGTTACTGCCCTTCTATTTGCTTTTTAATTGCCTTTTTTTCTCCCTCTTTCATCACATTTCCCTTTCTCTTGTTCTTATATATAGGTTCATGCATTTTAAAGGCTTTGCTATGAGGATTTGCACAGGAGCGAAGATGAGTGCAAGTGTTCAATCTATGGGTTTTTTTCTCGGTTATACTTTATTTATCTATTCATTAATATTCCACCTAATTGAAAATAATATGATCTTGCATCTTGCTTAGAATTAGTACTCCACTCAACTCCCCAAAAAGGACTTATAAAATCGAGACCCTCAGGCATGGAATGAACTATTATAAAGGTCAACCTATCTAAGCTCTTGTCAGATATTTAATCCACGGAACTCCTTCACTGCCCGATAAAAGTTTAATTTACTGAGTGAAACAGCATAAAGCTAAGTTATTTGCTTATCATCATGCATCATATTTAGTAACAATAGCTGGCACTCACGGTACACTTTCCACATGCCCCACTTTGTGCATTTATGCCTCCCAATGATCCTATGAGGGAGGTATTACACTCCATTGTATCCCCCCACCACCACACACACACCACTTTTCAGAGAAGGAAACTGAGGTGTAGCTCAGGTTCCACTCATTTTCCAAGAGCTTGTAGCTTGCACATGACAGGCAGAGCCTAGTTTTGAACCAGCTTTCTCAGATTCCAAAGCTTACCCTCTCAGCTGTGACGGTTCCCAGACTTAGGACTGTATAACCCTTAAGGAACTTAACTGTTTCTGCAGGGTGACTGGTGTGCGCTTTCTACTTTTTTCCACTGGCAGTTTCTGTCACTGATGTCATTGTCCTTGCTTACTGTTGCCTGCATTTGGGTCCTTAGGGTTATGACCTTCATTGGTCCCAGGCTGACTCTGACCTATATAGATGACTTCCTTTAAATTGAAATGAGCCCAGGAAACAAAAAGGTAATTTCAAAATCAACTTGGACCAAACAATGAAAGTAAATTTGTTATTAAAAAGAAGTGTGATAGATACACTTCTAGGTAAACTATCCATGGCACTAATCACCCATTATATCAAGTCACTATCATTTATATGCTCAGTACGGTTAAATTAGAATCCTGACTGAACCAAAGATTTTGACTTGGATGAGTTCTTTTGGGGAAAATAACCACACATTTTTCCTGTCAATAATTTCAGTGGCTGAGGGCACGTTACTGGAATGGGTAGATACAGTAGAAACTACCCAGAACCCAAATCAGAAGCCCAAGAGCTGAAATGCAGCTCTGTGTCTATTATTATTAACTATATTAAGCACTTTATATAAATACCAATTTTGTTTTTGTAGAAAGCTTTAGATGAGTCTTATAATTACCACTATTCTGATGAGAAAAGTGAAGCCCTGGAATGTTAATAATCTTGGTGAATCAGGCAGGTATTGAACAGGAGAGTCAGGAATTGAGCTCTATCATTCCAACTCCAGAGTATGTATCTCTATTTCACCTAAGTTCTCTGGACTACAATTTCAGGATCTATAAGAGAACCTAACACAAAACAGTATTTTGAGTGCAGCTGAGACTATACGCACAAGTGCTTGACACAGAGGAGGGGTTTCAGTTCAGTTCAGTTGCTCAGTCATGTCTGACTCTTTACGATCCCATGGACTACAGCAAGCCAGGTTTCCCTGTCCATCACCAACTCTCAGAACTCATTCAAACTCATGTCCATTGAGTTGGTGATGCCATCCAACCATCTCATTCTCTGTCATCCCCTTTTCCTCCTGCCTTCAATCCTTCCCAGCATCCAGGTCTTTTCCAATGAGTCAGTTCTTCGCCATCAGGTGGCCACAAGTACTGGAGCTTCAGCTTCAGCATCAGTCCTTCCAAAGAATATTCAGCACTGATTTCCTTTAGGATGGACTGGCTGAATCTTCTTGCAGTCCAACGGACTCTCAAGAGTTTTCTACAGCACCACAGTTTAAATGCATCAATTCTTCGGCACTCAGCTTTCTTTATGGTCCAACTCTCACATCCATACATGAATACTGGAAAAACCATAGCTTTGACTGGACGGACCTTTGTTGGCAAAGTAATGTCTCTGCTTTTAATATGCTGTCTAGGTTGGTCATAACTTTTCTTCCAAGGAGCAAGTGTCTTTTAATTTCATGGCTGCAATCACCATCTGCAGTGATTTTTGGAGCCCAAGAAAATAAAGTCTCTCACTGTTTCTATTTTAATAAACGCTTACTCATCAGACTGTTTGAAGAGTTTCCAACAAGTCTGTAAGAAATACTTGTTGAATATCAACAGGAGGCAGACAATGGGAATATGTCTAAGCAAAGGGAAGAGCCCAATGTCTGAAAACTCACATCTTTCTAAAGCATCCCTAGGATGCCTGGGGATGGCCCCACTAGTTCTGACAGTTGCACTAGTCAAGGAGACAGGCTCAGAAACTCGGAACTGTCAGTTCATTTAATTGTGCTGTGATCTGCAATGTTGAGTGTGGCACAGTGTTGCCCGTGACGTCCTTCATCTCCACCACTATTGCTGCAAACCTTGCCTGACAAGAATATAAGATAGCAGAATTTTCTCTGGGACTTTCTATGAATGTGTTCTGAGAATAAATCCTGCCATGGGGAAGGCAATTTATCTACGTGAAGACTACAGTCTCCTGACATCCAAAGTGTGCTAGACATTTAAACCCTAGGAGAAAGCCTCGGGAAGCTCTGCCCCCATACAAGGTCTTCCAACATCAGAAGGACTTAAGGGAGACATTTTTACTTGTCTGGGTATTTGGGAACCACGATCCAGATTTGGGATGGCATTGGGAGTCCCACAAGAAACTGAATGCCTAGGTTCAAATCACAACAGCTCCCATCAACAGATCTCGCTAATACCCCACTGAAGTGAAGTCGCTCAGTCGCGACCCCATGGACTGTAACCTACCAGGCTCCTCAGTCCATGGGATTTTCCAGGCAAAGATACTGTAGTGGGTTGCCATTTCCTTCTCCAGGGGATCTTCCTGACCCGGGGATCTTCCTGACCCGGGGATCTTCCTGACCCGGGGATCGAACCCAGGTCTCCTGCATTGTAGGCAGATGCTTTACCGTCTGAGCTACCAGGGAAGCCCTAATACTAGGGGCCCTTAAACCAGGAAAGGCTCAGCGCACCACACGAGTCTCAGAGACTGGAGCAGACTCCTTAGAGGTCCTTGGTATTTGATCTCAGTCCCACAGTGGAGGCTGAAAATAACTTCACAGTCACACGTTTGTGAAGAAAGGAAGGCCTGGGGCAAAAGGGATTTGATTCATTGCTTTCCTGATTGTTTCCCCATGGAGCTTATCCTAGAGATACCTCTCTGGCAAGAAGCCATTCAGACTTTGAAAGGTTTCTATAGCAAGTGGGGCTGCAGAATGGTTCAGTGAACAGGGTCCTTCTAAGCTGAGGGCTGAAGGCCTGAACTGCAGTCTCAGCTCTGTCACTGATGGAATGCTTCAGACAAGCTGCTTAATTTCTTTGGGCCTATGTTGGCTTGTTTTTAATTAAAAATTTTTTGTTTTAATTTTTTTTTAAATGAGAACATAGGCCTGGGTTTTCTCTCTGGATCCTTCTAATCCTAAATGTATCTGATATTATCTATTATCCTGACAGGAATAAGCTGAGCTAACAGAATCATATGACTTGTAGGGAACAGTCCATGCTAATATTACAGTCAAATACTTCTTGTTTCTCTGCTGAGTGTTTGATGGAACTATGAGTTATAGGCTGGGGTTTCTGAATTCTATCTCGGCTTCCCATAAAAAAAAAAAAAAAAAGATGAGAGCTATGGCCTTTAAGTTGTTGAAAAGACCTATTTCTCATCCTCTAAGTAACTCTGACACTATGTACCGCAGCCTGACAATTAAATTTCTCTCTTTCTCTTTAAATTTCAACCAATGGATATGCTACACTGAGAGTTAAACTGTTGTGATGTGAAGACATCTCTTTTCTCTCATCAGAGACTAAAAAGCTGTCAGTGCCAGTTTCCTTATTAGTAACCAGTATGTCTGCTCAGACCGTGCCTCACAGTTTATACCAAATGAAAACGCTCTCTCTGAGAGCAGAGGAGCAAACACAGCTGAGGAATGGAGTAGAGCAGAGGCCCTAGCAGCTGAGATCAAAAGTGCTGCTCACCTCACCAAGACAGGGGAAGAGGAAACCTTCCTGACTGGTGATGTACACACGGTGCCTTTGGGGGACATTTTCTAAGGCTGTGTCTTGGAACTGCCCAGCTCAAACCTTGGTCCATAACTGTTTTACCCCTTCGTTAGGCAACTCTGTTTTTGAATCAGTGCAAGTGACAGAATCTTCTCTAAGGGCGCTGCCTCTAGTTTCACAACATAACCAAAGAACCCTGTTCTTCCCTGCCACTACATGGGAAACACACCAGGTACCAAGAACATTCCAATGTATCAATATGACTGGTATGCTGCAGAGCAAGAGAGTCTGGTCTGCATCCCCCAAAGACTCAGAAGCCTGTAAGTAAACAGGCCTCAGAGAAACCTGCTGAGGGTCATTTGTCATGAGAAGACCAAGAACCCTGGACAGGTGGCCGTCAGTCCTGTAGAGGATGAAAAGTAAGAAGGACACCCAAAAGAGAGTGGTCACAGAATTCCATGTGAACGTCCTGGAGACACAGGACGTGGTAACGGAAGTGAAGTAAAGAAGGGGGAATGAAACCTGCGATCATGGTCAGAGAGAGCCTGGATCTGAAGGGCAAGGAAGTGAATGGGGCCTCCAGCAAAGCCTGTATTTCATCTGGGCGTTTTTGTCATCCTCCTCAACTCCCTCTCCTCCCCAGCAATGGGTCCCTTGTTCTGCAGGCTTGGGTCTCTTCAAAGGGCCAAGTAAGTGATTTTCTGCCTCCAAAGGACCCTATATTCCTTGATTGTCCCTTTACACGAGAACCAGAGTCAAACAACATTTTTGGATATTTAAGTGACAATACCTGTTTTACTGTTAATAAAAATATACTGATGAGTTAAAATATGTCACCAGACTTATGTACCCCAATATTCACTGCAGTGCTATTTACAATAGCCAGGACACAGAAGCAACCTAGATGTCCATCAACAAACATGGATAAGGAAGTTGTGGTACATATATACAATGAAATACTAGTCAGCCATAAAAAGGAATGCATTTGAGTCAGTTGAACTGAGGTAGATGAACCTAGAGCCTGTTTTACAGACTGAAGTAAGTCAGAAAGAGGAAAACAAGTGTCATATATTATCGCATATATATGGAATCTAGAAAAATGAACCTATTTGCAGGGCAGGAATAGAGGCACAGACGTATGGACAGCAGGAGAAGACAGAGGGTAAAAAAAGGAAACCATATCAAAAATGAAAAGACAACCTATGGAATGGGAGAAAATGTCTGAAAATGATGCAACTAATGAGGGCTTAATATCTAAAATACTTAAACAGCTCATACAATTCAAAATCAAAAAAACAATCTTATCAAAAAATGGGCAGAAGACCTGAACAGACATTTTCTCAAAGAAGACATATATACAGCTAACTGGCACATGAAAAGATGCTCAACATCACTAATTATTAGAAAAATGTAAAACAAAACAGTGAGGTATTACCTTACACCTGTCAGAAGAGCCATCATCAAAAAAAAAATCTACAAATAACAAATATTCATGGGGATGTGGAGAAAAGGGAATACTTGTGCACTATTGATGGGAATGTAAATTGGTGCTCCCACTATGGAAAACAGTAGGACAGGAGCCTTAAAAAACTAGTACTACTACTACCATATGATCTAGCAATTCCCCTCCTCGGTATATATCCAGAAAAAAACAAAAACACTAATTTGAAAAGATACATCCAATCCCAATGCTCATAGCAGCAGTATTTACCATAGCCAAGGTATGGAAGCAATCCAAGTGTCCATCAACAAACAAATAGATAAAGAAGATGTGGACAAATGGAATATTACTCAGCCATAAAAAGAATAAAACATTGCCATTTGCAGCAATGTGGGTGGGCCTACAAAATACTATGCTGAGTGAAGTCAATCAGACACAGAAAGACAAACACTATATGACATCACTTACATGCAGATCTAAAAAACAAAACAAATGAATGCATATAGCAAAAAAAGAGAAACAGACTGATGGATACAGAAAACAAAGTAGTGGTTACCAGTGGGGAGAGAGAAGAGGGGAGGGACAAGACAGAGCTATGGGACTGGGAGATACAAACTACTATGCATAAAATAGATAAGTAGTAAGATATATTATACAGCACAGGGAAATACAGCCATTATCTTGTAATAACTTTTAATGGAATATAATCTGAAAAATTATATTGCTGAATTATATTCAGTAAAAATACTGAACCACTACGATGTACTCCTGAAACTAAAATATTGTAATCAACTATACCTCAATGAAAAATACTGTATTGTATACTTAAAAATTTATCAAGGGTAGATCTTATATGTCTTCTCACAATAAAATATAAATTTTAAATTAAAAAAATAATATTCTTCTGTCATAGCCTGGTAATTATTTGTGTTAAGTACTTCATTTTTTTTTTTTTTACTTCAGGAAAAAATACATCCAGAAAAGTGCACATAAGAGAAGCACAGAACCTCATAACTGAACCACCATGCAACCAGCCCCCAGATCAAGAAATAAAAATCATCACCAGAAGCTCTCCCCCTCATCCTTCCTTTAAATTCCTGGCATAGGTTAGTTTTGCTGGGTGTGTACTTTATACAACTGAAATCACACAGTATGTTCTTTTTTATATCTGTGTCAGTTCCCTCACCTCTGTTTGGGAGCTGCATCTACACTGCTGGGCGGAGCAGCAGCTATTCTCATCACTGTACCATACAGCACCCACTGTGAAAATACCACCCTAGATCCATTCTGCTGCTGCTGGGCGTTTTGGTGGTTTTCAGTTGGAGGAGAAGGGGGTGACAGAGAAAATGATGGTTGGATAGCATCACCGACTCAATGCACATGAGTTTGAACCAACTCCGGAAGATGGTGAAGGACAGGAAAGGTTAGTATGTTGCAGTCCATGGGGTCACAAAGAGTTGGACATGACCGAGTAACTCAACAGTGAACAACAAGTTGGAGGCTATTTCAAATAGTACTTCTCTAAACATCTTGTTCCTTTTTTATGATACATAGCAAGTCATATTTTTTAGTAATGCCTGGCAGCACAGTAGGTGGTCATGTATTTATACATTTTTCCAGGTTCCATTCTAGAAATCTCAGTAAGAAAGTATTTGCTGTGTGTATTTAGGAATCCATTAGGGGAAAAAATAGGATGGTTTGACATTCACATCATCTCTCCATAATATTTTGGCAGTTTGTTCTCAAAAATCAAGCAGCAACAACTCAACTTACGCCACGGTCTTGCTTTCTGTGGGATCCTGGCATTCTCCCCTGACAGCCTCTTCCTCCTCCTGACAACAGCTTGCAATCACCTCAGTCATGTCATCTATTTTCAGCTCATATAAAAAAATTTCTTTCAAAGATCCTTTTTCCCAGTCTGGTTTTTTTCTTCTTTAAAATTCTTCGGTGATTTTTAAATTAATACATATATAGATCCACTAGTTCAGCCTAATGGCCAATCTTCAAAACAACAGTGACAATGTTTTATGCGGATGTAGGGGAGAATAGTGTTTCTTTCTCCTCAAAGGAGACCCTGCGCTCTGTATTTTAAAATGGAAATCAAAATAAGCAAATTCAGAAAAACTACTCCCAGGCTACGTGTGTGGTGGAGGGGGTGGGGCAAAACACACCCCCCCCCCGCCCCCCACCCACAAATTCTTTGGAGAAGGAAATGGCAACCCACTCCAGTATCCTTGCCTGGAAAATCTCATGGACACAGGAGCTTAGTGAGCTGCAGTTCATGGGGTCGCAAAGAGTCAGGCACGACTGAGCGACTAACACTTAACATCAAGAGGTAGAATTTGGGTGGATTGTGACTGGTTTGACAATTGAGCACAACAGAAGTGATGCTATGTGACCTCAGGGCTGGGTGATAAGTGGCCATGTGGTCCCCACCTGGTTCTCTTGGAATGTCCACTTTCAGAATCCAGCCACCATGCCATGAGATGCCTGAGCCAAGTGGAGAGGCCACGTAGTAGGTTCTTTAGTCAACAATGCGAGTGAGCCCAGGCTTTGAGTCATCCCAGTTGCTCTGGGGTTCAATTACATCTCCCGAAAAGATATGTTGAAATCTAACCTCAAATACACCTTAGAATGTAACCTCATTTGGAAAAAAAAAGTGATTGCAGATGTAATGAGTTAGGATGAGGTCATATTAGAGTGGCTCAGAGGGTAAAGAATCTGCCTGTGATGCAGGAGACCCAGGTTCAATCCCCGGGTCAGGAAGATCCCCTGTAGAAGAGAATGGCAACCCACTGCAGTATGCTTGCCTGAGAAATCCCATGGACAGAGGAGCCTGGTGGGCTACAGGGGTTGCAAAGAGTTGGACATGACTGAGTGACTCACTTTCGTATCAGAGTAGGAGAGCCCTTAGCATGTCCTCATCAGAGATGAGAACACCACAGAGATGAGGACACCATGCAAAGACAAACACACAAGGAAGATGGCCATGTGAGGACAGAGGCTGAGACTGATATTATGCTGCCACAGGCCAGCGAACGCCTAGCAGCTTCCAGAGGCTGGAAAACACAAAGAAGGCTCCACCCCTGGAGGCTTTGGAGGGAACATGGCCCTGTCAACACCTTGACTTCAGATTTCTAGACTCCAGAGCTGCGAGAGATTACATTTCTGTTGTTTTGAGCCATCCCGTTTGTAGTACCTTGTTACAGCAGCCCTCAGAAACAAACACACACAGCTCGGGTACCAAACACGTGAGTGACAAAGCCTTTGGTGATGCCGTCCACCAGCCGATCAAGTCTTCGGCTGGGGCCCCAGGCTTGTAGAACAGACAAGCCATCCCACTGCGCTCTGAATTCCTACCCCATAGAAAATGCAGCCATAATTAAGTGGTTGTTATTTTATGCTTTGAAGTTTGGAGTATTTTGTCACATGCTAATAGTCAGTGGAGCAGGGGCCATTAGGGTTTCAGAGATGGCAGCCCAAGGCCTCAGCATACTTTGCACAAAGGACAGACCAATCATTTCTGCTCTGCAAGTGTGCTGAGCATCAGAGTGCCCGTCCCTTTCTTCCCTTGTCAGAAACAACAGGTACTGTGAGCTGGGCAATGCTGCAAAATTCCACAGATTATCTCATTTAATCCTCCAACAGTCCAGTGAAGTAGTCCTGTCATTAGAGCCATTTTAACAACTGAGGGCACAGGCAACCTGCCCTAAGTCCATACTGTAGACAGTATGGACACTTAGGGAGATAGCACCTAGAATCCAGGTTACTACAGTCATTGGAGAGATGGGCGTGACCTAGCTGGCTTCCAGGGCACAGTGACGTCAATGTTTATTTGCTTACTTAATGGATATTTCTCGGGTTCTGCAATGTGTCGCTATGTTAGTTAGGAAGAGCACAGTCTAATGGAAGATACAGACATGCAAATAGATTTTTTTTTTTTTAGATCAGCCCAAAGTTGAATTACTTCAAAAGAAATTGTTGTAATTAGGAAAATAAGAGAAAAGAAAGCAAGTAAGAAAAGGGAAACTGGATTTTCCTGACTGATAGAAAGAACCCTGAGGTCAAAGGAAGTTAAAGTTCTTCACTAGAAGACAGAAGTCTGGGGGAGAGCAAGCTTGGGAATGTGAGATTCAGCTGTGACCTGGTTCTACAGATCTGAGCTGTGCATCATATACTCTCAGTGGCCCAGGGCATGTGATTAGATCAGACCCAGTGCAGCTGGAACAGAAACGCTCACAAGCCCATCCAAATGAGTCTCCTTTGGGATTGCATTCCCTCCTAACTCCCACAAGCAAATGAGCCCTTTGAGGTTCCAGAGGAAAGGGGAAAGGAGGGATAGACAGAAATAATACATTCAGAGGGGAATGTACTCTCCCAATGCTCAGGGCAGTCTGGCCCCCACACTCCCTCACAGTGGTCACCTGGGTAGATGGGCAGAGAGACAATGTCCAGACCCAGGAGGATGCCTGTCATGGGTGGCCCTGACTGTCATCCAGCCACTCGAAGAGTGAGGATGCTGCCCTGGTTCGGGAACCTGGCAGAAATAAGTACAACGAAGCCCCTGGAACCTGAGCTCAATTCACTGGATTTTGTCCCCTCAGTCCAGTCACGACTGTTTTAACCTTTCCGTCGAGTGGAATGTTCCTTCAGCAACTTAAAATAGTTTCAAAAAATGTTTCACAGAGAAAAGAAAAGGCCAAGGTTACACAGTGTTGGCTCATCCATTTTGTGAACTAAGATGAGAACTTTGATTTTTATTTCTGATATTATTTTATTACTGTTTTAAAGGGACAGAGTGAAAGGCATTTGGGGACCTTTGGTCAGGGTAGAAGGGGCCTGGCACCAGTCCAGGATTTCCACAGACCCTCCATCACATCCTCCCACTAGCTGTCTGTGAGGAATGGGGAGACTGGAGCCCCTAAAAGTCAAAGCATTCTTTGCTTCTGCTCACGAGATGCAATTCAACTCATTCCCTACAGGTTGCAGAGTGAGGGAGTCATATTTCTGTAAGAACACTTAGTGTCTGCTTTTGAGGAACTTTTATTACCTCAATTACTTTTATTGTGACCAACCAACATAAATCCAGTACCACAACTGGATCACACCTGGAAATGGCTTTAGAATTTTCCCAGTTCCCACTAGAAGTTCTCTAAAGTGCTTACTGATTTTTGCCTTTTCTGTGTATGAATCAATTGAACGAAATGGAGGACAGTCAATAGAAGTCCACTAGGAGGAAGACCTGAGACTCCTATCACAGACAACAGCAAGCAAGAATATGACAGATGAAGGATATGGTGTCAGTGGTAGGGTGGTCAGTGACTTCAGAGCCAGACCTTGTGGGTTTGAATCTGCGATCCAGGCAATTTAGAACAATTACTCAATCTCCCTGGACCCATTTTCCTCATTTGTAAAATGGAGATAATAATAGCATCTTCCTCCTAGGGGAGTTGTTACCAAAAAATGGGTTAATACAGGAAAGGCCCTTTAATAACAAAGCCATAATGGGTTTGCTATTATTGTGTTCCTGCAGAAAAGGAAACAGAAGAGCAGGATAATGTGAAACCACTGAAACCCTGAAGGACAGAAAGCCAGAGCCAGCTCCTGGGTCCTCCTCCAGAAATCACCTTGGCCATCAGCACCTGAGGTGGTTCTCTCCAGGTGGAAGCACACTCAGCAACAAAGAAGTGCTCTTAATACTTGTTCTCAAGTCACCATAAACCATGGGAAGCCATAGAAAACCAAGGGGAGAACTGCTTTCATTCCTGTATAGGTATTGTATATTGTGTTGGCAAGACTCTCTATGAGGTATACTTTGTAGGGCCAATTAATCAAGGATTATTTCAAAACCACTTGGGAATAAAAAAAAAGTCAAGGGACTGGCTAAGATTGAATGGATTTGCCCCCCTGTCAAACTGCTTGATGTAGAAAAGTAGGGTGAGTGTAAAATGAGTAAGAAGAGGTGAACCATAAGGGTTATGGCTCTCTAATCCTGTAGCAGATGGGTCCTTAATCAACAGTAAGTGTTCTTCCATGGTGATGTCTTAGACCTCTGCCTTTAGGATTATGCATCCCTTAAAATCTATAACCCTCCTCCTAGCACAATGCCTGACACACAGCACTTTTTTTTTTCCCTTAGAAAAGAATGACTGGATGGATACATGCATGATGTACTAGATAGACAGAAGGATGTCAAATTTCTTCAGATACCTAATCCATTTGAAAAATAACTATTTAGTTTTTCTCAAGTCCCCAAAATCTTAATTATGGAAACTTCTAGATTTCACCCAAATCACTTTTCTCTACAGACATAGACTTCTTGTGCATATCATTATACCACAAATTGTCTTTTCAATTTCCACTAAAATTTTATCTCTCACTTGATGAGCAATTTTTGTACTAGCTGAGACACCAGCTGAAACTGTTTCACAAAGTACTTTTTTCTTCTTTTTGTGGAAAATATATGGTGAATTGCTTATATTCATAGAACCGGGTCACTGCTGAATTTCACATTTCACTGCTTGATTTACCCCAAACTTCTGTTTTCTAGTTAAGAACTAGAACTGTCTTCAACCTCAACTTTCTCTTTCCTTCTATCAGCAACATTAGGTTACTCTTATTTTAAAATCTTTAAAAAAAAAAACACAGAAAAATCTAATTCTTTTATATCTTGAACACACCATGATATATGGCAGTCTGGGTAGGTAGTTAGGTGATCTCAGCACCTGAGGGTCTTAACCACACATACCACTCTGGAAATGTGACACATTATAGAACTTGCTCCCAACTTCAGGCTCCATGATGTAATAGCTCAACTTGCAGACCACCTCCACTCACACTTCTGTGATTTTTCTCACCATAAACAAGACACCACATTAATAACAAATCTCGCACGTTCAAGCATCTGAAGAGTGCGACATCAATATCATCAATATTTCAAAGCACTTCCTATAAAGTAAGACAGTAAACAGTTCAGGGGTTTTTGTACTCCAACATTTATTCAGTGGTTGCGAGAGACCCTATGTTTCTTCAGGTAGTATAATATAATATCGACTGGAGACAATATCACTTACTTTAAGACTGTGAAATGAAGGTAGATTTTTGGTAAAGAGTGATGTCAAATAGTGTCTGCTATGACGTAGTGTGTGCAACTCACACATGTACATCCCTGTTCTGTGGGCTTATCTTTCAGCTCCTATTCCAAGAACGTTCAAAAACCAATCTCTTGGATTTCTGGACTCGATTTTGAGATGTGAGCAGATAGAGCACTACTTACTTTTCTGGACTTCCTTTGCTTGGGTTACACCCTGGGAAATATTCCAGGTGTTACCATCAAGTAGTTTTGAATCTATCCAAATACCGTTTACAATAGCTAGAACATGGAAGCAACCTAGATGTCTATCAGCAGAAGAATGGATAAGAAAGCTGTGGTACATATACACAATGGAATATTATTCAGCTATTAAAAAGAATGCATTTGAATCAGTTCTAATGGGGTGGATGAAACTGGAGCCTGTTATACAGAGTGAAGTAAGTCAGAAAGAAAAACACCGATACAGTATATTAACGCATATATATGGAATTTAGAAAGATAGTAATGATGACCCTATATGCGAGACAGCAAAAGAGACACAGATGTAAAGAACAGACTTCTGGACTCTGTGGGAGAAGGTGAGGGGGGCATGATTTGGGAGAATAGCATTGAAACATGTATATTACCACATGTGAAACAGATCATCAGTCCAGGTTCGATCCATGAGACTAGGTGCTCAGGGCCAGTGTACTTGGATGACCCTGGGGTGGGAGGGGGGTTCAGGATGGGGAGCACATGTACACCCACGGCTGATTCATGCCAACGTAGGGCAAAAACCACTACAATACTGTAAAGTAATTAGCCTCCAATTAAAATAAATAAATTAATTTTTTAAAAAGATACAGTGATTATCTCTAAAGATACTTCTTTGCTGCCTGGAAATAGATTGAGTTTAAATTTCAAGTGTGCTATTAAAACTACAAATCCTCCCATTAGGAAATCTCCTTCAAGACTCTCCTTCCACAATGGAAGAATGTTCTTTTCTCTTCCCCATTGGCCTTTGCTCTATTTTCATCTGTCTCAGCCCAGTCCATGCCTCATTAAAACCATTTCATTGTGGACTGATGAATGAAACAAATGACATGTGAAAGAACCTCTTTTCTGACAATTTCAGCTTCATAAAAGGCAAAATTCTCTTTATTGATAACAATGCCTGAGTTGGAGCAGGGCTCTAGCTTTTCGAAGCCCTAGGTTTCACGGGCATTCTCTCCGTGGAGCTCTCGGGTTCGCAATTATCACCATGAAGTGCTTGTAATTATCTGCTCAGGCCCCAGGACTTCTGAGACAATCCTGAGTCTCTCTTCAGGGCATTGGAAGTAACTAGGCTTCTAATTACCACATTATGCATCTTTGAAATGAGTTGAAATCTTGGATTTTATTCAATTAAGAAAATATGTCTGGAGCCCACTTGGAAACCGAACACCCACTCATGCAGCTAATGGCTCTGACCCAATGGTAGCTAAATGGCAGTGTTACTTCTCCACATATACCCGTTAATGCTGGTCACTTGGCCCAAATCAGTTGAGCAACAATATGAATCAATTATTAAGAGGAGAGTGTAATAAGTCCTTTCTTTTTATGAAACAGATACCCTGACATAATAGTTGAGGGTTTACAGCATCCTCTGAGATTACAGCAATTTTCCCAAGTGGTGTGAATATCAGTATGCCCTGAGGACATGTTAAAATTTGCTCTTTAGATCCATCAAATCAGATTTTCCAAGGGATGCGCATACCCAGGAAAGTACAAGAAGCACCAGTTTCACCACAGTCTTTATCCTAAAAGATGATCACAAAAACATAGTTCAATTTTATGTCAAATATTTATGAAGAAAATATTGTGTCCTTCCTGCTAGATTCTCTGACAGACACAAAGAGAAAAAAAGATAATACATGACAAAATATTTTTTCCTATGTATCAGGTGCTTTTCATATTCACCTCTAAATATTCATAATATATGAGGTAAACTGTAGATTTCCATTTTACAGATAAGGGAAACAGGGCTTAGAATAACGAAGTCATTTGCTCAAATAGCTAGTGAATAATGGACCCCAGTCATCCTGGTCCATCTCATTCTCTATCCACCACCTCCACTGCCTTACATTTCTCATCATGAGGTAAGTTATGCGCCCAGAGCAGAACACAAGGCAAAATGTCAGAGCCCAGTGAGAGTAGACATGCAAGTTCTAATGGCATTGAAGCAAAAGACCATGTTAGTGTGACCTGGACCAAGTCAGGAAGACTTCAAGCAAGAAGCGAGGTGGGGAGAAGAAGACAGCACATTATACCTGGCAGCAACTGGGGGTTAGAGGGACAGCTTCTGTTTTTTTTGTAGAAATGAGACCCACAGCATCTCCCATCACTGGGCAAGTGCTGGCTTGTACTAGGGAGACTTGGTGGATTCAGGGAACTCTTCAGAGACAGCCACCCAGACATCTTCCTGCCATGTTTCTGGGTCCAGGTTTTCTCAACCACGGCCCTGACCTTGGTCTAACAGACCTGGCTCAGCAGAGCATTCAAAATCTCTGAACTCTGCAATTCTCTCTAAAGATGCTGCTCAGCCAGGTCTCTTTGTAAGCTTTCAAAGACAGCCTCTGGCTCTCAGGTTAGCCTTTAACTGCTTGTCAAAGGCCCTGGTTTCTCACAGAAGGATTCCCATTGCTTTCTCAGCAGGGCACTGGAACAACTAAATAGTAACCAGTTGACTCCACTGCCTCTACAGACAACTCCGTTTCATCCCCTAATTTTCAAATGCTGAATAATTGCTCCCACAAGGGGGTCTCCCTCACTGGGGGTTTTCCCAAGTCACCTAAACTGCTGAAGGCTAGCACTTGGGGCCCACCCTGTGCCAAGGATCACCCATGCCCTAAACATCACTCAGAATGTTTGTGAGTTTCAGGATGTTTCTCAGACCTCTGACTTCCAGGCTGTGAATAAGCCTATTTCACAACCGCATCTGACACCCCATTTTCTCAGACTGCTCTGGTTTATCACCTGTACTAGTTTGGGTCCTCTAAGGATGGATATGCAGGAGATCTGTAGAGAGAAAGGCCTGTGAAGGTAAAGGGGAGAAGCAGAAGGCAGGAAGGGCCTTAGACCACAGAGCAGGTCTGTACTTGAGAACGAGAAGGGAAGGGACGGGACTGGGCAGGTAAAACCTGGGACTGGGTACGGTCAGCTGGGCTGACTGGGGACTCCTGGTTGGAGAGGACCTGCCATCTCTCAAGGACAGACCTGCATCACTACCCTCACTGTTTTCGGCCAGCGGCTGGGAGTGGCCCACGCTTCTTGGCCTGGTGCGAACATGGTGGGGGTTCGAGCGAGCAAGCAGCTGGGGCTGCCAAGCAACACGGCTCCCTCCAGCTCGACTGAACAGAGCACTTTCACATGTGCACTGTAACACACTACGGAACAAACTGTGTCTGACCAAGGTGTTAATGACTGATAATGGCTTAAGGCATTGGTCACCCTTAAATAACATTCACCTTCTGATAGCTCTGCACAAAGGAATGACAATAACAGAGTAATTTTAAGATACGCAGCAGGACCAACATGGGCTTCCCTGGTGGCTCAGTGGTAAAGAATCCACTTGCAATGCAGGATTGATCCCTCAGTGGGGAAGATTCCCTGGAGAAGGAAATGGCAACCCACTCCAGTATTCTTGCCTGGGAAATCCCTTGGACAGAGGATACTGGTGGGCTACAGACTATGGGGCCGCAGAGAGTCAGACACAACTTAGCTACTATATACAACACACAGCATAATAGCAGGACCAATGGAAAAATAATTTGATGTAATTGAATCTCCTTTTGCTCTCATCAAATCATACTACATAGGAAGCTCTTCTGTATGGTATGTATGCCCTTGATAGCCTCATAAAATGAAATATACCATTTTAGAACTCAAAAGAAAATGATTCAGTTTGGGAGTAGGAAATGAAATGCTCAAAATAAAGTCCATTTCTGCCTCCCTATCTTGGGTTGAGAGGTGAATAGTATTTAATATCAATATTACAACTGAATAAAGCAATTTTTCCACCTGCATTTTTAATAACCAGGAAAAGAGTAGTGATGCCAACCTGCACGGACTTTTAAAATTGGAAGGGTCCTATAAATCATGTTCATTGTACATCAGTCTCCTGTCTGCAGCAAACCTCTGTGCAATGTTCTCATCCCAAATTCCCAAGAGGCTCATTGCCCTTGGTTTGCATACCTCCAGCAACAGAGAACTCACTACTTCCTGAGGTAGTTCATTTTTAAAAAGTGACTGAGTCAGCACTCTTTGCCATATGTGGCCATGGTTTTTCACATATTATCTCATTATGTCATTATCTCATAATGAGTCATTATCACTAATTCATTGTGATCAGGGAGGAAGTTTTTGTTTCCATATTTCTAGGGAGCCTGAGACAGAGTGGTAAGTGATTTACTTGGAATTCAACTTCAAGTCGGATTCCCTTACTCAGCCACAAATGCCTTAGAATATGAAGACTCTGTCTCTAGTTTCAACTTTTACTGATTGTGGTTCACACAGAACAAGCCAGATATTATCACACACATGATGCCCACTGAAATATTACTTGAGTCAGGCCTTACATTATTTTAATATCCAGGTTACAAACCCTGATTCTTCAATTATTCCTCAACTGCATCGTCCACAGATGCTTCACCAGACATGCTCACTCAGATGCACTCAGGATTCTCATACCCCTCTCGATGTGATGTCCACTAAACTGAGCAATCCTCTAGACATGTTACCACGTGTGCAATGTGGCAGGAACCATCACCTCCCTTTCTCCACAGACTATACTTCTGTTTATGGAAGCACATACCACATTATTGAGTCAACAGACTTATAAGCAACTAAAGCCTCTAGGTTTTTTTCCACACAGGCAGCTATTAAATTGTATCTCTCCCATCCTGTATTGGCATGTGTTTTTTGGATTGTATTTATTCTCCTTAACTTTAAGCATATTAAGAACTAGTCCACTGTTCTAGCCTGTTAAAATTCTTAACCCCTATGGTACCATGTGAAATCATGTCATCTACAAAGCAGTGGCTGTGAAAGAGCATCTGAGTAATAATGAACTCTGTAGAGACCAGCCTGTCTCACCACCATCTATTTATGGGACCTGGTAAGACCCTGTTCCCTCCTTCCACTTCTTCTCTTTGTCATAATGCTTCCCTCTCCTTTCTGACTCATGGCACAGTCCCTGGATGAGAAGCATCAGACCCATCCCAGTCTAACAGAATCAGAACCTACACTTTAACAAGATTCCAAGTGATTTTGCGTGCACGTCAAATTGTAGCTGCTCACTTGCACCCTGAGCAAGTGACTTCACTCAGCTTCCTCATCTATCAAAAGAGGGAGAAGGGTAAGAAGCGAAGCACCCCAATAGCACCTAAGTCCTGTAATCCTCTGCTTCCTCTTACTTCCTAAGGTGCCATGAACTTGTTCCCAGAATCAGCCTGACGTTGCACCATTAAGACAAGGGAAAATTGATGACTGATATAAAGATGTGTCTCATCCCTTTCAATATTAATAGCTGTAAATGAGAATCTTTAGCTCTAGAGAAGCAAGGGGCTGGTTCCGCTGCCTTGAGTCATTTGATCTCTGTCCTAATTGAATACCAGACTTAACTAAGTTCCAGAAATATGGCAGTAGCACAAAGACCTATGCCACAAAAGGGCTCTGAGGGTGTCTTATCTGTCTGGGGCTAAGGAATGCTCTCATCTTTCCATGGGAGTAAAAAGGCTCCTTCTGAATCAGTTGATGAGAGTTCAAGTTCTAGCCAGGGTACTCATCTGTAAATTAGGGGTAGTTTTTTCTTGCTGTGAGGTGTACATGTGATTATTTCTGTGACATGCTTAGCCCAGAAGAACTTGATAAACACTCAGTATTAACTGTTATTCTTTTATCTCTAACACAGGGATGCTTTTAATTATTCCATGGGGTTGGTGTATGTACTAAATGATGTGTACAAGCATACACTGTAAATGGTTATAAATTACCCAACACTTGTTATTTGCTGACTTTTTTGATCATCTATAACATAGATGAACAATTACTGAGAACAATTACTGAGCAAAGCTGTATAGGTATCTATCACCTGAAAATCAAAAGGAAGCTAAAAGGAGAAGAGAAATAAGTCAGAGAGAGGCAGGGCTCCAAGTGAACTTGTCACCCATAACGTTACTACACATCAAATCAATATTTCATCTGAGCAGATTAGTTAGGATTCTAGAGACAAACAGAACCAATAAAAGATAAAGAGAGACAGACCAGGGGTAGGGGTGGAGACAATAAATGAAAAAGAATGAGAGAAATAAAGATTTATTTTAAGGAATTGCTTAATGCAATTTTGGAAGCCAGTTAAGTCCCAAATCTACAGTGGAGGTTGGTGGACTGTAGACCCAGGGAAGAGCTGACATTGCAGCTTGATCCAGTCTCACTCTGAACACAGAATTTCTATATCCTCTGGGGACCTCAGTCCTTTTCTCTGAAGGCTTTCAACTGAGTTGATGAGGCCCACCCACATTATAGGGTAATCTGCTTTACTCAAAGTCTACCAATCCAAATGAAAGTCAGTCAGTTCAGCTGCTCACTTGTGTCTGACTCTTTGAGACCCCATGGTCTGCAGCATGCCTGGTTTCCCTGTCCATCAGCAACTCAGGTAACTTGCTCAAACTCATGTCCATCGAGTCGGTGATGCCATCCAACCATCTCATCCTCTGCCGTCCCCTTCTCCTCCTGCCCTCAATCTTTCCCAGCATCAGGGTCTTTTCCAATGAGTCAGTTCTTCTCATCAAGTACTAGACACAAGTACAGGAGCTTCAGCGTCAGTCCTTCCAATGAACACCCAGGACTGATCTCCTTTAGGATGGACTGGTTGGGTCTCCTCGCAGTCCAAGGGACTCTCAAGAGTCTTCTCCAACACCACAGTTCAAAAGCATCAATTCTTCAGCACTCAGCTTTGTTTATAGTCCAGCTCTCACATCATACATGACCACTGGAAAAACCATAGCCTTGACTAGATGTTACCTTTGTTGGCAAAGTAATGTCTCTGATTTTTAATATGCTGTCTAGGTAGGTCATAGATTTTCTCCAAGGAGCAGGCGTCTTTTAATTTCATGGCTGCAGTCACCATCTGCAGTGATTTTGGAGCCCAAAAAAATAAAGTCTCGCATTGTTTCCATTGTTTTCCCATCTATTTGCCATGAAGTGGTAGGACCGGATGCCATGATCTGAGTTTTCTGAATGTTGAGTTTTAAGTCAACTTTTTCACTCTCCTCTTTCACTTTCATCAGGAGGCTCTATAGTTCTTTGCTTTCTGCCATAAGGGTGGTATCATCTGCATATCTGAGGTTATTGATATTATTCCTGGCAATCTTGATTCCAGCTTGTGTTCATCTAGCCTGGCATTTCACATGATGTACTCTGCATATAAGTAAATAAGCAGGGTGACAATATACAGCCTTGACATACTCCTTTCCTGATTTGGAACCAGTCTGTTGTTTCATATACAGTTCTAACTGTTGCTTCTATACCTGCATACAAGTTTCTCAGGAGGCAGATCAGGTGGTCGGTATTCCCATCTCCTTGAAGACTTTTCCACAGTTTGTTGTGATCCATATAGTCAAAGGCTTTGGCATAGTCAAAAAAACAGAAGTAGATGTTTTTCTGGAACTCTCTTGCTTTTTCAGATCCAACGGATGTTGGCAATTTGATCTCTGGTTCCTCTGCCTTTTCTAAAATCAGCTTGAACATATGAAGTTCACGGTTCATATACTGTTGAAGCCTGACTTGGAGAATTTTGAGCATTACTTTGCTAGCGTGTAAGATGAGTGCAATTGTGTGGTAGTTTGAGCATTCTTTGGCATTGTCTTTCTTTGGGATTGGAATGAAAACTGACCTTTTCCAGTCCTGTGGCCACTGCTGAGTTTTCCAAATTTGCTGGCATATTGAGTGCAGCACTTTCACAGCATCATCTTTTAGGATTTGAAATAGCTCAACTGGAATTCCATCACCTCCACTAGCTTTGTTCATAGTGATGCTTTCTAAGGCCCACTTGACTTCACATTCCAGGATGTCTGGCTCTAGGTGAGTGATCACATCATCATGATTATCTGGGTCATGATGACCTTTTTGGTATAGTCCTTCTGTGTATTCTTGCCACCTCTTCTTAATATCTTCTGCTTCTGTTAGGTCTATACCATTTCTGTCCTTTATTGTGCCTATCTTTGCATGAAATGGTCCCTTGGTATCTCTAATTTTCTTGAAGAGATCTCTAGTCTTTCCCATCCTATTGTTTTCCTCTATTTCTTTGCACTGATCACTGAGGAAGGCTTTCTATCTCTTCTAACTATTCTTTGGAACTCTGCATTCAAATAAGTAGATCTTTCCTTTCCTCCCTTGCCATTTGCTTCTCCTCTTTTCTTAGGTATTTGTAAGGCCTCCTCAGACAACCATTTTGCCTTTTCGCATTTTTTTTTTCTTGGGGATGGTCTTGATTACTGCCTCCTGTACAATGTCACAAACCTCTGTCCATAGTTCTTCAGGCACTCTATCAGATCTAATCCCTTGAATCTATTTGTCACTCCTACTCTATAATCGCAAGGGATTTGACTTAGGTCATACCTGAATGATCTAGTGGTTCTCCCTACTTTCTTCAATTTAAGTCTGTATTTGGCAATAAGAGTTCATGATCTGAGCCACAGTCAGCTCCCAGTCTTGTTTTTGCTGCTGTATAGAGCTTCTCCATCTTTGGCTACAAAGAATGTAATCAATCTGATTTTGGTATTGACCATCTGGTTATGTCCATGTGTAGAGTCTTCTCTTATGTTGCTGAAAGAGGGTATTTGCTATGACCAGAGTGTTCTCTTGACAAAGCTCTGTCAGCCTTTGCCCTGCTTCATTCCGTGCTCCAAGGCCAGATTTGCCTATTACTCGTTATCTCTTGACTTCCTACTTTTGCACTCCAGTCCCCTATGATGAGAAGGGCATCTTTTCTGGGTGTTAGTTCTAGAAGGTCTTGTAGGTCTTCATAGAACCGTTCAACTTTAGCTTCTTCAGCATTACTGGTCGGGGCATAGACTTGGATTACTGTGATATTGAATGGTTTGCCTTGGAAATGAACAGAGATCATCCTGTCGTTTTTGAGACTGCATCCAAGTACGGCATCTTGGACTGTTTTGCTGACTATGAGGGCTACTTCATTTCTTCTAAGCGATTCTTGCTCATAGTACTGGATATAATGGTCATCTGAGTTAAATTCACCCATTCCAGTCCATTTTAGTTCATTGATTCCTAAAATATCAATGTTCAATCTTGCCATCTCCTATTTGACCACTTTCAATTTGCCTTGATTCTTGGACCTAACATTCCAGGTCTATGCAACACTGTTCTTTACAGCATTGGAATTTACTTCCATCACCAATCACATCCACAACTGGGTGTTGTTTTTGCTTTGGTTCTAGCTCTTCATTCTTTCTGGAGTTATTTTGCCACTGTTCTCCAGTAGCATATTGGACACCTACTGACCTGGGGAGTTCTTTCAGTGTCCTATCTTTTTGCCTTTTTTACACTGTTCATGGGATTCTCAAGGCAAGAATATGGAAGTGGTTTGCCATTCTCTTCTCCAGTGTACCACATTTTGTCAGAACTCTCCACCATGACCCGTCCATCTTGAGTGGCCCTACATGGCGTGGCTCATAGTTTCATTGAGTTAGACAAGGATGTGGTCCATGTGATCTGAATGAAAAGCTCATCTAAAACAAATACTCTCAAAGCAACAGCCTGACTGGTATTTGACAAAGTATCCAGGTACTGTGGTCTAGCCAAGTTGATACATGAAATTAACCATCACACTATGTTTTAGGCAAACACCTGCTCAACACAGCTTTTATTATATCCTTGCCTTCTTGCTCAATAGACCTCTTATTTTATCAGAAAAAGCAACCGATTGCTTTATTCTGCCTGTCCACTGAAACTACATCGAGGCACTGATAGGTTCTATTTATTTATTTTCTACAAGAAAAAGAAGACTTCCAACTTTATGTGAATTACAACAGCAAATTCTGTCACATGAATGTGATGTACCAGGCAATTTTCACACATTCTCCACAATAACAACCCACAATTCTGAACATTTGCAACTATTGGCTACTTCACTGATGAGACACAAAGGTTTCTAACAGCTGTAATACTTCACCCAATATCATAAGTGAGCTGCAATCAGGTCAGTTCAGTTGCTCAGTCATGTCCAACTCTTTGTGACCCCACGGACGCACGCCAGGCTTCCCTGTCCATCACCAACTCCCGGAACTTGCTCAAACTCATGTCCATTGAGTTAGTGATGTCATCCAGCCATCTCATCCTCTGTCATTCCCTTCTGCTCCTGCCTTCAATCTTTCCCAGCATCTGGGTTTTTTCCAGTGAGTCAGTTCTTCACATCAGGTGGCCACAAGTATTGGGGCTTCAGCGTCAGTCCTTCCAATGAATATTCAGGACTGATTTCCTTTAGGATGGACTGGCTGAATCTCCCTGCAGTCCAAGGGACTCTCAAGAGTCTTCTCCAGCACCACAGTTCAAAAGCATTGATGCTTTTGGTGCTCAGCTTTCTTTATGGTCCAACTCTCACATCCATACATGACTACTGGAAAAACCATAGCTATGACTAGACAAACCTTTGTCAGCAAAGTAATGTCTCTGCTTTTTAATCTGTCTAGGTTGGTCATAGCTTTTCTTCCAAGGAACAAGGATCTTTTAATTTCGTGGCTTCAGTCACCATCTGCAGTGATTTTGGAGCCCAAGAAAATAAAATCTGTCACTCCTGCATTGTTGCAATGACTGCACTGAGTTGCAATGGTGAGCTGCAATAAGTGAGCATCTGAATCAAGTTCTGTATTAATCCAAAGCCTTTGCTCATTCCAATGTGTTGTATTGCTGATGGCAAAGATATCTTAATACAGTGATTTTTTTTATGACTTTTAAGCTGGAACAAATAGTTCTGCTAACTTTTCTTCACTTTCACTGTTTATTACATCAGCATTTAACATCAGTTTAGGTAACAGAACAGACATTTGCCATTCTCTATATGTGATGATTCACTCTAATAATCTAGTTCCCTCTTTTTGAACTGATTTGCCTTCACCAACTAGTTATGATAAATCTATCAAGAGAAAGTTATAGATGATCAAATTTACGATCAGTTGCAAAGGTACCTTCTTATCCTTAGAGGTCACTTACTGGAACCAGCCTTCAAGAGGTCAACATAGCCCCTCAGTGCCATGCTGTGTCCAAAGACAGTCTTTCTAGGAAAACTGGGGTTAATTGTCCTGCGATGACTTTAGTAAATATTTTAAAGACCTGATAGAGAAATGAATCACCAAGAAAACTCGCTCAACTCATAAAGAGAATTTGACCCAAATATAACAGACTGATAAAAAGAAAAGGGATTTTAAGATAATTATATAATGATCTTCACCAGCCCAGGTGGGATGCATGAGACAAGTGCTCCGGCCTGGTGCACTGGGAAGACCCAGAGGAATCGGGTGGAGAGGGAGGTGGGAGGGGGGATCGGGATGGGGAATACGTGTAACTCTATGGCTGATTCATATCAGTGTATGACAAAATCCACTGAAATGTTGTGAAGTAATTAGCCTCCAACTAATAAAAAAAAGAAAAAAAAATTAAAAAAAAAAAGATAATTATATAATGATCTTATAACTATTGCTACTGCCCCCTAGTAATGTAAAAAAGCTGTCTGCACAGATGTTTTGTCTTTAGTGTGGAGCCCATAACAGTCGTGTTCTGTCACTTTAGGTAAGATCCTCATATCCCTTTAAATCTCAAAATGCCCATCCCACAAAATTAAGAGAACTAAATGAGATAACACAAGTGGAAAGGGGCTTGAAACTGTAAATAAAGCTAGTCTAAGATTAAATTTTTATTTAAAATTTTAAAACCTGACTTGGGAGCACTTGAGTAACCTGAACAGTTTAATGACCAAAAGTTGAGAATACCCAGTAAATGGTAGTGCTATATACACAATCATCAATACCACGTCCATGGTCTAAATAGTTCCCCTATCTCACTCATGTCCAGCTTCCTTAAAACAGGATGTGAAACCCCTACATTTACGGTGCAGAGCAGAAAGATGTACTACAAAGAGCAAGCACATCTGACAGCTCACAGAAAGAAAATTGATAAAGGCTCCCCATGTTTGTCAACAGTTCTTAAAATCTACATGATATGACACTCAACTGTGAAGCTTAAAAAACTTTTCTAAATTATCAGTAATAATGACATGTTATAACCAACCACTATAAAGAGAAGAGTTAATTGTCTTTCAATTCTCCCTATAGAAGATACTGCAAAACTGTAATCATAGAAGAGATGGTGAAGAATTTACAGCCAAGAATGAAGGGGGAAATTTCTATATCAATGTGTCAGGCACTTGATTTTGTGATATTTGTTCTCAACAGCTCTTATAAAATCTGTACTTTGCTGTGATCTCTTGGTATAACTAATTCTGTACCTAATTTTGTATTTTTTAATTTTGTATTCTTTTCCTTAATGAGAAATATCAAAATTATGTAAGCTTTACACCCTTCAAAACTGAGTTTTACCCTGACTGTAAATTCTCAAGTCAGAAAGAATGTGATGAAAGTAGTGATTTATGGGGGCAAACAAGGAATTAATGTTTAAATCCTATCCAAGTTTTGATTTCACAGTAATTACTTTTATATTAATTACCTTAATTTGAGAAATACAAAGTAATCTTTATACAAGAACTGTCTTAAAAGGGTATTTGTGTCACACAATATGGAGGTTCATAACATTGTATGGAGGCAGTGACCAAAACCATACACTGGAGGCAATAACCAAAAAAAAAGAAATGCAAGAAGGCAAAATGTTTGTCTGAGGAGGCTTTACAAATAGCTGAGAAAAAGAGAGAAGTGAAAGGCAAGGGAGAAAGGAAAAGATATTCCCAACTGAATTCAGAGTTCCAGAGACTAGCAAGGAGAGATAAGAAGGCCTTCTTAAGACATACAGATGGCTAACAAACACATGAAAGATGCTCAACATCACTCATTATCAGAGAAATGCAAATCAAAACCACAATGAGGTACCATTACACGCCAGTCAGGAGGGCTGCTATCCAAAAGTCTACAAGCAATAAATGCTGGAGAGGGTGTGGAGAAAAGGGAACCCTCTTACACTGTTGGTGGGAATGCAAACTAGTACAGCTGCTATGGAAAACAGTGTGGAGATTTCTTAAAAAACTGGAAATAGAACTGCCATATGACCCAGCAATCCCACTTCTGGGCATACACACTGAGGAAACCAGATCTGAAAGAGACATGTGCACCCCAATGTTCATCGCAGCACTGTTTATAATAGCCAGGACATGGAAGCAACCTAGATGCCCATCAGCAGATGAATGGATAAGGAAGCTGTGGTACATATACACCATGGAATATTACTCAGCCGTTAAAAAGAATTCATTTGAACCAGTCCTAATGAGATGGATGAAACTGGAGCCCCTTATACAGAGTGAAGTAAGCCAGAAAGATAAAGATCATTACAGCATACTAACACATATATATGGAATATAGAAAGATGATAATGATAACCCTATATGCAAGACAGAAAAAGAGACACAGATGTACAAAACAGACTTTTGGACTCTGTGGGAGAAGGTGAGGGTGGGATGTTTCGAGAGAACAGCATGTATATTATCTATAGTGAAACAGATCACCAGCCCAGGTGGGATGCATGAGACAAGTGCTTGGGCCTGGTGCATTGGGAAGTCCCAGAGGAATCGGGTGGAGAGGGAGGTGGGAGGGGGAATCGGGATGGGGAATACATGTAACTCCATGGCTGATTCATGTCAATGTATGACAAAACCCACTGCAATGTTGTGAAGTAATTAGCCTCCAACTAATAAAAATAAATGGAAAAAAAAAAGAAGGCCTTCTTAAATGAACAATGCAAAGAAATAGAGGAGAACAATAGAATAAGACCAGACATCCCTTCAAGAAAAGTGGAGATATCAAGGTAATATTTTATGCAAGGATGGGAACAATAAAGGACAGAAACAGTAAGGACCTAATAGAAGTGAAGAGATTAAGAAGAGGTGGCAAGAATA
Organism: Dama dama; assembly: GCF_033118175.1. NCBI lineage: Eukaryota > Metazoa > Chordata > Mammalia > Artiodactyla > Cervidae > Dama > Dama dama. The sequence goes on from NC_083701.1 coordinate 30,573,626, forward strand.
CACAGTAGAACTATACAAGAAAGGTCTTAATGACCCAGATAACCACGATGGTGTGGTCACCCATCTAGAGCCAGACATCCTTGAGTGTGAAGTCAGGTGGGCCTTAGGAATCCGCATCACTACAAACAAAACTAGTGGAGGTGATGGAATTCCAGTTGAGCTATTTCAAACCCTAAAAGATGATGCTATGAAAGTGCTGCACTCAATATGCCAGCAAATTGGAAAACTCAGCAGTGGCCACAGGACTGGAAAAGGTCAGTTTTCATTCCAATCCCAAAGAAGGGCAATACCAAAGAATGTTCAAACTACCACACGACTGCACTCATTTCACATGCTAGGAAGGTAATGCTCAAAATCCTTCAAGATAAGCTTCAAGGGCACATGAACTGAGAACTTCCAGATGTTCTAGCTAGACTTAGAAGAGGCAGAGGAAACAGAGATCAAACTGCCGACATTCGCTGGATCATAGAAAAAACAAGGGAACTCCAGAAAAATATCTACTTCTGCTTCACTGACTATGCTAAAGCCTTTGACTGCGAGGATTACAACAAACTGTGCAGAATTCTTAAAAAGATGGGAATACCAGACCACCTTACCTATCTCCTAAGAAACCTGTATGCAGGGCAGGAAGCAAGAGTTAGAACCAGACATGGAACAACAACTGGTTCCAAATTGGGAAAGGAGTATGTCAAGGCTGTATACTGTCATCCTACTTATTTAACTTATATGCAGAGTATATCATGTGAAATGCCAGGCTGGATGAATCTCAAGCTGGAGTTAAAATTGCTGGGAGAAATATCAACAACCTCAGAAATGCAGATGATTCCACTCTAATGGCAGAAAGTGAAGAGGAACTAGAGTCTCTTGATGAAGGTGAAAGAAGAGGAGAGTGAAAAAGTTGGCTTGAAATTCAACATTCGAAAACTAAGATCATGGCATCTGGTCCCATCACTTCAAGGCAAATAGAAGAGGAAAAAGTAGAAGCAGTGACAGATTTTAGTTTCGTTAGGTCCAAAATCACTATGGACAGTGACTGCAGTCATGGAATTAAAAGATGCTTGCTCCTTGGAAGGAGAGCTAGGACAAATCTAGACGGCATATTAAAAAGCAGGGATATCACTTTGCCAACAAACGTCCGTGTAATCAAAGCTATTGTTTTTCCAGTAGCCGTGTACAGATGTTACAGTTGGACTATAAAGAAGCCTGAGTGCTGAAGAACTGATGCTTTCGAATTGTGGTGCTGGAGAAGACTCTCAAGAGTCCTGTGGACTGCAAGGAGATCAACCCTAAAGGAAATCAACCCTGAATATTCATTGGCAGGACTGCTGCTGAAGCCACCTGGCCACCTGATATGAAGAGCCAACTCACTGGAAAAGACCCTGATGCTGAGAAAAATTGAAAGCAAGAGGAGAAAGGGGCTGCAGAGGATGAGATGATTAGATAGCATCACTGACTCAATAGATATAAATTTGAACAAACTCCGGGAGATAGCAGAGGACAGAGGAGCCTGTTGTGCTACACTCCATGGGGCTTCAAAGAGTTGGACATGACAGTCACTGAACAACAAGTTCAATAAAAGTCACTAAATATTAATTGGAGAAAAGCTTATAGTAAAAAAAAAAAAAAGCAACCCCTGGTGGTTCAGATGGTAAAGAATCTGTCTGCAATGCAGGAGACCCAGGTTTGATCCCCGAGTCAGGAAGATTCCCTGGAGAAGGAAATTGCAACCCACTCCAGTATTCTTGCCTGGACAATCCCATGGACAGGGGAGCCTGTCGGGCTACAGTTCAAGGGATCGCATAAAATCTGACACCACTGAGCAACAAACACTTTCACTTTATAATAAATGCTATGCCACATTCTAGCTTCTCATTTTTAATAAATAATAAAGAACATATATTTATTTGAGCTAATATGATTGCATTATGAATTAAGAGAAAGATAAAATACAAAAATTAGCAAAATGAAAACTACCTAAGGAGACAAAAGACCTGTATACAGGAAACTATAAGACACTGATGAAAGAAAACAAAGATGAGATAAACAGCTGGTTCTCGGGTTGGAAATACTATGTTCTTGGATTGGAAGAATCAATATTATGAAAATGACTATACTATCCAAAGCAATATTCAATGCAATCACTATTAAGTTACCAACGACATTTTTCACAGAACTAGAAAAAAATTTTCATAATTTGTACGGAAACACACAAAAACCCAAATAGCAAAAGCAATCTTGAGGAAGAAAAATGGACCTGGAGGAATCAACCTTCCTGACTTCAGACACCAAGGCTGTATGTTACAAAGACAGAAATATAGACCAGTGGCACAAGACAGAAGGACCAGAGATAAATTCACACAACTATGGACTCCTTATCTTTGACAAAGGAGGCAAGAATATACAATGGAGAAAAGAGAGTCTCTTCAATAAGTGGTACTGGGAAAACTAGACAGCTACATGTAAAAGAATGAAATTAGAACACTTCCTAACACCATATATGAAAATAAACTCAAAATGAGTCAAAGACCTAAATGTAAGACCAGAAACTATAAAACTCTTAGAGGAAAACATGGGCAGAACACTTTGACATACATCACAGCAAGATCCCCTATGACCTGCCTCCTAGAGTGATGGATAAAAACAAAAGTAAACAAATGGGACCTAGTTAAACTTATAAGGTTTTGCAGAGCAAAAGAAACCATAAACAAGATGAAAAGACAATCCTCAGAATGGGAGAAGATATTTGCAAATGAAGCAATTGACTAAGGATTAATCTCCAAGTATACAAGCAGATCATGCAGCTCAATGTAAGAAAAACAACTCAATTAAAAAATGGGCCAGTCCTAATGAGATGGATGAAGCTGGAGCCCATTATACAGAGTGAAGTAAGCCAGAAAGATAAAGAACATTACAGCATACTGACACATGTATATGGAATTTAGAAAGGTGATAACGATAACCCTATATGCAGAACAGAAAAAGAGACACAGGAATACAGAACAGACTTTTGAACTTTGTGGGAGAATGTGAGGGTGGGATATTTCAAAAGAACAGCATGTATACTATCTATGGTGAAACAGATCACCAGCCCAGGTGGGATGCACGAGACAAGTGCTCCGGCCTGGTGCACTGGGAAGACCCAGAGGAATCAGGTGGAGAGGGAGGTGGGAGGGGGGATCGGGATTGGGAATACATGTAAATCCATGGCTGATTCATATCAATGTATGACAAAACCCACTGGAAAAAAATAATAATAATAAAAATTAAAAAAAAAAAAAAATGGGCAAAAGACCTAAACAGACATTTCTCCAAAGACGACATACAGATGGCTAATAAACACATGAAAAAATGCTCAACATCACTTATTATTAGAGATATGCAAATCAAACCTACAATGAGGTATCACATCACACTGGTCAGAATGGTCATCATCAATAAATATACAAATAATAAATTCTGGAGAGGAAGTGGAGAAAGGGAACCATATTGCACTGTTGGTGGGAATGCAAATTGACACAGCCACTATGGAGAACAGTATGGAGATTTCTTTAAAGAGAAAAAAAAGATAAAACTACCATATGACCCAGCAATCTTACTACTGGGCATACACCCTGAGAAAACCACAATTCTAAAAGACACAGGTACCCCAATGTTCATTGCAGCACTATTTACAACAGCTAGGACATGGAAGCAACCTAGATATCCATCAACAGATGAACAGATAAAGAAGTTATGGTACATATGTACAATGAAATATCACTCAACCATCAAAAGGAATAAATCTGAGTCAGTTCTAGTGAGGTGGATGAACCTAGAGCCTGTTATACACAGTGAAGTCAAAAATAAAAAACTATCATATATTAATGCATTTATAGAAACTAGAAAAATAGCACTAATGATCCTACTTGCAGGGCAGCAATAGAGACGCAGACACAGAGAAAAGACTTGCGGACACAACAGGGGAAGGATAGGGTGGCATGAGAGGAGAGAACAGCATTGAAACACATACATTACCACATGGAAAGTAAAGAGCCAGTGGGAATTTTCTGTATGACACAGGGAGCTCAACCTGGTACTCTGTCACAATCTAGAAGGGTGGGATGGTGTAGGGGATGGGAGGGAGGTTCAAGAGAGGGGACATACGTATATCTATGGCTGATTCATGTTGAGGTATGGCAGAAATCAAGATAACACTGTAAAGCAATTATCCTCCAATTAGAAAAGTAAGTTGCTCTCTCAAAGAATATGCCATCTAGGTAGAGGTGAAAAGACAAAAATCACAAATTATAATGAGAAGGTGGAATGGCAAGATATAGGGTTATTAAACAATATGACACTATTGTGATCTATTTATATGTTTTATTTTTGTGCTTTATTTTTAATGTGCATTTAACAATCTTACAGGCATGCTACCAATGTAATAAATAAATACAGTTTGCATAAGTAACTAAATCTGTCTGCCATGAGTGTGGTTACTTCCTTTGATATTTCAAATAATGTAGAGTTTAGTTCTTTATCTTACCAGTACTGCTACATAGTCAATGAATGCTATAAGGAAACACAGGATGCAAATTACACAATTGTTCTAGCTGGGAAAAAATATGGCTAATTTGACTTTCCTAAGCTCTTTCTCTCATCTGTTCTTTAAATCTGCAAAAAGAAACGACTTAATATAAAATTTCCATAAGGAAAGACCAAGCTCTCCTTCAGAGGAAGTAGAGAGAGTTTAAGCTAGAAAACAAAGTCTTTGCATCTGAAATCTTTAAGAAAATAACATTCTCAATTCTTCAAGGTATAGAGATGAAAGTAAAAAGGCACCATTTGAGCAGGAAAAGTATTCTCATGTGAAACTGCCTGAATAATTCACCCAGCATCTTCTTCAGATCATTACTATCTTGGAGGTGAACACAAGAAAAAAAGAAGACATAGGTTCATCAGGGAAGAGAGTTCTACCTTTATAAGCTATGTGGTCACTTGGACTCCAAATGCAATGTGTATCCTAACTCTAGAGGATATTCTTCAGTGCAGTTCATTTGAAAGTAAACATAAATATCACATGACACTCCATAACAATGAAAAAAGAAGCAAACTAAATTTTGAATAAATACCTCTTCTTCTATTTCAGTGAGATAGCAAATTTGGGCCTATTTCCTTGTCCCCACTCTTTTCTACAGAGATCCCTTTCTTCCAAGAAATTCAGGAAATAACTCCAAGGGTAGAGGTGGGCATGCACACACTCACACAGGAATCATCAGAAAGCGAAGGAACATACTTAACAACACAAACGGAAAGGTGGAAATATTTTTGCCTGTTAAACTTTGACTTTCATTTCTTCATATACTCATCAAAGGGCATATGGGGATACTAAGTACAGTTCTGGGAATGCAAAAATGAGGAAGGCACAGTCCCTCAAGAACGCAGGCTAATGAGAGAGACAGATAAATAATTACAAGGCAACACAATTACTGGTGTATATCAGGGATATGTGAAGAACTATGAGGGGATTTAAAGAAAGGGAGACTCTACGTGCATGTGTTATGTTGCGTGCATGTGTGTGTGTGTGTGTTTATGTGTGACTCTTTGCAAACCCATGGATTGTAGACCACCAGGCTCCTCTGTCCATGGGATTCTCCAGGCAAGAATACTGGAGTGGTTAGCCTCTCCCTTCTCCAGAGGATCTTCCTGACCTAGGGATTGAACCCAGGTCTCTTGCATTGCAGGCAGATTCTTTACCATCTAAGCCACCAGGGAAGCCCAGGGAAATCATGGAGGGCAACATAAACATGTGAGTTCAGTTTTATAGTGTTAGTAGAAATTCTAAAATTATGAAGTAGAATTCCTATTGTAGGAATGCTAGTCCAGTCTCCATAAAGACACCCAAACTTTAGTTGGAAAGAATGGAATCAACATTAAATCACTCCATGGATGCCTAAACAGTTAGACATAAATGCCCAATACAAAAGAAGGCACAAGTATTAGACACCACATCCTCCTCTCAGAGAGACACAACTAAAAGTCCCAATAGTCATGCAGTGTTCATAGAGACAGGAAGCAAGGAAGAAGAAATTCAGCTACCATATACTAGTTCATCCCTGCTATTAAAAAAACCATTGAGTCTGTGCTGTGCTGAGCTACTCAGTCGTGTCCAACTCTTTGTGACTCCATGGACTATAGCCTGCCAGGCTCCTCTGTCCATGGAATTCTCCAGGCAAGAATACTGGAGTGGGTAGCCTCTCCCTTCTCCAGGGGATCTTTCTGACCCAGGAATAGTACCAGGGTCTCCTGCATTGCAGGCAGATTCTTTACCAGCTGAGCGACCAGGGAAGTCCATCACCGAGTCTAGTTTTAGCCAAATCCCTGTCTCGCTGGCCTGGTCTATCATGTGGACTCAGTATCAAGCCACTGATTGAGCTTAATGATTCCGTATGAAATAGGAATTCATCTATTTCAGTGCAGTTCACATCCAGTTGTATTGCTTTAAGGAAACATCTGGTATTGACTTAACATGATGCCTGTTAAATCAAAATCGATATAAATTAATTAACTTGAGAGTGTTGTCTAATTTCCTCATTGGTATTGATGCTGGTTTTCCAGTAGCAAATGCTTTGGAGTGAAAAACACTCATCTATGCATTTTTCCTAAGTTTCCCCCACTGTATTCAGTTTTAATTTGTGTGACGAGTTTCACCTCACAAAGTGCTTCCCTCCTATTTGCCTCTTTCCAAACGCACATTGAGGTCTGTTTATATATTAATTTCTACTAGAATCACAGACGTCTCCTCCATCAACTCTTCTCCCCAAAGGACTAAAACGGCCTCTTGAGTGGCTATAAATGTCTCATTAAAAACACTTAATTAAAAACTGTGTCTCAGTTAGAGTCAATCTGGTCGGCACTCTTCATGCCAAAAAGCCAAGTCTTTCAAGCTGTGCATTTTTACTCTTAACCTTCCAGGGTAGCTTTAGAATCTCAATCAATTCTTTAAAAAATGCAAATGTCCTTTTCCCTTTGGCTTAGCAGTAGCCACTGGGAAATACGCATGTATAATTCCTTCCTGGCTACACATGAACTGTCACAATTATCGAAGAAGATACTCCAGGGCACATCAGCTTCCTCCAACCTGCCATTGCTGGCCCTTGAGCTTTCAGCCTCCCCTTGGCCCAGTCAGGTGGATAGTGACAGTGCCTCTGCAGGTACGCCTGTTCACAGGATTCATCTTAATCTGTTCTCCTGACTCTAATTCCACTTCTGCTGCTGGGCTCCCTGTCCACAGTACCCCTGTCTCCCACCTACTCTCCACTGTCTCATTAGGTGCTCCGGGGCCCTTCCTAGCCTGCCCTAGACAGCCTTCCAGGTTCATCATCTGCATTCCCCTTAACATCCCACCCCGGTACCCAGTCTATGCTCCAATCATGGCATCACCAACAATCCCAAACATACCACGGGGCTGTGTGCCCCCTATGCCAGTGAACACATTCTCTCTGCCTGCAGTATCCCTGGAGCTCTGGGGATTGCCCTCCCAGCCTTCCAAACTCTGTTGAGAAGCTATCTCCCCTGTGAAGCCACCTCTTACTGCCCTCCCCATCCTGGGCTGATCTGAGACTTCCCTCCCTTACTCCTAAAAGCATCGCGGGTCCTTCTTTATCCTAGTATTTATCCACAGTATTTAATTATGAGCTTCATAACTATCTCCCCAGTAGGCTATGAGCTCCTTAAGAGTGAAGATTTTTTTTCATCCTTATATTCCCAGCTGCTAGAACCTGACATCTGGCAAGTAATGAAAAAGTCTTCATGGGATGAACAGAAGGTGATACACACAAATGTGAGAAGTGTGGACTTTCCAGCTCTCCAAGCCCCCTGGAAGCCCGTGAATCCCACACTGCAGAAATGGATGACCACTGCTCAGAGGGGGCCTAAATCCCCAGCCAAGAAAAGAAACCTAGAAATGACACCGTTGTTCGCAGCTGCCCTCTCCTCAGTCATCTCTACGCCTAACAGCACATGAGCATGAAGCATGGGGGCAAACAGTCCACGAAAGGGCCCAGAACAGGCCACTGTGGCATAAAAATCATTTTTATCTGAAGGCACTTGAATTCCTGAACCCCTTTAATCTGCCTAAAAGCAGAGTTTCCTGAAAGAATGCAAAAGAATGTATAAATACTCTCTCCAGAGGTAACCAAGGAAGACTGACTCTTACCACCACAACCAAATACATTCATCATCAAAAACAGAACAACCCTCTCACATCTCCTATCCCCCTAAGGGTCCATTTATCTTTCCAAAAATGTATTTTTTTTAAAATGCCCTCTGCTCCCTGCCCTTCCCTATTAAGAAGTCATTTATGTTTCTATAAGTGCCCTTCTCCCTCTTACCTTACTTAAGACGGTAAATAAAGCCCCAAATTCTAACTAGCCCCTTGAGTCACAATTTTCTGTGTACTCCTACCTATATACTCACATGAATAAAAAGCTGTCTTTTCTCTTGCTAATTCATCTTTTGTCAGTTTAATTCACAGGCCTCCAAACACTGAACCTAAGAGCATAGAGGGAAAAGTATTTTGTCTCCTACGCATGCACATACACATGCCTGTATTTGTGTGTATCTATACTTATGTGCCTATATACACATAACCACATGGACAACTGCTCATGTCTACAAAGCAAGGGAAAGAATAGATTCTTTCTCCCACTGCCTTTGTGATTTTCAGCTGGCGGCACCTCAGGGTGTTGTTGTTTAGTCACTAAGTCGTGTCCGACTCTTTGCAACTCAGTGGGCTACAGCCTGCCAGCTCCTGTGTCCAAGGGATTTCCCAGGCAAGAATATTGGGGTGGGCTGCCATTTCCTTCTCCAGGGGATCTTCTCGACCCAGGGATCAAACCCACATCTCCTGCATTGGCAGGTGGATTCTTCACTGCTGAGCCACCTGGGAAGCCCCACATCTTAGGGTGAGGGGATTTTAAACTAAAAACACAGGGAAAAATAAAACAACAGCAAATGACTGAATGGGGAAAAAATGCCCTCAACTTTGCAACAGTCCCAGGTTCTCTGTGGTCAATGCATTGGTAGAGTTCAGATAAACCCAGTCAGTGGAAAATCCCTATGTCTTATTCCTATTTCCAGCCTCCTCCCAAATAAGCCCTTTTTTCAGCTGTTAACTAACAACATTGACCTTCCCTGTCAACCTTCATGTAAAGATGCTAGTAAGCAATAATTGTAACGTATAGTTCGGCCGAGGCAGAAAAGGAGAGACGACCTCAACGGAAGTAGGTTACCTTTATTCAGGCAAGGAGGGGCAACAGTCGACCTAACAACCAGGCTGAGAGGGATCAGGGAGGCTCCATATTTATAGAGAGGTTTGTGGAAGCTATAAGAGAAACATTAATCAGGCGGGATGTTTTGGGAATTCTCTGGTTGTGATGGCATTTGTAGTTGGGCAGGGGGTGATATGTCTTCTGGGCAGCCCGTGGTAAGTCCCAGATAGTTACAACCGGCCTGGAGCATCAGGGCGGGACCTAAAGTTCTGTTCTGTTTTCTCTGAAGTTAGGTGATTCAGCAAGGGCCTTTGAGACTGTTGTTTTCTTTTTCTAGGCCCAAAGACTCCCTCATTAATAATGTAAAAGATGGTGAAACCCAGGGGAGAGAGAGAATCAATCAAAAGAACAAAATTTTCCCCAAATTGAATCACTTCCTTGAATGAAAATGCCTGAATGCCTGTTCTCCACTCCTAAGCCTCAGGTATGACCTTCAGTAGCACCTTCAAAGCAGGCTCCCCTCAGTCTGGACAGGTGCCCACCAGCAGCATCAGAGATGAGAGGGAATACCCAACCCCCACCTTCAACCAGAAAGTGCCAGCGTTGTTCTGTTTCAAAGTTGGGCTCCTACGGAAGATTCTGTTTCAAGGCAGAGTTCTATAGCTAAAACAAAAATAAACAACTCCAGTCCAGAAAACGAGGCCATTGCTCTGATGAAATTCCATCTGGCTTTTACAAAAATAAGAACGGCCTAAGACTGGCCTAGCAGGATGGGAGGTAACCTGTAGCTCCCCCTCAGTCTCATGTAGGAGAAAGAATCCAAGTTAGAGACAAGAAACCAAGATCCAAGTCGTGTCCTGCCGTGTGTGACTGCCTCTCCTGCAAGATTCCTGGGCTCAGGAGGGCAGCGACCCTGTCTGTACATCATGGAATTCTCGGGGCCTCACACGGCGCTAGGAGATGGCAGCCATTCGATGCCCACTTGTACATCAAACAACTGAACAGTTTCCTGTCCTTGTCTGGGGAATTCTGGATTCTCACCTTGCTAAAGGAACTCTCTAAGCTTTAGCATTCTCACTGACAGAATAAACATAATTAGAATACCTCTCCTGTTGACTGTTTTAAAGAATGTCAGATCATTCACATAAAATGCTCAGTCATGTCCAGCTCTTTGCAACTCCATGGACTGCAGCCCACTAGGCTCATCTGTCTATGGAATTTTCCAGGCAGGAATACTAGAGTGGGCCAATGCATAACACAAAAAGCTGTCCAGTACACGCTATCTATTACTTTTACAATTACTATTACTATACTATTACTATTATTCTCCTTAAAACACTTAAAAAAAAAAAAAATAACTCTTAAAGGCAACTAGATGGGGGCTGGGTATCCTAGGCAAATTCCTTAAATTCTCTAAGTCTATAGTTCCTTACCTTAAAACAAGAGTAATAATGCCTTCCTTCCAGGGCTGTGGTAGGGATAAGTAAGGCAGCATAGATATTCACATAGGGTACTTTCCGTAAACATTTGCCTACTGTCAATCAACATGTTCAACTTGGCAGTGGTAATGTTAACAGCTTTACTCATGGAGTATATTCTATGAGTTTCCATAGATCGTTCAGTCCTCATAAGGAAAGTATTATTAGCCCCATTTTATGATGCAGAAACTGAGGATCAGAAAGGAGGCTCAGAAAGGTGAAGAGACTTCCTTGACATCACACAGCATTAGCCAGCAGAACAGTGGGACTGAAACTGAGATACATCTTGGTCAGGGTGGTCCTGCCCCCACAGCCCCGCCCTGCCTGTTCTTGTGCGCCTCCTACTGTAGCAACAAACATCGCCCCATGTCCCTACCTCCTCTCCTGGGCTGGGGGCTCCCTTCCCTTCTTCTCCACCTGTATAACCCCTCAGTCCTTGTATTAGTTTCCTAGTTCCTGCCACAACAACATGCTACAAGCTGGTTGGCTGAGAATGGGAATTTACTGTCTCACATCGTGGAGGCTGGAAGTCTGAAGTAAGGTGTCTGCAGGGCCATGTCCCCTCTGGAGGTGAGACAGGAAGACCCCTTCCAGGACTCTTTCCAGGTTTATGTAGCTCATGGCAGTGCAATTCCAGTCTTCTCATGGTGTTATCCTTGTATGGGTGTGTGCCTTTGTGTCTAAATCTTCCCCTTTTAATAAGGACACATATTGGGTTAGGGCCCACCTCATCCTAATGACCTCATTTTAACCTGATTATCTCCTTAAAGACTCTAGTCCAAATAAGACCACATTCTGAGGTTAGGACTCCAGTGTATCTTTTGGGTCAAATTTATTGCCACCTCCTGGTTCAGCTGGGCTGGGTGCCCTTTCCCCTCTGCTTCTCTGGTGTACTGTCGAGTCCTTGTCACACTGTATCATCAAGTCCACTTGTCCATGTGGATCAGGGAATCAGTACTTTCATCTCCAGAGCTCCAGATCCTACTCAGCCCAGTGCTGGGCACATCGTAGGCATCAGACGCTTGTTGATGAATGAAGGCAGATGGTGATGGATTCTGCCAGCTGTGCCGCTGGCCCCATTGCCTGCCTTCGCCACAGGATTACAAGGGAACACATGGTCAGCAGGCTTGAGTGACCTCTGTCCAGACTCTAGCCTCAAGGACAACTAAGTGAGCTGGCAGACTTAGTCCATTTGTCTCTCATACCAGCCTGATCCCGACAGCTGGAAACTTCAACAAAGACAGAGACCCACAGGGTGAAACTTCAGGGCTCCAAACCTTTGCCCTGAATGTCATCTTTCAAGCTAAGTGCACGAACAGTTGCCAAAATGAAGGAAGATTTTTTTCTGGTTGTTTTCCTCACTGACCTTCCTCTGAGCCCTGTAAACCTCTTCTTGTAGACAAAGATCCCTGAGGTGGACAGCAGCCTCACTTCTCCAGTCGCAAGGGAAGTCGCAAGGCTGTCGCTGTCACTGCTTCTCCACGTTCACACTTCCTGCATGTCAAAGGCCACTTGGAGCTGCCACCCAACGCTCCTGTCATGGCTGGAGCAGTCAGGAGCATTGCTTGGTGGCAGGCCCTTTGCTTCTGTCTGTAGCACCTAGCCTTCTCAAAGCAAGTTTTAAAAGAAGACCACTAACTAATCTGCCTGCAATGCAGGAGACCCGGGGTTGATCTCTGGGTCAGGAAGATCCCCTGGAGAAGGAAATGGTAACCCATTCTAGTATTCTTGCCTGAAGAATTCCATGGATAGAGGAACCTGGTGGGCTTCAGAGTTGCAAAGAGTCGGACATGACTGAGTTACTCACAGTTCACTTCAACCTTCCACCTGAGCTATGATAATAATGCTGTAGGTTCCTTTGGAAGTAAGCCACAACCGTCCTTCAGTAGCCGGCACTCCTGTATTGACCTTTTATCCCCAACTGAAAGAACTGTGAAACAGGACTGTCGTCTCCATGGGGCTGCTCACCCAAGGGAGCCCAGTCAGTGAATGCTGTGGTGGATTCACTCTTTTGTTCCTGAAGTGCTCTGGTGGGCTCGGGCAGCATTATGCCAATTTGTTTCATACACTTCCTTCTGATGTGCTCAGATTCTTCATGGTGAAAGCAAAGTGCACAGTCAGGTTGAGAGGAACAATGCAGCACAGGTGAAAAGGTGCCCATTGAGGAAGAATCTCCCCTTCTCCCATTCTGCAGAGATTCTTTAATGTTCATGAGGGCATAACTTCTCCATCCTTATGGACTTTGCTTTCTTCCACTGGTCATTTTGGTAATAAAGGCCAGCTTTTCATTATGTATCATTTTATTAATAATAATTGTGGTCATTTATTGAGCACCTGCTAAGTGCCATGAAGCCTTCAGAGTAGTCTTAGCTGGAGCACTTAGGCAAGAAAAAGAAAAGGCATGCACATGGGAAAAGAACTAAAATTATCTCTTCAGATGACATAATTGTATATATAGAAAACCCAAAGACTCTACAAAAAAACTGTTAAAACTAATAAACAAATTCAGTAACACTCCAGGATACAAAATTAACACATGAAAATTAGTTGCATTTCTATATATTAACACTAAATACCTGAATAAGAAATAAACAATTCCATTTACAATAGCATCAAAAACAATAAAATGCTTGGGAATAAATGTAACCTGGAAAATTAAATATGTATGCACTGAAAACTATGAGATTGATGAAAGAAACTGAAGAAGACACAACAAACAGAAAAATATCCCATGTTGGTGGATCGCAAGAATACTGTTAAAATGACCATACTATCCAAAGTCATCTAGAGATACAATGCAATCCCTATGAAAATTCCAATGGCATTATTTACAGAAATAGAAAAAATAACCCTAAAATTCATATGGAAACACAAAACACCCAGAATAGCCAAAGCAATCTTGAGAAAGACTAACAAAGCTGAGGCATTTCACTTCCTGATTTCAAACTATATTACAAAGCTACAATATCAAAATAGCATATTACTGTCATAAAAGCAGATATATAGACCAATGGAACAGAATTAAGAGCCCAGAAATAAGCCCACACATATACTGTCAACTAATGTTTGACAAGGGAACCAACAACACTCAATAGGGAAAGGACAGTCTTTTCAATAAATGGTGTTGCGAAAATTGTACAGTCACATGTAAAAGAATGAAACTAGACCCCTATTTTACACCACTCTCAAAAATTCACTTGAAATGAATTAAAGACTTAAATGTCTGAAATTATAAAACTCCTAGAAGAAAATATATGGGAAAAGTTCCTTGACATCTGTTGTGGCCAACAATTTTGTGGATGTGATACCAAAAACATAAGCAACAAACACAAAAATAAACAAATGAGACTAGATCAAACTAAAACGCTTCTGCACAGTAAAAGAAATAATTGACAGAATGAAGACACAACATACAAAATGGGAGAAAATCATATATCACATAGGAGTCAATATTCAAAATATATAAGGAACTAATACAACCCAATAGCAAAAAAAAAAAAAAAATTAAGAAACAACCAATGGACTTGAATAGCCATTTTTCCAAAAGATGACATACAAATGGCTAACAAGTACATGAAAAGATGTTTAACATCATGAATCATCAGGGAAATACAAATCAAAATCACAGTGAGATACCAACTCACATGTATTAAAATGGCTATTATCAAAATGACAAGAGATAACAAGTGTGAAAAGGATATGGAAGAAAGGAAACCCTTGTGCACTGTCAGTGGGAACATAAATTGGTGCAGCTGCTTTGGAAAGCAGTATGGAGTTTCCTCAAAAAATTAAAAATAGAGCTATCATGTTATCTAGCAATCTTATTTCTGGGTATAGACCATAAGGAAATAAAATCACAAACTTGAAGGGATATTTGCTCCCTCACCATATTCATTGCGGCATTATTCAAAATGGTAAGATACGGAAATAACCTAGGTGTCCATCAACAGATGAATGGATAAAGATACACCCACACACACACACATCTCTGCACACACACAAATATACAATGGAATATTACTCAGCCATAAAAAGAAGGAAATCCTGCCATTTGTAACAACATGGATGGACTTTGAGGGCATTATGTTAAGTGAAATGAGTCAAACAGAGAAAGACAAATACCAAACAGTATCACTGATATGTGGGGTCTTTTTTAAAAAGAAAAGCCAAACTCACAGAAACAGAGATTAGAATGGTCATTGCCAGGTGCTGGTGGTTGGGGGAATTGAGGATATGGTAGTCCAAGGATATAAACTTCCTGTTATAAGATGAATAAGCTCTATGGTGACTATAGTTAATAATACTGTATTATCTACTTGAAAGCTGCTGAGAGAAAATCTTAAGTGTTCTCACCTCACACAAATATATTGTAACTATGTGAGGTGATGGATATGTTAATCAGTCTCATTGTGGTAATCATTTTATAGTATATAACTGTATAAATCATCACATTGTACATCTTAAACTTACACAGTGTGATATGTCAATTACACCTCAATAAAGCTGGAAAAGCAAAGCTTTCACAGCAATCTTCTGAATAGGCACCTTGTCCACATTATCGGAGAAGAAACTGAAGCTTTATCTGCCAAATGCTCGAATGATGGCAGATCCAGCATTCCAGCCCAGGTAGGCTCATCTCACTTCCGGCATCCATATTCTTGACTCAATCACCTTCAATATCCTCCAGTCTTCAGATAATCAAAGTTAGAAATAAAACTTTGAACTGAACGAACCTTAACTTTGTACTCTTTCACTTCTAGCATAGAGCACATACACTTATCTTCCTGACATAACTGGAATCTTCCTCAATCATTCCCCCCACTCCCTGCTGCCTCCCTGCTGATGCAAACAGTGGGATGAGGCAAGGAGGCCACCTGACTGGAAGCACAGAATGAAGCAGCTCCAGAGAGATGAAAATAACCTCCCTGGAGCCCAGTAAACCTCCAGCAGATTGGGCCCCGTGGGGCTCTGCGTACAGCCCCACCGTGACAGATGTGCCTCGGGTTCCTGTCCCCACACTTTCTACAGACTGTGCAGGAATGACACAGTTCCTGCATGCCTCCCAGGCAAGGAACCCAGCTTCCACCAGCTGAGCAGAGACTTCCTTCGGAAGTCATTCCCTGTGCCAAGGCCACAGGCCCTGCTAGACTGGAGTCCAGGGCTTGAGTCCCAGGGCTTGGCAGGAACTGAGTAAATAAAGAGAGGAAGCTAAGAAAGGACCTTGGCTGTGCCTGGAGACAAGACCAAACACATGTATTTTCTTCATTTTAATTCACTTCTAAATCCTTCATATGGATAAAATGAGACTGTTTTGGGAACATGTACAAAGGTGGACTTGTGCTATTTCTTTTTTTTTTTACTTGTGCTATTTAATGTTGACCCTGCAGGAGGAACTGGAAGTACTCAGGGGGGAGGAGAAGAGCCTTCAGCCCTCTCCACTGTTTAGAGTGTTCCCTCGGCTCCCATTCCTTTTGGGAGGAAGTCTGGGCATCGTGCTTGGTACAGCATGGATCCTGTTCCAGTCCCAGGCCACCCTCACTCCTGTGCTTCCAGCGAGCCTCTCAGACACCTTGCTCTCCTGTCTCCTGCTCATCTTTGCATCTCTGCTTACTCACCACCCCCTCCTGGAGATATCTCATCTCCCCAGAGGTGCAAGTCAGTACATTTGCTAAGTTCTTTCTTAATGCCTCTACTCGCCACTGAAGCACTCGTGCCAATGAAAATGGCTCACTGGTAGATGGAAAGCTCCCTGAGGGTGGGGTTCGATGGATGACTACTTTGCATTAAGTTGATGGCATCATGTTGAAAACCTGAACTTACAAATGAATGGAGTAAATGACTACAAGGTATTAAGCTTGATTTATTTCCTCTTCCATCTTCTCTAAAAATAGATTCCTCTTGTCTTGTTGACAAGGTCTGTCCAAGCAGGATGTGTCAAGCCAAGGACCCAAGGGTCCTTTGAGTTTTGACTGTACCCCATTAACAATATAATCCATAAACCTGGGCCCAAGCTCCATTCATCAGACATCAAAGGCCAAAGCTGCCATCATCAGTAATAGGGCTGGTCTTGCCGTCAACACCAGGGAATGAGGAGAGTGATGCAGGCCTAGCAATCCAGGGGCACCAGCAGCTGCACCAGCTCTGACGGATTGCCTCTGGAGGACCAAAGAGCATGTCTAAGGGGACTCCTATGCTGCAAGAAGAGAACTCTGCAGCTATAAGGCTTAGCTCCTGTGGTGGGGTGGAGGAGGGAGATCAGATCAGTAGTGTTACATTACCATTTCAGATATAAATTTGTCATCTGGATCAAAGATGTACTCCATATTCTTAATGAATAAAAACATGTTGCCAATTAACGCTGAGCTGCTCAGGAGAAGTAAAATCAACAAAGACTCCTTTCAGTACTAGAGCAGGGGTGGAAACCTGTCTCTTTACTGTTAAGGTTAATCTGATCAGGCTGAGGATATTTTGGAGCTTTCTGCCTCTAGAGTCACCTGAAGGAGGCTTCAGGCAGTAGCAGTGATGTGCCAGGAAGCCTAATGGCAGCTTTTGCTCCCACACAAACACCAGACAGGAAGACTCACACCCAACATCCTCCCTAACCCTTAGGCCTGGAGAAGACATCTGGCAGGCTGTTCACCTAATTCTCAGCAGCTCCCCTTGCCAGACTAGGCATACCAGGCATACTTGTAATCTGGCCCATCCTCCTGTCTATGGTGGCCTAGTCTGGGCCAGAGCTGGAAATTTGGAGTCAGGGTAAGTGTGTCCAGTTTCAGTCTGGGCTGTCCCCTGGAACAGAGGCGATACAAAGACCCAAGGGCTGTAAATACAGTCATTTTCCGCTAAGTGGCCTGAGAAGTAGAGAAAGCCAGTGCAGAGAAAGGGAGCAGGAAGTGTCTGTAGACAAGAGAAAATAGAGACAAGAGAGGGGCTTCCTGGGTCCCCTCACCTGACCCTCTCTGCTCCCTCTCTCCAATGCTCTCCCCTCCGGCCCTGGACCCCTGTCCACTGGAAATGGATGACTGGACACTCTCAGACCCCACGGAGCTCTCCTCCACCTGACCGGCCCTCCTGGACTTGGCTGAATGCTGGCTGGGACGGCGCTGATCTCAGCACAGCTTCACTCTTCTCGCCCTTGGTCATGAGGCACGTTCCACCTTGTGTTCCCAGCAACTAGACATACGCAACACACATGCACTGAGTGAACAGATGTCACCTTCTCTGAAGGCATCTCAGGGAGACTGTTCATTCACTGGCTTCCCACACACCATGGGCATTCTTCATGAGTATTCCCTACTGCTGCTTCTGGACACCACTCCTCCTCCCTTGTAAACCCAAAAAGCACAAACAAAAAACCAACAACTCCTCTTTGACATCACAGTCATCCACCCATCTCAATTTCTTTCTTCAAATCAATTTTTCCCCCTCCTAACATGGGCCCTCTTCAGCCCATGGTCTGATTCCATCCAGCAATAATTTCAGGGTTTCATGGAAGCATTTCAGGGTAAATTCAGGCATGGCCTGGCAAAAACTAAACTGTCAAGTTGAGGGTAACTGTATGGTTGAGACTAGACGTGCTAAACAAAGAGGGGACTTGAGTCAACCCTGCTGAGTTTGACTCATGTAAGCAGCTAAAATAGAAGAGTCAGCTTTGAGAGGAGGAGTGCCTCAGTACCCCCACTAAAATTGAACTGAGTGGACATTACAGCTTTTGGTACCTAAACAAGAACTTACTTTGCACTGTGAATAACACCCCGAGTACTTTCTATTCGATCAGCGGCAAGACAGAACAAGATCATCCATCTATCCCATGGTACAGAGCCAGGATAAGAAGATGCCTTGGGAATGATGATGGGGGTGCTGGTGGGAGTGATCTAGTCTCCTCCTGTAAGGCTCTCATGACCTCTGTGTAGTTTAAACAAGTAAACCCTTCTGGGGAGATGTACTGCAAAGAAAGTTGCAATTATACACACATGTAGCTGCCTGCACCTCTCTTCAAACACCTTTTATTTCTTGATCCCTATGTAACATGACAGTTGTGCATGCGGAAAATAATTTGGAAAGGGAGAGCTTCTTCCTCCAGAACCAGAAAGCAGGTCAGCAGGGAATGGATCCCCTGCCTACAGCAGAGGTTCAGGCAGGGGTGGAGGGAGGGAGGTTGGGGCGGGGAGTCAGTGGAGGTGGGCGGGGCACCCGCCCATCTTAGCAGGCAGGGTGTAATTGCATGTGCTTTCCCAGGGCCTTAGCACCATTCCTGAAAAAGTGGTGTGTTGGAATGGGTTGGCATTTGAGAATCAGCCACTCTGGTCCCCAGTTGCTGCCCACTGCTTCTTGGGTGAGAGGAATCACACAGGTGGTTCAGAGAAGACATTTCTCCCAGGTGGCCCTGATTGATAATATTACAGTTTACACAGGGCCAAGCAATATGCCCTCACCCTTGACCAAATTCAGGTTCCTCCAGGCAGCTCCAGTGACAGGTGAACACAGGTCCGCAGAGTCACACCCACCCACCCACACACACACACACACACACACACACTGTTCTTGCCCCGCCCTCCCCACCTGGAGCAGCTCCAGCCTGTGGTACAAAGAAGCCCTGGATGCTCACAGGAGGATGGGATGGCAGTGATGTTTCCTCTTGCTCATTGGTCTTGGTAGTTGCTAAACTCTCCAGCTCAAAACTTACATATCAAAATCAAATGGCAAAATTCTCTAAATCGTGTACATCTTACTTTCCATGTCATTATATCATATGAATTATGTGCCGCTGTATAGCTCAAAAGCAGGTAACTGACCCATAAAATCATTAATGTTCCAACTGTCCATCTTAGGAAATACCAACCAAAGTAGAAACAATACTCTGCATGAACTTCCCTTTTCAATTTGCATCCTCACCCAGACATCTGACCAAGCACATGAGTGTGTTTAAACCTATGCTGGTGGCCACATTGCAAGCTGACTTCAGATGAGCCATTACTAGGCCTGCCCTCACTGATCTTCTCCCAGACTCTGTGCCCTCACTTCCAAGCCACATCTCTTGGAAATTCCACGCACACTCTCCCACTCCACTCCTCAACATATCTGCTAAGGAGAGGGCCTGGTCCCTTTTCCTGAAAAACATACAGACTTGTCAGCAAATATAACATGTCTGACTCCAACAAATGACATCTTTCTGGCCTAAACTGTTTCTAGAAAGCTTGAGACAGATTTATCAGACGGTTGCCAAAGTCTGTGCTTTGCTCAGAAGCAGCAAAACGTGTCCTGACTGAACCATTTCCAGCAAGACGCTCTAGTTATTCATAAACCTGACAGATGAGGGGCCATTCAGGCGAGGCTGGATAGGGAAAATGCCACTGTTGATGGGAGAAAGGGGAAACCAACAGGAGCAGCAAGACTCCCCTCCTCAAACAGGAGAGTGGGGGGACTAGACAGGGCCTCACAGTGGGTGCTTGGAAAGCTCGGTTTTATGTCCTATTCAAGAGCTTTTGACGAGTTAATTTTGATTTAAACTAATATCCTCCCAGTTTTAGATTAAAATAATCTACACAGTAATATTCATTTTATTAGTAGCATTGTTTATAAACATGAAAAGCTAGAAGTCTATGCAGGAGACAACATAGCAAATAAAACAACTCCACTCAATGGACTATTAGGACATAATTAAACAAGGATTCTGAAGGAATCCTTGAAGGAATGTTATATTAAGGAAAATGCTTAGAATACAATGCTAAATCAAAAGGCAAAGGGAATAAAGGTGTGCATAATATATGTCATGATTTCACATTTTAAAATAACTCTTAATGCAAAGAAAAATAGAGGCTGGGAGATCATCAAAATGTAAACGGTGGATACATTTAGGTGATCGGATTACAGTTTCTTTTTCTTTCTACATACCTCTGTTTTCCAAATTTAATGAACATTACAACTTTTAATGACCTTATTTTGTTATAAATATGTATTTGAAGATATAAGTAAACCATCTCAAACGCCACACTATAAAGATCACAGGGAATCAAAAGACGCATTTAAGAGAATTACTATATGAAACCAACCTGTGCATCTAAGGGAAGGTGAGGGAAGGCTGAAGTGAGTTAGAAGCTGTTCATCTGATGGAAGATGAAGAAAACCTGCAGTGACTTAGACGCTCCTGGAAGCCCTCTGGGGGGAAAAAAAAAAAAAAACACCACCATGGGAATTAGGCTGCCCTTCTCCTTTCTCCCTTCTCCCTTCTGCTTTACCACAGGGAAACAAAGGGTCAAACAGCACTTGTCTACTGAGAACTAGAAGCTGTACACTGAAAGGCTGCCTTCGCTCGGTGCATTTTTTACTTTGATATTTCCAGATTTGAAACTCTCAGGAACTTAGAGTCAGACCTCGGGCACCTTTAATATCCTAAAAGAACTAGAATTCCAGGAGAGGTGTTTAATCCATTAGAAGATTGCATTCCTGCACACTATCACCTCTCTGTGGCAAGGAAGCAACTTAATTTTATTTATTATTGCAAATTCAATGCCTAGCACAGGACTTCCTACCAAAGGGTAGGAAACATATTTGTTCAAAGAATGCTTTTAAAATACTATCTTTTCTTAGAAACGGGGTTAGCCTAGGCAGAAACTGAAGTCAGTTCAAGGTTACCAAAAAGTAATTATATTGTGGTATTTGGTTTTTAACTTCCTATGACTATATGTTATTTAGACAAAAAAAATTCACTATTTGAATTATTTAAGAATTGGTCAAATTAACGTGTTTTGTCATCTTTAACACAATGGTTTGCACACAAAAGAGAATGAAGCTGACACCACCATCCAACTAGGGCAACTTCCGTGGACGACAGACAGACTGCAAAGGAAGCAACAACCTGTGGAACACCACCCCTGTAAACCCAAAATGGAATGATGACAACAGACCCTAACCACTCCCAAGAAGCCTACCTGTGGGCCAGACATCTGGTTCCGGGACTAGAAGGAAAACAATGGCAGCCGCTTTGCAACCTCCCAGCCAACAGTGAGACCATCATGGCGCCCAGTCTCCCATGATGCCTTGCTCTTAGGCCCTTCTAACAGGTGCCACCTGGAAGCCCAATTCAAAGTTGGTTTACAACATCATTGGTTTCTAGCAATAGTTTGCGGGCTACACAGCTCAAAGATTTAAGTGACCGTTTTCTATGCTGTCAGCTCTTCAGCTTTCTGCCATCTCCTCAAAGAAGGGCTCTGTTGATTCTGCAGAATGAATATGAAATAAAGATACTACAAATGCTTTAAATAGGTGAAGTTCCGGCAGGTTTTGCATGCTCTCTCATTTAGTATCAGACCCTCTAACTGTCAGAGAATCAGAATTGGGGGGGGGGGGGGGGAGACAGAAAAAAACCTTTACGGAAATAGGATTCTTGAGTTTAGCCATACAGTAGGGTAGCTTCTCCTCTTTCTTTCTTTCTTTTTCTTTCTCCTCTTTCTTTCTTTCTCCTCTTTTTAAGATGCTTTAAAACAAATCAACCTGAATGCAGAAGACAGAGTGGATAGTCTTTTAAGCATTCTCCATCTTCAAGAGGTTGGCCACTCATGAAACTCATGAGTTTCAGGAGGAAATTGTACCTTATCATTTAATGGCCAATTCAATTCTAACAAACATTTCTAAAACATCAGACACATATTTTCATACAGATGATGACCTGATAGCTTTCTCATCCACGTAAACCTACTGGTTGATTTTTATCTTCTAGTTATTAAGTACCTTCCACCCTTCCTCCAACTGTTTTGTTTCCTTGGATCCTTTCATTCAATCCAAGTCCCTGTGAATGCACACTGTGTCTTCTGCAATGAAGAGGGTTCTCTTCCCCTTAGATCATATAGTCCTTTAAAAAAGGAGGATTATTAACCACTATATCTTGGTCAAATTCAACATGAGGACTTCCTTGGTGGTCCACTGCTTAAGAATTCTGCCAATGCAGGGGACACAGGTTTGATCCCTGGTCAGGGAAGATCCTACATGCTACAGGGTAACTAAGCCCATACACCACAACTACTGAGCCAGTGCTTCTAGAGCCAGTGCTCTACAACAAGGGAAGCCACCACAATGAGAAGCCTGCATGCTGCAACAAAGAATAGCCCCTGCTTGTACAACTAGAGAAAGCCTTCGAGCAACAACGAAGACCCAGTGCAGCCAAAAATAAATAAAAAATTTTTAAATTCCAATGTGGGAAATTACATTTTCCCTCTCCCCAATTTTCCCTGTCATTTTAATTAGAAGCACTATGTAATATCCCACTCAAAATAAAACCTGTTGTAGAGAGGGCTGCCTCTAAGGGGCCTGCCTTTTCTAGTACAGAGGAGACGATGTTTCAGAGACGTGTGACTAATACTCCAGGGGCAGGAGCTGAGAACATTGGGATCCTTTGGGAGTAGAGGTAGCTCCAAAGGATCAAATTGATTTTTATTTTATGCCTGCGGTAGACAATAAGACAGATTTTTCCCTCCAGCGTTTTGCAGCATCTTCTGAGATTGAGAATCAAGGCAAGCGCTTCCTGGTGATACTGTGTGGATGACGCATTCCATGGAGCTGACTCTATGACACCATGTCATCCTGTTCTCGGTTAGAGCAGGCTGATGTGCCTGCCCCGCACACCCCAGCTCTGTGAGTCACTGTGTGATAGATGGTCCAGGAAATGCAAAACGATGCTCTTCTGAAAACTTACGATTGAAAAATTGAGGCTTCCGGCCAGGGAATGTAGAGAGAAAAAAGTAAATTCTCAGGAGGGGCAGGTTCTCATTTCTGTTTTTCTTTTCACTGTTGTTTAAGTATGAAATCCTACAAGGGACTGTAGTTTATAAATAATTGTTGCTAGTGGTTTTTCTCATTGATGTTTTATTGCCTCAAAAATGAAGTTTAATTTTCCACTAACTAGAACTTTTTGTTCTGAACAGCTATGCCACCCCATATCCTAAGGAGTTTAATCATCAAAAATGACAGACTATCTATGTGTACATTGTGAACACTGAATACAATTGGCTGTATAAGCTCCACTTGTGCCTGAAGAATCCTGTAATACAAAACAATCTGATACATACAAACTTACAGTGGATTTGAATAATGATAAAACAAAATATCAAGGATAATCTGCAAAGAAAAAGTTAAAATTTAGTCTTATCCAAATAGTTCCAACCCAAGGAGGGGGGAAATCATGTGATGGACCTCAAAACAGTGGGAATTCAAAGTTTAAAATCTTTTCCTCTTTTGTCTCTACCTCCCAAATGTCAGTAAATAAAAGAATTACTAAACCAAAGACCCAGTGAACAAAAACTGCAGAAAAAAAAAGAAACAGCAGAGATTAATGAAACCAAGATGTTAACAAGAATAGAATCTCTTTCTGGCAAGGCTGACCTTTCCAGCCCAGCACACAGTACTTCTTACTCCTGTAGCTTAAGATGCAAGGACATTCGGACAAATTAACAAGAGCCCAAACCCCCAGGGTTGTAAAGCAATCACGTAGAAAGCACACACTAAATACTTTCCCTTGCCTCAAAATGACTATCCTTCTCCTGCTAGAAATGCACCGTTAGTGGGCAGGACAGTGTCATGTCAGACTTTGGATGCTATGGGCTTGGTTTGGACCAACATCTGGTTAAATCCCAAGGACATTTGCCCCATGAAGGTGACACTGTGGGTTCCATGGAGGAGAAATCACTCCGTAGTCACTACAATAGACAAAGAAAGCCCTGGAATCACTGTTGGATTTGAAGGTCAGCCAACCAGGCAGAACCTAACAGACCTTCTGGTCCCAGACTCTCTAACACACCCCAAAGGAACAGTAGTTCTCTTTGGGCCACACTCCACTTGTCTAAATCACATGGAGCAATGAGGTTCACTCCAGTTCTCTTCACTGGATCTGGGGCTGAGAACTCAATGGAGTTTCCAGAAATACTTCACATTACAGGTGCTTTCGTGTTCGACAGTTCACTCCCTTTGGTTTCGTAGCCAGAGCACAGGATGCCCAGATGGGAAAGTAAGAATCAACTTTGCCTTTTTCCCACATTACTCAGGGAAAGCCATGGGAAACTTCAGTAAGGGTCCCAAATGGGTTCAAAATCAATGTCCTGGGGAAAAAAAAAATAGTAGCAATTGATGCTAGGAAAGATTGAAGGCAGGAGAAGGGGATGACAGAGGATAAGATGGTTGGATGGCATCATCAACTCAATGGACATGCGCTTGAGCAAGCTCCAGGAGTTGGTGATGGACAGGGAAGCCTGGTGTGCTCCAGTCCGTGGGGTTGCAAAGAGTTGGACACAACTGAGTGAACTGAACAGCAATTTTTAAAATTGTCAAAATTTCAAAATTATAATGATGTTCATCTTGCCTTTCCTTACAAATTTTAGGGTAATCTTTATATCCATAAAAATTTTTGCTAGTATTTTAATAAGAATTGGCATTAAACATTTCATTCAGAGAGAATTGACATCTTTACTATGCTCAGTCTTCCAAACCATGAACATGATTTTTGTTGTTGCTGTTTAGTCACTAAGTCATGTCGACTCTTTGCAACCCCATGGACTATAGTCTGCCAGGCTCCTCTGTCCATGGGATTTCTCAGGCAAGAATACAGGAGTGGGTTGCCATTTCCTTCTCCAGGGGATCTTCCTGACCTAGGAATTGAACCCATCTCTCCTTCATTGGCAGACAGATTCTTTACCACTGAGAATGCCAAATTCTATTTGCCAATATTTTGCAAAAACTTTTGTGTCTCTATTTATGTGAATATTGGTCTACAATTTTCTTCTTCTATTTTGTACTGTCTTTATCTGGTTTTTAGAATCAAGATAATATTGACTTCATAAAATGGACTGGAAATGCTTTCTTTTTTCTGTTGTGAAGAGATTGTGTAGGGTGTTAGTTCTTCTTTATTTTTTTTTCCAGCTCACTGTATATTTATTTATCATACAAATATAAGAAATCATAATACTCATAATATAATAACTGTTCATTATAGAATAATTATACAAAATAATGTCTTCTTTAAACATTTTTTAGTATTCTCCAGTGAAAACTTCTGGGCTTGGAGATTAATTTTGAGAGGGTTTAAATTATGAATTTAAATTCCTTAATAGTTATAGGAATATTCAAGTTGTCTATTTCATATTGGGCGAGTTGTGGTAGCTTGTGTTTTTCAAGGAATTGGTCCATTTCATTTAAATTGTCATATTTATGTCATAATGTTCCCTTATTACCCTTTTGATAGCCACAAGGTGCTTAGTGATATTCCCTGTTTCATTCCTTCTATTTTGCATCTTCTCTGTTTTTTTTTTTCTTTGTTTATATCTTGCTGGATATTTGTCAATTTTATTGGTCTTTTGAAAGAATTGATATTCTGTAATAACCTAAATGGGAATATTTAGGTTGTGGGAATTTGAAAAAGAATAGATACTTGTATATGTGTAACTGAATCACTCTGCTGTAACCTGAAACTAACAGAATATTATTAATCAATGATAATCCAATATAAAATAAATTATTTTTAATTTTAAAAAAAGATGAACCAATTTTTGTTCCACTGATTTTCTCTACTTTTTAAAAAAATTTTATTGATATCTGGTCTTTATCATTTCCTCCCTTATGCTTGTTTCCCACTTATTTTGTTCTTTTTCTAGGTTCTTAAAGTAAGAACTTAGATTATTGATTTGAGACTTTTCCTCTTTTCTAATGAAAGCATTTTAATGCTATAAATTTTCTTTTCAGTAGTGCTTTAGCTGAGTCCCACAAATTTTGATATAGTGAACATTCATTTTCATTCAGTTCAGTTTCTTTTTACTTCCATACAATCAATATCGATGGATTACCTAGAAATGTATTGTCTAGTTTCCAGGTACATGGAGATTTTGCTGTGATCCTTCTGTTAGTGATTTCTAGATTAATTCCACTGTGTCCAGAAAGTACATACTATATGACATCTGTTCTCTTAAAGTTTTATGGCCTAAGATGTGTTTTATTTTGGTATAGGTTCCATGAACACTTGAAAAGACTATATACACTGATGTGGTTGGGTGAAGCTTTCTATAAATGTCAATTAAATTTTGTTGGCTGATAGTGCTGTTGAGTTCTTCTATATTCTTGCTAATTTTCTGTTGTTCTATCAGTGTTAATAGAGGAATATTGAAGCTTTCCAACCATCATGGTGGACTTGTCCATTTCTCCTTTTAGTTCTATCAGTTTTTGCTTCATATATTTTGCAGCTTTATTGTTTGATGCATGCATCTTTAGGATTACTATCTCTTCTTGGTGTACTGACCTCTCATCATTATATAATATCCTTTTATGACATTTTATTTGCTCTAAAGCCTACTTTATATGATATTAATATAGCCACTCCTAACTTATTTTGAGTAATGTTTACATAATATATCTTTTAACTTTCAACCTTTCTGTAGTGTTATATTTGAAGTGAGTTTCTTATAGATAGCATATGGTTGAGTCATGTTTTTTCTAAATGAATTCTGCCAATGTCAATCTGATAACTGATATTTTTAAACCCTTTACATTTAATATAATTATTAATGTTATGACTTAAGCCTGCCATTTTATATTTTGTTTTCTGATTGTTCTCTCAGTTTTTCATTTCTGTTTTCTTTTCCCTATCTTCCTATGGGTTATAATAAATCTATGTTGTTTTTGAATGTAGCTCTATGTACAGCTTTTTTGGTGACGTCTCTGGGTATTGTATTATATATAGAAAACCTGTATTTCTACTGACACTATGGAGGGGCAGGGAGGTGGTCTCATAACCACTGGGCAGTGACGGAAGTCCTAACTCTCCACCCGGTCGCCTCCGACCCACTCCGGTCAAGGGACTTCCTTGTTGTAGTGAGGGGCGGGTAGGAATTTTTTCTAGGGTAGGTGAAGGTGACTTATGGGTTTTCTGCAGTGTTTAGCTGGGGTGAAGGGGTTATTGTCTACATGTTTTCTGTCTTCCTAAGTTTCTCCTTTCCTGATCATTTGGCTAGAGAGAGCAGACTTATCCTGTGGCTTTTTTTTGTCTGAACTTGGTGGTGGTTCTGGGTTACCAGTTCATTAAGCTCCAAGTCTGGGATTTATGAGACAAAAAGAAAACCCAGAAAATTGACCATTATGTTGCTCATTGGGCTCTGAGGTTCCTAGCTGGTCTGCCTTCTTTTTTTCATCTTTCAAAACCTTGTGTTTGCTTTATATATGTTGTCCAGGATGTGGGATTGTACTAAGTAGATGAAATGGGAAAAAGTATGTTTACTCTTTCTTCTCAGAAGTGAAAGTGTTTTTTCCTTAGCTATTTAGTGAAGAATTTAAAATAATAGGAGAACTATCACCACAAGCATTTTGAGAAGACAAAGCATCAGCTAGCCATTATATTCTCAGATGAATATATTTATTATCAGATAAATATATAATCAGTCATTTCAGTTCAGTTGCTCAGTTGTGTCCGACTCTTTGTGACCCCATGGACCCCATGGACCCCATGGCCCTAGGCTTCCTTGTCCATACCAACTCCCGGAGCTTGCTCAAACTCATATCCATTGAGTCAGTGATGCTATCCAACCATCTCATCCTCTGTCGTCCCCTTCTCCTTCTGCCTTCAATCTTTCCCAGCATCAGGGTCTGTTCTAATGAGTCAGTTCTTCGCATCAGGTAGCCAAAGTATTGGAGTTTCAGCTTCACCATCGGTCCTTCCAATGAATATTCAGGACTGACTTCCTTTAGGATGGACTGGTTGGCTCTCCTTGCAGTCCAAACAACTCTCAAGAGTCTTCTTCAACACCACAGTTCACAAGCATCAGTTCTTTGGTGCTCAGCTGTCTTTATGGTCCAACTCTCACATCCATACATGACTACTAGAAAAACCAGAGCTTTGACTAGATCGACCTTTGTTGGCAAAGTAATGTCTGCTTTTCAATATGCTGTACAGGTTGGTCATAGCTTTTCTTCCAAGGAACAAATATCTTTTAATTTCATGTCTGCAGTCACCATCTGCAGTGATTTTGGAGCCCAAGAAAATAAAATCTGTCACTGTTTCCATTGGTTCCCCATCTATTTGCCATGAAATGATGGGACCAGATGCCATGATCTTAGCTTTTTGAATGTTGAGTTTTAAGCCAACTTTTTCACTCTCCTCTTTCACTTTCATCAAGAGGCTTTTTAGTTCCTCTTCACTTTCTGCCATAAGGGTGGTGTCATCTGCATATCTGAGGTTATTGATATTTCTCCCTGCAATCTTAATTCCAGCTTGTGCTTCATCCAGCCCAGCATTTCACATGATGTACTCTGCATACAAGTTAATAAGCAGGGTGACAATACTCCTTTCCCAATTTGGATCTACTCCATTGTTCCATATCCAGTTCTAACTGTTGCTTCTTGACCTGCATACAGATTTTTCAGGAGGCAGGTAAGGTGGTCTGGTATTCCCATCACTTGAAGAATTTTCCACAGTTTGTTTTGATCCACACAGTCAAAGGCTTTAGCATAGTCAATGAAGCAGAAGTAGACATCTTTTTGGAATTCTCTTAATATATAATAGCTATCATAAAATTTAAGTTGAACATGTATTTATTCTGAGTCCTCTCATCAGAAAACTGAGCTTCAATTTAAGGCAAAGAAAAAAAATTTTTTGTAATGTGGAATGGTTCTTTTAATAATTCAAAAGATTTTCCATTGCAATCTTGATATTACAAGTGTTATGTGAAAGTATATTTGTATCAGATTAGTAATAAATTTCTATTTCTGCTTTATTGACTATGCCAAAGCCTTCAACTGTGTGGATCACAATAAACTGTGGAAAATTCTGAAAGAGATGGGAATGCCAGACCACCTGACCTGCCTCTTGAGAAACCTATATGCAGGTCAGGAAGCAACAGTTAAAACTGGACATGGAACAACAGACTGGTTCCAAATAGGAAAAGGAGTACATCAAGGCTGTATATTGTCACCCTGGTTATTTAACTTATATGCAGAGTACATCATGAGAAACGCTGGGCTGGATGAAGCACAAGCTGGAATCAAGATTGCTGGGAGAAATATCAATAATCTCAGATATGCAGATGACACCACCCTTACGGCAGAGAGTGAAGAGGAACTAAAAAGCCTCTTGATGAAACTGAAAGAGGAGAGTGAAAAAGTTGGCTTAAAGCTCAACATTCAGAAAACTAAGATCATGGCATCTGGTCCCATCATTTCATGGCAAATAGATGGGGAGACAGTGGAAACAGTGTCAGACTTTATTTTGGGGGGCTCCAAAATCACTGCAGATGGTGATTGCAGCCATGAAATTAGAAGATGCTTACTCCTTGGAAGGAAAGTTATGACCAACCTAGATAGCATATTAAAAAGCAGAGACATTACTTTGCCAACAAAGGTCCGTCTAGTCAAGGCTATGGTTTTTCCAGTGGTCACATATGGATGTGAGAGTTGGACTGTGAGGAAAGCTGAGGACTGATAAATTGATGCTTTTGAACTGTGGTGTTGGAGAAGACTCTTGAGAGTCCCTTGGATTGCAAGGAGATACAACCAGTCCATCCTAAAGGTGATCAGTCCTGGGTGTTCATTGGAAGGACTGATGCTGAAGCTGAAACTCCAATACTTTGGCCACCTCATGCGAAGAGTTGACTCATTGGAAAAGGCCCTGATGCTGGGAGGGATTGGGGGCAGGAGGAGAAGGGGATGACAGAGGATGAGATGGCTGGATGGCATCACCGACTCAATGGGCATAAGTTTGAGTAAACTCCAGGAGTTGGTGATAGACAGGGAGGCCTGGAGTGCTGTGATTCATGGGGTCGCAAAGAGTCGGACACGACTGAGCGACTGAACTGAACTGAACTGAGTAATAAATGCTTGAATTTTGTTTCAGCTTATAGATAAAGCAGTTTCCAGATTGAATTTTACAAGTAATACAGGCATTTATTGGCAGTTGGCACAAAAGCAATCTGTTGTCTTAGCTAGATGAAGTCCAGACTCTGTCTTAAATGCTCTGACCACACCTTGCATTAAAAAAATTTAAAAAAAAAACATAAATCTGTCTGCAGTGGGTGAGACCCGGGTTTGATCCCTGTGTTGGGAAGATAGCCTGGAGAAGGCAATGGCAACCCAGTCTGGTATTATTGCCTAGAGAATTCCATTGGCAGAGGAGCCTGGTCAGCTACAGTCCCTGGGGTCGCAAAGGTTTAGACATGACTGAGCAACTAACACTAAACCAAACCAAAAAAAAAAAAAAAAAATAGAGGCAAAATTCAGTTAACCTCTCATTCAACCTCAAATGACCAGAATTTTCTAAACTGTGGGAACACAAGAACATATTGTATTCAAGTCTCAGGCACCAACTCCACATGTGAGGAAGGTAGGCTTTCTACTTTCTTGTACCCTTTCATGCAGAATTGGAAAGTTTCTCTAAAATATTTTGATCAATCCATGTATCTTAAAGACCAGAAATTTTCGCAAAAAAATTCTAAAACCATTGTACAAAATAGCAAACTGTTAATTTCACCAAGGAGAACTCATTTGTAACATTAACAAAATGTCTAGTCCCATTTTGATCCAAGACGGCTGGAAGGGTTGAGGGGCTGTTTGTAAAATGTGTTGTTTCATTAAATATCAACAAACCATTCTAGAAACAAGCATGCAGCCTAGGTTAACTGCCCAAATTGGAATGAATTCCAAACAACTCATACACATACACTTATATGTCTAGACTGAATCATCTGAAACATAAAAACATAATGCACACGTTGTTTTAAATAACTTACCCTCCTTATTCCTAACAACCCACTTAGAAGGAATAGCATATTTATATGTCAGTGTAGGATGATCTCTCCACACCAAAAATTGTGAAGCACATTACTATTTTTATGCTCTTGTAAAAACTAAGTAAGTATTTATGCCCCCTTTCTCATTTTTCATGAAAACATCCACTGGCATCACCCAGCCCATCATAAGAGAATGCTGATTCAATTGCTGAAACATTGCAGACAAAGTAAGGACAGAAGGAAGGGAGAAATAGTGGACAATACATCTCATAGTTTTTCCAGAAGTAAAGCAGCTGGTAACTACCCGGGTGTTACACAGTCACCTCTTGTAAGCTTCTGGAAGTCATTACTTTTCTGGAGCTTATATTAGCATGGAATAAGCACAGCATTTTTTTTGAAAAGCTGTTTTCAGACTCTGTTGTTTTAACTTCTATTCTAGTAGAATAGAGGGAAGAGTTGATAAATCTCCCCAGCCCACTCCCAGGAGGGTGGTTCTCCAGTCGTGGACCCCATCCCAGACTTGCTGAGTCAGAATCTCCAGAATTAAGGCCCATGACCAGCATTTGTAACAACCTCCCAGATAACTTGGGAGATATCTGCTTTTGTGCCTTGTGGAAAATCACTTTAACAATTAGTTTAGTAGCAACATAACACAGAGAGGAAATTAGAGCTCTCTGGGGAATATTGAGTATAAACAGAATGATCAAAAAAGCTCCAGTCATGGTGAACAATTAAAGGGCAGCCACCACAGGCAGTCCTAGGGTTCAGACCAGGAGTATCACTGCCCACCCAACACCAAACTCATGCCAACTTCTGGTCACGTCTGCTTTGTTGAGCCATAAGGCGAATGGCCATATAGGAAAAAACTTGGGGCTTTTTCCTTTCAAATTCCTTTCTTTTTGAAATAAGCTTTTTTTTTTTTTCAATTGTAACTTACCGAAACACTTTAGGTCTTAATGAAATGTCTTAACATGGAAACATGACATTTAAAGAAAAATCTATTAGTCAAAAAATGTCATTAATAAAAGGCGTTCTTTCTGAAGTTGACACTAGTTATTTAATTGATCAGCACCAAAAGCTAACATCAATCATCAAAGGGACATGGGTAGCACTGCAATCAGGGACAGAAAGGAGCAGTCTGGAAGAAATGTGTGGTATAAAGCCAAATATATGCAGAATAAACAAATACCTGTGCTCTCAAGAAACAAAAAAAATGAGCCTTCATAAGCAAATGATTGCAAGCAGGCAATGGTAATGTTAAAACTGTTTTTATAAGAACTGTTTATATTCTCAATGTTTTCCAACTTCTTGCACTGCTTTTCCTATATGTAGAAATTTCACAATTTTGCAGGTAAAAACAAAGCAATATTTGACTATATAGTTTTAATATCCTAAAAAACCCCAGAATGTCCAAGAAAGGACATAGATTTTAAAATATATATTTCCAGAGAATATATCGCAGCACTGGGGAAAGTTCTTCATTAATATACTTTTTTTTAAAGAAAAGCAGAGATATGGAACTATATTTCAGTATGATGAACTTGATCCTAATTGTATAAGCATATGAACCCCTGTGTTTATTTGAGAGGTATTAAAAAGACTAAAATGAAATATATCTAAAATTTTAACAGTTAACTCTGGGTATTAAAAAAAATGAGCCTTCATAAGCAAAATGATTGCAAGCTGCCATTATGCCATTCACATTCTGTTGTACTAACTTTAGGCTTTATAGAAGATATTTCAAATACTAACAACTGAGACTTCACCTGTTGGCGAGTCATAGCTTGCAGATACAAATCATGCATACATCCTGTTCCTAATTAAGAAGGAAGATTGTCATGTGTCATTGGAGACAACATAACAGACAACTGCTTCTGCCATGTCAGCTCTTGCATCCATCAAAATGTTACTGAGAAATACTCATGACGATAGGACAAGGTTATATATACTCATGAGGCTAAGGATGATTGCCAAACACACACGCAGAGGACATTGTTTGCTACATAAAATCTTTACTTTCAAGTTATTCCAGTGGTATATATATATAGCAAAGAGAGGGTTTGGGATTCAGGAGGGAAAATGCAAAAGGTATTCGAGCTCCAGAGTTGCTATATAGGAGAGCCTTGGGGGTAGGAATCTGATTGATACAGAAGAAAGGTACTTGGTCTTGAGGCTGCAAACAGTCTCAGGTTCAAGTGCCAGTTTTCCCAGTTATTACCTTCGTGACCACTGATGAATCACTCAATTTATTTAATTTCATCTGTGAAAGGAGAATTCAGATATCAAATGGATAGGATGAGAATTACATGAAGAAATACATGCAAGTTATTTATGTCATAAGTCTTTGGATTCCCCAGTAAATGCCAGTTCATTTCTGGTCCATCTGTGAGGAGGAAATTAAAGCATTCAGTTGTTGTCAGGAAATGGGTTTCATCGGCTCAGGTAGGGCAGGTTTGCTCCCAAGGTGGCACAAGGCCCTGACAGCAAAAGAACAAAACTCAAGCCTGAATCCTTCAAGACTGCTTTTTCCTACTATGGGTCAAGGACCCATTAATGGGATATACAACAGTTTACTGTGTTGTGATTAACATATTTTAAGTGAAATGGAATGGACCACACTAGAGCTCATCAAATGTGGTAAGGGTAAATTTCATGGAAACCTATCTCAGTTCCATATATGTGTGCATATTAACACATATATACTGCATTTTAATGTGAAATATATTTGTTACTGTGGATCAAGGCCAAATTTTTTTGAAAACTACTTCTTTAAAGAAAACGAGATTTCAAAGTCCCCACCCAAAGGCTCATTTCACAGTGATTCTGAGTTTGAAAGAAGCAAGATGGAACTGATTAGGAACAGTATCCTGTTCCCCACAGGACAGTGGTAAACATAGGCTGTTGAGACCTCAGCCAGATTCCTGATAGTGGTACATGAGATCCTCGTGGGCTGATACAAGCTGGGAGGAACTGTGGATACTAGGGAGACTTGGCTCCTGGGATGCTGGGGGTTATTAGCAGCTCCCTTCACATTCCCCAGGGAAACCAGTGGCCCACTCTGGGACATCTGAGTTTTGTTCACCTCCTGCTCTGTGGTACTCATCACCCAGGACCAGTTTTCTCACCTCCCTCCTGGCACACACAACTCTTGTGGCTGCGCTCTAGTTCTCATTCTTCCCCACCCTGCCTCACTCAGAGTTCTGCAGAGAGAGGACAAAGCAATACACAATAGATCAGAAAGATGCCGTCTCCTTACATGCCCAGAAAGTGAAGAGTCTTGCAATGATGGACCCAAACCAGGTGGAATGTGTCAGATTATCTAAAGAAAGACTGTCACAAAAAAAACTTGTGGAAACAAGAAGTCAGTCAATCAATGGTGGATCTAAGAACCATTCTCACTCCTACTCCCTTTTCACTTCCCAGTACACAGGATGGAAAAGCCAGACGCTGCTTTGCAGCTGGAGGGGTGGGTGGCAGGCCCGTACAGGGGCTGTGCAGTGGATCATGAAACACAGTTCTGGCCAGTGAGAGACAAGGAGAAGTCTGCTTGGGGTGACAGAGTAGGTTTTGCTTTCATCATAAAAGAGACAGGTAAGGATGATGCCACCCCTGCCTTCTCCTCCTCCAGCCTTGAATGAGAGATATAATGGTTGTAAGGACATGACATTTAGATTCAGACAGATCTGCATTCAAGTCTGTCTCCCCACTTACTGGAGGTGTGGTATGGGTAACGGCCTTAACATGACTCATCTGTAAAATGGGTTTAATAATTCCTATAGATGTTCCAGAGAGAAGAGACAGATGTACCACGGTGGTGGGATGTTCAGTCTTCAGCTGGTACATTGTCCTCAAGTGGCAGCTCCGTGTGATTGCCAATTTTCATCAGAAGGCACTCTCCACAGTTGCTGTTCTCTGGTGCTTCATCCTTCCCTGATTTCCTTGGGCCTGTGCATGTCTCTGGAAAAAATCCACTCATTAAACTCTCTCCAACTGACCATTTCACCTATTTCCTGTTACAATCCCAACTGATGCAATCACTGATCAAGTATGCTTGTCTTGGGTGGGACTTCACTCCAGCAAAGAGTAACCAGCTCAACCAGGCCCCAGAGGCCCTCTTGATCTAAAGGCCCCCCGAGCCAAGCCTTCTGTCCCTTCACGTCAATTACCCAGAAAGGACGCTGACCTTCCTAGTGGAACATCATGCACCTGCCTCAGGGACACACACACACATCCCATCCCAACCAAAGGAAAGGAAATGGCATGCAGGCAGGGTCACTTTTGTTGTTCAGTCTCTCAGTCATGAACAACTCTCTGCAACACCATGCACTGCAGCATGCCAGGCTTCCCTATCCTTTGCTATCTCCCAGAGTTTGCTCAAACTAGGCAGGATCACTAGCTAGATTAAATTTTCAGAGGAATAAAGAAAAAGCAGGAAGGACTAAAGGTTAGAATTTTTTTTCTTTTCTTTTTTTTATTTTTATTTTTATTTATTTATTTTTTTTTTTTTTATTAGTTGGAGGCTAATTACTTCACATAAAGGTTAGAATTTAAAGTTTAAAATACTTTAAACTCCATCTAGTTTCATGTTATGTCCCTAAAGCCTCCTACAACACATTTGGTGAGCTCCAGAAATGAATGTGCCTCTCTCCCCATCCCCACCCCAGCCCTGGAGGAGAAGAGAAAGTGAGTGACCAGGAAAAGCCCCCTCATAACTGTGCTGGAGAGAGGGGAGAGGGCCATCAGTGATTAGACCATCTCAATAGTCTGGACTACCTTTCTGTTCCATGTCATGGGCACACTCTCCATTAATCTTGATTATGTTATCAAAATCTTAAATTTCCATGTTTCCTTTTGGCATTACTTCTCTTATTTTATCCTGGACTCCTTTGAGAATCCTGACATGCTGAGGTATTGAGAAGCAAGTTTCCTCAAGCTTAGTGACCAACTTCCACTCATCATTTAATGTAAAATTTAACACAGCAGAGTTCCAATTCCTGCTGGAATCATGCCCCCTGTTCACACATTTTTGTGGCCTTGGGCTCCCAAAGAGCTTTTCCCTCTGGCTCCCCTTTGCTCAGTGGATTGTTGGGCTGCCTGGGCGTCCTGGGCTCCTGGGTGCAGGCACCCAAGCGCTGCCTACACCATTCTATCCCCACACCAGCTATCTTGGGATAGGCCTTGGCTGCTGCCAGGACAGTCATTTGCTATTGCCAGCAGTTTCCCAGCAATCAGCAGCAATTAGCAACAGCCTGCGTTCACACACATTAGAAACCACTCAGCAAACTCAGAAAGAAAAACTTCTGAGAATTTCAAAGAATGGCTGACCTCTTTCCATCCTCCAGCTGCAGCGAGAAGCCTCACACCCATCTCCCCAGAACTCTAAAGAGGCTGCCAGTGTACACTAGACCTTGTAAACCTGGGAGAAGCTATGCTTTCCACGGGATCTGCAACGTATCTTTCTGGAGCGCCCTCCTTGAAACACGGTTTGGCCAGATGCTAAGTGACTAAGCTCCATACTGTCCTGTGATGAAGGCTCAGAAGTCATTCGCCTTGAGCTCCTTCCATCAGCAAAGTGGAACCAAGGGATGAATCTTAACACCCTCATCATTCCATCCAAGCCACCAATTGGCTACTCCCACCAGCCAATGCCCAGAAGTCAAAGTCTTCAAAGACAAGGCGTGGACATAAGTGTGGAACTGTTGTTATTTTAGAGAAAGCTCATCAGCAATCTATCAATACATATTATTAAACAAACAGTTACTGAGCCTCTCCTACATTTCCAGACACAGTGCAGGTACTGGTATTGAGAGCTGAGGAGTTCACAGTGTATAAAGAGAGAGAAATCTAAGTAGACCGTTTCCATACAGTGTTGTGGTAAGCACTGTTACAGCAAGAGGCACTGGGTGCTGGGGAAGCCTAGAAGAGGACATCAGGAAAGCCTTCCTGGGGCTTCCCAGGGGCTCAGTGGTAACAAATCCACCTGCCAGTGCAGGAGACAAGGGTTTAATCCCACATGGCATAGAGCAACTAAGCCTGTGTACCACAACTACTGAACTCAGGCTCCAGAACTCAGGAACCATAACTACTGAGTCCTTGCACCACAACTACTGAAGCCAGCTTGCCCTAGAGCGCTCAGCAACAGGAGAGGCCACCTCAAAGAGAAGCCTGGCACCACAAGTAGAAAGCAGCCCCCTCTCACCACAACTGGAGAAAAGCCCACACAGCAATGAATGACCAGAACAGCCAATAAACAAATAAATAAAATTATTGAAAAAAAAAGAAGAAGAAGAAGAAAGTCTTCCTGAGAAGGTAATGCTCAAACAGAGCCTTAAAGAAGAAGTAGGATCTAACAGCGCCAGGATAGCCAAGGGCATATCGCATAGATGCTCTGAGAGGTGGGATGCTGGGCACTTGGGGAGCTGCACTGGGAGGTCAGGGAACGGGATGGGCACAAGGTGGTGAGAGATGAGACTGAAGAAGGAGTCAGTGGAGGCAAAACTTAAGAGGTTCTTGATGAATTGCAAGGTTCTTTCAACCTCTATCTCTCCCTGGGTTGGGACAATCCCCTGGAGGAGGGAATGGCTACCCATTCCGGTATTCTTGCCTGGAGAATCCCATGGACAGAGGAGCCTGATGGGCTACAGTCCATGGGGTCGCAGAGTCGGACCCGACTGAGCAATTAGCACAGCACAGAGCCATGAAGGAATGAAATTTTAGAAACAGAAGAGAACCTGGACATCAACTAATGCCACTGAGTAAGCTAAGGCCTAGGGAGGTCAAGTTAAGATTAGAGACAGCACGTGGAGGTGATGGGGAGCCAGTAGCTCACATAAGACTTGACAGTCCACCAAGCTCTTTGTCATCACATCTCCATAACAGAGGAAAATGAGAACAAGTCAAAAGACCTAATCCATAAGCATTAACCACGGCCTGGCCAAGGGATCTTCAGTAAGTCCTTTTATGGCTCTGATCTCACTTTCACATCTACAAGAGGAAGAGACTGGATCACTGGTGTTCTTTCCAGTTCTGACACCACATTTCTAGAATCTGTTACCACAAAGCCTGTACTGACAAGCTGAAAAAAGCTAACTTCTCCTACAAAGATGGAGAATTACAATATTCTGAAGGTCTTCAGTCAGTTCAGTTCAGTCGCTCAGTCATATCCGACTCTTTAAGACCCCACTGACTGCAGCACACCAGGCTTCCCTGTCCATCACCAACTCCCAGAGCTTAATCAAACTCATGTCCATTGAGTCGGTGATGCCATCCAACCATCTCATCCTCTGTTGTCTCCTTTTCCTCCTTCTTTCAATCTTTTCCAGCATCAGGGCCTGTTCTAATGAGTCAGTTCTTCACACCAGGTGGCCAAAGTATTGGAGTTTCAGCTTCAGCATCAGTCCTTCCAATGAATATTCAGGACTGATCTCCTTTAGGATGGACTGGTTGGCTCTCCTTGCAGTCCAAGGGACTCTCAAGAGTCTTCTCCAACACCACAGTTCAAAAGCATCAATTCTTCCAGCGCTCAGCTTTCTTTATAGTCCAACTCTCCATCCATACATGACTACTGGAAAAACCATAGCTTTGACTAGTCAGACCTTTGTTGGCAAAGTAATGCCTCTGCTTTTTAATATGCTGTCTAGGTTGGTTATAACTTTTCTTCCAAGGAGCAAGCGTCTTTCAATTTCATGGCTGCAGTCACCATCTGCAGTGATCTTGGAGCCCAAAAAAGATAAAGTCTGTCACTGTTTCCACTGTTTCCCCATCTATTTGCCATGAAGTGATGGGACCAGATGCCATGATCTTAGTTTTCTGAATGTTGAGTTTTAAGCCAAAG
This sequence comes from Dama dama, assembly GCF_033118175.1. Classification (NCBI taxonomy): domain Eukaryota; kingdom Metazoa; phylum Chordata; class Mammalia; order Artiodactyla; family Cervidae; genus Dama; species Dama dama. The sequence continues at coordinate 30,612,936 of NC_083701.1, forward strand.
GTCTTCAGGGGGGCTATAACTCATATTTCTCATCATAATCCATTCCCATTTGAATCAACTGTTCATGAATAATCTAACATCACCCTTATTGAAAGTCTGCAATTAAACCCCCAAATTAGGTGCCTCCATAATCTCTAGAAAAACCTCTGACCCCCAAAAGTCATTTTCTCCCTCCAAGCAGAAACTGTTTTGTGATATGCAACCAGAGGCCCCAAAGCTTAACTTGCTTGCTTTTTCACTTTAAATGTGGGCACTGAAAATTTACACGGACATTTCATAATAAAAAAATGAATATGTCATACCCTCTGCCTTCTTTGCCATGTATTATTAAAGACATCTGTGGGACAGCAGGCTCACATTACTTCGGATCCATCCAGACCTGCTGGGAATCCTCATTATGAGCTAAGGAGCCCAACCAGAGAGGCCCTTCATTCATCGCGAGCCGGACAACGTGGCTGTTACCGCAAGGATGGAAGGTGCAGGCGGGACGACTCAGCAGGAGCAAAAGTATTCTTCAGGAGTGGTGACCATGTATCATGCAAACAACCTAAGAAACAAGAGAAAAAGAAAAAGACAGAAAATGTAAACTTGCTAAGTTTTCCAACAATGAAGATTTTGGGTTTTTGTTTTTATTTTTTAAATCAGGTTTCTGTGCTTCAAGGCACTGGGCTCTAGTATAGGATCCGAACATGTTAAAAAAAAAAAAAAAACTCAGCACTGCCCTCAAGGAGCTTACAGTCAAAGAGGGGAGATGGGAAATGAAAACAAGAAGCGCAAGAAATAGATGCCATGGAATCAGAAGTCAAGTTCAGAGAGAGGAGGGAAATCCCAGCGCCCTGGGTGAGCAGTGACATCTACGACAGACAGGGTGGGGGTGGGACTTGGGCAGGAAGTGAGTGAGCAGCATCCACCTTCCAGGTCGCCATGGCCACCCCTTTGTTACCCCACACTATCCTTCTCTTCATGATTTCCCTCACAGCACTCATGCCTCCCAGATTCCTTTCCTCTCTTCCTCTCTCCCTTCCTTCCTCTCTTCCTCCCTCCCTTCCTTCCTCTCCTCCTTCCTCCCTCCCTTCCTTCCTCCCTCCCTTCCTTCCTCCCTCCCTTCCTTCCTCCCTCCCTTCCTTCCTCCCTCCCTTCCTTCCTCTCCTCCTTCCTTCCTCTCTCCCTTCCTTCCTTCATTCTCTTGTTGATTGTATGTCTCCCCCACTAGAAGGCAGGTACCATGAGAGCAGGACTGTGTCTTGTTCTCTTCAGTGCCTGGAGCAGTGCCTGGCATGCAACTGGTGTTCAATAAATGTGTGAAGGCAAGAGGGCAAGGCAGGCACTCGGGGGAACCAAGAAAGCAGGGAGGGAGAGAGGGAGGCAGGAGGAAAGATACCATCCACAGAAACAGATTCATGCCCCTACTCATCTTTGCCTTCTATCCTGTTACTTCTGAGCGATTTGTCCTATTTTATCCTATTACTTCTCTCAGATTACTTCTGAGAGATTTACCCTGATGCCTCAGCTCACCCAATTCTTAACCTGGCCTTAAATTACTTTACAGTCTGCCCACTCCCTACCATATACCCCACCAAACTGCATGATCACTTGCACATGCTGTGTCTTTGTTCCTGCTGCTCCCTGTGCCAGGAATATCACCCCTTTGTTACACCTTTATATGCGAGATAAACGCCTGCTCACTCATCAAAACTAAAGGCGGCAATTTAGCTATATCTAACAAAATGCTAAATATGCACTCCTTTTGACGCATCAACCCGCTTTTGCAAATGCACCCTTGGGAAATCTCACACAGGGTGAATGTCACCTCTTCTGGGAAGATCCCTCTGACTCCAGCAACACAGAGAACATCCCTTTTATAAATCATGCATCCCACAATTTGTAACTATCATTTACAAGCTTTTCTCCTGATATTGAACCTGAGCTCCTCATGAAACTTACATGAGACATGTAAGTACTTACATGTCAGTAAGTACTTACTGACATGTAAGACATGTAAGTACTTACTGTCTACTTACATGTAGACAGACAAAAATGTAAGTAAGAGAACAAATAAATATATAAACACATACTTTCAGATAAGAGCTGAAAATAAAATGGCTAATGCAATCTCCAAAGAAAGAGTGAGAGACTCCCTTTTCTAGTGTATTGTGCTCTTAGTGGGACTGTATTGAGATTGTCATGCTTTAAAATGTAAATTCTCCCCTAAGGGTCTGTAATACGTATGCACTATGGTACTCCATGGCATGTTATGGGCATCTGGGTTCTGTCTGCCCAAGTATGCTGTAGGATTATAACAGCAGAAACCATATCCTGCACATCCTTTTCCTGCCCCATGTCACCTGGCATAGCAGGATTTCATTACTCCCTGGTTAATTAGTTATAAAAACAACTTAGAGCACAAGTGCTACTAATGAGTCCAAAGTATCATCTCCTTATAAAATGTTCAAACACATGGAGAGAGATGAACCTCAAAATGGAAGATGCTCATTATCAACTTAACAGAGATCTGTGACTGGCTCCTAACCAGTTCAGATTTAAAACAAACAAAACAAAGCAAAAAACTTCTAAGACCATAGATCAGCATAATTCTAACAGGTAATCTGAACTACTATCTTTATTTTTATTTTTGAACTTACTATCTTTGAAATGAACTTGTGACTTATAAGCATCTTTATTTTGAAGTATAGAAACCTATGGAAAGTGATTCATGCATAGCCTCTAACTGTTATACCCTCCATATTCTGTTTTACAGCAGCCTCATGAGAGAAGACATTTGTTTATGAATGAAAATAATGTTTATTTTAAAATTCCTTCAGAATGCCAGGGAATATTACAGGAAATTGATATTACTAAATGAGTAAGACAAATCTAAAATACCTATATATGAGAAGAATTACTTTCTCAATCTTAACCCATAATATTCATACTAAAACATGCAGTAATTGTTCTTTTAATTATTTTCCTGTTTGTCTTTTCTCTTTTGTTTTTCTGATTGGGTAAACAATGTACTCAGTGAAGAAAAAGGAAGTTCTTTTCCGAACAAATAGGAGGGTAAAGAGAGGCTCTATATTGTTTGGACATTTACCATGGGAACATTTCCTACCTGAGGAAGAGAATAGATGTGAGTTAGTTTTCAGTGGAAAAACATCACGGTGACTGAAATGTTTATTTTTTATTGTTGTCACTCACACCAAACTCCACAGGGTTCTTTTGTTGTTTAAAAATGAGGTATCAAAATTGTTAAGATGACAATTTTCTCCAAATTGACCTATAGATTCAACACAATGGTAATTATGATTCCATAAGAATTTTTAGTGGAAATTGACAAATGTGTTCTAAAATATATATGAAAATGCAAAGGACGTAGGAGAACCAAGACCTTCTTGAAAAAGAAGAAGGAGGGGAAGGGGAGGAGGAGAAAGAAAACCACATGCGTAGATGATAAAAATGAACAGGTATTGGGAATTGAGGATTAATGTATCTACTACTGCATAGCACAGGAAACTATATTCAATATTTTGTAATAGCTTATGAGAGAAAAGAATCTAAAAAAGAATATATATATATATACATATATATATATAAAACTGAATAAAACTAAGTAAAACTGAATCATTTTGCCATACACCTGAAACTAACACAATATTGTATATCAACTATACTTTAATTCTTTTAAAAAATGAAGAGGCAAATCATGGACTGGAAAAAATTATCACCAAATATATATTACTACACACGACCAGATGGGCAAAATTTTTTCATCTGTTTAAAAAATATTTAAAATTTAATAAATATTTTCAAGAATGTGGCTCATTGGAAACTCTTACACATTGCTGGTAGAAATATACACTTCCAACTACAGTTGACTCTCATTTATTGCAGTAGTTATATTCTATACACTTGCCACAAACATTGAGTTGGCAAATATTGAACCATTGTTCCTAGAGGACATAATTTTTCCCTGCTAGTCTCTAGTCACAGCGTTTTTGTCAGTCAGTGCATAACCTCATTTTATGTGTATTTCTGTTCAAAGACACCTTATTTAATATAGCCTTTGACTCATTGATATTGAACTCATAGCCAACAGTACTATAACTCAAGCCTAAAGGACCCATCCAACCTAAGTCTCTGTAAGGCACACCCTGAAGACAGTTCCCAAATGTAACTCTGCCCTTTTGGTCATAGCTGATTGGGTCATTGATGGACACCTGACCCAAACTGGGCTAATCAGAATCTATCCCTCAAGAATTTAAACTGAGACCCATACTGCAGAAGCATTAGCAGCTGTAATATTAATAGCCAGTTCTCAAGTGAAGGATGAGCTGTCCCCAGAACCGCCCTGGATAGCCCCTTCCTGAACACTAGTTATTCAGGGTTTCCTGCAATTTCCATGAGGTTTCTTCTCACGAATCTACATTCATTCCACAAGTTGTAACTAAGACACAGTCATGTGTTCATTCAACAAACTTTTCAAGCATCTACTACCTGCCAGGCACATAGTTGGAAACTTAGAGAGTGGATTCAAATGTCAAAACAACTAACTATTGCAGGCAGATTCTTTATTGTCTGAGCTGCCACAGAACCCCAACTACATAGTTACTGGCTGTGAAAAGTGCCACAGCAGAAAAGCATGGGTGCTCTTCGGGAATTACTTTTGTCACAAATGAGATAACATATGTAAAGCACTTAGCACAAGGCTTGGCTCCTAAAAGGCTCTCAGTGTACTATATTCTTTGGCCAAATTCTCTCTAAATAATAGTTCTGGCACAATGTCTTCCTGGGTGTGGCCCATATCCTGCCAAACTGTTCTAACTGGCAACTAATTGACTCCTTGCCTTTACTTTCTGCTGCCAAATTATTAGTCCCAAAATATCACTCTGATTATACTGCTTAGATGTATCCCATGGCAAAGAGTTTGGACTCTTTCCTGTAAGCCAGCTGTGAGGTTTCAGATGGGAGAGGTGTAGATAAGCAGGTTCTTGTCACCTGTACCCCTTACTCCAAAGGAAATAAAGATGCTGCTACTACAGAAGAGAGAAGGGGAAAGGTTGGGTGTCAGGAAGGCCACCACAGCACTCATTATTTCTACCATGTGCTTAGTTGCTCAGTTGTGTCCAACTCTTTGCAACCCCATGGACTGTAGCCTGCCAGGCTTCTCTGTCCTTGGGAATAGCCATGCCCTCCTCCAGGGGATTTTCCCAACCCAGGGATCGAACCCAGGTCTCCCGCATTATAGGCGGATTCTTTACCATCTGAACCATCAGGGAAGCATTATTTCTAGTAAGTTAATTAAGTTGTCCAGTTATCCAAATAAATTACAACCGATGAGGGAGGTGGGTGGGGGACAAAAGAGTTGCTCTGAGGTAGGCCCTTCATCCTTCAGTGCTGAGAAGAAGGATTTGATCACTCAGAGCAAACTGCTATAGGGATGAATAATCCAATAAAACGTTTGGCTAGCAGCTCTGTCTGCCTCCCCAGAGCCCTAGTGGATATCTGGGTGCTGGAGACATTCTCTTTGGAAAACCCCAACAGGCGCTACCCTGCCATCTCTGCTCTCCTTCTCCTTCTTTGCTTTATTCTCCCATTCTAAAGCATTCTGTGGCACGTAATGTGGCTACACAAGATCACAACCAATTGTAGGAGGACCAGCTTGTTTCTGGTAGGACTCATAGTTGCAGGAAATAGGGTTTATTCCTGGAAAGAATTAAGGCATAAGCACTTTATTTTATGAATCATACCATCCTGTGTGGAAGCAAAGTGCATCTTATGAAAAAATCATTACTGTTCATAAAACCAAACCCAGGTATGGCCCTAAAGGAGGGGTGAGCCTGATGGAATGCTTCCTGTCTCTGGGGAGTCACTGTAAGACCCATTAAATAGCAACTTTGAAGTGACCTAAGACTCAGGGAAACTGCTTATAAACTAGCACTTAAATGTAAACTTACTTGACTGTCAGCTGTTTTTCTCCCTTCAATTTTTAAATATAAGATAAAAGAGATCCTGAGAGAAAGTTCAGCAGATAGGTCAGAAGTAAAGCAGCAGTTTCTATCTGCATGGGAGTCTGTCAACCCAATCAATTCAAATGTGAGTTGGGCTCCTCTCACCTGAGGTCTGGGAGTTTCTACTTTCCTACTTGTTACCCATCTGCATTCTGGCAGGGATAGAGGGCACCCATCCATTGGGGCTGGTGGGTTTGGATCCCAGCCACATGGCTTGTCTCCCTCCCTCATTGACCCTTACATTCCAGCATCCCTTTCTCAGGAGGCCAAATGGAAAGCAGCTAATTCAGAGATTCTCAAAGATGTTTTCTGGAGGATGATAGCTTGAAAAGCCACTGTGCAAAAGCTTGGGGGGGGGGGGGGGGAGAGGCTGAGAAAATAAAGTAAAGGCACTTTAGAAAGGCCGAATGCAATAGTAGATGTACACCCTTCAGTGTAATAAATGTTCTCTGATTGTTTCCCCTCCCCCCCAAAAAAAGAAAGGACAAATGCTATTCAGAACAGACTTTAGAATAAGTCCATATCTGTAAAACTGAGGAACCATTCTCTTAAACACTGAGACAGGAATTTAACTTGGAGCTAAGTATTAAAAGATTAATATCAGGTAGTATTTGCTCTTAAGGAACTCAGGTATAATAGAAAGACAGCCACTTTAAACGCTTTCAGGAACAATAACATTTGTACGATACTGACAAGAATATTTGCTGTTTTGAAGCTCAGTGTCCGGTCCCCCTTCTGATATCAGCACCCAATTTCTCCTCCCTCATCGGATTCAGTCTGGGTGGAACAGCTCAGTCTTGGTATTCTTCCCAAGACCCAAACTAAGTCAGCTGGACACTAATTACTGAGAATTATAAAAGGTGCTATGGAAATACAGGGAAGGATTCACAATTCTGCCAGGAAAGAACACGGAAAACTTCTTGAAGAAAATCATGGTAGCTTTGAGTCATGATAGCCGATTAAAAGTTAGAGAAACAGGGTAAAAAATAAAGATGCTCTCAGAGCATTAATTTGCAAAAAAAAAAAAAAGACATAGCAAATAAACAAAAACACAACAACAGAAAAACGACAGGAACCAAATATGACCAAAATAGAGGTTGAACATGCAGGTAAATGTTAATTCCAGTAAAAAGTTTGAAAACAATATTGGTGTTCAGCCCTCTTCCCACCCATACAGAATCAGAATATTTGGGACTGAGACCGGGCATTGGCCTTATATAAAAGTTGCCCCAGGTGATTCTAATCGTAACTAGAAAATCAGCACTCTAGGTCAGAGCAGGCAAACACCTTGCCTACACAGCAGACCCAACATAGGATTACTTTCCCCCAGGCTGGACATCTGAAAAAGTGTCATTCTTTATCTATTTTATATCTATTTTCATATCTCCTTCCACACTATACTCTGAGCAAGGACCTAGTCTTGTCTTATTTTTCATGTCTCAGCCTAGGACACATGATTGCTGCTGCTACTGCTAAGTCACTTCAGTCGTGTCCGACTCTGTGCGACCCCATAGACGGCAGCCCACCAGGCTCCCCCATCCCTGGGATTCTCCAGGCAAGAACACTGGAGTGGGTTGCCATTTCGTTCTCCAATACATAAAAGTGAAAAGTGAAAGTGAAGTCGCTCAGTCGAGTCCGACTCTTCATGACCCCATGGACTGCAGCCTACCAGGCTCCTCCGTCCATGGGATTTTCCAGACAAGAGTACTGGAGTGGGGTGCCATTGCCTTCTCCACATGATTGCTACTCAAAAGTATCTGTGAAAATACCACAGGGAGGAAGAAATTTACCCACCTTCTTCTGATGAACACTGGATGTACTGGTCATCATTTCTTTCACTCAAGAGCCTTAAGGTCTTTAGAACCCCTTTTCAGAGTAGTCATATAAGAGGAATCCTTGTTTAAATTTGGAAAGAACTAGAAACTCCTATTTGATAACCCAACACCTTATTTCCTTCATAGCACTTGTTGTCTGGAATTATATTTACTTATTGTGCTCTTTCATTACCTCTCACACTAGAATATAACTGTGAGGGCAGAGATTGTTGGGGGCTTTGTTTACATTTTAAAATTTACTACTGTATTTACTATGGGACATAGGCAAAGTAGGTTCTTAATAAATATTTGGGGTTTTTTTTGTTTTTGTTTTTTATTATTATTTTTTTTTTTCCAGTGGGTTTTGTCATACATTGATATGAATCAGCCATGGATTTACATGTATTCCCAATCCCGATCCCCCCTCCCACCTCCCTCTCCACCTGATTCCCCCGGGTCCTCCCAGTGCACCAGGCCGGAGCACTTGTCTCGTGCATCCCACCTGGGCTGGTGATCTGTTTCACCATAGATAGTATACATGCTGTTCTTTTGAAATATCCCACCCTCACATTCTCCCACAAAGTTCAAAAGTCTGTTCTGTATTTCTGTGTCTCTTTTTCTGTTCTGCATATAGGGTTATCGTTATCACCTTTCTAAATTCCATATACATGTGTCAGTATGCTGTAATGTTCTTTATCTTTCTGGCTTACTTCACTCTGTATAATGGGCTCCAGTTTCATCCATCTCATTAGGACTGGTTCAAATGAATTCTTTTTAATGGCTGAGTAATATTCCATGGTGTATATGTACCACAGCTTCCTTATCCATTCATCTGCTGATGGGCATCTAGGTTGCTTCCATGTCCTGGCTATTATAAACAGTGCTGCGATGAACATTGGGGTGCACGTGTCTCTTTCAGATCTGGTTTCCTCAGTGTGTATGCCCAGAAGTGGGATTGCTGGGTCATATGGCAGTTCTATTTCCAGTTTTTTAAGAAATCTCCACACTGTTTTCCATAGCGGCTGTACTAGTTTGCATTCCCACCAACAGTGTAAGAGGGTTCCCTTTTCTCCACACCCTCTCCAGCATTGATTGCTTGTAGACTTTTGGATAGCAGCCCTCCTGACTGGCGTGTAATGGTACCTCATTGTGGTTTTGATTTGCATTTCTCTAATAATGAGTGATGTTGAGCATCTTTTCATGTGTTTGTTAGCCATCTGTATGTCTTCTTTGGAGAAATGTCTGTTTAGTTCTTTGGCCCATTTTTTGATTGGGTCATTTATTTTTCTGGAATTGAGCTTCAGGAGTTGCTTGTATATTTTTGAGATTAATCCTTTGTCTGTTTCTTCCTTTGCTATTATTTTCTCCCAATCTGAGGGCTGTCTTTTCACCTTACTTATAGTTTCCTTTGTAGTGCAAAAGCTTTTAAGTTTCATTAGGTCCCATTTGTTTATTTTTGCTTTTATTTCCAATATTCTGGGAGGTGGGTCATAGAGGATCTTGCTGTGATTTATGTCGGAGAGTGTTTTGCCTATGTTCTCCTCTAGGAGTTTTATAGTTTCTGGTCTTACATTTAGATCTTTAATCCATTTTGAGTTTATTTTTGTGTATGGTGTTAGAAAGTGTTCTAGTTTCATTCTTTTACAAGTGGTTGACCAGTTTTCCCAGCACCACTTGTTAAAGAGGTTGTCTTTTTTCCGTTGTATATCCTTGCCTCCTTTGTCAAAGATAAGGTGTCCATAGGTTCGTGGATTTATCTCTGGGCTTTCTATTCTGTTCCATTGATCTATATTTCTGTCTTTGTGCCAGTACCATACTGTCTTGATGACTGTGGCTTTGTAGTAGAGTCTGAAGTCAGGCAGGTTGATTCCTCCAGTTCCATTCTTCTTTCTCAAGATTACTTTGGCTATTCGAGGTTTTTTGTATTTCCATACAAATTGTGAAATTATTTGGTCTAGTTCTGTGAAAAATACCGTTGGTAGCTTGATAGGGATTGCATTGAATCTATAGACTGCTTTGGGTAGAATAGCCATTAAAACTCTCCAAAAAGCAGGAATAGAAGGAACATACCTCAACATAATAAAAGCTATATATGACAAACCCACAGCAAGCATCACCCTCAATGGTGAAAAATTGAAGGCATTTCCCCTGAAATCAGGAACAAGACAAGGGTGCCCACTCTCACCACTACTATTCAACATAGTGTTGGAAGTTCTGGCCACAGCAATCAGAGCAGAAAAAGAAGTAAAAGGAATCCAGATAGGAAAAGAAGAAGTAAAACTCTCACTGTTTGCAGATGACATGATCCTCTACATAGAAAACCCTAAAGATTCTACCAGAAAATTACTAGAGCTAATCAATGAATATAGTAAAGTTGCAGGATATAAAATTAACACACAGAAATCCCTTGCATTCCTATATACTAACAATGAAAAAACAGACAGAGAAATTAAGGAAACAATACCATTCACCATTGCAACAAAAAGAATAAAATACTTAGGAGTATATCTACCTAAAGAAACAAAGGACCTATACATAGAAAACTATAAAACACTGATGAAAGAAATCAAAGAGGACACAAACAGATGGAGAAACATACCATGTTCATGGATTGGAAGAATTAATATTGTCAAAATGGCTATTCTACCCAAAGCAGTCTATAGATTCGGTTCTTAATAAATATTTGTTGAAGGAAAGAAGAAATCCCAAGGGATAGAAAAGATGGGGACAGCTACCAGGAAGAGAGGAAAGCAGACTGAATTCTTAAAATATATTGTCTATTTAGGCAGTAGGGCTAAGATTTATTTAACTATTTTATTTCCTATGTCTTTATTGTATCTCTTGAGCCAGACACTCTTATGGTCTGTGAATTCGAAGTGAGTAAAATACAGCTTTTGTCCCTGACGGGTGTGGTCTACTTGAGGAGACAGAACTGTCGATCTGTGTGCATGTGTGTGTGCTAAGTTGCTTCAGTCATGTCTGACTCTTTGCGACCCTATTGACTGTAGCCCTCCAGGCTCCTCTGTCCATGGGATTCTCTAGGTAAGAACACTGGAGTGGGTAGCCATACTCTCCTCCAGGGCACCTTCCTGACCAGGGATGGAACCTTCATCTCTTGCACTGTCTCCTGCATGGCAGGCAAATTCTTTACTGCTGAGCCACCAGGGAAGCCCGTCAATCTGTGTATTCTTGTATATTATCCAACACTGGCAAAGGCCAAAGGGTTGCTATACGAAACACTGAAAAGATTACCTGACCCAGGGCAGTCTGTTCCATTTCCTCAGATTTGGATTCATCTAAATAGATCAATATGAAATAAGAGTTTCTGGTTGTTCAGTTGCTAAGTCATGTCTGAATCTTTTGTGACCCCATGAACTGTAGCCCCCCAGATCCCTTGTCCATGGGATTTTCTAGGCAAGAATACCAGAGTGGGTTGCCATTTCCTTCTACAAGGGATCTTCCCGACCCAGAGGTTGAACCTGCATCTCCTGCATTGGCAGATGGATTCTTTACCGCTAAGCCAACAGGTAAGCCTTATTAGTTTCCTAGGGCAGTCATAATAAAGTACCACAAACCAAGTAACTGGCACAACAGAAATGCATTGTCTAAGTTCTGGAAGCTAAAGGTTCAAGATCAAGGCTTTGGCAGGCTTGGTTCCTTTTGAGGACTCTGAGGAAGGAACTGTTCCAGGCCTTTCTACCTGACTTATGTTTGGTATCCTTGCACGGTATTCCCTCTATGTATGTCTATTTCTGTGCCCTTTTTTTAAGGACCAAGTCATATTGAATAATAGCCCACTCTAATAACCTCAATGTAATTTGATTACCTCTATAAAGATCCTATTTCCACATAGGATCACATTCTGAAGTGCTGAGGGTTAGGACTCCAAAATATCTTTTGGAGTCCAATAGCAAAAGGCTAGTCCAATCCCTTTGTTCAGGCCAATGGTTGTAGTTCTCTGGCCTACAAACCTTTCTCCAGGGCTATTAGTGAGTAGTAAGATGGAAATAGGGTTGCACAGAGTTGGATACAACTGAAGCAATTTAGCATACACACCCACACACACAAGATGGATATAGTTCACACTTTACACAGGAGCTACTTGATACAGAAGCTGTCAAAAGTCACAGCAGGAAGGAGGACAGAAGAGAAGCCACATGTTGAATAATTAGAGCTAATTATGGACATTTGTGTTTTCCAAGGTAAATGAACTGAGCTATCACAAATGTGTCACCATTTGCTTTCAGACTTAGCGTGACATGAGTTTAGGCAAAGGGCAGTTTTTCCTCTCACTGTCAGAAGCAATCCCAAAGTCTGTCAGACACAAAGCTCGCATCTGCAGAGGGCCGCCCCATGGCAGCCCCTTCAAACCTATCCTGTTCTCTGCATCTGCTGCCACCTATTCACATCAAATGGCATTGCAAATCGCAGCAATGCAGCTTTTTGGACCCTGAGTCATCAGTGCTCATGCACCTCTTCCCAGACATCGTCCTCCCTTAGAACACAAGCTGCTTTCCACTAGGAAGTCTGGGTCCCATGGAAACTAGGCAGTGGCTAGTGCGGATTGCCAATCAGTGAATGAACTGCTGAAGCTGGTTTGCTTTGGAGTATGATTGCAAGTCGTAACTGGGGGAGATGTCATTCCATATCAACTGTCACTGATGATCACATGGCTTTGGATGTCTGCATGCTTTCACTCCTCTCCATATTTTTTATTTTATTTGAAAATGTTTATAATGTCTTTACTCCGTTAGGGGTTACTATAGGATTCAGGTGGGAAAACTGCATATGACTCCATACTATATTAAGAGGTATCAACTACAAATTGGCACTCGTCATGGGCACTTGCCATCTATCTCTACGAGGATCAGATTGTGTGCTGCTGTAGCTGCTGACTTTCAACAACCTCTGAAGGGAGTTCAAGGTGGGGAGCAGAAAACAGGCACTCTGTGCTCAGGGAAAAACTGGCAGGACAAGTCTTCAGATAGTTAGATACTTTTGGGAGCCAATTTTATGAGCCCAACTCCTTTATCTCCTCAAATCTAGAAAAGCATTAAAATCCTTCATGGTGACAACTGTTTTTTGTGACTAGCAGAAAGCTTCATGAGACCAGCAGAAACCTTCTGAAAAAATATATGCTTGATTACATGTACTCTCTCCTCACCAAAATCACATATATAATGTCCTTCTCCCCTACCTCTTTGGAGCAGTTCCTCAGAGCTTTCTGAGGTGCTGTCTCCTGGGCTGTAGTCCTCATTTTGACCCAAATAAAACTTAACTGGAAACTCTCACATTACGCATTTTTTTTAAGCAGACAGAGGGAAGTAGGAAAGACATGTCCATTCCCAAATCAGACACACCTTTCCTACTTCCCTCTTCTTTAGAGCCCCATGGGCATGAGATAAACCATCCAGAAACACTGTAATGTAAGGAAAAAACCTACTGAATTTAGAATCAGAAAACCTGGTCTAGATTACCAGTCTTGTCAGAACTGTGTGATATTTGGCAAGCAACTTTTTTCATTCATCTTTGCTGAGCCTCAGAATTCCTAAAAAGCACACAGAATAGATTTAAATAAATGTAGATTAAAACTTTTTTAATGTAGTATAGAGTCATATGCGAACTTCCTTGGTGGCTCAGACGGTAAAGAACTTGCTTGCAGTGTAGGAGACCCAGGTTTGATCCCTGGGTCGGGAAGATTCCCTGGAGAAGGAAATCGAAACCCAGTCCTGTATTCTTGCCTGGAGAATCCCATGGACAGAGGAGCTGGGTAGGCTACAGTCCATGGGGTCACAAAGAGTAGGACACAACTGAGTGACTGAGTGTGACAGAGTCATATGCAGTTTTCAAAACTATATCTTACAGAAATCTCAAAACCGCAGCTTGGCTTGCATAGAGTGAGATTTCTTTGGTGTGTGGTGGAAAATGAACCTTTTCATGTAAGTTTCTGTGAGAATGTTCTCTCTGAAACTCTGTAACAAAGTACCTCATTTCTGGGCAGGCTGAGCTTTGGGATGTTTAAGTCAAAGAGGTGTGATGAGCCTCAAAGGAGGAATTTCCTGTTACTTCCTGTTTTAGCATTTCTGTATAGACAGGGAGAGCAAATACCTAGCATTTTTATGGTGCTTTACCATTTATAAACCATTTTTGCATACATGATTTGAAATTACCCCAGGGCAGCCATTCCAAAGTGTGATATTACAACAGATTGAAGGCAGAAGCAGATATGAAAAATTCAGCTGTCTTCTATTAAGCCAAACATAAAAGCAATCAGCAAAAGTGTAAAATAAGACAACCTTCTCACAAATAATTTTTGATTTGTAAACTATAGTTGATTTGTAAACTATAGTCATTAAAAAATTGCTAATTATATTAAAATGTAACAGGTTTGTTTTTTTTTTCCAATGAATTAATGTATAATTGAGAGTCCCTTGGACTGCAAGGAGATCAAACTAGTCAATCCTAAAGGAAATCGACTTTGTATATTCACTGGCAGGACTGATGCTGAAGGTGATGCTCCAGTATTTTGGCAACCTGACGCAAAGAGCAGACTCACTGGAAAAGTCCCTGATGCTAGGAGACAGTGAAGGCAAAAGGAGAAGTAGGCGGCAGAGGATGAGATGGTTAGATAGTATCACTGACTCAAAGGACACGAATTTTAATTTGGGCAAACTCTGGGAGATTGCGGAGGACAGAGGAGCCTAGCATGCTGCAGTCTATGGGGTCGCAAAGAGTCAGACAAAACTTAGTGACTGAACAACAGAACAGTGTATAATTATTTTAACTTCTAATATGGAAAATAGATACAACCCATGTCAACCAAGCTGGGAGACAACAATTTTTAATAATCCAAGTTCAGCCAAATTCAAGTTGGATCATGTCTGTTCCCAAGAGCAGTAAAATTATTCTAAACAACTCAAGTAATAGTATTTAACCCTTACTAGGGACTAGCCATGTGCTGGGTACTGTCATAATCCCCACCTAATCTTTGTTTGATCTCTTGTACCACAGTACTATAACTACCTCCATCTTACAGATGAGTAAAGCAAGGAACAGAGAGGTTAACTAATTTTCCCAGGATCACACAGCTGGGAAATAGTGGAGCGAGAATTTACATCCAGTCTTCTCTGAGGTCCATGCTCTTCATCACTAAAACATACTGTCTTTAAATTAAGCCACTATATGAAACAGAAGCCATAATAAATCCCACATGTTAAGTACGGGTTTCCTTGCCAAAAAAAAGGCAAGTATTGACTGGCTGTTAATGATTTAAAGGAGCCAATCTTCTTAAAGGGTCAAAGGTTTCTTGGTAAATTTTTAATAGCACAATATGGAACAGGCTTAACTGATCTTACTTAAACACTTCAGTTGGGTGTTGTGAGGTGTTTTTGAAATTTTTCAAAACACCTTTTTGGAAATTGGTTGGATGACATGAGTTTAAGTAGGCTCCGGGAGTTGGTGATAGACAGGGAAGCCTGGTGTGCTGCAGTCCACGGGGTCGCAAAGAGTCGGACACGACTGAGCGACTGAACTAAACTGAATATAGCTTTTAATACTATTTTAGGAGGAACATGAGAAGTACTTTTCAGAATAGTTATTCTGCCTGGCCCTATACAATCAGGGCATTGTGCGAAGAAGGAAGTAGTCTGGTACACCATGAAAAGATGTTAATCCAGGCATAGACCTAAGACTGATAACATCCATATATCCTTCTGCCCCTCAAGTTTTCTCTAGCACTTTTCCTTGCTGGGTTATTCTGCTTTTCAATGGCTGCCCAGTGACCCCAGTTAAGTTGCTGACTGACCTCACCTCTGAGGGGCTGCGCAGGCGGTGCAGTGGTAAAGAATTCACCTGCAATGCAGGAGACTTGCAGGAGATATGGGTTCAATTCCTGGATCAGGAAGATCCCCTAGAGGAGTGCGTGGCAACCCACTCCAGTATTCTTGCCTGGAGAATCCCATGGACGGAGGAGCCTGGAGGACTACAGTCCATGCAGTCCCAAAGAGTCAGACATGGATGAGCACACACACACTCACCTCTGAACCGTTACATTCTACTTGTGCACTTTCACTAGGTACATCTCAGGAGGCTATTTAAACACTAATTTCTTCTCCTCTGAAGAAGCCCCCCTCTGAGACCAGAGAAGAGTCATTTTGGGTGTAAATGAAAGAAATTATCAAGGGAATGTGGAAACCTGAGCCTTCTCTTCCCTGCCTGAAGCTGTCCTTGCTGCTCCAGTGAATGTTTTGTTTGGTCCTGCCTAGGTTTCCCTTCTTGTCCTGGTATTTCCTCCTGCTCGTCTGCTTTTAGGGTGTTTAGGTTGAGGCTATAAAATTAAGTTCTTCATGCCAAGTTGTCTCCCTTCTTCTCCACTCCCCATTCCACCATCCCAGCCAAAGCAATTCCCCTACACAAACTAAAAAGACCTTAATTTAAAATGTCACATGGCGAAACTTGCTGCTAAAGCTTCTACCCCAGGCGAGGAAGACTATAGGTCCCTTTGGAAAGTTACTGAATTATCTCAAATGATATATAAATCAGTTTGTAAATCAGAGTCACACCCACCACCTATTATCACCTCTCCCTCCTGGGGCTTCCTCATTTGATTAGATTCATCACGGGATGAGTCAGGACACCATCGCTACCATCTAGCTCCCATCGAACACTTGCCAGTGATTCACTGCTCAAGAAAAGCCATGGTTCTCTGTGATTTAAAGGAGGCATTTTGAGTCCCTGAGCTTTTGCATCAACTAATTAGCAGCAAAGAATGTGAGGAAGGAAACCCTGTTCCTTGGCTCATTAATTTGATATCCTAGACCCTTGTGGGGTCCCAAAGAGTCAGACACAACTGAGCAACTGAGCACACCCACAGACCCATGTGGTGGAGTGAGACCAAAGCCTGGAGCTCTAGGAAGCTTCCCTGTCCTTCTTGAGCTAGAACAGCAATCACAGAGTTACCGGAAATGGCTCAGTCAGTGGGCCTGGGCAGAGTCGCTGTCCTTAACAAGGTGGAGGCTCCCAGACCTCCCAGGGTGCAGGAAGGAAGCATAGCCCCAAAGTATTATATCCCCCGCTTCCTTTCTGTTCTTAAACTGGGCTCACCGTTTCTTTGTGATATCCATCACTTCTCCTACCAGCTGTGAGGTCAGGAGGAAAAGCAATTAAAGGTATTATTAATCACCAAGTTCCCACTGAGAAGGGTCAGATTGCAGCAGGGCTTGACAAAAGCAGCAACAATTTTATAACCAGTGGAGTTATAAAAGCAGAAAGCTCAATATCTTAGAGCTATATTTGGGCTGCTTCTTTCTTAGCCCTGAAAATCTTTATTGAAGGTGAACATCCCAGAGGTGATTAAAAACTTGCCTTTCTTTGAATTTTGGAATTGTCTGAGCTCTAACAATATTTGAGTTTGGCAAGCCTGGAGTCTCTTTCAGAAAGTTGCAGCAAAAATGAATTGGAAAATGTATCTGCACTTCTAATGGAGAAGAAGAGAAAAGATCTAATCACCTTTTGTTAAAACATCTCTACTAGAACTTCTTTACTGACATCCATAGAAAATCAGGAATATGTTTTACAGAATTAGTTTTGTACATGTATTAAAATATCTATTGAAATTCTAAGCATTTCATGGGATTCGTTCTATTCAGAAGTTCTGAAACGGGCAGGGTTTGTTTCAGCGTCTACAACCCTTTACCCCCACCAGCACTCATGTAGGGGACTGCTGGTTATTGTCCCTGAGTGATCTGACTGCTCTTCTAGCTGTTCTTTTCTCTGTGTGATTCCTACATATTCATTTACTTACTCAATCAGTCAAAAAATATTTACTGAGCATCTATTATGGGTCAGGGATACAGTAGAAAATAAAACAGACATTCTCCTCCTTTGTGAAGCTTATAATCTAGCAGGGATGACAATTACTGATTAACCAGAATTATTAAACATAAATTATAGGTATCACTATTGGAGAAGGAAATGGTAACCCATTTCAGTATTCTTGCCTGAAAAATCCCATGGACATAGGAGTTTGCATACTACAGTCCACTGGGTTGCAGGAGTCGGACATGACTTAGCAACTAAACCACCGTAGATATCATACTGAATTTCCAAACTAAAATGAAGTCACTTATGCCAGGAGCAAAATGGAGATGATCAATGCAGAAAACTTAATCTTACAGGAACTTAGAACTCTTTTCAGAAAACTTATAGGAATTTACATCTCTTCTCAGAAAACAGCAGAGAACATCAGCCAGTCCCCAAATGCCAATTCTGTTCATGCTGTCTCTGGACTTCCTTGTCCCCTGACTCACCCACCCTGAGCAAATAAGAAAAAAAAGACCACTAGGCAACCAATCAGTGGAAAAGGTCCACCAACTTTCATATTTATTCACACAAAAACCCCTCAGCCTACGAGCAGCCAAGACCTCATTGCTCTCACAGCATTTAGTTGCCTGGCTTTCAGGTCAAAAATCCTGCAATAAACTCATCCTTCTGTTTATTTCATTCTGTGTACAGAGTTTCGTTTTACACAAGATCATTTTACCAGTAAAGCTATTCATGCATAAAGTTAAGCAACTAAAGTTGCTTAGTCATGTCCAACTCTTTGTAATGCCATGGTCTGTAGCCCGCCAAGCTCCTCTGTCCATGGGACTCTCCAGGCAAGAATACTTGAGTAGGTTGCCATGGCCTCCTCCAGGGGATCTTCCTGACCCAGGGATTGAACTGGAGTCTCTTATTTATGTCTCCTGCATTGGCAGGCAGGTTCTTTACCACTAGTGCCACCTGCTGCTGCTGCTAAGTCACTTCAGTCGTGTCTGACTCTGTGCGACCCCACAGACGTCAGCCCACCAGGCTCCCCCGTCCCTGGGATTCTCCAGGCAAGAACACTGGAGTGGGTTGCCATTTCCCTCTCCAGTGCATGAAAGTGAAAAGTGAAAGTGAAGTTGCTCAGCCGTGTCCGACTCTTCACGACCTCATGGACTGCAGCCTACCAGGCTCCTCTGTCCATGGGATTTTCCAAGCAAGAGTACTGGAGTGGGGTGCCATTGCCCTCTCCTAGGAAGCCCCAAATCCATGGGTATCTACCTCTAAAAGATAATTTCACATTTTCTTACTCTGTGCTAATTATATTAAAGGAGTAATTTTTCTCAAGCCCTCAGGATCTCCATTGCCTTTAGCTCAAAATAATCCATATGCCAAAGTGACACATCTTTGGGAGGCCAGTTCTGTTGGGAGGGCCTAAATTTTACATTATGTGTATTTTATCACAATTTTTTTAAAAGCTAAGATGAAAAAGTTTATCACTTTTGATTATTTTAAATTCTTAGTAACACTTAGAAATCAAATAGAGTTTTCTTAACTTGGTAGAGGTTATACCAAAACTCTAGGGCAAGTATATACTTAATGAGACAAAAGTACGCATATTCCTCTTTAGGTAAGGAATAAAAGCAGAGTTCCAATATGGTTTAGCATAGTTTTAGAGGTTATAGTTAACTCTAAAACTAAAGAAAAAGAAATAGCAGGTGTAAGGATAGGCTGAGAAGAAATAAAAGTATTATTTACAGATGATATGATCATCAAACTAGAAAATACAAGTATATTAAAAACATAGAGTGAGTATTTGAGAATTGGAGAGTAGAGCAAAGTTAACAAATACAAACTTATCAATAAAAGTCAGCAGTATTTCTCACACCAGCAATAGTTAAGTAGAAAATGTAATTAAAAAAATAAGCAGAGCAACAAAATTATAAAATATCTGGCATTTCATTTAATAGGGATATTAAAAAACACTGTGGAGAATACCTTAAAACTCCAATAAAGAAAATAGAAGATTAACCACATAAATGGAAAGTCACTTCACTACGTTTGAAAATGACAACTTAATATTATAAAGATATCATTAATAGCAAAGTGAATATACAAACAGGACTGATACTGACGCTGAAGCTCCAATACTCTGGCCACCTGATGTGAAGAGCTGACTCACTGGAAAAGACCCTGATGCTAGGAAAGACTGAAGGCAGGAGGAGAAGGGGGCAGCAGAGGACGAGATGGCTGGATGGCATCACTGACTCAATGGATTTGAGTCTGAGCAATCTTTGAGAGATAGTGAAGGACAAGGAAGCCTGGTGTGCTGCAGTCCATGGGGTCGCAGAGAGCTGGACATGGCTTAGTGACTGAGCAACAGCAGCAACAATGAAATCTCAATGGAAATTCCAGTTGGAATTTTTTTTAAGAACTTAAACTTATTCCAAGTTTATATGTATATTCAAAAGTCCAAAATTGCTAAGTCAGCCTAAAATCAGAGGGATACATAGGGGAGGTTACCAAACAGAAAGACATACTACGAAGCGACAGTGATGAATATGTGCTAGTTCTGGTACAAGAAAAACATATAAAATCAATGGAATGGAATAGGAAACTCAGAGTCAGGAATCTGACATACAATAAAAATAGTATCACAAATCATTGAGAAAGGACATATTACTTAGTTCCTCATTTAAGAAAATAGCTGATTATGTGGAGAAATTAGGAGATTTTCTACCTAGTACCCTAATTCAAAGATAGACTCCAGATGGATTACAGACCTAAATATGAAAGGTAAAATATAAAGTTAATAGAAGAAAATATCTTTCTGATCTAGCAAAATAAATGATATATTTTATTACCTCAAAATTAATTATTATTTTTCAACAGAGGACAACATGGATAAAGTTGATAAATTAAAAATAAGATATTTTCAGTTTCTTAAGCTGACAAGGGTTTAATATTCAGAAAATATAACTCTTGCAAATCAATAAGATAAAGGAAATCAGCTCAATAGGCCAAATGGCCAGAAATATGAACAAGCAGTTTATAAAAGAAAAAAACTGAAAAGGCTAACATGCATGGAAGAGATTTCCAATTCACTGAAAATAAGAGAAATGAAAAATACAACAATGGATTCTTACCCTGGTAGATTAACAAGGGTAACAAGTCGAAAACTGAATAATGCAAAATGTTTGTAGGAATACGCACTTCTAATAGGAGTGCAGACTATTGCTATTCTAGAGAGCAATCTGGAATCACTTAGCCAAATAAAATAAACACATACCTAGAATCCAGAAATTCTCAGAGAATAATAAAAATACTGGGAGAAATAGTTAACTATATATATAAAATATAGGGCTTCCCTGGTGACTCAGTGGTAAAGAATCCACCTGCCATGCAGGAGACGCGGATTCAATCCCTGGGTCAGGAATATCCCATGGAGAAGGAAATGGCAACCCACTCCAGTATTCTTGCCTGGGAAATGCCATGGACAGAGGAGTCTGGTGGCTTACAGTCCACGGGGTCGCCAAAGAGTCAGACATGACTAAGCAACTTGCTCAGTCATGTCCGACTCTTTGGCGACCCCGTGGACTGCAGCACACCAGGCTTCCCCGTCCTTCACTGTCTCCTGGAGTTTGTGCAAACTCATGTCCATTGAGTCGGTGATGTCATCCAACCACCTCATCCTCTGCTGTCCCCTTCTCCTCATACAAAATACATAAACATATTTACATTAATAAATATTAATATCAATATTGATTAATATTAGTATTATATAAATATATTTATCCAACAAAGAACTAATATATAAATATATTAAAAATCTTTTAATGACAAAACAGTTACAAAAAAGAAAGGACTTAAATGAACATTTCACCAAGAAATATATACAAATGGCCAATAAGCAATGAAAACATTCTCAATCTCTTTAGTTATTAGGGAAATGCAAATTAAAACAAAATAGGTTACCATTTCATATCCACTAGAATGGCTAAAATTTCAATGACAGTGGAAAATATTAACAAGAGCGTGAACATTGGAAAAGCATATATTTCTGGTACAATTGTAAAATGATACAAACATTTTAGAAAATTGTCAGCTTCTTATAGAGTTAAACATACACCTGCTGTAAACTTAGTAATTTCACTCCTAGGTATTCATGCAAAAAATTTGAAAATACATCTACAAAAAAGACTAGTACAAGAATGTTTACAGCAATGTTATTCATAACAGGTAATACACTGAAAACAATACAAATGCCCATCAACAGAAAGGTAGACACTTGTGCCTCCTCTATTTCCCTAAGGATTGAGGAGTATCAGAGAAAAGAGGGGATTGAAACTAAGGGACACTGTAGGGACCTCCTGGGTACAAAAGCCCCTCTGTGTCCCCTGTTTCTTGTTTGTAGAAAAAGGCTTTGGTCTCCCAGGCCTTCCCTGAGTTCCAAAGAACAGACTCAAGCAGTTACTAATTAGGGAAGTGAGGGAGTGCAGAAGCAAAGGAAAACCAGTCAAGAAACAATAGTTCAGTAAGAGAGAATCCTAGTTCCTCCTTAAGGAATATACATAACATTCTGATGCACATTTTTGAGTCTTATGCAGAAACTAAGACCCCTGCCCAGGTAGAGGATGGTGATCACATGCTGACCACAAGCACACAGACCCCAGACTGGCTGGAACCAGAAGGTTGACGATTAAGATTCCCAAACATCACCCTGTTACCTCTCCACCAACCAATCAGAAGAAAATCATACCTCTTGCAGCCCTCCCCCTTAAATGTTGCCTTTAAAACCCCTTCCCTGAAAGCCATCACCGCAACCTGGTGTCAGCAGATTGGCTTTGCTGCAAGGCAGGGAACAGACCCTAGTTAAGTTGCATAACACAACTGATACACACAGCAACTGAATGAGTCCCAAAAACATGTTGAACAAAAGAAGCCAGATACAGTGAACTAAGTACTGCATGACTCCATGTGTATGATGTTCAAACACAGGCAAAGCAATCAATGGTGATGGAAAACACAACACTCTACATGTAAAACTGTACCCTGTACTGTACAAGGTCCATAAGGTAGAAAGAAAAGGGTACACCAAGAATACCAGGCCTGTTTTGCAGAACACCAGGGAAGCCCACAGCTATAGAAGCAACTTGCTAACAGCACCCTGACTAAGCATAACACAAATGAGACTAGGATGTCTGCTAGTGAACTTGAGACTTCATAAACTGAAAACCCACCATGTGTTACAGAAGGAATCCCTTCCCCCAACCCCAAATTTGCACATGTGACCTATGAAGAGGCATGAAGAGCAGTCATGTCTGCCTGTGCAGAGCACTTTTCAAACTTACATGGAAATTCACGCTTACTTTCCACCAATCGTTCTCAAATCCCCCTCCCCATCTTGCTCCCTCTTCCAAGATTAATACCCTGCTTGGTAGCCAATCAATGAGGGAGACAGATCTGAGCATTGCCTCCTGTCTCCTTGCTTGGCCACCCAGAAATAAAGTCTTTTCTTCCTGCAGAAGGCTATTGCCTCAGTATTTGATCTTTCCACTGTGAGGGAAGCAACCAGACCCCTTAGTTGGTTGAGAGCTGATGTGCTGGGAGCATGAAGGAACTTTCTGGGGTGACAGAAATATTTTTTATTCTGATCGAGATGACAATTATGTAGTATAAGTATTTGTCAAAACAATGAATTATGTACTTAAGATCTGTACATTTCACTTTCTGTAAAAAAAAAAAAAAACAAACAGAAATCATCTCCATAAAAAACATTGGAATGATATTACCAAGAGAAGGAAGAAGAGACATGAACAAGTAAAAGGTGTAAACATTCACCTTGCGGGGGCGGGGGGGGCGGGCACAGGGGGAGAGGGGTACCGGGAATGCAATGATGAGAAGAATCAAAGTAGACACACAAAAAAATCACAGATCTCACTGACGAAAGCAATGTTCCTTAGGAGATTAACAGAAATTAAACTCTCCTATTTCATTTGGCTTCATAAAACATTTTCTGAAGCCTATAAGATGAATCTTGACCACAGTTAACTTTTTTTGGAAACAAACAAGTCTTCAGTGATTTTTCTCTTTTGTGCATGTAACTCAAATTTTTCTTAAATATCCAGAACCAGAAATGAAACCTGAAAATTGCTTTATGTTATTCTGGTTGTTGTTTATGAAGAATTAACATAATACTTTAAAATAAATTTTGAATTAAAATTCATCAGGCAGCCTTGTTAAAACCTCCTACAAGTATCCTGATATAACTGCAACATTGCCTTGAGAAGGCTACAATGCCCTCTATGTTTTATCTTAAGATCATCCTTTATTCAGGTAATTGCAAGAAAAATTCAGCAAGCATTAGGCAAAGTACTATAGTAAGGCTTTGAATTCCACAGTTCCTTTTAAATTGGCCTGTTTTGTAATTATTTTTGCATTCTGATATTTTGTCTTTTTCTATTCCCTCTTTATTAAATCCTGCATTCACCTTTCAAGAACTCATCTCACATATGTTACATTCAGATTTGCCAATGCACTAAGACAAACAATATAAGGCTTTTCATCAAAATCTCTCCCAATCCTGTGTTCAGTCACTGGTAAATCTAACAAATATTTTAGCTGAAATGATTCATGTTTAGTCTTGGACAAAGGAGTAAAACATTATTTTCCAGCATACAAAAAAACTCCTATCCCATATCTCCTTTTAAAAAATGGTCTTCTTTTACTTACTAGTATTAAAAAATGAATAACATAAGGCTTCCTGGTGACTCAGTGGTAAAGAATCCACCTGCCAATGCAGGAGACACAGGTTCGATCCCTGATCCAGGAAGATCCCACATGTTGCAGAGCTACTAAACCTGTGCGCCACAACTGCTGAGCATGTGCTCTAGAGCCCAGGAGCTGCAGCTACTGAGCCCGTAAGCCACAAGAGAAGCCGCCACAAGAAGAAGCTCCTGCGCCGTAACCAGAGAGCAGCCCCTCCTCTCCGCGACTAGAGAAAAGCCTGCACAGCAAGGCAGACCCAGCACAGCCAAAACTAATTTTAAAAAATGAATAACATACATTTCTCACATTTCATAAAACTAGTGGCAAGTTTTTAACAGAAAAAGTTTGCATAAAGAATATGACTTATTAAAAATTCTCAAAGTTAAAGATTCTCTGAATATAACAAAACAGAAAAAAAACAGATATAAAAAACAAACTAGTGGTTACTGGTCGGGGGAGGGACAAAATTGGGCTGGGGATTAAGAAATACAAACTATTGTGTATAAAATAAATGAGCTACAAGGATATATTGTACAGCACAGGGAATATAGCCAATATTTTATAACAACTTTAAATGGAGTATAATCTATAAAAATCTTGAATCACTATGTTGGACACTTCAAACTAATACAATATTGTAAATCAACTATACTTCAAAAAAAACTCTTTCTAAAAGTTGGAGATTTTCTGCAAATCTCTATTTTGTTGGAGAGGAAAAAAAAAAAAAAAAACATTGCTTTCCAGTTTGGGTCAAAGGCATATGAACTGTAGGAGGACAGGGCAGTATCTTTTCAGTTCAGCATTGGTACTCCTGTTTGGCATTATGCCTAGCACATAGTAGGTGCCTATTAATATATGTGTTGAATGAATGAAAGGAACAGTTGCTCTTAACCAAATGAAGTATCATGAAACGTTGGGGCGCCATCATTTATTACAAGCTATGTCCAAAGCAATTAGTCCTGATAATAAAGAAATCTTTCTTCTGATAGCTCAGTTGGTAAAGAATCCACCTGCAATGCAGGAGACCCCGGTTTGATTCCTGGGTCGGGAAGAACTGCTGGGAAAGGGATAGGCTACCCACTCCAGTATTCTTGGACTTCCCTTGTGGCTTAGCTGGTAAAGAATCCGCCTGCAATGCAGGAGACCTGGCTTTGATCCTTGGGTTAGGAAGATCCCCTGGAGAAGGGAAAGACTACCCACTCCAGTATTCTGGCCCGGAGACTGTATTAGTCCATGGGATCTCAGAGAGTCAGACACGACTGAGTGACTCACTTCTTCTAAAAACCAAATTGTTTTAATACTTTTTATCTTGACATACTTTTAGATTTATAGAAAAGTTACAAAGATAGTACATAGAGTTCCTGCATACCCTCACTTTCCCCTAATATTAATATCCTGCATAATCAAGTTATATTTACAAAATGAAGAAATTAAATTGGTACGATTCTATTAACTAAACTATAGACTGTATTTGGTTTTATGGATTTTTCCACTAATGTTCTCTGTTTTTTTTCCTCCAAGATCCAGTCCAAGATTCCATCTTGCCTAAGCCTGACTATTTGGGAAAGGTAGTATATGTCAGGTTTCTTCACTGTAACATCACTGCTTTTCCTTTCTATACCCTGTTTCTTAAAAGCAAGGTGCTAAATCAAACTCACAATCAGAAGGAGAAGAATTAAGCTCCACCTCCTGGCAGAATTTGTGAATATATGTCAAAAACATTAATGCAATTAATACATGTAATTAAATATCTTTGGGAAAATACTTGCAAGCTATGCAAATACCCTGTTTTTCCTTAAAGTTTCACCCACTAATTTTAGCATTCATCAGTGGATCTTGCCTGTAACAACTACTATTGTGGTGCAAAGAACACTTTTCTCAAGTGTTTATATAAATGTTATAGCAAAAAAAAAAAAAAAAAGTTATAGCTAATTGAAAATTACTCCTATAATGTCACTTTTACTCTAATAGACACTGTTGGTTGCCTGTCCCTTCCTGCCTGCTAACAGGACTCTAGCTTCAGAGCCTCTCTGTCATTTCCCTTGCAACAAACATTTTATTTAGAAATTGACCCATGACAGAATTTAGGACAAGGAGACATAAGAATAAGTCTTGTCAGGAAGTTTCCAGCAGATTCTCCTTCACTCTCAAAAAGAGACACAAGAAAGGGATGCCCTGTCTTTTCTTATGCTGTAGGCATAGCTATGTGGAAATATAGAGCTTGGAGCTGCTACAGTCATCTTGTGGCCATGAGGAGATAAACCTGAAAATGAAAGTAAACACACTGAAGATGGTGAAGTGGAAAGATGGAAAGCCTGGTCTTGATGTTTTTGACTTGTTGAACTAATCAATTCTGGATCCACTCTAACTCTGGATTTAGTTTTGTGAAAGAATAAATCCCCCTATTATGCAAGCAATGTTGAGTGTTACTTGCAGCTGAAAGCACCCTGATGCACTTCTTTTCAAGAGGCCTTTTGAGAAGTGGAGAAAGAGTTACAATTCTAGATTTATAGCTCCCAGTTAGAAATTGTACACAACCCTGGACAACATGCACATGGGTGTGTGCCCTGCATGTAAACCTCACTGGGGCATGTGTCACAACAGGGGGGAAAAAGGGATTGAGAAAAGTAGCTGTGTGAAAACATACCTGGTCACAGTGATAACTTCTAAGAATCAGCCTCAACGCTAAAGATAAGTTCAAAATCATTCTAGGAAATTTGGCCAAGTAGAAACTTTTGCTACCCTCTGCTTCTCATTCTTTTGGCTCTCAGTATTTTTTCTTTCAAAATATTAAAAATTAAAAAAACTAGTTCAGTTAAGTCTCTCAGTCATGTCCGACTCTTTGTGACCCCATGAATCGCAGCACGCCAGGCCTCCCTGTCCATCACCAACTCCCGGAGTTTACTCAAACTCATGTCCATTGAGTTGGTGATGCCATCCAGCCATCTCATCCTCTGTTGTCCCCTTCTCCTCCTGTCTTCAATCTTTCCCAGCATCAGGGTCTTTTCCAATGAGTCAACTCTTCGCATGAGGTAGCCAAAGTATTGGAGTTTCAGCTTCAGCATCAGTCCTTCCAATGAACACCCAGGACTGATCTCCCCTAGGATGGACTGGTTGGATCTCCTCGCAGTCTAGTACAAAAAGTTAAAATAGAACTAGGATTATTTTAACAGGAAGTCAGTAATTGAAACAATAAGATGCAATATGTGACCATCCTTTTCTTACTTATCCATGTATTTAACAACTGCTATGAATCTGTTATCATACAGGTACACTGAGTCCCTCAGGCTGTCTTAATTCACTAAGTGATTGATCTTATCTATGCCTTGATTAAATAGTTATAAGCACTACCTAATTCCCTTCTGAAAGTCAAATTACAATTACTACTTTCATTTCACTTCAAAAGGACTATTTTTTAAAGCCTTAGTAGGTTATTTAAATACATTAAATGCTCACCACTAGTCAATACATATCATGGCTTTCCTGTTCCTAATTCTTTATAATTGTGATGTTTCATTCAGTTGTCCATATTTCATCATCAATTTTTTTTTCCAGGAAGAGCTCATTAATACCCTGAGACTGTGCATAATGGAAAAGTCTTTCTGTTATTCTTATTTGGGAAAATAATTTGGCTGGGTATAAAATTCTTAACTTGGAACTCTTTGTAGAAACCTCTGCACTTTTCTTCTGGCATTTAATATTGCTGTGAACAAGTCTGAGGTCAGTCTGATATTTTCTCCCTGTAGATGTTTTTCTTTGCTTGGTTGGCAAACCAAAACAGTGTCAAAGCACTTTCATCTGAATTTCCTGATTTCTACTTTTTGCTTTCATTGAAAGAAGGAAACTAGCTAGCTCTTTAGGAAATTATTAGTTGTTTAGGAAACTGTCAGTGAAAGAGAATGCCAGAATAAGTATTGCTCAACATACATATGGATTCTTTAAAGCATGGTCACCATAATTCTCATCCTTTAAACTAGTTGAATAGTCTTTTATTCCTCTTTGAGGCAGTCAAGGAAGAGATTAAAGTGGAGTTGCTTTCCTGGTCTCCTCCCTCTGAGAGAGTAATTAGTACCTCTTTGGCACAGAGATGATTTCATCCAGGGATATGACAACATTTCCACTTGCTTCCTCATCCTAATCTCCAGTTCTTGCTCACAGCTATGCCAAACTTTTTCAGTGTAGTTTTTGAGAAGTGAGTCATGGAGCCACTGAATTAACTGGTGTTGTTCCAAGCCCACTGTGAAGTCTAGCAGTGGACAGAATCATATGACTCCAAAATAGATAATTCAGACATTAGGCCATTGTGGTGTCTGTCCAAAGTGAAAATGTCTAAGAAAGTCCACAATCTCAGTTTATTCTTGGTCTTTCTTGAACTCCCTGTAACACACTTGACAATATATTCTTGTTCTCTTTGTGCCAAATAACATAAATACATAGAGCACTAATTACTTCCATTCACATGAGCTAAGCAATTGGAAGTTTTTTCCTAAGACCTTCAGACAATCATACAGATTGCATTTCAGTTCTAAGCCTATCCATTCACTACTTCTACATCTTCCTATCATTTATCTGCAAAAAGTAAAGCAAACTTTGTCCTCTTTTTTTGTATCTGGTTATCCCCCTCCACAACACTCAGGTGCCTTCAGTCCTGCCCTGAATTGAAGAAGCAAGGGGGTTATCTAACTGGTAGGGATCAGGGGACCTGAAGACTCACTAAATCACTCACTCACTCATGAAGTATATATTTATTAAATGCCTACAAAGCATTGTGCTAAGTATTGTAAGAAAATAAAAATGGTTCAGATCCAGGGCTTATCCTGAAGGAGTTTACTGTCTACCAGTAGAGATAAAACATTCACGTAAATAAATATTATAATGCCAGGAGACAGTATGATGCAATCCTCAGAGAAAGAGAGCCATCATAAGAAAGGTAAAGGAAGCTATTGAGTACTAACTGTGAGGATCTGAGAAAGTTTCATAAAGAAGGTAGCATGTGAGAATAAGTAGGCTTTAAACCTTGGAAAGAGAAGGAAGAACATTTAAGCTCAGCTGCAAGCCTGAGCAAAGGCATAGTGGTAGGACAGAGCATCAGAGCATACAGCATCTCCAGACAGTTTAGTACAGTGCAAAGACTCCTAGACAAAACCATGGGAAATGCCCCAGTTTTTCTAGCCTTTAGTTCTGTTACTTACATCATTTAACTTTTCTGAGTTTTTTTTCCCTTCTCTAAAGTGGGAAAGACAGCTACCATTCAAACTTGCATGATATTGTGCAAAATAAAGAGGATAATGAAGAAATGAAAAGTTTAGGATTTCAGATAAACTCATGTCCCCTTTTCTCAAGACTCTTCTCCCCATTTGCCCTGAATTTCTACCTCATGAGTTCTCTTCACATTTTTCCTCACCTTGCCTTCATAACCCCATCCTCTCCCATCGAAAAAAATAATACAAGTCTGATAAAATAGTCATCCCTGCTTCTTCCAGGCCTAAGTGTAGGTGGAATTGTTTCCCTTCTGAAGATGGCTCCAGACTGAAACCCTTACTAAGACTCTCCACAGAATTTACACCCTTTGATGAGTCCCACTGAGAAATAGAAGCCTTCCAAATTCCAGGACATTGGAGTTGGTATTTTTGGCTCCTCTTTCAGTGCCATTTCACTGCATTAGATATGTAGATGAAATGAGCTAATCAAGGGTGAAAGTCAAATATACATACAGATCCTCAAATTGTTTCTTCTGATAATCACGGCAGATTTCCTTGAACCTTGGGTTATAAATTATAAGCAGTTATGTTTGTGTAATGAAACTCCTTCTAATACAAGCCTATAATCATAGCAGAGCTAAAAATATATAAACATTCATGCACATTATAACAGTTACATTGTTGATCTTGATCATTTAAAATTATGCATCAAGAGAGGAATGTCTTCCTATTGTTACTGGGTCCAAAATCTGGGTACAGCTAAAGGACCCTCACAGTAACGGGGCTTATACTTTTCATCCTTGTATTCCCAGTGACTGATGCAGCACCCAGAACATACTAGATGCTCAATAAATATTCCTGGGGCAAATTAATGAATGAATGAAAACTACATCTCAAATCCTGACTCCAGCCCCAAATTCCAACACAAAGCATATTAGATTGGTACCTTAAACTCAACAGTTTACAAACCAAATTCATCATCTTCTTCCTCAAAAAACATCTCCTTTTCATGATTTTCTATTTCTATTAATGGTACCACCATTCTCTGAGTCATATAAGCTCAAAGCTGCATTGTTTCCTCTTATACTCAGCTCCTTCCTGACAGTTAGTGTTATAGCCACGCTTTCCGGGAAACAAACTCACTCAGAAGGACAATGCAGATAGTGGAGTGCAGTTTATTACACCGGCGGGCCCAAGGCAGAGTCTCCTCTTAGCCAAGGATCCCGACCAGCATTTGTGAAAATCTTTTATACCCCATGTGTACGATGTGTACGTGTCCAAACCCACCACCCCAATTCCCTTGAGACTTACATAAACAAAGGAAGGGTAAATACAACTACAATAACCCCATCATTCACGTGTTATGTGTTCAAACAGTCAATAATCAATAAGCCTGCAGTTACATTCCAAATAGTTAATAACCGATAAGCCTGTGCTTACATTCTGATAGATAGTGTCCGGAGGCAGGGGTGATTAGTGTCTGTTTTCTCTTAGGTGATGAGTAACCTGGATATGATCTTCAAGGTTCCCCTGTCCGGAGGGGGTCTTATCCTTCCATTGTCGTTCCCACAGGCACTAAGCAGAGAGTTCAGAGTCCACTGGAGAGGTGGCCGAGCACGATCAGCACAGACAGGCCTGAGATGGAGTCCAGGCCCTATGAATTCCTTCTTCATTAGCAATTCCTATTGATGAGTTTTTTAGGATAATTCTGACATCTATTTCTACTTTAAAAAAAAGTCTTTATTGATTTTGTTATTGCTTCTGTTTTATGTTTTGGTCCTTTGGCCACAAGCCATGTGGCATCCTAGCTCCCCAACCAGAAATTGAACCTGCACCCTCTGTATTGGAAGGAAAAGTCTTAACCACTGGACTGCCAGGGAAGTCTCTGTTCTTTCTTTTTTCATTTATCTCCCTGTGGACCACCTAAGGCCATGGAACAGTTTATCTTCCTGTGGCTAGGATCATTTTGCTCCCTAGAGGGTAAGAGGACATTTTCTTAGTCAGATGAACTCTCTAAACACTTTAACCTGGCACTATGGATCCCCCATGATCACATCCAGAATTACCTTTCCAGCCCTACGTTGTACAAGTCCATCACATACACCTTATGTCCCGATTCAACAGGGTTACTACTTCTCAACTTCTTCAGACCCTACACCTTTTCCCTATCCCAAAGAGTCTATGTATCCTTGATGTCCAGCTCAAATATTTCTTCATCCATAAGTCCTCATTTGCCTCCATCAGAATAAGTAACCCCTGTACAACCTTCCAGACCACTTAATTCAAGTCTCTTTTATGAAACCTTTACCACATTTGACTTTACCTTTTTAGAAGTTGCTGCTCTTGCTTTCATCATCCTCACTAGTTTGTAAATTCATCTACTTGTTCAAAAATACGTATGGAGTTCCTGCTGTGCTCATGGGGGTGGAATGGACACTTAGGAGTTAATATAACGAAGATAGTCATAGTCGCTGCCCTGGTGAAGCTTCCTTTGCAGCAAAAGAAATACAAGTGTTCAGGGAGCAGGAAAGAGCCAGAGTGGCTAAGGAGGGAACATAGATGGGGCAAGGTCAGGGATGTGGACAGGGTTAGCCTATAAGAGGTCTTTTGGGTCACGATAAGGAACGGAGTAATCTAAGTGTGAAGAAGACACTGGGCTTTATGCAAAGGAAAGAGATGCTGGATTTGGATTTGGTAGAGGTCTCGCTGCCTGCTGTGTGGAGAATGGATTGTAGGAAGACCAATTTCAGAAGCTATTCCCATACCTAGGGCAAATAATGATAGTGTTTTGTTACGAGGGCTAAGTTTTGGAAATAAAGTCCATGGGACTTGTTGCGGTATTGAATGTAGAAGGAGACAGAAAGAGGAAGTAAGAGTGACTTCTAGCTCTCTGACATGAGCAACTACATTTCCATTTAGTTGGAAGTGAAAAATGTTGGGACAGCAGGTTTAGAAGGGTGATGAGTAGATAAGAGAGGCTTGAACATGTTTGAATGCTGATGGAAATAATCCAGTGGAGAGAAAATGATTGAAGATACAGGACAAAGAAGAAATCAATCTGAATGGGCCTCAGGATCACAAAGTCTGGTGACAATATAGGTGTTGGGGGGGGGGGGTGGCGGAGCTCAATGGCCCTAAGTAAATAAGACCTCCAACAATGGACCCCAACTAGTTAGGATGGAGGAACACTAGATTACACGTGCGTGAATGAATGGATGAACAAATGAATGAATGAGTCTGTTCAATGACCACAATTCTCTACCCTAATCTTCATATCTTTCAGCAGCAACATTTAAAAAAAAAAAATCATAGAACATTTTTATAACTTAACTACAAATACTTTTTTCATTTCTGCATTTTATAAATTTTCTACAGTGAACTTATGCTATCTTTGTATTTAAAAAGAAAACGAATAAATGAATAAACTTTTTAGATAAATATCTTGGGCTCACAGACATATCCAAGTTCTGGGCAATTTTTCAGGGGGAAGGAGGAGACTAGCACAGTCAACATCATAGTGTTACTCAAGGCATTTGCTCCGTCTACTCACCTGGTCTCATGTCCTTGTCTATTCAGAGCATATACATCCCCCCAAGTCAGCTGCTCAGGTCCCAGCCACCATCTCCCACCTGCAGAAGCCAACATTCCTCTGAGAAAGCTCCTCTACACACACTGAGAGTCTAGTCAAAGCACCCACCACCATTTCTCAAGTCACTATACATAGTTTTTAAATTTTTATTGTGTGTATGTGTGTGTGTGTGTGTTCTGTCATTCAATCATGTCCAACTCTCTGTGACCCCGTGGACTGTAGCCCACCAGGCTCCTCTATCCATGGGATTTCCCAGGCAAGAATATTAGAGTGGGTTGCCATTTCCTTCTCCAGGGGATCTTCCTGACCCAGGGATTGAACCTGTGTCTCCTGCGTCTCCTGCATTGGCAGGCGGATTCTTTACCATTGAACCACTATTATTGTTTAAAATAGGTATTATATTAATACATTTTAAAATTCAAAAGTCCAGACAGTATATAGTGAAAGCTTATACCCCTGTTCCCCAGATACCCAGCTCCCCTCCCTAGAGGAAACAAATGTTAGCCATTTCTTATCTAGCCTCCTAGAGATAAATTATGAAATAATACTTTTTTACAAAGTGATAAACTCAGAGTCGGAGTGAACATAACTATTATAAGTGCTCTTTTCACAAAATACTTTCGCTACAATGACTGACAGTCACTCATGCATAATCCAGTCATCATTTATCGAGGGCCTACCGTGTCCTATGCCAGGCACACCCTTCACATGGTCTTTTATCCTATTGTATGAGGTAGATGTTTTATTTTTCTCAATTCACAGAGAGTAGCTAATAATTTGTCAGAGGGCCTCATGCTTACGGGGCCCTTACTATATTGTGGGCACTGTTCTACGCATTCCATTTTCACTCACTCAACAAAATACATATTTCACATCTGCTATGTGCTAAGCAACAGAGCAGCGGCAAAACAGACAAAATCTCTGGCTTTCTGGAGCCTAGACTGGAGAAGGCAAACACTTGAGAACACTTATGACCAAACAAGGAAGCTAAAGTCAGTGAGATTGTGAAAGGTACCTAAATGGAAAAATGGTGATATGAAGTTCTCAATCATCCTTGCAGCAAATATATGCAGGAGAGGCTGTTGTTACCTTCTATTTACAAGTAAAATAATTTGAGAGAGAGGTTAAGTATCTTGCCCAAGTTTTACGGAGCTTAAGTAGATGAACAATGGATGCACCAAGCTGCGAAGAGGATAGAGACCCCACCCATTTTATCTTTATCAGCACCCCACCCCCAGCTTTGGAATGAGTAACTTATATTTTCTCTGTCTCCTGTATACAGCCCTGGAAAGCAGCCTCAGAGCCCCAGCTCCTACCAAGTCTATACCACACAGCCATATGATCACCCCAGTCACTGCTCTGTGAAACTCCACAGCCACCAAAGTAGAGGAAGGACAGAGTTGCTGAGTGATTGGCCAATGACAAACAGAGAGAACTATCATTTATCCTGAAGACAGTCCTGGGAAACAGGCATTATTATCCCAGCAGGGACACCAAAGCTTTACAGATGAGCAACATCATACAGGTAACAAAAGCTGAGGCGGGATTCCAACCCACATCACCCCAGTTCCTAAAGCTAAGGGAGATGATG
The DNA here is from genome assembly GCF_033118175.1 of Dama dama. Classification (NCBI taxonomy): domain Eukaryota; kingdom Metazoa; phylum Chordata; class Mammalia; order Artiodactyla; family Cervidae; genus Dama; species Dama dama. The sequence continues at coordinate 30,647,705 of NC_083701.1, forward strand.
ACCCCAATGTGGACCATGGCTCCAGACTTGAAGATGCCTTTTCAGAGTCACATCTTCTGAGGGCAGGCACATCAGATGGCCCAGGGTCCAGGTGCCTGACCAGCAAGGTCTTGGAGAGAAAGGAATAGGTGTGTGTTGAAAGAAAGTACTTATGAAATCACTTCTGAAGAAAGAAACAAAAAGACTCTTCATAAGAAACCAGCCTCAAAAGAAGCAGTGTGAAGAGGTTGTCTGAAAGGAGAGATGGACTTGAGTCTTAAGTATTTTTCCACTCCCTGAACAATTTATTGGGCTCCCCTCCCCACCCCACCCTCCCCTTATGATTAATAGAACTTCAAGAGCTGTTCAGTCTCTAGGTCATTTTGCTTTAGGAAGCTTTGATTTGAAAAATGAGACAAGTACTTTCAGAGCTGTCATCAATAGGAAATTAGGAGATAAAAAGAAATCTATTGAAATGGCTTTTAAATATGTACAAGGAGAGCCATAGGGTCTCAGCCACGTTTCTCTCCTCTGTCCCTCTTGCCCAGACCTGTCACATCAGAATAACGAACCCAAACTGTGCCACCATCAGCAGATGCAGAAGACAACTGCTGAAGGCACTGTGGCCAATGTAGTCTGAGCAGCTGCCTCTCAAGAGCTTAGGTTTTTAGGGATGTGCTTCCATAAAGTGGTTTTGGCATGGTTCCTCTGAAGCAGGACGTGAGACAAGATGACTGGAGAGCTACAGGCACAGGGAGATGACAGTCTGACTCAACAGCAGCCTTTAAGTGTAGTTCTATGTGGCTATTTCTCTTGCTTTCAAGCATCCAAGTTCAGAACCAAATCTGAGGATCAAGCACAACACTCAAGGCCCCTGCAGTCCACAACTGTGTGGTCTTTCGTGGACAGAGCTTAAGGGTATGAGTTCCAATATCAAACTGGTTTCAAATACTGGCTCTACAGCTTACTACCTATGTGACTTTGAGTATCGTATTTAATCTCTCTGAGTCTCAGTTCCCTATCCCTCAAAATGAAGATCAGAATAGCACCTGCCTTGAAGGACTTTTTTAAGGATTAAGTTAAATAATGTACACATATTTCTTTGCACACAGGAAGAACTCTATAAGACAGCTGTAGTTATTGGGGGGAAAGTCTTTAAGGGAGTATGAATTGGTGCAGCCTCTTTGGATACAATTTGTCAAATGTTTAGAAATTTTAAATGCAGACTCCCTGTGACCTAGTGATTCCAATTCTAGGACACTTATTAGAACAAGTGTATAAATATAGGAGGTGCTTCTCAGGTGGCACTAGTGGTGAAGAATCTGCCTGCCAGTGCAGAAGACACAAGAGACGCGGGTTCAATCACTAGGTCAGAAAGATGCCCTGAAGGAGGGCATGGCAACCCACTCAAGTATTCTTGCCTGGAGAATCCCATGGACAAAGGAGCCTGGCAGGCTACAGTCCATAGCGTCTCAAAGAGTCGGACATGACTGAAGTGACTTAGCACTCATGCACACATAGATATACTGAAGGATATTTGCAGGCAAACTTAGTAATTTGAACAACGGTGAAGTAAGTGTGCATCCATAGAGGAATGGTTAAGTGAATTATAATTCACCTATGCAAAGGTATGTATCATTCAGTGAGTAACAAGGATAAACTGTTTCAACAAAGTTAAAGGTCCACAGAATATTATTCTGTGCACAGAAGTAGGATGGGAGGCAGTATATTTGATATGAATTCATTTATATGAAATATGCAGATACATATTTATATTTGCATTTAAAAGATCGGAACAATCTACGTTAAACACTAGCTGTCATCTGCTCTAGGAAACTGGACAGGCTGGGGCTTGGGGGGAGCAGTCGTTCACTCTTTACTGTATGTGCTTCTCTATTAGTTGACTGTTGACAAGAAAGAGATATTTTATCATTTTTAAAAGAGCTCATACTTTTGAGCTTAGCCACTCATAGAAAGAGAAAAATTAAGCAAATCAGTTACAGACGCACTGGCAACTGAAACTTCAAGCATGTAATTATGTGGCTCACTTTAGCCATCCCAACTGAACAAAATTCAAAGTAAAAAATGATACAGTTATGAAAAGTTTACTTGGGGATACACAGTGTACATTTGATCTCAAACTGTTTGACTGAATATACACTTTGTTTTTGTCTTTACCAATGCAACCACATAGCCTTATTTTCTTTTCTAACTGATGAATTCCCTTACAAGCCTGCATAACGGCCTGAGAGGTGCTTCCACATGGGTGTTTCAGTGTACTTAAACATCTGAAAATAAACGTATCATCTTCCCCAAAATATCTTATTTTTCGTAAGGAGAGTCCCATTCTCCCCCACTGCCCAGGCTTGAAACCCTAACTTTAGTTGGTGTGCCCTCTGTCTTACTCCCTCAGCAGGCTGATGGGCAAGTACTTGATGGTTCTTCATCTGTGGTCTCTCTGACATTGCCTCCTTCTTTTCCATTCCCAAGGCCAGTCCCTAAATGCAGGCTCCACCTCAGTGTCACCTTGTATCTTCATGACAGCAGCTATAATATTGTGTCTATTGTCCCAACACACTCCTCACTGAAAACACAACCCCTGATAGTCCATAAACTCCACAAAAGAAGGATTCATGTTTTATTCATCCTAGTATGGAGTGTCCTGCCTAGGGACCAGTGGGTGCTACATTAATATTTTTTCAGTGAACAAATAGATGGAAAGAAGTAACTGATTTAGTAAGTAATTTCTAGCAGAGTCTCCTTTCCCCAGCTCCTCATCCCCCAGCCATTTTCTTCAGTAGTTCTCCTTAGCTGATGATTCAATAACATCATCATCATTGGTAATTTGCCTCTTCTCAGATGAGAGCACAACCCTTTCAAATCCAGTCATGAATGTGATTTAAAGGGCTTTATTTGATATATTCAATGGTTTTCAAAGAAAACTTTAAAAATTCAAAGCTATAGAAACCGAAAAACTCCAACTGGGCTTAAACTTCCATTGAAACTCTTACAAAACAGTAGAGATGAGCATTTATGAATCATTAGAGGGTTAAAGACCTAGTTCCTTAATTATCGATCCTTAAAATATTATTTTATGATGGGAATGCACATGCATTAAGAACAGACTGTAACTTATAAATCACTTCTAAATAGCTCTACGCCTGTGATGTTCAGCTTATTAGGAGTTGTTAATATTCCATTACTCAGAGATCATTAGCACACTCTGCTAGCAGTATAGATCACATAATAGCAAGTGACAAGGGGAGAACATGAAGTACCCTAATTATGATTTCCTTTAAAAAAAAAGGGGGGGGGGTCTGTCATGACCTCCCCAGAGTGTGAACTCTACCTGGCAAAGTCTGAGAATGCTAAACTTTCCTCCATGAAGTGGGCTACTATGGGGGGAGGGGAAGATTACCTAAAGAGAAAACTAGTTGACATTTCTTGCTGCTTTCTACATGCCAGGCATAGTTGTAAATCTCACATACACACACACACACACACACACACACACACAAAAACGTTATGAGGTAGGTACTGTTATCCCTGTTTACGAATAAGGGGGGCTTCCTCAGTGGCTCAGTGGTAAAGAATCCTCCTGCCACTGCAGGAGACACAGGAGTTGTGGGTTCAATCCCTGGGTCGGGAAGATTCCCTGGAGGAGGGAATGGCAAAGCAGTCTAGTTTTCTTGCCTGGAGAATCCCATGGACAGAGGAGCCTGATAGGCTAGAGTACTTGGGGTCCCAAAGAGTTGGACACGACTGGAGCAGCTGAGCATGCATGCACAATGCACCAATAAGGACACCGAGTCCCCACTTGAGGCTAAGTAACATGTCCAAGGGTGTGCCTGCGTGTGTGTGCCAAGTTGCTCAGTCATGTCCAATTCTTTGCAACCCTATGGACTGTAACCCGCCAGGCTCCTCTGTCCATGGGATTTTCCAGGCGAGAATACTGGAGTGGGTTGCCATTTCTTCCTCCAGGGGATCTTTCAGACCCAGGGATCTAATCAGCATCTCCTGTGTCTCCTTCATTGGCAGGTGGATTCTTTCACCACTAGCGCCACCTGGGAAGCCCATCCAAGGTTACAGAGCTTCTCAAGGGGAGCCCGGTGGGGTAGACAGAGCTGCGCCACCCGGGTCCACCTTCAAGGAAGGACTTGTCTCATCTTGTGGGAGCGCTGTCCAGCCTCCAGCCTGTGACAGCCTCCAGCTGTTAGCTCCTTCAGAGACCCCTCAGCTGGACAGAGGACCTTGCCAAGAGCGCACACTCCCCGGGGCAGCCCAAACCCAGTGTCTGGTCACCGCCGAGGTAGAAAGGTCTGCCCTTTGTGGCTCTCTGAGGGGCAGCTGAGGCAGGTCGTACGCGTGGAGGGTAGTCAGACCCAGCTCACCCCATGGGGTGGGACAGGGCCTTGCTGGACCTGCAGTGAGTTCTCCTACTCCCTCCACCCCTGCCCTCCTCCCTCTCCTGCCCACAGGGTCCATCTCTCTAACTAACTACCCTGGCACACCCTCCAAAGATTCCAGCTCACTTGTGCCAAATAATCTGACTCCACAGCCCTTACTCTTAACGCTTTACTGTTTTCCCAGGTAGAATGACAGAAGGAAAGCTGCAAGTCATTCTGTAGCCTCATCTTAGTGGTTGCCCCCGCCCTGCTTATACCGAACATGTGTTAGAACTGCTCAGCATAAACAATACCACACCATGTGCTGTGCTGTGCTGAGTCGCTTAGTCGTGTCTGACTCTCTGCAACCCCATGGACTGTAGCCCACCAGGCTCCTCTGCCCATGAATTCTCCAGGCAAGAACACTGGAGTGGGTTGCCATGACATGCTTTGGCCCAAATTCTGGGAGGAGAAAAAAACTGAGGTCGTGACTAATGTCTACATCAGTATCAGGCCCTAGAATACAGTTTTTTCTACTTTGATTATATCTATGTCTTATGTTTAATTCTGCAATCAATTCACCAGTCCATAGGCTTCTCTCCTTCCATTCATCTTACACCACTCCATGATAAAGTGTGAACTACATGTAGGCACACTGATCAATTTTAAGGTTTCTATTACCTCTAAGTGGTTGGTTGCACACTCAGTGTCCAGACTTTAGTAACTTTTAACTTTTCTATGGGGGAAATGCTAGCTCACAAAGGAAAGAACAGTGAATCTCTCTCTCTCTCGCTCCCTCTCTCTTCTTTCTTGCAAAATGTCAACGGGACAATTTAGAAACAAAACCTAAAAGGACAGTAGAACCAGAGGTTCCCAGAAACTTTTCCCAGTATCAAAACCTCCTAGGTGGAACACCAACAAGGCCTCCCAAATGCTATAATGGAATTGTCCACTGGGCCCTGATTCATGTTTGGTTGTGTGTGTGTGCGTGTGTGTGTGTGTGTGTGTGTGCACATGCGAGCACACTGTCGCTCAGTCGTGCCCAACTCTTTGGGACCCCATGGACTGTATAGCCTGCCAGGCTCATCTGTCCATGAGATTTCCCAGGCAAGAATACTGGAGTGGATTGTCATGCCTCCTAAGGGGATCTTCCCAATCCAGAGATCGAGCCCACGTCTCCTGTATCTCCTGCACTGCAGGCAGATTCTTCACCATTGAGCCACCAGCGAAACCCCGAGTCATGTTTAAGGTGCAGTAAATTAATAAGAGAGTCTCAAAAACATTTCAGTTCAGTTCAGTTCAGTCGCTCAGTCATGTCCGACTTTTTGCGACCCCATGATCCGCAGCACGCCAGGCCTCCCTGTCCGTCACCAACTCCCAGAGTCCACCCAAACCCACGTCCATTGAGCCGGTGATGCCATCCAACCATCTAATCCTCTGTCATCCCCTTCTCCTCCTGCCCTCAATCTTTCCCAGCATCAGGATCTTTTCAAATGAATCAGCTCTTCGCAACAGGTTGCCAAAGTATTGGAGCTTCAGCTTCAACATCAGTCCTTCCAATGAACACCCAGGACTGATCACCTTTAGGATGGACTGGTTGGATCTCCTTACAGTCCAAGGGACTCTCAAGAGTCTTTTCCAACACCACAGTTCAAAAGCATCAATTCTTCATCACTCAGCTTTCTTTAAAATCCAACTCTCAAATCCATACATGACCACTGGAAAAACCATAGCCTTGACTAGACAGACCTTTGTTGGCAAAGTAATGTCTCTGCTTTTTAATATGCTGTCTAGGTTGGTCATAACTTTCCTTTCAAGGAGTAAGTGTCTTTTAATTTCATGGCTGCAATCGCCATCTGCAGTGATTTTAGAGCCCAGAAAAATAAAGTCAGCCACTGTTTCCACATTTATCCTTTACTATTAGATTACTTTTAAAGTACCTTCAAACCAGAAGAATCTATACTTCCAAGCACTGAACAATGTGGTAATTTCAAACCCAGAAACAAGAAAGAAAAATCAACTGGATGTATAAATAAATGAATCCAGGTTGAAATAATACACAACTGTACTTGCAATAAACACAACTTTAATAATAAAACAAAAACTTCCATTTCAAAAAGTTTTGTTGCTATTTTCTTCACCAGAGGTTAGTGTGTTTTAGTGATAAGTGCTTGTAGTGCATTACAAAGAAACAAGGAGTTTTCTAAGAAGACACTCATAAATGATAAAAGAAAAAACTTAGTCTATAAAACTTGAAGTGAAATCCTAGAGTGGCAATTGCATAGCATCCTCTGAAAATGTGTATATAAGGCTTGACCTTGGTTCCTGCTTGTACTTTCAGATCATGGGGGGGAAAAAATATCACTCAGGAGCGTATGAAATTCAGTGGATAGAACATAGGTGAACACAAAAATGCAGGCAGAAAAGAGGCTACCACCAGATCATCCCAAAGTCATTCCTATAGTTAAAACTCTGCCTTTCTGACTCTCCTGCAAGGAGCAATGGTGTCCCATTGGACAATTTCATCCTTTAAAAGTCATCAGGCACTTATGTGAAGACGAATGTGCAGGCTTTTGACACACTCCCTTCATATCACTAAGAGCACACACCTCCTCCTCCAAATGTTCATTCTCTTCCTTAGCAAAGACCATGATCATCTCAACCCCTGGCATTTCCTCTTTAGTAAACAGAGAACTCATACATAGGCTGAAAACCGTCACTAGACACACTTCCTTTAGTCATGCAGTAATTCAGTTGCCATGGTAATCTTTGGTAAACCTGAAAAGTACTTTGGTGGGGTCATTTCTAATGCTTGTTTTTAAAATTCTAGAACTTTCAAAAGTCTTTGAGGATAAAGGGGCTGAAAATGTTTTTCTCTTCAATGCCTCACCATGGATTCACTGAACGGAGCACAGCTATTGACACTATGACATCCATTACATCTCTGACAATGCTTACTCCATCACTGCCCACCTCAAGATCATTGTTATAGACTGCCCATATCTCCCCAACTCAGTGAAAGCATTAACTCAGGTCTCTGTGGCAGTGAAGGGAATTAATCCATGAAATAAGCACTCTCCCTAATAGTCCCCAAAGCTCACAATTGAGCACTGTCACTTTGGCCTTCCATCATTAATAGGGTGACAAAGTACACTCGGAAGCAGTTTAACAAAGGAACATCAGATAACTCGGGACTTGAACATATCCAAGCTGCTACGCAAGGAAATACTGTCACACAGGAGGTTCTGATGATTCACAGCTCTCACCCACTTTGTTCATCAACCGTGTAGAGGCTCAAAAGGTTTCAGGAAACAGTATCTGAAAGATTTTTTGGCTAATAGACACATTTGACAAATGATCTCTCATCTTTATTCCAAATTATCTTCCTATCATTAGCCAAGGATAATACACGAGCATTTTTCAAATGCAGTTTCATGGACTGAAGATGTTCTAAAGACTTTTTAACCAGAGAAAAACACTATTATTGGCTTTACCAGACTCTGGATTTTTTGAAAGAACTTAATTAAGTAAAATTAATGGTTTCACTTGAGTTGAATAAGCAGTCACATACTGTTTCCTTCTCTGCTGGCCTCTCTTGGTCACATTACAATAGGATGACATTCATGAACTAAAGCAGGGCGGGCTGCATGGTGGAAGGAGCACTGACCTAGAAGACAAGAGTCTGCTTTGACCTCAAGCAAACCATTTAATATCCCTTAGTCTGTTGCGTCATCTGTATGTATGAGGATTGAACTACATAGGAGAGCATGTGGCTTCAGTCGGTGTAGCTGAAACACAGAAGGAGAAGTAACATATAAAGCAGGCTGAGGTTTGGTCAGGTAGGCAATGGCCAGGTCATGCCTTGTAGGTCTCCTCAAAGATTTTGATATTTACTTTAAGAGCAGTAGAGGATATAATTGATTAAAATATTTAAGCAAGGGGGTAATGTGATCTGACACATATTTCAGATAGAGTGCTATGGAATTTAGGTTGGAGATCAGAGCAGAGGCATGGAAACCAGGCATTAAACAGCTCTAGTAGCCTAGGTGATAGATAAGTGTTCAGACTAGAGTGATGGCAATAAAGATGGAAGTAAGGGGGTGGATTTGAGAGCTACTCAGGAGGCAAAATTAACAGGATTTTGTGATAGAGGGTAGAGAGAAGCACTTGTAAAGAGTGATTCTTTAGAAATTGATACTTTAGAATCAACAAAATCAACATGCAGCCAACTGGTTGTGTGGTTGGTGATGCCATGGGCTGGAATAGAAAACACTGGAAAAGCACCAGTCTAAGAGAAACTGTTCAATGTTTATGAGTTCAGTTTGGATGAATCGAATTAGAGGTGTTTTAAAATATCCAAATGGGGATGTCAAGACAGTAGAGAGGTCTGGAGGTTAGAGAAAGGATCTGAGCTGGAGATATAAATTTGAAAGTCACTGGTATATAGAAAGCAATTGAAGCCATGGTACAGAGCAAGGACAGTTAGGAAAGAAGAAGGCCTAGCCAAGATCTCAGAAAACCCAATAATTTAACCTCAGAGTGCAGAAGCAGGAGCTGTGAAAGAGACTGGAAAGGAGAAACATAATTGAGGAGAAGCCAGAGTGTAGTGATAGAGGAGCCAAGAGGGGAAGTATTTGCTTGGAGGGAGGGCTCAACATGGACCTTAGTAACTGGAGGTCACTGATGACCTTGTGAAACTGTGTAAACTCAGATCAAAGGAGATCACCTAGCATCAGTCACATTGCAGGCCCTGGACCTTCAAGCCTAGTCCACTGTGGATGGTCCCCTTCCTCAAAGACATGAAACCATCATGTCATCATATCAGGGGGTGACCCTGCCCAAAGGTCCTCCTTTGTCCTCAATAATATAACACCCTCCTCTGAAATACTCCTTTTCCCCCATAATGTTACTTTCTCCCACTGTCATCTTCAGTTTTCATCACATTGCACCCTCTATCCTTCTCTATAATTTTCAGTTATTGTTGCTAGTCTAGTCTCTTTGAAAAGAAGTGAGGGTAGGAAGGCAAGAGAGTAGGAAGGCAAGAGGAGGCTGGGGAGTCCCAGGGAAGTTCCTGGACCATATGTGCATGAGGAGCGTGGCTGCTGCCTGAACAAACCTCATTAGTTTTCCACCTGGTTCCATGTGTGTATCTGTCTATCGACAGTGATTATGCAGAAGTGGTATTTGTTTTAATGAAAATGTCACGTGTGTTTTGCTGTAACATTGTATATCAGTGACTGTGGTATTAAAGTAACAACTTTATAACAACTGCATAAGACTATTTGGGGAAAGTGTATACCTCATTTTGGAGATGCAGAATGCCAGAGTGGTTTTAAAGTCAGACCACACCTCAGTTTGAATTCTGGTTTCTGCCCTTTCTTGCTGCATAATCTTAGAAAAGTTACTTTCTCTGGGGGATCTTGGTTTTCTTATCTGTAAAGATAAAGGAAAATGCCTACTTCATAGGGGGTTGTATACACATCCTTTTTTTAAGATTCTTTTTCCTATGGACCATTTTTAAAGGCTTTATTGAATTTGTTACAATATTGCTTCTGTTTTATGTTTTAGTTTTTTTGGCCCTGAAGCATGTGGGATTCTCAGCTCCCTGCATGCTTGTGTGCATGTGTGTGCTCAGTCATGTCTGACTCTCTGCAACCCCACAGATTGTAACCTGCCAGGCTCCTCTGTCCATGGGATTCTCCAGGCAAGTATACTGGAGTGGGTTGCCATTACCTTCGCTGGCCAGGGATCAAACCCACACCCCCTGCATTGGAAGGTAAAGTATTAACCACTGGACTGTCAGGAAAGTCCCTCATATCCTTAACTTGGGGCCAGCAATGTAGCTTCTGTTCTCTTCAAGCTGTTCAATTCACTCTTCTTAAAATGTCAAACCCTCTATACGTTTACACACACAATAGTTGGTCTTGTGGTTTAAGGCCATCTACTTACTTCCTGTGCCATCAGTGGGCCAGTGATAGTTTCAGGGTGTGATCAGCAGAAGCTGGAGGTGAATATCATCTATGCTGTCCTTGGGTTTCCAATCTATGTTCTTCTTAGGTTTTAAAATGAATTTACACATTTAAATATTAGAGACCTTTTTGAAACAGAAATATATAACATTTTTAGAATAGCTTGGCTTTAAGATCCACAAATAATCCAAAAGATTTTTAATAATTAAAGGCTTCAACCTTCTCCCTCATGAAAAATTTAGCCAGAATTCCTAATGAAAAAAGTGATTTGAAATTTAACTCATATAACATAGGATTAAATGTTTTCAAACCAGGTTGCTCAAAAAGATCCCAAAGGCCTAAATAATTCACTGGCAGCCAAGAATTGGACATCATTTCTAAACCCCAAGTGGGGTTGAGCTGAATGAGTGGAGAAATAATACATAAAGTTAGACACAGCTTGGTGAGGCCTTCCCAAGCAGGCAGCCCGGTAACACCTCACCCCACACAGCAGAAACAGCAATTCATCATCTTATGGTACTATCTTTTCTATTTAAGAATAGCATTTAACAAGCTTATTTTAGAATCTGATTCATTATCATTTTTAGGAAATTTAAAGGCCTTAAAACTTCTCCATATTGTGTGTGATTACACTTAATTAAAGTTCACATCTTTCGCAGAAAGGTGGGACATTGGTTCTAATTTTAAAAACTAGTGTGATTGAGAGCATAATGCATGAGACCCAGGTTCTATTTCTGACTTGGTCATTACTTTTCTGGCTTTTCTGAAATGTCTCTGTTTTTCCATCCCCCCAAGTTGGGCAGAGTTCATTAGAAATTGGCAGAGTTCATGACAACAAATTATGTCATCAGCATTCATGAAACTATCAAGTTCATACTGCATACCACTTGCTAAAAATATAATAGCGAATAAGAAAGGCTTGTTCCTAATCTCACAGAGCTTACATTTGCTCCAAATATGTTTACTGTCATCCAATCACCTACAGGACACTTTTAGGAACCACTAAAGACACACAGAGTCACTAAGTCAACCAAGTCAACAAATATTTGCTGAACATTGACAACACGCAAGGCATTGTTCCAGCTGCAATGAGAGAAAAAAATGTCTCTCACTAGACCTATGCTGCCAGAGGATAGAGCTCATGTCATTGTGCTCTGCGTCCTCAAAGTCTAGCAGAGTGCCCAGTACTCAGCAGATGTCCAATATGTAATTGTTGAATGACAAAGAGAGGAAGTTAGTGAGGGGGAAAAAAAAAATCATAAGTCCATCTCTCAAGGGATTAGAATCTAATGTAGACTTTCACGCATCTTTGCATCTATGCATCAACTACAATAAATCACAGAATGTTATATGAAAAAAAACAAACATGAAAGACACAAAAGAAGTAAGAGCATGAACTCAAACAGACAGTTGTAAACCAAGGTTCACAGCAACATCATTCACAATGGGAAAAGGCAGAAACAACCCAAATGTTCATCAACAGATGAATGGGATAAATAAAATGTGGTATATTCACACAGTGGAATATTATTCAGCCTTAATAAGGAAGTTAATTCTGATACATGATGCAGTATGGATGAACCCTGAAGACATTACAGTGAAGTCATTACAGTGAAGATACAAAAGGACATATATTGTATGATTCCACTGACATGAGGCACCTAGAATAGGCAAATTTATAGAGGCAGAAAGTAGAGTGATAGTTACCAGGGACTGGAGAGAGGAGAAATGGAGGTACAGAGTTTCTGTTGGGGATGAAGAGAAAGTTCTGGAAGTGGGAAGTAGTGATGGTAATTATACAACGTGAATGTACTTAATGCCACTGAGCTATACACTTGAAACTATTTAAAATGGCAAATACTACATTTTGCCACAATAAAAAAATAGTGATAGTTATAAAAAGACATAAAGGAGTTTGGAAGGCAGTGACAGCATCTGCCTGGCGTAATTAAGAAGAGGGTTCCTAGAAGCAGCATCATGTGAACTCGCTCTTCCTTTTAATGCCTATAAATCAAAGTTTTCACTAATAACAGTAAGAAGCATTTGTTTTCATATGCCTCACCACTTTCCTGTGACTCCTTCTTATATTAAAAAAAAACTGGTGAGAGCAGCTGTTCCCAGGGAGATGAGTTGGAAGTCCAAAGGATTAGGGACCTAATGGCCTGAGGTAGGAAATGACTTACTTTTCACTACACATTTATTCCTTTTTTTATCATGTAAACTTATTCCTTTAAAAAAAAAAACAGCTAATATTAAAATAAATTTCAGAACAAATGACTTCTGATCATCTTTACAAAGATTCCCTAAATGTGGTCTGAAAAAGACACCCATTTCCTATCCTCCTTTTATTCAAAGTAAAAGTGAAAGTTGCTCAGTCATCTCTGACTGTTTGTGACCCCAGTTCATGGAATTCTCTAGGTCAGGATACTGGAGTGGGTATCCTTCCCCTTCTCCAGGGGATCTTCCCAACCCAGGGATCAAACCCAGTTCTCAGCATTGCGGGTGGATTCTTTACCAGCTGAGCCATAAAGGAAGCCCAAGAATACTGGAGTAGGTAGCCTATCCCTTCTCTAGCGGATCTTCCCAATCCAGGAATCGAACTGGGGTCTCCTGCATTGCAGGTGGATTCTTTACCAACTGACTTTAAAATAGCCAATGTTCCAAGTCAGAAGCATTCATCAGATAGCTACCAAAGCACCTTCCCAATATGAAACTCTAACTCTCTCTTACAAGGACATAATATTTCTAATATGGAACCTCCCTCCCTGCTAATCACCCTTCAACATACAAATATAAAGAACTAATAACATCAAACTATGCAGACAGTATAGCTTTAACTACCATGTTAACTTCCAGACACGATTTTTTTTTTTTAATTTTTTTATTAGTTGGAGGCTAATTACTTCACAACATTTCAGTGGGTTTTGTCATACATTGATATGAATCAGCCATAGATTTACATGTATTCCCCATCCCGATCCCCCCCTCCCACCTCTCTCTCCACCCGATTCCTCTGGGTCTTCCCAGTGCACCAGGCCTGAGCACTTGTCTCATGCATCCCACCTGGGTTGGCGATCTGTTTCACCATAGATAGTATACATGCTGTTCTTTTGAAACATCCCACCCTCACCTTCTCCCACAGAGTTCAAAAGTCTGTTCTGTATTTCTGTGTCTCTTTTTCTATTTTGCATATAGGGTTATCGTTAGCATCTTTCTAAATTCCATATATATGTGTTAGTATGCTGTAATGTTCTTTATCTTTCTGGCTTACTTCACTCTGTATAATGGGCTCCAGTTTCATCCATCTCATTAGGACTGATTCAAATGAATTCTTTTTAACAGCTGAGTAATATTCCATGGTGTATATGTCAGACACGATTAAGTCAAGGTCTTGGTCCAGCTCTTTTATGTTCTAATTTTGGATCCCTTTCTAATAAATTGTACTTTATCGATGCATTCCTATGGCATACCTGTTTGTGGTGGTGATGCCTCAAGTTCAAGTATCAGTTTCTTTAGACTCCTTTATAGCCAGCTAGATATGGCCAGGTAACTAAATCCTAGCCCATGAGAAGTACTATGTTATTCTCTAGAAGATTCCTCAGGCAGAAGACACACACTTTTGCCCTTCCCTTTGCCTCCTTCCTGGAAGTGACTTTGAGGATAGAAGGCATGTGCTGAGGATGGAGACAGGATGTGGGGTCATTGACAGGATCCTGAAGCTCCCATACAATCTGGCTCCCTCCTACTCTTTTATGTGGTGGAAGAAACCACTGTGTGGTCAGCCATGGTTATCTGGAGACTCTGTTACATGCTGTTAAAATAAGTGTTTTCTGTCTATTCCTCTCCGCATCCCCGACATATTCGTTCTTCATGCTGTTTTCTGGAAGCTTTAGCTGGCCTGCACACTACACCTTTCAGATCCCTTCAGTCTGTTGCTCAGAGTCACTACTAAGTGTTCTCCTCTGCCTCTGACTGCTGTAGCTGTTTTATCAGCCCCTTCCTGCTGTCCTCCACACAAAATGTTCTGCTATCTTACAGCTGGTTTCCTCTGAGAATGTCAGCTCCAAGAGGTCAGAGCTGTCCTATCGATTCACATCTATGTTCCTAGAACTTAGAACAGTGCTTGACTTTTAGTAACTACTCCATAACTATTCCACTGAGTTCACTCAGCAAATATTGAGCACCTCATATGTGCCAAGCACCTTTCTAAGCACCTAGGACATCTCAGTAAATACAATAGATAAAAATCACTTCCCTGAAAAAAAAAAAAATCACTTCCCTGGGGCATTTACATTCTAGTGTGGGAGGAAAAAAGGAGTAAACAACTAACTTTAGGTCAATCAAACAGCCAATATTAAAAAAAGAAAAGAAAATTAATCCAGTATGTTATTAGGGAAGAGGTACTGTGGGAAACCAGAGCAAAGCAAAGGAGATTGGGGTCCCATGGTGACAAGATTGGCTGTAGGGAAATGGGGAAAAAGTTTTATATAAAGAAAGGGTAAGAGTTGGCCCTTTGAGAAGGTACCATTTGAGCAAAGACTTAAAGGTGGTGAGGAAGAAAGCCATTCAGATATACCAGGGAAGAGCAGTTCAGGCAACTAGTACAATAAGGGAACAACTAGTGTGAAGGTCAAGTGGCTTCAAAAAATAGCATAAGTGTGGCGAATGAGCCCAGAAGAGTGTGAGCAGGTAGGAGAGGGGAATGAGAAGAAGTCAGAGAGTTCTCGAATCCTGCAGGTCAATCTCAGTCTTCTGGCTGCTATTTTGAGTGACATGGGGCAGGACAGGAAAAGGACAAGATATGGTTTTTATTGCAGGAGAACACTCTGACTGCTGAGAACAGATTATAGGGGACCAAGAATGAAAACACGGAGACCAGAAAGGAGAACTGCGGTAATTAGGGAAGAAATAGTTAAAACCTTGGACCAGGATATAGTAAGGGATGGGGAAAATGACCGGATTCTATATACATTTGGTGGGGGGTAGGGGTGAGCCAATTGGATATGGGATATGGAAAACAGAAAATGACTTCTGGGATGACTCCAAGTTTTTAGTCTGGGTGGCTGGAAGAATGGTGTTGCCATTAACTGAAATAGGGAAAGCTGTGTGTGGACCAGGCTGGGAAGGAGGATTTTAGGAGCTATATGAGATGAGCACTAGACATTCAAGTGGAGGTGTCCACCAGACAGCTGTGTGTATACATCTGAAGTCTGAAAAAGTTCTGGGTTAGGAGTATAAACTGCGGAGTCATCATGAATACATGAAAAAAGAGCTCTGGACAATGATGAAACATGTTTTTCTTTCTTTAAGGAATTCTCACATTTTGTAACTGCAGAAATGGCTTCCAAAGAGTGTGAACAAGACCACTTATCAAGAAAACAAGTCAAAACCTCTGTAATTCTTTCCATTCCTTCATTTTAAAGCATTGTATCTCAAAATGTGGTCTGCAGACAGTAAAGGACAGGGAAGCCTGGCGTGCTGCAGTTCATTGGGTCCCAAAGAGTTGGACACGACTTAGCTACTGAACAACAACATCCCCTGAATCAAAATAAAACTGACTTTCGTAATCAGCACACTTAATGATTCACACACATACTCAAATCTGAAAACCACCCACTCTGTGTGTGCAACTCTGTGGCATGGAGTGTCATTTGGAAATTTCCACTTTCATAAGTGGGTTGCACATGATGGGCACAGCCTAGCGAGAGTCACTAGGAACCCCTGATATACAATGCATGGTATGATAGGCTAACACATGTTGCATGGGATTTATCAATCCTCAAACAAATAAATGTCTGGGCAATATTCTGAATCATTTTCTGCATCATCTCCATAGCAACCTTCAGCCTAGGCCTTTGTGATGGGTCTCTCTTGCTACCAGTTATAACAACTTTGGTTCCAATAAGCATGAGGCTTCATGACAGACGCTGCTGTTTCTCAGCCATATCTGATTCTCTGGTGTCAACATTTAGAACCCTGTATTCCTATGATAGTTTTTAAGTTCTTTGTAATCTCAATTTTTTCCTTTATTATTTTTCACTTGCTGATGAAGTTTAAGAACATTACATAACTATATACTATAGTCTAATATAGACTATATAGTACAGTCTAATATAGGCTATATACTATAATGAACTGAAAAGTCCTTACGAAATAATTGGTTACTCACAGAAACAAACATAGCAGATACTTGAAAGGATTAGCCAGGTACCTTTCGGGGAAATGCAAGTTCCTGGAGATTGTGCAAACCAATTTAACAGGTTTCTTGGTTAATCGCTTTTAGGCCTGGATTAACCTGTGGTAACTAAGGAATACATCTGAAATGTCTGGACCAGGAATGCCAGAAACCCAAAGATCTCTTCAAGCAGTTTGTCACAATGTCTGGCAGCTGTGGGCTTCGCTCATGCATATTTTCTGCCTGACCGTTTTGGAGACTAGAGTTATCATTCCTACCCTAGATCAATTGTTCTCATAGGTTCAAGATCCTGGAGCTACTCTTTCAATCTCCTATGTCAAAAAGAAAAAGAAAAAAGCCGCCTGACTCATGCTATGGAGAATCTGGTATTAGAGAATCTTTAGAAAGTACTTTGTGTGTGTGTATGTGCTAAGTCACTTCAGGTGTGTCCGACTCTTTGTGACACTATGGACAGTAGTCCACCAGGCACCTCTGTCTATGAGATTTCCCAGGCAAGAATACTGGAGTGGGTTGCCATGCCCTCCTCCAGGGGATCTTCCTGACCCAGGGATCAAACCTGCATCTCTTATGTTTCCTGCGTTGGCAGGCAGGTTCTTAATCCGCTAGCGCCACCTGGGAAGCCCAGAAAGTACTTAGACCACTTTTTAAATGATAAAACCCAAATGTGTGGCGTCTGAATGGGCTTCTCTGGTGGCTCAGATGGTAAAGAATCTGCCTGCAATGCAGAAGACCAGGGATCAATCCCTGGGTTGGGAGTCCCCTGGAGAAGGAAATGGCAACCCACTTCAGTATTCTTGCCTGGAGAATCCCAAGGACAGAGGAGCCTGGTGGGCTACTCCATAGGGTTGCAAAGAGCCAGATACCTCCAGTGGTATCTGGAGGGCTTAGTTTATAAAACCCTATGTATTTCTGACTTCAGTTCTGTTTGACAAAATGTTTGTGTTTTAAATTATAGTTGTCACTTTCATTTGTCTTGATTCTAAACTAATATCATACTATGTTTTTATGATTTTTTTTTTGGTACAAAACACTATTAAGTTTGATTGATAGGTACACTTAAATTCAGCACTTAAATCTAGTGTAGAGAGACTGAAAATCCAGAACTGAAATTGGAAACCATAAGGAACCACAATTATGTGCTTATGGGAGAGCCCAAGTCTAAGGTCACTGGCCTGTAACATCTCCCAAATGGGCTCAGACCAGACATTTGTCACCCAAAGAGGACAGGACCCAGGAGGTACAGAGTCAGAAAATCCCGACTCTGATAACCCACTGGCACCATCCACTGTCCTAAGTACCTAGACCCTGGTCCTGGTGGAGGAAAGCATATGGAGGCCCCAGTCAGACTTCAGTTGGAGGATCGGTTTCTTGGGGAAGTCACTCCTCTTCTCCGAATGTAAACCAGAAGGAGCCGCAGCATCAAATAAGGAAACATTCACTTTTCCTAATTAAACTCATGAGCTTACGACTCTTGACAGGCAGCAAGTTTGTAAGTTATGTCATTTTAAAAAAATTTTCCAATGCTTACTATTAAACAGGTCAACAAGGACTGCATACATATTAGGCTACCCCTTAAACTTTTATCCTCCACTATATTTAAATGGGGGCTTCCCTGGTTGTTCAGTGGGTAAAAGAATCTGCCTGCAATGTTGGAGACTTGGGTTCGATCCCTGGGTTGGGAAGATCCCCTGGAGAAGGAAATGGCAACCCACTCCAGTGTTCTTGCCTGGAGAATCCCTTAGGCAGAGATGCCTGGTGGGCTGCAATTCATGGGGTCACACAGAGTCGGACATGACTGTCCGACTAACACTTTTTAATTTAGATGGTACTGCATTCAGATCTTGTTTCCTCCTGGGAGGTGTTGGATCTTATTTCCAAAATTGTGAGGTAGAGTGTTTCCATTCTTTTTCTACACAAGATAAGAAGGAAGCATGTGGTCATGAAAAATACTGGGACCAGTATGGAGCATGTTGGGAGCTACATGTGCCAGGGTACATCACAGTTTCTGGGAAACCCTTTTTATACCCCTTGGCAGGGTGGCATTTTGTCTTTTCAGTTAGAGTGAAAATTCCTATGGGGCCTTCCCAACAGCTCAGTGGTAATGAATCTGCCTGCCAATGCAGGAGACGAAGGAGATGCAGATTCAATCCCTGGATGGGGAAGATCCTCTGGAGTAGGAAATAGCAACCTGCTCCAGTATTCTTGCCTGGGAGTATCCCATGGACAGAGGAGCCTGGAGGGCTACTGTCCAAAGGGTCACAAAGAGTCAGACACAACTGAGCATGCACACAATGCCAATGCCTACAGTCCTTACACTGCAGGCAACCTGTTGTCTTTTTGTTCTGTTGCACTAGGCAGTCACTAAGTATTTGTTGATCATAATCGATGTAAACCAGAAAAGAAAAATAAAGCTATCCTATCATATGTCTATTTTCAAGCCTGCAAACAGCAGGAGATGCTGTCCTGGAGGTTTGGTAGAAGAGCTGCAGTGTGTGGTTTACCTACATGGCTAACCTGGGAGCTGTAAACAGGGAGAAAAATATAATGCAACAAAATGTTCTCAACACTTATTTACTTGGAAGAAATTGCGACGTACAAGTTATCCATAGTGCCTGCTAAATTGTCTGTTATTAAATATGTTGCCAAGGAAATAAATCCTTTTGTTGCATATTCTGAGAAAACAACTTTAAACAAGATGCCAAGAGTAAGGAAAGAAAAGGGAAAGGATATCTGGAAAAACATCCTTGTTAAAATGGCAACTGCCATGTCCCCTTTACTTTAGGGCTGTTTAAAGATGATGGAGACAACAAAAACTAATAGTCCATAAATATTTCAAACTATATATTTGTATATAGAATTATACAACATTGCCTTATTCAGCAATTCTCTTTACAACAGCTATATAAGGCAATTCACAGAAATGCCTCAGAGGGATTTCTAACTGCTCTAGCAAAAACTAAGAAAATAACTGACTTTCTCCATAGGAATATTTTTCATAAATCAATTATGATGAAATAGTTGATTATGAACCTGGCTAACAATATTCTCTGCTTACTGGAAATACAGATACAATGCTTCAAGTCATGGGGAGAAAAATGGGCAGTTAGACTCTATCTCTGAGAATCCATAAGAAGCAGAAACAAAAGCTAATATGCAGCAACATCATTACCATCTTCAGGCCAGACAAGGATGGATGCAGTCAGAGGCTGTTGGCAGGCTTCCCTCTCTGGGTCTTGCCTCCTTGACCTTCTCCCTGGCCCATGCTGCCCTTCCATTACCATCTACCATCACTCTCCAAAGTCCAGGCTTGCATCATTTCTCCCCTGAACTCAGGCAGCTATTTCCTACCTGTCTGGACTCCCTGCCTCCAGTCCCCTTCCGCTTGGCTGCCATGAGACCCAACTTTCCATCTGTCTACAGCCTTAACTCACTCCATTCCTCCATGCCTGTAGCTCCTGGAGAGCAGGAACGCTGTCTTTCTCACTCTTCTGTCTCCAGGGCTGGCATAGCTCCTGGCAAACAGTATGTCTTCAGTAACTGTTGGTCAAATAGAGAACAAAGTGTGATAAGCAAACCCCTCCACAAGCTGGCCCCCCTGATCATCACAGTCTCATTTCCCACTAGCCCTGCAAACGCCTCAGCCATTCTGAACTGTTCTGTCTTCCCAAACACATCGTTATGTTCCCACATTTCACATCTTCGATGAAGCTGCTCTTTAATATTCCTCACCCATTTCTGTTCTGTCACTGCCTAACTCACCTGGTGACGTTCAGACTGATACACACTAAATGAAGGAATGAACTCACGACTCTCAGAAGCACCTGGCCTCTCCTCCTGCATCTCACTGGCAGGGCTTCTCTGTCAACACTGTTCTCCCCATCTCACTCTTTCCTGTCAAAAGTCATATCCCACCACATCCTCACATTAACTAAAACAAGCTCTGTGACCCTGAACCAGACTCAGTTTTCTTATTCATTTAAAAATGTGGTCGGGAGACAGATTCTAGAGAGATGTCAGCTTGGGTCTAATGTTTCTAATACTGTCATTCTTATTTCTCCCACTTTATGATGGAAGATCTGGAAATGAGAAAGTATATCATATGTTCAGGAAACAGAAGACTAATTCAACACTTAAGAAACATTGTGTGTATGGAGCAGCAGCAGGAAAGGCAACCATAAAAGGGACGTTTGGGCTGGATTATGAATATGTCCATTAGTCATACTTCATTCCATATCATTTAACAAGAAAAAAAAGCTAATGGGGAAAGAGGGGTGTGTGTGTGTGTGTGCACGCACACGTGCATGTGTGTGCAAAAAACAGAGACAATCTCATCTGAGACATTTAGCTTCCAAGGAAACTGAACTGAGCAGCCAGGGGAGGGTGCATACCTCTGGAATCTTGTTTACAACTCCAGCAGGACTCAGTCACTGCAGAGAAAATGGGCTTTGTCAGGCAAGCCTGGTGCAATACAAAGATTGCCTGAAGAAACAGAGCTAGAGACCTAAACCTCCCAAGAACTGAGAATCACGCTGCTCAAAGAGCCCCCAAATCCTGCTTCATCTTGGATCCAATCCCAGCAGCTGACACGAGCAAGCAAAGATCATATCTGAATAGGTGGCTCCTACTATGGCAGATTTAATAGGGGAGAAATGACAATGCTTGGGTAGATCCACTTAAAGGGAAGAGATATGCTTCAGCATCAGTTACTATTTAGTGACTATCGAAAGGAAAGAACTATGCTCCAAGAACTCTATGCCCAGCCAGAATATCACTTAATGGAAGCTGGTGAGTCCTCTCATTGGTGAGTCCCCTCCCCCAAGACTCTCCTCACTTTGCCTGCACCTGAGTTGAGTAATAAACCTGTAAATTACCTGCTATCATGGCTCCGGCAAGAATATCTTTAAAGGAGGAAAGAGCAAGCCCAGCAGTGAGAAGTGTCAAACCACAAAGCAGGTCAAAGAAGAGCATTTCCAACCATAAAAGGATTCAGAATTTATACCACCTATACACATTTTCTGAGGAAATCGTGCTAAAGCATAAGAAACAATGGTGATCCATGAATCTAGTAAAATACACAGTTATATCAAAATAAATGGTGGTATTATGTTTACATAATAAGAGACAGCCCACTTCTCAAGAGGCAGAATGGAAACCAAAAGGGTGAATAATATCTTCAAAGTCCTGAGAGAAGGTAACTACTGATTTATACCTGCATATCCAACTAAACTGTTTTTCATTAACTAAGACATTCCCAGATAAACAAAAACTGCAGGAGTTTGCCATCAGGAAAACTTAATGAAGGAATCTTATAAGAATATACTTCAGGAAGAGAGAAAATGACCCTAGAAGAATTTTAAGAGACAAGAAGGAAAAATGAGCAAAGATATTTGTAAAACCTAAACAAATTGTTAAATCTAGACATATTATCTGTAACTATAATAATATTTAATTTAAGAGTTTAAAAAAAAAGAGACAACTAAAATACTAACCAAGAAGAGTAAATAATTTGATGGGAGATGATCAAAGTTCACAACTTTCTATTATTCAGCACAGAGTGTTAAGATACTCATTAACCTTAGACTTCTTGAAGTTAAATATAAATGGGAAAAATCCAGATGCAACCTTGAAATAAAAAAACATGTTTAACTTCTAAACAATTAGAAAAAAGGAATGAAAATAAAATAAAATAAAAATAATTATTCAAAATGAGAAAGAGAAAATGACAAAGAGCATTAAAACAAATCCAAATATACTCTAAATTCCATTGAATGTTTTTTAATATTTATTTGACTGCTCCAGGTCTTAGTTGTGGCATGTGGGATCTTCAGATGCAGTGTGCAAACTCCTAGTTGTGGTATGTGGGAGTTACTAATTCTCCTGATCAGTGATCAAACATGGTGGCCCCTTGCATATGGAGTGGGGATCTTAGCCACTGGATCACCAAGGAAATCCCCCACTGAACATTAATGAATAAAGCTTCCCAGTTAAAAGAGATTGTCAGGTGGACTTTTTCCAGCTATCTACTATTCACAAGAAGCATACCTAAACAATGAAGACACAGGAAATTTAAATTTAAAAGGAAAAATATATATATTTATTTCAGGAAAATACAGAGAACTGAATGAAAATCAAGGTTCCATAAATTTTGTGAGACATGATAAAAGTATTACTTGAAGGGAAAGGTACAGCTTTAAATATTTACCTATTTAAAAAAAAATCTGAAAATTAGAAACTTAAGTTGAACTAGGGGCATCCCTTGTGGCTCAGCTGGTACAGAATCTGCCTGCAATGAGGGAAACCTGGGTTCAATCCCTGGGTTGGGAAGATCCCTTGGAGAAGGGAAAGGCTACCCACTCCAGTATTCTCTACACATGGACATCACCAGATGGTCAA
Source organism: Dama dama (assembly GCF_033118175.1). Classification (NCBI taxonomy): domain Eukaryota; kingdom Metazoa; phylum Chordata; class Mammalia; order Artiodactyla; family Cervidae; genus Dama; species Dama dama. Next base: position 30,670,627 of record NC_083701.1, read on the forward strand.
TACTGAAATCAGATTGATTATATTCTTTGCAGCCAAAGATGGAGAAGTTCTATACAGCCAGCAAAAACAAGACTCGGAGCTGACTGTGGCTCAGATCATGAACTCCTTGTTGCCAAATTCAGGCTTAAACTGAAGAAAGTAGGGAAAACCACTAGACCCTTCAGATATGACCTAAATCAAATCCCTTACAACTATACACTGGAAGTGACAAATAGATTCAAGGGATTAGATCTGATAGACAGAGTGCCTGAAGAACTATGCATGGAGGTTCATGACATTGCACAGGAGGCAGTAATCAAGACCATCCCCAAGAAAAAGAAATGCAAAAAGGCAAAACGGTTGTCTGAGGAGGACTTAACAAACAGCTACGAAAAGAAGAGAAGCAAAAGGCAAAGGAGAAAAGGAAAGATATACCCATTTGAATGCAGAGTTCCAAAGAATAGCAAAGATAGATAAGAAAGCTTTCCTCAGTGATCGATGCAAAGAAATAGAGGAAAACAATAGAATGGGAAAGACTAGAAAACTCTTCAAGATAATTAGAGACACCAAGGGAACATTTCATGCAAAGATGGGCACAATAAAGGACAGAAATGGTATAGACCTAACAGAAGCAGAAGATATTAAGAAGAGGTGGCAAGAATACACAGAAGAACTATACAAAAAAGATCTTCATGACCCAGATAATCATGATGGTGTGATCACTCACCTAGAGCCAGACATCCTGGAATGCAAAGTCAAGTGGGCCTTAGGAAGCATCACTACAAACAAAGCTAGTGGAGGTGATGGAATTCCAGTTGAGCTATTTCAAATCCTAAAAGATGATGCTGTTAAAGTGGGGCACTCAATATGCCAGCAAATTTGGAAAACTCAGCGGTGGCCACAGGACTGGAAAAGGTCAGTTTTCATTCCAATCCCAAAGAAAGACAATGCCAAAGAATGCTCAAACTACCATACAATTGCACTCATCTCACACGCTAGCAAAGTAATGTTCAAAATTCTCCAAGCCAGGCTTCAACAGTACATGAACTGTAAACTTCCAAATATTCAACCTGGATTTAGAAAAGGCAGAGGAACCAGAGATCAAATTGCCAACATCCACTGGATCATTGAAACAACAAGAGAGTTCCAAAAAAAATCTACTTCTGCTTTATTGACTATGCCAAAGCTTTTGAATGTGTGGATCACAACAAACTGTGGAAAATTCTTAAAGAGAGGGGAATACCAGACCACCTGACCTGCCTCTTGAGAAATCTGTATGCAGGTCAAGAAGCAACAGTTAGAACTGGATATGGAACAACAGACTGGTTCCAAATCAGGAAAGGAGTATGTCAAGGCTGTATATTGTTGCCCTGATTATTTAACTTATGTGCAGAGCACATCATGAGAAATGCTGGGCTGGATGAAGCACAAGCTAGAATCAAGACTGCTGGGAAAAATATCAATAACCTCAGATATGCAGATGATACCACTCTTATGGCAGAAAGCAAAGAAGCCTCTTGATGAAACTGAAAGAGGAGAGAGAAAAAGTTGACTTAAAACTCAACATCCAGAAAACTAAGATCATGGCATCTGGTGCCATCACTTCATGGCAAATTGATGGGGAAACAGTGGAAAGAGTGACAGACTTTATTTTGAGGGGCTCCAAAATCACTGCAGATGGTGACTGCAGACATGAAATTAAAAGACACTTGCTCCTTGGAAGAAAAGCTATGACCAACCTAGACAGCTTATTAAAAAGCAAAGACATTACTTTGCCAACAAAGGTCCATCTAGTCAAAGCTATAGTTTTTCCAGCAGTCATATATGGATGTGAGAGTTGGACTATACAGAAAGCAGAGTGCTGAAAAATTGATGCTTTTGAACTGTGGTGTTGGAGAAGACTCTTGAGAGTACCTTGGACAGCAAGGAGATTCAACCAGTCCATCCTAAAGGAAATCAGTCCTGAATATTCATTGGAAGGGCTGATGCTGAAGCTGAAACTCCAATACTTTGGTGATCTGATGTGAAGAACTGACTCATCGGAAAAGATCCTGATGCTGGGAAAGATTGCAGGTGGGAAAGAAGGGGATGACAGAGAATGAGATGGTTGGACAGCATCACTGACTCAGTGGACATGAGCTTGAGTAGGCTCCAGGAGTTGGTGATGGACAGGGAGGCCTGGTGTGCTACAGTCCATGGGGTCACAAAGAGTCAGACATGACTGAGCGACTGAACTGAACTGAACTGAAGTTGAACTAAAGACATTTTCTTAAAAAAAGAATAGCACTATCTAAGTTGAAGAAAGATGAATAAAAGAGCAAAAATTAATAGGATGAAAGATAAAGATACACTGGAGAGTATCAATCAAGTCAAAAACTAGATGTGTGCAAAAACTAAATAGAAAATCCTTTGGTAAGACTGATTAAGAATAAAGAGAGAATATGACAAAAAATATTAGGAGTGAGGCAACAGACATAACTTTAGATAAAGAGGAGAATATTTGAGAGGATCTTATGAAAATTTTATGCCAATAGATTGGAAAAACTAAAAGAAATAGACAAATTCCAGAAATATGTATCTTACCAAAAATGTTTTGAGAAGAAAAATGACTCCACTCATAGAAAAGAATCAGAACTTTAAAATCTCCTCACCGAGAAAACACCAAGCCTACATAATTTTATATGTGAATCCTACCAAGCTTTCAAGTAGGCAGATGTACCAGTCTTATACAAACTCTACTGGAGATGAGAAAAACAGCAATGCTCCCCAGTGTGGCCAATAATACCAATGAAACTAAAAATAGAAGTACCATATGACCCAGCCATTCCACTTCTGAATAGCCAAAGGAAACAAAACCCTGACTTAGAAAGATTCTCTGTACCCCCATGTTCACTGCATCATTATTTACATTAAGCCATAATAAGGAAACAATCTAAGTGTCCATCAATGAATCAATGGATTTTTTAAATGTGCTATATATAGATATAACGGAATATTATTCAGCCAGAAAAAAAGAAAGAAATTTCGCCATTTGCAACTACACAGATGGAGCTTTAAGGCATCATGCTAAGTAAAATAAGTCAGACATAGGAAGACAAATACCATATGACCCACATATTTTAAATCTAAAAAAAAGTAAAATTAACAAAAAATCCAAAACTCATAGGCACAGAGAACAAACTAGTAGTGAAGTGGTGAGGCAGGGGGCAGCATAAAATGAGTATACTAGTAATATCTACCTCCTAGGCCCACTGTGAAGATTTATAATCATTGCTTGAAACACTGTACTTGCTCTGTAAAATATTGGCTGTGTGTCTTTACTCATATTACTACCATCTACTGGATGGTACTATCTTTCTCCTCCCATCTTCCTCCTCCCATCTACTTAAGCTGTACCCTGGCTCAAAGGCCAACTCAAGTTATTCTTACATAAAAATTTTCACCAATTACTCCCTTCATTATCTCCCTCTTCTACAGTACATAGTTCTCAACCATGCAGGTGAGAGGTAGAGAGTCACAGAGGTTTTAGAGAATCTGATGGGGATTAAAAAAGTTTCTATTCATTGAGGTGCAAACACATACACACACGTGTTTGCACAAAACACCAAGGGATTCATGTCCCCCTGAAGTTCGTTCAATTAAGAATCTCTGTCTTCAACTCTATGTTTCCCGGTCACCCACACTTCTCTCTTGAGGCCATATTAACAAAAGCACAATGCTACACGAAGCTAGAATGGGCATGGAGAGAAGCTAGTGAAGCTCCAGTCATAGACAGAGAAACTGACAAAGAGAGGTGAAGTGACTTACCAAGCCACCCACAGCTAAGAAGTAGGGAAATGGGGTCAGAACCTGTCTCCTGACACCTCACAAGGGTTCTTTGCAAAAGTGTGTTTGAATAACTTATCTCCCACTCACAGAACTCTGAAACCAAGAAATAATGTTAGCTCATTTTTCAGACGGGATGATGAACCCTTGGGGAATTTGTCCCCAGGTAATCAGACCAGAAATCACCAAGACACATTCTTCGAATAATTACTAAACATACCAGAAATATTATTATATTTTATTCTATAGGGATACTTTATTTTATTGTGTTTTGCAGATAACACTGTTTGTTTGTTTGTTTTTTACCACTTGAAAGGTTTGTGGCAACGCTGAATTACCAGATGATGGTTAGCATTTTTTAGTAATTATTTTTAATTTAGGTGTGCACATTTTTTGGGGGGGGCGGGGGGGCTCAGTGGTAAAGAATCTGCCTGCCAGTGCAAGAGATGCAGGAGACATGGGTTCTATCTCAGGTTCTGGAAGATCCCCTGGAGGAGGAAATGGCAACCCACTCCAGTATCTTGCCTGGAAAATCCCACAGATAGAGGAGCCTGGCAGGCTACAGTTCATGAGGTTGCCAAGAGTTGGACAAAACTTTGAGACTGAACACACATACACACACACACACTGTTTTTTTTTAAAACATAATGTTACTGCACACTTAACACTAAAGTATTATGTAAACATATTTTATATGCACTGGGAAACAAAAAAAAATCAGATGACTTGCTTTATTGCAATATTCACTTTCTTTCCAGTGGGTTAGAAGGAAAACTACAGTCTCTCCGCATGGGATATGCCTCTGCTTTCCCTTCCTTGTGTTGAAATTCTCTGACTAGCTTTCTCTGCAGCAACACAAAACACAAAACTGCCCCGACTTTATTATTTGAGGGAGTTAACTTTGAATCTTTCTCTAAAACTTTTCTATAATTGTAATAATCAAAGAATAGCATCACTTCTAGATCTTGGGCCAGAAAAGATACAAATAAAGCCAATCTACCATAATCTTTCATTCCCAGACCTGACCTCAATATATAAATATCTTTAAAATATACCTTCTATCTTCTTCCCTACAAGACATTTTTCCAGAACAGAGAACAAATAGTAAAACAGTGTATACTCTGCTCATTCTCTACCCTGCCTTAGAGTTCTTAAAGAAGTTTAATGGTAAGTGAAAGAAGAAAAAAAAAAGGAAAAGCATCATGAAAAACCTACAAAACACAATAACCAACCTCCACATTATTAAAAACTGATTAGCACTTGTATAGTCACAGTCTCCTTGAGCGCACAGGAAGCTGTTTCACTATGTGGAGTCATTCAACCAGCCTAGGAAATGAAATAAATGACTCAGGAAGGGGGGAGGTTGGTAAACGGATACATCTGTCAAAAAATTCAGTCAACAACCAGAAGAGAAAGTGCTTTATAAGAGAGTAATACTGGAGCATCGGAAGAGTATAGCTTTTCTTTTATAGTTGTTGTTTTTTTTTTTTTTTTTAACTTCTTCTCACTTCAATTTTTTTTAAGAATGGCTTTCTTTTGTTCTTATTATTTTTTTGGCCTAGCTACATAGTATCTTAGTTTCCTGAGCAGGGACTGAATTCAGGTTCCTTGCATTGACAGCGTGAAGTTTTAACCCCTGGACCACCAAGGAGGTCCCCCAAAACATAGCTTTTTAACAAAAGAAAAGGCTCATAGAGATGAATTGTAAAGGCCACCTGGTCAAAACCCTTCATTTTCCAGATGAATAAACTGAAGTCTGAGACTTAAAGCCTAATCCACAGGCTTTCTAGAGAACGAAACCCAGGACCCACCATACGAAGGCGATTCCACAGCTGAAATCCACACTGTCTTGGATAATGAGGCAGTTGAAATGCCTGGAAAATGTCAGGAACATTATCTATACATTCTCAATAATGACTCCTAATTGGGCCTTTGGAAAAGTACACACAGCATAAGCAACTGGATCTTCTGTGTCACCAGGCACCCCGGGAGCTGACTGAGACTGCCATGCACTCTTGGGATGCTGACAAGGACACAATCACACACCTATTTGCCACTAAGAGATTCTTTGCTTTGCTGTCTTCCTCCGGGAAGTAAAAACACTTAGAGAAAGAAAAGTGCGGGCTATAGAACTTACCATATATAGGGTCATAGTTTTAGTTTTCTTTTTGTTGTTTTCATTTTTCACAGACATGTTGTACAAATAATGTTTAGAAACAGTTTTTGGCTAAGAGGGCCAAGAATTAATGTTTGTTTGGTATAGGACTAACTTTCCTGTGCATTCTTGATATTGCTCATGTGGGAAATTTAGAAGAAAATTTTGATGGGCAGATCAATATATGTTCACACATGGTCTATGACTGCAAAGACAAGTTGAAGACTGGGTGGCAATGCAGTTGCTTTTATTAGGGGGAAGGAATTCAGGACTTAGTTACCTGATGTGGAGTAAATCCACTCTCAAGTTATTTACAAAAATTATTCAGATTTCATTGAAAAAAAACAAAAAGATTTCTCACTCATTGCAATTTTACTTTTGTAAGTTAAAGTATAATAGAGAATGATAGTTTAATAAATGGATCTAAATTTTCCATTACTGAATTCTTAAAGTGCATATATCCATAAAATTCTGGAACTTCAGTTTTCCTTTTTATCTCACTCTTTCATTCTATATTGAACTCTATATCTCAAACCAGTTTTATTCCCTTGGGATTTAATGATGCAGTCATGAATGAAAACTATCTGCCAGAGGTGCTTTTTTATCTTACAGGTGATAATAAGATTTTGGCAAATGCAGTTTTATGAAGTGGAACCTTTGTGTATTTTACAGAGAACAAAACAACTTAAGTCAGTTCTAAAACGCTACTATCATTTTTTACTATCCTGAAATCTACAGTTCCTTCTAGGCAACAGCATAATGTTCAGTCTGCTTCACACTAACCACACAAAACCTTAATTATATATCTTCTTCCCTTTTAAACAAAATGATAGATTTTTTTGTGTGGGTTTCTGATTAAACCAAACTACATGAATACACAGATTTTTATTTATGATTAAGAAAATTTCAAAATTAAATTTTCCCTTCAAGTACTTCCAAATTAAATTATAAATCCGTTAAAAAAAGAAAGAAAGAAAATGAACCTTGTGGAAATAATGTAAGTGTTTCAAGAGTCTTTTCCTGCTATTGTATCTAATTACTGGAACATTGAATTTCCTTGACAAAAGTACTCAAAATAACTGTGCTCACAGCAGGACTAGAGAATTGGATCATTCCCCATGATTTCTGCTACCAAAAGGGGCAACTGAGAAATGTTTAGAAAGGAAATCTGAGTTAATCAAAAGAATTAAGAAATAGCTTGCAAAAATGTTTTAATGACCACCTAGTTATGTTTTGAGTGAACAAGAAAGGTACTACTTTCCCATCTTTAATCCTCCTGTCCATGGCTGGGGGGAGGGGGATCTCCCTAATAGGTTCACTTTTGTTATTGTTTCTCAACGTTGCTACAAAAATAAAATCACTGCTTTTTCTGTCCTGTCCCTCATCTTTGCCTTTCTTGAGAGAAGTAAGTAAGGCTCTAGAAAACAGCTAAGATGGAAACTAGGATGGGGAAGAAGTATCTGGAAAGCAAGGAAAAGGAGCAGTATCAGGCCATGTGAGTAAAAAGAGTAGTTTGGGGTCAGATCATTGACATCCAAGACCAAGAACAAGAGAGAGGAGTTTTTGAGGAGAAGAGTGATTTGGCTAAATCTGTGAAAGATAAGTCCTCCAGGTGAGCTCTAAGAGAGCACAGAGGCAGGAAACTGCTAGGATGCTCCGGGATGGGTCTCTGGGTACCAGTCAAGGTCCTGGCAGGAAACAGGTAGCAGTTGGGCCAGGGAATTTCAGATTAACAAAGGGAATATTACAACAATGTGGACATGGCTTAAGGAAATTCACAAAGAATAGGACCACAATGGTAAAAGCCTTAACCACCCCTAGCCCTGCAAAGCAATTAAAGGAGCTGGGAGAGGTGGCTACATGTGGAGAAATGCCTGATTGGAGTTATGGCCTTTCAGTTAGTGATCAGCCGACCCACACCAGTCTGCAGAGGGCTAGGGACAAGCAGTGTAGCGTGGTTGACCGGCCTAAGGTACTGGGTTAAGGCTCCAGTCTCTTTGGGGGCGTGGGTTCAAATCCCATTGCTGCCAGCTTGCCTGGGAAATTCCATGGACAGAGGAGCCTGGCAGGCTATATAGCCCATGGGGTCTCAAAGATTCAGACAAGACTGAACATGCAAGGGACAAACATGCCTTCATCCTTCTCTCTTCACTTCTGATCTGTCACTGCCTCCTGCTGGTTATGTGTGAAAGCCAGTGCAGAGAGCAAAGTGGAGAAAGTATCTGGAGAAACAGAATTCCAGTCTAGGGTAAGGTCATGGTCGTAAGGATGAGAAAGGAATAATACAGAGACAAATTTCAATAGACTGACTGGATTTATTTATTTTTTTATTTTTATTTTTTGGCTGTGGTGGGTCTTCATTGCTGTGCTTGGGCTTCTCCCACTGCAGAGAGTGAGGGCTGCTTTTCTTTGTGGTCCTCGAGTTTCTCATTAGAGTGGTTTCTCTTGTTGCAGAGATGGAAAGGTAGATGGATGGATGATGGAAGCAAATTTTCAGGAAGATGATGGGTTATGTAGTCTTAGACATACTGAATTTAGAGTATGGTGGAAGAGCCCAGCTGTGATCAGAGATTAGAGTCTAGAGCTCTGAGATGGAAAGGGGGAAAGATGTGCCTCTAAGAATCATATGCACAGCAGTAGCGGCTGAGAAAATGAGTGGATGAAATGTCATTGAGAGTAGGTATATAGCGAAAAGAAGAGGGATCTGATGACCAAACTTGGGATCTAGCTGCATTATGGGAGAAAGGAGCAAAGACAAAAGGGAAAACCAGTAAGAGGAAAAGACAATATGTACAACCCTTTGCCATACTCTTATAGCATATTCACATATATCTGCACATCCTTGGTAGGCTCTCTCTTTCTTAACACTGCACAGTCTTGCCCAACATAAACATGATCCAAATGCAAGCTGCCTCACAAGACTGATATTTCTTAAAGCTCCAAATCCTGGTCTTACTGGGTTTGCTTACCTTGACTAGAACAGCCAACATTAATCCCTTTTTAATTTAGAAATTAGGCTTATTCTTTCAAACAAGTGTGCATTGAACACCTGTTATGTATCCAGTGCTAGGCTCAGCAAAGTGAAAGTAAAAATCAGTTTCCTGTCATCAAGGAAATTAAAATTGACTTGGATTATAACAAAACATAAAACAATTCAAGTTCAATGAAGAGTTGACCTATATGATTTGAACCAAATAGCATTTCATCCAGTGAGAATTCATACCATTCAATGTCTACACCTGCTCTTTTTTTCCCTAACTCAGAAGACTGACAAAAGAGCTCAATTCTACATAGCTATACTTCCTATTAAAGGCTTAATCATGCCATATTGTAAATTTCTCTTAACCTTTCTTTCTTCTCCACTGTTCCATAAGGTCTCAGTAATCTTTGCATCTAGTGTCTCAAACATGGTAGTCATTCAAATGTTTGTTAAATGAATGAATGAATCTAAGGCAAACCCAGAATAGTTATTTCAGTGTCCTCAACGCTCTTCTATGGCAAACCCCAAGAGCTTTAAGGTCCAAGGAGGTTACCTAATACGACCTATGACCTGGCCTCAGCCCCATGGGATGATTGGTATTAAGGGCTTGGTGTTGAGTGATAAGGCAAACACTCGGAAAATCCCCAGCAAATCCTAAAATGCTTTTGGAAAAGAGGAAGAAACAATATTAAAGGCAAATTCCTGAGGTATAAATTGTGGTCACAAAATGTTTGCTGAGTGAATGAAGAGAGCAGAGCTGAGAAAAGTCAATTAGCTCACGAAGAGCCCAAACTTAGGGAGCAAGTGTGACAGGTGTGTGTCTAAAGCCCTCTTTAGCAGACACTCGAGTCTATTTCCTAACGGCTATAATGTCCATTTCTATGGGTTAATTCTTCAGCTAACCCCTTCTTCACTACTCTCAGTGAAGTGAAAGTCACTCAGTCCTGTCCAACTCTTTGCAACCCCATGGACTATACAGTCCATGGAATTTTTTAAGCCAGAATACTGGAGTGGGTAGCCTTTCCCTTCTCCAGGGGATCTGCCCAACCTAACCTACTCCCAACTTCCCATTAAAGGAAAACAAAGCCTGTCAACCACACAATCAGCAGTGCCTCCCACAGCTGACTACACCTACGGCTTCCCTGGTGGCTCAGATGGTAAAGAAGGTGCCGGTAATACAGGACACCTGGGTTCAATCCCTAGGTCGAGAAGTTCCCCTGGAGAAGGAAATGGCGACCCACTCCAGTATTCTTCCCTGGAGAATTCTATGAACAGAGAAACCTGGCGGGCTACAGTCCACGGGGTCTCAAAGAACTGGATTCAACTAAGCGACTAACACTTTCACTTTCATGGCTTCCTCGGAGGCTCAGATGGTAAAGAAGCTGCCTGCTGTGCGAACCCAGACCCTGGTTCGATCCCCGGGCAGGGAAGATCGCCTGGAGAAGGGCATGGCAACCCACTCCAGTATTCTGGCCTGGAGAATCCCATGGACAGAGGTCCATGGAGTAGCAAAAAGGTGGAGACCACTGAGTAACTAACTCTTTTCATTTCTATTCATCACTAAGATATTTTGTTAAAATGAAGGTTCTGAGTCACAACATCTGGGCTAAAGCCAGAGATTCTGCATTTCTAACAAGCTCCCAGATGATGCTGTACTGCTGGTCAAGAGAACACACTTTTCGAGTATCAAGAGTCTGGAAGACATTGCAGAGAATATGTATGCAGTCTTAGAGCCAGAGTTTAGATCCCTTCTGCTCCCACACTTCCTGGCTGTATAACCTTAGACAAGTCATTTTACTTCTCTGAGCCTGCTTCGGTCATCAGTGGAATATAGTGAATAACAATAGCCAACACTTATTGAATGTTTACACTGTACTAAGAACTAATGCTTCATATTCATCAACTTATGAATAGGACTTAAGTTAAACAACCTGACCAATGTGGGTACAAGAAACCCAGATCTTATTTTAGGTAGCTTGATTCAAGAACCTAGTGTTTAATCACTGTATAAGACTGCTTTTTCAGCAGAGTTCCCAGAGCCATGCTGAGGATTAAACAATAATTGGTCTTTAGCTCACATTTATTGAGCACTCATATGCTCAAAACCCCAGTGTAAGCTCCCTTGGGAGCATATTAACTCATTTATCTTCACAGCAAACCTGGGAGGTAATATTTGCAATCCCATCTTACAGGTTTAAAAACAGGCGCAAACAAGTCACACAGCCGAAGGCCAAACACCAGAGCGGTCAAGGTCGGAACCCAGGCGGTCTCACAGCAGAGCCCCGCGCTCTTCTGCCATCAGCCAGGAGAGGAGGTGGCCCCTGGCTCCGGGGACCAGACTTGAGGTCGGCGGGATGGGGGCACAGCCACGCCACCTTCAGGGCAGTCTAACCGCCAGGCCCGCTCGCTCCCAAAATAAACCCAAGTCTCCGTTTCCACTTGGCTTTCTGTACATCCCCGGGTGAAGTGCCCACACCCGGGGGCACACCATGAACAGGTGTCAGGGCTCTGGTGAAAATGACTGGCTAAACATCTTGAGAACTGACTTTCTACACGCACTAAAACTAACACCGTCGCTCCGGGGCCCCCTTAGTCCGCGGCCCCCAAACTTGCCCCACTCGAACAGGACCACTCCCTCCCGCAGCTTCATCCTAGCCAAGGTCCCAATCAGGCCTCGGAATTCTCAGACTCGGCTCCGCCTACCTCCGGCTCCACCCCAAGGGCCGCCTCTAATCTCATCTGTTCTCCAACACCGCCCTCTGCCGGCCATTCCTCGGGTAGCCCACTCCATGAGCCCCTTCCGGGTGCCCCGGAAACGGAACTTTCTCTTCCGGGTCGAGCGTCCGGGGGAGGCCGCACGTGTCTGTGGTGCCGCGGTTTTAACTCCTGTGGAGTAGAAGTGACTGGAACCGTCTCCCAGAGGCAGCGAGCGGATTCGGAGCCATGGAGGGCCAGAGCGTGGAGGAGCTGCTGGCAAAGGCGGAGCGGGACGAGGCAGAGAAGCTGCAGCGCATCACGGTGCACAAGGAATTGGAGCTGGAGTTCGACCTGGGTAATTTGCTGGCCTCTGACCGGAACCCCCCGACCGGGCTGCGGCACGCGGGACCCACACAGGAGGCCGAGCTGAAGGCCCTGGCGCGGGACAACACGCAGCTGCTCATCAACCAGCTGTGGCAGCTGCCGACCGAGCGCGTGGAGGAGGCGCTGGTGGCACGGCTGCCGGAACCCAGCACTCGTCTGCCGCGCGAGAAGCCGGTGCCCCGGCCGCGGCCGCTTACTCGCTGGCAGCAGTTTGCGCGCCTCAAGGGTATCCGTCCCAAGAAGAAGACCAATTTGGTGTGGGACGAGGTGAGCGGCCAGTGGCGCCGCCGCTGGGGCTACCAGCGCGCCCGCGACGACACCAAGGAGTGGCTGATCGAGGTGCCGGGCAATGCCGACCCCATGGAGGACCAGTTCGCCAAGCGGATTCAGGCTAAGAAGGAACGGGTGGCCAAGAACGAGCTGAACCGGCTGCGTAACCTGGCCCGCGCGCACAAAATGCAGCTGCCCAGCGCGGCCGGCATGCACCCTACCGGACACCAGAGTAAGGAGGAGCTGGGCCGTGCCATGCAGGTGGCCAAGGTCTCCACTGCCTCTGTGGGGCGCTTCCAGGAGCGCCTGCCCAAGGAGAAGGCGCCCAGGGGCTCCGGCAAGAAGAGGAAGTTTCAGCCTCTTTTCGGGGACTTTGCGGCCGAGAGAAAGAGCCAGTTGGAGATGCTGCGAGTGATGAACAGCAAAAAGCCTCAATTGGACATTACGAGGGCCACCAATAAGCAGATGAGAGAGGAGGACCAGGAGGAGGCGGCCAAGCGGAGGAAAATGAGTTCGAAGGGCAAGAGAAAGGGGGGCCGACAGGGTCCTGGGGGTAAGGGGAAAGGGGGCACACCCGGCCACGGAGGGAAGAGGAGAGGGGGTGTGGGAGGCAAGATGAATTCCGGGCCTCCCGGCCTGAGTGGCAAGAGAAAAGGGGGGCAACACCAAGGAGGAAAGAGGAAGAAGTAAATTTCATCCTTGGACCTTCTCCTAAAACAAGAACTGTACTTAATGCTAAGTTCTAGATACAGTACCCAGATGTACAAGATTTGGCCACTGCCTTCATTGAGCTTGAAGTTAAAGGGCCAGGTCTGTCCTCCTCTGAAGATGATATGTAAATGTTGGACTGGACAAATTAATGTATTTCCCACAACCAAAACTCGGGCTGGAGATTAAAGGTTGTATTTAAGGATATCTGATTTAGGGAAAGAATCTGTGAAAACTAGGAATTTTAAACAGACTTTTTTTTCTTTTTAAACCTTGTATGGGGTTTAAGGGAGAGACTTAATAGCTGGTTTCTGCATTATTTTGATGACAAGTTTGTGTATTTATCAAAGCAGGTGGGAACAAAAAGGTTATATTTTCAAGACTGTTGTAAAGGTTTTATATTAAAAATGTGTCTGTGTCTAATGTTGCTTCTAACTTTTTGGCTATTGGTACAGATCTTAAGCCAATAACCTGGATACCTGGTACAGATTATTTTCATTTACTTTCTAGAAAACGTAGCAGCTCAATTATGATTTCAGCAAGGCCACTTTATTAGAAAAACTCATCCTGCTTTTGGTGTCAGATATAATACTGAAAATATGTCTCTTTCACGAACAAAATTTGATGTTTTTCAACACTGAAAACATTAATTTGCTGTAAATGATAAATTTGGGCTTCACTAAATAATGGTAATAATCCTCAATCATAATTTTTTTTTTAATGTTTATTTATTTGGCTGTGCTGTGTCTTAGTTGCAGGATGTGGGATCTAGTTCCCAGACTAGGGATCGAACCCAGGCCCCCTGTATTGGGAGTGTGGAATCCTGATCACTGGACCACCAGGGAAGTCCTAATCCTAATTTTATACTTAAATCTTTATCAGTATTTATATCGCAGATTTTTTTTTTTAAAGCTTCAGGTGGGATCTGTTTGGGGAAAAGAGAAAGAAACCTACAAAATCCTTACTTGCAATATTACTACTATCTTTTGACTGATTTGTCAAATTGACCTGAGCTGATCTAATTAGGAGGTGAAACATTGACAGTTATCCTGAGTGTCCTTCCCTAACAGATTTCAGTAACTCATCCTTGTAAAACTAAATACCTCCTGAAAAGGATTCACAGTATACAGATCTAGAATGGGGGGCTTTTCTGCTATTATAGCTCTGGTGAGCCACCCTACTCTTGCTTTTTGGTCTGACACCTGATAGGAAATTGAGAGTTTGTCTCATCTTTCCATTGTTGTCCAATTTTTATAAGTTACTTCTAGAAATTGCTATGAAGATGAGATTAATTCCGATTTCATAATAGGTTACTAAAAACACAGATTTTCAACTTACTGTCTCATACCTTCTGACAAAGTTGAACTGTGCCATCATTGATCATCGTTTCCACTGGGGCCTGGAGGACTTGGTGCTATAAGCTCTCCCTTCTCATGTAACCATGGCAAGTTTTAACCATTGATTACAAAAAGAAAACATAATGGTATCCTGAACAGCTTCTTCCAAAGCCAAACCGTTAATAGAGCATTTAACACCTTTTAAATTCTTCTCAACTGTCTGGGATTTTTTTGTTCTTTGTTTTGTTTGGGAATTTTTCTGGCTTTTGTTTTGTGACTTGATCTAGCAGTTGCACACAAAACTAGTCTTGTTAAAAAAAAAACAAACGGATTTTTTGCAAGGTTCTTATTTACCGTTAAAACAAATTTAAATGCAGTTGTGATAGTTTATTCTGAAGATACACTTAAGGAGGCAAAATAGCAATTTAAAGGATTTGGGGCTTGGGAGGTGGAGGGGTTGTCCTTGTTTCTCCGTCCCCCATGTCCTTGCCTTGTGAAATAGAGGGTTTTATCTAGAGACAGGAGAGCAGGCCAAAACCCTCCGGAGCAGTTACCTGTATGGCAGTTTCAAAGGTGGACGATGAGCCTTTGCAGCTGGAGCAACCGCCGTAGCTTCAACTAGTGGGAAAAGGTTCCGCCGCCAAGCGCTGTGGCTGGGGCGGGGGACCGCGCGGAGCCGGTGAGCTGCGCGGCGGGGTGGGCGGAGGAGAAGCGGAGGCCGGGATTGGCCGGCGGCGGAGGGGGCGTCGCCGGGAGGAAGACTCGGCTCAGCCATGGCCGCCGCTCGCGCCCGGGTAGTGCACTTGCTGAGGCTTCTGCAACGCGCAGCGTGAGTGCGGGCCGGCCGGCCGGGCGGGCAGGCAGGGGACCCGAGGGTGCGGCCGAGCCCACGCAGCCCCCGGGGAGCGACCCACCCGGGCCCGCGTGTTTTTCCTCCGATCACTTTCCGGGACGCGGTACCGCAGGGCGCGGCGGCCTGGACTCCGCTGCCAGTGTGCTAAGTAGCCAAGCAGCCAAACGCAGCCGCTTGTACTTCGCCTGATCTACCGTTAAGGGAACTAAGGTCGAGAGGAGAGCTCCAGGTCGCAGTCGAGGCAGACAGCGGACAGCTTGGCACAGTGACCAAGACAAATGCCTGTATCCAATCAGCACATGTATACTGGGTGTATGGTAATGCACCAGAAACTATTCTAGGTGCTGGGGATACAAGGACGAAAGGCTTTGGATCAGTTTAAAGATAGCAGAGAATTGCATGAGGGGATAGCAGTGAAGTTAGGCGTTGGTTCAGTGGTAGCATTCTTGCCTGCCACGTGGGAGGTCTGGGTTCTGATTCCTGGCCAATGTCCTTATTTTGGGGCTTCCCAGGTGGCACAGTGGTAAAGAAACCTCTGCCAATGCTGACACAAGAGAGGCGGATTTGATCCCTGGGTGGGGAAGATCCCCTGGAGAAGGAAATGGCAACCTGCTGCAGTATTTTGGCTTGGAAAATCCCAGGGACCAGTCCATGGAGTCACGGTGACATGACTTAGCCACTGAGCACGTGCACAGGGGTGAAACGGGCCTGTGCAGGACGCAGAGGACAGGGGTGCAGGAGAGAGGGAGGGATGTGAAGACCGAGGTGAACCGCAAAGGGACTCAGCCACATATATACACGTTTACATTCTCCCCCAAGCTCCCCTTCCGTCCAGGTTGCCACATAGCATTGAGCAGAGTTTTATGTACTTGCTATACATCAGGTCCTTGTTGGTTATCCTTCTTAAATACAGCAGCGTGTACATGTTAATCCCAAACTGGGTTGCGGTGGGGGGAGGGGGAGGGGTGACTGGGGATGAGGGGGTTGATGATGCAGGAGAGCAAAGGAAGAACTGTTGCTAGTGATGTTTTGAGAAGCTGAGCAGAGCTGAGATTTAGTGTGCAGGGGAGAGGTTGGCCTTTGCTAAGATGTGGCCAGTTTATCAGTGATACCAGGAAGGAAATCAGGATAATTGTGCCAATCCCAGAAGGTGTGTAGGTGGGAGCCTGGCTGTAACTTTACAGAGTTCAGGAGGCCAAGGAAATGGAGTCAGTAGGATGTGGGTGAGTAAGAGAGAAACCAGAGGATGAGCAAGCCAGAGGGGAGAGGAGGGTGAGAGTTTTAAGCATGAAACTCTTAACTATGATGACAAGGATCAAATAAGGGGAAGGCTGGGACATAGGGGACAGGTGGAGGTCCAAAGAAGGCAAGAGGGGGTGGGATTCAGACCACAACTGAGGAGTAGAAATGATGAATTGAGGTAGCCTGAGAGCTTGGACGCAGAGAGTCGGACACGACTGAGGACTGAACTGACTGACTGACTTACTGAGAGCTTGGAAGTTATATAACAAAAAGAGAAGCAGAGTGTCCTCCCACAGTATCGAGTTTTCCTTCCCTTTGAGTCCCTCTTCTTGTCCTGGAGGGGCATAAAGCAGAGAAGGACCTAGAAGGTAATGCCAAGTGAAGGACAACGCTGGGACCGTGCCTTATTCGGTTTTCCCCGCGGGAGCCTGCAGATGGCTCAGGCCCTCTGGGATGCTCCAGGAGAAACTCTTACACGTGGCGCTCTCCACCGCGCCCACCAGATGGCAACCTCGACTCACGCTGGCGACTCACACCCGCCCACGCCCGAGTTCACTTAATTCAGTTTTTGAGATCTTGACGATCATTGAGTTTCACGCTTTTCCTTCCTTCCCCTTCCCCTTTCCCTTCTCCCCTCTCCCCTCTCAGGTGTTTTCAGTCCAAGTTTGCAGGCGGGGGTCGGGGGTGGGGTTGGGGGCTGGGGGGTCTGCACGCGCTTACCTGCGGGACCCACCAGGACAGGGTCCCCTGGGCAATAGAAACACAAACCCTTTTGCGAGGCTCATTCGGATGGCGGTCAACAGAACAGGAAGCCAGAGAAGGGACTGACCAAGGACTAGGAGGCGACCAGGATGTGGAAGCTAAGGGAGGGAAGCTCTAGCAAGAGGAGGACGTGGGATATCTGTGGAGGAGCAGAATGAGGTGAAGGATTGGGGAGAAGAAGGTGACAGGTGTGATCTCAGTTTAGGGGACACGGAGGGCGGGGCTGGGGAGGCAACTTGAAATCCCTGAGCCAGAAGGGCTGGAGGCCCCACGTGGTGACCAGAGGGGGCCTGCAGGCCACAAAGGGCTGCCAGAGGAAGCAGCCCAGAGCCTGTTTGAAGAGGAACCAAACACCCTGAAGATAATAGGAATATACAAGGAAAGTTCTGGAGGAGAGAGTTGGGGTCTGAGGTGCGAGTAGTTAACACTGGGTCAACTTGGCCAAAGCTCCTAACCTAGTAAGAGGTGAGACCTCATCTTAAACTTTATTGTAGCCCAGGAGCACTCATCTCTGTTCCCCATGGGCATTAACTGCTGCTTGAATAATTAGTGGAAGAATGATCCTACAACGCTGGAAAGACTCCGAGTTGGCTTTATATCAATGGTGATTTCTGGCTTTTTCTATTGTGCAGTGTTTGTCAATAGCCGCTACTTTGAGAGCATCTTAAAACTAGAATGCAATGTGTGTTACTTTAAAACTTCCTAGCTTCAGATTTTCTGGTTTCACTTTATTTTTTTCTTTTTCTGATTCCCTAGATGCCAGTGCCCAAGTCATTCTCATACTTATTCCCAAGGTAATAACACATTTTGTGTTTAGCCACAATTTCAGTTTCCACATTTGGCAATGCATTTGGACAAAGTCAAAGCATGTGAGAGGAAGATTGATGCAGATGCTTTGCACTTGAAACTGGTAACATGTAGTTCTAATTATCTGGAGAAGGATCGGCAACCCACTTCAGTATTCTTGCCTGAAGAATCCCACAGACAGAGGAGCCTGGTGGGCAACAGTCCATGGGGTCACAAAAGAGCTGGACATGATTGAGCAACTAAACAACAACAGTTCTAACTATGTCAGCTGAATGTATGCTACTCATTATGTGTTTGGCTCAAATATACATTTAATGCTATTTATAGTGCCTTTCTTTTTGAAATAGAATTATTTGCCAAAGCTAAAAATGGTAACGCAAATAGGATTTTAGGATGGTCTGAATTCATCAAACAGAATTAATCAAGATGAAATCTTTGAAAGGTTCTCATACATTCCAAAAAAGAGTCTCAAGAACAGTATGGTTCCCAGAAGGAAAAAAGTTTGTATTGATGTTTAAAATAACACTCTATTTCTTAATAATTAAAAATGACAAACGTTTTCTGTTCCTACAGACATCTTAATCCTTACCAAATCCATTGTCCACAGTGAGCAGCAGGAGCTCACTGTAAGTTCAGCATGTCCCGAGAATGTCACATCTGATCATCTAAATCATCTAAAACTGATTTCACCTCTTAGGAGAAAATGTCACATCTTAACAGTGGTAAGGGATGAAAAGGAGGGGTCTGCACGTATATACAGGAGCCTACGCAGAAACTCACCAAGAAGCTGGTTGGAAGTAGAACAGAGTAACTAACCAAGGACTATTTCTTGCCATGAGAGTGACTCATTCTTTAGGACCAGCCAAGGGACCACCCCAGTCTTTAACAGCCATCCACCACGCAGAAGCATGCCATGCCTTTTCAGTCCTCATGGACACATACAGGATTTTGTCTTCAGCTGCTTTTCTGCAATTGTTAACTTAGTTTCAACAACAAATCACTAATGTTTTCTATTTGGGGGCAATAAAATTAGTAATTTAAAGAAAGATAATTTCAGTGTTTTCTAAGATCCAATTTATGTCTTTTCCTAAATTTTAGTTACCAGAGTAATAGACAATTTCTTTAAAGCCTGTCAGTATCAAAAGAAATTTGAAATATGATTAAGGATACCCTTGCCCTCTACCAAAGGTAGATTGTTATCCAGTTGTGGTCTCTTTTCTTTGTCTTGTAAAAAAAAAATGGTAGTGAAAATTGTTATGTAGACTTTTTTTCAATCTTATGACTGGTCAAGACTGATAACAACAAGTAGATGAAAACAAAGATGAAATCCACTAAGTAGAGACTTCTTGTTGTCCCAATAAGACAAAAAAAAAATTTTTTTCACCACAACTAAACCTGGCACCTTGCAAAGAAATACCCATTTATAAAAATTTTTATTAAATTTCCCAGAGAAAACTCAATAGTTCATAGGCATAAGCTTGAAAAATATCTTAGTGTGATAAGTACTCTGCATAGAGAGAAGTTTTATTTAAATAGTCACAGTTATTAAAGAAGTGTAAGCAGGACTCTAATGAATGAATTTACTAATAGTTGTTCTCTAATAATAATCAAACTCCATTGAGTCCAGAGGATTTTTTCTAGCAGATTTTTACTCATTATGTTTTCAAAAGTATATTTTAATTTCAATGGAGAAAAGATTTTAAATAACTTTATTTTCACAGTCTGCATCAAGTTAGCATTACATTCTCTTAAAATGCAGAGTTTAATTTGAATTGAATAGACAACAATGAAACTGAGAAATGTATTTTAAGTAAGGCTTCAAAGGAAATATTTACATTCACTGCTGAAATCCCAACTTACTATCAAATAACAATAACTTACTATCCCAACTTACTATCAAATAACATCTTTGCTCTGTTTCTGAGGCCTACTCTGATGCTAACTTTTCTACTTCTAGCTCCTGGACTTTCACCTTCTGGGAAAACAACAGATTATGCCTTCGAGGTAGATTTAATTATTCATTCTTTTTTTTTTAATATTTATTTCTGTATGTATAATATTTGGCTGCCAGATCTTCGTTGCATGTGCAGGATCTTTATTGCAGCAAGTGGGATCTATTTTTTAGTTGTAGCATGCAAACTCTTAGTTTTGACATATGGGATCTAGTTTCCTGACCAGGGATTGAACCCCGGCCCACTGCATTGGGAGAGCAGAGTCTTAGACACTGGACCACCAGGGAAGTTCCCATTCATTCATTCTTTTATGAATGACCTGAAAATGTACAACCAGAGTATCTCCCTAATGCATTACTACCTCATTTGAAGTCTGTTATTAATTGATGTTCCCTAACCTTACTGTTTGATCAGCACCTATTTAGGAAAGTTATTTTGTCAGGATAATGGAATATAAATCTTCTGGTAACATGACTAATGTGTAGAATGCTGTCTTCCATATAGCCATTAAAACAGGACAGATTCCCAGTTCTACAAACTCCATCTTATATGTTGTATGATAAATCTTCTTTAGTTTTATAATTATAACAACCCCAAAAGAGGTTCAAGTAATCTTTGAAGCAGGAATAAAGGAACAATTAATTCTGATGAATTTTTTATCACACTGATTACATAATTATATGTTAAATCTCTGTTTCCTCCTAGTTCAGAGATCATAAATTAAAATGTGACCAGAGGCCTGACAGTTAATCATTCCAGGCACAGACTGGGAGGATGGGGCTGAGTTGGCTGAGAGCACTGGCCCGTCTAAAGGGTCCAGTCTGCCCTTAGCCCCACTGGAATGCAGCCGGTACTGCCTGATTGAGGTCTTCCCAGGTGGTGCTAGTGGTAAAGAACCCACTTGACGGTGCAGGCGACATAAAAGATGTAGGTTCGATCCCTGGGTCGGGAAGATCCCCTGGAGGCAGGCATGTCAACCCACTCCAGTATTCTCGCCTAGAGAATCCCATGGTCAGAGGAGCCTGGTGCAGTACAGTCTATGGGGTTGCAAAGAGCCGAACATGACTGAAGCGCCTTAGCGTGCATACACACTGCCTGATTATTCAAGAGAGATAGGAATCCAGATGGTCACATTGTTTTGTTTTGGTTTTTTCCTTTAATTGGATAATAAGAGTTACTATCCAAACCAAAAAGAAATAAAAGAAATCTAAACATAACATGAATCAAACAAAACATGACTTCACGCCAAAAGTAACCCATCCTCCATCAGTATAAAAGCTCTTCTCTCGGCTGTAAACTATGAAGCCATGTTTGTCTTCACGGTTGTACTACCAGAGCCTAGCACATGCCTGGAACATAGCAGACACTCAGCAGTGTTGGTTGGATGAAAGGATGGATGGATGGATGGATGGAGGGATGGATACATGCATGCAATGGGGGTTGGATAGATGAATGGTTGGATGAGTGAATGAAGGCATGAAAACTACACAAAGACAACAACATTAACACTGGAAACTAAAATACTGAAGAACTCATTTAGGTGTGGAGGCAAGAAGAGGCAGGCATGTCAAGCTGAGGAAACAAATGAAGATTATGAAGTGTTTGGGAAAAAATACATAATTCTAGTGTGACTGGAAGGAATGTTTGCTTAAAGAAGTGTGATGTGTGTAAGGCCAGTTGGGGTGACTTAGAAGGCCATGCTGGGGCGTATATACTTTATTATCTAGACAATGAAGAACGGTTTCAGGGTGTTAGAAATGAAATAACCAACTCTCCAAACACCTGTCACCTAAATCTTTTATTTTTCCTCAGATGGCTGTTTCAACTATTAGATACGGAGCAGGAGTTACAAAGGAAGTGGGCATGGCAAGTATTTAAGATTTCTACAGTCTTCTACTATAAATGTTATATATATATATATATATATATATATATATATATATATATTACAGCAAGCACATATTAACAACTGTTGATACTTTGTTTTAATCTCATCTGATCTCAGAAGCTAAGCAGGGTCAGGCCTGGTTAGTCCTTGGATGGGAGTCCTTTATTTTGGACTCAATGTTAATTTTGTCAGAAGTGTCTATTACATTTTTTGTGCAATCAAACTTAACTTATAAGTTATTTTTGTTATTGTAGGACCTACAAAACATGGGTGCTAAAAATGTTTGTTTGATGACAGACAAGAACCTCTCCCAACTCCCTCCTGTACAGACAGCGATGGATTCCCTAGTGAAGAATGGCATAAACTTTAAGGTTTATGATCATGTGAGAGTGGAACCAACTGATACAAGGTATTCTTTTATTGTTGTTAAATTTACTTTAAGCAGAAGCCAGTACATATCAGTGCTGATTGAAACTTGCCCCAGACCTGACTGTATAGCCCTCCAGGCTTCTCTGTCCATGGAATTCTCCAGGCAAGAATACTGGAGTGGTTTGCTATTTCCTTCTCCAGGGGATCTTCCCAACCCAGGGATCGAATCCGTGCCTCCTGCATTGCAGGTGCATTCTCTCCTGTCTGAGCCATCAGAGAAGCCTATTTAATGGCATGGCAATTTATTTCTGGAAGTCCTGACATAATGGCATTCATTTTCCCTTCTCCAAGCTTCATGGAAGCCATTGAATTTGCCAAAAAGGGAGCTTTTGATGCCTTCCTGGCCGTGGGTGGCGGTTCCACCATAGACACCTGTAAAGCCGCTAATCTGTATTCGTCCAGCCCTGACTCTGACTTCCTAGACTACGTCAATGCCCCCATTGGGAAGGGAAAGCCTGTGACTGTGCCGCTGAAACCTCTGATCGCAGGTAAACACTGTCTGTTTTATTTTGCAATTGACAAAAGGCCTTAGGAAAGACGTTGGTCATGGTGTTTAGTTGCTAAATTGTGTCCGACTCTTTTGCGACCCCATGTACCATACTCTGCCAGACACCTCTGTCCATGGGATTCTCCCAGGCAAGAATACTGGAGTGGGTTGTCATTTCCTTCTCCAGGGGATCTTCCCAATCCAGGGATCGAACTCGTGTCTCCTGCATTGGCAGGCAGATTTCTTTACCATTGAGCCACCTGGGAAACCCTGTTAGGAAAGAGACAAGTCAGTGATTTTGGGGTATATGTTTCCAAAGTTTTCTGATTTCTTCATTTTAATAACAATACCTTGTTTGGAGATCAAAATAGATTCAAAATTCATTCATGTTTAAAATTCTGGTCTTCATTACCGCACAGACAGAGGCAGTTTAGGTCAGTGGTAGGGGTCTGCAGGGCTCAGTTATGAAGTCACTATGTGGAGGAGAAGGAAGGTCGGTGTTTGTAGATGCTCAGACCCTTCTCTGGGCAGGTCTGTCTTCTGAGCCCTTCTGTTTTGTCCCACTTTGGCAGCCACTGGGGAGTTGAAGGGGAATGTTTGCTGTCATTCTTCTGGTGTTGACTCAACACTTTCTTCCACACGATGGCTCCGCAGCTGACCTGGGGCTTTGTCTCTGCCCCAGGACATGTGGCCAGCATAGCATTGTCACGTTGGCCGACATCTGCTCAGTGGCTACACAGGACACAGACATGCAAACCCAAATCAGGCTCGCTCGTCTGGTCCACGCAGTCCTGGGGATCTTTTGGTCTTTTCTTTCCTCCATTTTATGGCTGTCGGCACATCACTGTTTAAAGCCTTACAGCTCAAATGCCCTAGCTGGAAAATATCAGCTTAATGTCTTGTCCTCTATCTTCCCCACTCCTCCCCCACCCCCACTGTGACCAAGCCTTGTGCTGGGACAGGAGTGAGTTGACGGCAGATGAACGGCTTTGACGTGAATGAGGGATCAGTGGGGCGCAGCATAATTCATGTCTGGAGATTGGAACCCTGTGGTGAAACTGTGTCAGCATCACACAGAGGGGTGATTAGTAAAGTTTAGAAACTTGACTGGACTACAAAACCACGGAGCCCAGCAAAGGCAGGGTGTCACTGTGCTTGCTGCCAAGGGGGAATAAAGATGTCTTTTAGAGATGGCAAATATAAGCTTTCTTCCCAGAGATGGCAAGAGGCCTGCTTTTGAATTCCAAGCTGCAGCTGGTTAAACTCTGGCCCTGGGGGAGCCCGGGGCTCCCAGAGTGCCTCCCTGTTAATACACAAACAGATATCACATAACACGTTAAACACACATGTGCATAATACAAATGTGGATGTGGTACATACATGCTGGGCATATATACATGTTAGCACCATACGGACATCAGACATACATGCTGACACAGATACAAGCATCATGCATATGTATCAAGTACACATGCATTAGGTTTACATGCATGTTAATGTAGGTGTATACCTCATATATACTGAGTATTAATGCATGAGTAATTAATGCCAGCACACACACACGTTAAAACACAGATGCCAGAAAGTTAATGCCAGCACAGGGATCAGACCTGTTCCTCACATGTTAATGCAGACACAGTCATACACATCAAGCATGTGTGTGCTAAGTTGCTTCAGTGGTGTCTGACTCTGTGACCCTATGGACCATAGCCCACTAGGCTTCTCTGTCCATGGGAATCTCCAGGCAAGAATACTTGGGTTGCCAAGGGTTGGGAGTGGGTTGCCGTGTCTTCCTCCAGGGGATCTTCCCAACCCAGGGATCAAACCCATGTCTCCTGCATTGGCAGGTGGATTCTTTACCTCTAGCGCCACCTGGGAAGCCATCCACATTAAGCATGCATACATGTTAACACAGATACACACATCGAGCGAACAAGAGCAACAAAGCTTTCCTCTCTAACTTTGCTCCTTATCTCCTGAGGCTGAGTTAAGTATCACCACTGACCTTTATTTAGGTGCTCTATTAAAATTAACTTTTTTGTTGTTCAAGTTCCAACTACCTCAGGCACTGGGAGCGAAACTACCGGAGTTGCCATTTTTGACTATGAACACTTGAAAGTAAAAACTGGTAAGAACGTCCTCTATAAATGTTTTTTAGTTCTCTTAGCTTCCAACTCCACTCCATTTTCTTTAATCCTAATATTTAAAATTCCAAGAGTTACAGAATTAAGGAAAGATTACACACATAGACACATGTTCTTTCTTTTCCCGGATACATATAAGAGTACGAAGCAGTCTAATAATCTCATTTTTGAGAATTACCAACAAAAGCAGATTGAAATGCCATGAACCAGGGCCATTTTTCTGCCCAAGTTAGTCACTGTATATCAATGACAAATGGTTATTCCCTTCCCTAGCTTTTTTACATTCTAACTCATTTTCTTTGAGATGTGATTTTTTAATAATAAAACGTATAATTTTAAGAATCTGGTTTGATGAGTTTTGACAAATATATACACACATGTACCCACCACCCTCATCAAAATATAGATATTCCCACTGCTCCAGGAAGTTCCCTCATGCTTCTTCCCAGTTAATGTCTCCAGCCCCATTCCCAAGTACCGACTCTTCTGCCTTCTACCTTCTTTGTCATCTGTATCCTATCATCTTCTCCAACTCTCAGCTAATCTGGGAGCAATGTCCCTCTCCTTGAGATGGCTCAGCATCCTTCTTCCAGGGCTTTGTAGCAGAACACATTGGCAATGAACTGCACATTTTTGGTAACTTCTCTTTTTAAATTAAATTATATTATCCTGTGACATTGTTAAAGACACTAATAGTAGTAAGCGACACTTAAGTTCTCCCTTATATTTTTTTAAAAGACTTCCCTATTATGTTATCTAATGTGGTCCTTACAACATCTCTGGGAGGGATGGAGGCCCTGTGTCACCAGAGCCTGATCTTACAGAGAACTCAGAGACCTCTCAGAGAGAGAACTCAGAGAGGCACAGACATGTACCAGTGTCACGCAGTAAGTCACAGAGCCAGGACCCAAACCAGCAGTGTGCTGGTAAACCAGTTCTCTGGAGTTTTACGAATAAATAAGCCCTGAGTTGTAGTGTTTGCATGATGTAAATATGCCACTATAGTTACAGCCTGGAGCTGGGACCAGATGGGATAGTGGCTTTTGTAAACTGCAGGGAGCTTCAGCTGCCCTGAAATTCCCAGGTTTCAGACTCCAGATCTCTTTCTGCTGCTCCTTGCTGCCTCCCTAAATGAGAATGAATCTTATCTCATATTTTGATTTTTTAAGGATAATTTGTTACCCTAAAGTTATTTGATTTTTTTAAAAACTGTGTCCATACCTATGGCCTGTGTTGCAAATCCCTGTCTTAGGCATTGCTTCGCGAGCCATCAAACCCACACTGGGCCTGATTGATCCTCTGCACACCCTGCACATGCCTGGGCAGGTGGTCGCCAACAGTGGCTTCGATGTGCTCTGGTAGGTACCCAGGCCCCCTGCAGGGGCTCTTTCGGGGACTCGGGTCAATGCACAGCACTTGACTGCTGAAGGCACTTGCTAAGCTCTCACTGATCGTGCTCCACAACCACAGCTTTGGCTGTCGTTATCCTCTTGCCTGGATGACAAGGCTGAAGCTGTAAAAAGGAGGAGAGGTCCTAGGTCAGTCACAAAGCTGCTGCACCAGCCCAGCTGCAACCACAGGATCAGAGAGATGGGTATGCAGCACCTCAGGCCCACAGCACTGCCTCTGCTGTACCAACTCAGGGACCCCGGGCTGCTGCCAGAGGAAGAGAGCAGGGACAGGAGTGTCCATTTCCTGAGCCGGACAGGCTCACTGTCGGCACTTACACCTCACCACTTCCCCACAGCTCTGTGCCAGGCGGAAAAGAAAACGACTGGAGACATTTAGCTACTCGCCCAGAGCCAGAGCCCGTATTCTCCTGGCTTTAGCTGCCAAGTGCTGGTGGCTCCCACATCCATGTTTCTGCTCAAGTTATAGGCACTTTGTTCCAGTGGCATCACAGGCACCCACGGGCACTTCACTTTCAGCTGGCCCCAGCTGTACCATCCATTTGCGCATGTACATTTTTTCTCTATTTTAACATCTCTGAAATCAGGGCATATCTGTATATCTGCAGCATGCAGTATGGTTTTCTTCCTCAGTGGTACTTTTTAAAAACGGTGCATCTTATAATGCATGGCATCTTTGAGTTGATGAAATCTGACCATTCTCTCACCACCACCCCCTCACCCCTCACAGCTCCTCCTCCTGGGTTCCTTACCCTAGTGAGCAGCAGGACATATGTGAGCTTATCCCTTGTCTCGTGCCTACACCTAGCCACAGAGCTCACTCTCATCTGCTTGAATCTCTCCCATCTGCTCGCTGCTCTCAAGCCTCATGGTCCCACCTCAGCTCAAGCCTGGATCGAGTGCAGCAGCCTCCTCATCAGTTTTCCTGCTCACCTCCCATATTCCTTCCATCTGTCCTCCATACTGGCCTCAAGAAGCTTCCAGAATGCAATATGACCCCTGCGCACATACACACACACATGCCCCTCTACCTTATCAGTCTCATTGCATTTCCACACCTCCTGTCTAAAGGCCAAGTTTCTTTGGCCCTGGACTGTCCCAGTGCTCAGCTCTTTATCTGCTTGGGGAAGTAATCCTTCATTTCGACTGGGGCATCCTGCCCTTGATGGAGCCTTTGCGGACTGCTCCCCACCTCCTCAAGAATTCTGTGCTTTGCTTCTCCCCACTGGGGGGCTGTGCCTTGCTTTGGAGATGCCCCTCTCTACGTGATGTCTCTCTCACTTCACTGTGAGCTTGGCGAGGACAGGACCATCTTACGGACTTCTGCATCCCTGTCCCTTAGCAAAGGGGCTGTCACATCATAGGTACTCAGTTAACACCTGCTGAGTGAAGCTCACACGAGCAGGCAGCAGCAGAGTTAGGGTTCATGTCCAGGTCTATCCCAGTCCATGGTCTGCTTTTCTCACTGCATTACGCTGCCTGCTAAGAAACGGGAGAAAACTGCGTCCAACTCCATCCTGGTCAATGTTGTCAGTACTTTGGAGAGTTGTCCTCTAATAACTTGGAAATAAGGGAAATGAGATTACCCTCCCTAGCTGGGAACTGCATAATAAATATATTAATATAACAGACCAAAGCAGTCACGTGTAAATGAATGACCCACAGACCCAAAGACTTTGCTGTCAATCAGAGGGGAGGGGAGTGAGCTCAGAACAAAAGTCAGTGATGGCAGCGGCCCTTGCAAGGACTGACCACCGGAGAGCACACGTGGTCCAAGGAGAAGTCTGCCCCCGAGGCCCAGTAGCCTGTACTGAAGATGGATACACCCATATATTCAACCTTAGGAGCAGTGACCCTGGTTAGAGCTCCATGGGCCTTGTGATCATAAATTAGCATCCACAGCTTTGACAACAAGGAGAATAGATGCCATCTAGAAGATTCAGATGTCTGCCCCCCTCAGAGGTTCTATTTCCTTTTTTTTTTTCTTTCAAAATACATTTTATTAGTGGCATATGGAATTTAAAGTGAAGCAATTTCTTTCCAGAGAGAAAGTAAGCCCTGACAGGTTATTAAAAAATGAGCAGATATGTCATAGCAAAAATACTGTCTCCAGTGTAAAGAGGCTAATAGGAATACTCTCCGCCTAGGAAATGACTTTCTTTACCATGCTGACCACAGTGGACACCCAGTTTAGCTGGGGGAACCTAAAGGACTGGACAGTCATGGAGAGAGGTTCTATTTCTTGTTGGAAATCAGTAATCAGACTTCCAAGTTTTACACACAGTTTCCCTGGTAGCTCAGGTGGTCAAGAGTCTGCCTGCAATGTGGGAGACCTGGGTTCGTTCCCTGGGTGGGGAAGATCCCCTGGAGAAGGAAGTGGCAAACCACTCTAGTATTCATGTCTGGAAAATCCCATGAACAGAGAAGCCTAGCAGGCTACAGTCCATGGGGTCACAAAGAGTTGGATACAACTGAGCGACTAACACTTCTGTGAGCTCAGTTCAGTGAATCTACCCCTGAAGGACAGATCCAGTCTTGGGCCCGGAATCCAGATACACAATTCAACTCTGCACCTTGGCAGGCTTGTTACCACCCCTCCGCCCCACATGGACACCTCCTTATTGCTTTGTCCACATTTCCTATTTAGAACCACAAACCCATAGCTTTTGTCTACCAACTAATGCTTTTTGAAGTTCTAATACTTTGTTTCAAAAGATGTTATCTGCCTCTCACATGTAGATGAGAGTAAATTCTCCATTCTAAGACTGAGAGGTGTAACTCACGCACATAGCAGTTCACGTTATACTGTGTTCCCAATGAGTTACTGATCTGCATGATTATGTTTATTCCCATCTTCTGCACCTGATTAGTTAGAATTCACAGCAGGCCGGTAGGTGAAGGAAACTCTGATACTTTGTTTTTAAAATAGCCAACCCTGAATTTAGGGCCTATAGGAAAAAGAAGTAGATGTTTTTTCAGGCCAAGCATTAATAATGGTGAATGATAAATTTTACAAAGTGCTGGTACAATATGCTAAGTAATTTACCTGTGTCAATTTTCACATCAGCACCGTGAAGAAAGACATACTATGAGCTATCCTCATCCTTAGAATCACAAGGAGGATGGTGACTCTCCCGGTCCCAGGGCCTCCCAGTTCCAGGCCCACAGTGGGAAAGCCTGGTGCCAGAATTCACACCTGGGAGCTGACCCACTGCACTGCACTCTTATAGGAGGCTAGTGTAACTATTATGACCCTCCTTGGGTGAGTAATATGGTATCTGATTAAGGCAGGGTATAAAATGGTCAATATACTTTAGAAGAAAGTCATTTTTCAGGTTAGTACTTTTCTTAACACAACTTAAATGTTTAAAAATTCAACATTATAAAGATGTATTGGTACTAGAAAGGAACCATATGTAATCTTAACACATACTGGTCAAAAACACAGTAGTGCTGTTAATGCCAACTTCACTGCGTTGTTGTTCAGTCACTCAGTTGTGTCTGACTCTTTGTTACCCCATGGACTGCAGCATGCCAGACTTCCTGTCTTTCACCGTCTCCTGGAGTTTGCTCAGACCCGTGTGCATTGAGCTGAGGATGCCATCCAACCATCTCCTCTGTCACTGTGTTAATTTCTATAATAAGTGATGACTGTCATGGACAAGAGACAGATTAGTGAGAGGCCTTGTGATTATCAACCCTACAAAGCATGTCCACGGGGGAGTGAGAACCAAGCATTCTGAGGCAGTTTGTGATCTGAATGGAGGGAAGGAAAAAGAGGATGCTTTCAACTGGGTATTTTTGACTATTCCTTGCTAGCCACGCCCTGGAGTCCTACACTGCCCTCCCGTATCACATGCGGAGCCCCTGCCCTTCAAGCCCCATCACTCGGCCAGCCTACCAAGGCAGCAACCCCATCAGCGACATCTGGGCAGTCCACGCACTGCGGATCGTTGCCAAGTATCTGAAGAGGTACGTGGCCCAGAGGTGACAGAAGCAGGGCAGAGAAACCAGTTTCCACCTTCATGAAATGTGGCTCACCAGATCCTGAAATGTCCTGAGCAAGCCTGTTCACCCAAAAAAGCAGTCACTGTGCATACAGAAGCACCAGAGACCAGCAACCTCTGGAGGGAGCCCCAAGGGGACAGATGACAATCAGATCCCTCGATCAAAAAGGCAAAGCCCAGGATGGGGACAACAGGGAAGCCTGATTTATAAAGGATGCAGCTAGAAGGTTTTTTAGGAGGCTTCCCAGGTGGCGCTAGTGGTAAAGAACTTGCCTGCCAATGCAGGAGACAAGCGACACAGGTTTGATTCCTGGGTTGGGAAGGTCCCCTGGAGGAGGGCATGGCTCCCCACTCCAGTATTCTTGCCTAGAGAATCCCATGGACAGAGAAGCCTGGCGGGCTACAGTCCATGGTGTCACAGAGTTGGACACAACTAAAGGATCTTAGCACACGCACATGCAGAAGGTTTGTTCATCAAAACCTCAAAACCAAAGCTGGGGGATGTCCTTTGAGATTTGGTCACCAAGGGCAGAAATGAGAACCATGAGATAGATGTTGGTCTTGCCCCGCCAGGCCTTGTCCAGAGGCACACAATGTCGACCCATAAGCAAAGGCACATGAACCTCAATTTAAGAAATAAATGTCGGGACTTCCTTGGTGGTCCAGTGGTTAAGACTCTGCCCTTTCTCTGCAGGGGGTGCAGGTTTGATCCCTGGTCAGGGGACTAAGATTCCACATGTCGTGTGGCACACCAAAAAGAAAGAAATGTGTACCGTTGTCTGTCCTGGGAGACAGAAAAGTCTGCCTGAAAAGACTCCCACAAGATTTTGAAAGATTTATGCATGAAACAGGCTCATGAGAGAGCAAAGATACACTAGGAGATGAAAAGTGATCCCTAAGATACTGAGACTTATGCAAAGTCAAACTCATCTTTGTATGTATACACTACAGAGGGAAAGAATAGGGCAGGTTCGGTCTAGATGTGACTACAGGGCCTCCTCTGACTGGAGGGGTGGGGTCTAGGACCACATTTTGCAACAGAGCTGGGGGAGGATCACGAACTATGTTGGACTCGCAGGGGCATCAGGGAGCATCTGTCTGCGTAGAAGCGGATACAGATTATGGCCGGCCAGCGTGTGTGGCAGGGACACAGGCTCGGCAGAGCAGCAGTGGGAGGTGAAGGGGCAAAATGGACAGAGGAGAGGCCACAACTCCACCATCCACTACTTCTTGCTATTCGGGAATAAGGAACTGACCCTGGGTTTTGGAAAGAGACAGTTGCCTGACTATTCCAGATAAAAGAAGGAAAAAGGCTGTGGCATTTTTATTTTAGAGCAGGAACCCTTATTCCAGGCAGAATCACAGAAAAGCAAGTGGGAAGTGGTTCCTTTGGCTGTCCCAGGCATTCCCTCCTGGGGCAGGGCTTCCAAGTCCTGGAGCAGGAAGGCTCAACTACATCTGAAAGCGGCCTCTGAGAATTGGCCTTTCCTGTATGGCACTGGGGAGGGATGGAGTGAGCGAAGGCTCGTCCTACGATAACATGCCACTTCCACAATAAAAAGTATAAAAATAACATGCAGTTTGCAGATACCAAAAGAGGTCTCCAGTGCGTCCAACTTGGGCGGTGCCACAGAAA
Organism: Dama dama; assembly: GCF_033118175.1. Lineage (NCBI taxonomy): Eukaryota > Metazoa > Chordata > Mammalia > Artiodactyla > Cervidae > Dama > Dama dama. The sequence continues at coordinate 30,702,578 of NC_083701.1, forward strand.
GCATGATGTCTGGGCAGCTCGTCTGGCCTGTAAGTACCCCCAGGCGACAGGGACTCACTTCATCTAACCAGCCTGGACCCATGCATCCTGAGCATGTGTTTAGGTCCACTTGCAACCACAGTCAAGGTCATTGACAAGTGAAGAAGAAGAATGAGTCTCGGGGCACTTTTCTAGAGCAGCTTTTGCAGTTTAAGGGTCAGTGCTTTCTTCCCCTGGTAATTTTATCATATGAGCAACCTGACGGCATAATATATGCCTTTGCTGCAACCACTGATAAGAAAATACATTTCCCTTCAGTTTTCATCTAGAAGACAAGGTGTCATTTGAATAACTTGCCTAATTTTTCTTCCTGTCGAGTAGTGTTTCTTTTTTTTTTTCTGCCCCAGATCTTTCCCTAAGGCAGCTCTTTATTTCAATAGGAAATGCCAATGTTGATATATTATTGTTATGTGTTTATATCATCCACAGGGCTGTCAGAAATCCTGATGATCTTGAAGCAAGGTCTAATATGCACTTAGCAAGTGCTTTTGCTGGCATTGGCTTTGGAAATGCTGGTGTTCATCTATGGTGAGCAAATCTGAGATTTTATTCCTTCACCTAAGCTATTGCCCTTAAACTTTATTTTAGTGTCTATCATTTAGGATGTGTTGTAAGATTTTAAACGTGCTACAGAAAAAAGAAATTTAACTTAGGGTCCTATAATATTTTCTTAGTTCAAATGCAGTTTATTGGGTCATAGATTTTTTTTTTCTTTGTGGTAACAGACTTATTGACATATTATTCATGCCCTATAAAATCTGCCCATTAAAAATTTATAATTCAATGGGTTTTAGTATATTCACAAGTTGTGCTACCATTACAATAATCAATTTAGAACATTTTATCACCTTTGAAAGAAATCCCATATATCTTAACTGTCACCCACCAATCCTCCTATACCCCCAGTCTTAAACAACTACTAATCTACTTTGTCTCTATAGATTTGCCTTTTCCAGACATTTCATAGAATGGAAACAAATGATATGTGGTCTTTTGTGTCTGGCTTCTTAAATTTAGCATCATGTTTCCATGGTTCATTCCATACACGTTATTAGTACTTCTTTCCTTTTTCTTGCCAAGTAATGTTCCATTGCACGGATATACCTAACATTTTATTTACTCATCAGATGATGGACATTTGTGTTGTTTCCACTTTTTTGGCTATTATGAATAGTGCTGTTATGAATAATCATGTATAAGTTTTCCTGTGGACCAATGTTTTCACATCTATGGAGTATATACCTAGGAGTGAAATTGCTTGGTCACATGGTAACTCTGTGTTTAAATTCTGAGGTACTGCCAGGCTGTTTTCCAAAGAGGCTGTACTATTTTGCATTCCCACCAACAGTAGATGGGGATTCTGATTTCTCCACATCCTTGGCACCTGTCATGGATTTTTCAAACACCAAACACAGGATTTTCTTCTCCTGATCTCTCTCAAAAAGGAAGAGATTAGAATATTTGCTGATAGCCCAGAATTAATCTGTTTGATCAGAAATTTATTGGTATGTTGCCTTAAAATAAAAAACCAGTGAACATGGAAAATTAAGAATTGGCCCTTGCTCTGTATGGGAGGGGAGTTTGGAAGAGAATGGATACATGTATATATATTGCTGCATCCCTTCCATGTTCACATGAAACTATCACAACATTGTTCATTGGCAATATCCCAATACAAAATAAAAAGTTTTTTTAAAAGAATTGGCCTTTGCTAGTGGAAGTGCAATGAAATGGTCACCCTCAAACTCTGCTGTGAGGAGCACAGATAGGCACCAACTTTCTAAGAAGCAAATGAATAAAATCTACTCAGAGCTTGGAAAATGCCTCCACCCTTTGCCCCATGAATTCTACTTTTAGGAATGTAGCTGAAAGAAATACTCATGATATGATCAAAGACTTTCCTTATGAGGATATTCATCTAAAAAGTTATTTATAATTGAAAATTTTAAGAATAACCTAAATTCCCAACAGTTTGGGAATGGTTACTAAATTTAAGTATTCAAAGAATAAACCATCAAAAATAATGTTTTAAAAGAGTAAAAATTATATGGGAAAGTATTTTTCAAGAATATTAGTAACCATGTGCATGCATGCTAAGTTGCTTCAGTCATGTTCGACTCTTTGCGACCCCATGGACTGTAGCCCGCCAGGCTCCTCTGTCCATGGGGATTCTCCAGGCAAGAATACTGGAGTGGGCTGCCATGCCCTTCTCCAGGGGATCTTCTCAACCCAGGGCTCGAACCTGTGTCTCTTATATCTCCTACACTGGCAGGCAAGTTCTTTACCTCCAGCACCACCTGGGAAGCCCTAAGTCAACAGCAGTGTTTAAAATTGAATGCACAATACAATCATAAATTAAAGATATGTGTAAGAAGACTAGAAGGGAATATTCTATAATGGTTATCTTGAAGAAACAGGATTATGGATCATTTTTATTTTTTACAACAAATATATATAATGGTTAAAAGAAATCAAATATTGGATACTGTTAGAAAGGTACTTTGAAAGCTACACGAATCCTTTCATATAGTGGAAGAACACCAAGCTATAATTTTCTGAATACTATGGAGCCTGAAAACAGTTAAGCACGTTCCTATCCAACAACTCAGAGAGCTTATACCTTCTGATCTGCTTTATGAGTGATGACAGGCATGGGGCACCTTTTTTTTTTTTTTTGGATAACCACACAATTCACCAAAACACTTCATCTTTCTATGAAATATAAATTTTTTACTGACTAATAACAAAGTCATCCAATAAAACCCACATTAACAGATGCTTTTACTATTGTAAAGCATTTCATTTTCAAAATATTAATTGTAAATATATTAACTTCTCACAGTGTGTATCTTCTGAGTCATCTTATAAACTATTATATTGACCTATTTGTTCACTAAGAATTTGAGAGAGTATAGAGTTTTCCCATTAAAACAAACAGAAAAAAATCCCCACAAATGAAAACCATGGTACCTTTTCTTGATAGCCTTTCAGACTGAAATAATTATGTATGACTCAGTTCCCATTAGTACGTAGCTTTTAAAAGAACGTATTAATCACTGGCAAGACGGATCACTGGTGGAACAAGTTTGCACATCTAGCACAGTACATCTTGGTTCATAAAACTCCCACCAACATCTTCAGTTTGTGAAGGAGCACGTTGCCAAGGCTGTGCCGAGCAAGATAGAAAATGCATACCCTGAAGATTGTTTAAAAAACTTCAAAGTGAATTCTTGATTTCTTCAAGATCATAAGGTTAACTAATGTGCTCGAGGAGCAACTTCTGCGTCAATACTTTTTAATGGCATGTAGTTTTATCAGCATTTGATTTTGAACATTTCAGTAGTTTTGTCAGTGAATATACCAAATATCAATTGCATAATAATATATCCTCATAGGAATCAAAGTAAACAAAATGTCTAACCTTGTGGGTTAATAATACTGTCAAGAGACTGTGAGGGGCTGTCCCATAAGAGTATCTTTGTATTGTTAACTTGAATTTTTGTTAGATGTCAATATAAGGACTTTATTTTTTTTCTAGCCATGGAATGTCTTACCCAATTTCGGGCTTAGTGAAGACGTATAAAGCAAAGGATTACAATGTGGATCATCCCCTGGTGGTAAAATCATAATAAATGCCTTAATTTAATCTTAGATTCCTGTCAATTGCCATCAGTGTTTTCTGTCAATTCTTGATTGTTTGGAATACGGAATAAAGTACTTTAACATCTAGAGTATTCAGGTTGAAGACCAGCCTTGCCCCAGCAGTCACCATGTCTCCTTTCTCCCCAGCCTCATGGCCTTTCTGTGGTACTCACCTCCCCCGCAGTGTTCACGTTTACATCACAGATGTTTCCTGAGCGGCACTTGGAAGTGGCAGAGATATTGGGTATGAACCATTCATCATAACTCTGTGACCCACATCTGTGGAGCATTTCCTAAGATTGCTTCTGAAGATAAGCCATAAAGACTAATACCAAAAATACTGCTTTGAGATAATCTAATAATACAATGTCAGTGACCTTCCCAGATTCCTGTCTAGCACTAAAATCCTGTAATTTTGTGTTTCTAAGAATCTATTAGCAATGAAATGGAACCAGGTATTGCTTAGTCTAAGTTTATAGTAATAATATTTCCCCTGTTTTCATCTCCAAGGGAAGTTAAATTCTGTGTACTATTCATGTTACTAATGATTCTTGTTTTAATAGGAAATAAAGTGAGTCTAAATCAGGAAATAACAGTAAATTCCCAATTATAGAGAACCTAAACAACTAGAAACTTTATAGAAAGTTCCCCAAAGAAGAATCTGTTTGCTGTTCTGTTGATAAATCACGTCTATGATAAGATACCCACAGTATCTTTCGAATCTTATAAGAAATACGTTTATGGTCACTTTGTGTGCTGTGCTTAGTCACTTAGTCATGTCTGACTCTTTGTGACCCCCTGGACTGTAGCCCACCAGGCTCCTCTGTCCATGGGATCTCCCAGGTAAGAATACTGGAGTGGGTTGCCATTTCCTCCTCCGGGGGATCTTCCCGACCCAGAGATCAAACCATCTTCTTTTGTATTGGCAGGCGGATTCTTTATCACTGAGCCACCTGGGAAATTAGCCATTATATATTTTGATTCCCTGTAATCAAAATCAATAATGTATCTTAGATCATTTTAACTTTATACCCGTCTGTTCTCTCTCCTACCTTCTCTTTTTTTCTAAAACACTTCTTAGGAAAACCTGGAGGTTTGGATGATGTGTTTTATGGCAGCAATCTTGAGGACATAAAAACCTCATAAACCCCGTATCGTGTGTCACCCTCCACTTCATCCACATCTGAGCTACCGCTATGTAATACAGACTGGTCTTGTCAGGCAAGCTTTACTTTCTGTCCAGCTGCTCTCCCAACTAGCTCTGTATCTCGTTCTATTTATACCTTTTCCTGGATTTCTTAAACAGTTCTCTCTGTCAGAGAACAGAGAGGCTAAACCTAATTTAATAATATACTTCTATATGGAGGCAAACCATACGTACTAGTCTCTTTTTGACCAATACAGAGAAAGTGGACTTGGACTATAGCATGGGGCATTCTGGATAATAAATAATGCTGCAATCTGTTCACAGATTGCCTCACTACCTGGCAGTGAATGTGTCTAGCTAGAATAGATGGGGGACAAGGGTGCTAAGGGTTTGGGATTGGTTCTCTTCATCTGAGAACTGTCACTGCCACCCTGCCTGAGGGCAGAACCCCCTGGCCCTTCCAGACTGAAATCTCTGTGATTTTGTGCATTAATTAGTAATCATGTCCAAATTGTTGTTCAGTCACTCAGTCGTGTCCAACTCTTTGCGACCCCATGAACTGCAGCACGCCAGGTTTCCCTGTCCTTCACCTCCTCCCAGATTTTGCTCAGACTCATGACCATTGAGTCAATGATACCATCCAACCATCTTCTGCCCTTGCAAATCTCCAGCCCTTGGCAGCCTTCTTCTTTATTCATTGATATGATTGAAGTTCACTGCTCAGTCATGCCTGACCCTTGACGACCCCATGGACTGTTGCCCACCTGCCTCCTCTGTCCATGGGATTTCCCAGGCAAGAACACTGGAGTGGGTTGCCATTTCCTACATAATAAATACTGCTTTCTAAAAGACTCCTTGTTCTTAAATTTGCCCGAAAGGTTCTGTAAAGGATATTTAAAGGAACCTGCCCTTTGGCAACAGAGCCCCCCAAAATTCTCTAGCTATAGACAGGAGATATATTCCTTCTCTGGCCATACTGAATCCATTTGTCATCTCATTTTCCTCCTTTTTGGCAGAGTTTTCTGAACTTCTGTCTTGTCTCACAAGACCCAGGGCTTGTCTTCTTTTCTTCAGCTGTGACTGTGAGAAGGGACAGTGAAAGCATAGACCTCTAGATGTCAGCAGATTCCAGGCCCTGAAAGTTACATAAACTGTTTTCTCCCACAGACAGATTTTCTCAATCCTCCTCAGCCAAACGCCAGCCTTCTTTCTTGGTCTCCTTCCTGTGCCTCTTTTCTTGGCTCTGTTCCTCTTCTTCCCACCACACGGCGGGCCAGCTGCCCGTTGGAAATGTGAGAGCCAAGTGAGCCCCCACCCAGCACCCCGGCTCCTCTCTGGAGGGGCTCCCAGGCTGGCCCATCTTTGGCGGGGCTGAGCGCCGGGCCGGCCTCCGCGGGGAGGCACAGCGCGCCCTTGTCCTGGGGTGAGGGAGCCGGCGGCAGGTCATGTATTCAGCTAGCCTGTGCCTGACTCACACCCAGGGCCGGCTTCCGCCTCCCGCTACAGTCAGTGCTCTGTGTCTTCCAGGCGCTGACACCCGCACTGCCAGGAGGCCAGATGCTGGGCCTGTCTTGGCAGACACGCTGCGGAAATTCTTATTCGATCTGGATGTGGATGACGGCCTGGCTGCCATTGGCTACTCCAAGGCCGACATCCCCGCGCTGGTGAAAGGAACGCTGCCCCAGGTAAGAGACGCAGCCATCCTCATTCCAGTCTGAGAAGCATCAGGCTCCAGGAGAGACGGGGTCCGTCTGGGGCATCTTAGAGGGGGAGATGGAAACCCAGGTCTACCCACACCAGGCAACAGCTCTCCGTTTCCCCATTGAAAGGGGTCAAGGCTCCCTCACCCTTGTCTTCTTCCATTAAACTGTGGCTTGTGTGAAGCTTTGATGATGTAACGAAGGGATCCTTTATAAAAATTTAAGACAAAAAAAAAGAAGCTTATTTTGAGTATAGCAGAATTTCCCTTTTCTCCATTTCTGCTCTTTCAATAGTCCCCTATGAAACTATGTGAAGTTAAAAGGACCACTTTGCCAGTATAAAGAGTCACAAATTCTACTACCTTGTGAAGAACAGACATGGCCTTTAAATGAAGATGATTATGAAATCACTTTTTAACTTATTTTAGATCTTGTAGATGCTATACATATACATATGTATACATATCTGTGTCACTTTGGGTCTTATTTTTATGTTCCTAAAGAATTTAAACCAAGCAGCTGTCCTTTATGTGGTAGAACCATAACAGATGTAAAGTTTCCCCTCTCAAGGCTCTTATGAAGAGAGTTTATCCCCCTTTGGATGTTTCCATTTAAGATCAGATACCCAGGTGGTATAGCACCAGAACCTAACAGCCCAAGACCCTATTGGTTGTAATTCACCATAAAATAGAGAGCTCAGAGCCATGAGATGCCACCATGCTTACCAGGTCCAGAGCACTAAGTCCTCCTATCCAAGATGGGGAAGGCAAGCATCACTTAAACACTGTAAGGATACACAGAAAAGATAAAAACTCTAATTCAAAAAGATAAATGCACCCCAATGTTCATAGCAGCACTATTCACAATAGCAAGACACGGAAAAAACCCAAGTGCCCATCAACAGATGTATTGGTTTAAGAAGATGTGGTACATATATACAATGGAATATTACTCAGTTGTAAAAGAATGAAATATTGTCATTTGCAGCAACATGGATGGACCTAGAGAATATCATACTAAGTGAAGTAAGTCAGACAGAGAAAGACAAATATATGATATCATTTATATATGGAATCTTAAAAAAAAAATACAAATGAATCTAAATATAAAACAGAAATAGACTCACAGACATAGAAAACAAATTATCATTACTGAAGGGGAAAGGGAAAGAGAGAGGGATAAATTAGACGTATGGGGTTAACAGATACAAACTACTATATATAAAATAGATGAGCAATAAGGATTTATTGTATAGAATGGGAAACTATATTCATTATCTTATAATAATCTACAATGGAAAATTATCTGTGTGTATATATGTGCATGCGTGCTAAGTTGCTTTAGTCGTGTCTGACTCTCGGTGACCCTATGGACTGTAGCCCACCAGGCTCCTCTGTCCATGGAATTCTCCAGGCAAGAATACTGGAGTGGGTTGCCATGCTCTTTTCCAGCGGATCTTTCCAACCCAGGGATTAAATCCATGTCTCCTGCATTGGCAGGCAGATTCTTTACCTCTGAGCCACCTGGGAAGCCCCATATGTGTACATATATATATTCACTTATATATATATTCAGTTATATATATATGTGTGTGTGTGTGTGTGTGCATACATACTTTGCTATACACCTGAGACTAACACACTATTATAAATCAAATATACTCCTATTTAAAAAAACACTGTGAGGATAAGGCAGTTCTCCCCAAAGTCATGACATTCGTGTATCAATCCCTGACATTGTTGTTTAGTCACTAAGTCATGTCCGACTCCTGCGACCCCATGGACTGTATAGCCTTCCAGGCTCCTCTGTCCATAGGATCTGTCCAGGCAAGAATACTGGAGTGGGTTGCCATTTCCTTCTCCATCCCTGACATTGGAACAGAGTGAACAGCTAAACTCTCCACTCACACAGCATCCTGCTGACCACAGTACCAGTGCTTTTCCCTCAGCCCATTTCAGTTAAGCAAAGGCCTCAGACTGGCTTCTTCTCCACTTAGCAAGTACTGGGAATGTCAAAGACCTCCCGTAATATCATAATATCATATTTGTATGGATTGGTTTCACAGACTTACCTGTCCATAGGAGCCAGGTAAATAATAGCAATGAACAAAGTAATTTTTGTTCACTAGGGAATGGTGGGGACTTTGGTGAACTGGAAAGCACACAGTCCATCTCGTTGGGTGAGCAGCTTTTCAGCTACAATTTATTACCTCCAAACATAAATGCAGGTCCCAGTGATGGTAGAAATTGCAAAGCAGTTGGGATGTTTGTGTTGAATTCCCTGATTTCCCAACATACAAACAAAACATGGTCCATGGGCACCAGTTTTCCTGATTTAGGGTCAGGCTCAGAGTAGAGTCAGTTGCATCCAAAAATGTAAATGAATGAGAAAAAGAGGAATCTCTAAGAGACCCTAGTTCTAACCCATTGTCCTAACCTCTAAGTCCAAGGAACTAAATTAAAAAAAAAAAATCACAATTATTTTGTCCAAACCTACTAAAGTTCCATGAAGTTAGGACCCTGTTTTGTTCATTCATCTTCTACAGCACCTGACATGAGCTCATAAACATCTTAAAGGGGCAGCCCTCTCCTCCTAAACCTTTTGTCCATATGAGCTTAATGACTGAATGGTGGACACTTTTTGAGCAATGTCCTTAGACTTAATAGGACTCAGCCAATGACAAAGATCCATGAAAGCCCAATCAGTGACATCAGAGATCAAGTGGTCACTATGATTTTGATGACTGGCTCTTATAGTTCTTATAGCATGGTCACAACAACAGTATCCACTCTTCAGGGGGTCCTCTGAAAAGCTGTGTTTATTTATCCCAGGAAAGTGTTCAGGAATATGTGTTGTTCATTAGCCTCCAAGAATAGTATCCATCGTTTTCAGATGAAACTGGATGATGTGCTATGCTGTGCTTAGTCACTCAGTCATGTCTGACTCTTTAACCCCATGGACTGTATCCTGCCAGGCTCCTCTGTCCATGGGGATTCTCCAGGCAAGAATACTGAAGTGGGTAGCCCATCCCTTCTCCAGGGGATCTCCCCTACCCAGGAATAGAACCAGGATCTCCTACATTGCAGGCGGATTCTTTACCAGCTGAGCTACCAGGGAAGCCTGAAACTGGGTGATAGTCTCAGCCATTTAATTGCTAATGACAGTACATCTTCTAGCCATCAGCACACACCAGCAGGTGTGGACAGTTTTAATTCTACTCTATCCAGGCTTCTCTTTGCAAAAGCTGTTCCAAATGGCAACAGGTCCAGACTAACACTCAAGACCATCCACTAAAATAGCAAGTTAATTCGGTATCATTCTGAATGCCTCAGTGCACATGCCATACCGGGAAATGACAGATAGCAGACTAATTTCTTAGTTTCACAAAGGATGCGAGATAAATTGAATCTGTTGAATACAAGTCATGTCTGTAAAGTAGGAAGCCAGGATTTCCTTCAGCTGTGTTCATAAAGCAGCTCCCCCCCCTCCCCAGCCGGATGCTGCCTTTTTTCCCTTTGATCATGTTTTCACGATTAGGAGAAACAGTTCATTTGAATTCACTGGCACTAGTTCAATTTTGAAGTCAACATGAGAGATTTATATGTGTATGTAAGGGGAAGGGGGAATAGTCATAGGACTTTAAAAGGAATCTTAGGAATAAGCTTGTCTATTTTGCAGTTGAATTACTACTGGATTTTTGTTTAGTTTTTGGATTTTGCAGGGGAGGTTTGCAGTGAACATTTTGCAGGAATGCTATGGCAGTTTCAGAATGGTACACAGGCAACAGACTCATCTTCACTTGTTAGTATTTACAGGACTTAAGGTGGTGAGAGGGATACACTGCTTGCTGCAGAGAACATCACCAGAGAGGATGTTTGTGTAGTCGACATTTGATAAAGCTTCTTTTATGTTCAGCAAAGGGGGATCGGTTTTCACTGGAAGGAACAACCAGGCCAGTCATTCCTGACCAATACTGGTGGCAGCACACAGGAGCCTGCAGGACAGAGGTGTCCAATCGCCACAGCCTGGCTGCTCGGGGGCAGGCAAGAATACATGAATCTTCCGGGCTGGATTTCTGAAACCTCTGGAAAGAAACATTTACATCTCAAATCACAACATCTCATTACTGAGAAGAGCCATGGACCAAAGTGAGCACTTCCACTCCCTGGCAGACAGGCCTGTTGAAATGTTGCTTTATGAATGAGCTAAAAGTGGTAGTCTGAATTTATTTCAGTGTCTGCGTTCCTCAGTTGTCCTTCGGTCTTGTGTGTCTATAAATAACAGCATGGTGCGGAACACATCTGATTGCTCAGATATTAGCTTTTACAGGGCACGGGTGACCTGTGCAAGGAAATATCACAGACTTTAAGGAAATATCACAGACCTTACCCCCATGGAACCAGTTGTTTGTTGTTGTTGTTTAGCAGTGAAGTCATATCTGTTTTGTGACCCCTTGGACCATAGCCCGCCAGGCTTCTCTGTCCATGGGATTTCTCAGGTAAGAATAGTGGAGTGGGCTGCCATTTCCTTCTCCAGAGGTTTTTCCCAACCCAGAGATTGAACCTGTGTCTCTTATGTCTCCTGCATTGGCAGGCAGGCTCTTTACCACTGAGCCACCAGGGAAGCCTGGAACCAATTGTTGGGAGTCAGAAATGTGAAAAAGAAGCTGAGCTCAGCTTGGCCTGAGCTGAGAGTCCTGAACTATGTCACCCAAGATGAACAGGGTTGTTTTAAGGGCCCTTGAAGCTTTCCCTGTGGCTCAGCCTGCAATGCAGGAGATTTGGGTTTGTCCCTGGGTCAAGAAGATTCCCTGGAGGAGGACATAGCAACCCACTCCAGTATTCTTGCCTGGAGAATTCCATGGATAGAGGAGCCTGGCAGGCTACAGTTCTTACGGTTGCAAAGAGTTGGACATGACTGAAGCGACTGAGCCCTCACACACAAGGGCCCTTGAGCTCATCAGATAAGACTCTCTGCTGTTATGAAGAGAATGTGGCCGTCTTCAGCCACAGCAAATACCCAACTTCAGTCCCAGACCCGCCACAAACAAGCATGGACATAAGTCACCGTGAACAAGTCTCTGCCTTGCTGTGGATTTTCAAAATTCTTTAGCATCTGTACAACATGTGTTGGGATAAGAGCTTCACATTGGCTTCACCCATGCTCTTCAGCAATGTCCCTCAGCCTTCTTCTATCTGTCCATCCATTCCTTTTTTTCAATTGTGGTAAAACATACCTGACATAAAATTTACTATTTTAATCATTTTTAAGTGTACAACTCAATGCCATTACTTAATACCACGTAAGTGGTACGCAATCATGAGCACTATCCATTTCCAAAACTTTTATTTTTTCATTTTCAGAACATGTTTTTTGGCTGCATTGGACTGTCCTTGCTGCATGCAGGTTTTCTCTAGTTTCAGCAAGCAGGGCTCCCTCTGTAACTGCAGTGCACGGGTTTCTCATTGCAGTGGCTTCTCTTGTTGTGGAGCACCAGCTCTAGGGTGCACTGGCTTCAGCAGTTGTAGCACATGGACTCAGTCACTGCATGCTCGTGGGCATGCCCCAAGGCATGTGGGATCTTCCCAGATCAGGGATCAAATTGGTGTCTGCTGAACTGCAAGACAGATTCTTAACCACTGGACCAACAGGGAAGCCCCCAGAATTTTTAAATCAACCCAGATAGCAGTTCTTCTCTATCGCTGAATGGTAAACAGGAACTCCCCACACTCAGAGGAAGAGTCCCAGCCTGGGGCAGCCTCTATTCTTTCTGTCACTCTGAATTTGCCTATTCTAGGTACTTCATGTAAGTGGAATCATACAATATTTGTCCTCTTGTGTCTGCATAATGTCTTCACTTAGCATAATGCCTTCAATGTGTCAGAATGCCATTCCTTCTTATGGCTGAGTAACGTCTCGTCATGTGGACTGGCCACATTTTGTTTATCTGTTCTACTGCAGTTGGGCACTTGGGCTGTTTTCACTGCTTGGCTACTGTGAATAGTGCAACTATGAACATCAGTGTACAAGTATCTGTTTCAGTCCTGGCTTTCAGTTCACTTGAGTATATATCCAAGGAATAGACTTGTTGGATCACAGGGTAATACTGTGTTTAACTTTTTGACAAGCTGCCATAGTGGCTGCACCATTTACATTCTGCACGAGGGTTCCAGTTTCTCTGCAGCTTCACCATTATTTTCCATTTTTTGGATAGCCATCCCAATAGGTACAAATGGTAACTCACGGTTTTCACTTGTATTTTCCTAATGGCATTGAGCATCATTTCATGTGCTTGTTAGCTATATATCTTCTTTGAAGAAACATCTATTCAAGTCCTTTGTCTATTTTTGAGTTGAGTTGTTTGGAGTTTTTAGCTATTTAGTTGTAGCAATTATGTATCTATTTTGGATACTAACCCCTTACCAGATAGATATGATTTGAAAATATTTTCTCCCATTCTGTAAAGTTGTCTTTTCACTCTTGATATAGTGTCCCTTGAGGCATAAAAGTTTTAAATTTTGATGTAATCCAGTTTATCTCTTTTTTCTTTTGTTGCCTGTTTGCTGATGTCATGTCCAAGAAATCACTGCCAAACCCAAAGTCATTAACATTTTCCCATTTTCTTCTAAGAGTTTTAAGGTTTTAGCTCTTACATTTAGGTCTTTACATTTAGATGCATTTAAAGTTAAAATTTTTTTAATGAGTCCTTCCTTCTTTTCATTCTTACTTTTACCTGACAAATACTTATTGGCATCTTAATATATATCATGAATTGTATGGGATACAGCTAAGAAAATAAAGTCCCTTTCATCCCTCATAGATCTTACATTCTAGTGAGGAAGACAGACAACGGACATCTGATCAAATCTATAAATAAGATATGAATGAAATCACTTCACATAATGATGAGCGGTCAAGGATGACCGCTGGGTGATGAGATAATGATTTCACATGAGACAGTGTGGCAGGAACTCCAGCGGAAGTGATCAGAGAAGGCCTCTGTAGGCGGAGGCAGCCAGGTGAAGAGTTGAGAGAAGCAGTTCAGGCAGAAGGGAAAGACCCTGAGACAGAGTGAAGATAGCATTTTCATGGGACTGAAAAGGGATGGTGGATCCACCTGACTTGAGTGAGTGTGAGAAGAATCAGAGCTGGGGTGAGAAGCAGGGCCAGGTCTGGCTGGGGTTAGGGGATATGGTTTTATTCTTCTACTTGCATTGGAGGGCATTAAGCAAGGAAATAGTGTGATCAAACTTGCAATGCGGGACCATCACTCTGGCTGCCGTGGGGGAGAATGACCTGAAGAGGATGAAAGTGGAGCAAAAGTGGAAGCAGCTCTTAGAGGACTTTCAAGTAAGACAAGAGCATGCAGTGAGGAAGACAGGCTGTGATGGATGGAGAGGTGAGAAGTGGTCTGATTGGGGATTTATTTGGCAGGTAGATCTGACAGACATGCTGATGGACTGAACTTGCAGACAACAGAAAGAGCAATCAAAGATGACTCCTAGGGACTTCGCTGGTGGCCCAGTGGCTAAGACTTCATGTTCCCAATGCAGGGGATCTGGGTTTGATCCCTGGTCAGCGAACTAGATCCCACATGTTGCAACTAAATATCCTTCATGCTGGAGCAGCCAAATAATTTTTTTTTTTAAAGGGATGACTCCTAGGTTTTTGCCTAAGGAAAAGTGGAAGGTGGAGTCAGGTCCTGTCTTGTACATGTGAACCTTGAGATGCCAGTGTCCCCTCCCACCATCTTTATTCATCCAGTAACTGTTGAGTACCTGTTTGCTGTGTGGGGTGCTGGCCGCAGCCCTGCCCCGTGGACCTTCCCCCTTCTACCAGATGTGCCCCCACACCAGTGCTCATCACAGAAAACAGACCCAGAGACCCACAGAAACGCAACCAAACACTGGCACGTTTCTTAATTTCATTTAGGCCTGGAAATCTGGGGGCTAAGGAGCCACTGATGGGAGTGACCATAGCAGTAGGAGGTGCTGGTGTCTTTGCTGACTCGACTCAATGATCACTGAGGAATTAAGGGAATCATGGAATTTGTTTGGGGAGTTAGAGATAAAAATCTTAGTTAATATTTTTCTTTTTAAGTCACTTGTTGCCCGCAGCCTGAAAGTTAATGTCCTGGTGAAAGTCCTTCCTAATATACCTTAAGTCCAAGTTGCAAAGTCTTTGAAGTCAAGGATGACCCTGTTCTATTTTCCTTGGCAGCACATGCAGGGCTTTGGGCCATGCCTTCCACACAGGGAGAGCCTGGCAGGGGTGCCTGATCCACATAGCTTGGTCACTGTAGGTGGTGTTTTTCCCCAAGCTGGTGAGCTTCTGTACATTTGGGTAGAAAGCCCTCAGGCAACAGTAATGACTTTTGAAAGCTTTGTGGGAAAGAGGTATCACTTGATAAATTCTGAGTTGGGAATCAGCGAGTACGAAGCCAACAAGAAATATGACTTTTAAAACTATGACTACTATCAAGTCACTGTTTCTCATGACTGAGTTAATTTACATACTGAGTAGCTTTTACAAACTGTCTTTGCAAAGCCCTGGGTAACTATTTTTGCTTACTGTTTCAGGAAAGAGTCACCAAGCTTGCACCACGCCCTCAGTCAGAAGAGGATCTATCTGCTCTGTTTGAAGCATCAATGAAACTGTATTAGTTTTCATTTTCACTGAAAGAACTACCCTTGGCCATCACAGTTCTGATAACAGAAGTTGACCTAGCAAGAATTTTGTCTTTTCACCTCCACATATAACTCCCTCGTTATCAGCTTGAATGTGATATAAATGTATCCTGTAGAAGATTCCCTGATGCTCCAAGTCCAGCTACTTCCATAGGACAGGCTGGACAAATGCCCACCATGCTGGACCCTCAGACAGACTTCAGGGATCCATGTTCGTACCGCAAACCCTGCAGACTGCCCCTGCTCTATGGATCAAAAGGGCAAACACTCAGTATCTACCAGAAAGGTTAATGCATGTACTCTTTGCCCCGGAATCAACCCCACATCTAGAAATTTATTCTATAAAATTCTAGCTCAAGTGTGTAAAGAAATATGGCAAAAGTGCTTCTGGCAGCACATTTTCTAATAATAAAAAATTTGACAGAACTTAAGCATTCATTAATGGTATATAGATAAATAAGTCACGTGTGCTCAGTTGTTCAGTCGTGTCCAACTCTTTGCGACCCCATAGACTGTAGCCCACCCCTCCGTCCATGGGGTTTCCTGGGCAAGAATACTGGAGCTGGTTGCCATTCCCTCCTCCAGGAAGTCTTACCAACCCCAGGGATCAAACCTGAATCTCTTTGCATCTCCTGCATTGGCACTAGTGCCACCTGGGAAGCTCTAGGTTTGAGTGTACTTGCAGATTCATCTGTATTTTAAACTGGATTAAAGTTTTAATCAAGTAAAGTACATAACTACATCTGATTTTTTAAAAAAAACAGATGAGAAGGGCATTACTGTGCCATTCAACCTGCCTGGGGCAGATTTATCTCTTTAAACATCTTTGTTTACTTGGGATTTTAAAAATAACATTTAAATATTGTTTATTGGGCAGGCAGTCTTCTCTAAGTACACACATAAAACATGTTCAGTACCAAAACCTGGTAATACAAAGAAACACAGAAGAAAATATTTGTTCACAATGCGCCATCCAGAAGATAATCACCACTAAAAAATAACAAAATTTTAAAATATATGTTCTCCCCATAATTTTGTGCACATATATAGTTACAGATAATTATATGTATACATTTTTTTTTAAACTTAGAATCACTGTAGTTTTAGTTCCTATAGAATGAGCGTTCAAATTCTTTATGCCAAGTGCCCCAAAGGCAAGCACGAGACAATTCCAATAGAATTTCAGCTCTACCTTGCAGACTATATCTAGCTAAAATTCCTTCCAGCCTTTTAGGGGAATCGTGGATTCTGAGAGCAGAAGTTTTGTGAATAAGGTAGAGAACAGTGAAACTCTCTGTCAATCTGAGATCTTTTGCTGCTGCTGCTGTTGCTGCTAAGTCGCTTCAGTTGTGTCTGACTCTGTGCGACCCCCACCAGGCTCCCCCTCCCTGGGATTCTCCAGGCAAGAATACTGGAGTGGGTTGCCATTTCCTTCTCCAATGCATGAAAGGGAAAGTGAAGTCGCTCAGTCTTGTCTGACTCTTCGCCACCCCATGGACTGCAACCTACCAGGCTCTTCTGTCCAAGGGATCCAGGCAAGAGTACTGGAGTGAGATCCTTTAGGAAACTTTAATAAACAAATAAATGTTTAATAAATATTTCAAAATACATTTGTCAGGGAGGAAGGTGGGAGGGTGGTTCAAAAGGGAGGGGACAAAGGTGGGCTGATTCATGTTGATATTTGGCAGAAACCAACACAATTCTGTAAAGCAATTATCCTTCAATTTAAAAAATAAATTTAAAATTAAAAAAAGAAAACAAACTACATTTGGCATAGCAAAAATATATATGGCCCCCACCAAGAAAGTCCAGGTAAATTTGGTACCTCTTGTAATGTATTTTGTAAGATGATTTGGTGTCATTAGAACCCACATAAGACCAGGACTCCGGTGCCCTGGATTCCATTTCCAGCCCCTTGCTCTGTCTGAGTCTTCAACCAAGTCCTCTGCAAGCTTGAAAATACCCTGAATGGATTTCAGGTACTACCCTGTCCTTAACGTGAGATTTTGAGTTTGGGAACTTTAAAATAATTTGAGATATGAAAATGCATTCGTTATCTCTCTGAAATGTTCCATGCCATTTCCACCAGTAAACAGATGTCTCACTGTGACTCACCAGGAGGGGTGCTTGGTATTCATGCTGAGATGACTCTTAGAGGAAGGATTTAAAGGTCAAGTATGAAGAAACATATTTAGGAAGCCTGGTGTTTTTAATCGTAATACCCATCATTTCAGTCCTCACAATTTGAGAATACAGAAGAGATGTATTTCTTGACTTAAGAGTATGAGGCAAGAGATCATGTCGATTTCTGTAAACCAAACATTTTTGTGTATCTGAAACAACAATTATATAAATTTTTTCGAGTTGAATCCTACTTATCTATTGATTTCCTTAAATGATCAAACTGTTCTTGGGGGTCATGGCTCCATTTACATGGATTAATCTAGTTGTTAAGGAAAGGAAAATTAAAGGAATCGTATTCAAGAGTTTATATAATATTACTTTCATAAAATTATCACATATGGTGGCATTTTCACTTAAACTACATCATCCCTAATTTATTTCTTGATATAAAATCACCAATTTGTTTCACGCAGTTCCTGTTTCTTTGATTTTTGCCACAAGCCACAATAAATAGCTGGTGTGTTGCATTTCTGTCCCTTTCCCATGCGCAGAGGAGGGCTGTGCATGTGTCTGTGGACACAGCTGGGGGGTGTTTTCCAGTGGTCAATGAGGTAAGTCTGCTCTTGTAAAACAGAGACAAGTACAGTATCAAAATAGAGAGCAAAAACTGCTTTTCTGGCCTTTTAACCCTGAGAAAGATTAATGGTTGTTTAGATTAGAAACTGTACTCTGATGAGGGACTGTGGCCTCTGGGGAGTGGGTATGAGAAAGGGGGTTGTTCACCTCCAGGTCAGCATTGCACAGCCTGCAGGGTCTCTGCTGACCAACAACCCCTCGCGGAGACAGCTGCCCAGGCTCCTCCATTGAACGCTGGGCCCTCTGGGAGTTGGTGAGGAGGCCAGGCCACAGCCTGCTCCATCACCATCACAATGGCCTACGGGAGGTGGTCTCCAGGGACAAACCACACTTTGAATGGGCAGAAATTGGTTCTTAAAGCCCTAGGTTGAATTACCGGCAGCTGGAGGTGGGAGGGTCTAGTTTCTCATGCTATTATTCTTTCCAGCCACCCCAACAACTCTCAGAATCAATGTATACCCCCCCCCCACAAATTGCTCTAACTGTAATTTTGTCCCATGTGAAATCCCTCATGAAACTACGTGAGTGACAGCCAACTTTAAAGTAACTCCATCTCATTCTTTCTGGCTTTAAAATTGACTTTTTTCTTTGAGTGCTTTTAATTGGTTTTCTAACTTATAAAATTGGAAACTGATTAAAATAATCATGAGCGGAAAGACAAAAAAAAAAAACTACCATCATATCATTACCCAAACACAGCTGTGATCATTGGCTATATTTTCTTTCCATCTTTTTAATTTGATGGTATCGTTTCTAGCTCTTTTCCCTTAAGCCATGACATTTTAAGTATTTTCTGTGTTGCCATATAATCTTCAGGATCATTATTTTAGAAGGTATGTTAACAGTTTATTGAATAGGAATTTAATCATTTATTCATATTACAGGGCACCAAAAGTGCTTCCAAATTTTTACTCTTACCGCTACTACCACAATGAATAAATGAGAAGGTACATGTGGCTTGTCTTATATTCCAAACGAACTTCTTAGATTAATGAATCCTCAAGTGGAATTTTTACGTTAAAGTATGGCCATTTTGAACTTCCCTCGTGGCTCAGTGGTAAAGAACCTGCCTGCCAATGCAGGACATGCAGGAGATGCAGGTTCCATCCCTGGGTCAGGAAGATCCCCTGGAGGAGGAAGTGTCAACCCACTCCAGTATTCTTGCTTGGGAAACCCATGGACAGAGGAGCCTGGCGGGTTACAGTCCATGAGATAGAAAAGAGTTGGACATGACTGAGCAACTAAAGAAACTTCACTTTACAGGGTTGTTACAAACGTCTGCAGGAAGTGCCTGACCTACAGTCTATACTCAGCACTTTGTGAGTTCTCTTCCCTTCCCGAACACCCCTACATGATGTCAGCTGAGTACCAAGGGCCTCTAAGCTTCCCCCAGGACAAGAATGGCCTGAGGCGCTAGTTTAGAAAGATAGAGATCACCAGGCCTTTCCTCCATCCCCCAGAAATTCAGATCTTGTCAGCCTGGGTTCAAACTCAGGGATCTGTTGTTGGGTAAGTTTCGTTTAGGAAAATAAGGCTGCTCCTGGACCTGTTTGGCAGCTTCTCTGCATAGGTGGTGAGAAAAACAAAGCAGTGGTCTCAACCTTCAGCATGCACAGAAACTTCTGGAGAGTTTGGAAAAATATGGGTTTCTGGGTCCCGGCCCCAGGGTTTCTAATTCAATAGGTGCATTTTGAACTAATTCCCAGGTGATGCTGCTAGTCTGAGACCACATGTTAAGAACCACTGAACCCATGGATTGCAATTTTCTCATATTTCAAATTCAGGAGATTCCAGCTGGAATTAGTCCTACCCAGCACAGAGCAGGACCATGAGTCCATGATGAGGGTCAGGACAGGACCAGGACACTGACCACAGGACATCCTCTCCTGCAGAGTGGGAGACCCCAGCCCCAGGCACCATCCTGCCTCTGCCCCACTGTGCCGGCCTCACCATGAAGCCCCTGCCTCCCTCGTTTCTACCTGCTTTTCAGGCTGAAGCCTTTTCAGGGTGTGGAGAGGTTCTTCCATCAAGGCCCAGACAGAAAGGAGACACTCACTAGTGACTGCAGCATTGAGGAAGACCACAGTATTGGCTACAATCAGGATGTGACTATTAAAAACTGCAGTAAGTACCAGGGCAATGAGTTTCATTTCAGTAAAATCGGTATAAAGAATAAAAGATCTCCCAGCTATGGGGTTAACAGACTACTAAGATCACTCTGTCTTACCTCTGTTTATAAAAAAGAAAAATTCTCCTCTTTACGTGTATGCTAAGTCACTTCAGTTGTCCGACTCTTTGCCACCTCATAGACTATAGCCCACCAGGCTCCTGTGTCCATGGGATTCTCCAGGCAAGAATACTGGAGTGGGTTGCCATGCCCTCCTCCAGGGGATCTTCCTGACCCAGGGATTGAACCTGCATCTCTTACATCTCCTCCTGCACTGGCAAGCAAGTTCTTTACCACTAGAGACACCTGGGAAGCCCTATCCTCCTTACATTCCTGTTTAAAAAGTTATGTTGGGAGAAGTTTCCATTTTAACTAGAAAGTGCATACAGAAAGAGTAAAGAAATACAGAGTTATAATTATTGGTAAAAAAATATCAATGGATAAGAATTAGATTAAAATGAACTGTGCCTCAAGGGACAAAGAGAAGGACAGTCACTCACGTCCAGTTAGAAAAAGACGCCCAGGCGTGCTGTGCCCACCCCAAGTCACCACAGACTGCTCCGCGCTGGCTCGTCCTCCTGACCTGGAGCTTGAACCACCTCACACCCAAGAGCAAGGGTTTCTGATGCTTTCCTCGGAAATGAGCAGACGCTGGAAGGGCTAGTCCTCTGTCATGCGACTGAACCACCGAAGTCTACGGATTTAAGAATTTTGACTTAAAAATTAAAACCAAGTAGAAAGAAAATGATATTCCCTAAGTTTGTATGGGAGGGGGTCACAGAGGAAGCAGTCCTCAAATTTTCCCTGAATGCCCGCTAAGCGCCCCCCACCAGTCCCCACAATGTGATGAGAGCTGCCACATAAGATACCCCGCCTCCCCTCTCAAGGGGCCAGAAAATCACCTGAGAGCAGAAACATCGTGAGTGGGTGAGCACTCTTAGCCTCTCCCCATCCTGGCCCCTACAAGAAATGTTTGCTTTGCTGGCTTGGCCTCCAGCCTTCTTAGGGGGAAATGGGATACCCAGTGTGATGGGCAGAACCGTGTTTCCCCAAACTCACGTGCTGAAGCCCCACCTTCAGTACCTCACGTGTGACTGCATTTGGAGACAGGACATGTAAAGAGGTATGAGGTTAATCAAATAGGTGGACCCTAATCTAATCTGTCTGGTGTCCTTAGAAGAAGAGGAAATTTGGACACGAAAGAAACACCAGAGATGCACACACAGGAAGGGCCATGAAAGGATGCAATAAGGCCAAGCAAGAAGGCGCCACCTGCAGGCCAAGGAGAGACATGTCAGGACAAATCAAACCTGTCAATGACTTGATCTTGGACTTCCAGCCTCCAGAGCTCTAAAAAAATAAATTCCTGTTGTTTAAGTTCCCGCCCACCCCCAGTCTGTGGTGTTTTCATTATGGTAACCAACAATAAAGGTTTGCTGGCCAACCTAAATGTCCATCGACAGAGGAATGGGTAAAGAAGATGTGGTACTTTCATACAATAGAATATTAGGAGTTTCCCTAGTGGCTCAGACAGTAAAGAATCTGCCAGCAATGTAGGAGACCCAAGCTCGGTCCCTGGGTCAGGAAGGTCCCCTGGAGAAGGAAATGGCAACCCACTCCAGTATTCTTACCTGGAGAATTCCATGGACAGGGGAATCTGGCAGGCTACAGTCCATGATGTCGCAAAGAGTCAGGCATGACTGATGAACACTTTCACTTTCTTTCCCTAAATGTCCATAGACAGAGGAATGGATAAAGAAGATGTGGTACATCTATACAATGGAAAATCACTCAGCCATTAAGAAGAACGAAATAATGCCATTTGCAGCAACATGGAGGGACCTAGAGATTGTCATCCTGAGTGAAATAAGTCATATAGAGAAGAAGAAATATCATATGCCATCCCTTTTATGCAGAATCTAAAAAGAAATGATACAAATGAGCTTATTTACAAAACAGAAATAGACTCACAGACTGAGAGAATAAGCTTGCAGTTGGGGAAAGACTGGGGTAAACAGATAGTTAGCGAGTTTGGGACTGACATGTACACACTGCTATATGTAAAATGGATAACCAACCAGGACCCACTGTTTAGCACACAGAACTCTGCTCAATGTCATGTGGGAGCCTGGATGGGAGGGGGGCCTGGGGGAGAATGGATACATGTATATGTGTGGCTGAGTCCCTTTGTTGTCCACCTGAAACTATCACAACATTGTTAATTGGCTACACTCCAATATAAAATAAAAAATTTAAAAACAAACAAAAAAAAACGCAAAGGGTTTGCTAGCAAATGAGGGGGTAGACTTGAAGGATTTACATCAGAAAGGGCTAAAAGCCACTGGTAGGGAATTGCACCATTTTACATTCCCATTAGAAATGTGTGAGTTTCTCTGCATCCTCATCAACGTTTGGTGTTACTTTTTTTTTTTTTTTTAAATTTTAGCCATTTTGGTAGGTTTGTAGTGAGGTCTCATTGTGATTTTAATTTGCATTTTTCTAATGGCTAATGATGTTGAACATGTTTTCATGCACTGATTTGCCATCTGTGCAAAAGGATTTGATATCCTCTTTAGTGAAATGTCTGGTCATGTCTTTTGCCTGTTTTCAAATTGGATTACTTTTTTTACTGTTGAGTTTTGAAAAAATATTCATATAGTCTAGATATAAGTCCTTTGTCCGTTATGTGGTTGGCAAATATATTTCTCCCAGTCGATTGCTTGCCTTTTCATCTTCTTACAAGGTCTTTCACAGAGCAAAAGTTTTCCATATTTTTTAAATTGAAGTATAGGTGATATACAATATTATATATGCTATAGGTGTATAATATAGTGAGTCACAATTTTTAGGTTATATTCTGTAGTTTTTATAAGATATTGCAGAAGTTTTTAATTTAGTGAGATTCAATTTATCACATTTTCCTTTTATGCATCATGCTTTTTGTGTGAAGTCTAAGAACTCTGACTAGCCCGAGATTGGTAAGATTTTATCCTAACCTAACCCTGCAAACTTGCTGAACTCACTTATTAATTCTGTAAGTTTTCTGTGGATTACTTGAGATTTTCTATGTTGACAATTACGTCATCTGCAAACAGGGACAATTTTATTTCTTCATTTCCAATATGTGTGCCTTTTATCTCCTTGCCTGATTGCATTGCTAGAACTTCCAGTGCTATGTTAAATAAGAAAAGAGAGAACAGACATCCTTGTCTTGATCCTGATCCTATGGAGAGAGCATTCACTCTTCCATATTAACTGTGATGTTAGCTGTAGAGCTTTTGTAGATGCCTTTTATCAAGTTAAAGAATCTGTCATGTTTTTTTAAAACATTATAATAACATAGTAGCTTTTCTTACCTCCTGATGTTTATGCTCAGATAATCTATTGGAGATGGGTTATTTTTGTAATCAAAGGACAAAGCAATCTTCTCCATTTCCATTATGATCCTATTAAGGTATTATAATTTTATTATAATTACCCATGCAGATATTATAATTTTCATTTATCAAATAACTGTTTATATTATTTATTTATTTATTTTTGGCTGTACTGATCTTCACGCCTGCAAGCTGTCTTTCTCTAGTTGCAGGGGGAGGGGCTGCCCTCTAGCTGAGGTGCACTTGAGGTGCCTGGGCTTTTCATTGCAATGGCTTCTCTTGTTGCAGAGCCCAGGCTGTAGGTGCACATTTTCAGTAGTTGTGGCACACGGGCTTAGTTGCCCAGAGGCATGTGGAAGCTTCCTGGACCAGGGATCGACCCTGTGTTCCCTACATTGCTAGGCGAATTCCCATCCACAGCGCCACCAGGAAAGTGAAAGTGAACGTTAGTCCTCAGTTGTATCTCAGTCCTCTTTGCAAACTATATGGACTGCAGCCCATCAGGCTCCTCTGTCTACGGAATTCTCCAGGCAAGAATACTGGACTGGGTTGCCATTCCCTTCTCCAGGGGATCTTCCCAACCCAGGGATCGAACCTGGGTCTCCTGCACTGCAGACAGATTCTTTACTGCCTGCGTCACCAGGGAAGTCCCACGTGAGCTTTTTAAAAACAGACACTCCAAGAGGTAAATTGACTTGCCCAATTTACACGCAAATTAGTAGGGTCTGACTAGGTCCTAATAGCATTAGTTCAATAACATCTACTGTAAACCTAATATTGATAATACAGTTGAACATTTATATGCCAGGCACTATGAGTGCTTTACATGCATTATGCCATTTAATGCTCAAAACAACGTGAGAGGGTTATTACTATCATTCCCGTTTTACAGATGATGACACCAAGCCTTGGAGAGGTTGGATAAGTGAACGAGGTCACACCACCGGCAAGTAGCAGCAAGTGATTTGGACACAGACACAGATCTTACTCTTGGAAACCACCTACCACCAACTCCTGTGCCAAGTTTTGGGGATATAAAGCTGGATGAGACTGTCCCTTCCCTGAAGGTGCTCTCAGTTGAGCAGGAGAAACAGATCAGCTTTGCAACTTTGATCCTAAAGAAGCCATGGCCCCAGTTAGTGAGATATCTCACCAGTGTTAGAGGAGTTCAATAACATTTGTTGACTGAGTGGCCAGAAAGGAGGGGAGGAAGGGAAGGAAGGAAGGAAAGAAGGAAGGAAGGCATTAATCTGTTTTTGGGGGACCGATCTAGTGTGAATCGTATTTTATGTAGAAGGTAACTTGGTGGCACAGTGGTAAAGAATTTGCCTGCCAATGCAGGAAACACAAGAGGTGCTAGTTTGATCCCTGGGTCAGGAAGATCCCCTGGAGTAGGAAAGGGCAACCCACTCCCGTATTCTTGCCTGGGAAATCCCATGGAGAGAGGAGCCTGACGGACTCCGTCCAAAAGAGATGGTATATGACTGAGCACAACTCTTTCTAGTAGAAAATACTTTCTACTTTATAGAAGTAGAAGGAATTCCTTAAACCAAAAAACTACCTGCCTCTACTCATCCTGGTCAGTTTGCATAATTGTACTGGGCAACACACTGAAAACTATCAAATATAAAGAAAGGGACTGAAACATCATGGAAATACAGAACCAAAAAGTAGTAGGAGCTGGTCATCTGGAAACAAAAGCAAATCCTTCCCACCCAGCTCTATGGAATAGCCAGGCTCAGCCACAACTGCAGCCCAGGGAAGGCTTTGCTTTCCAAGTAACTTTGACCTGACTGTTCCAAAACTCCCGCCATCTCACAAGACCTCCAACACCAAGCCCGCCTCTCCTTGTGCGCAGAGTCTCACCTACAGGTAAGGTTTCCTGCAGGGCAGAGACTCCAAGAGACATTGTGGGGGACGCTCTCCTCTCTGTACATTATCCTCTCTCCTCTCCCATCCCCTAGCTATCCCCTCTTTTACATACTCCTCTTCCTGTTTTCCCTCTGCGCTATTCTATGACCACTGGGAATCATTCATTCCCAAAGAGGAGAAACGGAAATCCAAGTTAACACTGGTTGAGCGTGGACTGGGCAACAACTTCTGTTCTAAGTGTTTTATTTTATAATGTTTACATTTCAACAACCTTATAAGTTATTATTACATATTCCTCTTCACCCCAAACACACACACACACACCTTGGTTCAAGCCACCATCTTTCACCTGGTTCTCTCTAGTCACCTTCTTCAATGGCTGCCCAGGCTCCAGTTCTTAACCACTTGAAATCCATTCTTCATCCTGCCCTCAGGATGGTTTTGATAAAACACGAATTGTCTGACCATGGCTTTCCCTTAATTAAAGTCTTTCGGTGGCATTCCCTGGCCTTTAAGAGGAGGCACACACCCCACGGCAGACATTGGGACTGTCATGATCTTGCCGCTATCTCCCGACCCATGCTCCTGTCTCCCCACGAACTCTTCCTGCAATCACACCCTCTCCCTGGGGAGTCAAAGAGCCCTCATCTGAGGTCTCTGAACTCCCTAACATCCTCTGTGTGCCCCTGGTGGTAGTGGTGGTTTAGTCGATAAGTCATGTCTGACTCTTGTGACCCCATGGACTGCGGTCCACCAGGCTCCCCTGTCCAAGGGATTTCCCAGGCAAGAATACTGGAGTGGGTTGCCACTTCCTTCTCTAGGAGATCTTCCCCAACCCAGGGATCGAACCCTGGTCTCCTGCATTGCAGGGAGATTCTTTACCGACTGAGCCACTAGGGAAGCTCTGTGTGCCTCTACTGTGTTGCAGAAACATCGTATTCAGTGCTCACTTATTTCCTAGTCCATCTCCCCCTCTAATTTGGTAACAGAGGGTAAAATCATGTCTTCATCATCTCTAGATCCTTATCGCCTGGCAGAATAGTGTTTCTATATAGGAGTATGTTTCCAGTAAGTATTTGCACAATAGAATGGAAAGAAGAGAATGAAACAGTCATTGGCCAAATTCTCTAACTTTTCAAGTGAATTCATGCAAAGCCCATGAGCCCCAGATCCTTAGCTATAATCAATGAGTATTGGAACCAACATCTTCTGTCCAATACATCCTGATAAAAGCAACCTGGCAAAAAGTGTTCTAGGACCCACTTTTTAAAGTACTGGCCTTCTGGGAATGTTGGGAGAGCAACTTGGGGGGTCCACAGAACTTAGGAGCCTCCTCTTACAGATCAAAACAGAGAGAAACCCCCAGCTGAGCCGATGAGGAACAACTTCATCAAGAACAGACAACGATTTAGCCCCACAAAAGAAAATCTTCCTACGGATAGTAAAGCCATTAACATGTCAGCAGCTTTTCCATTATGAATCTGACATTTCTTTCTTCTTCAAAGCTCCATTTGAGTGCTTTTTTTAATGAAATAATAAAGCCATCAACACACAATAAAAGCTCTACAGTATTTATAATCAGGTGTCTCTAGAGTATCCTATATGTTGAAGAAAAGATTGAGTTACTAGGCCTTCCCTTTCAAATCCCTTAAAACCTCAGCTTTAGAATGAGTGACTCAAACTTTTCTCTAGGGTCTTAATTTTTATGTGGCTTCTTATTACTTTTTTTATCCCCTCTAAAACTCTTAAATCTCCTCAACACAGCTTTGGCTCCTTCCACGGCTGAACTGGCAGCCGGCTGATCTTTTTATTGGTGGGTAATGGATTTAGTTTGATTGCTGACACGGGAACAATGAGGGGATAAACAATTCCATTTGTGGCCATGAAACTCCCCATCTGTTGAGTGTATTTAGGCCTGGAGAGTGGTGGGCAGAGACAGAGCCATGCCTGATGTTAATAGCCTCTGTCACACAGGCCGAACATGTGGCTTCATAAATCAAGAGCT
Source organism: Dama dama (assembly GCF_033118175.1). Taxonomy (NCBI): domain Eukaryota; kingdom Metazoa; phylum Chordata; class Mammalia; order Artiodactyla; family Cervidae; genus Dama; species Dama dama. The sequence goes on from NC_083701.1 coordinate 30,729,974, forward strand.
AACAGCAACTCTAGCTGCCCTTGTCATTAACTCTCTGGCCATTTAAATACCCAAGAATTTACCATCAGGTTGAGCCTAAAGACCTGATTCGCAATTCTGATCTCATCAAGAGACTGAAGGTAGCAAAGGAAGCCAGAAATCATTTTCTTAAGTTTAAAAAAAAAGTTTCAGATGCACATTCAAATATTTACTTATGAAATAGATGATACTGCAATGGGTTTCAAAATAAGATGGGTTAGGGGAGTGGGGCAAGGTATAAGTGAAAAAAGACTGGCCATGAGCTGATCATTGGTAAAGTTGAGTGATGGGAACCTGAGGGTTTGTTATACTATATTCCTCACTTTTATATTTGTTTAAGATTATTCATAATTTAAACTATTCAAAAGTTAAGGTTAGAAAAACACTTGAAGATAACAGAAATATGGAAGTTTTCATTGTTTAGCATAAGCATTTTGGCCTAATTCTATCTTTTCATAAAGAAAAAGGAAAAAAAACATGCTCACACAATGGTTTGAGCATCTAACAAGGCAAACCAGCCATGACCACCAAACAGGAAGGGAACACATCCCAGAGGGAGACACCACCTCTGGGTTGTCAGGCCACACCTACTGTGGCTTTTCAGGAAACACCACCTCCTACAGCCCAAGCACTAAGGCCTCCACTGGGGAGGACCTCCTGGCCCAAGATCGCACCCCTTCCCCAGGCAGCCTCCATCCAGTGCTAGTCGAGTAGGAGGCCTGACCAAGCACCCTGCCCCAGTCTGGATAACTCTGGAGGACCCTTCATGGGCTGGCTGAGTTCCTTGTCAGGACTACCTGGGAGATCAGCACTCCCCCTGCCCTGTCTCACCTCCTCCACTCCTACCCCAGGGGCTGATTCTGGGAGCACCGAAGGCAACTTGTTGTTGTTCAGTCTGACTCTTTGCAATCCCGTGGAATGCACCATGCCAGGCCTCCTGCATGCAAACTTCAGCTGAGCCAGCTTCCTGGAAACTTGACCTGCCACAGGGCCCCCTCTCCCCCACAAATATCTTCCTCTTTCACTCTTCCCCAGTGCCTTCCTTAACTCCTCTCTTTCTCTCACACCCACAGCCTACTGGTCAGAAATCCTATTAGAAAGTGAAAGTGAAAGTCACTCAATCATGTCCAACTCTTTGCGACCCCATAGACTGCATAGCCCATGGAATTCTCCAGGCCAGAATACTGGAGTGGGTAGCCTTTCCCTTCTCCAGGGGATCTTCCCAATACAGGGATCAAACCCAGATCTCCCACATTGCAGGTAGATTCTTTATCAGCTGAGCCACAAGAAATCCTTTGGTTTTACCTTAAATTACACCCAGAATTTGACCAGTTCTCACTGCCCCTTCTACCGCTGCCCTCATCCAAGCCCCTGTTATCTCTCACCTGTGGCCCTTCAATGCCCTCCTGCCTCCATTCCTGCTCCTGCCCTGGCCACCCTTCAGTGCCTCTCAACAGAATGAAGCTCTCAAGTCAGGCCATGGGGCAGCTCTGCTCCAAACCCACTGGTGACTTCCCATCCCACTCAGGGTAAAAGCTAAATCCGTGCTGTGACTCAGCGTGCCTACGACAATTCTAGTTTATACCTAGTGTTCCAGCTTTTCACTTTCAAAAGTAGCCTAGTCTGGATCATCAGTTACATGGAACCCTCCATGGAGCTTCCTGCTACTTCTGGGACCTTATCTCCTACTACCCACCCCTTGTTTACTCTGTTCTGGGACTCTATAATATTCTGCAAACAAGCAGACAAACTCCTACTGCAGAGTATTTCCACTTGCTGTTCCCTTGCCTGCAATTTTTTTTTTTTTTTAACTTTATTTATTTGCCTGCATTGGGTCTTAGTTGCAGCATGTGGGATCTAGTTCCCTGAACAAGGATTGAACCCCAGGCCCACTGGATTGGGAGCATGGGTCTTGGCCATTGGACTACCAGGGAAGTCCCTGGCCACCCTATTTAAAATTTCAAATCTCTAACCCAACCCTTCCTATCATTCTTCCTTATTACATTTTTTTCTCCTTTTTAATCTTATCACTATCAAATAGGTTATGTATTTTACTTATGCTGGTGTCTTAATCCATTCAGGCTGCTACATACCACACACTGGGCAGTTTGTAAACAATAGAATTTTACTTCTCTCAGTTCTGGAGATGGGAAAGGCTGAGATCAAGGCACCAGCATGGTCATGTTCTGGAGAAAGCCCCCTTCCTGCTGCGTAGCTGGGGCTTTCCTTCTGTGTCCTCCCTTGGTGGAATGGGCTAAGAGCTCTGTGGGGGTCTCTTTTACAAGGGTAGTAATTCAAATAATTTTTTAAATATTTATTTGGCTGTGCCAGGTCTCAGTTGCAGCACAAGGGATCTTTGATCTTCCCTGCAACATGTGTGATTCTTAGTCATGGCACATGGGCTCTAGTTCCCTGACCAGGGATTGAACCCGGGCCCCTGCACTGGGAGCATGGAGTCTTAGTCACTGGATCAACAGGGAAGTTCCTCAAGTAATTTTTAATTTCAGTAAAAACAAAGAATTTTTAGTATAAGTATGCCCCATACAATATTTGGGACATACTTATACTAGAAAAACTATTTCTTATTTCTCTTCAATTAAAACAACAAGGTAACCTGTATTTTATCTGACTACCTACACCCCCAAGCACGTGCCCTCTGATAAGGAGAGTTTTCATGCATGAAGGGCATCACTTTGCATAAGTTAGAGATTGAAACCACCTCTGTCTCTCTGAGGAACCGAAAGGAGAATTGCTACACCTGCTAAAATTACAAATATATCCCCAATTTCACAAAACAAGCCACTGAAGATGAAACAAAGGTTTCTCAGAGGCCCCATAGCCTGGCATACCCCGCCCCCCGACTCAAGTCTGCAAAGATTGACCTGGGCATGGTAGTGGGGAGCCCAGGTTTTGGAGTCCTGACTGACCCCCCAGTTAGAGACTCTCTTGTATAAAACAGCAAGAGGTCCACCTTGCCAGGCTGTAGGAAGACTGATGTATAAAATGCCTGCTACACAACAGCTGATCAACAGTGATGTCATTTGCATGGTGTCTGGCTCTAGCTGGGGTTTGGTAAATGTGAATGAATCACCTCTGTATGGAGTGAGCCAGGAGGCCACAGGCCACCATTCATATTGAGGGGTTGCCCCTGCCCTGTTCAGCCACTAGATCTGCAAGCCACAGGTGTTTTTAAAGCCACATACTCGCGGGCAACTCTCCAGACCTTTGGAAGCAGAAAGAATGGATGTGTAGCTCGGGCATGCAGGTGTTTATCAAGCTGCTTAGGCAAGTCTGGGTTATGAACAGCCAGGATTAAAAACCATGGATCCAAGTCTTGGAGGAGTGCTCAGTCGAGAACCCTCTTGTTTTTTCCCTTCATCAAAGGTTCTCAGACTTTATCGCAACCAGAAGCCCTGGAAGAGCTTGTACAACACAGACTGCTGGGCTGCAGCCCAGAGTTTCTGACTTAGCAGGCAGGATGGACATGAGAATTTGCATGTCTAACAAGGGTGATGCCGATGCTGCAGTCTGGAGACAACTTGAGAACCACCTCGCTTCATCCAAACCCCAGCTGCATAGCATCATCAACAGGGGGGTGTTTATTGTACCTATGTCTGGGCCCTAGAGGATCGTGTTTAAACAGTCTGTGGGTTGAGGGGGGGCAGGAGGGAGAAACCTGAGCTCCTCTTATTTCTAATGCCTCCTGGTCAGGAACATCCACTCTCCTTGAGCAAACTCTCTGTTCAAATCCCAAAGTGTGTCCTAAAACCAGCGAGGAGGGCCTCTCAGGAGCATCTCAGAAAGCCTGTCACTCAGGCCCCATCCCCAATACATTGGAATCAGAATCTGCATTTTAACAAGAATCCCTGGGAAACCCATCACAGTCAAGTCTGAGAAGCACTGCTCAGGCTCCAACCTAAATGGCACATCTCAGAGAGGGCCTCTTCTAGCACCTCTGCCAGGGCAGGTCTCCAGAACCCTCATGATGGAGAGAGAAATACAGAGGTAACACCACTCAGCCCCTTCCATTAGCCAGTCAAGAGGGTAGTCAAGGAAGAAAGTCTTTCACTCACATTGACTGATTGCCAGCTGAGTCAGTGCAGAAGCAACATTTGAGAACAGGTGTGAGCATCTATGTCTGTGTGTCTATTTATGCTTTGCAAATGGGTTCATCTGTATCGTTTTTCTAGATTCTACATATATGTGTTGATACACTTGTTTTTCTCTTTCTGACTTAACTTCACTCTGTATGACAGACTCTAGGGCCATCCACATCTCAGCAAGTGGCACAATTTTATTCCTTGTTATGGCTGAGTAATAGTTCATGGTATATATGTGCCACATCTTCTTTATACACTCCTCTGCTGACAGACATTTAGGCTGCTTCCATGTCCTGGCTATTGTAAACAGTGCTGCTGTGAACATTGGGGTGCATGTATCTTTTTGCAGAAATAGAGGCACAGATCACAAACTTACAGATACCAAGGTGGGGAAAGGGGGTGTGGGATGAATTGGGAGATTGGGATTGAAATATATACACTATTGATATTAGATATAAAATAGATAACTAATGATATCTTATCTTATATCTAATAATTCTTGAGAACCTACTATATAGCACAAGGAACTCTACTTGCTCTGTGGTGACCTAATTGGGAAGGAAATCCAAAAAGGATGGGATATATATACATAGGACTGATCCACTTTGCGGTACAGCAGGAAATAATATAACACTGTAGAGCAACTATATTGCAATGAAAATTTTAAAAGAAAAAATAAAGAAGGAAGTGAGCATCCCATGCCAACAGTGTATAACTCTCTGCAGGGACTTCCCTCCACCTGGGAGAAGAGACGCCCTAGGGCAGGACAGACTCTGCCTAACCTAGAGTTAGCATGGTCCTGGATGGGTGGCGACCAGTACTCAGAGGTGTGGGTTATACTTATTATCATGCACAGGTTACAGACTTTGTATTTCAACACGAGGACTCAGCCATCCACCCCTCCACCTAAGCTAAAAGGACTCTATTAATTACAATCAATATTCTAGACTCAGAGCACGAAAGCCAAACAGGATCATTTTGGGAAAAAAATTAATAATATCAAGTTTCGCCAAGGGTGTAGCAAATAAGCCCCTCATAGCCTATTAGTGAAAGTGTCAATGGATGCAGAATTTTTGAAAGGCAAAAATCCCTCAAAATTTTAAATATGCATATTCTATGACCTGCACTCCCCAAACTAGAATTATAGCCTGCAAAAATATTAAAAGACATATGTAAAAACACAAATATGGGGATGCCCTCTGCAGTGTTGCTTCTAATTTTTAAAAAATGGAAAGAAGCTATAGGTCTATCAGGAAAGAATTGGATAAATTCTTATAGTGCAGTAGTCTCCTGCACATTTAACGAAGGGGAACTATATATGTCCCCACATGAATGAGTCTGTGCACACATGCATGTGTAGTATAGTTCTATTTATAGTTTTTTTAAATTATATATATATATGTATATATATATAGACATGATAAAAATATGCAAATACACCCACCAATCTGTAAACAATGATTGCTTTCAGGAAGTGAGACTTAAATGGAGGAAGTGGATTTCACTTCTTCTGCATACCTATTTACAATTTTAAATTTGTTACAGTAAGCACGTATTATTATATAAAATACATTTCAAACAGGTAAAAATGATTTCTTAGGAACTGTTTTTTTCTGGATGTGTTTCCTAAGCTCATTCAGTTACACTGCTACTGCTGCTGCTGCTGCTAAGTCGCTTCAGTCGTGTCCGACTCTGTGCGACCCCAGAGACTGCAGCCCACCAGGCTCCCCTGTCCCTGGGATTCTCCAGGCAAGAACACTGGAGTGGGTTGCCATTTCCTTCTCCAATGCATGCAAGTAAAAAGTGAAAGTGAAGTCACTCAGTCGTGTCCGACTCTTCACGATCCCATGGACTGTAGCCTACCAGGCTCCTCCGTCCATGGGATTTTCCAGGCAAGAGTACTGGAGTGGGTTGCCATTTCCTTACACATCTCAGTCTTAGTCATTAGACACAGTACAATATACTTGAGTTAAATTTTGGCTTTCTTAGATATTAGTGTGAGCTGGACAATAAAAAAGGCTGAGCACCAAAGAATTGATGCCCCCCCCCAAAAAAAAGAATTGATGCCTTTGAACTGTGCTGGAGAAGACTCCTGAGAGTCCCTTGGACAGCAAGGAGATCAAACAAGTCAATCCTAAAGGAAATCAACCCAGAATATTCACTGGAAGGACTGATGATGAAGTTGAAGCTTGGCCACCTGATGCAAAGAGCCGACTCACTAGAAAAGACCTAATGCTGGGAAAGATTGAAGGCAGGAGGAGAAGGGGATGACAGAGGATGAGAAGGTTGGATGGCATCACCGACTCAATGGACATGAGTTTGAGCAAACTCTGGGAGACAGTGAATGACAGGGAAGCCTGGTGTGCTGCAGTCCATGGGGTCTCAAAGAGTCAGATACGAATGAGCAACTGAACAACAACAAAGTGGAACCCCTTAAGATTAAATCCAGGTAATCTTGATTGGCTTCTTGATGTCCAGAGGGCTTTGGTTTTTTTTTCAATTTAGTATCTGGTGCTTGAAACTACATTCAAAATCTTTTAGACCCCAGCCTTCAATATTACCTCTAATTAAGAATGTGTTCACAAAAATCTAGGATATCTTTTTCATAAATTGCTGCTAAATAAGTCACCCCAATTCTGTATTTAATTTTTTTTAATGTAAAGGCAGATGTTTTCATTTAGTTTTGTTAAGTTTCACCTTGTAATCTTTATTACCTAGTAAGAGTCTGTTACATAATTTCTGTCTTCAACGTAGTTTGGGATCTTGCTTTTTATTGTACTAGATACTCCTCTAAATGTTATATGATCTAAAAGTTTAATCACTATGGAGGTTACAAAATTTATAGACATATCTTTTAGAGACTACTCTTTTTAGCTGCGAATGACCAAAACCTATGCGAACTCAAACACAAAGGAATCTATCAAACGGAGATGGAGGTGTCTTATTGACCACGAGACAGGAAGAGACACAAGGCAGAAGATGAGAAACTGTCAAGCCAAAGCAACACTCCCTCCCTCCCCTCTGTCTTTTTCAATCTCTCCACACCCTCCCCTCACTCTCCCCACACTCCCTCACCCCCTACCCTCATCCTTCCCACTGGCCCTTACTGAGTGCAAACAGAACCGGAACAGAACCACAGACCCACAGAGAGTAGGCAAGGGTGAAAGGACCTGCTATCCTTTGCCAGTTAAAGTCCTTTAAATTTTTTTAAAAATTAATTTATTTTATTTGGCTGTGCCAGGTCTTAGTTGCAGCACTCAGGATCTTCAGTCTTCATTGCAGCATGTGGAGTCTTTAGTTGTGGCATGCAAACTCTTAGTTGTGGCATGTGGAACCTAGTTCCTCTACCAAAGATGAAACCCAGGTCCCCTGCGTTGGGAGTGTGGCCTCTTAGCCACTGGACCACCAGAGAAGTCCCTGCAACTCTTTACCTGGGCTTTGCATCCAGGCCTCAGGCCCCTTCTAGAGTAACAGTTCCATTTATGTCCTCTGGCTTCCCCTTAAGTCCACCCCCACTGACCCTGAAAGACACTGCAGATGTTCAAAGTCAGCACCTTCCCTCTGGCCCCAGACTAAGGCCCAACTTCTGTTTCCAGGAGGCAGCAGTTTGGGTTATAAGTTCATCCTGTTTCAATCAAAGGGAACAGATTCAGATAGAACAAACATGGCTTCCTAGAGCCATCCTCTGTGGCCAGGTGCAGTTCTCAGAGACAGAGGTGTAATGTTGACAAGCACCTGATGAGTAAGCACTCCAGCTTTGTTTAACAGAAATATCAGTGGTCACCAAATCCAAGCCTAAGAGACCATGGCTCAGGTCCCCCCAGGTTCAAAGTAGGGGCATGAATTTGAAGGTGAAGAATGGACTACAATTTTAGTGGTTTGGTACACTGGCTTTGGAATCAAGTTGTGGCTCGGATGGTAAAGAATCCGCCTACAATGCGGGAGACCTCGGTTGGGAAGATCCCCTTGAGAAAGGAAAGGCTAGCCACTCCAGTATTCTGGCCTGGAGAATTCCATGGACTATAGTCCATGGGGTCACAAAGAGTTGGACACAACTGAGTGACTTTCACTTCCACTAGGTATTAATATATATTCCGATTCTGCCATGAACTAGGTATTTTAATCTTGGGCAAACTACTCAATCTCTTTTGGCCTCAGTTTCCTCAATAACAGCTAGTCTCATTGACTAGTTGTAGACATTAAATGAGATTATATAGCAGGCTTCCTAGCTCTTAGCAAGCATCTAACAAATGCCAACTATCATTGTTAATATTACGTCATCATCTGGCCAATGGGCACACAGGAAGATGCTCAACATCGCTATTTATTAGAGAAACACTAAGCAAAATAACAGTGAGATATCACCTCACCCTGGTTATAATAGCCACCACTAAAAATTCTACAAATAACAAATGCTGGAGAGGATGTAGAGAAAAGAGAACCCTCCGACACTGTTGGTGGGAATATAAATTGGTATAGCCACTATGGAAAACAATATGGAAGTTCCTCAAAAACCTAAAATTAAAGTTGCCATATGATCCAGCAATCCCACTCCTGGGCTCATATCTGGAGAAAACTGTAATTCGGAAAGATATATGCACCCTTATGTTCATAGCAGCACTATTCACAATAACCAAGAAGCAGAAACAACCTAAACGTCCATCAACAGATGAATGGACAAAGAAGATGTGGTATACACACAGAGGAACACTACTCAGCCATAAAAAAGCATGAAATAATGCCATTTGCAGCAACACAGGTAGACTTAGAGATAACCATATGAAGTGAAGTAAGTCAGAAAGAGAAAGACAAATACCATATGATATCAATCATATGTGTAATCTAAAATATGACACAAGTGAATTTATCTATAAAACAGACTCATAGACATGGAGAACAAACTTGCAGTTACCAATGGAAAGGGGAGGTGGGGGAGGAATGGATTAGGAGTTTGGGATTAGCAGATGCAAACTATTCTATATAGAACAGATAAATAACAAGGTCCTACTGCATAGCACAGGGGACTATATTCAATATCCTGTGATAAGCCATAGGGAAAAGAATACAAAGCAGAATATATGTATAACTGAATCACTTTGCTGTGCAGCAGAAATCAACTATACTTCAATAAAATAAATTTTAAAAATATTACATCATTATTGGTATGAAGAAATAAATCTGTAACAGTGCAATGAAAGCCAATGGGTTTGACATAATACACCTATTTGTGTGTGTGTGTGTGTGTGTGTATATATATATATATATATAAGATAAAATACAAGATATACAGGATATATAGAGAACAATAGGATATTTAGGATAATGAAAATATAATCTCCCTGTAGTCAGGTATCTCTAGTGTCAGACGCTGCTTGTTACCACATCCTTGCAAGCACTTGCAGGTTTCTACAAGGAGATGCAAAAAACACACAGCTCTCTAGAAATGTCAGCCTTGTCATGTACTGGCATGAGGCAAGAACACTCTGGAAGAACAGTCCTTTTGTTTAAAATAGAAACTTTGAAGGAAGCCAAATTAACACATGACAAATTACTGAATAGCCAGTTCTTCTGGAGAGGGGAGGGGAAAAAAAGCCTCTTCATTTCTGAAATGAAAAGAGGAACTGCCGGTACCAAAAATCACGTTTCCTTTTCAGTATCATCCTCCAGCCACGCTTGGCGCTAACCGAGTAGGCGATTTCACTTCATCACCACTTCACAAAAGACTTCCAAATCCACTGCAGCAGGCACGGCAAAATAAAGATGTTAAATACATCCTGGCTGGGAGGGGACTGAAGCGCTGGGCTCCATCAAAGGTTTGCAATAATAGGATTCATAAAAAAAAAAAAAAAAAGACAGATGGGATTAGAAAATGTTGCAGTGAAGACTCTGGAATGAAATGAGATCACAGCACCAGCCTGTCTTTTGTGAACCGGCACAATGATTCCCCGAGCCAGATCGGATTAGGAGACCTCGCGAGTAGGGGTTCAGAGAGAGGCCTCCCATCCCCGGCACTTTTGGGGAGAGAAGGCTGAAACGATGCATCAGATTTACAGCTGCAGTGATGAAAATATAGAAGTTTTCACCACCGTGATTCCTTCCAAGGGTGAGTAAAATTGCCCTTGACTGTTTCCTTAATGTGGCAGTTTCGGTCAGAGGGTAAAAGACAGTCACGTGTTGTGTTACTACGTTTACCCTCAGGTCTCTGAGGTCGGATGGCCTCTGTTGGATGGTGTTTGTGGTTGTTTCTGAAAAGGGGAGGGGGCATGGATGAACATCAGTCACTGAGAAACAATCCATCAAGGGGGAAAGGAGGGCAGTTAAACACTGAATTCGATACTGGCAAAACCCAATATGCTGAGTAAAACTGACAGCAAGCCATTGTGTCAGGAAACAGGGATGAAAACAAAATTCCCAGGGCAGCTGGAGAGAGACTCTTCTCCAGGGAACAAGAGGGTTCCGAAACGAGAAACAGCTGGCTCTAAAGTGTGATTTCTCACTATGCCGTGAAACGGGAGGAGGGAGCCTGCTGGCAGTGGTCCGATGAAGTGGTCCAAGAATGCCCTGACCCAGGCTGGCCTCCGCACAGACCCCAGGGCCACGTTCCCAAACTTAACGTGGAACTGGCACTGCCAGAGGGTGTGACTTTGTAAAAGCCCTGCTGCTCCGAGGGGAATGGTGTCCAGTCCCAGGCAGGATTCTGTGGCCCTGGATGCTTCCCTCGCCCCACCTGCAGGACTTGGCTCTCTGTCCTGATGCCCTGAGCTCTCCCTGCAGCCTCTGTCTTGCTGGGAGAACCCAGGACCCCCGGCTTAGCCCCGGTCTCGCTGTCAGACTGAATGAAAAGGGCAAAATGTCTGCTGGTGCAGTGACCCCTCTGTTCAAACAACTCCGTTTTTCTTCCCGTGTCAGCCATCAACAGGGTCACTGCTGGGGGGCAGGGAGGGACCCAGCCTGGCCACAGAGAGACAGCCAGCAAAATATAAATTCAGCTTTAACATCTATTGCCAGTTAGAGAGGGAGAAAAAAGAACTGGGATTCTGCCCAGGTGCTGAAGTTGAGACTCTGGAGATTTTGGAAGGTACCTGAAAAGTCAAAAGCGACCCTCTGATCCAGCAGTTACAGTCCTGTAAATACATGTGGATGCTCACAGGGCAAAACTAAAAACAGCCTACATGTTCTTAAAGAGGGGAAGGGGTTAAAGGTGGTGTCACCAGGCTCTGGAAGACCCCACAGCAGTCAACAGGGATGAACTGGGTCTATGTGTATGGACACAGGTCCACACTTAACCTCTCTGGGCCTGAGTTTCCAATCTCATACAAAAGGAAGAACTAGAACTCATCTTCCAAGGTTATTATGGGGGGAAATTGAGATATAGACAAAACGTATAAAGCATCTAGAACAGTACCTGGCAGGTAGGAAGCACGATTAAATACATCACTTACTGAGTGATTTCTATTTTTATTCTATATTTATAGCAATGAATAACTTGAAAGCATAACATTGAGAGGGAACAAAGCAGGCTAAAGATTGTTAAATTTGGAAATATAAAACAGTACTATATATTGTTTATAGACACATATCTAGAGAAAAGCATTTAAAAAAAAAAAAACAAAAAAACAGGCCAGAAAGACACCAAGTTAGTGAGATTAGTAGCTCTGGAGAGGGAGTAAAGTAGAATTAGAGGTGGGTAAGAAGGGGACCAAATCTGCCCTCTCGTTTGCTATTTCTTTTGCATGAGAAGAAAGCAAATTGAAAGCAAATATGAAAATGCGAAAATGTCTATATTCTAAAATGTTTTCCATTTAAAAAAATTTTTAAGGGAGAAAATCCTCAAAGCTGAATGGCCCTTTTAAATCAAAAACATATACAATTCAGGAGGAAAGTCATACTTCACCTGAAGACAATCATTCAAAACAGGGCCCTTGAATCCATTTGCTTAGCAGACTCACTAAGAGACCCAGCACCACTTGTGTGCTGTGTGACCTTGGACAGGCACTCAACCTCTCTGGGCCCGAGTTTCCAATCTTATAAAAAAGGAAGAACTAGAACTTATCTCCTGAGGTTATTATGATGGGGGGTGTGTGGGGGGAGGGCTATAGAATCGAGATATAGAAGACATGCAAAGCATCTAGAACAGTACCTGGCAGGTAGTAAGCACCATTAAATATTGGGTTGGCCAGAAAGTTCATTCAGGGTTTTCCATACGATGCTATGGAAAAACCCAAACAAACTTTTTGGCCAACCCAATGCATCATGGACAATGTAGTTTCTCTCTTTACTCCAGATTTACAGCAACGAATATGCTTAGTCAAAGATAAATACTCAACCCTGAATTTCTTTCTTGCCATTTTTATTCATGGCCACCTCCAGATATTAAACCAGTCATCAGTATTCATGGTCATGTCACTGCTCAGGAAGCTGTTCTCTGGGAAAGGGATATTTACAGTTTTATGTTAGACTGTCAGTGGAAGAAGCCTGCCTCTTCCTACACCTTGCTTTGCCTCATCTCACCTTCTCCAGAGCCTCAGGCTTTCAGTGGGAGAAGACAGTGCCTGCCAGGTCTTCCTAAGTCACTGCTTATCAGATAGATCCGTAATTCTTCATCCCATTCCCACCTTCCCTGCCTGCAGAAATACAAGTTGGTTTGATTTTCTCTAACAAGGGTTATAGTTCTTCCTGGTGTGTCCTTCCCCAAATGCTCCTGTTTACTGTATTCAATGTGCAATGAACAAAACATTTATGGAGCAAAAGTTCAGAGGCAGAGGCTGTGTTCCATCACCCCAACTGTGTAACCCTAACCCTCAGTATCTACCTATGAAATAGAGTTAATAAAGAGACCCAACCCCACAGAGTTGCTATGAGAAGTGAATAAGAGAAGAAGCCGTCCATCACCTACTAAAGGCCAATGTGAACCATTATCACACCTATGATTGTATTATATCCCTCTTTCCAACACACACACACACACACACACACCACACTGGGTTCAACCTAAATCTATGCATTTTTTTAGCTGAGCCATCTTAATTTCTCACAAAAATATGGCAACAGCAAGTGTTACGGTGTTTAAGTAGTTAAAAGGCACAATACAGAGACCAAGCCTGTAACTGAGGGCAAGTGTGTATTTTCACTTCCCAGAGAGAAGGGGAGCCCTTTAAGGGAAAGATTTCACAGGCACAATTCACAGTAAACACAAAAGATAAAAATCTGTGGTTTTACCAAGAAGTTATACCAGAACTTATTTCCTGAAGCTCACCAGTGGGTTTAATTCTAGGGTGAACAGCCTTTAGAATAATTCTCTTGGGAATAAACAACAGGGCAGCGGATTGGCAAGGGGAACTGGGGAACTGCAGGAGGAAATGGAGAAAACACCAGAAAGAGAACTCCTGATGGATGCTACAGTCTCTAGACGTGATCACCTATTCCTTCCACCTGCCCTTACCTTGCAGAGAAAGAGGAGAATCTTAATAACCACCGCTAAAGCCAGGGAACTCACTCTTTGTCAGGCACCAGGCTAAGGGCTTGATAAAGTTAGTCCATTTAATCCTCACTGCAGCCCTTGGAGGCGCTTCCAAGGTGGCTTGGGGATAAAGAATTCCCCTGCCAGTGCAGGAGGTTCAGTCCCTGGGATGGGAAGATGCCCTGGAGGAGGAAATGGCAACCCACTCCAGTATTCTTGCCTGGAGAATTCCATGGACAGAAGAGCCTGGAGGACTACAGTCCATGGGGTCTCAAAGAGTTAGACATGACTGAGCATGCACGCACACAGCCCTCAGAGATGGTTGCGAGTCCCATGCCCATCTTCCAGATGAGGACAGGGAGTGAGGATGAGTCACTGACCCCTGGTCACAGAACTGGCAAGTGGTCAAGTTGGGATTCACACTGAAGTGAAAAGAGTGGAGACCACTGGCTCAACCAGTGCCCTGCTCTCCTGGCTTCAGGGTTGCCCTCACTCTGCAGAAAACACCAACAGAGCTCTCACCTGAGCTCTCACCTGACCTCTGACAAGAAGTCATTTCCATTCCAGGCAGGGTAGTGACATGGCAGGAGTTCACTTCTAAGTCACTCAACATCAACGTGCAAAAGAGATGCCCGGTTGTCTCCACTTTCAACCAAATACATACCTTTTCCCAATCAAGTAACTTTTTATGGCTAATTGACTCTTTGAGATTTTTCACTGTGGTAAAATGTACACAATAAAAACTTTATCATTTAACCATTTTTAAGTGTTCAGTTCTGTGGCATTAAGTCTGTTCACATTGTTGTCCAAACATCACCACTGTCTGTTTCCTGAATTTTTTCATCTTCTCAAACTGATGCTCTGTAGTCATGAAATAATAACCCGCCATTCCTTCCTTCCTCCAGCCCAAGGTTCATCCATGTTAGAGCAGGTTTCAGAATTTCATTCTTTTTTATTTTTTTAAGGCTTAATGATAGTTCATTGTATGTCTATGCCACATTGAGTTTATCCATTCATTTGTTAATGACTCACCTTTGGGTTGTCATGACTAGTACTGCTCTGAACTTTGGTGCATTTGATCAAATAACATCTAAAATTGCAGCTGCACCCTTCTCTTCTTCCCATCCCCCCTTCCCGTGCTCTGTCCCACTGCAGGTACAAACCCTCTCAGTATTGCTACTGTAGCTGCATCAGCCTCATGAAATGAAAGTCGCTCAGCTGTGTCCGACTCTTTGCAACCCCAAGGACTATACAGTCCAGGGAATTCTCCAGGCCAGAATATTGGAATGGGTTGCCATTCCCTTCTCCCTTCCCAACCCCAGGGATCAAACCCAGGTCTCCCTCATTGCAGGTGGCTTCTTTACCGGCTGAGCCACCAAGGAAGCTCGCAGCCTCACAGGCGTTCTCTAAAACAATTCCTTTCTCTCTTTGCAGTGACAAGTCCAGCCAGAAGAAGAGTCAAAAGCTCTCAACACCTCTTAACCAAGAATGTAAGAAAACTTCCGTTTTGAACCTTTTTGTTGACTTTCATTTAAAAAGCAATGTCTAGCTTCTTCACTCCCCCACCCCATTCACACTCTTAACAACCAGAAAGGTTTTCTGTAGCCCAGGTTGCTGCTGCATTGTCCATTGTCCACTTAAGCAAAACAACTGACAAATAAATGTCAACTGGACAACAAAAAGCTCTGAGCCGGACCCACTTTTGCATCAGATAGTTTTTGTTTTATATATACATTTTCTTTTCTTAAACAGAATCCATGACTTGGGTGCAGCACCCCTGATCTAGGTGTTCCCCTATTGTTGGCATTTGTAATATTCCATTTTTTCACTATTATAAATAGCAGTGCAATAAATTTATTTGTACAAAATACTATTGGGGATTAATTCTGTGGTGCATAGGCCTCAAAGTAAAATTAACAGGTAAAAAAAGAGTTTCACCCATCCATCATTGGTATTCCTACTACTGTGCTAAAGTGGACAATATAACAGTGATTTTTAAAAGATGCTTTCTGCTTACAGTTTTGTCCAATATTACCAGGAATTCTGAACAATTGCCAGGCTTCCAACAATGCTTTTCCATTTACCTCCAACCTCACCAATATTTGGCTTTCATGTTTTTATATTATTTTTTGCTACTTTAATAAGTACATGCATTACCTTAAAATTAGTTAACATGTCTTAAAGCCTGTGAATTTTTCATTTTACTTACAGATTTCTTTACACAAAAGCTTTCAATACATCTTTGTACTTTAAAAGTTTTATTTTCAGGGCTAATTGTTCCCTCTTGGTTATACTGGAGTTTCTATTTCTATCACAATTTTTTTGTAGAACACCATTTTGATTTTCTGATCTCAATTTTTAAAATCCTATTCTCCATTTAAAAAAAAAAAAAAAACTTTCTAAGTGTCCTGGAAATGAGATAAGGTTTCAGTCATTGTTTTATATACATTTATTACTTTTTAAATTTCTAAAGCAGTATGTTCCCATTACAAAATTTCAAACACTAAAAAGATGTAAAATATAGTATCAGAAAAATCCTGAGAAGCTGAAGAACTTAGTGGTTAGGTATGTAGACTGGAGTCAAACTACCTGTTTCTTATCCATTTCCTAGTTTTACATCTCAGTTCTATCCATTTCTAGCTTTGTGACCTTGGGCAAACAGCCCCACCATTCTGGTACTCGACTTTGTTAATGTTAAAATGGGGATAATGGGAGAATATGTCCCAAGAACCATTGGAAGGAACAAATGATTTAATATACATGAAGTCCTCAGGCTTTCCTGGTGACTCAGACAGTAAAGACTCTGCCTGCAATACAGGAGACTGGGGTTCAATCCCTGGATTGGGGAGATACCCTGGAGAAGAGAATGGCAACCCTCTCCAGTATTCTTGCTTGGAGAATCCCATGGACAGAGTTACAGTTTAGAGGGTCACAAAGAGTTGGACATGACTGAGTGACTAACACTTTCACTTTCTTTCTTTCAAGTTCTTAGTCCAAAGCCTGACACATACTGAGCATTCAATAAACACTAGTACTTTTAAGTGAAAATTTCTCATATAACATATGTTATCATGCTTTATTGCTCAGTAATGTATTGTTTTGCAATTTACTTTTTTCACTAAATAAATTTTAAAATCTTTACATGCCAATTAATACATACAGACTTTCCCCATTCTTTTTAGAGGCTGTATGACATTGTATGAATGTACTGTAATTTTTTACTCAATCCAGATCTGAAGTTTTCTAGATTATTTAACCAAATCATCAATAAATGGGGTTTCCCCATTTTTCCACTAAAATAGTGCCACAAGAAATACTCTTGAATGTATTTTTATGTTCTTATGCAAATGTTTTTGAGGGTAAATTCATAGATATGAAAATGCTGGGTCATCAAACCAACACCTTATACTTAAATTTACACAATGCTGTATGTCAATTTTAAAAAAGAAAGAAAAAAGCTCAAAGGATATAAACACTGAAAAAACTTTATAGCCATTGCCAAATTCTTAGCAACTGTTCTAAAGTACCTTTACCAGAACAGTTAAACCAATACTATATGGCATCAATGTTGTTATTGACAATCTGATAGGTGAAACTATTTTAATTTGCATTTCTTTAATTATTAATATCATTTTTCATTTTTCATAGATTTTTCTATTTTTCCCTATGAGTTAAAAGACATGTCTTTTGTCACTTGTATGTCCCTTTTTCAAATGACCTTTGAGAATATTTTATACATTAAGAAAGAAAGGGCTTTTAATGGGTTTTTCATTGTAAAGCAAGAATTCTTATTTCTCATGATCCCTAAAAACTTAAGCCCACAATCTAGAAAGGAAAGTGTTCTTTTTTTTAAAAAAATTGTATTTATTTATGCATTTTTGGTTACACTGGGTCTTCACTGCTGCACATGGGCTTTCTCTACTTGCAGCGAGCGGAGGTTACTCTCTAGTTGAGGTGCACGGGCTTCTCATTGCAGTGGCTTCTCTTCTTGCAGAGCATGGGCTCTAGGCCCTCAGGCCTCAGTAGTTGTGGTACACAGGCTTAGTTGCCTCATGGCATGTGGAATCTTCCTGGGCCAGGGATCAAACCCATGTCCCCTGCATTGGCAGGTAGATTCTTAACCCCTGGACTACCAGGGAAGTCCAGAGCTCCTGAGTTTCAAGAAGCAGCAAGTGTCCCCAAAAATGGAAAAGAGAGGGGTTGTCTGTAGGTAATTTCAACTTTGAGAACAGAATCAAGTTTGGCATTAAGGATGGTCCCCAACGTATGATGTCTTCACTTTCATGATTGTTGTCTTTACTATGGTGCCAAAATGAAATGCATTCAGAAACCATACTTGAAATTTTGAATTTTGATTGTTTCCTAGGCTAGTGATACATGGTACAAAATACTTTCTTGTGACGCTAGGCAATGTAGCAAGCCACAGCCTTCCACCAGCCACACAATCACAAGGATAAACAGGATATACTTACAGCCATTCTGCACCCAGACAACCATTCTGCTTCTCACTTCCAGCACAGTATTCAACCAATAACATGAGACATTCAATACTTAATTATGAAATAGACTGTGCGAGATGATTTTGTGGAAGTTAATGTAAGTATTCTGAGCACATTTAAGGCAGGCTCAGCTGTGATGTTTGGCAGATTAGTTGTATAAAATGCATTTTCGACTTAACGATATTTTGAGGGTTTTTATCAGGACATAACTCCACTGTAAATTAAGAAATATCTGGACTCTGGATTTGAAGGACCACAAATCATTCATGACTCAAGGAAAGTCTTTTGGGAATTAGGAATGTTGGTTCTCAACCAAGTTCTTGCCTTGAATTCCTAACCGTAAACAATGTTTGTGTCTGAATCACCACTTATACCAATGTCTACTAGCTTTATAAGGACAGAACTGTGATGATAAAACGGAAACTAAATCATACTTTCTAGGAGGTAAATAGGGTCCTAGGGAAGAAATTTCTCAAGGGATTCAGAACCTAAACAGAGGAGACAACTCTCCACGGTAGAGGTGAAGCCACACAGGCATGAGGTACAGGAAGCCCCCAAAACATGGAGCACTGCCCCCTGGAACATCCAGTTGACTTCAGCCAGGCTCTATAGACAATAGACATGAATCTGAGCAAACTCCAGGTGACCATGCAGGACAGGGGAGCCTGGTGTGCTGCAGTCCATGGGGTCACAAAGAGTTGGACATGACTTAGCGACTAAACAACAACAGAACTCTATAGAACCAAGCTCTCAGCTTTCCTGGGAATGGAGATTTCTGAGAAAGACTGCTATGTTTATAGTTTATGACTCTCCCTCTCTAAAATATTTTTACTTTGAGAAAAAAATGACTCAAGTAGATGAATACATATTAAAAATTGCTTTTGATTAAAAACAAAAAAAAAAAACAAAACAGAAGTTAGGATCTTGTCTTCAAATATGCAATCTTCCTACAGGTAAGACAGCTTAATAACACTCTCTGGCCTTTGAGCTCTCCTATGAATTTCTGATTTCCCCTAACTGCCTGACTCATCCTCTGCTCATAAAACTCACACTCAGCCATACATTCAAATTAGAAAAGACAGGAAAGGTCTTTTGCAACTGCTCTTACATACCAGTATTTATGACTTTTCCCTGAAATTCTTATTTGCATCTAGTCTCAACCCTTGGGCTATACCATACCATGTCAGTTTTCTTCCTTTACAAATAATCTCTTTCCTCTCTGACTCATTCTTAGTGACACAGTTTCTCCCTCTACAGACCCCTCATAATTTACTTCTTCTTCCACAGTCACACACTGTCCCTTCTCTAGACAGTTTTACTAGTTTTTCCCCGCACCCCCTCTGATTCTTAGGCAAAGTTATTGACCCTGATGCTGGAAAGATTGACAGCAAAAGGAGAAGGGAGCAGCAGAGGATGAGATGGTTGGATAGCATCACCAACTCAATGGACATGAGTTTCAGCAAACTCTGGGAGATGATGAAGGACAGGGAAGCCTGGTGAGCTACAGTCCATGGGGTCACAAAAAGTTGGACATGACTTAGCAAATGAACAACAACAATTGACATTCTGATCATCCTGATGCTACAGACAACGTAAGAGTAGCTCAAAGGAATAGATTTACACTAAAGCATGGGTCAGTCAGGCCTCTCAGTTCAATGGGGTCACTGGCACCAAGATTCACAGCCTCCTCATAATAAGCAGTGGCAACACCACAGGAAAGATGGAAGAATAAGACTGCAAATGTCACTTTCGCCCCAGATTTCAATCTTGTGGAGAAGGGCTGATCTGATTTTTCTTTCTGGTGCTCTGACTTTTTCAAAATGCACCATGCAAACAATTTGCACTTGAAAATTCTTACCTGGATGTCAGCACTCCCTTAGGACTCATGAAACCATGGTCTGGATCTTGAAGACACAGGGCTCCCCTTGGCCTCAGTCTCCCTGTGTATAAAATTAGAAAGTTGAGCTAGAACTTTGCTATGGATCCTATCAGCCCCTAATGATGATGATCCTCCATCATCTAGGTCCCACCTGTCTTTCTGACTCCCTACCTGCCCTCAAGGTCTCTGACATGAGCCCATCCAGGGAGCATCAACTTCTCAGAATATAGCTGTTACACGAGTTCATTGTCTGCTTTCAGCAGGCGATTCGCTAACCTCAGAAAGGAAAAACCCAACATTAAACACTGGTCTCCCCTTTGCCCCTTCCCCAGTCTCACCCCTGTGCTCAGGGAGCTAAAAAGCCTGCTCTCAGATCGGTTTGTTCTAAAACTAGCGGCAGTAGGGAACTTAGATTGGGTCCTTTAGACCAGAGAATAAACCAGGCTGTTGGGAGCCTTCAGAACCAGCTGTCCATGTCCTGAGCTCCCCGACTGTGTCAGGAGACACGGGCACAAGGCCAGCTGAGAAGGAAATCTCCCGAGGTGAGGCCTCTCCTCTTCCCTTTGCTGCGTTGGCATCCTTCAGGGCCAAGAAGATAACCTGTTGAGGGCCAGGGCCCTAGGTTATGACCTGGGAAGAACCCAGCCTCATCCCCACCCCAGGAAACTTGCATCCAGTGGGGCTCCCTCCCCAGTAGCTGAAGCCTCGGCACTCTCTCCTTTCCCCTCCCATCTCCCCTCCACCCCGCCACCATGCACAGAAGGGACTGCAAAGGGGACCTTTCTTGTTCTTCAAAGGGAACTTTTTAAAAAATTCATTCATTTATTTTGGGCTTCCCTGGTAACTCAGCTGGTAAAAAATCCACCTACAATGCAGAAGACCCTGGTTCAATTCCTGGGTTGGGAAGATCCCCTGGAGAAAGGATAGGCTAGCCACTTCAGTATTCTTGGGCTTCCCTTGTGGCTCAGATGGTAAAGAATCCAGTTAGATCATTTTAATTGGAGGATAATTATTCTATAATTTGTGATAGTTTTTGCCATACATCAACATGAATCAGCCACGGGGATCCTTTTCTGAGGAGGAAATGCTAGGCTGCCCCCCTGGACTTCATAGGCTTTCACGTCCCTACTTCCTCCATCTACAAAATGGGTTGGAAAACATACCAGTTCTCACTCCTCATTAGAGGAATGCTGAGAGAAGGAAAATAAAATCTAAAATACCTGTGACGAGAGGCTGACAGTCAAAGGCCTTAATGCCAGTAATGGGGCTCACATCTCTCCCGTTTGACCTGGAAGTCCACATTCGGGGGGGACCCATTGCTGCTGTAGGGTCCATGAGTGCTGCCCCAGGCTTGCTGGAAACCCACCTTGTTGGAAAAGGCTTGCTAGAAAGCCAGCAGAAACACCTCCCTTCTAATCATTTAGCAGTTTATAAACATGTCAACTCAACATACTATACCCCTCAAACGTATACAATTATATGTGTCAATTATGCCTCAATAAAACCAAGGCGGAAAAGAATATTTTAAATTATTAGGGAAAAACCCCACCTCCAGCAGTGCCTAGAGGAGAAAGGGACCTAATTTTAAATGGTCCCGAATTATCATCAGCTCTCTCCAAAGGCAAAAAATAAATGAGTCTAGTTCCCAAAATGGACCCGAGAAGATTTAATTTCCTAAGTCAGATATGAATAAATTGGGGATAAATTAATTTTCTAAGCAAAGGACTATTTGTGATAAACTGAAGCAAAGAGTGATAGCTCCCCTTCCTCTGTTGGGAACATGACCACTGGTAGTAGTCACTGGTAGGGAAACGGATGACACGAGGGAAGAGCCTGCTGTGCTCCTGAAATTTCTGTGAATGACCAGCAGTGACTGTGCCCCAACCAGCAAGGATGGTCAAGAGAAGGACACCATTCCACACAGTCTCAAAGTACCAGACTCGGGGTCTGAACTCCTGTTTCTCTCCCCAAATAGAGATTCATCTTCTTCATCATTAACAATCTGATAGGAGAAAAGACAACTTTGTTTTAATTTACATTTAATTATTGTTGTCCAGAACCTTTCATATTTACTGGCCACTGGTATGTCTATTGTCAATTGCCAGCTGGTTTCTGGCCCCATTTTCCTATTGTTTTTTTCTTCTTTATTGATTGGCAAGAGTTTTATGTACACAGGGATAATTCCCTATTATCTGTAACAAATGCTATACTGGGCCATACTCTTGTGTTAGTTTTTTGGTTTTTTAGCATTCACCTTTGACCTGTCTGATGCTCATTTTGGTATGAGAAGTGTGGTCATGAATCCACTTCCCCTAGTGGCCTGATATTTATTAAAGGTCCAATTTTCCTCCACTAAGATAAAATATCACCTTATTGTAATATTTAAAATTCAGTCTTATTTGCTTCTGCTTCAACCGCAATCATTATTTGCAGACAACAGAGGGGAATTCATCAAAGCCTGGACTGTAAGGGCTGAGATAGGTCCACCTTACTCAGATACACCCAGTGCCAGGATCTAACACAAACGTGCCCTTGCAGTGTGTCTGTGCAAGGAAGGAGCAAGTGAACAACAGAATAAGTGAATCCAAACCTCAGAGAGGTTGCTGTGTAATAATGTTGGAGGTTCCAACCTGCTTCACAGGACTGAACACATTCAGAATGAATGACCCCACTGTCGTTTGCAGCTATGTATAAAAATAGGCAGGATAAGACCCAAAAGCTGTTGAGATTCCCTTTGTCACCTCACTCCCAAATTAAGATAAAATAAAGCACTATTTGTCTCAAAGTTTTACATTTAAATCATTTCAATAATTTAAATTTTTTAAATAATTTTAAAGGCCCATTTTGGTGGATCCTGAAAAAAGTGATATTCTTCTTAATGTACTTTCCCCCAAACAACTATTCAGCAGGTGACCATTGGTGAAAACACTTTAGCAAGTAGCACTCTATTCTAGCTTGCCAGAATTTCCACTTACCAGCCACAAGTCACGGAAATTCATGTCACAGCTCCACCTGACACAGGCATTCTGCAAAGCGGAGGAAGCGTGAGTATCCAGGAGTCACGCCTGCTCCTCTTGCCAACAGCTTCTTTCTTTTTACAACCTGAGTGTCAGGTGGGGCCCAAGTCCTCTCCCTAGGTCTCTCTGATGGAGGATCCAAAAAGCCGTGGTCTACATAAACAAGGGCTCCCACTGAGCTGCAAAGGCTGCAAGACCCCAATTTCCAGAGCCATCCCCATTTCAAATTGTTGTTGTTGTTCAGTTGCTCAGTTGCTTTCAACTCTTTGCAACCCTGTAGACTGCAGCACCAGGCTTCCCTGTCTCCTGGAATTTGCTCAGCCTCATGTCCACTGAGTTGGAGACGCCATCCAACCATCTCATCCTCTGCCGTCCCCTTTTCGTCCTGCCCTCAATCTTTCCCACAGGTCTTTTCCAATGAGTCAGCTCTTTCCATTAGGTGGCCAGAATATTCCTGTCCTGTTGTCAAACCATATTCAGCTCTGAGGCAGGGAGCCGGCCTCCACTGGGGACCTGATAGCCCAGGCTGCTGGCTCTTTGAAGGGACAGCTGGTGGGGAAGCTTCAGAAACCTCATCTTCCTGCACCGTGGTACCCCTGGACTTGCTGGAGTACAATACAACGGTTCACTGTCTCGGGCCAGTCTCCCCCAGGTTTTCTCACGCTCCCCTCAACAGCGCCAGCAGTTCCATGTTGGCACAAGGTCCCCCTGCAAAGCTGCAGGGCTGGGCCTCTGCTGTGGATTCTGAGACTCCAGGAGAGGAACAAGGTGACTCAGGTCCTTCCTCCTCCCCACAGGTGGTGGTCGAGTCAGACCTCTACGCGCCGCGGCCCCTGGAGCTGCTGCCGCACCGCACCGACCGCCGTGACGGTGACGGCCGCAGGTCGGGCCGCTTCCAGAACCCGCGGCTGCAGGGTCCCCATCCGGCCAAGACTCCCGCCAGGCCTGGTAGGTGCATCCCGGCCCTGCGGTCCCTGGGACCTCCCTGAGGGGCAGTGACCCACTTAGAGCGGCTGCCACAGTGCCTGCGTCCTGGCTTGGCTTTGCTGCCACCACGTCGCGGTCCTCCCTGGGGTCCTCCATCCGGCCAGGTGAGCGGTGCCTGTGGCTGGAGTGGGGCCGCCGCCTTCCGCAGTGCATGCTGGTCCCGCTCTGAATGCACCTGCTCTCGGCCCCACCCACCGCCGCACCGCAAAACACCTTCTGCCTTAGACCACCGGCTTCTGGGTCTGCCTGATGAGCAAAGATGCTCTCGTCCACCACCTAGCTCCAGAGGCAGTCCTGCGGGATTCAGGAGGAGATAAAAATCACTCTATTCTGGAGGAGAGGAAACCGGTGTAGACACGACTCATGAAGTAAAAGAAGCTTACACTAAGCTGTATGTGTGTGTGTGAAATTATACAGACTCATCAGCTGCCATCTTAAAATCCCACTATTTTAAATTTGAATGGCTTTAACTATTTCAACAATTTATAAAAAGAATTTAGAGACAAATTTGTTTTGAAAGTTGGAAACAGAGTCTTACCTTCCACACTATTTTAAAAAAACGGCTCCCACCCCAGCAGTTAAATAGGAATCTGTGTCTAGCTTACTGAAGTCTTGATGGTGTCTTGCCTTTAATTCCTGGTTTAGTTTATTTCTGTTATGCCCACAGCCTATAGTTATTCATATTTTTAACTCCAGAAATACACAAAAAGTCTTGGGAGTCCTTTTCAAAGCTTTGGAGTGTCAGCTATTTTGTATTTTACAAGAATGGAAATTAGACCCCACTGAGTATGGCTCTTCATCCAACAATCTTCCCTCTTTCCTCCTTCATAGATCTTAGACTAGATTTCTAAAGTTTCTTTGGTCACAAACACACTGATCCTGTTTTTATGAGCCTAAGTATGAGAACCCATAAATCAAGCTATATTCTCTAGTTAAGTGATTACATATATATATCTTTTTTACAGAAAATGAAAGCATGAGGGAAACTACAATCTGCCTTGCAAATTAAGGGGAGATAATTTTTTTCCTCTGTCTATATATAGGTGGGTGGGTGGATGGGTGCCTGTGTGTAGAAAAGAAGGATACCTTCCCCATAAAATCATAAAATGAATTTAGAACCATCTTGTTCAAACTTTAATGTACCAGAGAATCACCTGGGAATCTTGTTTTTATGCAGCGTCTAATTGAGGACTGAGTAGGGCCCCAGATTTTGTTTCTAATAAGCTTCCAGATGATTCTGACAATGCTGATCCAAGGACAACATATTGATGACCAAGGATTTAGAGACAATCCAATGGGTGGTTCTCAAAGGGGTGTCCCAGAAAGAACAGCAGAATCACCTGGGAACCTGCTTGAAATGCAAACTTTGGGTCCCACCCAAGACCTGTTTAGTCAAATTCTGGGGTAGGTTCAGCCATCTGTCTTAACATGCCTGCTCCCCAATGATTCTATTGACCCCAAAGGTGGAGGCCCACAGATTTCCTGCAAGCGCCCCCTGTGGATCTACAAGAGAGGAAACGGAAACCATGTAAACTAGCTGACCTACGTAGGTCACACCGCTCATTAGCAACAGAACTGAGATTAAATCTCAGGTCTCCTGGTTTCCCAGCTAGTTGCCTCTTCCCCTCCAGAAAATAATGTCTTCCAACTGTCTAGTTTCAGGCAGGCTTTTCAGGCTTTTCTCCCTAAGCAGCCTGGATTGGAGGAGAGAACACTCAGTTATGAAATGAGGAGACTCTGCCCAACATGTGACAGTCAGCTCATGCAGGGAATGTGCGAGTCAGGTTAAAAAAAAAGATTGAGCTGGGCATGGATTCAACTCCCTCAGCTCCCACAATCTGACAGATTCCAGGGGAGGGTGAGAGGGAGGGAGGGTGTCTGAGTCAAAGCCAGGCCCCGGTGCTCTCCCCCAGAAAGGCTGGGCACCAGCCTCGGACACAAGTCTGCCATCCTCCTGTGAGAAGGACGTGTGTCTCGGGGATCTGACATCTGGAGACCCAGTTCTCTCCTGGATTACAGGAGAAGACTCCTGGGTTTGCAGACTTCTCCTGTGGCAGAAATATGCCCTGAGGAAGCTCAGACATAGCAGGACTCTGAAGGCAGAGGCCCAGCTGAGAAACCCTCTCAGCCTGCAGCCTTGAGCAGGTGAACCTTAGGTGCCCAGGAAAGGGGACACCCCATCTCCTGGGTTGGTGGAACCTCTCCACCAAGGTGGCCTCGGACGTCTCAGAATCAACATGATTGTCTTCCACCTTTAAACCTCTCTTCCTTTCTCAGCTGATATCGCTATCCATCTTTCCAGCAAATTGCTTGGGTATTGACCCAAACCTCCCACCATGTCCTCCCCCACCCCTACTCCACACACCAACCACTGACAATGTCAGCTCCTACATAGGTCTCGTTTCTTCTTGGTACCAACCTCAGGCTACCTGGTGAGACTTCCTTCATCCCTGGTGTGTAGCAGCCAACCTTGGTCCTCAGCTGCCAGGCCCTCTCCCTCCACAAGGCTGCTGGAGGGTCCTTCTACAGCAGAATCTGTTATCCCTCTGCATTAAACACTGTGTCCTCCCACCCCCAGTCACCCTCCAGACCACACCCAAGGCCCTGTAGGACCCAGTCCTCTGCTCCCTCTCCAGGGCCACCTCCTGTGACACTCCTGTCCCCACCAATCCATACACAGAACAGTCCTGAGCTGTGACCACTCATTATATTCCTTTATATCCTGGACCTTCCCTGACATTATTCGCTCTGTGGGTTGCCCTCCCTGGGTCTCTCTGCCTAACAAACTTCTCCAAGAATGTGTTAGGGGTTCCCTCAGTCAAGTTTCCCTAGCCCTGCAAGACAACCAAAGAGGTCAGCTTGCCATTCCCTAAGTCATCCTCACCCAGCTTCATCATAATTGCTGTGCATCTTTAAAGACTGCATTTCCTCACCTATTATTATGTCTACCTGTAAGGACTTCCCCAACAGCTTAGAGGTAAAGAATCCACCTGCAATGCAGGAGAGGCAGGAGATGAGGGTTCGATCCCTGGATCGGGAAGATTCCCCTGGAGGAGGAAATGGCAACCCACTCCAGTATTCTTGCCTGGAGAATCTCATGGACAAGGGAGCCTGGCGAACTACAGTCTAACAGTCCATGGAGTCACAAAGAGTCGGACATGACTGAGCACAGCACATTGGAGGAGGAGTGAGGATTATAGTGAGGATTAAATGAGATGATGTTTTTGTGTCTTACCCTCAGTACAGCACCTGAAACATACAAGTTACTGTCATCACTTATGGCAGAGCATGATACATCAATGGTCTGATCTTCATAGCCTGTGACTTCATTTTATTGGCATTGAGATGTTTTCCTTGGGGTGATGGGCGTGTTCTCTATGCTATAGTCTGATAGGATGGGGCTCCGCCAGGAACATCTGTCCCAAGAGGGACTCCATCAAAGGCCAGCTTCCCCCTGCCCATCACTAGCTACTCAGCTCAACACCTGGATTCCCAGAAGCGTGGGCTTCAGAAATAAAGGCACAGAAAGAAGGCTCTCACTTATGTCTCAGGCCAGTGTCTGAGGACACGGATAACCTCCGATCCTGCCAAGTTATGAGACAGGCTCGTTTTTGCAGAGGTGTGTCCAGGAGCTCAGGGTAAATGACTGATCCCCGCTGTAAAGACTTAACTCCTGATAATGTCATGTGATGTGACTCCTTAGGAAGGAAGGAGGAGCTAAGGGCACATCCTCTGGGCACCTACTGCAGGCAAACCCCATACTGAACACCTTGACATATGTGATCTTATTAGACCTTAGTTCTAGCCCCCTGAAGAGTGCTAGTAAATATTTTTGAATATTTACTGTGTCAGGCGATGTGCTGAGTGTAAAACACTTAAATATTGTCTCATTTAATGCAGGTGATCCACTCGACAGCCCCATTGCTGACCCTAGTTCGTGATTTTGCTGCTTGGTAAAAAGGCCCTTAGAAATTCCTGCATTTGTGATTTGATTAACTAACAAGATAATTGATGCAGAACCAGGGGAGGTAGAACACAGAGTACCACTGAGTAACGTCCCCTCCGTTCAACTTTCAGTGGGGACATCGGAACCCAAATCAGCAAATCTGTGTGGGAATCGAACATATGGCAAAGCTTTGGTAAGTAATCTAGCCTGGTTAACTGTATCTTCCAGGCTTTAAACGTCTTGCCCTATCTGTGCCATGAAGGGAGAATAAGCGTCCTTTGTCCCAGGCCTGGGGATTATTAGAAAAGCGCAGCTGAGGGTTCTTTGCTCCTAAAGCCCCTCAGCTAGCGGTACACCACTGGCTGCTGATCTCTTTCTTGCCAGATATTCAGCTCTTAGGCAAATAGAAGGTATTACCTAGCGGACATCTCACACAGGGGGAGGGAGGCAGTTTCTGTGGTACGTCCCTGCTGGGTGGAGGTGCCTGTCCAATTCCCAGAAGCAGCTATAGGGGTAAAGAGATGCAAGGGTCTCGAGCTCTGTGAAAGCACAAAACACCATCATCTCAGAGGAAACCACTGAACCGCCTCCCCCGGGAGCACTGAGACAAGTGTCGACCACTGGGGTTGCCCAAGATGGATCCAATTGACCAAGGTTTTATATTTTCCCCCGGCTCTGTCATGGTATGTGGGCTTCCCAGGAGGGGGTGACCTTGGGCGAGGTGGCCCTAGGCGGCCAAGGACACCTGAAGGAGCCAAAAGCCACCTGCGGCCCACCCACCCCTAGTTGGGTGGCTTGTCCTTCCCTGAAGGGGGATCACAGTGCGTGTCTGGGTCTAGCTCAGCATCACCCTGTGAAAACACATCTCCCTTGTCATCTTCCGGGCAGGAACGTGGGTACTCTCTGGGTCAGCAGAGAAGGAGTTGAGTGGTGGCTGAAGGAGAGGTCAGCTTGGGCGTCCTGGACTCTGTGGGCATCAGATCTTGAGATTCATGGATCATGAAAACTAGTACAGACTGGAGAGAATGTCTGAGCCATCTGCTCATCTTTATGAAACAAACTGGGCAGAGATGTGAGTGCTTCGCTCCTGGTCTGGGCAGGAAATCTAATTCAATTATTTCATTTAGGTCATCCCTGTTTTAGAAAAATCGCCCAAAGGGCAGTGATGGGACAATCAGGAGCTCCCTGCCTCAAACTGGTACCCAGGAGCAACCCAGGGTGGTTTGGCTGTTGCCACAGAGTGGAGGTTGTCAGGCTTGACAGCTTGAACCGCTGCCCTCAGCAAGCCCTGACTAAGGGGAAGAGGGCAGTCCATCACCTTGGATGAACGTGCCCTCACCCCTGGAGAGGTAGCTGCAGCCGGGAAGTCAGAGAGAGAGTGGACTGGACAGGGTGGTGATGGAGATGTAATCACAACGGAGGGGCAGCAAGAGGGCAGAGCAGCAGCCTGATTGACCCTTTCCTCTGGGCCTGAGACCATGGGGCTGGGGTCCTGCAGCTCTTTGGAGGCCCACTATCCCAGGGTGGGGAGAGCAATTCAGAGCTCACACAGTCAAATCTGACTGGACATTAATATGCGCTGGAGGAAACAGGATGGAGGACAGTGGGGGAAGAAACAATTTTCTGGCCACTGGCACGACCAGAGGGACAGCTCCTGGGAGACCACAAGGTGGCACAGTGGCTCTGCCCACAGCCCTGGGCCAGCGCGGGAGAGCAGGGGAAGGATCCCGGTGCCCTTGACCTGGAATTTTCCAGCAATTCCAGGAATGTGGTGACCTTAAGCCTTCCCTGGGGCTTGGGGTGGAGGAGCAAAGGGGAGATCCACTGACTGAACAAACTCTGGACCTGGCCCTGCTCAGGCCACCAGTTCCTTCTCAACTCAGTACATGTTTCTTGAGCACTCACCACCTCCTTTAAGAGGAGAGCCAGCAAAGGGTTAAGTCCCAGACCCTGATCCAGGCCAAGCCTTTCCTGGGGAAACTGCACAAGCAGAGGAAACAGAGAGGCGTAAAGACACAGAATTGGTGGGTTGCAAAACATGACACACAGGGACTCAGTGCCGTGAGGACAAGAGACGGAGATAAATCAACGTGGGCACCAGCCTAAGGGAAGGCTTCCTGGAGGAAGTGGCCTTGAAGGGCAGGCAGAGATGTGGCTTAATCCAGAGAGTGAAGGAACAGTTGGGTGAGGATGCAGAGTTGTGGGTGAGCATCAGAAAAGGCAGGACCAGCCCCACTGGGTCATGTGGGGGAAACAGAGGCAGATAAGGGGGAGTCCTGTTTTGAGGACCCTTAAAGAGCAGCAGGTAAAAAGTCTGCCTGCAATGCAGGGGACTCGCTCGGGTTCTATCCCTCAGTCTCAGATACCCTGCAGAAGGAAATGGCAACCCACTCCAGTATTTTTGCTTGAAAAATCCCATGTACAGAGGAGCCTGGCGGGTTGCCATCCAGGGGATGACAAGAGAGTCAGACATGAATGAGCTACTGAGCACACACGCACACAGTAGGGGACAGAGCTGACCTGGGTCCGTCTTCACTGGGGAGACCCTGTGATTCTAGGAGGGGCCTGGGGTGTGGGGCAGGTCTGGTGGGAAACAAGGAGATCCTGTCCTGGGTGACTGGCCCTGAGGCTCAGTGGAGGAGAATGTCACTGCACTTGGTCGCATTTCCAAGCGAGAACCTACAGGATTTGACAACAAAGTGGACACAGATCCTGGGGGTACTAGGGGGAGAGAGGCCTCGGGCTAGAATAAGTTGCTCACTTTCAAGTTTCTCTAGGTGAGTGGTTCCCAAAGTGGGGTCTGGGAACCAGCAACAGTTGAGAACTTGTTAGAAAGGCGGCTTCTCAGGCCAACATCCGACCTACTGAGTCAGAGGTGAGGGTGGGCCCAGCGCTGCGTTGACATGCCCCCCTAGGGGAGCCTAGGGCCCAAGGCGGAGTGAGGTCCATTGCCCTAGGTTGATGCCGGTTCAGCAGCTTAGCCAATGCCTTTTCCAATGGCTCCAGCCAGTGCGGGAGCTAAGGACAGGGCAACAACCTCACTCTCCCTTCTCACAACCCAGATGCCTCCGGTGGCCCGGATCTCCGTGAAAGCCCCCACGGTCCTGGAGGCAGCAGCCCCAGGCTCGGAGAATGTAGCTGTGCTGACTAGAGGGTAAGTGCTGTGCCTCCAGCAAGCTCCCAGGGGCTCCCCACCTGCTCCCATCCTCCACCTACACAGAGGAGTAACAGGTGGCCCGGCTGAAAGATCCCGGAGAGATGCTAAAACCAAATCCCTGCCCGCCATAAATGACCTTCTAATGAGGGCTATAATCCCGGGCCTCTGTAGCACCTCGTTGACTGTTTCACTAGGATTAAGCTCAAGTGTTTTTTGTTGGTTTCTACTTCATTACCGCCACTCTTTAGACCTGAAGAAGTGTCATTTGGGAGGAATTTTGGTTAATTAGATAAATTAATCACAGGGCATGGAGAAGGAACTGGCAACCCATGCCAGGATTTTTGCCTGGAGGATCCCATGGACAGAGGAGCCTGGTGGGCCACAGTCCATGGGGTCTCAAAGAGTCCGACACAACTGAATGACTACCACACACACACACAATCACAGGCCATACGCAGAGCCTCCTGAAATGCCTCACACATTAGGCTCAGGGCCCCTGCCCAGGTAATAAGTACATAAGATACAAAGGTTTCAAACCAAATTTATGACCTGCATGTCACTATTAAGGCTTCCCTGGTGACTGAGGGGTAAAGAATCTGCCGGCCAATGCAGGAGACAAGGGTTTGATATCTGAATTAGAAAGATCCCCTGGAGAAGGAAGTGGCAACCTACTCCAGTATTTTTGCCTGGGCAGGCCCATGGACAACGGAGCCTGGCGGGCTGTAGTCCATGGGGTCGCAAGAGTGGACAAGACTCAGTGACAAAACTACAACAACCACATTACTATCAACTCTGCTCTAGAACCAGCAGCTAGAGTAGCCGGAGCAATACCCACACCCCCAAGGACCACCCCACTGCCCTCAATGGAACTCTAAGAAGATGGCCACACCCCCACCACAATCCTCCAGACTTGGAGGGAGCAGGAAAGTGGCTTCAGGGATGACGAAGAGTGTGGGCTCTTGACTCAGTTCTGCCTCTGTAGCTGGCACTGCCGCTGACTTGCTGTAACTTCAGAGAAGTTATTCAGACCTCTGTGTCCTCATTTCTTTAAAAACAAAACAAAAAATGGGGATGATTATAACCTCTTGAGGGGTTATTGTGAGAACTGGATGAGATAATGTGTGGAGACCTTGCACCAATGACTGCATCATGTTTCAAGAAGCTTTACAATATGTGAAAGGGAAGGACACGTGCCTGGGGACATGTGACATGCTCACAGATGAGGGACCATGGGCTATCGTATCAGCCCAAGGGGTGCACACCTTAAAAGCTGAGGGAGTTAAAGGAGGACCAAACCAGTGTGAAGCTCTTTTAGGTGAAAGAATGCAGTCTAGAACAAACAATAAAAACCAAGCCATCGACATATCGGGATGTGATGAGAGATAAGTATGATTTCTTTCTCTTTTTTTGCCACACCTCGAGGCATATGGGAGTTCAGTTCCCCAACCAGGGGTAGAACCCACAGCCCCTGCATTGGAAGCACAGGGTCTTAGCCACTGGACCACCAGAGAAGTCCCAAAAGTATCATTTCAATAGCATTAAGTTCTGGTAGCAAGTTGTTCTGAGCAGGTAAGGCTGCTGCTGACGGCTGCAGTAACCAGCAGACATGAACCCCCTCAAGAAATGAGCCGTTTGCATCTGCTGCAAAGGGTTCTTCTAAATGGCCCCTTTGTCCCTAAGTGTAGATATTCTCATGTCATTTTTTTCCTGGACCCTGGCTATAGAAAAGAAAACAAAGGCTGCTTCTTTCACTAAAGGAGAG
Source organism: Dama dama (assembly GCF_033118175.1). Lineage (NCBI taxonomy): Eukaryota > Metazoa > Chordata > Mammalia > Artiodactyla > Cervidae > Dama > Dama dama. The sequence continues at coordinate 30,762,799 of NC_083701.1, forward strand.
CAAGTAATGAGGAAAATGAACCTTTATTGAGGTCAACAACGTGCCAGATGCTTTATATAGTCTTATTTCCCTCCTCACAAAACCCCCAAGAGTTAGATGAAATTATCTCCATTCTACACATGAGGAAACTGAGGCTGGCCAAGGTCGAGTCACTGAGGTCATAGAGTAAGTGGGAGCCAGATTAAGCCCCAGGGCCGATTCACTTTCAAGAGGTGACGCTTCGTGACATCTGACGTTTCCACAAAATTGTTCAGGTTGAGGGGCAGGGCAGGGGTGGGACTATAGAGTTTGGAACAAGAACTGAACTTGAGATCCGTGCGCTAGTGGACCCAGGTCCACCTCCTTCCTTTCCGCATGCAAGGACCCCCCTGGGGCGGGGGGAGGGGTGTCATTCCTGCATGAGGCCCAACAGTGACCCTCCACATGGTCACAGGTTATAAGGGCCCAGGGGGAGCAGGGGCTCCAGCTATACTTGTTGAGGGCAACAGTTAACAGTCAGGCTCAGCAGAGTGACCGCCCTCCCCACCCACCTCGGCTTTTCTGTAGATCCAGACACCTCAAGAAGATGACTGAAGAATTTCCAACCCTCCCCCAGGGAGCAGAAGCCTCCCTCCCGCTAACAGGAAGTGCTCCCTGCGGCATGCCAAGCATCCTCCGGAAAATGTGGACCAGGCACAAGAAGAAGTCTGAGTACGTGGGAGCTACCAACAGTGCCTTCGAGGCTGACTAAAGATGACCCCCCGGGTCGGGTGCCCTGCGCCGGCCCCAGTTCACTGCACAAAGGGAGGAAACTTCTGGATCGGAACTGAGCCACATATTCACCCTTGCTAGTAGCTGGGCCATGTGTCATCACCCTCCAACACTAACTAATCACCCTGTATGAGGACATGGGACAGGAACCTCCCTCAAAGGCAAGCAAAAGAAAACTGTTCCCTTATTCAAATCAATAAAGCTGTTGGTCTCAAAGTGACTTTGGGAGGTCATCAAGTTTACATCCCTATGTTTAAGCAAAATGGCACCAAAATCAAACCCACTTTCCCAACCCATTTTAAAGACCTCCAAGGAATCAAGCAGAAAATTCCTCAGTCTTCCTTGGGAGTTGTTCTAATTTCTGGTATAAATGTAAAAGTTTGATGTTTGAGGCACTTGTAAACACACTGGTTCTCACTGTTCCTGTTACTGTATTTATTTCATCTTGATGAGGTATGATTTTTAGTGACCAGGAGCTTTACATATTTACTTAGTAGTTCTAATATCCACTTGAGGGTATCGTCAAGATCAGTTTTGATGATCATTTGGCATGATTGCATGAATTCTCTATTCTTTTACATGTGATTTTTTTACAGAAAAACATGATTTAAAATTTTGAATGCTAATCTTTTCTGAAGTGGCACAGTCTAGTGGAATTAATAATACCTTGCTTGGGTATGATTATTTTAGCTTTTAAAAGTGTTCTCCCATCCATCACCTCTTACATTCACAACATTCCTGTTAAAGAAAGCACAAGTATTCCCAGTCTACAGATGGGAAAGCTGAGGCCTTAAGAGGTTATGGAACTAGATACCAGATGCTAAATACAGGTCCTCATCCTCTGTCCTGGACTGCTTGCTTTGCTTATTCTAGCAGCTGATTTAAGAATATGTCTCTGGGGGCAGTCTTTGAAGGAAGCAAGTTGACAAAGTTAAAACAAGTACATGATATAAATGAAATGCATCATTATGTGTAACAGTCAACAAGAAGAAATTCTTGTTTTTGTAGATTGAAAATAATTATCAATTTCATATGGTTCAACCTAATATATAATATTATGCTATCCTTCTTTTAATGGAAATGTCATCATCAATTCTATCATCAATGTCAATAGCCTTAAAATAATAACATGATTATGACAGCTACCATTTATTATATGCCTACTGTGTGCCAGGTGTGATTCTGAGCACTTCGCATACATTATCCCAATCTTCCTATCAACTCTGAGTAGGTGGCCTTCTCCATTTAGTAGACACAGCTTTAAAGCAGTTAAATGATAAGTCTGAAGGCACCCAACCCATAGCTGGCATCATGGGTTCAATGCCTATGTGGTATCTACTTCTTTCTATAGAATATTCAGAACATAGAGAAGATCCAAGGCTAGTAAATAAACTTCATCTCAAATGCTCAATAAACATAAATGATTGGCACAGGCTGCGTGGAGTGCTGTGTGGGGCTGGAATCTGAGAGAAAGAAATGCAGTGATCAATTGGTAATGTCTGCCTGTGGAGCTGATTAATGGGATGTGCCTTGGATATTTGTCATCTGTGGCCTCAAGTCTGCTTCCAGAAGGTTTGTTTTCTAATTCAGAAGCTTAAACTAACCCAACTCATTTAACAAAACCAGCGACTCCATGGTGAAATTTAGCCTGAAACCAGGTTGGAAATTGCCATTTTTTAGTACAAAGGAAACTTTTGCCAACATCACTGGTCTCAGACACAACAGTTATTCACATGCTACTGCTTCATGGGCACGTGTTGCTTTTTGCTCTGGGAATTACCTGCTTCCATATCTCCAGGTGAAATGTAAGACGGCATCAGGAGCCTGGGCTTTCACCTTGCTGACCTCTGCTCTTCAACTGTTGTTTTAGACTGAACACCCAGTCCTGCCAACAGAACATAACTTGGAGATGTGGACATCAAGGGCTCTTTCAATAAGGGCCACAGTGGACTGTGTAAGATTCTTATACAGACGAAGGAGCCCGGAACAAAGATAGGGAGGGAACAGGTGATTTACACTGGACCTGTCAGACTATCCTACAACTATTTATTTTAACTTATTTACTTTACAACTGATATCCTCTATTTGTATATGGCAGCTGGAGATGTATGTAAGATGGAGCTTATTTATTTTTCATTTAAAAATTTCATGATGAAGTATTTGCCTCGTGTAGAACATTTTCATTGGCCAATTCAAATAAAAATAAAGTATGCTTTGTTTGTGACATTAATAAATGCGCACAAGAGTTTGCCTGGGGCTTCTTCACTGAATGGGTGCAGGCTTTCCCAAAAGGAAAGAATTATGTATCTGGACCTCATTGCTCCTTTACCTAAATGAAAAGGATTGCAAGAAGGAACCCAGCATGCTCTTTCCATCCAGAGACAATGTCTGGTTTTGATATTACAGCCCTGCCCAGCAGCCAGCACCAGGCTCGTTTCTGCCCAGCCCTGGCCTGGCCGGACCTGGGCTCTCAGGGTTCACTCGCCCCACTGACATTCTGCCCCCCAGCCCCCACCACAAACCCCAGGGGGCCCAGTGGCCATCGCTCTGTGCCCACCTCCTGGGCAGCCTTCCTGGCGACCGCCCCCGTGACTCACGTCACCGCCACTTGCCGGAGAACGCCCAGCCTGGCTGCAGATGGCTGTCCAGGAATGCTGGAGCCTGGAGACATCTGGAGCCAGAGGCAACAGGGATTCCAAGACATTTAGGGTAATAAAATCGCCTGTGTTAGGACCAAGTCCAGTCACATACTTCGGTTCTTTCTTGCGTGCTCTCTGTGGCAGCCCCTCCCCCACCCGGCCCCTGGAGCAGGCAGATGGGCAGTGGGTAGGAAACGCAGCCACAGCCAGAGTCTGATTGGAAAAGGAATCATGAGACATGCTGTCTCTAAGTTGGCAGAGACCTTGGACACGCAAGGAAAAGCACAGAAGAAAAGATGACTCTCCTAGGGATTAGGATCGCATTTTAGTTTTCTCTTTAAAAACATCAGCCTCTTAAAAGAGAGGTTTGTGGCGAAAGCATGGCCGCGGTGCAGGCAGAGAGAGTTCATAGTGCAGACGAGGCCACATGCCTGGAAAAATACAGTGGAGGGGGAAGTCACTTTGGATGTGGAATAAGACTCACATCTACGTGTGGAGCCCTCGGCCAAGATCACAGGTGTACAGCCTAGTACCAAGGCCACAGATGCAGGGCCCCGCACCACAGTCATCTCTAGAACTGACTAAGCCCCACAGCAACCGTTTCCATGATCCCCCCTGACCTAAACTGGCCAGCTCCCTGACCCTATATTACGTAAAAATACTCATCACCTAATGCCACCCTTCCAGCAGGAATTTTCTTTGTCTTGAGGCTATAAAAATTGGCTACTAGCCCTTGCTTCCCAGGTGGCACTAGTGGTAAAGAACCTGCCTGCCAATGCAGGAAACATAAGAGATGCGGGTTCGATCCCTAGGTTGGGAAGATCCCCTGGACGACAGCATGGCAACCCACTCCAGTATTCTTGCCTGGAGAATCCTGTGGACAGAGGAGCCTGGTGGACTACAGTCCATGGGGTCACAAACAGTCAGACACAACTGAAGTGACTTAGCAGCAGCAGCGGCCCTTGAAATGCGTGGACTCTTCCTGAGCAGGCTCGCTGTTCTACTAGCATCTCCCCGCTCTAGCAAAACTGTTCTCCTCTCATTCTGCCCTCATGTCTGGAAATTCTTTTCCAACCCACACAACACTAGGAATGTCCTTTGTTGGGAGGGAGCACATAGGTTGGGAGGGGCATGTGCTGCCGAGGAAGGGAAACTGACTTGAAGAAGAACTGATCTGGGACTCCATCACTCCTATGCCCACCTGGTCCAGCCCCTTGATGGGTCTGCAGGGAGACAAGTACGGAGGCTCAGACCACCTCACCCCTAGGCCCTCCCTCCGTTCTCTGGGAAACCTCATAAGTCCCGAGCCCCTAGGAATACAAGTTGCCATGAGGCTAAACTCCCTTCTCCCCTGGAGGCAAGCAGCCAGGGTTTTGTCTGCTGGCAATCCAGCCCTCAGGAGGGAAAGCTACCTGGAATCCTGGGCAAGTGCTGATCCACGTTTCAGACTCCAGCTACATAAGAGCAGGTTGAATTTCCTACTCTCTGACCATCTGGGCCCCAGAGTTCTTGAGGGAGAGCCCCCACTCAACACCAGCCAGCTTTGGCTCACAGACACCACGGAGCTCGGGATGAATCGGCAGCCCCTGATGAACAAGACACAGCTATCTCAGAAATCAAGGGCCACAGCCAGCGCTTAAAGGGATTGCATTCTCTGGTGACCACGTTCAGACAGAGGGCAAGAGGCAAAGTAAGCGATGGGAACGGTTGGTGTGTTTCCATCAGGACTAGTTCTGGCCACAATAAAATTGTGGTGACAGAAGCTTGTTCTCGGTTCCTCAGTGTCCACCCACCCCACCCCAGCCGTCTCCCTAGCCTGCATAAATGCACACCCCCCCATTTTGTCTTTCTTTCCCCCATTTCCCTCCCCCTGCTCCTCGACCTCTAGTGAAGCCTGAGCCCTCCCAGTGTCCTCTGTCCACCCAGGGCTCCAAGCTCCTTTATCCCAGGAAAGGCCTCCCCTCTCAGGTACTCCAATGCTCAGGATATCTCCAACTGCCAGAAACGCTCGCTGGCTGTGAAAGCTTGAGAAGCTGTTGAACCTCGGGGAGATTCAGTTTCCACAGCAGTTAAAGAGAAAACGTGATATCTTCCTCCAAATGTCCTGGAAAAGATGCAACGAAATGTGGGCGTGAATATGCAGCCACTATGCAGCAATATGGCAGTACACGTGGGAAAGCGTGGCAGTGCCCCCACACATGGTAAAGATCGAAGCCCAGAGCTCCCTGAAGCACCCACCCACCCAGACCTGGTTACTCAGCCCCTCCCTGGGCCCCCGGCAGACCACCCTCTGGACCAGCTGCTGGAGGTAACGCCCAGCAGCAGTGTGCATGGGCTCCAGGGCCAACTCAGTGCCAGGGCCAGCGTTGGTTCTCTCATGGGTCCTTCGCCCAGGCAATGCCAGGTGTTAAAAATGTGTGTTTGTGTCTTCCTCCTAGAAATGATGTTTGGATGTGGCTGTCTTGTAAGCTGAGGCATAGACCAGATAATCATCAGGTGGGCTAAGGTCTGGAGGAAGAACCCTTTAAACTGTATCAGCCATTTACACCTAGAGTATGTGAACGAAGAAACACAAAAGAGGGTTTCTTGGGGGTCAGGAGGTAAGGAGAAGGTGAGACACTGAGGAGAGAGGGGAAGAAAGGGGCCTAGAAAGAGGAAGCAAATTCAGGCTACTTTCTCCACTTTATCTAGAGTTCTGCTTATCACCACCAGCGTTTTAAATCCCTAGGATTCAAAGTGCAATATGCCAGAAAAGCAAACGTCCTCCATGAAGAGGAAAGGAAGCAGCCACCACAGGTGGTCCCGCAGGGCCACACGTGCCCATGTCTGGTATGCCACGGTCACCTGGGAGTGGGGATGAGTGCCAGGCTCCCGGCAGGAAGTCTGATTCTAAACCCAGCCCCGTGCTGATTTGCAGCGTCTGCGTGTGTGTGTATGTTGTGTGTTGTATGTGTTATGTGTGTCCAGTTGGTCAACTACTTATGTTTCTCTGGAGCCTCTATTATCCCTCATCTGGGACACGTGGATTCAATTACCTGCCCAGTGGCCCTCACAGACCGCTGAAAGTTCAGAAGAAAGCTGGTGCATAAAAGGACTTTATGAATTGGGAACTGCTTTCCTACCATATGGTATGGTGATAATCCACTCCATTGAGAAAGAAGCAGAGCTGGGAGTGGGAAGAAGTGACTCAGGAGGCTCAAGACAGGAGGGAGGGCTGAGGAGCTTGTCAGAGGCCCAGAATAGAAGCGTTTTCAGAGCCTGGAGCCAGACTTCAGTGCCAGGCCTGGCAGAAGCAGCTGGCAGGCTCCAGGCTACCTGCTCCCTCCCCTCCACCCCGACTCCCACCCTGCCTCGGGTGGGGTGGGTGTCTACAGCCCGAGGTGGCCACTTGTCTGGCCAGGCTAGTGCCGGCCAACAGCCGTGGCTCCCAGGCAGGAAGTGGAGGCACTGACCACTCCTTTGACTTCACTGAGAATTCAAACGTCTCTTCCCGCTCACTGCCAAATGCTGCCCTGGCCTCCTGCCAACATTCCCTACCAGCAAAATGACCCCTCAGATGGAACCTACAAAGCATATAGGCCCAGGAGCCCACAGGCCCCGAGGAAGCATGCTGACCCTTGCCCCACCTGACTCCACTGGGCTCCAGCCCTTTTGCTCCAAGGCAGAAAACAGACACAGGTCCCTAGAACTCAAGACTGAAGAGATATGAAGGATCCGGGTCCAGAGGCAAGCTGGCCTCTGGCCGGCTCGGGCGTAACTAGGCAGGGATTCGATGTTTCACAAACAAACACGGCTCCAAGACATTCCTGCCGCTCATTCAGGCCAAGTTCAGCAAGGTAATAACTCAAGGAACAGTGACCTCATCAGACAAGCAGGCTCTCCAGCCTCTCACACAAATCCCACATCCCCAAAAGACCCAGGGACTCAACTTGTCATGAAAAAGCCCACAGAGACACTGCTGTGTAGACCGAGCAGGTGGCCAGTTTAGAAGCTGGCTGGAAAGCAGGATGGAGTTTTCCCCTGGCGTCTGGAGAACCCATCCTTCCAGGGGACGCGTCCGCTTCAGGGTCTTGCCCCCATTGTCACACATAAAGAAACCAAGACAAAGCCAAAGTTTGTGTCATCTCGGCTCCCCGGGGACCTCGGCAGCCGTTGGGAACTGGGTACTGCTGTGAAGGCGCTCAGCCTAGTCCTGTTTCATTTCCCCCATCTGCTGCTTTCTGCCTCCTCGGGATGTGGGGAGAGGGGGAGATGGAGGAGGAAGCAGGAGGAGAAGGGATGCCCAGCTGCTATGACTGCTTATTCCTGGTTCCTTCAGCCAGAAGAAGGGAGGGGCAGAAGGCCATGCCTGGACTTTGAAAGGGATAAACACACCCCCAGGTGCCTAGGACTGTGTGCAAGGGGCTGCCCGAAGCCACGGGCTAAACCCACGCATCTTCCCGGGCCCTCCAGCTGGGGTGTGGTGGACTTCTTTACATTAAGATAAAAGCTGTATTAACCAGAGCGAACCTTAGACGGTGTTTACCATGTGCCAAGTACTGTGCTAAGTGATTAAGATGCCTTGGCTCTTCCACCACTCCAAACAATGCTATGAGTAGCTCTTTCTGTTGTTGTTATTTGATCGTTTATCCTGACTCTTTGAGATCAAATATTTCAGTTAAATCCTGAAGCTCTCCTTGGAGGTGGTGTACAAAAATAGCAATAAATTGTACAGATAGATTTTAAATATATATATATATATGTGTGTGTGTGTGTGTATATATATATATATATATATATATATATAGTTGTTGTTCAGTCAGTAGGTTCTGTCTGACTCTTTGAGACCTCATAGATAGCAGCACACCAGACTTCCCTGTCCTTCACCATCTCTCGGCATTTGCTCAGACTCACGTCCACTGAGCTGGTAATGCCATCCAACCATCTCATCCTCTGCCGTCCCCTTCTCCTCCTGCCTTCACTCTTTCTCAGCATCAGGGTCTTTTCCAATGAGTTGGCCCTTCACGTCAGGTGGCCAAAGTATTGGAGCTTCAGCTTCAGCATCAGTCCTTACAATAGAATTGAACAGTTTGCTCTCCTTGCTGTCCTAGGAGATATATAAATATAATATATATACACACACATATATTCCTTCTTTCCTTCCCTTCCTTTTCCTTCTTAACCAACTTAGTCTCAAAGTAGTCTGAGCTGGCAAAGCAACACAGGCATCCATGCAGGGTAAGAGGGCAGACACAGTGACCCAGGGGGAGGAGGGCTAGATCCTTTGAGATAAAGATACTCCTGGGAAAACTGGAGAGACTTGAGTGGAATGAACAGATAGATGGCAGTCATGTGTCCATGGTAGTTTCCTGATCAGATGATTCTGTTGAGGGGGTTATAGGGGAACTCTTTATGTGGAGGGCATCATGCCAGCAACTTACTCTTTAAATTTTTATTATTATTATTACCTTTCCATTTACTTTGAAAATAAATCAGCAATGCATGCATTTATTCTCATGGTAAAAAGAATCAAACAATATAGAAATTGTAATAGGGAAGAACCTTCGTAGTCTATTACAAGTTAATCACTAAATGGATGTTGCCTATAAGCTTAAATTACGCTTAAGTTACATAATAGCGCATCTCTGGGAACCCTGCCTCTTAGGTAATGAATGTTAAGCTAAAATACCTTTGTTTAGCACACAGGAGACATCCTGATCAGGCCCACCTGTGAGGGACTGCAGGAAGGAAGAAATTAACACATTCTCTCTGGATTCTGACCAGAACCAGGAAATATTTGACTTTACTCCCTCCCCTTTTAGTATAAAAGAAGCCTGAATTCTGACTTAGGCAAGATGCTCTTTGGTACACAAGCCCACCTTCTTCTTGGTCTGCTGGCATTCTGTATAAACTCACTAGCTATTCCTTGCCCCAACAACTCACTTTTCAGTTTATTGACCTGTCTTGTGGTGAACCATGTAAGCTCGGACTCAGTAGTAAATCTATTCCTTTAAAAATATAATTGTCCCCCCACTTCCCTTCAATCTCAGTCCCTTTTTCAGAAGTCAACACTACTATTGAGGTGGTATTTTCATAGAATAAAGTATGTAGATAACAGAACAGATCTGCAAAGCTCTCGTCACAGGAAAAAAAAATTGTAACCAGGTGAGATGACAGAGGTTAAACTTTGATCATTTCATAACATGTTGTACAACTTAAATAATACAATGTTCTATGTCCATTATATCTCAATAAAATTGAAAAAATGAAATTAAAATTTCCAAGAAAAAATAATATAAAAAATTTCTTTCGGTACTCACCATCAAAAACAGAAATACTGTTGCTAAATGTTCATTACATTGGTTGTCAAGGTCAAAAAAGATTAGTCAGATATAGGTTACTTTGGGGAAAAAATACATAAGCAACTGACTTTTAAATAATTCAGGAGGAAAAAAAAATGTTCTTTGCACTGTGTTTTTTAAATTCTGAATTTGAGATTGCTAAAAATAAATTTTAATGAAATAGAAAACAGACACACACAAAACAGGAACCTTGACAGAACATTGGTTCTTTGGTTGGAGACCCCCATGGCACATCTTTATGGGTCTTCTGCTAATAGAGGCACTGAAGTAAAAATGTCTGGGGAGTCTGACCCCACCCAAAATGAGCCATCTAGAAATTCCTTGTGCTCTGAGCACTCTGGTATTCTTGCCTGGAGAATCCCATGGACAGAGGAACCTGGTGGCCTACAGTCCATGGGGTGGCAAAGAGTCAGATATGACTGAAGCAGCTTAGCACATTGTGTTGGTTTCTGCCATATATCAACATGAATCAGCGCTAGCATACACATGTTCCCTCTCTCTTGAACCTCCCTCCCAGCCCACGCCCATCCCTCTCCTCTAGGTCGTCACAGAGCACCAGGCTGAGCTCCCTGTGTTACCGGCAACTTCCCATGAGCTATCTATACTGTGATGCATATATTTCAAGGCTACTCTCTCAACCGCTCCTGCCCACTCCTTCCCCTGCTATGTCCACAAATCTGCCCTCTACGTTCCTTCAGTGATCCTGACCAGCACCACAGCTGACTGGCAGAGGGAAGAAACGCTGCCTGGGGCTCCCAGAACAAGGAGGAGCAAGTCAGGCCCTCAGCCAGCCCATTGCTCAGCAGGTGAGTTGGTTGTGAAAGAAGTGGTTGTTTCCCAGTGTCCAGGGTCACAGCACAAACAGTGTGGATGCATGTGGGTCAGTGTGCCGAGCTCCCTCACATAAAACCCCTACACCATACAGAAAAAGAAAAATAAACAACCTGATTAGCTTCTTGATGTGAGAATATTTTCTCCAGCCTCAGGACATTTCTAAGCTCCTTGCATGCGAGCCTGCTCAGTCGCTTCAGTTGTGTCTCTTTGAGACCCCATGGACTGTAGACCTCCAGGCTCCTCTGTCCATGGGATTCTCCAGGCAAGAATACTGGAATGGGTTACCATTTCCTTCCAGGGGCTCTTTCTGACCCAGGGATCAAACCTGCGTCTCTTATGTCTCCTGCATTGGCAAAGGGATTCTTTACCACTGAGCTACTTGGGAAGCCCAAGAACAATGGGCCTAACTCCTAAGTAATTCATGCAGTGCTAGGGGAATGGAAGTGCTCCAGAATGGAAGTCCCTCCCCTCCCCATGAAACCTGGATTCGTGGCAGAGACTTCAGAAGCACACCCTCCTCTGCAAAAATGAATACTGGTCTTGAATTATAACTCCTGCCTTCCCTGTAAAACAACAGGAAGCAAAAATTAGCCTAAGGAAACATCTAATTTAACAGTGCCAAAGTTGGGATTATGGGACAAGCAAGAGGGAAAAAGGTCTTCCTAGGTGGCTCAGCGATGAAGAATCCACCTGCCAATTCAGGAGCCACAGGAGATATGGGTTCAGTCCCTGGGTCAGGAAGATCCCCTGGAGAAGGAAATGGGAGCCCACTCCAGCATTTTTGCCTGGAATCCTATGGACACAGGAGCCTAGTGGGCTACAGTCCACAGGGTTGCAGAAGAGTCACACACAACTTAGTGACTAAACACCACCAACAACAGGTAGAAGAGGTTAAGAAATGCAAGCCAGCAGAGATAAGCTGAGAATTAGATGTGAGAGTTTGCAACGGGAGTCAGAAAGAAAAGGAGAAAAGAGAGGGAGCCTAAAGAAGCTTAGCATCAAAAAGTAGGATGATTTCAGACAGGATAAACGAATCATTCAGCAAACTGTGCCAGACACTGAGAATGAGTAGTATTAGCTGGTTGGAGGAAGTTAAACCCCAAGTGCAATCATGAAGCTGGAAGGTCATCAATGATTCTCAAATAAATCAACAGAGATAAAAATCCATGTGACTAAAAAAGAGGTCAACAGGCAGCCAATGCCCCAGGACTTACAAAAAATTATAAACACTGTAACCAAACTAACCATTTATCTCCCAAATCTACACACTTTTGAAAGTGAAAACAGACACAAAAATAAATTTAAATTATATAAACTTTCCAATATGTATTTTTAGTGGACAAATTGAATTTATTGTATTGGTAAACTTATAAAATAGTTCTATTCCAAAGATAGCTTCAAAAGTAAAATTCTTTAAAAGTAGCCAGTATGCATGTATATGAAAGCAAAAGAGGGAAAAAAATGTATTCACACGGATTATCCAAAGAGTAAAAATAAAAACATTCTTGGTACATGTTTCATGTTTATGTACATTAACTTGTTACTTGTCATATTTTTCTTACTGAAATATGTTGAAGAATGTATTTTTATTATACTTTTAAAGGTTTTAATTATTTCATGAAGTTGCCTGCAATTTTCTGCAAAGTTGTATATATGATTAATAAATTTTAAATTGTTTACATCTTAAAATGATTTCTGTATAGACCACATTATTTTTAGTTGGGAAAATGCTCTTTCGACAGATGTTAAAATAGTTGGTAAACTGAGAACAAATTCTGCTAAATAGAAGGCATTCACGATTCTAATTTTTTTACTACATTGAAATGTGTCAGTAATTCAGATCAGGTATATTTATAGGTGCTATCTCTTTTCTTAGGTCAAAGTACATTTCTTTTTTTCTTTTTTTTAAATTGAGATAAAATTGACATATAACATTATGTTAGTTTCAAGTGTACAACATAATGATTCAACATTTGTATATATTGTGGAAAGATCACAATAAATCTCAACAGTCATCAACACAGTTACACACTTTTTTTGTGATGATCTACGCTCAGCAACTTTTAAATATACAATTCATCATTACTAACTAAAGTCACCATGCTATATATTATATCCCCATGACTTATTTTATAATCAGAAATTTGTAACTTTTGACCCATTTTGCCCACCTCTGACCCCAAAGTACATTTCTTTAACAAATGTTGATATAAAATAAATCTGATCAAATTAAGTTGTATCTATTTATGATTCTTTTTAATATTTTGCCAAATCTAGATGCTGTGGATTGTAAGCCTTCTAGATCCCATTCCACTCCACTTCAGAATCTAAATTTATACAATTAAAAGTTGGAATTTTGTCAACAGAACCCCACAAATCAAGATTCTGCAAAGCACAAGCATGAGTATAGATTTTTTTAAATTAAATCTTGTACAACATTGGAGCCCTTGATTTTTAACGTTCAATTTTTCCTTTCCCTTTTTAGGGATAAATTTCTCTGTCTTCCTATTTATAATTTGGTTTTGAAGGCTATGGTTTGTTAAAAGCTTTCAACACTAAAGTTTTTGGCCCTTCCTTTATTGACTACATCAATTAAACATTTAAAATTGATTTTAATCTAAAAGCAACCAGAGGACTTATTTACGGGGGGAAAAAAAAAAAAAAAAACAGTTTCTTCTGCTACCAGTGAAGCCACCACATTAATATCAATTGCTTCTCTAGTTGTATATATACAAGAAAAGTTAGAATTGAAAATGAGTGAAATTAATCTTAGAAGAAAAGGTATTTGACCTAAATGAAAAATCACGCTTCACTGAATAATATGTAGATATATCTTCTGCAGCTGAGTAAAACTTTTAAGTAGCTGCTGATGCATCCTCAGCAGATGTGTGTCTTCTGCTTTTTCCGTGGTCAGTGATATCACCATAGTTCTCCCCACTGTGGACAATAAATGTTGACAAATGCTCTGCTCATGTTGTTGCTGCTCAGTTGCTAAGTCATGTCCGACTCTTTGCCAACCCAGCACACCAGGCTTCCCTATCCTTCACTGTTTCCCAGAGTTTCCATCCAGTTGGTGATGCCATCCAACCATATCATCCTCTGTCGCCCCCTTCTCCTCCCGCCCTCAATCTTTCCCAGCATCAGGGTCATGTTACAGGTTCATTATTGACTACTACTGTGAGACACAGATATCTGAGTATCTAATTTTTCATTAAATAAGAACTTTTCACTTTTTTAGCTGAAAAACTTTTTTTGTTTTAATTATATATTAACTTTTTTTTTAAGCTGTTGGTAGAAACAGCTTGGTAGAAAGATTTATTGCAAAATAAAAAGGAATTCTACATGGGCTAGTTTCCCATTGCTGCTATAAACAAATCACCACAAACTCGGAGACTATAAACTATATGAATGTGTTGTCTGTCTTACAATTCTGGAGGGCTGAAGCCCAAAATCAGTCTCACCCACTTAAAGCCAAAATGTTGATTAAGCTGGTTTCTACCTGAGGCTCAGAGAGGAGAATCCATTTCCTTGCCTTTTTCAATTTCTTTTGTCCTCTTCTATTCTTTCACTCATGACCCCTTCCTCATCACTCCAAATTCTTGGTTTGGTGGTAACATCTACTACTGACTCAGCACCTGCATCCCCCATATAAGGACCCCTGAGTATATCAGGCTCATTTCAAAATCCATATTGACTCACATCTGCAAAATACCTTTTTACATTTGAGATGTGATAAATTCACAGGCTCCAGGGTTGGGTCACGAATATCTTCAAGAGGAGAGGGGCCTTATTCAGCCTACCACACTAAGCAATATATACACTAGATGAGGACTTCCTTGGTGGTCCAGTGGTTAAGAATTTGCCTGCCAATGCAGGGGACACAGGTTGGATCCCTGGTCTAGGAAGATTCCACAAGCATGGGGCAACTAAGCCCATGTGCCACAACCACTAAGTCCAAGCTCTAGAAACCACGAGTTGCAATTATTGAAGCCTGTACACCTAGAGCCTGTGCTCTGCCACAAGAGAAGCCACAGCAATGCAAAGCCTCTGCACCGCAACTAGAAAATAACCCCCTCTCACCACAACTAGAGAAGAACCTGTGCAGCAACCAAGACCCAGCACAGCCTAAAATAAAAAAATAAACAAATATATAATTTTTTAAAAAACTAGATGAGATTTACACAATACAATAAATGACACAACCAACGTAGCAGCAACTTTCAGATACTCCCTATAAACCCAGGGGCATAACTGCTTAGCCTCTATATCCTGAATACATCTCAAGTATGCTTATATTGGGCTTCCCAGGTGGCTCAGTGGGTAAAGAACCCACCTGCCAATACAGGAGACCTAAGAGATGCAGGTTCAACCCCTGGGTCAGAAAGATCCCTTGGAGAAGGACATGGCAACCCACTCCAGTATTCTTGCCTGGGGAATCCCATGGACAGAGAAGCCTGGCAGGCTACAGTCCATGGGATCGCAAAGAATGAAGAGATTTAGCTCATCCACACACATATGACTATATTAGCCTATAATTTCTCATATTTCACGTTGGCCTCATTGACTGCAGACTGGCACCTTGAGGACACAGCATCATACAAACCAAAGTGTGGGTCACAGCACAACTGGCTGGTACACCAAGTCGGCAACAGCGATCAGCACCGGGTCCAGCATCGTCAACCCCCAGCACCTGGGGTGAGAGGGCGTGTGTTAACCCTGGCTGTCCCTGTCCAGAGCACTTCATTTCATCCGCAAGCACTCTGCATGCTGTCTTTGAAAAGGAGTGTGGCTGCATCTAGAAAGCTACAAGAAAAGAGACAGGATGCTTAGCTGTGCTTCAGACTTAACCACATGTTGAAGGGAGAACTCCGGCTGCTTTCCTGCACTTCACATACTACTTGCCAAGAAGTAAAAGCTAGCAAACCCACCACTGCTTATCTCTGTACTAGTAGAAACAATGTGCTGTGTGCTAAGTTGCTTTAGTTGTGTCTGACTCTTTGTAACACCATGGACTGTAGCCTGCCAGGCTTCTCTGTCCCTGGGATTCTGAAGGCAAGAATACTGGAGTGGGTTGCCATTTCCTCCTCCAAGGGATCTTCCCGACCAGGGATCGAACCCTAGTCTTTTGCATCTCCTGCACTGGCAGGTGGGTTCTTTACCACCAGCACCACCTAGGAAGTCCAGTGGAAACAATACCTCCTTTAGAAAGGAACATCTAGGACAAATGCTAAGCCAGACAGGATGCCAGAATGAGAGGCATAATCAGGAACTGTCTCAAGCAAACTTAAACCTGTGGTTTAAGTGTGATATCATTAAATTAGAAAAATTCTTTTAAATCGGGGGTGGAGGGGAGTCAAGATTTAGCTAAGGAAAGATTAATCAAAATAATTGAGCTTCAAAAAAAAAATTGAGCTTCATGTCAATGAAATTTAACCTATATCGAGTTATTCTAAATTATGTAGCACATTTTTATAAGCATAAATTGATGATAATTTATTTTACAAAGGAGATATCTGTTTTACAGGACACTTCTATTGTAGAGGAAAATGTTGAGACTGGTCTCTCAGTTAGTTTAACCAATCAAATGCCTACCAGTGCAGGAGATGTAATCACGGGTTCAATCCCTGAGTTAGGAAGATACCCTGGAGGAGGGCATGGCAACCTACTCCAGTATCCTTCCCTGGAAAATCCCATGGACAGAGGAGCTTGGCAGGCTATGGTCCATGGGGTTGCAGAATTGGACACAACTGGAGCAATTTAGCACACACACACAATCAGACCTAAGCAGGGCAGCTTGCACTGGCAACTGTGTAAACTGCATACCTGTCAACTCAGAATCTACCAAGTGATGACAAATAGTAACTCTGCTCAGGTCAAAACTAACCCTCACTCTCTGTTGAGATTCCACACTGGCTTCTGCACGGAACCCTCAGGATCACATTCCCTTTCTTCAAATTCTGCTTCTTTAGGCTTCTGACCACGGAGAAGGCAATGGCACCCCACTCCAGTACGCTTGCCTGGAAAATCCCATGGATGGAGGAACCTAGTGGGCTGCAGTCCGTGGGGTCGCTAAGAGTTGGACACGACTGAGCGACTTCCCTTTCACTTTTCACTTTCATGCATTGGAGAGGGAAATGGCAACCCACTCCACTGTTCTTGCCTGGAGAATCCCAGGGACGGGGGAGCCTGGTGGGCTTCCGTCTATGGGGTCGCACAGAGTCGGACATGACTGAAGTGACTTAGCAGTAGCAGCAGCAGGCTTCTTTTTTTTTTTCATTTATTTTTATTAGTTGGAGGCTAATTACTTTACAATATTGTAGTGGTTTTTGCCATACATTGACATGAATCAGCCATGGATTTACATTGTGTTCCCCATCCTGATCCCCCCTCCCCATCCCATCCCTCTGGGTCTTCCCAGTGCACCAGGCCTGAGCACTTGTTTCATGCATCCAGCCTGGGCTGGTGATCTGTTTCACCCTTGATAATATACATGTTTCAGAGCTATTCTCTCAGATCATCCCACCCTCACCTTCTCCCACAGAGTCCAAAAATCTGTTCTATACATCTGTGTCTCTTTCTGTCCTGCATATAGAGTTATCGTTACCATCTTTTTAAATTCCATATATATGCGTTAGTATACTGTATTGGTGTTTATCTTTCTGGCTTACTTCACTCTGTATAATGGGCTCCAGTTTCATCCATCTCATTAGAACTGATTCAAATGTATTCTTTTTAATGGCTGAGTAGTATTCCATTGTGTATATGTACCATAGCTTTCTTATCCATTCGTCTGCTGATGGACATCTAGGTTGCTTCCATGTCCTGGCTATTATAAACAGTAGCAACAGGCTTCTGACCACAGAACGCTCCAGGGTTCCCTATCTCCTTGACTTTCTCTCTCCTCACCCCTTGGCTGGTTTCTCTTCCTGCTCCCACACCACAGCTGTAGGTGTCCCCCCTAAACTGAGGTCTCAGTCCTTTGCTCCCCCTGCTTCTCAAGCATCATCTTGGAGCACTAGCTTCCATCCATCTCATGAGTAACATCTCCTTTCTTGATTCCCACCGGATGCCAGGATCAGTGCTTATGCTTAAAGTTTCAGCTGAAGTCTGTCTCACTAACTCCCATCTGTGGATAGCAAATGCTATTTTCAATACATAAGTGGATAAATCAAATATCCTTGACTTAATGGAGGTTATATTTTAGTAGAGTGAGGTAGGGAGATGGCAGGGGGTGGGGGTGGAACCAAGGAGAAACAGTAAACAATAAACTAATAAAGTAAATTGTATATAGTACATTAGTGAGTTGTAAGGACTCAACTCAAGACTTGTAGCTATCGTATTGGACAGCGTAGCGCTAATGTCTTCATTCCCTGGGTTTCATTTCATTTAATCTGGAAAAATGTCAGAAACAAATCAAGCTGCCATATTGGCATTCATTTTCTCAGATGGGAAGCAGCCCTCTGCATCTAGGTCTTCCCCACTACAATGCAGGTGGGGTCAGGTTGGGGGGAGGGACGTTGATGTGTTTGCTTTTCTGTTACACAAAAAGCAAACAAAATCACAAGCACACTGGCAAATTCAGGTGCAGAGGCAGCTCCGCTATTTGCCCCCAGGCTCGCGCCCTCCAGGGCTCAGGGTCACTCAGATGATTCCCTTTCTTGATATAAAAAATGCAGCAAAACAAACTGTCCTGCAGACTCTGAAGGGCAATTACAAAGGAGAGGTTCCAAAAACATTCAGAGATGATGTCACCGGAATGAATGGACTGCTTGCCAAGGTCTTGAAGAGAACAAGCCTTATTAGATTATACAGCCTTCACATTACTGTCTAATCAGAGACAGAGCAGACTGTTATGATACAGTTTTAGCGGGGGCAGCTATTTTGGCAGAGCTGCCCCAGGACCACCTCATCAAACATCCCCTCCACTCCGGTATCCCCAAACCCAATGTGCACCCATGACCTTGCACCAACCCCACCACAACCATTTATGGTTTTTTTTTTGCCAATTCCATTGTTTTCAGTTCTGTATTAGTCTTATATTTTATTTCTTTTTAATGAAAATTATATATAATATGCAATATTTGTATTAAAAAGATGGGAGATCATAAATACATGTGCTTGTGCTTGGAAAGAATGGACTTCCCTGGTGGCTTGGACAGTAAAGAATCTGCCTGCAATGCAGGAGATCTGGGTTCAATCCCTGGGTCAGGAAGATCCCCTAGAGAAGGAAATGGCAATCCACTCCAGTATTCTTGCCTGAAGAATCCAATGGACAGAGGAGCCTGACAGGCTACAATCCACGGGGTTGCAAAGAGTCAGACATGACTAAGCGTCATGACACTTGGAGAGACTATATCTGAAGGTTTTTTTATTTTTATTTATTTTAAAAAATATATTTATTTATTTGGCTGTGCCAGGTTTTAGTTGTGGGATGCAGGATCTTTTGTTGTGGCATGTGCGATCCAGTTCCCTGACCAGGGATCGCATCCAAGCCTCTTGCATTGAGAGTGCAGAGTCTTAGCCACTGGACCACCCCGGAAGTCCCTGGAAGGATATTTTTTAAACTGACAAACATCACTGTCTCCAGGGTGAAGAGTAGAGGACTAGGGATCAGGAATGGGGAGAACTCCCTCCCCATAAGATACATTTTCAATGCTGTATATATATGTTTTTATCATATGCATCTTTTATTTTCTAAAACATTTTTTAAATTTAATTTTATGTACTTATTTGGCTGGGCCAGGTCTTTGCTGTAGCATGCATGACCTTTTGTTGTGACATAAATGATATTTTTTTAATTATTAATAGTTGCAGCATATGAGATCTAGTTCTACAGTGAGTGAAAGTCGCTTAGTCACGTCCAGGTCTTTTCGACCCCATGGACTGTAGCCCACCAGGCTCCAGATCAAACCCAGGCCCCCTGTATTGGTAGTGTGGAGTCTTAGCCACTGGACCACCAAGGAAGTCCTTCTAGAACATTTTTTAAAATTTATCTTTTAACAGTTTCAGGTTTACAGAAAAAAATGGGCAGAAAGTACAGAACTCCCATAAATTCCCTCAGCTCCCACACCCCATCACTAATGTCATGCACTTGTGTGGTGCACCCTTCTTAAAATTGAGTCAATACTGATACGCGGTGATGAAAGTTCACAGTTCACATTAGGGTTCACTTGATGTTGACAATTCTGTGGGTTTTGACAAGTATAATAATGTGTATTTGCCCTTATCATATCACACAGAACAATCTCACTGCCTTCCACGCCCCCTCTCCCAAGTCCTTTGATCCCTTCTTCCCTCTAGGCTGGAGCAACCACTGATCATTCTACCATTTCCATAGTTTTGCCTTTGATTTTTTTTTTTTTTTGGCCATGTGTATCTTTTGGGGGTGGGGGGTGGGGGCGTGTGTCACACAGCATAAGAGGTCTTGGTTCCCTAGTTCAGTTCAGTCCCTCAGTCACATCTGTCTCTTTGCGACCCCATGGACTGCAGCATGCCAAGCTTCCCTGTCCATCACCAACTCCCGGAGCCTATTCAAACTCATGTCCATTGAGTCAGGGATGCCATCCAACCATCTCATCCTCTGTCACCCTCTTCTTTTCCTGCCTTCAATTTTTCCCAGCATCAGAGTCTTTTCCAAAGAGTCAGTTATTTGCATCAAGTGGCCAAAGTATTAGAGTTTCAGCTTCAACATCAGTCCTTCCAATGAATATTCAGGACTGATTTCCTTTAGGATGGACTGGTTGGATCTCCTTGTAGTCCGAGGGACTCTCAAGAGTCTTCTCCAACACCACAATTCAAAAGCATCAATTCTTCGGTGCTCAGCTTTCCTTATGGTCCATCTCTTACATCCATATGTGACTAATGGAGAAACCATAGCTTTGACTAGCTGACCTTTGTTGGTAAAGTAATGTCTTTGCTTTTTAATATGCTGTCTAGGTTGGTCATAGCTTTTCTTCCAAGGAGCAAGCATCTTTTAATTTTATGGCTGCAGTCACCATCTGCAGTGATTTTGGAGCCCAAGAAAATAAAATCTGTCACTGTTTCCATTATTTCCCCATCTATTTGCCATGGAGTGATGGGACCAGATGCCATGATCTTAGTTTTCTGAATGTTGAGTTTTAAGCCAGCTTCTTCACTCTCCTCTTTCACTTCCATCAAGAGGCTCTTTATTTCTTCTTCACTTTCTGCCATATGGGTGGGGTCATCTGAGTATCTGAGGTTATTGATATTTCTCCCAGCAATATTGATTCCAGCTTGTGCTTCATCCAGCCCAGCATTTCTCATGATGTGCTCTGCATATAAGTTAAATAAGCAGGGTGACAATATACACCCTTGACATACTCCTTTCCTGATTTGGAACCAGTCTGTTGTTCTATGTCTGGTTCTAATTGTTGCTTCTTGACCTGCATACAGATTTCTCAGGAGGCAGGTCAGGTGGTCTGGTATTCTGGTATATCTCTTGAAGAATTTTCCACAGTTTGTTGTGATCCACACAGTCAAAGTCTGTGTTCCCTAAACAGGGATCAAACCCATGCCCCCTGCTTTAGAAGCTCACAGTCTTAACAACTCAACTACCAGGGAAGTCCCACCGTGTGTATCTTTAATCATTTTTCAAAAACCACTTTTAAGACAGTAAAAATATTTTTTAAAAGTCTATTCAAACTGAGTCTCACAGGAGGACCCCCTCCAAACTGTCATCATAAGGAAATTTAACAATATTGAACAAACCTATATAAATGTGTGTTGAGAAAGTTATTAAAAATATAAATGAACATTTTCTGGAGAGCCTGTTCCTAAGGGGAAAGGGCTATATTGTGTCCCCAAAATCTTCCTTTCCCTCCTCCACCTCTAATGTTCAAAGAATAATTAAGTTGACATAATCAAGACACTTCACAAAGCAGAGGTATTTGCCAATATATTATCAATTGACAGTTATAAATATGGGTGTTGCACCTCAAAGAGCCGGTTAGAGGCCTGGAGACAAAGAACTCCTAGATTCTCAGAATAGAGACAACACTCTGGATGACAATACCCTTCCTGAGGGCACATAACCACTGTGTCATCACTATTGACTTTCTGTCACCTACTGCCTGCTCTGATAACCTGATACACCCGTGGTCCCCAGCTTAACCCCAACCCCTATGTCAGAGAAATTCTGAAGATTAGCATGGAGGTGAGGTTCTGGGACTGAATAGACTGGCAAGGATGAAGCTCTTGGTCTTTATTTATTCCTTATTATTGTTTTAAAAATGTATTTATTTGGTTGCACTGAGTCTCAGCTGTGGCATGCTGGATCTTTTGTTGTTGCATGTGGGAATCTAGTTCCCTGACTAGGAATCGAACCCAGGGTCTCCCTATTGAGAGCAAGGAAATCCACTGGACCACCAGGGAAGTCCCTCTTTCTCTTGCTTTATTTGGTAATAAAACAACTAAAAAATAAGAGATTTTTAAGGCGTTTTCTAGGCTTCATTTTAAAGCCTGTATCAAATATACTTGTATCAAAACAACAGTATCAAAATGCCATGTGCCTGTCCCTACTTAATGGGATCCCGGTACACCTGTGGCTCCAAGGGGAGGAAATGGAAGTAGGCACAAGTAGGCATCAGTGCCACCTGTCTACCGCTGCTCCCACAGTGCGTGTCCTATCCTATACAAACCGATCTCCTTGGATTAAATGTATTCTGCCCAAACACAGCCAATTCATTCATTTTGTATTCCCTGTAGAGACTATCAGAATATCTGGATTTTCTAAATCAATGCCAGATCGCAATATCAGAATTATCAGAATGAATCTTCTTGCTTGCTTCTAGTCATAGCCTGTGCTTTAAAACTGTGGTGCTGTAATTCTACCATCTCCATTGTCTTCCTTCCAAAACACATGTCAGTTCACCACCTTCAGGCTTAAAAGGTTTGTGTGTAGGGACTTGCCTGGTGGCCCAGTGGTTAAGACTCTGGGCTTCCAATGCAGGGCGCGCGGGATCAAAGCAGGGAGACTGCTTCTCCATAGCACCTTCGTTAGTAAGTTTTCTGAATTAAGAAAAGCAGCTGAGTCACCCTGAAGTCAATGCTTGTAAGAATCACCTGATGAGTTTGTCCCTCTCAAAAGTTACATCTCCTTTCTTGATACTCACCCAAAATTTCATGCCCCTCAGCCAGAGATTATCCTAGGTTAGAAAGGGGCGTTAAAACAAAAACAAACAGGGGACTCTGATGAGAATGGTCTAAAAAGCCTCACTGAGTAAGTTTCAGTCATTTTTATTTTTACCTTTATTTCTCTGTGGTCCACATTTTTTTTGGAGAAGAAACAGAATTCCAAAGGGCAATCTTATTTAAATATTCAGATATATCACTGACTGCTTGTAATGTATACATAACCTGTTTCTAGAATTTCTGAAGCACTTCAGTACCTGAGCAGATTTCAATGAGAAAGAAGTGTTGGGGAAAACTAAGTGACCTGAGACCCTAGGTCCAACAAACATTTGTGAGGGGCTACTATAGACTAAGCAACTAAACACGCCCTATAGGCTCGGGGCTTCCCAGGTAGCTCAGTGGTAAAGAGTATGCCTACCAACCCAGGAAACTCAAGTTCAAGGAGGGCATGGTAACCCACTCCAGTTTTCTTGCCTGGAGAATCCCAAAGACAGAGGAGCCTGTCCAGCTACAGCCCATGGGGTCACAAAGAATCAGACCTGACTGAACAACAACTTTAGGCTCAGCACCTGTTTTCACAAATGCATGCTCTCAGCTATCCCCCCAGGAACCTCATTTTCTAAATGAGGAAGTGGCAGCTCAGAGAGCTTGTCCAAGGTCACATAGATATTAAGTTTGTGTTGCATCAATCCTAGATTGACCAATTACCCACAGATGCAATAGGTTTAAAGAGTGAAACAAGCAAGCATGAAATCACCTGTATTTACATTCAATGGCAAAAAAAAAAAGTCTCGAAAATGTTTTGAAATGGTGGCTCTGTGATCATGACCCACAATAACCTCTCCTGAGAGGGGAAATAACTTGGCTACATGTGGTTAGAAAATGCTGCCCCACCCTCAAATTCATACCTACCAAGTCAATGAGCTCCCTGCTTACCGTGCCCACCTCCTGAGTCATATTAATGTACCAGGGGCAGGAAGGAGGGGGAATTCCTTTCCACACTGAAGTCTTATTTCAGGAATGAGTGACTCAGATGCCATTGACAGACTTCCTACCCAACAAACAGCCTTATTAAGGAGCCATAGTCTTTCAGCACACACTTATGGGACTTGGGCTTCCAGAACCCTAACTTTTAGCATATGGCTAAATTCTGGGTCCCAAGTCTGCAAACAAAATCACCAGAAAGCTCTGGGGCCAGAGATTTAGCTTCCCTGATCCTGGGCATTTCTGTGAATAAAATAAGGATATTAACACCTACCATGTAGAGAAGTTGTAAAGAGGAAATCAGACAGGAGGTCATGAAGTTGACACCAGTAGTTCCAGGACTGATGGGAATTCCTGCTGGATGGCCAGGAGAAAGGAAAGGGGATTGTCATGAACTGTTGTTGTCTGGTCATGTTTGGCTCTTTTGCGACCCTATGGACTGTAACCTGCCAGGCTCCTCTGTCCTTGAGATTTTTCAGCAAGAATACTGGAGTGCATAGCCATTTCCTCCTACAGGGGATCTTTCTGACCCAGGGATCAAACCCGAGTCTTCTGCATTGGTAGACAGATTCTTTACTGCTGAGCCACCTTGGAAGTACTTTATCATCAATAGCAACAGCTAAAGTGCTGTCCCGGTGACTGCATTTCTTCAAGGAGCTTGAACTCAGGACCCACAGGGGGCTGGAGATGCCAGGAGAAGGCAGGTGGCCAGAGCAGGGCTCCAAGGACAATGCAATGGGATAAACGAAGAAATGGAGGAGCAGCAAAGAGGCTGGGCCCCTGGAAGACTGACTCGCTCTTTGAGGAGGACCCCAGGGGAAGGTGGGATTGGGCGATTGGATAGGAACGAGGAGAGGGAGAGGTTGCCAGGTGGAGAGATGGCATTTTAGGCAAAGTGAACAGCACAAGCAAACACACGGAGCCTAAGAATGTGCTTGGGGATTGGAAAAGAGTCCAACTGGAGGGAGTGGAGAGTATGGTGGGAAAGGAGCAAAGATAAAGCTGGAGAAAGGGCACAGGGTGGGCAGATAAGGGCTCAGCAGGTATCATGATTCTGGTTGGCAGTGGGGAAGCAAGAGATGAGGAAGGTGAGGGCTCTGCAGAGATCTCTGTTACAGAACGCTCTCACTAACGGCTCTGCATATGACATGATGAATAGTGCCGAGATGTTGAAAAAGGACCGAAAAGAAACAAGGAGGGAGGACTTCCCTGGCAGCTCAGTGGTAGAGAATCTGCCTGTCAGTGCAGGAGACACAAGTTCGATCCTGGATCCAGGAAGATCCCACATGCCAAGGACCACCTAAACCCCTGCCCCATGACTACTGAAGCGCCTATCCCAGAGCCTGTGCTCTGCAACGAGAAAGCCACCACAGTGAGAAGCCCATGCACCACTAGAGAAAATACCCATGCAGCAAGGAAGACCCCGCACAGACAAAAATAAAATATTATTTTTTTTAAAAAGGAGGAAAAAATAAGCAAAAAAGGCTATGAGCCTGGATACTATAATCAGCATTTGAATAACGACACAGATTATAGTGAGAAGTTCCCAGAGGTTCTTAGTACTAAAACCCAGTGTATGGTGACTGCCATATGCTAGATGGTGTCTCCTTCCTAGCAGCACATTCCAAAGTGTGACTGGCAGCCTATGGCATCCAAAAGTGCATCTAGTTCAATCCGTTCACAAAGGTCCCTCTCCCTAAGCAATGCAGTCAGCTCCTGAGAGACATCAGTTTCCATAGAATACCTTGATTTCTTTTCTTGGACTCAGCTTTCTCTGAAGGGCACAACTGTGGACTTACTATGTGCTGCTAGCAGTAGTGGGAGTTTAGTCGCTAAGATGTGTCCAGCCCTTGTGCCCTCATAGACTGAAGCCTGCCAGACTCCTCTGTTCATGGGACTCACCAGGCAAGAACACTGGAGTGGGTTTCCATTTCCTTTAGGAAAGTTATAAAATATGGAGATGACAGGAAGAGATGGCTTCTACCTTCGTGGCGATGGCTCCTAATGTATACATAGCTATTATAAAATGATATCTGCTAAATGGGCTTTAAGAACAGCAACAAAAAATTTACAATAGCCAATACATAGAAGCAACTTAGATGCCCATCATGAGATGAATGGATGTCCAACTTAGATGTCCATTGACAGATGAATGGATGAAGATACACATATACATATATATATATATATTCCACTATATATCTATATCTATATATAGATATAATATCTATATCTATATATAATATCTATATAATGGAGTATTAGTTAGCCGTGAAAAAGAATTAGGACTTCCCTGGTGGCCCAATGGTTAAGATTTCACACTTCCAACACACATAGTGTGGGTTTGATCCCTGGTCGGGGAGCCAAGATCTCACATGCCACATGGCATGGTCAAAAAATAAAAATAAATAAAATAATAATAAAATCATTTTTAAAAAGAAATCATTTAAAAAAGAATGAAATAATGCCATTTGCAGCAACATGGATGGACCTAGAGATTATCTTACTAAGTGAAGAAAGTCGGATACAGAAAGACAAATATATGATGTCATTTATATGTGGAATCTTTTAAAAAATGATACAAATGAACTTATTTACAAAACAGAAACAGACTCACAGACTTCAAAAACAAATTTGTGGTTACCAAAGGGGAAATGTGGGTTCAGTTCAGTCGCTCAGTCGTGTCTGACTCTTTGTGACCCCATGAAACACAGCACGCCAGGCCTCCCTGTCCATCACCAACTCCCGGAGTCCACCCAAACCCATGTCCATCGGGTCGGTAATGCTGTCCAGCCATCTCATCCTCTGTCATCCCCTTCTCCTCCTGCCTACCTGAAACGTGGGTAGGGAGGGATAAATTAGGAGTTTGGGATTAACAAATATATATTCCTATATATAAAATAGATAATCAGCAAGGACCTACTGTATAGCACAGGGAACTCTACTCAATATTCTGTAACAACATATCTGGGAAAAGAATCTGAAAAAGAATGGAGACATATATATATACACACACACACATAAATACATATAAATCACTTTGTTGTACACCTGAAAATAACAACTATACTGCAATACAAAATATAATTTTTTTAAAAGAACAGCATCAAGAAGATATTATAAGGGCTCAAAGTAGAAAAGGTGATTTGAAAAACTTAGTTACTGCATATAATTTGAAAATCATGTATAAATCCTTGCTCAAGGTGTAGTCCACAGAACCAGAGCACAGGCGTCACCCGGGAGCTTGTTAGAATTGTAAAGATGATAAACTCTGCCCAGACCTTCCGCAACTTTCTTTTTCGACCCCGCCATATGATTGCGGGATCTAAGTCCCTGACCGGGGTTAGAACCCGTGCCCCATGAAATGGCAGCAGGAAGCTCTAACCACTGGAGCCAGGCAATTTCAGGTTCTGCGTTTTAGTGAATCCTCTGAGGGGGTGTTTGCTCGTCTAAGTGTAGAAGGCAATGGCTTAGTGCCCACAAGGTCCTAAAGCTTGTTTTCAATATGATGGTTGTCTTTTTTTTTTTTTTTAAGCAAATGATAGCAGAAAGTCATCAAAACTAAACTCCTGGGATTGTTAAGATTAACCTAACCACAACATAATCTTTCAAAATTAGTACTTCTTTTCTTTAAGTGTGTCTTTTATTTCCAATTCTTCCTTTATTCTATATGAGACGGATGCAGGTGCCTGGGACTCAAAGAAGAAAGGAAAAGGTTTGTGGGGTGGGGCCAGAAATCGGTCCCCTCTGGAAAGCAGACAGGGCTGGCAAGCTGCCAGCAGATTCTGTTCTGGAAAATAGAGCCTGTGTGCTTTGAGGTGGTCTGAGGCCATTTGCTCTTAGATCTTTGCCTCACCTGGCCTGGCAGCTGTCCTGCTGCACTGCTACATCCACACCAATACATGGACTTTCTTTTGCCAGTTTCATTTTATATGTGGTCCAAGAAACATCTTTTCAGCACCTAGTAAGGGCATAGCATGAGCTAAATAGCAAGAGCTAAGGTCTACCCCGGTGTGGTCAAAGATGTAGAAATAATTAGAAGAATAGATAGAAAACAAGTTGTACCAAAAGAGAGATACAAACTGAAGATATGTTTGTATGACTGCTCAGATAAGTATGAGTGGTGGGGGGCGGGGTGGAGAATGCCTGGCTCAGGAAACCCGGGAAGGCTTCAAGGAGGAGGAAGCCAAACCAGTTGGGCCTTGAATGATGATAATTTCAAGAGGCAGATCTGGGGTTACAGCTTTTTTTTTTTTTTTTTTTTTAAGATTCTAATGATTTTTTTTATGTGGACAAATTCATTTTTTAATGAATTCATTTTTAATGAATTGTTACAATATTGCTTTTGCTTTTATGTTTAGGGGTGAGGCATATGGGGTCCTAGCTCCCTGACCAGGACTCTAATCTGCACCCCCTGCATTGGAAGGTGAAGGCTTCACCACTGGACCACCAGGGAAACCCCTGGGATTGGAGCTTTTGAGAAAGAGTATCTAGTCCCGAAAAAGTAAGGCAGTGGGAAGATAAAGAGTCTCTGAGGATGAGTGTTGGAGAGAACGCTGGAAAGAAGGCTTGGAGTTAGTCGTGCTGCTTGCTAGGCAGTGCTCACTGTTTTGTCCCACTCTTTGCAACCCTATAGACCGCACCCTGCCAGGCTCCTCTGTCCATGGAATTTTCCAGGCAAGAATACTGGAGTGGGTTGCCATTTCCTGCTCCAGGACATCTTCTCAACCCAGGGACTGAACACATGTCTCCTATGTCTCCTGCACTGGCGGGTGGATTCTTTACCACTGAGCCACCTGGGAAGCCCCTGGAGTTAGTCATAAATAGCCCCAAATGCCCAAATGTGGGCAGTAAGGAGCCAAACAAGAATTTTTGAGAAGAGCAATGACATGACCCTAACTGTGCTTTGGATGTTTTATATACTAGGGATTCTTTTCTGGGGAGGGAGGGAGGAAGAATTTATGAGACACTCCTATTGCTTCCCAAATTCCCAGCTGAAGACAGAGTTATCATCCTCTTCTTTTCTGTCTTTCCATCTCCCCACAGCAGAACCACCCTCGCCTTCCTGCCAACCACACAGTTAACAGATGCTCAGCATCTCAAAGTTACCTGGGGCTGGATGAGACTCCAGCCCCCGGGAGGCCCTATCTGTGGCTTGGGAAGTGGCACCAGCCCCAGTGCCCAGGAAGACCGGCATGGAGCATGGGTGTGCTCTGATGACAAGTGTTAAAACCACCTATTTATTAAAGTCTGAGGTTAGGATGATTATCATTGGACATGTTTACCATCAGAAAGGAGAAGCTGATCAGATAAGAAGCCCCATTTGACAGCAATCTGCTTTCACCTGTACTTGTTTCTGGGTACTTGTTGTTCTAAGAAGAAATGCTCAGGTTTTTTTTTCTTCTGTAAACCTGGTTCCTCTAAGCCAGCTGTTTCTTCTTTCTCCTAACAGCATCACAAAACTTGGGGACTGGATGGAACTGGAGACTCCATCTTGCCAATCCCCTTACTTAGTGGGAAGGCTGAATGACTTGTCCTACTGCTCTTGGCCAAGCCAGAGGAGAGACTTTTAAAATATATATCAAATGTAAGAGCTAGAGTGCTTAGTCACTCAGTCGTGTCAGACTCTCTGCGACTCCATGGACTGCAGCATGCCAGGCTCCTCTGTCCATGGGATTTTCCAGGCAAGAATACGGCAGTGGGTTGTCACTTCCTACTCCAGGGATCCCTCACATCCTTGTTGGAAGCAAGGGCTTGTCTGTGAACCATGTCCACAAGGCTGTTTTGTGTGCAGGAACGGCCAGTCCCAGCCTCGTTCTGGACCACAGGACTGGCCTCCTACGAGGCTCAGGGGTGGCGGCGCCTCTGACGGCAGAAGCAGGCGGCCCCCCCAGGGGACCCAGCTTGGACATGTCAACCCCGCAACCGAGCCCCCAGTCCAGGGAGTGTTCTGAGAGCCTGTTTTCACTCAGAAAAACAGAAATGTAATGGAATTTTTAAACTGCCTAGAAGACAATTTTAAACTAAGAAAACAGAACTGACTCTGCTTGGCCGAGGCCAAAGTACACAGAAGTTGGTGTGAAGTCACTTCCACGGTGGGAACTCAGTGAGACACGCTTGGTGGCTTCCTGGAGGAGGTGAGGAGGGATTCTCCATCATCTGCATCCTTGTGGAGAATCACTGTATGTGGGGGCGGGGTGCAGTCCCTCCCCATGAAGTGCTCAGAGTGGATAAGGATTATTTCTGAGAAATGCAGGGTTAGGTGGGAAGGTGGGCTCGCCCTGGGCAAAGCATGGGAAGGGGTTCTGGGAGTCCCCATGCTCGTCCTCTCTTGGCCCCCTCCTCCTGCCCCGCCGCCCCCCACCCCATCCCCTCCCCAGTAGGGACCTGTCCGGCCCTGACCTGGTCTGCCTGTCCTCTCATCCTCCCCCCAGGCCTTTCCCAGCACTTCTGGGCTGCTGACACAGCTCTCTGCTTAAGTGGTAGGTGGGTGGGAGTGCTGGACACCACTGTAGGCATAACAGGGGCCTCTGCAGGGACACTTAGACCTGAAGAGGGTGAGGCCGTGGAACAGATGTTCAGAAGACAGAGAGGGGTCTTCAGCAGCGTCCCTCCCCACTTGCCTACTGACTCAGGAGAGTGGTGTGCTAGATCTCAGTGCTCGGTTCAGACCCAAACAATGGGACCTTTGCCACTTCACCTAAGCAGTACTCAAGACTCAGGCCTGAGTAAGTCACATTTATTCTAGTTAGAAAGGGGCACCCAGGTGGTGGAGGCCCTGGGGCTGTGGCTATAGATGGAGGAAGATGGCTCCATTCCATCTCCCACCACCCGCCCCTCTCATACACACACACACACCCTGCCCCATCTTCTCATGAACACTGGGCTAAGATGTAAATCGGGGGATCCGCCTTGGGGGTCCCGTGTCCCTCCCTCACCACCATCATTTTTCTCCGCCGATGCACACCCCTTGGATCCCGCACAAACTCACCCCTTGTTTGACATCCTGTGCATTGAGTCCTGCTAACAACGGCCAGCCGTGCTCACCCAAGTGCAAACATCGCTCCGCTCCCTGAAAGGCCAGATGGAAACTCCCCACCCCCCACTCCAATTTGTGGGTCCACATCTGACAGCGCACAAGGCTTTTATCTCAGAAGCAAAGAGCCGGGTTCTGAGCGGCAACCCCGCCCCCCAAGCAGACACGGAGTCAAAAAGACATTTGTCCATAGGGCTCATCACAGGGAAAACTTTTGTTCTTTTTTTTAAAAAGAATTTTCTCTTCCCGCCAAAATGTCTGTCCCCGATGCAGCAGCAGCAGCGGCAGCAGGTCTGTGGAAAGCCTGCCATCTGACCTGCTCGCACGTCCCTCCTCGCGTCCCATCTGGTGTCTGGTGCGCACAAAGGCCTCCGGTCGCCCCGCCCAGGCCTTTCTGCAGCCGCCACCGGCCGTCCGGTCCCCTGGGCCCGCCCCGCGCGAGGGTCTGGTCCCCCGGCGCCCCGCGGCCCGAAGACCAGCAGGTGATGTCCGCGGGTGTCCGAACTCTGGGACCCACCAGGCGCCGGCACTCAGGATTCGCACGTGCGCGCGCCCCTGACTCAGCAGTTTCCAGCGGCCTGGACTGCAATTCACAAGGAAGGACCCGGGCCCGGCTGCTAAGGAGCCGCAGCACCACCTTTCTGCACAACAGCAGAGAACTGGCAACTGCTCCAGATTACCTCGATCATGGAAATAGCCACACTATTAAAAAAAAAAACCACAACTGTGTAGCTACTGAAGACAATGCTGGAGACCTGTGTCTTCTGGCATCAAAGGCTATCCACAAAAACATTCTTAAATATAAATAGCAGGTTTCCAAGTAATATATAATGTGATTCTACTTTGCTATATAAAATATATATACATTTATACATACATTTATATACATGTACATAGAAAAAGTGTGTATACCAAGATGTTAACTCATTATCTCTGGATATTGAGTTTATGGCTGATTTTATCTTCCTACTTTTTATCATATTTTCTGATTTTCACACATTCTCTATAATTGTATAGCAAAAAAAATTTTTTTAATGAATGCTGGAGACAACTTTCTCATTTACTTATAATATTATTTAAAGCCATGAACTAGATGAGGGGAAATATACAGAAGAGAAGGCGGTCCCAGGCTGAGGCCTGGGAACTCCAGTATTTAGAAATTGGACAAAGGAGGAGACAGGAAAGGAATCTGAGAAGGAACAGCCAGTAAGAAGGGAGAAAAACCAGAAGGATCCCAGAGGCCAAGAAAAAGAACTGGTTCAGGCTCTGTCACGTGTCCCTAAGAGGTCAGGAGAGTAAGATTAGGACAGCATATGGGACAAGGTGAAAATTTGTCAGATAAGAGGGAGAGCGAGGGATTGGAGTTCTGCAAAGAAATGGGAGATGTGGAGGGCCATGTTTTCTCAGACATGCAAATATTTCAACATTGTTGTAGGATGATGAGAACGATCAGGTTAACAAGGGAGTCAGTGATCCAGCAGCCAGAGATGATGGGCAGAGAAGGGGGATCTGCAAGCACAGACAACTAGTGTGGCTATTCAGCTCCTAGGACAGCCCGCCCCCCACATGGAGAAAGAAAGCCAAGTTTAGGTGAGCACCAATGCAGGCAGCATGGTAGGTGTGGCGAGGGGAGATGAGTTATTTCTAGGA
Source organism: Dama dama (assembly GCF_033118175.1). Classification (NCBI taxonomy): domain Eukaryota; kingdom Metazoa; phylum Chordata; class Mammalia; order Artiodactyla; family Cervidae; genus Dama; species Dama dama. The sequence goes on from NC_083701.1 coordinate 30,795,183, forward strand.
TGTATAGCAGCTGCTTGAGGTGTGTGACATCGATGGACATTTTACAGAAGATCAGTTGTACCATTGTGTGTTTGCCTGTACGTCCCCATCTCCTTCATTTGTATGATGGCCTAGGGAAATAATTCCCTTTGCCACTCTTTCTCCATCAGCAAACCTTTATCACTACATCGTGAAGAGTTACAGCAAAAGAAACTGATTAGAAGACTCAAAACCACACAAATAAGTTCCCACGAGATCTACAGGACTCAGCCACTGCAGGAAGTATAGACGTTATCATTCATTTATGTGTGTCTCCCTGGTGACATCATTCACTTTCTCCTTTAGAAAGTGAACAGTAAACCAATATGAAAGTATAAATTACTACTTTACACGAGCTAAGTGATGTTTATCAACCACCTGCTGGCGTGTTGCCTTTCCTGGGTCCTGGGAGGGAGTTGACACCAATGTGATGTGGAGGAAGATGAGCTGTGATCCCAGAGCACAGGCTTTCCAAGCCCAAAGATGGGGGCTTGGATAAGAGCAAAAGCTTTACATTATTACAATTACAGTTCTCATATCCAGCTTTTTTTTTTTTTAAACTTGATGTTCTGTTTATACTTTTCTGTTTCTACATGCTCTGAAAATAGAACAGGCTTTGGAATCAGCAGTTCAAAACATAGTTCTACCTCTCATTGCCTATCTTCAAAGGCAGATGTAGGTCTTAGGGGGCCCAAAGCTTGGGGGCTTCTCTTAAGAACACAAAACTGAGAGCAGAATTGAATATTTCTTTAGAGTGAAGAAGGAAATCACAACACATTTCCGGAGATTTCAGTCTTGCCTTCTGAGATCTCTTTAGACAATTTAGCAGAAACATTTATGCAGAGATGCTCTCTGATTACAATGTTTCCACCCCACCCCACTGGGGTCCTGACCCCTCAGCAGTGTGACTACCACCCTCCCAGGGTCCTTGCAAGTGGGGGCCCTGAAGTTCAAGCTTCATTTACTTTATAGTAAGTCTGCCTCTGTCTGTGTGATCTGGGGCAGATCAGACTTCTCTGATCCTCAGTTTGCTCATCTGCAAAATGGAATCAGAATAGCTACCCATGAAGGTTGCTGTGAGGACCAAATGAAATAGTTCAGAAATCAGGGCTGGAACCTGTGGGGATTGCACACCCTGATTCTTATTCCTCTAATGCCAGTGATTGGGAGATGGAGGCGAGGTATGCAACACCATGCAGTGTGCCGGCTCCTCAGAGAGACCAGTTTTCTTCCAGTTAGTTAGATTACTGTCATTTTTTAACAATCACTGCCTGCCTTTCTCATGCCACTTGTAATGGATTTTTAGACTAATAGATTTTGTGAGCTTTTATAAACTCCTCCAGCAATTTAGAGTTAAAGGAGTAACTAGGTAAAGCCACCATTTATCTGGCTCATCTTCCTTAATTATTTCTTCTAAAATCAGTGGCCAAATAAAAAATCTTTTTTTTTTTTTTGGATGCATTGATGCAATTAGAAAAATGTTAAAGGACTCAAGAGATTCAACGGCTCTGGCCTGTGAGCAGACGGACCATTCATAAGTTTGTAGTTTCTAATTCAGAGCAGTCTCAGATGAATTTCCTGCACAAGCTGGTCTGCTTAGGGAACAAAAGCCTGGAGATGTGTCTGCTTCACTCCCCATTGGCAGTGCACACTGCCAGGGCTGGCCTCTCTGGTGGCCAGTACTCATCAGAGGAACCCGCCACCCTTAGCGATTCAGCTTTTATATATCACTTCAGGGAAATACAGTTTGGACAACACAGAAGCGCTTTCCTTCATACCACTGGGACTTCGCCACAGTCCTTTATATCTTGTAATTAAGCCACAAAGGTTTCAGTGAACTATTTCCAATTCCTGTAGCCTCATCAAGAAAAGTAACCCCTTCTGGGGCCAACTCTTGCACGATGCTAAAGTCTGAAGGTGACCACAAAAGTAGTCCCTTAGCGACTGATTTTACAACATAGATCCCTCCAAGGATCAGTTTCATGCAGCTGCATTTTACCTGATATCCTCTGGTTTTGATAAACAGGGGTTAATTAGGCATCTGTGAAATAAAACACAACCTGGGCACCCCACCAGGCAAGAGATGCTAAGTGTCTCATTTTGAAGGACTCACCTCGGTTTTAGTTCTGCCTTTAATGAAAGAAAAAAAAAAAGCCTCTGCAGTTACAGCTTCTCCAGCCTGAAGAACTTCTCCAGTTACCCTGCCTTATATAACAAAGGAAGAAAGAATGGAGCCAGAGGACCACACGCTGGGCTGGAAAGATGAACAGATGATCTTAACTAGGAGGCTTAGCTCCATCTTCAAAGCAGACTAATGGGAGGGAGGATGGGAGAGATACCACCTCAGCGCTGGAGAGAGGAGACAAGAAACCAATTCACTGATTTTAAAGAGTGGGTGGTGAGGCATAACTATCACTTCCCAGGATTTTTCTAAGACTACAGTTTTCTCTTTCATAATGAAAAAAAAAGAAGAGTATATTTTTAAAATATTTGGAGATAATTGAATACTTATAAGCAAACGTCCTTAAATACAGAAAGAAAATGTCTGTTAACGGCGCCTTCTGTTAGAGAGAAAATTGACCTCAGATTTTAAATTAAATTTTCCAAAAGCTTCAACCCAGGTTTCTTCCCCACATCTTGAATTTTGGCTTTCATATTCTTCAAACGTTAGGCTGACCTGATTTTTCTTTCCAGTTACATCAGTGTAACTTGATGAATAGTGATTCCTAATAAGGAGAGTGTGCCCAACCTTGTAAAAAAAAAAAAGTTAAGAAAGAAACTAAAATATCATAACAGAAAAAAGAGCATTTAAGATAAAGTCCAAACAAAAATTTTAAAGATAAAATTCATCTTATAAGGGACTATCTGAATAGCTTCTTTTCATTGACTATAATTCTGAGCATTGTGTGATTTATATATATTTACTCCATTATTAAAAAATTGTCCATGGCTACATATTTGCTACAAATGCAACAGTTCACACTGTTATAGCAGCCTAATATGAGAGGCTGAATAATGACGCCCCCCCCCCCAATACATTGATGTGCAAATCCCCAGAACCTATAAACATGTTACCTTACATGGTGAAACAGACTTGGCAAATGTCATCAAATGAAGGGTCTTGACTTGGGGAGATCAACCTGGATTGTCCAGATGGACCCAATGTAATCACAAAGGAGACAGAGGGAGATCTTGTCCAGATAGAGGAATGTCTGAGGGATGTAGCAAGAGGACGATTCTACCAATCACTCCTGGTTTTGAAGATGGAAGAAGGGGCTGTGCAACAAGGAATGCAGGCAGCCTCTTGGAGCAAGAAAATGCAAGGGACTAGATTTCCTCCTAGAGCCTCCAGAAGCAATGTAGGCTTTCTGACACCTTGACTTTAGCCCATTGACACTGACTTCAAATTTCTGACTTCAAGACTGTAAGATAATAAATCTGCATTGTTTTAAGTGACTAAATGTGTGGTATTTGTTACAGCAGCAAAAAGAAATTAATATGCAGAGTATAGTGTATTAACTCCCATTTTACAGAGAGAGATCTAAGATCTTTCAAACTTCTATGATCCAAAATAGTTAACACAGTGGCTTGGATGAGCTGATATTGTTACCAAAGTAGGTCCATTGGCCAATGCACAGCAAACCAAAGACTGAGATGCCAAGTTTCCCTGCCAAGAAAGAATTGATTACAAGACAGCTAAATGAAGAGCTGGGAGAACAAGTCTCAGCCTCACCTCTCTGAAGTCAGGGAGCTGGGATATTTATGAGATAAGCAGGGAGGTCTCAGGTGTGGGGAGAAGTGATTGGAGGCAGGGAAAAGGCACAGGTATATTTGGGTTACATACTTCTTCACATCCAAAAATGAAGGCAGGATCTTAGGATGGAGTTTCCCAATGCTCTGATGTCAAAAGGCCATTCATCAGGTACCTACACAGGCCCAGTTTTAGGGTCAGTGGTCCCAACCAGCCTTAGCCAGTTGGCACTGTACAAGAGCTAACTCCATATGCCTGTAAAACAACTGGGCTGTGTGAAGCTAGGAAGGCATAAAATTAAAGAGAGGAAAAAAAGAAAGAAAATAGAACGAAAATGAGCTTATGCAGGGAAGGCAGTTTACAAGCAGAGGAGTTTTAATAAGCCATTTTCCTATCTGTAGTTCTGCAGGACATAAGAAATCCTGGTAGCCACCAGCTTCCATTCACTCTCTGGGGTGTGGTTTCAATATTCCTTGAGCAGGAATGACAAGATTATGGGCAAGAGCCAGGTGGGTGATAAAAACCAACCAACCTAGAAGTTAAAATTGTCTTAAAAAAAAAATCCATAAACATAATCCAATGAGACCCTTCACTTATTATTACATTGGGTATTTGTTGTTGTTGTTGTTAATTTTTTACATTGTTTTTAACAAAAGAATTTACCCAGTAACTTTTTTGGTCTTTCATTTGAAAAAAAAAAAAAACAAAAACACTATTTCAATAAACTCTAGAGTTCTATGAGACTTAATGATAATAGTAAACACAGTATGTTGACAATTAAAATAACTGATTAAGGCCCTTATAGTATATGTTGGGCTTGATTTTTCTAGATTCAATATATAGTGACCAACTGTACTTATTGGGAAGGAAAGTTCTGCCAGAAGCAGCTAGAGTTGATAACTGAGAACGAGGAAAGTCAAAGGGCTTTCCTGGGAGGTGGCATTCCTTCTTCCAACACTCCCCAACCAGCTGCCCTCCTGAAACCTCGAAAGATGCCGAGGTCACGTTCAGGCTTGCACCCTAAACATCCTGTAGTTGTGGACTCTGATCTTAGAATGCAGTGTTTCAGTGGATGTAATAGAAGCTGCCAGAGCCTGCCTGCTGAGGGGGAGTGCAGACTGGAGGTGTGTTCAACATAGAGCCTGGATAGCAAATGCCAGCCAATAAATAATTTGAGCCTCATTCTGTTCATATTCTTATATTTTATCTCCCTATTTCTCTCAGGAGAGATTCTGCTCAAACCTCATTTCCCCGGGGAAATCTTCTCTGCCTGACCACCCATCTAGTCAGATCCCTTCATTAGAGACATTCATAAAACACTGCATTCCTTTCCCTCAGAATGTTCATCATAGTTTGTGGTCATATACTCTTTAGGTGGTTATTTGCTTAGTATGTCTCTCTCCCCACTAAACATTAAATCCCGAAAGATTGGAACCAGGTCCAACCTGTCCCTACTAGTTCATGGTTATGGTTTAGCATCTGTTGAGTGAATGAATGAATGAGGAACCTGCTGTGTGGATCCAGGCTCCCCACCTCACCCCCTAACAAACACTTGGCTAACCTATAATGAAGTCAGCATAGGTAAAGCAAAATAAAACCAGAAGACAACACTAGAGCAGGGAGTCCCCAACCTCGGGGATCCAATGCCTGATGATCAGAGGTGGAGCTGATGTAATAATAATAGAAATAAAGTGCACCAGAAATGTAATGCACTTGAATCATCCCAAAACCATCCTCCCCCTCCCCAGTCTGTGGAATAATTGTCTTCCATGAAACCGGTCCCCAAAAGGTTGGGGACCGCTGCTCTAGAACATTTAGAAGATATTTGCTGAGGGCTGGGTGGGAGCTGGAACTCTTCAGAGAGCTGCAAATATAGGACAGGAATTAAAGCGTACATAAAAAGCTACGACAAAAACCAGAAATAATGACAACCGCCAGGGAGGGGCAGTGGGGACTCAGAAGAGGCAAAGTGACTTCCAGCGGACGTCGTCCTACCGAGTTCATGAGCCACCTTTCTTGATAGCATTCCACATTCCCTTGCCCCTCGGTCCTTCAGCCGCACCCATTTGTCAGATGGACCTGCTGTGGTCTTCCTCTGCTGCTGCACCCGCTCACCCTGCCCCCGTGCTGGGCAGGGCAGACTCACACGTCTTGGTGCAGAGCCCTGCCTGTGGCCATGCACCCAGCCCAGGGGGTGGGCGGGGCTGGGTGAACACAAAAGATCATGACCCACCTAGCGCAAGGGCCTGAACTCACACCTGCCAACCTAAAACAAGTCCTCGACCTTGTCCGGCAGTTCGGCTGGGTGCCCCTGATCAAATCCCTTCCCCAGTCTTCTCAAGGATCGTTTCAGAAATCCTTTATTCTCCTAAGATATCTCATGGTGCCTCCCACTCCAACCATTCCTCCTTTTCTCTCTCAGCAGAAGACCTCGACTCTTGTTCTGTAAAGAAACTGAAGTCAAAGAATGTCCTCTGCTGAGGTGAATGCTGGCCCAAGGCAGGCCCCCTTCCTGGGGAGCCCATTTCTGGTGACAGGCCCGAGAAGACCTGGGTTTCTCTCCAGAGGGGCCTCAGAAGTCCCCATGGAGATGGCAAGGCCTGCCTTTTTCCCCGCCTCCTTCAGGCATTGGGGACAAGACCACCCCTTAGTTCATGGCCTGCCTGCCAACCTCCACCATGGTCCGCTTCCCAGGGAATTCTTGTTCTCCCTGCTCTTCCCTCTTTCTCAGGAGCCCTCTCTGCACAGTCCTTTTCCTCCCCCCATCTCACCTTCAGCCCCTCTGGCCTTGGAGTCTGCATGTGGACACTAGCTCCCTTGGTGGGTCTTTAACCCGTAGGTCCTCGCTCTTCTTTACCTGCCTCGTGCCTATCAATATGCCAAGCTTCCCAGGTGGCGCTAGTGGTAAAGAACCCACCTGCCAATGCAGGAGACATAAGAGACGCGGGTTCAATCCCTGGGTCCGGAAGATTCCCTGGAGGCAGGCATGGCAGCTCACTCCAGCCAAGAGTTGGACACGGATGAAGTGACTTAGCACGCACGCACACACTTTCCATCTGTCAGGTCTCACTTCAAACATAACTTTCTCCTGAGGAAAACAGATCAGTTTCCTTTGTCACAGCCTCCCATGGAAGGTGTTTCTCTCCTTCTGAAGTTGTCCTGCTGTGGCCTAAAATAGGTAGTGTTTCTTCTGAATTACAAAACATTTTTTTTTCTGTAAATTCCTAGTGATTGAGAACTGCACTGCTCAGTGTGGTAGCCACTGACCACATATGACTACTGAGCCCTTGAAGCGTGGCTGGCTGGGGCTTAGTTGTGTGTAAAATGCACATTGGATTTCAAAGACTCAGAATTGGAAAAAAAATGCAAAATACCTCACAAATAATGTATATTAATCATGTGTTAAAATGATAATATTTTGGACATATTGGGTTAGATAAAATATCTTCTTGAACTTTTTAACATGTAGTGGAAGCCCTCTTAGCTGACATCATTTGCACGCATTGTTAATCAAGTAAAAGTGTTAAATAACCTGGAGAAGGCCTGTGTGGGGAATTTGGAAGGAAGGATGTGGGTCAATTAGATGGGTGAATTAAGTGAATGCTTGCTTATAGAACATCAGTGCTAAATAAACAAGGTAACAACACATTCTGCTATCAAGAGATGCAATTGACAGAGTTAACTAGTGGACCACATTAGAGCTGTAATTCGGTGAATAAGGAAATTTCAGTGGGGTGGGAGTAAAAGCTTGAACTTTAAGGTGGAGGCTAGGTTCAACTGTGGACTTTTATGGGGGATTATAACAAGAGTATTCATTCAGGGGAGTAGAGAAAGCACTTACATTTAAACTTTTGGTATATTTGGTATATACAGACCAAAGAAGTAGTCCATACAGTTCACTTATTCCATGCAGAAATTTAACAAAAACTTACCAGAAGAAATGGGCCCAACATATGCTGGAGAATAACAGTGAGACACCCATAACAGGACTAGCTTTGTAGATGCTTACAAGTACAGTAATCATAGGGACAGGCAAGGAGTAATTCATTACGTTTGTATTTTCCTCCACTATCCAAACTAGGTTTAGATTTTTTTTAATGTGTTATTGAAGTACAATGTATACAAACACAGAAAAGTGCACATATAATAGTAGAGCTTGAATCCATCCATCAAATCAGCACCCAGAGAATTCCCTGGCAGTCCAGTGGTTAGGACTCCACAGTTTCCATGCCAAGACCTAGGTTCAATCCCTGGTTGGGGAACTAAGAGTCTACAAGCCATGAGGTGTGGTCCTTCCTCTTCCTCCCCACACCCCCAACCCCCCGCCACACACAAAAAACCCCCAGCACCCAGAGCAAGAAATGGAGCATTGCAGCACTCCAGGTGCTCCCCTCCCAGGCTCCCTTCAACAACCCCCTAATCCTACTATACACTAGTTTTGTCTAGACATAGAAATACATATATATGTATTTTGTGCCCTGTGCTTAATTTTAAAGAATCAACCCAAATCTCAGATGTCTGAATGAATCTCAGCTTAGCGTTGTACTGAGTTTGGTACAAACTTAATCTTAATCCAAGCCTGCTTCCAAATTCACAGAAGTGGATGATAAAATGTTTACCTAATAGTTGTTGGTAGGATTAAATGAGGTCATGTATGTTACTGGCACATGGTTGCAACTGTTATTTGTACTCAAACTTTTAGCCTGTGAACTTCCTGAGGTGGAAGGCACCTGGGCACAATTCTCCAGTTTAAAGGGGAAATCCACACTATCTGGGCAATGACCCACCATTCCCTTATTCTCAAACGAAACTTGGCTACTTGATTTATCTCTTTTGGCCAAAGGGAGTAGAGATGCCATTTCTGTTACATACTTATTCATCTCCCCTTATAAAACATCAGCTTCCTCAAGGGAAGGGTCATGTCCTATTTACCATAGTTCACCTAGTGCCAGGTACTGTAAGAAAGCAGGTAAGTACTGGTTGCTAGTTGAGCAAATAAGTGCTAACTGTATTGAGTCTTAGGAAATTATGTCAGAATGTTATCCAAACTTTTGAGCTATGGTTGGCAAAATTACAGTAGTAAAACCAGAGTAGTCAATCTCCCTCCTTTCTTCCCTGTGCTGGCCAGAAAAATCTACTCAAAGTTAGCACATTCTGTACTTGGAACTTGAATAACCACACCAGATCTGAGGCCTTCAAAACTAAGGACAGGAGAGTACACTGCTTTTAACATGGAGTTTGCTCAAACTCAATGTACTGATGCCAAGATATTAAAGGTTTCAAAAACACTCTCTTCCCAACATGTCAGCCATGAATAATTTTTTTTTCCTGCTATACTTTATCTTGGTTTTCTACCCATATTTTTTAACATCTTCTTGACCTTGTTTAAAATAAAAAACAGCCAGGGAAGGGGAAGTAATGCTCCCCTTCCATGCTCTTATGGAACTGCACTTGGTCTGTTTTATCCTCCACTACTTAATTAAAAATAACTTTTCACTTCTCACAGAGTCACAGAGTGGGAAGTACCTCTTCAAAACCTTCCATCTGTTTCACATTACAATTATAAGTCTGATTGGCTGGCAAGCCTACTGCTCTATAACTAGATAACTCAGGCAGGAAATTACATGGAGCTCAAAAGATTTTTAACAAAATAATAGCTGACTATAAAGCAAAACTAAGAAACCCAAGCTATTCACAACCCATTGTGTAAAACAAATGCGGTTAATATTTCCTAAGAGTCATGACTATTTTTTAACATTCTTTCAATTTAACACTTCCTGAGACTTTCTAAGCACCACACTAAATGCAGGAGTTATAAAGAGCAATTCCTACTCTTCAAAACATAAAGTCTAGTGGGAAAGTTTTATGGAGGCACCAGGATAATCAGGAAATGACACATACCTGTGCCCTGAAGGCTGCGTAGGATTCTAACAGGTAGGGAGACAAAGAGAAGCAGCAATGAGGGGAGGCACGAAGGCAGAAGCACGCATTCATTGTTCCTGAAAGATCCAGGTCGCCAGGTCCAGATTAGGAAGTGAATTCTTGTTATTTAGGTAACAGACAACTGTGAAAGGTCTGTGAACAGGAGAGGTGATCAAATCTCCGTGTGTTTTCATGTTTCTTTACCCTCACCGGAGAAAGAAATGGCAACCCACTCCAGTATTCTCGCCTAGAGAATCCCATGGACAGAGGAGCCCGGTGGGCTGCTGTCCATAGGGTTGCACAGAGTCGGACATGACTGAAGCAACTTAGCATGCATGCATGCACTGGAGAAGGAAATGGCAACCCACTCCAGTGTTCTTGCCCGGAGAATCCCAGGGACGGGGGAGCCTGGTGGGCTGCTGTCCATGGGGTCACAGAGTTGGACACAACTGAAGCAACTTAGCAGCAGCAGCAGCTTTACGCTCACATGTAAGCAGTTGTCTTTCCTCTTAGGACTTACATTTCACACTGTAAATTAAGTGTTCTGAGTTCATGTGACAGTCTCACTCACTTGATACATTCTAGGAGGGGTAAACTCATTCTAGTCTCTTAACCTGATGGGTTAATCCATCAGATTTCTAAGTCTAGAAGGCTAACGGTAATATCTGGATGGTGACATTGACCAAGGCGATATAATACTGCACAAACCTGTTTGGGTGACCGGTTGGCCGTGCCTAGGTGACACCCTGATGTCACACAACAATTTCTTGATACTTCTGGAGAATGGAGAGCAGAGTGATAAGTGCAATAATCTAAGTCAGAGATGAAGGAATGGAATTAGAGCTGAGCCTTTCGGTGGGCTAAGATTTTAAAACAGATTTCAACGTGGAAGGTTAGGGAGAGGCACGAGGTTTCTCAGTGAGTGATCAAAAGGAAAGTAACAACACTAAGAGAACAAAGGAGGGGCAGGTTCAAGCTGGAGAAAAAGAGAACATCCTACATTTAAGGTGTTGACAGAAGAGTCATATGGAAATCTCTAAAGGCAGTTGAAAATATGGCTCTAAATGAGGCTCAAGAAATGGAAATGTATTTTCATTTCTTGAATAAAGAGGTCAAGTTGTGTTAAAGGATGAAATCACCTGGAAGGAGAGTTCCAAAGGAGAAAAATGGTCTAGGAACTGAATACTGGGTTAAGTCCTTCAAGGGTCAGTCAACACAAAATACAAAACCTGAGTCAAACAAGCAATGCCATGTCAGCTTGTACACAGATGCTTTATTTTGGATGTTAACAGTCAACATTGTATGCAAGATTCTCTTACAATGGAAAGTTTTTTCCCATACATCAAAAAACTCAATTTAGTCAGGGTAATGGCTGTATTAATGCGAAAACCTTACAACAAAATGCAGTATTATATGTGTAGTCAGTTTCCATGCAAGTATGGCTGCTACATGTTATGTCTGGCATTTTTAACATACTGAAAGAAATTCAAATTGAACACAACAGTATAAAAGGTGATTTAAGATGCCTGACATGTTTAAGACTAAAAAATCTTCTTGCAAAAAGCAACAAAGCAGTTAACTGGAGGATTCAACCAATACCAACCGAAATATGTACTATGTCCAAAATCCCAAGCTTATCTGCAATATATTACATGTGGGATAATTTAATGCTGAAGAAAACTATGCTTTAAAAAAATATAGCTCTTCCAAGATATCATACTTTGGTAATTGGAGACTATGTACATCCAAACCAGCCAAGGGCTACATTAAAAAAAAGAAAAGATAAAAGGGAACCATTATGTGCTATTAGTTCAAGGTAACTGAAATTGAAATGATCCAGTATGATTTTGCTACAATCATTGGTTTTACAAAGTGAAATTTCTGTGAGAAGTTCACTAATTAGGAAGCAATCAACATACTTAACAAACATGCTAGGAAGATTCAAATTGGTTCATCTATTTGTTATCAACAAGGCATAATCTTAGTACCACACATTTCCTTCACTTCTCACTACATATAATATGCAAAAATGAGCAAGTAGATTTAAATAGCTTAAAATCCTTTTAGGTCTACTGTTCAAAAGCTAGGCATTAAAAATACTTCGTATTTCCATCAACAGAGAATCTTAAGCTGTTTTTGTTTAAAGGCAGAGCATTTTGGTATTTGCAAGAATTTGCCTGGTAATGGTTGATTCCATTAAGTTAACTTGAGAACTTGCCATCATCATACTTTTTATGTTTTCACACAGTGCAAGTGGTGGTCGCTCTTTCCTTCTCTCATAGCAGCAAGCCGATTCTGCTATTTTCTATAGCAGCATACTTCAGGAGTGGAGAGGGAGAGAGTGTGTCAATTACAAATAATTACAACTACAGTGTACAATTCTGTTTACCTGTCAGTGTTTAAGTTGACAGCATACCATTATATGTTTCAAAAAATTACATACAATCTCTACACAAAAGCAAATAAAGACATTCTTTCAAGAAGAAATAAAATAAGTGCAAACACCTAAAACAGGCAACTGAAGCAACTGTTGTAACCTGTAGAGAAACACAAAACATTTATAAAAGGACAAATATTTTTATAAATAAAAGATAATGTTCTCTACTTCTTAAACATTGAGTAAATATAATAAACTTCTAAGTGCAGACTGTTTTTAGGGACCAAAGTACCATATTATTTTTTAAAACAAAATGCAAAATTTCAAACAAATATACAAATCACCAGATTAATTTATATGACCCCCCCCATATAATTTAAAAAGAAAATATTAAATTATTATTTAGTACATTTTTAGAACTACTTTATAACCAACATGATTTAAAGGACATAGTGCAATATTTAGGTAGATGTGACATACAGTATAGATACTGAATTCTTTGCAGCTATAACTTACTACTGTTTCATACTTAAAAGTCAAAATTGTTCTTTACTATGTTATCTGTAATGACAGGAAACAACATTGGCTTCTAGACACCCTGTATAGGTATAAATATCTACATTTAAGCTTTAAAAATGAAAATAAATTATAAAAACAGACTTCTTTCCAATTTACAAAGTTTTCCTGCTCCTACATACTGTACAATACATTCAACAAAACTCTCAGCTCTTCTGAGATTTATGGAGAAAATACTGACTCTTTACCAATAAGGAAAAAACATTTTTGCAATGCCTTTTGTTTTGAGGACTATGCTCAAATAAATACGTTTAACACTGTAGTTAATTTTACTATTTTTTGAAAAATACCAAAAATTAGTAGTGCAACTTTCATTCTTTTAAATGCCTTCCCATTGTGTTTCTCTGTAAATGGTAGCCTAAGTAAATCAGCAGATAGGCAAAAGTACTTCATAAGGCCATGTGTGCTTTCTGTATAGAGACTAATTTCAGAAATCACACATACTCATAAGACCTATCTATAACAAAACTCCAGCATCAGGAGAGTAGCAACATATATCTTCTGAAGAAAAGATGTGAGAATTTACTTTCAGAATATCCTTGAACATTCTAATATGACTTCCCCATCTTGTTCTTTAAAAACAATTTTTAAAAATCTCATGTCTTAAAAAAATAAACTATGAAATTGCCTACCCCTTACGTAAGTGCCTAGCTTTCTGCTTGCCCAATATGTAAAAGGATGCAAACCGTTTTAGGGCTGTTTTAAAACTTTAAAAACAATCAACAAAAAAATGTATTTCATTGCAGCCTAACTTAGTATAGAATCCAGTAAGGGAGAGGGGGCATTCCATCAGTCTGAGTAACAATCACAGTATGAGAGCTCTTGAAGTGCTGCCTGTAGTCGTGTAAGTACTCAAATATCTTCTTGCTTGTTCAGTCATGATAAGTTGGTCTTCGGTCTTCCCATAAACCACTGTTTCCCATTCACAAGTTGACTAGGAAGGAAATATTAATAGTGATGTGAAAACTGCTAAGAAAACTATCCATTCTACTTCACAAAATTAAGACTTTAAAAAAATCAATTAATTGCTTGGCTATTTGATAAGTAATTACTATAAAATGTTTTTGGCAATGGCATTGTGATTCTTTTTAAATAACGATGTTTCAAAATCAGATACTGAAATGTTTATGATCAATTGTTAAGTCAATGTTTTAGCCATATGTAGGCCTGTGAAGGCAGTTTAAAAGTTCTATTTCCACAACTGCCCCTCAAATCAACTCTGGTTTATTTTTAAATTAGAGTATATAGTTGCTTTACAAAATCAGTCTGAGCACAGAAATATCAGTCTTTACTGCTTCAAAGTTTTGCAAAAGATTTAAAGAGGATACAATGTCAAAAAATGAACCTAGAATGCTTTATGTATTGCAAATTAGGAAAAATAACACAAAGTCAAGTTTACATTTGTTTCATTTGTTTTTCTCTATTATCAAGGTTACTACTCTATAGGTATGACCTCCTATGTAATAAATTTTCCCGAAAAGTTCTGTGTTAAACACTGGTAAATCACATCACTTTAAATGGATTCAGAGAATGTGCTACACAGCTCTGTGAAGAGCAGCAGCTCAATAAAGACAGGAGATCCCACACATCTGACTGCCAAAGATGTTTTCAAGGAATGCTTGAATGTCAGGAATGCTAGTTCTGCAGTCATTGAGGCGTAAAGAAGAGAACTTTTTCCTCAGTGACCTCTCAAATTCTCTAGGTTGAATTCTTAAGATATAGTAAAAAATTTTCCAGCTTTCATTTGCAGCGACATAATGGCTGCACAGTATCTGAAAAAAACCGTTTTGTTTTACAACTATGAGCCAGAAAGTTCACTGGAAACCATTATACCAACAAAATCAAGTTGAAACTGCTTCCAACCACTTACCCTTTAAAAGTTGCAATTCAGGCTACAATTATTTATTATAGAAGAGGTGCCAGAAGTAGATTTAGGTATTTTTAGTTTAAGAATGAAATCATGCTTAAGAAATCACCAGAAGAGTCCCCAGCTATAATTCCAGGTGTTTACTTTATATGTGCCCTGATGAGTGAGTCTCTCAGAAACCCAAATCTAGTTTGAGTGACAAAACAATGGTGAATGTCTAGTTACTGTTATAGTCGATTTTGAATTTAAAAGAAAAAGTATATGATTTGTGATCAGTAGGTCCAAAGTGATAACTGAATACACAACAACAAAAGTCACTGAAAGAAATTTATAAATTCATACCTGAAGATTCTTTTCCAATGTGACAACTTTGGAAGTGTTAGGGTTTGGTTTCTTTTTATTAAGTGTATATGTTTTGTTGGTTGAATTTATATCTTGTTTTTCAGGAGTCAAGTTGCACCTATTGTCATGTATTTCCAATAATGGTATCATTAATAAAGATGTTGTAAATATATTTTCTGACTAAGAGAAAAAAGAAAGAGGAAAAGAAAATAACTAATTCAAAAATGGAGACGAACAGAAGGACTATGGAGGAAGTGGTAGTGGAAGTCCTGTGCATGTCCCTCCAAGAAAGCTTTCGCTCCGAAGAAATTTCTAGCAATGTAGCGAAATTAAATATTTAAGAGATGAACCAAAGATAAATACTGAAATTTCAAGCTTTGAGGACTACCACTCTTTTGACATCATACGTAAGAGAGCTAACTTCTCTCAAAACAAAACAAACATAAAAAGCAAGGATGTGAATGAAATATTCTCTACAGTTAACTGTTTCTCTCTGAATTAGGCTGAACACCACCAGTGGAAACCCTCTATGATCTCTAATGAATTAACCACACAATGAGTAAAACACAAGAACCACTAGAGCTTAAAGCAACCATCTTAATATAAAGAAAATCCTTTACAAACCTGCAAGTCTGAAAGGTCTTCATTTAACAGTTGAGTACCTGGTTCTTCTTTTTCCCAATTATCTAAGATTAGTGATTTTCTGACCTTCTTGACAGAAGCAGTATGCTAGAATGAATAATTTACAATAGGGACATTATGGCCAAGTCACTGGAACATGATAAAGACTTTTATCAATAATAATACTAAAAGATCACCTCTTGCTTGCAGCTTTTGTAAGCAGGTTCATCTTCCTCTTTGAGGAATATGTCTGTTCCAGTTTCTTCTTTTAAAACTTCCCGAATATCTTCTTCCAAGAAGGCAAGTGGCTGTGACTAAATTATTTTTAAAAGGGGTTTTAAAAAGCCTTTTATAGCACTTCCTTTTTTCTCCCCCTATATAGAAACCCAACTTTTATGCATTTTCATTATTGGCATAATTTTCTTCCAACCCCTATAGATATATAAGTTGAATAAATTAACTAATCCATTGAATGGCAAAAATAATATTGCACTTTGCAAGCACTGAATGAAGTGTGCCACTTCCTTCACGGCAAGGCACTAAGTAAGTCTTTCTTTGGGGGAACCCTTTATAGCTTCTGCTTCAATCAGGAGCTTCAGAATTAAAAAGAGATTACTTTCCTATTTTTACATAAAAATAGGAAACACATAATAAATTTGGACAACAGTAGCTCTCCTTATCCTATTTTTATTGTAGTTATTATACAGTGTATAATTACTAGTTTGCATGTTTGTCTTACCACTACATGTGTGAGCTGTTCCCTTAAGCTTAGAGCTGAGTCAGTGTTCAGGAAGCGTGTGTGTATGCATGTGTGTCTGTGACTGTCTATACGTGTACTGGAGTGTGGGAAGGGAGAATACAAAAAAAAAAAAAAACTGAATGTGGGCTGAATGATGAAATAATCTCAAAATATTATTCATTTATCTTTCTATCAAAAAACTACAGAAAGTCACTCAGTCGTGTCCAACTCTCTGAGACCCCATGGCCTCAGACTATACAGTCCATAGAATTCTCCAGGCAAGAATACTGGAGTGGGGAGCTGTTCCCTTCCCCAGGGGATGTTCCAAACCCAGGGATCAAACCCAGGTCTCTGGCATTGCAGGCAGATTCTTTACCATCTGAGCCACCAGGGAAGCCCTCGAATAACTAAGCACACTATATAACTCAGAAAAAAATGTAAATTATATTAAGACCTACCATAGGTCTTAAGATCTACCATAACCAAGACCTGTTTTAAAAAAAAAGTAATCAAAGCTCCACTAAATCAAAGAACAAACTGGCAGCATGTAATGACCAGCAGCTTACGTTCCCAGTCAACAAAGTTAGGGAGAATAGCATCCATACATAAACGAGATTTCACAGTACTTACAAAAAGTTTAAAATGGAAACAGAATGTTTAAAGTGTTCTCATCTATAGCCTGAGACATGCAGGAATTATGTGAGTATTTCTGTG
The DNA here is from genome assembly GCF_033118175.1 of Dama dama. Lineage (NCBI taxonomy): Eukaryota > Metazoa > Chordata > Mammalia > Artiodactyla > Cervidae > Dama > Dama dama. The sequence continues at coordinate 30,812,110 of NC_083701.1, forward strand.
TCTAAGAGCTCTTGTTTTAAGGATTATGTTTCACAAAGAACACAGGCTATGTGTTCTTAAAAAGGATCTGGAATCTGTTCTTTCACCTATAAGAATGCAAGTGCCCCAAGATGTGGTGTGTATATATTATAATGGAATACTACTCAGCCATTAAAAAAGAAAGAAAACAACATTGTATACAGGAACACTGATGGACTTAAGAGATTACTAAGTCAAGTCAGACAGAGAAAGGAAAATACCATATGATATCACTTACATATGAAATCTAAAATATGACACAAATGAACTTATGTATGAATCAGAAACAGACTCACAGACAAAGATAAGACTTGTGGTTGCCATGGAGGAAGAGGGGTTGGAGATGGAAAGACTGGGAATCTGGGGTTAGCAGATGCAAACTATTATATATAGAAAGGATAAAAAACAAGGTATAGCATATGGAACTATAATATTATTCAATATCCTGTAATAAACCACAATGGAAAAGAATACGAAAAAGAATGTATATATATGTAACTAAATCACTTTGCTGTACATCAGAAACTAACTTGACATTGTAAATCGACTATACTTCAGTTAAAGAGAAAAAAGTATACAACTGTCCTAGAAAGCCAAAGTCTAAGAAATACATCTGATCCACAGGAAGATACATAAGAAAGCTGAGTGGGTAGCACACAGTAGTGCTCAGTAAACAACTGGAGGAATGAAAAGTCTGCTTGCTGCAAATAAGCCTGCAGATATTTTAGAAATTTTACTTACAAAATCCATACTTTCCTTTTATCTTAAATTTTTTATGAAAACGACCTATTTTGGCAATGGATAAATTCTTCCCAAACATGAACAAACTGATAGGGACTTTAGATACCTGAAACCTAATTTCTTGTGCACTATTATTAAAATAACAATTTTTATTCAAAATATATGTTGGCGAAATGACCCTGAGGAACTGTTAGAATTTTTCAAATGTTTTCAAATTATTGCTTATTTTTAGAATTCTCAATTAGGCCACACACCCTTATAAAGGCAGGAACTACATCTGACATGTTTGATGTTACATCCCCAAAAGACTAGCCTAGCACCTGGACCCATGAGGCACTCAGTATTTGTCGAATTAATGATTTTTTTAAAAAATGAGTAACAAAATGCTGAAACAAACTAGTTAAATCAGCTAGGTGAGTCCATACAATGGAATAGTACAAAAACATTAAAAGTTATGAGATAAATGCAAGGTAATTTCTTTAAATGATGCAATTTATTAAATTTAAAAAGGTTACCAGAAAGTACATAATGTGATCCCATTATTAGTATGTATATGCATAAAAACTAAGAAGTTTAAAGAATGCTAAAGTTTTTTTTTCTTATAGCAGTATATGGAGCTAAGTGGCAAAAAGACTTGATCAATCCTACTATGTACCCTCTAAAACAGTATTCAAAATAAGGAAAAGACTAGAACATTTGAATACTATACATGCTTTTTCGTAGAAAACTGATTAGATCAAGTAAACCAGAATTTATTAACTGATTTACATAACTAAAGTACCCTAGAAATAACCACTTTAAAAATCATATTTTATTTCTAATGTGCCTAATTTGTCAGAAATCTATATCTGCCTAGAATCAGAATGCTCATGGCTCACCTAAGATACTACAACATTGACAATACATATATATGAAAGCACAGATAACACTTCCCACCTCCATTCACGTACTACTACTGTTACCCGTCATTATTAAAATAATAATAATAGCAACAACTAAGCACATACTACTTGGATCTTAGTAGCAGCCCCTTTATTTCTATTATCTACCTTCATAAATAACCTGCTGGGGTGATATTTGTAATATCTACTGAATAGAAGAGGAAACTGAGCCTTAAAGAGGTATCGTGATCAGTTTCATAAATATTACTAGGAATGTGCTTATGTAATTTTGTTGTTGTTTACATCGTTAAGTTGTGTCTGACCCCTGGCGACCCCGTGGACTGTAGCCCACCAGGCTCCTCTGTCCATGGGATTTCCCAAGCAAGAATACTGGTGTAGGTTGCCATTTCCTTTTCCAGTGCTTATGTATATCAAAATATTAAAATTATTTTATTATACTGTAGGTAACTGCTGCTGAAACTACTAAAAGGTAGGTTTTAGTATTAAGAAATGAGTTCTACTGACACTTGATTTGCTTTCTCTGGATGACATAAAGAAAGTGTGAATTCAAAACAAGCCAAGCAAGGGTTTATTTACAAGGAAAAAGATTAACACAAATTCAAATTTATAGGAGGTTAAGTCTTTTTAATCCAGTTCATTGAAGATCTTTTTTAAATGTTAAAAATCAAGGATAAAAAAATCAAAATTTGTGTCTTATTAAAATTAGGAACATTTTTAAAAATAAAAGGAGTATACATACCACAATTTTAAGAGGTCCATATTTTTTCTCCTGAGCAGCAAGCGCATTCTTAAAAGGAGTAGGAGTCCTTGGTGTGGTACCCAATATAGATCTTCTAATAGTAGGTGTTCTAAACCTGTCCAATCATTCAGATATTTGTATTATAGTCAAAATTTGATTTCACGTAAGTTAAGGAAGACAAAACCATCATAAAAGCACACACTGAATTTTTCTTGTATATATACATGCTTTAAACATTCCAAGACTTTTAAAATATGCCTGCCTATTCTTACTCCAATCATCTTAAAACAGAAAAGACATTAATGTAGAAATAAGTACTAAAAATGCTATTTGCTTAAGATCAAACTTCTATACTACCTTTAGCTGATTTCTAGTCTCCTAGGGATAAAATTCAAGGTTATGATTTTTTTTAATTCTAAATCTCATATGAACAGGATTATGATATACATATAAACGGACAAAAAGTTAATCTACTTTTGAAACTGCTTCTCATTTTCTTTAACACAATTATTTAGTATCTACTTACCCTACATTTTCCTTTTGATCTTTGGGGGTTGTTTCCTTATGAAGAGGAGTTGTAATGAGAACCTTCTGCCCACAAATAGGGGTTGATGTGAATGAAGGATTTTCTATATTAATTTGTTCATTTCCAGGACATGTGTTGAAAAACTAAAAAAGAGAGTGTAGAGATAATTTCTAAAATGTCAAAATCCTACACAAATATCAAACTGATTAAGTTTTCAAGTTATTTCTCCATTCCTTTTAGGAGAAGATACCAATAATAATACATTTACATTCCACTCTATAAAAATAAAGCTCCACGAGGGCAGGAAATTTTGTTTTGTTCATTGCTGCCTCCCCAGCTCTTAGAACAGTGCTTAACACCTAACAGGTATTCCAAAAATAGCCATTTAACAAAAATCCAAAAGTAACAAAACGCAATAAAAAATTTTCAAACAGTATATCTTATCAAATGAGAATCTATAGAAGCCAAAAATAGCTGCTTTGCTAAAGGTAAGCTTTGTACAATGGTATAACTGAAAAAAGTTTTATGATTTTATTAGTAAATGATCTTAAATGCTCCTTTCTATAAGAACATACAGAATTCAGAGTAAGTTTGTGCTGTGCTGTGCTTAGTCGCTCAGTTGTGTCTGACTCTTTGCGACGACATGGAATGTAGCCTGCCAGGCTCCTCTGTCCATGGGGATTATCCAGGTAAGAATACTGGGGTGGGTTGCCATGCCCTCCTCCAGGGGATCTTCCCAACTCAGGGATCAAACCCAGGTCTCCCCAGGCAGATGAGCAAGCAGATGCTTTTTTACTGTCTGAGCCACCAGGAAAGCCCAAGAATACTGGAGTGGGTAGCTTATCCCTTCTCCAGAGGATCTTCCCGACCCAGGAATTGGACTCCTGATCTCCTGCACTGCAGGAAGACTCTTTACCAGCTGAGCTACCAGGGAAGCCCCAGAATAAGTTTAACTAATAAGAAATACAGCTGTCTGGCAAATGTGCCTATTTAGAACACAAGTTCAGAACCTTTGAGCAGCCAAAACTGGTACTGTAGAGTCCATTTTCCAAATGACACAATTTACACACTGGATTTTAACTTACATACAGTTGTGAAATACTAATTTATTTTTGTAGCCAACAGATTAGAAGCAATGATAAGAAAAGTAGAAACTGCTTTAAGGCTACTTATAACTGGAATGAGTTCTATCTCTATCATTTCTGATGCCTGCAAGTCACAGGATAAAATCCAAGCTCTTTGCTATGGAATATACGTTCTTTATGGGCTTCCCAGGTGACTCTAGTCGTAAAGAACCCGCCTGCCAATGCAGGGCATGCAGAAGATGCAGGTTCAATCCCTGAGTCAGGAAGATCCCCTGGAGGAGGAAATGGCAACCCACTCCAGTATTCTTGCCTGGAGAATCCCGTGGACAGAGGAGCCTGGCGTACTACAGTCCACGGGGCACAGAGTTAGACACAACTGAAACGACTTAGCACACCAGAGCACAGCATACGGTCTTTATAATCATGCCTGAGCTTCTCAGCCATTTTCCTTCTTAGAATTTACTCAACAAAAATTGCAGGTATGCAAAACTCCAAAAACAGAAAACTGCTAGTGTGCTCAACCCAGGGTCACTTTCCTCAGGATACTCTGTAACTCCTGAGGGTGTACTGGGGGGGGGGGGGGGGGGAAGGGGGGGTAAATTTTCAGAGAAAACAGTGGCTGTGTAGTTACTGCCAGATATTCATCTTCCCAGCATCAAAATATACCTCCAATAATAATATCCCAACAGCCTCCAAGTTACTTGGCCATTAAACTTCCTTCTTTTTCCATAAAACTTTCTCACCTCTGTCAATACACTTAAAGCAAATACCAGCTTCATCTCTTTCTTACTGATCTTGGACAAATTGCTTAACTTCTGAATTTCATTCTAACTGCCTCCAGAGGTTTTTTGCAAGAGCATTAACTAAGATACTATAAAAAAAAAAAAGCATTTAACACACAGCCTGGAATATGGTGTTCATTAAGATAGACAGTATCATAAAATCAAAGAAACAGTTTGCCCCGATATAAGTATCTGCTGCCCAAAGATATAACTACAGGAGAAAGCAGGTAATTCCTGACATCCCTAGATGACCTTCTGACACATAAAATTCTTGTATGAAGCAGTTGTCTAGGAATATATACCTGGTACCTCTTGAATAGTCAGTCAGGAAACTGGCTCTCTGTCTCAGTTCTGCCATTACATAACTGTGGGCAAGATATTTTCCCTTTCTGGGCCTATTTCCTGATGAGTTCTACAAACATGTGGAACTACATATCTAAGACATCCCTTTCAGCTCTAAACACTGTAAGATAAAATGCAACTATTTCACTTCCCGGGATACTTTTCTGATTTATCCCAGCTCAGCACTCTCCTATACACATCTGACTACAGTGTACACTTTTACGTGTTACTAAAGCAATGAACTGCTAGTATGGATATCCAAGATCTAATTCAATCGAGCTAATCAACAGTTGGAAACATGAACAAAAACAACACGACTACCTGTGAAGGAGAGAATGGTAGTGTTTTCACCGGTGTGTGTTTTAGTGCTGTGTTACCACCATCGTTGAATGAGCCGTCGCCAAGCTCGCTGCCTGGGGACTGGCCCACTCGCATTCTTCTCTTCTTTCTGAGGATGGTTGGTGGAGTGCTAAACTTAGCCACACTTGGGGAGGTTAAAGGAACAGCCTCACCGTCTGCCCCGTTACAACCGTTTTTTTTCCCTTCGAGTACAAGGCTGACGTTAAACTGACATTCCATGGCTCCTTCGTTGTGCTGAATTCGCATTAGTTTAACTGGGGTGGACTTGACAGGTGAAGCAGCGGCATCAGAAAGATCGAAGCTAGTAACATCACTCCATGCTACAGGATCCTGCAACAGATTAAATTCTTAACTAAAGTTATTAATATTATAACCTGGTTACATCTAGTCTTGAACATAGGATGACGATTTCCAGAGTTAATTAACTACCCATTTTTATCCATAGAAATAGGCTTTCCTTGGTTCCTCTTTTTTTTTAAGCAAGACCATCTGAGAGGAACAGATTATGGTTTTACTACAACTCCAATTTGAAACATTTCAAAATAACAGTTCATCTAATTCAGTAGCTGAAGCTTATTACCAAAGTACTTCAAATGAAAGGAACAAATCACATTATTTTCATAAAACAGTATAGTTTGTCATAAAATTTCACATTCTATTCTATCAGAAAACTTTATTCTACATCTACATAATCATTTGGTAACATGTACAGCGTCCCCGGCGGCTCAGATGGTAAAGAATTTGCCTGAAATGCAAGAGACCTGGGTTAGATCCCTGGGTCGGGAAGATATCCTGGAGAAGGAAATGGTAAGCCACTCCAGTCTTCTTGCCTGGAGAATCCCATGGACAGAGGAGCCTGGCGGGCTACAGTCCACGGGGTCGCACACGACTAAGCAACTCACACACACACACACACACACACGAAGTATCTTCAAAGTGGTCACACACTGTGATTCAAAAATTCAGTTTAACCTGAGGACATAATCATGATTTTGCACAAAGCTTTACACATATTCTTTAAGTTGTAATACTGAAAAAACAATACCAGATAAATGTCCAATAATAAAGTACATTGGGTAAATAAAATTTGCTACATTCATATGATAGAATACCATCAAACCATTTATATTCAAGTTTAAAAACAAGAAAACAGGGACATGATCATGGTATAATGTGGGGAAAAAAATTCACAAGTATTAGTGTACATTTGAGTTTAAAAATATATGCATATGTTTTATATGTATAGAACAGAGCCTGAAAGGAAATATCTCAAATTATTAACTCTAGATTTATGGAGGATTTTCATTTTCTTCTTTAATTTTCTCTACTTTCCAACTATTTCTAATATACAACTTGTATAATAAATACATATATTTTTTGCCAAAAACCACTGCAAAATATTAGAACAAAATTAACCATGATGTACAAGGTAATATGCAACATAAAACTGGTGAGTATCCATTAAACTGTTTCTGAATATGAAACCACATACTAAAATTGAGCTTTTTGATAATTTCACAATTTCAAACTTACAGATTCAATAAGTTCGAGAGTTTCTGCAAATTCTGGGATCGTCTGTAGAGAGGACAGCACAGCGTTTGCCTCCACGGCCAGGAACTTTGTAGGTGAGTTCTGCTGAGCAGACACAGTCTGATTTTCATCCACACTGTAAAACTCACTAGCATGCTCCTCAAGGCTATTTAGAGTATTAGACATGCTGTCATCCACGAGGAAACTACCAGGCCAGGTAGAAAAGCTTCCAGGTTGCTAAAAGTACAAAAGAAATTTGAATATTACTTGTCATTCCCAACCTAAGCAAAAATGTGGATTTTAAGTATGAGTTTTTCTAGGACAACATACTTTGCAACATTTCAGCTAAAAATATAGTAGCAAATATACCATTTTTCCTTAAAATTGACGCAAAATTTTTTTTCATTAAACCTCATGTTGACTATATTTCTTTTGTCTAACTCACATTTTTTTTTAAACCTATAAAGTCATGGTGAGATAAAACTAGTATGTACATAACTACAAAATAAGGTCCAAACTCCTAGAATCTGACTTTTCTCTACCTTTCAAACTTCATCTCTCAACACAAGCCTTCTTCCCAGGGAATACTGAATACCCAACTGTAGTACCTGCAGTTCCCGGTGAGTTTTGGTCTTTTACCCTAGAAAAAGGGAGCAATCTCTTTATCTAGAAGGCTCAACCTACTGATCAGGAAAAATTCCTATTCCTCATTCAACATACAGTTCAAATATTGGGAAGTACTCCATCCTATTATACACTATTAACTGTTCTGTTTATAATAATGTCCAGGTTCATCTCTTTTGCTCATATATACTCACCACCTGTCTTTCAAGACTAAGCTCAAATAGGAATTCTTCCAGGGAACCCTTCTGACTACCAAAATCTCAATCTTCTATGAACTCCCATAAAAAACTCTGTGACTAATTTTATCACACTGTTTCCCCACTAGTTTTCTAGTGTCTCATAATGAAAAACAAGAAGCGAGATCTTGAAGACTCATGGTTAAGAAACAATACAGCATCTGAGAACTGTTAAGAATGGCAGATTCTAAGAGCTTCCATCATTAGGAAAAAAAAGGCTTTTTTCCTTTGTCTTTTTCTTTTCTTTTGGTATCTATATTAGACAATGGATGTTCACTAAACTTAACAATATGTAAGTAAAATCATGATGCTGTACATATTAAACTTATACAGGGCTTCCCTAGTGGCTGAGATGGTAAAGCGTCTGTCTGCAATGCAGGAGACCCAGGTTCAATCTCTGGGTTGGGAAGAACCCCTGGAGGAGGAAATGGCAGCCCACTCCAGTACTCTTGCCTGGAAAATCCCATGGATCCGGAGCCTGGTAGGCTACTGTCCATGGGGTCGCAAAGAGTCGGACACAACTGAATGACTTCACTTTGTACTTTGTACATACATTAATTATATCTCAAAAAAAAAAAAATAGGGAAAAAACAAGAAGCAACAGGATGTAAAGTGTACAGCATGGTCCAAAGAACCCTCTGAGGTGATGAAAATGTTCTGTACCAGAGGCTGCTCAACATGGGAGCCACCAGCCACAAGAGCAACAACAATGTGGCTTAGTGCAACTGAGGAGCTGAATTTTTAAATTCTGAATTAAATGTGGCTGATAGCTGCCATAGTTTACACAACATTTTGCTCAGCCCATTGGAAGCACTCAATAAACATTATATTTTATAAACAAATACCTATTACTATTAAAATTAAAAATCACCAGAATGTAGTAGATATTTACAATAGCAAAATGTTAAGTCTCCAGTTAAGGTGAAAAAATAACTTTCCAACACTGTTTCAAAATAAGTTCCATCTATTTTAAAGATTCCTATAAATAAAAGAAATTAAAGCAATCTTATTTCACTAGCATAGACACCTTCTGAGTTTACAATCACTTTTTGGAGATAACTTTCAAACCATATACATTTCAAGTTAGTTTTCAGGCAGGAAAAGATTCAAAGAGGGAGCTTACTAGGCCCACTGGCAAAACCATAGATTTTTTGTAATCGCATACATCTGATTTTGAATGCCTAGCAATTAATTTGCAGAGTTAATACAAGGATTACCAGAAATACATCTAGCACATCTACAAGAGTGGAACAAAATGAATACTCGGAAAAATGGCAATCATTATTACCACATAATTGTCTACAATAAATAACTCTATATGAGTATAGAATCTGTTATCCTGGGTGCAGCAATTTCCCTCTAAAATCGCCAATCTCCTTATTCAACCAGATCTTTATGACAGTGGATTTTAGATAGCAAGTTTGAAAAAAAATAATTAGTAACTTTCTCCCTTTTTAATGCAAAATAGCAATTCTTTTAATTATATTTTCCTATTAAATTACAAAATTATACTATTATCAAAAATTTTAAATGTGCTTAAACCTAAATATATTATCTATAAATGTGGACTCTCTAATCATGTTTATTTGCAGTTTTTTTAATAAAACTGAAATTAACTTTAAGTATACTTCAAGTATCCCTATTTGCCCATGGTATTTGTAGTTTCAAAACAAAAATTACTTTTCCCATGGTATTTATCTCATCCACTACAATTAACAAATGTCATTTTTACTAATACTCTCTGAAATGATTTAAAGATATTACCAGTTACCTCATAATACAATTTCAAGCCCTGAGGTTATTCTATTTAGTAATTTTGTATTAGTTCCCAGTCACTCTAAATATATTGTCCCCTGACTCAGCCCCAGATCAAGAAAAACACTTTCCTAAATGTAAAAAATCCCAGGGTATTAAACTTTCAAAATTGTCATTTAAATACAATTTTTTTTCTTCCTAGCTAAGCCTGTTTAACTTAGCTAGAATGATTATCATTTATCCTGATTTAATACTCATAGTTGTTTTCACCAACCAAATCTCAGACAATACTTTTCATACCTGATAACCAAAACCCACTTCCATTGAAAGATTTCTTTAGACAGCACAAAACCTAAATGTTCCCTTTTCCTATGTTTAAAACATTATTACTTTTCTCAATTTACTGAATTTGTGTTCTAATACAATAAACAAGAAAACATTTTCAAAGGGAGAATAAAAATAATTTTGAAGCACAGAAATCTCTCCACATATCTAATTAAATTCCTTAAGTTTTTTTTTTCTATTAAGGCCATCATCACATGGAATGTCTAATAGAAAACAAAGCCTAGATAGTATACATGCTGTTCTTTTGAAATATCCCACCCCCACATTCTCCCACAAAGTTCAAAAGTCTGTTCTGTATTTCTGTGTCTCTTTTTCTGTTTTGCATATAGGGTTATCGTTATCACCTTTCTAAATTCCATATATATGTGTTAGTAGGCTGTAATGTTCTTTATCTTTCTGGCTTACTTCACTCTGTATAATGTACTATCTATGGTGAAACAGATCACCAGCCCAGGTGGGATGCATGAGACAAGTGCTCCGGCCTGGTGCACTGGGAAGACCCAGAGGAATCGGGTGGAGAGGGAGGTGGGAGGGGGGATCGGGATTGGGAATACATGTAAATCCATGGCTGATTCATATCAATGTATGACAAAACCCACTGGGAAAAAAAAATAATAATAATAAAAATTAAAAAAAAATAAATAAATAAAATTAAAAAAAATAAATAAATAAAAAAAGAAAACAAAGCCTAATCTAATCCACACATTTTCACAAATATACATATAGAAGATTATACCTTAAGTTTGTTTTATATTATTCAAGAAGCATCTTAATACAAAACACTGTAAAGTATGTTCCAAGAGATGCATATCAAAAACAGGCAACTTCAAAGTTGCAAACTAGAAAAACTATTTTCAGTCCATATTAAAATCTGAAATCACAATGAAGATGCTTTCCACTTGCTGGCATACAAAAGTCAGTGCTGATTAAAACTATAAAAGCATATAAAGCACATAAAAGATTCCAACAATAAAATCTAAACACGTTAGATTGTTTCTTACTGATGGAACTCGTTTTCTTCTAACTTCATTCTCAGCCGACATAAGAAGCAACTCAAGTTCCTTTATTTTTTTTTCCTTATCAGGATCTTCATCTACAAAGGGTTGCTAAAATAAGTTAAACAAAAGAGAAAAAACAGGTTATTTACAAAATTGCTTTTTTATTATTATTAATGTTCTAAGTTTTATTTTCTTCTATGCAACATAAAGTCTATTCTCTCTAATAAAGCTTAATACTACAAAATCCCAAATACTCAGTATCACAATTCTTCTGGGACCTAAAGAGGTGCTGGTAAATACTTTCAATTTAACAGAAAAGACTTGGGAAATTTAAATGCATGAAAAAACTTATACTGTATCATCTAATCAATTTAAAAACTTATGTGTGGAGTTTGTTTTAAATTATTGAATCTGAATACATACATTCTATCCAGTTTAGCAAAAATATGTTCATTCATAACTTGAATGTTCTAAGTTAGAAGAATGAAAGAACCACCTCACTGGTGTTGTGAACTACTTTACATTGGTACAGTTTATATTTCTCAAACACACTTACAAACTTTCTCCTTTAATGTTATAATACTCAAAATAAGTAGATCAGATAGTATTGCTTTTGCCGAAATTTTATAGATGAGCAAATAGGCACTATTAGAATTTGAAAATGTTTGAGTGTTTCCTTTGGGGTTTTGCTTTTTAATAAATAAAAAGTTACCTGAATAAAGGCAGAAGAAGCCTGAACATGTTCTACACAATTGCCTTCAGGTGATACATACTGATAGCCTGGGATCTAAAAAAGTAATTTAAAATTAATATCATTAATATCATACATATAACACTATAAATTTTTAAAAATCTGAGGCAAAGCACAAAAACTGAATAAAATATCAACATGGAAAAGTCAGTATCTGTTAACTTTGGGTATTTTACACATATAATAATTTCTTAATAGCTACATCTTATTCTTAAAATCTATTGACTATAAGGCACAACTCTTAGCAAAGACCTATTTTCCCCTAAATGAAATATGAGAATTACTTGGGCTAGATTCACCCAATCAGTCTACTTATTATCTACAATATCTACCAAGTGTTTTTTAAAATCTGCTATTAAAAGATTGCTCTATCTCCTGGAGAAGACAAACTAATCGTGTTTCTATCGTTCAAAGGAATGAACTGATTGGTCCATATGAAGCACTTACGCAGCTGGAGACTAAAGCAAGTCTTCAATATTCACATCTCCTACTCCTACCATCACCCCCCGCCCCATGCCAATCTCTGTATAGACAGATATGAAAACAGAGGCTGCTTCTATTATTTGTCTCAGAAAAACAATCAGAATCATTCATGTATTTTCAATACTTTGACAATAGACAAAGAATTATTCTCTTTTCTAAAGAATCTGTAATAAAATTTTTGAAGTTGCATGCAAATTTAGCATGCAGTGGTAGGGATAAATTTGAGAAGAACCTCATTAAGATTTTTTAAAACCTTAAAATCTAGTAAATATAAATAGGAAATTGTCTATCTTCCATAATGGCCTATGTAAATCACTAATGCAGAAGCATTATGTATAACTTCTAACATAGAACTTAATTTTTACATTTGATTAATATCAGTTATTGCTCAATTTCCAATGAATTACAAACATTTTTCTCAAACTTTTCATTTCAACCTGTGACAGTACTTCATACCAATCATTTTTTTCTTTCAAGTCAAAATTAGAATTAGCTTTTCAAATGACTTGAACTATGAATACACAAATCTTTCAAGAATCATTAAAAGGTAAATAATTCTTAAAGTATAAGAAATACTCTCACTTTCCAATATATTCTGATTGAGAGTATTAAACACTCAATTGGCCCCAAATAATTTAAGAAATTATCCTATGAGCTAAAAGAAATAAATTTAAAGATAACCTTTAAGGCAGAAGCAGAATGTTTCAGTTTATGCTGCTGAAATCTAGGACTCTAAAGAAAAATGTAAAGAAACAAACAAGAGAAATCTTAAGGTACTAAGTATCAGCAGATAACTGTACTGTCTTTGCAAGTTTTCCTATTTGTAAATTAAGATGTCAGGACCTTTTTAAAGAGGTTCTTTGGAAATTATGTCTAAAAAAAATAATGTCCATTTAGTGGTATAAAATTAAATCTGAGGTATACTAAGCACAGATTGTTAACCACAAGCGAAACTTTATCTTGCAGTAGATACTTTCAAGCCCTGACTTAATCTTTACATTCTATGTGACAAAAATTAAGAACTGCTCAACATGAAAAATGGCACAACAGACAAGTTGACAGGGAAAAGGTAAAACAAAACTCATGAAAACGCCTAATTTCTTGCAGGTAGGAAAATGCTTTGAAAGGAAAACAGAGCCTGCCCTATGATGAATGTGGGTAATCTGCAATGAACCTGTCTGAACAAAGGCTGAATTCACTCACTCAGCTAAGTGATAAGGGAACAGCAAAGTTGAATGCCAAAGAACCAATTATTTACCACACACCCCTAAATGATGGCTTGAAATATTTTTGACTGTTTTCTCCTTCAAACCATTATTTATATACACTCACTTAGAGGCAAGCTATACTACAATAACGCAAAAAAAATTTTTTAAAGAAAACTATAATCAATATTAAAGCACAACTGATCATTAGCTTTGAATCATGAAGATTCAGAGAATGACAGTTAGGAAATATACATACTAAGTTTTGTAACTGGATACTGTAAAAATAATATATAAAAGGAAATATTTTAATGAATTTGTTCCCAAAATACTTATCAATCAAAACAAGCAGAGATAAACTTCCACTAATGGAGAAGGAAATGGCAACCCACTCCAGTATTCCTGTCTGGAGAATCCCATGGACAGAGGAGTCTGGCGGGCTATAGCCCAGGGGGTTTCAAAGAGTCAGACATGACAGCGACTAAACAACAACAACGGTTAGACAGCTAGTAATGGCATTTTTTTTTCATTTTGGAGATTTAAATGTCTATTTCTCTTAATATATGTTGTTTTTATCCTACTAAGAAACTAAATACCTTCCCATACAGCAACTAAAGAAGATTTTTTAAACAAAAAAAGAATTAAAAATATGTGCCTGAACAGGTATGTAAAACTGATTCTGGGTTTGCAAATGGTCCATAGTTGCACAAGGTTTGTGTTGAAGTTTAGATGAAGATCGTTCTGATTTTATTCCATCTTGTAAGTAGCCTTCCTGCTCCACTTTTCTTCGCATAGTAGAATTCCAATGATTTTTGATAGAATTATCAGTCCTAAGAAATTAAAGTGTATATTTAAAAAAGAAAAAGAGGACTCCATAAATTTTTAACACCATATAAAGTATACAAAGTACTTAAATTTTTACAACTGGTAAAATTAGATACTTTTTTTAATTAAAAAAATATACTGTATGTCTGTATGTCAGATATACTTCTAAACACTGGAGATAAGGCAATAAGATAAAGTCCCAGTTCTCGTGGCGCTTACATCTTCAGAGGAAGCATGGCAGCAGGGAAGGAGGGAAGAAGAGAAAAACAAAAAAATAAATAAGAAAAACAGTGCAATGCAGATCATTTAAAGTAATAAGAGAAAGTGAATACATTAATTTTGATTTTGAGCAATTTTGAGGGGACAGTGAAGCTAAAATCTGAAGGACAAGAATGAACTAGTAATACAAGAACAGAAAAAAAAAAAAAAAAAGAACATTCCAGATAAAGAGCATAACAAGGGCAAAAGCCTTGAAGCCAAAATCAAATATGGTCATAAAAAGACAGAATCCCAGTATTTATCTTCACTTCTTATCACCAAAACACCTATGGAAGAAAAAGTTCATTGGCTCCCCTTTTACCTAAGTCCCCCTTGTAAAAATGGAAGACTTCAACCTACAGCTACTTATAGTATACATTTTTAAAAATACACATTTACTGAGAACCTACTTTATGCTAGGCACTAAGCTACATTCTCTGGACAGTAAAAAGATGTATCAAAGACTGAATACATCAGAAGTTCCTAAACCAGGTTCAATAACTTGGATAAAAAAACTTAACACTAAGCTTTAATTTCTCTATCTATAAGACAAATACAGCAATGTTGCTCTGCATTATTTCACAAGTATATGAAGATTACTTAAGAATATATAGAATATAGTGCTCTATCTCCAAGTTTCATCAGGAAAAGAGCTCAACTTTAGCTGACCTGGTTCCAAGTTGTAAAACTACCTTCTAACAAAAAGATACGAGAAGTTTGTTTTTCCTTTACATAAAGTCAGTAACTGACAACAGATGGGCACTCCAATTGCTAGGTAAATATAGGATGAACTACATGAAATAAAATGGTGCTGTCAAGTTTTCTGACTTAGGACTAAACATTATCTTGAGAACCTACATGTAATGGATCATATCTGCTTGGTCATGTGGGTGAAAGGTGAGATTTCTCTCTTTTTTTTTTTTTCCAGTCTCTTATCAGATTGCCTATGATGGGCATCACATTCTGAGTTAAAGCTTATTCAACAATAAAAGTGTTTTATTTCTCTAAAAAAAAAGGATGCATGTAAATGCATTTAATTAACTACTATGTACTATACAGAGACTACAACAATAAAAAAACAAGTGCACACCTTCTGAGTGAGGAATGGATTTTCCCAAATTTGCTGGTCTACTGTACTACCAATGGCTAGGAAACATCTGAACCAATGTAATGTATAGTGTATATGTAGCCCATCACTGCTCCTGATGGAAACTCCATATTTTAGCCACATGGCTATATATATACTACTCAGGATCTAAAGCATTAATTAAGAACTAAATTTTCTCTAATGTACTTTCAGAGCAATTTATTTCAGCCAGTGTATTTGTTATTCTCTGGTCTTATGCAAAGAATCCAATATGAAAGAAATCTCTTCAACTTAGATTCCATTACAGCTTAGTCTGTACCAAGACTGCTTGATTGGCACTGATATGTAACCATAATTTGGGGGCGTGCATTAAATGTTTACATAATCTAAAGGTCTATCATTTTGTTGCACAAATTACCGCTATAAAATATTTTGTTAAAAAAATAATTACATCCCTTTCCACAAAATGTACTACAAATATTGCAAAGGGCTGCTTGTACTCTGCAGTCTAAATTTTAATTATAAATAAAAGTCATGGGGTACCTATAAATATATTTAATAGTAACCATAATAAAGATCAAGTTTAAAGTACAGGAAAATATATATTCATTAGTATAAGTACCTTCCAGGAAGTAGTTTGGCAATTTCTGCCCAACGATTTCCCAACCGCTTATGTGCTTCATAGATAATCCTGTCCTCCTCTTCTGTCCAGGACGACTTCTTTACCTCAGGATTCAGATGATTATGCCATCTTTCTCTACACTGTTTGCCTATTCTTCCTTTTAAATGTTTTGCAATTAAAGACCATCTTTTTGGCCCATATTTCTGAACTAATTCAATAACCTAAGAAATAGAAAAATAAAGTTTAAAAAGTATGATTTTTTTAAAAATAAATAAATCATGTGGGTATACTGTATAGTACAGTGGCTATAGTTAGTAATACTGTATTGCATATTTGAAAGCTGCTAAGAGAGTAGATCTGAAAAGTTCTCACCACAAGAAAAAAATATGAGTAACTATGTACAGGGATAGATATTTACGAGATTTGCAGTGGTCTAGAAAACTCAGCAGTGGTCATAGGACTGGAAAAGGTCAGTTAACATTCAATCCCAAAGAAACAAAATACCAAAGAATGTTCAAACTACCGCACAATTGCACTCATCTCACAATGCTAACAAAGTAATGCTCAAAATTCTCCAAGCCAGGCTTCAACAGTAGGTGAACCATGAACTTCCAGATGTTCAAGCTGGATTTAGAAAAGGCAGAGGAACTAGAGATGAAACTGCCAATATTTGTTGGATCATCGAAAAAGCAAGAGAGTTCCAGAAAAACATCTACTTTTGCTTTACTGACTACACCAAAGCCTTTGACTGTGTGGAACACAACAAACTGTGGGAAATTCTTAAAGAGGTGGGAATATCAGACCACCTGACCTGCCTCCTGAGAAATCTGCATGCAGGTCAAGAAGCAACAGTTAGAACTAGACATGGAACAACAGACTGGTTCCAAATGGGGAAAGGAGCATGTCAAGGCTGTATACTGTCACCCTGCTTATTTAACTTATATGCAGAGTACATCATGAGAAATGCTGGGCTGGTTGAAGCACAAGATGGAATCAAGATTGCTGGGAGAAACATCAATAACCTCAGACAAGCAGATGACACCACCCTTGTGGCAGAAAATGAAGAGGAACTAAAGAGCCTCTTGATGAAAGTGAAAGAGGAGAGCAAAGAATCTGGCTTAAAACTCAACATTCAGAAAACTAAGATCATAGTATCTAGCCCCATCACTTTACGGCAAATAGATGGGGAAACAATGGAAGCAGTGACAGACTTTATCTTTGGGGCTCCAAAATCACTGCAGGCTGTGACTGCAGCCATGAAATTAAAAGACGCTTGCTCCTTGGAAGAAAAGCTATGACCAACCTAGACAGCATATTAAAAAGCAAAGACATTACTTTACCAAAAAAGGTCTGTCTAATCAAAGCTATGGTTTTTCCAATAGTCATGTATGGATGTGAGAGTTGGACTATAAAGCTGGGCACCAAAGAATTGATGCTTTGAACTGTGTGGTGTTGGAGAAAACTCTTGAGAGTCCCTTGGACTGTAAGGAGATCCAACCAGTCCATCCTAAAGGAAATCAACCCTGAATATTCATTAGAAGGACTGATGCTAAAGCTGAAACTCCAATACTTTGGCCACCTGATACAAAGAACCAACTCACTGGAAAAGACCCTGATGCTGGGAAAGACTGAAGGCGGGAAGAGAATGGAATGAAAGAGGATGAGATGGTTGGATGGCATCATCGAGGCGATGGACATGAGTTTGAGTATGCTCCGGGAGTTGGTGATGGACAGGGAAGCCTGGTGTGCTGCAGTCCACAGGGTCTCAAAAAGTCGGACACAGCTGAGCGACTGAACCTACTGTCATAATATATATATATTATGTTGCACATCTGAAACTAATATATAAGTGAAAGTGAAGTCACTCAGTCATGTCCCACTCTTTGCAACCCCGTGGACTCTAGCCTGCCAGGCTCCTCCATCTGTGGGATTTTCCAGGCAAGAATACTGGAGTGGGTTGCCATTTCCTTCTCCAGAAACTAATACAAAATTATATCCCAATTTTTATTTATCTATTTTTTTAGGCCACCACCTATGGCATGTAGGATCTTAGCTACCCAACCAGGGATCAAACCAGTGCCCTGCACATTGGGAGTGTGGAGTCTCAACCACTGGATTGCCAGGGAAGTCCCATATATCTCAATTTTTAAAAAGCACTACCTTGATAGAATCTTAAAACATAATTCAAGAATGCTATTTTTAATGCATTAAATCCAAACCACAAGTATAATTTAAAAAAACAATTTTACTAAAAATATTCCTTCAGCATTTGCCAAGTTCAAAAACTGATCCCAAACTTATCTAAATATAAGATATCAAAGTGACCCATAAGTTAAATTGTTTCATACAAAATTAATGTGAAATAACAGTAAAATGTTGAGACTTAAAGATTTTCTACTCTTACATTTTTTTTAATGCTTTAGCTGAAAGCCAAATAAATCATTTTGGAAACAGGAAGGATTTATAGTTACTGTCTATTCATTACTTTCTTTCTCAAACTGAAAGGATACAAATCACACATTTTAAAACTTACCATTGGCCACCAAGTAAATCCTATCAGTTCTGAGCCTAGTGAATTTTTTTTTTTTGAGTGGCAGTAAAAATGCTCTAATTTCCCAACTACATTAATAACATGATGCCATAAAGAGCACGAACTAAAGGGTAATTCTCAGAAGAGGACAGTAACTCTCCCATTCTTCTCACACTTTCATAACACAAAGAATTACCTTGGTTTTGAATCCTCCAGCTCTCTGGGAAAACGATGATAAGATATCTGTCTTATATGGGAGCCCATTTTAGGTTAAGAGGGAAAGTTAAAGAATAACTTCCTTTACCTCAAGTTTTCATATGAAATAAGAATAAAATTAAATTCTGTTTTTAAAATGCTAACCGAATTTTCAGTAAGAAACTATGCCCTAAATGTCACTAACCTAAGTTCTAAAAAGGTGACTAAGCTGACAATATTTTTTATTCTACAAACCAAACTTTCAGACAGCAAAAGCTGTATTATATTACACTTGGTTTGACTCAATTATGAAAAAACTACATCTCAAAATACTCAATTTTCAATTCTAGTGCAAGCAGTACTCAGAGAACAAATCCACGTGGTTTAAACATATATTTATGTGACCAAAAAAACAATGTATTAGTAAGAAAAAAAGCAAGTCCACCTACACAGTGAAAATAAAGAATATGAACATGTTACCCTCTGATCTTCTTCTTTAGTCCAGGGACCCTTTATCAATTCTGGATTTAAAACTTTCTGCCACCGATGCTGGCATTGAAAATCAGAGCGATTCTGAAAGAATTTAGATGATTTTGTTAATGAACAATTGTCTTCCAAACTTTCACAACCTTAAGAACGTTTCCAGTAATAATACATTCAATAGCATTCTCTAAAAATGCAGTATTTATTTTATATATCTGTATCCCAATTCATTTTTAATTAAGGTTATCAGCACTGCTTAGCGTATAAATAAAAATTATATATTTAAATTTTTTATCTCTATACCCTGCCTGATAACACAGCAAAAAAAGCAAAACACACAGATACTAACATAAAGAAATGTACTGATGAATAAAAGGGAGTAAACAGACAATTAAACAATGCAGACGTACAAACTCAAACAGCATAGCAGCCTGGATTCATAGAGTATAGCAGTACCTAACTCTACACAATTAAAAAAAAACCCAAAAGGCATTACTAGACTACTGCACGGTATTTAAAGGATGTTTATAAATGATAACTCCAAGTTATCAAGAAAAAACTAAATATATCCAGATTGATATACATTATATATCAGTTAAATATTTAAGCAATGAAGTTCAAAAGGAAAATGAAATTTACCAGGGTAAAGCCTCATGTAGAAGCATCTCAAACTCGAAAAATGATTAATAAGTATAGACTTATTTTTAGTCAATTCATGACCTAGTAAGTCCTGTGTATTACAAGGATAATACTAATAACACAACTTTTCCTTTAGTGATTTGGTTTCTAAAGATATTAGTTCATATACAGGATTACAGATAATTTAGAAGGACACAAATACAAATACTGTATTTAACCACAGCTCTCTCCTGGTGCCTAGTGGACCTGTTTTTATTCATACTGAGCGTCTTCATGTATAGCTTCGGTACATCAATGCTGATCCACTTTAAGGTTAGCATTTTCTCAAAATAATCAGGTTGTTCTTGGATGTCCTTGTAGCACTTCTCTGTTGACTACATTTGCTGTCATACCACTGAAGTTAAACTGATAAAGCTAATGTAAGCAGCTTTTCTAATTTAGATTCTATTTATTGAACATGTGCTAAATATAAGGCACTGTGCCAAACATCCTCTACGTTACTTCTAATGCTCACAGCAACATAGCTTCTTCTGGTTTTATTAGTTATCAAACTATTTCAATAGATTTAACTTCTCTCAAAATGTTTTAACATTGATTAGCAAATATTTATAAAGCCCTATCCAAACTTGGTATTGTTTTTGCTTTAGGTCAGTCATCTTTTTAGGTCTGTCCTCTCTTTACGTCAGTCATCTTTTTAGATCCCCGAATAAACTAATTACTAAAAAAAAAACCAGACTTTTTCTAAGTTTCCAACTGTAGGAAGAGCGGAACAAAACAGTTGTTTTTAGGACGGGAACCTAAATCTAAAATAACGTATACACGCTTCTGAAAAACAGCAAATGTAACCCCATGGCCTAAATCATTTGTGTTGGCAGTATAAGATAGTGTTTCACTTACTTGAAGATGACTAGCAATTAGAGTCCAATCATCAGTTCCATGTTGTTCAACCAACTTCTTTAACTTGTCATCCTATTAAAACAGGTTTATGAAAATGAAAAAGCTTTCCCTCACCCTATTCCCCTATTTCTGAATATACTGTCCAATTCTTTCATGTCATATCTGGTGGCCATTTTTAGAAGCACTGAAGCCATTATCACACATGTTCTCCCATTTACTGAACTGATTCTGTCAGTCTCAACATCAACCCGCTCTTCATGTATGGTTGAAAAAGAAAAATGTGCATGTTAGTTGAAGGATAACTTTTCTCATGTTGTGTTTTTAAGTATCTTTAATAAATATCTTATTACTCAACAAATACAAGTATGGAATTAGTACACCTTATTACACATAATCACCTCGTCTCTTGTCCATTTTACTCTGTTCCAGAGTTTCTTCAACCCTTTTTGTTGTGGTACTTCATAATCATGATCAGCATACTGAAGGTCATCATCCTCATCCTCACTGAAAACAACACAATTTGAAATCAAGAATTTTATTTAAATATGTGAATTCAATCACCGGATCTGAACACATAGTTACAACTAAATAAGTCACTCAGATTAGCAGACTAGCAGACATATGTCCAATGAGATTATTCAAAGTTAAAAATATTAACAGCCACATAATGGACAGGAGCTTTAGTGCTTACTGATACTACAGGAATGAAGCTAGATATGTCAGCAAGGGCCAAGTGATAACCTTTATGCTAAGGAGTTTGGCCTTTATTCTTAATCTGATCTTTACCCTACAGAGTTAAAGGAATTTAAGTAAAGGAGTAAAAGGCAAATATCTTGTGTTTCAGAAAAAAAACACTGGCAGGAATGTGGAGAGATGGAGGAAGATCTTTCACAAGATGGAAGTAATCTTTCACAAGAATCCAAGTAAGAAATTATTAGGACCTGGCAATGATAATGGTAAAATACAATACACAGTCAGTTAAAAGACATAATGTAAGAAATGAGCCATTTACAACACCAACGACAAAAAAGTTAAAATATGTAGAAATAATTTGAATATACAAGATCAAAATATAGTAAACTACAAAACACTATCAGGAGACACAGAAGAACAAATGAAAAAACAATCAGACCACATTCTTGGGCATGAAAACAATATTACAGATGTCCATTCTCTGTAAATTAATTCATAAATTTAAATTAAACGAATAAAAATACCAATAGATTTTCAGAGGAACTTAGACAAGCTGATTCTATAGTTCATATAGAAAAACAAATAAGCAGTAATACCCAGAAAAACTCTAAAAAGAGAGAGAGAGAGAATTAGCACTACCAAATACCAGAAAATACTGCAGGGAAACAATAATACTCAAATCAATGGAACAGAATAGAATATTCAGAAAAAAAACTCACATGGGAATTTCATCAATTATAATATCAATCAGTGTGGTAAAGATGGGACTTTTCAACAAAGGGTAAGACAGTGGGTAGTTATTTTAAAAAAATAAAGCTAAAGTCCTACTTTAAAATAAAAGAATTCAAAAAAAAAAGAAATAAAAGGATTCAGATGAAGCAAATATTCTACACTTTTAAAAATGAAAGCATAACAGTACCTATTACGGTGAAAGTGAAAGTGTTAACTGCTCAGTCCTGTCCAACTCTTTGCAACCCAATGGATTGTAGCCTGGCAGGCCGCTTTGTCCATGAATTCTCCAGGCAAGAATACTGGAGTGGGTTGCCATTTCCTTCCCCAGGGGATCTTTCTGATCCAGGGATCAAACCCGGGTCTCCTGCATTGCAGGCAGAATCTTTACCATTGGAACTACCAGGGAAGCCCTATTAATATCCTTGAGTAGAAGAGATCTAAATGGACAAAAATCAAGAAACCATAAAAGAATAAGTCAACTAAAGTCATGACAGTAGCAACAGAAAGACACACATAAAACTGAAAAAAAAGTAGAAACAAAAGGATTTTGTTCAACTCATGAATATGAGAGACATGGAAAGAAGATTTAAGGACAACTCCAAAATTTCTGGCTTTGGGAACAGAGCTATCTGCTGAGATAAGGAATAGAAGGAGAGAAAGAACTTTGGGAATGAGGAGAGTAAGTAGCCTGGACTGATTTCAAGCTACCTGAGAAATACACAGGTGGATACTAGATATAACTACAAAGCATTGTCCAGTAGAAACATAATGCAAGCCACCTAAGTAATTTATTAGCAACCACAGTTTAAAAAAACAGGTGAAATTAATTTTAATAATAAATAATATTTAACCCAATCTATTTTTAAGTGATCGATTCAACATGTAATCAACATAATCACAAATGTTTTACATTCTTTTCTTCTTACTTAAGTCTTTGAAATCTGGCTTGGCATCGTCCAGGAGAAAAGAGAGCCAAAGGCAAAAGAGAAAAATAACAAGAAGATGAAGCTGATAGAAACAGCCCGGGAGCAACAAAGTAAATTCCTAGCTGCAGACACAGCTAACCAGAAAAATAAAAATAAAATTTTTTAGAGGTAATAAAAAGTACACAGCAATTCAGACTAGTCATACATGAAGAGCTCAACAGCCACATGTGACCAGTGGCTCTCCTATTGGGCAGAGCAGATCTTGAAGACAACTGGGCATGTGGATCTTCTGCTCATCTCTAGGTCTAGGGGAGACTTAGTTTTGGCAATCACTAGCACACAGACAAAAGTTAAAGCCACGAGAGCACAAAACCCTAGAAAAGAGAGCAGGTCTTAACGATAAACTGAATTAGAGAATCCTGAGTAGTCAGTGGACTGAATCAAGATATGAACATCTGAAAATAACGAGCTAATATTTATTTAACCTTTCTGAGTAACAGACATTGTGGAAAATGAAGGCCTAGATTTAATACATATTGTTTACAGAGCCTTTGCAGGAACTTCTAATTTCCTTGATTCGTCAATTCCATCTGACCAAAAATTATCTGACGACACCAAAATCCCCCACCCATCTATCTATGACACCTAACTGCTTCTCTAGTTCAATGCACTTCAGTATTCCAACGCTTTCTCCCCTAAAGCCAATGTCTATTTAATAATCTGCCAGTCCTTCATTTCCAATATATGATTGTTTTGATAAACTATGCTGAAAATAAAAGCACAGGTTTAATTAAAGAAATACCTGTTATTTGCAGCCATCTTCAGCTATCAGAAATATCACCTGATTAACTATGATTAAATTGCTAAGTTGGAGACGGTTCAGGATGCAATGACATCATAAATTTCTAAGGCAGCTATTAAACCTGATAAAACGCCACACCAAAGTTTACTGTCCACTACATGCACTCATGGCATCTATGCTTCCCAACCAAACAACTCAGGAGTGCAAAGACCATGTCTAATACGTTCACCTCTCTGCACCAAGCCCAGGACTTGACCATTCAAATGTGTGTATAATTACTGAACAATCTTACTTACTCTTTCACCTCCTCCAACTATTCTGTATTCCAAAATTACCTCACTCTTTCCCAACCTAATCAAAACTTCCACCTCCCTCAATATAGATGATCTCAAATTGATATGAGAAAAAAAAAAAAAAACAACTTTTTTGTTAAACAAATTAAAATACCTCCAAGAGGAGGTGAAAAATACTCCCATAAAAAGAACTTTCAAAATCCAAATGCACCGCCAAGTGGTAGAATTTTAAGAAGCATAAACCTGCTGAAACAAATGTAAAGAAAATATTCAGTACAGAAGGTGTTCTTTGAGGTATCTACCAATACAGCCTAACCTTTCCTACAACTGTTCCCCGCAACATTAACACTTCCAGCCTTCTCAAACAGCCGTCAGTTATGGTTTTTACAGGTCACCTCTTTTATTCCCTTTTCTCACACCCCGACAGCTTCCCCAACAGCATATTTTAAAATTATGCTTTAAAAATTAGGTTATTTGAAAATAACTTTAAATTTGGGGACTCGTTCATATAAACTTTGATTATTCACAGAAATACCTACATTAATCTGTACAAAATTCACCATAAGTTTCTTATCAAAACATTTTAAAGATAATGTGTCCAGAAATGTTGTTTTGGTCAAAAGACTAGTTTCCAAGGAATGATCTTCCTGAAAACGTGTTCATTTTAACTTTAAAAATCTGCCTTATTTTTTAACCACATACTTGATTTGTGAGAAATTTCTATTTCTACAAGAGGTTTCATTATCTGTTTTGCAAGAGCATGGCCATCATGTTCAGGAAGCTGGGTTTTTTGAGTGGTTGAGTGTGAGGGAGGATTAAAGCAGAATTCTTAGAATCCATCTCTCTACCACTGGGACTTTCCTAGAATCTATCTACCTAACTACTTCTTGGTGCGAGCATTAAGTTATTTCTGTATTATTTATGTAATTGTTAAAAGGATGATAAAACTTTCAAGTAAGCGTGACAGAAAAGATCCTAGAAAATTATCACTAGCTACTCCTTGGAAGGAAAGTTATAGCCAACCTAGACAGCATATTAAAAAGCAGAGACATCACTGTGTCAACAAAGGTTCTTCTAGTCAAGGCTATGGTTTTTCCAGTGGTCACATACGGATGTGAGAGTTGGACTATAAAGAAAGCTGAGCGCCAAAGAATTGATGCTTTTGAACTGTGGTGCTGGAGAAGACTCTTGAGAGTCCCTCGGACTGCAAGGAGATCCAACCAGTCCATCCTAAAGGAGATCAGTCCTGGGTGTTCACTGGAAGGACTGATGTTGAAGCTGAAACTCCAATACTTTGGCCACCTAATGCAAAGAGCTGACTCATCTGAAAAGACCCTGATGCTGGGAAAGATTGAGGGCAGGAGGCGAAGGGGATGACAGAGGGTGAGATGGTTGGATGGCATCACCGACACAATGGACATGGGTTTTGGTGGACTCTGGGAGTTGGTGATGGACAGGGAGGCCTGGCATGCTGCGGTTCACGGGGTCACAAAGAGTCAGACACAACTGAGCGACTGAACTGAACAACATAAAGATGCCTAAGGATGCCTACGCTTTGCAAAGAAAAATGGGAAGGGATAAAACCAACGAATAACCTCACCAATGTTCTACTTTTACCACTTAACAGTGAAAAAGTTTCATTGCTTAGTAATTGTTGAAGTGAAGTGAAGTCAAAGTCACTCAGTCGTGTCCGACTCTTTGCAACACCATGGACTATACAGTCCCTGGAATTCTCCAGGCCAGAATACTGGGATGGGTAGCCCTTCCCTTCTCCAGGGGATCTTCCCAACCCAGGTTCATTTCAGGTGGACTCTTTACCAACTGAGCCTATCAGGGAAGCCTTAATAATGGTTAGACACCATCAAAACATTAGACACCACCAAAACAAATCATATTTCATTTGCTTTATTTGCCTTATTTTTCTGCTTTTTATTTCATTTTTTAGTATTTCTGTATTGTAGCAATCAATGCTGGCAATATCTAATAGCTAAATAAAGTTAACTTTCTACTATCTATCTATAAATAGATAAACAATTTCTAGCCTAGAGTGACTAATCTAGAAGACAGTAAAAATAGGTGAAATTATTTCTCCAGTCACAAGGCAAAAATAGAAGAGGAATTTGGTCTCTGAATCTCTCTCCAAGAATTGGTTTCCAGAATCATTCTGCCAGTTTTATTTCTTAAGTCAAAGAAAATATTTATTCTGTAACTGTCTAATATATAACCTAAGTACTATGTTCAAAAACTTTTGCAGATTATGAACAAAGTGATTAGGGTAACTATGAAACAACAAAAGGAAGCACAGACACACACATACACACACACAAATATTATGACTCAATAGACCAGGAAAATTGTTTAAAAGTAATTCTACACTGGAGTTAAGCTAATAGGATGTGATACTCAGAACTTTCCCTGTGAAATAATACAAAAACTATTCACACTTGGCAATATCAAGATAAAACATTCAAGAGAAGTTCAATTTTAAAGGACATCAATAATTCCACCTGAAAAGATTACAATGAGGTGTGCCAAAGAATTTGAAATTGTTTAAAATTTATTTTATTTGAATAGAAACTACAGATTTGAAATTAGAGAATTATCAGTAGTTCTATAAAATTTGTTCTAGCAAAACCACTTCAACTTGACAGTATTTTAAATTAAACTGCATCAAGCCTAAATATTTTTATTATAATCAAAAAATACATCTTTATTATACTGTCTTGACAGGATAACTGTGCATTTGCATTTTTTTAAGTTCAATCAAATTCAAGGCATGAAAATTTACCAGCTTGATTTAATAAAGTGAAATCAGGCCACCCAGTGGTTAACATGATGTACTGCATACATGAATACCTTACTTTCAAATCTGGACTGCAACCTAGTAAGACAAATTGGACTTCATCTGACCTGAATAGCAATAATGAAATACATACTGAAGAGAGATCTACCTAGAGATCCGTAAACAAAAACAATGTGAGAACACTTCTATTTTATTCCATTAGTATGTGTATATTTTTAAATGAGGAAAGGTGATTACAAAGAGTTCAAAATAGGAAATATATTAAAAGACTTATAGACCACAAAATCCACACTTTTTATATTAAGAGACAAAAAACTGGGATATAGAGTTTACTTGCTTTCTCCAAATAATACTGCTAATTACAAAGTTGATTAAACATATCAGTTCTCATATTCCAGTATTCTTTCACCCATGACACCCATCTCACTAGAAGCAACACAGTAAAATTGCTTCCTATGCACACACATAACCCATGGAAAAACATATTCTAATTCAAGAGTTGGCTTTTGTCTTTCCAGTTTAATGTAGTTGCCAGTCATCTCAACGGTAAATACCTGAATCTGTTACTACATAAATGCATCTTCTAGCTTCTAAATGACATTTTTTAAAGCTAATTTTTAAGAGTGGAACTGGCTTTTAAAATCTAAAATTACTTATGTAATACATAAGTATGGTTAAATATCAAGTACACATTAATAACATATATACCAATTTTAGTACTGCCTGTAAATTATGTCATTAAAATGGGACATAAATTAGGTCCCCCAATGGGACCTAAAACTATTTAAAGTCACAACACTAAATAAACTTTTTCCTCTATGTAAATCCAGAGATACTACAGCTATCTTAAACAATGATCAAAAGAGCTAATATCCTCAGCTGTTTCTCCCTGAGGTAACAGTTTACTTTTTTTTTTTCAGATCATACAGGAAGGGTTATTACAGGATTTATGCCTGTAGTCTTATGCAAAACTTTTATACAGCAAAGTATAGAGTTTTCAGTCAAACAGTTCAATGGTTGTATAGTGGAGACTTCAAAGGGACTGACTCATGTCCTTTCTCATTCAACTATAAATTAGATTCATATTTATTAGTAAGATGCTTAGTTAAAGGCATGAGACTAGGCTTTGCTGAATAAAGATTATTTATCCTTCAAAACATTTCATATTCTACTATTTTCTAGGGCAAATAAGTCATATTTACATATACAAGAAATAGAACTTACAGAACAAAACACATTCAAGGATGAAGACCCTAAGAAATACACCATTCAGAGATGACAGTTTCTCACATCTACCCATATATTCACATAGGGAGTATAGTTTCACAACATTTAATTACTCCAGACTTATGACTCTTTCAATCATTCTATAATAATTTCAATTAATTTATACAGCTGACAGGAATAAAAGTCAATAGCACCATTAATATTTAGATCTCAAAGCTCACAATATTGTCAATAAAAATAACTTACATTAGCAAATTAATCATGAAATCACTTTCTTCTTAGCCTATTATTATGAAGCATACACAAATTATGGACGAAAAACTAACTGAAGAAGGCAGGTTTCTGACATTCAAGCATCCATGTCTAACCATAACTAACTGTTGATGACAGCATTAGCCAAGAAACTGTTTCAAATAAGATTAACATCAATATGGACAAGTAGATAACGCCGCACACTGAATACAAACTCCTGTTACCAAGTTGACAGTATTCATCTGTCATCTTGCTTAAAGAAGGATGTTTAAAAATTCAAAAGAAAAGGCCTAAATCAATACCTCAGTAATTATAGTTACAGGAGCTTTTAATATCTATCTTTTCTGAAGATGGACAAATCAGGTCCTTGATGTTCTAGAGCAGTAATTCTCACCTGGGTGATTTTGCCCCCCAACAGACATTTGGTGGTAATGTCTGAAGACATTTTTTTGATTGTCACACCTGGGGAGGTGAGGTGTTACTGGCACCCATGGGACAGAGGCCAGGGATGCTGCGATACATTCTACAAAGCACAGGACAGCACTCCCCACTGCCCCCACCACTGCCTTCCCAATACAAAGAATTAACTGATCCCAAATATTAACAGTGCCTAGGTTGAAAATCCTCTTCAAGTGTGTGTGTGTATTTGTTCCACTTCAAAAGTTTGATCTATTCTGTAGTTGGTACAAAATAATAATCTAACAGGGACTTAATTACATTCTATGCTGATTTCTGCAAAAATACCTTACATACAGCAGATGCTTAATAAATGAATAGCGCAACAAATACTATGGTGTGACTGACTGTTGACAATTTTTAACAGACATCTGCAATGAATGAAGTTACTACTAAATTTCAACTTGGGAAATACACCTCTAATTGAGACTTTGAAGTTGTGGATCCAGACAAATAAAACCATTTGGAAACTCTGTCAAACAACTTTTCATATTTATTGAATAATACTGACAACTAAAAGACACCCTAGTGTTTTTTGTCATATGAGTGATTCCTAGACACTCAGTTTAGGAGTAGCTACTAGAGTGACCTTTAAATAAACCGAAATGCATAAATTCACCCTAGCAAGTTTTCCAAAAACCACCACCACCAAAGAAATGCCCTACCTCTATGCAACCCTCAGGTACAGTCAGAGTCCAACGGACACACAAAATATTAAGCGAATCAAACACGTTGTTTTATTTTAAGATCAAGCTACTGGTGTTAACAGTGTGACATCTTCCCAGAAGAAGGAAACTGAGACCATGGGTATGGTAATCACAGTAAACATCAAAAAAAGTACTCTCTCCTCAGCTATTCCTCAGAGGACTTCCACATGTTTCAGGGTAGCAGAGGGGTCCCCAACCCACGTGTATCACAGAGCCCCTGTTTGTAACTGGCTCAGGAATTCAGAGAGAGAGGTCCTAAGAACAGCATTTTCCGGCCCGGGCAGGACACCACCACCTTCCGGTGCGGAGCGTATTCCCTGAAAGCGCACCGACTTACCTGCCAACAAATCCCAAGAAGTGGCTGTGGGACAGTGGGAGGCTGGACGTGCGCTGTGGGGTACGTGCGCTGTGGAGAATCGACTCCAAGGAGTCGCCAGGGCATCTGTTACTCACTTTCTGAGTCCGAAATGCCCTGGTCCCCAACTCTCCACACGTCACGGCTGCGCTCTGGCCAGTGGGCCGAGGCGGCTGTAGGGCAGCGGGAAGGAAAACTTCTGCCCCGGCCTTGGAGGGCCCGGGTAGGCGCGGGGGGAAAACTCAGCGGGAATGGAAAGGGAATCTGGGCCGAGGCTGTGCCCAAAGGCCTGGGCGAAAGGGATGTCACCCACCTGCGCGACCTCTTCGCCATCCTTCAAGTACCGCATAGGCGCGGGCTGGGCGGGGACGCGGGTCAGCCTCCTCCAGCCTCGGGCGAATGCTCCTTCTCCCCGACCCTCCCCCGCCGCTTCCCTCGCTCCCGCTCCGAGGCCGACCGAGTGCGGAACGCAGGTACCCGGCAGGGCAGGACGGAGGGAGGCAGGGGCGGACCGCGACCCGCCCCCGGCCCGCAGCACCGCTCCTTAGCCCCGGCCCGGCCCGGTCAGGGGTGCCCCCAACATGTCAGCAGGCGCGCTCCCTCTCTCTCCTGGCCCCTTCCGCCGCCTCTTAGCCTCCTCGCCTCGGTCCCAGCGCGGCTCTGCCGCGGGCGCCGACCCCCGCCCTCTCCCCGCAGCGGGCAGCTCTGCAGGGCTCGTAGCCTCCTGCAGGGTTTTGTCCGCACCGCCGAATCTCGCGCCCAGCCTCCCTCAAGAGCCGCCGTTTGAATCTGCGCACGCGGCCCCAAACCTCATTGGCTGTGGCGGCCGCACGCGGGGGTACGAGGGCGGGGTGGGGAGCGCGCGCGCGACTGAGGGCGGGGCTGGGGAGCTGGAAGCCGGGACTGGAACTCGCGGGAGTCCGGGAAGGAGCTGGGAGCCAGGGGGTGTGGCCACAGGCCCGGCTCACAGGTCTTGCTGTGACAGGACCCGGAGCGCCCCGAGCGCCACACCCGAGGGGGCGGGGCGCTAAGGGCCGCGCGGGGCCTGCTGGGAAAGTGAGTTCCAGACTCTCCGAGAGGCGTGTCCGGAAGCGGC
Source organism: Dama dama (assembly GCF_033118175.1). NCBI lineage: Eukaryota > Metazoa > Chordata > Mammalia > Artiodactyla > Cervidae > Dama > Dama dama. The sequence goes on from NC_083701.1 coordinate 30,843,410, forward strand.
GGCTAGAGTCCAAGCTTCTCCCGGAGCGCGGAGGGTGTCTCTGGGGGTTGAGCTGTTCCGTCCACCGCAGCCTTCTCTCGGCCACAGCGCCTCAGTTCTCGGGGGCATCCCTCCTCACTAGTTGGGAGGCTGAGTCTTTGGATTTGAGACAAACCTAACCATAAAATTTGCGCGGCCGTTATTGTTTAAGCAAAAATGCGAGCTTTTTTTTTTTTCCCCCCCAGACATCATAACTACTGATCTAGCGACGACTCTGTAGCGGGAAGGAGCAGGAGTGTGACAGATGAAAAAGTTTTTAGTTGGACACATGGAACGGGAAAGGGAAATAATCCGGGTCTACAGCTGGCCTTCAAAGTGTTTAATCTCCTATCCGACTCTTCGGGAAATAACTGCTGCGCTCGGTGAAGGAGCCCTGGTCCAGAAGGAGAATGCAGAAAGACAGGAGCGGACTGGGAATTTCGCCCACATAAATGAGTAGTCAACGGTAGAAGGTGACCTTCTCTCGCAAGAGAGACGGGAGGAAGGGGGGAACCGCACTCCAGGACCTTCTAGCAGTTACAACTGCTCTAGAGGTTTCAAGTCTAATACCTACGAAATGCTCAGTTCAAGCAGCATGAAAGTAGATTAACTACAGTAACGATTAGAAATGGTAAAGGATGCAAATTTGCAAGGTAACATGCTCTACTGCATAGAGCACGAAACCACGTTAATATTGTAACAGACATATTTTGCTATTTTGAAATTTTACGCATCAGTTTTTGCAAATCAGAGATGCAGGTGCAAATGTGTACTAAGAAGAGCTTGCATGCACTACTTTCAAAACTTAAAACACCTGCCTTTTTATAGTTCCTTTTTCTCAAGGTATGGATTCTGCTAAGGTAAAACAGCCTTTCTTTCAAATCATTCCTTACTATGTCGCTAGTTCACTTAAAAAAGAAAACCTAATTTAGAAAGTAATGTCTTTTGAAAACAAATGTTTTCTTTACTCTTGGGCCATGCCTTACTCCGCTTATTTACATCCTAACAAGAAGCAAAGTTTCTGCTATATTTTAGGCTGTAGTCGGTTTTATACAGAATACTATTTTAGAGCTTGAAGAGAGTGATTTTAGATTTTGACAGCAAAGCGAATTCTTTTCATTTTAGAGATAGAGAAAAATATAATTCCTCAGAAAGATAACATTGCAGATTCATTTAAATTACTTACAAAAAAACAAAATGTGGGCAAGTGGTTCATTGTTATTTGAGTACACATACTCAAAGATACCTAACCTGTGACTTGATTTTTTTTTTTAAATCAAAACATATCTTTAATAAATAAATTTTATTTCTCAAAACTAAATAATGAGAAAAGCAATAAAAAATGGGCAAAAGATTAGGGCAGACACTTCACCAAAAAAGATATACAAATGACAAATAAGTAGCATGTAGGTGCTCCACATCATTAATCATTAGAGAAATGCAAAGTAAAAGCTCTGGAGGTACAACTGAATAGCTTTTAGAATGGGAGGGGGAATACTGTACTAGTGTTGGTGGAAATGAAGAGGCCAAGCAAATATAACTTTCATACATTGCTGATAGGAAGGCAAATGAAACAGCCACTTTGGAAAACAGATGTTTACAGTGGCTTTATTTGTAATCACCAAAAGCTGAAAACACAAGGAACATTGTCACACATGTACTCCTCAGCACCCCAGGGGTTCGTTTTGAATAGTCTGTAAATGCTTCCCAAGTCTTTCCACAGAAATATAGGGGAAAATACCAAACAGGGGCAAAGGCTGGGGACAAGTGCTGGAAATTTCCTTGAAAACTGTCTTAGTTTTAAAAACTCATTTGTAACTACAAAAATGAGTTTTAATTATGTACTGATTTACTTTCTCACTCCAAATCTTTAAATAAATCACCTCATTATTACTAATAGTAAATAAATGAGCAGAAGGTACACCATGCTTATCTTTCAGATGACTGTACCAGCTGCTTATCCTAGAAAGGCCAAGTACTCCAAAGATTTGCCAGTGTTAGTGTGAAAAGCTTACGCTGGTTTAATATAGTACCTAATACACTGTAGTTTCAATAGAGCTGTATAAACCATTTCCATGATTAGATTTTTGTCTATCTATTGTTAGATTGTCCAGCCCCTAGAATAGTGATGCACACTCAGATGCACAATATAACTGCAAAATGAATGGAAAAATAAAAGTAACTATATAAGTAAATATGCTTAGTTCAGTTCAGTTCAGTCGCTCAGTCGTGTCTGACTCTCTGCGACCCCATGATCCGCAGCAATCCAGGCCTCCCTGTCCATCACCAACTCCCAGAGTCCACCCAAACCCATGTCCATCGAGTCGGTGATGTCATCCAACCATCTCATCCTCTGTCATCCCCTTCTCCTCCTGCCCTCAATCTTTCCCAGCATCAGGATCTTTTCAGATGAGTCAGCTCTTCGCATCAGGTGGCCAAAGTATTGGAGTTTCAGCTTCAACATCAGTCCTTCCAATGAACACCCGGGACTGATCACCTTTAAGATGGACTGGTTGGATCTCCTTACAGTCCAAGGGACTCTCAAGAGTCTTTTCCAACACCACAGTTCAAAAGCATCAATTCTTCATCATCAGCTTTCTTTAAAGTCCAACTCTCAAATCCATACATGACCACTGGAAAAACCATAGCCTTGACTAGACGGACCTTTGTTGGCAAAGTAATGTCTCTGCTTTTTAATATGCTGTCTAGGTTGGTCATAACTTTCCTTCCAAGGAGTAAGCGTCTTTTAATTTCATGGCTGCAATCACCAACTGCAGTGACTTTAGAGCCCAGAAAAATAAAGTCAGCCACTGTTTCCACATTTATCCTTTACTATTAGATTACTTTTAAAGTACCTTCAAACCAGAAGAATCTATACTTCCAAGCACTGAACAATGTGGTAATTTCAAACCCAGAAACAAGAAAGAAAAATCAACTGGATGTATAAATAAATGAATCCAGGTTGAAATAATACACAACTGTACTTGCAATAAACACAACTTTAATAATAAAACAAAAACCTCCATTTCAAAAAGTTTTGTTGCTATTTTCTTCACCAGAGGTTAGTGTGTTTTAGTGATAAGTGCTTGTAGTGCATTACAAAGAAACAAGGAGTTTTCTAAGAAGACACTCATAAATGATAAAAGAAAAAACTTAGTCTATAAAACTTGAAGTGAAATCCTAGAATGGCAATTGCATAGCATCCTCTGAAAATGTGTAATAAGGCTTGACCTTGGTTCCTGCTTGTACTTTCAGATCATGGGGGAAAAAAAAATATCACTCAGGAGCGTATGAAATTCAGTGGATAGAACATAGGTGAACACAAAAATGCAGGCAGAAAAGAGGCTACCACCAGATCATCCCAAAGTCATTCCTATAGTTAAAACTCTGCCTTTCTGACTCTCCTGCAAGGAGCAATGGTGTCCCATTGGTTAGTTTGTCCAGGGACATACCTTGACAGAACCAAGATTTAAATTAGAACCCAAACTCTAAATCACTCTACTACCTTAATATCTATGGGCATTCAACTATAAGTATAGTGTAGGTGTAGAGACAGTGTGATATAGTGCAAAGAAATAGCAGAACTGTATAATTTGTATGATGTCACTTACATAAACAAAAACTCAGGGGAGTGTATATGTGAAGATGTGCCTAATAGTCTAGAAGGCAATCTATGGAGCTCTATGGAAATCACTCCAAACTGTTGAACAGTGTTTTATTTTGCAGAGAGGAATGAGACGGGAACAGAACAGGCTTTAACTTTTTACCACATATACTCTTGTATGATTTGACTTTGCTTTTAATCATAAATTCCATGTTTCTTTTTTAATTAAAAAATTACTTTATGATAAACTCTAAAAATTGCTGAAAATCCTAGAAAGAAATAAAACATATATGGTATATAAAACTTGTTCCAGTATTGATAATGCCAAATAAGCAAGCTTTGGCAGAATAATGAAACCATATATTATGTATTCAATATGAAAACCAAATCAGGTTTAGAATTCTATTTTGAGGGACTTCCCTGGTGGTCCAGTGGCTAATACTATGTATTCCTAATGCAGGGGCCTAGGTTTGATCCCTGCTCAGGAAACTAGATCCCACATGCCACACACAACTAAGAATCCATGTACAGCAACTTAAGACCTGGTACAACCAAATATTTTTTAAAATAAATTTGTTTTTAATATGTAAATATATTCTGTACAATGTCTATCTCCCCACTTTACATTTACATAACAAATCTCTACTGTACATTTAGGGTGCTATTTTAAATTTAATGGAAGTTATAAATAGAAACCATCCAAACATAAGCAGCTAGAGAATTCTTAGTTTGGCTTTTAAAGGCAAAAAATAAGGGTGGTTGAACTGCAAGAAAGAAATACTATAAGAAAAAAAATATTTTAAAGTATCCCAGCTTCAACTCCTTATTCATTGCTTCTATCCTTTTCTGGTAGATAGAATAATGCACCCCCCCACCCCACCCCCCGAAGAATTGATGCTTTTGAACTGTTGTGTTGGAGAAGACTCTTGAGAGTCCCTTGAACTGCAAGGAGATCCAACCAGTCTATCCTAAAGGAGATCAGTCCTGGGTGTTCATTGGAAGGACTGATGTTGAAGCTGAAACTCCAATACTGTGGCCACCTGATGCGAAGAGCTGACTCATTTGAAAAGATCCTGATGCTGGGAAAGATTGAGGGCGGAAGGAGAAGGGGACGACAGAGGATGAGATGGTTGGATGGCATCACCAACTCAATGGACATGGGTTTGGGTGGACTCTGGGAGTTGGTGTTGGACAGGGAGGCCTGGAATGCTGCGGATCATGGGGTCGCAGAGAGTTGGACATGACTGAGCGACTGAACTGAACTGAGCCCCCCAAATATGTCCACTTCCTAACTCCCAGAACCTGTGATCATATTACCTTAATGGCAAAAGAGACTTTGCAGATGTAATTAAAGATCTTGACAGAGTTTGGAATATCTACATGGACCCAGTGTAATCACAAATGTCCTTTAAGAGTGGAGGAGGTAAGCAGAAGAGTCTGAGAAATTGAAGATGTTATGCTGTTAGCTTTAAAAATGAAGAATAGGGTCATGAGCCCAGGAATGCAGACAGCTTCTAGGAACTAGAAAGTCAGGGAAACAGATTCTCCTCAAGCCTCCAGAAAGGAACACAGCCCACTGACACCTTGATCTTAGTCCAGGGACATGCTGTCTGTACCTCTGATCTCCAGAACCTTAGAATAATAAATTTGTATTGTTTTAAGCCACTAAATTTGTGGTGATGTGTTACAGCAGCAGTAATACAATAAGAGAAATAGGAAACTACCTGCTCTGAAATTGTCAACATTTTTGACCCAGTATAATAAAAATAGTGCTTTCTCTTCAAAAAGTAATCTTTCACAGTGTATAAATTTTAGCCCTTACTTACAGCAAATGAGCCTACTAGCTGAGGTTTTTAAATAAAAGTTAGGAATCCAAGATAAGGGAGAGGGTACTTCTCAAAGGGAAGTGAATTTAGAAAATTTTGGAAATTTGTGGTGATTGAAGTTCATTACTGCCATTCAGACTGCCAGGCCTAGAAACAGAAAAATGAGACAGTGCACAAGGAAAAATTATGTTGAGTTCCGGTCAAAGTTCAAACAGGCAGTTAAGTGAAAAACCTGATAATTATTTAAGCCTGGAACCAACTCCTTTTTACTTATAAACACAAGTATTCAAAGTATCGGGGGATTTTGCACTCTTTTAAAATATACCGACTATATCCAGAAGCACAACTACTATGTAAACCACGGCAAGACTGTATTTTACTTTATTCAGACTTGAGTTGTTGGCCTATTTTAGAAAATCACACCAATGAAGGTATTAAGACACTCAAGATTTTAAGACACTAATACAGCCCACCGATATCTACTTGCAGCTATTGTCTACATATATATCAGTTGGGTTAGTTGTGCTTCAGAGAGATTTTATTATAAATCTCTTCTGTTTCTCATATTATAGGTAGAGCATTCAACTGGCTTTTTAAATTATCTGAATTTCAATAGGATATAAGGAGTAGAATATATTATTATAAAAAGGGGATACTGGCTCCAGGAGGGCTGAAAATATTGATCTAAATATTATCTGAAAGCCATTCATATTCCTCTCTGTATCTGCAGTATTTTGTTCTTTCAGTCAAACATTTTGTGGTGGGATGGGAAGCTCATATTTCTTAAAAGGTGTTTCGACTTCACTACCCAATTAGTCTTAAGTCTTTTCACAATCTAACCTTTACCACCATCACACCATTGAAATTGTGGCTGTAAAAGTCACCAACCCCTATTAAAACCAATGGACACTTGAAGGAAGAAATCTGTTTTGCCTGAACTTTCTATAGGATTTGACATCATTACTCCCTTTTGCTTGAAACTTTGGAAGGGATGGGCTCACACCCAAGTCATTTGTGTCATCAGCACACGCTGTCAGCGAGTGAGACCACGATGACCCAGTCACCAGAACAAGACAGTAACAACTGTTAACAGCTTGTAGTAGAAATGGAGGTCTTCAGAGGCTCCATGACTCGCCTTAGGTCAGAATGTGTTAGTCACAGAGCACAGACTGTCAGTTCAGATTTCCAATGTTGGTGTGGTCATAAAGCTCTTGCCTAAAAACTGGAACACACAACCATTCAGTTTTTAGCTCATTAATTATATACCACAAATAAAGCAAGGTTTAACATAATGTTATGCTCTGAAAGTGAAAGTGAATTCACTGTCTTGTCCGCCTCTTTTGTGACCCTATCGACTGTAGCCTACCAGGCTCTGCTGTCCATGGCATTTTCCAGGCAAGAGTACTGGAGTGGGTTGCTATTTCCTTCTCCAGATCTTCCCAACCCAGGGATCAAATTCGGGTCTTCCGAATTGCAGGCAGACTCTTTACTATCTGAGCCACCAGGGAAGCCCTAGGTATGATTTATCCCATTTAAATGGCAACTGAGTTCTTGAGTTACATTGATGAATAAATAACAGTAATAGCAAACATTTTACAGTTTACTATATGTCTGTGAGTCACTCAGTCGTGCCCCTCTTCAACCGCATGGACTCTACAGTCCTTGGGATTCTCCAGGCCAGAATACTGGAGTGGGGTAGCCGTTTCCTTCTCCAGGGGATCTTCCCAACCCAGGGGTCAAACCCAGGTCTCCCACATTGCAGGCAGATTCTTTACCAGCTGAGCCACCAGGGAAGCCCTTACTATAAGTCAAGCACTGTTCTAATCATCTGATATGTGTCCACTGGTTTTATCCTCACAAAAACGCCAGGAGCAGATGTTATTATCCTCCTCCCAGAGATGAAACTGAAGCACAAGGGTCACATAGTAGAGTTGCCAGGGCTCAAATCTATAAGGCTATTCACTGACTACTAAACAGTCTAACAAAATGGACATTAAGCATATACCTTAAAATGTAAAATATCAGTTGTGTTGATTGTTAAGCTATACAAGTGTTATTTAATACTATTTTCTATATTTTCCTTCATTATCTCTAGCATTAAAAAACACAAAAACAAGTTCTCTCTTTATTAGAACATCTTTAACAAATGTGATTTGTTAAATCATGTGATTTATTAATCATGTAAGTAAGTAATCAGTAAGCATCACATGACCCAATTATGTATATGTCTAAGGAAACTTTGCTTGCTCTTTTCTAGTTGGATCCATTTCATTTGCACTGAAATCTGCATTAAGGAGAGAAATCATTGTCCCTATATGATATTCCACTGAAAGAACTTTAAAAAAAAAAATTTTTTTACACTGAGAATTCCTTTATAAAACTGAACTATATTTTCATGCATTTTAATAATTAGATATGATTCCAGGAAACTAAAGAATAAAAAATTAGTTTAAAAAGTTAATATGGAGAAGTTGAGGGGGAAATCAGTATGTATTATAGTTTTATTACTGATATAAAACTTTCAAATACTGTACAGTGAGGTGTGTTGTAGAACTCTATATAGATATGATACACTATTACCAATTATTACTCAAGTGTAATATATACAGCAATCACAAAATCAGAAAATAATGGATAACAGCCAGTGCCTTAGGGATGGTAGAACATCTATACTATTTTATTCAGCAGTTAAAGCACTTGCTACTTAATTTTTTCTAAATATTTACACTATTACACTTATTTTTACATATTCTAAATAACATTTCCCTCCGAAAAGCAGATCCTCCAGCTCTTGGCACTAATTCTCAAAGTCAAATGAACCTAAAAATACTGACAACCTTTTCAGGCTTTTATTGCTCTACCACAGGCATAAAAGCTCAGGAAGGGACTTGTGCATTCTAAAGGAAAGTATGCAATACCTTAAAATTTCAAATACTAAGTAATTGATACTCACAAGCACATAACATCAACTAAAACTTTTTACTAGTTTTCCTTTTCTTTTACAAGAGAATAATCATATTAATATTATACTACAAAAGCATGTAGATTCCATAATTTAAAAAAATTAAATGTCAGATATACAAGTAATGGCATTTTCTCCAATAATTCACAATTTTTACAATTTCTGCTATTTTGGAACAAACGTTAAAATTCCCACGATTTAAGTATCATTAGATATGAATTTAAACACTTAGCATCCCAAAGAATTATTAAGAATGGCAGAACTTACAATTAACTATAAATCTTACATTGGTAATATAGCTCCCCTTTTGTTAAGTAAACATTCTACTGTGGTGTTTTCAAGTGAATACGTCTGGTTTGAAAAATTATATTGTGAAGAGCCTGAGGTTATGCAATTTTGTTAAATTACATGATAACCTTGAAATGTAGGGTGTAGCCATATCCTAGCTTACTTTAGAGTATGTATCTCACTATTACTCTTATAAAAGGTGATTTTAAAGTCATATTAAGATGAGTGGAGTTTAATTCAGTTCTGCAAAAGCTTTTATGAAAATCTTAATATGGAAACTTTGTTCTGAGAACCATGAATCTTAAAATTCTGCTGTGCGGTATTTTATGTATGGGCCAATTAAAATTCTTGTTGAAAAATAAAAACAAAATGGTACTGATATTCTGAAATAAATGTTTTATATTGTCACTGTATTGACCAAAGTTTAATTAAAGACAGAAATTACAAGTTTATTTCATACCTAAAGGTTAGTTATTAGTGAGGTCTAAATTTTTTAAAGAAATGTTCACTAGCAGCCAGTTAGTAACTACATAAAATAATACTGTTATAAATTCTGCATTTAGTAGCTAACATGTGATGTCAGTACAATTCTCAAAAACCTGTCATTAGTAGTGAGTTGCTAGCAAGTGATCTTCCCTGAGGTAAGAGATCATATGCAAAAGTCTGCTAATTTCCAATAAAGTTAGATTCTTAAAAATAATGGCAATAAGGACCTGTGTGGCTGGGAACCATACATGCATTTCAGACTGATATCTTAATTGCAAGCAGTAGACTCTTGATTGCAAAAAACCAAACTAAAACTCATCAGAAGATTTAAAGCAAATTTCACAGTCAACAGCACTTGTTAAACGTCTCAGGTCTTTAGCTTAACTTTTCCAATAAAATACCTGAAATACAGTGAAAGGAGGGGAAATGGGCCTTAGACTTGCTCTTTAGTTCCTGAGTAACCCTTCCCTGGGTGTTCATCATATTCTAGCTCATAATATTTGACAGTGTCTTGTTTTCTTCAATTTCAACCAGTTTCTCACATCAGTATTCTAGAGACACATCATCTTCAACTCTACCTGGGCTGTGGGTCATCAATTCAATCTTCGTATGACTAACTATAAAATGGATTACTGAAGAACAAACTTTACAGTTACACTTCAACTTTCAGTTAAACACTGCAAATATAATTTAACTATAGGACTGAATTAGAGTTATGTTACATGGAGAGCTAAGAAAATATTTTAACTAATTTATGATCCCCAGTTTAGATTCAAAATTGTGGCAATCACAAATGGTAGTTCTAAAAATCATTCCTGTAATTTATGTATTTGATGATGGTAACCATATGGAAGGACAAATAATGATAGTCTAGAACTTAAAGAAATTCTAAGACTTTTTTGTGAAGATGATTCCTGGCCCACTTCTCAAATCCATTAATTCCTGCAACCATATCTTGGTTGATTTAAAATAATGTCAAGAAACCTGACCATTCTTAGCATCAAGCCTTTTATTCTTTATCAAGGGAGAACCCAAACTATTATTAAAATATTCACACCTAAACCAGCTTCTAAACAGCACTGTCGTAGCAAGAGAAATTAATACTGTTGTCAGAGATTGAGCCTGCCTTCTACTGTCCACAAGTGCACTCTAACTTGACTAAAGGGAGATTTAATAGGGAGATAAAATGTGTAGCTGATGTTTTTACTTTATGCTACAAAATGTATTTGTCAGCTATCAAACATACTGAGCCACAGGTGAAGAAAATATTTGTTAAAGAAAAGGTGATTATGTCGTTTACCTGGAAGCAATGCATTGTTTGTGAAACAGTTTTCCTGTATTTAAACTAAAAAAAAATGGAGGCGGGGTGTTCAGTGGCTGAAAAAGCCAAAAATAATTGTAGTGGTTAGTGATATCTGTAATTTTTAAATTTAATACAGAGAAGTCACCTGCATTAACTAAACAGGAAATACTATTTGGTAGCCACAGTTCTTTACGTAAAACTAAAACACAATATAAAAGTTCTAAAAGTTCCTTCTATTTATAGACATAGAGAAAGGTATTTGAAAGTAAATTTAGAATGGAGTAAAATGTGATTTTAAACAGGTGATAATGTGATAAAACTAACCCAAATGTTTATCTTGCTCAGATATCACCTGCAGAATGTCTACAGAGTTTCCATTCTTTCCCTATTCAAAATGGAGTAGTTCCTTTAATAAGTGGATTCAGGCAGAGATACTTTCATAGAAAGAAACCAAAACCTCCCTTATTTGGAAACACAAGTACTGTCTATATTCCTTATGAGTCAATAGGCTGAGATTTTTAAACACCCAATAATTTACTTTCTGATGTACATTTTCTTAAAATGCAAACGGTCCTGCATCTATTACACGAGCAAACAGAGACAGCCAGGCTTTGAATGCTCTAGATAAGAGATTGTATTAACATACATTTTGTCTTTCATCCATTCAAATTCAACTTAATTTCAGTGAACAGAGGAAAAAGATGGATTAACGTGTACATTTCAGAATACAGATTTGCAGAATAGGATAAAATAGTGCAATGCCAATCTCAGGATAAACATTCTTTAAGGAGTAAACATGAAAGCTGCTTCTTGAGGAAACAGGCACTAAAGGTTTGATGAAGACACTATTTAAGCAAATGCCCAGTTGATCAGGGTATGATGCAGTCAAATTTGCATCCAAATCTAAGTGAAGCTAACAAATGAAGAAAATCTAATGGATTCTAAGAAAAAAAAAGGAAACATTTTTGGTTCAGAGGGGCTCAAAGACATTTAGCATATACAAGCTTAAATACCATTGATCAAAATTGTAGAACAATGTAACCCATTCATAAAGATAAATTCTTATTTATAAATTCTCTGTGAATCTGACAAACTCTGAAAATTAGAGATTAACTACTGCTACCATTATTTTTTTAATTATTTTTCTACCACACTTTGCAATCAACTTTTCTGCAAGATTAAAGAACAAAAATTTGGTGGTACTTGACCAGGCCAGGATTCAAAATAATGGTAACATATTATCAACACCAGAGCACACAATTGGCTGTGTTGGCTCAGACAGCAACATTACTGAATCACATTGACTTTATCATTCTAGAATAGATACTTTCCCCCAAGCTTGCTCAAATCAGCAAAATGTTATATATCATTACACTACATTTTCAAGATATTTTCACCAAGAATACATATCTCTATGAATGTGTTTACGTTCACAGAAATGTCAGGATCCCAGTGTCTAACATATCCTTTATGAATTTCAAGATACAATTTAGTTCAGATAACCTTCAAATTTACATAAATCCTTTGACACACTAATAAGTATGTGGAATGGTTATCCTGATGACATCAACATTAGCAAAATCTTATTTTCCCCCAGTTCTAGCCTTTTCAGAAATCAAACAGATATAGCAAGAGAATCTTCATGTTTGCAACATTAAGACTTTCATGGAATTAAAATTACAAACAACTTCCAATGAACCACATATATGGAAGTAACTCATATAAGCAGATCTAATAACTATTTTACAGGAATTCAGAGCCAGCCTGGGCAGCAGTATATTAAAAGCTATTGCCAATCACACACTTGCTATCATGCACTGAATAACAAGATATAATCTTTGAATTATATACGTACAAGATTTTTTAATGACTAATCAAGTTATGTGGCCCAGCCAACAAATATTACATATTCACAATAAACATTCTGCCTTTATTAGCCTCTAATTAAATCAAGAGTGATCCATTGGCTCAGTTGTGTTTGTCATCTCAGCATCTTGACTATCCATCTCTTCGGGCTCCTCCATGGAACTTCCCTTTTGTGCTTCTGACCTTGCAGCGAATGCTGCTTCCAGTGCCTCTGCCACACAGCCATCGGCTGTTTCTATATTCAAATTTTCAGTGTCACCAGTTAGAGGAAAAGATTCAGGTAAGCCAGTCTGAAGACTCCCAGACTTCACAGAAGAACTCACAGCTTCCCCTTTCCTTTGAGGAGGATCAGATGGTGACTGCTCTGTACTTTGATCCCGCAAGTGCTTGTCCATCGAAGCTTGAATAGAAGACACCATTTCCTGCAATTTTTTCCGCTGGGCCTCAACCATATCAGGATCAAGCTGCCTGCTGTCTCTCATTGTAACTACTCCAGGAGCTATTCGAATAAGCTCACTGTTACTAGGAGCAGCTGTGAATACAGAAGGCTCTGTTTTAATGGAACTACTACTAAAGTCTGTCCCTGTCGTATGCTTCCTTACAACTGGAGTCTCCCTGGCTCTTGGGTCAAGGTGTGGGGTACTGGATGCAGTTCCTAGAGAATGCCCTTTCCCCTGAAAGGCCGTTACATTGTGAAGTTGCTCGGATTTCTTTTTCACTACTCCACCACTACCTAGTTTTAATAACCCATGTGAGGGGCTTGATTCCCTACTTCTTGTAGTAGCCTCTGCTCGAACCTGACTTACAGCCTCTTTAACTAAATCTTCAACATCAGGACCGATGGGAAAATGTCCTGCAGCATCCACACACAACTCCAGTCTATCTTCAGAAGCATTATAGACAAAGGTTTTGCCAGGCAGATGTGGGAAAGTACAATGCTTGCCATCAGCCATACCTTAAGAAAGGAAAAAGAATTTAACACATTAAAATCTTACTTTAAAGGTGGAGTAAAGACAATTAAAATTGAAAGAGTAAACCTCCAATAATAATTTACAGGTAACAGCTTTCAAAACAAAATTAATTAGCAAATAATTTATTACACTTATTAACAGAATTTAACACATTACAAAAAAAAAAAGAAATACCACCATAAACCTTAAAGTAGTTTCCCAGCGGGTTTGAAAAATATATATCATTAACCTATTACAAAGTTAGGAAAGTTAGTCTTGAAACAAACAGCTGAGTTTAATAAAAAAAATACTAGCAATAATGTTAGTAAGGCATTTGTTTATAGTATAAGCAATAAGAAAATGGACTTTAATAAAATTCAAATTATAAACTTTAAAAATTCCTATAAGGGCAAAGTGTTATATACACATGTTGCATAATACTGAATTAAAAATCATAGTAATTCTATTAAATTACAGAATACCAGAATAAAAAGTTTCCTCTGTGTGTATATATGTATTTTTCACAAATATAAAAAGTATGAACTTTCAAAATAAAATATTCCATAATTAAAGTAGTCGATGTGGGGGCACATTTAGGAAAGTTAACATTAAGGCTTAAGTATAATTGCAAAGACTTAAGTATAACTGCAAGAATTGACATGTGGTCACAATAAATTAATAATATCTTCTTCAACTCCTTTGAAATAGCTGTATTCCATGTTACAACTCTTATTCTTTTCTGGCAGATGAGAACCACCAAAATAAGAGTGAGTTGTTGATGCACCTCAAATGGCCCAGTGTGATAGCCTTTCTCACAGTCAACTGATGCAGCAGTAGAGGGTAAGAACTTTAAAGCAGGCTTCCCTTCATTTTCCAGCTGAAGAGTTTGGTCTCACTACGTGGTATTTCAAATGTTTACACTTTATCCAGCCTGGGCATAAAAAAACTGCATGTGTGTTTTAAGCTATCCAATATCTTTTTACATGTTAAGTTTATACACTGTAAGTATACTCCAAATATGCAAAAATCAGGGTTTTCAAATTTTATGAAACCATAGATTTTTCTATGTTTAAAAAAATGAAATAGAGAATTTATAATAATATATGGGTATGTTTATAGCAAAATATAAAGCCAAAAGCAAACTAGTTTAAAATGAAGGAGACTGTTAGCAAGTACTATGGAAATTCAGAGAGGGGAAGGATGAGTGATATCTGGAATGCTTTGTGGGTATTAGGTGGTCTTAGAAGTATTAAGAATAGTTTCTTCCTTTCTGAAAAAAGCTACAGAATGAGAGTAAGTTCAAATAAACATTCATTTTGGCGGTAAGTTAAAGATCCAACGAGAATTTCCTCTTAGCAGAACATTTTTGGCAGAGAGAACTGACAAAAATAGATGGACAAACTTTAAAATCAGAGATGTCTAAATCATACCTTTCATTGTAAAACCCTGAAATCAGTTTTACCTTCTACCAATCCCCTACCTCAGAGATCTGTAAACCATGGCCCAGGAAACAAAGGTAGCAAAGAAGAAAGACTTTTGAATGGTAAGGCCAGGGATTCCCCAAGGCAAAGGTTTTACACAATTATTTCAACAGATAACAGCTACTGAGTCTCACTATGTGCCAGGAACTAAAGTAGACCCTGAAGATTAAAAAATAAGATAATTCTTAGGAGATGGATATAAATAGATAATTATAACACAATCAGGTAAGTATAACAATGACAGTACTTAATTCACTAATTACTTGAGGATTATATAACTCATGCAAAGCACATACCACAGTGCCTAATATACATCAGGCAGTCAATAGTTTTAATTTCTCTTAGATCAAAAGGTTTTGTAATTGCTTCCAGGTTTCTACTGTGAAGCTTTCCCTTGGCTATTCCTGGAGAGAATCATAGCCCCAACACATTTATCACAGTATTACTTAACAATGAAACAATGGAAACAATCTAAGGTTTCAACAAGAAGAGAGGGGTTAAGAGAACTGCGATCTATCTACCTAACAAAAGTAATATGCAGCTACTAATACTGATATAAATAAGTAACCTATGATGCCTCAGATGGACAGTAAAATATGCATGATGGTAAAATAGCAGGAAAGTACTGTAATTATAATCATGCCAAAAAATGTATGTATAAGAGGAATATTTAGCAATTTTAGGTCATGTTCCCCATTTCTATACTTTCTAGACCTCTTACACTGTTAAAAAAACTTTAAAATACATAAAAAAATCAATGTAAATACTGTGTTGTGATTAAACATAATCATTTAAGCTTTACATAACTTACACAGTCCTCCGAATTTTAAGAATCAAGGTACATTAAAATTTCTATATCTTATATCAACAATTCCATTGGACATATATACCAACAGACATGTATAATAATATTTATAGCTACATTCTTTCTTGCATCAAAAAACTGGAGACTACCTAAAGTGAATCAGAACAATGGATGAATTATATTAAAATGATAATAGAATACTGTGCAGCAGTGAAAATGAACAAACTAGTTGAGCCCATGAATTTGAATGAATCTGAAAAAAAGAGCTGCATAAGAGAAAGTCACAGAGAATGTACACAGCATAACTCCATGTTTATAAAGTCCAAACAAAACACTAAATACTGCAAGGTTAGATATCTATAAAAGTATTAAAACTAAATTTGCCATTCATCTCTGCATTTATCTCTGTATAAACATCTGCAAGGAAACTTACTACAGTTTAAGCAAATCAATTTAAAAACACCTTTCCAAACATAAAGACTAGGACTACTAAAAGCTGATTTGTTATATTAGGCAATATGTCTGTTCAAACATAGATACAACCATCTATCTGTTAAGAGTGGATTTGAAAGTAAGAGAATTATGTTCTTTTCCAGTTTTTGGAGGGTAGGGGTGTATGTTTCGGGGGTGAGGAGGGCATGTTACATTTTGAATCTTTGCTCACGGGATGAGGATAATGATCTGCCAAATGAATCTGCCCTAAAAATACAGATAACATTTTACCACAAATATCAGATGAAATTATATTTGAAAGGTAAAATAATTTTCTGATGGTGGCCCATTTCAAATGGCTACGTGATGGTCAAAAAATGTTTAAATAATTCTGCAAATTACAGCTGGGATTAGCTAAGTAATTATTAGGTACCAGGTCGTTGGCTAACTGCTTTATGTGCACAACCTCATTTCATCCTAGTAACAATCCCAAGATTATGACACCCACTGTGCAAACAAAGATACTGAGGCTTAGAAATCACACTGGACTAAGCAGTAGAGCCAAAATTTGACATTAGATGTTCTTACTCCAGAGCTCTAAACTACCCCCTAATAAAAATAAACACCACAGGTAACATTTGAAAAACATAATGACTCTACTGACATCTAACCCACACACAATTCACCCATTTTTAAGTGTACAGTTGAATGTTTTTTAGTATATTCAGAGTCGTGTAACCATCACCACAATCACTTTTAGAATATTTTCATCACCCCAGAAAGAAACCTTGAACACATTAGCAGTCCCTCCCATTTCCTTCTCCCATCCCATTCCTGGCTCCAGGCAACCACTGATATATTCTCTAGGTGGGCCTATTCTGTCATTTATATGACTTTTTGTGTACGTGAAATAATACAGTATACGGCCTTTTGTTTCTGGCTTGTTTCATGTAGCATATTTTTAAGGTTCATCCGTGTAGACTGTACCAATACTTCATTCTTTCTATTGCCAAGTAATATTTCACTGTATGTATATGCCACATTTTACTCATCTCGTCATCAGCTGATAGACATCTGCATGCTTTCCACTTCTAACTATCGTGAATAATGCTATCACAGACATCTGTGTACCAGTTTTGTGTGGACAGTGTTCATTTCTCTTGGGTACACAGGTCAAAGTGAACTGCTAGGTTGTACAGTAACTCCATCTTAAAACTTTTGAAGAAACTGCCAGACTTTTTCCCCAAGCAACTATACCATTTTACATTTCCACCACAATTTCCTTGCCAATAGTTCTTATTATCTGTCTTTTTGACCACAGCCTTTCTAGTGAGTGTAAAGTACTAGCTCCTTGTGGCTGTGATTTGCAATTCCCTGTGGTTAATGATGTTGAGCATGAGTGCATGTGCTTATTGGCCATTTATATATTTTCTCTGAATAATGTCTATTCAGACTCTTTGCCCATTTTTAATCAGGTTGTGTGTCTTTTTACTGCTCCGTTCTTTATATTTTGGATACAAATCTATTACCCGATAGACAATATTCAAAATCTTCTCTTACTCTGGATTATTTCACTTTCCTGTTTGTGTTCTTTGTAGCACAAAACTTTGCTTTTTATTTATGTACTTTTTTCTTTTGTTGCTTGTACTTTTGGTGTCATATCTAAGATTTTGCCTAATCCAAAGGCAAGATGTTTTATGCCTCTGTCTTCTTCTAAGAGCTTTCTAGCTTTAGCACTTATACTCAAGTTTTTTATACATTTTGAGTTAATTTTGTATTTGGTGTGAGGCAGAGGTCAAACTTCATTCCTTTACATGTGGATAGTCAGCTGTCTCAGCACCATTTATTGATAAAACTATTCTTTCCCCCATTAAACTGTCTTAGCATCACAGCTAACATTTTTAAAATAATTTCAAACTGAAAACAGAAAACTATTTAGAAAACAATCAAGAGAATCATCCTCATACCACCCACCACAACCCTCCTACACACAAAAAACAACTGAGGGAAGTTATTTTCAGTTCTGTGAAAGACACTGCATACAGACACCAATTACTGGGAGCCTTATGATGAATTACAATTAAATAATAACTTTAAAAAAACATGAACTGGTATCAATATATTTCAAAAGGTAGAAAGAAGAAAAAGGTAGAAAAAAAGAAAAAAAAAAAGAAAAAGAAAAAAGGTAGAAAGGTGGTGCATATATACAGTATGGAATATTACTCAGCCATTAAAAAGAATTCATTTGAATCAGTTCTAATGAGATGGATGAAACTGGAGCCCATTATACAGAGTGAAGTAAGCCAGAAAGATAAAGACCAATACAACACATATATATGGAATTTAAAATGATGGTAATGATAACCCTATATGCAAAACAAAAAAAGAGAAACAGATGTACAGAACAGACTTTTAGACTCTGTGGGAGAAGGCGAGGGTGGGATGTTCTGAGAGAACAGCATTGAAACAAGTATACTATCAAGGGTGAAACAGATCACCAGCCCAGGTTGGATGCATGAGACAAGTACTCAGGGCTGGTGCACTGGGAAGACCCAGAGGGATGGGATGGAGAGGGAGGAGGGAGGGGGGATCGGGATGGGGAACACATGTAAATCTATGGCTGATTCATGTCAATGTATGGCAAAAACCACTACAATATTGTAAACTAATTAGCCTCCAACTAATAAATATAAATGGAAAAAAAAAAAGAAAGAAGTGACAGATGAAAATTTAAAAAGAAAAGGATGCCAGAAAAAAGGGAGGAGGCAGTGGGATGCTCAGAGAGAAATCTATAGCTTTAAATACTTATAGTAGAAAAAAAAATGTATAATCAATAATCTAAGCTTCTACCTAAATAAGCTTGGAAGTACAAATTAAATCCAAAGCAAGCATAAGGAAGGAAAAGGTATATATAACAGCAGAAATCAATGAAAATGAAATCAGGAAAATACAGAGAAAACCTATGAAACCAAAGCTGTTTCTTTGAAAAGATCAATAAACTGATAAATCATTAGCTGGACTGGTCAGCAAAACAGGAAAGGCAGAAACTGCCAGTATCAGAAATGACAGAGCTATAGGCCTTACGGACATTAAAAAGAAAGGGAGTATTATAAACAACTTCATGCCAATAAGACTGCTAATTTAGATGAAATGGACAGATTTCTTAAAGGCAAAACCAACAAAGCTTACTCAAGAAAGGGATTGACCTTAAGAGCACTTTATTAAAGAAATTAAATTCACAGTTAAAAACTATCCTATAAAGAAAACTCCAAGAACAGATGGCTTCACTGGTGAATTCTACCATTTAAGAAAAAAAATAATATCAAAGCTATAACACTTTCCAACTCTATTTTCTGTAGCTAACATTACCCTGATTAAACGGTCATTACAAGAAAACGAGATGGTTAGATGGCATCACCGACTCAATGGACATGAGTTTGAGCAAGCTCTAGGAGTTGGTGATGGACAGGGAAGCCTGGCGTGCTGCAGTCCATGGGGCTGCAAAGAGCTGGACAGGACTGAGCACCTGAACTGACAAGAAAACCACATACCAGTATGCCTCATGAATATGCTCACAAAAACACTCAACAAAATACCAGCAGTTGGAATCCAGAATGTGATGGTTCAACATTCAAAAATAAATCAATGTAATTCAAACTATCACCAAACTAAAGAGAAAAGCCTTAAAATATTATTTCAATAGATGCAGGGAAAGAGCATCTGATAATATTCAACATCCATTCACAATACTAAGAAATCATCAATAAACAGATAAAGGGCATTTCTGAAAAACCTACAGGTTTGAATGCTTTCCCCCTTAGACCAGAACAAGGCAAGAATATCCACTCTCAACTCAAAATACAGTAATCAAGACTGTGGTATTGGTGGAAGGAGAGACACACAGATCAACAAAACAGAAAAGAGATCCTAGAAATGGACTCACATGAATAAGGTCAACTGATGGCTTTAAAGGTAACTTTACTGATTATATGCTGTATATAATTCACCTTTTTCAAAAGTGTCTAATTCATGGTCAATTGATTTTTCAAGTGTCTAATTCATGGTCGATTGATTTTTGGTTCAAGTATCCAATAATTCAATGTATAAAGCATACCTTTTCCAACAAATGGTGCTGGAACAACTACTGGATATGTACACACACACACACACAAAGTGAACCTTACCTCATACAACATATTAAAAAAATCAATTCAAAATGGATCATATACCTACATATAAAATTAAAACTATAAAACTCCTATAAGAAAATACAGAAGAAAATTTCTGTGACTTTGGGTTAGGCAAAGATTCTTGGATAGGACACAAAAAGTATGAATCACAAAAGACTGTTAAATCGGTTATCAAAGTTATAAACCTTTGATACTTAAAAGATAATGTTAAGAGAGAATGAAAAGACAGGTTATGAACTGGGAGAAAACAGACCCAAAATACTTATCTGATAAATGATATGTACCCAGAATATCTAAAGAACTCTCAAAACTCAATTAAAAAAAAATTCAAACCAATTTTAAAATGGGCCAAAAAATAACAACAAGATACACATAAGCACAGGCTTCCCTGGTAGCTCAGACGGTAAAGAATCCACCTGCAATGTGGAAGACCTGGGTTCAGAAGATTCCCTGAAAGACGGCATGGCAACCTACTCCAGTATTCTTGCCTGGAGAATAATCCCCATGGGGCTGCAGAGTCGGACATGACGGAGGACTAAGCACAGCACTGTACAAGCAAGTACACAAAAAGATGCTCCGTATCATCACTTATTAGAGAAATGCTAATTAAAACCATTATGAGAGAATAATATAAATCTATTAGAACAGTTTTAAATATAAACACCAATACTACCAAGTGCTGAAGGAATACAAAATGATCCAGTCACTTTGGAAAATGATCTGGAAGTTTCTTATAAAGATGAGCATATACTTACCACATGACTCAGCAATCCCACTCCTAGGTATTCAGTATTTACCAAAGAAAACTGAAAACATCTGTTCACACAAAGACCTGTACACAAATGTTTTCAGTGGCTTTCTTCCTAGAAGCCCAAAACTAAAAACAAACTAAATGTCCTTCAACTGGTCATAGGATTTCTAAAATGTGATATATATACACACAATGGAATACTACTCAGCAATAAAAAAAATAAACAAAAATGAATAACCTATTAATACATGCAACCAGACAGATGTATCTCAAGCATTACATTAAAAACTAAAATTGACAAACATTTTTTGTAAAGAGGCAAGATGATAAATATTTTAGGTTTTGTAGACCATATAGTCTTTGTCATAACTATTCAACTCTGCCAATGCACTGTGAAAGCAGTCCTATGTAAGCATAAGGGTGGCTGTGTTTTGATAAAACTTTATATACAACAGGCAGTGAGCCTGAAATAGCCCACAGGCAGTAGTCTGCCAACCCCCATGTTCAATCAAAAAGCCAGACACAAAAGATTAAACTATATGACCCTATTTATATGGTGATATGAAAAAGGAAAACATACAGGGTCAGAAATCAAATTGGTGGCTGTCAGGGCCAAGGGATAGAGGTAAGGGATTAATTAGAAGGGCATAAGGCAAAAAAAAAAAAAAAGAAGGGCATACGGCAACTTTTTGGAATGGTGGAAATACTCTATATCTTGAGTGCAGTAGTGGTTACATGACTATATGTGTTTGTCAAAATTCACATGCCCGTATACCTAAAAAGGATGAATTCTATTATATGCAAATTATGTTTCAATTATCTTGTCAAAGAAAGGAAGGGAGGGAGGGAAGAAAGAAGCAAGCCAACTGGCCATTTTCTGGTCCCTAATTCAATAAATCAAAAGAAAAAACACACTTTTTTGAAATAATCAAAGATCAAGGAAACCTAAATACTGCCTGGTGATATTTTTAAAAATTATTGTTCATATCTTTTAGATGTGATAATTGTATTAGGGTTAAAAAAAACAGTTCTTACTTTTAGAAATACATACTGAAGTCTTACAGATGAAATTATGTCTGAGATTTATTCTAAAACAGTACACTTGAAAGGGGATGGATAAAAATGTACTGATAATTACTGAACCTGGGTGGTAGGTAAGTAGTGGTTCATTACATTATTCTTGCTACTTTTATTATGTGTGAACATTTCTACAACAGCCAAATTGCGTTTTGTTTAACAAGGAAAAAAAAGTACACAAGAAAGAAAAAACATAAAATAGAGATTATGCACTTGGTCTAAAGAGGTCAGGTAGGTAAAAAAGTGAGAAAGCCAGACTGATAAAAGTCAGAAGCCAAAAGCATTTACATTAAATCTTTGAAAAAACATATGGTGTCTAAACATACATACTAGCAATCTCTCTCTTAACATCTTAAAACTCTTAAGATAACAGTTACACATTTGCACATATCTTTATAAACAATACATACACAATGTGAAAAGAAGTTAAATGTAAAGTGAATTATTTCCTAGACTCCAGAAAATACTGAGTTATACAGGAATCACAGTTGAACACAACAACAATAAAACGCTGCATGATCTGATTCTGGGATGGACACTAGCACTATAAACAAACTGGCCTCTAATTCCACAATTTAAATGAGAAAATATGAAAAAGAAAGTGATAGATTTTTAGTAATATTATAGCAGAAAACATACTTGACCATATCAGGACAATAATCCATTCTAACTAGGCAGACTGATGATGAAGAATATATACCCTAACATTGGAAATCGTTTTAGAAGAATATGATCTGAACTTTCTTAAAACCTTATAATAGCTTGAGTGGAGATATTATCCAAGAATAAAGTCATAAAGCAACTATACCCATGGTTTTCTTCATAATATTGTAGAATACGCCACCCTGCTGGAACATGTGAGGAAGACCTTTTGCATAAGACCATACATCTTCTCCTGTAAAATAAAAAGATATAGTTATTAGCAGAAAACCAGAGAGTTAACCCAGGCTTGCTTTAATATGGATGAGCCTCAAACAGAGACTGTAAGATAGATATTCTAAATGAGCAATGCAGTCTACTGTAATATACCATCTAGGGAGCAATGTGGAATGAGGGACTATGGCCCCTCTAAATGCAACAGCCATTGCCAAGTGCTGTCACAGAAGAATATAAGTCCAATGGTTCAAGAACAAATGGCATTTTAAGAGAAGCCAGAAATCCAAATTTGTAATGTCAATTCTCCCAGTTTTTAAACACAGGAACTAATTCAAAAATGTCTTTAAAACTGCATGAGTCAATACTGGGCATATTAAACAAAATATACATGAAGACTCAATCCAGTTCAAAGTAAACTAGTGCACAACTATGGACTAGAACAACAGAAGAGGTTATAGAAAGATATTTGTGTTTTCAAAGTAGAATATAAAAAATATATTCTATATTTATGTTAAAACTAATAAAAACAGATGGAAAGGGCTAGGGAGTAAAGTAAATAGGTAGACTAAAGATAAGTAATTAATATATTTTGTTGTTCCAAAGTTGACTTTTTAAAATAGAAATTTGGGGGGGAGGGAATGATGCAATTTGGAATAAATATCAGAAGCCCACAAAATAGCCACAAGCAAACCACCATTTCACAGAAACATATTCTTTAGGAACACCCTTTGAAGCGCCTATTATCAATAACAAATTTCAAATAAAAAGTTAAGAATGATAACCACTATCCAGGAAGTTAACAAAGAATGGAAGGAACATAAAAGTTATTTTGGTTTGTGGAATACAGGCTTTTTGTGTATGTGTGTGGTTTCATTATTTTCTAATCTGATAAAGTATATGTACTGCTTTTATACTCAAGACTTTTAAAAGTTGATTTCTACTAGAAGACGATACTATTGGTTCTGAGCTTTGAATGGAGGTTGTGATGATGTGAGTTAAGCATTATATACCTACAATTTCTCAGAGCTCTAACCCCTTCCCACATTCATAAACAGGAATATGAATCTGCATGGCAGTTGGTGAAAAGTATAAAGTGTACAACAAAGCCTAAAGTATATAAGAAGCCTCAGCACTTAGCGTTTCAGTTAATTAGAACATTTACTTACACATAAACACTTCATTCACTAATGATACAGTGCAACCGGAATATGGCAATATTTAAGGGTGAACACAGAAGTTTAATTTAAAATTTTGAATATTAATAAGAACCCCTAAATATAGAACATTAACAACTCTGGCAGAAGTTCTGACTGCTGGATTTTTCATTGAACTTTACTTGGGTTATTTCTCTGGTGGTAACCTTTCATTTAGTTATTATCAATGTTATCTTAAATGTACTTAGTATACTAAGTAGGATATCAATTGTCAAATACTCTAAAATATCAAAGCATATCAAAAAACTACATGATAGCACTTAATTATTTGGTCAGAATCTAAACAGGTGCCAAAACAATAAACTGCTCAGGACTGACCACCCAAATAGTGGTAAGAAAAATGATGTTTCTTAGTACTACTTTATAAACCCGATGATTCCTTACTTAAGCAGGCAGAACTCTAAAAAGAAAGAATTCTTCTGAAGTGCTTATCAACCCTGTGTTTTCGTCATCTCCCTAAGGATTCTTTTTAGACATTATTTTCCTAATCTGCCTTCCTAATGACATTTGAATACTACAGACACACTGTTTATCTGGTTATGTATTATGTGTATATCTTACACTTGTTTCATTAAATAGAGTAAGATTTACTTTACCCTCCCCCAAGAACCAAGTTTCACCCCCTTCAGACTATATGGCCCCAGTAAGTATGCATACTCTATTGCTTTAAGGAAAGGATAGATACCATCTAAATTCCTCCCAGATGGCTCAAGTGGTAAAGAATCTCCCTGAAATGCAGGAGCCTCAGGAGCCGCTGGTTCAATCCCTGCATTAGGAAGATCCCCTGGAGGAGGAAATGGCAACCTGCTCCAGTATTCTTGCCTGGAAAATTCCACTGACAGAGAAGCCTGGTGGGCTATAGTCCATGGGGGCACAAGAGTTGGACACGACTTAGCAACTAAACAACAACAACCACTCAGCTCTGAGCAGGCACCTCACATGGCTTCGTTTTCTCCTCACAACTGAGCCCTATTTCACAGAAGAGACAAGCTCAGAGAGTGTAAATCATTCTCCCAAGATCAAATAGCCATTAAGTGGCAAAGCCTGCATTTGAATCCTGGGTACATTCTACAGCTTAAACCCCTTCCATGGTTACTAAATCTTTACTAAAGGTCAAATCATGTTAGAACAAATTTGGCATAAGCATCAACACACTCTCTTCTTACAGAAACCCACGGCATCAATGACTGATTGGAACAAAAAAGAAAGGCAAATTATTTCCTTTGGTGTTTATATACACTTCCACTGAAGGCATGTTTGTTGTAAAAGAACCAAGGAAAGGGATTAGACATCAGAAAGCAGGAACTGTGACACAGCGTAAGTCTCCCATCAGTCACAGACAGTTCCCCATCCCTTCTAGAACTGCCCTTGTTTAGGCCTGTCTCCTGCCTGAAGGGCTGCCACTGCCTCATCCTTGGTTTTCACTCTAATCTTCTCCCCAAGTCCCTCCTCCACACAGCCTTCAGAGTTAAACCTTTAATGGTTCCCCCATACGATAAGGCAAAAGGTCTAGTCCCTTTTCATGGCATATAAGTCAGCCTAAGATTCCTTGTCCTCGCTCTCACCTCACATCTCTCATTAAATCTTGATTTCCACAAAGCAAACCACCAAACTGCTCCATTTCCCCAAAGGCCAATAATAGCTATGCATTCTTTAAAACTCAACTTAGGTGTCACTTCCTCTAGGATTCTTCAGAGGTGGGTAGGCAAGTTTCTTCCTTGCTGCTCCTATGTTATGAACACCACAGCCCTGATCACAAGGCAGGTTGACTCAGTAACTTTTCTGTTTCCCTTTCTATACCAGAAGCTTTGCAGAGTCAGGAAAAGGTCAGTGGCCCATTTGACTTTCTACTTCCAGGGCCTGGCACAATGCTGCAGAGACAGGAGCACTTAGAATTCATGTAATGAATAAATAGTACAAATGAGGCTTTTTCTTTTAATAATGCCTGAGAGGAGTCCATGAAAAAACTTAGCTGAAGCACTATAATGACAACTGTTCTATAATGCTATATGGATAAAATGTTAACTAATGGTACTATCTGTATACCTCTTCATGAATTTAATAAAATCATAGCAAAAACAAAGGTAAAGACTTTTAGGTACAAACTTGGGAGTTAAAAAATAAACAAATCACAGTAATATAATGTATATCATGGTGACCATAGTTAATAATATTTGAAAACTGCTAAAAGAGTACTCTTTAAAAAAAAAAGGAGAGGGGGTAGAATTACTTTCTACCATTTCACTGGAAAGCAAATTCTTAGAGAAGAGGACTAGTCTGGTAAAGTGAAGTGAAGTCACTCAGTCGTGTCCAACTCTTTGTGACCATGGACTGTAGCCCACCAGGCTCCTCCATCCATGGAATTTTCTAGGCAAGAGTACTGGAGTGGGTTGCCATTTCCTTCTCCAGGGGATCTTCCCGACCCAGGGATCAGACCCAGGGATCAGACCCGGGTCTCCCGCATTGCGGGCATACACTTTACCTTGTGAGCCACCAGGGAATCCCTAGTCTGGTAAAGCATCTACCAGCTGTTAATTCATATTCTTCTGATAGCCCCCACTTAATTTTATTTTAATTCAACTGCTTCTTCATATTAAAACAGTAAAATACTTACATTGAACATACTGTGCACAACTGTACAAAAAAGTCTGTAATACAACCATAGAAAACCTCTGTTCATACCCTGTCTTCCTCGAATCCTTCCTAATAGTCTTTAATTCTCCTACCCGACAGTAGTTATTACTATACGGCAGTGATAGTATGGATGATTTTCCCTTTTGTTCTCTAATTTTCTTCCTCTTTAAAAAGAAATGAAATTTTAAAAGTATGTTAAATTATTTTTTAAATATGATTTTTTCCTAAAATCTAGAAAAAAAATCAGTTAATCACTAATAAAATAATGAGACTAAAACTGAGTTTAAAAGGTCATCATTCCAATTTTCTAACTTTAGATATTTATTTATTTATTTATTTATTAACTTTAGATATTTAAAAAGGCAATCTGAAGTTTCTACTTGGCAATTTATAAAGCAAGTAAGATTTTAAAATCTAACATATATGTGAAATATAGTTATTAAAAAAAGAAAAACAAAATTAATTTTGAAATATTACTTAGAGTCCCCCCCCCCAAATATCTAAGTTAATTCTGAACTCAAGTACCTATCACCATAAAATAAACTGACCAAAATGTACATTTAAACTAGGAACATGGGGCTGTTTCTACTAGAAAAAAGTCTAAAGGTGTTCATTAGCTGAAAAAATTGTTGCCATCTCTCTACCCTTCCTGCAGATTCTGCCATCTAAAATTGTATCTACCTTGAAAGAAAAGTGAAAGTGAAGTCGCTCAGTCCTCTCCGACTCTTTGCAACCCCAAGGACTATAGCCCACCAGGCTCCTCTGTCCATGGGATTGTCCAGGCAAGAATACTGGAGGGGGTTACCATTTCCTTCTCCAGGGGATATTCTTGACCCAGGGATTGAACCTGAGTCTCTCGAATTGAAAGCAGACACTTTACCACCTGAGCCACCATCCACCTTACTAACTGTCAAAACCATTTCTGAGAAAGGTATGCTTGTTACTCTCCTTGTGCTCAGTCCCTTATGCGTCTCTCAGAGTAATCATTAGCATTAAAAGATATACTTATCATACACATACATGCACACAAACCTAACTGTGTGGAAATGTGTACACAAACATACAGAGTCTGATTCTCTCTGGGGAGGACAAGTGTTTAAGAGAACTATTGTATTCTACTCCCTATATACTTGAATTCTTTGAATTTTTAAAAGTAATATTATAATTGAAAAAATATGAAGAAAAAAAGAAATAGAATCATGCTTAACTTAATCTTCAAAGTATATTATAAAATCACCATTTATATTATACATATTTACCTTAAAATACATCTATATGCATTCCTTTTATTCAATTTTGTAACTGTTCCCCCATGAAATATGCTGTTTATAAATCAATTAGAAAAGTTATGATAGTATGTTAAGAATAATAGATGCATTAAGCACTATCTAGATTTGAAAGTCTCCTTCACCCAATATTTGAAGAAAAAAATTCAAGAAGCAATAATGATATTCAGACTCCAAGTCATCTTAAAAGTGTCTGAATACCATGTGTGATTCTGAAAATACCCAAGGCAGCTACAACATCAAAAAGTACTATGAAATTATGAAAAACTGTGTAAAAAAAAAAACCTGTGTAATTTAAACTTGTATATTAAAAACTCATGCCATTCTTTCAGGAAGATAGAAAGTAAAGTTTCTCAACTCCTGAAAGGATGCTAACCTTTGCAGTAAAGTGGAGTCAATATCACAAGTAGCTTGATTCCATCAAAGCAACTCTGATAACATATGTATAAAACTCTCATACAACTGACCAACTGTTTTTCACAAATCTGTCTTTATCTCTTGAAAAAGAAAATTAATGAAAGTTTCGTGGAATATAATACTAAGAAAAAAGAAATTAGCCTAGTATTTACAGTGGATGATGTACTATCTATCATATCTACCACAGAAAGCTGGCCTATAAGAAAATTTAATTACATATTTTGCAAAGCCAGAGTTAGAGTCACTCACATATTGTATAAATAATGAAGAGAACAGTGTAAAAATTGTTTAATAACGTCCAAGTGGTCTGGATAAAGCAGATTAAAATCTGTGAAATATTACAGGTAAGAACACTGTTATTTCATTTTTAACTAACATCATTAGATTCAAAGTGACATGTTCCATGAACTGAGCAAAAGATTAAATGCACTCACTGTCTTGATACAAATAATAGATATAAATTCTATTTAATAAATATCCTACTTAAAAAAACAATAGAAAGAGAAACCACATGTTTCTGGCTATCAAGAAGTCAGCCTATTTAATGAGAATACACAATTATTATTCATACATGCATATATATATATATATATCTTTATAGCTTTCATCAACAGGTCTCCAGCTTCCTTTTTCTCTATACATAAAAATTATAAATAAAAGCAATAAAAGTATGGGACATCCTCAGTTGAGACCCAGCAAGTAAATTTTTTTTCTTTTTTTTTTTCCAGCAAGTAAATTTACAGAAGGCAAGGATCATGCGTGATTTATCTTTGTATCTACAGCACAGTCTTTAGCTCATAGCAGACATTTTACTGAAAGAATCTGCATTCATTCATTCAACAAGCATGTACTTAACACCCAGTAAGTGCCAGGGCCAGTACTAGGTGATAGGGTAGTAAGTAAACCAACATATAAAATCAGGAAAATTTGTAACAGGTGCTATGAGGGAAATGAACAGGGTGCCATAACAGGGAACAAACTTGGAGTAGTTTAGCAAAGGTCTCTGAAACCCTTACCCCTGGGTAAGGTGGTCAGGAGAAAATCTCAAGAAAGTGGTATCAAAACCTTAACCTAAATGAGAAGGAGCCAGCTATTCAAACAGCAGAAATCTTGATGAGCTATTTGCTAAACTAACACACCAGCAGCTCAGCTCACGTTTGGTAATTCACAATTTCTGCACTTTGAAATTTACAATTTTCTTAGTAAACCCTGTCATTTCCCATTTTCCAGCCCTCTCCAATCTAAACATCAAGAGTTCCCAGTACTCATTCACATAAAGTTGTGTGTACTTACTTAGCTATCCCCATATTGAGATTTTTTTACAAACATAGCACTTTTAAGAAAATCTTCCCAGGAATTCCCAAGCAGTAATGTGGTTAGGACTCCGTGCTTCCACTGCCGAGGGCGTAAGTTCATTCCCTGGTTGGGGAACTAAGATTCCACAAGCCCCACAGCATGGCCCCAAAAAAGAGAGTATCTTCTACATAATTCAAATACAGTTATGAGAGAATTAGAGGTAGAAAACTAATGCTTACAAAGGGACTAATATACGGGTCAGGCACTGTCTTTGTACTTTAAAGCAGAAAGTCAAGTAACAGCACCATAAAATTAGCAAAGCACTCTGCTTAAATTCTGTGTCAGGAGTAGAAGTAGGAGATTTAAAGAAATGTGTGGGTTTTTAAGGGCAGCAACATAAATGCCAGAGGTGGAAAGAGAAGAGATCATTAACAAGAAGACATCATCTTAGTCAATTCCTTACAGTCCACAGTCCAGTACTCAGACATTAAGGTCCAGAAACCTCAATTCAAACTCAAAAAGCGACTAATGGTAAACAAGAATTATATTTTACTAATTTTCATTATGAAATAGTAATATATTATTATGCTGGCCAGAATTTTAGACTACTGATCATAATCTCACCGGTGCCACTGCATTTTTAATCTCCATGGAGAACACAACCTCCAAATGAATATAATCCTCACCTCACTGTCACCTCTACATCAATACTTACATCAGGAAGCTAAATGAGTGATTAGGCTAGAAGCTTGATGACTATGGAGTCAGGAAAGGGATACAGATTTTTCAGCCAGGCCATGGTGAGGACTGATCAAATAGTCCTGCCCCTCAACAGAGATTACCTTTCAGTTACCAGAATTTTCATGAGCCCCAGTTGACACATCTTTCTCCTTTGTACAGCACTGTATAAACAGTGCCAAATTCTGCTTTTCAACTGTTTTTCAATGTTCAATGCTGACCATCCATTCCATTTCTGCTGACACAGCCTTTCTTTAGCTATGTTAATGTCATCTATTTAATTCAATCAAAAAACCTTCCAAAGTGCCTACTACCTGCCGGGCACTATACAAGGTGCTGAGCATCCAAGGCCACATCCTCTTCTATTGAGAAAGACTGCTTTTCCTGACCAATCTCTGACCTGGAGATTACCGGTTTTTAAAACGTGCCTTCAGCATACATCTAAGTTTACCCAATCTGTGCTGGTATTATTTCATTAACAGAGTTCTGGGAGTACATTACTGTTACCTAAGTATCAACTACAAGGGGTAATCCTGTGGATAGGAGGCAACTGAAGACCTGAGCAGTTAAGCAGCTTGCCTGAAACCACTGAGTTAACAAGTACTGAAGCCAGAATTCAAATTGTAGGATTTTCTGACTTCAGAAATCACAATCTTTTCCTTTACTGCACACAGTCTCCAAGAAACTAAAAACTCTTAAAAGACAGAAAAATGTAAAAGTAAGTACATTTCTTGACATATCCTCCAATAATTATGTCTGACAAAATAAAGTCAGCAATATTAAGTTGTAAATTTGCATAGATAGAGCCCCTATTAATAGATCCCCTATTAAACTAGGCCCCCAAACTTAAGCCAGAAATAAATTATCTTCATTTTGGAAGGTCAAGGCCCAATTCACTGATATTTAGTACTCAGAAAACACAATAAAAACCCAGATCACTTTTTTACTTGAAAGATCTCATCTCAGCAAAAATAAGGCCCCTCTAATATGTAATATATTTCAGTTTTACTTCTATTTTAAGCCTCAATAAAGCATACTAACAGTAATTTAAAAACAAAGATTAGCCAATAAAAATACTGTAAAAAGCACACCATTGGATCATTTCCCAAATCATTTAAAGCTTTAAATCACCTATTTGGTTGACAATATATTTTCCTTTGTGTTGAATTATTAAAAAGAAATGCTTCTTAAGCAATCCCATTAACATCTACCTCTGTTTATTATATTTTTCATGAGTTATAATAGTTCATTATAACTGATGGCAGAGTCACCAAGCAAATTACTTAAAACACAAATCCCGATTTACAAATAAAAAAAAGTTGATGAACTGGGAAAGGGAGAACAGGAAATGGTTGAGAGATTATTAGGTGGGAGTGCAGTGAGCATGTAACCCAGAAACTGCAATTCATCAAACAGGAAGTCCTGAAATCACATGACACGCAGGAAAATGAAATTTAAAAATAAATGACAAGGGACAAGGTGTGCACGCTCAGTAGAGCCAAAGGGGTAAAAAATGAAAAAGGTTGTAAATGGATCCATTACAATATGATTTTTAAAAAATGACAAGCAATACATTATACTTAAATAATCTGGTGACAGTAAGGGACTACTTTCACTTTCTTAGTTATGTTTTCCCAGTATTTACGCAATAATCACACTAACGTCTATCCACTAACTGTCAAAAAGCGAAAGAAAAGAATTTTCTTTTAAAATATATAATCAGTTTTTACATTGACCAGATTTTTTCCCAAAAGACATGAGAAAAACTCGTATATTACACTCACAGTTATAAAACACCATCTGAGTTAAGCTGATCTTACCCATTAACGTTGCTAAAAGACACAGGGAGTACATTTCTTTGTCAGCTTGCTCCTGAAGCTCCTTAGATGACAGTCTGCCGGTGACAGCACTGTCTTCTGGTTTCACAGTGTGGGCTGAGTGGGCAGCGGCAGACTGACCCCCTTCGGCTTTACTTTTCAGAATCTCGATTGTGATTCTGTCACCATGCTGTAAAGGAACTGGCTCCTTTTCCATTCCTGCCTGGGGTGGCATTAACTCTTTAGGAGGAAAGCCGTATCGAATACACTGTAAATATGGCGGAATGTTGAATTCTCTGGCTATGCTTTCTTGAAGTTCAAAAAAGGTTGTTGAAGACTTAAGTGTAACCATGGACTGCCGTCCGTCATTAGTTGTGATTCGGATCTTTTTCTCCTTAGAAGTGGTTGGCGAATAGGGAGCCTTGGTAGGGGTGGCAGGTGCAGAGGATGGGCCTTCACGAACAGTACTAGGAGAAACAGTCCTGGGCTGCCCCTTCTGTTCTTGTTTTAACTTCTCTGTTTTCCGTTTCTGCATTACAGAAGCCTGTTCCGTAATATTCTGTTGAATAGTTCTTTCAGTTTTACTCATGTTTAACTCCTCCTTGTGCAAAGTTTTCGCTTTCTGTCCAGTAAGAATAATTTTAGTTGGGAGCGGGGACTCCGACTCTTGTCCTTGTACATCTCCAAATCTTTGGGCATGAGCACCATCTATATTTACAGGAGTATAATCATCAGGATTCTTTTTGGCAGTCTGATGTAATATAGTGTGGACAACTTTCTGAACTAAGATTTCACTCCCAAATTCACCTGGAAAGTGCTTGGTAACAAGTTTCATCGCAACATCATACACATTGCTATTCAAAGATGCATCGCTTTCATACTGGAACCAATACACTGTTTCTCTGACCACTCTTCCACCCCATTCCAAAGTAATAGGAAAAGCTTCTGGTAGATTGTCATACTCTTTCCCATCCCAAAAATGTTTGAAGCCACAACCACATTTGCCACCAGTGGACCTGGAATTAGTTCTGTCCCCATCCAAATACACAATAGACCCATCTCCTCTGACTCTTCGCACAGATGTGCCATGGCACCAATTACAAGCTGTCAGGTTACTCAAGCCATAGTCTGGTATCAGGACATCTTTCACTGAATCATATGAGCAAACCAAATTGTTCAAGGGAAAGCTATAATTTTTGTCAGGCCTCAGCTGTCCATGAGTACTTTTTGCCAAGTTATACAGTTTCCCTCCCGGAGCCAACCACTCTGGAGGAACATGAAGTTCAGAAAGGGCACCACAGAGCAAACATTTGTGAAGGCGATTATCCATTACTGCTTTTTTAGCAGCTGCTGTGACTTCTTCAGGCTGAACTCCTATCACACCGGTCCTCCTGTAGAAATACTGATGGACATCAGCCACCAAACTAGGATGGATACCGTGCTTGTCCATAAAGACTTCTTCCATAGCAGCAACAAGCCGAAGTAAGTATTTATCCTGCAAACTTCTGTCTCCTCCAATAACACAACCACCATCCTCCTCAAGTTTGATGTACTTCTTAATGAGGTCCTGAGGCACACCCCATGCTTTAGGAAGCAAATTCATAGGCAGCTTGGGCAAGGCAGCCCCTTTTATGCCTACCAAGGGGATATAATGGTTTCTACCAGAGCTACTCCAAGCGATACAGATTGGTTTGTTCAAATGACCATCTCTGCCGGTGCACTTCTCTGCAGGGATGAGCCCTGGCAGAAAGGTGGCTGAATAATCACCAGAGCTTCTCATGCCACTAAGCGAATCTAACAAAATAATAGGGCGATGAAGCACATTGGCGAGGCCAAATATGTGGATGTTCCGCAGGCCCAAGGGAACCCCCTCAGGCGGTACAAACAGAGGGTCACACTCGTTGATAATGTCCTCCCACTCAGCGGCATCAATGAAGTCATGGAACAGCGCTTGATACCGGGCCAGGTGCTGCTGGAAGTGCTGTTTAAGATTCTCTCTCAAGGCATGCCAGAAGAGCTCCCGGCCCACTAGAGCCCGGGACACAGCATGCACCAGGCAGTGCCCGTCCCCGTCCACATGCACGGGAATGAGGCATTCCTGACTTTTATTGGCCCGCTTTATGTCCTCGAGGGTGTCATGCAAATACAGGAGGCTTCCGGAGCGGTCCTTGCCGTAGCCCACCGTGTTGACATGCTCCGGTTCGATGAGGAAGGCGCGGTCACCCAGCAAAGCGCAATCGAACAGCTCGCCCTGGTTCATGTCCCGGAGCAGCTTAGCCCGGCCAGTCTGTTTGTCCATTCCGTAGCGCGCTAA
Organism: Dama dama; assembly: GCF_033118175.1. Classification (NCBI taxonomy): domain Eukaryota; kingdom Metazoa; phylum Chordata; class Mammalia; order Artiodactyla; family Cervidae; genus Dama; species Dama dama. Next base: position 30,878,041 of record NC_083701.1, read on the forward strand.
TATGGGCGACAGTAGTTTGCAGTGGTAGTTTGAAAGGCCCATCACCTTTACCAGTTCCGTGTTCTTCTTGGGTGCCCCTGTCACCCCGAGCAGCGCGTTCCGCAGCAGGTTGTGAAGCACTACGTCCGGGTCGGTCACTTCCTCCACCCCCAGCAGCTGTTGCTGCTCGTGCCGCTGTCCGCACTCGGTACACTCGATGCTGACGGAACCGGAGGCCGGGAAGAACAGACGCGCCTGGCACTTCGGATCCGGGCAGCTCCCGGAGAGGATTCTCCGGTCTCTCCGCTTCGAGAGCCCCCCCGGAGTCGCCGCCGCCGCCGCCGCCAGGGACGGCGGAGTCTGCGGAGCCTCTGGGGGAGGCGGCGGCGGCGGCAGCGGAGGCGGCGGCGGCGGCTGAGACATAGCTCTCGGCTCTCGAGTCTCGCTCCGCGTCCCAAGCGACCCTCAAAGGCTCATAGCCCAGACCCCCGCCGGCCCGACTCGGTCTCGTCCAGGCCCAGGGCGAATCACTTTCCTTTCCCTACCAGCTCCTCCTCCTCCTAAGCGAAGGCGGAAGCGCCGGACGTTGTTTCTCTTCTTACTTCTCCACTGCCGTAGCCGTTGCCCCGAACGTAACGGCCACCACCCTACCCCGCACTCACACTCACTCACTCTCGCTCTCTCTCCCTCAGACACACAGACATACACGCCCTCCCTGAGACTGCGCAGGCGCAGTTTTCGCTCTGCCCTCTGGGAATTAGAGTCTTTCAGCCTCTCTCCTCGCCATCAAATACTAGGAGCTTGGGTCTACAAAGAACTACAAGTACCGTGAGGCAAAGCGGTTTGGTGCCCTCAGAGAGGAGGAAGAGGAAAGCGATAGGCATGGGGGCAGACAGGAAGAGACTCACTCACGTTGCCTTCCGGGAGTTGTAGTTCTAGCTCAATCTCTTTTGTCGTCGTCCCCATCCTAAGGCCCAAGCAAAATGAGTATGAGAGACCACATTTCCTAGGATGCCCTGCGGTGCGACCAAGCTCACTTCCCCCTTAGGCGGAGGGAAGGATGCAGGGAAGCTTGGTTAAAAACAGAGTTAAAGGGAATGGGTGTCGGAAGCAGAGGGTCTGAAGTTCACGACTCCTAGAAGGGGAGGGGAATGAAAGGCTCTCAGTGAAGAAGGTACAGTAAATAAATGTCCAGCGACATGGCGGGCTGGGAAGTTGAGTGAAATGGTCTAAAGAAGGCTGGAGGCCATAAGAGAAAGGGGGGAGAATAGTGAATTGATTCTCGGAGTGTTACTTAATTTTTTTTCTGTCACACTCCTTTCTTCTCATTCCCGCCTCTATTACAAGCCGCTGAGGCTCTTGAGTCCCCCTTTCTGCCTTCCCTCCCCCCCATTGGGAATCACAGGCGCCATTTGTTTCCTCGTTCCATGTACGTCTTTGCAGTTTACAGTGCAAATAAAAATACCTTTGATGTGTACAGAATTTAAGTACATATCCAAAGTCTTTTAAGTAGTTTTGTTTGCTGCTTACCCTCAGAGAGTAATAACAGCTATCATTTATTACGTTCTTGGTATATGTTTGTCGTAGCATTTACATACACGATAACATTTGATTTTCATAATGTTATAATAACCTTGCTAGGAAACACTTCCGGAAGGGAAATGACTTGCTCAAGTTCAGGAGCTCTCAGACCTTGGTCTGTACCCATTTTACAGACAAGGGACATAGGCAGGAAAGGTTAGACTAGTCTTGTACAAAACAGTAACTAACTTTTAGTCACTATGGTTTTATGGTTTACATAACATGATCACACAGATCATCCCACCCACACTCCTGTAACACCTCTACCAGGTATTGTTGACTCCATTTACAGAAACAGACTAGAAGGAATTAAGTTACTTGTCCAAAGTCCATTCACCAGGATCTCTCAGACCCAGAGAGTGCTTTTTATACCACTTCTTATAAGAGAAAAAAGAAAGTTTTAAGCCCAGACCTTTTGTTAGGCCTCAGGATCTCCTCTTAGTGACTCAAGGGGCTGTAAGGATGTTTACTGTGTGCTAGGAAACTTGTCTCCTCATGCAAAACACTTTCATATATTAATTGAAAGCTAGTATTTTTTTTTAATACTGTACAGTCAGCCCCTTTCCCTTATCATTCTGGAAACTCTTGCTTTCTGAAACCTTAGATAAGTGCACCACCTCAAAACTTCTGAAACATTTGGCACAAAATAGATACATCAGTATAGTCCATGACCCCATTGGAGTTTTCCATAGCTGCCAAGGCTATTTTTACCTCATTAGGTTTTTCTGAATTAATAAAATTTGATGCTTTGAAATGAATTGTCTATAAACTAGACATTCCTAAAAAGTATTAGTACTGACTTTCACTAATTATTATCTACAATTTTCTTCTAAAGAAATGTGTTTTAGAAATCCTTTAAATGTTAATTATTTTCTTGCTCAATTTTACCTGGCCTGTGCAAAAATAATGGTATCTTTGTATAAGAGAGATAGTTACTTAACTTGAAGGGAATAATCTTCAATAAAGTTTTTCTTAAAGAATTGATTCATGCAGGAAACTGTGTTTGTTTCTATTTTAACAGTTTGGTGGTACACTACACAAAAGGTCTTGGAACTGATTTTTAGTTCTAAGTTGAGAAATTAGATATGCCTTTTAAATGGAAATTATTTTCTACCACGACAGAGAAGTTATACCTGTGGTGAAATTATATTTTTCTTATGACTAATGCTGAAGCTCCAATACTTTGGCCACCTAATGCAAAGAGCCAGCTCATTAGAAAAGACCCAGATGCCGGGAAGGATTGAGGGCAAGAGGAAAAGGGGACAACAGAGGATGAGATGGTTGGATATCATCACTGACTCAATGGACGTAAGTTTGAGCAAACTTCAGAAGATGGTGGAGGACAGGGAAGCCTGGGCTGCTGCAGTTCATGGGGTCACAAGGAGTCAGACATGGTTTAGCAACTAAAGAGCAACAACGTGATGAAGGCCTAGGTGAACAAGAAAGATAATGCCAGTGTGCAGTTCAAACATTGTCATGTACTTTCATGTTAGCATCACCAAGTCACATTTTCCTTGTTGATGATAGATATGAACAGTGAAATGAAATTTTTAAAAATTGCATCTGAATATTTCATTCTAAATTGTACCTTCACAAAATAACTATTTCTTCCTTACTGAAGACTGTCTTGTCAATCATAATCCATTTGACTGGTCCAGTGTTTCTTTATCCATATGGAACCTAGATTAGTTAGAAACAAACTTCCAAAGCTAAATTTGATATCTAAACCCACTTGTTACCATAGTTGTCCTACTTTTAAGGGTTATAATTTTGAAAGAAAAAAATAGAAATACCCTGGATTAAAGCATAGTTAATGGGAGGGAAAGGAGGTAAATTTTCAAGCAATTCTAAAATGAGATCTTTTAACCTGAAAGTCATTTATTTAATGAATCTATAGACGCAAAGTTCAGAAGGTAAGAAAACTAACATAAATAATATATTAAAATTATTATATGTTGTGTATTAAATGATATTAACCAGGCCAAATCCAGTATGTGAATTCTTTACAGGCACTTAGGCATGGATACCTATAAAGTAAGAAGAAGATTGTTAGGACAAAACATAAAATCATAGGAGTGCAGAAAGCCCCTAACCTTCTTATAGGCAGGCAATACACACAATGTGTCCTCCCATTTCCCCTAATGTCATGATAGTTGCGTAATAACCTGCTTTGTGGGATGCATAATAGTTCTTATTCTTGCCTCAGTATTCCAGATGGGGAAAATGAACTGGGCGCCTAATGTTAGCTGTTCTAATACCCACCTCTTCTACCAGCATCATCCCAGCATCACTTACATCTGAATTGTCAAAATTAAAACTGAAACCCTCTTCTTTTTTTCTTTTCATAATTTCTAGTATGGCACTTCTAAACTTCCTTTGTTGCTTTTAACAAACCTGGTAAATGTAAGGAGCAAGAGGCCTCCACTTGACAACGGAACAATCATCATTGTTCTTTTTTATGTGGAAAAAAGAAGGGAAGCATAACTTTGGGGATTATTAGAAGTGGGCCTCATGTTTTTGCCTCTGAAAGGTACATCTCTACTGAAAATTGACTATGTCACTTCAGATACCTACTCTGGACATTCACAAGCTTTCACTGAAGTTTGGGGTGGATGTGAGAGGGACTTAATTACTGAAGTAGGTATTATAGGAACTTGAGAAGATTGCAGAAGTTAATCCCTGTCCCAAAGAAACATCCCAAAGGAACTCAAAGTCTAATAGAACGAATGTTATTGTTTAATTGCTAAGTCATGTCTAACTCTGTTACCCCATGGACTGTAGCCCACCAGGCTCCTCGGTCCATGGGACCTCCCAGGCAAGAATATTGGAGTGGGTTGCCATTTCCTTCTGCAGAGGATCTTCCAGGTGCCAGGATCAAACCATCTCCTGCACTGGCAGGTGAAATCTTTACTGCTGAGCCATGGGCTTCCCCAATAGAATGAATTGTTGTTCAGCCACTAAATCATGTCCGACTCTTTGTGACCGCTTGAACTGCAGTATGCCAGGCTTCCCTGCCCTTCACCATCTACCAGAGTTTGCTCACACTCGTCCATTGAGAATAAGCAGGCTAAACTAAGTTGTTCACAAATACAAGCAGAATAAAGAATATAATCAAAACTAATAGGATAACTGATTTACTTTGCTGTACAGCAAATTGGCACAATATTGCAAATCAATTATATTTCAAAAAATAAAAAAATCACAAGTGCTATGAAAAATTTACTGAGGACTTATTATAAGGCAGGTGTTTTAAGTATATTATCTTAATCTTTAAAACAGTCCTGTGAAGTAAGTAGGGTTGTCCTTATACAGATGAGAAGATTTAAAGCTGAAAAGTTACCATTATTTTCGTTATTACCACCCGGCTAGCAAGTAGCAGAGCTGGGCTTCAAATCAAGGTTTTCTTCCTTGTTCAGCACTCAGTCTTTCCACTGCATCATAGCTGCTTAGTGATTTGAGAGAGAATTCACCAAGACGTGAGAGTGCAGATGGTGGCCAGGAGCCAAACTTGGCTTAAATGTGTTTTTGTTCGGCCAGAGGCAGTTTAACTTTGCAAAAAATGTGGACATGTTTGGGCAGTGGCCAGCAATTCACTCTTTAAGGTCATGCACCAGGCCCTCTTGAGACAAATTACCTGCCTGGCTCCAGGAAGTATTTGCATTTTCTATTACTGAGCAGTCACTGAGGATCCAGAGAAGCAGTAGCTCTCAAGAGGCTCACAAAGAAGGTATGTCCAAGGGTAGACATTGTACACAAGAGCTGCAGAGTATTTGAGGAAGAGTGATTGGCAGTACTTATCACTGTGTGAACATGTGAGAGGTCAAGTATAGGGCCACACGTTATGCCTTAGCACAGTCATTCTCAAACTTTTAGCAAGCTTCAGAATTGAATATAAAGCTAACATATGAATTGCTGGGCTCTACTCCAGAATGAATACATCTGGGCTGGAGCTTGAGAATTTACATTTCTAGCAAGTTCTCTGGTACAGCTGATGCTACTCATCCAAAGATCACACTGGGAAAATCACTGCTTACCTGACTGCAGGGCACTTTGAGGGAAGGTTTCAAAGCCAAGATTTTATGTCTTGGTTTCTATTGTTTTAAGTCCAAAAAGAATCACTTGACATACAATGTCTAGAAAAATAAGTAAAAGAAGAAAATTACAGGGAACTCTATGTAATGCACTGTGGGGGACCTGAATGGGAAGGAAGTCCAAAAGGGAGATGATGAGTATGTATATCTGATTCATTTCGCTGTATGGTAGAAACTAACAACATTTAAAGCAATTCTACTCCAATAAAAATTAATGTTTAAAGGAGGAAAATTAAGTCTGTTAGCAATTAGATTTTTCAGTTGTTAACATTTTTGATGGACTATTAAAGTCCTTTATTTCTTAAAAAAAATATGGAGGGAGGATATTCTTTTTTAATTAATCAAAATTTATCATTCTCAGCCTTATCATAATAGCTATTAACACTGAGCATCTACTGTGCACCAGACTCTTTACATTTATTTAGTTAATCCTTACAACATCCTTATGAGCCAGGTACTATTATTATCTTTTTCATATTACAGATGAAGAAACTGAGGCACAGAGAAGTTAAGTAACTTGCTTAATGTCCCATTGCTAATGAGTGCCATGAAAGTGAAAGTGTTAGTTTGTCACCCGTAGACTAGCCCACCAGGCTCCTCTGTCTATGGGATTCTCCAGGCAAGAATCCTGGAGTGGATAGCCATTCACTTTCAGTAGATTTTCACATTTCACATTCAGTAGATCTTCCCAAACCCAGGATCGAACCCGGGTCTCCTGCATTGGCAGGCGGATTCTTTACTGTCTGAGCCACCAGGGAAGCCCAGTAAGTGGCATAATTAAGATTAAAACCCAAGTAGTCTAGCTCCAGCGGAGAAGGCAATGGCAACCCGCTCCAGTACTCTCGCCTGGAGAATCCCATGGACGTAGGAGCCTGGTAGGCTGCAGTCCATGGGGTCGCTGAGAGTCAGACACGACTGAGCGACTCAACTTTCACTTTTCACTTTCATGCACTGGAGAAGGAAATGGCAACCCACTCCAGTGTTCTTGCCTGGAGAATCCCAGGGACGGGGGAGCCTGGTGGGCTGCCGTCTGTGGGGTCGCACAGAGTCGGACACGACTGAAGCGACTCAGCAGCAGCAGTCTAGCTCCGGAGTACACTCAGCTGTTGTGCTGTACTGACCCTTAGGCTGTTCTGACCATTGTGCTCTACTACCCCTGCACACAGTTCTTAACCAGTATGCATTTATGTCATGAACAATCTGGATAACATTAAATATTCTTGTCCAACATTTAAAATGAACACCTCCTTTTAAAAAAATATTTCAAGCTTTCAAAGATGTACAGAAAAATAATATAAAAACCACTACTAAGTTTAACAAATGTTTCTATTGCAGCATATTTGCATCAGAATACTCCCTTCCAAAACACACACACATAGACTTAGTAAGACTATGATTTTGAGGTTTGATTTTACTTAAGACAAGATTGTGCCTTAGGAGTTATAAGGGAAATCATTTCCCTTAATAAAAATAGGACATCCCTTAAACTGAGTGATGGAGGAAGAATTTCTTTGTAGTGAGCAACTCCATTGTTACGGTTACCATTATCATACCACAACCATACCATTACTCTTAAACACCCTAGCCCAAGCATGGCTTTATTGACTACTTATAATAAAGGTAATAAACACAGTAACATCAGCTGGGTGATATGAAATGTACAGCTTACTCAGCTTACAGGCTGCCTGGCCTACCTCTATGTGGTGAAGGTCACATTCCACCAGGGTGACATCTCAGTATTGCCCAATAGAACTGTCTGCAGTGATGGAAAAGTCCCTACCCGTCCTGTCCAATATGGCAGCCACTAGCCACACGTGGCTATTAGGTACTTGAAACACAGCTAGTGCAACTGAGGTGCTGAATTTTTCATTTAATTCGATTTACATTAAAGTTGCCACATTCGGCTAGTGGCTACCAAACTGGGCAGCCCAGATCTAGGTCCTTAAAGCCCACACTAAAAATGAGTCCCCCAAGGCCAGTGAGTTCCTGTTTCTGGTGGGGGTCAGGGGATGAACCCTGACTGCAAAAGAGAACAAGGGAACTTTGGGGGATACTGTAAATAGTCTTCATCTTAATTATGGTAACAGTGGCATGGATATATACATTTGCCAAAACTCATCTGATTGTACTCTTAACATGGAGACATATTTTTGCATGTAAAGGAGTTCTACCTCTTGTCTATTTCAAGCATGCCTTCTGCAATCCCAGTTTTTTCCCCAACAGCCCCCAAAGTCATTACTGCGACATATTAAGACCTTGTGTGATCTGACCCCTGGCTACTTCTCTGACATTATTTCCCTGGCTTGTGCTTCAGCCACACCGGCCATTTTTGTTGTTGTTTAGTCACTAAGTTGTGTCTGACTCATTTGTGACCTCATGGACTGTAACCCGCCAGGCTCCTCTGTCCATGGGATTTCCCAGGCAAAAATACTGGAGTGGATTGCCATTTCCTTCCCCAGGGGATCTTCCCAACCCAGGAATCGAACCTGAGTCTCCTGAATTGGCCAGCAGATTCTTTACCACTGAGCCACCCAGGAAGCCCAACTGGCCATCTTATTGGTCCTCAAACAAACACTCCAAGTGCATTCCTGTCTCAAGGCTTTTGCATTTGCTCTTCTTCTAAACCTTCCCAGACAGTATCCACTTAGGTGTCTGCTCAAATGTCAGCTCCAAAAAGATGCCGTTCGTGCCAACCTCTCTTCAACAGCACTTCTGTCCTTGTCACTGTCCATTCCATTATCCCTTGCACTTTCTTTACAGCACGAATCACTATCTGAAATTATATAATTACTTGTCTATTGTCCTCCTTCCCCATCAGACTGTAAGGCTGTTCATAAAGGCCGGCAGTTTGTTGATTGTTGGATTCCCAGTACCAGGCACACAGTAGCCTCAATAAATACTGTTGAATGAATGAATGGTTGTCATCCATGGCACTTTCTCAGCCTGAGATACAAGTATATGTTCATAGAAAACCCACAAATTCTCTACAAAATTAAAAAAAATTGTGTTATTTCGATACTAGTCTAAGTAATATTATTTATGATTTTTCTAGATGAGCACCTTAGAACATGAAATTTCGAGTGCTGAGTTCACACTGAGTTAGGGTTTTGTTTGGATCTGATGAACACCAAAGGACATCCTGACAAAATGTGTGAATATAGATTTCATATAATTTTGAGAGTTGAGTCATCACTTGTCACAGAGAAACCTCAACAATGGAACCAGCACGTTAACTGCCAGTGCCACATTCCAGTTAGAAGCAGAAATTGCACAAAACACACAGACGTGCTTATATTCACAACAACTTTAGCTGTGAGTGAACTAGTTAAACACACAAAGAGAAATTGCTCTTTGATTCCCAGCAATAATTAAATTGTGTTGTGTAGTCTCTAAATTGTGTCCAACTCTGTGTGATCCCGTGGACTGTAGCCCTCCAGGCTCCTCTATCCATGGGATTTCCCAGGCAAGAATATTGGAGTGGGTTGCCATTTCCTTTTCCAGGGGCTCTTCCCAACCCAGGGATCTAACCTTTGTGGTCCTACATTGACAGACAGATTCTTTACCAACTGGGAAACTCTAATAATTCGATTAAATACCATTTAATCCAGATTACAAACACTCAAAAATACTAACCCTGTCTTGTAGTGAATAAGACTGCTTTACAGAGTTATTAAGTGATACTCGTCAAAATTGACATTTCAGGATTTTGTAGCATCAGAATTCTTATGAAAATGTGAGATCTGATTATCTTACACTAGTAGCAAAAATCTTGGAAGTTATTAATATTTTGTGCAAACAGGTATCATTTGCACTGCCATTATTAAACATGCAGAGACACATATAATGTGGATCATAAATTGAGTCTTATACTCACAAACCTAACATTTTACAATTTACATTGACATTAATTTTAAATGGATGGACCAAGTAACCATTGTCCTTGGGGCCGGAGAATGTTCATCACTGTGGTTATATTACTATTTCCTCTTCTTTCTTTTTCTTCTCCCTCAATTTAGAACTTGAAGGGTAAAAGAAAGTTCAAGACTTTACTAAAAGAAATACTTGTATCTTCATTCCAGGAACAATTTTGAGTTTTTGTAGAATGGTCAGACCTCTCTCTGAGTCTTCTAGCTCCATGCCTTAAACACAGTCATGCCATTCCTGAACAAAAGTGAGAGCAAGAAGTACTTGACACAGTTTTTGTATGTATAGTTTCATAAGACATATTTTAAAAGGCATGGGAAGAGCCAAAATATAAGCCAATACACATTTTTTAGCCCTGTGAATCATGTATGTAAATTCATAATATTCCAAGATATAAATGCATCATAATGGTGATGGGCAAGAAGTTAAATCCAAGGCAGTCTGCAGGAGGGGGCTTTTATGCCAGTGAGCAGCCGTATATTGAAGAAATTATGCCCATGTCCTAAATTAAAGCATCGGCACTAGATGTCAGCAAATCTCAACATGGAGAGCGTGATTAAGTGGATAGCATATCCTTGACAAGGACACCTCAGCCAGCATTTTCCCATTTGAATATTTATTTTCAAATAGCCTGGCATTTGCTAAGGTGTGCTCCCCAAATTCTATGGCTATTAATAGGTATTATCCAGGGAGGAGTTCTACAGTCAGATACATTGAGGAAAGGTCGAGTAAACTGTCTTCTTTTTTCTGCCGAAGAACTTCTCAGAGCCTTTCTAAGCCGATGACAGCATTACTCTTTCCAGAGAGCAGTGGTGACAGCTCTGAATGTCTAGGGAGAGGAAGGACTTAGTGACCAGAATCTGCTGGCAGCACAAGATCCTGAGTTACACTTACTTTCTTTTTTTTTTTTTTTTTTTTTTACACTTACTTTCTTTGCACAGTTTTATTTATTTACTTTTTTTGGTTTGTTTTCTTTAGAGTGTATATTTCAAGGGTGATTTGGGGATGGTGAAAGAAGTAATGGCCTAAGCCACCCAGACCCTGTTATTGACATGGAGCGTTTCCACACTACTTTGGCTGTAAAACATTTTGAATCTGTGTCAGAGGCACACTCTTTAGGAAAAACCAACACAGACAAAGTTTGCCTCTCATTATAGTCTACCTTTATCTGGGTGCTTGAAAAAGAGTTAACTGCTTGCCCATATTTTCTTCTAGCATATGGAGGCTTTTTCCATTTAACTATACTCGAGTTAATACGTGGTTTTGTATAAGATGTGGGCAAAAGATTCACGTTATTTTACTTATCTCTTTATTTTATATTGCAGAATACCAGTTGTCCCCAAACCTTGCATTAAGTGTGTTTTTGGTTTTGTTTTCAGGTCCAGAATCCTTCAGATCAACTTACCAATAAGTTCAATATGTAAAATAGTTAAATGTGGATGAAATGAGGAAGGATGAGAGTTATTCCAACCTGGCAACACTCCCTACACCTGTTCCCACCCTCCTTATATGGGAGGCTCCAAGGAGTATTTTGAACATCATTGGAGTAATTCATCCCTTCATAAATGACTTTAAAACACCATGTCTGTAATATGCTACATTAAAATTTCTCCCCATTCCATTATTTTTCTATTTTACTGCCAATTTCATATTTTAATTAATTTAGAACCTAAGAGCTTTATAGTATAACAAAGGAAGCGATCAAAACATCTAATAGATGAGTAAAATAACAGTATGACTTGGGGGGGCTACAATATTAGCATATTTCTTTTTAAAATAATGTTTACTATTGGCAAGAGTTGACTAGATACCTTCAACATAGAGAAAACTAACTTGGTAAAACTATATATTGATCAATAATGTGATAATGTGTGTCACAAGCTTACAGGGTTGACATTCTTTGCTTTACCACATCACTTACAGGATTTAATCCTAAAGAAATTACCATAATGTATAGGAAATTTTTGCTGTTGTTTATATTATGGATAATATTGAAAATGGTCCAAATGTTTAACAATATGGGACTGGTTGAATGAATCCTGGCACAGCCATGAGACAGGATACTCTTCAGCCATTACAGTGATGTTGTAAAAATAAAAGTATTTTATTGCTTACTGGTGATACATATGGTGCTGTATAAAGCACCTTAATCATACTGTCTCACTTAAGCCTAATAATATCCCTAGATGTTAGGTATTATCATTCCCGTTTACAGATGAGAAAACACAGAAGTTCGAACAGCTAGTAAAGTAGTGTTGCTGGAATTCAGTCCCTGTCTGCTGTTAACTCTCATTCTTAATCAGTGTCCTAATGATGGGGGAAAATACTCACTTTTTACTTATAAGTTACTGTTTCAATGCAGTATAACTGACCTTAAACAACAAACAAACAAAAAACCCACACCCTCCTATATGCAACTCCTTCTTCCTAACTTTGGAAGTTACTTATCCTTAGTATTCTCCCCCTCATCCCACCCCCATTCCCCTTCCCCTAGTGAATCTACCTTTGTAGATGTATGCTAAGTCACTTCAGTCATCTCCGACTCTTTGTGACCCCATGGATTGTAGCCTACCAGGTTCCTCTGTCCATGGGATTCTCCAGGCAAGAATACTGGAGTGAGTTGCCATTTCCTCCTCCAGGGGTGTCTTCCTGCCCCAGGGATCTAACCCCAGCCTCCTGCCTCTCCTGCATTGCAGGCAGACTCTTTACTGCTAAGCTACCCTGTGTTAGGGGGCTTCCCGGTGGCACTGGTAGTAAAGAAACCGCCTGCAAATGCAGGAGATGTAGAGACTCATGTTCCATCCCTGGGTCAGGAAGATCCCCTGGAGACGGGAATGGCAACCCACTCCAGTATTCTTGCCTGGAGAATCCCATGGAGAGAGGAGCCTGGTGGGCTGCAGTCCATGGGGTCACAAAGAGTCGGACATGACTGAAGCGACTTAGCATGCATGCACACACCATGCGCTGGGCTTCAAAGGCCCACCGAGGTCCAAGAAGACAAAGAGGACAGGGAGAAAAAGCCTCTTCCCCAGAGACTCCTGGAGCATTCTCTGCTCTAACCAGGAAGGTCTGGAGCAATGCCCTTTGTCCTAGAGGACGTACTTTCACTTACTCATCTGTCCAGTATGACTCATGCCCAAGAGTGTGGAGTAAATGAAATTTTACAGTATTTATGTTTTTGTGACTTCCATAAACACGGCAGTGTGGAAAGTCAGACATGCATGGACTTTGGAGTCAGACAGACCTGAGGGGAACTCCTGGCTTTGACACTTAGTAGTTGTGCAACTTGGGGCTAGTTAATAACTCCTCTGGGCAACCTCATCTGTAAAACAGGAATAATGAAGTCTGCTTCACAGAATTGGGTATGAACATGCAATGAGCCAGCAAAAATGAAAGTGGACCCTGTAGCCCTTGGCACACATAGACACTCAGACCTTTCCTTCCGCTCTCAGATTGTGGTTTTAGGGGTGAGCATCTGCCAAGTCTTGTGTTTATTTTTACACTTTTTTACTATATAAAGTACAGTGCTTTGTTTATAGCAGCGTCCTATAAATACCAGCTGAACAATGTTGGCATACATGAGCAGAAACTAAATCATGGGTAGATAGATTTTAGGGGTGGTTTTTTTTAAAATACTTATTTATTAATATTTATTTGGCTGCATGGGAACTTAGTTGGGGCATGCAGGATCTTAGTGGTGGCCCATGGGCTTAGTGGCCCTGCAGCATGTAGGATCTTACTCCTCCAGGGATGTAACCCGCATCCCCTGCAATGGGGCTTCCCTGGTGGCTCAGATGGTAAAGAATCTGCCTGTAGTATGGGAGACCCGGGTTCAATCCCTGGGTCAGGAAGATCCCCTGGAGACGGGAATGGCAACCCACTCCAGTATTCTTGCCTGGAGAATCCCATGGATGGAGGAGCCTGGTGTGCCATGGCTTTTACAGTCCATGGGGTGGCAAAGAGTCAGACACAACTGAGTGACTGAAACTTTCACTTTCTTAACCACCGGACCACCAGAGGACTCCCCCAGGTGTGTTTAAATGTTTATTGAGTGTTTATCCTATCATAGAGAAAATCTGCCAACTGTAGATAAATGGCATGTGGAGTCAGGGCCTAAGCGCCAGCTAGATGGTTTCCTGCACGGAGCCACAAACTCCAAAGGAGAATGGGAACCAGGCTCTGGGCTCTAGACTCACAGAGCCCCCGAGAGCACCATGTTTCATTGGCTCAAAGGCAGCCTTCTGTGGGTAGATGACAGCCTGCCCTGGACTGTCAGTGTCTCTTTTGACATGAGGGGTTCCTCTAATAAACAATTCGCTATGCCCAGTTTAAATGTTTTCTTTTTATCTTTTAATTATAAATTCATGTAAGAAAGATATCATGTGAAACTCCTTTACCCATAAACTGACATTGCCATATTTGCTATAACTTTTAAAAATTTTTTAACTTAATTTCAGACTTTTAGAAAAACCAGAAGAATATTACAAAGAATTCGAATGCACCCTTCACAGTTTCCCAAGTGTTAATGTCTACCACATTTGCTTATCCTTGTTTTTCTATGTTAGGCAGGCAGTTGTATTTTTTTTTCCTGAGCCATTTAAGATAGATTTCCCTCCCTCCCTCTTTTTCCTCCCTTGTGTGTGTGTTAGTCGCTCCATCACGTCCAACTCTTGGCAACCCCATGAACGGGGGCCCTCCAGGCTCCTCCGCCCATGGAATTCTCCAGGCAAGAATACTGGAGTGGGTTGCCATTTTCTTCTCCAGGGGATCTTCCCAATTCAAGGATTGAACTTGGGTCTCCTGCACTGCAAGCAGATTCTTTAACATCCAAGCCACCACAAAAGCTCTCCTTCCTTCCTTGCTTTCTCTCAAATAAAACATTTAGGTAGAGCTGAGCTCCCCATTCCTCACCCATCCCCTTTCCTCCCTCCTTGCCTTCCCTCACCTTTGTCAGGGAACCTGCTGGCTTGCGTGTTTCTGTCCTTTTACTATGTATGATTAGAACTAGAGATGAATTTTTGTTATTTTGAGACTTGTTTTATAATCCAGAACTTGATCACTTTTATGAATGTTCTATATAACCCAAGAAAGAATGTGTATCCTCTAATTCTTCAAATGATTCAATAGCTGTAAACCACTTACAACAGTGTCTAGCACAGCATAAGCACCATAAAGTGTTAAATTTTTAATAAATAGCCATTTGGTTGTACAGTTATAAATAAAACCCACTAGCTCACATTTTTATTATTGAAGCATAATTGATTTATAATATTATATTAGTTTCAGGTGTATAACATAGTGATTCAATATTTGTATGGATTATACTCCATTTAAAGTTATTACAAAATATTGGCTATATTCCCTGTGGTGTACACTATTTCCTTGGAGCTGATGTATTTTATACTTAATAGCTTGTACCTCTTAATCCTACTCTTATCTTGCCCCTCTGGCTCATAGTTTTTAACTGTCTTGTTCAAATTGTATGTGTACAAGCTGTCAATTTTTAGAGAAGTGGGTTGAAATCTCCTTGTGATTTTAGAGCTGTGTATCTTTGCCTGTATTCTGCCGACTCTTGCTCCTTGGCACAGAAGTGAGAGATTCTAGTCATTGCCCGAATCCCAGCCCCTGATCCCTCCCATTAGTGAGGGCTGTGCTTCAGTGCACAGCAGAGACCTAGGATGGAAGTTAGGACACTGGCTGAACGGCAGAGATACCCCAGGGAAATTTAAGTTCATGAAATCAAACACCCCAGGAGCCACAGTGGCATCATCTCCCCCGCACAAGGCTTACTCTGCAACCTACTCATCACTTGCTCTACTCTGATATTTTTCCTCCCAAATCCCCCCTGCTCCCTCAACCCTAATTCCTCCGAAGCTTCAGTTAACTCTTCAGATGATACTCACCATACTCCCTTTTTCCAAAATTCCAACTCTAAATTTCAAGTTTCATATGATACTTAGAGGACTAGAAGCTTAGTAAAAATGATTCTTAGCTAATTCAACAAAAATGGAATGTCATTGGCTATACAGTGGTAAACAAAATACACATGGAGAAGAGTAGGGTAAAGAGACATAAAACTATAAACCCTGAGCAATTGTGAAAATTAATAAAAGAGGAAAGAACTGTTTCCATAAAGGAGAAAACAATGGGTTGGGGATGTTCCAAGACAAACGACAAGCTCAGGAAAGGTCATGGGCCAGGACTGACCTTGGCCTTTGGAGGGCTGATGGAAGCCAATGGGGCGGAAATATAGTGAGTGCAGGTAAGCGGCCCAGAGGAGGCAGGAGAGACACACAGGGACTAGCTCACATGGGCTTAGTGAGCCATGAGACAGCATTTGATTTCACTCCAGGAACTGGAATCCACTGAAGGCTTTCAGCAGAGAGTGAGATGCCTTAAATATAACCAGCTGGTAGGTGGGAAGTGAGTAGAGAAAGTCAGACATGGAAGCAGGGGTATCATTCAGGGCATCTCTGACAAAGGAAAGTTCTTGTGACCTCGGATTATTTTACCCTCTTGTCAGAGAGTTTAAAAACCACAATGGCAAACAAAACAGACTTATAGTAACTCCGTCTATAAAGAACTGTTTGTGAAGTTTGCAAATAACTATCATAGACTCTTCACAGATCTGAAAGGTCGAGATTGATAACCAAAACTCCCTTTCCCACTTTAAAGTTTAGAGGTATTTTTTAAAACATTTTATTTTGAAAAATTTAAACTTCATAAAAAGGAAAAGTATAATAAATTCCCATTACCTTGGGAATTACTCAGTGAATATTAAGTTTGCTGACATTTACTTCATCTATTACTTTTTTCATCCTTTTTTTTTTCATCCTTTGTTGAAGTAATTAAAAGCAAATCCCAAATACGTAATTTTATCCCTTCACATATTTTCTCTAGGTCTAAAATATAAACATTTCCTACATACCACGAAGTATAAAATATAAACATAAAAATTTACTGCTAACATCTAGTATCAACTCTATTAATATAACCAAATTTCTCTGATGTCTCAAAAATGCCTTTACATAGTTGGTCCACACCGTGTATTTGGATCTCAGATCTTTTAAGTCTCTTTTAATCCAGGGCATTGCTTTTTTCCTCCCTCCTTTTTTCTTTTCTCCTTTTTAAAAATTTATGTCATTGACTTGTAGAAACTGGATTAGTTGTCCTATAAAATGTCTAAATATTTCATAATAAAAACTTTAAAGTTAAAAGGAAAAATAAGAACAAACTGTGGAGTGTGAGCCTTTCAACTTCCAATAAGTTAGCCCATCTCTCTGGAACGTTCTTTGAAGTGTCTGGCATACAGTGCAGTCCAGTGAACCATAAACACTCACCACGCTTGGCAGGCATACACAGGCTGTTAAACAAGAGAGCTTGTGCTGAATGTTTTAATTTTATCATTCAGCCTTCTCAGGTTCTTGACCTGTTTACTCACTGTGATTTGTCTACTGTTACTAAATTAACAGCATCTGAAACATAGCACCATTTCTGAAGCACTTAAAAAGAAAAACAATTAAGATAACACTTGTTTGCTAACTTCAGTCTTCTCTACTTCAGACATTAGAAAATTAAAAATAGTTGAACTGAAGGTAGCATCCTGCCAGCATGCTAAATCGCTTCAGCCGTGTCCAAGTCTTTGCGACCCCATGGACTGGAGCCCACCAGGCACCTCTGTCCATGGGATTCTTCAGGCAAGAATACTGGAGTGGAATGCCGTGCCCTCCTCCAGGGGATTTTCCCAACCCAGGGATTGAACCAGCAGCTCTTCTGTCTCCTGCAACGGCAGGTGGGTTCTTTACCACTAGCGCCACCTGCGGGGGAGGTAGCCTCACTGAAAACCACATTTGGTTCCAATTTAAAGATGCACAGAAAAAGAGCGACAAAACAATGCATGTTTTCTTCACCTCAGAGTCAGCTTCACCTTTGATTTCTTTGCTATAATTAGCTTCTGTTGCCAGTGATGCCAAGAACTTACATGCAGTAACTAGAATTAGATCACTGGTTCTTTTGGCTTTGTTGTTTCAACAGGTACATGAATGTTGTAAGTTTTAAAGGGTTTTTTTAAAAAATATCCATCTTATGCTAATCATTTTGAGTCAGTAGTTTGAAATTCAAAGAAAAGCTACAATTCCAAATTGAGCATAAATCTTGTATTTTAGAAAACTAACTATTTGATATCATTTCACTTCTGTAAAACAAAGGTAATCTCTTCATTGAACCTGTCTCACACATTCTGGACTTAATCCTGGCCCTACCACAGTACATGCTAGAGAAAACTTGTAACATAGTTTTCTCATATAAAAGGAACATACCCTACTTAATTTATAGGGACTTAGGGATAATAAGTGAAACAGAGTTTAAAGTGTAACTTGGGCAATTCTGGGTGTGTCTTTTAGATCTTAAAAGATTGGGCCTTAAATTAGAAGCCATTTGACAGGGGTGCATATTAGTTTTTTGGAAGGGGCACTGTTTTTGCATAGGGCATGAGGATCCTAGTTCCCACACCAGGGGTTGAACCCACAACCTCCTGTGGTGGAGGTATGGAATTTTAACCCCTGGACCACCAAGAAACTCCCTATGTTCGTTATTTTAACATGAAAAAGAGTTGGAAATCAGGATCGTTGAAGCCTCAACCAGACAGCTACTGTGGCTTCTGCTGCTCTCTCTTAATACGAGATACATGTGCAGAGAACCAGGCTGGAGCCTTGACATACACTCTGGGATGAATTGGGTGGGCAGTGGATGGTCTTTCCCACAGTCCACTGATAATTAGTCCCTCTTTTCTTTGTGCTCCTATAGCTCTTTGGATTGATCATACCCTACCTTGTATTATACTTACTGTGTACAAATATATACCCTCCACCGAAATATAAGTATCTTAAGAGCAGGGATCATAGCTGTCTTTCTAGTAAGACCTCAGTAAATGTTTATTTAATTGAATTGGCCTTCTAATGGTAGAAAATGTTGATGCTTCCTCATCCTGCAGTTCAACTAGTTGTAAAGTAGCAAAAGCAACTTAAACCAAACCCAGCTACGCTAACAATGAGATTAACATTGACAGATAATATTCTAGGAGTTATTATAGACCAATTGTTGCACCAGTTGTTGGTTCAACATGATGTTGGTTCAACATCATCCATTTATTTAGCAAATGTATATTGAGACCTTGATGTATACATCAAGTATCTGGGAATGCTTTTTTATAATAATAAAAGAGCAATAGGAGTTATAAGTCACAAGAGTCCTAAAGGGAAGTAGTTTACAGTGCTACCTGTAATTACAGTAATTTATTGAATAGCAACTATATGCCAGGAGCTATAATAATTGTTTTTCTTACTGTAGATAATTGAATCTTCACAAGAGTCCACTTTACAGATGAGGAAACAAACTTGAAGACATTATGCAATTTGCCTAAAGTCATAATAGCTAAAATGTAGATTTAGAATTTAACTCTTGCCTTTGTTAATCACTACTGAATACTGGATCACCAGTGAGGCTTGCTAGCACATATGAGAAAACCAGTCTGAAAGACTGTAAGAATCACAGTGACTTCTAAGTATCTAAAAGTTTAAAAATCTTTCCAATGAAGAGGGTCAGATTTCCCTACCCTAACAAGCCAGAGTGTCCACTCACTCCAGAATAACATGAGTTGACCTGTCTATGTATGCAGGTTCTCAAATCATTCCATCCCATGCTGGTACGTCTTTATTGCCATGATCAAATGCATTATACAACTCTAATTAGGCATCTCTAACGTTTTATCCAAAGTGAGATTTATTTGAAGTGTTTTAATCCACTGCCATCCTTGTTCTTTTTAAAAAATTGTGAAAGAATCCACATAACAGAATTTATCATGTTAACCTTTTTAAAGCATCCAGTTTGTTAGTGTTAAGTGTGTTCACATCATTGTGCAACCATCACCACCATCCATCTCCAGAGTTCTTTTAATCTTGCAAAACTGAAATTCTGTACCCATTAAACAGCAAGTCCCATTCTCCTTTTCCACCCCAGCCCTTGCCAACCACTGTTCTACTTCCTGCCTCTGTGAAAGCGACTTCTCTAGGTACCTCACATAAGTGGAATCATACAGTGTGACTGTCCCCTTGTGACCGGCCTGTTTCACTTAGCGTAGCATCCTCAAGGGTATTTCCCCAGTGGCTCAGTGGTAAAGAGTATGCCTGCAATGCTGGAGACGTGGGATTGATCCCTGGGTCAGGAAGATCCTGTGGAAAAGGAAATGGCAACCCGCACCAGTATTCCTTGCCTGGGAAATCCCATGGACAGAGGAGCCTGGCGGGCTACAGTCCATGGGGTCACAAACAGTTGGACATAACAGACTGACTAAACTACCACCACCAGCATCCTCAAGCTTCATCCATATTGTAGCATGTGACAGAAGGGGACATTCTTATAGTCTAATCATGAGAACACATCAGACAAACCCAAATGGAAGAACATTTCACAAAATATTAATACCTGATGAGTAGTCTTCAAAAGTATCAATGTTCTGAGAAACAAGGCGAGGCGGAGACTCTGGCCATGTATTAGAAGATGCTAAGGAAACATGGCAACTCAACACGGTGTGGTATCTGAAATTGGAGCCTAGAACAGGAAAAGGACATTTACCAGTGACATATTTTAGAATTGCTGGAGCATAAGATGAGAAGAGCCAACTCATTAGAAAAGACCCTGAAGCCGGGAAAGATTGAAGGCAGGAGGAGAAGGGGACGAAAGAGGATGAGATGATTGGATGACATCACCGACTCAATGGACATGAGTCTGAGCAAGCTCCAGGAGGGAGAAGGACAGGGAAGCCTGGCATGCTGTAGTCCTTGGTGTCACAAAGAGTCAGACTCCCCCTGCACTGGAAGTGCAGAATCTTAGCCACCAGGCAAGTCCCTGTTTTTTGTTTTGTTTTTTTTTTTTTAACAGTTTTATTGTTTCATTTTTTCCATTTAGATCTTTAAATCTCTTGTAAATTATGGGTAGGCAGTTATCCTTGTGCTGTTTGTATTGAATAATCCAGTTTTCCCTCATTGACTTGAAACACAGCCTTGAGCATATGTGAAGCCCTCTACATAAAAACCCTCATTATTTTCTGGACTCTGTTCCACTTCAATGATCTACTTATGTTTTCTTGATCAGTACTACACTATCCTATTTACCATGTTTTATAGTTCTTTTCAGTGTCTCCTGAGCCAGGTCCTGTTTTGCTACAGTTTTCAAAACTTTCTTTGCTATTTTCAAGCACTTACTCTTTTAGATAAGCTAGAGAATCAACTTTTAAATTTAAAAATTCCATTGGGAATTTGATAAAAATTGCATTTAATTTACAGATCAGCATGGGAAGAACGGGCTTTTAAAAAGTATATATTGAGGTTTCTTGTCCAGATATATCTTTAAATTCTTCTTATCTGAAAATTCTATTACCAGCATGTAGAATACTACATTCAGTTGTGGTTACGTAGAGCACATCATCTCATTAATGTAGTAATAGTAGTGCTAGGACCACCAGTAGCAGTGTTAGTGGATAATAATAGCAGCTTTTAAATACTGAGTGTTTACTAAGTGCTAAGGACATTATATATATAATCTCATTTAATCCTCACTATCATCCAATAAGATATTATCCATGTTTTACAGATGAAGAAATAGGCTCAGATTTGTCAACTTGCCAAACTCAACAAAAGGAAGCCTTGTCATATTTCAAAACCATGTTTTTAATAACTACTATCTGGCCCTTCATTATATATAAAGTTGACACTCTCTTTGGAAAAAAAAAAAAAGAGGAAACCAAAAAGCTCTTTATGGTATTAAAAATAAACATACCAATCTCTTTCTTTTTAAAAAAAAGTTCTTTTATTTATTTAGGATGAATTTTTAATTGAGATTTAATTGACATATACCATTATTTTCAGATATATATAAAATAATTCTATATTCATATATATTATGAAATGATCACTACAGTGTCTGGTTAACATCCATCACCACACATAATTACAAAACTCTCATGCCAATTTCCTAAAGGCTTTTAAATCAGAGGGATTTTAAATTGTATCACATGTTTTCCTAGCATTTCTTGAGAACCTTGCCATCTCCCTTGCCTGTCCTAGTTTCTCCCTGTTGGGTTCTCTGAGCATTGCCACTTTGGCCTCCAGGGGGCGCCATTTCCCCTTTAATATTGTGGCTCAAGCATTAGACACTCAGGAATTCCGTGGCATACAGATTAAGACCAGGAAAAATATTTAAACAGAAGTTTACAAAGGGCTCTGGAAGAAAAAAAGACAAATGAGTACAGGGAGTAATAGGCAACTAGATCATTTGTTCACTGAATGAAGTGCAGGCATTTCCATATTAGACACCATGAAAGGATTCCTCCCTACCTGGCTTCCCACTACCTGCACAAAGCAGAAACCACTTTTTTCTACCCTGTTTTATGTCCTCAAGGGCTTCCCAGGTGGCTCAGTGGTAAAGAATTCACCTGCCAATGCAGAAGATCCCCTGGAGAAGGAAATGGCAATTCATTCCAGTATTCTTTCTTGCCTGAAAAAACCCCACAGACAGAAAAGTCTATGTGCTACAATACAGTCCATGAGGTTGCAGAGTCAGACACGACTTATCAACTAACCAACAACAACAACAAATTATGTCCTCCAGCAAGTAAAAAATTTCAAAAACAGCTCTAAGATTAGGAAAATGAGTTTCAGCTCTGGGCTTCCTTCCAAACTCTAGTTTCCAGTTTCAATATCTGCTTCTTTGCTACATGCTGGACACTAAGCTTGCCAGCCTTATTATTATTATTTGGCTGCGCTGGGTCTTCGTTGTGGCATGCAGGGTCTTCAGTTTTGGAATGTGGGATCTGTCTCCCTAACCAGGGATAGAACCCGGGCCCTTTGCATTGGGAGAACAGAGTCCCTGCCACTGGACCACCAGAGAAGTCCTGCAAGCCCTCTTCTGGGAAGATGGCATTGCTGACCCCTGAGTTGTCCATTTACCCTGCTGTTGGGTAAACAGCATGACCCTGCATGTCTTGTTCAGTATGTCCAGAATGCAAGGCCCTGACTGTGTTACTTATCTATTACTACACAAGAGATTACTCTAAATCATAGAGGCTTAAAACAACAATCACTTACTTTCTGACAATATCTGTAGATTTGGAATCTGGGAACAGCTTGGGTGAGTGTCCCTGGTGCAGAGTCTCTGACAAGGCTATAGTCAGGGTGCTGGCCAAGGCTGCAGTCATGTCTTCACTTGAACGGGAGAAATTCTGCTTCCACGCTCACTCACCTGGCTGTTGGACAAAGGCATCCTTTCCTGACCATCCAGGTCTCTCTATAAGGCAGCCCACAACATGACAGTGGTCTTTCTTAGAGTGAATAAGTAAGAAAACAAAAGATGGTGCCCAAGACTGAAGCCACAGTCCTTTTAAAACCTCCTCTCAAAGGCAACATCCTGTCACTTCCGCTATATTCAGTTAGTTAGAAGTGAGTCAGTAAGTCCAGTCCATAGTCAACTGCAGGGGGTCACACAAAAGAGCGAATACTGGGAGGCAAGAACCACTATGGGCTGTCTGGGAGGTGCTCTAGGGTGTCCTGGAGACTCAGTGGTAAAGAATCCACTTGCCAATGCAGGAGGTGCAGGTTCAATCCCTGGGTCTGGAGGAGCCCAAGGAGAAGGAAATGGCAACCCACTCCAGTATTCTTGTCTGCAAAATCCCACAAACGAGGAGCGTAGCAGGCACAAAAGAGTCGGACAGAACTTAACAACTAAATAGCAACAAACAACAACGGAGGCATTCTGCCACTCACTCTACCCACACCATTTCCCATGATTGAGTTTGCAGTGGGCAGTCTTGAGAGATGAAGTTCTTATCTCCCTCTGGGACAAAGAGCAGGCTTAGCTTAGTGCTTGCTGGAAAAGCAGTGGGTTCCCCAGGCTTACTGTTCTCCAGCTGCAACACCGACCCACTGCATGTATGGCCTCTCTCTGGGGGCCCCCATGTCACCTGTGTGTAACTTGGAGACAAGAGGAATTGATACAGACATTCTGATGCTCATGCTTTTTTTTTTTGCTGTAGTTCTTTTTCTGTTACTCAGGGGTCTTGTGTCTTCTTCCAGCATCTGTGAGACACCAGTTAGCTAACTTGTTGCCTTGTAAGTAGGATAAAATCAAATCACGGACCTGACAGTCCGACGGAACAGGACAACCTCATCAGAATTGTGTACAGGCTTGTGAGACTGGCATTCACAGAAGAAATCCATGTACATATCCTTCGTTTTAATTGACAAGTACTTATGTACCAGGCAGGCATCATTCTAACAGTGTATGAACACAGACTCATTTAAGCTACGAGGTAGCCACTATTAAAAATCCCTGCTTTACAGGTGAGGAAGAAGAGGCACAAAGATGTTAAGTAACTTGCTTCAATTCCTGTGGCCTGGAAGTGTCAGAGCCCCGTTATACAAATGGATACAAAAACAACACGGCTACAGCATCCCCTGACCCGCTGTGTCACGCTAGCTGTGCTTGGTGTTAAGAAGGTACAGAGCAGAGAGATGAGGGAAATGATCAAATTAAAGACTTCTTCAAAGCATTTATTGACATCATTGGTACAGAGTTCTTCATTCCTAATGTAAATGTTACAGTTTTTGTGACTTCTTTGTGTACTTGAAGGGTAATCCCTACCAGTCGTATTGGTCAATGATGTGATTTGATGTGCTGTATTTGGCTCATTAGAATTTGACTTAGAAAAGGTGCTCTATATTCTGACTATGAATGTAAAAATGCATTGTCCACACAAAAATCTGCACATGAAGTTCTTAACAGCTTTATTCACAGTCACCAAAACTTGGAAGTAGCCAAGATATCCTTCAGTAACTGAATGGATAAACTTGTATATTCAGGCAATGGAAGATTATTCAGGGCTGAAAAGAAATGACTTATTAAGCCAGGGGAAGATGAGGGGTGGGTGAATGCATATTATTAAGAAACAGAAGCCAGTCTAGAAGGGTTATATACCGTATGATTCCTCCCGTGTGACCATCTGGAAAAGGCAAAACTATGGAGACAGTGAAAAGATGAGTGGTGGGGGTGGGGGGAAGGAAGAGATGAACAGGCAGCGCACAGAGGGTTTTCAGGGCAGTGAATCTATTCTCTTTGATACTATAATGTTGAACACACATCATCATGGGTTCCCCTGGTGGCTCAGACAATAAAGAATCTACCTGCAATGCAGGAGACCTGGGTTTTATCCCTGGGTTGGGAAGATTCCCTTTAGAAGGAATGGCAACCGCCTCCAGTCCTTTTGCTTGGAGAATTCCATGGACAGAGAAGCCAGGCAGGCTACAGTCCATGGGATCACAAAGAGTCGGACTCGACTGAGGGATTCACACACACACACACACACACACACACACACACGTCATTATGCATTTGTCCAAACCCACAGAATGTATACCACCAAGAGTGAACCTTAGTGTAAACTATAGACTTTGTTTAGTAACGATGCATCAGTGTAAGTTCATTGATTTTTTTTTTTAAGTTCATTGATTTTTTAATGAATGTACTGCTCTGGTGGGAGATGTCAATAGTGGGAAAGGTTGTGCATACATGGGGTCAGCAGGTCTATGGGAGCTTTCTATTTCTTCCTGCTCAGGTTTGTTGGGAAACTAAAACTGTTCTGAAAAATACAGTTTATCTTTTAAAATGCTTTGAAACTTACAGGGTGCTTTTAAAATGGAAAATACTGTTAATACTGTCAGTGTGTATAGCAATTTTTTTTTTAACCTTACTCTGTACCTGTTCAAGTTTCCCACATCCTTGGCCGCATCTTTTTGCTTGCAACCTTCTCCTTTCCTTAGCAAGTGTAAAAGGCCTGACTCCCCATATGGGCTCTCTTCCTCTGCCCTGTCGACCCTCTTTTGAACCTTTCCAACCCAGGTTCAATCCAGGTGTCTACATTCTCATGGCTACATTGGAACTGTACAGCTCTGCTGGAGAAAAATCACAACAGTGTTTTCTTTTTGATTTTTTTTTTTCCACACTGAATGGCATGTCAGATCTTAGTTCCCCAAGCAAGGATTGAACCCACACCCCCTGCATTGGAAGTTCAGAGTTTTAATCACTGGATCACCAAGAAAGTCCCCCCAGATCATAATGGTGAACTGCTGTCTGCAGTGCAACTTACAGTCTCTTGTATCAACTTATCCCTTAGTGTTTTCTGCAACTGTGTTTCTCAAATCAGAGCTTTCTAGTTCAAAAGGTGTATCAAGTTTTAACTGTAGTTTTCTTTTTTTGCTATTGTTCTATTTTGATTAAATATTTTCAAAGCCTTATGCCATTTATTCCTGTGCTATAGATATATGTCATCTTTTTGCACATGTATAAAATAAGTTCACCTCATTAATTAAGCCATTTTCTATTAAAATAATTGATCGAATCTGGCTACTAATTATCACATGCAGTAATAGGGCAGATAAACATATCTATTGATGATGACTCACCCAAAAGTGCTTCTACATTAGCAAAGAGGAGAGGGGAAAATAAGAGGCAGGTTAATATGTTTAGAGTTGTTTTGATTCATGGTTAGACAGGTCTCTTTAAGAAGGTTCTGTGGAGAAGTTGAGTCATACTCCCTCATCCAATGTGCCTCAATGCCCTAGAATACGCCTCCCTTGTTCTTAGATTAGGGCACCTTCCTTTCTCAAGTTACTCAGTCAAAATCTGGTTCAGTCCTTTCCACATCTCTCTTGTAACTTGATCATAGACCACTCTTGGGGGAGTACTGACCCCTAGGGTCTAGGCAGTGGTCTCAAACTGACAGTCCCTAAGGCAGATTTGCTAGATAGATATGGCTTACTGGCTTGCACAGTGTTTTAAGAAAACCTGAATTCGTTCTTCTTCTTGTTATTATTACTGGCCATGATGCCCGGCTTGTAGGATCCTAGTTCCCCGACGAGGGGTGGAACCCCTGCCCTCTGCGATAGAAGCACGGAGCCCTAACTGCAGGCCCACCAAGGGAATTTGCTTCTCCTAGCATTTTGAAGTCATGCCATTTCACATGAAAATGTATATTGCTAGTTTTTATTGACAAATGAACTGACCTGGCAACACTGGGCCTGTGCTCTTATATACAGCAGATGTCAGGCACTCCCTGGAGAGAGGGCGCCCCCACCTGCCACTCATCAAGACTGAGTGTCACTTACCCTTCGCATCACTTTCACCAGGTCCAGGTGCTTCAGGTGTTTGTAAACTCGCCTACACCTGGTCCTTGATGCCTTTCACCCAGCACTACTTGTTGACACTGGAGGCTCTGTGATGCTCTACAAAGATCATGGGCTTGGAATCAGATGGACTTAGCTCTGCTACTTGCCTACTGGGTGACCTCTGAGAACTTCCATTTCTTTATCTGTCAAAGGGTGTGATTGGCATGGTTATGAGGATTAAAGGCGATATGTGGATAATGTGCTTCTGACAGAAGTAGGAAGCAGGCAGTGAGTGTGGCCTGCCTCCATTGACAACCTCTGTCCTCACCTCTCTGGAAGATGACAGGGCCACTCCTGTGGTCATCAACTTGTAACTGATTTGTACAATACTCTAGATGTATAGACACAAGTGAGAAAATCACAAGAAACGAGGGTGTTCTTAAGTAAAATTTATTTCCTATAATCGCCAGCTGTCATCATCAAGGACAATTACAGGAAATAAATTTTAACTAAGCAAAAAAAAAAAAAAAATTTTAACTAAGCACTCCCTAGTTTCTAGCTGCTGTCATCAAGAAGGGCTTCCCAGGTAGCACAGTGGGAAAGAATCCACCTGCCAATGAAGGAGACGTGGGTTCGATTCCTGGGTTGGGAAGATCCCTGGAGGAGGAAATGGCAACCCACTCCAATATCCTTGTCTGGAAAATCCCATGGACAGAGGAGCCTAGCGGGCTATAGTCCATGGGGTCACAAAGAGTCAGATGCAACTGAGCACATGTCACAAGGAGTTAAGCAGTTAGCCAACAGCACTTCCATTACTCGCAGGATAATCTTACAGTATGCTAAATCAGACTCGTGCAATTAGTTCCATAAAGAAAACAAAAATGAAAATGTTTTTGAATTAGCATGGTTTCCAAAACTGGGGAAAACAAAGATAATTCTTCATATCCCAAGCTTAGCTGCATCTTTGCAGAGCTGCTTATAAATCTAACATTCCAGTTTGTTTTCCTTCTGCTGCTGTAACAAATTACCACAAACTTAGAAACTTAAAACAATAGAAATTCATTATCTTACAGTTCCACAGGTTAGAGATCTGACATTGGTGTTACTGGGCTAAAATCAATGTGTCAGCGGACTGCATTCTTTTTTGGAGGCTCTAGGAGTGAATCCATTTCCTTTGTTTTTCCAGCTTCTTCTAGAGGCCACCCACATTCTCTGACTCTTGGGTCATTTCTCCACCTTAACATATATATATATATATTCATTTGACTGCGCCAGGTCTTAGCCATGGCATGCAAGATCTAGTTCCCTAACCAGAAATGGAACCCAGGCCCCCTGCTTTGGGAGCACAGTCTCAGCCACTAGACCCCTGGCGGAGTCACCTTCCTTTCTCCACCTTTAAAGTGAGCAGTGTTGCATGTCTCTGAACATTCTCCCAGAGTCACATCTCTTTCCCTGGCTCTTTTCTGTTGCTTCCCTCTTCCACTTCTAAGGACCCTTCGATTCCATTGGACCTACCCAGAAAATCCAGGACGTTCTTCGTATCTGAACATTGTTGTTGTTCAGCTGCTTGGTTGGGTCCGACTCTTTGCAACCCCATGGACTGCAGCACACCAGGCTTCTCTGTCCTTCACCATCTCCCAGAGTTTGCTCAAATTCATGTCCATTGAGTCAGTGATGCCATCCAGCCATCTCATCCTTTGTCGTCCCCTTCTCCTACCCTCAAGCTTTCTCAGCATCAGGGTCTTTACCAATGAATTGGTAAAGTACATCAGGTGGCCAAAGTACTGGAGGTTCAGCTTCTGCATCAGTCCTTCCAATGAATATTCAGGACTGATTTCCTTTAGGATGGACTGGTTTGATTTCCTTGCTCTCCACGGGCTCTCAAGACTCTTAAGATCAGTAATGTTAATTCCACCTGCAACCTTAATTCTTTGCCAGGTAATGTAGCATATTCACAGATTCTGGGTACTATGACATGGACATCTTTGGGGAAACCACCATCCTGCCTATCTAAACGGATATTTTATATAAGTAATATATATGTAATTTATATATATTAACAGTTTACCCTTGAACGATACAGGTTTAAACTGTGTGTATCCACTCATATGCAGATTTTTCTCAATAAACACATACTACAGTAACACACGATCTGCGATTGGTTGAATCCATGGATGTGGGACTGTGGATATGAAGAGATGCCAAACAGTTAGTCAGATTTTCAGCTGGGGTTGGGACAGGGATCAGCACCCCTAACCCCTATGTTTTTCAAGGGTCAACTATTCATACATATATGTGCATACATGCTCAGTTCTATCCGACTCTGTGATCCCCTGGACTGCGACCTGCCAGGCTCCTCTGTCCATGGGATTTCCCAGGCAAGAATACTAGAGTGGGTTGCCATTCCCCTCCAGGGAATTTTCCTGACCTAGGGATCAAACCTGCATCTCCTGCATTCGCAGGTGGATTCTTTAGCATTGTGTCACCGGGGAAGCCCCTATGTGCTGCTAACAGGTTTCTAAATGGAATTTTATATTATCACAGACTTTTGTAAGAAATTTGGCTATTCATACCATGCCCAAAGTTTCTGAACTGTTAATAGGGCTTCCTTTTTTTTTTTTTTTTTTTTAGGGCTTCCTTTTTAAAAAGACAAATGGGTATAAATTCCTCCAAAGGTTGTGAGCTTTAGGGTTTTGTTTATTTGCAGAGTTTAAAAGTAAACAAGACCTCAGGAAATCACGTAATCCAGTTTCTTGCCCTGAATACCTCAAATCACCACATTTTCTTGCTATGTTGGGCAATGGTACAAGATACCATTTTAAGTAGATAGGATCATTCTATGATCTCAGTTTCCAGAAGTATTTTCCTCTACTTGTTTTTCATGATTGTTCTCTAATGAAGATAAATAACAATTAAAAATAATTTACCCCAATCATGGGTTAAAATTACAAGTAATGAGATGAAATTTGAAAGACGGGGTTGAAGCCAAACAATATGCCTGTAAAATTTCCAAACACATGGTACTAGGCTTGAAGAAACAACACAAGACAAAGGTGGTAAAATAATTTAAAATGCAATATACTGAGGAACATGTTCAATAGTGCAGGCAATCTACATTGCATAAGAAAAAATTAAGGTATTTTTCTCATTTTTTCTTTTGTTTTATCAAGGATATAAAATCCTCCCTGCAAGTATATCTTTGTCTTTGTACCTCAAAATTTCCCCCTATCTTAGCACAGTGCTTTGCAGAGGAAGTGTTTGTTGAATTAGTAATGTTTATATTTACATAAGATTGCATTAAAAGCACCTTGCAGATATTTAGAAGAGAAAATGAGTCATAAATGGTTTGTTTAAACCACATAAAAACTAAGTAGGTGTTCAAATGGCCAGTTTCAAATTCAAACCTCAACCCATGGGGAATTATTCCCTAGGTAAAAGGCCAGATTTGCAGATCAGGGAAGGAATTGAGAAGCAGGTGATAGTTTGGAGTTTAGTCATGGAAACAGTTCTTTTACATTTTTATATATTTCATAAAGAATTTAAACTACTGATGTGGGTGAGGATTACATTTTTAATTTCTACCTTCTGTATCTAGCACAACACCTGGCATACACTAGGCACTCAACAAATAGTTTTGCTGTTTTTTTTTAAATATTTATTTCCTTGGCAACCCCAGGGTTATAGTTGCAGCACGAGGGATCCTCAGTCTTCTGAATCTTTAGTTGTGGCATGCAAACTCTTGGTTGTGGGATCTAGTTCCCTGACCAGGCATCAAACCTGGGCCCCTTGCATTAGGAGTGCGGAATCTTAGCCACTAGACCACCAGGGAAGTCCCAACAAATAGTTATTGAGTGAAGAAAGAAGAGAACAAAAGTCATTAAATTCTTAGATGACACCAAACCAAGGAACAGGGATGGTGAAAGGTAACTAATATCTTGCTTTTTGAATTATGCACCCATCCTTAAGAATGTTTTTGCATGCACATGAATTATGTATTTGTGACCCATGGTAACAGATTGTACACAACATAAACCCAAAATTTAAAAATATAAAATAATCAATATATCTAAAATAATTTAACGGTATGTTATTCTTAGTATAAGAGCCTTTTGCTTTCACTTGATGCTTTGTTATCAGTACATTATTACTCTTTTAAAATCTTGACTTAATATTTTATGATATAGTGATTTGCAGATGTGGTGTTAAGTTAGATTATTCTAATACTACATTTGAATAGCCTTCCCAGCTGGAAAAGATATTTCAAGAGGGTATTTGGATTTAAATGGAAGAAATGTTTTATTGTTGTCTCTTTCTATTAAAATACTCATTTTCTTTTTTAATCTCATCAACCAGTTCTGCAAAGGTTTATGCTGAAGCTTGACAAGGAAATTTCCATCTTCCCTGCTGTCAACTAGCAATTCTGGCAAACTGCAGGCATACCTCATTTTATTATGCTTTACAGTCTCATGCTTTGAAGTTGCTGCAGTTTTTACAGCTTGAAGGTTTGTGGCAACGCTGTGTCAAGCAAGTCTCTGGCCACCATTTTTCCAACAGCATTTGCTCACTTCACATCTTGGCAATTCTCGAGATGTTCCAAACTTTTTCTTGTTATGGTGATTTGTGATCAGTGATCGTTGATGTTCCTATTGCAAAAAGACTGTTGAAAGTTCAGATGATGATTACCATTTTTTAGCAACAAAGTATTTTTAAGTTAAAATATGTACATTTTGGGCTTCCCTGTTAACTCAGCTGGTAAAGAATACACCTGCAATGCAGGAGACCCCAGTTTGATTCCTGGGGGGATGATCCCCTGGAGAAGTGATAGGCTACCCACTACAGTATTCTTGGGTTTCCCTGGTGACTCAGATGGTAAAAGGAATCCGCCTGCAATGTGGGAGTCCTGGGTTCAGTCTCTGGGTTGGGTAGATCCCCTGGGAAAGTAAATGCAACCCACTCCAGCATTCTTGCCTGGAGAATCCCCATGGACAGAGGAAACTGGTGGGCTACAGTCCATGCGGTTGCAAAGAGTCAGGCATGACTGAGTGAGTAGGCATAGCATATGTATATTTTTTAAAGCTATAATGCTATTACACACTTAATATAATGACAGTAGAGTGTAAATATAACTAATATATGCACTGGGAAACCAAAAGTTTTGTGACTCAGCTGAGATACCCATTTTATTGCAGTGGTCTGGAACTGAACCTGCAGTATCCCTGAGGTCTGCCTGCAGTTTAAAAGCATTGCATTAATCCCATGGACGGAGGAGCCTGGTGGGCTACAGTCCACGGGGTCGCAAAGAGTCGGATACGACTGAGCGACTTCACTTTCACTTTCACTTTCAGCCTTCAGCTGAGACTTTCAGCTCTTGTGATTGCTATTGGTTGTTTTCTTGAGTTCTCAAAGACCTGTGACCATATTTTTTTTTTAAGTTGCCTGTTTTCTAATTGCATCACTTTACACACTGTTGTCTAATAATACGTGGTAGTTAGAATGCCTTCTTAATTATTTTGAGCAGCCATTGCCTGTATTTTCTTAGCACCTCCTTGGTTTTCTTACGTGAACTCATCTGACAGGGAAACGCAGCTTTTTTGTTTGCCCTCTCTGCATACTGGGCCGTCTGAGTCAGTGTTCGAACTCATCCCTGATGGTCTCTGAGCTCCTGTTCTACAGACTCAATAGTTACGTGCTTCAGGAATTTTTCGGTAGAATTGGTCCTATTAGGACACTCTTGATGTCACATTTGTTATCTTAAAAGCTGATCCCTTCGCTGAGGCTCTTAAATTTTTGAAAACTTGATTCTATTTCAGCTGAAAATTGGCAAGGCTATTTAAAAAATTGAGGGAAGCCATTTAAGAAATTGAAAAGTAATCGCAAACAACTTTGGGTAGTTGTGACTTTCAGTTCTCTATCAGTTGAATTTTTGTGCTCTTTTCCCTGTGTACATGGTGGTTCTATTTTTCTCCAATAAAACTTTTTATTAAAAAAAAATAAAATAAAAGCATTGCATTTTATCTTTTCAAGAGATGAGTTTAAGACCCAGTGAGATCCATTATTTGGAAAATACTTAAACACATTACAAATTGTTTCCAAAAATTTTAAGTGTACATGTATTAGAGTTTTAATATAACACACATACAGGCTTTTTATTTTTTTTATTGTGGTAAAAGTCACATAATACAAAACATACTATTTTAGCTGTATTTAACAGTATATTTCAGTGTCTTTAAGTACATTCACCTTGTTGTGCAACTCTCATCATCACCCATCTCCCGAATTTATTACCTTCCTAAACTGAAACTCTGTCTACATTAAACTCAAAATCTCTATTCCTCCTCCAAACCTTCCCCCACCCATCCTCTGGCCTCTGGCATCTATGAGTGTGCTTTCTAATCCTATGAATTCAACTATTCTGGGTATCTTGTATAAGTGGAACCAAACAGTATTTGTCTACACCTAATATATATTGGTAGAGAAGGAAACGGCAACTCACTCCAGTAATCTTGCCTGGGAAATTTCATGGGCAGAGGAGCCTGGTGGGCACAAAAGAGCTGGACACGACTTAGTGACTAAATAACAACAACAACAACAATGTATACTGGAATGCATTTTAAAGGTTAACTTAATATATATCCAACAAACAGATTGTACCTTCTTTTTCTCACCTCCCATGCTATACAGTAGGTTCTCATTAGTTATTATTTTACACATAATAGTGTATATGTGTCAATCCCAGGGCTTCCCAGGTGGCACAAGTGGTAAAGAACCTACCTGCCAATGCAAGAGACTTAAGAGACGCAGGTTCAATCCCTGGGTCAGGAAGATTCCCTGGAGGAGGGCATGGCAACCCTCTCCAGTATCCTTGCCTGGAAAATCCCATGGACAGAGGAGCCTGGCGAGCTACAGTCCATGGGGTCACAAAGAGTTAGACATGATTGAAGCAATTTAGCATTCAGGCACACACGCACGTCAATCCTAGTCTCTTAGTTTATCCCACCCACCTCTTCCCCTCTTGGTGTCCACATGTTTCTTCTCAATGACACAGTTTTTTTTTTTTGGCAATAGAATTACCTATTTCTAAACATCATTTTCAAAACCTTCTCTCTGAAGTATTTCTTTCAAAACACGTACTCTTAAAAAGGAGGGTGGATAAAGTTATTTTCTCACTCATTGCTTCAACTTTACCTTGAAAAGAAAATACTAATCCCAGAAAAGACAGGGAAATTTGGATTCCTTGTATTTTCATCAGAGGAAAATGCATCATTCATCTTGATATTTAACTACTCCGTGGTGGCTCAGACGGTGCCTGCAGTGCAGGAGACCTGGGTTCTGTCACTGGGTTGGGAAGATCCCTGAGAGGAAGGAGAACATGGCAACCCACTCCAGTATTCTTGCCTGGAGAATCCCCATGGACAGAGGAGCCCCGAGGGCTACAGTCTGCGGGGTCACAAAGAATTGGACACGACTGAGCGACTAAGCATAGCACAGTAAGTAATAACAACTAGAGCTTATGAAAAGCTTATTTTGGTGGCAGATTTATATATTCTCTGTTCTGTTCAGTTGCTCAGTCATGTCCAACTCTTTGTGATCCCATGGACTGCAGCATGCCTGGCATCCCTGTCCTTCACCATCTCCTGGAGTTTGCTCAAACTCATGTCCATTGAGTTGGTGATGCCATCCAACCATCTGGTCGTCTGTCATCTCCTTCTCTTCCTGCCTTCAATCTTTACCAGCATCAGGGTCTTTACCGATGAGTTGCTCTTCACATCAGGTGGCCAAAGTATTGGAGCTTCAGCTTCAGCATCAGTCCTTCCAATGAATATTGTGGGTTGATTTCCTTTAGGGGTGACTGGTTTGATTCTCCTTGTAGCCCAAGGGACCCTCAAGAGTCTTCTCCAGTTCCACAGTTCAAAGGCATCAATTCTTCAGTGTTCAGCCTTTTTTTATTGTCCAGCTCTCACATCTCTACATGACTACAGGAAAAACCATAGCTTTGACTCTATGGACCTTTGTTGGCAAAGTGATGTCTCTGCTTTTTAATGTGCTGTCTAGGTTTGTCATTGCTTTTCTTCCAAGGGGCAAGTGTCTTAAATTCTGCAGTGTCTTAATGGCTGCAGTCACCATTCACAGTGATTTGGAGTTCAAGAAAATAAAGTCTGTCACTGTTTCCATTTCCCCATCTATTTGCCATAAAGTGATGGGACCAGATGCCAGGATCTTAGTTTTTTGAATGTTGAGTTTTAAGCCAGCTTTTTCACTCTCCTCTTTCACCTTCATCAAGAGGCTCTTAAATTCCTCTTCACTTTCTGCCATGAGGGTGGTGTCATCTGCATATCACAGGTTATTGATATTTCTCCTGGCAATCTTGATTCCAGCTTGTGCTTCACCCAGCCTGGCATTTCACATCATGTACTCTGCATATAAGTTAAATAAACAGGGTGACAGTATACAGCCTTGACATACTCCTTTCCCAATTTTGAACCAGTCTGTTGCTCTGTTGAACTCCATTGGGTTCAAATTGTTTCTTCTTGACTTGCATACAGGTTTTGCATGTACATAAACTTATTCCACCCTCAGTACAACCCAGTGCAGTAGATATTATGATGATCACCATTTTACAGATGAAGAAACTGAACCCAGACATGTGAAGTAACTTGCTCAGGGCTACGTGGCTGGTGATGGCAGAACTACAGTCAGAACTAGGCTGTGTGGATCCAGGAGCTGTTCTTTTAATCCCAAGCATCCCGAAAACGTTGATGGAAGATAAAGAGTTTTCCATGATTACTCCCCATCTCAGTACCAAGTACTGTAGAGAGTCTATTGAGAGGATCTGTTTTTACAAAATGAGTCATATCAGTGACTTCTGATAGTGCACAAAACTGCAACACACTGATGGTGGATGAATGAGAGTTTCCATTCAAGTGGAAGCCCACCTTTCTCAGGATACCCTGGAGAACAGACAAATGACTAAGGAATGTATGAGCATACTAGTGGTAGTGTGTATGTTGAATAAGTGTAAGCATATAAGTGTTAATCGCCCTGTTGTGTCCAACAGTTTGTGACCCCTGGACTGTAGCCAGGTAGGGTCCTCTCCCCAGGCAAGAATACTGAAGTGGGTGGACCTTCCCACCCAAAGGGGATCTTCCCTGGCCCAAGGATGGAAACCAGGTCTCCTGCATTGTAGGCAGATTCTTTACCATCTGAGCCACCAGGGAAGCTGGTGTGTTAAATAATAAAGCCTAATTTCTTCCTTTTTAGGTAAAACAAATATAGATGGTCCCTGACTCACAATGGTTCACCTTAAGATTTTTTGACTTCGAGATGGAGTGAAAGCAATACGAGCTCAGTAGAAACCAAACTCTGACTTGTGAATTTTCATCTTTTCCTAGGGGAGGGATATGCTGTATGATCCTCTTGGTGATGGTGTACAGCAGTAGCTAGTGACATCTCCTGAACAGCCAGCCATGCAGTCAGAAGGGTAAATAATCCATACCAATCTGGACCCAGATAAGTGTTTGCTTTTCACTTTCAGTACAGTGTTCAATGAATTACATGAGCTATCCATGTGGCTTTGTGTTGGAGAATTTTATCCAACTGTAACCTAATGTAAATATTCTGAGCAGGTTTAAGTTAGTCTTGGCTATGATGTCTAATAGGTAGGGTGTACTAAATGTCTTTTCAATTTACCAGAGGTTTACTGGGGATGTAATCCCATCATAAGCTGAGGAAGATATGTTAGACACTGGGATATTTTCTTTCTCAACTGTGGTAGGTTGTCTTGAGTACTCCTATGCTGTGTACCCTCCACTTTGGATGTCTTTGGTCTTAATGAATTTGATGAACTTAAAAAAAAAACATTGAACCAATGACTTCCCCTGTAGTCTAGTGGTTAAGACTCTGCATGTACTTTCCCAATGTAGGGGGCCTGGTTAGATCCCTGACCAGGGAACTAGATCCCGCATGCCACAACTAAGACCCAGAGCAGCCAAATAAATAAATATTTTTAAATCATCCAGGAAAAATACAGGTCTGGTAAAACAGGTGCAGAGAAGTGCAATAGGATAATCAAAATAACCCCTTAAATATAATTTGAGAAGTATAAGTAGGCTAAACAAACATTTAGAGTTCTGATTTTAGTCTACATAATATTAAATGTGGTGCCTCAGACGAGAAAGAATCTGCCCACAATGCAGGGAGACCCAGGTTCAATCCCTGGGTCGGGAAGATCCCCTGGAGAAGGGAATGGCAACCCACTCCAGTATTCTTGCCTGGATAAGAGGAGCCTGGTGGCCACAATCCACAAGGTCACACATGTGACCACATGGACATGACTAAGTGACTAACACTTCACTTCAATTTTAAATATAAGAATAATTCCGAATTGCGTTATAGGAGTGTGAATTGAAAAGCTGAGATAAAGCTCTCATATATTACGGGCTTGCCCAATTACTTTCAGGAAGATTCCATAACTCATAATGGCATCTCATCTAAAATAGAATGTGGAGAATTTGGAAAGAAGTTGTATGAGAGTTGTAAAACATCAGAAAGAGAATGAATAGAAAAAGTTAAACTGCTGTTTATTCTACAAAACCTAGGGAATTTAAGGGTCTTTTGGTATCTGAAGAGTTATAGTCCCTTAAGTTTTATTAAGCCTTTGACACAGATTCCTTGGGGAACTAGGTAAGGAAATGACAGCAATGCTCCTTCTTAAGCCAAAGGCTATTAAGCCTTTGCCATCTGAAATGGGTTCAATCATTAATCGCACATAATTGACAGTAAGTAACTGAGTCACCAAATGAATGGTGTTTAAGAAAAGCTATTATTCCATACTGATAAGTAACTAAAACAATTATTATCTTCAAAGTTCACCTAGTAGGTTGGAGCTCAAAGGCCTAATACGATTCTCTGAGGAACATAGGAATGCTGACTGACTTAACATAAATAAGTTATGGTCAACTATTAACAGACATGGTTTATTGTACATAACAGACTATCCAAACCAGAGACATAAAAAAACCAAGAGAAAAACAAGAAAGAAAAAGGAAGCAATTTACATTTTGTTCTTGATACTCACAACTAGATTGGAAGGCAATGAGACTTCCTTAATAGGGGAAGATAATAGTCTTACTTCAGATAATGAATGGTCTTAGGAGGATTTAAAGCAATTTCTAGCAACTTTTTAATCAAAAAGCTGATGCTAGCAGTTTAGGGAGTTTGATCTGATACTTCCCTTTAGTTTTTCTCTTGAGTCTAATATACAAAGTTAAGAAAGTTCTATGATCTAGAAGCTTTATATTTATCCCACATATAGTCTTTTAAAATAGAGTTTTCTCTTTATTACCAATACAAAACATGCCTGAACATCAGGTATTTCAGTTTTGAGTTTGAACATGGCTAATCTGGCCCAAGAAAGACTTTGAGGTTTGAGCCACTCCCACCTGCAACATACAAAATGAGCACGCTCTGAACCATTTTCCAGATCAAAAGTGTCCAACTCTTTGCCACCCCAAGGACTGAATTCTCCAGACCAGAATACTGGAGTGGATAACCTTTCCCTTCTCCAGGGGATCTTCCCAACCCAGGGATTGAACCCAGGTCTCCCGCATTTACCAGCTGAGCCACAAGGTCTCAAGGAAACAGGGTAATTTTGCTTTGTGCTAAGGCAGGATAAACCAGTCAGTTTCAGTTCCAGTGAGTATGGGAGTTTTTCTAATTATGCTTGCATTGCTTTGTGTTTTATTAAATTACTTTACTCAGAAAATTCAGTAAGTTGGTCACTTTAATTTTCATATCCTTACTTATTTTTACAGCAGGCTTTTCTGAACCAATTAGTTATTTTCTGAACCAATTCATGGCTAGGACTATGCGTTAAATTACTTTCTCAAAAAAATGGTTTTTCTCTTTACTGAAGTTGTGGGAGACTGTGATTGGCTTGGGGCTTCCCAGGTGACTCTAGTGGCAAAGAACCCGCCTGCCAATATAGGAGACAAAAGAAATGCAAGTTTAATCCCTGAGTTGGGAAGATCGCCTAGAGGAGGGCATGGCAACCCACTCCAGTATTCTTGCCTGGAGAATTCTATGGACAGAGTAGCGAGCAAGCTACGGTCCATGGGGTCACACAGGGTCAAACACAACGGAAGGGACTTAGAACGCCAAGCACAGAGATGGTTGGTATATCAACGGATAAACATAGCTGGAAACTATAGCAACAACTCACAATGTCTGACCCACTTAAGTAGATGAGTATGTAGTAGAAGGAAGGAAAAAGTATAAAAAATGTATATAAAAACTATACAAATAACATGCATCTAGAACATCTTTCCTTTTCTAATCATGTAGTTGGTAGTATTATTTTTACATCTCTAGTTTTGATGAGTTTCCTGCTATAAAACAAATATTCTAATGAATACTGGCCCTCACTTCCATTTCCAGCTGACTTATGAATAGAGTCATTCAAGTCCTGTGACTGCCTATTTTATCAAATTTTTTTTTCCCTAAGGGAAGTGATAATCTTGTATTATTATGCTCCTCAACTTTTCCATGGTTACAATAAAAGAATTATAAATAACATAGGACTTTATTATGATATAAAAGGTCATGAGGGTTCCATATCAGATACCATATTAGAGAAAAGGCTTTCCATTTTGAAAAGAGGATGAAAGCCAGACACTCATCTTATCAGAATATATTATTTAAAAAGAAATACTGTATTCTCTGGTTGGGCTTCCCTGATAGCTCAGTTGGTAAAGAATCCTCCTGCAATGCAGGAGACCCCGGTTCGATTCCTGGATCAGGAAGATCCACTGGAGAAGGGATAGGCTACCTGCTCCAGTATTCTTGGGCCTTCCTTGTGGCTCAGCTGATAAAGAATCCTCCTGCAATGTGGGAGACCTGGGTTTGATGGAATAGGCTACCCACTCCAGTATTCTTGGGCCTTCCTTGTGTCTCAGCTGGTAAAGAATCCTCCTGCAATGTGGGAGACCTGGATTTGATCCCTGGGTTGGAAAGATCCCCTGGGGAAGGGAAAGGCTACCCACTCAAGTATTCTGGCCTGGAAAAGTCAAAAAGAGTCAGACACAACTGAGTGACAAAGCCTATCCTTCCTATTCCTAACCTTCCTGGTTAGGTAGGTTTTTTTTATTTTTATTTTTTTAATGTTTGGGTCAGTAGTTTACAGTATTGCCAGTCCAATTTTCTAAAATTCTGAACATAGCTATGTCTCAATATTTTTCTTTTTCTTTAACGTGAGACCCTTAATTTATTTTTATTTATTTATTGGAGTATAATTGTTTTACAATGTTGTTAGTTTCTGCTATACAGGAAGTGAATTAGCTATATGTATACATATATCCCCTTCCTCTTGTGATTTTTTTTTTTTCCTGTTACTTTTCGGACTTCTACAAAAATCTCAAAGCTCTAAAAATTGACCATTCTTTATAGAGGTGGTGGTTTAGTCGCTAAGACGTGTCCAACTCTTGAAACCCCATGGACTGTAGCCTGCCAGGCTCCTCTGTCCATAGGATTCTCCAGACAAAAATACTGGAGTGGTTGCTATTTGCTTCTCCAGGTGATCTTCCTGACCCAGGAATCGAACCCAGGTCTCCTGCATTGCAGGCAGATTCTTTACCAACTGAGCTACCTGGGAAGCTCCATTCTTTATAGTAGTGCAAATGAAATATGAAAATTGGCATTTTTATATGTGTTAAAGCTATAATAATGTGAAGACAATCATCAGTCAGTTGATAATACATTCCAGCCATTCTACTAGGTTCATTTGATCCTGATAGCAATTTCATGAGATAAGCACTATTACTATGTGTTTTGGATGTCCCAGGTGACTTAATGATAAAGAATCCGCCCACCAATGCAGGAGTCAAAGTTCTGTCCCTGGGTTGGGAGGAGCCCCTGGACAAGGAAATGGCAATCCACTGCAGTATTCTTGCCTGGAGAATCCCATGGACAGAGAAGC
Source organism: Dama dama (assembly GCF_033118175.1). Lineage (NCBI taxonomy): Eukaryota > Metazoa > Chordata > Mammalia > Artiodactyla > Cervidae > Dama > Dama dama. Next base: position 30,918,798 of record NC_083701.1, read on the forward strand.
CTGGTAGGCTACAGTCCATGGGAGTTGCAGAGTTGGGCATGATTAAGCATACACACATGTTCTATGTGTTTTACTGAGGAGAAAAAAGTACTATTATCATCGTTAAGTTTTTGATGAAACCATTGTTCAGAGAGGTGAATTTGAAGTAGAGAGTGGCAGAGCCACAGCTTAAATCTGAGTCTGATTCCAAAGCTTGTGCTCATGATTTCTACATTGTAAATATAACAGATGACAAAATATTTGCCCTATCTCATGAAATGAATCATATTAGCAAACAAAATATTGGAACCCAGAGTCTAACAAAAAAACTCTGTTTTAAAAAAAGTCCTTACGTGAATGTACGTGAAACCTTTTATAAAGGCATAAACATCAGCTAGATATTGCTGAAAATTTGATAGCTTTTACAGTGAAAACTTGGAAATTGGAAACCTAAAGGAAAATGGAGATATAATCTATATCTATAGGTGAATATGATTAATCAAAGCCATCAGCCTTAAAGTGTGTCCTTTTAATTAAGTGAAAAAGTCCTTCAATAGGTCTTGAATATATTTATGACCTCTAGTGTTCTGAGAAATCAAGCTATTAAATTGTAGCTCTCAGATTGTAAATGCAAAATATCCAAAGTCTTATTAGCTTATCAGTTGAACATTGCCCACCAACCTTCCTGTCTTGAAATGTTTGTGGAAGATGGGTGTGTGTGTGTGTGTGTGAGTGTTGTGTTCTTCACAGTAGGAGGACAAATTTCTCTTGAAAAGGTAATGGTTACCAGATGTTTGTTTTTCAAACAAAAGAAAAAAAAGTTGAAAAATAGTAATAGCCAGGTATTTGTCTATCATCTCACTTGGAGTTCATTGTCACAAAACTTCCTCTTGTCTGAGAAATTTTTCAGTCCCGTGAACATGGCTTTCACTAAGAGATCACACTGATCACTTGTTGATTTTGTTACCAGAGGAATTTCTTTAGCTTCTCTGAGCTTTATAGTGTGGATTGCTTTGTGTGGACCTCAGAAAAAATATACAAAGGACCACTGGCGATATGTTGATTTGTATCTATTGGATTTTAATATGTACTGTACTTTATGCCTATTTTCCCAATATATACATATATATTGAGAGAGAGGGATCCAGAAATAACTGTGGAAAGGAAATTTCTCTGTATACAGGATCTGCCACTTTGTGAAAGCGCTCTCCCATCTTACAAAGGCCAAAACTCTGCTGATGAAAAAGTAGAAAATTGTGCAAATAATGCTAAATGAAGCACAGCTGTTCCCCTAAAATTATCTGGATACTTTGCATTACACCAGTACACATGCCCACCAGGCCATTCCCGGGCGGCTCTGGGGGAGCCTCCGGGGTTCGGGCGGTCCTGCCCCCTGCGCGCACCAGGCTCAGGATCCCCGGCCGGGCCCGGGCACGATGGCCCACAGCGCTCCTGGGCCCCAGGGCAGCGGTCACTACACGCGGAGCAGCGGAAAACCCCGGGGAGTCTAGGCGGGTTACCGCGGGGTCCCCCGAACTTGGCGCCCCGGGCGAGGCTGGGGGCTCTCGCGAGGGTCCTCGGGGAAGCGGGCGGAGCGCGGGTCTCCGCGGCTGGGGGTATCGCCCAGCCCGCGGCTCCGGCCCGGGGCGGGCCGCCCCTCTGCCCGGAGCGGGCGCCTTCCCCGCGCGCTGCCGGTCGCCCGGCTTCGCCCTGCGGGAGGAGCCGGCCGCCGTGACGCGTCTGGGAGGAAACGCCAGCGCCCGGCGGCCCTGCCGGGAAGGAAGAAGCACGAGAGCGCTCGGCTTCGCGACCGCCGCGCGGGGAGGCAGCATCGCGGAGCCGGGTAGGTGCGGGGCGGCGGGGGCCCGGGGCCGCGGGGTGGGCGAGCGGCCGGGCCGCAGTAGGGCCCTCGGGCGGGTGGGACCGGGCGGGGCGAGGGGACCCGGGCCTCCTCGGCTGCCTCTTTCTGGAGCAAATGTGACTTTCCCGGGTCCCGTGGCGGCGCCCCCGTCCTTCAGCCCGGAAACCTCCGCGTTGGTCGGGTGGGAAAAGCCGTTCCCTCGCCCAGCCCTCGAGTGTGAGAGTTTGTGTTCTTTGTTTCCTCGAGGTGAATTCGGTTTCTGCTTTCTGATTTCTAAACGCCCGAGGGGTGTCCCCGGGGACGGATGTTGTTAATCCGAGTGCAGCTTCGGAACCGGGAACCGGGAGGGTGGGAGACCCCCCACCTGAGGTCGAAAGTGGGTGCAGGTTACCCGTGAGGATCTGCGAGGGCATGGAAATCCTTAACCTGTTGGCAGCGAACCTGCTGTCTGAGACCTTAATGCGTGGCTCTCCTTTAAGCTCTCTGTGATTTGAACCCTTTTCTGTCCCTTTTAAGGTGCATTTGGCTCTGTTGATTCCCAGTTGAGCACTGGTATGTGCCATCTAGAAATGCTTTGAGATTTTTAGATTTTGTCATTTTTAGTGGTGGTTACCGGGAATGACAGAAAAGAGAAAGAATCCATCTGTTGAAACTTAAACTCTTAGGTTATTTAATTTAGTAGTGATTTCTGAACCACGACTAGAGTTTCAGTTCTGCACAAGGCTGTACAGATACACTTGAGATGCAGAGCACGACAGTTTCTAAATCTTTATCAGGGTTAAAAAAAAAAAATAGTAGACCGTTGTGTATTTTGATTCTCTACTTTGTCAGTAGGTTGATCATTGACCCAGCCAATCTGGGAAGTGCTTTTTTATTTATCAAACACTTAGGTAGCTCTGTGTTACAGTAGACATGTGTTTGGCTCTTTCTAAGTGTTTCTAAGTGTTTTATAAATATTAACTCAAATTGTTAACTTAAAATGTTAAATTATAGCAGTTCTAGCAGTGTCCAGGCTATGCATACTTCAGTTCCCTGAATGTCACTGCAAGAGCTTTTAGAAACAGAGGAAGTTTCAGGCATATTTTAGGACTGGGTGTGCCTTCTAGCCGGCTTGGCTTCCAGTCCAGTAAAGCAAGCCATCACCCATCTACTCCCCTGGGGGAAGGGAGTGTGGAAGGAAGGGAGTGAGAACTCTTCTTACAGATTTCTGGCCAGATCGCTAGCATCTTCCATATCATGGTCCTTCTCAACTGGACAGAATGCCCATCCTTAACTAACTTTGAGGAGACCAGAACTTCCTCTTTCTTCAGCTGCCACTGCACTGAACTTAATTCTGTTTCCTTCCTAACATATTTGACAATTGGTAAGACTGTAGCTTGGGTTTCCCTCGTGGCTCACGTGGCAAAGAACCCACCTGCAATGCAGGAGACCCAGGTTTGATTCCTGGGTCAGGAGGATTCCCCTGGAGAAGGGAATGGAAACCCACTGCAGTATTATTGTCTGGAGGATTTCATGGACAGAGGAGCCTGGCAGGCTATAGTCCATGGAGTCACAAAGAATCAGACACGATTGAGTGACTAACATATACACACAGACATGACTGTAGCTTAGATTTGAGGGTCAGACTGAACTTGAAATATACTATAAAATAGAACATTTTTGTTTGAACACATCCACATAACAAACAACACTTTGTAATTTTATTACCATTTGCTGTAAACTGTAAAACTCAGGTAACACTGAGTTGATGGGTCAACCTTCTAGGTAACCATTTTGTGATTTGCAGATATATTGAGAGAATATTTTCCAGAGTTAAGCACCCTCTTCAGATGGATGCCTTAGCCTGATGGCCAGATGGAGACCCAAAACAGTGACTGAAATAAGTATGGTTCTTGTCATTATGGTGGTTATGAATCTAATGTCAAAATCCGCACGTCATACTAGCTTTCTCTGTTTCATATATTTAAATTTCCAGGGAGATGATGAAATGACACTCTGAGCCTTATTTAATAAGATTGTGAAGTGTCTCCTGGAAGCAAGAAGGCTCACTTTCTTCTGATTTAATTTTATGGCACATAGACATTCAGGAGTTCAGTTCAGCCAAATGACAACCAACACTTCCATGGGTTACAGAATGCTCCCGCATATGCTTATTTGCTCTTCAGAGAGACCTCATGAGCTGGATAGCCAGTTTTCATTCCTGCTTTACAGATGAGGAAACTGAGGCATAGAAATATGAAAGTGCTTTAGCCTGGATAGCACAGCTGGTAAGAGGCAGAGCTTGAATGGAGAGCAGGTGTGTGGACAGTGCCTGGCACGTGCCAGCCTGTAATAAACATTTGTGGAATGAATGACTCCCAATGACTTCAGACTTCTTGCTGTATTTCAAAACATTATGTGTTGAGTTGTCACACCATAGTTGAGTTGTGACTAAGGGATTGCCAGGCCTAATCTAACACCTCTCTTTTTCAAACAGTATCTGCTACAACATAATTTCTACAAAAGGGATGAGCTGGAAAGCCCTTTGAACTCATTTCTTGGAACTGATCATCTCTGATGTTTGAAAAAGCAAATAAGTTGGGTATTTTTTCCCCTTTTTTTCAAGCATCCTACTTTTCCCCCCTCTGATTTGGAGTTGCCATTGGACACATGGTTCTCGTGGTTGTGTTGACAACTTTCTTGTCTCTTCCTGATCATTCGAGATCATTTACAATCACTGTAGGTTTTCATTGTAAATGAACTCAGTTAAGCCACCTGGTTTTATGAGCAAGTTCAAACACAGAGATCATAGGTATTATAATTTTTTTGAAGTGTTTGACATCACTGCTGTGTTTTTTGAAGTGTTACAATTACTGTAGTATTTCAAAAAACAAACAAAAATCCTCAACTTTTCTCCTTCAAGTGTAACTCTGTGTATCCTAAAGTATGTTTCCGCCACATGGATAACCTTTAATGAGAGAGGAAAATATGGCCATTACCTGGTGGGAGGAATTGGGAAGGGCTATGGAGGAAAATGAGAGATGGGGTGGGCTTTCCCATGAGGAATTTTAGGTGTTGAAACCCTTAATGAAGCCAGACTGAGTCATCTGCCTGTCAACGTTCTTTTGTATGGGGGTGGAATAAAATACTTTTGAAACCTGCCTTGTTTCAAAACCTACTTTACCTTTTCCAATCCTCAGGGATTTTTTTTTTCCTTCCCTTTTTGAAAAATTCCTGTAATTACAGGCTAAAACTGCTGATTCATGAAACTCAAATTATGTAACATGTTATTCCTGACAGAAGCAGCCCCCATATTATGTTAAGGGACTCTGTTTTCCTTTACCTATTGCATTCTTTATGGTGGAGTCTTTGTTCTCATTTCACTTTTTAAAAAATTTAATGGAGGAGAAGGAAATGGCAACCCACTCCAGTATTCTTGCCTGGAAAAGTCCATGGACAGAGAAGTCTGGCAGGCTGCAGTCCATGGGGTTACATAACTGAGCATGTGGGCACGAGGATGGAGGGAGATGGGTTGGTAGCAATAAACTGGTAGAACTTTAAAAAAAAAAATTAATGGAGAAAGATAGTACTGATTCCATATCTGGTAGTTCATGTCAAAGAAATTTTAACTCCATACTAACTCTGAGTTGTCATTGCTGAAGAAGACAACATGGAAATCTGATGTTGGAGGCTGTTTCAGAGCCTCAAGAAGTAAAATGTTATTGCCTGTCTGAAGCTGAGCTAGAGTTTTCAAGGAGAACTAGGAAGGGTAAAATCTTCTTGCCCTTGACCAATTTCTCAGGGCCTTTCCTGTGTCTGACAGGTCCCGAAAACCTGCTTTTGGTACATCTCCTTGTAGCCACAGTTTCTTCCATTATTCAACACTGAAATCTGTTTTCCTGCAATGAGGGTGAGTGAAAGAAGGGTGATTATGTATGGCAAATTGTGCAGGCTTCCCTGATAGCTCAGTTGGTAAAGAATCCACCTGCAATGCAGGAGACCCTGGTTGGATTCCTGGGTCCGGAACATCCACTGGAGAAGGGATAGTATTCTTGGGCTTCAAGTCCAAGCTGAAGCCCACTCCAGTATTCTTGGGCTTCCCTTGTAGCTTAGCTGGTAAAGAATCCGCCTGCAATGGGGGAGACCTGGGTTCAATCCCTGGGTTGGTAAGATCCCCTGGAGAAGGGAGAGGCTACCCACTTCAGTATTCTGGCCTAGAGAATTCCATGAACTGTATAATCCATGGGGTTGCAAAGAGTCAGACAAGACTGAGTGACTTTAAAAAGCAAAAAGGAGAGGGATAATATGTAAGATGGAAAGTGGGCTTCCGTGGTGGCTCAGATAGTAAAGAATCTGCCTGCAATTCGGGAGACCTGGGTCTCATCCCTGGGTCCCATCTCTGGGTCCCGTCCCTGGGTCACAAGATCCTCTGGAGGAAATGACAACCCACTGCAGTGTTCATGCCTGGGAAATCCCATGGACAGAGGAGCCTGGTGGGCTACAGTCCATGGGGTTGATACAACAGAGCGACTAACACATCTAATGTATTCAGATGCACAATCGAACTCACTGGCGGACTAGCCAATCTACTGGCTGCTGGATGGAAAGTCCTCAGTCCAGTGGGGCTTCACTAAGGACTTGACTGACTGCTTCCTTGAGTTGAAAAATGAGAAGGAACTTTATTATTCTAGTTATTTACCTCCTTGTTTTTTAAAATAAAAATAGGTCGAAGTTAAAATAATCTGATTTCCAACTCAGCATCCACACATGCAGACAAATATGTATAAGGACGAGTATATAGGCTATATAATCTAATGCACATATATATTACATGTGTGTGTGTCGCTCAGTTGTATGTGGTCAGCTAAAATGGAATATAGAAATCATCTCCTTAATTTCTTAGTTTCCCAAGAAAACACTGTATGTCATCTTTTTTCTCATTTTTATTTTAGTTTGTCTCTTACATTTTCTAAATATTCTTTTTAATTAAAAATATATGCCCTTAAATCTAAGCAATTGAGAAGTGTGTAAAGGAAAAAAAATAAGTCCTCTTCACTCTAATCTTACTGACGAAGGTGACCACTGCTGGGTTTTTATTTTCTTCTAGTCTTGACCCCGTGCTTATATAAGTATGTATATCTGTAAATATACACAAAGTTTTTTAAAAATGGGACTCATTCTATACAGTTTGTCCTTTTATCTCTTATTTAACACCTTATCATGAACATCTATAGGTCCGCGTCATTGGTTTTGACAGCTGCATAATATTCCACTTTGTAATTAATTTATCCATTTTCTATTTCTCTTATCTATATGTTCACTATTTTGTATCTTTTAAAAAATATTAAATCACCAAAGTAATACATTTTTAAGAATTTTTAAGAAAAATTAAAAGAAGAAAAAGAGGAAATAAGAATCATCAGTAAACCTACCACTCAATCACTGTTAGTATTTTAGAGTATATTTTGTAAGCTTTCATATGTATGTGTATATCCATATTTCCAATGCCATTAAAAATTTCCCTTATACAGGGTTGTTTTGTTGCTTAGAGAATCATGTTTGTTTAGTCAGCCAATGTCAGAGATTCCAGGCACTTTGGAGCCAGTTCTTTTTACTGTATTTCCTGGCCACCTGCCATTCCCCAAACCTGAATAACACTACTGGAAATTTATACTAGTGCTCATAAAGGGGATGAGGTGAGGGTGTGGGATGGACCAAAATAACCATCCAAATCAGCATAAAGCATGTATCCTGTTGATGGAAGTGAGTCAACATTTGTGTTCTGTGCACATCTAAAATACAAGATATTTAAGAAGAGCAATGATAGAATATTCATATATCATCAATTATGGTCATAAAAGGAAAAGCAGAAATAATGGACCTGAACCAAGGGGAAAGAGTTGAATTCAGTTGAAGATTAGAACTGTTGAACTTTAGATGTTTTGAAATAGTCTCCTAATGATAAGTACATTGTGTGGAGTAATTGGCTTAACAGAGCTCCCTCCAATGGTAGGAATAGGTGATCTTGAAGTTTCTTGTGATCCTCATCTTATAGGCTGTCTCAGAGTTAGTTGATTTAGAATAATTTCATGCATACAACTGTCTAGTTACTAACCCCACCAGCTTTTCCAGACAGTGTCTGTCTGGGCTAATCTCTCCACCCTCTTTTTCTCCTAGACAAGCTGTGACCCACACTTTCCTCCTGTATCCTTCTGTGGCTTCCCCCCACTTTCTGAGAGTTTAGTCTGTCTTTTAACCTTGTTCTCTTTATTCTCTTCTTCCTGCTTTTGCTTTAAGAATATTTCTCTCTGTCCTTTTTCCATTCCACCCTCTTTATTTTGGTCTTGAGCAAAAAAGATACTAATCATGGCGATGCTGTTAAGAACAAGCCTTTAATAAGGAAAAGGAAAGCTTTTAGTTTGGGAGGAAAGGTAGACATTATAAAGAACTAGTGTTTGAGAATACCCAGTAATTCCTTCCAAAATTTCCACAGAAGTCTCCACCCACCTCTTCGTCTCTAAATAAGCTGTTTTTTTCCTTAAGCATTGGCATGTATGATAAAATTTAAAACTATTTATAATTTTTTTTGATTCGTGTCATGGCAGTAGCATTATTTTGTGCCATTTTTTTTTTTCTCATTGAAGATGTTAACCATGTTATAGATTGAGTAGTGTTTTGGTCTTAAAAGCTCACTTCTAGATAAGATCACTGTTCCCTTTAGAAAATATTGGGTAGGCAAAAAAGTTCGTTTGTGTTAGGTTTAGACATCTGGTTTAAAAGCGACCTCTTTGTCTTTAAGTAGAAGACTAAGAAGGTTCAGTTCAGTTCAGTTCAGTCGTATCCAATTCTTTGCGACCCCATGGACTGCAGCACCCCAGGCTTCTCTGTCCATCACCAACTGTTAGACCGAAGGTTAGCAGTCTTTGAGAAGTGCTGTGTCAGAGTTCCAAACCCTTTTCTTCCAGCCTTTCATCAGCAGAGAAATGCATTGTTGAGAAGCACATGTAGATCAGCCTTCCATTCTTGGGAGTTAGAGAAATGGTGCTGGATGCAGGAATATCCCTGGAAGCTCTCTCAAGAGATACATGTGGGTGATTAAGCCCAGGTAGCTGACTTTATAGCAGCTCCAGCTCACCTATAACAAGGCCTGAGCCAAATATTATAAGGAGCTCAGGACCAAGGCAATAGCTATTTAGGCTGCACTGAGAATTAAGGCCTGTTTTTTCATAAGCAGGAATGAAAAAGGTTTTAAAAAGATATTTTTACCCAGCTTCCAGACAGCCTGGTGGTAACATTGATGATGGCTTAAACATGAAAGCACTGTTTTATTTGCTTATTTGAACCTGGACCACTGTTAATAAACAGTCAGAAGTTAAGACTTTACTGTAATTTAAAAAAATTGGTTCTTAGTTTTATATTTCTAAGTGTACATATTTGTTCATAGTTTACATTTTAGTCCATTTCAACATCAATACTTTTCTTTTTCTTTCTAATTCATCTGCTTTTACCCCCTACTCTCTCTTCTCATGAATTTTTGGTTTAATTTATTTTTTGTTTGTTGGGAAATTATCTTTTTAATTAATGAAAGATACGATGCTTCAGTGTTTGGCTGCAAAGGATTTTTCAGAGATTTATGAAACTATGCCTCCTTCCTTGATTTTTGTGTCTGCCATACGCTGTGCTGTACTGTGCTTAGTCGCTCAGTTGTGTCCGCCTCTTTGCAACCCCATGGACTGTTGCCCACCAGACTCCTCCATCCATGGGAATTCTCCAAGAAAGAAAGTATTCAGTATCCAGTAGTATCCAGTAGAGTGGGTTACCATGCCTTCCTCCAGGGGATCTTCCCAACCCAGGGATTGAACCCAGGTCTCCCACACTGCAGGCAGATTCTTACCATCTGAGCCACCAGGGAACCCCCGTGTCTGACATAGATTTCCTTTATTTCTAATTCCTACTAACATTAACATCATTTATTTCTGTTCCTGCCTTTAAAAGCCCACTCAAGTGTGAACAGAAGCCCCTGTCCCATTGAATTTATTTGTTGCTTTAATCAGTCTTTAAAACAAAGAGGTAGGTGACTTAGCCAGCAAAATCAAATTCACTCAGGCATAGCAGAGGAATTATAGTTCAGGAGACCTGGGTTTGATCCCTGGGTTGGGAAGATCCCCTGGAAAAAAGAATGGTTACCTACTCCATTGTTCTTACCTGGGAAATCTCATGGACAGAGGAGCCTGGCGGGCTATAGTCCATGGGGTCGCAAATAGTCAGACAAGACTGAACGACTAACACACTTTATAGTTTAGGACGTGCAAACTATAGTGAACTGTAGGTGAGTCCAAAGAACAAAGGAAAGGAGAGGTCTTTTCAAGAGAAAAGGAAGAGAAGTTGGGAGGGACTGTTTTTGAACAGAAGTCCTTTGGAGGAGAGAGAAATCAGGGTTATGGCAGCCCCTTATTGGCTTAGTTGTTGAACTTCTCATTGGCTGGGCTGATGCTGAGCAAGGAGAAAACTTCCTTCCTCCTGCAGGGGTGTATGAAGTAAGCATCCTGTTGAGGTCTGCAAGCAGCCACCACCAGGGTAATGTGTGAAAGCACTCCCTTCAGGGCTTTCTGACTGTAGTTTATCTTATTTTTAAATTTAATTATTTTTTAAAACAATTTTGTCCCTATTAAAAATTTTTAATTGAAATACAATTGACTTACAATTTTATATTAGATTCAGGTATATGACCTAGTGATTCTATATTTTTATACAATATAAAATGGTCACCACGGTAAGTCTAGTTACCATCTGTCACCATACAAATTATAGTATTATTGGCTGTTTCCCGTATTCTGTACATTACATTCTCGTGACTTATTTTATAGCTGGAAGTTTGTCCCTTTTACTGTTCCTCACCTATGTCACTCATCCCCTACCCCTCCTCCCTATTGCCAACCACCAGTTTGTTCTCTGTATTTATGAGTCTGTTTTTGTTTTGTTATGTTTGTTCATTTGTTTTGTCTTTTAGATTCTACTTACAAAAGTGAAATCATATGGTATTATCTGTCTGACTTATTTCACTTAAGCCTAATACCCTCTGGGGCCATCCATGTTGTTGCAAATGGCAGTGTTTCATTTTCTGTGACTGAGTAATATTCCATTGGGGGTCTCAAAGAGTCAGACACAACTGAGTGACTGAACTGAACTGAATATTCCATTATGTATTGCCACATCTTCTTTATCCATTTATTTGTCAATGTAGCCTTAGATTGCTTTCATATCTTGGTTATTGTAAATAATGCTGTGATGAACATGGGGCTGTTTCTGTTTTCTTTAGGAAAATACACAGGAGTAGAATCGTTGGATTGTATGGTAGCTCTGTTTTTTAAATTTTTGAGGAACCTCCCTGCTGTTCTCCATGATGGCTATACCAATTTATATTCCTACCAACAGTGCATGAGGGTTCATTTTTCTTTACATTCTTAACTAACATTTGTTATTTTTTGTCTTTTTGATGATAGCCATTCTAATAGGTGTGAGTGATATGTCATTGCAGTTTTGATTTGTGTTTCCCTCATGATTAGTGAAGTTGAATATCTTTCATGTGTCTATTGGCCATCTCTATATTGTCTTTAGGGAAGTGTCTGTTTAGGTCCTCTGCCTATTTTAAAATTGGGTTATATGTTTTGTTTTGCTTTTTTCTGATGTTGAGTTGTATGAGTTCTTTGTGTATTTTGGATATTAACCCCTTATCAGAGATATCATTTGTAAATATTTCCTCCTATTCAGGAGGCAGGCTTTTCATTTTGTTGATAATTTCCTGCCTTGTGCAAAAACTCTTTAGTTTGATGTTTACTTTTGCTTCTGACCATTTTAAATGAGGTTTCCGTTTTTCATATTCACACTCTCATTGGAACATTTTAGGAGTTAAAAATTTGCCTTTGAGATGCAGAATGATATATATAAATTGCTTTGTCTTTCTGTGTAGAAAAATAATGTATTTTTGCTTCATCTAAGCGTAAAGAATGATGCATAAGAAATTAACAGTGTTTATCTATTTTGGAGGTTGGGTGATGAGAACTAGGTGGGTAGGGAAAGGGGAGGGAAGCAAACTTTTCACTGAGTCTCTTTTATATTTTCTTGGGGTGTTTTAACCAGGTGAATATATAACCCCCTGTAAAAAATAATGTAAAAATTATGTCTGTGAGTTCCCTGACCTCAAATATATATGTATATTTCTGTTGTCCCTTTTCCATATGTCTTTAGTAAAAAATTTTTAAGAATGCACATATAGATGAGTCTCAAAGGATTGGTAGTATTTTGTAGGCATCTGGCCCTGGCTTTGTTCCCTTTCAGGAGCACTCTCAAGTCCTGTGACTAAATTCATTATGAAGCCTTCCTATAGGAAATTCTAATATTGCAAATATGGCCAAACCTTGAGTTATTGTTGGCTTCTTTGAAGAACCATTTAACTGAAATTGTCTGCAGCATCCTACAAACTGGATATTCAGTTTTTCCTAATAAAACTGTTATATAATACCAATATAATCAGTACACAGTTAAGTGATTCCCAGCCCCCCCCCCCCACTTTGATATCTTGTATCCTATCATCATGGTTATATTTCCCCTACTTAAAATTATATGAATTTGGTCTTTTAGAAAATAAAGATTTGTTTATTTTTAGTATTCAGATAACTCTGCTCTTTTCAGTGTATGCTAAACCCACGAGTTTCATTCATCATGATTTTTGTAGTTTTTGTCATTTGTCATATGTATTTTACCCTTTGGAGAACAAAGAGAAACTAGTATTTATTTTGTACCTACCATGTGCTCGGTGCTTTAGAGATATTATTACATTAAATACTCATAGTAACTGTGGGGTAGGTGGAGGTTTCATTTTACAGATGAACAAGTAGGATCTGGGCTTCCCTGGTGGCTCAGCAGTAAAGAATTTGCCTGCCAATGCAGGAGACCTGGGTTCGATTCCTGGGTCAGGAAGATCTGCTGGAGAAGGCAATGGCAACCCACTCCAGTATTCTGGCTTGGGAAATCCCATGGACAGAGGAGCCTGGTGGGCTATACTCCATGGGATCACAGAGAGTCAGACACGACTACAACTCAGCAACTAAACAACAATGGCAAATTAGGGTTTAGTGAGGCCTTGAAGGTGGCCTCGTGTGGCCATCACGGGGCAGCGCTGATCTGAAGCTGGTCTGGTCTACTTAGCTTTACCAGGGGGTCCCCTCTGCCTTTGAGAAGGGGGTAAAGGCTGAATCCTTTCAAAGACCCTCATCAGAGAGAACAGGCAGAATTGATTTATAGGTAACTCTGATTACCATCTACTGATGAGGCTGTGGTTAAATGAGTTTTGAAAACTGGCCTTTCATTTTTACTGTATGGTTCTGAGATGGTATTCATTTTTCATCTAGAAACTGTTGCCAGACCTCAGGAAAGAAGCTGACTGAAAATGTTTTAAATATATTACTTCCCTAATAGAAAGGAGCTTAAAATCCTAAATTTAATTCCTGAATATGTTAAATTCTGAACCTACAGAATTTGAATGTCTTATTTGTTATCTGTAGAGCTGTCAAGTTCATACTGTTAGCAGCCAATATCCAATGAACTTTACCAACTCTAACAAATGCTGTTGCCATATTCTAAAATCCTGTATTGGTGATAGCTGGCCTCATTTATATTAATCCTTGGAAAGAGAGCCATCTGCAGATACCATCTACCATTTTGCTGATTCTTGTTGGATATTAGCTAATGCAAGAATATTGTGTCTTGGCAGAAAGTATTCTTTAAAGGATGAGCTCCTGTTAAACAAGTAGGGATGAAAGAACATTTATGATTCTGTTATCTAATAAAATATACTTATGTTTTGAACAAATGGTGAGAAAGACACTGAGGAAATTCACATGACTCGAAAAGTTTAAAATGTCACAGAGGTGAATGGAGAAGACAGAATAAATCCATAGCATATTCTCTTACATTTAATATTTTAAGGAGAAAAGCAGCTTTATTGAGACTTAATTGATATGCCATCAAATTAATCACTTTAAAGTGTACAATTCGGTGCTTTAGTCACAGAGCTGTGCAGGCACCGTCACTATCTAATTCCGGAACGTTTTCATCATCCCCGCCAAAACCCTGGCCTCGTTAGCAGTCTCTCACCCTCAGTCCCTGCCAGAGTCCCCCAGCTCCCCGCCGGCCGCCGCCGCGCCCTCCGCGCTCCGCCTCTCGCAGGGATCGATTTCTTTTCCGTAGCTATGTGCTCAGTGGCTAAGTCCTGTACGTTCTGCGATCCCATGGACTGTAGTCCTCCAGGCTCCTCTGTCCCTGGGGATTCTCCAGGCAAGAATATTGGAGTGGGTTGCCTTGCCCTCCTCCAGGGGATCTTCCCGACCCAGGGATCGAACCCAGGTCTCCCGCATGGCAGGCGGATTCTTTACAGAGAAGCCCCTTCCGTAGGTGTTTGCCTATCCTGGATATTTCATAAAAAGTGAAATCTTACAGGAATTTGCTGGCGGTCTAGTGGTTAAGACTTGGTGCTTTCACTGACGTGGCTAGGGTTCAGTCCCTGGTGTAGGGAACTAGGAAGTGCTTGGAAAGCTGCTTGGAGTGGCCAGAAAAAAAGTGGAATCTTACAATATGTGGTCTCTTGTGACTGGTTTGTTTTACTTAGCATAATGTTTTTGAGGTCCATCCACACTGTAGCATATAGTACTTCATTTATTTTTATTGCTGAAAAATATTCCTGTTTTTCAGTATATCATATTTTGCTTATTCATTTATATATTAGTGGATAGTTGGATTGTTTCCACTTTTTGACGATTATTAATAAGGCCGATGTGCATATTCATCTGCAGGCTTTTGTATGAACATGTATTTTCGTTTTTGGGTGTATACCTTGCGACAGAATTGCTCGGTCATGTGTAACTCAGTTTAACTTTTTGAGGAATTGCCAAACTGTTTTCCAGTGTCTGCACTGTTTTTCAGTCCCACCAGCAAGGTTTGAGGGTTCAAATTTCTCCACATCCTCACCAACATTGATTATCTGTCCTTTTTGGACTTTCGTCATTTTAGTGGGTTTGAAGTGGTATGTCACTGAGGTTTTGGTTTTCATTTTCTTAATGGCTAATGATATTGAGCATCATTTATGTGCTTGTTGACCATTTGTAACCTTCTTTGGAGAAATGTCTATTCCGTTCCTTTGTCCATTTTTTAATAGGGTTATTTGTCTTTTTTGCTGAATTGTAAGAGTTCTCTATACATTTTGGATGCGCAGATTATATGATTTACAAACATTTCTCCTATTTTGTGGATTTTCTCTTTACTTTCCTAATGGTTTTCTCTTGAAGCACTGAAGTTTTTCACTTTGATGAAGTTCAGTTAATTTTCTCTTCTGTCACTTGTGCTTTTGATGTCATGTTATTCACCTAAGAAATTATTGCCTAGCCCAAGGTCAGAGATTTACTACTGTGTGTTCTTTTAAGAACTGTTTTAGTTCTTACTTTTAGGTTTTGGTCTGTTTCGAGTTACCTTTTGGTTATGGTGTGAGGTAGGGGTTCAGCTCTATTCATTTGCATGTGGATATTCAGTTGTCCTATGTTGGCATTCATGTTGAAAATCAAATGACCATAATTATAAAGATTTATTTCTGTACTTTCAATTTTATTCTACCTTAAGTTTTTATTTTTTGAGGTATAGTTGATTTACAACATTATATTAGTTTCAGGTGTACAACATAGTAATTCAATACTTTTATAGATTATACTCCATTTAAAGTTATTATAAAATATTAGTTATGTTACCTGGGCTGTACATGACATCCTGTATCTTATTTATTTTATACCTAGTAGTTTGTACCTCTTAATTCCTTTATGCTATCTTTCCTCTTCTTCCACTGTTCTCTCACTGGTAACGGGTCATTTGTTCTCTGGGTCTGTGAGACTGTTTCTTTTTTAATAGTACCTATTAGTTTTACTTTTTATTTTATTTTTTTGAGGGAGAATACTTACAAGTATTTTATTTGAATAAAACCATTATAATGGCCATTAAAATGATGGGAAATATGGTGCTTATTCTGAAAGGAGGTTATAGCATCACTGTATTTACAGAAGAGGAGGCAGCAAAGGTGTACATCTGGAGATGAAATAACACTGTAAACTCAACTCACATTAAATACAATAAAAGCAAATAGAGTCAAAATACACCATTATTTACATGTGACTGAGAAGGAAGGGAACATTACCGCCTTAAACTTTTGCGTAACGTGTAATGTTTATGTTAGCAAAAGCCTTCGAGTTTGTGTAAAATGACTGTGTGCCTTAATCTCACCCACCGCTAGGTTAAGACACTGAAGCTGAGACTGATTCCTTCCTGATTTTACAGCTTTATTCTTGATATCCCTCTAAAAAGACACCAATATGATTGTGAAGATGACTCATACCTATAATTACAAAGTACCACATTCACATAACAACAAAATCCAAACGAAGTATACTACGATTGTTTTACCTCTCAATTACTACTGTGTACAGTACATCATAAGTAGGCATAGTGGTGCATTTAGGAGCTGATTGTACTCCCTGTGTAAAATTTTAGGAATGAGCACATCCAAGTGTAGGGATACTTCCTTATATTACAAATTAAAAGCAAGCATTTTCTATGTAAAGTTTTTATTTCTGTGTAAAACAAAGGCAACTCCTGAGGGTCTAACAAGGAAAAAAATATACAACATTCAAAGCACTATTAAGTCATGAAACAAAGATAAATCTGAGGTAGAAGTCAAGCAATATAACCCACAACCTTTTTAGGGGCGTGATTATTTCCAGCAACCATCATGTCTCTCCAGTAAGATCTAATTTTTTAAAAGTCCCAAGTTCCAAAAAATTAATAATTCATTTTCTACAATCAGATGTAAAACTATGACCAACAGAAAATACAACGTAAACTTTTGTCATGTTAGCAGACAATTTTACTAAAAGTTGCTGACACTTCTATCAGTAGTAGCCATAGGGAGGCCTTTGGTTGTAACCATAGTGTCCATATTGATGGGGGTAGTAAGGTTCTTGTCTGTGCTATGGGTAATTGTCACCCCAGGACCGTCCATGCCATTGATTGGACCAGTTGTCACTTGGCCACCCCCGTTTGCTATCCCTACCTCTAAGCTGTCTGTTATCTTACAACCGATTGCCTCTGTTTCTCAGGTTGCCACCAGCTCTGCTATTCCATTCCTCAACAATCAGAGGAGACTCAGGAGGGTGTTTCAAGTATTCTTGGTATTCTCTGTCATCTTCTGCGAATCTGCAAACATCTCTTCAAAATTTGGAACAGCTTCAGAAGTGTCAGTCATTCTGAAATTCCCAGGGACCTGAGGCAGCTGTTGTGTTTAATGTTTAGATTGTGTCTGCACCGGTCCAGGGTGCTGGCACAGGACCTCTGTGTACACTCCCTCAGCTCTCCCAGGTAGCAGTGAGTTTTACTTTTTGGCTGCCACATATAAGTGGAAAGCTCTTTCTGTCTTAATGCCAGTGCCACACTGCGTTAACTAGCCTAGTGTGGCTTTGTAGTAAGTTTTACAAACGGCAAGTATGAGTCCTCCAACTTGGTTCTTCCTCTTCAAGATCACTGTCTTATTTTGGGTCAGTTGCATTTCTATATGAATTTTAGGATCTGCTTGTCAGTTTATGAAAAAAATGGCAAGGAATTTTGATAGGGATTGGATTCACTCTGTAGATCAATTTGGAGAGTATTGCCACCTTAACAGTATTTAGTCTTCAGATCCATGAAACTGGGTTGTTTTTCCATATCTTAAAGCCTTCTGTAATTTTTTTTTAAATTTATTTTTATTTTTGGCTGCGCTGGGTCTTTGCTCGGTTTGGGCTTTCTCTAGTTGGTGAATGGGGGCTGCTCATTGTTGCGGTGTGTGGGCTTCTCATTGTGGTGGCTTCTCTTGTCGTGGAGCACAGGCTCTAGGGTGCACGGGCTTTAGTAACGGCAGCACACGGGCTCCGTGGGTGCGGCTCGTGGGCTCCGGAGCACAGGCTCAGTAGTTGGGGCGCATTAACTTAGTTGCTCCATGGCATGTGGAATCTTCCTGGACCAGGGGTGGAACCTGTGTCCCCTGCATTGACAGTTGGACGCTTATTCACCAGGGAAGTCCTATAATTTCTTTTAACCATTTTCTGTAGTTTTCAGTGTACAAATCTTGGATTTCATTAAAATTTATTCCTAAGTATTTTATTCTTTTTGATGCTGTTGTGAATGGAATTATTTTTTTCATTCATTTAATATTTACTCATGCTACTGTACTTGATTTTTTGAGTATAATTTATATAACAATGTATTAGTACAATGATTTTTGAATCTTGAACTTGTATTCTTCATTCTTTTAAAAAAATTTTTATCTTTAAAAGCTCTTAATTGGAGGATAATTGCTTTACACTGTTGTGTTAATTTCTGCTGTAAAACAGTGTGCTTCAGCCGTATGTATACATATATCCCCTCCATCCTGAGCCTCCCTCTCACTCTTCCATCTCACCTCTCTAGGTCATCACAGAGCACTGAGCGAAGCTCCTTGTGTTGTAAGCAGCTTCCCACTAGCTATCTATTTTACACATACTAGTGTATGTGTAAATAAGTTATTGCTGAACTTATTTATTAGTTTGAATACTTTTTTTTGGAGAACTGATTAGGATTTTTTATACAGTCAGTCCTCAATATCTGGGAGTTTTGCATCCCCAGATACAGAGGGTGGACTGTATTCATGTATTGTTTTATATAAGGGCTTCTGGGTCCAGTGTGGTATCTGCAGGGCCTCCTGGAACCAATCCCCTATGGGTACTAAGAGACAACTGTATATAAGATCTTATCATCTGCTCATAGAGATAGTTTTTCTTCTTCCTTGTCAATCTTTTAATCAAAATTTTATAATTTTTTTCCTTGCTTGGTTGCCCTGGCTAGAACCTTCAGTGTTAGGGAGAAGCCTTTTCTCATTCCTAGTCTCAGGGGAAGAGCATTCAGTCTTTTACCATTACATGTAATGTTAGCTGTGGTTATTTGTAGACGCCTCTTATTAGCTTGAGGAAATTCTA
The DNA here is from genome assembly GCF_033118175.1 of Dama dama. Taxonomy (NCBI): domain Eukaryota; kingdom Metazoa; phylum Chordata; class Mammalia; order Artiodactyla; family Cervidae; genus Dama; species Dama dama. Next base: position 30,937,698 of record NC_083701.1, read on the forward strand.
TTCTATTCGAAGTTTATTATGTTTTTATAATTAAAGAGTGTTAAATTTTGTAAAATGCCTTTTCTGCATCCATTGAGATGATTGTGTGGTTTTTGTCCTTTATTCTGTTAATACAGTATATTACATTGATTGGTTTTCAGATGATAAACAAACTTTGAATTCTTGGGATAAATCATATTTGGTCATGCTATATAATCCTTTTCATATGTTCCTGGATTTGGTTTGCTGGTATTTTGTTGAGGATTTTTGCCCCGTATTGATCTATAACTTTCTTTTTTTTGTGATATCTTCATTTGGGTTTGGTATCAAGATAATACTGGCCTTGTTGATGAGTTCCCTTCTTTTCTTTTCTATGGGTGGTGGGAGATTTTGTGAAGTATTGGTATTAATTCTTCTTCAAATATTTGGTAGAAGTCACCAGTGAAGCCATCTGGACTTGGGCTTTTCTTTGTGGCACTTTTTCTTTTTTTTTTAATTACTAGTTCAGTTTCTTTTTTTGTTATGTATAATTCAGATAAGTACTACTTCTTCTTGACTTAGCTTCATAGTTTTTTTCTTCCAATGAATATGTTCATCTGATTATCTACCAGATAATTCGTTGTATATAGTTGTTAATAATATTCTTTTAAAATTCTTCTTATTTCTGTGAAATTGTTAGTGATGTTCCATATTTCATTCCTTAGTTCAGTTCAGGTGCTCAGTCATGTCCGATTCTTTGCAACCCCATGAATTGCAGCACGCCAGGCCTCGCTGTCCATCGCCAACTCCTGGAGTTTACTCAAACTCATGTCCATTGAGTCAGTGATGCCATCTAGCCATCTCATCCTCTGTCATCCCCTTCTCCTCCTGCCTTCAGTCTTTCCCAGTATCAGGGTCTTTTCAAATGAGTTAATTCCTCATATCAGGTGGCCAAAATATTGGAGTAGTCTTCTTTCTTTTATTCTTGATCAGTCTAGGTAAAGTTTTTCCAATTTTGTTAAAATTATTTTGAAGAACTAACTTTTCGTTCCATTGATTTTCTCTGTTGTTTTTCTATTCTGTATTTCATTGATTTCTGCTTTAGTCATTATTACTTTCTTCCTTCTGGGTTGGTGGGGAACAGCAGTTCAGGAGAAAGCATAGATCAAAGAACAGACAACAACTACAGAAGAATCAAAAAGAATGTGATAGTGGAAAACATATAAAAGTAGAAGAAGGAAGAGGAGGAAGTAGTACTGAGGTCTTTATCCATCCTTGGCAGAGAGGCCAGTACCCAGAAATGCACTCCTAGGCTTTCTAAATCTATATATGGCTCTGGGACGGAAATTCCTGAGAGTGAAGTGTATTGTTGGAACACAGCCTCTCCTATAGTGTAGTTATTGCAGTAATTGAATTACCTCTTTCCATTTAGTTCCTGTAGCATGCTCTGTTTTGGCAACACTGAATGTCCAAACGAGTAGATGTGATTCATTTATTAAAATCTTTTTAGCTGACTTAGGGAATAGATAATAGATATGAAAATGCTTGCCATAGTTAAGGGCACAAAATAGGCACTTGATAAATGTTGGCTGATATTAACTTGTCCATAACATTCTATAGTATTTACTAGCCTACAGTAGGAAATTTGCAGTGCCTAGGTTATAGTGTTTGATCTGCCAGTAATTTATTAAATGATCCTTAGCGAATGACTTTATTTTCCTTGACTTTAAATTACTCAAAGTTCTATCTACCTCTAAAATTTTAGAGTTCTATTCATGTAGAGAAAAAGCTTGTGTAACTATAGCTTCTTCTTTTAATAGAGGTGGAAGTTGTTATTTTTGTTCTCAACTTTTACAATTTTGACTAGGGTACACTGTGTGAATAAGATTCTTTATAGCATTATCTAAAGCCAACCACTGATTTGTTTGAAAACAAAGGGTTTCTTTGCAGTGTCATTTAGCCTGGCCTTGCCATGAATCCAAGAATTATTCTGCGCTAATCAGAGAACAGTAATGCAGTTGTATTTAAATTTAGAGTTCCACCGTCATTCACAGAGATGAATCAAGGTGAACAAGTACTTCTAACTTAATTTGCAAAAGTTCTAAATGTCTTGGTGGAATTCTCTGCAGGAATCATAGTGAAAAGCGGATTGGAAACTTGGCTGAGATCCTAAGAGGCTGTTGGAGAAACTGTCATTGCCTTTTGTTATATTTGTTTTCTGAATCTGTGTGATTTTTAATAAAAAAAAAAATTCATGGTCATGTAGATTTTAGAAGCAGTCTTACCATTTTGAAATGTTGATATATGGTGTGACAGAGAATGAGACTGTGTGGTTAGTTACCTTAACTTTTAAAGGAAGACAATGCCTAACTTTCAAATGCTGTGCAAAATCAAAATCAAATCAAAACTCCCTTGTTTTCCTTTACAGTCACTGCGTGTGAAACTGACACCTGTGTATTCTGGTTCCCACGTGGGTGCTAGTTTTTCCCACACCAGCCAAGTCTGAGACGCGAGCTGGACGTCTACAGGTTAACTCAGTGTTGACACTGCCTTCGTGGCGCTCCCACAGGTGAAGGGTTTAGTTCTATATACCTGCACTCTCACCCTTCAGCCGCCCGTTGCAAATCCAGGTTGTTACCTGGGCTTCTGACCAGAGGCTATAACTCGTTTTTCCACCACTCCTTTGGGTTCAATTAATTTGCTAAGTTGCTCTCAGTACACAGGAAAACAGCTTCCTTACTAGATTACCTCCAGGTGCACCAACTTGGAAGCTCTCCGAACCTCTCCTGGGATTTTTTTGGAGGCTTCATTGCATAGGCATGGTTGATTAAATCATTGACCATTGGTGATCAACTCAACCAACAGCCCCGTTCCCCTCCCGGGAGGTAAGGGAAACTAAAATCTCCAAGTTTCTAATTAATCAGATTGATTGTCCTGGCAACCACTTCCCAGCCTTAAATTACCTAGGGGCTTGGTAAGAGTCACTGCATTAATATAAAGTCAGGTGTGACTGAAAGAGACTTATTATGTGAATAACAAAAGATACCTATTTCACCTTTATCTCTCTTATCACTTAGGAAATTTCAAGGGTTTTAGGAGCTCTGTACCAGAAACAGATGGATCGAGTGTGCGCGCGCGCGCGCGCGCGCGCGCGCGCGCGCGTGTGTGTGTGTGTGTGTATACATGAAAGTGAAAGTTAAACACTACATTTAAAATTGAAGTGACGTAAAAAAAAATTGAAGTGACGTAAAAAAAAAATTGAAGTGACGTGTTCATCACTCAGTTATATCCAACTCTTTGTGACCCCATGGACTGTAGCCTGCCAGGCTCCTCTGTCCATGGAATTTTCCAGGCAAGAATACTGGAGTGGGTTGCCATTTCCTTCTCCAGGGGATCTTCCCGACCCAGGATTTAATGTGGGTCTCCCTCATTACAGGCAGATTCTTTACCATCTGAGCCACCAGGGAAGCTCTGTTTATCCTGCAGTATAATTGAGTAAGAGCTGTAACCACCTTATGTGAAGCCCATTTAAATATATCAATTTTTATATTTATTTATATGTATTTGTATATCTTATAAATATGTAAATGTATATTTATATATCTTAATAGAAATCACAATCTCATAGTACTGTACCTTGCTTCAAAATTATTAAAGTTATGAGAACTAAAACAGTTTTTTTCTACCTGTATTAAAAAAATACACTTTAAATATCCATTTGAGCTTTCATGGGAAAACCAGGAGGCAATCATCCAAGTGTAACTGTGGGTTTTTCTTTTTTTAAATTTTAAATTCTTGCCATTAAAGTTCATTAACCATAATTCTGTGTAGAAAGAATTATGTTCAAACTTAAGTTCAGTTTTAAAAGGAGGGAAAAGTGGAAAACAAATTGCGAAACAGTAACTTAGGTAATGGATGTTGGTAATGAGTCATTACAGTTTGTTGTGTAAGTATGTACAGAAACGGGAGGCTCTATCAGGCATTCATTATGCATGCTAAGTTGCTTCAGTTGTGTCCAACTCTTTGTGATCCTATGCACTATAGCTTGCCAGGCTTCTCTGTCATGGAATTTTCCAGGCAAGAATACTGGAGTGGGTTGCCATGCCCTCTTCCAGGGGATCTTCCTGATGCAGGGATCGAACCCATGTCTCTTTAGTCTCCTGCGTTGGCAGGCAGGTTCTTTGCTAAGAGCTCCATCTGAGAAGCCCCTATCTGGCATTCAGCTCTCCTAAAATAACGGATTCCCCAAATCCTTAATGAAAAGTACAGTGTACATGTTCCATGGAAGTCACTTCTCATGCACTTTCTAATCATCAAAACATAAAGCCTGGGTCACTTGGAAAACGTTTTGGGTAAGTGGTTGTGTTGAAAACTAGGTATTTGTAGGGCAATTCTACTCTGCTCTACTCTGGTCACCATTTGCCCTTAAACCTTTCTGGGACCCACCTGATCTAGCCCTGTCTTCGTGGGTAGGATTGACTTTCAGACTTATTTTTCTTGGTTAAAAAAAAGATGCAGGAATAATAAGCAAGGAGCACTTTCTCATTTCCTCTGAGGTAGTTAGCTACAGACTTAACATTTTCAACTTAGAAAGCAGTTTTATTTTATTGTCTGTCATTAAAGTTTACCAGTCAGGTTTCAATTTTTATGTTTCTCTTATAATTAAAACAGAATGAGTCTGTGGACTGTGGTATTTAATAGAACCTTTAATTGAATCTTTAAACTTTAGTGTAATTATATGTAAAAATAGGATGTTTATTTAAAATGGGTATGTTATAAAATGGAATAAGTGTCATTGACAGGCATTGTTGTATACAGAAGTAGCAGATTGCCTCATCTATTTTCAACTCCTGTGACAGATTATACTAATAGTGGCTAAGGATGGGGGTCTGGATGACTCCAGACCATAGTTCAAATGGTGGTTCATCGGTCACTTAGTGTAGAAACTAACTGAGCCTTTGTAGTTGACTGGTCACCTCACGTCTTTAAAAACAGGCTAAAAATGGAGGAAAAAATTTGCCCTCATTCTATCCTGCATACCAGGAGAGGCTAATCTTCTCAAAGCTCTATTTAAAAATTGCATGCTACATTTCTTAACCTACAATAGCTCTTTATGATTTCAAGTCCAAACTCCTCACCCCGTCCTACCTATCTAGACTGATTTGGGGCAACGCTTCTACAGAATCAGTCTGTGCAGTTAGATCAGTTTACTTTGCAGAGGAGGCAGAAAATCTGGATTAGTTGTTCTCCTTTGGAGTAGATTTTGACTTTTCAAATCTAGCTTTTAGCTTCAGTGTATAGACTTTAAAGGTGTGTGTTGGTAAACTAAACAAAATCATTGTATTCACTAAATATTTATTGAATCCTGGACTGTGAAGTCAAGTGGGCCTTAGGAAGCATTACTACAAACAAAGCTAGTAGAGGTGATGGAATTCCAGCTGAGCTAGTTCAAATCCTAAAAGATGATGCTATTAAAGTGCTGCACTCAATATGCCAGCTAATTTGGAAAACTTAGAAATGGATACAGGACTGGAAAATGTCACTTTTCATTCCAATCACAAAGAAAGGCAATGCCAAAGAATGTTCAAACTACCATACAGTTGTACTCATTTCACATGCTAGTAAGGTAATGCTCAAAATTTTTCAAGCTAGACTTCAACAGTAGTGAACCAAGAACTTCTAGATGTACAAAATGGATTTAGAAAAGGCAGAGGAACCAGAGATCAAATTGCAGACATCCACTGGCTCATAGAAAAAGCAAGAGAAACATCTACTTCTGTTTCATTGACTATGCTAAAGCCTTTGTGGATCCCAACAAACTGTGGAAAATTCTTAGAGATGGGACTACCAGACCACCTTACCTGCCTCCTGTGGAACCTGTATGGAGGTCAAGAAGCAACAGTTAGAACCAGACATGGAACAACAGACTGGATCAAAATTGGGAAAGGAGTATGTCAAGGCTGTATATTGTCACCCTGCTTATTTAACTTATATGCAAGTACATCATGTGAAATGCTGGGCTGGATGAATTCCAAGGTGGAATCAAGATTGCAGGAAGAAATATCAGTGACCTTAGATAGGCAGATGATACCACTCTATACCCTCAAGATGGCAGAGCGGAAGGACATGTGCTCATCTTCTCCTGCAAGAACTCCGAAATCACAACTAGCTGCTGAACAGCCATTGGCTAGAGATTGTTGGATCCCACCAAAAAAGATACCCCATGTCCAAGAGCAAAGGAGAAGCCCCAACAAGCTGGTTCAGTTCAGTCACTCAGTCTCATCCGACTGTTTGCTACCTCATGGACTGCAGCACGCCAGACTTTCCTGTCCATCACCAACTCCTGGAGTTTGCTCAAGCTCATGTCGAGTTGGTGATGCCATCCAACCATCTCATCCTCTGTCATCCTCTTCTCCTGCCTTCAATCTTTCTCAGCATTAGGGTCTTTTCTAATGAGTCCGTTTTTCGAATCAGGTGGCCAAAGTATTGGAGTTTCAGCTTCAGCATCAGTCCTTCCAATGAATATTCAGGACTAATTTCCTTTAGAATTGACTGGTTGGATCTCCTTGCTGTCCAAGGGACTCTCAAGAGTCTTCTCCAACACCACAATTCAAAAGCATCAATTTATGCTGTATCTTAGTTCCCTGACCAGGGATCAAGCCTTTGGCCTTTATAGTGGCAGCTTGGAGCCTCAACCAGTGGACTACCAGGGAAGATCCCTCATTATTTTCTTTAAAAAAAAAAAGAATCTTATTTTTTTTCATGCATATAATATTTTCTTTCTCTGTGAAGTTTTTTTTTTTTTTTTGTAAATAAAAACCTTTGTCTATTCCTAGTATTCTATTTCCTATTTTTAATGTATTCTAGTTTTTTTTTTTAATTTTGGTCCTTTATGTTAGAGGTTTCCTTTAAGTGTTTGATAATTATTTAAAAGTAAGACATTACTTTGTCAACAGAGGTCCGTCTAGTCAAGGCTATGGTTTTTCTAGTAGTCATGTATGGATGTGAGAGTTGGACTATAAAGAAAGCTGAGTGCCAGAGAATTGATGCTTTTGAACTGTGGTGTTGGAGAAGACTCTTGAGAGTCCCTTGGACTGCAAGGAGATCCAACCAGTCCAGCCTACAGGAGGTCAGTCCTGGGTGTTCATTGGAAGGACTGATGTTGAAACTGAAACTCCAATACTTTGGCCACCTGTTGCGAAGAGCTGATTCATTTGAAAAGAGCTGATACTGGAAAAGATTGAGGGCAGGAGGAGAAGGGGACGACAGAAGATGAGATGGTTGGATGGCATCACCAACTCAATGGACATGAGCTTGAGCAAGCTCTGGGAGTTAGTGATGGACAGGGAAGTCTGGTGTGCTGCAGTTCATGGGGTCGCAAAGAGCTGGACACGACTGAGTGACTGAACTGAACCGAAGACACTAAAATAGGGGCTTCCATGGTGGCTCAGATGGTAAAGAATCTGCCTGTCCATTCAGAAGACCTGGGTTTGATCCCTGGGTCAGGAAGACATCCTGGAGAAGGAAATACCAACCCACTCCAGTATTCTTGCCTGCAGAATCCCATGGATAGAGAAGCCTGGCAGGCTACAGTTCATGAGGTCACAAAGAGTCAGACATGACTGAGCAACTAACACTTTCTAGACACTAATAGCATTTATTAAAAATGGAATAAAAGTTCTGTGATCTGGATGGAACTTGTTAAAAATGGAGACCATCACAGATTTCATCGGCAGCCTCTCTTTTCTCAGGACCATACAGTTTTCCCAGGTAAGAAGCCTCTCATCTCCTGCCTGTTGATGCCCTAAAGCCTGAGCCTCTTCTCAGGTCCTGCAGACTAGGTCCGTGGGCTCCTGCCTGGCACCCCTCTCAGGCCCTCAGGTTTCCCCTTCTGCAACTCTACCTGCTTCCTACTCCTCCACAGGCTTTCTGTCTTCAAGTAGGATGAAGTTTGTGTTGTATCTTCCCTATTTTGAAGTGATTTCTGAGAAGACAAGGTGAAACATCTTTACGCCAACATTTTAAAACCAGAAATTCCTTCTTGAACTTTTCAATTCACAAGTTTCTCCATATACATCATTTAAAAAATGGAGGGAATATACTATTGTTTCTCCCATGGGGATGTTGAGATCTAAACATATGCTGTTTCTCCCAACATGGGGATGTTGAGACCTAATCAATGTTAATACTTTCTTGAAGATGAAATCTTCAAGAAAGTATTAACTGGCATGCTGTTTCCAGAGAGCATAGAAGGAATGGTATATATATTTTTAGATTACCTTATGTGGTTGACTATTTCAAAAAAAAAAAAAAAGAAAATTTAAATTTTGGTAGGCCAGTCTTTGTTGGTCTCTCATGGTCAATTCAGATATCCAGTGTATGACATCAGGAGATGATTCGTAATACGAAGCATGCTGTATCTTTGTGAAAGTTGTTAGTTCTCATGATATTAAAGTGTGAAGTTTACTTTTAAAATAGACCGTTTTATTCCCTAACCTCATTTTAATGTTTTTATTCTTTTTGAGCATATAACCATGGTTTTTCCTCTCAGTAAGTTCAGTAAGATTTCTTTTTTTTTTTTTTTTCAGTAAGATTTCTTACAGAGTAATGCTTACAAATAAAAGACTGTTTTTAAGTAATTTAAACAGCCATACAGTTTTTTAATTAAAGGGCACAGAATGCCTGGTTTTGAAAGTCCAGGTCTCAACTAGTAAGAGAACGGGGGTGGCGGTGGGGGAGACTGAGATCCAGTATGGTGTCATGTTATGGAATAATGGTCTTAAGTTCTTTGACATGTGTACTCTTTTAGGATAAAGCTAAAAAGCCTCTTGTCTTTCAAACTTTTAGCCACTTAGCAGTTCAGTTTTTTAAAAAGCTGTTATCGAAAATTAATGCGGTGTGTTTTACAGTGTAACATAGACAGAGGAGCCAGGTGGGCTACAGTCCACGGGGTTGCAAAAGAGTCAGACATGACTTAGCAACCAAACAACAACAAAAAATGGCAGATAGAACACAAGCACAAGTGTTGGACTTGAGCCCCAGCACTGCCAATTGCTATGTGAATCTGAACAAGTCACTATTTCATTTCCTGGATCTGTAACATGGAGTTCATAAGATTTCCTCGTAGGGATTCCATGAGAGAATGCACGTGAAGTCCTTAGTACAATGGTAGCTCGTTCTGTTGAGGTATGTGAAGAATCTGGCAAGCACCCTTTCCTCCTACTGTCCTCCTACTTACTCAGGATGTTCTGCAGAGTCAAAACTACCAGTAGGAAGTTATATAATATAGATCCTTTCTTCTACTAATTCATAGAAGATTTAATTTGGAGATAGTTTTGGTAAATTAAAAAAACCACTGCCGCTAAAGTAATATTTATGCACAGAGCTTTCTAAAGAGTCAATCCTGTCTATGCTGAATTAGCAACCTACAAAAACAATAGTGAGTTGCTGGAGGAACTCCAAATTTTTGGAATAATTTATTTCTGAGGCTACTCAGGATTTTGGGGATTACCAAGGAGAATTTATCAATGTTAAGCCTTGATAGATTCTTCCTTTTTATGTTAATGTACTGTAAGTATGCTGGGCTCATCCTGCATGTGGGGCATGCTTTGTTCAGACTGTTGTTGGTATCACCAGCATCGCTATTCCCCTGGGCCTGACATAATGCCTACTCACACTTGCAACCCATAGGACCAGTCCAGCCCTGCCCTGACTTGCATTTTCCTGTAACACCACTGATTTTAAGATCAATAAACTCTCTACTCTGACAAGTAAAAGGAGCACACTCATCAATTTTAATTGTGAAAACTGCCTACATACTATGGTCATTAATTTGTCTGGGTTAATTTTACAGAGATGATAGACTCATCAATTTGAAACCTGTCATGTCAGAGTTGGCCATTAGGGATTTCTGACTTTGCTATTAATTATTTCCAGTGAAACTCTCAGTAGATATCCCTGTTGTATGAATGCTTATATGAGAGAATGGTGAAGAAAATATGAAGTAAGGGATGGATCTATTTTGTATTGTTCAGAAAGTTATTCTGAATAATACACTTTCTGAAATTAGTTACCTTTGTCACCATATAACTGAATGGGCAAAATTTTATTTGTTTCATCTGATAGAAAAGTTACTATTTCGGTTGTCTCTTTTATTTGGAAGACTTATTCTAAATTTTGAAGGAAGATAATACACAACACTATAGATCCATTTCTTATTATACTATCAGTCTCCTTATATGCTTTTTTATTTAAAAAATAAAAGATTTAATATTCCAGGGATATAGTGGACTTAGATTTGAATTATTTAAAATATTTTTGTAAACTGTTCATTCCTTTAACATTTAAACATATTAAGGAGCAACTTGTAGCATGTAGACATAGTATAAAGAATAACAACAAAACAAATATTCATGTATCTATCACCCAGTTCAAGAAACAGAATATTAGCAATCCATTAGTTTCCCCATTGCCCTTCCCCAATTCAATTTACCTCCCTCTGTCCCTTAAGTAACCATGACAAAACTTTGTATTTGAATTTGTATTGTCCCTTGACGTTTTGTAAAACTAATTCTTGTTTATCCCTAAACAATAAGTTGTTGAACTTTTTCATTTTTGAAACTTGAACAAATGGAATAATTTCTCCAGATACTTACTTTTAATATAATCAAAGTAACACTGGTGATGTTCATCCATGTTGATATATACAGATATTCATTAATTTTCAATTCCATATAATATTGCACAATTCAGTTATCTGTTCTTCCCTTGATGGACTTTTGAGCCATGGCTAGATTTTGGCTAGTACAAACATTAACTTTTTAAAGAAATTTGTTTGATATGGATTATTTTTTTAAAAAGACTTTATTGAATTTGTTACAATATTGCCTCTGGTTTATGTTTTGGTTTTATTTATTTTTTTGGCTGTGGGATCTTAGCTCCCCGAGCAGGGATCAAATCTGCACTCCCTGCATTGGAAGGCAAAGTCTTACTGAACCACCAGGGAAGTCCCAAACATTGACTTCTTATACGTGTCCCATGAGCCAAAGTGGAATTGCTGGGCAAATTGCTTAATCTTTGAATTTCATGAAAAATGCATTTGCTTTTCTTCAAATTTGAGGCTTTGAGATTGAGATCATTTATTTCAAATCAAATAAATTTGTATAATTTATTTCAAAATTATACAAATTGATAATTTTATATCAATTTTAGCAGTTTTTCTAGGAAAATTGTTTGCTTTTTAAATTAGAGATAATTGATTTATTCAAAAAGGTCAGGAAGTGAGAAATTCCTGATTATTTAGATGTGTTTATATTATAGATGTGAGGACTTCCATCTAACATGGCACTAGTGGTAAAGAACTGCCTGCCAATGCAGGAGATGTAAGAGACATGGGTTCAATCCCTGAGTTGGGAAGATCCCCTTGAAGGAGGGTATGGCAACCCACTCCAGTGTTCTGACCTGGAGAATTCTATAAACAGAGGAGCCTGAAGCGACTTAGCACATATATAGTTGTGGAGATATAGATATATAAGTAAAACAAGATAGAATTAATTTCAGAAATCAGAATGTAATATTAATAATAATGGCTAACTTGAATATATACAAAACAGAATGACTGTCCTGGTGTGTGCCACATGAATAACTGAATATCAACCACTGCCTGGAAATAGTTTTTTGTGTGTGTGCGTAAATGTCTGAGTATGGAAAGTGAAAAAATTGCCTTCAGACTTCTTGATTTGGGGATAAAAGACAAATTTTCTGTTTATTCAGCCTGTTTTGATTCCCAGTGCATCTTCTACTGTCTGGAAGTAAGATGGGCTATAAGAGGCTGAATTAATTTTTCACTGTGATGCTGAAAATGATACAGATTCAGGAAAAGATGAGTAAATAATAGCTATCATAATTGTCAACTTCACCATTAGTGTTTATCACCAGTGCTTTCCTCTGTATATATTTGAGAATGTTTTACAAGTGAAATTTTGTGCATTTCTGATATAATGCCCTCTCTTCTGAAAAGTCCTTGTTTTACAACAATGTAAAATTCACTTTCTTTCTAGATTTCTTTCCTTCCTGCCTGCCTCCTTACTTAAGACATTATGTTTTCCCTTGCCTGGGCCAGCCACCTGTTTATGTAAGTAGCAGAGATGCAGTAAGAAACAAGATCCAATCCTAACAAGATCCAGTCCTGCCTGCACAGAAGTAGGTAGAGCTCATTGGAAAGGAAGAATTGTCAGGAGAGCCGAGCGGTCTAAGGCGCTGCGTTCAGGAAAGGAAGAATAGCAGGTAGTTCACAAGCTTTTTTTTTTTTTGATAAGAGTTGGTTCGTATTTAGTCTTAAGAAGGGATGAGGAAAAAACTCCACTATTAAGATATTTTAAAAAACTTGTTCTTTAATTAAAAATAAATACTCAATAAATTTAAGTACTTGTTTACTTACTTTTTTTTTTAGGTCATTTTTATCCATATATTTTCAGAGCTTGAAAGAAAAAGAAAAATCATTATGAGTTTCCTAAAATACCATCCTGTATTCTTGTTTGGATTGCACAGAAAAGGAGAACTGCTTTTCTTATTACTTCAATAATTCAATTTTTTTTAAATTCCATGAGTCATGACTTCTGGAAACTTCTTCTTATTTAGAAGACATTTAGTGGTCATTGATCATATTTTTATGAAATCATAAGTGTGACATGCCATGTGGAACTGTGTAACAAACACATAGGACAGTTTCTTAAATCCATGTTGTACTCAAACACTTAATAACACAAAAACGGGCTGTGGTTGTTGAGGAGAGGGCAGAACAATTCAGGCAGAGAAAGCATGCAGCATGCAATTTATAGAAAAACACAACTAGCTTCTTCCAGAAAGAGAGGAGGATGTCACTGGAGGGCTGGGGGAAGAAAGCCCAGGTGCTCCCACCACGGGGATGCTGAGGGAGATAAAGCCTGGTGGCCACTCTGTTTTAGGTAAGACTGGGGGTAGTGCTGAGGGAGACAGAGAAGAAAGAGGGATGAGGGGTTGAGGTGAGTGGGAATCACAGGTTTCTGAGATGGTCCAGCATGGAAAAGCTCTGGGAATTACACAGCATTAGAAGAGATAGCTGGGCTAAGACCTGGGTTGGGACGATGCTCTGGAGAAGGGAATGGCTACTCACTCCAGTATTCTGGCCTAGAGAATTCCATGGACAGAGGAGATTGGTGGGCTACAGTCCATGAGGTCGCAAAGAGTCAGACATGACTGAGCACACACACATGATCCAGTTATTCATAGTCTCTGTGGTTTTCTTGAGACTTTGGAAGCTCCTACACATCCTAGCGTGGGCACGTCGGGCCCCAAGGACAGCTGGATGTGGTGCTGATGTGGGGAGAGCTCTCATTCCTTCTCTGTGACTTAACTTGCACAGGGATCCACGTGTCTGAAGCATGCATCTGTGCCTGAACCTTTGATTCCTTTCTTCCACGTTGCCCACTCACATTCACTTGGGTTCATTATGGGTTCCAAGTCTTAGCCCACCAGGCTCCTCTGTCCATAAGATTATCCCCGCAAGAATACTGGAATGGGTTGCCATTTCCTTCTCCAGGAATAACTTCATTAATGTATCCATACTGAAGGAACATACTGACTCTGAGATTATTACTAAAAGGTCACATTGTTTACTATATTTTAGGCTAAATTTAGGCTAAATACTCAATATATGTTATCTTCTTTAATTATTACAACAATCTTATAAAGGAAACATGAAAATTGCTCAGTCATGTCTGACTCTTTGCCACCTCATGGATTGTAGCCCACCAATCTCCTCTGTCCATGGAATTCTCTAGGCCAGAATACTGGAGTGAGTAGCCATTCCCTTCTCCAGGGTGGCTCAAATGGCAAAGAATCCACCTGCAATGCAGGAGACCTGGGTTCAATCCCTGGGTTGGGAAGATCCCCTGGAGGAGGACATAGCAACCCACTCCAGTATTCTTGCCGAGAGAATCCCCATGGACAGAGAGAAGCCTGGCAGGCTATAGTTCATGGGATTGCAAAGAGCTGGACATGACCGAGTGATTAAGCACACAGAGAGAAGAAATAGCTAATGCTTACTTAGGGCTTCCTTTGTTTCAGGTACTAAGTATCTTACAGATGTTATCACATTTATTATCACAGCAACCACAAGAGATAGATACCATTATTTTCTCCATTTTACAGATGAGGAAACAAAGAAAATAATACTTGGGACATCCCTGCAAGTCTAGTGGTTAAGACTTTGCCTTCCAATGCTATCCCTGGTTGGGGAGCTAAGATCCTACATGCCTTGTGGCCAAAAGTCCAAAACAGAAGCAGTATTGTAACAGATTCATTAAAGACTTTGAGAAAGGGTCCACATTAAAAAAGTTAAAAAAAAAACAGAAAAAAGAAATTAATACTTACCCAAACTTACACAGTTCCTAAGAGGCAGAAGCAAAACCCTGCAGATTCTATGGAACCCTTCACTCTTTACCTCTGCAGTGAATACATTTCTGCCTGTGACTTCACGTGACACTCACAACCACCTCTCTGGCATTATTATCCCCAGGTGAGTCATGTGGGTGGTCAAGATACATGATTAGACAATGTGTAGGAGAGGGCAACTAAAGATTTAAAGATTATAAATGGCTGAGTCTTTTCTTTTCTCCCACGTTACATACTTTTCTGACTTCAAAATAAAATAAAGGGAAAGATTGTGATCCCGCCCATTCTCCATATCCCAGAAATATTCTAGCCATTCATTTGAATCTTCTTTTTTTTTTTTTAATTCAAATGCACTTCCCCTAGAAGTGAGTTGCCATTTCAGAAGTCATGGATATCACTTCTTAATTCCTAACCAAATTGAAAGGCAGTTATTAATAGTGGTCCTAACCCGTTGAACTCCAGTTGCCCTCAGAGCAACTGGAAAGAGGGAGTGACTCTTTAGGGCTTTCCTGGTGGCTCAGATGGTAGAGAACCACCTGCAATACAGGAGACCCAGATTTGATCCCTGGGTCGGGAAGATTCCCTGGAGAAGAGAATGGCTACCCACTCCAGTATTCTTGCCTGGAGAATCCCATGGACAGAGAAGCCTGGTGGACTATAGTCCATGGTGTTGCAAAGAGTCGGGTACGACTAAGCAGCTAAGCACACAGTGACTCTTTAAAGCTTTGGTTAGTGTGAGAAAAAACTATGGAAGCCTGGCTCTCCCAGAGCTTCAGTAGAATTGGCTGTTAAAGGTGGCATTGACTTTCCCATCAAAAGCAGACAAGGCCCCCAGTAGCATGGGGCAGAGTTGGTTTGTATCTTTGGGACATTCAAAGATCAGGGTTTTTCCATGTAAATTGTGACAAGTTTTGACTTTCAGATAATTTCTGCATTTATAGATGAAGAATGAGAGATTAAGCAAAAGAAGGAATATTGCCTCATTTTTATGTTGCTAGTTAATGACTGGACCTGGGCTAGAGTTAAGTCTCTGCCCCCTTATCCTAGCGCTCCAGTGGGATTAAAGCCAGTGAGACTTTACTGCCTTTTTCTGGTGCATCATGAATGGCAGCCGCCTCAGTACTCAGAATGCTTCCCAGGCAGCCTTGTAGATCTGCAGCCTTCATTGGTGATGCTCTGTATGCTTGATGCCAACAGTGTACCCTGACTCATTCTTTGAGGGACCCTAGGATATCAGGCATGCACAGTTCCTGCCCCAAAATGCTTAGAGTTTGATGGGAGAGACAGTCCTAAAACAATTAATACTGTGTGTTTAATTATATTTGTGTGATAAACAACACATAGGATAAGTTGTTCAGTCGCTAAGTCATGTCCTACTCTTTGTGACCCCATGGACTGCAGCATACCAGGCTTCCTGTCCTTTACTATCTCTCGGAGTTTGCTCAAACTCATGTCCTTTGAGTCGATGATGCCATCCAACCTTCTTATCCCCTCTCTCCCACTTCTCCTGCCCTCAATCTCACAGCATCAGAGTCTTTTCCAATGAGTCAGCTGTTTTTGTCAGGCAGTCATAGTAGAGGAGCTTCGGTTTCAGCATCAGTCCTTCCAATGAATGTTCAGGGTTGATTTCCTCTAGGATTGACTGGTCTGATATGTAGTGGATGCTGGTTAAGTCTAACAGCATCCACTTAGGTTAGGGCCTTAAGTCCTAACCTGAGTCCAGGTTCAAGGGCAGCTTCTCTAAGGAAGTCTGATTCAGATTCCTAAAGGGTTAGTGGGAGGAATTAGCCAAGTTTTGTGCACTGAATTGTGCCCTCCTCTTCACAATTTGTATGTTGAAGACCTAACTCCCAGTACCTCATAATATGACTTTATTTGAAGAGAGGCTATTTAAAGACGTAATTAAGGCTACATGAGACCATTAGGGTGGGCCCTAAGCCAGTATGGCTGGTGTCTCTAAAAGAAGAAATTAGGACACAGACACACAGAAGGAGGACCACGTGGAGACACAGGGAGAAGACATCTGTCTACAAGCCAAGGAGAGTGGCCTCGGAAGCCACTAACCCTGCAGACACCTTGATCTTGCACGTTGAGCCTCCAGAATTGTGAGAAAATAAATTCCTGTTGTTTAAGCCACCCCGTCTGTGATATTTTGTTATTGCGGCCCTAGTTGACTAATAGGCAAAAAGCAGGTTTGCGAGGCTTCAGATGGAGTGGATGTAGGGTGACCTGGGGAGGACTGCGGTTGGCCATTTCAGTATTTAACAGGACTCACTCTATCTGCTTCCCTGATGGCTCAGATAGTAAAGCATCTGCCTGCAATGCGGGAGACCCAGTTCGACCCCTGGATTGGGAAGATTCCCTGGAGAAGGCAATGGCAACCCACTCCAGTACTCTTGCCTGGAAAATCCCACGGACAGAGGAGCCTGGTAGGTTACAGTCCATGGGATCGCAAAGAGTCAGACATGACTGAGTGACTTCACATCATCATGGTCACTCCATCTGTTTGGAGCCCAAGAAACAGGAGAAGAATAACAGGTCACCCACACTGACAAAACCAAACAGCTTTTCAAGTTACACAAAGATAAATGAAGAGTTCTGAAATCGAGTCATGCATTTACTGTTTTAAAAAGATAATACGATGGGACACACTGAGAGAGTAGCACTGACATATATACACTACCATTTGTAAAGTGGACAGCCAGGAGGAAGCTGCCGCCTCGCACAGGGAGCTCAGGTCCGTGCTCTGTGATGACCTGGAGGGGTGGCGGGGAGGGAGGTCCCAGGGGGAGGGAATACATGTATACTTCCCCTTGTTCGTGTTGTTGCACAGCAGAAACCAACACAGCATTGTGAACATTGTAACACAGTTATCGTCCAGTTAAAAAAAAAGAGATAATACTAATTTTGATATGTAAGATTCCATGTTTATTGATGTCCCCCTATCCCCTAACCTTACCGTGTGTAGACCTGCTTCTTGGTATGTTACATGCTCACAGGGTTCTTTTGCCAAAAGCATCTTTCTCAGCCTTTTCCTGCCCCTGAGAATCCAATATATAGTTCAAAATAGCCAAAATCTTACATACATGATACCTCTGACTATTCAGGCCCCTAGTTTGTCCTCTTTTACTGATTATATAAACCAATAGTGTTTCACAGGAAAGTTTTAGAACCACTTACACTCTTAAAAATTATTGAGGATCCCAAGGAGTATTTATGTATTATGTGATATACGTATATAACATACATGTATTGTTAGTATTTATGTATTAGATATATATCTATTATAAATATCTACTATATAGGTTAAAACTGAGGAATAAAAATACTTTAAAAAGATACTCCCATTACATATTAAATACAACATTTTTAATGAAAAATAAATTTCGCCCCCCACCTGAAAAATTAGATTGGCATAATTTTACATATTTCAGATCTTTTTAGTGTCTCACTTGATAGGAGACAGCTGGATACTTATACCTGCTTCCTCATTCAAACCATTACAGTATGTTGTTTTGATTGAAGTATGTATAAAAATAAGGCCTCACAAAGTTGTGTAGTGAGAAAAGGCCAGGATATTTTAGCAGCCTTTTCTGAAAAATATGGAGATTCTTCTTTGATGCTATACCAAGACTTGGCAAGTGGTAGTTTCTTAAAGATTAGATGTAGTGTGTGTACTGAATCCATATCAATAAACCTTTGTACTCAGTTACATTAAAGCCCAATGGTCAAAAAAAAAAGGGGGGGATGGCGAGTTCCCTGTTGGTCCAGTGGTTAAGACTTCATCTTCCAATGCAGGGGGTGCCAGTTTGATCCCTGGTTGGGGAGCTAAGATCCCACATGCCTCAGGGCCAAAAACCCAAAACACAAGGCCAGAAGCAATATTGTAATGAATTCAACAAAAACTTTAAAATACTAAAACCACCTTAAAAAAGTCCAGTGGTCATTGTATTATTTTCCTACAGCTGCTATAACAAATTAATACAAACTAGGTGTCTTAAAATAACAGAAATTCACTCTCTCACAGTTTTCAGGCTAGAAGTCTGAAATCAAGGTATGAGAAGGGCTACACTCCTTCCAAGGGCTTAAGTGGTTCCTTACCTCCAGTGGCTGTCCACCTCTGTCTTCACATGGCCTTCTGCCCCATATGTCTCAGTGTCATCTCTTCCATCTCTTTAAAGGACACATGTGGATGGTCGAGATGATGTATCTCATGATCCTTTTGGGGGCCACCATTCCACCCATGGCAGTCCTCTTTCATTTTGAATAGATCCTTGATGCTTGTCTGGTTTTGTAACTTCATGCATTAGTCATTTGGAAAAATACTGGCTCACTGATCTCTGCAGATCTTCCAAATGTTGACACATTTTGTTTTAACAACATGTTAAAAAAAAATCATATTTGTTAATATCACCAACCAAATGAATCAGAAAACTCTTTCAGAGGAGAAAAGCAGTCAGGCTCATGGTGGCAGAAACAAATTTTCCAAAACTCTTAAGTTTCACTTGAGGGCTTGAACTTCATCATTGCCAACAAATACATTGAGTTGTTTTCCTTGATGTGACAGGCTTACTTTGTTCATTTCCAAGAAAATGTCTGCCAAGTACCCAAGTTTGGCAAATATTGTCGTTTGTCAGTTGTCCTTTTGAGTAAATATGGTGTTTGATGTAAAAGCAGCTATTTCAGCTTTTTGAACTCTCAACAATCACTCAGGGATCGGTTTTCCCTCCAGACCATCTTTATTGTACTGCAGATTGCCTTATGCATACTTCCTGTTTTGTCACAGAGAAAGGTACTCAAAAGTTGAGATTCAGTAAAATTAATAATTTTTACTGCTCTGTCAGGGACATCCTTAAATGAACTTGGCTTTTTTCTGTTTTTAAACTGCAAGTGAATGACAGTAGAGAATGCAATGGACACTAGTACAGCAGTGTGACTGCCTTAATTCAGGCCAGGGCACCAACCATCCTAGCCATTATATTACTTTTACACCATCAGTACAAATGGCAACACAGTGAAAAAGGCAAATAACACCTTAGTGTTAGTATGAAAATAGTTTGAGCTCACAGACCCTCTGAAAGAGTCTTAGCACCTTCCAGGGGTCCACAGACTATACTTGGAAAACTAGTGTATACTATTCAGTTACAACTAAATCATTATGGACTGGTTAAAATTTTAATGTATGGGTATTTCTTACATCATTAATAGGACTGGTTCCTTAGAAATGAAATATATGCATGTACCTAAAAATAGAAAAAATTGTACAAGAAACTTATAATGAAAAGGTCTCTCACCTCAGCATTCCTCTGAAGCAAATACCGTTTTAGGGAAAAACAACCTTTTTATTATAGAAGATTTCAAACATATACAAAACTAGTCTGAGTTGTATAGTTAGCTTCCATAAACATGTTGCCCAGTTACAACCATTGTCTACTTATGACTAAATCTTATTTTGGCTAATCACTATTCCATCCCCCCATATACGTAATTTTGAAGCAAATCTGAGACATCAGGTCATTTCACCATAAATATTTCAGTGTTATCTCTAAAATATACACTCTTTTAAAAAACATAACACAGTAACATCATCATACCTAAGAGGAAAAACACAGTGGACTCTTAATCAGATGTTTGAATTTCCCCATTTGCCTCATAATTTTTTCAGTTTGTTCAGTCCAATCCAGATAGGTATACATTAGAATAATATGCATTCATTAGAATTGGAAGTTGATGTATCTTTTTGTCTTTTAATATTTGTTTTTTGCCTTTCTTTTTTCTTTCCCAAGTGGTATAATGAAGAAACAAGATCCTTTGTCCTGTAGAATTTCCCACTAAATTTTATTAATTGCATTCCTGAAATATCATTCACCTCTGATTCCTTTGTTGCCTATAAATTGGAAGTTAGACCTAATAATTTGTGAGATTTGGGTTCAGGTTTTTTGGCAAGAACACTTCATAAGTGCTGGTCTGTTTTTCCATCAGAAAACTTGAAAGGTCTGGCTGGTTTTCCTTTTATGAGGTAAGTAGCTGTCAGTGCCCATTACCTTGATGCATTAACTCGTTGCTGTGGTTGTAGCCTCCAAGTCGTGTCTGACTCTCTTGAGACCTCATGGACTGTAGCCTGCCAGGTTCCTCTGTCCATGGGATTTTCTAGGCAAGAATGCTGGAGTGGGTTCCATTTCCTTCTCCAGGGAATCTTCCTCACCCAGGAATCAAACCTGCATCTTTTTTCTGCATTGGCAGGTGGATCTTTATCACTGAGCCACCTGGGAAGTCCTGCATTAACTCATTAGGGGTTGCAAAATGGTATTTTAATTCTGTTCTTCGTTCATTAGCTGGAATTCTATAAAGAGAAACATCCCCTCATCAGCTCTTTGGTTAACTTAAGGTATAGTTTGTATTGGAAAGGCATGACAAAGGCTTGATTTTTATTTATTTATTTGCCAGTTGTTTTTTTTTAATGATTTAGTTCCTTAGCATAATTCAAAAGTAATCCTTAAGGGTTGTTTTGTATTTTTTAGAATCTTTGTAAACTCCCATACTTAACATTCAGCATGTTTCAGTTCATCATTGTCATTATTATTGCTTAGGCTCTATTTCCCATCTTTGGTTAATTCTTTCAGTGACCTCTTGGGGCTTTGATGTAACTCTAGTAATCACTGACATCATACCAGGGAATAAGGAAGACCAGGCTCGTCTGTACATAGACTATAGCCCACCAGGCTCCTCTGTCCTTGGAATTCTCATCTGTACACTTCCTGGTCAGCCAGTTCTACAACGAGCCTTAACTCATCTTATGTGTGTGTGTGTGTTAGTTGCTCAGTCGTGTCTGACTCCTTATGATCCCATAGAATGTAGAATTCTCCAGGCAAGAATACTGGAGTGGGTAGCCATTCCCTTCTCCAGGGAATCTTCCCTACCCAGGAATTGAACCTAGGTCTCCTGAATTGCAGGTAGATTCTTTACCATCTGAATCACCAGGGAAGCCCTAACTCATTTTAATGGTAAATATTTAGAGATCACTATCCAGATGCAGGTGGTGCTCATTTCACTGGAATGGTCATTGATTTTAAATCTTTTCTGCCAGAGCTGAGTAATACATATATACGTGTATTTTACAGATGAAATACAAAACAGAATGTTACTTCCAACTGAAATTCAGTACTTTAGATTTGTTTTTTATTTTAAATCACCTAGACCTCTTTTCTCCCACATCAAAATTCTTGATTCTTAAAGACAGAAAAGTAGTTACTTATTTTATTTACCCCACTGACAATATGATTGCTTGAATTTAAGATTTTAAGTTTTTTTTTTCAGTTCCTTTTGTCCTTAGGGTTTACCCTCCTAGAAATATACTTTGTTTTGAAATCACTTAAAATAATTCCTCTAATCAGCTTAACTAGGTCTCTTGAGAAGGAACCATATTTAATCTTCTCTGCTTTTAGTTGCTGTTTTATTTCCCTGCATATCTATATAATGAATGTATATCTTTCTTGATTTTTGTCAACTTTGAACATACAGTTACATATAATAAATAAAACTTGAACTCCTCCCCTCACTGTAGTAAGGTCACCATTTTTAAATATTCCATTTATCACTCTATAACTTTTATATTTAAAAACATTTGTTTCTTTTTCTATCAACAGTAGATGGTGGGATTGAAAGTTTTTGAAATTTTATATATTTAATATACTATACATAGGGCCCAGTGGAGAGCAGTGTGTGTTTTAGGTAATCAATACTTACTAAATTGAATATTTATTATACTCTTTGCCAAATAAAATGTTAGTCTTCAATTAATGCAGATATTAGCTAAATTAATAATTAGTTTTATAACTCATGATGTCAGATTAAAGAATTAGAATCAGGAATAATTATCTTTGTCTCCTTTCCTTTTTCCCTCATTCTCTGTAAATGACTTGGATGTAGCATCACTTTTTTAATGTTTGTGTTATTCTGTTTTTAAAGATATGTTATTGTTATGCAAATTTGATATGACTAGAGAAAAATTACAAAGGAAGAGAACTTGAAAATGTTTTAATTAGGTAAAAGGTTAATCTACAATAAAATCTTAGAAAGTAAATTCATATGAATGAAGTTGCTAATGTTGAACTCTGGGACCCAAACTGGAAAAAAGCAAAAAACTTTTCCTTATTTATAACATAATATATTGAATCATGAAAATAAGGTAGAAAATGATTCCCCCCCCCCTTAGCATACAAAAGAATGCATAAAAATGACCTTGTGATCTCTGTGTCCATTAATGGAATCTGAATTAGGCAGCATTTTAAGGGAAACATGGGTAATTAATCATGGATTAAAACTTACTGACCATATCATATAAATCATTTTAGACAAATTTAAACCCAAAGGCCTACTCCAAATTCCAGTGTCAAATAAAATTATAGAGTACATTATTAATAAGATGACTTTCTGCATGCAAGATTAATAGAAAAGACTTTTGAGAGTTGAGAAAATGATTTAATTGGATGTCGAATTGAAAGATTTTATTTCCTAAGATGAACAACCTCTAATTGTTATTTTGGTCCACTGCTATACGAGATGAATGTAATTACATCATAGGTTACTAATTCTCTTTTATAGAGTTAGATTCCTTCACTATAACATTAATGTTTATGTAAACCAACATGCATTTAAGCAAAAAGATACATAAGCATTGTTTTACACAAGAATTATATTGGAATTTGAGATACAGAAAAATCCCACTTTAAAATTATATTGTCAGAAGTCTTTATCAAATTATCAGGCTCCTTTATATTTCAGTGTCTACAGTCCCATTGTATAGTTATACTTTTATTGTGTCCCATTATTATATACAGTTCATCCAGTTACATCTTTAATCGTGTTATATTGTGTTCCTGCTTCAAATTTGTTTCTCAGTCAAAATGCTTTCAGTCTTCCCTGATTGCTCAGATGGTAAAGAATCCACCCACAGTGCAGGAGACCCAGGTTCGATCCCTGGGTTGGGAAGATTCCCTGGAGAACAGTATGGCTACCTGCTCCACTCCAGTACTCTTGCCTGGAGAATTCAATGGATAGAGGAGCCTGGCAGGCTACAGTCCGTGGAGTCACAAAGAGTTGGACACAAATGAGCAACTAACACTTTCATTTTGAAGAGACTTTCAGTACAGCGAAATCAAGTGTAGTTCTGAAAGTTATCAACCATCTCAAAATTTCAAACACAAAGTCTGAAAAAAAAAGTGAAAGTTTCATATTAACCTGCTCTGAAATATTAGGAAATGTTTTATTGGACACTCATTGACCTTTCCAAGCCATTTTATTATGCACAGTAAAACTCCTATTGTAGAGAAGTGACAGGGCATAGTAGTTAAGTGTATGGACTCCATGTTCCCAATACAAGGGACACGGGTTGGATCTGTTAGAGAACTAAGATCCCACATGCAGTGTGGTGTGATCCAATAAATAAATAAATAAAAGCATGGACTCTGGAAGCAAAGTACCTGGGCTCTGGGACTTCCCTGGTGGTCCAGAGGTTAAGACTGCACTCCCAATGCAGAGGGTGTGGGTTCAATCCCTGGTCAGGAAACTAGATCCCACATGCCACATTTAAGAGTTCATATGCCACAAATAAAGATCTCATGTGCTTCAAGTAAAAAAAGAAAAAAGATCCTGCATTCCACAACTAAGATCCAGTATAGCTAAATAAATAAACATTTTTAAAAAACAAAGTACCTGGGTTCTAATCCCAAGCATATAGTTGTGACATTTGGCCATGTTACTTGACTTTGTGTTTTTTCACCTGTAAAATGGGGTGATAATTTTATATAGCTGCTCAATATATATAAAGTGCTTGGAGAGTACAGCACATATGTGCTATAGAACTGTTATTAATGGAAATTGTTATTATGACTTGTACTGTTAGTGTTAGAAATTATTAAGGATACAAATAATTCTAGTTATTTTACATTAGTGTTCAGAAATATTTTTATAACCATTTCATCAGGAAATTATAATATTACCCCGTGTAATTTTCAAAATGTTTTAGACATTCTGGAGCCAAATATATTGCCAGGAAAACACATCTCTAGTCTTGTAATGAAAGCCGAGAGGATTCATATGCAGAAATTCATTTCCTATTCATCTTTTTCCTTTAATAACTATTTAGGTGTCTTTTCTGTGTAAGAGTGTCCTAAGGATCCTGGGAATAACAGGGTGAATCACTTATGGATCTGTTGACAATTCCTGGATAGTAGAGGATATATAGATATAAAGAAATACTCTGAGGTAGAAAACAAGAGGTGCAGATAAAATGCTCATAGGAGCTTACAGAAAAGAGAGCATCCCTACTAAAAGATTTTTTTAAAAATATTCTTAAAGGAGCTTGTATTTGAATAATGCCTTGAAAAATCAGTTGGACTTATATATAGAGAGAAATGAAGTCTGTGTTGCATATAAAGGAAAGGGCTTGTTTTGCTTAGAGCATGGAGTGCAGGAAGGGGAAGTGAAGGTCATGTGATAGTTAAAATATAGAGGATCTAGGAGGCTAAGCTGATAAGATCTCATTCAGTAATCATTAAGGTTTTTTTTTTAAATTAAAGTGAAATCCATATAACATAAAGTTAACCATTTTAAATACAATTCAGAGATATTTTAATTATTTACAATGTTTTGCAACCACTACTTCAGTCTAGTTGCAAACATCATCATCACCCTGGAATTAAACCCCATATGCATTAATGAGTTATTGACCAGTCCTTCAGCCCCTAGCAACTACCAGCCTGCTCTCTTTTCCTTTGGACCTATCTATTCTGAATATTGTATGTAAGTGGATTCATTCAGGCTGTAAATTCTTATGTCTAACTTCTTTCACTTAGCATGATGTTTTTGCATTCACCCACCTTGTAGCATGCATCAGTGCTTCATTCCTTTTTATGACTAAGTATTCCATTGAGTATACGTACCACAGTTTGTCTATGTGGATGGACATTTGGTTGTTTTCATCTTTTGGTTGTTGTGAATAATGCTATTAACATACATGTATAAATATTTGGGTAACTGTTTTTAGTTCTTTGGGATATATATCTAGGTGTGAAACTGCTGGGTCACATGGTAATTCTATATTTAACTTTTTGAAGAAGTGCCAAATTGTTTTCCCTAGCAGCTGCACCATTTTACTTTCCTACCAACAATGTATGAGGGCTCCAGTTTATCCACATCCTCACGAACAGTTTCTACTAAGTTGATTATTGATTATTGTTTATTATTTTTACCCTAGTGCATGTGAAGTGGTATCTCTTTGTAGTTCTGATTTGCATTTTTCTAATGACTAGTGATGTTGAACATCTTATGTCCTTATTGGTCATTTCTATATCTTCTTAGGAGAGATGTCTGTTCAGGTCCTTTGCTGACTTTTTAATTGTGTTATTTATCTTTTTGTTGAGCTGTACAACTTCTTTATCCTGGATACTAGATTCTTATCAGATATATGATTTGCAGTTGTTTTTTCTCACTCTATAGATTGTCATTTTAATTTCCTGATAATCACCTTTGATTCACAAAAAGTTTTAACTCTTTTTGGCATCATATCTAAGAATTGAAGTCTAATTTACCTATTTTTTCTCTTATTGGTCATCTTTTTGGTGCCATATCTAAGAATCCATTGTCAAATCCAGTGTTGTGAAAATTCACCCCTGTGTTTCCATCTAAGAGTTTTAATAGTTTTTAGTCTTTTAAATTATTGATCCATCTTCGGTTAATTTTTGCATGTGGTGTGAAGGAGGAGTCCAGTTTGATTCTTTTACATGTGAATAGCCAGTTGGCCAAGCACCATATGAAGAGACTATCCTTTTCCCTTTGAATCATCTTGGCACTCTTGATGAAAATTAGTGGGCCTTGGATGTACAGGTTTATTTATTAACTCCATTCTATTCCAGTGGTCTATAGAGATATCTTCATGCTGAGACCATGCTGTTTTGATCATTACAGCTTTGTGACAAAATTTGAAATCAGTAAGTGTGAGATCTTGTTCAGCATTGTTTTGGCTATATGGTCCCCCTGCAATTCTACATGAATTTGAGGATCAGTTTTTTCTTTTCTGCAAAACAACAAAATTATCAAAGACTCTGAGAACTTAAATGGGAAAGGGAGGGAAGATTTAGGGAGAAGTCCAAGAAGAATCCAAGGTTTTGAACTAGTGTGACTGGGTATGAAGAGGTACTATGAATAAAAGATGATTGAAGGGAAAACTATTAATTTATTCATTTATGAAGGGGGATATTTGGCAGGTAGTTAGAAATTTGGAACTACAGTTGAGAAAGAGGTAATGATTCAAATAGACTTCCCATCCAGGTGGCACAGTAGTAAAGAACCCACCTGCCAATGCAAGAGATGGGGGTTCAATCCCTGGATTGGGAAAATCCCCAAGAAGAGGAAATGGCAACCCATACCACTATTCTCGCATGGAGGATTCCATGGACAGAGGAGCCAGGAGGGCTACAATCCATGGGTCTCAAAGAGCTGGACGTGACCGAGTGGGTGCGTGTGCGCATGGGTGCACACACACACACACACACACACACACACACACACACACACACACACACACACACACTCCAGTACCAAAGCAAGATCTGAATACTCTACTGATTGAATTGAATTGGGAGGTTTTCTAGTTGGCCTAGTGTGAGCAGCCACTATTCCTGGCCCTCTGTGAGTGCTCAGTATTGTTCCTTCTGATGCTTCAGTGGCTTGTTCTTTCCTCAACCCTGAGTAGTTTCCTTCCACGCATGCACTGACCAGCTCTGCTGAATTCTCGAGGAGGATGCTTTGCAGATCTCTGGGATTCTCTGTTGTTTGTCCATCTCCCTGACTTTGTCCTGTGAATTCCAGCCATCTTGTTCTCCCTGAATTCACAGCTCCATCTCCTCAGCTCAGGGAATCTGCTGAACTCACCTGTGATTCCCCTTTCCTTTCCATCGCCTGTAATTTCTCTGAAGGTTATAAACTGAGATAAACTTCTGTTCACTTCCCATCCCTGAGGGATCACTCTCCTTCACTGCCTAACATGCAATATCTTAAGAACTGCTATTTTATATATATTGTCTGTTTCCTTGTTGTTGGTTTACATGGGAGGGCAAATATGGCCCTTGTTACTCCATCTTATTCTTCTGGATTCAGCGGTTTCCCCAAGGCTCTGCTTTTTTTCTTTTTTTTTGGCTGCACGGGGTCTTTGTTGCTTTGCACAGGTTTTCTCTAGTTGCAGTTAGCGGGGGGCTACACCGCTGTGTTGTGCAGGCTTCTCATTGCTGTGGCTTCCCTTGTTGTGGAGCACAGGCTATAGATGCGCGGGCTCAGTCGTTGCAGTTCCCTGGGCTCTAGAGCACGGGCTCAGTAGTTGTGGTGCATGGGCTTTGCCGCTCTGCAGCAAGTAGGATCTTCCTGGATCAGGGATCGAACCGTGTGCCCTGCATTGGCAGGCGGGGTCACGAGGTAAGTCCCAAGGCTCTGCTCTTAATAGTCACCTCACACTCTGAGGAGAGGAAAAATTCCAAGAGTCTATAATAAATAGCCTCTGGTACAACCACTCTGTAAAATGAAGTGTGACTGTTGTTTAGTCTGCCTGTTTAATACTTCTTAAATCTCTAGAATATTAGAAAGGTTTGCTGTGACTGGTGATTTATAGATTGTTTAGCCCAGACTTCAGAGCTCTGCGGCCTCCCTTAAACATGCAGTGACATTTTCAAAACACAAGGAGCCATTGATAGATTGCAAATCAGGTTTCACTCTTTTACTTGGTAGTGGTTCTGCAAACTTGGTTCTGCTTCTACTTGTTTCGTTTGGGTAAGGTTGCAGTGAAGGAAATTTTAATTTCTAAAGATCTTAATAGTACCTAGGGCCCCCTAACAGAGGCAGTTTAATGTGAATCGAGGGTTTATTTCTAGAATACTAAAACCTTTTCTAGTCCAACACCAAGAGGTACTGTGTGATTCTTGTTTATCTTATTCTTGAAAGTTTATTTGAAATTAGAAAGGGAAACTCCTACAGCTTTATTTGCATGAAAAAGAAAAGGCCAGTATTTTAATTATAGCAAGGGAGAGAGAGAACTTAAGAAAAACTGAAAATAATCATAATCTGATGAATATATTTTTAAGCACTCACTATATAGGGGCTTCCCTGGTAGCTCAGATGGTAAAGCATCTGCCTACAATGTGGGAGACCTGGGTTCGATCCCTGGGTCGATAGGATCCCCTGGAGAAGGAAATGGCAACCCACTCCAGTATTCTTGCCTGGAAAATCCCATGGACTGAGGAGCCTGGTAGGGTACAGTCCATGGGGTCACAAAGAGTCAGACACGACTGAGCGATTTCACTCACTCACTATAGATACATTGGGCTTACCAGTTGGCACTAGCAGTAAAGAATCTGCCTGCCAGTGCAGGAAACGTAAAAGGCATGGGTTTGATCCCTGGGTCAGGAAGATCCCCTGTGGTGGGCATGGCAACCCACTCCAGGATTCTTGCCTGGAGAATCCCATGGACTGGCAGGAAACATAAAAGGCATGGGTTTGATCCCTGGGTCAGGAAGATCCCCTGTGGTGGGCATGGCAACCCACTCCAGGATTCTTGCCTGGAGAATCCCATGGACAGAGGAGCCTGGTGGGCTACAGTCCATGGGGGTCATAAAGAGTCAGACACAACTGAAGTGACTTATCACACACACATAGGTACATCACTTGTTTGGCCATGGGGTGTCAAAGAATGGGTAGGCTACTTTTTATTTGTATGTAGCTCCATGAATCTCAAAGATTTGGTCTTCAAAACAAACAAGTCTTATTTAATAATAATTTATTTTCCTGTTTTTGATCAGTCACATGTAACTGCCCATCAAAGCTTTGGTTGTTGTTTAGTTGCTAAGTTGTGTTCAATTCTTAGACTCTCTGGACTGTAGGCCACTAGGCTCCTCTGTCCATGGGTTAACTTGAAGTAATTATGTAACTTCAGCATTGTATAATTTCAGACAAATCAGATAATCTTTCTGTGAGAGGAAACCTGAATAGCCTAATTGTAGATGAATATATAGTTTCTTTTAGGCTTTTTGAGATAGTGAAAATAGCGTTTTCTTCCTGGATTGGCTGGAGCTTGGGGACATTCAGTAAATAGCTTATGGTTTAGTTTTGAAGTTAAATATGATAAATAACAGAAAACAAATCAAGCAGTTGTTGCTGAGTGCCAAGTGTAGTACAGATTCTAAGCATGGCAGCCATTTTATTACATGGAGAGGTTCTTGAGCTGAGCTCTTGTGGTCCTGACAGGTAACTGGGACTGAGGAGAGGTATTCTGAGCTATAGTGGCTCTAAGTGTGCCATGGCAGAAGCGTTGGCTGTTTATTGTGGGTACCATACAGTGAGAAGACAGTCTGTCAGACAAATGTATACATACAGACAGCAGTTGGAGATTGTAGGTGGAAAAAGTAAGTGAGGGTCAGATACAAGATTCTGAGTTCTTTGCATTTGTACTCTGTACAGAGATGACAGTGAAAATGAGAGGGGTCATTGAAGAGACCTTGAAATGAAGAAAATCAAGGACCTAGTGACTAGTTGTGAGGATTGAGAAGGAAGAAGCATCTAAACTTTTGAGCTAGGACCAGAGTGTTATTATTATAACAAATAGAAAAGTCAGAGAGGAGCGCTTCAGTGAAATGGTGCCAGAGATGTCTGAGGCTTTTTCTAAAAATTCCCAATTTCTCTGTGTGTCTCCTAACTGTACAGCACCTTTCCCATGGCCCTTCTCCCTTAATCACTGAACCTGGCAGGATAATGTGGAGTGAGGAAGGGTATTTAAGAGATCATGAGGTCTCCAGGCCTAATCACTTCACTTTACAGATAAGGAAATTGAGGACTTCAGATATTGTGACTTCCCTTCAGGCCACACAGCTAGGCTGGCCTCTTGGCACTGTTTTCAGAAAATCTTCTAGCAAAGGTTTCTGTATATCATTCCTGTTTGTGGCAAAGTGAGTTGTGTGTTTCCCCACCATAATTCAATTAGTCATTGACTTGATTCCTTAAATCGTTTTTTCACCTTCCCAAATCAATTAATAATTAAAATAATTCCTTTCCAGAGATCTTATTTTTTTTTTTCTCTTTATCCATACACACCATGGCAAACTTCGTAGTGGTACACAATGGGCATTAATGTCAAACTCGGGTCTGCTCTGTTTAAAAGTTGTTTGAGGGGAGCTGTTTGAAGGGAAAGGGAATGATTAACATTAATTTAAATCTGGAATGATGGTTGGATGGCATCCCCGACTCAATAGACGTGAGTTTGAGCAAACTCAGGGAGATGATGAAGGACAGGGAAGCCTGGCCTGCTGCAGTCCATTGGGTCACAAAGAGTTGGAAACGACGGAGTGACTGAACAACAAATCTGGAGTGAGGATTCTTTCTGGGAGTCCTTTCCACAATTTTTAAAACAAGGAGGCTGTGTGACGAAGACCAGTAAAGGAATTGCTTCCTTTCTTTGCCCCTCGAAACCGTTCCCTATGACTTCTCACGCTTGGAACCCAGAATTCGTGTGGCTGTCGGAAGAGAATGAAATTACCCAATGCCCTGAATAGGCGAACTCTTGTTACGTTACGTTGTCTCACCCAGTCCAACACCTTAGCTGGAACCTGGGCAGAGTGCCCTCCCTTCTCTTTCCCCATCCTACCCCCCAAGGCTGTCTCTCTCCTTTCACCCTTTCCCTCTACTAGCGTCCCACCCTTCCTCCCTCGGGGTCGGACAACCCCAGGCCCTCCTGGGCTGCTACCCGCCTACCTTCCTCTCGGAAGCTCCGCCCCCGGGCGCTGAGAGGGTGGAGCTGAGTGAGCAAAAGCTCTCCCCTCCCCCCCAACCCGCGGCTTGGGCGGGGCTAGCGGCCGAGACGGCGCCGTTGATAGGTGGGGGCGTGGCTTGCCGCGAGGGGGCGGGGAACGCGGCGGGGCTGCTGGGGGCGGGAGGCGCGGCGTGGAAGCCTGTGGAGTGTGGCGCAGCTGTGGCCGCGCTTCCCGCTCGCCACGCGCTGGGCGTCTGTCCCCGAAGGTAAGCGTGGGCAGGCGGCCCGGCGCCGCGCCGACCCGGTGGAGGCACCCTTGGGGGGGCGCGCCAGAAGCAGGTGTGGTTTGGCCGGACGGGTCCCGGTACCATTTCCGCGAGGAGCCGGAGCTCAGGGCGCGGGCGGGCAGCCCCGTGGCGTGAGCCCCGGGAGGGAGGAAGGGAGGGAGACAGGGTCGGGCTCTAGCTTCGGAGCGCGTGTTAATCGCACTAGCTCCAGGCCACGAAACTCTCCCCTCCACCCACCACACACAAATCTCGAGAGACCTCAGGTACTGCAGAGACTTTATACTTTGTAACGTACATGTCTAGTTCGTGGTTCAGAAACTGTAGGAGAAACTCGGCAGTGAGCTTACCGGGAGCCTTTATTTTGACTTCGTGTTACAAAGTTTGCAAGAAGAGTGTGGCTGGTAATAGGACTGTTATTTCAACAAGGACACGGAGGTTTGCACAGGCAGTGGATTGTAGAGATTAGGCGGGCAGGCTTTGAAGCTGTTTGGAATGTTGGGGTTTGAATCTACTTATTAATTATGAAAACTCCGGCAGTTTGCTTAACTTTTCTATGACTTTGTTTTTGCATGCGTATAGTGAGAATAATAATAGATCCAGCATTATAGGATTTTTTCCTCAGGATTAAATGAGTTACTACTTAGTAGTGTCGGGCTCATGTTAGTCACTCAGTCGTGTCTGACTCTTTTGAGGCCCCATGGTCTGTCCATGGGATTCTCCAGGCAAGAATTCTGGAGTGGGTTGCCATTCTCTTCTCCAGGGGATCTTCCCGACCTAGGGATCAAACCTGGGTCTCCTGCATTGCAGGCATAGTCCATAGTAACATGGGCTGTTTTCTTTATTATGCAGTCAGATGGGCATTCATTTTCAAAACAGTAGAAAGAAAAACCTTCCTGCAGAACCATTGCTTGGAGGTTGCTTTGGAACAGTTTTCAAAGCCTGAATCCCACTGAAAAAGGTCTCATTACTATGCTGTCCTGCTAGAGATGTGATCATCTACCTTCTTCCAAATCAAAACCACTCTCAAATGATACGGAAACCTGAGCATCTTGAGGGTTGTTCTCAAAGAGGCATGAAGAAAGGCAGCACTTTTTCAGTGAGTGTAGCCTCATTTCAAGCACTAAACTCTGGTGCTCAAAAGAAGTTCATCTGGCTTTATACAGAACTTATAAGTTGTACTCTTTTGGATGGGTACTTATTTGTAATATTATTGCAAAATGAGGTGAACCAGAATACATTAACTAACCTTCTAAGAATCCTAACTTGCCAGCTTGAAACTCAGTATTGAAAGGAATCTGAAAAACCAGATGGGCTGCCCTTCATAGATGAGGATCAGACCCAAGATCCAAAACCAGTAAGTGACAGGGCTTAGACTACAATTCAGCCCTGCTGAGAAGCAGATTATAAAATCAAAGGATGATATCACTTCTGGTGTTGATGATAGTACTATTTTTATTTTTGACAGTTTTATGGTGCTGTGAATGATTTTTCTCTCAGCATCATCCTGCTTCATAGCTTAATTGCATGATTCATAATCATTCTTTAGCACCTTTGATTTAAATCACAAGTCTCAGAGTTGCCACATCAATGATTGCTTTGAGAACAAGATGATTGTCTTCAGCTTTGTACAAACATGTTCTAACAGTGCTTTGGTTTTGTTATTCTATACAGCCCTTTTCCCTCATGTAAGGAATGTAAACAGCCAGTGTAAACACATTGACCTTCTAGGCAATTTATTATCGTGTTATTGATGAAGTTTCCTTGGTTGGGTAAGATAGTTACCAAATGCTAACCCAAGGAAATTAGACTTGAGTCCCAGTCATGAAACAGATAAGTTGCAATTGCCACTAACTTCAAAAGCATCCTGAAGTGAAATTATTTGGAGATACTGGTCTGTTACTTGCTGACTCTTCCCTGGCTCCTTGTCGAGTCCACTCCCTCACCTGTAGGTATTTGTTCGGATGTTGCTGTATCAGTCAGACCCTCCTGTTTAAAATCCCATTCAGCCCTACTCTTCCTGGAGTATACATTTGCCTGTCTGTTTACTTGTCTCTTATCTGTTGTCTGTCACGAGGCGGTAAGTTCCATGAGGGCAGGGGTACTTGCCAGCTGTGTCCATTGATATTCCCAAAGTGCCTGGAAACAGTGCCTGGCACCAGGGAAGGTCACATGCAGACATTTCCAGCTAGGACTGGTAATTAGTTAAGCCAGTTCACCGTTCATTTTGCCATGTTCCCCTCCCCCCATTTCTAGTTATTTGTCCTGTTGTGTTAGTCGCTCAGTCGTGTCTAGCTCTTTGCGACCCCTTGGACTGTAGTCCATCAGGCTCCTCTGTCCATGGAATTCTCCAGGCAAGAATACTGGAGTGGGTTACCATTTCCTTCTTCAGGGGATCTTCCTGACCCAGGGGTCAAACCCGGGTCTCCTGCGTTGTAGGCAGATTCTGAGCCACCAGGGAAGCAAAACCTGGAGGCAGTGTTGATTCCTCCTTCTCCCTGGCACTCCATGTGCAGATAGTAGCTACTGACTTAGTTCTCTTGTCAGTTTCTCGCAATCCTGCCTTTCCTACTGCTGCCACGTTCCGGAGTCTTCAAGCCCTCCTGCATTCCACTTCGTCCTCTACACCTGCGGCTCTGCTCGCTCCCTTCTCCTTGGCCTTCGCATCCTCACCTGCAGGATGAAATCCAGAGCGAGAAGGCTGGCGCTGAGTTCTCTGTGACATGATCTCAAATCCACTTTTCTAGCCTGTGTCTCCCACATAGAAGAAAGGTGATTTCCAGCCTGTACTTGTAAATGTGAAAGTAAAATAAGGTTTCGATGGTGATTCCCTATAGAATTCCAGGGTTGCCTCACAACAGTTTCTCTTTCTTTTTTTTATTAATAAGTACGTCTTTTCCTCCAAGTGGGCAGGAATTCTGACAGATGGGACTATATGACTGTTACCTGTTTGTCCCGAGGACTTTTGCTGCTGTTTCTAAGTGCCCAGCCTTCAAAACCTCTCACGTGTTAGCGCTACTGCAGATACCTGTATAAGTTTAGTTGGAAATGGTATTTCCTGCCTCTGAAGTCTAGTGACTTTTCGTGACTTTTAAAGAACTTACCACACTCTGATTGTAGTTCTCTGGACATTTGTCTTTTCTTTCTTGGTACGCACAAGCTCCTGGAGGACGGGAAGCATGCACACACAAATTCCAGTTACTTTTTTGAGGAAAACAAGCTACGTACCCACTTAGCTGTTTTTTAAATAAAGTTCACCTTAATAAGTCTTTAAATCATGAAATATTGAGCCTCAGTCATCATTTCTACAAGGTGGACACTCTAGGGAGAAGGCAAGGGAAGCTCAGTTCTAGAAAGATTCTTTTTTTTTTTTTTTCCAGAAAGATTCTTAATGAAGTTACTGAGGTCTGTGTTTTTGGAAGGGAGAGCAATAGACCCAACACCCATGTAGGCAGACAGGCCCAAGTTTAAAAAAAAAATACACAGGCTCACTCAGAAAACCATTAGAACAAGATAGATTTCGTGGAGCCATCTGCAGCTTTGGATGTTCTTGTGAGGAGTTATTCCTAAGCTGTATTTTGTATTTGCATCTCTTGACGTGAATAATACTTTCTTCCTTTGTTTTCTGAGCTGGAATGCTGAACATTCTCTTCTTTCTGACTTACCTTCTTTTCCTTCATTGTTTCATGAAATGTTTGTGCTTCTTTTGTTGCTTATTTTCTGGATATATAGAGAGGATATATGCCAGAAGCTTTTAAATTCCTCAGAGAAAGGTGATAGATATAAGATAGTTGAATTTGTCTGTTGTTGAAGCTTCCGGTTTTATTAAGTCTTCTCTCAGCATTTGGTCTCATATATTTTGCTTCATTTCATTATAAACATGCCCTTGCACATATTCTAGCTGAGTGAGTGCTTTTATTTTACTTGTGATTTTTTTTTTCCCCTAATAGGTTAAAACTTGTTTATGGAACTTGTGTAGACATTTCTGCAGTTTAATTTTCTTTCCTTCTCTCTTGCCTCCCAAACCTCAACTGAAGTTTTTCCATTCTAGGGCACTTATTAGCCTAATTTATTTTCTTACAGGTATCTTCTAAATTTATTTTACCATTGCTGGGATGAATCTGTAGTTTCTATTGACAGGAAAGAGTTGGTAGGGAAAAAAATACACATATGTTAAGTCCTAATTTTTGTGGATTTTTAAAACAATTATTCTTGGAGTATAGTTGATTTACAGTGTTTTGTTAGTTTCAGGTGTACAACAAAGTGAGTCAGTTTTACATATGCATATATCCACTTTTTTTAGCTTCTTATATAGGTCCTTACAGAATGAGTTTCCTGTGTGATACAGTAGGTCATTATTAGTTATCCACTTTATATATAGTAGCGTGTATATGTCATTCCCAATCTCCCAGTTTATCCCCCTTCCCTTCCATAGGTTTGTAAGTTTCTTTTCTACATCTGTGACTGTTTCTGTTTTGTAAAGAAATTTATTTCTACCATTCTTATAGATCCTACACACAGGTGATATCATACAATATTTGTCTTTTCTGTGTCTCTCTACTCTCAGCATGACAATCTCTAGGTCTGTCCATATTGCTGCAAATGGCATTATTTCATTCTTCCTTATGGCTGCGTAATACTCCACTGTATATTTGTACCACATCTTTATTCACTCCTTTCTTGGAATTTAGGTTTCTTTCTTGTCTTAGCTATTGTAAATAGTGTTGCAGTGAACATTGGAGTGCATTTATCTTTTTGAATTATGGTTTTCTCTGGATATATGCCCAGGAGTGGGATTGTTGATCATATGATAGTTCTATATTTAGTTTTTTAAGAAACATCCATACTGTTCTCCATAATGTACCAATTTACATCCCCACTAACAGTGTAGGAGGGTTCCCTTTTCTCCACACCTTCTCCAGCATTTATTTTTTGTCGATTTTTTGATGATGGCCATTCTGACCAGTGTGAGGTGATACCTAACTGTAGCTTTGATTTGCATTTCTCTAATAATTAGTGATACTGAGGATCTTTTCATGTGTTTATTAGCCATCTGTGTGTCTATTTTGAAGAGATGTCTGTTTAGATCTTCTGCCCATTTTTTTATTAGGTTAAGACCTAATTTTTGAAATGTTAAAACTTTAAGGTAAAAATCTGCATCTTTACTAGCAACAGCTAATGTCAGGTCAGGATTTAAAGCAAACATACTACAATTTAAATTGAAAGTGTACTATAATTTAAATTTGTAATTGATTGTAAATTTTGTCTTTGGGAAATTTCTTCTAATGTGCTAACCAGTGAAGTTTTACTGTCAGAAAAAGAACCTTGAAAGCAAATATTTGCTTTGGAGTAAAGTATCCTTTATCACACTGTATAATCATCTGTGTTTACCCTGAGTTTTCTTTGTTTATAAAACACCTTAGTTAAGGGTGTTATCAGATAGAATCATTCATGCAAATATTGAAAGTTGTAGCATAGACTAATTATATATATGTGGCACTTAGTAAGCACTGTGTAACTCTCTGTTAAATTAAGTAAATCTATATGTTTAAGGAAAATTTTATTAAGATACTGTAGTATATTAGTATGTATGGTAATAGAATTGATCTAGTGAAAGGAGAGAAATGGGTGACTCTGGAGACTGATGAAGGGATAATGAGGCAGTGGCTGCTTTGAAGATCTTACTTACATTCTTTGGCAAATTGGAATTCCTAAGTGTTTCTTTCCACCCGTTTGTTGAAAGAATAAACAAGCTAATGTATATTGGGGCTTACTGAGTGTATGGTGGTAAAGAAGTCACAGTTTTTGCACTATAGTCGGGGCTTCTCAATAAACAAGTCACATGCTATCTTAGATGTAAATGCTAAAATGGAAAGCCCAGGATGATGACAGAAGATTGATTTGGGGAAGGAGCACTTTAGTTAGGGTGATCGTGAAGGCTTGTAGGAGAAAGTGACTTTTGAACAAAGGCCTCAATGTGAAGGGCTGAAGAGAAAGCCTTCCATCCAGGCAGAGGGGACCCAGGGACCAGAGACTGGGGTTAGGAACATGCTCAGTGAGTGTGACCCTGGGGAGAAGTTGTCCTGATTGGAGTCTAGTCATTGCAGGGGTAAGGGCCCAGGTGCAAGGCAGCTGGAGAGGTGGAAAGTGGTTAGGTCACATGGGTGCTTGTAGGCTGTTGACAGTAATTCAGAGTTTGGATTTTATTCTAAGGGCAGGTGGAAGCAATGGAAAGAGTTTAAGCAAAGGAGTGGAATTATCAGGTTTACAATGATTTAAAAAATTGCTCTGGCTACTGTCAGAAGAAGGGATTGAAATGAATTTGGAAAAGAACAGAGATACAAAGCTGGAGGTGCTCCCAGGACACTCTGAGATGTGATGGTTACTGTTGTCTTTGTGGGGGTTTTTTTGGTTGGTTTTTGTTTTCCTGTGTTGGTTTTTTTTTTTTTTTTTTTTTGTAGTTTTGGTGCTTCCTCAATCTGAATTCTCCCAACCTCCCCAGTCAGAAGCAGCTTTATCCTAGGCTTCCTAGGGCCTGCGGTGTTTTATTACCACTGCTGGTTTTGTGTCAGTTGCCCCTGCACTTTTCTCTTGCCTCATGTAGGCACCCATCTACCTATTTCCCTGCCAGTGATCACAGTCCCCCAGAGAATCATCTCGAAGTGTTCTGGATGGGAATGTGCTCCCTCTCCCCTCCCCCCGACAGTGGAAAAGCGTGGGAAGCTGAGAATAGGGCAGGTTCTTGTTGATGGGGACCCCAAGATAGTGGCTTTGGGAGGCTGATGAGGGTAGAGCAGAGCATTGCTGCTGCAGTTCACATCCTTGCACTGTCAGTTCTGGAACCAGTGAAGGGACATGTTAGTTGGCATGAGTTTAAGGCCTTCCTCTTTCTCCTAGCAGTTTTGATTTTAATATTGGAGAACAACGGACTGTCAGCAGTCACTTCTGCCTACTCACTCAGTCCCTTCCTTAAGTGTCTTTAATAAAATGCAGCCAGTTTCAGAAAACCAACAAATTCATGTAACTTTTGTCCAGATTCTGGAACACTCCTATCAAATTGCTGGGTGCAGACTCTTCTGTATTGTGTCCCCACATTGGATATTGTGCACAAACTTTATTTCTGATTCTTGTATCACTGTTCTTTATCCAGAATCAGGATAAAAGGTGTCTCAAATAAGAGTTG
The DNA here is from genome assembly GCF_033118175.1 of Dama dama. Classification (NCBI taxonomy): domain Eukaryota; kingdom Metazoa; phylum Chordata; class Mammalia; order Artiodactyla; family Cervidae; genus Dama; species Dama dama. The sequence continues at coordinate 30,976,345 of NC_083701.1, forward strand.
CAGTAAACCTAGGGAAAACTAGGACTGTTTTGTGATTACAGAATGAGAGTGAAATCAAAGAGGAGGGTGGGGTGGGAATCAGAGTAAAGCAGGAAAACAGGAAAAGTTGTAACTGATTCATCATGTGTGAGGCTGGGGAGGTTACTATGTATCTTTCATTGGCAGATCCTGTTAGATTTTTCAGTTCTTCTGCAATGAACCTAATTTATATAGGTGACAAAGAGGTGCTTTGTTTCTGTTGAAACATTTCCAGTGTATTTGGAGCTGGTAGCTGTGAGGGGGAAGTAAACAGATTTAGATTATATACTGTTCCGTAAACTTTCAATGAAGTAACCACTTGGCTTGAAGTAAGAATGTCCTAGGAAGGTGCTTTTAATATAGTTTAAAAGCACATCTATCCACTTGACCTATAGCCTTCTCGGGAGTAATTCGTGCCCTCATCCCCCAGTTATTTTTCTTGAATTCTCTAGGTAAATCTCCCTTCCCCAGAGCAATTTTCATACCAGTCCCCAAGCCATGCCCGGGATCTGCATGAATTTTCTCTTTTCTCTTCCTCCACTGTCACTGTCAGTTCCCTCCTTTGGATCCTTGTTTCCAAACACACAGTGTCCAGTCATGTCCCTGCAGATGAAGAAAACCTGTAGGTCCTCCAGGCCTGCTCCTCCTGCTTGGAACAGGATCATTATTAAATTCGCTTTGTGCTTTGGTATGAGTCACTGACCCTTCTCTGCCGTGTTGAATTGAGTGGATGCTGATAGTTATGAGGGCACCTACCTTGTAATTTTGGGTAGCGCCCACTAGTCAATACCAAACAGTCTCTGTGATTGTGGAAGAAATGAGTTAAGAAGGTCTCTGCTTTTATTGTAGAGGGAAAAGCAGAAGAATCTTTTGACTTTCTTATGAGCTGGTTTTTTGGTGGTTTTTTTTTTTTGTTTTTTTTTTTTTTTTTTTTTTGCTGTCTGAAACAAAGATGGACACCATCCAGGCCAATAATTGCATACAGTGGACAAAAAGGTGAACATGGTGATGAAGGGGGAAAATAAGTCTTAATTAGTATCTGTCTATTTTAATCAATATTTATCTAACATTTTTAATATAACTTGAATTTGGAGTTTTCTATCATGAAATTTTATCTTTTTTCATATTTCTGCTTTTCATAGGCCCCAATTTTTTTTTAATTTTTATTTATTTTTTTAACACCAAAAACATTTTGTATTGGGGATTTAGCCGATTAACAATGTTGTGATAGTTTTACGTGGACAGGGAAGGGACTAAGTCATACATATACAGGTATCCATTCTCCCCCAAATCCCCCTCCCATCCAGGCTGGCACATAACATTGAGCAGAGTTCCATGTGCTATACGGTAGGTCTTTGTTGGTTATGCATTTTAATTATAGCAGTGTGTATAGGACCATCCCAAACTCCCTACGTATTCCTTCCCCCTGCAACCATAAGTTCATTTTCTAAGTCTCATAGGGCCATTATTTTAATAAATTGAATTTATTAATGCTCAAAAAAATCCTGTGATAAGATCTATTTTGGTATTTTCTTTATTTCATAATTTAGCCCCTGATTGTCCTAGTGATGGGACCACCCCCACTCACTACCCAGTCTGTACCAGGCTTTTGATTCGATGTTGAGGGTGATGGTCTCCGCAGCACACCGTGTTGCCTCCTGGTGGCGGAGTTGAAAGCTGCTTTTCCTGTGTGCAGCTCTCTTTCTGTAACCCCGTGGCTAATGGGCACTTGGTGCTCCATTCCTTTGGCTCCAAAGGTGATTTAGAAGGGATGTGTGCAGCAGAACTGTAGGAAATTGAGAGGCAGCGTGTGCACACTGGGCTCTTGGTCAGAGCCGTGTTCACATCACAGTGCTGCCACCCTGAGCTCTCTGAGGATGTAGACCTGGTAGCCTCAGTTTCTTCATCTGTAAAACAGGAATAATGACCCTTGACTTCTTGGGTTGCTGTGAGAAGTAAGTTATGGGTTGGATGTGAACACTTGAAACAGTGTCTGGTGTTAGCACTCAATAAATGTTACTTTCTCAACCTTAACAGTATTGACATTGTGGGCCAGGTAATTTTTTTTTTTTCCTGGCCATCCTGCCCAGCATGTGAGATCTTAGTTCCCTGACCAGGGATCGAACCTGCATCCCCTGCTTTGGAAGTGCAGAGTCTTAACCACTGGATCGCCAGGGACATCCCTTTTATTTATTCTTGTTATTTATTTGTTAATTTTGTTGGGGAGGGGTACCAGGTAACTTTCTGTTGTAGGGGCATTGCAGGATGCATGGTGTCATCCTTGACCTGTAGCCAGTAGCAGCCCCCCAAACTATGACAACCAAACATGTCTCCATTCGTTGACAGATGTCCCCTGTTGAGAACCACTGTACATACAATATTTACTAACTGTGACATTATCTTGGCAAAGCATTCTCACTCCTAAGATCCTCTGAAAGTTTTGTTCTCATCTGACCCACTTCGTTTTGTTATGTGGAATGTGTCTGAGTTCATTCATGCTATCAGGGCTTCCCAGATGGCTCCCTGGCACAAGAATCCGCCTGCCAATGCAGGAGACACAGGAGACACGTGTTTGATCCCTGGGTCAGGAAGTTCCCCTGGAGAAGGGAATGGCTACCCACTCCAGTATTCTTGCCTGGAAAATCCCATGGACAGAGGAGCCTAACAGACTACAGTCCGTAGGATCCCAGAGTGGAAATTGACTGAGCAACTTCACACACACGTATCTGAACTAAGTCTCCTTAGAACCATGTGACCTCCCTTAGGCAAGCCAGCTGCCCCTGGGAACCAGTCTGTAGGATGGTCTTGTGACTCTCCAGCAGAACGAAGGCAGACTCTTTTCCTGTTCCTCTTTGAGAGGCCCTCCATACCTCTGAACCTGCCCAAAAGTTCCAACTTTGATTCTCATGTGAACACATAGCTCTTCGTTCTTTTCTTTCTTATTGTGGGATTCCTTTTTTTAATTAAACTTTTAATTTTAGAATAGTTTTTTTTTAACTTACAGAATTGTAACAAAGATAGTAGTACAGAAGTTCCCATGTACCCAACATCCAATTTTCCCTATTAATATTATTATTATTTGGCTGCACCACGCAGCAGGATCTTAGCTCCCAGATCAAGGATCGAACCCATGCCTCTGGCAGTGGAAGCACAGAGTTTTAACCACTGGACTTCCAGGGACGTGCCTAGAGTGAGATTCTTACATCAGTCCTCTTCTCACTCCGTTTCATTGAGCTGCCTGGCCATTAGATTTTTAATTGCTTCAGAATTTTAATTGCTTCAGTTTTACAGAATAAATACACCTTAAGTATACAGTCATAGCAAGATTGCTTTTTCAGAATTTTACTTCTGACCATTTAAAAACACATCCATGAACCTTCTTCACTGCTTCCCGGAGGGCTCTTTAGAGCATACATGTGTTGTCGAGGTAGTGTGGTCTAAAGGTTAATGGTCTTAAAGTCAGACCACTGCTGGCTGTAATCCTGACTCCACCACCTTAGGAGGTTACTTCATCTTTTTATGCTTCGGTTTCTCTGAGGTTTCCTCTCAGTCGAGCTGTTGTGAGGAGCAATCAGATTAACACAGGTAAAGCACAGTCTGGGTTATAATCTTGCTTAGACTCTAATATTAAATATTGTTAGGTTTCAGGTTTGACTCAGCTTAAGGAGAGCCAGTGTGGTATAGCAAATGAATACATACAGATTTGGGGAGTCACAGATTTGAGTTGGAATCCTAGCTCTATCACCTGTTTGCTGGATACTAGCGTGGACTTAGCAGCAGCAGCAGCAGCGTGGACAGATGATTTGATCTTCGTATGATTTCTTCACAGCAGTAATTCCATGATTCTAACTCCCTTTTCCAGAGAAAATTGAGGCATACAAGTGTGATATCTTTCAAACATCTGTTCCCATACCTGCCTGGCTTTATAATTTGAAAAATAAATTTATTTATTTGGCTGCACAGGGGTCTTTAGTTGCAGCATGGGAACTCGGTTGTGACACATGGGACCTGGTTCCCTTACCAGGGATCAAACCTGGGCCCCCTCTATTGGGAGCTCAGAGTCTTAGCCACTGGACCACCGGGGAAATCCCTGCCTGGCTTTATCTTTAAGAAGACTGAGGATCCATGATCGTCTGCGTGCATGTCCCGTTTGTGTGTTCTCAGAGTGTACCATGCATACATCTAAAATCATACTTAACCGACTATCATAAATTCTGTGTTGCTTATCATTCTATCCCATTAGTCAAGTTCCTTGCAGGTAGAGTTTTCTCTTTGTCTTTGTGTTGCTTACTGCGCAGTGAAAGCTTAATGAGTATTTGTTGAATGAGGAAATAAAAACTCATTTGAAGCAAATTGTAATGCATTTGATCCAGTTTACCGACTGACTGACTGAACAGTGCTAGGTTTTTGACACTCATTGTAAATCCTTAAAACAACCTTGTGAAGTAGGCATTGCTAGCTTCATCTACTAGATTAGGAAATTGGAACTCCGATCATTTAAACTTGTGTAAGGACTCAAGGTAGAAAATTGTGCATTTGATCCCCACAAGATCTGTGGTCATAGAAGAAAGGATCTCCCGACAGGAGCTTCGGCCTTAAGAGAGAGAGGAACATGGCAGCTGCCGTGCCACAGCCTGCCCAGGAGGGAGCAGGGCGAGGAGATGCTTGTCCTGATCCCCTTCTTTCCACCCCATGTCCCGCCAGTGCCTCTCTGGATTAAATCAGCCGGCAGCCAGAGGCCCGGGGAATCTGTGCGGTGCGGGCTGTGGCCGTCACTGTCCTGGGTTATGGAGTGTGGTGTGATCAGGGCGGAGTCTGAAAAGAAAAACAGAGAACGTCAGTGCAGTCTTCCTCTTTCTGTCCCTTGGCATTCGCTCACACTTGCTGCATAAAGCTTCTGTTCCTAACTCAGGAAACTCAAGGTCCTGTATTCACTTCAGCCAGTTCATTCATGCTCCCACGTGGAGTCACTGCTAGTGTTCTTCATGTAAGGTTATAGAAAAAAACGAAAATAAAATGTAGCCGCTGTAGTCTCTGCATCTGTAGCTAGTCCTCTGGCTCAAATTGCTCATCATTCCTTTTTTTCTTCTGGTACTTACTTTCTGTTCCCCTTACCCTCTGCCTGGTCAGTTGTTGTTTACTGGATGTTAAGGGTTGTGCTCGTTTTCTCCAGCAAAAATCCCATTGGTATCACCATTTGATTAAATTTAGAGTCAACCACAGTCATGCCCTAAGATCTTTGGTCCAGGTAAACAGACCCGTAAATGTGAATGTAGTAGGAATCAACACCCCTGTATCTCTCAGGTTTTTGACAGTGGCACTGGTTTCTGAGCTTCTCTAGGGATATGGTGTAGTGTTCGATTTGCTTTCTTAATGGGGAGATGGGGGAGAGGTCCAAGGATTCCTTCACCTTTTTTTCCATAATGGATTTTATGACACAGAACAGGGAGCCAGTGTGGGGATCTGGCCAGTGACTAAGAGTGTCTATTTCTACTAAAGTTCTAGGACTAGGAAAATAACCACAGGACAGGCCAGTGCTCCCATTGGACCCACCATGCAATAGATACCAGGGTTGACTTTATCTCTCATCTGCTTTCTGGAGTGAGACGGGTGCTGTAATTGGTGGGCCATGTTTTAGGTTTCCTGGGACTAGAGTCACTTCAGAGCTCGTGTCTGGTAACCTTTGGAAATACCTCGCTCTTCTCTTTCCCAGTGACCAGTCACCCTTGCGAATGGCTGCAGGTACTTCTTAAGTAAGGTCTGGGGAAAGTGTGATGGGGTGCACGTGTGGGTGTGTCTAGGGCCACAGTAATCTTATGTTTAGATTACTGTGAATGTACTCCCATATGTGCTCCTCAGACTCCTGGGAAAGTTGTTGAGATTCTGTACATTTTTTGGTGTAAAGTTAATCTCCTCTCAGGGTAGGCTTTCAACTTCTTTCTGGGCTCTTTTGGCATCTAATTCCCATTAGGAGGCAGTGAGGGAAGGTGGGGTAAAGAGAAATTGTGAAACAATTTGAAAGGGCTTATGGGAGGGGAGTTAGGAGGCCATGTCTCCTCAGAGGGCAAGTCGCTACTTTCAGCTGAGGTGTTTGGCTAAGTGTGGAGTTAAACACCCTTGTTGTTGTTCAGTTGCTCAGTCGTGTCTGACTCTTTGCGACCCCACGGACTGCAGCACGCCAGACTTCCCTGTCCTTTACCATCTCCCGGAGCTTGCTCAAGCTCATGTCCATCGAGCTGGTGATGCCATCCAACCATCTCGTCCTCTGTTGTCCCCTTCACCTCCTGCCTTCAGTCTTTCCCAGCATCAGGGTCTTTTCCAATGAATCGGCTCTTTGCATCAGGTGGCCAAAGTATTGGAGTTTCAGCATCAGTCCTTCCAATGAGTATTCAGGGTTGATTTCCTTTAGGATTGACTTGTTTAATCTCCTTGCTGTCCAAGGGGCTCTCAACAGACTTCTCCAACACCACTATTCAAAAGCATCAATTCTCTGGCACTCAGCTTTCTTTATGGTCCAACTCTCACATCCATACATGACTACTGGAAAAACCATAGCTTTGACTATACGGACCTTTGTTGGCAAAGTAATGTCTCTGCTTTTTAATATGCTGTCTAGGTTTGTCATTGCTTTTCTTCCAAGGAGCAGGCCTCATCTTTATCTGCCCAAGTGCCTGCATCTGTGATTTAGGGTCATTCACCTTTCCAGCTCTTGCCCTCATGTTAGCGTAAGAGATTTTATAGCATTGAATGTTTAATTGGTTCTGCAACCCTTGTCATCAAACCATGCCTCGATTTTTAGTTGTATCAGATTAGCAGCTATTAGGGGAAAAGGACTCATTTAAAACAGCTGTAGATTTTCCACTCATCTGTTTGGGAATTCACAGCTTTCAATTGGTCATTTGTTTTGTGCATATTCTCAGGGACAGTCAGAAGCAGCTGCAATCCAGGTCACTATCTTTGAAATCAACATTTTCATCATATACTTGACGTTATGGCACCTTGCTCACCACCTGTACTTCATCCTGGGACAGGAAGTTTGAATGGTCTTGGTATCACTATGTGCCAGATTGTCAGTTTCCCCTCCCCTCCCTCCATAGTAAGGTTATCAGGATATTGATCAAACATGCATTTCATTTTTGAGGGTTAGTTTTCTGGGGTCATTCTTGGTGCAGTTATTGGAGTAGATGGGACTCGAACAAAGAGACTGTCGACTAAGCTGGTGGGGGCAGAGGTGAGAGAAGCAACATGACATGGGGAAGCACCCCTTCCCACAGTGTTTGGGAGCCGTTGCTGCTCCCAGGCCTTCAGCTGTAGCTTGGGAGAGGGGTCACTTGGTGGGAGCCAGGCAACCTTGTTTTAAGTCACTTAACCTCTCTGTGTCTCAGTTGCCTCATTTGTAAAATGGGAGTAAATAATTGGTAACTAGACAGGTTCCCAGTTGGAAGCGAACTTCACCAGTTCCTCTTGATGCTAGGAACTTAAAAACCACCCTCTGAAAACCCTGCTCTCAGTCCATCACAATAGAGTCTTTCAGATGAGAGTTTACCCTTGGTCCATGGGAAACGTGGTGTAAATGCTCCCGGAAGTTCTTAGTAGAAAAGAAGGTAGACCGGACTCAAATGCTTGATTGTGATTTAGCTATTGAAAGGGACATAACAGAAACTATGTCTTTAACCTGAGCTGAGACTTACGATCAAAAGTTAAATTCCTGCCAGAAGGATAAAATGGGTTCTGTGAACCAGGAATGACAAATCAAGGTATTTTAAAATCATTTTGCTAATCAGTTCTTTTTTTTTTTTTTTTTCTGTTGGTTAAGGTTGCATGATGGAGTTTGACCATTACCTCAAGAGGTTTTATGTTTTGGATTAGCTAATTGTGTTTGTCCTCTGCTGACTGTTTCTTTGGACTCACTTCTTCATGTCCTTCTGAGGCAATAAACTCAAAGGGATTATACCATGGACTACAAGGAGAGCTGTCCAAGTGTAAGCATCCCCAGCTCTGATGAACACAGAGAGAAAAAGAAGAGATTTACTGTAAGTATGTAATGTGAAGTTCATGGGACAAAATTGAATGTAGAGAATATTTCCATTTTTGCTTTTCTTCCTGAACGTAGAATGGCCTCCCCTAGACTTGGCTGCTTATCTTTCAAATGATGTGTCCTCCACGGTCTTCTCTGTGTACCGTGATGGAATACAATTTCCTTTTCAGTGTAGATTTTTGTCTGTTTCCCTATCCCTTCAGAGACACTTGTGAACGATCCCGTAGACCCTGTCAGTTGAAAATGTGCGTACGCGTGGTTCTGTGACACATACACGTCTCAGGATCTGTGGACTCCGAAAGTCATTGATTCCATGTGAAGAACCACTGTCTTAAAATCCACATATCTTTCTTAAGACATTTATCATTTTAAGATTTTTTTGATGTGGATCATTTTAAAAATATTTATTGAATTTGTTACAATTTTGTTTCTATTTTATGGGTTTTTTTTTTTTTTTTTTTTTTTGCCCCGGGGCATGTCAGATCTTAGCTCCCTGGCCAGGAATCAAACCCGGATTTCCTGCATTAGAAGGTGAAGTCCTAATCACTGGACTGCCAGGGAGGTCCTGACATTTGTCATTTTCTACCTCCATTGAAAAAATATTTAATCTAGTATTTATCTCTTTTTTCACCATAAAGGCAAAGTCCATTTCTAATCTTACTTTTTATCATCATGGTGGTGACTCAGTGGTAAAGAATCCGCCTGCTAATGCAGGAGATGCAGGAGATGTGGGTTCAATCCCTGGGTTGGGAAGATCCCCTGGAGGAGGAAATGGCAACCAACTCTAGTATTCTTGCCTGGAGAATCCCATGGACAGAGGAGCCTGGTGGGCTACAGTCCAGAGGGTCACAAAGAGTCAGAAACAACTGCGCAATGTATCACTTTCTTATCATCTACTATAGGACTTTATAAAGAGCAAGCCATGGGTATTTGCTGAGTCAGTGTTATCAGTAACTACGGTTGGGAAACAGTCACTCTTCTATTTAGTGTAATGCCACACTATTAGGATTTAGTCTAGCAGTCTTGTTAGTATGTACAGAGATCTGTTTTTTTCTCAAAAACTGTCATTTATCTTGTCTGTAACAGATCTGTTCTTCCTTGTAAGGCCCCACCCACTGAGCACTATGAAGAAACTCCTTTAACCCAATCCTGTTTAACAGTTTGACTGAAAATGTTAAGCCGTTCTTTTAAGTAAAAATGCCTAGGCTGTCTTCTTCATTGTGGTCTCATTCTCTTACGTGAACACATGCTCCTTCTCCAGCTTGGCATCGTGGTTTGTTGGCAGGAGAGGTGTCCCCTTTCATAGTGTTTGTTCAGTGGATGACCGACCTCATGGTAGCCTGGCAAAGGCCAGGCATTCTTGTCATTCTCTAGATCTTTGCCATTCCAGGTGGAGAGTGACGGGTCTGGTGAATCTCTGGCTGTGGTTGACCTGATCCAACCCTGGGCCTCATGCCTGCGTCTGCCGTTGACGGACTGATCTGTAATCTCTTCTTTATTGGCTTGGCGAGTGGGGGTGACTGACTGCTGACTCAGCTTCCCCTTGGCCCTGTGATGGCTGTGGAGCCCGCTGAGGCTCTGCCTGCCCTCCACTGCTCCTCACTCAAGTGGTCTGCCCCGGGCTCTGACCACTGGGTCACCTGGCCCCTGCCAGAGTCCACGTCACAGGAGGGGTTGAGGAGCTAAACTAAACCCTCTGGCCACTCCAGTCTGCCTTCTTAACTAGGTAGGGGCCCCCTAATGGTGATTTTCTCCCAGAGTCTCACACAGGGAACTGGAAACAGCAGTTCCATCGTCTGTTCTCCCTTCCTTAATGAACGTACTTCCACAGCCTGCATGGAAGCCCAGAGCAGAGAGATTGCAGCATGGGTCTGGCCCTTTGCCTTTCCTCAGATGTTGTAGCATTATCGTCAGCATTTATTCCACATTCATATAAGCCAGTTCATGGGAAATAGATGGGGAGACAGTGGAAACAGTGTCAGACTTTATTTTTTTGGGCTCCAAAATCACTGCAGATGGTGACTGCAGCCATGAAATTAAAAGACGCTTACTCCTTGGAAGGAAAGTTATGACCAACCTAGATAGCATATTAAAAAGCAGAGATGTTACTTTGCCAACAAAGGTCCGTCTGGTCAAGGCTTTGGTTTTTCCAGTGGTCACGTATGGATGTGAGAGTTGGACTGTGAAGAAAGCTGAGCGCCAAAAAATTGATGCTTTTGAACTGTGGTGTTGGAGAAGACTCTTGAGAGTCCCTCGGACTGCAGGGAGATCCAACCAGTCCATCCTAAAGGAGATCAGGCCTACGTGTTCATTGGAAGGACTGATGCTGAAGCTGAAACTCTAATACTTTGGCCACCTCATGCGAAGAGTTGACTCATTGGAAAAGACCCTGATGCTGGGAGGGATTGGGGACAGGAGGAGAAGAGGACGACAGAGGATGAGATGGCTGGATGGCATCACCGACTCGATGGGCATGAGTTTGAGTAAACTCCGGGAGTTGGTGATGGACAGGGAGGCCTGGCATGATGCGATTCATGGGGTTGCAAAGAGTCAGACACGACTGAGCGACTGAACTGAACTGAACTGAACTGAGCTGAGGACATCATACCGGATTTCTGTGGTGGTCCAGTGGTTAAGAATCCGCTTGCTATGCAGGGGACAAGATTTTGATGCCTGGTCTGGGAAGATCCCACATGCCTCAACAACTCCGCCCTCTCTCTGGAGCACACATGCCACAGCTACTGGAGCCCGTGTGCGCTGGAGCCTCTGCTCTGCACCAAGAGTAGCCCCCGCAGTGAGAACCCCACGCACCACAGCTAGAGAGGAGCCCCCACTCGCCGTAACTGGAGAGAGCCCGCGCACAGCAGTGAAGACCCAGCATAGCCAAAAGTAAATAAATATTAGAGAAAAAACGTCATATGGATGTTAAACCAGAGATCAGTATACTTTGGATAGCAGAGTGGAATGTGCAAGGTTTTCATTCCTTCCATCTCCTTATTTTTAACCTTTGGGAAGTTCTCTCCTTCAAGGACAGAACCTCCTGCCGAGTTTGATGGAAGCTCATCCATAGCAGATACCCACAGTGGGTTATCTCAAGGGTCCTGTTTTTCGTGGTAGGAGTATTTCCTTGTCTTCTGTGAAAGGGTGAGGGAGGCCTGCAGCATCACTCTTACCAGCTATTCCCAGAGCTGTCCCTGGAGTTCTCCGAGGCTCCCTCTAGATCACCTTGTTCACCTATCGGATGCTCAGATGGTGCCTTGTCAGAGAGGACTTTACTGACTCCCTGCTATACAACAGCACCATCACACCTCACCCTGTGCCTTTCACAGTCTGTCCCACTTACCCTGTTTAGCTTTTTAATAGCAATTATCACCACCTGACATACCTTTAGGTTATTTATGTGCACTTCTCCCGAACTTGTTCTTTGAAGCAAGAACTTTCCTGACTATCATCTCACCAGTGTCTAGATCAGACGTGGACATTTAGTAAGTGCTTGTGGCATTGAAGTGGAATGAGAAGGAGGGTTAAGCTCACGTGTTTCTTGCTGACCACTGTAGTACAGTCCTCAGTCCTCGACAAGCTTGGTTCTAATCAGCGCAGATAGACCCCACCCAACCCAGCACAGACTCTGTCCAGCTTCAGCATGTCTGTGTAATACTTGGGGACAAAAATAGGCACTGCATTAACTCTTCAGTAATATTTTTATGAATAGTTCTCATGTGCCTTTTAAATGACTTTATTCAGTTCAGCTTCTCCCAGAGAAATGCACTGTGTTCTAGAATGTCTTGACTTAAACCAAGTCTAAATTATACTTTAATTTATCCACTCAGAGAACTGTCCTTGAGCTTTTCTCTTATGCCAGCTGCTGTTCTAGGTATTGGAGATAAGTGGGTAGCAAGCATGATGGCAGTCCTTGCTCTCAAGGAACTTACATTCTGGTGCAAGACAGGCAAACAAGAAAATCTTTTTTTAAAAAAAAAAACCCTTCATAAGATTTATTGCACTTGTTTTTGTTAAATTCTGTGTATTTTTGCAAATGAGAGTGTCTTTTCAAATTTGAAAAGTGTTTTTTTTCACTTACTGGTATTTTATTAGAACGAACTTAGTAAGCTCTTGTTCATAAATCATCCTGCTAATGAGTAACCTCACAGGGCTTTATCTCAGCTCCTATAAATAGGGTTACAGCAGAGCTGCCTCAGCCTGGAACCTAGGTTTGATTCCAGTCTAGGCTGTACTCGAGTATCCATGGGAAGCCACCTTATCCCATCAGGAAGTCAGCACAGACAGTGTTGTTTGTTCAAGAAGCTCATAATCATGTTAAGCTAAGTCTCTGATCCTTTGGTTGGAGTCCTGCTTCCAGGCCCATCTGATGCTGACTGCCATGGGAGATAAAATCTGTAGTCTGCTTTTAGAAACATGGCTCTGTTTTGCTGGCACTCTGATTAGGTTCTTCTTCCTCTACTTCTGCACTCTCTCCAAAGGGAGCCATGTCATCTTAAAAACAATTCTGACATCTTACACCCAACAGCTTCTTGTAAGACAGCTTAATGTCCTCTTGGTTAACACCAGAGGTAGCACCAAAAAGCTCTCTTACCCCAGGAGCTCATGTAAGGTGCCTGGATGGTCTTGTTCCCTCTGCCTCAGTGATTCATCACTTATCCAGGTAACTAATGCAATGGATTGTCTTCACCTTCCAGGTGAGACTTTGTCCCCTTTCTCGTGGTAGGGAGGGTATGGCTTTACATTGTGGGGCCCCTCTTACTGTGGGTTTGTTAATGTGACCTTATCTTTAACAGTACTGCAGAGTTCATATTTCATAAACACACAAAGTGTCAGATCTTTGCTCACAGTATTATCTAACTATGAAGTGGTGAGTGGAGCTTTCCAGTCTCTCATGGCAAAGGATCGTTTGTGTAAATGGTTGTCTGGCCATCTTCTAAAATAAATTTACTGTGTTATCTACAAACCATGGACAATTGTATTATAAACATCTCTTTCCCCTAATCTTCACTGTAAAATAGTGAGGTTGATAACCCAAGACATACATCAGTGAGTTTTTCTTCATATACCTGGATACTTGTTATTTTTAGAAATGATAAAAAGATCTTTGGGGTCCAAATTGTTTTCTCTGTGTTATGTTGAATTATGTTGTGAGCCCCTCTGTGGGATGGATTATGAAAGATAATTCTGTATTGTAACTGTTGATTTGATTCTTGTTCTAGTGCATAGAAGGTTAGAATATTTAGATTTTAGTCTCACAAGTCTGTGAACTTGGGCAAGTTTTTTAACTTTGTGGGGCCATCATTTCCTCCTGTCTGCAGTAGGGGTTGTAATATCTTTTCTGTTTACTTCATAGGGTTGTTGACTATGGTTATATGAAATTATGTGTGTATGAAAATATTAAACACAGGCAAGAAAGTAGTAGGAAATATGAGAATAAAGTCTTAGTTTGAAAAATACTGTGTAAAAGATGCCCTGAAAGGAGGAGAACTAATAACTGAGTATTTACTATGTGCCAGGCATCACTTTTGAAAATACTTTATCATTTCAGAGTAGTGGTTACCTTTGGGAAAGAAGAGAGCAGTATCATCCGTTGAAACTGTGTTTTATTCTTGGGGCAGGAAGTCTGAAACAAGAATTGCAAAATGCCAGAATTCAGAAGATCTAAATAATGAGTACACGGGTGTTCATTATGTTACTCTCTGAAAACTACAGAAAATTTTTCCTACCATTTTAAAAATAAAACACCTTTCAACAAGATAAAAGAAGTGTTTGAGTTGGTATACTTATGTATCTTGGAAGATCATATATAAATATTAATGTCGAACCATCAATTTGATAGGTATGAAAACATTTTATTTGCATATGTAAATAGCTAATGGGGGATTTCCCTCAAATTTTATTTTGTTATTTTTAATTTCCACAGGTTTATAAAGTTCTGGTCTCAGTGGGCAGGAGTGAGTGGTTTGTCTTCAGGAGATATGCAGAGTTTGATAAACTTTACAATACTGTAAGTAACAGTCTACAAGATTTTTACTTAAAACATCTGAGAAAACTGGAAGCTGAGAGAATTATTTGATAATTAAACAATACTTACGTATATATCAGACAAGCGGAAAAGAGATTCTTCAAAATCATCCTAATTTTGGAATGCTTACTAAAAAGGGTGAGAGAGGACTTCAGATAAACTACTGAAGATATGGATGTATAGTCTAAAATACATTTCACTGTTATAGAATATTAGCAATAAATCCTTTCTATCTGCTTTTCTAATAATTGTTAATCATGCTATTTCTAGTTAAATTGCCCAACTATTAGCTTTAAGTGTTAGAGCAGAGAGATCGCAATGTGGGTCTGGCCATTTTTGCAGCAGTGTCTTCAGCATTTATTCCACGTTCATATAAGCCAGTTTTAGAAACATTGTGTGTGCATGCTAAGTTGCATCAGTCATGTCCAACTCCTTGCGACACCATGGACTGTAGCCCACCAGTCTCCTCTGTTTATGGAATTCTCCAGGCAAGAAGACTGCAGTGGGGAGCCAGTTCTTCGCCAGGGCATCTTCCCAGCCCAGGGATTGAACCCATGTCTCCTCCATTGCAGGCAGATTATTGTCTGATCCACCAGGAAAGCCCATTTAGAAAAAAAGGGAAGAGAAAAAGTAACATTTTCAATCTGTAAACATGTGTTTTTTATGACTATAGTTTGCATTTGGAAGCTTTTTATTATAGAACTTGTTGAACACGTATGGAACTAGACTAGTGTAAATAGAGAACATTATATAATGTACCATCCATCTTCAAGAATTATTGTACATGGTTATTCTTGTTTGATCATAGTCTATCCCTAGCCAGCCCACTGTAATTATGAAGCAGATCTCAGACATCATATCTTTCTGTTTGTAAATATTTCTGTGTATATCTCTAAAAAGATAGATTCTTTAAAAATATACAATGTCATTATCACAATAATTAAAGATAATGCTTTAATGTCAAATACTCAGTGTTCTTATGACTGGTTGATAATCCTGTGAAGTGTCTTTTTTGTTTTTTTTAACAAATAGTTATAAGTTTTATTTTTTTAACTTTTTAAAAAATTTTTATTGAAATATAGTTGATTTTATGAGTTGTCTTTTAATCACTAAGTTTCCCCCTCCACCTTTCTTTTATGTACAATTTTTTTGTTGGAAAAAACAGGGTTGTTTGTCTAGATTTTTTTATCTGAATTTTGCTGACAGCCTGCCCATGGTTTAGACTGATTAATTCACTCTCCTATTCTTTGTATTTCCTGTCAGTGGAGGTATATTTTTATACTCTCACACAAACACACACACTGTGTGTGTGCGTGCGTGTGTGTGTGTGTGTGTGTATACGTAGTATATGTTTGGGTTTTTTTGTTTGTTTCTAAAACATTTAAAGTTACTAGAGGAATGCAAGGATTGGTAAGACTGTGTAAAGACAGTGTATGTGTGGTCCTTTGATGTCAAGTGATGTCAGGCTTATAGTAAAAATAAGCATTTACCCATTTTTATGGCTTTACTGCCCTAAGTTGAATTTCTTCAGGACCAAGTTGTTTTTCTCTGGGGATAGGCAAATCTGAGAGACAAATGTGTTAGAATATTAACAGGAGGAAGGACTGAGCAGAGGAAATTGAAAATTCATCAGCTTTTTCAGAAAACAGCTGCCAGTCTGTTAGAACACAAGTCATATCTCCTGAGGTCATAAACAGGGAGTAACGGTATTCAAAACCTGTACTCCAGGTACTTAACTTAAACGATTTTAAGCCTCACAGCAAATCTATAAGTGCTAAGATTATCCCTATTTTCTGCAAGAAAACTACAGCACAGAGATGTTAAGTAGCTTATCCAAGATCACAAAGATACTAATTGTTTTACTGGGACAAAAGAGGATTAGCCAAATTAATGGTATTTTATTGGCATAATTTAATATTGTACTCTTAATCATGATATACTTAAAACTATGATGGATTTTTATGATGGATGTTTTTAAAATTAGATTGTATTTTATTTTTGCATGCATATAACTAGATGACCTATGCAATAAATTTATGTAATATTATTTTTTTCAATTCTAGTTAAGGAAACAATTTCCTGCTATGGCTCTGAAGATTCCTGCCAAGAGAATATTTGGTGATAATTTTGATCCAGGTAAGCAGTAAATTCTTAGACCAGCCACGAGTAATGTTAAAGTTTGAAGAAGCAGTTAACGTATTCATTGCCCTGGATAGTAGTGTAACTCTGCAAAGCTGATGGTTCTCAGGCTGTATGCCTGAATACTAGGCATTGTTTTAAACACTTTATATGTTTTAATTCATTCACTCCTCACAGCAGCCCTTGGAGGTTGGTATTACCATCATCACTACTTTATAGATGAGGAAGCTGAGGCACACATTAGATAATTTGCCCAGGCTCACATACAGCTAGTAAATAGCAAATTTGAAAGTTAAATTCAAGTGGTCTGGCTTCAGATAAATCTGTTGATCATTAAGGATAATGTGCAGTATTTTCCTAACCATGAGGGGCATTCCTTGTTATATCCAGAAACATTTACTAAATGTATGCTTTGTACATGGCACCTTTCAGGCCTTTGAATGGGATACCAAGTATCCTATTGTTCACCTTTGGGAAGCCTAATGTCACATAGGATCTCAGAAATCTGGAGGCTTCAGATTTATCAACTCCAAAAAAATTTTTTTTACTAAAGTCTAAGAAATCAACCTAGTACACAAATGTCTATTTATTAGACAGAAGTTGCTATCCACTAGAAATTCCATACATGAAGTCATCTGTCTATGTCACAGGTGGATCCTGAGAAGCTATCGAGTTTCCTCCCTCCCCACCATCTTGCCTCTGTAGCTAATTTGCTTGTAACCATCAGACCTGTGATTCCTGAGTGTCTGCTTTCTTAGTTGTTACTCAGGATATGAGCTCTCAAACCACTTGTCTTGCTTCCTCTATACAGCCTGACCGTACACTGTTCCTTTGTCTCCCAGACCTTTTCACCATGCCCAGTGCAGTTCTGCCCACGATGATCAAACTCCTTTACCCTCCATCTTTTTCATATTTCTTTCACATTCTTGCTTTAATTAAAACTGACTTCCCCCCCCAACCCCAGGCTGCTGGAATCCCCTGTAATCCTCTCAACTGAAGAGCTTTATTCTTTTATACTTTCTGAACCTTTGGATTGGAAAGGATTCTCATTTCCCCAATTTTTTTTTTCACTTCTCCTATTTTATGTAGATTGTTTTCCTCTTGGGAGAACTTAGCACACTATTGTCCTACCAGTCTCTTTTATCTGGATGTAGATTTTACGAAGGTGGATACTTTATCTTTTTTTATTTATGGTGCCTAGTAAATATTTGGTTCTCAATAAATATTACATGAATTCATTAATAGAAGATTGAGTTGGCACAACACTGTCAGATTACACATTCCATGGTTTGACTCTGTAGACCAGTGACTTTTGAACTCTTGTTCTCTTGTGTTCTCTTTAGCTGCAGAATAGTGAAACCTTATGCAGAAAATGTCATGTGTAGAACAAATAAAAATGGAGCTGTTTTGTTGGTGCAGCAGTGAAGTATGTCTGGGGAGCATGGGTTGAAAAACATTGTGGAGGGCAGCATGGGGTCCTTAGAGTTACATGAGCAAAATGGCAATATAATGTGAAACCCCCAGTGTGTATTTAAGTATGCTCAGCAGAGGGAAGACAAGATAGAGACTGGGAGGCTGGTGAAGGGAATATTCCAGGAGTCCTCCACGTAGGTAATGAGAGCTGTAAGTAGGGTGAAAATGGGGCTAAAAATTGAGTCATATTTTAGAACTCTTTTAATGAAAAACCTGTAAGAAATCTTGGTGATTCCTTGGGTAAAGGAGACAGAGAGAGAGTAGAATCAGAGACACCTGAGGTGTCCGACCTGGGGGAGTGAGAGAATTAATTAATTTGAAGTGGCAGAAAGACATTTAAGGTGACTCAAACCACATATTAGTGATTAATATGAGACCAGAAGTAGGTTTATTTAGAGTTTGGTGGAGCCCTCAATTAAACCCTAAAGTCAGAATCATTTTATCCAGGGAAGAAGGCAAAGGGATAAAGACTTGCAACATTGCTATTTCATTGTTAAAGGCAAAACACCAGACAAGTGCCTGTGGTATTGATGTTTTTGTGGATTAATTATTTGACACTAAAAATTGATTTTTCTTGAAGAACGTTTGGAAATCAGTCATAAGCATATTTTATATGACTTGGCAGCAGTTAAATAGACTACGTGCCATAGATTTTTGGAAAACCCAAGTTATACTCAACAAAGCAAAGATTTATAGAACGCTCATTTAATTAGGCTTTAAGGAAACAGATGTTCTCATGTTTTGCTGGTGGGAATACAAAGTGGTACAAACCATATGAAATTTGGTATTATTTAGCAAAACTATCGTGTATTTCACTTTGACCAAGAAATCACATTTCTAGGGATCTGTTCTAAAGATATACTGCATAAGAAATGATGTATGTGTAAGACTGTTGATAGTGGCACTGTTTTTAATAGTAAAAACTGGAAACAATTGAAATAGCCTTCTGATATTGGAATATGATGCAGCTGGGAAAAGGAACAAAAAAACTCTTTGTACAGTACTGTGAAGTGATCTCCAGAATACCTGGTTAAGTGGAAAAAACAAGGTGCAGATGTGGACACTGTATGTTTTTTGTGTAGGAAAGGATGTGAATATTCAAAAGGAAATAATGGAAGAATAAATCAAGAACTGAAAACTGATGACTTCAAGGAGAGGTCAACTGAAGACAACAGAGGTGGATATTACACACCTCTGGATTAATCTTGTTCATAGCTTTGCATATTTTAAGCAATTTAAAAGCAAAACTAAATGCAATAATAATGGCAGTCTCTAACAATTGAAAATAAACAAGGAAAAAATCTATATCCTAATCGGTGGTGAAACACATGGAGAATAATTATTTTAAATGACTTTAAAACATGGACGTTACCCTGTATATTCCTCATGGGACATATGGTAAGGGCAAAAAATAGCACGCAAAGCAATTTTACTCTGCATTCAGTGATCTTATTGTTAATTTATGAAGTGTTGTTCTTTTGTGATTATGTTAGTGCGATGAGAACCAAACTTTTAAGCAGAAGATGAAAGAGAAACAAATGTAAAACTGGAGATTTTAAGTTAAAAAATTCTGTGATTTTAAACTTCATTTGGGACTATAGTATGAAGTCACAATTTATTTTTTCTTTTCTAAAACAGTACATATTTCCTATCTCTCTCCCCTGGAAATGCCTGAAAACAATAACAAATAAGGAGCAGCGAATATCCTTAGCATCCGTCTAAATACTATTTTCCCATTTAAAGGAACCAGAATTCCATGGAAAAGTGCCACTTCCAGGTGCTGGGCAGGAAATGTGCAAGATGTCCTAGGACAGCTTGCCTGAAAGCACAGAAGCTATATAAGAATACTGTCTGAGGTTTTATCAAAAGGACACAGGAGTGCAACTGATGGAGGCTTTTACCAGCCAAAAATGGGACAATAAGAACATGAAAAAAGAAGTTGCTCTTTTAACCTCGTGTTTGACAGCTACCATGTAGAGTTTTCCCACACATCTTTCTGAGTTCTTACACTGCAACTTTTAAGTCCGTATGTGTCATTTCCTTTTTCTTTTCACTTTATTTTGGTGGTTACCAACCTCTGTAAGATAAGTTTTACATATCTGAGGCAGAATTTAGGGTAGTTTCTGCCAATACTTCATGGCAAATAGATGGGGAAACAATGGAAACAGTGAGAGACTTTAATTTTGGGGGCTCCAAAATCACTGCAGATGGTGACTGCAGCCATGAAATTAAAAGATGCTTGCTCCTTGGAAGAAAGGCTATGACCAATCTAGACAGCATATTAAAAAGCCAAGACATTACTTTGCCAACATAGTCAAAACTATGGTTCTTCCAGTAGTCATGTATAGATGTGAGAATTGGACTGTAAAGAAAGCTAAGCGCCGAAGAATTGATGCTTTTGAACTGTGGTGTTGGAGAAGACTCTTGAGAATCCCTTGGACTGCAAGGAGATCCATCCAGTCCATCCTGAAGGAGATCAGTCCTGAGTGTTCATTGGAAGGACTGATGCTGAAGCTGAAACTCCAGTACTCTGGCCACCTGATGCAAAGAGCTGACTCATTTGAAAAGACCCTGATGCTGGGAAAGATTAAGGCAGGAGGAGAAGGGGACAACAGATGATGAGATGATTGGCTGGCATCACTGACTCGATGGACATGAGTTTGAGCAAGCTCCAGGAGTTGGTGATGGCCAGGGAAGCCTGGCGTGCTGCAGTCCATGGGGTCGCAAAGAGTCGGACATGACTGAGTGAACTGAACTGCCTATACTTTTCAAAGTTAAAATTTCACTTTAAACTTAAGGATCTTTCTGCAGAGTATACACAGAGTTAGATATACTTATTTATATTCCGAACAGTTTAATATCAAACCTTTTGCTGATTGGATCTTGGAGTCAATATATAAATTACTTTTGGGGGTACTTTATAAGAAGGATATCTTTACTACTGAAAAATAAAATTACAAAAGAACAAAAACAATGTAAGTTAGATAAGGATTGGCATATGAAATTTAGAGATGACAAATGCTAGAATGTGTAATCATTTGCTTGGTATTTTATTTATTCATTTGCAAACATTAGTTAAGTATGTTCCAAGACACTGTGTTAAGGGTTAAAGTTAAAAATAAATTTAAAGACGTGACCCTTGTCTCCAGTGACTTACATAGAAAACACTTTATTTCTCAAGTTTTAACCTCTGAAGTGAAATAGGTTTATATAAGATAAAAACCTATTTTTAGCAGCAGAGTTTTCATAATAGTCAGTTAACCAGTTAATCATCATTCCCACTTGCAAGGATTTCAGTATTTCTTGATTTCATTTGTTTTTGTTTTTTGTTTGTGTGTATTTAAGTTAGTATGACTTTTCAGTGTCATAGTGTTAATTCTTATTCATTACCTGAAAGTATGCAAAGAGTTGGACAAAGCAAAGTGGTGACTCCAGGTTTTGTAGTGAGTCTGTTTAGAACCTAAAATAGGCATTTTTGTGGGGGAGAATTTTCTTCGCCCAAATATGTTACCTGCTTTATTTTAATGTTATAATCATATTTATAGATTAAAATATATTTGTTAAATATTTACTCCTTATTTTATATCAAGAAGTATGAATTAAGAAATAACTTCTTAATCAAAATTCACTGTCCTGTGTTGGTCTGTTCTTGTATAACTGTATTGATGGTAATTATAATCTGATGTAAATAATCCTAATAGTATTGTCTCTCTTAACAGATTTTATTAAACAGAGAAGAGCAGGACTGAATGAGTTCATTCAGAACTTAGTTAGGCATCCAGAGCTTTACAACCAGTAAGTAATTTTCGTTGTGTTCTGAGGACATACTGAAACCCAGCCTCAGATCTGTGGAATGTTATTTTGTGCTGTATATTTTTGTGGAATCTTCCTCAAGCATTTTTCCCCTGGTGTTTTTAATCCTCTAAGAATTTTCCACCTGTTCTTACTTTTCTTTTCCCTCCATCAACTCAAGGTCCTACTTTCTTTCTTCCTACTGTACTTGTATTTGTTTTATAGATTTACCTTGAAAAGACTGCACAGTTAAAACATTTTGCTGATTATTTGATGCTATATTTATTCATGCACTGAGAAAGCATTTCCTCATGTACCTCTGTGTGGGAATAAAAGAAGAAATGGGAATAAAAGGAGAAACGAGTGTTACCCTTACCTTCCAGAGGCATCGGCTCCCATGCTTTTAACAGACTTCTCAGAGTCACAACATGGGAGGACTGTATTTTTAACTGTTATCCTCCTAACAGTGATTACTATTTTATAGTTCTTTACAGTTGATAGAGGATTTCTATCTTTTGAGCAGGTGCTCTGACCTCCTTTTTAACTTAATTTACTAAATTAGTAAAATACTGGAGCTGGACCTCCTCTGACCAAGCTCTTCAGCCCAGTGGTCTGGGTTTCCCTTCCCGTGATGCTCGCAGATAAGATGAGGGTCCGGGCGGGTCAGCCCCTGCTGTAGCTCTGGGATTGGCCTCTGCAAGGAGGAGCAGGTGGTGGAGGGGCACACAGCTGGGTAGGACCCTTGAATTCAGGGTTCCTGTGTGTCTTGTGTGTTCCTCAGCAAAGAAACTTTTATCACTTGGCTCTTTGTATAATTATTTTTTAAACATTATGCCTTTTCCCTCAGACAAATTCTGTGTTATCTTCCGCTTAGATCATTTACCCTTCTAAATAAAAACAAAATAAAAGTTTTTATTTTTTAACTTGTATTTATTTATTTATGGCTCTGCTGGGTCTTCGTTGCTGCAGGGGCTTTTCTCTAGTTGTGGAGAGTGGGCTCTAGTTGTGATGTGCAGACTTCTCGTGGCGGTGGCTTCTCTTGTTGCGGATCACCGGCTCTAGGGCACACGGGCTTCAGTAGCTAGGCTCCCGGGGTCTAAGAGCACAGGCTCAGTAGTGGGGTGAGTGGGCTCAGTTGTTCTGCATTATTGTGGGATGTTCCCGAACCCGTGTCTCCTGCATTGGCAGGCAGATTCTTCACCACTGAACCACCAGGGAAGCCCTACCTTTCTAATGTTTAATTATTATTATATGCACTTGAGATTACTTCGAATTGATGTATTTCTGACTTGTTTGAAATTCATACACTAAGAGCTTGAATTTGTCTCCTTTGACAGAACTTCACATGGAGTAAGTATAGAATAGATGGTGGTGATGTTTATTATTTCTGCTGGTATTTTGAACGCTGTTACTCAGAACTTCTGACAGTGTTTGTTAAATTTTAAGCATTCATTTTGGATCTCGAAGTGTGGTATTATAAAGATGTTACATTTGGTATTGAAATTTAACTAAAACCAATTTGCTTGTTTCACTTTAACATTATACTATAAAATATGCAATTCTTAATTATACAGCCCAATAGATTTTTACATATATATGCACCTCTTCTATTTAAAGTAGAGGACTTTTCCAGCACCCCCAGATTAAATAGCCAAGAGGGTTTTTTTTTAATTTTCAATTTAATGTTTAACTGATGTTTTCTATTTAATAAAAAGTGACATTTCACGTTTTCTGGATCTCCTCTGTTAATGGAACTTTGTTAGTTTCACACTCTCCATTTGAACATCAAACTGTTTATAAAAATAGTACAGGTTTAAGAAAACAGAAAGAGAAGCCAATCAGCAAATGTATCTTGAACACCTACTATATGCCTATTCTTATTATGTGTGGAAAAAGCACTTCAAAAGTAGCTTTCTGTTAGTAGAGAAAAGGTTATTTTTAAGATAACATCTATTAAAATGGAATTTTAAAACTCAAATAAAATATTATTATTTATCTGACCTGTGGATAGGAAAGGGTTTTCTGAGCATACTGGCAGTGAGTGATATGTTACAAAGTAAAACATTGATAAATCTGGTTAATAAAACCTTTTGACCTCCAAAAATTACACGTGAAATTTAAAACCAAAAATATAAAGTTTCTCATGAATAAAGGACAATAGATAAATATACTTAACTGAAAGAGCTCATGCAGATAATACACACTTAAGACCCCCCCCAAATAGATAGAGCACATTAACAGATGCAAATGACTGATTAATTACTAGAGAAACTGAATGTTTCCTTATCTGTTTAAAAAATGCAAATGAACAAAAATATTTTAGCTTTATTGCAGCATAACACAAATAGAAAAGAGCACAAGTCATGAGTGTACAGCTTAATGAATTATGAGAAAGTGAATATATCTGAGTATCACCCCCTCCAGGCCAAGGAATAGAACATTGTTAGCACCCCAATATTGAGTATGATTCCTTGTACTATGCAGTAGGTTCTTGTTGTTTATCTTTTTTTATATATTGTAGTGTGTATATTGGAGAAGGAAATGGCAACACACTCCGGTGTTCTTGCCTGAAGAATTCCAGGGAAGGGGGAGCCTGGTGGGCTGCCATCTGTGGGGTCGCACAGAGTCAAACACGACTGAAGCGACTTAGCAGCAGCAGCAGTGTGTATATTAATCCCAAACAGTATGGAGGTTTCCTTAACAAACTAAAAGAAGTTACTTCACGATCTGCAGCCCCACTCCTGGGCATATATCTGGAGACTACTCTTAATTCAAAAAGATACGTGCACCCCAGTGTTCATAGCAGCACTATATACAATAGTCAAGACATGGAAGCAACCTAAATGTCTGTGAACAGACAAATGGATAAAGAAGATGTGATGTGTGTGTGTGTGTGTGTGTGTGTGTATGTATACACGTAATAGACTATTATTTATCCATAAAAAATGAAATAATGCTACATGGATGGACCTAGAGATTATCATATTAAGTGAAGTAAGTCAGGCAAAGAAAGACAAATACAATATGGTAGAATTTATATGTGAAATCTAAAATAATGATACAAATGAAATGATGGCAAAACAGAAATAGACAAAACAAACTGATGGTTACCAGAGAGGATAGCAACAGGGTGGGGAGTAGGGGGAAGATAAATTAGCATTTGGGGATTAATATATCTCAACTTAGAAAAAAAAGAACAATTTAGGAGGAGGTACCCAGATCTAGAGATTTAACCATTCCTCAGGATCGTCATTAATCTGTGCAGTCTTATTTCCTCTTTATGGGCTTCCCTGGTAGCTCAGTTGGAAAAGAATCTGCCTACAATACAGCAGACCCCAGTTCTATTCCTGGGTCAGGGAGATCCACTGGAAAAGGGATAGGCTACCCACTCCAGTATTCTTGGATTTCCCTGGTGGCTCAGCTGGTAAAGAATCCACCTGCAGTGTGGGAGACCTGGGTTCAATCACTGGGTTGGGAAGATCCCCTGGAGAAGGAAAAGGCTACCCACTGCAGTATTCTGGCCTGGAGAATTCCAGGGACTTTATAGTCCATGGGGTTGTAAAGAGTCAGACACAACTGAGTGACTTTCACTTTCTTTCCTCTTTATATCCATTTGTTCATACCCACTGTTAATGCCCACTTCAGCAGTTTTGTTGTATGTCTTTGGGTATATATTGAGTGACTGTTGCTTTGTGTCTGAGTGTTTAATGTGTCCACATAATGGTGCTTTGCTGTGGTTCCTTGTTTCTGACTGCTGTCTGTCTGGTTGGTCTCCTTTGCAGCCAGTTACCATAGCTTGCTTACTCATTTCCCTAGTGGTGGATGGCTGTTCTGCTTCTGATTCACAGCTGTAGAGAGTATAACAATGAGTCTCCTAGTTACATGTCTTTCGCTGAACTTGTACATAATTTTTTTCTGTAGTTTATTCTTAAAACTGAAATTTCTGACCCCAGGGAAAATGTATACTCAGTTTAACCAAATATTGCCAAAATGCTTTTCAGAAAAGTTGCCTCATTTTATATTCTCTTGAGCAGTACATGAGGGTGTTCCTTTCCCTTCATCCCTGCCAACTTGGGGTTTTATGTATCTTTCTAGATTTTTCTGATTAGTGGACGTAAAATGACTTTTCACTGTTGTTTTGTTTTTTTCCTGATAATTAGTGAAGTTAGCCATCTTCCTAAATTTCATTACCATTTGCATTTTTCTCTTCTGTGAACCTTTGCCCATTTGTTTATTGGACTCCCTGTTTTTAAAAATTAATTTGCTTATTATAATACAGTAGTGATTATTATTGGATTTTGTTTGCCTTTCTTACTATAAATGCTACAATGCTTACTTTTATTCTCATGTTAAAGAGAGAAAAGGTGTAGAAATGCAGTCATAATAAAGTTAATTTTTGTTTTTAGTCCAGATGTCAGAGCATTCCTTCAAATGGACAGTCCAAAACATCAGTCAGATCCATCTGAGGATGAGGATGAAAGAAGTACTCAGAAGGTAGTAAGAGGAATTGTATTTTTTAACAGAAAAAAAAAAATACCATTCCCCAAAGATGAAATTATTGGCAACTTTAGGAACCACATATACTTAAAATAATTTCTTCCATTATAGATTTTCTGCTGTGTAGGAAACATAAAAACAAATGGGTATACTTCTAACTGATCACTATTTCTTTTAAAATTGATAAAATGAGTACTTTTTATAATAAAAAAAAATAGTAAGTCAGAAATATCCATATTATCAACAACCAGACCTATTTTAATATTTTTAATATTTCAGTGATTTTCTTTCTAATATATGAAAGATTTCTTAATATATGAATTTTTTAATTACTTGATTTTAATTATACAGCATATAAAGTTTTGTGTTCTGCTCTCTTAACTTTACATCATACTTTTTGATCATCACGTATGTTCATCAAGATCACTGTAACTTGAAATGGTGAATTTTGGCCAGCAGAAGAGGGCTTTTCAACCAGAGCACTTCATACCTCTTCCTCTGCCTTGTCAGGTTTTGATATGTAGAGCAGTCAATATACATGTGCTGGTTGGCGTTGACTAAGTTTTATTGCTGTAGTTATATGCACATAATTAATATGTATTCTGAATAAAGAATAGGTATTTTTTTTTAATGAATTGTGATATAGTAAGTTTGTGCTTTCTTATGAAGACATTTTCAACATATACTTTAAAAGGTTATATTAGAAAGGTAGATTACCATAATTTAACTCAGGATTATTATGTAGCAGTTAAAAGTACATTATAAAAAAAGCATAATTGCAAGTGTTTATAAATACCTTTATAATTCAGAATTTATTTATACTATTGGTGAATACATAAATGAAAATGGGAGATGTGTAGTTTTGTCTTTATGATGTTTTAATTTTGTCATGGTGCGGTTTTTCTGATTTAAAAGGTAATGTCATTACTCACAGCTAAAATCTTCATTTGAAAAATAGACATGACTACTAGAAAGTAGTTCTGATTCTCTAAGGGGGCCCTCAGTTAAGAGAATAGGTTTAACTCTTTACATTTGTGACAGGGTTGCTCCTAGGACAATGTAAAAGGATATTTTAATTTCGTGTATGTGCAGTTGGTCAAAAGAGAAGTAACCAGCTGGGAAAACATAGTAAATAAAGCATAAGAAGGAAAAATATCTGTGTAAAAAAAAAAAAAGCTCATACAAATGGATTTTCAAAAAGAATGATATTTAAGGCTACAGTAGATGAAAGGAACAGGACCATGAAGAAGTACTCTTGGTAAACAAATATATGGGAAAATGTTCAGCCTTGATGCCAGTAGCAAATAAAAATTTTAAATGACAGGTTTTTTTCCTCTACCAAATTAACAAAAATGTCAAGAAACTGAAAATACACCAGACTAAGGGTAAGGTAAATTGGGCATCCTTGGGCCTTACTGGTGTTACCATTTTATGCAGCTCTTGGAAAGCAATTTGGCAAAGTGTATCAAACATGAAAATAATTCATGTCACTTAGGAGTTGATGTAAATGAAACAACGCTTCTCACAGAAAAAAGCAAAGATATTCACTTTAGTATGATTTATAATGAAAAGTTAGAATCATTTTGAACATTCATCAAATAGTGATTGTCCCTATATATTGTACATTTAAAAAAACATTTCTAAGGATGATATTATTTTAAGTTTTGACATACCATTAAATGAAATCAGGGTATAAAACTTTTTATGCAAATTTACACAGTGTGAGCATGATCAGTTTTTAGAAGTTAATGCAAAGACTCTATGGAGGTGCTAGAAGTATTTGTAATCAAATTACTTGTTAGTATGGATTTTTAAAGACAGCTTACTACTATTCAAAAAATATTTTAAGGAGTGAAATGTATGTAACCATGATTTTCTTTGTTAATCATGTTGAGCGTGTGTAGGTGTAGGTCATGTGAAGAATATCTTGCCATGCTGTAGGAAAATGCTTTTTGAAGAAAGAACCAGACTAAGAGAAATTGCTGGGTTCTGGCTCCTGTTCTGTCTTGGTTGACTTTACATCCAGATTTTGTTTCTTGTTTCATCCATGAAATCTGGAACTTGGACTAGGATCTTTTGCTGTTTTAAAATACCAATAAAAAGAACCTCTCCAAAAAAAAAAATCCTTGCTTCATCTTATACTTGTAAATATTTATTTTTTTTATTTTTTAATTAAAATTTATAGGAAATGTATCAGTTTGGTGCCAACATTGTTACTTTATAAGAAATGTATACTTTAGACTGTTTGCCCTTAATTTAAAAAAATAACTTGTTTTCTAGAGATTGTAAGTTGCAAATGAATTTAAGTGGGAATATATATGACATGTCTCTAATAAGAATTTGCTTCGATAAAATTGTTGATTCTGATTAAAGAGAATGTTTTTTAAAACTTATTTTTTATATATATCTTATATGACGTATAATTGTATAGGGCTCTGGTAAATGTGCATATATGAGACATCTCTGATTTAATTCTTTGAATGTATTAAGAATTTCATAGTGAATTTTTTGAAGCAGAATTCACGTCCATTTGGCTTTTGTGAAAAGTGCTCACTGTAAAAGGATCACTAGTTTAATCTTTTGGGATTTTGAGTAAATTTCTAGCTAATTATTAGTGAGCTAGAATTTTATTAGTTAAATTGCTTTACGGTATACTGTATTAATAGGTGAGTAAAGATTTGCTTCTAAGTTAATAGAGATTAAATGTACTGTGCTGTTACAATAAGAGAAGCCTATCTAAAAATTAGGTACTATCACAATAGTGGAATTAGGGAGAAAAGCACTCTTGGTTTTATGTGCTTGCTTTGCAAATAAATTTACCTCCTCCCAAATTAAAACTTTAATCCAGCATTTGCAGTTATAATCATCATCACATGATCATTTCTTATCTTTAATAATAGCTTATTAAAGTATTTGAAAATTTAAAAACAAAAGCTATTTTAACTAATTTTTCAATGTAAAAAAAAAAATGATTCCTCTTAAATTATTATTTCAGTGCGCACCTCTTCTAGGGAGCTTTCTGCAGTTTACTTCATGCATTTACCATCTTTGAGCTTTATTTCTGCCTTACCTTTTTCCTTAGAACTTCTCTTGAAATTTATCATTAAAATGATTGTTTATATTGATTGTGTATCTTTCCAAGACTCTACACATTTATTGAGAATTAAAGCTTTAGGTTTAACATGGCAAATATCTGTGATACAGTTTTATGTATTTTACTTCAGAAATATCCATTGACTGATAACCTTTGAAACTCTAGTAAGAATGTTAAATTCTTTTCTTTTTTTTCCATCCCAACAGCTACTCTCTACCTCACAGAACATCAACCTGGGACCATCTGGAAATCCTCAGTAGGTTTAATTTGTTTCAACAGTCTAAATGGATTTGAGGAAGATCTTTTTTTGTAAATGTGCAGATGTACATAATTACACCAATTTAACTGGAAGCCTGTGAAATAGAACTGTGGTTACAGTGACTGTGGCACTCTCATACGCTTTTCTGATTCACTGCTCTAGCTTCTCTTCGTTATAGTAGAGCTCTGAGGAGTTTTTAATCCACAGATTGTTGGTTGGGTTCTGCTGTTCTGCCATTGTCACTTTCCTGGTGTGTGTGTGTGTGTGTGTGTGTGTGTGTGTGTGTGTAAGATGAGTAGACCATATTTCTTTCCTGGTGTGTGTGTGTGTGTGTGTAAGATGAGTAGACCATATTTCTTTCCTGGTGTGTGTGTGTGTGTGTGTAAGATGAGTAGACCATATTTCCCAGAGGAGCAGAAGTCCTGGGAGGCACTTGGGAAGTACTCTGGCAAAAACATCTGTCCAGGCCTAATTGATATTCTCCTGGTGCCCAATGTCATCGGTACAGCCCCGGTTGTTAGCTAGCTTGGTCCAGAGGAGACTTGATGGAAATCAGCATATGAAAAGCTATTAAACTTTTTTTTTTTTTTCAGTTTCTCCCATAGTCCCATATTTATTTGAACCCAGGGGAAACATTTTGCAGAACACCAGGAGTGGCAAATGTAGGCTTCACTTGAAGGTTCAACTCCAACAGTTCATTGGGATACAGAGGAGTCCAAGGCCACTTCCTGGCTCAGTTTGAGGAGGGCCCTGACAGATGAGTGATGACTGCTGTGGGTTAAGAGGAGTGTAGTGTGGCCATCCTTATAATTATCCTTCCAGGCTTACCAGGTTAATTCTAACAAATTCTCTCTTAGCCCAGCACACTGTGCTGCTGCTCTCACCTTTTTGGTCCACTTAGAGAATGAGTATGAAGTGAAGTGAAAGTTGCTCAGTTGTGTCCGACTCTTTGCGACCCCACGGACTGTATAGTGCATGGAATT
Source organism: Dama dama (assembly GCF_033118175.1). Taxonomy (NCBI): domain Eukaryota; kingdom Metazoa; phylum Chordata; class Mammalia; order Artiodactyla; family Cervidae; genus Dama; species Dama dama. Next base: position 31,006,666 of record NC_083701.1, read on the forward strand.
CTTCAGGCCAAAATACTGGAGTAGCCATTCCCTTCTCCAAGGGATCTTCCCAACCCAGGGATCAACCCAGGTCTCCCGCACTGTAGGCGGATTCTTTACCAGCTGAGCTGCCACGGAAGCCCAATGAGTATAGACAGGAGAAATGATAAAAGGAGACTAAAGAAAGAAGAAGTAGTAAGGTAGGAAATCAGCAATGTGGTGTCACAAAAGCAGTTGAAGACAGGGAATACATAACTGTTGACATTGCTGATAAGATGGGTTAGATGAAGATTGAGAATGGACTGCTAAATTTAATGTCACGGGTGACTTCTATGAGCAGTTTCAGTCATATGGTGGATACAAGAGAGTTTGTCAGGCAGCACAAAATGGAAATATGCTTCCAGTTAGGGTTTATCACCAACAATTAACAGTAGGACTTTGGCTGTGGCCTCGGTGTGTTTACTGTGTGAAGGATTTGCATGTTTTTTCACTATTAGATTTGTTCAGAACATTATTTCAGTATTTCAGCATATCATTAGAGAACAAAATAGTTCAAAGAGCAAGTTCTAGAAGAAGAAAAACACCTAAGCTTAGTTAAGTATTTATCTCCCTAATCCTGACCTGTTATTATTTAACCCAGACTGGTATTACTCTCATGTTTGTATTGACTTTATTTTGGTAATTAATTGAAGGACATTTAAAATGTGAATGGAGTCATTTCACTCTCCCTAGTCCAATTTAGGAATTCATCCTCTGTTAAAGAAAACAGCTCTTCTGGCTACTTAAGTTCAACTTTGTACAGCCGTCTGTTTTTGCCTACATACAGCCAGTGGTGCTTTTAACCTGAGGTTAAGATAAATAAAAAGACAATCATAGTATTCTTTCTGCCTTCTCGGCTCCTGGTTTTTCTACATTACTATCTATGAGAATCAGTACAGAGTTCTTTTATTTTTAACATGCAAGTAATGTGTATGCAGAACACTGTGGTGACTTTTTCTCTATCAGAAAATTTTCTTAGTGACTTCACCAGGTATTCCTGCTAGTAACTTTGTTTTCATAATAATTTCCAGACTACTTAGTCCTTGAACTATATCCCTAATTTATCTAGTCATTCAGTTTCCTCATTAACAATATTGTGAGGTTTATGGTTAATAAAAGTGATTTGCTACATTGAGTTCAAAATGATAGATCATAGATAGATAGACAGACCTTGTTCTCCCAAAAAGAGTATTACTGAAGCCCTTCTTAAGCCAAACTTAACAAGGCTTAAATAAAATGACAAAATCTCTTATCTAACCAGAAAGTAGATATTATTACTATTCATTATTACCCACTCCAGTATTCTTGCCTAGAGAATTCCATGGACAGAGGAGCCTGGAAAGCTACAGTCCATGGGGTCACAAAGAAATGGACACGACTGAGTGACTATCGCTCATTCACTCATTACCTTTTTTATACTAAAGATGAGATCCTACCACTGTAAAGGCTGGAGTTCTCACGCTGAAGTGTACCCAGGATTTACTTATTAAGGAGTGAAGTATTAAAAACTGTTGAAAAGTTAACATCTTATCAGTTTTCTTGGAGGCTAATTCTTTTCATTTTTCATTTATTTCAGTGCTAAACCAACAGACTTTGATTTCTTAAAAGTTATTGGAAAAGGCAGCTTTGGCAAGGTAAGAATATTTTTATTTTTTCTTCAGTAAATTAGTACTTTAAAAATGGATGCTTTTCTAAAATTAATTGTAAAGAGTCTGCCTGCCAACGCAGGAGACACAGGTTCAATCTATGGGTCAGGAAGATCCTCTGGAGTAGGAAACGACAACCCACAACCCACTCCGGTACCCTTGCCTGGAAACTTCCATGGAGTTCCAGGCTAATTCCAGAGTAGCCTGGTGGGCTGTAGTCCATGGGATCGCAAAGAGTCAGATGTGACTAAGCACACACACACATAGCTGATTTATAATGTTGTATTAGTTTCTGCCATACGGCAAAGTGAATCAGTCAGATAGATGGAGATTCTGTGTCCATATAGGTCATTACAGAATGCGAAACAGAGTTCCCTGTGCTATACCGTAGGTTCTTACTGTCTATTTTTTATATATTTTTTATATAGTAGTGTATTTATATCGATCACAATCTCCCAATTTATCTTCCCACCCTTTCCCCACTGATAACCATAAATTTGTTTTCTACATCTGTGACTCTTTCTGTTTTGTAGATAGGTTCATTTGTACCAGTTTTTTAGATTCCACCTAAAAGTGATACCATACAATATTTGTTTTTCTCTGTTTGACTTCCTCCACTCAGTATAACAATCTCTAGGTCTCTCCATGTTGCTGCAAATGGGATTATTCCATTCTTTTTTATGGCTAAGTATTATTCCATTGTGTATTTGTACCACATCTTTATTCATTCCTCCATCAATGGGATGGACATTTAATTTGTTCCCGTGTCTTGGCTATTGCAAATAGGGCTATAATGAACATTAGGTGCATGCATCCTCTTGAATTCTAGTTTTCTCTGGGATATATGCTCAGGAATGGGATTGCTGGGTTATATGGTAGCTCTATTTTTAGTTTGTAAGCAATTTCCATACTGATTTCCATGGTGGCTGTACTGGTTTATAGGGGAATGCATGCTTTATATATGGGATACCATGGGGCATGTTGGTATGCAGGATATAGAATTAAGATGCTTTCTCTCCCTTCAAAGAACTGACTATAGAATAATTCGAGATACAAGGCATCTACTCAGATTCTAACCTAAAATTTATTTGTTCAACGAGTATTCTGTTGAGCACCTATGTGTTAAGCACTGTTCTGGTCCCTGTTAGATGGTGTTGAACAAAAATGACATGCTTTGTACCTTTGTGATGCTTACATCCTATTGAGGGAAATAGTCAATTAAAAATATGCAGTCAAGTAAATAATTACGTGTAGTAATGGAGCTGTGAATGAGATGAAGACTAGAGTCAAGAGACAGGAAAGTAGGCAGTCGGGGGGAAGCCACCACTTAGGTGAGTTAGTCAAGGATAGCTTTATACATATACACACACGCACATGCATATTTTGGCTACACTGATGCATGGGGGCTTCTTTAGTTGCAGGCAAGGGCTTAGTTGCTCCACAGCATGTGGCATCTTAGTTCCCCAAACTGGGAATTGAATCCTCTGCGTTGGAAGGTGGATTCTTAACCACTGGGCCACTAGGGAAGTCCCTAAGGATGACGTCTTTGAAGAGGTATTATTTAAGTTGAGGCCATAAAGACATCCGTGAGCAGCTGTATAAACAGCAGTTGGAGAAGGAAAGGGAAGTTTGCATCCCCTGTCCCTCTTCATGCAGTGAATATTGAGTGAATCACGAAACTTGACAGTGTGCCACAGCAAGCAAGAAGAATCCCTAAAGCCAGAAGCATCAGAGATGGGAGTTGTCAGAATCATCAAATGTATTTAAGTTCCTTTTTTGCATTATACTTCAATCTGTAGTAAAAATAAATATGTATGTGTTTAATTATAGTGGGCTATATTCATAGCTTCCAGTATCTAGATCTGGTTTGTTTTCTGAGTTCCCTAGAGACCAGAAACTGTAGCCATAAAATTAAACCCATGTGTGTTCATTAATTCAGCAAATATATGTTTGCCACCTGCTACATTCTGGGCATTGTGCTAATATAAGCCATAGAAAAGTAGAAGTGCCTCTTGCTGTCAAAATGCTCACAGTCTGTTGGAATGTTAGAGATAATCTCTTGTTAAAGACAGAGAGCATTATCTTTTGGAAAGCTCACGTTTGGACCCAGAGTCAAATAGATCTACCTGATATATATAATGTGAGGCTTAGGGTCACACTTCACTTTTTTCCTCATGAATGTCAACTGATCCTACACAGTTCATTGAAAAGATGTTTCTTTCCCTTCTACTCTGCAGGGTAACCTCCATCACATATCCAGTGTCCATATATGTGTTGGATCTGTTTCTGGATTTTGTTTTATACTTGTTTCTAGATTTTATATTTTGTTTCATTAACTGATATGTCTATCCTTGCACCAGTACCACATTGTCTTGAAAATGAAGGTTGATATTCAACAGAACGTCTTCTCTCCTTGCTCCTCTTCAAGAGACTCTTCTTAGCCCTTTGTGTATCAGTCTTAAGTTTTAGAATTAGCATGTCAAGTTCAACAGGATTCTTTTGGATTTTGATCAATTGCTTTGAATCTGTAGATCAATTTGGAAAGAATTGTCATCTTACCAGTATTGAGTCTTCCAATCCATGACCATGGCATATCCCTTTGTTAATTTAATTCATCTTAAGCTTTTGTTGGTAGTGTTTTGTGGCGTTCTGTATTTAATTTTTCCATATCTTTGTAATTGAGTGTATTCCTTTGTCTTTCATTTTTTATGTGGTGAGAACTGGTATTAAACCTGGAAGCTGAATATATGCCTTACCTGTGACACATTGGTTCTCCTCCAAGCTGTGTAGCCACCAGTAATGCTTGCACATACCCACTAGGAAAGGCGTGTGCCAGAATATTCATAAGCTTCATTGTTCATCATCTAAATGTCACTGAAAGAGTGGATAAATTGTGGTATGTCTATGGAATGCAATACTCAGCACTGTTCGGGTTGGCCAAAAAGTTCATTTGGGTTTCCTATAGTATTGTGTGGAAAAACCCAAACGCACTTCTTGGCCAATCTAATACATGTCACGATGTGAACATGTTATATAGAGTGAAAGAAGTCAGGCAGGCACAACATTATCTATGTGATTCCAATTATATAAAATTCATAGACAGAACTCACCTGTTTTACTGCAAGTGAAAGTAGTGGTCATCTTTGAGGAAGAAAGGGGATGAATCATTTCTGGAATAAGGCAAATGGGAGGCCTCAGGCTACTGACAGTGTTTGGGTTTTTTGACCTGAAAATAATTACATAGTGTGTCCTGTTTTGTAATAATTTATTGAGCTGTGATGTTTGTGAGTTCTTGTACATGCATATTATGTTTAGTAAAAGCTTTAAATCTAGCAAAATGCTTAGACACCAGCAAAGTACAATGAAACAAAAGCAGAGTACACAAAGGAAAAAAAAGCAGAAATGCAGATTCACAATGAATGTGAAAAATAGAAAAATATGTGTGACAGACTAAAATAAATAATGGGAATCTCACATTCTAAGCTTTTCTGCAAATGGTGGTCTTGGTTCCACTTTTCATTTGCCCGTCTGTTTCTTAACTGTCTATTCTCCACATCTACTAATTGGCTGAAAAGGGCACTTCCTAGTTGCCACATCCTTTGAATTACTTTCTTAGAACATACTTGAAGATGAACCAGTCAGAGTAGAGAAGGGGAAGGTCAGGTGGGTGGGAGTTGTCAAGGAAAGAAAACAAAATGTAAGAAAGAAGAAACATTCAATGGAGTCAAGTATTGTAGAGAACAAAAGCCTGAGAAAAGAGAAATGCCTGCAGTTGAACTGAGGAAATGTACCTGAAGGTATTTTTGACTTTGTTTTTATGAGTAACAAACATTTTAATCGATAGACTTTATTTTTTAGAACCATTTTAGATTTACCAAAAAAAAAAAATAACTGAGTAGAGAGAAGATTCAGGGGGACTTCTCTGATGGTCGAGTACCTGAGACTCCAAGCTCCTAATGCACGGGGCCTGGGTTTGATCCCTGATCAGGAAACGAGATCCCACATGCCGGAACTGAAAATCCTACATGTCATAAGAAAGACCCAGCACAGTCAAATAAAATTAATATTTAAAAAAATTTTTTAAAATGAAAGTTCAGAGAATTTCCAAACCACAAGTTTGCTCTATTTAGTAACATTTTACATCAGTATGGTACATTTGTTCCAAGCAATGGGCCAATATTGATCCATAATTATGGACTTAAGCCCATCATTTATTCAGATTTCCTTAGTTTTTACCCAGTGTCCCATTTTTTTGTCCCATCCAGGACATTTAGTTGTCGTGTCTCCTTAGGACTTTTCTTGTGTTTGAGGGCCTTGATGGTTTTGAGAAGCACTGGTTAGGTATATTGTAAGACGTCTGTCTGTTGTTGGAGTCTGGTGTTTTTCTCAAGACCAGACTGTGATTACAAATAAAAGCGAGGAAGACCACAGATGTACTGAAAAGTAACGCCCAGCAATGTCACCAGTGGCAGATCATCTCAAGACGTTTTGAAATGTATCAGCTGATAATTACACAACTTGTAGGGTGTCTTGAATCCCTTCCTTAAAATTTATTTCTAAAACTTTGGAGTATGTCTGCCTTTTTTCTGGGGCAAGATCTTCTAAGTTTCTTCACATCCATGAAGTGTCTGTGTATCGCAGCCCATTATAGAATCTCAGCTGCATATGGTGCTTGTTTCTCTGAATGCTTCTAAATTTGAAACTTATAAGAGAAACCCAAATGTTAAAACGAAAATGCATTTTGATCACTGAGAAACCATTTTCTTCTCTCTCTTGTTTTTAATGTGGCCATGAAATTTATAGCCTCAGTACTCAGGGCTAGCGCACAGACACACACACCCAGCTAGCGCGTACACACACACACACACACACACACACACACACACACACCCCCAAGCCTTATAGATTTTAATACTTAGTCAAAACCTTAAGCATTAGCATGTTAAGTGACAAACGATGCCTGGCTCTTTAAATCATCAACATCTCTTTGGTTTTAGTAAAATATCTAAGGAAAAATGGAGTTGTAGAAACAAATTAGGAATTTTCAACTTTCAAAATAAAAACATTACATTATCTAGGTTTGTTGTGGACTTTATTTTTATAAAAATTTTAAGTATTGACTTAGTGATAAGTGAATTGTCTCTGTCAAAACATTGATATTTCTAACAGCACAATCTTTAAATATAACAGGTTCTTCTTGCAAAACGGAAACTGGATGGAAAATTTTATGCTGTCAAAGTGTTACAGAAAAAGATAGTTCTCAATAGAAAAGAGGTAAAATAGCTTTGTTTCTCCTATGTCCATCTTCTCAGTTAACAGAATTGTTTTCTGGTGTATAATGCAAGTTGATTTTTTTTACCTTTTCTTCTTATTTTTTTAAACAGCAAAAACACATTATGGCTGAACGAAATGTGCTCTTGAAAAATGTGAAACATCCGTTTTTGGTTGGATTACATTATTCTTTCCAAACAACTGAAAAGCTTTATTTTGTTCTGGATTTTGTTAATGGAGGGGAGGTGAGTTTTATAATTAGTGTTTCAGTATTGATGATGTTTAGAGAAAAAAAATAGAATTGACTTAAGAGTTTTTCTTATCGGTTTTGGAAGCAAAGCCCAGCACAGACAGCTATTTGTTGAGTAGCAATAGTATTTAAGATGCTGGCTAATCAGCACAGTGCAGGATGTGGAGAAATGAGACATAAAGTTCTTTTCCTAAGCAGCTTATGGTGTAGGTGGGAAGCTCATAAAAGAACCTTGTTATGAAGCTACAGACTTCTCTGATAGTTTAGTCACTGAGCTGTGTAGCAAGAACATATATTGAAACATTGGAATGAAACTTGATTTGTAATTTTTTGATGATTAACGTTTCAGCAGTTGCATATAAACATTAGTCTGTCATCTTCCAAAATGTGCAACTATTAATCAGATGAGATGATCCTGTGATAAAGGGTTCTATGATGAAGGTAGTTTGGAAAATGTTTCATGTTATAACCCCTTGGTGGATTACAATACATTTCAGCATATTTGAGACTTTGAGAAATTAATGCCTTAAAGACAGCCAGGATTTATTTTTTAAAAACTTTTTAAAACCACACAGTCACCTTTTGTTTGTTTGAACCAAATCTAATAAAAATATTCCCCAAAACTCTGAATCAGAGGTATATTGAAATACAATTTTGAGAAATGCTGCTGATAAGATAGTAATTCCAGTAATAGCTAACTTGTATTGAGCATTCTTATGACTCTTTATACATACTATTTATCCTCACAACAATTGTGTTGTATAAGACAAAGAAACTTAGTGAGCTACAGAGAAGCTAATAATTTGATTCAGTCACATGGGTTAGTCCATGTGAAAGACATCCACATAGAGGTGGTGGTTAAAGTCATTGGATTGAGTTGGCTGGGAAGGTATCCAGAGAAAGAATAATAGTGGGGAAACCAAGGACAGACACCTTATCAATCCTTGAAGCACTGGGGCTAGTAAGGAGCAGAGGTGGAACTCTCCAAGATAGAAGAAAACCCAATGAGAGAGATCATTGTTTTAGAACCTAAAGATTTAGAGTAAGAACCTAGGGCAAATTTTGCCTAGGCAGGTAACCTGATGAAGAAATACATGAAGAATTAGGAAGTCTAAGAAGTGAACTGAAGGGACATCCCTGGTGATCCAGTGGTTAAGAGTCTGCCTTCCAATGCAGGGGACACAGGTTCAATCCCTGGTCAGGGAACTAAGATCCCACATGCTGTGGGGCAACTAAGCCTATGTGCCACAACAAGAGAAGCCTGTGTGTAACACAGGGAAGACCCAGCACAGATGAAAAGTAAAATTAAGATAAAAAAAGAAAATGAACTGGAGAATCCAGCTGCCCCTGAGCTTCAGCCAGTTGCTACCATGCTGAATTTAGTCTTAATGGTTCAGCGACCTGCCCCCCCTCCCCCATTCCCCCTCGTCCCCTGCCCGAACTAAAACTATGAATTTTTACCAAAAAAAAAATTTCCCAGTTTTTAAATGTTACCAGTTATTTTAGATTTTTCTGAAAACAGTATTTGGTTCAAACAAATTATATCTGTGGGTTCTGTTTGGTCTGCCAGCCACTAGTTACCAATTTCTGAATAGTGTTTGATTTAATTCAAATAATAGTCCAAAAAGATCAAGTAAGATAATTAACATGGCAAAATCAAGATTATTGGTCTTCATTAATAATATTTTCTAGGGGGGTTGCCTGGTGTGGTGAGGATACTGCCACACTTGAGGATTGAAGGGTAAATAGGAGATGAGTAAGTTAGCAAGATCAGGGAGAATTATGGTTGAAGAGAGAATGATTGTGGGGCGGATGGGGACACAGGCAAGGGAGTGTCAAAATTCTGTACTTTTGTGCTTTTTTATCTCATGTTCAAAGAAATGAAAATAAATCCTGTTTTTATATTTATGGAGTATATTTGTTTCACTTATGTGTGAATGATCTTAGTATTCATTTTTTACTTCAATTTTATAGCTGTTTTTTCACTTACAAAGAGAGCGGTCCTTTCCTGAACACAGAGCTCGGTTTTATGCTGCTGAGATTGCCAGTGCATTGGGTTACTTGCACTCCATCAAAATAGTGTACAGGTAAATTTTTAAAATTGCATTTCTGAAAATGTCTTTTTATTATTTTGTTTCAGTTCAAATTGAGTTTTGCTTTTCTTTCCTTTTAATTTGATAGAGACTTGAAACCAGAAAATATTCTCTTGGATTCAGTAGTAAGTACTGGCTTTTAAAAGTCTGCTGGTTCATGATTCTTTTGATGTTATGCTTAGTGAAAAACAGTCAGCCTCAAAGGTTCCACACTGTGTGATTCCATATAACGGAACACATGTTCCATTCATACATGAGTGTTTTATATAACATTCTCGAGAAGTCCAAACCAGAGAGATGGAGAACAGATTAGTAATTGTAAGGGGACCAGGGACTAAGGGATAGGAGAGTTCAAAAATAAAGCGGTAACACAAGAGAGTTCTTTTATTCCTTTGGGTTGATGAAAGTTTTCTGATTGTAGAGGTAGTTACATAAATCTATATATTTCTACTGCATAGAGCTACACACAGGGCTTCCCTGGTGGCTCAGTGGTAAAGAATCCACCTGCAATGCAACAGACGTGAGTTCGATTATTGGGTCAGGAAGATCCCCTGGAGAAGAAAATGGCAACCCACTCCAGTATTCTTGCCTGGGAGATCCCATGGACAGAGGAGCCTGGCAGGCTATTTTCCATGGGATCACAAAAGAGTCAGACACGACTTAGCAACTAAAACAACAACATATAAATACACACAAATGCATGCATGTAAAAGAGTGAAAACTGAATAAGGGTGGCAGTCTAACTAATGGTATTATACCAGTATCAATTTCCTGATTCTGACACTGTACTACATTATATAGGATGTCAGCACCGGGTGGGTGGGAGGAGGGAGAAGCTGGGGGAAGGGGACATGGAGCTTTGTGTACTATTTTTTGCAATTTCCTTTTGGTCTATGATTATTTCGAAATCAAATGGTCTTTAAAAGTGTCGATTTATATCCATGCATTATTTTATTTTACTGCACCTGTATTTGTCAGGGACATGTCGTCTTAACAGATTTTGGGCTTTGTAAAGAAGGAATTGCTATTTCTGACACCACCACAACATTTTGTGGGACACCAGAGGTAAGAAATTTATCTCATTTGTCATTCATGGAATCATACGTGAAATGCAAAACTGAATCACAAATTGTATATATAAAATTTGAAATCAGAAAAATAGAGTAAAGAGACTTCTCTGGTGGTCCAATGGTTAGGACTCTGTGCTTCCACTGCAGGGGTCGTGGGTTCGATCCCTGCTTGGGGAGCTAAGATCCTGCATGCCTCATGATGTGGCCACAAAAAAAAAAACAGGAAAGAAAAGTAGAATAAAATGTTTTCAGCTTCCCACCAGCTGGGAATATCTGATAATCATCTCTTCTTTTAATAAACAAATATTTAAATAATAAACATTTAAAAGATTATTGGTAGTTTTTTTTAACTCTGATTCTGTGATACCACCAGTAACCAACAAAGATAAATTATACTTATTTGTTCTTATTTATTTTTAATGTTAAAAGCTTATCTCTGATTTCTTCAGGCATTTGACTACATTTTTAATCCTTAAGAAAAAAATCATGAATCAGTGATGAAAATGTTCAAAAATTAATTGTAATGTTGGAACAACTCTGTAAATATATTAACAGCCATTGAATTGTACTCTTTAAATGGGTGAATTGCTTGGTATTTGAATGTCTTAGTAAAGCTGCTTTTTTAAAGGAAATAAGCTAAAGCAAATATGGCAAAATGTTAGCATTGCTTATGTTTGGATGGCAGCTCTGTTGGTTTCTATTACATATTTATAGTTTTTATATGGTTAAAATATTTCATAACGAAGCTGTTTAATGGAAGAAAATAAAGCAATGTGTTGGGGGCGGGGATTACAAATCAGAATTTATCAACCAGAACATCCTATTCTCTAATCATGTTAACTAGCAGAAAATGTATCTTTTCATTTGAGACAGTAGTAATAATCCTTTAAGATTTATGTTAAAGCCTTGTTATTCTAACTTCACACATACACACATTTAAAATGTCCTGTTTATTGCGATCTTAAGTGCCAGGTAGTTTTTTTTTTGGTCATCTAAATTTTAATGTGATCAGAAACTATTAAACCCTTTTTATTTATTTTCCCATTTCTTTGTATCACATAAAAAAGCTGAAGAATGTATTTCCTTATATATATTTCATGTGGGAAGAGGAAATAAATATTTTGGAATCTAAAATTCAAATTCACTGTTTCATATGTGCGAAATCAAGATGCTTAAATGTTTTACAAGTTGAAGTGTAAATAGCCATCTAATAACTTACACAACTTTTAAAAATAGTATGTTAAAGACTTGCTGTCATAATTCTTAAATAAGAATACAGTTTATTATTTTTCTTTCACTGAAAAGAAAAAAATGAACTATAATTATCATATTAAGAATTCTTCAGTAATGACTTGTTCTTCAAGAGAAGCAAGAATAAAGAGAAACAAGATTTAATTAATTAATCTAAAATTAATTTTGTGGAAGACAACCCCTTGCAAAATACCTACTTTATTATGGTTTCTATATTTGTCATCCTTCTCTGTCTGAACTGCATCACCATTTCTGGGGAAAATACTTGAATATATGGTTTTTGAAAATTATCCGAGCGGACTCTCAAGTACCGCTGCCCAAGAGCCACTGATACACAGTGAGAATAAGGAACCAACTGAAAATCTAAATAACATGTTTCATTCAGTGTGAGGTGATGCCTAAGGTTTGTTAAATTGCTCGGTGATCCCTAGGTTTTGTCTTGATTTGTCTCTGAGCCGTTCTCATCGTTCACCTTTTCTGCAGTACCTAGCCCCTGAGGTGATCAGGAAACAGCCCTACGACAACACTGTGGATTGGTGGTGCCTGGGCGCTGTGCTGTATGAGATGCTCTATGGACTGGTACGTGTCTGCCCCGTCGTCCCGATCCCAGCACGTGGTAGTGGGTTTGACTTTTCCCTTTTGCCTTTCAGTAATCTTGTGGACGCTTGATAACTAGATAACACTCACAGAACAGTAGGAACCTGGTGAAATGAATCCAGAACCACATTAGGGGTATGCACAAAAAGAAAACCTGTCATTTTGTTACTGATTTTTTAGAATTATTTCTCTGCCACCCTAATCACTACTTCAAATATTCTCATCCCACTAGCATTTCTTAGAAATAGATACCTACTTATAACATTGAAATTACCCACTTACATTCAGTTTACCCTGGCCATTCTGCCTAATTTCAAATTTTCGTCATTTCAAAAAGATGGAAAGGAAAAGATTTTATTTATCAGAAGATAATACCTTTTGGGTTTTGCCTTGTATTTTGTTTTCATAGGATTTAATTAGGATACTGATTCTCTGCTTTTTTTTTTTTTTTTAATCGCTGGGAGTCCTTTATTCCCTTTACCATAAACACCATGTATTGAAGATTTCATTGGGAAAAAGTGATGTTTACTATGTAATCAGTTTCCCCAGTTTTTATTAATTAAAGACATGATCAGCCAAAGCTTCTGACTAACAAATCAAGTTGTTTTACTACATTGAGTTAATATAATTTCAACCAGAACAAACAGCTTAGGTGTTTTAGTTAGTTTACATATCCTTGTAGAAATAATGTATGTTTTTCTTTAGGTTTTTTAAAACAGTCAGAAGTTTTTAGGTTCTCTTTGTGGTCCTGTGAGTGGCCAGCAGCCTCATGCTGGGAACCATGCATGCGATGCTGCATGGTTGCATCATGGCCCTGGATGCGGCCCTCACGAAGCCAAACCCACCATCACTGAGACCTGAGCTGGACGTGGCTTTTCTCTTTGCTGTGTGTGAGTGTGTGTGTCCCCTGAAAACAGGGGTGATGAAATTCAATCCCTGAGGTATGTTTTAGGGAATTTGTCTCATGTTGTTAACTTTGAATGACAGATGCCTATGACAGTCAACACTCTTTTCTTTGCCCTTGACCACAATCCGCTTGTTAAAAAGACCCAGTTTTGCTGTGTTAACACAGGGAGCTCACCTTGGTGCTCTGTGACAGCCTAGACGGGTGGGATAGGGGGATGCTTAAGAGGAAGGGGATATATGTATACTTACAGCCTATTCACATTGTTACTAATACAACATTATACAGCAGTTATACTCCAGTTGAAAAAAAGAAAAAAAGACCTAGTTTTCTGGTTATGCTGGTAACTTAGAAGACCTGCTAACCATGTTATATCTTACATTCTTTAAGTGTTTCTCATCCTGATATTTTCATATCCTTTTAATTTCTGTAGAAGTCTTTGAGATTACAAAATATCATTGCATGTAAAATGCAGCTTACTCAATAGGGAATATTTGAATCACATACTTCATTAGTCAGACTTATATTAATGATTCAGAAATAAAGTTAGATTTTAAAAACTGAAAAAGGAAGTTTTTCTTTCCTGTACAAAAGGGAAAAAGAATGACAAGCCTATAACTTCTTTAACTTTAAAAATTATTTTTCCTTTAAAACTTTTAACTCAGTAATGAACTGGCCTATCCTCACGTTGAAGCTGTACCTTGGGTCTTCAAACTGTTATAGCAGCAGGACACTGCCAACGCCACAAGTTCTTAGGAAGAACACTTTCTAGAAATCCAATTTAATTAGTATATTACTGTGTCTCAAGAAATCATTTAATGTTTGCCCTGTGTCAAATCTCTGTTTCCAGTAATTCTATTATTATGTCTTATGGTGAAGTTGGAGGTTTTTTTCTTTAAAACAATTATTATTACAACTTTTATGCAATTCACACCTGTCTGCCCAGTGTTATTGAATAAACCGGCCCTTATTCATTCGGTGACCATGTGTTAAGCTCCACAGTGTGCTGACTTTTAAAATCTCTTCCCATGGTGGGGCTTACTGCAAGGGTACACAGGCCCAGAGATGCCAGTGCTTTTCTGCAGCTGCTGGATGCAGACTCTCTTTAGGTCAGGGCCAGATCTAACAATTTTACCCCATTTGTGCATAGTTCAGTTAATACTAACTTTTCTTTCTCTATCTTGTTTTATTTGTTTGTTTTTAAAGCCTCCTTTTTATTGCCGAGACGTGGCTGAAATGTATGACAATATTCTTCACAAGCCTCTAAATTTGAGGCCAGGAGTGAGCCTCACTGCCTGGTCCATTCTGGAAGAACTCCTAGAGAAAGACAGGCAAAATCGACTTGGTGCCAAAGAAGACTTTGTATGTACATCTTTCTCAGTACCCTCTTTATTTATTTATCATTTTAAGAAAAATCCTTATTTTATGTAGTATTTAATGGGATGAATACAGCTCCTAAAGAATAGTACCACGAGAAAGAAGCATGCTTGTCCCAAAAATTTTCACCAGGGTTTATATAAAACTATACAGTGTATAAAACTCCTGCACATGCATTTTTTTCATTTGACGTTCAGAATAATTTGATACTGTCTTTTTCATCCTCCATATCCAGCTTTCATATCCTGTTATTTATTTGATTTCATTTATTAGCATTTTTTTGCTCCCCCCTTCTTCCTAAAAGAATGTGTGGCTTGCATTTTTTGATTGCCTAAACTTTTAGCTCATTTTGTTTAGGAAGAATTTAAGTGCCTCTTGACTGCATGAGGTAGTACCTTTTGCTTGAAAAAAGTTCAGTGACTTTTTTTCCCCCGAGAATGTAAATGTGACACCTCCTTGAAAAAATTATGGGATCTGCAGGGGTTTTTTTCTTTTTTGTTTCTCACTTCAAATCAGGATAATTTAATTGCTAGCAAAGTTACTGGTGTTATGTTACTGAATTCATTAATTACTGAGGAACATGAATGTTAAATTCATTAAAAGTTCTCAGGAATTCTTGAGGGCTGTTTGTCAGTCTTGAACTTGAGCTGTGAATAGTGAACTCCCTGGTGGAATGCAGGACTTGGGCTCCAGAGGCCACTGTTTCAGGGAGCCTTGCTAATGCTCCCTCCCTCCTGTACCTCAGTCCTTTTATTGAATTCACTGGCAGAAATTGGAACCTTGGATGAATCAATCCATCTGCCATCCCTTGGCTGGTGGACGGTGCTGACGGAAGTTACACAACTGAGAATATTGGAAGCACTGTGAAGTCTAGTCATTAGTCTCTTGGATACTTTTCCAGCTAATGTTCCTGCTCTCTGTAGTGACTGTTTTAGACCTTCTCTCCAAGTTTCTGGGCTTCACTGGTGGCTCAGACGGTAAAGAATCTGCTTGCAATGCAGGAGACCCAGGTTTGATCCCTTGAGCCAGGAAGATCCCCTGGAGAAGGGAATGGCTACCCACTCCAGCATTCTTGCCAAGTTTTTATGTTCCTTTCCTTCTTCACTTTTAGCAGATGCTGTTGCCTTCTGTTTTATAGTGAAAATAGAATCAGCAGAGATGACTCCACACATAGACCCAGTGTTGTTCATCCCATTCACCTCTTGAGCTCCTCAGTGTGACAGTCCCCATCTTTTCCTATACTGCAGCCATACTGGGCTCTTGTTTTCTTGACCTAACTAATCTCTCTGCCACCTCAGACCCTTTGTATGCCGCCTGAAATATTCTCCCCTCATTCTATTTTGTTTGGCTCCTTCTTACTGATCTTCCAGAACTCTGGTCAGATATCACTTCCCCTGAGAAGCAGGATAGGAATCCTACTTTTTGTACACTTTGTGGCTTCTTGTGGGAGAAAAAGTGGAATGGGTATGAGTACTTTGCCAGCTTTCAACAGTAGTAACCTGGAGTGGAATTGTTTTTGATAGTAGAGCTTGTCACCTGAATTTTACCTCAGCCTCACCATGTAAAAGTCTCATTTGATGTCTTTATCTCCACATTCAATGGTAATAATAACTCTTTGTATCTAGGTAGTACTTTATTCCTTTCATACCACTTTTATTTCCATATTTTCCAGTGATTCTTACAACCTATGAAATATATAGGGCAGAAATGTTAACCTCACTTTACCTGTGAGGAAACAGTGACTTGAAGAGGACATAACTTAAGTTGGTCATTCTGAGTTAACTTCCTATGCCTGCTCTGGGTGTCTGTCCACTACACTGTTTTGCCCCATTGAATGACATGAACATGTGCCTAGAAAGAACTTTGGAAGGAGTGGGACCAAGTGGGAATGGTTTGGCTTCCTAAAATTCTTCAGTGAGTATTCAGTATATTTTTTAGCATTAGTAAATAATAAATCTGTTTCTTTACTATTCTAGCTTGAAATTCAGAATCATCCCTTTTTTGAGTCACTCAGCTGGACTGATCTTGTGCAGAAGAAGATTCCACCACCATTTAATCCTAACGTGGTAAGGTTACATCCAAGTCTTTCTAAATAGTGAAGTGTGGGACTAGAGCTCCTCATAATTTTAGGACTAGATCTCAAAATCTAACCTGAATAAAACTGAATCCGTGCCAAAATATTTATGAAACAGGTCAGGTACAACTGGTCACTTCAAGATGATTCATAAGATTTTAGTTACATTCGGTTCAGTTCAGTCGCTCAGTCGTGTCCAACTCTGCGACCCCATGAATCGCAGCACGCCAGGCCTCCCTGTCCATCACCAACTCCTGGAGTTTACTCAAACTCATGCCCATCGAGTCGGTGATGCCATCCAGCCATCTCATCCTCTGTCGTCCCCTTCTCCTGCCCCCAATCCCTCCCAGCATCAGGGTCTTTTCCAATGAGTGAACTCTTCACATGAGGTGGCCAAAGTACTGGAGTTTCAGCTTCATCATCAGTCCTTCCAATGAACACCCAGGATTGATCTCCTTTAGGACATTAGATTGATACAAATATCTTCCAGCCCAGTATCTGTGAAGTGTTTTCTTTAGAGCATTTGTGAAATAGGAATGAGCACAGTAGGTTAAAAAAATGCAAATTAAAGTGACCATGAGGTATCAAATTCATATCTATTAAAAAAAAAAAACATTTTAAGTAACACTAATGCACTTTTTCTTAGATTGATGTAAAACCAGCTACAGTCAAACATTATTAATGATAATGTAAATTGTTACATCCTATTTGGAAAACAGTAAGACACTATTATAAAAATGCTTATGTTAGCTTGACTTGTTAAATCTACTGATGGAAACATTTTACTTAAAGGATTAACAGTGTTGAAATGTTTGGAAGTAAATATATAATGATAGGGAATTATTAATAAATCATGAGAAGGCCAATAGTGATGTTACTGATGATAGCTTCCTATGTATAGGCATATTATACTACTTATGCATTACAGCATGTAATTTATGTGTCAAATAAGCTGCCAAGTTACTGCTATTACTGTTCTTACTATACATGTTTGATAAATGAAGAAATGGAAACTCAGAGATGTCACGTAGCTGGTTAAAAGAAGTAGAGCCTAGGATTCAAAGCTGTGCCTAATTCAAGGTCTTTATTCCTTCTATGCTTTCGTACATGGACAAAAGACACAAAATAAGCAATTACAGAAAACTAAATACAGATGGTTTTTAAATGTATGAGAAGATGTTCAAACTCACTGACATTTAAGGAAAGCAAGATAAAGCCCTAACATGTTACTGTTTTTCACCTAAGAGATAAGCAAAGATTAGAAAATTAGCTCCTATACCATCCTCAATGCTAGTGTCTTTTACTCAAGCCTGACAATAATCCTGTGAAATAGTACTGTTCTTTTCCACATAATACAGGTGAAGTAACTTAGGCTCAAAAAGGTTAAATCACTTGCCGAAAGTTTAAAATTAAAATTGTAGAAGTAGAACTTGAGTTTGGTTGCTTTGAAAAGAGTCCTTTCTCACTCTTAACATGAGCCATGCAGTATTATCCCTCTCAGTAGTAGCCATGAACCATCAGTATTTATAAAGTCAAGTGAAGGAACATTTGTCATTTATTGAGCACCTTCTATGTGTCAGATTTGGGGAATTTTACGTATTAACGCATCTAGTCCTCACAATAACCTTAACAGGTTTTTGGTAGTATTTTTATTTTACAGAGAAAGAAGAAACAAGCTCATATAGTTTATATAGTTTATATAAGGAATTATAGTTAGCAGCCTTCATAACCAGTATTCAAACCTTAGTCTTGTTCCAGGGTCTATGCTTCTAGGGTTATAAATGAGAATTTGATGACTTTTATATATATACATGAATATAATTTTCAGCATTCTTTCTCCTTTGTTGGAGAATCTCGCATGTGGAAGGATCTAGCATCCTGGATTTCCCTGGTCTCTGCTCTGTTTGTTTGTAGACCTGCTGCGCTACCTCTATCCTTGACTTCCACATCTGCTCTGAATTAATTTACCTTGGTTAGAGTTGGTGACTTGGACATTTTAAGGATTCCCTTCCCCTGAGTAGAAGATAACCCAGTAGAAGATAACCCAGAGTTTCAGGGATGGGCTTGAAGAGTGAACCACCAGAGTTTGTATCCCAGTTTTGATCTGTAAATATGTTGGAAGGGAGGAGTCCATTAGCTTGTATCAATTTCCTGAAGGAAGGTTAACCAGTGCCTTTGAGCCTAAGTAGCTACGATACTTCACTTCCCAGGTTCCAGTCTCCTTAGGTCTGGACACCCTCCAGAGCTAAGGGTGTCACAGCCAGATGTTGAATGAATAACCTCTGTAGAATCACCTTTCACAATTTTACTTAATATTCATTTCTTCATCAAAAGGCATCAGCCTCCCCAGAATTGAGAAGCTGGATAGGCAGGCATTTTATGGAAGAGCAGATGCAAAATGCTCTCTTGAAAACCTCCCTGAGCCCCTTTTCTAAACTTAAGAGGTGATGATGGGTAGAGAGTAAGCAGGTCAGTTACAGGGCCCGAGAGTCACGTTAACAGAGGCAAGGACTCTGTCATACTGGCCTTCCTCACCCTTTCTGTCTCCTCCCTTCACCTAACAAGAACCTTAACTGTGAGAAGGGCATGAATCATGAAAGTCTAAAAGGAAAAAGCAGGAAATGTTTCAAAGACATGATGGAGTAGGAAGACATTTAAACTTTCCAGGAATAAACGAACAGATTCCAAAGGGGGCTTTAATGGGTGAGTATATCAACGGAAAAAAAAGATATGGTGAATAATGGTATGCTTTTTGATGTTTTAGGTGGGACCGGATGATATCAGGAACTTTGATGCAGTGTTTACAGAAGAAACGGTTCCGTATTCTGTCTGTGTGTCGTCTGACTATTCCATAGTGAATGCCAGCGTACTGGAGGCAGATGATGCCTTTGTTGGTTTCTCTTATGCGCCTCCTTCAGAAGACTTATTTTTGTGAACAGCCTGCCCTCCAGAAACCGTTAAGCAAATATAAGCCTACAGATGAGACGGAAACTCCTGTTTGTGTGAATATATTCAAATATGTTTAACTAGTGCCTCATTTTTACATGTAATGTTTAAAACTATGAAAAATGTATTTTCTGCTGTATGCAAGAAAATAGGGCATTTCAAAGAGCTAAGTTTTGGATTAAAATTTGTATTCTTGTTTATTAAGCTTATTTTTAAACAAATTTTAAAAGCTGTTGTTCTTAGCACTAACCTATTTTTTAAAAAGAAACCTTTTGCTAATGACTGTTTTTTTCCCCTCTAGGTTTACACTAACATCTACCCAAGATCTGCTGTTTTTCAGCAGTCTATTTCAGTTCAGTTAACGTATATTAATGCCTTTGTAGCTCTCTACTTTGACCTTTGTTCTCTGATCACAACTATGCAATTGGTACATGGTTGTTTAAGAAAAAAACGTATCTTCCCATAATGAATCACTGTTTGACATAATCATTCGTTGGTAGGATTAAAATATAAAAGCATAGTTAATTCATTGGCTGTTAGCTGAGGCTTTGGATAATTGTTCATTCTACAGATCAAAATAAGAAGTACCAAGAGGAATTTCTATGTTTCTGAAATACCAGTTCAAATTTGTGAATTATTTTTCCTCTGGAGGAAAAGTGAAAGTTTAATAGTTAGAAAATTTAAGTATTCCCAAAGATCTGAAGGGAAATAAAGTAACTGCTGGATTTTTTTTTAGGTGGTGCCAAAAATGAATGTCTCTGTTTCATGTATTTATATTACCAATACATTCTATTTATGTTCTTTTTGGTCTTTTGAATATTTAATATATTGTTAAGTAGGTCTAAATCTTGGTATTTGCTTTTGCAAATAGTTGTTCTTCCTAATTGGTTGATAAGTAACAAGAATATTGCACTGTCTGTTTACCTAATTGGGAATCAAAAGAATAGCAAATTATGAGTCAGTATAAATCTATACAATTTTACTACAGTGTAACAAAAGTTAGAAATAATTTAGGCAGATACATAGTATCTTATTTATCTTAGAAAAATTGACCTTTAAAATCATACTTAAAACCAACTTGTGTACTTGTAAAAAAGGAGTATCTACAGAAAACTAAAAATTATGCTTACCTTGGGGTTCTGATTCTTAGTTTAGAGATTTTTCAAGTCCTGTAGGAAACTGTGAAAGAGTTCAGTGACACAGTGTTGATGCCTCAAGAACAAGCATTCTTTCATGTAATTTTCTCTGGAGAAAGAAATGATAGAATTCCCTTTAGCTTAAAATTGTTCCACAGAAGTGGGGACGGGAGAGTGTACTTTTGTTAGACTAGTAATATTTGCATCCAATACACTGAATCTTCCTTTAGAGGTAAGACTTTAATAGCAACACTGTAAATATTTGGTTTATTTGGCACTACTGTAAGTTCTGCTTTTATACAAAGCTCTTTGCTTATTGTAAAGCAAAATAAAAACTGTAGTTTCTTGTATGATTTTTTTACTCAGCCGTTCCTTAAACTGCCAGAAATTAAAGTGCAATATTGTATGTTTTTAACAACAGATTTTAAATAGAATATTGATGTTTCTTGGGTCACAAGAAATTCAGATCTTATAAGTATAATAAAAACTAGCAAAAAGATTAATGATCATCTAATGCCTGCCATTACTTTAAAATTGATGATGGTTACAATAGTCATTGCAAACAGTAAATATTCATATATGTAAGGGAGAGAAGTATAACATTTTAAATATTTGGGCCTACACAGAAATTACTAGATTATCATAGGCTGACATGTTTAATAGTCAGCAAAATCTCTTCCAAGTTTCAATATTATCTTTTTTCTCAAAGGATGCCAAGTCTTTTAGAAAATGTATGCCATTTGAATAGTTGAAGTATTTCATGGTTATTGCCAAAATAAATTCAAAGGTTGAAATGAAGAATCCCCAACATTCTTCATGTCATACATCTCTCTTATTTTATTGCATATGGTAGAATGTAGAGTTTCTGAACCTTTTGTCATGTTACAGCACAGACTGAAAATTACAGAATTTGGCACACCCACAGGGAGGTGTTAACTGACATAGATACTGGCAACAAGTACTCTGCTCAAAAGTTTTCTATGCCAAAATAATTTTTGAACTTAGGAGCCAGCAAACACTGTCAGGATATAATTTCAGTGATGATAAACATTTGAAAAGTGATTTAAATATTTGTAATATTTATTACTATAAAATTTTATCACTATAAAAATTTACCATTACCAGTCTCTTTTAGCATATGTGTAACTTTTGTTGTGATTTACCCATAGATGTACAGACCTTTACACAGATATTTTATGACTCATTCTTTTGTATATCACATTCAGTATGAAAAGTGGGAGTAGATATATAGGAACATTTTTGGTAGTCCCGGAATGATTTTTAATAAAGTGTGTTAAAATTAATAACTTATTTCCTCATGTATGTAGTTTGGAAGTTAGCTGTTTTTTGAAGTGGGATTTTCTGCCACTTACCTGTAATAGCAGTTTTTAACTTTTACTTAGAGAAATAAAAGTTAAGTCTTATTCTACCATCTTTAGTATTTCAACCATTGTACCACATTACTAATAAGTGAATCAGGAATTTGGACCAAAGGGAAAGTGGAGAAGAGATAGAAACAACATCACCTAAGCAATGCAAATGCACAGGAACGTGTGGTAGTGACTTCCGTTTTCCCAGTTCCACATGTAAGGAGCTTAGAAGGTGCCTAATGAAAAGCTGAGCAGACTGAAACATCAACAGCTTTTGTTGGTTACACATGACAGTGGAGGACACAGGGCAAACTGCTGCCCCTAAGACTGGAGAGACAGATGGCCGGTTATCAAGAGCTGTGGTTTACTGGAGCAGAGAACCCCTGCAGGAGGCGCTGCAGGGGTGGCAAAACCTATATAACAAATGCTAGAGATTATGTGCACTACTCTTTGAGAGTTCAAAAGTCCAGGGGAACCTGGTCACAGGGGTCCCCACAATTTTGTGAGATTTACCTCACAGGGCTCAACCAACTTCTCACAAATACTAAGAAAAACATTTCCTTGTACTTCCAGCATGAGGAGTGAAAATGAACCATTTTCAAGTATGCCAGAGCACTGTGTTCTTAACAAAGCTTGCTCCCAGAAGAAACTAGTTAATCTGAACCTGACCCACAGCAGTTTTATCAGAGCCTAACTGACGGAAGGGAAGGGAGGTAGCCAAGTCCAGTCCGTTCTAGTAATCCTGTCGCACCAAAGGGGTGAAGGTGGGAGGAGAGGAAACAGAAACACACTCAGTCTGTCGGACAGCTACGAAAGATGCGACTTAACATTTAATGAGAATACCAGAAGGAGAGAAAAAGGAATAGAAGAAATATTTGAAATAATAATGTCAGAATTTCTCCAAATTAATGTCAGACACCAAATCACAGATCCAGGAAGCTCAGAGAACACCAGAATAAATGCAAAAACCACAAAACAAAACTATACCTAGGCATAAATTAGGGACGAAAAATCCTAAAAGAAGCCAGGGGAAACAAAGATATGAATTACATATGACTTCTCCTCAGGAACCATAACAGCAAGAAGAGAGTGAAGAGAAGAGAAGAAAGAAAAAGCCCATCAGCTTGGTAAAGGAGAAATACTTTCTCAGACAAACAAAAACTGAGGTAATTTGTTGCCAGTAGACTTGCCTTCCAAGAAAAGTTAAAAGAAGTTCTTTAAAGAGAAGGGCTTCCCTGGTGGCTAAGATGGTTAAATAATCTGCCTGCATTGCAGGAGACCCAGGTTTCATCCCTGGGTCAGGAAGATCCCCTGGAGAAGGAAATGGCAACCCACTCCAGTTTTCTTGCCTGGAGAATTCCAAGGTCAAAGGAGCCTGATGGATTACAGTTCATGGGGTTGCAAAGAGCTGGACACAATTGAGTGACTAACATTTTCAGAGAGAAGGAAAATTACATAATTCAGAAACTCAGATCTACGTAAAAGAAGAACATCCAAGAAGGAATAAGTGAAGGTAAAATAAAAACTTATTTTTCTTCTTAATTGATCTAAGAGATAATTGTTTGTTTGAAATAATAATGTATTTGAGTATGTATATAGTGTATACATAGGCTTACTCATACTTTTACATAAGTAAAAACAAATGACATCATCATACAAGGGATGAGAGGGAGAGAGGAAGATTAGTTTGTTATAACATATTTGCACTAAGGTACTTCAGTATACTGCAAAGTCGTTAATGTTCTTTGAAAGTGGGCTTTGATTCATCGTAGATATATATTGCAAATTCTAGGACAATCAACTTAAAAAAGGAAAAAGTATAACATGCTAAGAAAAGAGAAAGTAGAATGAGTTAAAACCATGAAAGGCAAAAAAAGAGTAGAAGACAAAAGCAGGAACTAGGAAATGGAAAACAGTGACGAATGTGATACTAATTCAACTATAGCAGTAATCACTTTGAATATAAATAGTCTTAAGTGCACCAATTAAAAAAATTTTTTCAGAGTGGATCAAAAATCAAGACCCAACTATATTTTGTATGTAAGAAATCCACTTTAAATATAAAGACATACAGATTAAAAGTAAATAGATGGAGACTAATACTAATCAGAGGAAAGGATGAGCAGCTATATTAATTTCAGACAGAGGAGACTTCAGAGAAAGGCAAGTTATCAGGAATAAAGAAGGACATTACATAATGAGTGATAAAGGAGTCAATTCTTCAAGACAAGGCAATCCTTAATATGTATGCACCTAACAGAGTATAAAACTACATTAGACAAAAATTGATAAAACTAAGGAGAGATAAATGAAGTCACTGTCATAGCTGGAGACTTCAACAGTCCTCTCTCAGAAATGGACAGGTCCAGCAGACAGAAGTCTGTGAGGACTTAGTTGAACTCAACACCATCCATCAACTGGATATAATTGACATCTATAGACTGCTTCATCCAAAAATAGCAGATATACTTTCTTCCTCAAGTTCACTTGGAACATTCACCAAGATAAGTCAAATCATGGACCATAAAAAACAGTTAACCAAATTGAAAATATAGAAATTATATCATGTCTGCTCTAAAACCATAACAGAACAAAGCTAGAAATCAATAACAGAAATACAACTGAGAAGTCCCAAAATACATGAAGATTAAATAACATATAAATAACACATAGATCAAAGAAGAAATATCGAGAGAAATTTTAAAATACTTTAAATGAAAATGAAAACAATTATCAAAATTTGTAGATAAGAGAAAACAGTGCTTGGAGGTAATTGCTTGAATTGATATAGTTCAACGTATTATTGAATGCATATATTAGGAAGAAAGATCTAAAAATAAGTTTCTACCTAAAACTTGTTAACTTTTGCTCCATCTTGCTGTGAAAAAAACTGCTCTAAAATTTTTAAGTCTTAAAAAGGCATGACAAAAGGTCCTGTGTAGTTAGTTGCTGAAAGAGGA
Source organism: Dama dama (assembly GCF_033118175.1). Classification (NCBI taxonomy): domain Eukaryota; kingdom Metazoa; phylum Chordata; class Mammalia; order Artiodactyla; family Cervidae; genus Dama; species Dama dama. Next base: position 31,031,629 of record NC_083701.1, read on the forward strand.
GAAAATGGAAGAGGGGATAAGAATGGAAAGGACTTTGATTTGCATAAAACAGTCCTCTTTCATGCCACCACTTCCGAGTTAAAAAATTAAAACGAACTGATCACTTACAAAGTATTTATGTTTATAAATCTTCCCAAAAGATGCCCTATGTGAGTGTACCTAAAAATAAATGTTGCTTCTTGCAAACCATACTAGTTTTACACACTGGATATCTGCTTTAAATTTTCAAGCCTCCTATTGGGAGGCTTCTATTTTTTAACCTGCCGCTGAAATTTTGTGATGTTCCGTGATCTAAAATAATAAAATGCTGTATTTACAACAATGTAGCAATCAGAAGCAATGAAATTTTGACTCTAGATAATCATTTTCATTTTCAGAGAATTTGCAACAGGCAGTAATGCGCTGAATACTTAAAATTTTAAGTGCTTTTTTTTTTTCTATGTCTAACATACTTTAAAGGATGTACTGGATACATAAAAAACTATTGGAAGATTTCATTGGACTTGGTTAATTTAAAAGTCCATTATTACTTTGCAGGGAAATGAATCATTACAGTTAAATGATTAACCAAAACTTTTATATATATATATAAATAAATACCTTTCAGAAGAATCGATTCTACCTTAAAACAAGATCCATCAGCAGCCCATAGTCTAGTTCTTCTCATATAAAATAGTATTCATAACCACAGGATTTTAGTACAAGACAGTTTTAACAGAACTTTGCTGTTGCAGATTGATTTTTAGTTCACAAAACATTTTCTTCACCTCATTGCTCACATAGGTAATATTCCCCCATAGGAACAAACTCTGGTGTTTTGTCAACCCTATTAAATATTGAAAGGAGTGGCTTCTATTACTTTTCCATGGAAAATGGTCCAACTTTCCAACTCCTGGATCCCCCCAACCCAATGAAATACAGCACGATTGATGACTGTTCAAAGTAATACTAACAGGAAAGGACTCAGCACAAGCTTTGGATTTTTGGTAACAGCTTTACTGAGATTTAATTCACATACCATAGAATTCGCCCATTTAAAGTGTAAAATTCACTAGCTCTTAATTTATTCAGAGATGTGCAACTATCACCACAATCAATTTTAGAACATTTTCAACCCTATATGGGTCAGTTCAGTTCACTCAGTCATGTCCGCCTCTGCAACCCCATGGACTGCGGCACGCCAGGCTTCCCTGTCCATTGCCAACTCCTGGAGCTTGCTCAAACTCATGTCCATCGAGTTGGTGATGCCACATTCAGCCATCTCATCCTCTGTCGTCCCCTTCTCCCTCTCCACCTATAGGGCTGGATAAACAAAATGTGGTATATACATAGAATAGAATATTATTCAGCCTTTAAAAGGAAGTTCTGATATACTATGATGTAAATGAACCTTGAATACATTTTGTTAAGTGAAATAAGCCAGTCACAAAGGACGAACACTGTATGATTCCACTTATATGAGGTACCCAGAGTAGTCAAATTCAGAGAGACAGAACCCAGCTTGCTCTCAGGGGCAGATGGCAAAGTAGAGAGCCAGGGAAATGGGGAGCTACTGTTTAAGGGGGTCAGAGTTTCAATTTGGGAAGGTGAAAAAGTTCTGGAGGTGGATGATGGTAAGGTTTCACAATGTGAATGTACTTAACACCAGTGAACTATACACTTAAAAGTTAAAATGGTAAGTTTTATGTACATTACCACAGTTTTAAAAAATAGTTATACCCATTAGCAGTCATTCTCCATTATCCCTTAAAGCCCCAGAAAAACCACTCTTGTCTCACTCTCAGATTTGTCATTTCTGAACATCTCACATAAATGGAATCAACAATATTTGGCCTTTCCTATGCAGCTTCTTTTGCTTTGCGTAGTGTTTCCAAGGTTTATCAGTGTTGTAGCACATTTTATTTTGTTTTCCATTTATTTTTATTAGTTGGAGGCTAATTACTTTACAATATTGTAGTGGTTTTTGCCATACATTGACACCCATTTTAATACTCATTTTGTGTATTAAAAATCAGTTCAGTTGAACTGACATTCTTTTGAATTGACAAATAACATCATGTTATATGGATACACCACATCTTATTTACCCATTTATCAGTTTCCACTTTTTGGCTATTGTAATACTACAAACATTCACATATAAGTTCTTGTGTGAACATACATTTTACATTCTTTCTCATACTATCTATATATAATATGTATAATATGTAATATGTGGCACGAAATTATTGGATCATATAGTAATTCTATGGTCCTTTATCAGGGAATGTTTTCCGAATTGTCTACACCATTTTGCATTCCCACCAGGAGATTTTTATGTAAGCTTTTTAACAAACATGAACATCCTTGGCTGGTGAAAACCAACGGTTTTTTATCTATCTTTCTCTCTGTTCTTTGCCTCATAAGGAGCGAGCAAGAGCCGTTATATTGAAGAGGATGGACTGCAGGTCAGATTGGTTGCCCTGGTGGCTGGAAGGGACAACCCCAGCAGGCTCTGCGCGACCAACGGCCCAGAGGTGCGCGCATGCGCACGAGGACATCGCTGGCTCCCGGGCTCCAGGTGGCGCGCGACAGGAGAGGTTCGGTGGGTGGAAGGGTGTCACACCCTGCTGAGCTGGGGTCCACAGGCACAGTCCACAGTGCCTCTGTGGGTGGAAGAGGTCCTGGAGCTCAGGGTGTGAGACCAGACTTGCTTCCATCCACTTTGATTGTGAGGTGTTTTGGTGCTGACTCGGTCGGGAGAGGAGACCCGACCTGCGCTTGTTTCTAGTGAACCAACACTTGGGTTCTTTAGGCTGTGGGGGGACCTGTCAAATTTTATCCCGGTTGGCTTATTTAATGCTTTCCCAAAGGGGTTCTATGTCTTTCCCTCTACTGTCCGCTTCCTTGATAATGCCAGTACTCCAGGACCTCCGCTTTACACCGGTGATACCCAGAGCGTTATCTCTGGTCTTTTTAAAATTACTGAAGGCCAAGCCCTGGTTTACGTCGCCCTAATTCTTCTGTCTGTCTGGACGTCCTCAGAACCGGTCAAAGTCAGCATATCTGAAATGAATTTCACCTTGTCATTTCCCTACCCTTCTCCCGACTTCCGTATTCTATTAGAGCAGCAGCTTCCACCCACACCCATAGACCGGCGTGATATTTTTAAAAGTCTAGAATCCATCCCCTCCATTCTCTTTCATTCCTGATGCCCTAGGTTGGGCTACATATCTCCAAAGACTAGAAACTGATCATAGATAATTCCTCTATTCCAACCCCTCTTTCCACTCTGGCAGCAGGCACTGACGTCCAAAATAAAAATCTGACCATGTTACTCCCCTGTTAAAAACTTTGATGATTTCCCTTTGTCTGTATTTTCAATCCTGCTGAACCTCACCCAGACATTTCATTATTAGCAGTCTCCCATCATTCCACCTCCGAAGTATGGTCTGATGAAACACACATGGAACGTTTTGAACACGACACACGCTTTGAGATCGTTTTATTTAGGTTAGGGGCACTGAGAAATAAACTCTGAAGTTCCCCGCCTCCCTGCCGGCGCCTCCCCACCACCCCCAGCGCCCCCCCATGTAATAGCCAAAAGACAGTCTCACTTTGGAAAATGAGCTGAACTCCAAGTAGCAGGGGTGTGGATTCAATAGTGTAGGTGTGAAAATTGGGAGAAGGGAGATTACCTCTATCCTTGAAAAACTTTCTCTTCTCTTCAGTTCAGTTCAGTCGCTCAGTTGTGTCCGACTCTTTGTGACCCCATGAACCGCAGCAAGCCACACCTCCCTGCCCATCACCAACTCCTGGAGTCCACCCAAACCCATGTCCATTGAGTTGGTAATGCCATCCAACCATCTCATCCTCTGTTGTCCCCTTCTCCTCCTGCCTTCAATCTTTCCCAGCATCAGGGTCTTTTCAAATGAGTCAGCTCTTTGCATCAGGTGGCCAAAGTATTGGAGTTTCAGCTTCAACATCAGTCCTACCAATGAACACCCAGGACTGATCTCCTTTAGGATGGACTGGTTGGATCTCCTTGCAGTCCAAGGGACTCTCAAGAGTCTTCTCCAACACCACATCAATTCTTTGGTGCTCAGCTTTCTTTATAGCCCAACTCTCACATCCATACCTCTCCTCCAGTTACTGAAATCTCACTTAACTCTCCTCCAGTTACTGAAATGTCACCTTTAAATGTCTGTGACTCAACTATATTAAATCAAAATGCCCTAAAACAATAGAAAATATTATCACCCCTACATGAGGAAGACCCCAAATTTAGTGAACTCTTTCATATACAGTTCCTTCTGTGCTCTCTAGTATGTTAATATTTCTCTTATAGCACATAAATTGTATAGAAATTTAACTTTTTTACACGTCTGCTTTCCCTCACTGTACTCTTGGAACAATAGGGAACTTATTTTACTGATCTTTGTATCCCCAGTGCCTAGGACAGGATGATATCCATTAAATAGTAAATGCCCAATAAATATTTGATAATGAGTAAATGTGATAGTCATTATTTTTTACTTCTCTAAATTGGCACCTCATTGAAAGCAGAATTCAATCTTAATCATCTTATCCCTAGCACCTAATACAATTTTTGGCATATATTGTTTCCAATTTTTGTTTGCTATCTTTAAATTAATTTTATGTATTCCACTCTCATTGCTATGGTTTAATGTTTTATGTTGGTCACTGATACAAAATGTAAAGCCAGAAGAGGCCTTATCATCTAATACAACAGGTGAAGATACTTAGCCAAGATACTTAGTAGGAAGATACACCTTCCTACAGGTGAAGATACTTAGCCAAGAAAGGTCGAGTGATTTCCCCACAGCAACTAGAAAACGCTAGATTTAGAACCAGGTTTTCAGATCCCTTAGGCTAGGATCTCATTATCTAATATTTTTTTCAACAACTGTATTTTGGTATACCTACTCTGTAAAGAGACATTTGAGGATCCTGTTCTTAAATTTGCAATCTTGTGAAGAATTTCATAACCTAGTCTTGAACAAAATATTTGGCAAAAGAAGCTGAAGTGTGGCTTCCCTTTGGGTAGGATTTTTCTGCACTGCTCGGCTTGTGGGATCTCAGTTCCCTGACTAGGGATTAAACCTGGGTCAAGGCAGTGAAAGCTCAGAATCCTAACCACGAGGCTGCTAGGGAACTCCGAGGAATTTTTTTAAGTTGGAAATTTTACCTCATTTTATTTAACTCTCAGTTTTACCTTTAATAGTATAAACAGTTTTATTTTATATCCTTAAATGTAAATTTTATTTTATTTCTAGGTATTCTCATATTTTCTATGAGTATCAGTCTCTGTAGTCTTCACCAGCAATTGTGATTTAAGCAGTTAGTAAAAGAGAAGAATCATTAGCTAGAAGAAAATGTCAAATCTAAAAATGAAAGAGGCAGCCCTTATCTATCTTGACAGAAGTGGAGGCCTCCAGAAGTTCATAGATGATTGCAAATACTACAATGGTATGTTCAGCAAAGGTGACTTTATTTTAGAAACTTTAAAATAAAGTCCTACATATAACTAACTTCATTTTTAAATTTGTGTATTTTTACAGATTCAAAACAAAGTTATGCTGTCTATCGATTCAATGTTTTAATAAATCCCTCTGATATTGTTGAATTGGATGCTGAACTTGGAAATCACATTTTACATCAGCCTTTAAAAGCTGCTCAAGTTTTTCAATCAGTAAGTTAAAGAAAGAAATAATTTTATGCCACATGGAATCTTCCATAACTTCTTTGGTTTTCTTGTTTCAAATCACAGGTCTGTTATATTGCTGTTAAGACTCTCTCACTAATTGGACAGTTGCAGACTGAAACTCAAGTAAGTTTTAGTTAAATTTAACAAAGAAAACTAAGGTACAGTACTTTCAGGATAACTTGTAAATAAATTTTTTATATTAAAATATATTTTTTATTAAAACATTTTTTCAAAGTTTGGTGGACTACATACAAATCTTTACTTCCTGCATTATGACTTATAATATTAAACATTTTAATAATAAAACATTTCAAACATACCCTAAAATAAACAGAATAATACAATGAACCTCCATATTTCTATTGCTCAGATTTAATAGTTCGCAATATTTTGCCATACCTGCATAATCAGTCTTTTTCTGAAATATTTTAAGGCAAATCTTTAAAATACATTTGATATTTCACCCCTACATACTTCAGTATGTATCAACCTCTAAAAATCGTGGACATTTTTCTTTTATAACCACAATGACACTATTACCCCTTACAAAAAAAACAGTAATTTCTTGGTATCATCTAATATCCTGTCCAGCCCAGATTTAAATTTGCCCAACTGGGATTCTCAAGAATCTCTCACAGCTGATTTGTTCAAGTCAAGATCAAAACAAGATGTACACATTATAACTGGTTCTTATATCTCACTATGTCTTTTTTGATCTAGAGGCATTTCCTCCCCCTCCCTTTTTATGCCACTGAATTTTTAGAGAAGCTAGTTAGTTGTCCTGTAAAATGTCTCATAATCTGGGCTTGTATGATTATGTTCATGTGGTATTTAACTTATTCCCTATACCCCATATTTCTGAAAATAGCAGTTGCTTCTAAATATTATACTTGCTTAGATTCAAATTCAACTCATTTTGATAAGAATAAATTACAGTGTCACATGTTTCATACTGCCCTACATTAGAAGTGCCCTCTCTGTTGTCCCACTTTTAGCAATGCCACAGTTGATCGGTAGGTGCAGATGATGTCAGTCTAACCCCTCCAAATCACAGCCTACCATCAGCTTTCACCTCAGTTTTTGCAGTCATTGATAATCATTGCCTGTATGTGTGTTAGTCACTTAGTCGTGTCTGACTCTTTGCAACCCCATGGACTGCAGCCTGTCAGGCTCCTCTGTCCATGGGATTCTCCAGGCAAGAAGACTGGAGCCAGTTGCCATTTCCTTCTCCAGGGGATCTTTCTGACCCAGGGATCGAACCCAGATCTCCTGAATCATTGCCTAGATTCTGTTATTTCATTAGGAGTTGCAAAATTGTGATTTTCCAGATTTTAGAAAACTTTCAATGTTTATTAGCTAAAATTATCCTACAAGAGAAGTTTTTCTCTCATCAACTGTTTAATTACCTTGCAATACAATTTGTACAGGAAAAGCAGAAGAAATGTTTGATTCTTTCCATTTATAAATTTTTGGAGTGATGAGTTGAAATATAGGAGCCTCCAATGATGACCAATATTTTTTGTTTGTTTTTCCATTTTTAAATTATGAGGAGCTATTAATACATGAATTTTTAAATATATCTGATATGTTTCAGTGAATCTTTGTCATTTTTTTGATGTTTATATTCTCTAACTTTGGTCACTGGGAGCTTCTTAAAGTTTGTTCTTATTTCCTTTTGATGCATTTCATTAGTGTATTTTCTGCCCCAGACCTGAAACTAGCCATTTTTCCTAAGGAGCTCTGGTTTCTTTCAGTGAGAAATTATATTTAGAGATCTGGGCATTAGAAGTATTTATTGCTATTAGGTTGTCATTATTTTATAAATAAGTCTTTCAGGGAATGGTGAGGAAATGTGTATATATATATATATATTTTTTTTTTTTTTAACTTTTCCCTGGTTTTATTTTTTTGAATTTTAATTGAAAGATAATTTCTTTACAGAATTTTGTTATTTTCTACAGAAATGTATATTTTTAAAGAAAGATAATAGTTCATAATACTTTTAATTAAAATATCAGATTATAAGGATTTTGCATTTTAATTTTACATTTAAATATCTTTTAATGCTCAAAAGATTGGTTCCTAATACTAACAAATCATTTATTTGACTTACTCTACAAATATATTTGCTATATTGTAATGCAAGTCCAGTTGGATCTGCATGTTTTATTAATACTGTTTTTTGTGTTCTTATCAGATTAATATAGTGCTGAAGTTAACACATTTACCTCCTCTGCCAAGTTATTGTCTTGATCTTTGTGAGTTTCCACGTGATTATACATCTCAAAGATTTTATACAATGCAAGGAATTGTGATTGCAATGACAACTGTAACCAAGTATACACAAGGTGCAAGATTTCTTTGTTCAGATGAAGCATGCCCTCTTTCAAAAGGTAAATATTAAAATGTAAAATTAAAATAATTTATTTTTTAATCTTAAATCATGTTTATAATTAGTTATGAAACATTCATAGCATAAAAAGAATGGGATAAAATTCGGTGTCTCCTAGGCTTCCCTGGTGACTCAGATGGTAAAGAGTCTGCCTGCAGTGTGGGAGACCCGGGTTCAATCCTTGGGTCAGGAAGTTCCCCTGGAGAAGGAAATGGCAACCCACTCCACTTCTAATCCTTGCTTGGAAAATCCCATGGACGGAGGAGCTTGGCAGGCTACAGTCCATGGGGTAGCAAAGAGTCAGACACGACTGAGCAACTTCACTTTCACTTTCAATGTTTACCAGGGCCTCCCTCATAGCTCAGCTGGTAAAGAATCTGCCCACAATGTGGGAGATCTGGGTTCGATCCCTGGGTTGGGAAGATCCCCTGGGGAAGGGAAAGGCTACCAACTCCAGTATTCGGGCCTGGAGAATTCCATGGACTATACAGTCCATGGGGTCGCAAAGAGTCAGACCCGACTGAGTGATTTTCACAAGTCTACTTTGTATAACCTTGAAATTCATTCTTTCTTTCCTATCTCTCCCCTATAATTTAATAGGTGTACTTGTGTTGCTGAAGTACTTGTTCTCACACAATTTCATGACTGTCCATGGTGTTCCCTCTCCACATAATGTCCTCTCTCAACCCTTTGGCTTAACTCCATTCAGTCTTTCTCAACTTTTCCATTTGTCCCCACCTCTCGTTGGGTTGATTGCCCCTCCTGTCTTCTCTCCGAACACTTTGTAGATGAATACTGCTTATTGAAATTGTTTTTGGTCACCACCTATTGAAATTGTGTGTTTAAATATCCATAAAACTAGTGCCTTAGCACAGTGCCTGGCAAAAAATAGCCATTGAATTGCTGTGAACTCACATCCAAACCCAATTTAATTATATGTTGAATTAGGTTCATTTTAAAGGATTGAAAATAGAAAGCTAAATCTGAAGGCAAATTTAGCTTAACTCTGTTTTCTTTCAGGATTTCAGTATATAAGAGTGCATGTACCTGGTGCTACAGAATCTGCAACAGTAAGAAATGACTTTTTGTGTAATCTATGTTCATCTTCACTTCAAGAAGACAGAAAATTTAGAGTACTTGGTGGTAAAATGCATTTGTGTTTTATAATTATAATTTTTAAAATAATGTCTGATGTTTTAATGTAGAAATTAAATTGAATATATATCCTAATAACTAATTCTTTGTTGCTCTTTGAGTTCAGATAAACAGATAGTTGAAATAATTACTGCAAAATCACTTCATGCTTTTCAAGGATGGTGTAACAACCAGCCATTTAGGTTTCAATCTCTTACAGTCTTCCTCAGAGGTAAGATCTGTTTGCACTAAAATGTACTTAAATTTATGCTTGATTATTATACATGGTACTTGTATAGCTTGATAATCATAGGTCTTCTCTTTCTTGAGTATTTTAAAGAGTCATATACAGCTAATGTACCAATTATTTATTCAGTCATACAACGTTCACTTAAAAGGATATTAGCACATGCTATGAAGCATTATGTTAAATCTCAGGGTGACAGTTATTTACAATAATAATCTCCCATTATTGTGTGTGTATGTCTTATGTAAGTATTGGAGTTAATGTTTTAAAATATAATGTTCATGAGGGTAGGACGTGAATTTTTACTGCACATAGTAAAAATTTAGTAAGTTCATTCAATAAATGAATGAACTCCATGGGTTAAGACCTGTGAATAGAACAGATGCTGCAATAAAGGAGGAAATCATTATCAGTATCAGCCACCCAGGGAAGAGTGAGTTTTAATTAAGAAGCCAGAATTGTGAAAATGAGGATGGATTCAGCCTCTTTTCTTGGGCTAAAATTGGAAGAATTAAACTGTTTTTAAAGAGAGATTTTTGGATGCAATCATGTGTATGAAACTTGAGTTTGGAAAGTAGAGACTCAAACAAGAATTCTTTTCACCATGGCTTGACAAGGACAAGGCAGGTGTGTAAGCCTAGATGACTATAATTTTTAATACCAAATACTGTGTGCCAGACACTTTTACATATATTAACTCATTTAATCAGAGCAACTCTCAACTCTTTCAATTGTTATTTCCATTTACAGTGTAGAAATGGATGCAGAGAGAAGTTAAATAACTTTTCCAAGGTTACACAGCTAGCACATGACATAGCCATGATTCAAACTCAGGCATTCTAGCTTCAAAGTCTATTATTTTAACTACTTAATTCTACAAAATACAAACCATACATTACAATATAGAAATATAAGTGACTATCCAACATATACTTTAGTAGAAAACCCTTTCTTCAAATAAACTTTTAATAGAACCCAAATGAATTTTTAATAATTAAATTAATAAAAGGAGGCCTTTTGGGATTATCAGAAGAGATACCCAGACTTCCCAGTCTCCTAGCCTTCCTTTTGATCCTTTCTTGACCTCAGGATACATTCACCAAACTCTTAAGAGTCCAGGGAACAGCTGAAAAATGATTTGTTTCATTTTCCCCTTGTAATTCATACTGTATCCTTCAGGGTTTTGGGGGGTGGGGGAAGAGGGAGTGTTGGTTTGTTTATTTAGTTTGGGGTTTTTATTTTCTTAAGTCTTGGGCCTGATTCTTCCCATCTAGGTCTACAGGGTTTACCAATATACTCTCTGGAGCTAGAGAGAGAGAGAGAAAGAACAGAGAGGGAGAAACAGAGATCACTGTTTACTCACAGAGGGAGGTTAATCCTTGCTTCTGCTTGTAAGCCTTTCTTTCACAGCTTTACAACCATCCAAATTCTGTGTAATGGAGGATCAAGATTTTTTAGCTTTTCAGAATAAATTTTGAACTTGTGCAAAGGCTTTGCTCAATCCATAAAGGTGAGAGGAACCTAGTAAAGTGTCTTGTGGGTAGACTTTAGACAGGAGCAGACCCAGATGGGAACTTCAATTCAGCTACTTAACTACTTGGGCTTCCCTGGTATCTCAAACGGTAAGAATCCACTTGCAATGTGGGAGACCTGGGTTCGATCCCTGGGTTGGAAAGATCCCCTGGAGGAGGGCATGGCAACCCACTCCAGTATTCTTGCCTGGAGAATCCCCATGGACAAAGGAACCTGGCAGGCTACAGTCCATGGGGTCACAAAGAGTGAATTCACATGACTGAATGACTAAGCACCTAACTACTTTAGCCTTGTATAAATCACTTAACCTCTTGGTTTCTTCATATATAAAACGGGGATAACAATATTTGTCTTAAAGTTTATAATTACGTAGTGCGTGTAAAAGTACCTTGCCTATATTATAGACAGGACATAATACTTTTAAAAATAATTTTCTTCCCAAATAAAGTTATTACTTATAAAGTCTTTTATTAGCATTTTGTCATTTAATGGAAACATGTTTCATTTAAACAGAGTTGTCCTGTTTTGCCTTTTGACTATATTATAGGAGACTGTTTAGTTGCTATGCCACATATTTCTTAAAGTTAATTCATCACTGGCTCAAAATGATGTATCAAAATTTATCAGCAGTAAAATTACCTCAATTTACATTATTTATGTCACTCAGTATGCACGTTATACTAAACAAAAGTAAATATTTAACAGCTAACTGAACTATTGTTACTGGTTTTAGATCTTTGAACCATATCATCAGTAAAAGTTTCATTCAGTAAACATATTTTCTTTTGTCTTTAATAATTTTAGATGAATCAGTGAATAAAATGAATATAGGAAATGAGTATAAGGTTATTGGAATTCCAGCCTGTGTAAAAACATCACAAACTGCTATCTGTATAGAAGCAAATAGTATCACTTTTTGCATTCCAAAAGGTAAGGAAAATGTTAATATCATTTTTAACAATACTTGCAAGTTTAAATCCATTTGTTCAGGAAATAAGTATTGGCTGCCTGTGTGCTGGACACTCTTCAAAACACTAGGGATACAGTTGTGATGAGGACAGTCAAGGTTCCCACCCTTAAATCATATGGTAGATGGTAAATAAATCTAAACTAACTAATAAGACAATTTCAGATAATAAATGCCATGAAGGAAATAAAGCAGGATAATGTAGAAACTTGCCCCTAGGAATGATTCTTTTCTTTTGGCTAAACTCTATTTAGATTTTTAAAAAAATAATTACCAATGAAAAGAACGTTTTAAGATGCCAGGAGTTAGAGATTAGTCTAAAAGTTTTTCTTACCTTTGTTTTCTAGCTAAGGCAATGCTAAGTAACTTGTCATGGTCTGAGAAAAAGAGCTGGATAAAATGGCATCCTCTTCCTCATCTGAGTTTTGAGCCAATCAAGAAATAAGACTAGAGGCAAAGGCAGTTGGGGCCAAAATATTTGCTCTATTACTGATAATTTTCTTCCAACTTAATTAAGCACTAAGTAAACAGAAGTGAAGAGCAGATCTACTCTTTTAATTTGGCAAACAAATATCTGAATGTAAGTCAGGCTAGTTAAATCTCAAATAATAGATTTTTTTTTTTTTGATCACTAGATAGCTTTTGGACTGTGGTATTGGAGAAGACTGTTTAGAGTCCCTTGGACTGCATGGAGATCCAACCAGTCTATACTAAAGGAAATCATTCCTGAGTATTCATTGGAAGGACTGATGGTAACTGAAACCCCAATACTTTGGCCACCTGATGTGAAGAGCTGACTCATTTGAAAAGACCCTGAAGCTGGAAAAGATTGAAGGCAGGAGCAGAAGGGGATATCAGAGGATGAGATGGCTGAATGGCATCACCAACTCAATGGACATGAGTTTGAGTAAACTGTGGGATTTGGTGATGGACAGAGAGGCCTGGCATGCTGCAGTCCATGAGGTTGCAAAGAGTCAGACATGACTAAGTGACTGAACTAAACTGAACTGAGATAGCTATCTAGAATAACAGAAGCCCATGTTGAATGTAGGGCTTCCCTGGTGGCTTAGATAGTAAAGAATCTGCCTGCAATGCAGGAGATGTGGGTTCGATCCCTAGGTGAGGAAGATCCCCTGGAAAAGGGAATGGCTACTTACTCCAGTATCCTTGCCTGGAGAATTCCATGGACAGAGGAGCCTGGTGGACTACAGTCTATGGGATCACAAAGAGTTGCACACTACTGAGCAAGTAGCACTTTCACTTTCTTTCAAGTTGAATTTAAATACAGTGGATTCTAGACACCTCTGCTTATTTTGAAGAAAAAAACTTATTAAAAGAATAAAAATATTGAAGAAAGAAAGCATTAATGAACAATAGACATTTTAAAGATCCTTTCAGTATTTTCTGCTGTGAAATGTTTTATAATTTACTGATTTGGTAGCAGAACATGACTTCTGTGTGGGTTAAGTGTGCTTTCTCCTGCTAAACTCTAGAATTGGGCAGATTTAACCACCTAAATGTGGCAAGACCTACTCTAGGTAGGCCTCCCTTGGTCCGTGGACATGCCTGAATAGAAGAAATCATTACTCCATGATGACAGCCCCAGAGGAAAGAGAAAGGGAGTGAGTTATATATGCACAGTTCTTCCTCCCAAACTGACCCATTGGATTAAATTGCTCATCCCTTTTAGGAGTTGAACAGAAAAAGGGAGTGGAGTAGGTCTAGAATGTTACAGTCTGTGTTAAAGTAGGAGGGTATAAATCTTCCCATTTAACAGGAGCTTTCAAATATTCCCCATTCTGTTTTTTCAGTTCAGTTCAGTTCAGTCACTCAGTCGTGTCTGGCTCTTTGCGACCCCATGAACTGCAGCACACCAGGCTTCCCTGTCCATCACCAACTCCCAGAGCTTACTCAGATTCATGTCCATCAAGTTGGTGATGCCATCCAACCATCTCATCCTGTGTTGTCCCTTTCTTCTCCTGCCTTCAATCTTTTCTAGCATCAGGGTCTTTTCAAATAAGTCAGCTCTTCACATCAGGTGGCCATAGTGTTGGAGTTTCAGCTTCAGCATCAGTCCTTCCAATGAATATTCAGGACTGATTTTAGCCCTCGCTAAAGCAGAATATTCAGTTCTGCTTTTTAGCCCTTGGTAAATGTGATACTGTTTCAAACACAGAAATATAAAGGAAACACTGAAATACAGGAGCCTTATGATCTGACTTTGCTCACATAGGTCTTTTTTTTTTTTTTTTAATTTTTTTATTAGTTGGAGGCTAATTACTTCACAACATTTCAGTGGGTTTTGTCATACATTGATATGAATCAGCCATGGATTTACACGTCTTCCCCATCCCAATCCCCGCTCCCACCTCCCTCTCCACCCGATTCCTCTCGAAACATCCCACCCTCGCCTTCTCCCAGAGAGTTCAAAAGTCTGTTCTGTATTTCTGTGTCTCTTTTTCTGTTTTGCATAAAGGAAAAAAATGAGGAATTTACTTGCAACCCACAGGCAATCTATGTGGTACACAGGGTGTGCATCCTTTTATTATGTTTCTTGGGTAGAAATGATAGACCAGAGTGACCTCCAATCATAATTTATTATCATTGTAATAATTTGAATGTGGCATCATTAAAAGAACTGCAATTTGATATTTTAGATTAATGGAATTAGATGTCTGTATACCGTTTGCTTGTTTTAAAGCCCTTTTTAATATGTGTATTAATATTTACTTTCAGTTCCTTCAGGAGTTAGTGACAATTTCAGGTGTCTCCTCTCTCTGACTTCCAGCTCATGCTGGAAGTTTACAGCAATACTTGCCAACATCTTTGCATCACAGATTGTTCCTCCTGGGACTTACAATTTGCTCAAGCTATGTTTGCTGATGAGTCTAGTACAGACAAGTGACCGTAACAAGGAACTGGAAAATTGCTTGGATATTTTAATTGTAACAAGTGATACTATACTCATAGACAGGTAAAATATATGCCATTACAAATTGATCACAGATTTGCATAAATCTTTTCCATAAAGATTATTATAAGGCAGATGTTTAGAATTTATCTGATATAAATTGCTCCCCACTAGCAAGTACTCTTTTTAAAAGGTTTACTTAAATGTTCAAAAAGTTAGGAATGAACTTCATATATTAATATAGTATGTGCAATTATAAGGCAAAAACAAATTTATATAATAAAATTTAAATTAAAAAATAAAAGTCCAATTAGCTCTAACTTAATTGGACAGATGATGTTTTGCTAAAATTAAGATTAAATCATAATGTAACTATAGTGCTAACTGCCACATATTGCACCAATTTAATCTTCCACTATTGAGCATGAGAATATTTGTTTAACAGTCTCACCAATACTGGGTATTATTAGACTTTTTAAATTTGGCCCTCTGAAGGGTGGAAACTGGTATTTTATTTTAATTTTCATTTCTTTAACTAGAAGTAAGCTTTAGCATCATTTAGAATTTATTAAACACTTTTTATTATTTTTCTATGAACACTGTGACCATTTTCCATTTTTAAATTAATCTGCTTATTTCTTGTTGATTTGTAATATCTCTATAAATTAGAGCCCTTGTCTCTCTTTATGTTTGTCATTAACCTTTTCCTGTAGTATTTGGGGCTGTATGAGAGATTTGGTGTTTTGTTTTTTAGTTAAGATTTGCATAAATAAAGTGAAGCAATAAGATCTTAAGTATGCAATTTGATGAATCTTGACAGATACGTGTGTTCCTATAGCCATCACCTCAATAAGATATGAAACATTTCCATTGTCCATCACTTTGGAAAGTTCCTTTATTCTATCAGTTAATTCCTATTTCCACAGCTGATTTCTGTCACCATAGGTTAATTTTCCTGTTCTTGATTTTTGTGTAAATAGAATCACACAGTGCATCCTCTTTAGGATCTAATCTCTTTTGTTTAGCATGTTTTTGAGATTGGCCCTGTTGTGTGTGTGTGTCAGAAGTTCACTTGTTTTTATTGATGAGTCGTGTTCCATTATATAAATGTACCAGAATTTGTTTCTCCATTTCTCTAGTGATGGACATTTGGGTTTTGCATGTTTTGACTATATAAATAAAGCTGCAATAAACATCTCTTGTACAAGTCTTTTTGTAGACTTGTGTTTACATTATCTTGAATAAATATCTAGGAGTGGAATTGCTGTGTCATAAGTTAGGTGTATGTAACTTTATAAGAAACTGCCAAACAGTTTTTCAAAGTGGTTGTGCAATTTTACATTCTAGCCAACGAGGTAAGGTTCCAGATGTTTCTCTCCTCACCAAAATCCAGTTGTCAGTCTTTCTCAATTTAGCCATGCTAGTGTGTATGAAATGGTATCTCATTACATTTCTAAGTTGCATTTCCCTGATGACTACTGATTTGAACTCTTCTTCATGTGCTTACTCATCTTATTTTATGAAGTGTCAAGTTGTTTGCTCACTTTTAAATGGAGTTCTGAATGCACATCCATTGTCATATATGTATCACGAAACTTTTCTCCGAGGTACAAAAATAGTTTGTATTTTTTTCTTAAAGATATATTTGATGAGCAGACCTTTTAGTTTTGATTGTTATTTTCTTTTATGTTTAGTGTTTTCTGGTTTCTGTTTAATAAGTCTCTGCCTATCTTAAGGTCATAAAGATATTATTCTATGTCTTCTTCTAGGAGCATATAGCTTTAACTTTTAAAATAGGTCTGTTATCTATTCCAAGTCAGTTTCTGTATATACCTTGTATATATGCGAGGTAGGAGTCAAGATTAATGTTTTTCCTATGCATTTATCAAACTTTTCCATACTATTTGTTGAAAAAAATTTTCCTTTCCCCATTGAATTGCTGTGGTACCAGTACTAAAAATCTGTTAAACTGGTTATATGGTTATAAATTTAGGTATACAGTTTAACTGGGCATACATCTATTCGAACTTTCTTTTGTGCTGTTTTGACTTATTTGTCTATGATTTTGCCTCACATTCTTGATTGTTGTAGCTCTATATTAAGTTTTGAATCAGGTAGTGCAACTTTATTCTTCATTTTTAAGATTTGTTTTTACTATTTTAGGTGCTTTGCATTTTCTTAAAAAGTTTAGAATCCGTATGTTACTACCAACCTCCATCACACCAAAAAAGCCTTTAAGGATTTTGATTGGAACTGCTTTTAACTTATAAATCAGTTTTGGGGAGAATTTACATCTTAACAATGTTCAGTCTTCCAATCCATGAATATGGTATATGTCTCCATTTATTTAAATCTTAATTTCTTTAAGCAAATTGCAAAGGTCACACACATAATTTGTTGATTCCTAAGTGGTATTTTTGATGCTGTTAAACTGGAGACCCAGTTTCCCCCTCAGTCAGTCTGTCCCATCAGAAAGCTTCCATAAGTCCCTTATCCTTCTCCATCAGAGGGCAGACAGACTGAAAACCACAATCACAGAAAACTAACCAATCTAATCACATGGACCACAGCCTTGTCTCACTCAATGAAACTATGAGCCATGCCTTGTAGGGCCACCCAAGATAGACAGGTCATGGTGGAGAGTTCTGACAAAATGTGGTCCACTGGAGAAGGGAATGGCAAACCACTTCAGTATTCTTGCTTTGAGAACCCCATGAATAGTACAAAAAGGCAAAAAGATAGGAAACTGAAAGATCAACTCCCCAGGTTGGTAGGTGCTCAGTATGCCACTGGAGATCAGTGGGTAAATAACTCCAAAAAGAATGAAGAGACAGAGAAAGTAAAAACAACACCCAGTTGTGGATGTGACTGGATGGAACGTCTGTTGCTATAAAGAACAATACTGCATAGGAACCTGGAATGTTAGGTCCACGAATCATGGAAGATTGGAAGTGGTCAAAGAGGAGATGGCAAGAGTGAACATCGACATTTTAGGAATCAGCAAACTAAAATGGACTGGAATGGGTGAATTTAACTCAGATAACTATTGTGCTCAAAAATCCCTTAGAAGAAATGGAGTAGCCATCATAGTCAACAAAAAAGTCCAAAATGCAGTACTTGGATGCAATCTCAAAAATGACAGAATCATCTCTGTTCGTTTCCAAGGCAAACCATTCAATATCACAGTAATCCAAGTCTATGCCCCAACCAGTAATGCTGAAGTAGTTGAAGTTGAATGGTTCTCTGAAGACCTACAAGACCTTTTAGAACTAACATCCAAAAAAGATATCCTTTTCAATATAGTGGACTGGAATGCAAACGTAGGAAGTCAAGAAACCCCTGGAATAACAGGCAAATTTGGCCTTGGAGTACAGAATGAAGCAGGGCAAAGGCTATTAGAGTTTTGCCAAGAGAACGCACTGGTCACAGCAAACACCCTCTCCCAACAACACAAGAGAAGACTCTACACATGGACATCACCAGATGGTCAACACCGAAATCAGATTGATTATATTCTTTGCAGCCAAAGATGGAGAAGCTCTATACAGTCAGCAAAAACAAGACCGGGAGCTGACTGTGGCTCAGATCATGAACTCCTTATTGCCAAATTCAGACTTAAATTGAAGAAAGTAGGGAAAACCATTAGACCATTCAGGTATGACCTAAATCATATCCCTTATGATTATACAGTGGAAGTGAGAAATAGATTTAAGGGACTAGATCTAATAGAGTGCCTGATGAACTATTGACAGAGGTTCATGACATTGTACAGGAGACAGGGAGCAAGACCAACCCCAAGAAAAAGAAATGCAAAAAATCAAAATGGCTGTCTGAGGAGGCCTTAAAATAGCTGTGGAAAGAAGAGATGTGAAAAGCAAAGGAGAAAAGGAAAGATATTCATTCCCATCTGAATGCAGAGTTCCAAAGAATAGCAAGGAGAGATAAGAAAGCCTTCCTCAAATCAACCTGCCTGACTTCAGGCTCTACTACAAAGCCACAGTCATCAAGACAGTATGGTACTGGCACAAAGACAGAAATATAGATCAATGGAACAAAATAGAAAGCCCAGAGATAAATCCATGTACCTACAGACACCTTATCTTCGACAAAGGAGGCAAGAATATACAATGGAAAAAAGACAACCTCTTTAACAAGTAGTGCTGGGAAAACTGGTCAACCACTTCTAAAAGAATGAAACTAGAACACTTTCTAACACCATACACAAAAATAAACTCAAAATGGACTAAAGATCTAAATGTAAGACCAGAAACTATAAAACTCCTAGAGGAGAATGTAGGCAAAACACTCTCTGACATAAATCACAGCAAGATCCTCTATGACCCACCTCCCAGAATATTAGAAATAAAAGCAAAAATAAACAAATGGGACCTAATGAAACTTAAAACCTTTTGCACAACAAAGGAAACTATAAGCAAGGTGAAAAGACAGACTTCAGAATGGGAGAAAATAATAGCAAATGAAGAAACAGACAAAGGATTAATCTCAAAAATATACAAGCAACTCCTGCAGCTCAATTCCAGAAAAATAAATGACCCAATCAAAAAATGGGCCAAAGAACTAAACAGACATTTCTCCAAAGAAGACATACAGATGGCTAACAAACACATGAAAAGATGCTCAACATCACTCATTATCAGAGAAATGCAAATCAAAACCACAATGAGGTACCATTACACGCCAGTCAGAATGGCTGCTATCCAAAAGTCTACAAGCAATTAATGCTGGAGAGGGTGTGGAGAAAAGGGAACCCTCTTACACTATTGGTGGGAATGCAAACTAGTACAGCCACTATGCAGAACAGTGTGGAGATTTCTTAAAAAACTGGAAATAGAACTGCCATATGACCCAGCAATCCCACTTCTGGGCATACACACCGAGGAAACCAGCTCTGAAAGAGACACGTGTACTCCAGTGTTCATCACAGCACTGTTTATAATAGCCAGGACATGGAAGCAACCTAGATGCCCATCAGCAGACGAATGGATAAAGAGGCTGTGTACATATACACTATGGAATATTACTCAGCCATTAAAAAGAATTCACTTGAATCAGTTCTAATGAGATGGATGACACTGGAGCCCATTATACAGAGTGAAGTAAGCCAGAAAGATAACTAACACATATATATGGAATTTTAAAAGATGGTAATGATAACCCTATATGCAAGACAGAAAAAGAGACACAGATGTACAGAACAGACTTTTGGACTCTGTGGGAGAAGGTGAGGGTGAGATGTTCTGAGAGAATAGCATTGAAACAAGTATACTATCAAGGGTGAAACAGATCACCAGCCCAGGTTGGATGCATGAGACAAGTGCTCAGGGCTGGTGCACTGGGAAGACCCAGAGGGATGGGATGGAAAGGGAGGAGGGAGGGGGGATCAAGATGGGGAATACATGTGAATCCATGGCTGATTCATGTCAATGTATGGCAAAAACCTCTACAATATTGTAAAGTAATTAGCCTCCAACTAATAAAAATAAATGGAAAAAAAAGAAAGCCTTCCTCAGTGATCAGTGCAAAGAAATAGAGGAAAACAATAGAACAGGAAAGACTAGAGATCTCTTCAAGAAAATTAAGATACCAAGGGAATATTTCATGCAAAGATGGGCTCAATAAAGGACAGAAATGGTATGGACCAAACAGAAGCAGAAGATATTAAGAAGAGGTGGCAAGAATACACTGAAGAACTGTACAAAAAAGATCTTCACGACCCAGATAATCACAATGGTGTGATCACTCACCTAGAGCCAGACATCCTGGAATGTGAAGTCAAGTGGGCCTTAGGAAGCATCACTGTGAAAAAAGCTAGTGGAGGTGATGAATTCCAGTTAAGCTATTTCAAATCCTATAAGATGATGCTGTGAAAGTGCTGCACTCCATATGCCAGCAAAATTTGGAAAACTCAGCAGTGGCCACAGGACTGGAAAAGGTCAGTTTTCATTCCAGTTCCAAAGAAAGGCAATGCCAAAGAATGCTCAAACTACCACACAATTGTACTCATCTCTCACACTGGTAAAGTAATGCTCAAAATTCTCCAAGCCAGGCTTCAGCAATACGTGAACTTGAAAAACTTCCTGATGTTCTAATTAGAAAAGGTGGAGGAACCAGAGATCAAATTACCAACATCTGCTGGATCATAGAAAAAGCAAGAGAGTTCCAGAAAAACTTCTATTTCTGCATTTTTGACTATGCTAAAGCCTTGGAGTGTGTGGATCACAATAAGCTATGGAAAATTCTGAAAGAGATAGGAGTACCAGACCATCTGACCTGTTTCTTGAGAAACCTGTATGCAGGTCAGGAAGCAACAGTTAGAACTGGACATGGAACAACAGACTGGTTCCAATTAGGAAAAGGAGTACGTCAAGGCTGTATGTTGTCACCCTGCTTATTTAACTTATATGCAGAGTACATCATGAGAAATGCTGGGCTGGAAGAAGCACAAGTTGGAATCAAGATTGCTAGGAGAAATATCAATAACCTCAGATATGCAGACGACACCACTCTTATGGCAGAGAGTGAAGAAGAACTAAAGAGCCTCTTGATGAAAGTGAGAGACGAGAGTGAAAAAGTTGGCTTAAAGCTCAACATGCAGAAAAATAAGATCATGGCATACGGTCCCATCACTTCATGGCAAATAGATGGGGAAACAGTGAAAACAGTGTCAGACTTTATTTTTTTGGGCTCCAAAATCACTGTAGATGGTGACGGCCGTCATGAAATTAAAAGATGCTTACTCCTTGGAAGAAAAGTTATGACCAACCTAGACAGCATTTTAAAAAGCAGAGACATTACTTTGTCAACAAAGGTCCATCTTGTCAAGGCTATGGTTTTTCCAGTAGTCATGTATGGATGTGAGAGTTGGACTGTAAAGAAAGCTGAGCACCAAATTGATGCTTTTGAACTGTGGTGTTGGAGAAGACTCTTGAGAATCCCTTGGATTGCAAGGAGATCAAACCAGTCCATCCAAAAGAAAATCAGTTCTGAATATTCACTGGAGGGACTGATGTTGAAGCTGAAACTCCAATACTTTGGCCACCTGATGGGAAGAACTAACTGACTTATTGGAAAAGACCCTGATGCTGGGAAGGATTGAAGGCGGGAGGAAAAGGGGATGACAAAGGATGAGATAGTTGGATGGCATCACTGACTCAATGGGCATGGTTTTGAGTAAACTCTGGGAGTTGGTAATAGACAGGGAGGCCTGGTGTGCTGCAGTCCATGGGGTCGCAAAGAGTCGGGCATGACTGAGTGACTTAACTGAACTGATGCTGTTAAAGTAGTAGTGCTTTGTTAATTTTATTTTTCAAGTATTTGCTTTGAATATATAGAGTTAGTGTTGATTTTTGTATTCGTGTCTTATACTCTGTGACCTTATACCAGTAGTTCAAAAACTTCCTCAGTTAATTCCAATGATTAGCCAGTTTGAGGCCCATTGTTCTATATAATTAGGTTCTCAGCCTGGCTACCTATTAGAATCATCTGTGAAAATTTTTTTTAAAATATTTATGCCTGTGGCTCACGCCCAAAGATTATAATTTATATTTTATGGAGGGCTTAGCATTGGAATTTTTTTTTTTTTTAGCATTGGAATTTTTTAAAGACCCCAAGCAATTTTTTTGTTAAAGTATCTTAGCATAATAACTTTTAGGCCCATCTGTGTTTTCACAAATGTCAAGATTTCATTGTTTTTATGGCTGAGTAATATTCCATTACATATATATATATATATATATACACATACCACATCTTCTTTATCCATTCATCTATTGATGGACACTTAGATTGTTTCTATATCTTGGCTATTATAAATAATGCTGCAGTGAACATGGAGGTGCATATATCTTTTCCAATTAATGTTTTTGTTTTCTTTGGATTAACGCCCAGAAGTGGAATTGCTGGATCATATGATAACTCTGTTGAGGAATTTCCACACTCTTCTCCATAAAAAGTTATATCAATATATATTGCTACCAACAGTGCATAAGGGGTCCCTTTATCCACATTCTTGCCAACAATTGGTTTTTGGGTTTGTGTATGCTTGATAACTGTCATTCTGATAGGTATGTTGTGATATCTCATTGTGTTTTTGATTTGCATTCCCCTGACGATTTTTTATGTTGACCATCTTTTCACATGACTGTTGGCTCCCCAGGTGATTTTAAAGTAAGCTAGGATTGAGAAGCCTTATAGACTTGCAAATTTTCCTTCTACATCTTACCCATTTTACATATCTTCAAATTAACACCCAAATTCCTTGGAATGACACATATTCTAGACATTTTATAGCATCTACCTGCCCATTCTTAAGAGATACTGCCTCACCCTCATTTGCACTGTATGTGTGTGTCTGGTCATCATAGCAGATCGCACCAGCAAGCTATGATTTCTGCAACAAGGATTTAAAAGCTAAGCTCAGCTAATCATACTCTTTTCTTATAATTTAAATTTGAGAAACGAAGAGGCTTGAGGCAATTGGCAAAGAGATTAGAAAACAAAAGGATGTATCAAGAGTTATGTTGATACATAGGTAGCAGGGGTAGTCATGATGGACTTTTTGCAAAACCTAAATGCAGAAGTTTTGAATAAATGAAAGCAGTTCATCAAAAGAGAAAATCTTGGTTCAAATGTCATCTCTCTACAGATTTTTCTGATTTTTTTCCCAGGAAGAAATATTTCTTTTATGGATGTCCTCACAGCATTATTTTAGTACTCATCATATCGTGTCTTAGTTTCTTGTTTTCATCTCTCTAGGGTGTGAGCTTTCCAAGTTAAGGACCAAATCCCATATGTGTTTTTATGCCTAGCACTAGTGCTCAATAAACATTAAATCAAATTAAATCTAATTGTATGGCTATTATACATTATGACTTCTGAAAATCAAATATTAAATAATAGTAATTAATGATTTATTTTTTCCCTTAGGCTTTTGAATTTTAGTATAAACCTTGTGCCCCGTGGTATACGTCATTCAGTCTCTACTGAAATTTTCCCTACTCTATCCAGGAATAAGTATGGAACTGGAGCAGTTAGCATTCAAGCTGGCAGTGCTTTGCTAGCCAAAGGTGGTATCTGCTTTATAGGAGACTTGGCTTCACACAAAAAAGATAAACTTGAACAGCTCCAGTCAGGTAAGCAATATTTTTTCAAATTAATTTTTACCTCTTTAACTTTTCCATCAGTGTCATGGAGTTGGGTGTGCTAAATCACTTCAGTCATGTCTGACTCTACGCAACCCAATGGACTGTAGCCCTCCAGGCTTCTCTGTCCACGGGGTTCTCCAGGCAAGAATACTGGAGTGGATTACCATGCCCTCCTTCAGGGGATCTTCCTGACCCAGTGATCGAACCCAGGCTTCCTGCATTGCAGGCCGATTCATTACTATCTGAACCACCAGGGAAGCGTAGGACTTACCTAACAATAGGGATTATATTGTACACATTTTAGAAATAGAGAAATTATATTAAATGACATTTATCATTTTACCTTGATAAATAAAAACAGGAATTTAATGTGTATATGCACTATTTAAGCCTTTGCTCTCAGTTGTAACACATCAATTTGTATTAGTTAGAGTTAGTCGCTCAGTCGTATCCAACTCTTTGTGACCCCATGGACTGTAGCCCACCAGGCTTTGTTCATGGAATTCACCAGGCAAGAATACTGGAGTGGGTTGCCTTCCCTTCAGATTTATTTCCTCTTCTTGTCTTATTACACTAGTTAGGACGTTCAAGATGATGTTGAAAAATAGTGGTGAAAAGGAACATCATGATCTTGTCTTGTTCCTGACCTTAATAGGAAAGTTTCAAGTTTCTCACCATTATGTATGATGTTAGCTCAAGGTTTTTTGATGAAGTTTTTTTTCAAGTTGAAGGAGTTCCTTTCTATTCCTAATCTAGTAAGAGTTTTTAAATAAAGGGTGTTGAATTTTACCAAATGCTTTTTCTGCATCTATTGACATGGTAATGTGATTTTTCTTCTGTAGCCTGTTGATATTATGGATTACATTAATTGACTTTCAAATGTTGAACTAGCTTTGCATACCTAACATAAATTCTACTTGGATGTGTTATATATTTATTTTTATACATCATTGGAATTAATTTGCTAATATATTGTTGAGAATTTTTGCCTATATATTCATAAGAGATATTGGTCTGTAGTTTTCTTGTTATATCTTTTGTCTGATTTTGGTATTAGGATAATGCTGCTTGAGCCAGATTTATAACTAACAAGGATATGGAGAGATAAATACTGGGCAAAGAAAAGTTAGGACCTTGTGTTCTTGGCATACCAGCAAGCATGTGTAGCAATACACAGGAGACATAGCATATTGCCTCTGCCTGCAAAAATAGACTCATACTCATATGTTCAACTGATTTTTGATCACAACATCAAAGCAAGAAAATGGGGAAAGTTTTTTCAACAAATGATGGTGGAACATCTGGAAAAGAATTAGTATTTGCTCGTACCTCACAACTATACACAATAATTAATTAAAGATGAATCATAAACCTATATATAAAAACTTAAATTATAAGGCTACTAGAAGAAAACATGAGAAATCTTTATGACTTAAGGGTGTGTTGTGTGCATGTTCAGTCATATCTGACTCTGTGACCCCATGGACTCTAGCCCGCCAAGCTCCTCTGTCCATGGGATTTTGCAGGCAAGAACACTGGCTGCTGCTACTGCTAAGTCGCTTCAGTCGTGTCCCAACTCTGTGCAACCCCACAGACGGCAGCCCACCAGGCTCCTCTATCCCTGGGATTCTCCAGGCAAAAATACTGGAGTGGGTTGCCATTTCCTTCTCCAACGCATGCATGCATGCTAAGTCGCTTCAGTCGTGTCCGACTCTAGTGTGACCCCATGGACAACAGCCCACCAGGCTCCTCTATCCACAGATTCTCTAGGCAAGAACACTGGAGTGGATTGCCATTTCCTTCTCCAGAGGATCTTCCCTACCCAGGGATTGAACCCTGATCTCCTGCATTGCAGGCAGATTCTTTACCATTTGTGCCACCAGGGTAGGCAAAGATTTTTTAGACGAAACCCAGAAAGCAATTAACAGAAAATAATTGATGAATTGGATTTCATCAAAACTAAAAAGTTATACACATCAAAAGGCCATTTAAAAAGTGAGAAGGCAAACAAAGGAAAAGAAAATAATTGCAATACACATATTTGACATAGGACATATACCTAGAGCACAGAAACAATTCCTACAAGTCAGTAATAAAACAAAATATATATGTGTTAGTCACTCAGTCATGTCCAACTCTTTGTGACCACATGGACTGTAGCCCACTAGGTTCCTCTGTCCATGGAATTCTCCAGGCAAGAATACTGGAGGGGGTTGCCATTCCCTTCTCCAGGGGATCTTAACAACCCAGGAATCGAACCTGAGTCTTCCACACTGCAGGCAGATTTTTTTACCCACTGAGCCACCAGGAACCTCCCACCCTCCACCCCCACAAAAGAAGCCCCAAAGAACCAGATGCAAAAGACCAGATTGTGTGTATTGTCTCACAATCTTTTCCTCTTTCATTCTTAACTTAGATGATCTGCTTTCTTTTTTTTTTTTCCACACAAAGAACATTGCTTAATTTCAGCTTCCTTTGTAACCTGCATGATACGACCAGTCTCCTTACCCCCTGCCCATTCATCCCGGTCCACAATTCCAGCTTCATGCTTTGGATTAATGGTTCTTATTGTCAGGGGATACAGAAACATTCAAATATTTTTCTTGCCTTGTTGTTTTTATGGCAAATCCTCTAATTTAGCCATATCCTGCAAAACCATCAAATTTTCCTGTATCTTTGCTATCCAAAATTTAGTTTGTAAAATTCACATTTTTTTTATTAATTTATAATTAATTTATAGCTATATTGACCAAAGTGAACTTAAGTAACAAATGGATAATGTCTCTTGACTTAGCTGTGGAAAGTAGAAGCATCACAGTCTACATCTCAGGAAAAAAGTTTGGGGATGATGTGGATCAACAAATGACTTTTCCAGTTCAGTGCAGTTTTTGGTCTTTTCTTGATATGGATTCACCTTCAAGGAGAAATATACAGAAAACCAATATGCTAATTGGTCAGATGGTAAAGTATATGTGTATTTTATTGTTAGAATGTTCTTCAAGGATTTAGTCATGGATTTTAGTCTCAATTTTTAATAACAATTTTATGTTTTATTTTTATTTCTGTGCTTACTTTCTATACTTACTCAGATCCTGGAACTAAATAATGACACAGTTGTTTGCAATTTTTTTGTTTCTTAGTCATACAAAGCAGGTATCTGCTCACTAAAAATTATTATTTGAGTAGGTAGTGGGGGAGGTTTTTTTGAATAATGTGTAAGAAAATACTCAATAAAGAGTATTTTAAAAAATTGGTTACCACAAAGATCCGATGATATTTGGGAATCACTTTAAATGAAGTATTATTTATAATTATTATTTAAATTATTAATATAATTATAGTGTTAATGACATTAAATTATGAAATTATAATTGTAATAATTATTTTATTTTGTTATTATTTAAAGTGTTTGTGAAAATGCCAGTGTTTAATATTTGCCTTCTATATTTTTGTTTGAGGTAGGATTGCAGTTTAATTCCAGCTAATCTTGTAGAGGCGTTTGCATTATTGATTAACTGCAATGAATCATCTCCTTGCCAGCCACTTCTTCCAACTGTGCAACATACTTTAAAGAAAGCCATTGATCCTGAAGGGCTGCTTTATTTAGCTTCTAAACAGTTCACAACTGAAGATTTTGAAAAGGTAAAGGTAGAAAAAATGAGTGACATGAATACTTGTGCTAATGTTTCTCAATTTAAATAAAACTCCCTTGAACATTCAATTTTCCTTATTTAGAATTTTCTTTTATTTCAATTTGCTTTCAGCTTTTAAGCATTTTAAGAACATTATATAGAAAATATTTTAGATTAGAATTAAATTAAAAACTAAAAGGACATAGATATTAAAATGTTGAGTTTATTCTTTGAATCACTAATCAGATCACCATGGTTTATCTTTCCATTAAAACATTCAAAATAGAATATTTTTATAAAACATTATGATGAGAGGCTTTCTAGATACACAGTTTTTTACATTTTCTAGACTATTCAAAGGGAATAGTTCTAACTGTAGGGAGTATCTATCATGACTCACAAACCCATTTATTTTAATGTCTTGACCTGAAAACATGTGTGGCATGTTCAGAGTTCCTGAGAGATGGATGATGCAAATTTAGTAATGACTCTCATAGCTATTAAAGGTACTCAAGTATTTACAAGTGAAGCCCTTTTAATATTAACTGTTGAGAAATCTGTCCACAATAGAGTTAAAGTATCTGTGTAGGATAGCTAAATGGCCTGTAACATTGGGAAGGGTGAATCCACAGGTCAGTAAATTTTTTTTTCATACCTGCCTTTTTTTGTAGCCCAAATTGCATGATAAAAGGTTGAAAGGTGGAGTTTATTCACATAGATTAAAACAGAAAAAGAACAATATTTATGATAAAATAAGGTCTTTTCGTTTGTTTTAGTGTGTATAAAAAAAGGCAATTAGTCTTTAGGAATTGGGGTACTAAATGATATAGACATGCTAATAACCTGGAAGACTTTTTGCCCAGTTTTTCCCTGAAAAACAACAAAAAAAGAGTCTATGGATTTATTAATTAGTCAGGCATTTACTGAGTACTTAATATAGATGAGCCTCTTTCAGTTCTTTTATATTCTCCTAGAAATGTACATTTTTCTTCCTTAAATAGTTTATCATTTAATTGAGATATATGAAACAAGGGACAATTTAAAGCTATGCTGGGTGGTGCTGACTATAAATATTGCTTGAATTCAGAAAGGAAGGTATCAAGTAGAATGTAAGAGTTAGGAATAACTCAAAAGGCGGTGAGACTTTAGTTGGGCCTTAAGAAAAGGTAAGATTTAAATTATCCTCCAATTAAAACTAAATTTTACAAAAAGGAAAAAAGAAAACAAAAGGTTAGATTTAAATGACAAGAAGGATGGACATTCAAAAAAAAAGCTAAAAATAAGAGCAAAGATATAAAAGTAGAGAAGAGTATACATGGAAAACTATAAGAAGACCTGTCGACTAGAGCAAAAATTATATTATGTAGTCATCAAGATTTGGAGAAGGCAATGGCAACCCACTCCAGTACTCTTGCCTGGAAAATCCCATGGACAGAGGAGCCTGGCGGGCTATAGTCCATGGGGGTGGCAAAGAGTCAGATATGACTGAAGTGACTTAGCAGCAGCAACAGTCATCAAGATCAGGCAGTTGTTGAAGAAGTTGACAACTGGAGGCCAGTGCTGGCTCCCAGTGCTACATTCCCAATAGCAGAGACAACAGGTCCTTTATGAAGAGGGATGTGAGTGTCTTTGCCTTGATTCATGGACCTAACACTCCAGGTTCCTTGGCTTTGGAGTACAGAATGAAGCAGGGCAAAGGCTAATAGAGTTTTGCCAAGAGAATGCACTGGGCATAGCAAACACCCTCTCCCAACAACACAAGAGAAGACTCTACACATGGATACCACCAGATGGTCAACACCGAAATCAGATTGATTATATTCTTTGCAGCCAAAGATGGAGAAGCTCTATACAGTCAGCAAAAACAAGACCAGGAGCTGACTGTGGCTCAGATCATGAACTCCTTATTGCCAAATTCAGACTTAAATTGAAGAAAGTAGGGAAAACCATTAGACCATTCAGGTATGACCTAAATCAAATCCTTTATGATTATACAGTGGAAGTGAGAAATAGATTTAAGGGACTAGATCTGATAGAGAGCCTGATGAACTATTGACAGAGGTTCGTGACATTGTACAGGAGACAGGGATTAAGACTATCCCCATGGAAAAGAAATGCAAAAAGCAAAATGGCTGTCTGAGGAGGCCTTAAAATAGCTGTGGAAAGAAGAGATGTGAAAAGCAAAGGAGAAAAGGAAAGATGTTCCCATCTGAATGCAGAGTTCCAAAGAATAGCAAGGAGAGATAAAAAAGCCTTCCTCAGCGGTCAGTGCAAAGAAATAGAGGAAAACAACAGAATGGGAAAGACTAGAGATCTCTTCAAGAAAATTAGAGATACTAAGGGAAAGTTTCATGCAAAGGTGGGCTAGATAAAGGACAGAAATGGTATGGACCTAACAGAAGCAGAAGATATTAAGAAGAGGTGGCAAGAATACACAGAAGAACTGTACAAAAAAAATCTTCACGACCCAGATAATCACAATGGTGTGATCACTCACCTAGAGCCAGACATCCTGGAATGTGAAGTCAAGTGGGCCTTAGAAAGCATCACTATGAACAAAGCTAGTGGATGTGATGAATTCCAGTTGAGCTATTTCAAATCCTGAAAGATGATGCTGTGAAAGTGCTGCACTCCATATGCCAGCAAAATTTAGAAAACTCAGCAGTGGCCACAGGACTGGAAAAGGTCAGTTTTCATTCCAATCCCAAAGAAAGGCGATGCCAAAGAATGCCCAAAGTACTGCACAATTGCACTCATCTCACACACTAGTCAGAGAAGGTAATGGCACCCCACTCCAGTACTCTTGCCTGGAAAATCCCATGGATGGTGGAGCCTGGTAGGCTGCAGTCCATGGGGTCACTAAGAGTTGGGCACTACTGAGCGACTTCACTTTCACTTTTCACTTTCATGCATTGGAGAAGGAAATGGCAACCCACTCCAGTATTCTTGCCTGGAAAATCCCAGGGACAGAGGAGCCTAGTGGGCTGCTGTCTATGGGGTCGCACAGAGTCGCACACGCCTGAAGCAACTTAGCAGCAGCAGCAGCAGCACACACTAGTAAAGTAATGCTCAAAATTCTCCAAGCCAGGCTTCAGCAATACGTGAACCATGAACTTCCAGATGTTCAAGCTAGTTTTAGAAAAGGCAGAGGAACAGAGATCAAATTGCCAACATCTGCTGGATCATAGAAAAAGCAGAGAGTGCCAGAAAAACATCTATTTCTGCTTTATTGACTATGCCAAAGCCTTGGACTGTGTGGATCACAATAAACTGTGGAAAATTCTGAAAGAGATGGGCATACCAGACCACCCAACCTGCCTCTTGAGAAACCTGTATGCAGGTCAGAAAGCAACAGTTAGAACTGGACATGGAACAACAGACTGGTACCAAATAGGAAAAGGAGTGCATCAAGGCTGTATATTGTCACCCTGCTTATTTAACTTATATGCAGAGTACATCATAAGAAATGCTGGGATGGATAAAGCACAAGCTGAAATCAAGATTGCCGGGAGAAATATCAATAACCTCAGATATGCAGACGACACCACCCTTATGGCAGAAAGTGAAGAGGAACTAAAAATCCTCTTGATGAAAGTGAAGGAGGAGAGTGAAAAAGTTGGCTTAAAGCTCAAGATTCAGAAAACTAAGATAATGGCATCCAGTCCCATCACTTCATGGCAAATAGATGGGGAAACAGTGGAAACAGTGGCTGACTTTATTTTTGGGACTCCAAAATCACTGCAGATGGTGATTGCAGCCATGAAATTAAAAGACGCTTACTCCTTGGAAGAAAAGTTATGACCAACCTAGATAGCATATTAAAAAGCAGAGACGTTACTTTGCCAACAAAGGCCCGTCTAGTCAAGGCTATGGTTTTTCCAGTGGTCATGTATGGATGTGAGAATTGGACGGTGAAGAAAGCTGAGCACCGAAAAATTGATGCTTTTGAACTGTGGTGTTGGAGAAGACTCTTGAGAGTCCCTCAGACTGCAAAAAGATCCAACCAATCTATCCTAAAGGAGATCAGTCCTGGGTGTTCATTGGAAGGACTGATGTTGAAGCTGAAACTCCAATACTTTGGCCACCTCATGTGAAGTGTTGACTCATTGGAAAAGAGCCTAATACTGGGAAGGATTGGGGGCAGGAGGAGAAGGGGACGACAGAGGATGAGATGACTGGATAGCATCACCAACTCGATGGACATGGGTTTGGGTAGACTCTGGGAGTTGTTGATGGACAGGGAGGCCTGGCATGCTGCGATTCATTGGGTCGCAAAGAGTCGAACACGACTGAGTGACTGAACTGAACTGTGGGTGTCTTATCACTGTGACCCCATAGCATAAAACCTAGAGAGAGCTATCAGTGTTATTGATGGTATTGTTATTCTGTTCTGAAGGCCTGAAGGGAATTGTGGAATGTAAGAAAAATAAAGACAGGACATATCCAACCCAGGACATATCCAACCCAGGACATATCCAGATCTTTTAAAAAAAGTTACATTTAAAATACAGATATAATAGTTAATAGCAACTTTATTATGGGTGGTTTTTCTCTTTTTGTTTCCTCCTGTTGTTTTTCTGGTTTTACAACTCACAGAAACAAAAGAGATGGTGAAAAGTCTGGAAATGGTGTCATAGAATAACGACATAGAATAACGAGGAACTGGGAATCACTCAGGGAAAAAGCAGAAAACTCAGAGAAAACAGTGATAATCATTAAGTTGAAGGCTTATTTTCTACCCAAAATCTTTCCAAATCTCCAGAGCCCATCTTCATAGTAGTTAACACAGTACTTCCCACATCACAAGTCTTTAGATGTGTTTTTTAAAAGGAAGGAAGGGAAGGAAGGAGGCCAATGAGAGAAAGTTTTCTGGAAATAAACTGTCAGAGAATTAAGACTATTCAAAGGGAAATGAGATTCTGAGGGAAGCTGTCTCCCACTAGAAGGCTCTGAGTAAGCCTTTATTCCGCTGGAAGCAAAGACTTGATAGTCATTCAAATACAGAACATTTCTGTACTAAGAGGGGAGAAGAGGTTATTCTGGGTAGACTGTAATATTCTTTGTAAGTATAATATGACTTAAAGTGCTCAATGGCTTTGGATGGCTCAGATATTTAATCAGTTTTGATGTAAATAAAGTATGCAAACTTTAAAAAATAAAATGACCATATACTTTGGATTTTTGTAATATAGGTTCTCTTAATAAAGTTTGAATCTCTTGAATTTTCACACTTTCAATTTAGCTGCTTGCTTTTGCAAAGAATTTGAATGTGGAATTCAGCTTGGAGGCAGAAAGAATGATTCATGGATATTACCTAGCAAGTCGCAGAATCAGAACAGATTCTATATGTGGATCAAAACTGCCAGCATCTGCATTAAAATATTTGTAGGTATTCAATTTTAAAATCATTACTTTAAAAAATCTTTATTTACTTTTTTTTTTTGGCTGTGCTGGGTTGTTGTTGTGTGGGGTTTTCTCTAGTTGCAGAGAGTGGGGGCTACTCTTTAGTTGAGGTACCCAAGCTTCTTATTGCAGTGGCTTCTCTTCTTGTGGGGCATGCACTCTAGAGCTCATGGGCTTCAATAGTTGCGGCATGAGGGCTCAGTAGTTGTGGCTCCCCGGCTCTAGAGCACAGGCTCAGTAGTTGTGATCCAGAGGCTTACTTGCTCTGCCGCACTTGGGATTGTCCCAGACCAGGGATCGAACCTTTATCTTCTGCATTGGCAGGCAGATTCTTTACCACTGAGCCACCAGGGAAGCCCCCATTATTTACTTTTAAATGATGTGTTTAATTAACTGTCTCACTTGTTTTTTGATTGCTGGGTGGTTGATTCACAATATACTTTGTTCCAAAAGAATTTAAGGTAACTTAATTATTTCTTCTGCTATAGCCTTACATCATTTGAACCTCTAACAATTTGTTTTCACTAAATTAATTTTTATTGGATACCTGGTATCAGGTACATCTGAAAAAAATGCACTAAATTTTTTAATACAAATGATTAGTTTTTTTTTAATGTGGTTGCTTCAGTTCAGTTCAGTCACTCAGTCGTGTCCAACTCTTTGATACCCCATGGACTGCAGTATGCCAGGCCTCCCTGGCCATCACCAACTCCCAGAGCTTACCCAAACTCATGTCCATTAAGTCAGTTGATTTTCTAGATATTTTATAGTTGAGCTTAGAAAAAAATTTATGTTATTCTTTGTACTTTTAAACACTTCAGTACACTCACGTACTATGTTCCTTGAGAAGTTTTTTAAAACTAATTTTTATTATAAAATTAAAGTATGGACATAGTGAAAGAAAAGTCTAAAACAATGAGTCAAGTCCCTTGCTAACCCTACCTGTGATTATCTCATTCCCTGGAAATGATCCCTGCTAACATGTTTTGTGTGTCTCTGATACTAGCATATACAAATATATAGTTTAAATATGTGATGTATATTAAGTACATATTTTATTTGAATATGTTATATATCTTAGATTAATGTTATTAAAATATTACATAAAAACATTTTTATAATATATAAATACATATGTAGCCATATTGATATTCTTTTTGCCCAAATGGAATCATGCAAAGATATCATGATATCTTACTATCAACACATAAAGAATTACCTCACTCTGTTTTAATAGCTCCCTTACAGTTTTACTGTGTTATGATGTGGCTATTCCATAATTTAAACAGTCCTTTGTTGATAGACCATTACTTCATTTAATATAGATTAATATGTAATCTCAACCCAAATTATGAAGTAAGACCAGGGGTAAAAATAATCTATTAAATAAATAAATATCTTGTTATGACTGCAGTATAAAAGAAGACAAGTGGAGGACTGATAGGAAATGTCAAGTGTAGGACTAAAAGAGATATATATGTTTAGTTAACTTCTCCAACTCTATCTTCATAGAACTAAAAAATTGCGACAGAAAGGGAAGGTAGAAATTAACTGTGATGTTTTAAAATGGCAAACAATTATATAATGCTGTTTTCTGAAGTAATATTTCAAATACTCAATACTCAGAGCTTAAAAGGTTTGAAAGCCCTATTATCTCATATGCTTTTTCTCTGTCTTAAAAAGATATTTTTAATTTAAACTCACATAGCCTCAGTTTATGTTTGACTCTACTAATCAAAGAATAAGACAGAATTAAGTTTAATATGAGAACTCTACTTTTTCCTCTTGTAGAAATAAATACTAGAGATGGAACTGGGTCTTATGAAATAGTCAAGTAAATGAAGCACTTCTCAGAACAGTCATAAACCTTGACTTTTTCTCCTGCTTCTATACACAGGTGCCTATTAACACCCTCCATGCTTAATCTGCCTGCAATGCAGGAGACCCCGGTTCGATTCCTGGATTGGGAAGACCCCCTGGAGAAGGGATAGGCTACCCACTCCAGTATTCTTGGGCTTCCCTTGTGGCTCAGCTGGTAAAGAATCCACCTGCAATGCAGGAGATCCCGGTTTGAGCCCTGGGTTGGGAAGATCCCCTGGAGAAGGGAAAATCTAGTCACTCCAGTATTCTTGGGCTTCCCTTGTGGCTCAGCTGGTAAAAAATCCGCCTGCAATGCGGGAGACCTGGGTTTGATCCCTGGGTTGGGAAGATCCCCTGGAGAAGGGGAAAAACTACCCCCTCCAGTATTCTGGCCTAGAGAATTCCATGGACTGTATAGTCCATGGGTTTGCAAAGAGCTGGACATGACTGAGCGACTTTTACTTTCATGCTTTTCTAGAGAAGGGGAGCTGAACAGGGCTCTTTGCTTTCCCTGAAAAACTGTATATATATTCTGTCCCAGTCAAAATCTTTAGAAGAAGCTTGGGTGAGGACATCAGGAACATGATAATCAAATTTGTAAATAAGCAACTCTGGAGAGATCTTCACAAACTCAAATTATTATTTTAGTCTAGCAACAAGAAAATTAATAGGGCAAATATAATGTCTTTAATTAGGTCCCAAACTCCTTGGTACATGTGTGAATGCATGGGAAAGGGGTGATCTGCCTTAATATGAAAAAGATTTGAGATTTCATATTTTTATGTTTAATATGAGTAAGTAATGTAATAGGGCTGTAAATAATACTGTGATTTGGGGTTGTCTTAACAGAACATAGTATCAAGAGTGAGAAAATGCTAATTCTGCCCCAAGTCTACTCTACTGATCAAATCATACCTTAGTACTGTACTGAAAAGGAATATTAACCAAATCTGGTCACAAGGAGAACAGCCAGGATGATAAGGGGCATGAAAATCATGTTACATGACATATTAAAAGAACTAGGAGGGACTTCCCTGGTGGTCCAGTGGTTAAAACCTTATACTTCCCAAGCAGGGGGTGCAGGTTTCTTGGTCAGGGAACTAAGATCCTGTATGCTGTGGAATGTGGCCAAAAGAAAAATAGAACTAGGAATATTTATCTTGGAGAAAATAGACTATGGAGCAACTAGAAAATTTGTCTTTGAATATCTGAAGAGCTGTCTCATTTAAGAAGTGTTAGATTTGTTTTGTAATCCCAGAGGACAAAACAGGGACCAGTGGGTATAAATTGCAGTGAAACCAATTTCAGTTTATATTTATATAATCTTTGTGGGTGAGTCCCCAAATTTTCAAATGCCTTATTTGAAATCACAATTCCCTATTAATTCTTATTATCCCCATTTTATAGCAGAGCTTCAAAAAAGTCTCAGAAATTAAATGATTCATACTAACTCACACAGCTAGTAAATTTCTAGAGACATAGTTCAGATTTTCTGATTTCCACATCCAACACTCATTCAAGTGCTTTAAAGCTAGCTTAAAAATAATAAAGAAATAGATTGCTTCCCGATTCTCAGTGAATCCTAGGGTAAGTTCAAAAGAGACCAAATAATGAGTATTGTGGGATGCTGTATAGAAAATTCAGTTATCTGATGGGATGTTGAAATTTGCTCTCTAAAATCTCTTCCATCACTGAAATTTCAAGATTCTGTGAGGACTTCCAGTGGGTTAAGAACTGGAAGAAAAGACCAAGGATGTGTCTATAAGAGATATTTAGAAGAAAAAAAAAAGAGATATTTAGTTAATTTTCCAGCTATGTATTTAACTGAACAGAACTTGGGGCGGGTAATGTGTAGAATAATAAAGAAAAAACAGGATAAAAGCCAATTCTTTGATAACAAATCAGGAGACTTCCTCGTTCTCAAACAGTCTATTCAACTTGGTAGGAAGAAAATGCTTTGTAAAGAAACTAAACTTGTTTTAAGAATATGCTGATCTTTAAGGTGTGGCTTATGTTCACACATATCTTGGTTTTTTCCTGCCAAAATATGTATTGTCTTTATAATATCAGCATTTTGTTTTTGCTTACAATCTTTATTGAAGTTATACAAAAAGAATCCCTGAAAAGTGAAAAAATACATTATATACAAAAACACTTTCCATTGGGAGGAAGGCTCTGCTCCCTCTCTTAACATGCAGTGCTTTCAACTGTAGCTCCGGCCTCCACTGTCCCCTCCACTGCTGCCCGGCTTTCAGCTTTATTCTCAGCCTAGAAGATAAATAAGGAGCCTGGGCATAAGTGACCCTACTTCAAGCCGTTCTTTCTTACACAACTGAGTTGGCCTCAGTCAGAGGAACAATGCAGGTCCCTTAAATTCTGCTTTGCTCTCTACACTAAAAGGGATCACAAGTATACAGCCATTTCCTAACCTCTCTAATAGGGCTGATAGAGCCAGTGTTCATATATTAGAAAGAGAAGCAAGCAAAAGTGACCAAATGGTCTTGGCAATCAAGTGTCTTCTCACACATTCATGAGAGGGGGATCTGTGCTATGTATTTGACAATGAGACATCTTACATTTCATAACCAAACTGTTTCCTGTACAATCATTGTTTTTATGAAAGTAACCAAATAATCCAAAGATCAAGTTGGGGAACATGCATTGGTTTCCCCAGGCCCTGAGAACAAGGGAAATGAGGCAAGAGCCCAGACCCTGCTTAACTGCCCACCTCCTCCTCCATGTTTTCGGAAACTTCGGTTGCACTGGAAATAGTGTCCCCACTGCCTCCATTCACCTCCGGCTCTTGTTTGGCTTTCTTTGCGTCATCTTTCTGGGGGCTCTCTTCCTCTGGTTTCCTCCTCTTTCTGACAAGGTGGGAAATATCAGTAACACAATTTGATGAGGAAGCACCATCTGTTGGCTTTCTACTGGCAATCATGGAAACCGAAGAGCTTCCTCCACTAGGGGTGAAACCTGAAGTAGAGCTCTCCACCAGAGTTGCTTTCAGAGCCAGTTCAGCTACATTCCCACTACACTGGGACTCCTTTGCATCTTCTATCTTCTCGCTAATTTCAGGGAGCAGCTCCTTCAGCTCCTCAATTTCTTTCTCATATTCAGTAGGTGATCCTTCAGCCTCCTTCATCTGCTCATTTAGTACAGCCATTCTCTTCTCAATGACCTCAATAGATTTGCTGAACTCTGCTACTGCTTCATCATACTGAGAGTTGTACCCGTAGGCCAAGCCCAGCTGGTAGTGAGTCTCTGCAAGGAGTCGATCATGGGCTTCCAGATACTGTTCCTGGAGGTTTAGGCAAGCCTGGAACTCCTCCACAGCTTGGAGGTAATTCTCAGATTCAATACTAACTTCTCCAAGTTTAAGATGTGCCTGTGCAGCATAAAACTGAGCCTCCTTCGTGTCTTGCCTTTTAAAAAACTAAATCCAGCATATCCCAGGCAAGCTCTAGGTTCCCAATCTCCTCCTCTTCATTTTCTTGAAGGGACTTGTTTTCAAGAGCTGAATCATTTAGTGTTTCTTCAGCCTTGTCATTTTCTTTATCCTCCTCTTCTGAGCCCTCGGTTTCTTCACCCTCTTTCATCTGTTCTTCTTTGTCTTGTGCTTCTTCATTAGCAGCTATCTTAACTTTGTCTTCAGGGAATTTCTCAGTAGCCCTCTGGGCCACCTCAGTCTCCACCCCATCTCCAGCTGCCTCAGACTCTTCTACAGACAGCTTAGTCTCCTGGCTAGGAACCAACTCTTCCCTGACATTCTCTAGTCCTGAGCCATCTTTTGTTCCTATCAGTCCTTCTGCCTTAGTTTGTGGTTGAGTGGAGGCATGATCCTCTGCAGCTGACAGTCCACTGACTGCACCATCCTGAGGGAGAACTGTGTACTGCCCTCCAGGCTTCTCAGAGACTTCTGATCCGGCTTCTGCAGCTGAAGCATCTGCAGCCTGTGTTGTCACCTCTGGTGACTCTTCGGCAGAAGGTAATTCTTGCCCTACCAACTGCTCAAGAATAGCCTTTCCTGGCTCACTTTCAGAGGTAGCTACCTGCTCCTTTGGCTCATCCCCACCCATATCCACTGGCTTGACTACTTCTATCTCCACTGGAGTGCCCTGCTTTTCTAGAGTCACAACAGGTTGTTCTTTTGAAGCTTCTTTTGGTTTCTCCTCTATGCTCACAATTACTTCTCCCTGACCCCCTTTTTCTCTGCACTCTTCTTGGACATCAGTTCCATAAACTGATTTTCCTTCCTCAGCACCCGGTATTTCCTGATCTGGCTTCTTAGAAGTGACTTCAGCTTCACTCAATCCTTCTGGTGCTGCTGCTCCCTTTCCCTCTTCAGTGGTTTCAGTTAACTGATCTGGAGTTGATTTAACTTTTTCCTGTAGTTCCTCTGCAGGCTCACCGATATCCATATCTTCTCTTCCACCCTTCTCCATTTCAGTTTCCTGTTCTTTATCCATTTCAGGCTTTACCAGAGACTTGTCTTCTGTTTTTTGGGCTTCTTTTTCTCCCATGGCGTCATAAACCTGTTCTCTCAACTCTTCCCTTGCTTCCTCATCTATGTTATCATTATTTTCTACCAGAGATTCTTCTTCTGTTTTTTCTCCTTCCTCCTCTTCCACATGCACACCTTCCAGGGCATTTCCCAACACACCATTCTCCATTCTTGCCAACTCCAAAAGCGATTTCCCATTAAAAAAGAAGGCTTCTCCACATTCATTAGCTGTCTCTCCATACTTCTTACCTAAAAGACTAGCTGCTTCCTGGAAGGCATGGACGGCTGCGGGAATATCACCCATTACCAGATGTTTCTGTCCTAATCCCAATAGTTTCTTAGCTTCACTATCCACATCCAGACTCTCCACTTTATCTGCAGAAGTAGAAGGAGCAGGGGCATCTTCAATTTTGTCGGCGGAAACCAGCTCTGCGGTGATGGTGGCAGTAGCTGTGGACTCTGCGGCCATCATTCCCCTGAGGTGGTGGGCCAACGGACGGGACACAGCCTGTGAGAAAAACAGACGGAATTCAAGACACCAGAGACTTATTCAGGGACAGAAAATGGCAGATTGCAGTATCAGCATATTTTGATGGGCTTCCATTTTTTCTTTTAGAGTTTCCCTATCTGAAGCCCATGCTCGACTGAACTTAAGGAATAAAGTGCTTAAAGAAGATGTACTAATTGCAGCCTTATTATTTGAAACATCTCTAACACTGAAATATGGTAATTTATTAAGTTATTAATGATCACTACAAATAATTATATTTAAACTTTAAGAGTCTTAATCTGTTAAGATGTTACATATATATTAAATATTATTTTAAAGAATAATAAATTTCTACAAGATAAGTCCAATTTGAATTTAAACATTTAATTATTGTTTACAGGTCGTATCATTATCTGATATTAAGTTCCTAATTGTGCATGGTTATTCCTATACTTTAACCTTTGCATTGCTTAGAAAATTCTGAAAAAAAAAAAGTACTTAATATGATGCATGAAATGATTTTAAATTTATCATCCTTTTAAATTAGCATGCCACATATAATTGTCAAGCAAATCCCCCACAGTGGAATTAGACACTAAGCCAAAGAAAATATGATCAACTTGTATCACCACCTTTTCTGAATTACTAGTTATAATACTATGACTATAGCATTTAATTATCTGAAAT
Source organism: Dama dama (assembly GCF_033118175.1). Lineage (NCBI taxonomy): Eukaryota > Metazoa > Chordata > Mammalia > Artiodactyla > Cervidae > Dama > Dama dama. The sequence continues at coordinate 31,072,257 of NC_083701.1, forward strand.
CAAAGGAGCTTATTATAGTTTTGCTAATAAAAACATAAAAAGAGCTGTTAAAGGTGAGAGTAAAGAGAATTATCCTTACAAAGTTCTTTTTGAATTATTCAGTTCAGTTCAGTCGCTCAGTCGTGTCCGACTCTTTGCAACCCCATGAACTGAAGCACGCCAGGCTTCCCTGTCCCTCACCAATTCCCAGAGTTTACCCAAACTTATGTCCATTGAGTCAGTGATGCCATCCAACCATTTCATTCTCTGTCATCCCCTTCTCATCCTGCCCTCAATCTTTCCCAGCATCAGGGTCTTTTCAAATGAGTCAGCTCTTCACATCAGGTGGCCAAAGTATTGGAGTTTCAGCTTCAACATCAGTCCTTCCAATGAACACCCAGGACTAATCTCCTTTAGGATGGACTGGTAGGATCTCCTTGCAGTCCAAGGGACTCTCAAGAGTCTTCTCCAACACCACAGTTCAAAAGCATCAATGCTTCTGCGCCCAGCTTTCTTTATAGTCCAACTCTATACATGACCACTGGAAAAACCATAGCCTTGACTAGACAGACCTTTGTTGACAAAGTAATGTCTCTGCTTTTTAATATGCTGTCTGGGTTGGTCATCACTTTCCTTCCAAGGAGTAAGCGTCTTTTAATTTCATGGCTGCAGTCACCATCTGCAATGATTTTGGAGCCCCCCAAAATAAAGTCAGCCACTGTTTCCCCATCTATTTGCCATGAAGTGATGGGACCGGATGCCATTATCTTAGTTTTCTGAATCTTGAGCTTTAAGCCAAGTTTTTCACTCTCCTCTTTCACTTTCATCAAGAGGCTCTTTAGTTCTTCTTCACTTTCTGCCATAAGGGTGGTGTCGTCTGCATATCTGTTATTGATATTTCTCCCTGCAATCTTGATTCCAGCTTGTGCTTCATCCAGCCCAGCATTTCTCATGATGTACTCTGAATATAAGTTAAATAAGCAGGGTGACAATATACAGCCTTGACGCACTCCTTTTCCTATTTGGAACCAGTCTGTTGTTCCATGTCCAGTTCTGTTGCTTCCTGACCTGCATACAGGTTTCTCAAGAGCCAGGTCAGGTAGTCCAGTATTCCCATCTCTTTCAGAATTTTCCACAGTTTATTGTGATCCACACAGTCCAAGGCTTTGGCATAGTCAATATAGCAGAAATAGGTGTTTTTCTGGAATTCTCTTGCCTTTTCAATGATCCAGCAGATGTTGGCAATTTGAATTATTACGAGGCATTAATTTTGATGAGATATACCATCCTTCAAACATTGGTTCTGCTAACATAACAAAATCAGCCAGTTATTTTACCAGGAAAATGGTTTTTATTCAGGAGCAGGAAAGAACTGCAATTTAGGACATCGCAAATCTGGTAAATCACATGTAAGTCTGGTAAAGCAAAGAAAAAGAAACTCTTCTATGGAAGAGAACAGTTTGGAGGGTTTTAACAGAAAGCCCATTGGAGAAAACTGGGAGTTCCAAGTTTAGTGTCTTTTCGCTGGCTACATTGTGACAGTCTCTCTTTGGCAAAGCTGTTGCCAGGCAAGGAGAAAAATCTTTCAAATCTTCCTTCCTCCTGCTGGTGGTACTAGAGTAGTGTCGCTTCTTGGTGGAGATGCAAGATATGTTTCTTCCTGTTGGGATCTATATTGATATTGAGAGGTACCTGTATGAGAGCTCCCCCTTCTGGTCTCCCGACTCCATTTTAGTGAGATTTTTACTCTATTTTCAGTTCCAGCCCTGGGCAATAAAGTATTAATACTGACTTTTCTGTGTGTATTTACTTAGTGTTTTAACTTGCTTCAGATTCAATTTATAATATTTTTTCACAGACATCCGTTAGAACATTAGAACTTTGTTCTTATCTAAATCAAGAATTCTTAACCTAGCATCCATGGATACTGAGTCCTAGGGACTTGTGAATCCCTAAGTTACATGTGAACTTGTATATGTATTTGCTTTCTACCTTCTTGCTTAGGAAGAGGAATCATTAAGTTTTATGGAGTATGTCTTAGAGTTTCATGACCCTCAGAAAATGTTAATTATCATTCTGAATTAAGAACTTCCCTTGTCAATGCATGACAAAAACCACTACAATATTGTAAAGTAATTAGCCTCCAACTAATAAAAATAAATGGAAAAAAAAAAAAAAAGAACTTCCCTTGTGGCTCAGACAGTTAAGAGCCTGCCTGCAATGCAGGAGACCTGGGTTCAATTCTTGGGTCAGGAATATTCCTTGGAGAAAGAAATGGCAACCCACTCCAGTATTCTTACCTGGGAAATCCCATGGACAAAGGAGCCTGGCGGGCTACAGTCTATGAGGTTGCAAAGAGTCCGACATGATTGAGCAACTAACACATTCACTCACCAAAAAAGAAAACCACTTGTTCCCAACCAGCAATAAATAAGGATATGTATTTTTGTTTGTAATTTGCTTTATCTTTACATTCTTATTCTATATTTTAAAATATACTTGATAAAATCTAAGACATTACTTTATGTACTATGAAGAAAAAATGCTGCTAATTTTACTATGACAAACTATCACCATTAAGACAAAACTAGATTTCAGTAAGAAGATAAAAATGTATGTTTTTGAATTTAGGAACTATGGTACTATAATGTTGAGGACTCCTGTGACTGAATCTGGCTATTTTCACTTGATAACTATTTGTCAAGACTTTCTTGAAGCATTTAAGAAAGCTTTTGTTGAGGGAAATAAAGCTATGTGAAGTTTTTCCTTTAGTTACTTTTTGTTTCCATAATGAGTGTCAGTTAGGTATATTCTTTTTTAAGTCTTAAGCAAAATGATGTTAAAACTCCATAAGTGTTACTTTAAAGATAGGAAAATAATCCCTACTCAGGGATGTTTTTCTTGGAGGCAAAAACCAATACCTGTGCCTGAACTGGATTTAGGAGTTGGGGCAGTGGGGAGAAGGAAGAATTAAAGAAAACTCTCAGGTTTCTGCCTTGAGCAACTGAGTGGATCATGTTGCCATTTACCAAGACTAGAAAGAAAGAGAAAAAGGGTTGGGTCCAGTTGTTGTTGTCACTGTTCCATCCCTAAATCAAGTCTGACTCTTTGCAACCCCATGGACTGTAGGATGCCAGGCTCCTCTGTCCTCCATTCTGTCTTGAAGTTTGCTCAGATTTATGTTTATTGAGTTGATGATGCTATCTAACCATCTCATCCTCTGCTACCTCCTTCTCCTTTGGCCTTCAGTCTTTCCCAGCATCAGGGTCTTTTCCAATGAGTTGGCTCCTCATCAGGTGGCCAAAGTATTAGAGCTTCAGCAACAGTAAATAAATATTCAGGGTTGATTTCCTCTAGGACTGACTGGTTTGATTTCCTTGCAGTCCAAGGGACCCTCAAGAGTCTTCTCCAACACCACAATTTGAAAGCACCAATTCTTTGGCACTCAGTCTTCTTTATGATCCAGCTCTCACATCTGTACCTGACTACTGGAAAAACCATAGCTTCAACTACATGGACTTTTGTTGGCAAAGTAGTGTCTCTGTTTTTTAATACGATGTCTAGATTTGTCATAACTCTTTTTTCCAAAGAGCAATTGTCTTTTAACTTCATGGCTGCAGTTACCATCTGCAGTGATTTTGGAACACGAGAAAATAAAATCAGTCACTGCTTCCACTTTTCCCCCTTCTATTTGTCAGGAAGTAATGGGACCGGATGCCATGTACTTAGTTTTTTGAATGTTGACTCTCAAGCCAGTTTTTTCATTCTCCTCATCAAGAGGCTCTTTAGTTCCTCTTTGCTTTCTGCCATTAATGGTATCATCTGCATATCTGAGGTTGTTGATATTTATCCCAGAAATTTCAATTCCAGCTTGTGAGTCTTCCAGCCCAGTACTTCGCATAATGTACTCTGCATAGAAGTTAAATAAGTAGGATGACAGTATACAGCCTTGTTGTACTCCTTTCCTAATTTTGCACCAGTCTGTTGTTCCATGTCCAGTTCTAACTGTTGCTTCTCAACCTGCATACAGGTTTCTCAGGGGGCAGGTAAAGTGGTCTGGTATTCCCATCTTTTTAAGAATTTTTCAGTTTTTGTGATCCACACAGTCAAAGGCTTTAACATAGTCAGTGAAGCAGAAATAGATGTTTTCCTGGAACTCTCTTGCTTTTTCGATGATCCTGCAGATGTTGGCAATTTGATCTCTGGTTCCTCCGCCTCTTCAAAACCCAGTTTGTTGGGTCAGGGGTGGAGAATCAAATTATAGGTATAAGTTTAAGACATCCTACAGAGCTATGAATAGACAAGATACAATAATCTGGGGTTTGGAAGAGAGTTTTAAACTAGAAATTTTAAACTAGAAATTTAGGTATCATCAGTACAGAGATGGTACTCAAAGCCATGGAGTGGATGAAATCACTGAGAGACTGTACAGAGAACCACAGGGACTGCCTTTGAGGAATTTCGGTATTTAGAAAGAGTTGAGGGGGAGGAGCTAACCAGCTAATGAGACTGAGAAGCAGTTGTATTAGAGAAGTCAAGAAAAAAGAGTGTTTCAATAAAGGAGTGGAGTGGTCAACTATAGCATGTGTTGAGAATTTGAATAAGATCAGATTTGGCATCTAGAGGTTGTGGATGGTCATGATTCGAGCTATTTCAATGGAGTTGGGATGTGGGTGGGGTAGGAAGTGAGGCTATGGAGATAGCACACACAAACTTTGAAATGTTTGACTATGAAGATGAGAGAGAATTAGCTAGAGAAGGATGTGTGGTCCAGGAAGGGATTTTTTTTTTTTTTTAAGACGGAAGATAATAGTTCATATGATGTGCAGTACAAAGTAAACTAATGACACTGCAGAAAGCAGCATGAAGTCTTTAAAAAGGTGAGAGGATGGGATCTAGAGCATGTGTGAAGGGAAAGGCCTCTGATAGAAAAATTACTTCACTTTATAGGAAGGAAAACGATGGATACAAAATCAGGTAGGTTTGGTCTTTTACTCTACACAAGGTCATCAGCTAAAAATAAAAGGTTTGAGGGGAACAGAATGGAACATAATAGTTATTGTGGCCGGGGTGGGGGGGGGGTGGCGGTGGGGAGATGAAGTGTGCTAGAAGAGAAACTTAGGTTTTTTAGGCAGTGCAACTGCCCATTTGAAGCTTCTTTGATTTATTTAAAGTGAAATCAATACCAATTATTGTTTTTCTGCCTAGCAACCTGAATGCAGGCATAAACTTTTTTGTTGAAAGTTATGCCTTCACATTTAGTATTTGAAGTATTTCTCATTTTTACTTTTCCCTTCTACATTTAGGGGCCGCTGTATTTTGTGTTGCTCCAAATGTGGTGTTTCCATTTGAACAGTATGATGAAGAATATTTAGAGCAAAGGGATGTCTATCTGACTGAGTGCCAACAACAGCTCCAACAGTTTATTGCCACATATGGACCTGGGACAGCTATTTTTGCTAGTGATGAATAGGCAGTCTGAGGAAATGTTTTTCTTCATTCCTTTTTAAGCAATGGAAAAAAGTGTGAATGATTTTGAAGTAATGCTTCAGGCAATCTTGTGTGTAGGTACAATAGAATGTACCTACATTGTGTAGGATATATTAGAATGTCATCTTAAAAAATATAAAATATGATTTCTTCAAATTGTTAATGGAATAAACACTAATCCAAATCTCAAAGCCAGCAGCAGAAATTTATATTAGAATTTTATTAAAAAAAAAAACAAAACAAACTTCTGGTTAACCTAGTATACCAGTGGCCCACAGATTAAAATATAAATAATGTTACAAACTAAGAAATGAAAAAAAAGGTAAGTTTTGTGCTTTTGTGTAGTTCCTTCTATTTGTCTCAAGATGGCAGTAATACTTTAAATATTTACTTACAAAGTTAAAATCATTTTTTTTTTAATTTGTGAACTTGACAAATTGATGGGTAAACAACAGCATTTATATAACCAAAAGCCTTCAATTTAAGGACTTTTCATGCTTTACTAGATATTGTCATGTCTATTATATTGTTTTAGAAACTCTAATTATAGGATAAGAAAAAGCTTTGGAAATTTTCCATTTTTAAACCAGGTTAAATGAAAAAAAAAGTAAGTTACACTGAATCGAGGATCAGTAATTGGCTCCTTAAAGCGAGTTGCAAGATACCAAAATGCAAACAAACCTATTTTCAAACCCTGTCTTCATTTTTAGAGGGACAATATCTACTCTGAAAAGGTAGGGACACCATGAGAAAATATAAAATCCCCAAAACCTTTTCATTTTCCAAAGTTTTAGTAAAAGACTACTCACTAAAAGGAAAATGTCATCACAAAATTGCCACTTTATTAACCAAGACACTATCACACATCAATTCTGTAGAAATGGGTACTTCATGGAGTTTAACCATGAAGGTAGACAGCTTTCACTCTCTAGAGGACTTTGACCCATCATTTATTATTTTACTTCCTAGCCGTTCATTCAACAGTATTGATTGAATATCCAGTAGTGCCAGAGACTATACAGTGTTTTCAGAAGGCAAACCTGGTCTTTAAAAAAAATGTATATGTCACAAATTAAAGACTTCCTTTGTGGTTTATGTATTTATGTTTTTTGTTCTCTATGAGATGAAGGCAAAACACATTTCTTAATAAAACTAGGATCTATAAAATGGCCTCCTCTTTACAATTGTGAAGTGTTCAGATTCTGTTGATGAAAAGGACTAGTATCAAATACAGGTGAAAATGGTTTTCAAATGTCACCCCTGATGGGAAGGCTGTAAGATATTGCTGTACACTTTATACTGATTTACCAAACTCAAATTATAACCCTGATAAAAGGCAAGGATTTTATGTACTGTAGGACACAACAGGGGAAAAGCAAGATTCAGCTAAATTTAAATCATCTTGGTAGGATTTTAGTTATTTTCAAATTCGCATGCCCTGGACAGACTGGACCGTCACTACTTACTTTAATTGAGTGTATTATTACGTATACTAGAATTAGGAAAAATCGTCATTTTCCCTAGATTAACTCCCAAATCCCTTTTTTATTCATAAATGTAAAAGCAAACCAAGAATAAAATTAAAATTTAAAAATCTGTAGGTCACAGGTGAAACCTTTACTTGTAAGGGGTCATTTAAGGAGTTGAGAAAATTTCAACTAATATACCCTTGAACACAGGTTTGAACTACATGAGTCCACATATAGGGTGTTTCTTCTTTTTTTTTCTTTCAGTAAATACATACTACGCTATACAATCTACAGCTTATTGAACCAGAGGATGTGAAACCTTGGATACAAAGGGTGGACTATAAAGCTATACTTGGATGTCTGATGCTGAGACGGGTTGGTGCCCCTAAACCCCTTTGTTTTTCAAGGGTCAACTGTGCTGTTTTTCAGATACACAGAGGTTCTAAAGGGGGAGGCCCTCATAGGTATCTAGTACACAGTGATTAACCTCTGCAGAAACCCCCTAAGGCAAAAAAGGGGGCTGAGAACTGGATATACTAAAAATGTCTCCCCAGCTGCCAGCCACCTGCCACTTCAGAAAGAATCACTATCCAGAGGAGCTGGTTATTGACAAGAATACACTATCCCTAAAGAAACTTTGAAAACAAGTCTGACCAGTAACTATGAAAATGAAGCTATTTAAAGACCTGATATATTTTATTTTCTTTAATAAAGACCTGATATATTTTAAAGAGAACAGACTTCATTGTCCAGCAATTAAAATAATTTGAAGATGTATTTTTCTCCATAATTTATTGTGAGATGAACATTAAAATACAATTTTAATTTTTATCACTTGCTTTAATGCACGTCTTCTTGAACAACTCTTCATTTTTCCTTCGAAAACGTTGTGTGCCACACCTCTGGGGAAAAATCAGAAACCAACAGTGAAAATAATTCCATACTCAAAACTTGAAAGTCATATACCTGACACACAAAGGCACCTTTAACAGGAAAGGAAATGGCCTCAGCTTTTGGAGTTTATCAGATACTTTCAAATTGTCAATAGATGTGGCTGCATGACAAATCGTAATCACTTACTTGAGGTAATGAAGAGTTTTTAAGCACCACTGCTAAGGACTTGAACATTCATCTGCACGTACTCATCTGCTGAAAAGAACAGTTCACCAATTTTAATAAAAAACTGTATTAGATTTGAGTAATTCACATAATATATGTTACTGGCATCTCAGTCTTAAAAGTCATTTCTTCAAAGATACCCTCAGCTGGGTAAACGGCAAAAAGTAATTTGTCATCACTGTGCCAGTTATTAAACATTTTGGTATTGTGCTTCAGGAACAATATCACAAACACATAAAAAAAGCACACAACTTAACATTATAACTTCTGGTACCTTGTTACATGCACAGCGGTCCTCCTAGTGTTTTCACAGCCATCCTCTTTGACAGGTTTTTGGAAAACATTTATCACAATGATCTTCATCTTCAACTCATAGGCTCTGCTGCACCTAGAAATTAAATGTATTTCATTGTGAATTCTCATTTGCACTTGTATCTGTTTGGCATCTTATATCTAGTATGATCCAGTTGGCTCTTTTCCCCATACTCATTCAAGAACCATTTAAAAAAAAAAGAAAAATTTATATCTTTCTGACTCCCAATCAACTTTTAAGAAAAACAACTAACAAGTGGAGTCATTTTCTGCTGTTTAACACATCTCTAAAGGAACAAAAGAATGTGCTTGCTGCTTGATTATACTTTTTTTGGTAATCAAAACTGATAAGGCTCCCAGTTTAATACCTATAATGACTTGGGTATGTCTTGATCCTTTTGATTGGTTAGGCCCTAATAATTCCATAAATGATTTTTCCAAGCTGGAAATGGATTCATTAGCATAGGTAAAAACGATTAGGCCCTAATAATTCCATAAATGATTTTTCCAAGCTGGAAATGGATTCATTAGCATAGGTAAAAACGATGGATGCATTTACGATATTCTTTTACTGTGGCAGCACAGATTTTAAGACATGATGGTCCTAATGAGTACCTAACCATTGCTTTTCTGTCTCAGAGCTTGACATGGATGAGGTGAGTCAGGTTAAAGGTTAGATATATAAAAACATGTGTGCAGACTTCTAACCAAAAACATTATCATGGCAGCTCTAATATAGTTTCAGAGCAGACATACATGATGTTGACATCATTACTGGACACAGTCCGGTAGAATTAAGTCCCAAGTTGCCTGAAAGCATATTTATGTACTGCAAAGGGCATGGTCAGGGCCACAGATCATGTCCCCTAGAACCCCAAGAGGATAAATCATTGAACCATCAGCTACTGGAAATGATTTATGAGCACATAACAAATGCTGGGCCTTGCAAAACAATTTATCACTTTCAAGTCTTGAAATACTGAGATATTTCACATAATATTAAGAACACAAACTACTGGTTATGAATATTTTCAATTTGGAAAACTTTAATATATGATTCATAACACTTCTAACAACTACATGCAAGTTCTATTTAAGGCCTAAAACAACCAACGCTTAGGGATATGTATGTATAAAACTGCTATCCACTCTAATCCCCTCAAAAAAACCCGAGTTTGGAAACAAAATCCCAGATGATGGGCACCTCAGGAGAGAAGCATGGCATAGAAAGAAAGGAATGGGATAGGGAAGCAAATGGATGTTATGGTATTAATAATACTCACCGGGCTCTTGTGTATTTATTATGCTTCTGTGTGTTAGTTGCTCGGTCATATTCAACTGTTTACGACCCCACGTACTGTAAGCCGCCTGGCTCCTCGGTCCATAGAATTTTCCAGGGAAGAATACTGCAGTGGGTTGCCATATTTTACTCCAGGGGATCTTCCCAACCCAGGGATTCTTTACCACTGCGCCACCTGGGAAGGCTTTATTATCCTTAAGGACTTACATAAATTGTCAAAATTTTAATCAATCGTTTATTTTGTAAAGTTTTTAAAAATTCCAACACTTAGCAATGAAAATAGGGTTCCAGTCACTATGCCTCAAAAAGAAGGACTGAAATACCAAATATAAGCTACTTTAAGCCACTGGTGAAAGTTAACTGTTTTGATTGTTTGAGATGAAAAAACGGGTATTTCAAATCGGGGGGAGGGAAAAAAACTAAACACCTGACTATAGCAAGTCCCATCGACGCGCACTAACAACTTCGCTTTTAAACAGACAAAAGGTCTTCCAGCTCTCGACCAGTTTCTTCTGCATCAAGTTCAGAATACACATCTCTATGTAAATCCAAGTATCTAAGGCTACAGCCGGCATTTACAGCCTAAGGGTCTTCTAACCCCTATGGATTGTTCTCCAACTTCAGTGCCAAGTCTCTAGAGCCTATTTACAAAGGAAGATCCGGGAACAAATGCCTACAGCGCGCCACTGCGCAGAGCCCAGAACTCAATGTTAGCAGGTTAACCGTGCTGCGTTAAAGTTTAAAAACCAACCAAAAAGTCCAGCCAAGTCAAGGTTGCCTTAAGATTTAAGAGGTAATCCCTTCCCCCTTTACAGAACATTTCCTTAGAAAGGATAAACAATTGTACATTTAAGGGGCCCAGAAGCCGAAAGGCCGCACACAAACCTTTCCTTGGGATACAAAAGGGCTCCGGTCGAGGCCTGGGCTGGGCGTGAGGCCACCCGCCTCAGAACCCAGAGAATGGCAAAAGGCCCTTCGTTAGTCTGAGCTGCTAACAGTCGAAACCGGCTTTTACTAACAAGGGTCGGCTAAAACTCACAGGTAACGGTTACTCACAAAATGTGATTGAGCAGAAGGCACGGAGGAGAGCTCGAGGCGGCGTCAACCGGGTTGGGGAGGGGAAGGTGGCCTCCTGGGATGACTCGGAGGCCGCGGCCGCGCCGACCGCTGGACTGTGCCCGGCAATGGACCGAAGCCACCGGGATGGGGATCCCGGGGGCGGGACGCACAAGCCGGAGGGGCCTGAGGCCGACCTGTAGACCCGGGCACGGAGTCGGGTTCCCGGGAGAAATAAGAAAATGACCTAACTCCGCGGGGCCTTCTCCCGTCGAAGAGCTGGGCGACGTGCCCGCGGGCGTTGCCGCCACGCCCGTACGGCCAACAGACCCTGAAAGCTCTTCCTCCGCCCGCGGCGAAGCGGAAAAGAAGGCGCCACGGCCCGGGTTGGCGCTCCGACGCTCCAGGCCTGGCCCCGCCCCTTCCGGCCCTGGCCCCGCCCCTCAGCCGGCGCGTGTTTGCGGTGCGGCGGGTTTACTCCGACAGTTGAGGGGTGCTTTTGGAATTTCCGCATTGGCCTTTGGGGCAGCTGAGGACCTCATTGCGAACTGGTCTGTAGACTATGTAACTGATTAGTCCAGTTTGTAGACTGCAAGCAACCAGAAAATGCTGGAAAAAAGAAAGTTCCTCCCATTCCTGGTTTCATTTGCTTGGTCTTTTACTTCCTCAGGTAGTTCAGTACTTTAAAAAGTGGTATTGGAAACCCGAATATAGAGTAAGAGTACCCAGAATCGACCCGTTAAAACTCACAGAAGAACTAGTTACCAGAAAAAAAAAAGAAGCTGTATAGTCCTTTATGTTATGACAATAGTTATTGTTGCTAACTTTGTTGATAATAGTAGAGGGTGAAGAAAAAGCATTCATAAAGCACTTGCCTTGTTTATATAAACTTACCATTCGTTAGTTTTCGTGCTTTGCGTTTTATTACGCTTGTTTTTCTCAGTCTATTATATCTTGAATCTTGACTGCATAGCACTAGGCTTAGTGGTAGAGACAGGCTGATGATCTTGTCAGAAAGAATACACATGAAAGCATATCATTAAACAATAATCAGTAATAGACACATCATCTCTCCTTTAAAAACTGGAAGTTGATGACATATTTACATCGTTTAAGAAATCAAGATGGAGTAACTATGGTGTCAGGCATTCAGAATTGAGCCGGGTGGACATAGTTGGGTGTGGTTTCAGACATGTTTCTGCATCAGAGAGAACCTGAATTTTCTGAACTGTGTCAAACTCAGGACACCACCAGCCGGTTTCAAAACAATAATGTATTAGCAGCTGCTAGCTACAACTTTGGAGAAGGCAATGGCAACCCACTCCGGTACTCTTGCCTGGAAAATCCAATGGACAGAGGAGCCTGTTGGGCTGCAGTCCATGATGTCGCTAAGAGTCGGACAGGACTGAGCGACTTCACTTTCACTTTTCACTTTCATGCATTGGAGAAGGAAATGGCAACCCACTCCAGTGTTTTTGCCTGGAGAATCCCAGGGACTGGGGAGCCTGGTGGGCTGCCATCTGTGGGGTCGCACAGAGTCAGACACGACTGAAGTGACTTAGCACCAGCAGTTACAACTTTGTAGTTTCAAAGGTTACCCCCTATTTTTCTCAGCTATGTATCATTTCAGTCCCAAAGCAATCCTTGTTTATCAAGCACCCTTACTTCTTGCCAACTCCAATCCTAATTATTGACAAACAATGTATGTAATCTTGTGGTTTTCTGCCTTTATGAGCTTCCCCCACGTTGCAGTGTGGCAGAACATAATTCAAGTGCTTCCTGGAGTTCTATCTCCCGGGCTGCAGTCCCAACACATCCCAAATGAACACCTCTTTATTGCTGCCAGGTCTCTGTTATTGGAATTCTTGGGTAACAAATCCTAAGAAATTGATACAAAATCCAGGGCAGGATATGTTTGCCTCAAAAAAAAACACAGTGTGAAAATCTAAACCTAGCAAAACAAATTGTGATTGTGTGAAATCGCTTCAGTCATGTCCAACTCTTTGCGACCCTATGTACAGTAGCCCGTCAGACTCCTCTGTTCATGGGATTCTCGAGGCAAGAATACTGGGGTGGGTTGCCATGCCCTCTTCCAGGGGATCTTCCTCTCCCAGGGATCAAACCCATGTCTCCTAAGTCTCCAGCATTGGCAGGCAGATTCTTTAGCGCCACTTGGGAAGCCCTGTGAATATTCTTAGTCTCGTTGAATTATACACTTAAAAATTGTTAAAATGGTAAGCTTATGTATATTTTATAACAATACAAGTAAAATTTAAAAAATATTTTAGAGGAAAAAATATCTGCACCTTCACACGACTTACCTCACCTTTTGTTTCCCCTCTCTTGCTGCACACCAGTCACCCTGCCCAACTCTTAGTTTTCAGAACATGGCAAACAATTTTCACATCTCAAGGTGTTTGCTCTTGCCTGGATTCTCTCATCCCAGTTTTTTGAGTGACTAACTACTTTCTTTCATCTTAGCTTCTAGGTCGATTTTTCAGTGAGGCCATACTTGCCCTTCCTATCTAAAGTGTGGTGGTGGTGGTTTAGTCACTAAGTTGTGTCTAACTCTGGCAACCCCATGGACTGCAGCCTGCCATGCTATGCCCATGGGACTTCCCAGGCAAGAATACTGGAGTGAGTTGCCATTTCCTTCTTCAGGGATCTTCCCAACCCTGGGATTGAACCCAGGTCTCCTGCAGTGCTGGTAGAGAATCCACATGCAATGCAGAAGAACCTGTTTTGATTCCTCGGTTGGGAAGATGCACTGGAGAAGGGATAGACTACCCACTCCAGTATTCTTGGGCTTCCCTGGTGGCTCAGCTGGTAAAGAATCCACCTGCAATGCGGGAGACCTGGGTTCAATCCCCGGGTTGGGAAGATCCCCTGCCCTGGAGAAGGGAATGGCTATCCACTCCAGTATTCTGGCCTAGAGAATTTCATGGACTATACAGTCCATGGGGTCGAAAAGAGTCAGAGGCACCTGAGTTGCTTTCACTCACTCACTCCTACAGTGCAAGAGATGTCCTTCACTGCAAGTGGATTCTTTACTGACTGAGCCATTTATTTAAAGTGGGTCCACTGTAAAACATATTCCTTTTTGTTTCCTTCATAATCTGTAGTTATATTTAAAAAAAAAAAGAAATCTATACTTTCGCTGCCCTCACTGGAATATACATTCTGTGAGAGGAAACATCTAGTCTGTTTTGCTGACCATTTTATTCCTAGTACCTAATATAGTCTCTAGCATGTAATAAATAGCTATTGATTGAATAAATAAATGGATCTATATTTGCTGATTTGGAAATTATTTCAAGATATGTTAAATTTTAAAAGCTAGATGCAGAAGCTGTTTAGTAAAATCCTTTTTCCTAAATAAAAAGAACATGCATTTATTCAGCTATATATGTTTTTTGAGAGGTTCAGAAGGAATGTTGGCAATGTATGTTTCTAGTTGGTTTTGGAGGGAAAGTGATATTTTAATTTTTTTTGTATACCGTTCACTACTGTTTGGATATTTATTGTGTGTATGCAATTTTATAATTAAAGTAAGTTGAAAAATTATTAAAATAATACATTTTCTCTTCTGACTGCAAAAATATACCATTTCTATTTGCCCCCTTTCTGTTTGAAGATTTGCCCCCTTCAGCCATCATCCCTTATTAACATCATGATAAGTGTTCAGTGTTCTCCAGCAAGGAGCACCATCTTAGGGGTTGCCAGTCTCTAGGTTACTGAAGTTAGTTAATGCTGCCAGTTGCAAATACAACTAAAACCACTTCAAAGGGAGAGTTTCATGGTTTAAATGATATGTGTGTGCGTGTGTGTTCAGTTGTGTCTGAATCTTTGCAAACCCATGGACTGTAGCCCTCCAAACTCCTCTGTCCATGGAATTTTCCAGGCAAGAATACCGGAGTGAGTTGCCATTTCCTCCTCCAGGGGATCTTCCCGATCTAGGAATTGAATCCTCATCTCTTGCATCTCCTTCATTGGCAGGTGGATTCTTTACCACTGTGCCACCTGGGAAGCCCTAAATATAATGGTTTATCCAAATGTAACTTTAAAAAAATAGCTATTTTTTGACAGTATAACTTGGATTATCTTATAAAGTTTACATTCGATAGACATATATGTGGATTCAGGGCATACAGGGTCTTATTTCCTTAGAAGCTGTCAGAATCTATCATCTGCACTTCCACATGTAAATCTCATTAGTAAATTAATACATTTGGCCTTCAGTCCTTTTTCATATTAGTGAATGACTCGGAGAATCTGGTTCCCCTCGATGTTTGCAGCAGAAAATGAGGTTGGAACTGGAAGGAAGTGGCTATAATAACCATATGCTTGTGCTTTCCCTGGCATGTCAAAATAGAGTTAAGCAAGAGAAATGTAAATGACCCTAGTCATAACTGCATGACTTTCATATATATGATCCTTTTACCTCCGGCAAGATTATTTTTAAACATAATATTGACATTAAGATAATCATAGCATTTATACCTCTCGTCAAGGTTAAAGTTCTAAATCTGTGAAAAATACATTAAATTGTCAGAAAATAGGGCACTGATCTGAATGAAAGTTGATTCTTAAACACTTGAAGTACATGAACTTTACTGAGATAATTTCAGTGAAAATTACCTGAATTACTTATGATTTTTGCCCGGATCTAAAATAATGAGTGGCTTTAATTGTCAGTGTGAGACTCTAGGGTTTTCCTTTTCTGTTTAAAAATTTAACTTTTACGCGAAGAGTAAGGCTTGCAAACAACTACTTCAATCCTATGACAAATTCTGAATGTAGTGGAATTAAAATTTAAATTATTCAAGCTGACCAATGGGACCTGAGGGGAAGTCTGCTAGGGGAATTCAGGGAAAGTGTTGTTCTTTGATGAAAAGGCACATGTGGGAAGAAGCAGCTTTTCATCCCCTACATATGATCACGATCGATCATCAGTGAAAGAATTCCTGGCATCGTCGCAGCCCTCTTGTTAAATGAGGGGAGCTTCCGTTGATGGCAAAATGGAAAGGGAAAGAACCAAGCAACTTAAAAATAGTCAGCAAGTTAAGCAGCCAGGGAGCCTCTCCAGCTTCTTCTTATGTTAAATAATATACTTTCCTTACTGTTTAAAAAAAATTGTTTAAGAATGACTACATAGAGAGTAGAGAATGTGGAAGTAATTGAAAAATTCAAGCTAAGGTTAAAGTATGATGTTATTGTACCTCTGTGATGATCTAATACAAATTATGTCCTGAAATTAACACCCCATTAAATGTAAATACAGTGGAGATTCTGAATGTTTTTTCCTATGATGTCTCTTTGTACTTAGGCATGAGTTTCTCTATGTCTGCTGGTGTTTCGGTAAATAAGAGCTCAAAAAACAACAACAACAAAAGAGCAAAACCCAATTCCCCCCCAAAAACCCCTTATTTGTAGCATTTGCAGATATCCATGCTGTTAATTGGGCCTCCCTGGTGCCTCAGCAGTAAAGAATCCACCTGTAACGCAGAAGACGTGAGATTGATCCCTGGGTGGGAAAGATTCCCTGGAGAAGGAAGTGACAACCCACTCCAATATTCTTGCCTGAAAAATCCCATGGACAGAGGAGCCTGGCGGGCTATAGTCCATGGGGTCACGAAGGAGTCAGACACGACTTAGCAACTAAACGACGAAAACAACAACGCTGTTAATATATCATGGTGATTTCAAGCTACTAACAACTGGCTCTCAAGATACCTGAATGCTTGAATAATTAACAATTAGCTTTCCTAACACACCATTGTCCCTAGAGGCTGAACTGCTGGGTTTAAGGATCCAAGGATAAATTCATCTTCATACTTAATAGTCAGTTGCTTTCAAAATAGTTGCTCTATACCCTTGTCAAAACTTGCTCTTTTCAGAATTTAAACAATTTTGTCAATGTGATAAATATGAAATGGTGTTAACTGTTATTTTAATTTGCACTTGCTATGGGGTTGAAAAGATAATTTTATAAATGTTTTGCTTTTCCCTTAATTTTTTTTCACATTTTTAATCATTTGGGTTTTCTCTTCTGTAACATAGCCTTCAGAGCTTTGCCCAGTTTTTTATTGAAATATCTGTAATTTTAAAAATTTGATTTATGGGATTTCTTTCTATATACTGAAGACTAATCTTTTGTCAGTTAATAGGCACATGCATTGCCAATAACTTTTCTCAGTCTGTTTTATTTTTTAGTTATGGTTATGGGGTTTTATGTTGTTTGGAAATCTGTACTTTTCTCTCTGCTTATGATTAGCTCCTTGATACCCAATACCTCTGCATTTCTATGCAAGATTTCTGGCTACCCTTAAATCCAAATCCTTTAATGTACATTTCAGTCTCCCTTCATTTGAAAATTGGGAATAATATAACTTATTCCTAAGATTTTTGTGAGGACTAAATGTGATAATACATGTGAAATACCCATCCTTCTTCCCTAGGCACTTTCTTTCAAAGCTGCACATTCTTCTCACTTCGTTTTTCCTATAACTAGAATGCTCTTCTTGTCCCTCTTTGCCTTCTCAGGAAGGCTTCCTTCATTTCTTAAGACTGGGTCAGGTTCTTTGTTACCATCCTGTATCCATCCCCAGCTTTCTTCCCTGATAATGAAACTCTGATTTTGTTTGTGTTATGTGCTTAGTCCTAGGGCTAAGCCTCCTGTTTCAATCTGTTTGCCTGCTTCCCCAGCCTCCTTTTATCTGTTTCTATACGTCAGAGGATGAAAAGCTAAGTATTACACAGCATTCCAAAACTCTTTAGCAGCTTAGATTCTGGATGTGAATTAGATCCTGCCAATGAAACACATTTGTGTAAAACCCAGATTCTAAATTGAGCTACATGAGGAGAAAAGCAAGCTGTGAGGCATCCATTGTGCCTGCCTTTACACAGCAAAGGCTGCATGCTTCTAGTCAGTCAGCTTCCACTGGGCAGGCAGAGTCCAGGTCATGGCAGAAGATTCAGCTGCTTTGGCAGCCCAGTTCCATGGAATGACTTAGGAAATTGTTCCTAGAAATCCAGCTCAAGTTGGTTTCATCCCAGTGATGAAAGTCACTAATTACTTGTAAGAAGCCTGACTGTTTTTAACTGAGCAAGAGCAGATACTATCCCAAACCCAGACTGATGGATACACCTTCCTTACACCTACAGGCAACCCTGTAACCCACTTCTGGCAAAGGAGAGATATGTAGAAGCTTTGGCCTTTGATAAATTTACAAAGCCATCTTAACCATCCCTGGACCTCCTACTTGTAGATTTCTTTTACAGGAGAAAATAAAGCCCTAATTTATTTAAGCCAGTATGGTTCAGACTTTCTAATTAGCAGCTGAATGCAATTCCTAACTGATATGACAAGCAGTGAACAATGCATGCCATAGTATTAAGAAAATATTTGTGGACCAACTGATGATTGATGAACAAAAGCACTGAAGCATGAAACAGCTGTGTGTGTGTGTGTATGTGTGTGTGTGTTTACTATAACCTGAAGTATAAAATGGGTGGGCTTCCCAGCTGGCACAGTGGTAAAGGACCCTCCTGCCAATGCAGGAGATACAGAGATGACTGATCCTTGAGTTGGGAAGATCACCTGGAGTAGGAAATGGCAAATCACTCCAATATTCTTGCCTGGAGAATCTTGCCTGGACAGAGGGGAGCCTAGCAGGCTACAGTCCATGGGGTCACAAAGAGTTGGACATGACTGAGCACACAGGCATACACACACCCACAAAGTGTAAAATAGGCAGTGGTAGAGGACTGTGGGCAGTGATACAGACAGAGGTTTCATAACCCAGGTTAAGGGGTTAGACCTGCTCTTATACAATGAGGAACCATTGAATGGATTTGATCAAGTACATTACATCCTCAGGTTTGCACTTTTGGTAGGTTACTTGGGGGCACCCAGTACAGAAGGCAGGGGAAACTTTTAAGTATACAAATGATGAGACAAAAGATGATGAATACCTGCAATAATTATTGTTATATATTTTTGTGACTGTGTATCATTAGGCAAATTCTTTAATGTAGAATTGCTAAGTCAGGGTGTATACACTTACCATATTGAGAGAGATGGTGAAAGTGTATTTTAAAAGCTTGTATACTCCAACAGTGCTACAACCATCATTTCCTCACCCTCACTAAAAATGGGTATTTTATATTTGTGTCATTCTTTTTCGGTCACATTTTTCCATTTAACCTGGGAGGGAAAAAGCAGGAGGATAAAAATGACAAATATTAATTTTCATCAAAAACATAAATACTCAAGCATTATGGTTAAAACAAGTTAACTCTAGTATACCAGAAAAATTAGTCATCATCACTTACACATTCTCCCTCCCAGTTTTACTGAGATATAATTGACATATAACACTGTATAAGTTTAAGAGGTATTACATAATGATACATATCAAGATGATTCCCACAAGTTTAGTTAACATCTATCACCTCACATAATTATAATTTTTTTCTTGTGTTAAGAATTTTTAAGATCTACTCTCTTAGCAACTTTCAAATATACAATACAGATATCACTATATTTACCATACTGTATATTACATCCCCAGGACTTATTTATATTGTAATTGGATAGTTTATAGCATTCAGATAGGTGAAATATTTTATTTCATTGCTTTTTAAGTTTACATTTCTTATCTTAGGTGAATTTGTGTGTCTTTTCATAAAGATACTGGGTGTTTGGTTTCTTTTTATGAACTTCTTACTCGTATCATTTGTGGCATTTTTCTGAGTAGCTGGTCTTTTTAAATTCTGAGAGCTGCAGTATATAAAGGAAATTACTACCGTGGCTATCATCTGTTGTGGCTTTTTTCCCAAGGTTTTTTTTTTTTGGGGGGGGGGCTTTTTACCTTATGGTTTTTCTTTTGTTTTACTAATTTTACATAGTCAAAATTACCCAGCTTTTCTTTTGTGGCTTCTTGGTTTTTATTTATTCATTTATTTAAAATATTTATTTATTTATTTTTGGTTGTGCTGAGTCTTTGTTGCTGCACCTTGGCTTTCTCTAGTTGCAGAAAGCGGGAGTTGCCCTCTAGTTGTGGTCCGCGGGCTTCTCATTGCAGTGACTTCTCTTGTGGCTCACAGGCTCTAGAGCACTTGGGCTTCGGTAGTTATGGCACATGGGCTTAGTCGCTCCACAGGATGTAGGATCTTCCCAGATCAGGGATCGAACCCATGTCTCCTGCATTCTTTGGGTGGGTGGGTGCATTCTTTGCCACTGGACCACTAGGGAAGTCCAGCTTCTTGGGTTTTTGTGTCACGCTTCACCTTATCATCTTTAACCCTTTTTCTAACATCTAACCAGGCAGAAAAGACAAACCTGACTTGCTTTGAGCTGCCTACGTGTACTTTCTTAGCTATTGCTGTGCTGTGATTAGTCACTGTCATGTCCGACTGTTTGTGATCCCATGGACAGTAGCCTGCCAGCACCTCTGTCCTTGGGATTCCCCAGGCAAGAATACTGGAATGGATTGCCATGCCCTCCTCCAGGGGATCTTCCCAACCCAGGGATTGAATCCAGGTCTCCCGAATTTCAGGTGGATTCTTTACCGTCTGAGCCACCAGGGAAGCCCAAGAATACTGGAGTGGGTAGCCTATCCCTTCTCCAGGGGATTTTCCCAACCCAGGAATCAAACCAGGGTCTCCTGCATTGCAGGCAGATTCTTTACCAGCTGAGCTACCAGGGAAGCCCTTCTTAGCTATCATTTCACATCAACTGTGAGCTGAGGGGAAGAGGAGAAAAGGCAAGGGGCAGTTTGTTGAGGGCTAACACTAAGCCTGGTGCTTACTGCAGTGATGAATTGGTCTTAGCTGGAAGTCAGGCTTCTTTCAAGGCAATCTCTCGTGTATGTCCCAGAACATCACGCCTGTAGCCTGACTGAACATGGGTGGAACGGGCCTCCTCCTTCTGAGAGGAGGATCTGGGACTAGCTTCCTGCTTCTCACCTCTCCCCTCTCTTGACTCTCCTGTCTCTGCCATTGTTGTTGTTATTCAGTTGCAAAATTGTGTCTGACTCTTTGTGACTTCATGGACTGTAGCCATCTCTGCTGTTGAACCCCACTTTTTTCACTTGCTATTATTGCCCAGTATCAAGAGGGCTCTGGTCTAGGGGCTTACCGTCAGCAAGAGGTGCAGATGTGCTACACCACAGTAAGGACAGTCTTGCATGGGCCTTTAAAAAATATAATTTAAAAATTTTGACATGCATGACATACTTACATAGATAAGTATGTAAAGCATGTAGGTGCCTTATAATAGCACACATTTAAAGGTTGTAAATTAAGTGACTTCAGAACTTATTTGAAAATAAGAACGTTTAAAATCAGTTCTTATTTAGACCTCACATTGTTTTAAAAGGCCCCCGGTTTTGAATGGCCATAAAAACAGAGACAAGTGATTTAAGTTCATCCCCAGACCTCCCCATGGACATACTTCTTGGTCCTGAGAGGGCAGGAATACATGCATTTCTTCAGTAACATTCCTGTGTACAGGAAATGACTATTGACATAATCTTTAAGCCTAATAGTTAAGATTATTCTTCAGTTTATAACTTAAAAGCTTCTGACAGCTATGTGCGGTGGTATAATTTATAATGAAAGTCCGAGTGATTGAGGTATATTTCACCGAACTGGCTTCTCTTATGAGTTGAAACTAAGGCTTGTGTAAACATAGGAAGGGAAGCCTTTCCCGGGCTTATGTAGTTGGGCAAGAATATTTAATGTCCCTCATTCCCAACTGTGCTGCAGTACCATCTGTGCTGTACTCAAAGTTTATAGAAAGCAAATCTACAGGATTTAAGGGGCATTTATTTTTTTCAATAAAATAGCCACATATAAGACTGCCAGCTACCAGTGTGCAGCAAAATAAAAGTACAGTTTTTTGAGATATACAATTTTGTAGTACTCCCTTAGTGCTTCCTTAGGAGTCAGATTTTGTACATTTTCCATTTATTTGGCTTTACTCTTTTGTATCGATTTAAGGTTGGAAATCTTTGTAATATTGTTCTATATTTTTAATGACACACACACCATTATTTTAAAATTTTATTTTGCCATTTCATTCTCCAGAGGATCTTCTCGACCCAGGGATCGAACCTGAGCCTCCTGCATTGGCAGGCGAATTCTTTACTGCTGAGCTATTAGGGAAGTTCTAGCTTTTGTATATTTTTGGTTATAAGAAAAACAAAACTAGAAAATCAAAAGTGTGTACCATGGAGAAAGACAGCAATAGTGTACTACTAGTTGTAAGTTATCTGGGAAACTAGGTACCATATTATCCAGCAATGATTAAGAAAAAAAGAAAGAATTTGTCATCAGATTAAGACAATCTGCAGTGCTAGAAGAGTCGAAGTTTATAACTTTTCAAATAAAATACATGATTGATATTATTTGTAATACCCTATACAGAGCTAGGAAAGAGCATTTAGGTTAAACTGCCCTCTCAAGGTATCTAATATATGAATTTGGATCATAAGCAATCTGTTTGACTTATCATTTCTTCCCCCTGCCAGCTAAGAATATAGTTTTATATACAGCCAGCATGCAAAGTGTCTTAAAAGATGCCAAATACAATTCATGTGTTGATTTCTAATGGAATTATGTTGGCCATGGTGGAGATGTTTGGTCTAGATTGGATTATTTCCTCAGAATGGCACTATTGATACACTGAAGACTAAAGAAAAAGATTAAATACTGCTGGAAAATATATATAGAATTACCCCTATAACCCACCCCACTTTGCTCCCAAACGAACACAAAAAACTAAACCAAAGAAACAGATCTTACTAGGCTTGAAAGCTTTCTTTTTGATAATAACTGGCTAGCTGCCTTCATGAATATAAAATGAGACCCTTTGGAAAAAGGAAAAATTATTGAATAATTTAACCTAAAAAGCAATTTCAACTAAAATACTGTGCATTTCAATGAGGACAACTAGCATTTATTTTCTTTTCTTACAGATTTTTCTTACTTTAAATAAATTCGTCATGAGTAGATAAGAAAATTACTGTTTAGGATATCAATAACACTGCAGATTGAAGTAGTTGGATCAAAAAAGTCTTATCAAAATGTAAAAACAGTTTTAAAAACATATTTATTTTTATTTACTTGACTGCACTGTATCTTAGTTGTGGCATATGGGATCGAGTTCCCCCAACCAGGGGTCAAACCCAGGTCCTCTGCTTTGGGAGTATGGAGTCCTGGCCACTGGACCACCAGGGAAGTCCCTAAAACCAGTATTTTCTATCACCAAATAATGTGTGAAACAGATACTTTCATCTTCACTCTATTCTAAACAACCACCTCCACTGTGAGACTTTTACTTTTCCACTTCATTCCTTTTCGCTATCAAGTTTATTTTTTAAAACAAGTATGTAAAAAAACAAACAAACAAACCAGGTATGTGTTATACTTTTTAATGTAGCTTTCCTGATGTATAATTGACATACAAGCTGCACTGTAAGCATTTTTATAATCAGAAAAAGAAGCAATAAACATTTTAAAGGTCTATTAGAACTGGCTATGCTTCTAAAAAGGTATTTCCTTATCCACCCAAATTATCACTACAGAGGAATAGTAAATATATGACTATTACTGAGAGAGGTGAGTGATTGAAGACACTGAAGGGAGGATTTCCCTTGCAGATTACGGGATAATATGGTGATCCTGTATACCCTTTTCCCTCCATATTACATACTCCACTAAAGACAGCATGGTGAAGAAGCTAATACCAAGTAGTTATCTATCTTCTAGAAAGATTTTCAAGTATTGTCATAGGTATCTGTTAAATAACTGCAGAGATAGATATAACAGACTAAATTACTTTTCAAATTGGTGCTTTATTTTATTTTAGTAATATCCTTTATCTTGACCAGGTACAATTAATTAAACAGCATGCTTCTTTTAAACTTTGGGTGAAAATATGCAATTTCACCTCAAGTTTTCCAACCTACCAAACGCTGTTACCCTATTTAGCAATTTAATAAAATGTTATAAAGCTCATGACAGAACTATAGTTCTTTGGAATTAGGACATTTATAACTGGACAAGAAGAAATAAAAAGTAATACTGTTAAAAAAAAAAGTAATACTGTTAAGACAATGACTAACAATTTAGAAGGAGGATTTAGAAAAGTCTGATAATTAACACAAATCATAATTATTCCCCAACTAAATGCTTTAAATATGGCACTTTTTCCCCTGAAATTCTTACTATCACATTTAGTGTTTTCAGTTCAGTTCCAGGTAACTTTAAAGAAGTTCTGATTTCATTCCTTAAGAGAAAAGATTATTTTTAGCACTTTTTTATTCTAATAATTTACAATAATGAATGGCTGAATCCATCTCATTTTATTTTGTATTCCATTCAATGGCATATGAGTGGGTAAGTATACTCATAAATATTTAAATATACAAACATTTTTGCTACATGTTAATATGCAGACATTTTTTATTATATGTCTTTTCTTTTTAAAGACATGCTTTGGTCACATTACAACGAGTATATTCACATTAAAATAAAAGTTACAAACTATCAGACATGAGCTAAGACATGATCATCCTCAAATCAACTTTGCCTTCAAATAGTCTTTTATTTCATTTCACTGCCAAAAGCTGGAGTTAAATGGAGGAGGAAATGAAATGGTGGTTCAGTTGCTATATTAATTCAACCAAGGCCATTCATACACATTTCTATTTAATAATTTTGGACGAAACCCAGCAACTTTAAAACTGTGGATTATCAAGAAATGAATGACCTTTACACACCTGGACAGTGAAGAGTGAGGAGAAAAATAAAAAAAGGATAAAAGGGAATCTAAATCAGCAAAGATGACAAAAGAGACTGATAATTTTTTTTTTTTACAAGTGTCTCTACTACACTCTGTTGTTTTGAGATTCGATGTGTTCCCTGGTAAATATCTCCACTTCTCAGCTAGGATCACCAAGCTCCTGCCAGAACTGAAACCACTGGTTCAGTCAGGCAAAAGAGCTGTTCCCTGGGTACTTCGTGTGCGGGGCAGTGGGAGAGACCCACAGCAGAGGGCTTTTCCTGCTTGTGGGTCCAAATCGGAGCATCCTGTATCTCAGGATGGTCACTCTGTGTCCTTAGACCTCTTCAAGGTACAGATCAGCCCCAGAAGTCCCAAGTCAGAAAGGACTTCTATTTCATAAGGGTCAAGCAGGTTCACTGTGAACAGTAGCTGACAAGGGGAGAAAGAACCTGGCTAAGGTTGTGACTGTGAAGGTCAAGGAGGTGTGGAGGCCCCCCAACAGGCCTGAACATGCCACTCTCTCTAGGGGCTACAGCTAAACCTGTTTCTCTAGTCCAGGACCTGAGAGTGGGGTGGATATGGAGTGACTGGGGTGCAGGGAGGGTGGCAAACCCTGCTACCCAGTGACAACCATCTGCTGTTCACACAGGGTTGCAGGGAGGCTCAGTGCCTTCCATAATTTGGAAACATAGTAAGATATTTAATAATCCTCTAAGAAGGTGGCCAAGACTTGTCCTAGGAAGCAAACCATTTCTATTATTCCAAACAATTTTTCTAAGAGGGAAAAAGTTATAGAAGTTACTGCATCACCATATAGATCAATAGTCTCCACATGTATTCAGCTAAAACTGAGTAAAGGATCTAGCACCTTCCAGCTGGAATGGCTTCTTAGACCAATTTTAAGCACAGATTGGTTTTCACAAAAATGAAATACTGGTGTTTTACAAACCCAGTTTTTATTTTTTTAAACCAGGAAGATTGTATAAATGAGCTTGTGATAGATACACTACAGAAAACACATGTATTCTTTGGCTATATACACAATTCTTTGCTGTCCTATGGGTTTCTTTTTTTCCCCATTAGTTTCTCCTGCAATTTATAGTAGTGACTCTGTCACACTGAATAGACAAGCTGTGTATTTTTACATTTGACTGAAGATTTCATTCCACATTTACTTAGATTAATCAGAATATCCAACTATGGATTCACATGAAAACTTTCAGAAATAATGCTTGTTATACCTGATGTAATAAATATAGTTATTTCGTATCATTTAAAAACAACAACATCACTTTCTACCAGCCCCTATCAGGGGAGAGCCTAAGGCTGAGAGTCTGTTGGAATATTGTCATGATTTGTTTTTTCTCCGGAGACAGGATGCTTCAGAAACTGACCAGTAGCACCAATGTACAATCTTGATCGCATGGGCCATTTCTGAAAAAGAATATTTAAACAATAATCCAAAAGTTAGTATCTATGACAGACAGTGTACAATAATAATATTAAAAATCCCTAATGCTTCAATGCAAATGCAATACTATGTAGCTAGTAACAACTGTGATTACAAAGTCTAAGTGATGACAAAAAAAGTTTATTAATGCTAACAGCAAAATTAAAAATATACCCAGACTCTAACTGTATGAAATAATATGCATGCATGTGGACCAGAACTGCAAAAAATTATGAAGAATAAATATATTTAGATGTAGGAAAATTTATCTATCTACAATGTTTTAACTTTAAACTCAACCTAAAACAAAATCCCTGGCTTTAAAAATGTTTAAAAAAGTTATATGTGGTATTATGCATCTACATTTGTCAAAGGATTACAATGAAAAGTGACTAATTCAACTAACTAAACATTTTATCCTGCTAAAATCAATATCCGAAAGTTGCAAATATTAGAATGTTTGGGGTTACACAGCTAGAACATCTAGATTAAATGTTTGCTTGTACTGGCATCACAGGCTTTAACCTTCAGTCATCATCACATTTCTATTCTGATTGTGACTTTTCTAAATTCACCTTTACAATGGGCAGCCTTTCAAATAATATAATTAATTTCCAAACAGGATGATGATGAAAAAATATACTACACAGGTAATACTTTCAGGATGGACTTTTTTTTTTCTTAGAGGGGAGGGTCATATAATTTTGGTTTAAGGTCCTTGGAATACTAATCAGAGAAACACTGCTTTTTTTTTTTTTAATACAAAGATAAGTCTTTAGACTAAAGTGCAATTCTTTGAGGTCAGCAGTTGGGTCCCACACTCTCCAGAGAGTAAACATTGCTGTGAGCAGCAGGCTACTTTCACCAGTGAATGTTCATGGGCAGACTGCTGGTTACATAACACCATGAAGTATTCTTTTTTTAAAAAACTTAAAATTAATATATTTATTTGGCTCTGCCAGGCTTCAGTTGTGGCACACAGGATCTTCAATTTTTGTTGCAGCATACAGGAGTTGCGGCATGCAGAATTTAGTTCCCTGACCAAGGGTCAAACCTGGGCTTCCTGCATTGGGAGCACAGCGTCTCAGCCACTGGACTACCAGTGGAAAGGGTGGTCCTTGAAATGTTCTTAAATGCCTGGCAGATAATCCATGGTGCTCAAACAGAGGTACAGTTATTAACAATCCAAAGTCCATAAGAGGACTTCCCTGGTGGTGGAGTGGTTAAGAATCTGCCTGAGAATACAGGGAACATAGGTTCCCTGATCCCGGAAGATTCAACATGCTGTGGGGCAACTGAGCCCATGCTTTAGAGCCCATGCTCCACAAGAGGAACCACCACAACGAGAAGCCCGACCAGAGAGTAGTCCCCATTCGCCACAACCAGAGAAAGCCTGTGCACAGCAATGAAGACCTAATACAGCAAGTAAATAAATTAATAAATAAATAATTTTTTAAAAGTTCATAAAAGCTCTGGCTTTTCAACACAAGTTGCACATTAGGATCACATGGGAGCTTTGAAAAAAAAAGAACTAATGGCCAAATCACACTCCAGACCAATTAAATCAGACTGGACCTCTTCAGAAAAGTATAAGGTAGAGCCAATTCTTATCTGGAATGATATAAGCCTGCCTTATAAGCCTTCCAAATACAGGGACTGTCACCTCAACTGGGATTCCAGATGTGAAATGTAGCATAAGGAATAATAAGTAAGCATGTGAGTTTTATGCCTCCAGATGTGATAACTGAACTTGCTCCAATGTGGTTTAGGTCATTTCAGAGTCCTAAATTCAGATTATTCTGCTCAGAATCTAGCAGAACTTCAACACAGATTAAATACAACATCTGTGTTACTTGGAATTTAAAATGTTCCATTCCTATATAATCTTCCTATAAACAAACTTGTATTTTATATTCAATACAGTAATAAGACTGACTGTGTTATTTATTTTTGCAAATCCATTTCAGGTTTTGTTTTAAATCATAGAAGTGCATTCGTGTATGCTCTGGATGTATCATATTGGTCCTATTCCTGGGATCCCCTTGACCAGTTGGGAACATGAAGCATTTTAGAAATTTGCCTGGGATTTTTTTGATATGTCTGAATTTGGCATTGTTAGACCAGAGTTAAGGCCTACATTATACTGAAGAATCCAGTGTCATGGTATTATGGAGTGAATGTTTCTGTTCCCCCAAAACTTACTTGCTGATGCTCTAACCCCCAGTGCGATGATAATTTGGAGAGGTAATTATGGTTAGATGAGGTCGTGAGGGTGGGTCCCTCATGATAGGATTAGTGGCCTTTCAAGAAGAGGTAGAGCTCCCTTTCTTTGAGAAAGAGTGAAGTTGGCCAAATGCAAGACAGGAAGAAAGCTCTCGCCAGGAAGTGAGTTGGCCAATACCATAATCTTGAATTTTCCAGCCTCCTGAACTGTGAGAAAATAAATTTCTGTTGTTTCATCTACCTAGTCTATGATATTTTGTTGTCACAGTCTGAGCTGACTACCACATACAGCAAATAGTATAGGGCATAGATCATCAATTTGAAGTGCAGATTTTCAGGCATATCATAAACAAGTGCTTTTCTTTATTTTTAAAAAACTTAATTAATTAATTTGGATGTGCCAGATCTTAGTTGCAGCACGTGGGATCTTTGAACTTTGTTGAGGCATGCTAGATCTTTAATTGCAGCATGCAGGGCCTTTTAGTTGTGGAAGGTGAACTCTCAGTTGCAGTAATGTGGGGATCTGGTTCCTTGACCAGGGATCAATCCCTGGCCCCTTGCACTGGGAGCATGGAGTCTTGGCCACTGGACCACCAAGGAAGTCCCTAAATCTGTGCTTTTCATTCTTTTACACTCTGCCACATTTTCATGAGTATAAACATCTCATGCTCAAAGCTCAAATGTAATTTGAGAATTCTACACTTGAGAATGTAGATAATAATAATTTGAGAATGTGAATTAAGACACATCAAAAATAAATAAAATAAAAATATTACTGAATGCTCCCTGTTAGTTCTGTGTGTTACCTGGGTTTCACTGTATTGAGAATCACTCTAAAGCATGTAACCAAGAGTGGAGACCAATGAAGGTATCTGCTCTTTACAGCCTTGCTAGTAGGTAAGTGGCCTTCCTAGGTGGCCCAGAGGTAAAGAATCTGCCTGCCAATGAAAGACATGAGGGTTTGATCCCTCATGTAGGGAAGGGTAGGGAAGATCTCCTAGAGTAGGAAATGGCACCCCACTCCAGTATTCTTGCCTGGAAAATTCCATGCACAGAGGAGCCTGGCGAGCTACAGTCAGTGGGGCTCCCAAGAGTCAGATACCACTGAGTGACTAAGTGCACACACTACATAAGTAATTTATATGTAATTTATGAAACAAACCTAAAAATGTTTATGTGGATTTTTGCCTGATATTTCAGGGACTTAGTAAAGTTCCCTTTTAAATAACTTTGTGTCCCTGGATTTTCAGAAAGGCTACTAATAATTTTTTTCAAATGAATTTAATGTAGACACACAAATAGTTTTAGGAGTCATAAATAAACATATAAATAAAATAATGGTTAGGTTGCATGGCAGCATCACGCCAAAAAAACCAGGTGACTGATCTACATTTTACTTCTCAATGGTCTGTTTTAGCATTGTGTAGATTAATACAAGCCTGGTTTTCTACTCTACCTAAGAAGGCATATTTAAAATTATGTAGTTTCATTAGCTTAGAACAATCTAATGCACTCATACAATTAACCAGAACTAAACCTGAAACAGAAGACTTTAAAAATATATATTCTTGATTTTTGGAGTTAAAAGATTCCCAAATAACAAAACAAAGTAACAAAATTTATTTTTTAAAATCACTGTTTATCTGTGTTATCAACAATGATTCTCCAGGGGTAATGCAATTAATGACAACTGTGCTTTTCTTACAATGTAAGTATCTGATATACAGCCCTGTTCTCTTGGAGTTCTGCTCCTTCGGATGCTGGCACTGACCAGAACTGTTCACATCCGAAAGGTATATAAAGTGTTGTTTTAGGCTATCCTCTGGGACCCCAGTCTCTTAAACCTTCCAGTTTCATTTGAGGTATTCTTTTTTTTTTTTTTAAGATTCTCAGGAGAGCTTCTTTTTTTAAAATTTATTTGGCTGCGCTGGGTCTTAGTTTCAGTTCTTATGGTATTCAGGATCTGGTTCCCTGACCAGGGATGGAACCCCGGCCCCCTGCATTGGAAGGCACAGAATCCTAACCACTGGACCAATGGGCAAGTCCCTTGAGGTACTCTTACTGTAAATTCCCAACAATGCTAACAATGCCAAATCTCCAATACTGATAATAAGATGATTATTTTGATGATTCAAAATTATGGCATTGAAATATTTGTTAATGGATCTTTGATCATCAAAGCAAGGCCCAGTAATACTATGTGGTAAGACAGAAAAATAGTCATTTTGGAACACTGTTTAACTAAAGGTTACAGTACCTTTTGTAGATTAAAAAGTACAAATAATCAGAATATTTCTTTGGCATTAGATTAATCAACAACAGACTTAATATTTAAGCATTTTGGTAGTATCTGTAAAATAGTGTTACAAACAGGTTCAGTTATGTACACAGAATCTCTTTCCTCTGCATCGACACAGCACAGGGTTATAGTCTCTTATGGCATGGACAGCATTCTCTCTTAAAATCGTTGTTGTTCAGTTGCTAAGTCCAGTCTGACTCTTCTGCGACTCCATGGACTATAGCCCGCCAGCCTTCTCTGTCCATGGGATTCTCCAGGCAAGAATACTGGAGTGGGTTGCCATTTCCTCCGCAAGGGGATCTTCCCAACGCGGGGAATGAACCTGCATCTCCTGCACTGGCAGGCAGATTCTTTACCGCTTAGCCACTGGGGAAGCGGAGAAAGCAATGGCAACCCACTCCAGTACTCTTGCCTGGAAAATCCCATGGACGGAGGAGCCGTCTATGGGGTCGTGTCCGACTCTTAGCGACCCCATGGACTGCAGCCTACCAGGCTCCTCTGTCCATGGGATTCGCTAAGTTGCTTCAGTCGTGTCTGACTCTGTGGGACCCCATAGACGGCAGCCCAACAGGCTCCCCCATCCCTGGGATTCTCCAGGCAAGAACACTGGAGTGGGTTGCCATTTCCTTCTCCAATGCATGAAAGTGAAAAGTGAAAGTGAAGTTACTCAGTCGTGTCTGACTCTTAGCAGCAGCAGCAGCACTGGGGAAGCTTGTGTCTTACAATACTGTTACTGTATTTCTGTCTTTTTCTCCATTATATGTTCATTTAGGGCAAGGATTGAGTCTTATCCTTAATTGTATTCACTCTCTTAACAGTGCTTTGCACATAGCAGGCACTCAGTAAATAATTTGAAAATAGACTAGTCTTGTTCAACCACCAATTTCATTTTTTAGTATTTATTTTTATTTATATGCCCAGGTCTCAGTTGTGGCACCCGGGATCTCTGATCTTCCTTGCCAGCATACAGGATCTTTAGCTATGGCATGTGGGTCTAGTTCCCTGACCAGGAATAGAATCCTGGCGTCCATGCATTGAGAGCACAAAGGCTTAGCCACTGGACTACCAGGGAAGTCCCTCAATTTCATTTTAAGAGGTAATCTTTGACCATCTTTCATTATCCCTATAATTGTCTTTTAAAATAAAAATAATTGATTCAGAGGACAAATGAGATTTAATTTTTCTTTAAAGAGTTATAAGACTACAAAAACATTTGGTATGGGAATTAGGGCAAAAAAACTCTTGCTAAGCTTATTGTTACATGAAAATTACGGTTTTAGCATTCATGAAAATTATGGTTTTAATGTTACTCATTCAAAAAAGCACTGCAAGAAACAAAAGTGAAAAACAACTGGATTTCTCACATGATTTCTCTCTCCCACAAAGAGGCATTTAACAGATGCCTTTGTATTAAGCCTACTTAATGTTGAAATAAACTTTCTTAGAGTATAATATCAAGTCAAAAGAAATCTAATATAAATGATACATTTGAATAGCAACCTAAGGTAACTAATATTAATCTAATATTAAGACTAATAACATCTAATGGTTATACAAAACCCCTTAATTAGTAATGAATAAATTTCCAGCTGAGGTTATATAACACATGAATGGAATGGAATAGGCTATCATAATTACGAATAAATGATACTTCAAATTTTTACACTTAATATTTAAACTAGTTTGAGTATCATCATGTTGATTACATTTGCAAAGTAAATTTTGTTAAAGCTTACCACAGAATTTTAAGTTCAGTTAATATTAGAGGATGTATTTTACCTTCATTTCAATAATGATTATTTAATAATTTACTGAACATTGATTCACTTAAGGGAAAGTCTTAATTTTATATTTGTGTGTGAAAATGTTTCAGAATAATAGAATAAATATTTTGAATATTTAATTTTAGAAAATATAGGGAAGGCGATTCATTTTGAACAGAAAGCCTGATCGATGTAATATTTAAAAACAATTAGATCTAGGAGAAAAGGATGAGACTCTAACTGTTGCAATATAGGTAATAAATCATAATCATATAAACCATATTAAACAAAACCCTGACCAATTTTGTACATTACTACCTACATGTAATGTAAAAAATATTATACAAGAGGAACTCTCTCAGCTAATTTTGTACACTAAAGAATTTGAATATAGTATTTAATCCGAACACAATATACATGCCAATTTATTATGAAAATTACATAAACTCATTGTAGTTTTGCGAACATTCTTGGTGGTTGCCTAGTCTATGATAGTTAACATTAAAATGGACTTAAAATTTACCATATGGGGATGCAGAACGGTCTCATTTTACAAAAAAATTTCAACATTGGTTTCCTAGGGTGAGTTAGCAACAGATAATTCCATCACCGTATTTAATTCGTGAAACTTTAAAAAAAATTGACAGAAATCACAAGGGGAAACATAATTATGTAAATTTAAAACCCTCAAAGGCTCTGATAACTGAAAATTATCAGGATGTGCAGCCAGGCACCCCCGAAAAACTTGTCATCTAGGAAAGGTATCCTGTAGTTTCCATCATCCTATAAGGGACATGCGACTCCCCCTACCCAAGCCACCCCAGGTTTAAGTCACTACCTGCAAACCGTTAAGGAGTAACCTAGTGCAGTGGGGACCTCCCTGCCGGTGACTTGGGCGAAGATCGCTCTCCGGGTCTGTCCCCTGCCTCACCCGAAAGGCGCGGTGAGAGCTCGCTGGTATCTGCACAAGCAGTGGAAGACTCGGCAGGGCAAGGTGCCTTCCTCCAGGGCCCGGCTCCTCAGTGCCCTGCCGGCCTACCTTGACCGGGTGTAGGTAACCATCTCCGCGAAGGGCGCCCAGGCCTGGGTCCGCCGGCGCCTCGGCGTCGTCCTGCAGGCTGCGGGTGAGGTGCGCAATATAGGTGGTAGCCAGCAGCAGCACGTCCAGCTTGGACAGCTTTGTGTCCGGCGGCACCGACGGCAAGGTGCGCTGCAGCTCCAGGAAGGCGTGCCGCAGAGTCTGCACGCGGCTGCGCTCCCGCGCCGCGTTCGCTGCCGCCGGCCGCCCGCCTCCTGAGCGCGCGCCGCCGCCTGGGCCCGAGGGTCCCGGCGCGGTCCGTCCGGGGCTCAAGTCTCGGGCGGTGGCTACCAGGGGCGCGGGCTCGCTGCTGGCGATCAGGGGGCTGCCTGCGGGGCCGCCGCGGTCCATAGCGGCTTCCCTGCAAAGGACGGAAAGCGCGGTGAGGCCGGGGAGCCGGTCAAGCTTAGCCCGGGTGGGAGCGCAGCCCTCTCGCTCCCCCTGTGCGCCCGGCCCGACCATCCGATGTGGTTCGGGGCGATCTCAGAGTTGAGCACCTTTTGATTGGGGCAGTTTTGCCTCCCGACGTCTGGGGAGAGGGGTGGTGCCGGAGGATTCCTAGACTGGTTAGAAGGCTCAGGAGGGCCCCAGTACCAACCAGCCTTATGGGCTGGGCTTAGTCGCACAGTCTTGTCCGATTCTTTGCGACCCCATGGACTGTAGACAGCCAGTTTTCCTCTGTCCATGGGATTCTCCAGGCAAGAATACTGGAGTGGGTTGCCATTTCCTTCTCCAGGGAAATCTTCTTGACCCAGGAATCGAACTCAAGTCTCCTCATTGCAGGCGTATTCTTTACCGTCTGAGCCACCAATTTAGTCAAGAGGGCTACGATACTGGGGGAAGGAAGATTTCAGGTTCAGAACTTACTCGCGCGTCTGGATTATTTACCTGCCCATCCCGCGGGAAAGATGGAGCGGGTCAACTCGTAGAACACGCCGTGGCCCGCGGTGCCCGCACCGGCCGCCCTCGCATTAGGCGTTCCGGAGGCTCGGGGTCCCCAGGGGCGACGGCAGGAGCCCGGGGCGGTTTCTGCCAGAGCGAGGGACCTGTGGCCTCACCTCAGACTAAGGCACCCGCCACCCGTCCAAGTCCGGAACTGCGCGGCAGGGGTCGGACCCCGGTCCTCACCTTTCCTGGAGGGGCTGTGCGGGGTTCGGCTCCGCTGCGCGGGAAGAGAAGCGTCGAGCCGGGTCTGCGTGGCCTGGACTGCGCCGGTCACTCCATCTTCGTCCAGAGGATCGGGTGCGCCTTTTATGCGGGCTCGTGCGAGGCGAGGACTGCTTGTGGGCCAAGCTAGGCGCCGGGATCACCACGGCAGGACCCGCCGACGTCCTCCGGCACCTTGTGGTGCAGTGCTGTGCGGCTGCGAGCTCCGGGAGCCTCTCTGCTTCAGGAGACTCATTAATCAAACCGTCCGGCGGGGCGGGGCCATAGGGGGCGGGGCGTCTTGCTGGCCACGCCCTCCAGCGTTCGGGTTCTCCCCCAGGTCAGGCCCCGAGCGCGGTACGTCAAGCACCCGCTGGGTTGGCGGCCGGCGGGGCCGGAGTCGCGGCCTGGGCTCTAAGGACCCCAGCGCGGCCTCGCGAGTTACCACGTCTCGCCGTGGGCCTTCCGCCTCGGGCCCAGGCTGAGCCCCGGGCTCCTTCCTGACCGGCGCCGGGCCGAGGCGGGAAGGCGGCCGTTCTGTGGAACGCGCCTTAACTTTCGGTGAGGGAGTGTGGCGTGTGCCGCCTCGACGCGCTCACCGTTTGCTCCACCACAGGTTAACGTCTCCTGCCGTCGTGACCGCTTGAAGCGTAGTCCCGCCGCCTCGGGACTCCGCGACCAGTGTATTGAGCAGCCCGGAGGTAAACTGCACTGAGTTCGAGCGTGCCCACGGTCTGTGGTACTTTTAATTCCCCCAGTGGCAATCGCTTCTTCCCGAGGCTGGCACCTCCATCGTCCCATCCCCCACGGGGCCCCGCGTTGTTTCGCTAGTTGGAACGGATTTGGGAGTTTCCCTTCGGGGAGCTCGCCCGAGGGGTACCCTCGTGACCTCCTGGGAGCGGAGATGGCAGACGTGTGGGGAGGGGCTCCGTCCAGGCTCCCTGAGAAAAGGGGGCGCTGCCCGGGGAAGCCTGGGCCCTGGACGCCCCCGACGTGGTGTGGCTTCCGCTTGTTTGGAACCATCGCCTTCACAGGTGAAGTTTGAGCAGACGCTCAATATTTCCCAGCAATGTGATTAATGCATCCTTGAAAACAGTGCTTGCATCAGTCTTTTTTGGGGATCGCGGCAGACTATCGAATTTAAAATATCTTTAATGAAACCGTTCTTGTACATGTGACATAATTTCATCCTTTACCATATATTTAAAAATTGGAGCTACCAACAAGTACAGGGCTTTCCTGGTGGCTCAGTGGTAAAGAATCCACCTGTCAATGCAGTTTGATCCCTGGGTCAGGAAGATACCCTAGAGGAGGAAATGGCAACCCACTCTAGTATCTGCCTGGAGAATCCCCATGGCCAGAAGAGCCTGGCGGGCTACAGTCCTTGGGGTCGCAAAAGAGTCAGGCACGACTTAGCGACTAAATAACAAACCTAGTACATAGTAACGGTGGCACTTACTTTATTTGAGTATAAAGTTCCACACACTTTAAGTTTATTAGTAACTCAGAGTAATCTCAGGTTTTCATCTCAATTCCCATTCGATAAATATAGTCAGATTTACACTTTAAGATAAAGAAGCACATCAAAATACTGTGAGTTCAAAAAAACGATTATTTCTGATGAATGAGAAAGCACATCTTTATTTCCCCAGAAAATAGTATGTAATGAGGAATAAAGCAATTGTAAAGGACTGTTTCAGATTCTGTAAAGAAGCAGATCAAACAGGAATTGCAAAGGCTTTTCTTATATAATGAGACTGTAAAGCTACAAACCACAAAAAGATGATGTTGCCTACTACTATAAAGGTAAAGAATGAAACGTTTCAGGTCAGTGAAGGTTGAATTTACTGGTTTTTTACAAACAAATTTTCTTTTACTTTCAAATTATGAAGAAGGTGAGGTTCACGTACATCATTTTTTGTCAGCAAGCTTTCAGATGCCTTCAAAGAGAGATTTCTGTATTGACAGAGAGAAAAAAGACAGCATTTAAATTATTTCAAAACTGAAAGTTATCCAAAACAGGTAGGAAACGTATATAATCCAGGGCACATTAACAACAGTGAAGGCTAATGATTAGTTACTAAACTGTGAATCTTCTCAGGCTTTAAAGAAAGCAGAAACAAAGATTGTGCCCCTGAGGTAGGGAAGAATGAAGAAAATCTGTGAGTTGGGAGAGGTGTAGAAATAACAATATTGGAGGGAAAGTAGGGGCCAGGACTAGGGTAGGCAACTTAGGTGCTCAGGGCTCCTTATATTTTGCACCCTGGCATCTCACAAGCCTCCCCCTAGCCTAGACTGCTAGCGTCTTCTGCTACTCTAGGAGTTGGGGTGAACGTGCAGGCACTTCACTGCTAATAATGACTGGCCAGTTGCCTGCTGAGTTGCCCAACAGGTTCGAAAGGACTAATGTAACAAGACCCGCCACCTCAGGCCACCCCCTTGTCTTGTCTGCCGCTCTAAGCAGCCTCTGAATCCTCTGATGACTCTAGTCCTAATTCCTGCAAGACTCCAGTATTTGCAATTAAAGTTGAAATGGAGAATAAACATCTTCAAATTTTCAACATTACATAAATGAGTAACAGGTATCTTTTTAAGTGCTAGGTGTATTACAGAAAGCACTTTTCTCATTTAGTCTTTACAAAAACTCTCTGAGGACCTCATAGTTGAAAAAATAAAGCTAAGAGAGTTGAAGTAAGTTGTCCAAGGTCACACAGCTAGTAAGTGGCAGAGACAGGATTCAAGCCAGGTAGATTGACCTTAACACTTGTGCTTTTTACCATACTATTTTATTTACTATTTGTATGGATCTTCATTATTTGCAAAATATTTTTTTTTTGTATCTTATCTCAGTAAAGAGCATTAACTTGAATCCCTATTAACAATCCAAATACTATTTTCATAGTACATCTTTCTTTGAAATTCTTGCCTAATCTGGTTTTAAAGTGCTATAGATTTTATTTCACTGAGTGTAATTAGGCTTTTTAAAAAGATATTTATTTATTTGGCTGCATCAGGTCTTAGATGTGGCATGCAGAATCCTTATTTGCAGCATGTGTACTCTTTAAGTTGCAGCGTGTGAGATCTAGTTCCTTGCCAGGGATTCAAAGACTGCATTGGGAGTTTGGAGTCTTAGCCACTGGACCATCAGGGAAGTCCCAGTGTGATGTAGGTGTCAAAATCATGCTTATCTTTTTTTTAATATGTGTCAAATAGTTTGTTATCTTTATAATGTAAAATGATCACATATACCAGTGAAGAAAATATATTGTTTTGTTATCTATCTGTATCAGTGGGCTTTATACAGTTGGTGCTTTTTTCACCTTTCAACTATTTCCTTCATTGTTTAATTAAGGTATAATTTACAGACTTAAACTCAGTCCTTTGAGTATATAGTTCAGCAGTTTTGATAAAACATTTATAGTCATATAACTACTACCACAATAAAGATATGCAACATTTCATCACCCCCTCAAAACTCCCTTGTGTTGACCCTTCATAGTCAACCCCAGGTCCTCAGCAACTGTCTCTGCAGTTTTGCCTTTGCCAGTAGGTCGTGGAATCATACACGTGTAGCCTTTTAAGTCTGGTGTCTTTCATTCAGCATAGTGCTTCTGAGGTCTGTGTCATTTCATATATTGCTAGTTCATTCCTTTTTAATGCTGAGCAGTATTCCATTGTATGGATGTACCACAGTTTGTTTATCCATTCCCTGCTGAGGGACTTTTGGGTTGTTCCCAATTTTTGGTGATTCTTAGTAAGCCACTAAAAACATTAGGGTTCAGATTTTTGTGTGAGTATATGTTTTCATTTCACCTGGGGAAATACTTAGGAGTGGGACTGCTGGGTGTGTTGAGTGTGTGTTTAACTTTGTAAGAATATGTCAAACTATTTTCCAAATTGGCTGAATTATTCTTTTTGCATCCCCACCAGTAGTGCATGACAGTTCTGGTGGCTCCATATCCTCGTTAGCATTCATTACTTGATTTTTTTTTTCTTTTTACCCACTGTAATGGACATTTAAAAAAAAATATTGATCCAATATTTACATTTTAAAAATCAGATGATTCCACAATCTAGATATCTTGCTTGCCAGATAATCTGATTTCCCAAGTTCAACTTGCCTGCCTGGCTATAGTGTTTTGGAGCTGAGTAGCTACAGTTGCCTTTAGTTGGACAGCATGCTCTCCAGTTTACCTCAGTCACATTCTCACCTGCTTCCTTTACTTATTTTATCTGTTTTTACTTTAGGGTGTTTTTGAGACCCCCTGGCAATGTAATGTTTTTGAGACCCCCTGGCAGTGTAATTAAGAACTTGACTTTTGGAGTCAATGACCTGGATTCATGTCCCAGCTCTGCCTCCTGGCAATCCTGTGACATTGGGCTCCTCTGACTGTGTTTCTCCAACACTCATTTTCCCTATGTACAAGTTGGGGCTGATAGTACTCTTATCTCAAAGGGTCCTACTGTGTTTTATAATTTGTTTGGGTAATGAAGACTAAGCTTTCAGAATAGACATTTTAAAATGAAAAATAATTAGTACAGTTCTTATAATTTACATAATTCTTGTTCACAGAGTAAGCCATTGACAGAGTTGAGACTAGACGTCACAAAAGCTAGCTTAGACTGTTCTAAAAAAAGTTTTGTTGCTCACTACTATTACTTTCTTTTTTCTTTTTTTTTTTTTAGGGAGGTGGGTGTTCTCCTAATTTCAACAGGGTTCTTTGAGACCTGCAAACCAAAATCTTAGCATTATACCTATATTACTGATGCATACAGTTATTTTGCATATAAAAGTTAGTTAGGCCGAGGCTGGACTTGAGATGGCAAAATTAAAAGTAGTTAGAGCTTTACAAATGAGTTTATATAAGATCATCCCAGAGTTTCATGACTAAAAGTATTATCTAAGTTTTAAAAAATTCTTCTTGAAGCACATAGGAGATCTGTTATTACAACTGTTCAAACATAGCATAGCCTTAACAGCAAATTATTTTTTATTGTTTTTAAAGGTCACTTTTTAACTCAGAGAAACCCAATGCTTTCATTTCTAACTAAAGTTAGTAGGTATTTTATAAATAGTTAAATAACATACAGTGAACATTTCCTATGAATTATAGGTCCCAGGGATTCACATTCCTTAAAGGTATCTGAACCTAAAGGCATTCTAACCCAGCTAGGAAGTTATTATTTTTACATTAACAGAAGGGATGGATTGACTCTATTGACATTACTTGGGCTTGAAAGATAGTTAATCAAGTAACAGTTTGCTCTTTTCATTGTACCGTGCTGTGGGTACTGTATTCTCAGTGGATCTTATTTACAATGTATAAATGTATTTAACGCCTATTTTTAAATTACTAAGGCTCAAATACCTCCTAGCCAGCTTGAAAAGAGAGGAAACATCTGTCAGAAGTATTTACTGTGACAAACAGAGAAAGA
This sequence comes from Dama dama, assembly GCF_033118175.1. NCBI lineage: Eukaryota > Metazoa > Chordata > Mammalia > Artiodactyla > Cervidae > Dama > Dama dama. The sequence goes on from NC_083701.1 coordinate 31,112,169, forward strand.
GGCAATAATTTGCACATTTTTTGTTCCATACCACATACTATTTTTAATTGAACAGTGAAGGCATTTGTTCAGAATCAGCCTTTAAATAAAAAAATAGTGTTGAACTAATCTTTAATTAAAGTGTACATTGATAGTATCAAGTTCAGTTTGGGGGTCAACAGCAACGTCAATGAGTCTGACTTTTTCCTCCCTGTAGGGAAGGCAGGCTTGTGTAAATATACATGAGCACAGACGGCATGCATTTATAAAGGAGGTGGAAAACATTCCCCTGTCATTGGACAGATGTTGCTTCACTGTGTTCTACATAGGACACAGGCACAGCTCTTAGTGTGTAAACCTTAAAGGAGTGTGTAAACCCTTAAAGGGGCTTATACTTTGAGAGTTTTGGAAGAAGCCTCTAAGGCTCCTTTCCACCTCTGATCAGGCTCCCCACCTTGAATCTTAAATGTAGACTGCAGGGGACTCTCCTGCTGATACCAGCTCATTAACCCTCTTTCAAGTAATTAAGGGAGGGAGTTGATTTAATCAACTTTTTAGAAACTAAAAATCTGTTCTTAAGAGCTGTGTATTTTAATGCTTTACTAACCTTCTAACTTTATTCTCATTGTCTCGTGGTGGTGGTGGTGGTGGTGTAATTGCTAAGTTGTATCCTACTCTTGGGACTCCATGGACTGTCTCGTAGCCTTACACTAAATTAGTAAAATGTTAGCAAGAGGCACACCCAAATAGTCTATTATCAAGAGCTTAATGCAATTCCATAGTAGGTTTGGTCACCTTTGATTGAAGGTGTTATTAACTGGTGATATTTCCGTTTAATAAGACTTAAATCATTTGTGATAACCAGATCAATGTTTTGGCGTGCTCTCAGTGAAAATGTGCCCTGAGAAGATAAAAAATATTTAAAAGAAAATGTTGGGGCTTCCCTGGTGACTCAGGGGTAAAGAACCCACCTGCCAATGCAGGAGACATGGCTTTGATCCTGATCCTGGAGGATCCCACCTGCTGTGGAACAGCTAAGCCCGTGTGCCACAACTATTGAGCCTGTGCTGGAGAGCCTGGGAGCCCCGCCTACGGAAGCCTGTGCCCCTAGAGCCTGCGCTCCACACGGGAAGCCACCACAGTGAGGAGCCTGCACGCTGCGGCTAGAGAGTAGCCCCTGCTCTCCGCAGCTAGTGGAAAGTCCACGCAGTGATGAAGACCCAGCATAGCCAAATATAAATAAATGAAAATACAAAATAAAACTTAAGAATCAGGATTGAACATAATCAGCTTCACTGACAGTGGCAAAAGCAGGACAATATATTCTCACAGGAACCCCTCTATGCTGGTGGTTTCTTTAGGGTAGCCTATCTCAACAGTACTTAGTATTGGTAGTTGAAAATGCATTTAGCTTGTGTTTAGCATTCCTAGTTAGGAACTAGGGTTTGTCAGTGCAGTCCTAGTGACTAGAGCTTTGTTTGGGGCTGCAGAATATATGGAACGTGCCACAGCTCACAACTGATCTAACAGTATGTGTGGTAATGTACAGATATACCAATATTCTTTTCTGAGGCTGTGTCCATTTTTATTGTTTCCTTTTTCACCTTGATGATACACTAGCAAGACCTTTCAAAATGCTTGGCAAAGAAACAAAACGCAAGAACACTGCTGTGGAATTGATGTTGAGTTATGTAAATCTTTAAGAAACTTGTGGGGTGCTATGAACAAACTTGCTACGGTTTTGATGGCCATGATAGTGGACATAATCAGCTATGGCAAATTGACACACAGCTGTTTTGTGTGTGTGTGATTGGAGAGGAAGCAAGATCCAAACTAGGACTCCTTACTTATCCTATCGCCTCTCCCCAGATGAAGCATTTTCCAGACTTATAGGACTCTCTCCCCCTTAGGCCTCTCTCGACAAGCCTAAGCCACTCTTCAGGGAATGGGGGTAGCAGCACTGTTGTTCACGGGTCTTCTTCAGGTGGGCTCCATTAAGAAATGCTGAGTCACCATCCCTTGATTGGACCCTGCAGAGAGGGTCGCATGACAAACCCATGTGACCCTCATCAAGCAGTTATGGAAAAAGGAAATCTATTCCAAAGCACATCTACTGGCTCTGATTACTCTCTTAATGAAATTTGCTGTTGCCCTCTATTATAACATAGTGACTACTATGATATGACTGGGAAGATCAATAGAGCAATCACTGTATTGATTTTAAATGAAAAAAGTTGAATGAATAACTTATAGGATGTATGGGGATCTGGTGTATAAAGCCCATAGCATTTATCACAATATATAGTAGTGGTATCACATTTGACTCTCACATTAGCTTGTTGCAAAATCTTTGCGGTCAGGACTATCTCATTTGAGTTTTTATTATACTGAGTACTGTCTGGTATATAGGAAGTGCCTGTTAGTTTTATGAATAAAGGAAGTTGTTTTCTGGTATGATTTATCTTTACATTAAAGCAATAACATCGTTCATAAAACTGAAAAAAAAAAAAAAAAAGCAATTTTCTTCTCATCAGGAGACTTAGAGCTGATTCATAATGAGCTAAATTACGTATATGCCACCTGGGAAGCCCATGTGTATATTCAAAGTTTAGAATTAGTGGTAAAGAACCCACCTGCCAATGCAGGAGACCTAAGAATTGTGGATTTGATCCCTGGGTCGGGAAGATCCCCTGGAGGGCATGGCAGTCCACTCCAGTATTCTTGCCTGGAGAATCTCATGGACAGAGGAGCCTGGAGGGCTGAAGTCTATGTTGTCGAAAAGTGTCGGACATGACTGAAGGGCCTTAGCACACTTGCGAGGTTAGAATAGTGATTCTTAAACTATTTTTTAGATCATATATCTCTTTGAGAATCTAATGAAACTTTTAATGAATCCTTCAGGGACCCCAAATTAAGAACATTTGGGTTGGAGAAGTGGTGAAACTAGCCTGTCCCTGTCCTGCTGTGGCTTCTTCCTGCTTTCCACCACCAGATGCCCTCTACTCGCCAATGGGCCATCCATTACCATCTCGGCCACGGGCTCCTTTGCTGTTATCCCTGCTCATTCAGACATCTTTACCTGCTGCTTTTGGGAGTTGCCTGAGTCACCTGCCTTATTCCAGTTGACGTAGCTAGTCTGTGACTCCCAGCTCTTCCTGAACTACTGCAACTTAATGACTGTTTTGGCAGGTGAACAGTGAATTTTTTTTTTTTTTTGGTGCTTGGTCAAGAAGAATTGAGAACAGAGAACTAGAAGATGGATGGAGGACCTGTCTTCCTTTGTGTTGTTGACAGTGAGGGTGTCCCATCCTTCCCGCCAAAAGATAAATCACACAGAAGTATTTGAAAAAACCTACCCCGTGTCTTCAATAATTTTAGGGTTATCTTCTTGGGAGCTTTCTGGAGATGCATTTCCATTTGGAAGAAATCTCTGTATATCAGAGAAAAAAACTAATTTTGGCTTACCCACCCGTGGGTAATAAACGGGAACTATGTGATGCACTGTTTCAAAGTTACCTGTAGCGTACAAAGAATTAAAAGCATTCTGCTTTGAAATTAATAACTAAATTGTAAACATGACATAGAACAGCATTAGACTATCAAATTATATTTTGAGAAATGGAATTAAATATGATTAAATAGTTTCATAGCAAAACCAATAAAAAGTTAATGTCCAAGATAAAAATATGACAGATTTTCATACGTGAGAACCCACACAGGAAAATTCATGGTCAACTCTCATAGACAAAATGGGTATACCTAAATTAATTAATATTAACTACCCTTGCATTTTGCTGTTATGTGTTTATTTTTTCAGTGTGTTTAACCTTTAGGGAGTAGATTAGTCAATTACAGTTTTTGTAATCTGTTCATACCTTATTTCCACACTTAACATCATTTCCCTGTTTATAGATCCTCATCCCTTTCTAGCAATGATTTTTCTTTTAAGTGGAAACTGCCTTATTCACCTCTAATTCTCAGAGCTTAGCATAGTCTTGGGCATATCCATGGTGCTCAACAAGTATCTATTAAATGAATAAATGAATATTTCCATCAAAATGCTACAAAAGTAAATGCTGAAAGTTATTAAGATATTTTGAACTTTGTTAAAGTGTTTGACTACTTCTGATTTTGAGACTGTATTTAGGACAAGATTTTTTATTGTAAGATCCTTGAAGTTTAAAGACATAATCCCTATAATTTTATTATTATAGAGCTCCAAATTTACAGGGCTACCAAAAATATGTAAAAGGTCAGGAAATTTAAAAAATGACCATCTTCCTAAGAATTCCTCTTCATTTACAATGTATTTGGCTGTGCAGAGGTATCTTTAAATGGTTCAGATTAGCTCTTCTAAAATCCTGAAGGTATACTGTAGATTTTAAAAAGCACAATATATCTTCTAGACTTTAATTCATGCTTTCCATTTCTCCTGAGCAGCAATAACAGAGACTTTATGTAAAGACCATTGTGCAAGCTATTGGCCAGGTGAATAGTTATTGTGTGTTACATGCATGTGTCCAGGGATGTCACCAGTTGTAAGCCTGGGAGGCTTAGGAACTGTGACATTTGTTTGCAAAGGGTTGACAGAAGCATGTAGGTGACAAGAAAGAATGATATCTACAAATGGCCAAGAGAAAATAACTAAGTACTCCTGAGGAAAGGGCTTCTCTGGTGGCTCAGCTGGAAAGAATTCGCCTGCAGTGCAGGAGCCACAGGATGTTCACTGGATAATCTCTGGGTCAGGAAGATCCCCTGGAGAAGGGCGTGGCAACCCACTCCAGTATTCTTGCCTGGAAAACCCTATGGACTGAGGAACCTGGCAGGCTATAGTCCACGTAGTCACAAAGAGTCAGACTTAGCACACGCCTGAGGCAAACTCAGATAATTTTTATTGGCAGGTAGTCAGCTTTCAATTTAAATTTGATTTAATTGACCTTAGAGTCTAGTTTTCAATAGAGTAAATAAAATAATCTATTTGAATACTTATAAAATTTCAAAGTTCTTTCATAATATAGTCTCATTTTTCTCCCTAGTTTCTTTGTATTTGCAAAAATTATATGTTTACATATCATATATTTATACATTTGGAGATTTTTCTAAATTCCTGCCAAACCAAAGTGAATTTCTAAGTAGGGCAGACATTATTGTCATGCCCAAGCATGAGTCGTCCACCAGTCATCAATAGAGTACTCACTAGAAACCATAGCTCTTTGATAAAGTCAGATAACTTTGATTAATTACTGGGCTTCCCTGGTGTTTCAGATGGTAAAGAATCTGCCTGCAATGGGGGAGACCCAGGTTCAGTCCCTGGGTTGGGAAGAGATTCCCCTGGAGAAGGGCATGGCAACCCACTCCAGTATTCTTGCCTGGAGAGGAGCCTGGCAGGCTACAGTCCATGGGATTGCAAAGAGTTGGACATGACTGACCAACTAACATTTTTACTTTCACTTTCTGCTATCTTTGTGACCTGAGACAAGTTATCTCATCTTTCTAAAACTCAGCTTTCTCAGCTGTAAAATGGATATAATATTTCCCACAAGGTAAAATGATTAAAGCAGTAATGCAAATAAATATCTGAAATGATTGGCACAATAGATATTAGTTCTATTTTCTTCCCTTGCCCCTCTTTTTGACTTCCTAGACTGGAGTGCTTTCCATTTTAAATTATTAATGGTTATCATTATAGCAACTACAATAAGGTATGAAATGACGCTTCTGTACTATGTAGCATTCCATATGGCTTTTCAAAAAAAAATTGTGGTAAGAACACTTAACATGGAATCTACCTTGTTACTGTTTTAAGTGTATAGTAAATGTATTATTGTTGATTCTAGGTACAACTTTGTGGGCTTCCCAGGTGGCGCTAGTGGTAAAGAACTGCTTGTCAGTGCAGGATACCTAAGAGACATGGGTTTGATCTTTGGGTTGGGAAGATCCTCTGGAGAAGGGCATGGCAACCCACTCTACTATTTCTGCCTGGAGAATCCCTTGGACAGAGGAGCCTGGTGGGCTATGGTCCATAGGGTTGCAAACAGTTGGACACGACTGAAGCGCCTTAGCACGCATGCACAACTTTGTAAAGCATATGTCTAGAGCTTATTCATTTTGCTTGACTGAAACTTTATATCTATTGATTAGGAAACTCCCCATTACCCTCCCACACACAGCCCTGGGCAGCCACCATTCTACTCTTTGATTTTATGAAATAGACTATTTTAGATACCTCATATACGTGGAATTATGCAGTATTTGTCTTTCTGGAACTGGCTTATTTTATTTAGCATAATATCCTCAAGGTTCATCCACATTGTTTCATATTACAGAATTTCCCTTTTTTTTTAAAGGCTGAAATAGTATTCAGTTGCTTGTATATACCTTATTTTCTTTATCCATTCATTTGTCAGTGGACATTTAGGTCTCTACATCTTGGCTATTATGAATAGTACTGCAATGAACATAGGAGTGTTAACATCTCTTCCAGATCCTCATTTCAGTTCTTTTAGATAAATACTTAGAAGTGGGATTGCTGGATCACATGGTTGTTCTATTTCTAAATCTTGAGGCACTGCCTCAACTTTTTTTCATGTTGGTTGCACCATTTTGCATTCCCACTGACAGTATGCAAGGGTTCCACTTTTATCCACATCCTCACCTACATTTGTTGTTGTTTTGTCATATGATAATAGTTTTCCTGACAGGTGTGAGGAAATACCTCATTGTCGCTTTGATTTGCCTTTCCCGGTTAATTAGTGACATTGAACATTTAAAAAATATACCCATTGGCCATTTGTAGTTTTTCTTTGGAAATATGTCTGTTGGAAATGCTGTTGGGAAAATGGCATCAATTAACTTGCTCAACAAAGGGTTGCCACAAATCTTCTATTTGTATAAAATGTAGTATCAGGGAAGTGCTGTAAAGTGCAATAAAAAAATGTGTGCCTGAAATTATTTATTTATTTATTGAAATGTAGTTGATGCATAATATCTTGTTAGCTTCAGGAGTATTACATAGTGATTTGACATTTATATCATTGTAAAATGATGACCACCATATGCCTAGTAGCTCCAATACTTTGGCTGCCTGATGGGAAGAGCCGACTCATTGGAAAAGACACTGTTGCTGAGAAATAGAGGGCAGGAGGAGCAGGGGGCAACAGAGGATGAGATGGTTGGATGGCATCACCGACTCAGTGGATATGAGTTCGAGCAAACTCTGAGAGATAGTAAAGGGCAGGGAAGCCTGGTGTGCTGCAGTCCATGGGGTCACTGAGTTGGATACAATTTAGTTGACTGAACAACAACAACAAATAAGCCTAGTAACCATATGTCCTCATCCAAAGTTATTATAATATTGTTGAGCATATTCTTTGTGCTATATGTTCTGTCCCTGTGGCTTATTCATTTTATAACTGGAAGTTTATCTTTTAATCCCCTCACCTATTTCATCCCATTCCTCCTGGTAACCACTCTTCTGTATGAGTCTGTTTTCATTGCCTTGTTTTTTAGATTCCACATATGAGATCATTCAGTGTTGGCCTTTCTCTTTTTGACTTATTTTACTTGGCATAATACCCTCTATATCCACCCATGTTGTCACAAGTGGTAAGATACTATAATGGCTGAGTAATATTCCATTGTATATATCACATCTTCTTCATCCATTCCTCCATACCCAGAAGTGAAATTACTGGATCACATGATCACATGATCCATTCTATTTTTAATTTTTTGAGGCACTTCCATACTGTTTACCTTGGTGGTTGCACCAATTTACAGTCCTACCAACAATGCATCAGGGTTCCCTTTTCTCCACATCCTTGTCAACACTTGTAATTTGCCTTTTTGATAATTGCCATTCTGACAGGTGTAAGGTGATATCTAATTGTGGTTTTGATTTGCATTTCTCTGATGATTAGTGATGCTGAGCATCTTTTTATTTGTCTGTTGACTGTCTATGTCTTCTTTGGGGAAAATGTCTATTCAGGTCCTCTGCTCATTGTTTCATTGGGTTATTTGTTTTTCTGATACTAAGTTGCGTGAGTTCTTTATGTATTTTGGATATCAACCCCTTATACATCCTGTTGTTTGTAGATTTCTTCTCTCATTCACTAGGCTGTCTTTTCACCAGGTTGGTAAGTCTCCTTCACTTTGTAAAATCATTAGGTTGTCTTCTCACCAGGTTGGTAGTCTCCTTCACTTTGTAAAAGCTTTTCAGTTTGGTGTAATCCCATTTGTTTGTTTTCATTTCCCTTGCCTGAGGAGACAGATTCAAAAAAATATTCATTGCCTATATTTTCTTCTAGTTTTGTGGTTTCAGCTTTTACATGGAGTAAACCTTTAATCCATTTTGAGTGTGTTTTTGTGCATGGTGTGAGAAACCGGTCCAGTTTGATTCTTTCACATGTAGCTGTCTAGAGTTCCTCACACCATTTAATGAAGAGGCTGTCTTTTCCCCATTGCATATTCTTGTCTTCTTTGTTGTAAATTAATTGGCTGTATAGTCATGAGTTTATTTCTGGTCTCTCTATTCTGTTCCGTTGATCTATGTGTCTTATTTTTGTGCCAGTACAATACTGTTCTGATTACTGTTGGTGTTTAGTCACCAAGTCATGTTCAACTCTTTGTGACTCCATGGACTGCAGCATACCAGGCTTCCCTGTCCTTCACAATCTCATAGGGTTTGCTGAAACTCATGTCCACTGAGTCAGTGATGCCATCCAACCATCTTACCCTCTGCTGTCCTCTTCTCCTCTTGCCTTCAGTCTTTCCCAACATCAGGGTCTTTCCCAATGAGTCAGTTCTTCGGATGAGGCAGCCAAAGTATTGGAGCTTTAGCTTCAGTATCAGTCCTTCCAATGAATATTCAGGACTGATTTCCTTTAGGATTGACTGGTTTGACCTTGATTACTGTAACTTTGTAGTATACAGCTGACCCTTGAATGACAAGTGTGAACTCCTCAGGTCCACTTTTATGTAGATTTTTTTCTATAGTATATACTACAGTATTACATGATCTGAGGTTGGTTGAATCCTCAGATGTGGAACCAAAGATAGGGAGGGCTAACTGTAAAATTACATGCAGATTTTCGAGATTGGGGAGGGTTGGTGCCCCTAACCTCCTCATTGCTCAGGTTTCAATTGTAACTTGAAAACGGAGCATGATCCCTCCAGTTTTATTGATCTTTCTCAACGTTGCTTTGGTTGTACTTTGGCATCTTTGAGGTAATACTGAAAACAGGTAAATCCTTACCCTGAATCTAGTTTTGCCCTTCACAGCCAACCACGTATAAGCAGAGAGGGGGAAGTGCCTCTTGTCCAGTTTATAGGTTTCAAATCTTGAGAAATTCATATTGCCAATACAGTATCATCACTCATGTGAGATAAAAGTAACAGTTCATATTCAGTGGATACAATATGGCAAAATCATCAGAGCTTTCCATCTCGTTCTCTTCACCTCAGCCTCCTTGTCCTAGAGTGATAGAGCTCCTAGGATATGCTGTCTATGCATAAAGCCACCCTACACTGTTTTAGTTCCTCTTTCCCTGTTCGCCTGGTCTCACTTCTTCCTATGTCTCCATCCCCTGGTTAGTTGTGGACTAGTAAACGAACATGGAACAGAGGAAGTGGCTCATTCCAATGTTGTTGACTACAGAATTGGTGAAGAGTGAATTCTAGGATACTCCTCAATATGATAAAGATGATTATTACACATTACACTTAGCTGCAGTTAGTTTCATTAGTTAAGCTATACTTGGGAGGTTGCCATATCCTTGTAACGCTACCTTAGGCATATTATAATCAAAATATTCAAATGATAGGGTAGGTACTTAAGAAAGGGGACAGGCCACCGAGTATAGGCCACATATATGATTGTGATACATCTTTATTTTTTATCCTGATGAAAAATGTGATTTTTGTGCTGTTACTAAATGAATATACTTGTAACTTCAGTTTCACAAGTTATATAGCTGATTGTTGTTTCACCATTTAGATAGCTAGTATCATGCACTTTAAAAAAAATTATGACTGCACTGGGTCTTCATTGCACCAACCACATGGACTGTTCCTTGTGGCATGGGCTCAGTAGTTGTGGCACGCAGGCTTCTCTAGTTGCCATGCGTGGGCTTAGTTGCAGTACATGAGATCTTAGTTCCCTGACCAGGGATGGAATCCGGGCCCTCTGCATTGGGAGCGTGGAATCTTATCCACTGGACCACCAGGGAAGTCCCCATGCACTTTTGCAAGATATAAAATCATACGTTTTCCCCACCCTCATGGCTCTCTGTTTATATAGCCAACATAATTATAACTCAGTATGAACTAAACATAGCTTTTTTTGATAGTAGCCACCATTTTCATATATAAACATTGTAGGAAAATTTTTCTAAAAATTGTAATCAAGTTGAAAAAAGCCCATAAAAAAATGAAACAAACTCTCCTAATTTTTGGCATTTTTTTTTTTGTTGTTGAGTATAATATTCCTTTTGCTGGTAGGAATGATCAACTAATGAATGACAGCCTACTTACTGTTGCATGAGTTACGTGTATCCTCGTTCTTACTGTTCTTTTTCTTGCTGGTTTTCTTGGCATCTTTGGATGCTTTCCAATTCATTAGGAATTGTCTTTCCATGTTTTTAATTTCTTTTCCATCAAGGAATTCTAGAGAAAAACAATATATATGTTTAAAATGTAATATATACATGTTATAAATGTTATATATAAGTACAACATAAATATTACTATATAATACATAAATGTTATAATACATATACAATATATATACCACTGGTTTAGGGCACATGAACTTAAGTTACACTCTAGACTGAAATAAATTTATATTTAAAATACCTTATTCATATAACCTCTAATATTTGTATAACTTCTGTTGAGCTTTTATTTTTAATTATTTTTTCTGATTTCAAAAAGAATATGTGCTTTTTATAAACAACTGAAATGTGATGGCAGAAACATAATATGACTCCATAATTACTATCCATATCTCTCCTTTCCATGACTAACAAAGATAATCACTATGAACAATTAGATGTCTGGTTGCCCTTCTTGAAGCATAAGTTACATTGTTATTTTACAAAACAAAAATGTCATACTTAACAAAAGTTAAATGTTTAATAATTTTATGGTTATTCATAGAAAAAGAAAAGTATATTTTATATTAATGTCAATAAGAAGTTTTATATATGTAATGTATTTTAAAAGTATGTACATTAAGATATAGGAAATAATAGGAATAATTCACATAGCTGGCTTCTTTATTCTACAAACTGAGATTTCAGCTATTTTAACATTTTGTTCCTTTTAAAAAGTTTTGAAAATTGAGCATATTCAGTTACACAAATAATTTTTGTATGTTGTGTGTATGATATTTGGAAAATTCAAAGAAATGGAAAAAATAAAACATTACCTGTATTTCACAACCAGAAATAATCACTGAAAACCACTGATAATACTTTAGTATATTTCTTAGCATTGTTTTGTTTTTCAGGTATGTACCATGTATATATGTGTGTATTATATAGAAATGGAACTCTCTATACAGTATTACATCCTACTTTTTAATATTATATTGTGAGCATTTTATCATGTCTTTCTTTAAAGACAATTTTTAATGAATGATAGTATTCTAGATATAAATATACAAGTAATTTACTTTAAAAATATACCTAATATACATGATCTTTCTTCCCGTGTGTTCTCTGTTTCCTACTCTTGGCTGATGGGGTAAAGGGTAGGCAGGGTGTGATCCTCCCCTATGTGTTTTGAAAAATCGTCTTGGACGTTTGTGATACACCTCCTGTCAAGCCCTCCTTCCCTCAAGAGAAGCACTGTACTAGCGTTGTGATTAACCAAGGTTTACTACAGCCATGAACTTTGAAGTGGTTTTGCTATGTTAGTTTTTATACTCAAGTACAGCATGTCAGGTGGTGCTAGTGGTAAAGAAAGTGAAAGTGAAAGTCGCTCAGTTGAGTCTGACTCTTTGCGACCCCATGGACTGTAAAGTCCCTGCAATTCTCCAGGCCAGAATATTGGAGTGGGTAGCCTTTCCTTTCTCCAGGGGATCTTCCCAACCCAGAGATCAAACCCAGGTCTCCTGCATTGCAGGTGGATTCTTTACTAGCTGAGCCACAAGGGAAGCCTGAGAATACTGTAAAGAACCCGCCTGCAGATACAGGAGATGTAAGAGACATTGGTTTGATCCCTGGGTCAGGAAGATAGTCTGGAGGAGGGCATGGAAACCCACTCCAGTATTCTTGCCTGGAGAATCCTATGGACAGAGGAGCCTGGTGGGCTACATTTCATGGGGTTGCAAAAAGTCGGACATGACTGAAGTGACTTAGCATGCATGCATGCATGCACAGCATGTCATAGAAACTCTCCCACAATCTCCTCTGTGAGAGGGCAGTGCTTATCCTTCTGATACTGTGTAAGCTGGTCCTTATTGAAGAGCACCGGTCCATTTCCCCTTATATAGTGCATATTCAGGAGTGTTATTATTTGTACTCCCTGCTTTGCTCCCATTTCAAATGAAAGGAACTCCTGTATGTTCTTAAGGTGCCATTTGGCAAATGTCAAGCAATGAAGACTTTGATCAGTTTTACCTACAGAACCAAGAGTCTCGAGGCATCTTCCGAGGATTTGTGCCAGTGAAAACTTGGCAAAAGGTCAGCAAGTTGTACACATTTATGACTAAATACTTTTTGTTGGTAACAGCCACATTTTCTTTTTTAAAGAAAGTGTTTGATATCTTCATTATTTCTGAACAGAAGATATTTTTTCATGTTTTATTTCTCAATTTTAACTTTTGTTCTTATTAAAATATCAAATTTAAAGCTGACCATTTTTGTAGGTCCAGATGTTATATTCATATTTCTGAAGGCTTGCTGATACATTAACTAAAGAGTTAACCAGGTCTGTTTCTCTAGGAAAATTATATTAATATAATAGAAACATGTACCCAGTGATTTGGACACCAATATCAGTCTATCTCTGTATTTTGGTTTGAGACAAACAGGATTTCTATTTAGATCCATTTTCCACAGCTTCATCAACTTGTTCAGTAAAAACTCCAAATCCTATAATTAGAGGAGAAAAAAGTAAGACACAGGTATTTCATACTTACCAATATTTTTTTCATGTCAGTAACTGTTTTTAAAGGTACCTACTGTTTTCCATGGAGTTCTAGCTCAGTGCCAGGTACTTAGATGATGTACAATAAATCTTTTTTTGATGAAATAGTCTGTAGTAATAATAGAAAGGGCTAAAGATGAGGCAAAAAATAAGGTCCTGAGTTGGGGACCACAGAATTGTACTCTGTCACACTAGTTTAAATGGACCCAACTTGTATCTCAGGAAACACTTTGCCTTTCTGGCTATCCATGCTATAGAAGATGCCCTGTTCTTAGCAGAGTTTATGGAAGTTTACAGATTAAGGCCATTATGAAGTAGTAAGTAAGCATCCATTGACATTGCAAGCAATGTAGTTCCTTTTCCTTTTTTAAAACCTATAAAAAATGTATCAAAGGGAGAAAATGGAGAAAAAAATCCCATGTGTGTTTATTACCCAAAGATCACTTTAAAAATATTTATTTTTGGCTACTCTGGGGCTTTGTTGCTGAGTATAGGCTTTCGCTAGTTGCTGTGAGCAGAGGCTACTCTAGTTGCGGTGGCAGGTTTCTCATTGTGGTGGCGTCTCTTGTTGTGGAGCACAGGCTCTAGGGCACACAGGCTTCAGTAGTTGCAGCATACGGGCTCAGTAGTTTCGACTCACCAGCTCTAGAGCAGTTTCAGTAGTTGTGGTACACGGGCTTAGCTGCCCTGTGGCATGTGGAATCTTCAAAGACCAGGGATCAAACTGGTGTGCCCTGCACTGGCAGGCAGATTCCCAACTGCTGAACCATCAGGGAAGTCCCAAAGATCACTTTTAATGTGTTATGTATCCTTCTAGTCTTTTTTGAGCATAGGGATTTCTTTTTTAATTGTCAGTCATACTGTGTGTACAGTTTTGTTTTATGTGCATCATAAACATTTTCATGTTTTAATAGCTTATAAGAACATCAGCTTATTGATATTTAAAGGGATAATTAAGTTGTTCTATGGTTGAAAATCCAAATAAATGTGAGAAAAACAGATTAGTCACCCGTTTGCCCTCCTCACTTCCTCTCCCTATTTTTTTTCAGTCCAGTGTTACTGTCTTTCGCCAATGTCTTGTCTTTCTGTCATTCCTTTTCTTGCTTTCTCCCCTCTTTCTACTCTATAGCCCATGATTGATTTTTAGTAATTCAGTGGCCATAGGCAAAAAAAGGGAAAACTACCTTCATTAGGGCAAAACCATTATTTTAAAGCAAATGTTTTGCTGACAATAATAATAAATACTGATAGTAACTAATTCTGTGGAGAGCTTTTGGTTTTCTGAGCACTGCTGTATATATATGATATTGTACATATCCAAGAGGACTGCTTTTCTTTAAAATATGAGTATGAGAATTACAAAGTTAATAAAAGTTCCAGAGGATAGCAGCAGGTAAACACCTATGATTCTTTTGTTTTCTTCAGGCTAAGACCAAACTTATCATAGGTTATAAGGGAAAAATTAGAAAATACAAATTATATATACATATTCTTAATTTCTAAGCTGAAAGTAATTGTTAATGCATTGGCTGGTATTTTTATTCCCCATAGCATTTCTTCACCTTCAAAGCATGATACTATTTAGCATTGTATATCTATTTAACTATTTGTATCTTCCACCTTATTCTTTGCTTGATCCATGTTGCTTAGATATTTCATTTTTCCATTTTTGGAAAAAATCTCATATAATAAGACTACATTTATTCTTTAGACTTTAGAATATATATATATGTATGTGTGTGTATATATATATATATATTTACCATGAAGCTTTGGTAGCAGGTCCCTTCTACATATTAAATATCCTCCCAAAACTGTAAAAGGAGGTAACAGAAATGGAACATCCAGATAGGTGCCTGTGTCTACATGAAGAAATGCTGTCTTTTGGGGAATAATTAGAAGCACAGCTGGGTTTTCAGAGCTCACTGCAGAGCACTTTAATCTTTCAGAGACCAATGTCTTCCCATATAAAGTAGTATTTCTAGTTCTGCTTACTTCATTATTCATCAGGTATGTATTGAGTTACGGGTTAATTTCTGTGCCAAACTCCGATGGATTCAAATAAATAAGTTATGTGAAAAATACAAGGAATTGTATAAGCAACTGTACAAGCAATCCTAAACTTTCTGACATTGCTTCTTACTATTTGACCTTAGGCAAGTCTGTGACCTCATTTATAAAGTGAGGGTAATTAGAGGATTAGTTGCTGTGGCATGTAAAGTGCGTGAGGCAGAGCAGATAGGGAATACATGTGTTAGTTCTCTGCCTCTTTGTCTGCTCTGCCACCCCTGAGCTAATTCTCTAATTTTGGTCAACACAGAGAAAAAGTGACATTAAAAGAGAGTCAGGTTCTGATCCACTGACAAGTAACTGATGCCTTAAAAGAAAGTTCTCTTCAAAAGTTCTAACTTCATCCTTTAGTCCTGGGTCATGGGTTATGCCCTCTTCCCAGAATTTGTTCCACACCTTTTGATACAGCCATAATTATTTTCTGTGAGAATTTCACTATATTTCTCTTAGTTTAAAAACCTCTGGAAGGATGGAACTATGCATTGCATCTTTGTACAGTGTTGAATATGATGCCCATTATAGTAACAATAAGAAAACTTTAAAATTTATATGGATAAAGAGTCCTGTAGGTTTTTATTAATTGTTCGTCACTTGATAAATGACCCTCAGCATACTCCTTCTCCCAGTGTATGTTTATTTAAGACTAAACTAATCCTGTGTTGAAATATGATTACTCTTTGGATATGCTCTGATTATGCATTGCCTTCCTGTCTTTCATAAAATGCTTTCACTTTTGTGCCCTTCAGTAAGTTGCTAAAGGGAGCAGACACCTCTGGACAGCCTCGGTATGATAAATGATCATGTCATGCTATCACTTAGAAAAGTGCTGCAAAATACTAAGGAGCTGGCTTTGTTTCCCATGTAGGGTTGGTGTCTAAGCTCTGCACTGGCAGTGCTCCTGCTGCAATTAATGATGGCCACTGATGAACCTGTATTTGACCAGCATGCGCCAATCTTTATTGGAAACGTCTAGCCCAACTGTCCTGACTAAATCTAAAGACAGCCATTTGTCATCCCCGTGACTGCCTGTCATCATCTGCCTGGGGAAATCTATAATTTTGGGCTTGTTCCTGACTAAACTGTGGAGTGAATAAATTTATCTTTTGAGTTACTTTGTCAGGATCAATATTGAGCTGAGGTTGAATAAATTAGAAACTGGAAATACATGACAGGCCATAGTGGTTTATTTGTTTGTATCTTATAAGTCAAGTATTTAGTTTTTATAAAAGGCAAGCACGTCAGATTTTTGATTTCCACTGTTCATTCTAAGATGCTTTACCTCATGATAAATAGGCATCAGAAAACCAATGAAGTAAATCACGGACTGATGTATCTGACTGTGAGATGAACTTTTAAGATCATTTTATTGATTTAGCAAACTTTGCAGACATAAAAACTGAAGGTAAAGATTAAACTTTTTTTCAAGTTGTTATACATTTTTGCAGCCATGATATTTATTTGATTTAATAATATCAGCAGTATATATAATGTTGGCCTATTACTAGTTCATGGCTCTTCAAGTTACTTGCAGAAATCCAGGTTTTATTATAAATGGTTATTCAGTAATTTAATATTTTTAATACATTGTTGCATTCTTTTTAAAATATTTATTTAGTTGGGTGTGCCAGGTCTTAGTTGAGTCATGAGGAATTTTTAGTTGTGGCACACAGACTCTTAGTTGTACTATATGTGGCATCTATTTCCCTGATCAGGTATTGAACCCAGACCCCCTGCATCTGGAGCATGGAGTCCTAGCCACTGGACTGCCAGGAAATCTCCATTGCCGCATTCTTATTTAAAGGAGTTACAGGGAAAAAAATGCAAATAAATATTAGTCAAAAGTAAATATTTAAACTAGAGCCCTATGAGTTAAAGAAGGGAGTTTCTAAAGTATGGAGTATTATTTGGCTTAAAATGTTCCTTTCTCCTCCTCAGTGATTGATTCTGCCACCATTTTTATTAGAGAGAACTGGGTCATCTAGCATCAAGTTTTCTCAGTTGTCTGCCTTTGGTCTCACACTTCCTCTTCCATTCCTTTTTCCAATTTTTATCAGCAAAGGAAAAGTCCCACCTCTTTTCCCAAATGAATCAGTTCTCTCATCCCTTCCTCTCTCCACAGGCCTCCTACTCTTGGGATCATCTTTCTCTTTGATTTCCAGTCTCTTCACCTCCTCTGGGCTTTATCCTATCTCTTACACACCATCACTACACTTCCTTAAAGAGTAGTCCAGACCAGTTCTTTTCAAACTTTCATGTCCTTATGAGTCATGTAGGGATCTTGTTTAAATTGCAGGTCCTGGTTTAGTAGTGTCTGGGAGCAGAAGTTGAGATTCTGCCTTTCTGATGCTGCTGGTTCTAGGACCACACTTGGAGTTACAAGGGTCTTGGTCACTGCTTTTGCTTCCTCAATCACTGGGCACTCTTGCAACCTGGTGCATTTGATCAGGCACCACTAACATTACCACTGAGCCATACATTGACAATTTTGTACTTTCTTTGTCTCAGTTCTTGGGAGCAACTTACCCTACTTGACCACATCCTTTATGGCTTTTCTTGCAGTCTCCCTGGGTCCTACTCTTACCTGCCCCAGGGCCTTTGCACATGTTATTCTCTTTACTTGGTAAGCCATTCTGTTGTTTCAGAGTTCAGCTCAGCACTGCCTTCCTAAGGGAAGCCTTCACTCAGCTCCCTAAGGTAGTTCCCCTAGTTATAGGCTTTCAGAGTGACATACTGCTCCTTTATAGCACTTGCCTGGGGTGCAATTTTACTTATGTTTTTGGATAATTATGTGGTTAATGTTCCTCTTCCTCTCAATGCTGAGAGCTCTTTGAGTTCAGGGACTGGATCTGGTTTTTTTTTTTTTTAATCACTATTGTCTTCCCCTTTGTCTAGCAAGTGCTGCCACATGGTAGGTGTTCTAAATGAATGAAAAAGAAGAAATAGTGAATGACTGCATGAAATGAATGGATCTCAGGTTAGAAGCAGAACAAGAGTTTTAAGCAAGAGATTATATGGAACTGTTTTGAAAATTCTGCTGATTAGAAGTGCTGCAGTCAGAGAGAAAATGGAAAGACAGGATTTATCTTTTATTTTGTTTTTTCCTCTACTCCTCTTCCACCCTTACCTCTTCTCCCTCACCCTGAGTCTCTGCCATGGACTTTGGACTGGGGAATAGGAGAGATGATGGCAGGGTTAGAAGATCTTGGGGGAAGGAGTCTGTGGCAGCTGTGGGTGAGAGGGAAGGAAATGAAATTCCAAACAGCAGGGAGGACAGAAGCCATTTGCCCAGCTTCCTCCAGGTCCTTATGCAACCATCCTAAGGGACCATTATTTCATGTATTTTCTGTAGATGCATTTGAGGAACCTACAGTGTCCAAATAAAGGCAGCTGGTTTGAGTGCTAAAAGCCATCGGTAATTATAGTGGTTCGGTTAGAATTCTCTAATGATGTACACTTCTTTTTCCCCATGGCACAAAGCTGTCTGTTGTTGAAGACTCTTAGGATGGATGTCAGTGACTTTATCTATGGCACATTGAGCTTTCTCTCCCATGGCACAGGGCTTGATGTCAGCAGCTTTGGGGCAACTTCGATCAATGAGTATAAAGAATGGAAAAATTAAAGCCAAAAAATGGAGACGCTGATCCCAGGAATATATAAAGAGAACTAAGTTAATATTCTGATGCTAACCTTCCTGCCCTTTGACTAAGCCTTCAGAGGATGATTTAAAATGACCATAAAAGCGCATTTCAAATGACTCCTGGGCAAGTCCGTATTCAGACATCCAAGAAGCTGTGTCTAAGTGTTTTTAATTATGTGTATCTTCTTGCTAAGTCACTTCAGTCATGTCTAACTCTGTGGGACCCCAAAGAACTTGATATTTCATCCTCACACTGTGGATATCTTTTCTCTATAGGAAGGAAAAGCAACTTTTGGTGTATCTCAGCCTCTGGAACTTACTAAATGATTTGCATTCCTTCCTCAGATGGTTGAATATTTTAAATTGTTCTTGTATTCATTCATTTTATAAACACGTAGTAGGTGTCTACTATGTGCCAGGCACTGGCCTGAGCTCTAGGGCATCCTGAAATCAACAAAAAGTCCTTGCTCTTAAAGGCATTTCGATATTTGGGGGAATTCATTTGTAGTAGAATAATATTTATTTTAGTAATTATCTACTGCTGACAGTAGCTATGACAAACCTAGACAGCATATTAAAAAGCAGAGACATCACTTTACCAACAAAGGTCCATAGAGTCAAAGCTGTGGTTTTTTCGGTAGTCATGTACGGATGTGAGAGTTGGACTATAAAGAAGCCTAAGCACTGAAGAACTGATGCTTTCGAATTGTGGTGCCAGAGAAGACTCTTGAGAATCCCTTTGACAGCAAAGAGATCAAACCAGTCAATCTTAAAGGAAATCAACCCCGAATATTCATTGGAAGGACTGATGCTGAAGATGAAGCTCCAACACTTTGGCCACCTGATGTGAAGAGCTGACTCGTTAGAAAAGACCCTGATGCTGGGAAAAATTGAGGACAGGAGGAGAAGGGGGTAACAGAGGATGAGATGGTTGGATGGCACCACTAATGCAATGGACATGAGTCTGAGCAGACTCTGGGAGATAGTGAAGGACAGGGAATCCTGGTGTGCTGCAGTACATGGGGTTGCAAAGAGTTGGACACAACATAGCGAGTAAACAACAACTGCAGTGGCTATGAGATGAGCAAGGTAATAGTACTAAATTTGGAAACAAGACCAGGAGTAGCTGTTTTAGAGTCAGCGGATAGCTGTCTGAAAGGGCTTTTTTTTTTTGTAAGTGCTTTTGAAACAAGAGTTCTATTTATGGGGGAAAGAAGCCTATTCTTCCTCCTATGGTCTTATGTAAAGAAATTATATCACAGCTACCTCATTGCCAAACCAGAAACTATGAGGTCTTGGCAGTGGTTCATCTCACAAGTGACTGGTTCCAGGAAGTCTTCCCTAGCCCTAGGCTAAGTTAGTGATACCATAATACTTATGAAAACAGAACCACATTGTAGTCTGATCACTTGTTGACTTATTTAAATTCCCTGAGACTGTACTCTTTCTTCTTCTGATCTACATGGAGTAGTATAATGCCTGGCAAACATGTAGATGCCCAATACATGTTTGAATGAATGAGTAATTGAATGAATGTGATATGATATGACATAATATGACCAGAATATAGCTAGTGCAAATTAGAATAAATTAAAAGATACAAGTGTTTCCCTTGGAGGAGCAGCAAGGAGAGAGTTCAGGTCTAGTTACAGTTACTAGAAACTCGTTCATTGGGAGATCAGAGTTAAGAGGCAAGAAATCTAGTGTCTTGTTCAGTCACTCAGTTGTGTCCGCTCCTTGCTACCCCATGGACTGCAGCACTCTAGGGTTCCCTGTCCTTCACCATTTCCCAGAGTTTGCTCAAACTCATGTCCATTGAATTGATCATGCCATCCAACCATCTCATCCTCAGTCATTGGTTTTTCCTCCTGCCTTCAGTCTTTCCTAGCATCAGGGTCTTATCTAATGAATCAGCTCTTCACATCAGGTGGCCAAAGTGTTGGAACTTCTGCTTCAGCATTAGTCCTTCTAATGAATATTCAGGGTTGATTTCCTTTAGGATTGATTGGTTTGATCTCCTTGTAGCCCAAGGGGCTCTCAAGAGTCTTCTCCAACAGTTTGAAAAGCAGCATTTCTTTGGCACTCAGCCTTCTTTATGGTCCAACTTTCACATCTGTACATGACTACTGGGAAAACCATAGCTTTGACTATACGGACCTTTGACAGCAAAGTATCTAGAGGGAAACATTTGATAGAAAAATAACATAGAGTGGAAAAAGCATATACTTCCTTTTCAGAGAAACATCTGTCTGTTGGTGAGGGATGGAGATCTTGGGGTATGGAAGAGAAAATCAGGTAAGAGCAGAATTATGCAAATAAATACATTACAAAGTAAAGCCTCATAAACTAGTTTTAGAACAAACTTAGAATAGTTTTAAAAGTAAGTTTATAGCTATAGTAAAGTAAGTATTTTCAATCACAATTTCATGTAAATATTGAAAACTTTTTTCTTTACCTTACCTTCACGTGCAGAAGTTGATTGTCAGCTGCTATGAGCTGATTAAGATTCTCCAGTATTTCTAAGTCTCTTATGTCATCAATATTATTATTGCTGATATTCAATATAGAGAGGGATTTCTGTAAGAAAAGGAACTAATTTAGGATTAATAAATAATCCACTTAAATGCTATACATAGAAACCAGAAATCGTAATGTGTGAAAAATTTTAAATTGATCAATTCAGGCTATTTTCCTCTTTAGACAAGAAAATAAAAATCATTGGAAGTTTTGTTTTTATGCCATGTTTTTTTCTGGTGAAACTTTTAGGACTATAGTAATTGTAATGTAACTTACTATTTTTGTCTAAAGTTCCTTCATAAGTACAATTTTTCTCTTCCAAGATATGAGAGAAATTTATAGATAGAAGCCAAGAAGGAAGGAAAGAGAGAAAAAAGATGTCCCAATAAGCAAATAACACATTGTAGAAAAAAAATGCTTATTTTAGTTTAAGCAAATTATCCTTTTGTGTTAAATATCACTAATATTAGGGAGAAATAGTTTTCATCTTTGTTTTTCTAAATAGGAAACATGATCAAGAATTGAAAGAATATCTTGTTTGTATTTTTATCTGTATCTCTCCATATAGTTTTCTCTCGGTAATTTGTATGTTCAGGAGCCAGGTAAAATAATAATTACCTAATTAAAAAGAACTTCAAAATCAGCTGTTAATGAGGACATGAGTATATAATAGAGCAACACTAAGTCAGAGGCATCTAAACTCTAAGGCCCAGGATTCTCTACCAAGATGGGGACAACTCACTCAGGTATCCCACCTTTAGAGAAGATACTTCCTGATACTTTTCAGCACTTGAAGTATAGCTTTAAAAGTATGCCTTACATATAGGATTTCAGAATCTGCCTGAATCTATGACAAAATGAGGAAGCAAAAATGTTTTCGGTGGCAATTTGTAATAGAACTAGCCATCCCCACAGTGGGGTGAGTCTACTTGGTTCAGCTGAGGTTGAGCTGAAACATAGTTGTTTGTATAGGAGAGTAGGGAGGATAGGATAGAAATCAGGTCACTCCTTTCTTTTCCAATTTAAAGCACTACCCAGGACTTCCCTGGTGGTCCAGTGGTTAAGACTCATGCTCCCATTGTAGGGGAAAGTGAAAGGATTAGTCGTTCAGTTGTATCCAACTCTTTGCGACCCCATGGACTGTAGCCCGGCAGGCTCCTCATTCCATGGAATTTTCCAGGCAAGAATACTGGAGTTGGTAGCCATTCCCTTCTCCAGGGGATCTTCACCACCCAGGGATTGAACCCGGGTCTCCTGCATTGCAGGCAGATTCTTCACTGTCTGAGTCACCAAGGAAGCCCCAATGTAGGGGCCCTGGGGTTCAATCCCTGGACAGGGAATTAGATTTCCCTCGCCGTAACTAAGATCCCACGTGCTGCAACTAAGACTCAGTGCAGCCAAATAAATTATGTAGGAAAAATTAGTTTTAGCCCTCAAATTCTCAACTGACCATATAAACATGCACAGTATGTACAACGTCCAGATAAACCTTCACCACCTTCCTTTTTTTCATTATAACCATTGATCACTGTAGTCTTTGTCAGAATACTCAAATGCAGCCTTACTGCCAGAGAATGAAGGGTTCTTGGATCAAACACAAGCTTTTCTCCAAGGGGAAGCCTCTGACTCTCAACATGAAGCTCTCTTAGTCCTTCTAGTCCTTCTAAGCCTTCTATGACAGCAATGTAATTGCCTCCCAGATATCTGCAAAATATAAAACAAAATTTTAAGTAGGCATTCTGAGACATCACAGTCTATATGTATGATGAAAACATAACAAAGTCACTGAACTATTTGAAAATTACACAGCTGACCAATGAATATTGGGTGTGTGTAGGGGGTCTGGTTAGGGACGCTGACCTTCATGCAGTGAAATTTGCATATCACTTAGAGTGGGCACTCTTTATCCCTGATTACTTCATATTACTTCATAGTAATATTTCATATTACTTAATAGTTGCATGGACCATGCAACTGGACCATGGACCATGCAGCTCTATAGTGTTTTCTACTGAAAAACCTCAGTAGTCAAAGGTCATCTGTACATGCAGAATGTTCTGTTTGTATTGAATCAGTGAAAGGTTTATTTGATTCTTACAATTAATTCTGAGAAATGTTCATTTTTAAAATGAGAGAACTGGAATAGTCCTCTCTATCAGTGCTCCTCTTGTGTTACAGTGCATAAGAATCATCTGGGTTATAGGTTTAAAAATGAAGATTTCTGAGCCTAACTGCCAGAGATTCTGATTTGGTTACCTAGGTTGGAACCCAGCAATCTGCATTTTTTAAGTTGATATATAGTTGATTTACAGTATTGTGTTAGTTTGAGGTGTACAGCAAAGTGATCCAATTATATATATATATATATTTTTCAGATTGTTTTTCCATTATGGGTTATTACAAGATATTGAATATAGTTCCCTGTGTTATATAGTAAATCCTTTTTGCATATCTGTTTTATACAGCAATATGAAGTTTTAATAAGCATCTCCCACCTCACTTTTTCCCCCCATTCTGAGACCTTGGCCTGCTTTTTGGAAAGCAGTGATAGTTCTTCAAATCTGGGGAAACTGGATCCACTGGGCCCCATTGTTTAATTAAAATCATAGGCAGTAATGCCTTTTGCAGTCAAATCTACATCAACATTATCAGTTCTATGACCTTGCCCTTTTGAGATGTGTGATTCTGAAAGGCACAGAACTCATTTGGGTTCCATGGACACTGTTTCCACCAGTTGAGCCTAAATAAGCGTGTTTTAGATATCCCTATAAGCCCTTGAGACAACTCACCCACCTGCAAAAGAAGCATACCAGGGCTTACAGAACACAAGTTATCAAGTATTACATATATAATAGTAATAATGCAGAGAAATAAAAATGAGACAGATAAAGGATGTGCTTGCATGCAAAGATATTACTGCAATGATGACAATTGCATTACTGAGAAATAAAAGCACTTACAGTTTTTCCAGTTTCTTTAATGACCTGAGGTTCTCTATACATGAAATACAATTGTTTTGTAGGTATAAGTGGGTCAGATTTGTGGCATAATTCAGGTTAGTGATTTGACTAATGCAGTTATCATACAAATATAAAACACTAAGATTTTTACAAAGAGAGAGGTCTTCCTGAAAGGAGAACAAAAACAGATCATACTTAATTTCTTCTGAAAACTTAGAGGGTCATTTTCAAGAAAGCTTTTCACTCAGTCATTCTACACATTTCATTAAGGTTAATATAAAAGAACAGAATTCCCCCATTCTTAGCACAGTCAAAATAAGACCGGAATGATTACAATATTAGTTCTAGGCTTTAGTATTCTGTAACCTTATCAATAAAATTGTGTTTGCTAAGAAAGGTTTTCCCAGTGCAAGCAGTTTTTCTTGGAAACAGTTAGACTCCTCTGAAGCATCTAAACTTGCTTCAACATTATGAATCAGGGCTTAATCTTTCTGTAGGACTGGAAATAAACTGTGTGGTTTGTGATACTGAAAAACCACTGGAACTCATCTAGATATTCAAGAACAATGGATTAATAAGCTATAATAATGCTATTGAAGGGAATACCATTAAATATCCTTTAATTTCTTTAGTAATATCTTGTAGATCTCATTAAAAAATGAAAACAGTACATTCAATATGACGCATTATTGTAAAACTATATGTCTAGTATGTATAGTATGTATAGGGGGCTTCCCTGGTGGCTCAGGTGGTAGAGAATTTGCTGGGGTAATGCGACAGACCTGGGTTCAATCCCTGGGTCAGGAAAAATCCCCTGAAGAAGGGAATGGCTGCCCACACCAGTATTCTTGTCTGGAGAATCCCATGGACAGAGGAGCCTGGTGGACTACAGTCCATGGGGTCACAAAGAGTTGGACATGACTGAGTGACTAACACTTATGTCTAGAAAAAAAGGGAGAAAGGACATCACCCTTGGTTTTCTCTGTGTGAAAGAATTACAAGTCAATTTCTTTCTTTTTATATGTCTTTATATAAATGAACACTACTTACTTTTGAAGGTGAGAAAATAATTAAAGATATTTTAAAGAGTATCTATCATTTTTTGTGTTGTGGTAGAGTTAGAGTAAGTAGGCAAGATGTAGGAGTGAAATTCTGCTCAAAAATATCCCAGCTTTCATTAAGATCTTTTAAAATACAGCCGCATCTTGGGAACTAGTTGGATATACCAATTTCTAAACTTTACATTGCTAATTGTATAAAAATAGGAAATAATTTCAGAGTTCTTACAATTGCATCTATATTTTTATCTGAAAAATTTATATGAGTTATTTTCTTCAGGTATTGTAGAGTGTTTTCTTCTTTTCGGGGTTTAAGATTGCTGTTCTTGGCGATTAGATCCAAAGTCAGTCGAACCATGACTTCTCTATAAATCAAACAAACTCTTGGCAATAGCTCTCTTCTGATACCATGTTAAGAAGTGGTTTAAGTATTGTTCTATGCCAAACTTTCTAAAAAAAGCAAAGAAAAAAAGGAGTATTATGTACACAGCAATTTAGGCAAATTACCTTGACTTTTTAATATATAAAACTATTGATAAAGTAGTTCACAAACAGTTTTAGGGTTATGTTTTTTCTAAGTTTATAGTTTTAATTCTTTTCATAAAAAGATATAAAACACCAAAATTAAATTAAATTACAGTGCACATTCAGTTTTACTTTTAAATCTTTTATTCTCCCTAGTTTTGACTTGTTATTGTGGGTGGATCATTTTTCTCTCTTTGAGTTGAAAAAGACCTCAGTATCATTTAGTGTTCTCCCATGAAGAAATTAAGGGCCAGAGATTTGTCTCAAACCAATCAAGTTAGTGACAGTTGAAAATGAGACCAGGCCTCCTGGCTCTTTTTTTCATAGTACCTTAGTGATCATATTTATTTGTCTCCAAAATCAGAACACATGGTGTGAAAACCTTGAGTATATTCATAGGACAGTGGTGAAAATACTTCTAGATAAGACCAAAATATGCAAAGCAAAACTTTAATATATTTAGAAGAAAATATAGGTCTTTCTCTTAAAATTAGGATATGGAAGGAGTTAACTTATATGCTACAAGTTTTAAGTTATATGCTTAAAACTTAAGCATATATGTAGTTATATGCTACAAGTTAACTTATATGCTACATGTTTTAAGCCTAAAACAGGAACAAAAAATTTCTTGATACATTTTACTACATTAAAAAAATATAGCTTCTGCTTAATAATATCTCTCCACCTTGATTAGTCTTGGTTCCTAACTCTTTTTTTCTTTTATATTCCAGTTTTTTTATTGTGGTAAAATACAGAGTTTATCATCTTTACCATTTTATAAGTGTACAGTTCAGTTTTACTAAATATATTTATAATGTACAGCCATTGCCATAGTCTATCTCTAGTATTCTTTTCAGTTTGTAAAACTGAAGTTCTATTCCTGTTAAACGATAACTCCCTATACTCTCCTGTCTTCCATGGCCCAGGCAACCACTGTTCTACTGTGTCTCTATGATTTTGATGATTTTCTAAGAACCTCATATAAGTGGAATAATATTTTATTTTTGTGACTGGCTTATTTCACTTAGCATAATGTCCTCAACATCACTGACTTAATGGACATGAGTTTGGGTAAACTCCGGGAGTTGGTGATGGACAGGGAGGCCTGGCGTGCTGCAGTTCATGGGGTCTCAAAGAGACGCGACTGAGCGACTGAACTGAACTGAATGTCCTCACGGTTCATCCTTGTTGTAACGTAAGTCAGAACTTCCTTCTTTTTCACTATTGAATAATATTCCATTGTATGTGTATACTAGATCTTGCTTACCATTCACCCATCTATAGACATTTGAGTTGATTCTGTGTTTTAACTATTGTGAATAATGCTGCTGTGAACATGGGTGTACAAAAATCTCTTTGAGATTCTGTTTTTAATTCTTTTTGGTATATGTATGTAAGCAGAATTGCTGGATCATATGGTAATTCTACTTTTGATTTTTTGAGTAACTGCTATTGTTTTCCACAGTAGTTTTACCATTTTACATTACAACCAACTGCACAAGAGTTCCAGTAACTCACATTCTTGCTAACACTTGTTATTATCTGTATTTTTTATAGTATCCATCCTAATGGGCGTGAGGTAGTATCTCACTGTAGTTTCAATACTCATTTTCTTAATTAGTGATGTTGAGCTTCTTTTTATGTGCTTATTGGCCATTCGCCTATTTTCTTGGAGAAATGTATTCAAGTCCTTTGCCCATTTTTAATCAGGTTGTTTTCTTATTGAGTTGTAGAACCCTATGAGATGTATGATTTACAAACAGTTTCATGTTCTTTGCCCGTTTGAGATTTAAGAGTTCTCTACATGTTCTGGATATCAATTCCTTATCAGATATATCACTTGTAAGTATTTTCTCCCTTTCTCTGTATTGTCTTTTTACTCTGTTGATAGCACAAATTTTAAATATTTTCATGAAATATAATTTGCCTACTTTTTATCCTGTTGCCTGTTTTGTTGATGTCATTTCTAAGAAATCATTGACAAATCCAATATTGTGGAGCTTTTGCTCTTTGTTTTCTTCTAAGAGTTTTATAGTTTCAGGTCTTACATTAAGGTCTTTGATCTGTTTTGAGTTAATCTTTGATTTGATGTTAAATAAGGGTCTAACATCATTCTTTGCATGTGGATATACAACTTTCCCAGCTTCATTTGTTGAAAAGACTGTCCTTTCCCCATTGAATGATCTTGACACCCTTGTAAAAAATCATTTGACTGTATATGTGAGGATTTAATTCTGTCTTTCTGTTTTATTCCATTGATTTATGTCTGTCTTTATTCCAGTACCATGCTGTTTTGATTGCTATAACTTTGCAGTAATCAGGAAGTGCAAGTCCTCTAGCTTTGTTCTTCTTCAAAATTGTTTTGGATATATGGACCTCTTGAGTTTCTTATGAATTTTAGGATGCATTTTTCTATTTATTTAAAAAAAAAAGCCCAACCCATCATTGGGGTTTAGATAAGGCTTGCAGTGAGTCTGTAGATTGCTTTGGGTATTTTTGACATCTTAACAATGTTAAGTCTTCCCGGCCATGAAGAAGGGATATGTTTTCATTTATTTCTGTCTCTTATTTTCCAGCAGTGTTGTATAGTTTTCAGTGTATAAATCCTTCACCTTTTTGGTTAATTCCTAAATGTTTTATTCTTTTTGATGCTTCTGTAAATGGATTTTTTAAAAAAATTTCCTTTTCAGGTTGTTCATTGTTTGTGTATAGACATGCAACTGATATTTATTGACTTTTTATCCTGCTACTTTGCTGAATTCATTTGTTAGTTCTAACATTTGTGTGTGCATATATATAATCGTTAGCATTTCTATGGTTTAGATCCTATTACCTGCAAACAGAGATAATTTTTACTTCATCTTTTCCATTTTGGATGCCTTTTCTTTCTTTTTCCTGCCAAATGTTTCTGTTCACTTTGGGTTTCTCATATGTGGCTTTTATTATGTCTAGGTAGTTTCCTTCTATTACTAGTTAGTTGAGTATTTTTATTGTGAAAATTTAGGTTGTTGAATTTTGTCAAATGTTTTTTCTGCATTATCCGTTTTTTCTTTCATTCTGTTAATATAAAATATTATGTAAATCAGTTTTTATATGTTGACCATCCTTGTATTCTAGGGATATATCCCACTTATTCATGGTGTACAATCTTTTTAATATGCTGCTGAATTTGGTTTGGTAGTGTTTTGTTGAGCGTTTTAGCATGAGTGCGTGTAAGGGATATTGGTCTGTAATTTTCCTTTTTTTTTTATTTCAGGCTTTTGCATATTCTTAATTTTTTCTTTAACTTTTTATTTGGTTTGGGGTATAGTTGATTTAACTAACAATGTTGTGATAGTTCCAGGTGAATAGCAAAGGGATTCAGTCATACATATACATGTGTAATTTTCTTTTGTTGCAGTGTCTTTGACTTTGGTATCACAGTAATGCTGGCCTCACAGAATGAGTAAGAATGTGTTCCCTTCTCCTCAAAGTTTTGGAAAACTTGAAGAAGGTTTGGTGTTTTTCTTAAAATGGTTGGTTGAGTCCACCAGTGGAGCCATTAGGGTCAGGGCTTTTCTTTGTTGGGAGATTTTTGATTACTGATTCAGTTTCCTCCCTAGTTACATGTCTATTCAGATTTTCTATTTCTTTATGATTTAGTGTTGGTAGGTTTTATGTTTCTAGGATTTTTTTCTATTTAGGTTATCCAGTTTTTGACATACAGTTGTTTATAGTATTCTCACAATACTTTTCATTTCTGTAGATTGATAGTAATGTCCCCACTTTCATTTCTCATTTTAGTTCTTTGTGTCTTTTTTTTTTTCTTAGTCCATCTAGCTAAAAGTTTGTCAATTTTGTTGATCTTTTCAAAGACCTAGCTTTTGGTTTCATTGGTTTTCTCTATATTATATTATCTATTTCATTTATCTGTGCTCTAATCTTCATCATTTTCTTCTTTCTACTAGCCTTTTCAGTTTTTTAGTTCAGTTGCTCAGTTGTGTCCAACTCTTTGCGACCCCATGAACCGCAGCACGGCAGGCCTCCCTGTCCCTCACCAATTCCCGGAGTCCATCCAAACCCATGTCCATTGAATCGGTGATGCCATCCAACCATCTCATCCTCTGTCGTCCCCTTTTCCTCCTGCCCTCAATCTTTCCCAGTATCAGGGTCTTTTCAAATAAATCAGCTCT
Organism: Dama dama; assembly: GCF_033118175.1. Classification (NCBI taxonomy): domain Eukaryota; kingdom Metazoa; phylum Chordata; class Mammalia; order Artiodactyla; family Cervidae; genus Dama; species Dama dama. The sequence goes on from NC_083701.1 coordinate 31,142,236, forward strand.
TCACATCAGGTGCCAAAGTATTGGAGTTTCAGCTTCAACATCAGTCCTTCCAGTGAATGCCCAGGACTGATCTGCTTTAGGATGGACTGGTTGGATCTCCTTGCAGTCCAAGGGACTCTCAAGAGTCTTCTCCAACACCGCATTTCAAAAGCATCAATTCTTCAGCACTCAGCTCTCTTTATAGTCCCACTCTCACATCCATACATGACTACTGGAAAAACCATAGCCTTGACTAGACGGACCTTTGTTGACAAAGTAATGTCTCTGCTTTTTAATATGCTGTCTAGGTTGGTCATAACTTTCCTTCCAAGGAGCAAGCGTCTTTTAATTTCATGGCTGCAATCACCATCTGCAGTGATTTTGGAGCCCCAAAAAATAAAGTCAGCCACTGTTTCCACTGTTTCCCCATGTATTTCCCATGAAGTGATGGGACCAGATGCCATTAGTTTTCTGAATGTTGAGCTTTAAGCCAACTTTTTCACTCTCCTCTTTCACTTTCATCAAGAGGCTCTTTAGTTCTTCACTTTCTGCCATAAGGATGGTGTCATTGGCATATCTAAGGTTATTGATATTTCTCCCTGCAATTTTGATTCCAGCTTGTGCTTCATCCAGCCCAGCATTTCTCATGATGTACTCTGCATATAAGTTAAATAAGCAGGGTGACAATATACAGCCTTGACATACTCCATTTCCTATTTGGAAGCAGTCTGTTGTTCCATGTCCAGCTCTAACTATTGCTTCCTGACCTGCATATAGGTTTCTTAAGAGGCAGGTGGGGTGGTCTGGTATTCCCATCTCTTTCAGAATTTTCCACAGTTTATTGTGATCCACACAGTCCAAGGCTTTGGCATAGTCAATAAAGCAGAAAGAGATGATTTTCTGGAAGTCTCTTGCTTTTTCGATGATCCAGCAGATATTGGCAATTTGATCTCTGGTTCCTCTGCCTTTTCTAAAACCGGCTTGAACATCTGGAAGTTCACGGTTCACAGAATATTGAAGTCTACAATTAGTACTGTAGGATTATTTGTTTATCTCTTTAGTTGTCAGTTTTTACTTCATATATTTTGATGGCTTCTCATTAGGTGCATAAATGTTTGTCTCTGTCATCTTGTTAGCCTTAGTTATTTTTCTAGTTCCTTTAGTTGTAAAGTTAGCCTGTTGATTTGAGATCTTTCTTTTTTTTCTCCTGTCAGCATTTATAGCTATAAATTTCCCTCTTAGTATGAATTTTACTTTGTCCCATGAGTTTTGGTATGTTGTGTTTTTCATTTTCATTCATCTCTAAGTATTTTCTAATTTCTCTTGTGATTTCCTTTTTGATTCATAATGTGTGTTGCTTGTTGTTAATTTTCCAATTTTCTTTTTGTTACTGATTTTTAACTTCATACTATTATGGTTAGAGAATATACTTTGTTTGACATCTATCTTTTAGAATCTATCAGAATTTAATTTGTGGACTAACATATGGTTTATCCTGTAAAATGTCCCATGTGCATTTCAGAAAAATGTGTGTGCTGTTGTTGGGTGGAACATTCTGTATATGTCTGTTAGACCCAGTTCTTTTATGATGTTAAAACCTCTATTTCCTTACTTCTGTCTGGTTGTTTTATCTATTACTGAAAGCAGAATATTGAAGTCTACAATTAGTACTGTAGGATTATCTGTTTATCTCTTCAGTTGTCAGTTTTTACTTCATATATTTTGATGGCTTCTCATTAGGTGCATAAATGTTTGTCTCTGTCATCTTGTTATTTATTTGCCTTATGCTATGCTTTATATGCCTTATGCTTTATATGCCTATTTGCTATATGCCTTATAGCTTTTTGCCCCTTGTTTTCTGCTTTCCTGTCTTATTTTTTTTGTTGAGTTGATTTTTTTGTAATAAAACTAAATTCCTTTTTCATTTTCTTTTGTGTTTATTCCAGAGCTGTTTTCTTTATGATTACCATGGGGATCACATTTACCATCCTAAAGTTATATCACTCTAATTTGAATATGTGCCAGCTTGACTTAAATAAAGGGGCTCCCCCAGTGGCTCAGAGGTAGAGTCTGCCTGCAGTGCAGGAGACACTGGAGACATGGGCTCAATCCCTAGGCCGGGAAGATCCCCTGCAGGAGGAAATGGCAACCCATCCCAGTTTTCTTGCCTGAAAGATCTCATGAACAGAGGAGCCTGGTGGGCTACTGTCCATGGAGTCACAAAGAGTGGGACACAACTGAGCAGCTAAGCACAACTTAAATCGTGTGTAAAACTGTTCCTTTTCTCTTCCTACCTCTTTTGGTTGTTGATATCACAAAATTACCTCTTTATACACTGTGTACCTAAAAACATAAACCAACAATTCTTTTAAATACATTAGTCACTTAAATTATATAATAAAATATGGAGTTGAAAACTAAAGTTACAATAATACTAGATTTTAGACTCATGTTTTAAAATACATTAGTCTCTTAAGTCACATGGAACAATTACTAACCACGGTTACAAAAATTCCAGCTTTTATAATTGTCCATGTATTTACCTTTATTGAGATCTTTGTTTCTTCATATGGCTTCAAATTACTATCTTCAAATTACTAACTAATGTTCTTTCACTTTACCTTGCTGGACTCCCTTGAGCATTATTGCAGGGCAGGTCTAGTGCAGCTGAGCTCCCTCAGCTTTCGTTTACCTGGAAGTGTATTTTTGCCTGATTTTTGTAATACAGTTTTGTCAATACTGGATTCTTTGTTGGCAGGTTTTTTTTTTTTTTTTTTTAGCACTTTGAATATATCCCGCCACTGTCTTCTAACCTGAACAGTTCTGATAAATAATGTGTGGATAATCTTATTGGGGGTTCCTTGTATGTAATGAGTTATTTCTTGCTGCATTTAAGCTTTAAGATTTGTCTTTTGAAAGTTTGATTATAATGTGTCTCAGTGTGGGTCTCTTGAGTACATCTTACTTGGAGTTCAGTGAGCTTTCATGTTTTAATTCATGTTTTTCATCAAGTTAGGAAAGGTTTCAGCCATTATTTCTTCAAACATTCTCTCTGTTCAATCCTCCTTCTCTCCCCTTCCTTCTTTCTTCCCACTCTCCTTTCTGGGACTCCCACAAAGCATATATTGGTCTGTGTGATGCTGTCTCACAAGTCCCTTAGACTCTGTTCACTTTTCTCAATATTTTTCTTTTTCTATTCCTAGACTTGATAATTTTCATGGTCCTCTTTTCAAGTTCATTGGCTGATGATTCTTCTGCCTGTTAAAATCAGCCTTTGAAACCCACAAGTGAATTTTTTATTTCAGTTATTGTACTTTTAAGCTCCAGGATTCCTTTATAGGCTTTCTACCTTTCATTGATATCTCCATTTTGTTCATGTATCATTTTCTTGACTTTCTCTACCTCTTTAGTTTTTTGAGCATCTTTAAGACAGTTGTTTCAAAGTCTTTGTCTAGTGTATCTGCCATCAGGTCTCTTTCAGGGACAATTTCTGATTATTTCTGAATAGACCATACTTTCCTGTTTCTTGTATGCCTTTGTTTGTTGTTGAAAACTGGACATTTTAATCTAATAATATTGTAGCTCTGAAAATCAGATTCTCCTCCTTCTCTAGAATTTACTGTTTGTTGTTATTGTTTTGGTTATTGTTTTTGGCTTTTTGATTGTTACGGACTATTTCTGTGCTGGGGATTGGCCTGAGGTGTAAACTTAGGTCTTCTCAGGTGTTTCTGGAGTCTGAAACCTTTCTCTTAGCATTTACAGGTAAGTTTCTAGTTTTCCCTTTATGTGCAGCTGCTTTTGAATGCCCTAGTGTTTTAGTGTCTTGTTCCCAAAAAGGAAAAAAAGAGAAAAATAAAGGAAAGTTAGTGGAAAGGGAGGCAGTAGCCTTTTAAATCCCCCTGAAAGTCATTTCAGCCAGAGGGAGTGGGGTTTGCAAGAGTGGGGAGAGGCGCCACCTCTTTGTCTGCATCTCTGTAACCAGAAGCAGCAGTCAGCGATAGGAGGGCAGATCCTCAATATTTGGTGGATAGTGTGCTTTCTGCCTACGTGGTGCCTGTAAGCTGTGTGCAAGATGATACAGAAACCCCTGCCCAGCTTCCTGTACAGGTTTGGGTGTGGGGGATGGGTAACTATTGTAGAGGTAAGATCTGAAATTGACTGAAATGAACCACATTTTATGCAGTTCATCATCTAATTCTTCCTTGGAAGTTGTAAGTCTACAGCAGACTCCAGCATTCTAAAATAGTTACACTGGACATGTTCTACCCAGGTAGCTGCTGTTTAGGCTCCCTATTCTGCTGCAGTTCCAGAATCCTTGCCTCCTTAACTCTTTCACATACATGTTAAAAAAAAAATCAACTTACCATGTTGCGTAAAAAATCTTCTAAGAATTTTATTAGGAATTGCATTGAATTTAGAAATAATTAGTGAAGCACTAACACGTGGGCTTCTTAGGTGGCTCAGTGGTAAAGAATTTACTTGCCAATGTAAGGACACACAGGAGATGCAGGTTTGATTCCTGGATCAGGAAGATCCCCTGGAGGAGGAAATGGCAAGCCTCTCCAGTGTTCTTGCCTGGAGAATCCCATGGACAGAGGAGCCTGGTGGGCTACAGTCCACAGGGTCTCAAAGAGTCAGACACGACTGAGCAGGCACACATGCACACATCTCTCTGAGTTATCTTTTCCATTACTATGGTATATGTCTCCATTTTAGAAGTGTTTCTTTAAATGACTTTCAATAGTTTTATAATTGTCTTCTAATTTAGGCCATGCATAAGGTTTTTTTCTGAATCATTTTTAGGGATCAAATATTTTTGTTTATATTGCAAATGTCATTCTTTTAGGAATTATATTCTCTGTACCTAATGTGTTGAAATGCACTGTTTTAAAAATATTTAAAGTATTTTTAAAATATGGTTTCTTCGGCCCGTATCTTAAAATTTTAGAAACGTTTCTAGAAACTTCAAATATATTTTTTACACTGAAAACTATGGTAAAAATGCATATCGTAAAGAGGTTATACAACCCAAGGTTTTTCCCTTACAGCTGAGGCAGGAGACTGCTATACAGGCGACCATGCAGGAGCAGCCCTATACTGTGAAGGAAGTGATGTCCTTTGAGAGTGACTGACTAATGGGAGACAGGAGCCATGAATGATTTCTCCCTTCCACCCCCCATGGACTTTTAGGAGACATATCGGTTTCAAAAGGTCCCTTTGAAAACATGTGGTGTTCTTCTGGGTTACACACACTCTTAATTTGCTCTCCTTCCATCTCTTAGTCCTTTCCTGCCTCTCTCCTGCTTCCCTGAGATTACAACTCCTGCAAAAGTGTTATCACATGAGTTTTTCCTTCAGGTTCTGTTTTCTAACCTGGGCTAAAACATAAAGTTTGGGTCATCTGAATCTTCATGAATGACCATGCTATAAATGGACTTTGTATCTACATTCCAGTGCACAAGTTGGTGTTTGTATAGAAATTAATTTCCTTAGAGAACTAGAAAAGGAAAGAGGCTAACGTCATATATAAGTGAAGTTCGTAGTAAACCAGAGGAAGGCCAATGGACCTCATCAACAAGCCATAGGTAAGCTTCCTAAGGTTTGAATATGGAAAGGGAGAGAACTGAATCAGCCAGTAACACAATAATAGAGACTGTTGACTCTAAAAAATGTGCATTGTAGTGATCAGATCTGCAAGAGAGGATTTGGTTTCATCAAAATACCACCATTGATCTCCTGAATAGAATATCCACCTTTATTGGTTCTACAGTTTGTTTTAGAGAAATTATAAGCTTCAGGAGTTTAAACTGAACCTAGTTTGGATTTGAATACACTTTAGAATATAATAAAAATAGTTATGTCAACATTTGTGAGATGTCCCTGATTTTCTTTTAAAAGAGTTTCATTATTTTCTAAAGTTCTGGAAACTGCTTTTTCATAATTTATCCCTGCTATATATCTCTGTTATCTCAGGCATCCACTTGCTAGGATGTCTCTATCTCTCCAGCTCACTAGTGGGGATAGCTTAAAGTGAAAGTGAAGTCGCTCAGTTGTGTCCTACTCTTTGTGACCGCATGGACTGTATGTAGCCTACCAGGCTCCTCCGTCCATGGGATTTTCCAGGCAAGAGTACTGGAGTGGGTTGCCATTTCCTTCTCCAGGGGATCTTCCCGACCCAGGGATCGAACCCTGGTCTCCTGCATTGTAGGTAAATGCTTTTACCATCTGAGCCACCAGGGAAGTTAGCTTGGACCTACTCTACTATAAGTATTTGGGGAATCCACTTTAGTAGCCCCCTTGACTTTTATCGTTTCGGGCTCCAGCAGGCTAGGCCAGTTGCAGGGGATCTTTCTGAATTCGATTTGTATATTTCCCTTAGGTAGCTCCAAACTCAGAAGCTGTAGACTGCCAGCTATGAGGCTTTCCTTTTTTCAAATCCACTGATCCTGCTCCCTCAGCTTCGCGGCTACCCCTCCACCCGTGTCTCCCTGTCCTAGAGCTGTTTCCCAACCTTGCCTGATTCTAGCCCTCCGTTTAGAATGCAAACTTTCAGACTTTTTTCTGGAAATTGTAGATATGTGGAGAAAAGGCTTAGGAACCCGCATTTTAGTAAATGCTCCAGGAAAGTCTTACAGGCAGGCAAGTTTGAGAAACATGGCTCTAGGGCCTCCTCGGTTCCCACACTTGGCCCGAGAAGGCATCTCACCGTTCGTGGGACGCGCCAGGTCGGTAACTCAGGTTTGGTAAATATCGCGGTTACCAGCCTCCTCGGCAGCCCTGGTGCAGTTGCTGAGCAACCAGACAGACGCTCCTGGTCGGCCGCTGCTCACGGGAAATGTCGCGCGATCTCCGGAAGCGCGCTCCTCTGTGGCCTTGCGCCGACCTCCCTCCTCTGTGACATAGCAGCCGGGGGTTGATGGGTATCCACGAGGCAGAGTCCGAGTAGATGTCGGTTAGCCGGTTAGCGGGATGAGGCTGTAAAGCATCGGTCACATTACTGTTTTCGTGGGCCAGAACAGTTTTTGGCAGGTCACCATTTCCCCCTAGTGGATTCTCCTTGCCATCAGCTTTGAACGTTTCAGTGCTGTTACCACGTTTCCCCAATAATAGGCCAGGAAAAGAATTGTCTGAAAGTGTAGCCCATACTTCACCTTCCCTCTGATAAAATCTAAACTCTTCAGGTTGACTGTCCAGTCCGTTTATAATGACCAGTTTCACTGCTTGCCTCTTGCCCTCTCCAGTATTTACAGTTTGGCATTTGGCCCTGTATGCCCTGTTCTAAAAAAAAGGTTTATCCCTTCCTCCTTAATTCTTATTTTGCCTTTTGAGATTCAAGGAATCAGCTTGGAATTAGCACTTTCCCACGCCCCCCCCCCCCCCCCCCCCCGGAAGCCTTCATATGTTCTCAGTCTTGTTAAGTGATACTTTTATCTGTCCCCTATCCCCCGACCAACTGGGATGTGGTAACTTCTTTAACATAGCCACAAACACACTACAATATGTTTGTTACCCATATCTCCAGTAAGATAGTAAATTCTTTGGGGGTAAAGATTATGTCTTTTACCTTGCTATTCCCAGGACCTGGCAAAATGCCTTGTACCTTAGCAATCACCCCCAAGTATTTAGAAAATACATAATATACAAATGAAGGAGAAGAACAATAGAACAAGAAACTGACACTGACAGTGGAAAGACTGGGGCTCATTCAGTCGCTCAGTACTTCAGTCGCTCAGTAGTGTCCGACTCTTTGCAACCCCACGGACTGCAGCAAGCCAGGTTTTCCTGTCCATCACCAACTCCTGGAGCTTGCTCAAACTCATGTCCAGGTCGGTGATGCCATCCAACCATCTCACCCTCTGTCGTTCCCTCCTCCTCCTGCCTTCAATCTTTCCCAGCATCAGGGTCTTTTCCAGTGAATCAGTTCTTCTCATCAGGTGGCCAAAGCATTGGAGTTTCGGCTACTGCATCAGTCCTTCCAATGAATATTCAGAACTGATTTCCTTGAGGATTAACTGGTTTGATCTTGCAGTCCATGGGACTCTCAAGAGTCTTCAACACCACAGTTCAAAAGCATTAATTCTTTGGCGCTCAGCTTTCTTTATAGTCCAACTCTCACATCCATACATGACTACTGGAAAAACTATAGCTTTGACTAGACGGACCTTTGTTGGCAAAGTAGTGTCTCTGCTTTGCTCACGCGACTCCACATTGCGGGCAGTTTCCTGGAAAGGGAGCTCATTAGGGATTTGGTAAAATGAGCAATCTGCATTAAGGGACTCTAAGAGCTGGAAAACTGTAATAGCTCTGATCTTTAGGGTCGGGGTACAGTGGAAAAGTCATTGCTGTTCCTTGAACAAAGAATTGTCAGAGTAGAAGATTGTTAGAATTACCAGGTGGCTTGGAGCCCATGTGGACAGTCCAACTTACCATTTTGCAGATAAGGAAATTCTCAGACCTAGAGAGAGGAAAGAAATATGCTAAAGGTGTTATCTGAGGTGGCAGAGAGAGAATTTAGCCTTGAGCTCCTAATTTCAAGCAAAGGTTTCCCCTCATGTTTCACTGTCTGTCTCAATAAGAGTAGCCTAGAAAGAAGGACAGGGGGATAGGGACAGATGTACTAACCCCATTCAGGACATTGTTGATATTGTCCAGTTGTGAAGTAGTGTTGGCCTGGATTAGGGTTAAGGCAAAGAAAGTGACATGGAACGAACAAATTTAGGCGGCGTCTTGAAGCGTGTTTTAATAAAGAGAGATTGGATGGGATAAGGGGAGGGAGAAGTTGAAGAAAATTCCTAGATGTTAGTTAGGATAAAGGAACAATACTGGAGAGGCTGACAAGTAATTTGGGTGGAAGTGGATGAATTTCGTTTACACATGTTAAATGTGAGGGGAGAGGTTCAATAGTTTCCAGAATAGAGCTAATCACTGAAACCATGGAGTCATAAATGGTGGTGAGGAAAGTGGGGACAAACAAGTTAATAATTAAGCGAACTAGTTTGAATGGAAAAGGGAAGCAAAACTAGTTATCAGAGAAAGATTTGTCAGAGCTAAGATCTGTTCTGAGAAGAACAAATAATTAGCGATTCAAAAACCAGTAAATTGGATTCAGATACTAGGGAAAGAATTGTAGAAGGAGGGTATCTAACTGAATGAACAGCTACAGAAGGATATGATGAAGTAAAAGAATGATCAAAACAATATGGCTAAAACACTACAGCACAAACCTAGGTTGTTATCTATTTTAAAGGTCATTTGGGAACAATAGATCCGGCAGTATATGCAGGGCCATCCTCTTGCTCTGTGTAGCCCTCATTGAATTTGCTAACATTATTTTATGAGAAACATGTTTAGCAATGCCTCATTGAAAACCAGTTGCTCTGTTAATTTTTGTGTTATAGCAGTTTCGTATGTCATTGTAAAAGGAGTATGAACTCAATTGTGGAAAAATTATATATATATTTAAATGTCTAAAAAGAAATATATCTGTGTCTGTGTCTATACTGTTCTTTAGTTGCTAAGTTGTATTTGACTCTTTTCAACCCTATGGACTGTAGCCCACCAGGCTCCTCTGTCCATGGGATTCTCCAGGCAAGAACACTGGAGTGGGTTGCCATTTCCTGCTCCAGGGGATCTTCCTGACCCAGGAATCAAACTCGTGTCTCCTGCATTGGCAAGCGGATTCTTTACCAGTGAGCCACCAGGGAAGCCCATCTGTGTTTATACATGTATAGAATTAGATGTAGATATATTCTTATATCTATATCCCAAAATATTTAATTGTGGTTATTTTTTGGTGGTGGGATTATGACTGTTTAATTTTTCTTCTTTTTTTTTTAGTAATCAAGGTTTTTAAAAATGATAACATTATATTCTGAATGTTCATATTGGATTCTGCTCTTTGTAGAATAGAAAATCTCTTTGAGACAGCTAATATTAAAATAGTTTAAAATGGTTGAATCACTAATTTTTTAATCCAATAAGTTCCCAGGTGGCTGGTTGATGATTGTATAAGTTTTAAATAAAACAAACCAAGGTATTTCTCTTGAGTTCCAGACCTAGGCATCCAACCAGGTGCCTAACACTCATTCCACATGAATATGAACATCCTAGAGGCCAAAAAAACCCCCTGAACCGGTCAAGAATTGAACTCATTTGTATCCTGCACACATCTGCTCTGTCTCCTCTAGTTTCTGCCTTGCCCACAGTCCACCCTGCTACCCAAAGAGGAACCTGACAGCCATCTCCAGGACTCTAATATATTAGTACCACCATGTAGAGTCAGCACATCAAGTCCACTTAACCTCAGAAATGACTTTAAATCCAGCAGTCTAACCACGCTTCCATCAGTACCTAAGAATGGACTGCAAAGGACTTTGACAAGTTCTATTAATTTTTTAAAAGTTCTTTTAATGTTAGTACACTAAAGTTTCTCAAGTTTTATTTTTAAAGATATTAGATGTGACTGTAAAGTAAGCGATCTAAGCTGCAAATCAGTTTCATTATCTTAAAGTCACATTTATATCTAAATATATTTTAGTTAATGTATTTTAGAGTAAAAATGTTTTCTGGAAAGTATTTTTTGTTGATGTTGCCACAGATATTCTAATTGAAGCAATGTTTTATTATGTTTTAATCAGGAATGAAGATTCCTGAAACATCTAATGTCAGTGGAGTCTAACACTTTAGTTTGAGTCTTTCAGGAAGCATTTGCAAGAAAAGGACTTATAATTTTGGAAAAAGTTTAGGTTTCAGGAACAGTTCATTGCTTATGTTTTAGAAATTAAAAAAAAAAATTGTCTCTCGAACCACGGGTGGGGAACCTCTGTCTTTTAATAGAGATCCAAGACTCTGCTTAAGTTTATCAGGCCAATAATAAGTTCAGCAAAAGTTTAATTAGTTGATGATGGATTGAGGCTAAGAGCAAAACTAAGCAATGTAATATACACTGTAGTCTTGTGTCTTTCAAAACAGTTCGTGAAAATCATTGAAAATGTCTTGTATATTTGTATTTAATTGTTTTTTTTTTTTGGCTCCTGTCTGCTTTTTTGGTTATTTGTGTGTGTGTGTGTGTGTGTGTGTGTGTGCTCAGTCGTGTTTGACTCTTTGCGGCCCCGTGGACTATAGCTCACAAGGCTCCTCTGTCTATGAAATTTTCCAGGCAAGAATACTGGAATGTGTAGCCATTCCCTTCTCCAGGGGCTGGTCCTGACCCAGGGATCAAACATGCATCTCTTGTGTCTCCTGTATTGGCAGGCAGATTCTTTATGTGTTTGAAAAGGATTTCATCCTTCTTGTTTGTTTTGAAAATGACTGGTGCTTTTTTTGTTGTCATTTTTTTGTTTTTGTTTTTTACTAGTGTGCATTTCCGCTAGCATATTTCTCCAGTAAATGATCCTTCATTGAAAAATTTTAAAAAACTCTTTTTCACTCTTGTTTTAAATCTGCTAAGAAGTTTGGGAAAGGATTTTCATTTGTCATAATCTTACAGTGAAACAAGTCAGCTTCCCATAAAAAGGCATACTTATTTGTCATCCTAAAAACATACATTGTTAATGTTTCTTAAAAGTAAACTGAAATGTCCATTGTATTTATTTCTTCATTGAACAGATACTTACCAACTACATGTAATGTTCTTATAGTGTGATATTAGTGTAATGAATATAGTATTATCAAAGATGCTTTTAGCAGGAGCCTGAGAATTAGAAAGTGTAATTTTAACTTGTGCTCCCAAATCCCAAATTTAGTAGAGCTTTTGTTTCAGTTTTTTCTTTACTGAAATAGATAAAGCATTTTTTAAACTGAGTTATAGTTGCTGTATAGTATTTTTATTTATTTGGCTTGTGTGGGTCTTAGTTGCTGCATGTGGGATCTTCTGTCTTCATTGTGGCAGGTGGAATCTTTAATTGCAGCATGTGGGATCTGGTTCCTTGACCAGGGGTAAACATGGGCCTCCTGCATTTGGTGCGTGGAGTCTTAGCCACTGGACCACTCTGGAAGTCCCAATATACAATATTATAATAGGTATAGGTATGTAATATCACAATTTTTAATGGTTATACTCCATTTATAGTTATCAAAATACTGGCTATATTCCTTGTGTTGTACAATATATCCTGTAGCTTATTTTATACATAGTAGTCCTACCCCTTTCCACTTTCCACTGCTTTTCTATATCTGTGAGTCTGCTTTTTGTTTTAGTAACTAGTTTGCTATATTTTTTAGATTTCACATACAAGTGATATCATATAGTATCATCCTGGTATCATACAGTATTTGTCTTTCTCTGACATTTCATTTAGCCTAATACCCTTCAAGTCCATTCATGTTGTTGCAAATATATGTGTGTATATATATATATTTTATATATATATACACACACACACACCATATACACCACTTCTTTATCCATTCATCTATTGATGGACACATAGGTTGCTTCTATATCTAGAAAATGTAAATAATACTATGATAAACATTGGGGTGCAATTAGTGTTTTTGTTTTTTTCAGATACATACCCAGGAGGGGATTGCTGGGTCACATGGTAGTTCTGTTTTTAGGTTTTTTGAGAAATCTCCATACTATTTCCCATAATAGCTTAAAGCACTTGTTAATGAACTATTTTTAGATCTTGAGATAACTAGAAATCCATAGTGTTGATGTCTGTCTAAATGAATTATTATTTCAACAGTCCATAGTTCCTCAGTTTTAGGTAATGTGTTGTTTTACCTTGAATATTAAGACTAGTTAGAAACTTAAAAAATAATCTCCCTTGGAAAGTGATGTTTGTGTATAGCTCTTACATTGGTGGTATATCAAGTTAACTTCTCTGAAGGTATAGAACTTTTCAGATGATTGTAATTATTCAACGTGGTATGCCCTCTCATATAAGATTATAAATTAATCATTTATTTAGTCTAATTTGTGTTATTTTATTTAAGCCCAGAATCTTAATATCCTCAAGTATACTAGAAACACATGCAATGATAGGATTACATAGGAGTTGAAGTAGAAGATTTAAAGCCAAACACATACATGTTTTAAAGGACTTACTAGTATCATCAATAATATAAATAATAAATTGAAGTTTATTTAAATAATACATTGAGCATGGAGTATAAAGTGAAAATTCTAGGAACAAAAATGAATAATTTAAATAAAACATTTATTTAGAGATATACAAACTTAAATTTTCAGGAAGGAAAGTAGTTTAAAGTTATATTTTGTAATGGTAAACATATTCATAGTTATGTAATAGATATTTATAACCCCCTTATAATCTAACATAAAGGTCACAAAGCTCTATTCTTAAAAATATATTGCTTTATGCATATTCCTCTTAGGTTATGAAAAGTACAACTGCAGTTCATCAAAATGTGCCCCAAGGCACAATACCATTTTACTCAGTCATTAGAAAGTTTAGCATAATTGCTTAGTATAATCCAAAGAAAATATGAGCACTGACATCAGGGACTCTCCAATTTGTTAGGCAATTGTTCCATAATTTTTGGCACCAAGATAATCCACATGTTGAAAAAGCAATTAATCATTGGTGTTAGTTATCAAGCTATGATTTTAGCTGTTTCCTCCCAAATTTGACCTGAAATGACAGAGTTCTTTATTTTATTTTTGTAATATTCTGATTTCTGAGATCAAAAGTTTAAATACACCAGTCTGGTTACAGTTGACCTGATTTTTGTGTTACTAGTTTTCTAAAATAAGTAGATCATAACTTTATAAAGATAAATGGCATTTCTTCCAGTAATATTTGGATAGAAGGGTTAGAAATTTTTAGAAACTTACAAACTGATTACTTCAGAACAGACTGATTACTTGAAGTCCTTAAACTAGCATTTGACTCTAAGGAGGTAAATTTATCTGCTGCTAAAACTTGTATTGAAGATAGACTAGAATGAGAGAACATACAACTCGATATTTAATTTTCAAATGCAGTGACATAGACACATCAATTATTAAAAGAGTGAAATAATTACCCTATCATAATTTAATATAATCAACCTTTATATCAAACAGATGAGCAAAACCAAGAGCCATCATTCCATGTATTTTTATATCTTCAAAAAACAAAAAACCACATTGCTCACCCATGTGTGTCTCTTTGGCGTTTATAGTTAAAACAATCCAGAAATTTAGAAAGAAACTTTGGAAACTCAACACTCTGTGTTCCGTTCATTTTAGTCAGCTGCATGTGGATACAGTGCAGACTTAGCAATATAAATGAACTCTTCTCTGCATGCATGACTTATGCATCTGTACCTCATCACTCACAGAACGGTTTTTGGAAACTCTGAACCTCTGCAGTATGCAGCTCTCCAACACCCAAACAGTCCCTCTGACTCACTGTAAAGTTACTTACGCTCCTGCTCTTAAGTGTTTATTTTCAAGTGGCTGCACTATAGGGCAGTTTATTTATTCTATTGTGTGATGCAGTGATTTTTCAAAATCCTGAATACCAGGTAGTCATACTAATTTGTAACAACAGTCTTCAGACTTGATCTCTCAGATGGAGCACATGATGTTTAGTTTCAGAGCTGATTTTCCAAATTAAGAAACAGTGGAGCGCAAATGGTTTCTCTGCCCCTGTTGGCTGTTTGTTCTTGGCAGTACAGTTGATTTCAGAATAACTTGTGTGGTGTCTTATTGTTAATTGGTAAATAAAATGTGTAGATTGAAGTCCTTCTATAACTGGACAGTGTAACCTAAAATGATACTAAATGCATAAAATCTCAACAATATATATAGAAGTTTAATGTTGTCAAACTGTTTGGAGCTGGGACCTTGAGATGAATTGTTTGGAACTGGGACCTTGAGATATTAAAACAATCTGGAAAATTTGGAGCAGCCTTAGTTCTGGGATCTTGCTGTCCCTTCATGGGTCCCAATCCCCAGTGCATATCCATTGACTTCTCTCTCCATTTCTGCTCCAGCCTGTGCTTCTCACTCTGGCTTTATTACTTGGATGTTGGGATTAAATTTTTGATGATGATTGACATTCCCTGTATGTTATCACCAAAGAGCTTGAGAAATTATCTCTGAAAAAACTTGAAGCTGAACAAAAACCAGACTTAGAAAATGGCCTTTTTAATTCCTAAATAGCTCAAGGCTATAAGATAATACTCTGCAGGAAAAGGCAACGCCAATTCATGACTTAGTTTCTGAATAATGATGGCTGCAAATTGAGCCTTGATTTCCTAAAATCTCAGTATTATGAATTGGATCACTTATACAAAAAATGTTCATGACAATACATTAAAATTTATAAAATTACTTCAGAAATATTTATAAAGGTTCTTACTTTTTAATTTACAATAAAATGCAAATACTCTTTTCTGGGGCTATTTTCTCGTGGACTGGACTATAAAGCAGAGGGGACATCGTTGGTTGTCTCTTTGGTATCCATTTAGCCTCACTGTGTAGTAGTCATGAATTTGGTGTATTACTGACCCCACTCCCAGCTGCAGGGGTTGCCCTTAATTAGTCTAAACCAGTCACTATAAATAATCTTATATAAATTATATTTATGTATATAAATAATCTTATATATAAATAAACTTAATTGGTCTAAACTAGTCACTATATATAATCCCAGGGGTACCTCTTCATGACCCTAGTTAGCCAGTCAGAGTGAAGACAGAACCGTATTGTGACAGCCGTGAGCAGCTCTTTCCAGTGACTAAATGGTGTGGTGTGCAGCCATTTGGGAGGTATCCAGCTTGAGACTTAGGTCAGCATCTGGAGGGCAGAGCTTGGGAACCATTACCAGAAGACTAATCCAACTATGCCTAAGCCAGGTATGATTTTGGACTCTGAAGTTAGGTGAACCAATGAACTCTCCGTTCAAGCAACTGTTTTTGTTTGCTTTTGTTGCTACTTGCAACCAAGGCATCATAGCTGAAATACTGAATCCAGTGAAGTTAGGACTGACAAGTTTTCTTTTTCTGGTAATTCTCTTTGTTGTTAGCTAGGCATTTCCCATCGAACCAAGATGACTCAGTTGATTAGATCACCAATGTCAAATTAAATATGGATAATAGTATTCACATCTTAGAATGAAAACTGTCAGTTTGTTTTCATGGTGACTTCATTGACTCCTTACTCTTTCATGTCAAAACTTGTAAAGCCTTCAATCTTGTCTGTCAGAGAAACCTCAAAGACTTTGTTATTGTTTCTAACTGAATGGCTCAGCATGAGTTAGTATCACTGAAGGCTGTGGCAGTAAACAGATTTTAGCTGCTTATCGGGGGCGTACACGCGTGTGTGGTTGCTTCAGTTGTGTCTGACTCTTGCGACCCCATGGACTGTAGTCCACCAGGCTCCACTGTCCATGGGATTCTCCAGGCAAGAACACTGGAGTGGCCTCCTCCAAGGGATCTTCCTGAGACCCAGGGACTGAATCCGCATCTCCTATGTCTCTTGCACTGGCAGTCAGGTTCTTTACCATCAGCGCCACCTGGGAAACCCCACTCATTGGGGGCAGTCATTCTTTATTTTAAAAGGGCCTAAAAATGAAGGTCAGGTTGAGCCATCTGAAACTGGGATGCCTGCTTTTATTTAAAGGAGTATAAAACGAGACCAAAAATGCTACTATATTATCAACTGTCTGAGAAAGTATTTGGATACTAATGTTAATTGGCTTCCTCATTTTACCAAAGACCACTTCATTGGTAAATTTAATGAAAAACTTTTAAGACTTTGTTTTCCTTGACCTCCAGGCCACATGTGAAGTCACTCATAAATTACTTCTTAAAGATTTCTTACTTCTCTGCTCTTCCACTTCCACTAACCATTTTACATTTCCTCTTCCGCTAACCATTTTACATCTGATGTTTGCCATGTCTTGGGCCCTCTTCTCATTTTTTATTTCCACAAATCATCTCATCTGATCTCATCTAGCGCTCGTCAAAACTTAACCTAGTGCTCTTAGAAACATCAGTGTAATACATTTCTGTTGCTTAAAACTCTCATAACTCCCTATTGCTATTAGGATAAAGTCCAAAAGGCCCCCGCAGGATCTATACTTACCTTACTGACTAAAGTTGTCGCTTGTCACTCCCCATGTACTACTCTACTTTCAGGTCTAACTGAATCTCAGCTTCCACATATCGTTATACTCTTTGCTTAGAAAAGTAATTGCCTCCCTGGAGTAGCTCCTCTTTGGGGGAGTATTCCTCCTGAGAGTTCCTCAGTTCAGTTCAGTCACTTAGTCATGTCTGACTCTTTGCGACCCCATGGATTGCAGCACGCCAGGCTTCCCTGTCTATCAATAACTCCCGGAGCTTGCTCAAACTCATGTCCATTGAGTTGGTGATGCCATCCAACCATCTCATCCTCTGTCATCCACTTCTCCTCCCACCTTCAATCTTTCCAAGCATCATGGTCTTTTTCAGTGAGTCAGCTCTTCACATTAGGTGGCCAAAGTATTGGAGTTTCAGCTTCAACAGCAGTCCTTCCAATGAACACCCAGGACTGGTCTCTTTTAGGATGGACTGGTTGGATCTCCTTGCAGTCCAAGGGATTCTCAAGAGTCTTCTCCAACACAACAGTTCAAAAGCATTAATTCTTTGGCGCTCAGATTTATAGTCCAACTCTCACATCCATACGTGACCACTGGAAAAACCATAGCCTTGACTAGATGGACCTTTGTTGACAAAGTAATGTCTATGCTTTTTAATATGCTGTCTAGGTTGGTCATCACTTTTCTTCCAAGGAGTAAGCGTCTTTTAATTTCACGGCTGCAGTCACCATCTGTAGTGATTTTGGAGCCCAGAAAAATAAAGTCAGCCACTGTTTCCCCATCTATTTGCCATGAAGTGATGGGACTGGATGTCATGATCTTAGTTTTCTGAATGTTGAGCTTTAAACCAACTTTTTCACTTTCCTCTTTCACTTTCATCAAAAGGCTCTTTAGTTCTTCTTCACTTTCTGCCATAAGGGTGGTGTCATCTGCATATCTGAGATTATTGATACTTCTCCCGGCAATCTTGATTCCAGCTTGTGCTTCATCCAGCCCAGTGTTTCTCATGATTTACTCTGTGTATAAGTTAAATAAGCAGGGTGACAATATACAGCCTTGACATACTCCTTTTCCTATTTGGAACCAGTCTGTTGTTCCATGTCCATTTCTAACTGTTGCTTCTTGACCTGCATACAGATTTCTCAGGAGGGAGGTAGGGTGGTCTGGTATTCCCATCTCTTTTAAGAATTTTCCAGTTTGTTGTGATCCACACAGTCAAAGGCTTTGGCGTAGTTTCCAGCACACTTGAATTCTCCCTTCACAGCAGTATACTTAGGTTCTTGTTAACTTAGCTTTAGACTCCATTGTTCAGAGAATTTACAAGGTTTACCTTGTTCAGAGTATCTCCAGAGAGTAAAACTGGGCCTCATTCAGTAAAGGCACTTGGTGGATGTTTTAATGACTTAGATACCTGTGATAGAATCTGTCTCAAATAACTTATTTGACTTTGCAGAAAATAATTTATGGTGTGACTTGGTTAATGATTTATAGGAACATAAAAATGTTACATTAAATTGTACTTTTACTAACAGATCAAAAGAAAGTTTGCATGCATGCATGCTAAGTCACTTCAGTTGGGTCTGATTCTTTGTGACCCCATGAAGCGTAGCCCATCAGGCTCCTCAGTCCATAGTATTCTCTAGCAAGAACACTGGAGTGGGTTGCCATGCCCTCCTATAGGGGACCTTCCTGACCTGGGAACTGAACCTGTGTCACTTACATCTCCTGCATTGGGAGGCTGGTTCTTTACTACTAGCACCACCTGGGAAGCCCCCAAAATAGCCTACAGCACACTGTATTCCCAGGCAGACTCCCATCCATGTACTAACCAGGCCCAACCCTGCTCAGCTTCTGAGATCAGGTACGTTCTGGGTGGTATGGCCGTAGACAAAGAAGAAGGCTTAAGCAAACTGAAACTGGCTCTGATAGTACAGCAAGTGAAATGCTGAAATCCTTTGACTAAACAGGCAAGACTCTTAAAACAGGAAAGTTCTAATATTTCTTTCTCTCATATTTTAGAACATTAAAGGATACTAGAAAAATAATGTAAACCCTCCCACAAAACAACAAAAGAACAATTTCATTTTAAAGAATTTTATTATAGGATGTTAATATTCAGGACACCTTCAGAGCACCTTATTCTTCTAATCAGATTTTTGGTAACTGGTTTTAAAGTGTTACTTGAGTATTTTTCCTCATACTGGCTTTCAGGCAAAAGTACTACTTGGTGCTTGTTTAAGAGATGTTAATTTGATTAAACAGTTTATCCTTAATAACCTGAGACATCAATCCATGGATAGCTTCTATGGTTGTTTTACAGCTAGAAAGAAAAAACATATCACATGATGTCATAAGAACTGAGAACTGTTTCAAACATGCAACTTGCATACCCCCCCCGCCCCCAATTACATCCCTGCACCCCTAGTAATGATTCTGGTCCTATTTATACTCTGCAAAACATACTGTGTACCATACCAATCTACAGTTTACTCTCTATAGTATACCATAGTGATTTTTAGCCTTCTGCATGTATTTTGATTGTTTCCTAACTTATTAAATTTTTCCAAAAGAATGACAATGTAAATAGCTGATAAAATTCAAGTTATTTTATTATTTGGGGAAAGTTCTATTTTAGAAGGTTACTGAAGTTATTTATAAATCAGAAATATAGATTGATTCCAATATTACACTAAAATCTGCTTTCTCTTGTTGTTCATTAGTTGGAATTGTTTTTAAAAATTATTTTAATGAACCTTATGCTTTTTCTCCTGAAATAATCACAGACATCCTTCAAACAACTCAAAGGTAAAGTTAGGTTAGTGGATGAAGGACTTAGATTTTAGAACTGATTAAAAAAAAAAACCACCAAAATTCAGAAAAGATGCAATTCTTGTAAAATTACTCCCCGAAGGAAAATTCTCTACTATTGTACTACTACACTTCTCCTTCCTACTTTTCCTCCTATATAATTACATTCCCACAGTGACATTTTTGCTTCATAAGAAACTGAGATGTAAATGCAGATAAAACTATAAATCAGACACATATAAAGATAGATGAGCAAAATGACATATTCAGAGCAAGTATCAAAAGTAAGCCATAACGTCAAAGAAAAATGTAATTTTTATCCAGGCTGCTTCCTTTATACCTTTTATTACTCGCAGAGAAGAAATAAATGAGGTCATTCTAACCCAAGATAGCTTCTATTCCAACACATTTCAGCCTTCCGTCTCTCTTTTCTTTCCTATCAACTAGTTCAGTTCTTCTCAAAATGGATACCAAGATATTGATTTATATAGATGTCAACATAATCTTCCTTTCCTCTCTACCCCTGTCATATTGAAATTAAAATTTTTGTGAAAGTGAATATTAGTCTTCCCAATTCTGTATGCATCTGAAGGATCATGTAATTATTTCACATGTTAGCTCAAGTTTGTTCTTAATAAATTCTTTACTGAGATTTGAGATACTAAATTACTGTATAAAGGATTATTTCAGAAAAACAATTTGAGAGATAACAATCATTTCTCTGATATTTAGGGCTTAAAACTATAACAATTTGAAATTTGATAAACTTAAGAAATCCTAATTTAATCCTTCACAAAAGGATTAGAATAGATTAGGATATATCTTTTTGCAAAGTTTTGCTTTGGTTTTTGTTTGAAGACCCAGCAATGGACTGGTCTTCTTTCTTATACTTTATGGCTGAAGCTGGAAAAGGTGAAAGGGAGTTTTTCACAACATCACCCAGACCCATAAGCCTTTAATATTCTTACTTACTGTCTCCTAAATTTTCAAAGTTAAAACCTGCATCTGACAACCTTAAAGGTCCAAGTAAGTTAACATTTAGGTACCACTGTAAGTTATAGGTTGAACTGTAAGGAATTTGAATCCTGTTATTTACAAATCTTGAGAAAAAAAAAAGTTAGGGGTAGGAACAGATTTGCTCTCACCTGTCTCGCGTAGCTTTGGCAAGTTTGTCTTCTGACTTTCGGTCATGTGTTTCTAAACCCAACATGAAACTTCCTCGTCCCAGCTGGGCTTCTGACTGTTCTAGTTTTTCAGACAAATCAAAGACCTGACCGGTGGTATAGTCTGCATTCTATGGGGAAAATGATATTGTATCAATATACAATACTAGTCTATCACGTAAAGAAATATACATATGTAAATTTTCTTCCATATAGAATATTTCACTTACAAATAATTCTACTATGAAATCCAAGTGGATAGTCAGTGAAGTAAGAAGTCAAATTATACTTGCAAAAACTGATTCCAAAGCTCAAGCAGTTGAAGTGTAGAAATTTTCCCCTTTTATAGTTTAAAGATTAAATTTGGAATTGTCTTTTTCGACTGCTTAAATCTAATAAGTTGTTATTGTAAGAGGCTTTGAAGTACAGAGATTTGAGTCTAGATTGTGGTCCTCCTGCAGATTAGCTAGGAGGCCTTGGGAGAGGTCCTTTACTTTTCTATGCCTTCCAGTCTTCCTGTGAAAATGGGGGAGGATGGTGATAATTTCTACCTTAGAGCTATTGTGAGTGATGTATACAAAGCTTGTAGGACTGTTGATGACACCTAGCAAAAACTTAACAATTGTTAACTAATTTTGTTAGTTTTTCATGTTGAGCTTCCAGAATTAGTACTTATGACAACGTTTAAAAAATTACATTTGTTTTAGCTTTTCTAATTACAAAATTAATCGTTATACAGAAAATCTAGAAAATGTAGAGCAGTATATATATATATACATATATACATATGTATGTATGTATGTATGTATGTATGTAAAAGAAAATACCTACCATCCCCTCCACCTAGCTATAACCACAATTTTTTTTTAGAGTATTGCTATATACTCACATGAGCTTCCCAGGAGGTGCTACTGGTAAAGAACCCGCCTGCCAATATAGGAGACATAAGAAATGTGGGTTTGATCCCTGGATTGGGAAGATCCCCTGGAGGAGGGCATGGCAACTCACTCCAGTATTCTTGCCTGCAGAATCCCATGGACAGAGGAGCCTGGTGGGCTATGTATAGTCCACAGGGTCACAAAGAGTTGGCACATGCACACCCACATTTGGTAAACTGAAATATTCTATATACTGCTGATATTTCATAATTTTAAAAATCAAAAGTTTAATAATTACATATGTACACTTAAGTGTACTTAAGTGTAATATTTTTTAAAAGTTTCTACTGGAATATCTTTATGTTATTCTATTTGCTCATTCTCTAAGATACTGTAAAGGCAGTATAGTTTAGTCACAAGACATTTTAAAAA
This sequence comes from Dama dama, assembly GCF_033118175.1. Lineage (NCBI taxonomy): Eukaryota > Metazoa > Chordata > Mammalia > Artiodactyla > Cervidae > Dama > Dama dama. The sequence continues at coordinate 31,164,529 of NC_083701.1, forward strand.
CATTTGCTGTCACCATAGTTACTACAAAGAGCCCTTTAAAATGCTACCAGCTTTCCAGTGATTTTACAAACTTATGATAATTTTTTAAACATGCAATTATATTCACTTTGTCTGGATCTAAATGGTTTAGGTCACCAATACATCCTTCCCCAGCAGATTTGGGAAAAAACCCTAATGTTTGTAGATCACTTCACATCTAGAAGATTTAACTGCAGATTTAAAAATGTGGGATGGCAGAAACAGTTATACTATTAAAATGAAGAAAGAAACCAATTACATTTCAAACAGAAAAAACTAATATAAATCAAAAGTAACTTTTTTCTGGTAGCTTTTAGATTACATGCTTTAGCTGTAAAGGGAAAGAGATGACATACATTTATTTACATATTTTTTTCTTAGAATGCTGTAATGTACTAGGTATTTAACTACACCAAAAAAGGAGGAAATATAATTTAACCTTTTCTGGATTATTAATGTCCTCAGTGTATGCAGTGCTAGAATACAGGGGCAGGCACAGGCTGAGTAAGTAGAGCTGGCTGCTTTTGTACAAAGGTTCAGACAGCTCCAGTCTTACTGCTTCCTGCCCATGCCATCATGTGTCACTTCTGGCTGCTATCAGCATACTTGCCTCTAAGGAAACATGACACATGAGGCATTTAGCAGTGCTAGGTACATAGAAAACATTTAATAAATGTTTGCTATTATGATCACTCTCCTTCTTTCTAATTTACTATTTTTGACTGTTGAGGATAAGAAATAAGAAAAAAAATATAGTAAATTCATAGTAAATATGTTCAAGTGAGGTTTTTACCCATGAGTACAATGAATCAAATGAGCAAAAAATAATTTATTGAGGCTTTATTATATGCCTAGTACTTTGCTAATTACTATATACATATTTCATATAATTCTCAGTGTACTTAACAATGTAGGTATTATTATCATTGGGCCCAAGAAAGGCTCAGACACATTGAATAATGCTGTGAAGGTCACACACAGCTAGTAAAATGGCAGACTTGTTTCTGAACTGAGTTTATCTTATTCCAAATTTTGTGGTTCTAACCACTATGCTATACTGTACTATATGAAGTGGCTTACTCTAAAAAAAGAAAAAAAAGATAAAACTGTTCCTTAACTAAGATCTAGGTAGAAGTTTCTATCCTCTTCTAGGTATTAGATTTTAATGATATATTGGAAGATATTGACTTTTTCTTTTTTGGTGATAGCGGCAATCTACTTGCTATAAGGTAGTGATATTCTGATTTCTTTTGGGGACATTCTTAGTTCAAGTGCTCCAGAGAGTTTCTTCTACTCCAGCCCAGCAGTAAAGCACTTGCCTTGGCCCAACCACTCATGGTGTTCATTCCCTTGGCCCAGAGCAGGTTTAAGGATAGGCATGTGACCTACAAAACTCAGACACACAGTGAGGCTTTGCCTGGGAATATGTTGAGTGGTGTGTGTGTGTGTGTATGTATCTTGATCTTTTCTTTTGAATGTGGAATTGGGAGGTCTAAGCTAATACTGCCATCTTGATTTCACATGAAGTCTGAAACTGAAACCAACTGACCTGAAATCAAAGCTGAGAAAGGAAGACCAAGACCTCATAATATTGTCTGAATGCAAACTCGGGCTGTGCCTGAAGTCAGCCCTACTCCTGGTACTCCTGGACTTTGCAGCTTACATGATTCTCTTTATTGTTTTAGCCAGGTTGGTTGGGTCTCCTGTCACTTGTAACTAGAGTCCTACCTGAAGACACACAACAAAGAACACTATTGGCATTTTTCTCTAACTAAGTCAGAGGTAGTCTCACCCTCATCTCGTCTCAATAGTACACAGTACAGATCCTGGCTTGGCCTGATATTCCAATCCACCTCTGGTCATGCAGAATCTGCCCCCAAGCCTACCATCTTGGCAAAGTCAGTCTTTCCATGAAAAAGAGTTTCAGATATGAAACAAATTATGTTGATTGATAAAATTCAGACACATTCTTTGCAAGCATAGTACTTACTGTAAGCAAGCTAGAGGAACTCAGCGTATTCACCCAGTATTTATTCCACAAAAGTTCAAGCAATTTCCGATCCAAAGAGGATTTGAAATATGAGACTTCTAAGGCATAGTATCTACGAAACAAAACCACAAATCTAGTAAGTAAAAAACATTCAACCACATCACATAAAGGTTATGGCCAGATTTAAGATAATTACATTTTATATCCAAATAGTCATGCTTTAATTTTTAGTCCAACAGAATAAAGGGTAAACCTGGTTTCCTTACTCTTCAGGGGGGTGGTTTCAATTCAGTTAAGCAAATATTCTCGTGTAATATTTCTCCCCTCTGTAAAGCCCAGAAATTCTCAAAAAATTATTAGTAACTAATCAAACTTTCTGAATGACATGTATTTACCCATGTCACTGACTTCATAAATTTCAGCCAACAGTAATGAACTGCCTCTCTCCAAGGTTAGCTATAACTTTTGTTAGGCTTTTAAAAATACCAAAAATGACAGGTAGATTCTCGATTCCTCCCTTTCTAATCCCCTAATCAGGACCAACTGTTTTTTAGAAAAACAAAACTTTAAGGTTGGTCATTAAAGCTTATAAAAGAATTGCTGCTGCTTCTAAAGGTGCCTAATTTATAATCAGGGATAGCAAGGGAAATTGGGTTAAATGTCTGAAAAACATTTTTTTTTAAGTAATAAATACTTAAATATGTCACTATGTTACAAAGAAATACAAGGGACTTCTCCACCTTAAGGAGCTTACCATTTTCATGGGACATGTGGGATGAATCCATGAAAAGTATAAATATAATGATATATGTTGAGTAACAGTAAGTGATGTTATAGTGCATATTTAAAATTAATCATCAGCCAATTAAATGTTAGCGATAGTGAGTACTCTCAGTATAGACAGAACAGCCTGAGAAGCCCCAGGGAAAAGGCAGGATTTCGAGTAACCCTGACATGAGTCTATAGTGTGGCTATGTTAAAAGCAAGGAGGAAGCATAAGGCAGAGAGCCCTGACTCACAAAAAGGAAAGTCATGAAAGGAACAATAAGTTAATCAGCCTGCCTGGACAGTTTAGTGGGAGCAGGATTTTGTGAGGGAAACCTAGAAAGCTATGTTGGGGTCTGGCTGGCAGAGGACATTACATAAAAGGCTAAGAAATTATCTTCTAGGTACTTGGGACTCATGGAAGGTGTCTGAGCAGATCAATGACATAGCCGTTTATATCAGTGTTTGAGAAAGCCGGCTGTGGTAAGATGTGTCAGAGGAGAAACGGGAGGCGGGGAGACCACAAAGGATGCCACTGCAGTGGGGCAGATGTCAGGAGAAAAAGGCCTCCCTCTCAGGTTAGTGGTGTCAAAGATAAAGGCATAGGGACACAACAGAAATGTGTGTTCTTTCAATTCAGGAGTGAAGAAATTTAAAAAGAGTAAGAATTTAAAGACAATTCTAAGTAAGGGCTTTATAAAGATTAAGATACCCCTGCATATGTGTAGATGAAAAGGACACAGCTATAGTGAAATGTGGAAGTGGGATATGGAAACAGTGTATTTCTTGAGCACTTATTATGTCCTGGTGCTTTATATATATTCTCATTTAATCTTTTGTACAACCACCACAGGAAAGATTTATTATTCCCATTCTAGGCCGAAGAAACAACTCTAGAATAAAGACTGGTTCAACACCACATAAAGTGGCAGCAAAAGGATATGATATTATGTCAACACCACAGAAAGTGGCAGCAAAAGGATATGATATTATGTCTGTTATCAAAACCTCATGGTCTAACTTATTGTTATATCCAGAGTGTAGACATTTAAGACATTGTTTAAGAAGTGAGGCCCCAGGAGTTGAGACAGTTAGGTATGGGGAGAGGAGGCAGGGGCTCAGGTGGAAAGGTCAGTTTTAGAAACGACAGGTTGTACCTCTGATACTTTAGGGGAAGAAGAGGATGAGTAGAGCAAAAGATGTAGATTATAAAGGATGGAAAAGAAGGGAGCTCAAACTGGAGGGTCTAGAATAGACTTTTATGTTTTAAAATTTATGGATCACCTTAATGTTATTACTGTCTTAATTCCATAGGCTGATGCAATGAAATTTTTTGGTCTAATATTAGCTGCAAATCTCAGTAGCAGAGTTGAAAGCAAGAAGAATATTCAAAATTACTCGTGGAGCTAAATCCTCATCTTCTGTACAGGAAGTCAATAATAGATACTGCCTAGAACTGAAAATCAAGAAGTAGCACTATCAGCATGCTGTTTGATGTTAATGGGGTAAATACTTAAACGAAGTATAACTATAATAGTTTAAGTGATTCCTCTGGGGGTGGGGGAAAGGGAATGGTACTTTCATAGAACCAGTTGATCCTTTAAACTATGTGCTTGTATAACATTGATAACATACAAGCTAATTTAAAAAACCCGTTGTGTCCTATTTTTACTAAGGCTCTTTAAAGTTAAATATATTTAATATCTGTATTAGATTCTATGTTGAAAATGAACTTTGGATTATTATCTAGAATTTAAAGTAGGAAAGAAAAAAGATCAGTGTAAACTACAAATTATAGCTCATTGTCAAATGATTTAGGAAATGATCTATAATGAGTCTGCTCTTAAGTTGGCACTATGTTTCATTGAAGATTTGAAATAAAAATAAGCAACTTATCTGCCTTATTAAAAAAGTTTACTCTTTATTTAGGAACTGGTCCTAAGTAAGAGAGTATCTTTGAACATCCTGCTTATTCCAGGTTCAAAATTCTAGGCTCTAGCAATGCAGGTAGTTAGAAAGCAGCAACTCCTCTTAGACAGGCTCATTTCTCAGAAGAAACAGGAAATGCAGGTTTGTTTGGGTACAGAAAGCACAGTATGCCTCACAGTCTTTTTTTTGTTTCAAAAGCTGCTGCTGGTGATGAGAGAAGTAGAATAGGTATTAAAGGTATAAATTTTTGAAATTGCAACTCAATATAAATGAAAAAAATTCACTGTTAACTCTGAAAGTGAAAGTATTACAGCAAAGGTGTCCTCATGCTTAGGAGCAATTCTCTCAAACAGGAATGGCTTAAATTCTTTTCAATAGAGCAAATTAAGTGATTTAATTACAAACCTCTCATTGAAAAATAAAAATCTTTTTTTTCCAGAAGTATGCCAAGGATGACTGAAATCAGACATATATAAAAATTAAATTCTAGAAATTCGGGTATTTTCTAGGAATTCTGAACAGAAAAATAAGAGCAGTGGTAGCACACAAGTAGTAAAGTATTCCCGGAAGTTAGGGTAGGAGGTGTAGAGAAGGGACAGCAGTAATCAGTTAGGAAAAACTTTTTTTTTATTTTTAGGGGGATACCCACACTTCTATGTACCATAACCTATTTTGTTAGGATATAGCATGAAGTTCACATTCTAATGAGGTCAATAACAAGGAAGCAAAAACATATCAGAGAGTCACAAGTGCTAAGAAGAAGAATGAAGCCGGGAAAGGTAAGAGTGACTATAAAGTGCTAACTGAAATAGGGTGACCCTTAAATAGACACTCGAGACTGAAATAGTGAGTCACATGGAAATAAGGAAGAATGTTCCAGGCAGAGGATTAGCAAAGTGCAAAGGCCCTAAGGCAGGAATCGGCCTAGTACATCTGAAAAACCATAATGAGGCCACTATGGCTAGAATAGACACAGCAAAGGCTTAGGGACAAGAAGTAGAGTCACTGAGATGAGCTCAGAATGATTGCAGGGGCCAGTCTACATAGGGTTGTGTGGTCCATGGTAAGCACTATAGATCTTATTCTTAATGAGACAGGAAATTACTCTGAGAAGGACGAACATGATCAGACTTACATTTTAACAGAATCTGTTTGGCTGACAAAAGACCTTTAAGGGGTGGGGTGAAGTGCAGAAGCAAGAAGACTAGCTAGAAGGCTAGTGCTCTGATTTAAGCTCCAGATGGCTGTGGCCTGGGTCAAGGTGATAGTAAGAGAGGTGATATATTTAGAAGGTGGAGAAAATTGTCTTCACTGGTTTACCAATTTAAAAAATTGAGATGTAATTCACTGTTTTAAAGGAGTATACAATTAAGTAGTTTTTTTGTATGACTTCTTTAACTCTTGGAGTAAAAATGTGTAGGGAGAAATTTTGCTATGTGAAAACTGGGTACATTGAGGGCTGTAGAAATTGCTAGTGTCAGGCTGGCCCTGCATACAGCTTCCTTCAACTTTTACTTTCATTAACAGGTCAAGTATCTTATACATTGATAAAACATATATAGATGAGAGAAAGGCAAATAACATGTTAGATTAAAACAATTGTTAATAAAGATGCAAACATTATCCTAAATTTATATATTCTTACTATTATTTTAAAAGGTATTATGAAATCATTTCATCTGAATTTTTTTCTCATCTATAAAATTAGGGGCTTGGTCTGGATGATCTCTGAGGTTTCTTATGATGATTCTGGCGTCAGATACATTTTTAAATGACTTACTGCTTGCAGTGTACACCAAAGTCTTCTATTTTATTAAGTGGGATGGTCTGGTACTCAGAAGGTCCTTCATCTGGAGGCTTGTAGCCCTGAACAGAAATGAAGAAAATAGAAGACTTAAACACAACAGAGGAAAAACATGTGTTTTTTATGTGACTTTCTGTTTATAGAAATGGTCACTTGGGGGAGCCAATTACTGAACATAGATGCCTAATAAAAGAAAAGTATATTGTTTATACTCTTCCTCAACCCTATTTGGTGCTGAAGGCTAGATTTGGCTTATAGATTAATTTTTCTTGTCCCTAGGTGATATTCACTTGTGCTCATATCTATTTCAGATTGCAGTAGATAGTAGATGGCCGTGATACACAAATCCTTATTAACAAAAGAACACTGCTTTTCTAGTGGAATTAACAACATGCAGCACAAATGTATTACCTTTTTGCTAAAGACAATTTGTGGTAGTTGGGCTTCTATTTTGTAAATACTGTTAAATTGTTTTAGGACAAAATGAGATACTAACTATAACACATCTTTAAAAATAAACCAAATATTTAAAAATCGAAAAACTATAAGAACTTGGAATTTTTCAAATTACCTTTGGGTATGTCCTGAAGGCTCCAAGATTCACTTTCCCTGCAGATATTGTTCTTGTTGGGTCAATCTACAAGAAAGATATATTTAATATCTGCTGACTTATTTGTTTAAACATTAAAAGCCTTGAAATACATATGTACATATAACACTATAGGCACACACACATAATTAAAAATAACCAATAGGGAAAAAAATAACCAAATTGGAAAATCATAGAAGTTCAACAGAATATAGAAATCTCATCATTAATTTAGAGATTAGATCTAGTTACTATACTATTTAAGAGTATTAATTAAAGATTTGCTCATCTCTTTTTCAGAAGTCTTTTTTTTTTTTTAACAGATGAACAATTTCTACCTTCCTTAGAGTAACCTGAATTACATCTAAAATACTTTAAGCATAGCAAGAGCTGTTCTAGCAATTCCTGATTTAATCAATTCACTCAACATCCACCAAATGCCCACTGTGTGGAGGGAACTGAGACACAGGTGCTGTGTACATTCTCATCTAACAGAGGGTGGGAAAAGATGCAGAGAAGTTACATAACTTGTTCAGAGTCCCAGCTACAAAGAAGTGGAATTTAGATTCAAACCTAGGCTGGCACCAGAGCCTTGCTCTTTACCATACTGTTTTTATTTCCCTGTATACTGTATATACTGTTTTTATTTCCCTGTATACTGCTTTGGTAAATCTTCATGAAAATTAATTACAACTGGTTGTAAAAATACTTACTACCACTGCTACAAATGGTTCCTGGAACTGCTGATTGAGCATCTGAGTACTAACATCAATTCCAGAAAGCCAGCAGCCATAGCCAGGGTGGCTATGATACCAGCCAATTGCATTTTCAAGGCGGCCAACCTAACAAATGAAGAGAGCAAAGGAGCTTGAGGTTCCTGTTTAATCTAAGAGATTTTGTCTATTTATACAGCCCTACAGTTAAATAACAGTATGCAGAATAGTTATAGCATATGCTGCTTTAAAAAAAAATTTTTAGATAATACACGGTCAAGGCGCAAAATTACCAAGATACATGTACAATAAAGTCATTCAGTCTCCTTCCCACCTCTTTCCCCTCAACTAGTTTCTCAGCCCAGACGTTACTGTCATAGGCTTACACACCTGTCTTCCAGAGTTATTCTTTGCATATAGAATATATTCTTTGCATATATGTAGATTAATAAAAACACACAATGGCATACCACCAACAGTATTCTACACTTTGCTTTTTCACTCAACAAAATATTCTGGGATTTGTTTCATATAAATATATAGATAGCTACCTTTTAATTTGTTTTAAAGGCTGGCTGGCAGTTCATTGTGTGGGATATAATTTATTTAATCAGCTTGATATTCAGTTACATTTAGGTTGTTTTCAATTTTTTGGTTTTAAACACACATAATGATTCAATATATGTATATACTGTGAAATGATCACAGTAAGTACAGTTAACATCCGATACCACATGCAGTTACAAATTTTTCTTTTCTTGTGATGAGACCTTTTAAGATCTACTCTCTTGAGAATTTTAAAAAATCCATGCTAATCTGTTACATATAGTTGAGAATAACTTAAAATATAAACTCTAATGTTGGAGGATAGTTTTAGGTTTAGAAACTCAAAAATAACTATGAGACTCTTAACTTGCAGTCACCAAACGTCAGGGCACAGCATCTTTACCTGTTTAGCGTTTTCTATGTATGCAGCCATGTACTCATACGCAGCGGCCTGAGCATTTACTCGGGTCTCAGTGCCCTCGACAGGCAAAGCAAAGCTGTCCATGATGATCATGGTCTCACCGTCCACCTTTCCCAGCATCAAGCCCATCACTTCCAGGTTGCCTCCTGATCTGGCATGCATCACCATTTTCAGTAGAGCCAATGCTGAGATTTTGCAGTACTTAAAGTAATGGTGACTACAAAAGAAAGGCATGGTGTAATTAACTTTCCTAAGTACAGCTGTAAGACAGTTTTTGTAGAGATTAACAAGTATTGAGGCAATTTACACTGATGGAATGGGGAGAAAGCGTATATATAGAATGAGGGAAAGAAAAAGTATAAAAGGACAGAGTTCCTGAAGGGGGATGGAAATGATAAACATAATCCTGCAAATTACTTCCCATTGGGGGAAGGGAAAAGTATGAAATAATTTTAAAATATGCCAGTCGAGTAGACAGAAGGGAATTACACGACCATTTCAATAGCCTTTTTCTTCATTAATTTTGGAATCACCAAATCTAGGTTTCTGACCCTGGTTGGTCAGTTTTGCCTCATTATTCTCCGACTTAACCTTCGAGGCCTACCAGTTAAGAATGTGGGCTCTGACATCCATCTACCTAGGTTTGAACCCTTTTACTGCCATATCCTGGCTGTAACCTTGAGATAGCCACTTAATGTCTGTGCCTGTTTTCATAGAGTTGTTGTTTGGAGAAATGAATAAAATAATATACATAAAGTGCTTGGCTTAGTGCCTGACACATACAAAACTTTTTAAGTGCCAGCGGCATTATTAACCTATCTTTTATAGTACTCCGAGAGAACAATGTGTTGAGGGTTGTAGCTTCTCTGGAGGTATCAGTCTAAAAGTGGAAAATGTAGGCTTAAACTCTTTAGTCTTTCCGTGATCAGTATTTCAGTCTGTCATCTGTGTATGTGACTAGACTACTGTTGAATAAAATTACACCTCAGTCTCATTGATGTAGTGGAAGACAGCGAGGATGACTGTAACTGGAGATAGTCACACCGTGAGGCTGATCATTTAAAATATTCAATAGGCTATATCAATCTAAGTATGCAGCCTGCTATAGAAATAGCAGACAACCAGGCAAAATAACCAGTCTGTAAAGAATGTCAGTGTCTTTGAGAAGTCTTTTGAAAATGTCTGCCCACAGATTTCAATCACAGCTGAAAAATATAGAGACCTGTCCTTGGGAGTAAAGACATGAATTAAAATCTTCACTCCTCTATCTACTGGGAAAAAAAGACAGTCCATTATTGTGCTTCTATTACATACATTCTAGGCCCTTTTTTATACATGACCTCATCTAATCTTTCTAACATCACCAACAGATAGGTCTTTTTTCTCTTTTAGAGATTAAAAAAAAGATAAGTAAATTTCAACTAATTAGTTAAGAGTTGTGAGATTTGATTTTAGGTCTTAACTATTGTTCACTTAAGAATTCATTGCCTCCGTGTAATTATGAAGTAAGTTATTTACTGTATTTGCTTGTTTTTATATATGCAGAAAAGGAATAAAAATACAGTACTGTGTTGTCATAAAGATTTAATGACATATGGAAATTCCTAGCTCAAAACTCAGCCTGTAGTAAGTACTCAGTAAATACTGCTGAATCTGAATACCCACAGTTAAAGCTTGCCTTGTAAAAAACTGAGAGACAGATGAAATATGGTTTTTGTTGTTTCTATCCATTAGAGAGACTGTGTGATCTTTTTACTCTTTCCATACAATATCTGCTGTCAGGAAAGGATAAATACCGCGGTAAAGAAACCTTGACCTGTCATCACTCCCAGGACACACGAGTTTTGCTAAGGGGCAAAAACCCTTAAGTTCTATTGATATAATTTACAGCTTTTGTAAAACAAAAATGGTGGAGTAAACATTGTGGGAGCCTCTTTGTTGTTTCTGAAATAATTACCAGCAATCAAAAAGCAATTATAGATCTAAAAGATTATAGACTAAAAAGCTGGCTCATAATTATTTTAGAGACCCTTGGATTGACTCAATATCTGAAGAGAGCTGTAGTCCCAGTCTGAAATCAGCTTAAGATCCCAACAAAGTGTACAAGGCAGAGTGTGGAGTGTCTGTAACAATACGGGGGCTGAGAAGTGAAAGCCCCAAACTACCGCTCGTTTTCCTCTTCCATTCTCCCAAGGCAAACGAGACAGAAAGGGGGAATCAAGCAAGCCCCAGTGGAGGGTCTTACGCTTTATTTGCGGGGATAAAAAGGTAAAACAAAATTTCTTAGACGATTCCTCTTTCTCCTTGCTGCAGAGGGAAAGACAAGCTCTCTGACCCCAACTCCCACTGCCCCTGGGTCTCTTAAAATCCCGCCACCCCTCCCTCCCCTGCGTTTCGCCAGGGACCTCCTCACTCCTTAGTCCAGGGCTTCGCCGCCAGGATTTCTTGCTGCTGTTTCTTGTCGTATTTGTAGATTTCATCAATACTCTGGGCTTCCTGCATGTTGTTGGCTAGCTCCCACGTTTTCTGGGCCATGCCACTCCCGGAAGCCGCCATCACCGAGGAATCGGATAAGCTGTCGCCTCCGCAATCGAGACGCAACTTTACCTAGCTAGGTTTTCGGGCGTGGGCTCCGGACCCACCCCACCACAGGTGCAAACTCACACTAGGCTCTCGGGGCAGCCATGACACCCAGCACCGGAGGTGAAGTTGGTACGGACCATCCGCGGGATGGCGGGGGTCCTTGGGGGACGCGGCTATATACACAGCAGTTACACAATAGTTAAGAGGCAGAGGAGTCGTCTCATTACTGGAAAGAGAACTTATTATCTTGGAAAATTATATGTGTGAAATAATACGAAAACAGTAATTACCTAGGGAATGGTATAGTCTTCTGCACCGGAAGAAGGGCGTGTAACGTTATGCCAGAAACTGGAATTGAGCTTCCTTGTTCGTCCTGCGCAGGCTCGGCCCCCGCCATGTTAAAAATGGGTAGATACTTAAAGCTGCAATGGGGCAGAGAACTGTTTTTACGTGGGTGTAGGTACTTTTAAGATTGTTGAAAGAAAAAAAAAAAAAAAAAGATGTTTATGGAAAAGTTGACATAGAAGTAGTTCTGAATGCCGCTTTTGAGAGAATGGTAAATGGCCTCCTAGTTTACTACCAGGTGAATCATTGCACATGCGTAAAGCCCTTTGACTTGTAGTGGTTTGGCGCTAAACTTTACTAGAGGGGCGTTCTCTAGCGTCCCAAGGTGGCCATGGAAACTCGTGAATGGCTATGATCGTGCCTTTTGGCGCGTTTGTAAAAATTAACATCTATACGAGCTATTAGTGTTTTGCAAGTGTCCAGTACCCACTTCTTGAAACAGTTTACAGTTTAATCTACATTCCACTGTGGAACCAGTTCTGTCCCCTAGGCCGAATTAATTTAGGGGGAATATGTTTTCATGTAAGAGTTAATACAGTGTTTAATTATTTCAGTTATTTCCTTGTTTTAGGTATTCTTCTTTCTTCTCCTATCCCCCATTCCACACTAGATTCTAAGTTCCAAAACACAGGGACCGGTGTCTCTATTCCTTGTTTTATCCCCAATACCTACCATAGATGCTCAGTGTTTATATTACTGGGAAAAATAAAGGGGTAGAGGAGGGTGGAGTTTCGCCTCTGCAACCTCAACTTTTAGTTATCTTGAAACTTTGCATAAGGGGTCAGCGTTGCCTGGAGTGCTTTCCCCTTACTTTTCTAACTGGGAGCTCATATTAATATTTAAAAACAGAGCTCAAAGATCTCTACCATGCAATCATTCTCAACTTCTTTCTCTCTCCAGTCATCTTCCTTCCACGACGTCTCTAAATGTCTATAGGTGCTTCTGTAACTGTTACACATTGATATAATGTATTTGTTTACTTGGAAGTTTTTCTTTTCACTGTAAGCGGGTGCACTCTGCTCTGAGTTGTATCCTCCATTCCTAGAAAGGTGTGTGACATTTAGTTAAGACAAATATATAGGAATTAGGGAATCCACAGCCCCGCCTGCGATTTTGACATTCTCTCTTTTTTTTGGCATTATCTTTCAAACCCTCATACAAGGTGACTTCAGGTAAAGGACCCTTATCCCCACTGGCCGGGGAAGCTAGAGATCTCTTTTCTAGTGGTGATATATGGCCACTAAGTATTCGGGTGAACTGAGTATTTTGAAATTAGTAATAAAGCCTATGTTGTAGTAATTAAGACAAAATGTTGACCTCCTCCTGAGGGAGCAGTCGTGCCCGGAGAGGTGTGCCAACAGTTTTTCTCTACCACCCCTGACTTGTCCCCCGTCTGCCCCCTCCAGGCTCCCCCCACCCACCGCCCCCAGGCTCTGAACAGAGGCCAGCTGGGGCTTGGAAGGTTTGAAGTGGGCAGAATCAGTTTAGCCTGGGAAAGTGGCTCCCGCAGTTGAACAGTCTCAGGCGAGGTCCCAGTCCCAGATATGGGTGAGCCCTGCAGACCGCCGGGCGTCCATGCGGCCTCCGGGGCGGCAGGGGGCGCCCCGGGCCGCGAGCCTCTGCCCCGCGGCCGTAGTGGGGAGGGGCCACGCCCGGCCGTTGGCGAAGGGCGGGCGGAGGGCTCGGCCCGAGAGGCGGAGCCCGGGCGGCTTGTCACACCGTTCCCGCGCTGGGCGACCGCCGTCTCTTCGGACCGCGGCGAAGAGCCTCGCTAGAACGCTGTGCTGTTCCCCTACGCCAGCCCGCTTGCCTGAGTAAGCGTCCGTCGGCCGCGGTGGGGAGCGGGCCTGTCGGGGTGTGGCCGGGCTTGGAGGGCGTCCCGGGGCTGGGTTCGCGGCTGAGGGCCTCGCTGGGGGCGGAGGTCTGGCAGCGGCCAGGCTGGCCAAGGTCCTGGGGTTACCTGGGTTGGGGTGGGGTTCCCTGCGTACTGGGGTCTCGTGGCCGCCGGGGTGGGGTTAGAGTCTAGCAGCTGCGGGCCGGGGGATCCCGGACCATTCTGGGGTCTCGCTGCAGTGTGGCTGGGGGCGGTGCTCTGTTCCCGGGTTGCCCTGTGAGTGAGCGTCTCGCCGTCGCCAGACCTGCCCGGGGCGGTGCCTTGGTTACGCGGTCTGGACTCCGGGCCGCAGCTACCACCGCCGCCGCCCCGGGTGCTGTTGAGATCCGGTTGCCTGACAACGCGTTGACGCTTCCCGAGGAGACTGCCACCCACGGCGCCGGCACCCGGAGACCAGCTGCGCCTCGGTTCTCGTGCCTGCCCTCCCCATCAGCCGCTCTCCGCTGCTCGCCTGTGCCTGCCGAAGCACCTTTCCTTTAATCGGGGTTAATGGTTAACGTTTATTGAGTGTTGTGTCCCAGCGCTGTTTCTCAGTGCTTTGCTTTGCAAGTAAAATTGGATTCCCACAGCCCTGTGAGGTCGGCGCTATTATTATCCAGTTTTCCTTGAGCTTGAACCTGTTGTTTCTAATTGCCTTGATTCCTGCGATTGGAATCACATTTGCAATAAATTAGCACTGGGATTCATTCTTTGAGAGAGGCTGGGTTTCAAGATTATAGGATGAAGTTTAGCTTGGGTTTCTGGGAAGACTAATTTTTATAGTAAGCCACTACCTCGATTCCAAACACCTCTGGAAATGCAGGAGTCTAATAGTAACCTATGGTTTTTCCACTGGTCATGTATGGATGTGAGAGTTGGACTATAAAGAAAGCTGAGCGCCGAAAAATTGATGCTTTTGAACTATGGTGTTGGAGAAGACTCTTGAGAGTCCCTTGGACTGCGAGGAGATCAGTCCTGGGTGTTCACTGGAAGGACTGATGCTGAAGCTGAAACTCCAGTACTTTGGCTACCTCATGCGAAGAGTTGACTCATTGGAAAAAGCCCTGATGCTGGGAGGGATTGAGGGCAGGAGGAGAAGGGGACGACAGAGGATGAGATGGTTGGATGGCATCACCGACTCGATGGACATGGATTTGAATAAACTCCGGGAGTTGGTGATAGACAGGGAGGCCTGGCGTGCTGTGATTCATGGGGTCGCAAAGAGTCGGACACGATTGAGCAACTGAACTGAATAGTAACCAATATGAGTTTGTAAAAAGCCAATTATCCTCAAACAGGGTTCAACTTTATATGAAAGAATGGCTTTTCATGTTCGTAAGCAAAAAGGAATCCTATGGTAACCCGTAAAATATTGCTTTCTTTTCTGCATATTTCTTCTTGCTAGGAGTGCACTGACTTTCTGATGGTTAAGTGTATGCTGAAGTGCTCCCCAGGGATGAAATTTTGAGTGTCCTTCACACGTGGCGCTAGTGGTAAAGAACCCCTCCTGCCAGTGCAGGAGACCTAAGAGACGAGGGTTTGATCCCTGTGTTGGGAAGATCCCCTGGAGGAGGGCTTGGCAACCCACTCCAGTATTCTTGCCTGGAGAGCCCCATGTACAGAGGATCCTGGAGGTCTACAGTCCATGGGGTTGCACAGAGTCGGACGGCTGAAGTGACTTAGCACCCAGGCACGCAGTACAGATAACCCGGTAGAAGGGAGCAGGTGGTTTTAGAAAGGATAAATTGAAAACAGGTGCTTTCACTGAATGGATCTGGTTGTGCCTTCCACACACACAGACACACACAGAGGCATAATGATGGATTGCTTAGAATGAGTTCCTCTGGGATTGCTTTTTCCCTCTCGGTTTTTCTTTAAATTAAACCTTCAGTTTTGAGTCACTTAGTTGGCTGTTGCATCAAATGATTGTTTGGTTTTACAGGTTGTCTTCTAGTGATGGCAAATGGGATCAGCATAGCCACAGGTGCTCCGTTGCTAATAATACCTATCCTATGAAATAACATCTCCCCCCACCCCCCACTGGGGAATCATTTAAGAGTTCTTTGGACTTCATCTTCAAAAGTAGCCAGAAAATTCAAGTGACAGGTTAACCCAGAAAATCTTTTGCAGTTAGTGAAATAACTAAAAACATTCAGAATACCACACACACAGTTCAGGTGACGCTGATATAGTGATGGGACAGCGGTGATTGTAGAATGAAAGTAGTTGGCATGCATATTCTCTGTTGGGGAAGACTAAGGGGAAGCAGGTGGTCAGTCTAGATGAGAAATAAGTGTGTCTTGGGTTTAACTTTGAAATAAATTTAAAAATTGGGGGGGGGGGGAGGTGCTTTGAGTACAGCATTTCTCAAATGAAGTTTTTAGACTTAACCTGATTAACTATTACAGACTTTGAGTGGATTGCAGATTATCCTTTAACGTCTTTCTGACTTAAGTTCTGATTGCTTTCCTGAGTGGGAGACAAAAGTGTTTGAATAAATGTTTTGGCAATTTTGCATAACCAAAAGTTTATCTAATTTATGCTACTGTTCTTAGCACTAATGATGTATTATTAACAGTTACTAACAGACTTAGTCATGCCTTTATAAATTTATGTGCTCTCTCTGCCCTAACCCTGTTGCCTTTCTCCTCCCAGTAACGTGGTATTTACTTCTTAGCAATATTTAGAGAGATTTGTCAAAGTTTAGATACAGCCTTGGAAGTTATTCATGTGGATGTCATCTGCCAGGAGAAAAAGATTTAGCACCTTTCATTAGGTGGAAAGATCTTCACGTGGATGGGAAATGAAAAACGTTGTCTTGGTTCAGCTCAGAACTCCCTTTTTATCTTCTAAGGCTTTTTCACAGGTTCCCCCCTGCACCCTACACCCATATATAATCACTCCCTGCTATTCTGTTCTCTTGCACTAGGGTCTCTTTTTCCTGACAACCTCTTTTTTTTTTTTATAGCTTTAAAACATTTTAAAAACTACTAACCCTTTTTTACCAACATGGACTCTACTCTGAATTCCAGATGTATTCAGATTGTTTTCTTGATACCACTATTGGATCCTTTATGGATGGGTACCTCACATCAACCCCAGTCTGGCTAGACTGTGAGCCAGTGTGGCAGGGGACATAAGTCCCCAAATTTGAGGGCAAGGATCATATATCACACTTTTCATTCCCCTAGCATATAGAACAATGTCCTCCTTTGGGGTGGGAGTTACTTTCCCTTCCTAATACTTCCATAAAGTGAAAAAGTGAAAGTGAAGTTGCTCAGTCGTGTCGGACTCTTTGCGACCCCATGGACTATAGCCCACCAGGCTCTACGGTCCATGGGATTCTCCAGGCAAGAATACTGGAGTGGGTTGCCATTTCCTTCTCCATGGGATCGTCCCGACCCAGGGATCGAACTCAGGTCTCCCGCATTGCAGGCAGACCCTTTAACCTCTGAGCCACCAGGGAAGCCCTAGGGTGGAAATTTGCGCTTCACCAGAGAGAGAAAGAATGGGAACAATATTTTCCCTTCCCTTTGTGGTTATGAGATTGGGAGAAGGCAGCAGGCATACTCAGTTCTTTCTGGTTTCTCTGTTTTTTGGATTGACTCAGGTTTTTCAGAATGAATATGTTTCTCGTCAGCTTATATTACTATCTATATAATAAGCATGAAGGGCGTATGTTTAAAATGTAAAGATATTGATTTGGATTATGATAAATAAGTATCATTTGTTGGTGACATGAATCCCAGTATACTTTGGATGAGTACTGATACATGTATACAAAGACTATGAAGATATAATGAGAATTAATATTAGTAAAACAGTTGTGATTTATTGATTTAATTAATTAGGTTTTGTCAGGTTTTAATTGTGGCATGCAGAATCTTTTTAGAGTCATGTGAAATCTCTTCTTGGGGTGCCGGGACAGTGTCTAGTTGTGGCATGCAGGCTCTGGAGCACATGGTTTCGGTAGTTGCAGTACGCAGACTTGGTTGCTTCACAGCCTGTAGGATCTTAGTTTCCCAACCAGGGGCGAAACCCACGTCCCCCTGCATTTCAGGGCAGATTCTCAGTCACTGGACCACCAGGAAAGTCCCTGGCTATTGATTTCTGTGTGTCAAAGGTACCGTACACTTTGTATGTACTGAATCATTTCATTTTTTCTTCATGGCAACCCTGGACTAGATAGTTCTACTTTACAGGTGAGGAAGCAGAGGGACAGAGAAGTTAAGGAACACACTGAGGTCAATCACATAGAGTCAGTTAGTGATAGAATTGGTTTCAAATCCATGTCTTTCACTTAAACTGATTTTCTGAAAACTGTTTATCATCTACATACTACATATACAGCTACTGGGGAGAAAAACTGGTAATATCTTGGGAAAAATGTGAGTGGTGTTACATTGTAGAGTGAAGGAAGAATGAAGAATCCCATTTAGATTTCCTCAGGTTGATCTTCCTTGTAACTTAATCTCAAAATTGTAAACCTTTTTTACTCTATTTTGTACTTAGACTGTATCCATTAATTCAGTCTCTATGATTCATTAATTCTTGAATAAATTTTTAATTGAAATATGTTTTATGTAAGTTGTCACATGTTTTTAGGAGTGAGAAGCAGAAAAATGGCCATGACAGCTAGAGGCCGGCATGTAACCAAGGGTTTGGTGTTGCTAGAAATTGGCCTGACAATACTGGTTAGACTTGGTGTTCTTCTGTTGAACACACGCAGTTGCACAGAACATCAATATCAGACAGAGCTGCTCTGTGTCTATGGGAGAGCAAGTGAAAAACAGTGCTACTCCACAGGCATGTCCGAACAGAGGTGAAACAAGAGTGTTGTCCCAGCCACAGAGTAACTAACTCCCAGTTGGTTATGATTGCTGCTGCTCTACTAGTTACATCTTTAGCCTCCCTGTGGTTAGATTTACTAAGATGTCCAATCATAGAATTATACTTACTTCCTGACAGCATGACGGAGGAGCCTGGTAGGCTGCGGTCCATGGGGTTGCTAGGAGTCAGACTTGACTGAGCGACTTCACTTTCACTTTGATGCATTGGAGAAGGAAATGGCAACCCACTCCAGTGTTCTTGCTTGGAGAATCCCAGGGGCAGTGGAGCCTGGTGGGCTGCCATCTATGCGGTCGCTCAGAGTTGGACATGACTGAAGCAACTTAGCAGCAGCGGCAGCCTGACAGCATTTAGTCCTGAGCAAACATCTGCTTCCTTAAGCTAGCTAGCTAGTGTGTGCTCAGTCATATCTGACTGTCTGCGACTCCATGGACTGTAACCTGCCAGGCTCTTCTGCCCATGGGATTTCCCAGGCAAGAGTTCTGGAGTGGGTTGCCATTTCCTCCTCCAGGGGATCTTCCCGACTCAGGGATCGAACCTGTATCTCTTGCGTCACCTACAAGAAAGAGGTGGGTGGATTCTTTACCACTAGCACCTTCCTTAAGCCCTCCCCCAAATCACCTAATACAAGCCCAACCTGTGAGTCTTTCTTCAGTTCAGTTCAGTCGCTCAGTCGTGTCTGACTCTCTGTGACCCCATGGACTGCAGCACGCCAGGCTTCCCTGTCCATCACCAACTCCTGGAATTTACTCGAACTCATGTCTGTTAAGTCAGTGATACCATCCAACCATTTTATCCTCTGTCATCCCCTTCACCTTCTGCCTTCAATCTTTCCCAGCATCAGGGTCTTTTCAGATGTGTCAGTTCTTCATGTCAGGTAGCCAAAGTATTGGAATTTCAGCTTCAGCATCAGTCTTTACAATGAATATTCAGGACTGATCTCCTTTAGGATGGACTGGTTGGATCTCCTTGCAGTCCAAGGGACTCTCAAGAGTCTTCTCCAAACACCACGGTTCAAAAGCATCAATTCTTCAGCTCTCAGCTTTCTTTATAGTCCAACTCTCACGTCCATACATGACTACTGGAAAAACCATAGCTTTGACTAGACCGACCTTTCTTGACAAAGTAATGTCTCTGCTTTTTAATATGCTGTCTAGGTTGGTCATAATTTTTCTTCCAAGGAGGAAATGTCTTTTAATTTCAAGGCTGCAGTCACCATCTGCAGTGATTTTGGAGCCCAAAAAGATAAGTCTGGCACTGTTTCCCCATCTATTTGCCTTGAAGTGATGGGATCAGATGCCATGATCTTCGTTTTTTCTGAATGTTGAGCTTTTAGCCAACTTTGTCACTCTCTTTCACTTTCATCAAGAGGCTCTTTAGTTCCTCTTCACTTTCTGCCATAAGGGTGGTGTCATCTGCATATCTGAGGTTATTGATATTTCTCCCAGCAATCCTGATTCCAGCTTGTGCTTCATCCAGCCCCGCGTTTCTCGTGATGTACTCTGTATATAAGTTAAATAAGCAGGGTGACAGTATACAGTCTTGACGTACTCCTTTTCCTATTTGGAACCAGTCTGTTGTTCCATGTCCAGTTCTAACTGTTGCTTCCTGACCTGCATACAGATTTCTCAAGAGACAGGTCAGGTGGTCTGGTATTCCCATCTCTTTCAGAATTTTCCGCAATTTTTGGTGATCCACATAGTCCAAGGCTTTGGCATAGTCCATAAAGCAGAAATAGATGTTTTTCTGGAGCTCTCTTGCTTTTTTAGTGATCCAGCAGATGTTGGCAATTTGATCTCTGGTTCCTCTGCCTTTCCTAAATCCAGCTTGAACATCTGGAAGTTCACAGTTCACGTACTGTTGAACCCTGGCTTGGAGAATTTTGAGCATTACTTTACTAGCGTGTGAGATGAGTGCAATTGTGCGGTAGTTTGAGCATTCTTTGGCATTGCCTTTCTTTCGAATTGGAATGAAAACTGACCTTTTCCAGTCCTGTGGCCACTGCTGAGTTTTCCAAACTTGCTGGCATATTGAGTGCAGCACTTTCACAGCATCATCTTTTAGGATTTGAAATAGCTCAACTGGAATTCCATCACCTCCACTAGCTTTGTTCGTAGTGATGCTTCCTAAGGCCCACTTGACTTCACATTCCAGGATGTCTGGCTCTAGGTTGGTGATCACACCATCGTGATTATCTGGGTCATGAAGATCTTTGTTGTATAGTTCTCCTGTGTATTCTTGCCACCTCTTCTTAATATCTTCTGCTTCTCTTAGGTCCATACCATTTCTGTCCTTTATTGAGCCCATCTTTGCATGAAATGGTATCTCTAATTTTCTTGAAGAGATCTCTAGTCTTTCCCATTCTATTGTTTTCCTCTATTTCTTTGCATTGCTGAGGAAGGCTTTCTTACCTCTCCTTGCTATTCTTTGGAACTCTGCATTCAGATGGGTATATCTTTCCTTTTCTCCTTTGCTTTTCGCTTCTCTTCTTTTTTTTTTTGCTTCTCTTCTTTTCATAGCTATTTGTAAGGCCTCCGCTGACAGCCATTTTGCTGTTTTGCATTTCTTTTTCTTGGGGATAGTCTTGCTCCCTGTCTCCGATATAATGTCATGAACCTCCGTCTATAGTTCATCAGGCACTCTGTCTATCAGATCTAGTCCCTTAAATCTATTTCTCACTTGCACTGTATAATTGTTAACACCTTCTTAATAAGATACTCCAGAGTTCCCCATGGTGGCATTGACATCCCTCAATTTGATGAGTAATAACCCAGCTAGTTTAACTATAGTAATGTTCCTGGTGTTCTCTGGAGGGTATTACCAGAAGGTGGCTTATTAGTATTTTTGACTCTTCAATTTCGAGATGTTATACTCTAATCAGGTTAGACAGCAGGGCAAAATTAGAGATAATTAAACGTACTTACATGTACTAAATTTTATATTTTAACTATGGCATCTTGTAAAAAATACTTACTTATTTATTTATTTTGGGTGTGCCTTGTCTTAGTTGGGGCCTGTGAACTCTTAATTAGTTACACCATGTGGGATCTAATTTCCTGACAAGAGACTGAACCTGAGCCTCCTGAATTGGGAGGGCTGAGTCTTAGCCACTGGACCACCATAAAGTCCCAGCTAAGGTATTGATATATTTTATGCTCACTACCACTGCTTAAAAAATATTTTATTGCTATGATAACTGTTCAGTGAAATCAGTTCTAGAATTTATAATTGATGTTAAGTTATTGTAATAAAGAGAAATCCACTTATTTATAAATTCAAAGTCTGGTTAGAATTAAGAAATGAACATGTTAAACTGATAATTATTAACAGACCTTAATTAACTGTTTAACAGAGTGAAAGAGGCCTGTTAAACAGTTTTTCTTTTTAGATTTAAAGACATTTCTGCTTAAATTCTTTATAAAATCGTATAGCAAATTATATTATTATATATGTATCATCCCATCATTATCTTTTATTTTTTTCAGACATAAAATACTTAGGAAATTAGGTTTTAAAACATGACTTTCACTTGAAACTACTGTTTGCTGTTGAACTGTTTTGAATTTTTATTAGGAAAAGCTCTTTTGTGAAAAACTGCACTTAACTATTCTTGGTTTGCAATATATTTTGCTAAGGCCACATTTTCAAATCAGTGTTCTTTTTGGAAGTAAATAATAAAATGAAGTTCACATTATGTACTACTTAGCTATAATAATATAAGTTTCAACATACTTCTTTTAGGTAAAACTTGCTTTTCTACATTTCTCCAAATTATTATTGTCCTCCTCCAAACATTAAGGGCTTCCCTGGTGGCTCAGCTTGTAAAGAATCTGCCTGCATTGTGGGAGACCTGGGTTCAATCCTTGGGTTGGGAAGATCCCCTGGAGAAGGGAAGGGTTACCCACTCAGAATTCCATGGACTGGAGAATTCCATGGACTGTACAGTGCATGGGGTTGCAAAGAGTTGGACATGATTGAGTGACTTTCACTTTCCAAATATTAAATTTTGTGCATGCCTTTTTGTTTAGCTCTCTTGCATTTAATATTGTTTACTACTTTTTTTTCTCATTTTTTTTTTTCTTCTGTAAGTTACATTGACTGGGTTTTGCTTTGTATCCTCTTCTAATTATTCCTTCTTTGTACTCCCCCCCACCCCCACACCCCAGCTTCAATTCTTCTGTTACCACCTCAGATGAACATTGCTATCATTTAGTTCTGGATCATCTTTTTTCCCTGTCTGCCTTAATTTTCCAGATCTTCAGCTATTATCTTTAAAATTATTAACTTTTAAACAAAGATTTCTAATACGGTCCTCTTGAATCTGTTGGAAATTTCCATCAGTTAGTTGGTCATCATCAGTGACTAACTGTAACTTAACACAGAGAAACCAAACCTTGCCAAACTACCCAGCTTCTTCTGACTTATTTCTGTCCAGGAGTCTATTAATGTTTAGTATCCAGGACTTAAAACTTCAGTTATCACTGGCTCCTTTCTTGCCACACATTGAATTAGTCATTAATTTTTGTGGCTTTTTCAAGGATTTATTTAAAAATAAATTAGTTTCAGTGAGAAAAAGATAGTTTTTTCAAAAACTGGTGCTGGAGTTTATATTCAGACGCATATAATTGAATATTGATGACTCTTACCTTAAACATTTGAAATGGATTGCGGTATAAGATGTAAGAAATAATACATGTAAGAGAGGTGGTTATAAAACTTCTAAAAGAAAACATCGCTGTTCAGTCGCTAAGTTGTGTCCGACTCTTTGTAACCCCATGAACTGCCGCATGCCAGGCTTCACTGTTGCTTCTTGACCTGCATACAGATTTCTCAGGTGGCAGGTAAGGTGGTCTGGTATTCCTATCTGTTTAAGAATATTCCATACTTTGTTGTGATCCACACAGTCAAAGGCTTTAGTATAGTCAATGAAGCAGAGTAGATGTTTTTTGGAATTCCTTTGGTTTTTCTATGATTCAGCCTATATTGACAATTTGGTTTCTCGTTTCTCTGCCTTTCCTAAATCCGGCTTGTATATCTGTAAGTTCTCCATTCACGTACTGTTGAAACCTAGCTTGAAGAATTTTGAGCATAATCTTTCTAACATGAAATGAGTGCAGTTGTAAAGTAATTTGAACATTCTTTGGTGTTGCCTTTCTTTGGGGTTGGAATGAAGACTCACCTTTCCAGTCCTGTGGCCATTCTGATTTTTCCAAATTTGCTGGCATTATGAGTGCTGGCATACTGACTGCAGCACTTTAGCAGCATCATCTTTTAGGATTTGGAAACATAGAAGAAAATATTTGTGAACTCAGGTTAGGCAAAAGTTTCTTACGTATGATTCAAAAGACACAAACAGTTGATTAAAAATTGATGATAAATAGATAAATTAGACTTCATAAAATTTAAAAACGTTTGCTGGTTGGAAGACGTCACTGCATGTGTTGATAGCTGCTTTATTTATAATTGTCAAAATCTGAAAGCCGCCATGCTAGCCTTGAGTGTGGGGTGAAGGAATGGATAAGCTGTGGTATATCCAGACACTGTAATACTTTTCAGTGCTATAAAGAAATGAGCTGAAAAGCCATGAAAAAACAATGAGAAACCTTAGTAGTATGTAATAGTAAGTGAAGGAAGCTAGTCTGAATAGGCTACATACTGTGTGTTTACAACCATATGACATTCTGGAAAAGGCAGAACTATGGAGACAGTAAAAATATCAGTGGTTGACAGTGGCTGGAGGGGAGGGAGAAATGAAAAGGTGGAATACAGACTACTTTTAGGGCAGTGAAACTACTCTATATGATCCAGTAAAGGTAGATCCATGTCATTATACATATGTCCAGACCCATAGAATGCACAGCACCAAGAATGAACCCTGATGTAAACTATGGACTGAAGGTGGTAAGATGTGTCAGTATAGATTCGTCAGTTGTAACGTGTGCCATTCTGGTAGAAGATATTGATAGTGGATGAGAGATTACATGAGTCAGGGCAGAGGATATAAGGGAAACCTGTACCTTATGCTCCATTTTGCTGTGAACCTAAAACTGCTGTAAAAAATAAAGTATTAAGAAAAGAAGACATTAAAAAATTTGAAAACAAACTGCGGACTGGGAGAAAATATTTATAAAACGTGTTTGATGAAGGACTTGTATCTAGCTTATATAAAAGTTTTTTTTGTTTGTTTCTTGCATTTCAATAAGAAAACAATTTCATTTTAAAAATGGGCCCGAAGATTTGAAGGCTTTGGGCCAATGGTTATATATTTGGATATACGAATAAGGACGTGAAAAGATGTTCAACATCATAGTCATTAGAGAAATGCAAATTAAAGCCACAGTGAGAAACTTTAACATACCCACTAGTGAAGTGAAAGTCGCTCAGTCGTGTGCAACTCCTTGTGATCCCATGGACTATATAGCCCATGGAATTATCCAGGCCAGAATACTGGAATGGGTAGCTGTTCTATTCTCTAGGGGATCTTCCCAACCCAGGGATTGAACCTGGGTCTCCTGCATTTCAGGTGGATTTTTTACCTGCTGAGCCACCAGGGGAACCCAACATACCCACTAGAACGACTGTCGAAAAGACTGAACGTACCAAGCGTTAGCGAGGATGTATAGCAACTGCACCTCTCATACACTGCTGGTTGGAATGAGGGGAACAGTTTCTCAAAATGTTAAAACAGAGTTACAGATGACTCAGCAATTCCACCCCTAGGTTTTTATCGAACAGAGTTGAAAACACATAAAAGCCTCCATACAGATATTCATAGCATTATTCCTAAGCAAGCTTTCAAATGGAAACAACTCAATTGTCTAGCAAGGTATGAATAGATAAAAAACATTTCCATATAATTGGATGCTATCTACCTGCCATGTAGGAGACACAGGAGACGTGGGTTCGATCCCTGGGTTGGGAAGATCCCCTGGAGGAGGAAATGGCAACCCACTCCAGTGTTCTTGCCTCAGAAATCCCAGGGACAGAGGAGCTTGGCGGGCCACACAGTTCATAGGGTTTCAGAGAGTTGGACACAACTGAGTGAGTGAACACACACAGTAGTAAAAACTACTTACTGATAGATGCAACTATAAGATGAATCTTGGAAATATTACATTAAGTGAAAGAAACCACATAAAAAAGACATCTATATGAAATTTCCAGATTAGGGAAAATTAGACAGAAAACAGATCTTTGATGCCCAAGTCAGGAGTGGGAGTGAGGATTGACTACAAAGGGGCATGAGAAAACTTTTTTGGGGTGATGGAAGCATTATAAAGTATGTCTATGGTGATAATTGTAATACTGTGTGAATTTACTAAAACTTCTGTTAACTTAAATGAGTAAGTTGTGTGGCATGTAAATTATTCCTCAACAAAACCAACAGCTTTGGATTTTAAAAATCTAGGACTTACAGAAAAAAAACCTTTCATGAAGTCTTAGAATAAACTGAAAAATAAATCAGTGGCAACTGATAAATATATATGCAGGGAGTGATGAAATTGGAAAATTAGCATTTTGCAGGCATCAGGAATCAAAGATTAAATCAATTAAGAATCACCAGTTGATGCTAAATCTTGGAAATTTTGTTCAGGAGCAGAATATTTGCATGGTATAAAAGTACCATTTTATAGACTGCTTATTACTTACAAGGAAACAGTAGTGCAGAGATCAGTCTTGACCACCATGTGATAAAAAGTAACATCACTAGTAAAGAGCAGGTGAATGTGTATCTGTCATTGTTGACACCGTTAGGACACATCACCTACGTAATATTCTTTCTGATGATGTATAACCTGAATTTAGTCATGAAGAAACATGAGGCAAACTCCAAATAAGGACTGTTCTGTTAAAAGAGTAGGTGGTGGGTGAGCTGTATTACAAAATATTAGTGTCATAAATGACAGTAAGGTTGTAGAAATGTTCCAAAGTGGAGACATAACAGTGAAATGCTACACCTAACCTAGACTGGATCCTAATGGAAGAGAGAGAAAAATATGGTGTAGAGGATAGTATTAGGTCAGGTGACAATGTTGGAACATGGACAGTAGATTAAAAAGATGTTGCTGAAGTTGACAAGTATGGTGAGGTTATGTAAGAAAATAATTCTTAGTACACAATGAAACGTTTAGGGGTAAAGAGCGCTGATATGTGTAATTCATGCTGTGAATAACTTTAGAAAAATTGTGTAAAAAGGACAAACTTGTGTGCACAAAGGTAAAGCAAGTGGTGCAAAATCTTAAGCAACAGAGAATGGATAAATAATATACAGGTATTCTCTGTACAATTCCTACTGTAACTTTTTTGTAAGTTCAGAATTATCTCCAGATGGTTAAAATAAATTTTAATAAAAGTGTTTTGTTTGTAGGTTCAAAAGTTTGTTTTTTTTTTTCTGATGTGGTGGTGGTGGTTGTTCATTTTCCTTTTTATTTCTTTTCTGATATTTTAAAGTATGTTGGCGGTTTTGGGGGGAGTTGAGATTGAAAGCTGGTAGGCAAATTTCATTCAAGCTTGTTTGATGTCCTCAATTTGATAACTGACACTGAGTACTAAATGTAGACTAAACCTGCGTGTTAATAATTAGCCTAAAGATATTCTGATACAGCTATGCTCACTGAAGGGTTTTTAAATATTTAGACTGTGATCTTTTTTAAAAGACAATTTTATTTATTTTTGGCTGTGCTGGGTCTTCATTGCTGTGCAGGCTTTTCTCTAGTTGCAGAGAGTGGGGCTGCTCTTGAGTTGAGGCGCTTGGGCTTCTCATTGTGTCGGCTTCTCTGGTGGTGGAGCGTGGGCGCGAAGGTGCGTGGCCTTGTGAGCTGTGGCTCCCAGGCTCCAGAGCACAGGCTCAGGAGTTGTACCCGGGCTTAGTTACTCCACTGCGTGTGAGATCTTCCTGGATCAGGGATCGAACCTGTGGCTCCTACATTTTCAGTCGGATTCTTCACAACTAGGCCACCAGGGAAGCCCTAAAAACTTATTTAAAATTTTTTTTTTATTTTTAGTATCTTCAAAATGGCTGATAATTTGGATGAATTTATTGAAGAGCGAAAAGCCAAATTGGCCAGAGACAAAGCAGAATTGGAAAGTGATCCACCGTACATGGAAATGAAGGTAAAGTTAATCATTTTCTTCTAATGTGTTTCATTAAATTGTCTCTGAAGATTACCCTCTTTAAATGAAAAACATCTTCTTCTGGGAGTGAGAAGCTTCTGTTTCATATTTTAGTTTAACTGTGCTGTTGTTCTAAGTCTGAGATTCTGAACCTGGGTAAGATTTCAGATTTTGAATGCAGTTTTTCTTCTGTAGTGTTTTGTACCTCACAGTTTCTCTTCTCTTTTATTAGAGTTTTTTTTTTTTTTTATTAGAGTTTTAATTAATAATTTGTGTGCTTCCTAACATGATTAGGAGACTAGTTCTACTGCAAGGCACTTTCAGAATATAAACATAATAGATGTAAGAGCAGTTTCTTATATTCTTTGTGAAAAGGTTCATTTTTTTTTAATGAATCAGTATCTTAAACATTTTTGAAATCTGCAAAAATGAATTTATAAGGACAGTTTCTTTTGTATTTAATTTTCAGAATATAAATCTGTTAAAATGTTTCTGAAAGCAGTGCCTGAAAAGGCTTTCTTAAAACTTTTCTAGCTTTGATATTTATTGAGACTGCTGGGTACTGCGCTGGGCTCAGAGAATACAGCCGTGGTGTAGACAGATGTGCTTTCTCCCATGGGCTCAGTGTGTATAATAAGAAACAGGATGTACGTTAATCTGTGCCCCATGGGTCATCCTAATTAGAGGAATCGGATATGATGACTTGCCCAAGACAGTCTTGGTTTTCTTGTTGTCCCAGTGTCTCATCTGGTTTAGCCCTGGACAAAGGTATCCTGGTGGAAATGATAAATAACATGGACACCATAATTATAAAATAATTTTATTCATATAGCAAACATTTATTGTGTGCTAACTATGGATGAGGCATAAAGTCTTTAGTGGTTACACTGATACTTCGCATCATGAATCTATGAGATAAGTACTGTTGTCATTTTCCAAATGAGTAAACTGGGACATAGGTGTCGTTAAGTATGAGACTCAGGTGATAGAATAGTAGAACTAGGCTTTGACCCTTGGCAACCTGAATCCAGTGTTTATTCTCTTAACTATCTTTCCTTCCATAGTACCTGCTGTGTACAAGGAGCTGTGCCAAGGACTTTACATGTATGATAGCATTTAATCATAAAATCCCAGTGAAGTAGGCAGAATTTTTGTTTGTTTCACAGATTCCAAAAATGAGGCTTAAGGGGTTAAATAAATCATCCAGGCACATGCAGGATTGTATTTATGTGTCCACATTTTATGCCCTTAACCATTCTCCAGTACTCAGGACTGACAGGTTTAGGAGAGAGTTATTAGATAGCTTTAAATATAGCTTTATTATGATTTCTTCCCACTCCAATGTTCTTGCCTGGAGAATCCCAGGGACAGCGGAGCCTGGTGGGCTGCTGTCTATGGGGTTGCACAGAGTCAGACACGACTGAAGCGACTTAGCAGCAGCATTATGATTTCTAATACTATAGCAGATAGATAATAATCTTCAAGTCTTAGGTCAAGTGTCACCTACTCAATCAGGCCTTGCAGTTCCTCCAGTATCATTTCTGGGCCTCCTTACAACTTGTTCTTTTTTTTTTTTTTTTCTGTTTCTCCTCTGTATCACTCACTACATATAACATAATCTAATTGTGTGTTGTGTTTATTGTTTGTTATCACAAACAGCTTATAAACAGAGTTTATAAGCTCTGTGATGGCAGAGATCCTTTAGTATTTTCTTCACTTACCTGTTTTTGATGCCTAGGACAATATCTGGTGGGAACTCAGTGAATATTTGTTGATAAGTCAGTGAGCTAAATAATAGAACATTGCAGCACTAATAAATACCTTTGAGTAATTCCTTAAACCTTACACTTAAATTTTGTTTTACTAAAAATACTGAAATTAATTGTACATTTTTGGAATTTTTTTTCCCCCACTGCTTTTGTAAATATTATGTCTCTTTCAGGGAAAAGCATCAGAGAAGCTTTCTGAAAACAGTAAAATATTAATCTCCATGGCTAAGGAAAACATACCACCAAACAGTCAACAGACAAGGGGTTCTTTAGGTATGTCTTCAGGTGTGCTAAACTGAATTTAAGATATTCTTAGTAGGCTGTCATGAAGGAGCTTTGTCTTGTCAGAAAAAAGACAATTTTTGAATCCTAGTAACTCCTTCCTTTCTGGAATCTTGTATGTGACAGTGTGGTCTACATGTGAAATATAATATATTCCGAGAAATTTGTTCTCATTTTAACTGTTATTGTCTTGGTTATGATTTATGGAAATCATAGCAATAAGTATGTATCGAAAGTGAAAATTTTGAATCAAATTTGTGTGAGAAAGTGTGTTAATTGTTGAATAATAATGGTGGACTTGCTTTTATTTAAAAATCAAAGAACTGTGCTTAAAAGATAGAAAATACTACTGATGACTGCTTTGAAATTGTAAATAAGTTAATATTTGGCTATATTGAGCCTTTGATTATGGTTTGGTGTGAAAATATTTGGGATACTACCTCATTTTAGCTTTTTGGTAGGTGTATTTGTTTTTTTTAAAGAAAATATATGAATATTTTAAAATTACCTTGTGAATTACTGATGATAATTGAACCTTTTTCACATTAAAGAAGTCAAATATGGGTTATCTATTTGGTTAAAGCATTATTCTCATGTGGATGACTTTTCATGGCCATGAGTATACTCCTAAGTTGTTAGTTGCTTTGCGTTTGTATTCTGCTAGGAGTACATGGGGATGTTGGCCAAAGACTGCTGAATAGTTTAGTGGGCTCTCTATCTCTACTAGAAAAACAGCTCAAAGTGAATGCCATACTTTTAGTATCATATATACAGAAAACCTTTTCCATTCTGAGTCTATTACAAATTATTGGCTAATATACAGCTTTTGGAGGAGGAAATAGCAGCCCACTCCAGTATTCTTGCCTGGAAAAATCCCAAGGACAAAGGAGCCTGGCTAGCTCAAGGGGTTGCAGAGAGTCGGACACAAGTGAGCATGCATGCATGCCTGCAGCTTTAGTGAACTAAGTATTATATTTTGGTTAAGTGTCTTAATCTCTAAGGCACTCAGTTTCTTTATAATATAAAGAGGTTAGATTATCTTCTAGCCCTAAATTTTTATGAATTGAAAATTTAATTCTTCTGAGAGAGAGTTTTTTGAAAGTTTGATAGTAGGTTCTCTCAAGCACTAAGGTGAATCACTGACTTTCTGGAGTTATGAGTTGCTTTGGGATGTGGCTGTCATGCCTTTGCAACCTGGCATAAATTATTTAAGCTCTTTGTTTCCTCATCTTAAGAATTATGTCTATCTTAAAAGGTTATTGTGGCAATAGTTGAGTACATATGAAAAGATGATTGGTGCATTATTGATAGACAATAAATATTAATTTCCATGACTTTTTACATTTTTAAACTAGGTTTTTATTTTTAAGAACTGTATTAAAACTTATTATTACATTCACAAATCATGTAGAGTTTAAAATCCAACTTAACAGATAATGACTTCTCCTTCTTCCTTAACTGGTATCTCTTATTCATTCACAGGGCTTTATTTACCATTAGTGTGCTCATTACTCCTTAATCTCTATCCTAATTCCAGTTTCTTTGATGAACTCCAGACCCATATGTCTAATGTTTTAATGACATGTGTACTTGGATGTCTTGGACTCAATCAACATGTGCAAAATTAACTTGACTCCTCTCAAACTTTAGTGAGCTGGTTTTGTGGTCATCTTTGACACCTTTTTTTCCTTTTTGTATCCCACAGCGAATAATTACATAGTTCAGAGATTCTAACATCTAAACCTCAAATAAGTTGACTTTTCTCTAATTCCACAGAGACCATTTTATGTAGGCGTCCATTGGCTTTCACCTAGATTTTTTTTTTTCTAGTGTTCTTTTTGTTGTACAATCTAGCCTTCTCTGTTAAGTCTCTGCACTGCCAGTTGATGTCCTCCCCCAAACCGAATCTGATCATGTTAGTCTCTATTTCAGACCCTTCAATGGCTTCTTGTTTCCATTATGGTGATTTTCCTCTTTTGTCACCTTTACCAGATTGTGTTGGACATTCCTACCTTATGCTCCTGTGACACTGGCTCTACCCTTGAAGAACAGTTTTGAACTTGTTCAGCTCTCTGTTTTATCCCAGTGGCATCCCAGCTTTTCTGCCCTTGTACGTTCATTGCCTAACACAGTGTCTGGCACTTTGGTGTTTAGAGAAGATATTGAATGAATGAAGGTCCCATGGCAAAAATAAGCAATTTTGTTAGGTGTGTAGAATTTAATTTTCATGCATTATTTTTTTAATTGCCAACTGAAGTATAATTATTTTTGATGCACATTGAATCTTTCTAAAGAATAATAATTTGATTTTGTACCTCTGAGCATTCAGTTACTTATTTCTTGCCTGAATAATTGTGGTCTTAAGATTAGGCCAAATACTTAATTTTTGATGTTAGGAAAAATGTAAAGTAACTTGGCAACAGTTTTCCACAGTGATCTCATTGAGGAATTATAAAACAAACTGGTCTAAAATTTATACATTGAATTAAGCTCAGTAACACTATACTCTGAATGAGTAATTAAGCATAGTAGCTATCAATGACATATAAACTGGCAATATTTGTTTTAGCCAATGAAGACAGCCTATTAATAGCTCATTGTACAGCTGTCATGGACCACTACATTTTTATGATTATGTAAATTCATTTCTGTTAGACAGTGATATTCATGGATAATGCTTACCCATGTGGCTCTTTCTTCCACCATTTATACCTCTGACCAAAGGATTTGAGGAGTGTTAAGACTTCTGCAAGTCTTAACGTACAAGACTTCTCTTACTTCAAATACCAGGTGTAAGTGTGGACTTCACGGGCCATTCTTCCTTCTGACGAACTGTTTCTACCACCTCCTCAAGTTTGATAACTCACTAGATGACTCCCAGAGCTCAGGAAAGTGCTGTACTTATCATTACAGGTTTATTATAGCAAAAGGATACAGATCAGCCAGCCAAAGGAAGAGACACACAGGGCCTGGTCTGGGAGGGTTCAAATATGAAGCTTCCATCAACCTCGGGGATGTGTGTTTCCCTCCTGGCACATCAATAGGTGACAGTATAGAGTAGTGCCACCTAGGGTGCTCACCTGAGCTTTGGTGTCTAGAATTTTTACAGGAGTTTCATTGTATAAGCATGAATGATTTTGTCACTGTCCATGTGGCTCATTCTCTCCAGACCTCCTACTTTCCTGAGGGCAGGCTGATGTCACATGGGTCAAAGGTCCAACCCTCCAATTACATGTTTGATCTTTTTGGTGTGAACAGTCCCCATCTGTATTATTTCTTTAGCTTAAACCATCTAGGGACTCACTGTGAGTCACCTTATTAGTATCAACATAGAGGTTTATTCTGGGGACCTGTCATGAGTAACATAAGATCTCATGACTCAGAAGATTCTAAGAATTTAGAAGTTACCTCCCAGAGACAGAGGCTAGCTAGATTCTTTATTATACACAGCATGTGCATGGCTTAGTTGATATATGCTGATGAAATGGTGTCATTGATAAGGAGTTTGTTAGAATTACTTAGATTTAACGAAATTATGAGAAAATCTGAAAACAATCTGTAAAAGCAAATGCTGTTTTCCATCTCCCTAAACCATTTCTAGGCATAATGCTTGTTACTATTTTATTTAAAAATCCTTTAGCCTTTCTGACTATGAAACATTTTCATGTTTCATAAGCATTGTTGATGAGAAATGCTTCCTTTCATCTTTTAAATTTAGTTCTGTCATACCTCAGTCAAAGATCATCCCCTCATCCTTTCTCTTCTTTAGAGAAGTTGAACACTTCCCCTTAGACTGGTTGAGGATTATTCCTTTCATTTTGATGTTTTATATCCTGGAAGACATTTTTAATAAATGAAATAATACAGTAAATACTTTCAACATTTTTTTCATATGTAAGTGTATTTTGGCTCTACATCCATAGAGTTTGTACTGCTTTTAAAGTAGTTCCTGGCTCAATGATAAGGATGAGAGCATTACTGTATTTAAGGTTTTTCCCCCCCTGTATTTTTCATTAAAGAAATAAAGGAAAACGTGCACATGGTTAAAAAAAAAAAAAAAGACACAGAAGTATATAGCCTGAGAACTGATGATCCTCCTAACATTGTCCTCTAGTTATTTAGTAGTTTCTTGTATGTAGTTTCATGACTAGACTGCACACATGTGTATAACCCTCTTTTCTTTTTCTGTATATGGTAGCATAAATCCTGTTGTGCATTTGAAGATACCACCATTTACAGTATAGGGACATGACCATGACCTCTTGAGATTAAAAAGAACCTTACTGTCTGTTGACAGACCTGGACCAGTTACTGTCTGCTGCTAGGGTTTCCACTGCAGACTGGCTTTTGGCTGCTGTCTGGAATTTAGCTTGTAAATAGTTTCTTACACTGATAAAAAGAATGGCTCATTGTGCCTAAACTTTATATAAACCATAGGGTTTATGTAGAGTACCTGCTTTCTGTCTGTAGAGTCTGGAATTTTGGTACGTGCTAGCAGAGGCTACCTAGGTGACCAGCTCCTATTAGAAACCGTGGGCACTGAGTAGGGAGCTTCCCTGGGAGACGACCCTTCACGTGTGCCGTCACAGCTTGTTGTGCAGGAATTAGGCACGTCCTGTGTGATTCCACTGGGGAAAAACTCTTGAAGTTTGAACCTAGTTTACCCTGAACAGTACCTCATTCCTTTGTTAATTTTGCTTTGTATCCTTTCAGGGTAATAAACCATAATTGTGAGTATAATGGCTTCTGCATTCTGTGAGTCCTGTCAAGTCACCAAACCTGGGGATGTCTTTGAAGACTCCCAACACAGTCCTTTTCAGTCTTTATTTTTTCTGGTTCCTTTCTATCTCCCTTACCTCTAAACTTTGAATACTCTAGGATCCATCTTTAATGTTTGTAGGCCCTAGGTATTTTTTTTATCCATCTGCCATTTCTAGGCAATATCTCTCACTCATATCAAAGTGCCATTGATTTGGGCTCCAGAATGCCCAAAATTTATTTTAGTTTTCATTCTCAGAAGTCAAGTAAATCTGCAAGCAAAAAGTTTGCAGATTATTGAAGTAAGAAAAAATTTTATTCTTGTCACTAGAAATTATTTAGTATGATTTTTAAAAATTTTAAATACAGTTGTGCTTGTGGAAATTTGAAAAAGAATTATAAAGAAGGGAAGTTACATTGCTGCAGTTTAAAAATACCAGAAAAGAAGCAACAGCAGAGTTTCATATTGCAGCGTCATTCTAGGGTATAAGCTAAAAAAGATTTTGGAAATTAGACAAAAGGAAAGTAAATTGATTTACTAATTTTTAGTAGTACTTTTAATTGTCACTCCTTGTAGCATATGTAGTCTTAGGTTTCTCTTATTCCAAGCTAAATCCCAGACATTCTACCTCTTTGGTGCAGTTTGTACAAGTCAAATGGGTCCTTTGTAATAATGTCTTTTAGCTGAAGTTCTCCTCAAAGTATTTGCATCTCTTGATAAGTAACTTGCTTATGGAAAGGCTTAGTATTTTTTCCTATGATTTGTCCTCTGATTATTTTGACATAATACTTTTTGATGGTAATATAATGAAAAGAAGAAACTAAGTATTCCATGGTAATCTGTAAAGTATTTACTATGAGTGCTATTTAGAAAATGAAAACTAATTTTAAAAAGATTACACACTGTAGTTTTAAATATTTAACCCATACCTGCTATGGAAACCAGATACTTTGAATTGCTCTAGCTCTGAAGCATAATGTTAACTTAGAGTCACTGATGTTGTATTTGGTGAAGTGACATCACTTCAACTGACCCTAAGGTGACACTGATGCTTTTACTTGCCCCTGGAACAATCAGAAGACAGCTGCCCTGAAAAAGTAAGTCTCACCATATTTCTCAGTTCATTAAGTCAGTTAGGATCCCGTTGTTAATACTTAAAGTGCACAGAATATTTAAATAGTTCTATACAGTTCTTAATTTTATGTCTATGACCTACCTCTAATATTGTAAAATATTGGTACCAGATAAAAATAATTAAAAAGTAAGTATTTTCTGTTGACTGAACATTTAGTTAATAAAATTTTAAATAATTCTGAAGGCATTATGTATACTCACTCATCTTTTAAGACAGTTAATACAAATACTATTTGAATCAATAGTAAAAAGCAGATACTCATGATAAACTTGATATGAATAGTAACTATAGATGAAAATGAACCATATTTTTCTTTATTTTCTTTCATATAAACCCACAAAGCAGAATTGAAAATCAGCAGTAAAAGCCACCTTAAATACATGACTTAAAAAGCTGTAAATTACTTGTTCTGCTGAGTAGGGAAGCTGAGCACATTGGAGAGCATCATCCTTGTAGCATTGTTTTCTTTTCCTCCTTGACACAATAGTGCATCCATTGTGACCTTGTGTAACTAGAGACAGATAACTGGTTACTAGACATTATGCTTACTCTTTCTATGCAATCATACTCCTAAAAGCAGAAATGAAATACTAAGAATAGTGTTTTTCTTCTTGATCTTTCTCTTACTCAGGCATTCATTCGTATATTCATTTACACATTTATTGTAAAGTTGAATAAAGCATGGACCGTGCGTTTATGGATTTTATAGTTCTAAGTTCATGTCTGAAATTCCTTTCTGAATGTGAAAAGCAAACCATTTTTCTCTTTAGGCTTTAATTCTGTCTCTTTGAGAATAGGTTTGTAAATTTTCTTTGTGAGGAAAGAATGTCTTTCTCAGATGAATTTATATGGAATGCTTTAGATTCTTTTGGAAGAGAATTGGGAGCATGAGTAAGCGGTGTCTTTAAGGAGTCCTCTGTTATACTCTCGTCATGAGGAGTTAAGTAGGCTTCGGGTTTTTATGGTAGAAAGGGGAATTCAGTATTACATAAAAATCAATAGGCGTTTGTTTATATTTATACTACTTTGGTTTTATTTTTGATCCTGGAACATTTTAGTGATGTAACACAACAGTGATATGACACAGTCATGAAAAGTTTCCATCATTTAGATGTATTATGAGGAATAAGGCAGAAAAAATGGTAATATTCCTGTTGGTGTATTACCTACAGTCAGTTATTTCATCTGTATTTCTGGTAGCTGACTTTGAGGAAAAAATTTTTTTGTTCAGAAATAATATTTTATACTTTAGTATTGCCTAGTAGGACTAAAGGGGCTTCCCTGGTGGCTCAGAGGTTAAAGCGTCTGCCTGCAGTGCAGGAGACCCGGGTTCAATCCCTGAGTCGGGGAGATCCCCTGGAGAAGGAAATGGCAACCCACTCCAGTATTCTTGCCTGGAGAATCCCCATGGAGGGAGGAGCCTGGTAGGCTACAGTCCTTGGGATCGCAAAGAGTCGGACATGACTGAGCGACTTCACTCACTCACTCAATAGGACTAAAAAAGTGAAAGAGGCTTCAGAAATTGAAACGCTTACGTGATATCGGTGCTTGACATAGTATTTTAGTATTAAAAATATTTTTAAAGTATATAGTTTGATTTTAACTGTTTTATTAAGATATAATTTACATACCATAAAGTTTACCCATTTAAATTGTACAATTCAGTGGTCTTCAGTGTATTTACAAGTTGTGCAGCCATCGCTATGGTCATCACCCCAAAATGTAATTCGATTTTTGAACTTTTGCGTAAGGAAGCCCTGCTCAAAATGGAAGTTTTTCTTAGAAAACTAAGATTCTTTTATAGAATTTCTATTTGGAATGACAAAACTCTGGAAATGGATAGTGGTAATGATTGTACAACATTTTGAACGTACTTAATACCAGTGAATTGTGTGCTTGAAAATGGTTAAAATGTCTGTTTTACCACAATAAAAATTAATATCCATTTATATGAAATCAGAATTTGCAACTTTAAAATTTTTTGGAAATTTCAGCCTAAACCATGCATGGCCTAACAGTTTTTTCAAACATGTTATGTTCAATATCCTGTGATAAACCATAATGGAAAGGAATATGAAAAACTCCCTGGGTTGGGACGATCCCTTGGAGAAGGGAAAGGCTACCCACTCCAGTATTCTGGCCTAGAGAATTCCATGTTCATGGGGTGGTAAAGACTTGGACGTGACTGAACGACTTCACTTTCACTTTCATGTGTATGTGTAACTAAATCACCTTGCTGTACAGCAGAAATTAGCACATTTTAAATAAGCTATCCTTCAATTAAAAAACTGTTATGACACATATTCTTCTGTCAGAATAGCACATGATTAATTTTCACAGACTAAAAGACACATATTAAAATTGTTGTAGGTATTTTAAAAGAATTTCAGCAGAATTAAATGAAGAAGTAAAGGTAATTGGCTTTTCTTTGCTTTAATTTTGCTGTCCTTCAAAAAGCGAGATAGCAGGGACTTCCCTGGCAGTCCAGTGGTTGAGACCTCACCTTCCAATCTAGGGGGTGTGGGAACAGATCCCTGTTTGGGGAGCTGGCATCCTGCAAGCCTTGCAGCCAAAAAACCAGAGATAGAGAAGAAACAGTGTTGTAACAAGTTCAATAAAGACTTTAAAAATGGTCCACATAAAAAAAAAAAAAAAAAAAGGTGGAAAACATGCAGAGCCATCTATCAAAAGGGGGAAGAACTAAATATAACACCCACACATAGTACTCTGAAGATGCCTTTTATAGATGTATAAAAAACCTCTGGAAGAAGATACAGATATAGCAGTGTTGGTTGTTCTGGGCAGGAGAAGTGGGTGGGAGGGATATTTTCCATTGTTTGAATGTATTACCTATTGAAACATTTCAAATAAAAAATTTATTATCCTGATCCAAGTCTCAGAATCCACATGACTGTGTTCCTTCCTACTGTGCTTTGTTACAGGACATTGCATTGAAATTGAGATTGGGCTGCAATTAGCTACATTGCTTAAGAAGTTGTTTTCTTTCTAGGAATTGATTATGGATTAAGTTTACCACTTGGGGAAGACTATGAACAGAAGAAACATAAGCTGAAAGAAGAATTGCGACAAGATTACAGACGCTATCTTACTCAGGTAATGAGTTCTAGTAACTTGTTTGGTTTTGTGCTTTAGAATTTACCTCCTGAATTTATTTTCATAAGATTTTTTAGTCATGTACATTAATATTTACGTTTTTAGGGGTATCTAGCAATGTACTGTAGCGAAAGTTAAGTGATTTATATGACATTGATAGAGAAAAAAATGATTCTGAGAATTGGTGCCATGAAATAACACAGACTCTTGACCTTTTAAGGAGGGCAGGGGTTCTAATTTTAAATGAGATGGTAAATTCTTGTTCATGTTTTTTGTAAAGTAGTCATAGTGTAAAATAGCACAGCTAGTACTCTCTTCCCCTCAACCATGTATTGAAATGACATGTGGAGTTCTAGTTTCTAATTATTTTCCTAAGAACTAAGCTTATAAAATGTCATTCAGCATATTTCCTTAACCATCAGGTTTTGCTTTATGGTTTAATCTATTTACTTATTGGAACTCTTGTTTTAAGTATTTTTTGTTAAATTATATGATAACTAATTATTATAGTTTTAAAATATAGTTTACTTTACTAGGTTATAAATGTATCTAAAACAGTCATGATGTTTCTAGTCATCCCAAGAGATTCTTTAGTTTCTTCCTACTTTGTAATGTTTATTCCACATGTATGAATCGTCTCTTATTTATTCTGGTTTGACATAGAGAAAGGACTTTGAATACATTTTACCAATGGTTTGTTTCCCTTGACTTTAGGGTGTTACACAAGCAAAAAGAAAGGTAGGGTTGCCTGCAAAATGTTCTTCTTTACTGTTTTGTTTTAGATCTAGTAGCTTGTGATTATTTGCATATATGATATTGTTGTTCGAAAACTAATAAAAATAACTTCATTTGTGATTCAGAGACTTTTTAATGGCACCATTTTGGATCCTTGCTTTTAGCAAAATGACAGTCTATACATCTTACGTTTCCATTAGTACAATCAAGCATTGTTTTTGATTCCTGCTTTGCATTTGTTTTTGTTGCTTTCTTATGCATCTTTTAGAAATATTCTATAGCTATTGTAAATTCATTTGTTCTCAGCATGCACGTTTTTGTTCTTCAAAATAATTATAATTGTACTAGTCGCATTAAGATTAATTAAACAACAGAATATTTAAGATATTCTAAGATATTTTTGAACTGTTTGTTGTCAGTCTGGATTACTCAATATTTTGGTTCTCAAACCTGTGGATTACATTTGCAAACTTATATTGGAAAATGAAGAAAACATTTTGTAAAACTGTTTTTAAAATGAATCTCACACATCCATTTATCTTTCAGCCAACACTTTTTAAACACTTATCATGGAGATGAATCTGGTATGAATTTTGTCTTCAAGGAGCTTAGAATCTAGTTGTAGAGATAACATTTATACAATTCAGACAGTGATAACTCTTTTAACAAGGCAGGTACTGTAATGATCAGGAAAGGCCTCCAGATTTTTGACTGATCTCCTTCTCTGATTCTCCATCCATTCTCCATGCTACTTTCCAGATGATCCTGTCCCTTAGCAGTTGAAATGCTTCTGTGTGTGTCTCCTCTCTGCCTTCAGGATAAAAATTCAAGTTCCTTAGCATGACATGAGTAGTCTCATCACGATCCAGCCTGCCTCCCTGGCCTTGGGCCTCATTGTCCTCTCGCCTTCCTTACCGCTCGTTGGGTGAGGTTTTCCTTTAGTATCTGCTACAGTCCGTGGGGCCGCAAGAGTTGGACAAAACTTGTGACTAAACCACCACCACTTTGACTTGTGGCTTTTGCATTATTTTATAGACACAACGTTTTTAAAAAAGAGTGGCAATGGAAGGTATAATAAGAAATTGCCTTTATAAAAGAGAAGAATCGAGGAGCACAAATCTTTAAATGTAAAGGGGTGTGAAAGAAGTTTTGGTCTTAGATTATTAAGAATATAGTTGTGGTAGAGGAACAGTAGTTCCTTAATATGACAAAGACAATTTTTGGTTGACATCTGAGAAGGCGGGAGTGGAGAGGAAAGCAAGGGAAAGAGAAAATTATGTAGGATATGGGGAGGCGGCTGCCATGGCTTCCTTGACCCCTGGAATATGTACAGTTTCCAAGTCCCATTCTCTCTGGATTTCTTGTGGCTTCCAGACTTTGGCAAGAGTATTAACTTAAAAAAATGATCAAATCTTAAAGTTCTGCCAAGAAGAGACACTTAAACAGTTAACTACCATCTTCTTTCTAGTCTTTAGAATAAAAAACACTTGGCCATCTAAACACAAAAAGAACATATTTTCAGAAGAAGTTTTTAAACTGAGTCAGTAAATTATTTTCAGCCCAGACCTCTCTCCTGAACCTTAAACTCTTTGACATTTTCACTTAGAAATCTAGTGGGTATCTTGTGTTGAGCACGTCTAAAAAGGGAACTCCAGATTTCCTATCTTTTGACTCTCATCCCCTAGAAGCCTGTAGGCTACCTGTCAACTGTTCTTTTCATTTTATTTATTTATTTTTTGGCCATAGCACTTACCACCTTCTAACGTACTGTAGAATTACTCTTCATTGTGTTTATTATTTCTTGTCAGTTCTCCCTGCTGGAATGTGAGCTTTGGGAAGGCAAATATCTTTGTTTTCTTCACTGATAAGTCCCAGATGTATCAAACAGTGTAGACATATTGGCCCTCAATATTTACTAAATGAATGAGTGAATGATTAAAGTTCACTGTGTCGGCCTTATTATTAATTTTTTTCATTTTATTGAAAAGTACAAACATCATCCTGGGCCCGTGTTTGGAGTGGGGCATGGCTTAATGAAGGAATAAGGATGCAGTATCTGTCTATGCTCAAAATTGGAACTGTTTTTTTTTTTTTTTGATACATGTATAACTACAAAATGACTAGGTTTACATTGTACTTTGGTATATAGGGATCAAACTGACTCAGGTATCTAGTCATGTGTCAAATAACAAATAAGCTTAGAATTTATATAACCACCTTTCAAATTAGCTTTTGTAGCACAGCTTATTTCTAAATTCAGATTAGTCTGTTTTATCAATTATTTTGTTCCCATGATGTTTTGAGTGTAACTCTGTTGTGGTACATTATATTGTGGTTATTTGTTTCCATGTTTGTTTCTTCATTTGAAGTATAAATCTCTTAAATATAGGGAACATATGCTTATCTTTTTCTCCCTACCACCTGTAAAAGTAACAGAAAAGTATTAGATTGTTTTATGAATACAGAAAAGTCATAGAATTAGGTTAATAAGTATTGATTGATTTAATCCTCATTACCTAATAATATAGATGCTATTATTATTGTTTTACAAAGAAACAGAAGCAGATAAATTAAGTAACTTCTCCAGATTATATGACTACTCAGCACCAGTACCAGAAAGTTGGGGATTGTATTTATTTTTTATAAATCCCTTGTGTTTGTTTTATGGTGTTCAAAGAGATTTTACATTTTTTAAATCCTTCTTGATCTTGTAGCAGCTTTGCTAAGGCAGAACAGATTCCAGTTTCGTTTTCCAGGAGAAAGTCTGGATGAGAGAGCTTAGGCGACTTGCTCAGTGTAGCTCAGCTGGGAATTGCTGTAGCTGGTCCAAGAGCCCAGGCCTCTGGAGTCCTAGTCTGATGCGCTGTCTGTCACACTGCATTACATAAATGCTTAATGGACAGGGATGGAGAGGCTCAGAAAGAAACAACGTTCATAGTTTATGTCTTCTGGCATTTAAATAGATGTCCATTAATTGCAGAGAAATTAGAAAATTCTCTTTTTTTCTAATTTTGGTATAGTCTTCACACATTTGTAGTTTCTGCCTTCATCTCCATTTCATTCTGTTGCTCTGTATAATGTAATAATTTAGACTATATTAATAGAATGTAAAGCACATTTATGAAACATTTTATAAAGGCAATTAGGTAATGTATTTTTTTTAATGTGTGTG
This sequence comes from Dama dama, assembly GCF_033118175.1. NCBI lineage: Eukaryota > Metazoa > Chordata > Mammalia > Artiodactyla > Cervidae > Dama > Dama dama. The sequence goes on from NC_083701.1 coordinate 31,207,033, forward strand.
TCTGTATACAGAAAAATTTTCTATCCACGAGTGAAACAGATCCATCTACTCTGGGAGTTTCTCTTCCTATTGGTGAGAGGTTATCTGCTAAGGTAGGTGGATAGGAATAGTTGTTATGGATAGCAGTTTCTTGAGGCATCAAAATCATGAAAGAGCATACTCTTGATTTAAATGCAAACAAGTTTACGTCATTTTTCATACTTGATTTTTTTCAAAATCTGTTGAGTCTCTAGTGCTGTTCAAAAAATGTTTTGGAATGTCACATTTGTAACCATGTAATACGCTATATTCCTTTAATACATTGATTAATTGAATATTCAGAATTCATTTTTTAAAGCATTGGTTTCTAAGCTATAAAGTTCATGGTATATGAAAAAAATTATCAGTGAGATGAGTGGATGAGAGCTTTTATATAGGTGACTTTTGGGCTATTTGAATATGTGTTCCTATCACAAATAAATGTATATTATCTTAACAGGGGGTAGTGATTAAGCACTGTATTCCTCTTGTAGATATTCAAATTCCCAAGCTAGATCAGAATCATGATATAGTATATAAGGCAAAAGGACAGTAAGTTTCAAAAGACAGCCTCACTTCTTGCAAAACTTTTTTAGATTGTGCTGTTTCAATGATGCTGAAGGTATTGGGTCTTAAGAACATTTCCTAATACAACATATTTATGTTTCAATAGAACATTGATGTTATAACATTTTATTCCTATGATAATTTTATGTTTGTATGTTTTAAGTAGAACAAAGATCTTTCCTTAAACTTGGGAAGGAAATTGATAGAAGCAGGTCTTTCAAGGGTGGGGTGTGAGAAATTGGAGGCAAGAGATATCCTTGAGAAGGAAAGTAGGAAGGTAGCCCGGTCAAGTCTTGGAAACATGCTAATGACAGACCTACTGGCAAACACATTCATGTACTTCCTGGTGGAAGAGATTTATTTATCAATGCTTTCGGCAGAGTGTGCCGCGATTCTCTAGGATTGCTGTTGGTAAACAAACCTAGAATTCAGGGACTTACTGGTCACAGCTCCTAGGAAGGTATCATCTAAGTCAAGTAACTATTGGAGTATAAAATGCAGGTGTTTCAAAATCAAAGCCATGCCCTCATGTTAGATATCTCGTGTGTTAATTGAAACTTAAGCATGTAGTAAACCTTATTTTAATGTGGGTCCAGAATGGACAAGGGGAACTGCCCTGATGGTCTCTGATCTCTTCCTTCATCTCCTGTGCCTTATAACTATTCCTGCCTTTGACATTACTAGTAAAGTTTGATGCTGAGGAGGACCTCTGAATTGTATGAGTCTGATTTGACTGTTAGGTACTTTTTCCTAATGTTGAAATTAACATTGCCTTTTTTTTTTTAAACATTACCTTTTGGCTTTCTATTTTAAGGAAAGGTTGAAACTTGAACGTAACAAGGAATACAATCAATTTCTCAGGGATAAGGAAGAATCCACTGAAAAGTTCAGACAGGTAGAAAAGAGTACTGAGGTAGGTTTTGCTTCTAAATAAATCTTTACCACCACATGCTGAATATTTGTATTCACTTGAAAATATTTTTATATTATTAAACATTTCACTTAGTTTTTATATAAATATTTAAAAAGTTAAGCCAAACTGAGCCAAACACAGGAGAGAGATTTAATTTTGTAAATGGTTTTATCTCATACTGAAGAACTTACTCTGGTTTTTAACTTTAACTTCATGGAAGAGATTTAATTTTAGAGATTGGTTTTAAGTAATGTTTGTTTATATTTTATTTTTAAGTGATTTTTTGTACTGACAAATTTCTAGCTATATGTATATATATATACATATATATGTAAAGAAATATAACCAAATTTAAGAGTGGTTGAAAAATTTACTGTATCCTATATTCTCTGTGTTGAGAAGGCATTTAATTTGAAATATTCTGAACCAATATTTAACTGCCAAAGTATGTGTAAAATCTCCTTGGGATAGTTTATCTTCTCTTTTTGTAACCATCTATCCATATTATTGTTGCCTATTTATTTTGTATTTATTAAGTTTTATTAAGGGATAACACTTCCTTGAAGGTTATTTCCTAAAGAAAAGATATTTCTTATGGGTGATTAAGTCTTTGAGTTGAGATGGTAAATAGATTAAGCATCATTTGAGAATTTAATTACCTTTTAGGAAATAGCATCTCCTTAAGATCTTTTTCTTCTTTTTTTTTTATTAACCAGCAGAAGAATCAAAGAAGTAAAAAACCTATCAGTCAGGTTAAACCTGATTTACCTTCACAAATACAGTCATCTTGCGAAAATTCAGAGGGTCCTAGAAAAGATGTCTTAACTCCTTCAGAGGCATATGAAGAACTTCTAAACCAAAGACGACTAGAAGAGGACAGGTACCGAAAATTAGATGATGAAATTGAATTAAGGAAGAGTAGAAGAGTCATTAAAAAAACTGATGAAGAAGTGGGCGTTTCCAATAAAAAACATCAAAGGTTTGACAGCAAGACTGACATTCCAGATAGAAGATTTCACAGGTTTAATGAGGATCGTGCTTTTGATAAACAGTATTACAGACCAGGCTATGATCCAGAAGTAAGTGAAGACATGGATGAGAGGTTTAGATATGAAAGTGATTTTGATAGAAGACTTTTGAGAGTTTATACAAAAGACAGGTATTTACAACTTCATTTTTATTTTCTTTATTTGCTTAATATTGCTCTTGTTACTTTTTATCATTGTTAGATGCTATTTCATTTGATGTACATATTTGATTAATTTTAGGATGCTATCAGTTTTATACCATAATTTATGTGTCACTGAAAAACAAAGAAAAAACCCATGTTAAGGCAAAAGGGACCCAATTAAAAAGCTAGGACACTGAAAGGCTACAACTTAGGTAAATATAAAATTAAAAGGGAAATAAACTTTCCCACAGGAAAGGACAGAAAAGAAACTTCCACTTCTCAACCTTGGCACTGTGTGGAGGGAATTAAAAAGAACTTCCCTGAGAATTTGAACTGTAAGCCAGTACTGATTCAGGTTTTCAGTCTGAATTCATGCTGCAGTATTGTCCAAAACCGGAGAAGGCAATGGCAACCCACTCCAGGACTCTTGCCTGGAAAAGCCCATGGACGGAGGAGCCTGGTAGGTTGCTAAGAGTTGGGCACGACTGAATGACTTCACTTTCACTTTTCACTTTCATGCATTGGAGAATCAAATGGCAACCCACATCAGTATCCTTGCCTGGAGAATCCCAGGGACAGAGGAGGCGAGTGGGCTGCATGGGGTTGCATAGAGTCAGACATGACTGAAGTGAGTTAGCAGCATTGTCTGAAACAACCCGGAGGCGAGAATTCAGTTATCTTATTCCCATAAGGCGCCATGGTGACTGGCATGAGAAAAATATCGTCTCCTTGCAATAATTGACTTACAGCCAGATTCAAGGCTGTTTGAGTTTCAGATGTTAAAATATGGGGGGGGGAAACACTTTAAAATAGGTGAAATACAGTTCATTCCTTTAATGTTTCTATGCTCTAAGTACTTTCATCAACATTTTTGCTTTTAAGTTACTTATTGAACATTTATTTAAGTGAAATGGCACTTACTATTTTTGATCAGATTTTTAGGTGCTTTTCAGTTCCTTTGGATGTTGTTTCTGTGACACTATTTGTAATTTATTAATTGCTACAACGGGGTCTTATTAAGTCATTTGTCTTAATACTCAAAGCTTGCTTTAATCTAACTTTTGATTTGGAGATAGAAATATGATAGGATCTGATATTTTCATTGACTAGATAACCTGTAGGGATTAAATGTAAGTATTGAACAGTTTATGGGACTTGTTTCATTCATTCATCCAAATAGATTATTTTTTTAAAATATTTTAGAGAATTTTCTGAGACATAATGCTGCATGATTATTGTTCTAATTATTAATAATCATACAAAGCCTTTGCAGTTCTTTCTCATCTGCTCTTTATTCTGTAGTTATTACATTCTGCTCATATCCAGTCTTTTTTTTTTTTTTAATTTTTAGTTTTTTAATTGGAGGATAATTACTTTACTAGATTGTGTTGGTTTCTGCTGTACAACATATTCACTCTGATTCAGGTAATCTGATTGAAGGATTAGAATTTTGTAATGTCAATTATAGTTTATCTCTTGTTTGGATCTAATTGTACTTCAGAAAATGCTCCAAATTCTGTGACATTTTATATTTGAAAATATTTATATCTGGAGGTCGTCAAAGGCTGCCTGAACTACAGGAAGTCTCAGTTGGGAAAATACAGATATTTTTGGACTCTTGGTACTGCCTTAACTTGTACATGAGAACTTTTTTTCCTTATGGTGTCAGTTTATGTTTAGAGTATAATGTATACCTTTTAAGATTGGAATTTCAAAAAACTTATTGTGATGGTTGTTTTGTTTTTAACATATTTTAGTCTATTATTTTTGTAATTATACCTTATGATAATTTCTACATGAACTAACAAATCAATTTCAGCCCCATTATTTGAGAACAATCTTTTTTCTTATGTATCCCACGAATGAAATGAAATTTCTACATAAAATCTTCCCCAAGCAGTAGTTTAGATTAAATATATAGGTCAATGTGACTAATTCCTGTTATATATATTAATGTTTTTAACAGTATTTCTTAAAAATGTGAATCATTATTATACATTTTGTTATTGTGTAAGCTTTTACGTCTCTAAATGTAAGGTTTTTCACATATGTCTCAATGGCAGTTGAGGTTAAAATTGGATTTCTGTATTTCAGATTTGTAGATTTCTTTCCAGCAAAAAAGAAAAGATTTCACATTGATCGCTAGATTTATTTAGCAGGCAGAATGATTGATAGGAAAAATGACTCTGCTTGTTAGTGAAATTTTTGAGACTAAAGAAATGTGTACCACTATTTGGTCTCTTGCTTTAGCTATTCTTAAAACTGTTGTTCCTTGGTATTCAAGGGGGATCCATTTCAGGACACCTCAGGGATATCAAAATCTTTGGATGCTCAAGTCCCTTTGGTAAAGTGGTGTAGTGTTTCCTTATAATCTATGCACATCTTCCCTTATGCTTTAAATCATCTCTAGTTTACTTATAATATCTAATACAATGTAAATGTTATGTAAATAGTTGTAAGTGCAATGGAAGTAGTTACCTGTTGGCAAGAAATTCAAGTTTTGCCTTTTGAAACTTTCTGGAATTTTTTTTTTCCCTCAAATACTTTCTATCTGAGATTGGTTGCAGGACCCACAGATACAGAAAGTGAAACTGTTAGTTACTCAGTTGTGTCTGACTCTTTGCGACCCCAGGGACTGGAGCCCGCCAGGCTCCTCTGTCCATGGAGTTCTCTAGACAAGAATACTTGAGTAGTAGCCATTCCCTTTTCCAGGGGATCTTCCCGACCCAGAGATTGAACCTGGGTCTCCTGCACTGCAGGCAGATTCTTCACCAACGTTTGAGCCAACAGGGAAACCCCCACAGATACAGAGGGCTGACTATATACTGTAATCATTTTTTGGCTCTGCAGGTCATTTTCTTTTCTTTTTTAATTAATTTTATTGGAGTACATAGTTGGTTTACTGTCTACTTAACCAGAAGTTCTTGAAAACAAATAATCACTGCTGATTGTGAGAAGTACAAAGTTCTTCTTCATATTTCTAAATTTCCCATGTTCTTTTTTTTCCCTTTGAATAGTCAACATGCAGTGAATTCTAGTTTTGATTTTTATTTTTAGGTTTTTAATCTTAGTTCTTTCCTAATTACCCTATTAACTTTTCCATATACCATTATGTATTTATTAATGAAATATTTCCCTCACTTTAAATATGAGAAGATAAAGCCCAGGAATGATTTTACTTTCTTAAATTAATCAATCACTGACAGTGTTTTATTTTATTTTATTTATTTATTTTTTTTACTGACAGTGTTTTAAAATAGGTAACAGATGGTTAGCATTAGCTTGACAGTTGCACTGTGTGTGTATGTGTGTGTCGTTTGATACATATTTACCAATTTAAGTAAATTAATAATGTTTTAGGAGCTTTCTGAAGTTGAATATAATACTGTTTTATAATACTTTGAAACTTTTACATGCTTTTAAAAGAGGTAGTCATCCTAGTCTTTATTATTTATTAACTTGAGCTGTAGAAGTTAGTATACTACCTTATTATGTTTTACTTTACAACCAATGTTAATGTAATGGGTAAAGGAAATTTTTAGCCTTAAAAATGTTTCTTTTTTAAAGTTTTTATGTGACTAAGGCAGTTAGCACTTCCAGTTTAACTCTTGAATTTGTTAGTTTGTAATTGTGATTTTCATTTAAGAAAATTCTGAAATTATGCTTCATGTGAAATTAGAATCTGAGCTAGAATCTGACTCAATAGACTAAGTGCTTGCTTAGTGTAGGACACTCTTAAATGTGCATGCTTAATATGTAAGATATAAATGAGGAGAAATGGCTTATTAGAACATGAGTTTATTAAACTTGGTATTACTTTTTTTCCTTAGTTACTTTTTATTTGGAAGGACCATTTTTATGTTGTTTTCACCACTTTAAAGATGGGGTCAATATTAGAGAAACCCATTATTGAATTAAAGTGAATATGAAAATTGGAAGAACAGAAAACAAGGAGAAAAATAGTGACCAACATTTAGCAGCTCAGTAGTTTTCTTATAATTTCTATAGTTGAGAGTCCCCCTAGCAGAATTCATTCACATTAGATAAATTTTTGATATGAAAACAAACAGGTGTAACCATTGTGAATTTTATGATTTAAGTAAGGAGGAACTTGATTCTTTCTCCCTGTAAGCTGTGTCAGGACCAACAGGTGGTAAATATTTTATTTTTATGTCATTCTTGATGGCATAAACATTGTAAATTTATTCCTGAAGGAGTTTTTTGATTCTGTGGTTTATTAATGAAAAATGTTTTTTATTATCAGTTAGAAGTTGTTCATTCACATTTAACTTAGCTGAAAATACTTGTGGTTTTAAACAACTTGCTTTTTCTTCTGTAAGAGAGTAATTATTTTTTAAAAGATAAACATGCTAATTTTTAGAGTAAATTTGGCCTCTAGCCCATACCTGTTTTCTTTGGGCCTTGAAATTTGAACCTAATTACCTAGAATTACTGACCCATGTCTTCAAGGAAATAGAAAAAGCTTTTTCCATTTAGCATAGGTTTAACTTTTTTTGATAGTAAGATGGTGAAATATTTTGTAATTATTTTATTCCCTCAATCAAATCTGATTTGATATGTCAAAGGAAGTAAAGTTCTCCTTTTATGAGATCTGTCCCTTTCTGAAAAAACCTCAGTGGCTTGAGGTGTGGTAAGTGAACCTGTGGATCAAAGGTGGTAGAATATTTAAATAAATTAGTTCTGGGTCACAGGGATAGTTTTAATGTGGAACTGGCTCCCAAGTTATAACTAAACAGAAGGAACTTACTGGCCCTAACTGGAATCCCTGGATCTGAATAAAATTAGGCTTTTCTTAGATGATTGATGAGTTCATTACTTGTGGATTTTATCATCTATCAGTCTCCCCTTAATGTGAAGAGGGCTGAAGAGATAAGATACGAATGGTGAAAGGGTTGCTGGCTCTCACCAGTTCCCCTGTCTTGGGACTTCATTTGCTTCAATAAAATAAAAGTAAATTGTGAGAGCCTCATAAAAGCAGTTAAAGCCAACTCATTGGGATAGTTAAGAGTGATTAAATGCTAAATTTATTGTAAATATGAAGGAGAGTTCAATAAATGGAGGATATTCCATTATAATTATAGGGACATTTTAGTAATAAGTAAGGTGGTTAACTTTCCAAACTATAATTTGACTTCACAGCTTGTTAAGTTGCTTTCTAGGTTTTTTGTTTGCTTCTTTGATTTTTTTTTAAAGGTCTTGTATTAGTAATTTAAGAAATATTTATGAATCTCTATTTGTAAGTAGTAATTTTTCCTTGATTTAACAAAGTAAGCACAATCATGTCATCAGTCACTTCATAAAATTGAGTAGGATGTCTTAAATATTTCTCTAGTCTTGAATTTATTATGAGTAAGTGACAGAAGGGGACTTTTATGATTTAATTAATTTTTTTTCTTTAGTGAAAGGGTGTACTTTGAAGTATCTTTCATATAGTCTTTTTGTTAGGAAATCTGTGTGGTTTTACTGTAGAATTTAGCAGAGACCTTGACCTTATGCATGCATAAAATCATTTCTTAAATTTCTTTAATTTAGAATGATCTTTGAAATTTCTTTTGCATTTTTGGTGCTTGCTTTATTAAGATATATTTCTATATACTGAAGAGCTGATAAAACATTGTAGATGTGCTAAATATAGCATACTTTGGGTGTGCTTAATGGCTCAGTCATGTCTCTTTGCAACCCTCTGGACTGTAGTCAGGCTCCTCTGTCCACGGGATTCTTCAGGCAAGAATACTGAAGTGGGTGGCCATTTCCTCCTCCAGGGGATCTTCCTGACTCAAGGATCAAATTCACATCTCCTGTGTCTCCTGCATTGCCGGCAGATTCTTTACCCACTGAGCCATCAGGGAAACCTGTACTTTGGGGACAGCTGTATAAAGATAAGCCACAATTACAAGTCCAAATGTTGTTTTTACACAACTGAAAATACAGGAAGCCAGAAACTTTTCGATAGATTTTATAGAGAATTTTTGTATGTCTTAGTCTTTAATTCTGGTTAATTCTGATTTAATCCCAAGTTATGTCTTTTAAAATGTGTAATTTTAAATGTCTCTGTATTTGAACTTTCACCGGTATTTGCTCTGCTTTGTCACGTTAACTAATTCACTTCTGTCTGTTGTGTTGTGGATTTGTAAGACCACCCCCAGGTTTGGCAATTCGCTAGGACTCACAGCACTTTGTGTATGTAGTTATGTTCATGGCTGTGGTTTATTAACAGTGGAAGAATACACAGTAAAATCAGCTAATGAAAAAATTGCATGGGACAAAGTCTGAAGGAAACCAGGAGCAGGCTTCCAAGAGCCCCCTGCCAAGGACATGCTTAATTCCTGCAGTATCAAAGTGTGAAAACAGGAGTGAAGTGTTGTCTACCAGGAAAGTGCATTAGAAACTCTTTGCCCAATGTTGTTATTGGGGGCTGGTCATGTAGGCACCCTTTTCCTAGCATGTGCCCAAATTCTACACTTGCTGAAAGAAAGCAGGAGTTCAGCATAAACTCTATTGCTTGTACAAACAGTTGAGGCACAGTGGGTCACACTTGCCAGTTCTGAGAATGGTGGACTCCTCCCAGTCTGTGTTCCCAGGTGCCACCTAAGGGCCATTCTTGCAAACAGTCCTTTGTTAAGGGTGGTGGTCTCAGGCCTGCTGTTTACGCTTTTCTGCACATGTGTGTTTGTATAGATGCAGTATAACTAAATCTGGTTGCCTGGCACTATTAACTACAAAGGTGACTTAAAGTTTATATATCCCTGTTCTTTAAGTGGTAGAAGGAAGGAATAACAGTAAACTGATGTGTCAGTTTAAAAGAGAGATTTGAGTCCTTTGGCTTTAGATATAAAATCAGCTGTGTTTTGATAAATTGAAATAATTTGAAATTGTGTTTTGAAAGGGATTGGGGAGGATTCTGTTTTAGATGTGGATAAAAAATGGAAACCATATATCTGTTCTGCCACAGTGCATATAGCAGTCAGGTTACAGTTCTGGGTAGTCTTTCCTCCACAGGGGATGTTGAAAAGTGTGATGGAAACAAAGAGAAGATTTTACATGCTGGCTCTGTGGAGAGTGATAAGTTCCTTTTCTTCTGAAAATTGCTTTTTCTTAATATGATAAATTCACCTAAATTATTGAATAATACTTTAATAATCATACTTCTTACCAGTTGACCTCATGAGAGAGATTATAGTTTGTTAACAGCCATGCAAAGAAATATGACTTATGAAATGCTGATTTTCATGGGTGCTGATAAAGGTTGGTGTGAAAAGTCATGTTGGTTTCTTGATGTGAGAAATTAATCTCAAGGAATCCTTGTTTGCCAAGTGGAAATAAAAAATTAATTAAAAAACAAAAGTTATTTTCTGGAAATAATTCTTAAGAAGAAAATAAATTAAAAAATTCTAATCTTCCTTTTTCTTATTCATGAAATTGTAAGTAAGATGAACTAATCATTTTCTATTCATGTATCAGCCTATTTGCTTATAATGTTCTCTATTCATCTATGGGTATTATTTAGTATTTCATGTGATTTATGGTGTTAGCAAATGTTGTGGCTTGCTACATTTGGTTTAATTTCATAGTAAGACTGCGGCTGTATTTGTAAGTTAAAAGGTTTGTATATGCAGTGAAATAATTCTCAGAATCTGTGAATTCTGATGTAAAAGAAAGATCTCATTTTGAAATTTGACTTATCTTCATGAGAGCAAGGACCGTGTGTGCATACTCAGTGCCTGGAATAGTACTTGGCATGTAGTAGGTGCTCAATAAATATTCTTTGACTAATTGAATAATGAAAAAGTCTTATTAGTATTTTCATATTTTTAATATTAAGATTTTCTAGAAGTTATATTGAAATAATTTATAATTGATCTCCCTTTGTTTTAAAGACTATTGAATCTAAACTCTTAGTGTCTCATTAGCCAGCAGATCATATTGTCAGATGTCATTTGAGTTAATTTTCAAATGTATTTACAGTAAAACTTGGTTATAACGCTTTGTTCCCTTTAATATTTCCAACATCAAATGTAAAATCACCAAAGAAAGATAAGAGAAGTCCACTGTATGTGGAACAAGCTCTATAAGCTAATATGTTTTTAAGGATGTACGGGAACAGACGAGGCAATGAGCCTCCTGTGGAGTATGATGGTGATGTCACAGAACAGTCAAACATACGAATTTCATCTGCTGGAAATCAAAGGTATAGTATGTAATATAAATTCTGCCCTTCAGCCATTGCACTGTAAAACAGCAACTGCTAAAACTGGTTTGCTGGAAAACTAGAAAGGTATAGTATGTTAACAGTCTTGCTTATTAGTGAGAGAGGATTTAGGGGAAAGGAGGGGAGGGAAGAATTGTGTTATATGAAACTTTTTGGTACTTTACAGCATTCTCTTGAAGGGCAAGTTTTGATTATAAAGTGTGCCAAGGTGTTCTGAGTCCTATCATTATAAAATCTATAAATTTGAACTAATGAAAGGAGAAATAGGCATATAATTTAATGGACCAAAGATCAATTTATAATATCTTGGAGTTATGGAGGGGACATAACTTGAAATAAAATGAAAACGTTCTTGTAATATGAGTTTCCTTTTCAAAACTATCATTTTCAACAATGAGTAGATAACATTTTTGCTTACTTCGTAAAATTAGTGCTCATACATAATTGTGTTATATTGGGGTAAAAAAGGAAATTATATGCATTTTATATTCATGTTCTTTTTCTATAGTTTTTATCTTTTGGTGGCTTTCTTGTGTTGTACATAAGTGGTTCTGAATTTATAGTGCATAGTGAAGATAATGTGTGTCAGGAAAGTTGTCTATTTTGAGTCTATCTGTATTTGGATTTTCTATTTGAGTCAAATTAAATTTACTTTGAAAGAGTTGTCTCTATTTTTTTCCCCCTTGATTCTGTCTTTCAAGGAAGGAGTTTCTTTTAAAGATGATCTTCTTTTGAGAGTGTGGGTGGTATAGATACCATTCTCTTTTTTTAGGATTTATTTATGTATACTTATGTTCATTTTCCTTACTGGGTTAACTGTTCTTAGGAAAAAGGGTTTTATTGGGAATCTGGAGTCAGTGAAGCTGGCTGAAGAAAAAGGTTCACATATTTATGTGAATGCCTTGGGGTCTCACTGTATAAAGAGATAAAATGCCATGATTTTACCTTTATTTTAAAAACACGTGAAAACTGTTATGTTAGTAATATCCATAGTGTGTTGAAAGGCCAATAACTCACACCTACATTTCACTTTAACTTTTTTTTTCCTGAAAATTGTTTGAGTCTTGATTCTTTTTGTTTTTTTGTTTTTAGTGCTCGAGACAATGAACCATCCAAACCTACTAATCGAGAGACGTGCAGTCCTTTTGCGGGAATGCTCTTTGGTGTGTACATGCCCTCCAGTTAATTAGATTTTTGTGGAGTGTTTTATAAAAGGTCTTTAGTGAGAACTCAGCGTTGCAATTAGTACCACTCTTACTAATAGAAAAATTTCTTTAGTGCTTACTCTGTGATAGGCACTATTCTAAACATTTAGCATGTATTATATAGCTCTGTCTATAATTTTATTTTTTTTATTTTTTTGTCTATAATTTTAAAGCTAAATTGCTTTTATTTAGTGATGAACTTTCTGTAGATGGTAAATGAAGTATTATGTTCAGTAAAATCTTTAAAATTCATATTTCACTTTATTGTAGTGTTACTGTTTCTTATATTCTTTTTTATATGTAATGGTTTTTTTCTTGATTCTTTTTCTTTAGCTAGCATAAAAGTGCTGTACATTTTAGTTTAGTTCCCCTGAATGAAACCTTTTTATCTTGATAAAATCCTTTCCCATGTTCTTTCCATTTAGTTTCTGAGAAGGTGTTTTGGTCAAATAATGATTATAATCCAGATATTCTGTTTATTTTGTCAGAAATGAAGGTCATTGTTTAAGCATGTTGATTTGTTGTATTAACTTGTTACATTTAATTTCAGAAACGATGTGAAGAGAGAATATTTCCTGTGTGTAACTTTTAAGTAGAAAAGTGGTCTGTTCTTTGTGTAAATCTGTTAGAAAAATTGCCGGAGATTCTGTTTCAGCGAAGTATATGAAGAAATTGTGGTATAAGAATGCAATTTATATTCATTCAACCTAAAATCAATCACTAATTTAAATTTTGGCTTCAGTTCAGTTCAGTCGCTCAGTCGTGTCTGACTGCGACCCCATGGACTGCAGCACGCCAGGCATCCCTGTCCATTACCAATCCCTGGAGCCTGCTCATACTCATGTTCATCAAGTTGGTGATGCCATCCAACCATCTCATCCTCTGTCGTCCCCTTCTCCTCCTGCCTTCAATTTTTCCCAGCAATCCTGCCTTCAAAAATTCCCAGCAAATTTTGGCTTAGAGATATATATTTTTGTGATATTCTCACTTTTGTTTCCTTGAAATGGCTATTATGAGAAAAATGGCATAATACCCAGAGTTTTATTCTGGTGTCTTTAAATGAGAATTGACCAATTTAACCTATCAATAAGAGTAATGGCTTCCTTCTTAGGATTCTTTTTTTGTTAAACATGGTAAAAATTGGAGAAATGCTTTTCTGTGTTGGAAACCCACTGACAATTTTATCAGTAAATGGATTACTCTACCCTAAAATTTTAAAGATAAATGGTATGAATTTATTATTAATTCAATCCAGGAATTATAGATTGACATTTGATAATAGACTCTATTGCTTGGAATAGACTATTAAGCTCATTTAATTCAGTGATTTACCGCTTGGTTAGATCTTTCTTCCCCAGCTATATTTGTGTGTCCCCCTTAGGGAACTAACTCTCCCCAGAGGCAAGACATTCCAACTTGAGGTGACTCTGATAGTTGCAGTATTCTCATTTCTCTTGAGCTGGAGTTTGTCTTCCTTTAATTTTTCCCCAAGGATCTTGTTTGGAGCCTTTTGCTTTCTTTAAAGAATTAGGACAGTTGACTCCTGAGAGCAAAAATAATATATTGTGGGGTTTATAATGAAATCATGGATCATTCAGAAGTATGTTTTTAAATTTTCATTATTTGGGGATTTTCCTGCTATCTTTTTGTCATTGACTGCTTGTTTAATTCCCTTGTGGGAAAAATAATTTTTAAATTTCAGTTATTTCAAAATTGAATTTTTAAGTAAAATTTTAAACAGTGGCTCAGAATTTTGTGTCTCTTGGTGAATGTTTAATGTGTACTTGAAAGAATGTGCATTGTGTGGTTGTGGAGTGTAATAGTTTATAAATGTCAAGCCATTTGGTTGATAGTGATGTTCATGTCTTTTGCATCTTTAATGACTTGTTTAGAGAGAAGTGTTAACTTCCTGACTACCTTGTTCTTAGTGTAGGGCCTGGAGGGGTTTTCTCAGCGTTCCTGTACCTTCCGCAGTTTTACTGCATGCCCCCGACAGACAGGATCTCTCTCGCCAGTTTTCCTTGCTCAGCAGTGGTTTGCTGTAGCTTGTTCTTCGATGCAAGGCTGGCTCTGTGCATTTGGTTCTCAGCAATGAGTCTTAGTGCTCTGCTTCTCCCCAGAGTGGTAGCCAAACTCTCCTTTGTGTTTGTGGAGGGTCTTCTATGTAAGAATTTCCTGCTCCTCCCTTAGCAGTAGCAGACCTTTGCTTTGTATGAGGGCAGAACTCTGGGTCCAAGGTTTTCTGTCCTTCAATCAATAGATTTCTGTACATGAGAGAAGAGTCTGGAATGTGGGCAGTGGGCAATGGTTGGTTGGTTGGTTTTGCCTTGGAATGCTGTCTTCCAGGTGTCTTGTGTTGCCCCATCTCCAGCCTCTCATGAGCGTCAGGTGAAGGCAGCAAGTGAGTGCAGATTCCTCTTGTGTCTGGGGCTTTCAGAGAAGCTACGCTGCTACTCCAACCCCACACAAGCCTTTAAGAATTCATTACCATTTCAGTTATTTTCTTTTTACCTACTTTTAAAGTGAAGGTATTAGTCACTCTGTCATTTCTGACTCTGCTACCCTGTTGACTGTAGCCTGCCAGGCTTCTCTGTCCATGGAATTCTCCAGGCAGGAATACTGGTGTGGGTTGCCATTCCCTTCTCCCGGGGGAGTTTCCTGACCCAGGGACCAAACCCAGGTGTCCTGCATTGTAGGCAGATTCCTTATTGTTAAGGCCGCTGCCCTTTTCTCCATACTCTGGTAAAGGTAAAACACTTGTCTTGTCCCATCTTTCTATGAATTGGTTTTTATACCCTTTGAAATTCAGTTTACCTGGTTGCTTATAATCTCAGCTCTCTGATGGACTTTTTAAAAGTTATGATTTTGTAGACGAGCTTTTTCCTATCCTAGGGTATGAACAGTGTTCTCTTGTGGCTTTCTACTTTCTAAGCAGAAGTAGGACTCCCTATTTGGTTCTTTATAATAGTTTCATTTTATCCTTATTTATATTACTATTTTCACTTAAATATTTGGGCATAGTTTTGGTAGCTATCTTAACATCTTTGTTCATTGTTCCATCATCTCTGTTTCTGTGATTTTTTTTTTTTCAATTAACTTTTCTAATGGTTATGGGTCACTGTTTTTCTTTTCTATTGTTGCATTACAGATTAGCAAGATTTAGTGGGTCAAAATGTCACACATCTGAGTTTCTGTGCGACATGAATTTTGTTGGATCCTCTGCTCAGGATCTCATAAGGTGTCAGCCAGGCTGTTTTTCATCTGGGGCCTTACAGGGAAAGAAGCACATTCAGATTTTTGGCTCAATTCATTTTCTTGTGGCTGCATTACTAAGGTCCCTGGCTTCTTACTGTGTATCTGCTAGACACTGTCCTCAGTTCCTGGAGGCCGTCTGCTATTTCTTGCCACATGGACTTTTCCACCAAGATTGCTCATTTTATCATGCCACCAAGGAGAATCTCTGAACTCAGTGAGAACTTTTATCTGCTTATTTCAGACCCACCCAAGATCATCTCCCTTTTAATTAGTTCAGAATTGGTTTGGTGCCTTAATTAAATACATCTGCAGATTCCTTTCACCTTTGCCACATTCATTGGCTGGAAGCAAGTCATTGGTCCTGCCACACTCAGGGGAAGGTTTATACAGGAAGTTCGCGCCAGAAGGCAGAGAAAGAATGTAGATATGTCTGAGAACTTTGTTTGCCACATTCATGTTTTTCTGTTGCCTAAGGACCAGTCTCTCTGAGGCCTTATTTTAAACTCAGCTGGAACATCTAGAGCAGCCTTCCTGCTTGCTCCTCTTCCCTGAGTACTCTTAAAGGATCACCAAGAACTCCAGTCTAGGTGGCTGGAGCTTAAATTTCTCCCCACTTCATTGAAGGAGGTCTGTGAATTCAGTTTATGGGTTCTCTGTGTTTTTTTTTTTTTTACCCAGCCTAATGGAATTTCACTCTGCATACACTGACTAGTTCACAGTAAAGTTCAGAGGAACCCCTTTACAGATTTCCAAAGCCCTTTTACGCTTCTTTTTGAGTCTTTGGCCCAAACTTTTAGCCACGTTAGCTTTCCTAAATTTTGACCTTTATTTGCTCAATTTAACCGTTTCCCATGTTACATTTTTTCCCTTCCTATACCTGTGAAGATTGCGTGCAGGCAGAAACGGAGGGTGCTTGAAAGGTGCTCACATTTATTTACCTTCTCTCAGGTATTATGTGTGCTACCTGTCGTCCAGTGTCTGAAAAACAGTTATTTCATATCTTTTGCCTAGTTTTATTATTATTTTTTTTAATGGAAGGAGGCTGAGTTTTGTGCTTGTTAATTCCATCATGATCAGAAGCAGAATGGACATATCTACTTTGATTGTAAACCATTATTATTAACCTTAACATAATTTGTATTACCTTATGGGAACTTCAGTGTTGCTGACATCTGTGCTTAATGGACAAAAGGAAACTAATAATTAAGGTAGTAGAGAAGTTTCTGGTTCAGTTGCATTTTTGATATCCTGTGATTTGTGTAGTTTTCCAGATTTTGCATGACTCATTTTCATGTAAGTGATACCAGAGTAAAAGGTTTGCATATTTTTTTTCTGTAGAATTGAAATAACCACTGAAATTTTTTGAGCAGGGTGTCATCATCATTATTGTTGTATTTTAGGACAGTTAATCATATGTAAGTGTGCTGGATGTATTAGAATAGGGAGGGAAGAAGTTCTAGAGACAAGTTAAAAGGTTATTGCTGCAATTCAGGTAAAATGTAGAGTTCCTATCCAAGGTTGATGGCCATTACAGTAGAGAAGAGGGGCCTCACATGAAATAAGTAAGAAAGGATGAGATAGCAAAGTTATAGTGAGATTTTGAGGGTCGATTATTAGGCTGCTAACAGAAAACAAAGGGGCAGTTGCTTTTGTGATGTCCATTTTGAACACACTTGTTAAATTTAAGGGGCTTGTGGGAAATATTACTGGAGATAGTATCCTGATTTATGGAAAGTGGCAATAGAAATTGCTCTCTTATTTAAGAAGGTTTTTGACTAATGTAGAATTTTGGGAAGGATTAATGTGCCTTGTGTTTGACACATAGTAGTTATTAATAAATTATAAAACTAAAATTGAATATGTAATGATTTTACCTTCTATATTTGCTGCATATGTAATAATTATACTCTGATATAATTACAGTGAAATTAAAAAATTGACTTTGCAGTTACATGTGTTACTTCAGAGTTAAGACTGCATTTTTTTTTTTTTTTTTTTTACCATTTTCTAGGGGGTGAAGATCGAGAACTTATTCAGAGGAGGAAAGAGAAATATAGACAAGAGCTATTGGAACAAATGGCTGAACAACAGAGGAACAAGAGACGGTAATGAAAGGTTTGCATTTAATAAAGATGTTTTGAATTTAAATACGTTTGTTTAAAATGACATGGTAGTAACTGTTACATGGTAAAGTAAGGGAATATTTTTCCTAATACAATTCTGTGTTTGTAAATCATTCTATTTTAGTCTCCATATTGTAAATCAGCCAGGGTAATAAAACAGATACTTTGAGGGTGATCG
Source organism: Dama dama (assembly GCF_033118175.1). Lineage (NCBI taxonomy): Eukaryota > Metazoa > Chordata > Mammalia > Artiodactyla > Cervidae > Dama > Dama dama. The sequence goes on from NC_083701.1 coordinate 31,224,693, forward strand.
TTTTCTTCATCACAGGTAACAAAAGAGACTGTGTGTTCATTCTGTAATAGGCCTTGTACATACTCTCATTAATTCTTCAATTTTAGGGAAGCATTTAATGTTATCTACATGCCCACTGTGTTATCCCATATATAGTAGTAAGTATAAAAGTGTTTTGTCTTTTAACAGTGAAATGGTAAGCACATGTGTATGTACATGCCATATAAAAATAATCATGAGAGATCCACAGATATGTATATTGTATACAACTCTCAGAGTTTGTAATCATTCATGTAGAAAGACCTCTGAAATAATAATTTCAGTTTAAAATTAGGGATAGATGTTTTGGATGTAGAGAATTTGTGACCTGTCACCTTTTAGTTTTGCCTTTTTCTTAGAGGAAGCCAGTATCTGTTGTCTGGTATTAGCCATATTTAAGATCATTTTCTTTAACACTCTTACTGGAGAGTATCATGTTAATTTTTAATTTTTTTATCCTCCCTTTTGTGAACTGAAGATATACATGTACCCTAAAAGAAGTTTTTATTTGTTTTATTAAGTAAAGACTTCATTTTACTTCTTTATTCTGTGTAAATTGCTTAGACTTTGAAGTATCCCAGGCACTGGTTTAGAGATATTTATTCCAACTCAGTTTGCATGTAAATGCTTGTTTACTTTGCACCGAATCAGAAAATTTAGTTTTCAGAATTATTTAAGGTTTTATTGTTAATTAAAGAAATTATTTACTATTTTTTTCTGGAGATGCCATTGCATGGACTTCATAAGTTTGTTTCAATAATGATTATGATTTTGACACTGTTTATTATAACCTTGTAATATATAAAACTTTAATTTTGTTTAGAGAAAAAGATTTGGATCTCAGGGTTGCAGCTTCTGGAGCACAAGACCCTGAGAAATCGGTAAGAGTTCTTGCCATCTTTTAATGTTTAATCTTTCATTCAAATAAGGCTCAGATGTAGTGGCAGGTAGAGACAGAGCATGTTGGGGAAAATGTAAGAGTAGACAAGTCTGAACAGTAATGAACTAAATTCAGTAGTCCTAACTCTTGTTTACTTCTCTAAGATAATTTTTCCCTTTTCATATATGTATTTTTAAAGTTTCTTATAAATTAGTCCTTTCACTTTATTTTCGTGCACTGTTTTAGTTTAATATAAAATGAATGTTAATCTTCATTGTATTTTGATAATGTTTCTTGTATTAGAGGGGTTTCCAGAGAAACTGAATTCTTAAACTCTAGTCTTTAAGCATTTTAGTAATTTTTACTTAATGTAAATCTAGAGGTAATAACCTTATATTACTTTGATTTTTTAATTTTCATAATTGGAATGAATTATACACATCATTGCAGTTCAGTAAGGAGAAGGTAATAATTTATTACTCTTCTCAAAAGCTGCTTTTTTTTTTAGTTAGATGTGTAGAATTTATTTGCTAGGGCAAGTTTTTGTTTCATCTCTAAGAAACTTTAATTTCTTTAAAAATTACATTAAAAAGTTTGTTCTTAAAAAGAATACAGCAACTGAAAATAACTCTGTTGTAGGCAACTTTTGTCTTACTTTTTCTTATGCTAAATATAACCTGTGGATTCTTCCTTTTAAAAAGTTTGATGCTGTACCAGTATCACTCCTAGTGTGCTTCTTGACTTCTCATAGAGTAAAACTTTTAAGATTAATCTGAGAAATCATTCTTGAGAAATTAAAAATGCTAGGAAAAAAGAATAAATTCCAAAACTGAATATATTTTCCTCTGTCAGTAAATACCTTCCAAATAGTTTTGACAGTCAAGAATTTCCTTTTAGAATCTTGAACTTTTTAATGTAATGTGGTGGCATGTTAAACCTCGCATTTATAGTTACCTTTGTGTTTGATGGATCTTCCTATTTATATTTAAACAACTTTTAGAGTGTCAAGTTGCTTTTTATGAGAATAAAAATGTTACATGTAATAGTTATTTAGACCATCACTTTTGGATTTATTTTTGATGTGCAGATCTTAGAAAAGGGCACTTAAATGATTTTCCGGAGTAGAGGTTAGCAAACTATATAACCTGTGGCCAAATCCATTTGCTGCCTGTTTTTGTAAAGTTTTATTGCATCACACCCTCCTCGCTAATTTGCTTATATACTGTTTTGGTCTACTTTAGAAGTTAAGAAGAGATCACGTGGCTTGCAAGGTCTGATATGTTTACTAACTGGCTCTTCACAGAAAACGTTTGCTCACTCTGCTTTAGAGAAACTTTAATGTTAGAATACTTTGAAGACAATTGAGAGTAGTGAAGCAGTATAGTGTTGTAGTATAATAGAGTTTTATATTTAGAATTAATATCTGGCTCTAGTCTGCTTATTTATTAATGGTGAAATCTTAGGTGATATATGTACTTTCATGGAGACTTGGTTACTCATTTTATAAAATAAGAGTTGGATCTTCAAAATCTCTTACAGCTGTAAAATTCTGTTGTGTGTGCTCAGTCCTGTCTTATTCTTTGTGACCCTATGGACTATAGCCCTCCAGGCTCCTCTGTCCATGGGATTCTCCAGACAAGAATACTGGAGTGGGTTGCCATTTCCTCCAGGGGATCTTCCAAACCCTAGGATCAAACCCAGGTCTCCTGCATTGGCAGGCAGATTCTTTACCACTGAGCCACCTGGGAAATCCCAAACTTTTCTGTCTCTGCTCTGTGTCTAACTTAAGTACCTGCTGGTAGTCTGGGATAGAGGGTCTTTTGAGATCTCTTCCACCTTTAAATTTATGATTACATGTGACACACAGATTTTTTCTCTTTATTTTAGCCTGATAGACTAAAGCAGTTTAGTGTGGCACCAAGACACTTTGAAGAGACGATACCACCTGAGAGACCCAGAGTAGCTTTCCAGACACCTCTCCCTCCTCTGTCCGCCCCATCTGTCCCACCCATCCCATCAATTTCCTCCATCCCATCTCAGAACGAAGATGTGCACAGTGGACTCAGCAGCACTCTTGGTGACATGGTGCCTCCCAGGTGCTTGTTTAAAATGTTTTGTGTTTGGGAATTAGGTAAGGTATCATTATTTTTTATATTTAGAAGTAGTTGCTGAAGCAGATGATGGTATCCTTCAGAGATTTTCATACAGTTAATGGATTTTGTCAAATAATTTCTGTTGAAATTTGTTTTCATTGTTGATCTTTTCTCTGTTAAAAAAACAAGGGAAATTCTTATAACATTCTTTTATTGTTTAAAGATGCTTCAGTATTTTTAAAATGTGTAACTAAATACATTTAGTATTTAGTTTTAGGTCATATTTTGGAATGTCTGTTTTTAATAGCTTTTAACATATAAAACCTGGACATTTTCAATTTTGTGATTTCCACTTGGCAAACATTGAATACTTCCTTCAGTTAATGCAGAAAAAGTTATTAATGTGACTGTTTTATATATATTACTTTAGTTTGTTTTCTTCAACTTTTTCTCTGTGATTACTTACAGGCTATGCAACTCAAGTATCTGAAATAAAGTGTTGAGATTATAAAACCTGTAATTTAGGTATTAGGGTAAAAATTTGATGTCATAGGTAAAAGGCATCATACTATATTGGACTAAACATAAAGAAAATCTTGTTAATATTGGTATTTTCTGGTCTATACTTTCTTCTCTCAGTAGGATTTTTGCTTATTTTTTGTTCACTAGTAATGTATTAATTGACAGATTGCATTTAATCAGGTGTTTTTCCTTTTTAACATTGATATTTTCTGGCCTATACATTCCTTCAGTATGACTTGGTATCATCTTTTATTTACTGCTAACAAATTGTCTGACCATGTTTACTGTATTTATCAGATGTTTGGTTCGTTTCATCTGATGGCTTCCCGACTCAAAAGGCTAGGTGGGATTGAAATTACAGAGCATGGTATGATGATATCAGCGTTGACTTAGGGATTAATATGGCTGCTTCGCTGCCTGGAGTTTGGGCAAACCATACTTTTATTGAACTTCAGTTTTCTCACTTGTTGAAGTAGAATAGTAACATACATATGTGTGTGTGAGTGTGTGTATGTTTTTTAATCTACAGTTAGAGGATTGTGATGAGGATTAAATCTTCCATAAATCTCTAAACCTTTAAACTTTAATGATACTGAAAGTTTCCTTTTATAGTAATTTTTCAGCTGTTTTGTTGATGTGTCTACAGAGTGAGGACAGTAAGATTAAACACATAAATGCTTAGTAAATGTGAAGAGCATTCATGACTGAAGAGAACTTTAATGCCTTCTCAGCTCTTCAGAATTATTTTGAAGTATACAAAGGAGAAGCTAAGATACACACTCAAATGTGAAGACATTCTAGGATGCCTCCTTTCTCTTTCTGTTCTTCTAAAGGAGTCTGCTTTTTACCTTTTACCAAATGGAAAATACTGCCTTGGTGGAAATACAGAGTTACTTCTTAATCATTAATGAAATGCTGATATAGACATTTTCAGAAGTTATAACTTTATGAAGTGCTGAAAATTAAGTCAAAAATTTACTGTTGATATTTAAGTAGTTTCTTTTTCACATTATTGTTTAATTCCTTTGAAAGAGCAATACATTTTTAGAGTTAAAAAAAATACACCTTTCTCTGAGCCACATGGAGCCACTTGTAATCCCATTCTGTACCTCTGCCTTTTCTTCTTGTTGTATCCTCCTCGTCTGTGATTCACTCTGGCAGCGTGGCTGAAGCATTGCCTTTCCTGGAGAGCCTTCCTTGTCCTGCCTCCTCTTCTCCGTGTGATCTGAGTGTCCCCGCCCTTCTAACACCCGTGTCTCCTTGCCGTGCTTCGCCTGCTCTGTGCTGTCTGCTGTGCTGAGTTGCTTCAGCCGTGTCCACATCCTCGCAGCCCCGTGGCCTGTAGCCCAGCAGACTTCTCTGTCCGTGAGATTCTCCAGGCAGGAGTACTGGAGTCGGTTGCCAGGCCCTCCTGCAGGGCACCTTCCCAACCCAGGGATTGGACTTGTGTATCATTATGTCTCCTGCATTAGCAGGCGGGTTTTTTTTGTTTTTTACCATTAGTGCCACCTGGGAAACCCCTTCATTTGCTGTACTCTGCTATAATGGCTGTTCTATTTCTGTATTATTTCTGAAGGACAGAGACCATATTTGTTCAATACTGGCAGATGGTGACAAATTAGATACTCATTGAGTAACTGTGGTACCTTAAATTCTGAAATTTTATATTTTTTGCTTTTTGAATTATAATTTTTGATGAGATTGGAGTAAGACTTTTCCTAAAGTAGCAATTAGATTTTCAGTAAGATTTTTGTGAAAGAATAATAATATCTTGATTTTTTTTTAAGTTGCAATGAAATATGAGAAGAATTTCCCAATTTTCTATTGGTACAGAGTTGCACCTCTGCCTCCACCTCCCCTGCTGCCCCCTTTGGCTACGAACTACCGAACTCCTTACGATGACGTGTACTATTTCTATGGGGCCAGGAATACTTTGGATCCTGGTCTTGCTTATTGTAAGTTATCTGTGGGATAAACATTATTGTCCAGCAGTTCAGTCAGGAAAATTGGTTTCTGTGCAAGAAAAATATATCAATGAGAAAAAGCACAGCTTTACTTAATTCCAATATTATGTATTTATTGATTTAGTAAATGCTCTGCTTTAAAACTCAGTTATAATTCGTAGTTATTTCCTGTTTATCTAGATTTGAGAAATAACTATTTCATGTTTTCTTGCATTATTCTTTGCTAACCCTTAACTCAGAAGGAAATGTGGGTTTTTCCCCTTAGGTAGCATTTTCAGTATGTGACTTTTCCTTTAGTGATAAAGTGTTATTAAGTGAGTACTCTGACACAAATGTGTTTGTTTTCTTTTTAGATGGTTCAGGGATGATGGGAGTACAGCCTGCTCCTGCTGCTTATGTTACAGCTCCTGTTACCCACCAACCAGCACAGCCTATCATCACCCACCAACCAGTACAGCCTATCCTGTAAGTAGTTAAAATAATACTTTGTTTCAAGATTAATTTGTCTTCCAGTGAACCTGTATTATTCAGTGCACTCTTTTTTCTTCAGAACAGATAAAACTTATTTTAATTTCCAGTTATTACATAAACAGTGCACAATGCTGGAAAAGATTGAGGGCAGGGGGCTGCGCAGGATGAAATGTTGGATGGCATCACCCACTCAATGGACATGAATTTGAAGAAACTGCGAGAGGTAGTGAAGGACAGGGAAGCCTGGCATGCTGTAGTTCATGAGGTTGCAAAGAGTCGGACACAACTTAGTGATTGAATAACAACAGCAATGTTATGTGTAGTGCTTCTAAGTCAGTGTTTCGTATTTCATAGAAAGCACATTTAAAAAATTAAGAATAATCTCTCTTTCTTTTATTAGGAAAGTCATTTGTGTGTCTTCTTGATAAATAAGAGTACAAACAAATGTGTAAAAAATTGAAATCACCTAAAATCTCATTCATCCACAGATACATATATCTAAATATGTATTCAGGAACCTGTTTTATGTACAAATACAACCAGAAAAGTATATACAGAACACACTATAGCATCATTTTTTAAAAATGACCTTTTTATTTAGAGATAAGCATAGATTCCTATGGTGAAATTATAAGAAGCAATATAAAGACATCTTGTGTACCCTTTAGTTTCAGCATTTTCAATATTCAGTTGCTAATATTTTGCAAAACTGTGTTCAGTGTCACTCAGATATATAACACTGGATACAGTCAAGATACACTCCCATCAATGCAGGGATTCCTGAAGATGCCCTCTTATAGCCAGACATAGTTCTGTCCTATCCCTGTTCTCTCCTTAGCCACTGGCAATAACTGATCCAGTTTCTATTTCTGTAATACTTCAAGCATGTTTTATAAGTGGATTTATATAATATGTAACCTTTGGAGGTTGACTTTAGAGTTAGCATAACTGTCTGGAGATTCATCCAGGTTTTTGCATGTGTAAATAGTTCATTTGTTTTGTTAGTAGCGTTCAACGGTGGGGATGTACCGCAGTTTAACCATTCACTTATTAAAGATCATCTAAGTTATTATGAATAGAGCTGCTGTAGACATTCTTGTACAGGTTTTTTTTTTTTTTGTAAACACAGTCTTTATTTCTTTAGGATATTGCCTAGGAGTGTTTGTTATTGTTGGGTTGTATGGTAGTTACAAGCCTACTTTTGTAAGAAACTGCCAGACAGTTTTCAGAGAGACTGTACTATTTTCCTTTTGTATCAGTAATGTATTAAAAACCTGGTTTTTTAAAAACAAATGAACAAACACCTGGTTTCTTCATATCTTCCCCAATATTTGGCATGTGACTTGTGTTTAGGCCATTCTGATTATAGTGATTGGGTTTTTAATGTAGTTTCCTAATAATGATAATGTTGAACGTCTTTTCATGTGTTTATTTACCATCTGTACATCTTTGGTGAAACATCTGTTGATGTGGCTCAGATGGTAAAGAATCTCCCTGCAGTGTAGGAGACCCAGGTTCAATCCCTGGGTCGGGAAGATCCCCTGGAGAAGGGAATGACAACGCACTCTAGTATTCTTTCCTGGAGAATCCTATGGACAGAGGAGCCTGGTGGGCTACAGTCCATGGGGTTGCAAAGAGTTCGACTTGAATGAGCGACTCAGACTTTCACTTTTCATTTTTTTACTTTCTGTTGATGTCTTTTTCCACATTTTCCAATTGGAGTGTTTTTTTTTTTTTTTTTAACTACTGAGTTTTTAAGAGTTCTTCATATATCCTAAATATTAGTTCTTTGTCAGATATGCAGTTTGCAAATATTTTCTCTCGGTCTAAAGTTTGTCTTTTCATCCTTTTGGTAGGGTACTTGTAAATTTTAAATAAGTCCAATCTATCAGCTTTTTTTTCTGTGGATCATGCTTTTAGTATCAGGTCTCTAGGTACTTGTTTCCTAGGCCTGGATCCAAAAGATTTTCTACTGTTTTGTTTTCCCTGAAAGTTTTTATAGTTTTTACATTTAGCTTCATAATCCATTTTGAGTTATTTTTTGGGTAAGGTGTTAGATTTAGGTCAGAGTACCCATTCCCTGCCATGTGAGTGTGCAGTAGCTCCCAGAACCATTGGTTGACAAGATCATTTTTCCTGGGAATTGGTTTTACACCTTTGTCAAAAACAGTTGGGCATGTTTGTGTGAGTCTCTTCCTGGGATTATTCTTTTCCATTGTTCTGTGTGTCTGTCCTTATGTTGGTAAAACTTGATAATTGTAGCTCTGTAGAAGTTAGGAAATTGAGAAGTATGAGTTCTTCAAATTTGTATTTCTTTTCCAAGATTCTTTTTTGACCATTCTAGATCCTTTGTATTTCCATGTGAATCTTACTTGGGATGAGCTGCTCAGTTTGAGATTTTGATGGAGAGTATATAAAATCTGTAAATCTGTGTAGTGTTCAGTTCAGTCACTCAGTTGTGTATGACTCTTTGTGACCCCACTGACTGCAGCACACCAGGCCTCCCTGTCCATCACCAGCTCCTGGAGTTTACTCAAACTCATGTCCATGGAGTCGGTGATGCCATCCAGCCGTCTCATCCTCTGTTGTCCCCTTCTCCTTCCACCTTCAATCTTTCCCAGCATCAGGGTCTTTTCAAATGCGTCAGTTCTTTGCATCAGTGGCCAAAGTATTGGAGTTTCAGCTTCAGCATCAGTCCTTCCAATGAATATTCAGGACTGATCTCCTTTAGGAAGGACTGGTTGGATCTCCTTGCTGTCCAAGGGACTCTCAAGAGTCTTCTCCACCACTGCAGTTCAAAAGCATCAATTTTTCTGCGCTCAGCTTTCTTTATAGTCCAACTCTCATATCCATACAGGACTACTGGAAAAACCACAGCTTTGACTAGACGGACCTTTGTTGGCAAGGTAATGTCTCTGCTTTTTAATATGCTGTCTAGGTTGGTCATAACTTTTCTTCCAAGGGGCAAGTGTCTTTTAATTTCATGGCTGTAGTCATCATCTGCAGTGATATTGGAGCCCCCCAAAATAAAGTCTCTCACTGTTTCCATTATTTCCCCATCTATTTGCCATGAAGTGATGGGACCAGATGCCATGATCTTTGTTTTCTGAATGTTGAGCTTTAGGCCTACTTTTTCATTCTCATTTTTCACTTTCATCAAGAGGCTCTTTAGTTCTTCTTAGCTTTCTGCCATAAGGGTGGTGTCATCTGCATATCTGAGGTTATTGATATTTTTCCTGGCATCTTGATTTGGCTTGTGCTTCATCCAGCCCAGTGTTTCTCATGATGTACTCTGCATATAAGTTAAATAAGCAGGGTGACAATATACAGCCTTGATGTACTCCTTTCCCTATTTGGAACCAGTCTATTGTTTCATGTGCAGTTCTAACTGTTGCTTGCTGACATGCATATAGATTTCTCAGCAGGCAGGTCAGGTGGTCTGGTATTCCCATCTGTTTCAGAATTTTCTACAGTTTGTGGTGATTCACACAGTCAAAGGCTTTGACATAGTCAGTAAAGCAGAAGTAGATGTTTTTCTGGAATTCTCTTGCTTTTTTGATGATCCAGCAGATGTTGGCAATTTGATCTCTGGTTCCTCTGCCTTTCCTAAATCCAGCTTGAACATCTGGAAGTTCACGGTTCACGTACTGTTGAAGTCTGGCTTGGAGAATTTTGAGCATTACTTTGCTAGCTTGTGAAATGAATGCAATTGTGCAGTAGTTTGAGCATTCTTTGGCATTGCCTTTCTTTGGGATTGGAATGAAAACTGACCTTTTCCAGTCCTGTGGCCACTGCTGAGTTTTCCAAACTTGCTGGCATATTGAGTGCAGCATTTTCACAGCATCATCTTTCAGGATTTGAAGTAGCTCAACTGGAATTCCGTCACCTCCACTAGCTTTGTTCATAGTGATGCTTCCTAAGGCCCACTTGACTTCACATTCCAGGATGTCTGGCTCTAGGTGAGTGATCACACCATCGTGATTATCTGGGTCGTGAAGATCTTTTTTGTACAGTTCTGTGTATTCTTGCCACCTCTCCTTAATATCTTCTGCTTCTGTTCGGTCCATACCTTTTCTGACCTTTGTTGAGCCCATCTTTGCATGAAATGTTCCCTTGGTATCTATAATTTTCTTGAAGAGATCTCTAGTCTTTCCCATTCTATTGTTTTCCTCTATTTCTTTGCACTGATTATTGAAGAAGGCTTTCTTGTTTCTCCTTGCTATTCTTTGGAACTCTGCATTCAAATGGGAATATCTTTCCTTTTCTCCTTTGCTTTTCGCTTCCCTTCTTTTCACAGCTATTTGTAAGATGCCCTCTGACAGCCATTTTGGTGTTTTGCTTTGCTGTTTCTTGGGGATGGTCTTGCTCCCTGTCTCCTGTACAGTGTCACGAACCTCCGTCCATAGTTATCAGGCACTCCCTCCATCAGATCTAATCTCTTGAATGTATTTCTCACTTCCACTGTTTATTTGTAAGGGATTTGATTTAGGTCATACCTGAATGGTCTAGTGGTTTTCTCCACTTTATTCAATTTGAGTCTGAATTTGGCAATAAGGAGTTCATGATCTGAGCCACAGTCAGCTCCCGGTCTTGTTTTTGCTGACTCTGTAGAGCTTCTCCATCTTTGGCTGCAAAGAATATAATCAATCTGATTTCAGTGTTGACCATCTGGTGATGTCCATGTGTAGAGTCTTCTCTTGTGTTGTTGGAGAGGGTGTTTGCTATGACCAGAGCATTCTCTTGGCAAAATTCTATTAGCCTTTGCCCAGCTTCATTCTGTACTCTAAGGCCAAATTTGCCTGTCACTCCAGGTGTTTCTTGACTTCCTACTTTTGCATTCCAGTCCCCTGTAATGAAAAGGATGTCTTTTTTGGGTGTTAGTTCTAGAAGGTTTTGTATGTCTTCATAGAAGTGTTCAACTTCAGCTTCTTCAGCATTACTGGTCGGGGCATAGACTTGGATTACTGTGGTATTGAATGGCTTGCCTTGGAAACAAACAGAGATCATTCTGTCGTTTTTGAGATTGCATCCAAGTACTGCGTTTAGTACTGTGTAGTATTACCATCTTAAGATTTTTTCATTTTTTTTATTATGGTAACATACACATAACATTTATTTTATCATTTGTAAACATTTGTAGTGTATAGTTCAGTTATGTTAAGTACATTCATACTATTGAGTAGCCATCACCATCATCTGTTTCTAGAATTTTTCATCTTGCAAAACTGAAACTCTATACTTATTAAATGATATCTCCCTTTTCCCTCTCCCCTATGTTCCTGGCAACCATATTCTACTTTTCCTATGATTTTGGCTAGTTTAGGTACCTCATAAAAATGAAATTATACAGGATTTGTGTGTGTGACTTTTATTACTTAACCATAATATTCTAAAAGTTTATCCATATTGTGACATAAGTCAAAATTTCCTTACTTTTTTGCCATGTTACATGGCTTATGGGATGTTGGTTCCCAGAAAATTTCCTTCCTTTATAAAACTGAATAATATTTTGTTTTTTATGTATTTACCGTATTTTGCTTATCTACTCATCCAGTGATGAGTACTTGGTTGCTTCTACAGTTTAAGTGTTGTGAACTGGCTGCCGTGACTATGGGTGTACAGCTGTCTGTTTGAGACTCCGCTCTCAGTTCTTAAGTGTATACTCAGAAGTGGAGTTGCTGGATCATATGGTCATTCTGTTTTTAATATTTTGAAAAACCCCTGTACTGTTTTCTACAGAAGCTACCCTATTGTATATCCCCCCCAGCTGTGCACAAGGTTCTGGCCTTGACACATCCTCACCAACAGTTACTGGTTTTTTCGTTAGTCGCCATCTTAATGGGGGTGATATGGATCTCATTGTGTCTTTGATTTTCATTTCTCTGTGATTATCGATGTTGAACATCTTTTCATATGCTTTTTGGCCATTTGTCTGTCTTTGGAGAATGTCTTTTCAAGTTATTTGCTCATTTTTGAATCAGATACTTTATTTTTTTGGTGTTATGTTTTTAAGAGTCTTTATATACTCTGGATATGAATCCCTTATCAGATATATAATTTGCAAATGTTTTCTCTCATTCTGGGTATTATCTTTTTACTCTGTTGATATGTAGCAATGCTATAGATTCATACACAGTTTTAATTTTTGTGAAGTCCAGTTTGTCTGTTTTTTCATTTCTTGCCTGTGTTTGGTGTCATATCTAAAAAATCCAAATCCTGCCAAATCCAGGGTTGTGAACCTTTTGCCCTGCGTTTTCTTCTCAGCATTGCAGTTCTGGGTTTTACGTTGAGGATTGTGATTTTGAGTTACCTTTTGTATACAGTGTTAAGTAATGGTCCAGTTTCATTCTTCGCATGTGGGTATCATTTTTACAGCACCACTTATTGAAAAGACTGTCCATCCCCCATTGTATGATCTTGGTACCCTTGTCAAGAATCATTTGGCTTTATATGTGAATTTATTTCTCAATTTTCTATTCTGTTCAATTGTTGTATCTGTCTATATGCCAGTCCTGTGCTATTTTGACTACTGTAGCTTTGTACTGTGTTTTGAAATCAAGAAACGGGAGTCCTCTAGCTTGTTTTGTTTCAAAATTTATTTAGCTATTTGGAGTCCCTTGAGATACCATATAAATTTGGGGAAGAGTTTTTCTAATTCGGCAAAAAAGGTCTTTGGATTTTGATAGGGCTTATGTTGAATCTGTAGATCATTTTGGGTAGTTTTGACATCTTAACAATAGTAAGTTTCCCAATCCATGAACAAAGGATGTGTTTCCATTTATTTATGTCCTCTTTAATTTCTTACAGCAGTGTTTTGTAATTTTCACTGTACAAGTCTTCTACTGCTTTGGTCAAGTTAAATCCTAAGTTGTCTTTTTTTGATGCTATTATAAATAGAATTGTTATTGTAATTTCTTTTTCAGATTGCTTATTGTTTGTATGTAGACATTCAACTGATTTTTTGTGTTGACTTCGTATTCTGCTACTGTGCTGAATTCATTTTACTAAAGTTTGCATGTGTGTGGACCACAACAAACTGTGGAAAATTCTGAAAGAGATGGGAATACCAGACCACCTGACCTGCCTCTTGAGAAACCTGTATGCAGGTCAGGAAGCAACAGTTAGAACTGCACATGGAACAACAGACTGGTTCCAAATAGAAAAAGGAGTACGTCAAGGCTGTATGTTGTCACCCTGCTTATTTAACTTATATGCAGAGTACATCATGAAAAACGCTGGGCTGGATGAAGCACAAGCTGGAATCAAGATTGCCAGGAAAAATATCAATAACCTCAGATATGCAGATGACACCACCCTTATGGCAGAAAGCTAAGAAGAACTAAAGAGCCTCTTGATGAAAGTGAAAAATGAGAATGAAAAAGTAGGCCTAAAGCTCAACATTCAGAAAACAAAGATCATGGCATCTGGTCCCATCACTTCATGGCAAATAGATGGGGAAATAATGGAAACAGTGAGAGACTTTATTTTGGGGGGCTCCAATATCACTGCAGATGATGACTACAGCCATGAAATTAAAAGACACTTGCCCCTTGGAAGAAGTTATGACCAACCTAGACAGCATATTAAAAAGCAGAGACATTACCTTGCCAACAAAGGTCCGTCTAGTCAAAGCTGTGGTTTTTCCAGTAGTCCTGTATGGATATGAGAGTTGGATTATAGAGAAAGCTGAGCGCAGAAAAATTGATGCTTTTGAACTGCGGTGGTGGAGAAGACTCTTGAGAGTCCCTTGGACAGCAAGGAGATCCAACCAGTCCTTCCTAAAGGAGATCAGTCCTGAGTATACATTGGAAGGACTGATGCTGAAGCTGAAACTCCAATACTTTGCCACCTGATGCAAAGAACTGACGCATTTGAAAAGACCCTGATGCTGGGAAAGATTGAAGGTGGGAGAAGAAGGGGATGATGGAGGATGAGATGGTTGGATGACATCACTGACTCAGTGGACATGAGTTTGAGTAAACTCCGGGAGTTGGTGACAGACATGGAGGCCTGGTGTGCTGCAGTCTATGGGGTCGCAAAGAATTGGACATGGTTCAATGACTGAACTGAACTGTGTGTGTATGTAATCATTAGGCTTTTCTGAATGTAATATCATGTCTGCAAACATAATTTTACCTTTCTTTCTTTCCAGTTTGGCTGCTTTAAAAATTGTTTTTCTTGCCTAATTGTTCCAGTACTGTATTTTGTAGAAATTGTGAAAGCAGGCACCTTTGCCTTATTCCTGATCTTAGAGGAAGAGCTTTTGGTCTTTCATTGACTCTTAGCTTCACTTTGGGTTTTACATATGTGACACTTATTGTATTAAGATGATTTCCTTCTACTTCTAGTTGTGTGTTTTTATCATGAAAGTTTGTTGAATTTTGTTAAATTCTTTTTCCTTATCAATCGAGATGTTTGTGTTTTTTTCCCCTGTCATTCTGTTAATATTATCTACTAATTATTGATAGATTTTTATATGTTGAACCATCCTTGTATCCCAGGAGTAAACCCCTTTTGGCCATGGTATTTAATCCTTTTAATATTCTGCTGAGTTTGGCTTGCTAATATTTTATTGAGGATTTTTGCATCTGTGGTCATAAGGGATATTGGTCTGTAGTTTTCTTTTTGTGTAATGTTTTTGTCTTGTTTTGATATCAGGGTAATGCTGGCCTCCTAGAATGAATCAGGATGTGTTTCCTCCTCTTTCAAGTTTTTGGCAAAATTGAAGAAGGACTGGTGCTCTTTAAGTGTTTGGTAGAATTCACTGTCAGAGCTGTCAGATCCTGGGCTTTATACTCTCTTAGGAGATTTTAGATTAGGGAGTCAATCTCCTTATTAGTTATAGGTTTATTCAGATTTTCTATGTCTTACATTTCTATGTCATACATTTTAACTACATTAAGTCTCCAGTCTGTGAGCGTGGATGTCTTTTAATTTATTTGAGATTTTAAAATTTATTTCAACAGTGTTTTGTGGTTTTTAGACTAGCTCTTGTTTAATATATTCTAAAATATTTAATACTTTTTGATGGTGTTGTGAATATTCTCTTAATTTCATTTTCATGTTGTTACTGGTTTATAGAAATACAGTTGAAATTTGTATATTAATTCTTTCATCCTGCAATTTTGCTGAACTCTTTTTGTCATTACTAACAGTTTTTGGTGGGTGTTGTAGCATTTTTCTGTATATATAGTTATGTCATCAGTTAGTAGAGGTTACTTCCTTTCCATCTAATGCTTTTTCTTTTTCTTGTTAAATTGCCCTGACTAGAGCATCCAGTGCAGTGTTGAATAGATATTATGAGAGTGGGCCTTTTCATTTTATTCTGCTATTAGGTGGAAGGCATTCAGTCTTTAACCATTAAGTATGATGTTTGTTGCAGATTTTTCACATCGCTTTTATTAGCTTGAGGAAGTCCCCTTGTATTCCTTGTTGATTATTTTTATCAGGAAGGGGTATTTGGCATGTTCTTTCAACATATTACTGAGTTGGAAATTGAATTTTGTGAAATGCTTTTTCTGCATTTATTGAGATATCCTGTGGTTTTTGTTCTTCATTCTGTTAGTATGGTGGGGATATAGTTATTGGATTCAAATATATTAAATCAACTTGCATTCCTATGGTAAATCTCACATGGTCAGGGAGTACAGTCCTTTTCATATCTTGCTGGACTTTTCAGTTTATTAGTTTTTTGTTGAGGACTTTTGTCTCTGTATTCATGAGTGATACTGGTCTTTGGTTTTTGTTTTCTTTTGAAGTCTGATTTTGGTATCAGGATGATACTGGCCTAATAGTTAGTTGGATGTGCTCTTCCATTTTCTATTACTTTGAAGAGTGTGTTGTGCGATGCATTGTTAATTTTTTCAGTGAGTAGAATTCACCAGGAATCCAGTTTACCCTCATGTTTTCTTTATGGATAATTTCCTGATTACTAATTTAATCTTTTCCCTTGTCATTGGTTAATTCATATTTAAAATTTTTTTCTTGCACCAGTTTTGATAGTTTGTGTCTTTCTAGAAATTTGTCCACTTCGTCAAGATAATCTAATGTATTGGCATATAGTTGTTCTTAGTATTCCCTTACAATTGGTTTTATTTTTATAAGGTCAGTAGTAATGTTTCTTATTTTTTTATTTCAATAATTTTAGTCTTGTTATTGTAAATTTTGACTAAACATTTGTCAGTCTTGTTGATCTTGTTAATGATTCAGCTCTTGGTCTAGTTGATTTTCTCTGTTGTGCTTTTAGTCTCCATTTCATATTATTTCTTCTTTTTTCTTTTTATTTTCTTCTTTCTGTTTCCTTTGGGTTCAGTTTGTTCGTATATTTTCTAGTTTTTGAAGATGGAAGCTTAGGTTATTGATATAGTGTCTTCTTTTTTAATATGTATATATTACAACTGTAAATTTTCCTCTTATTGTTTTAGCTTCTTCCTTAAATTTTATACATTATCTTTTTGTTTTCACGCATTTCATTATTTTTCAGTTTTTCATTTGATTTGTTCATTGATCCATTGGTTAGTTTGGAGTGTGTTGTTTAATTTCCATATGATTGTGGAAATTTTTAATAGAGGTTTAATATAATTCCATTGCAGTTAGTGGAGAAGGAAATGGCAACCTACTCCAATATTCTTGCCTAGAGAATCTCAGGGACAAAGGAGCCTGGTGGGCTACCATCTATGGGGTTGCACAGAGTCAGACACAACTGAAGTGACATCGCAGAAGCATTGCAGTTAGAGAATATATTTTATATTTTTTTTAATTTATTAAGGTTTATTTTATAATTGAGGCTTATAACGTGTGATCTGTGCTGTAGAATGTTTCATATGCACTTGAGAAAAATTAGCATTTTCCTGTTGTTGGGTGGATAGTCCTATCAATATGACTTAGATATAGTTGGTTTATAGTGTTTTTCTGTATTTCCTTATTGAGCTCCTGGGCAGTTGTTTATTATTAGAAGTAGTGTATTGAAGTCTCCAGTTATTATTTTTGATTTATTTGTATCTTTGGTTTTGTCAGTTTTTGTTTCCTGTGTTTTGAATCTCTGTAGCTATGTGTACATATGCTCATAATCATTATATCTTACTGATAAGTTGACCCTTATCAATATAAAAGATTCCTTTTTTGGTTCCAGTAATGCTTTTCTTAGTGTTAAATATAGCATTCCATTTTAATTCTCTTCTTTTAGTATAATTTGTATTTCATTTTCTTTGTGGTTTCCTTGCAGACTGAAATTTATGTTTTTAATTTAAAAGAACTGAGTTCACATTAACACCAGTTTAATTTCCATAATATGTAAAACGTTTCTCCAGTATAATGCCATTCCTTCCCTTCTTGATGTCACTGTTGCATACAAAGTGTATTGTTATATATTTAAGCTCATCAATAGTTTTTAACTATTCCTTCTTTTCTTTATGTAGTTGTCCTTTAAATCAGAGAATATAGCTGCAAATAAAAGCATATTTGTAATATCTTAAACCTTTACCTGTGTAGTTACTGTTAACAGGTGTTCTTTATTTCTTTGTGTTTACTCCGGTTACTGTCAAGTGCTTTTTATTTCAACCGGAAGTGCATCATTTACTATTTCTTATAGGTCAGTTAGTGATGTCTGCTCTGAGTTTTATTTAATAATGTTCTAATTTCACTTTTATTCTTGAAGCATAGTTTCCCTGGATATAGAATTCTTGGTTGACTTTTTTCCGCCCCCCCATAATCTCTCTGAATATGTCATTTCCTTGCCTACTGGCCTTCATAGGATTTCTGATGAGCTGTTAATCTTACTGAAGATCCCTTGTATATGATTTTTGTTTTCTTGCTGCTTTTGCGGTTCTTCTCTTTTTCTTTGGGCACATTGACTATGATGTGTATAGATATGGATCTCTGAGCCTTTTTACTTTGAGTTTGGTGAGTTCTGTATGCGTAATTTCTAAGAAGTACAAGCCCTGGATTACCAGGGGAAAAGAAAAACAAAAAAAGGAAGGGTAGAAGGGGCCTTCAATTACTACGGAATCATTGCTGTAACTTTACCCAGCAGTTGGAACCTCTCATCTTTGACACAATTCCTATCCCAGGCCTCCATAAACAGGGCAAGGTTTTAGGGATTTTATTAGTCTTATACCATCAATGCCATTAATAAAATCTATGACTCAGTGAAATAAATTTTATTTGGGATAGTCAGACTTTTTACTATAATTTTTTGTTTTATTCTTAAAATGACTAGGAAGTTATTACTTTATTTTGGAGTAAATTTTTTAAGTGAATCATTAGTTATGATATTACTTGAGGGACTTGCACTGCATTCAGAGAAGTGCATAAGTCATGTGTATATTGCTTGATGAATTATCACAAGTGTTTTTATTTGTATGTGAAAGTTTTACTTGCATATAACTGCCACCTAGATTAGGAAGTAGATTCAGTAAATTTAAAAGTTCCATTAATTTTGAAAGCAGAGATAGGGGTCATTTACTGACAAATTTCTATTTGAACTATAAAGAAAGAATTTCTCTATTTTGTGTGTGTGTTAGTCGCTTTATCATGTCTGACTCTGTGACCCCATGGACTGTAGCCCACCAGGCTCCTCTGTCATGGGATTTCCCAGGCAAGAATACTGAAGTAGGTTGCCATTTCTCTATTTTAAATGTGCTTATATGCCATGCTATTTCAAAGAAGTGTTGCATCTTCTCCTTGTTTTGTCATAAATTGATTTAGATTATTAATTGTATATTTGATGTAGGAGTACAGTTGGACAGAATGAGCTCAAAATTACAAGTAATCGAGCAATAAATTCAGGATTATTTTTTGAAGATAAACCAAAGCCTTCAAAACAATCACTTCAGTCTTACCAGGAAGCTTTGCAGCAGCAGGTATCCATTCATTTTTTTCATTTGTTCATTCATGTAATGTTAAACATCTTATGTGTTAGTACAGTGGCCCTTTAAAACTCAGAGTGTGGCTGAGGAGAAAGAATTCCATTTATTTATCATTAAATGTGATAAAGTTTGATATAGACAGGCTGGAATGCATTGGATAGGGAGAGTAATTGCCTTGGCTTTTAGGACGGCTTCACATGGTTGATGACTTTTGAGTTGCATGTTATACAGTGAATAAATATGAAATTCCTGGTGTATTCAGGAAATGGAATTGGGGCTGGAGAAGGGGCTGGAGTTTTAGATTATACTGGACTGTGGAAGATAGCAAGTAAGGGGTTTTCAGTTTCATCTTGTTATCTATCGACAGCCAAAGGGAGGAAATCTTAAGCCAAAGAGTGAAAGAAATATTATGATTGATGTGAGCAGATGTGGCTTTTAGGAAGATATCTGGTTGTGATGTGGACAGTTGGGAAGGAGATGTGCTGGAGAAACTGTTAGGTAGTCTAGCCAGGAAGTGACAAGGTCCTGCGCCAGGTGGGGAAGATGGACAGGACGTCGGAAGAGACAGTTCTGGGGTTTCATTAATAGGACCTAAATTTAGGGACTGAGGAAAGAACAGGGCTGTAAGATGATTCTGAGTGTTGTAATCTAAGAGGAGGATGAAGCTATGAACTCTTAAGGATAGGGAAAACAGAGGTAGAACACTTAGGGAAGAGGATGACATTCTGTTGTGGTTTGTAATATTTGGAGAGAGTTTGCTTAGGCATAACTGTATCAAATATGTGGATTTTGGGGGGAATAGTTACATCTTCTCCAGAGAGGTCCCTGGAACTCTAGGTATATATATTCACCTGAGGTACCCTTCTACAAAATTCCACTGGATTTCTTCTAAAGCTCAGATTTTTGTTCTGTTTTCTACATTGGGCAACCTCCTTGAAAAGTGGGCTTTTTTAAAATTACAGAATTACCAACATATTTTTTTGTGTTAGGAATCTACAAACAAGAGACTGTATTGATCTGTTTTCAAATGAGCATATTAAAAATACCACTGACAGAACCAGATTTCCTAAACCTAAATAGTTTATATGTGATGACTTCCTTGACCTTCCTGGAGTAGTTACTTAAATTTGCCTTGCATATGGTAATGATTTTGAAAGTAACTTTCCAAAATGTAGATCTTTATTCATTGCCTATTTATATACCTTTAAAGACCAACCCTATACTTACACTTGGTGATGATAAGACCGTTTTATGTGCTTTCATAAAGTGTACTTAAATAGCTTGGCATTCTCTAGAGAGCTTTGAACCTTCAGTATCTTTGAACTTTGGGAATGGAGTTTGCCCAAGGTAGAGTAGGTCTGGTGATGGGTAGGGAGTAGTTGGCCAAGGTCTCAGAGATGTGGTGAGTAGTTTGTGGCTGGCCAGGGACCATGAAAGGGTAGATGAAGAAAATAAAGGTAGGGAGAGTCTGTTGGACCCCATGAAAATGGTGAGGTTAGGGAGAGAATAGCTCAGGTAGAAGCTGGGAGTTGGGAAGATGAAGTTGCTTTAGTCCAAGTGGCACCAGTGGCTGGAAAGGGCTCAAGTGACAGGATGTGAGGGAGTAGCAGCTATGTATTCCAGCTAGCAAAGTGTTTTTTAATTGCTTTTACATATATTTGTGATATTAAATTTATAATAAAGTATACTGGGAAAAAGTCTAGTTTTCTAATAAGAAAAATAAACTCTGATCTTAAAACTAATTTTTTTATCAGAATACTTGTTAGCAGTTATCAGTTATTATAAATGTTTCTTAATGTTGTTAAGATTCAAGAAAGACAAGAAAGAAGAAAGAAAGAACGTGAAGAAAAAGAAGTATATGAAGCCAAATTAGAAGCTGAAATGAGAAGTTATAACCCCTGGGGGAAAGGTGGAGGTGGTGCTCCTCTGAGAGATGACAAAGGAAATCTGATAAGTATGTTATTTCTATTGATTTTTTAAGAATATTTTATTTATTTGGCTGCATCAGGTCTTAGTTGCAGCATGTGGGATCCAGTACCCTGATCAGGGGTAGAACCTGGCCCCCTGCAGTGGGAGCACAGAGTCCTAGCCACTGAACAACCAGGGAAGTCCCTGATTTGTTGTTTTTAAAAGAAACTAAGTTTAACTTTTTAAGAATGGGGAGTAGAAAGAAGTGGGAATCATAGTCTGTAAGGAAAGGTCTCTTTTTATACAGCTTGATGCAGAGGAAGTATTTTGATAGTAAACATGATAGCATGTTAAAAAGCCTGTCTTCATTTATTATTATTACAAATTTTTCACCCTCTAATGATAATAACTCAATTGCAGAGAAAAGTTTGTTAGTTAGCAAGTTTTTACCCAAACTAGTAGTTCGAATTTTTTAAAGTTTTCTAGTAAAAATAATAAAATCCTTACTGCACTATTTTTAAACTAATAAAGGTGTCTTAAGTGATCTGATGTAGTTGTGGAATGTTATGTTTAATTCATGTATGCCATATGCTCACACAATGCAGGAACTCCTGACAAAAACCTGGCCTCAGAAATGTTTGGCAGATTGCAGAATTATATTGATTTATCTTTTAATTATGTATTCTTAAAAATGTTTCATCTAGAAATCACACAATGGGCACTTTGAAAAGAGACTTTTTGCAACTTGTTATATATGTTGGGATGGTCTTCAATTAGCTTAGAATAAAAGCAGAGAAAGATAACGTGTTTTTAAAAATCATTTAATTAGAAATGGGAAATGAATAATTAGAAAACCCATTAGAGTGATACAAAGTAAATTTGATGTTCTTCAGGTTTATGCTTTGTTGTAGGGATAACTGAGTGACGCAGTCAGAGATATTGGGGGTTATTGAGTTACTAGAGTTCTTAATGGCTATGCCTTTGGTTCACTGTTAAGATGGCTTTTTAAAAAAGATGTATTTGAGGCCCACTTAGATTAATGAGGTAACTCTTTTCTTCTCCAATGGATTTATTCCTTTCCTATATTCACCTCATACTTTCTTCACAATTTTGAAGGTTAGAACTCTTATTCTGTTTATAAATAAGATGATATTAGGTGATCCATTGTTAACATTTCTAATGTTTGAAGTTAAATGTTTATTTGAATATATATTAAAAATATATATATATTACTGGAAAAAATATATTATTGGTTTTCCATTTATGGATGGTACTGTAACATTTCCTTTGAAAGTAAAGGCATTTAAACGAAAAGTGGTCTAACAAAGAACTCCCATTTCTCACAGGCTTAAGGCAGTGTAAGTTATTCTCACTTAAACTGCATTCTGATGCTGTTTGAGTGATTCTCCTCCAAGAGGTGACTTGGGAATCTGCCTCTTCCAGTGTCACTCTTACCATTTTGGAGTCTTTCATTTCTAGCTGCACAGACGTGATCCAGAGGATGGGAGAACAAGTTGAGAATTTTGATGGTGCCTGACCTAAAGGTGGAGAAATATCACTTTTGTCTTTGTTCAGTTGTTCAAACCTAGTTATAAGGTTCTAAAGTAACTTCTTGGGAGGCCGGAAGGGACATAAAATTGATAACCATCTACCCAGTCTTTGCTGTAATAAATTTAAATTATGAATCGATAGAAGCATAATAGTTACCATGAAGGAAGTGCTTATGTAACAGAAACTTTGGGAAACACTGGAATAATTTCCTAGAAGTTTCCAGCTTGCCTCAAAGATTATTTCCAGTTCAGACAATATAATTATAGTGTCCTATATGTGTTTAATTGGTGGAAGTGAGTATGATAAGTGTTTGTTATTGAATTATAGTATATTGTTTTAGAACTGCTTGACCTAACAGGGATGGAGCAAACCTTTCTGAAGTTTTTATTTTTAATGGTAATGTTTAGTTTGCTTATTTAATGCTTCAGTTATGCCATGAAATAAAAAAGGTGTGCTATTTTATCAAATGCAGTGGAACTCTTTTTTAATGGTATTTTCAAAGCAAGTAAACTTGAAGAGTGTTTTGTATTTAGCTGTTATATTCGAAAGAAAGAGAGGGAACCTAATTTTCCTATTATATTCCCAATATGTAGTAAAAATCAGTGTTTTCCTTTACTTCATGAGATGGCCAAGACCGTATAACAGGGATTATGTTGGATGACTCTAATTCAGCTGCTGGCTTTTCTAATTACTCCTGTTTCATCTTTCATCTTTTATTACAAAGAAATTAAAGAAATTGAATGTTCACCGTATTCTTAGCTCTCAGAAAGAGCTCTTTGTAAGGTAGTTATTAATAAAATATCAAAATCTGTTACGCATACAATTTTAACATAGTGTCAACCCTTTAAGAGTAAGTACCTCTCATTTTGATTATTTGTAATACATTTAACAGCTGTTTCCATTCTCAGTTCTTTTTTAAAATTCCCATAAAGAAAAAACCGAGTATATTCTACGGTGAGTGAATGGATAAACTGTGGTACATTCATATGATGGGATGCTACTTAGCAGTTAAAGAATGAACTGTTGATTCACAGAACAATTTGGGAGACTCCAAAGAGAAGACCTAAGGGAAAGAAGCCCTTTTACATACACACATATTCTCAAAATAACAGAACTATAGAAATGGAAAACAAATCACTGGTACCAAGATTATGGCTGAGGACAGGGAGTAACTATGGAATTTTTGGGGGGTGATGGGACTGTCCCAATTCCTGATTATGGTGATGTTACTTGACTCTGTATTAAAATTTTTAAAAATTGTACACCAAGAGAAAAAGTAAAAAAAAAAAATTAAAAATACTTAACCAGTTTGAAAGATAGTAAAAATATCTCATAGTTCTAATTGATTAATAGCAAGATTGCTTCATGTATATTTGATTAGGTATTTAAATTTTTTAATGTATTATACATGCCCCAGTTAGATTTATGTTTGTTTTTATGTGATTTATTGAGAGACAATTTGCACACGATAGAATTCACCCTTTTAATATGTCAGTCAGGGCTATAAGTCGTTCAAAGGCTTGATTGGGACTGGAGAGTCTGTTTTCTCTGTGGCTCCCTCACATGACTCAGGAGGCCTCAGTTCCTTGCTGTGTGGACTTCCCCGTAGAGCTCCTTTGAGTGTTCCTTATGGAATGGTAGCTGGCTTTCTTCGAAGTGAGTGAACCGATAGATCTAGGAAGATGGAAACATAATGTCTTTTATGAAGTAGCCTCAAAAGTTTTATACTGTCATTGTGCAGAATCCTTTTCATAAGAAGTAATCCACACTCCAGAGGAGGGGAATAGAGCTCCATCTTTTAAGGAATGTTTATATTAAAAAAAACTTATGAATATGTTTAAAAACTCCACTCCACATGATATTTTTTCATTAGGAATACTAATGATGTTGGGTAGATTTCACTGTGACTAGTTTTGAATTGTTACTATTTGTTCTATATTTAGATAGTCAAAGTTCTAAGGTAACTACATATAAATGTGGTTTTTATGGATTGTCAAAAATATACACTCTAAGTTCTCTACTAATTTTGAATTTATCTTGTAACATTTTTGAAAAAATTTCTTACAAGTTTTGATAATCTTGTTTCTGTTTTCAGGGTACCAAGATACTGTTTAATTATTCCAGTTCTGGTCCTGTTGGTTCTCTTCATTTCTTTACTTTAAGAAAATGTATTAAGCATATTAATTATAGAAATATGTTTATTGAAATAAATGGCTTATTTTTTCCCTCTCAGCTGATTTGAATAGGATGCACAGACAAAATATAGATGCCTACCATAACCCAGATGCAAGAACATATGAAGATAAAAGGGCTGTTGTATCTCTAGACCAAAATTTAGCCACTTCAAATGCTGAGAACCAAGAAGATGCTGCAAATAAAAACTCAGGTTTTTAATCATATATATATATATATATATATATTTACATTTCTAAAATTGTTCAGTAGCATTTCTCTTCTGTTCTCCAACAAAGTTCTTATTAAGATTTTGAGATGGTTATTCTGAGTCAGAAAGCATAACACATTATTTATGCTATTTACAATAACTTTTCTATGTAGGTATTTTGAAAAAAATGAATAAACTATATTTTGCTCCTTAATATTATACTGTGTATTTCTTCTCAGCTTTATTAGTTCTTATATATACTTTAGCTGCTGCTAACAGCTTCGTTTTGCTAGTGGGAAGGACATTTCTTAAAATAAAATAGTTTTCTTTTTTTTTTTTTTTAAAACCCATACAGAATTTGGTTCTTACACCCATAAGAATTAGTTTAAATTAGTGAGAACATACCAGATGTTGTATGATAAATTATACAGTGAAATTCATTTTTTGTTTGTTTTATAAACATTTGCCCTCATAAGCCACAGTGTACAAAGAAGTAAATAATTTACTTTGACTTCTGGTCACATCTCCCTTTCATAAGCATATACCTTTGGTTTGGTATTAAACAGGGTCCTTTAATTAAAGATTCTGTAAATTGAAGATTATTCAGTATCTTATGACTTGCCAGGAAAATTTGTAATCATCTTTCTTTATCAAGTATATGTGAAAATATGTTACATATTTAGAATTCAAGTGAAGTTTAAAGAATATATCACCTTGTACTGTATTTTGATGCCTATAAAAATAACCATTTATTTACAGCAAATTGAATTATTAAGGACTCAGAATGAGAGCCAAAT
This sequence comes from Dama dama, assembly GCF_033118175.1. Lineage (NCBI taxonomy): Eukaryota > Metazoa > Chordata > Mammalia > Artiodactyla > Cervidae > Dama > Dama dama. The sequence continues at coordinate 31,250,146 of NC_083701.1, forward strand.
TAATAATTTCATCAAAAATTCTACTTTTAGTAGTCCAAAAATCAAAACTAGATTCACTGTGTAAAAATCTACTGTGGATCAAAGTAGGAAAGTATTTTCTTATAATTAGAGATTAAACAGTAATAAAGGCTGTTTACAGAAACAACCTACAGTACATCTCTTGAAGTGTTCCAAAAGGCTGCAGAAATTAGTGCTACCATCAAAGGCTTGAAAGATGCAAGGCTAGTAATTCAAATCAGAGCTCACCATTTATTTAGTCTGCCTGTTTGGCCAATAAGTCATATGTATTAAACATTAAAAAATTTTTTTAAAAGACAGTATGATCAGTCAGGGATATTTTGAAAGGACTTTTTAATACAGTGTTCTTGTCTAAAATTAAAATTTTTGAGAAAGCACAGAGCGTTTACTGTAAATAAATGGGTAATGTGACCAGAAGTCAAAGTAAACTTATTTTATTTCTTTGTACATCATAACACCTTTTCATTTTATTTTAGAGAATTTTTGCTTCTTTCTGATTACCATTATTTTTCTCTTCATTGGCTGCTGCTTCTGGAGTAGTCTGTATTGAGATCAGTGGTACAGACCCCTTCTCTACTCTTCTCTTCCCACCTCCTGTATTGTTTGTACATAGTTCCCTCTTAGCTTAGAACTTTTGTCTGTCATAGTAATAACACGTCAGGCATCTAGCTTTGCTTACCAAGCAAAAACACAGGAAAAATAGAAAGTTTCCATGACTCTTTCCCCCAAAAGAGCACAACCTTGATGATTGAATATGCACAGCAGAATTTGTCATCTATTTTTATTGTATCTAACACAAGGGTTTTGCTGCTAATGTTGTGGCCAGGATGTGGTCAGGATGCTCTAGTTTAAGAAATCATAAAATGTTTAAATTCCCCATTTTTGTGCATTGAAATTCCCTCAATTAACTTTCATTTCCTAAGAATTAATCTAAAATACTTTCTGAATGCAAAAAAACTATTGAGAATCACCTAATTTGTTGCTGTGCCATCATATATGTGTAGGAGTGTATGTATATGTGTGTATACATGTGTGCACACATACAACATACATATGTGACATGTAGTATTTTAAAGGCCTTAAGGGAGCTCAAATATGCCTGGAAGTTGAATATCTTAATATATACTTGAGATTCACTATCCTCTAATATTTTGCCTTCATTAGGCCTGTTTTAAAAGCTCTTCTTAATGTTTGTTGTTTTTCTTTTACTTCATGGTTTTTGGATGAAAAAGCATGTTTATAGAGTTCATACTACTTTGGATTAAATTTATTTTTTTGCTTATTATGATGTCTTAATGCATTTTCATTTTCTTTGTTTAGAGCATGTCTTTCCCTTTGGGTTTGTTTTTATAATGTTTTTATGTTTAAAAGAACTTACCTTGCCTGTCTCTAATAGTAATTCTTCTCTAATTGCCTCAAAGGTTTAGAATTTGACAGATCTCAATGTGAAACAAACGACTCAGTTTTGTTTTCCTGATCAGTTTTTCCACCATAACCTAAGATTTTAATGTTTAGGTATTGATTTGCCTTTCTGCTGATCTATTCAAGGATTAGTAAATTTAAATGAAAAGAAAAAGAGACCTAAATGACAGCTCAACTGCAAAGCAGTTGGCTTACAACCACTATATGAGTGAGAGAAATAAATGCTTTAGATTGATGGTATAAGGAAACTAAAAAATGGTATATTTTTATATAAATACAAAATGATATAAAAAAGTTATGTGAGCCTTAAATTTGCATACAATTTTTTTCTGCATTCAAAAGACTGCTGGGGTATAATTATTTTCCAGGCTGCTTTTATAAAATAATATTTTTCCTTTCCCAGAATGTTTAGTACTATTTATAGATAACATATATATAGCATATTTTTAATCTTCAAACTTATATCTCATTAATCTGATATAATTTTTAAGTAAAAAGTATTGCAGTGATTAAAAGTCATTTTAATTTTGTAAAAATTAAAAATGTTTTTAGAGCTTATTTTCTAATCTGTGTTTTAAACCATGGATAGGAATCCACTGATTTTTTAAAAAGCAATTTTAGAAATATTTTTTATGTGTATACATAATACATTTTAATGTGTAAGCAGTGTTCTTAAGAAAAGGATATTTACATCATACATAAGAACTTAAATGTGTGCTTTTTTTCCTTTGTATAAATTTTATTTTAAAGCCTTTGCTGCAGTGAGAGTTGCTTAGGTTACTAACTTTTATGTTTCCTTGATGACTTTCAGATATAGCTATATTATGATTTTTCAACTGTGTATTAATTTTATTTTAGTTTCACCATTTTTCCCCTCTCTTTTCATCTGGTCTTAAGATTCTAATCTTAGTCGTCTTCCAAGTTTAGCCTCTGGGCTTCCATATTTAGCGCATTTTTTCAAAATTTGAATTTATTTAGCAAAGTCTTTATTCTTTAACCTTTATGTTTTTAAGCACTGGCTAATGGTATGTTTTTGAAAAATTTCCCTTTCAAGGTCATATGCAAACACAGAGCTCTCCTTTTGCTCGGGGAAATATTTTTAGTGAGCCTCCAACTGAACTTCAGATTAAGCAGCAGGAATTATACAAGAACTTTCTTCGTTTTCAGGTGAAATGCTTATTTGATCATTATTTCAAGGTTTCATAAAAGTTTTAATAAATTTGCAAAGATTTTATCCACAATATAAAGAATAAATTCTAAAATGTCATGCAGTTATCTAAAATATCTAATTCATATCAGATAGAAATTATATTATTTAATTTATATTATTATACTGTTTTATGTATATATGAAAAAGGAATAAGGAGACATGTTAGGTATACCAGTTGACGTAATCTTTTTTAAATTTTGTTAAATCATTAAGTGTTAGTGCTGGAATTTCTAAAACTGAAACTCTTAAAATGTTCACATATTAGGCATAAAATGAATCTTTCTAGATGTTTATGTGTTAATAGAAATAGTTTTTTTCTAAATGATTTTATATTCTTGACTCAGTTGTTTAGTTTGTAGGTAAATATTAAAAATACTCTCACATTTTGTATTTATTTGCTTCATTTATATGTGTAAGCAAATTGCATTTAAAACACTAGAAATGCCCAGAGGAAGACACTTGAGCATCAGGTGTTTATTAAGCAAATGGATTATTTGAACTCTCATACTGTGTCCACCCTTAGAATGGAGCCTGAGGTGAATGAGACAGCTGCCCATAGTGGGCTCACAATATTTTCTCTTCTTATCATCCCCCCTTCCATACCCACTTACAACCCAGTGTCAGATTAATCCTTTGACCAGGTTAATCTTCCTTTGATATAATTTCTCATGCTTTTTTTCTTTATTTAAAATCTGTCAGTAGTTTTTCTGAATAAAATGTCCATATTCCTTACCCTGACACTTAAGGCTATCCAGTCTGATCCCAGCCTCTTAAATTCTTCTTAAAGAGAGTCTACTCAAATATGCCATCTTTCTGATCCTAATTATTATGGACTCATAAATAAGGCAGTGACATAATGGATATGATCTTAAGGATAATTGATCTGGCAATACTGTTGATATATTTTGGGTGGATTTAAAGGACTTGAAGCATGGATCACAGACAACTAGCCAATCTGATCACATGGACCACGGTCTTGTCTAACTCAATGAAACTAAGCCATGCCATGTGGGGCCACCCAAGAGGGATGGGTCATGGTGGAGAGGTCTGACAGAATGTGGTCCACTGGAGAAGGGAATGACAAACCACTTCAGTATTCTTACCTTGAGAACCCCATGAACAGTATGAAAAGACAAAAAGATAGGACACTGAAAGATGAACTCCCCAGGTCGGTAGCTGCCCAATATGCTACTGAAGATCAGTGGAGAAATAACTCCAAAAAGAATGAAGGGATGGAGCCAAAGCAAAAACAACACCCAGTTGTGGATGGGACTGGTGATAGAAGCAAGGTCCGATGCTGTAAAGAGCAATATTGCATAGGAACCTGGAATGTTAGGTCCGTGAATCAAGGCAAATTGGAAGTGGTCAAACAGGAGACGGCAAGAGTGAACATCAACATTCTAGGAATCAGCGAACTAAGATGGACTGGAATGGGTGAATTTAACTCAGATGACAATTATATCTACTACTGTGGGCAAGAAACCCTTAGAAGAAATGGAGTAGCCATCATTAGTCAACAAAAGAGTCTGAGATGCAGTACTTGGATGCAATCTCAAAAATGAGAGAATGATCTCTGTTTGTTTCCAAGGCAAACCATTCAATATCATGGTAATCCAAGTCTATGCCCTGACCAATAATGCTGAAGAAGCTGAACAGTTCTGTGAAGACATACAAGACCTTCTAGAACTAACACCCAAAAAAGATGTTCTTTTAATTATAGGGGATTGGAATGCAAAAGTAGGAAGTCAAGAAACACCTGGAGTAACAGGCAAATTTGGCCTTGGAGTACAAAATGAGGCAGGGCAAAGGCTAATAGAGTTTTGCCAAGAGAACGCACTGGTCATAGCAAACACCCTCTTCCAACAACACAAGAGAAGACTCTACACATGGACATCACCAGATGGTCAACACCAAAATCAGATTGATTATATTCTTTGCAGCCAAAGATGAAGAAGCTCTATGCAGTCAGCAAAAACAAGACCGGGAGCTGACTATGGCTCAGATCATGAACTCCTTATTGCCAAATTCAGACTGAAATTGAAGAAAGTGCAGAAAACCACTAGACCATTCAGGTATGACCTAAATCAAATCCTTTACAATTATACACTGTTTGTGAGAAATAGATTTAAGGGACTATATCTAATAGACTGCCTGATGAACTATGGACGGAGGTTCATGACATTGTACAGGAGACAGGGATCAAGACCATCCCCAAGAAAAAGAAATGCAAAAAAGCAAAATAACTGTCTGAGGAGGTGTTACAAATAGCTGTGAAAAGCAAAGGAGAAAAGGAAAGATATACCCATCTGAATGCAGAGTTCCAAAGAATAGCAAGGAGAAACAAGAAAGCCTTCCTCAGCAGTCAATGCAAAGAAATAGAGGAAAACAATAGAATGGGAAAGACTAGAGATCTCTTCAAGAAAATTAGAGATACTAAGGGAACATTTCATGCAAAGATGGGTTCAATAAAGGACAGAAATGGTATGGACCCAACAGAAGCAGAAGATATTAAGACGAGGTGGCAAGAATACACAGAACTGTACAAAAAAGATCTTCACGACCCAGATAATCACGATGGTGTGATCACTCACCTAGAGCCAGACATCCTGGAATGTGAAGTCAAGTGGGCCTTAGGAAGCATCACTATGAACAAGGCTAGTGGAGGTGATGGAATGCCAGGTGAGCTATTTCAAATCCTGAAAGATGATGCTGTGAAAGTGCTGCACTCAGTATGCCAGCAAGTTTGGAAAACTCAGCAGTGGCCACAGGACTGGAAAAGGTCAGTTTTCATTCCAATCCCAAAGAAAGGCAATGCCAAAGAATGTTCAAACTACTGCACAATTGCACTCATCTCACACGCTGGTAAAGTAGTACTTAAAATTCTCCAAGCTAGGCTTCAGCAATACGTGAACCGTGAACTTCCAGATGTTCAAGCTGGTTTTAGAAAAGGCAGAGGAACCAGAGATCAAATTGCCAACATCTGCTGGATCATCAAAAAAGCAAGAGAGTTACAGAAAAACATCTATTTCTGCTTTATTGACTATGCCAAAGCCTTTGACTGTGTAGATCACAATAATCTGTGGGAAACTGATTAGAGATGGGAAGGGATACCAGACCACCTGACCTGTCCCTTGAGAAATCTGTATGCAGGTCAGGAAGCAACAGTTAGAACTGGTTCCAACAGTTATACTGGTTCCAAGTAGGAAAAGGAGTACGTCAAGACTATATTGTCACTCTGCTTATTTAACTTATATACAGAGTACATCATGAGAAATGCTGGGTTGGAAGAAGCACAAGTTGGAATCAAGATTGCTGGGAGAAATATCAATAACCTCAGATATGCAGATGACAGCACCACCCTTATGGCAGAAAGTGAAGAAGAACTAAAGAGCCTCTTGAGGAAAGTGAAAGAGGAGAGTGAAAAAATTGGCTTAAAGCTCAACATTCAGAAAACTAAGGTCTTGGCATCCGGCCCCATCACTTCATGGCAAATAGATGGGGAAACAGTGCAAACAGTGGCTGACTTTATTTTTCTGGGCTCCAAAATCACTGCAGATGGTGATTGCAGCCATGAAATTAAAAGACGCTTACTCCTTGGAAGGAAAGTTATGACCAATCTAGACAGCATATTAAAAAGCAGAGAAATTACTTTGCCTACAAAGGTCCGTCTAGTCAAGGCTATGGCTTTTCCAGTGGTCATGTATGGATGTGAGAGTTGGATATAAAGAAAGCTGAGTGCGAAAGAATTGATGCTTTTGAACTGTGGTGTTGGAGAAGACTCTTGAGAGCCCTTTGGACTGCAAGGAGATCCAACCAGTCCATCCTAGAGGGGATCAGTCCTGGGTGTTCATTGGAAGGACTGATGTTGCAGCTGCAACTCCAATAGTTTGACCACCTGATGCGAAGCGCTGACTCATTTGAAAAGACCCTGATGCTGGGAAAAATTGAGGGCAGGAGAAGGGGACGACAGAGGATGAGATGGTTGGATGGCATCACCGACTCAGTGGATGTGGGTTTGGGTGAACTCTGGGAGTGGTGATGGACAGGGAGGCCTGGCATGCTGTGGTTCATGGGGTCGCAAGGAGTTGGACACGACTGAGTGACTAAACTGAACTGAAGCGTGGTTATTTCACTAGAGTTGTGACTGTTGAAATGGATGAAAAGACATTTCTGAGGTTTGGCAGAATGAATAGAGAATGAATTAATAGAGATTGGCAGAATGATACTGCACTCAGAGATTCTGAGGATACTGGCCATTTGAGTTAGGTACAGCAGATTGAGGGTCCATAGTCACTTTTTTGAACTTGTAGGACCCTCTGGTATATTGCCCATAATGATAGCAAGTCAAAATTATATATCAATAGTTCCTGTTATACTTAGCAAGTATTAACATGGTCTAAAGTAGAGAGACTTTGTTTTTTTGGGCTCCAAAATCACTGCAGATGGGACTGCAGCCATGAAATTAATAGACACTTGCTCCTTGGAAGAAAAGCTGTGACCCACCTAGATAGCATATTAAAAATCAGAGACATTACTTTACCAACAAAAATCCATCTAGTCAAAGCTATAATTTTTCCAGTAGTCATGTATAGATGTGAGAGTTGGACCATAAGGAAAGCTGAGCACTGAAAAATTGATGCTTTTGAGCTGCGGTGTTGGTAAGACTCTTGAGAGAGTCCCTTGGACTGCAAGGACATCCAACCAATCCATCCTAAAGGAGATCAGTCCTGTATATTCATTGAAAGGACTGATGCTGAAACTGTAGCTCCAATACTTTGGCCACCTGATGGGAAGAACTGACTCATTCAAAAAGACCCTGATGCTGGGAAAGATTGAAGGCGGGAGAAGAAGGGGATGACAGAGGATGAGATAGTTGGATGGCATCACCAACTCGATGGACATGAATTTAAGCAAGCTCCTTAAATGTGATGGACAGGGAAGCCTGGCATGCTGCAGTCCTCGGGGTCACAAAGGGTTGGGCATGACTGACCGACTGAACTGAACTGAGGGTAGAATTTAGGGAAAAATAAATAAATCTTGCCATTTTGTAGTCTTTTATTGTTTGTAAGATAGTTCTATATATAGTCTCTTTTTAAACCTCACAACTCTCTGAGGAAGGTATTACTGTTTTTATTTTAAGACCAAAAAAAGGCTGAGGCTCACCTGTGGTGGCAGAGCTAGCACGTTGACCCCAAGTCTCTGGACTTCATCATACCTAGAGATTCCACACTCTGCAGTGTCTTTTTTCTGGGAAAGACGACTAGTAGTTTGGGAAACTTTGACTTACTAGTTTCAGAATAAGTTCAGCCTTCAGTTCTCCCACCCTATAAAATGGTGGTTTATGTATTTTTCTTTTAGCAGTCTGTTAAAAACTCTTGCTTTTCCCCCAAACAAAATTATTCCAGAGCTCCAAGAAAATGTAAAATAGCTAAATGGTATTTATTAATATCAACAATATAATGTCAGACAAAAAGAATCTCCAAATTTAAGTGTTAAAAGAAATGTTATAAAATGTTCAGATCTGTGCACAAAGATACAAAGGAAGCCTTAGCTCCTTATCTGCATAAATAAGTTTTAACACTAAAAAAGTTATACCATTAGTTATTAGTGCAGCAAAAGTCTTCATGTGCTTCAGATTTGATGAATAATACATGCGAGTGTTTAGTTTAAACTGTAGCTTTAAAAATAATTAACAAGTTTAATAACATATTTGCAGGACCATTGAACTACTTTTGTATTAAATGGTTTGAAAACCATTGACCTGAGCAATAACTTTTCTCTTTCTGTTGAACAGCTGTGTGGCATTTTTGTTGGAATGATATTTCTGTGGATTCATTAGGTGTGAGATCCATTTATGATTGTGACCCATTAATGGTGAAGTGACCTGCTGATTGTGATTATTTTTTTCATGGAGGAGAAAAAGGGAACTGAGTGTTAAATGTGTGGTTTTATTGTATGGTTCATGAATGATGCTTTCTTTAGGGCTTTTGTAATTGAGGAGGTGATTACATACACACCACTTAGTCCTAAATATTAGGACTGTACATATCTAAAAGGGTTGTGATAAATGTTGGAAAAAGCCCTAGCATGTAAAGTTGTGTCATAGGTAAGAAGACTGCGTTCTTATAGCTCAAAAGTTTGACAGCAGTAAATACGGCAACCTTGAGACTAGAGGAAATGCAGACAAGAACTCTTAAAATATTGTGAATAGTCGTGATCAGTCCATACTTAAGAGGGATAAAAATTTATTGATATCCTTAAACCAGCATCATAAATCCTCAGGTATCATGCTGTCATTTTTCTCTGTCTCATTCATGGAGGATGTAGGCTATCTCTTATAGTCTTCTTCCTGTCACATCTTAGATTTTGCCTTACAATATTCGCCGAGAATACTCAGCACTGCAGGTTTCAGGTGGCATTCAAACGAAACTTAATTATGAATCCTTGAAGCTGACATCTTCATATACCTTACATCTTGTCATTAGAAAGGAAATAAGAAAGGCTATTCTAGGGAAGGGATTTCTACTTAAAGAATGGTCGCTAAAACATTTCACTGCTGTTCCAGGATACTAATCACAAGGGACATTGAGACACAGTAGTAGTAGTCATTATAGAATTATATAATCATGAATTATTAAGTATTGGACCTTCTACTTAGGAACTTTTATGTTTTTTACATACATAGTTTCATTTCAATCTTTGAGCACTACTTTGAGATATGGATGTTAGTAACTCTTTTTACCAGATGACAGAACTGAACCAGAAAGTTTCATAAGGTCTGTGGGAGCTGGAATTTTACTTAGAGCTCTTATCATTATGTCATGTGGCCCCTCTAATATAATACAGGAAACTGAAAAATTTAGGAACTTACTTTTACTTACAAAAGTAGGATATAAAGGCTGAATTCATAGGATAACAGGGTAAATTAAGTGGTGTTCTAGCTTTTCAGTAGTTTCACAAGGTAATAACTAGGTTTTATTATTTAGATTGAAGAAAAGAAGCAAAGAGAAGAAGCAGAGCGCGAGAGATTAAGAATTGCTGAAGAAAAAGAAGAAAAACGGCTTGCAGAACAGAGAGCTCGAATCCAGCAAGAATATGAAGAGGAGCAGGAAAAGAAAAGGGAGAAAGAGGAGGAGGTGCATTTTTTCCCTACTCTCTTTTTCGGCTTAGTCTGAGAGTGAACTCCTTACTTTGACTTGAAAAGATACTTATTACTCACAAAGGAGAACAGTCTTGAAGTACATTTAGAAAATATCAGATCAATATGCATTTGTTAGATGTTACTTTATAAAAATGAAATACTAAATTAATAAAAGAGATAAATGATGACTTTTTTTACAGCCAAAAAATAGTTTAAACTGACTAGCATGTTGTAATATTTTAGATGCCTAATATTTTATTGTAAGCAGACCAGTATGTCATCTGTGGGCTTCCTTGATAACTCAGCAGTAAAGAATCTGCCTGCAGTGCAGGAGACACAGGTTTGATCCCTGGGTCGAGAAGATCCCGTGTAGGAGGAAATGGCAACCCACTCCAGCATTCTTGCCTGGAAAATCCCATGGCCAGAGGAGCCTGGTGGGCTATAGTCCAAAGGGTTGCAAAGAATTGGACACAACTGAGCGACTTGAGCATGTCATCTATACCCTCCGTTTTATCTCTTTATTTCACACAAATATGAATGGACTGAATGTGTGTATGGAGTGTGTATTTTTTCTTTATTTTAAAGCAAAGACTGAAAAATGAAGAGCTTATTCGGTTAGCTGAAGAAAGACGAAAAGAAGCAGAAAGAAAGAAGAAAGAAGAAGAAGAAAAACGTAACTTACAACTTCAGCACTACTATGAAAGAGAAAATATGGTTGGGGAAGATACAAAGGTAAATTTCAGACAAAAATGTCTGTGGAACCCATTGTTTAACCCATTTTCCCTGTAAAAGTAGAGTGATCAGCAAAAAGGAGAGAGCAGAGGCGGTGCTTTTGTCTCCACTTTCGTCCTGGTGCTTTTCTGGGTGCAGTGTACCGAACCTCCTGTCCTAGATGATGTCACTGTGCTTTGCTGTGTCTTCCCTGCTGGGAACAGAGTAGTCTTGTTCCCATGGTCTGTAGACCAGCACCCTACAAACTGTTCCTGGTAAGACTGAAAGTGTTTGGAAACTGTTGTAGCAATTTGTCATTATAGTTTTATATCTGTTGAATCTGTTAAAAAAAAAAGTTGGGTTTGGATTTTGTAACATCTGTTAACAGTTTTTATTTAGCTAGTACAGTTGACCCTTGAACCAGGGTTAAGCCGAGGGGTTAATCCATAATGTGTAATTGATAACTAGCCCTCCATACTTGCAGTTCCTACACGTCTGTGCAATCAGCCCACCACTGCCTGTAGTACTGCAGCATTTGATACAGAAAAATATCTCTGTGGAAGTGGACCTGTGTGGTTCAAACGTGCATTGCTCAAGGATCAACTATAATTCATTCTTACTCTTTTATGCATCTGTCCTCAATGGATTGGAAATTAAAAAAGAAACTTGTGGCTCACTGCAGATTGATTTGAAGTCCATGTTTCTGAGATGGAGGTTGATTGACCCTTAGGTGCGTGAATCAGTTATTAGACAGGTGTTTTCTCTCTAGAAAATCAGTTAGCCCTTATGAAAATTCAGTTCATATATTTGCTTATATTTCAAACTATATTTAAGATTTACTATGTACAGTATCACTTGTTTAGTCACTGTCATGTCCATCTGATTTGCAACTGCATGGACTGTAGCCCACAGACTCCTCTGTCCATGGGATTTCCCAAGCAAGAATACTGGAGTTGGTTTCCATTTGCTTCTCCAGGGGATCTTCCTGACCCACGAATTGAACCCACATCTCCTGGGTTGGCAGGCGGATTCTTAGCTCTCAGCCCATAGTATCACTAGGGACTTAATAAAAATGCATCTTCCTGGTCTCGTCTACAGTGTAGCTGATTTGTTGTTGTTCAGTCACCAAGTCATGTCCAACTCTTCGACCCCATGGACTGTAGAATGCCAGGCTTCTTTCTTCTTCACTGTCTCTTGGAGTTTGCTCAAACTCATGTCCATTGAGTCAGTGATGCCGTCCAAGTATCTCATCCTCTGTCTGCCCCTTATCCTCCTGCCCTCAGTCTTTTTCGGCAGTATCTGATTTACTAAGTGTGATTTAGTAACCCATAGGGGTTTGGATGCAGTTGGCTTGTGAACCATACCTTGGAAAACCCCGTATCTTGGAGGTTTAGCCCAATTTAATTTTTAAAATATTGTTTTCAGAAATTCAGATTTATGCAGACATTATTTCTTCTAAGTAGAGTTGACAAAAAGATTACTTTCAACCAGTGTGCTGCTCTGGTATATTTATGGTGTGTTTTGGTACATTGTTCAATATGTAATCTTCTGCAGATCATGTGAGCCATTTCTGGCTGGTGCAGATATACTCTTTGAATTTCTTACCCCCAGGTTTTATGGTGATAGAAATAAGTATTCACAATTTGAATTTGCTGAAACGTTGTTTGAAGGGGAATCTATGAGTCAGATCTATATTTTTGTTTTATTTTCAGTGTTCCAGGAATATAAGGCTAATATCCTTCATTCTTAGGATATATAATTGGATATATATTTTCTCAGCTTTTTAAAATATATCAGTCAAGTGTCATATCATTCACATTTTTAATTGATAATGTTTGTTTTTTAGAGCAGTGTTTGGTTTATAGCAGAATTGAATGGAAAGAGAATATTTTATTGTAAAACTGATTTAAAAGGAAAGTTGTTTCTCACAGTTCTCCTTCTGCCATTTATTGCACCTAAAAAAATGCTTAGGGATATGTAATTTTATGACTGTTTTACAGTTTAATTGTGATGTATCAGAAAGTTTTAGAGCAACTTTGTTCCTTTTAACACATTTTACCCTCAATTTTGAAATTATCATTGCTAGCTGTTATTTTTTAATTTATGTAGGCTTAAAATATATTTGTCTACTCTTTTAGTTTTTACTTTTTTGTCTGCATTTTTAATTTTTAGTCTGTATATTTTAGTTTGTTGAAATTTGCTTTTTATCTTAATCTGAGTTATAATCTTAATGAGGTATTGAATCCATTTATGTTTATCATGGCCAATGTGTTTGATCATATTAATTGAATTTCTGACTTTCTTGTTTGTTTTTGCTCCCATGACGGTTAATCGTTTGTTATGTGGACTATACTTTCTTTGCTTCATTCTTTGCAGTCCTTTAGAAGGTTTAATTTGTTGCTATACTTCTGCTTGTGGTCACTTAGAGTTTCTTTTTAAATTTTGTCTCTCATATATTTCTAATTGTTTTAGTCACTAGTGAAAGTAATATTTGATTTTGTACCATGCAGAATGAACAATTAACATCCACCTTTTTACATACACATTTATATTTTTACCCAGACAATCATTATTGAATTTTGTTGAGAGTATTTGCGTTTCCAGCATTTTGATTTTAATATGAAGTTGGGAGCTATTAGCTTTATTACACCATGATCGGAAACCCTAGTTTCTTCTCTCATGGAGATGCAGAGCTCTGCTCTGACCCGTGATGTTCCTGGTGACAAGGGAATCTAGATTTTAGAGACTGATTTATATCATTTTCCCAGAAAGGGTTTTTGTTTCTTTTTTGTTTTATCCTATTTCTTTTTATTATTAAGACAGTTTTTTACTTTGGCTATATTTTTTTATTTTTGCTGCTTTCCCAATATCTGGTATGCGATTGCCTTACTTCAGTTTGTTGAATTTTTTAATCCTAGTCTGATAGTCATATTCTTGAATAAGGATATGTAAATTCATTTGTTTATCCTAACTAATGTATTTGATCTTACATAACTGAATTTCTGACTTCTTGGGTAGATATGTTTTTTAATGGAAGGTAGTTAATTTATAATATCAAAATATTGGTTTTGAGTGCACAACATAGTGATCTAATATTTTTTATATATTTTTTGGTAAATATTTTATTAAAATAAAGCAATAATAGTCTGAACCTCTTTGGTGGTCTTATTAACTATTAGGGGTGTGTGTGTTTGCATATGTATATGTATACATATATGTGTGTGTGTGCATGCACACATACATGTTGGGGTATGTGTATACACACATATACACATGTTGGGGAGTATGTGTGTATATACATATATATATATATTTCCCGCCCCTCCCCCCACATCAGCACTTGAGACAGCCTTCTCCTGTAGTTCCTGCTCTTCAGAATAAGATTGCAAGCAGACTCCAAAGACCTCCTTCAGTTGACAGCATTATAACTTCCTTTACTCAGGTATATGCTTTTTCTTTTGATTTGTTCATCTAAGATTAAGGGGATTGATTGAGATTTTCTTATTCATCTTAATTAGCTAGATTACATTTTTCAGATCTGAAACATAGGCAATGTTTACATTAATTTGTCTGTTTCTTCAGTTCTAAATGATAATACTTATAAATGATAAAACTTTGGTGCCCCAAAGTTTAAATTCTTTTGACAGCTCATAATATAGCATGTGGCTCTTGTCCAGGTCCCTCAGGAAGGCTTTTTCTTTGATAATATATCTACTAGCTAGTTGTAGTTATGCTAATGAAGTCCCTTGTACTTTAGACTGAATTACAATTAAAAGATAGCCAGGAAAATGTTCCAGAAAGGGTTGATCCTTGAGTTGACTCTTGAAGAGTGAGTAGGAATTTGCCAAAAAGAGGATGAGGAAGAGCAACTTCCAGCACATGCAGAATCTTGGAGGGAACTGTAAGCCACTTGGTAGCATAGAGAATACATGGTTTGGTCTGGTCTGATAATGCCTGACCATGAAGTAGGGGAGGTGAAGGTTAGAACATATGCAGGGTGTTGTATGGAGTGCTAGAGGGCTTGCTTCATTCTATAGGATACCAATTACTAGAGGCCAATTACTAGAATAGACAGAGAAATGTATTAGAATGTCTTCCTAACCCCACCCTCTGTGGTTCTGGTTTAGTAGGTCTGTGGTCATGTATGGTGTTCATGTAATGTTTTAAGTAGGAAAATGACATAGTCGTGTTTGTCTTGCATAATATTCTCTCAGGCAGTGGTATGGAGATGCATCATGGAGGTGGAGCAGAACTGTAAAGTTAAGATGCTTTTGCAAAAGTCCAGATGTGATTTTGAGGACCTAAACAATGGCAGTGACCTTAAGAACTGAAAAAGGGTGACAACTTCAAGATATGTTTAGGAAACACAGATGGTGGCATACTGACTGTGTGTGGTGGGTTGGAGTCAGTGACAACTTTATATAGAGTGGGCGGTTGAAAATACATGTCGTGGCCAAGGAAGGAGCTCTGCACCGAATTTGTGGTTTGGAACTATTACCATTACTGCCTAAGTAATACGATTGTCTCGTGTGTGTTCAGAGGAAGTAAAGGGCTGAGGATCTAACAGTAGAAAATTATCACCACTTAGAGCAAGGAAATAAAGTGTCAGTGATAGTAGTTGCTACTGGCCAAGTAAAATAAGGGCTTAAAATGCCCATAGACTGCATCGCTGAGGGATCACTTGGTAGGAGATGCAAAGGCAGTGGCTGCAAGGTGAGGAGTGAATGGGAATAAGGAAGCAGGCGCCATACTACTGCACATAGTTTTTTTTTTTTTGAAGAATGACTGTGAAGGAAGGAGAGAATGGATGCTAGATAGTCATGAAGGGTGAGGTTAGTTTTTTAAGCACAGATGGATAGAAAGGTGGTAGAGAAAGAAGAGTAAGGGATGGAGGACGTGGGGGTCACCTGTCAGATGCAGAGCACAGGTGAAAGTGCTGTCTGGCTGGGGAAGGCCTCTCCCATGGTAGTGGGAAGAAAAAATAGATGTAGGTAAGTTTATAGATAGATTGGTTGGGAATCTGGATTCTCTTACGGTTTTTTTTTTTTTTTAATTCCTCTTTTAAAACTTCTGAGTAGGGAAGACATATACTGAATTTATCTTTGTTGTGATTGTTAAACAGGACAGTTCTGTGTCCATGGCACAGTCTCCTCCGGTACCTGCCAGGAAAAACCAGCTTCGTGCAGAAGGTAGAGCTGACTATTAAACCTGTAATCTAGACTGTTTCTTTTTTCCTAACTTTCTTGTTCTGAAAAATAAGAATCACAGAATATTGCAAAATAGTATAGAGAGTTGCTGTGTACCCTCCCTGTAGCTTCCCTCAGTGGTGCAATATCACAACCAGGAAATTGGCATTGGCATGCTCTATGGACCTGCGTCTGGTTTCACTTACACTAATTTATGTGTTTGTGTGTGTAGTTCTGTGAATTTTTATCATGTGTAAATTGTGTAACTACCACACAATCAAGGTTACAGAACTGTCCATCATCACAAAGGAACTCCATTGTGCTGCCCATTAATAGCGGAAGGCACTCTCTCCCTCCCCTCAGGAATGTTTCTAAATGTTTGAAATTCTTGTATTATCAGAAGTGTGTTTGTGGGTCTTAATAATGTTCATATAATGCATCTATATATAAAGCCTTAAAAATAACTTTCCATAAAAATATAACTGAGCATTTTAGCTTTATAAGTCAGGTTATGTTTAGTGTTTAACCTTTTATTCATGTATCTCTCTTATTTTTCACTTACTGATGGGAATTTTCAGAGGAGAAAAAAAATGTAATTATGGAATTATCAGAAATGAGAAAACAGCTTCGTAGTGAAGAGCGACGTCTGCAGGGGCGGTTACTACACATTGACAGTGACGATGACGTTCATATAAGGCAAGTGCTGAATTCCATATTTTTGTCTGTTCTTGTATTCTTTTCTGTCAGAATCAGAATTTGTCCAGTAATTCTACAGTTTTGGAACAGGATTAATTATCATAAACCCACATCTATTAGAATTTTGCAAGCTTGAAAAACGTTTTTAATGGATTATTGGTGAAATTGTAATGATTCAAAATAGCTTTCCCCGCTGCCCAGAAGAAGCAAGCTAAACAGTCATAGTCTAGTGGAGGGACTCCCTAGGTGGTGCAGTGGTAAAGAATCTGCCTGCCAGTGCAGGAGACGCAGGTTCCCTCCCTGGGTCAGGAAGATCCCCTGGAGGAGGAAACGGCGACCCACTCCAGTATTCTTGCCTGGGAAACCCATGCACAGAGCCTGGCAGGCTGTGGTCCGTGGGGTCACAGTCAGACATGACTGAGCGCATTTCACAAGCAACAAGCAAGGGAGGGGACTCAGTACAACTAATACAAAATAATGTGTGATTTCTTTAGTCTATTTGTGTTTGTAGTGTATGGTATATTTTCTTTCTTTTCTTTTTTTGGCACAAGAGCTCTTTCTTTAATTAGCTAATATGCTATTTAATTCACATTCTTGAATTTTATGTAGCTAAAGTTACCTTCATAAAATGTTTCATTTCAGTTATGAAATCTATTCACTGTGAAAATATGGGATATTTAATGAATATTGATTTAACCAAATACAAAATATTTTAAGTTGAGCGTTTTAATTGTCCCTCTGTACTGCCAGTAATGTATGGCAGTGGTGATGACAGTGGTAGTATTGATAGGAAGAAAGAAAAAAAGAAAGTAGGACTTTCTTAAGGCAAACCAAGAGTCTTATCCCTTTTAATAGGATTAGACAGTGACAAATCAGCAGTGGGAACAGACCATTCTTCAAGCTCTGTCTTTGGGATAGATTGCCTCACTACAGAGAAATCACTGCATGAAAAATAATTGACTAATTTAGGACTCAGATGGATTCAGAAGTTGCTTCGTAAGCTAGGTGATAAGGAATTCCAAGATAGGAAAGTTATAGCTGAAGAAGACGTAGACTCAGTTCAGTCGCTCAGTCATGTCCGACTCTTTGCAACCCCATGAACCGCAGCACGCCAGGCCTCCCTGTCCATCACAAACTCCCGGAGTCCACCCAAACCCATGTCCATTGAGTCGGTGATGCCATCCAACCATCTCATCCTCTGTCGTCCCCTTCTCCTCCTGCCCTCAATCTTTCCCAGTATCAGGGTCTTTTCAAATGAGTCAACTCTTCCATCAGGTGGTCAAAGTATTGGAGTTTCAGCTTCAACATCAGTCCTTCCAATGAACTCCCAGGACTAATCTCTTTTAGGATGGACTGGTTGGATCTCATTGCAGTCCAAGGGACTCTCAAGAGTCTTCTCCAACCACAGTTCAAAAGCATCAATTCTTTTGCGCTCAGCTTTCTTTATAGTCCAACTCTCACATCCATACATAGATATAGACTAGACAATTATAAAACAATCTCCTTACCTGCCCTTTTTGGTCTTCTAAAACATCAGGCATAGAAACTTGGTCCTTGAGGGGAAAATAATAATAGCAGAAAACTTCAGAGATGGAATAACCAAAGACAGTTACTTTTTAAAACTGTTTTATTTAAATATTTTCCTTCAGCAGTGTATTGTTTCCTGAAATACTTATATTCCAGCAAAATAGCGTACAGACTACCAAACACTTCTGATCATTTTTGCCAAAAGGCCTCATAAGTTTTCTAAAGCAGTATTCTTCAAACTGTAGGTTGCAGTCTTTTAGTAGCTTGTAAAATCAATGCAAGTGGGTAACTACCACATTTTCTTTGAAGAGTATTTATCTAAAAAAAAAGTTTATTTTGGCATAATTTTAGACCATAGGAAAGTTGCAAACAGTTTCTATAGACCCCTTACCTCACCTATTGTTAACAATACATTCACAGGATGTTTGTCACAACTAAGAAGCTGACATTGGAATATTAATCACAATCTAAATTCCAGACTTTATGGATTTTTCCAGTTCTTCTATCAGTATCTTCTGTTCCAGGATTTAGTCAGTACAGGGCACCACACTGCATTTAGTTGTCATGTCTCCTAGTATCCTCTGATCCAGGACAGTTTTTCACTCTTTCCTTGTATTTTTATGACTATGACAGCCTAGGGGGATATTGGCTGGCTGTCCTATAGAATGTCCTCCAGTCTACATTTGTCTGATGTTTTCTCATGATTAGGCCAGGGTTAAGGGGTTTTGGAAAGAATAACATAGGGTAGCCTTCTCATCACATTGTATCAGGGGGAACAAGATGTGCATGTGATGGAACCACTAAGTTTAGCACACTCTGGAACCACCACTAAGTTTAGCACACTCGAAAGCATTGAGAGGTGGTGGGAATAAGCTTCATCTCCTGGAGAGGGTGTTATCTACGTATATTTAGAATTCTTCTGTTAGAATTCTTCTATAAGAAAGATTGTCCCTTCTCCTCCCTTTGTTTAGTTATCCAACCATTTACTTATATCACTGTTGTTACATGTATATTTATTTTGTACTTTTTGTTATCATCCAGTGTTATTTGTGGTGTTGCTTAAGTTGTTGCAGCTTTGGCTACTGAGACGTCTTTCCTGTTGGCTCCTGTGTCTCTTTGACATGTCCCATCCTTTTGTTTTTTGAGCACTTTTTTACTCTGTTGCTGCAGGAGGCTCCAGGATCCTCTTATGTATTCCTTGCCCCTGCCCTGGAATCAGCCATTTCTCTAAGGAGTCCTGGTTCCTCTTGGAGAGCTGTGTCTATAAA
This sequence comes from Dama dama, assembly GCF_033118175.1. Lineage (NCBI taxonomy): Eukaryota > Metazoa > Chordata > Mammalia > Artiodactyla > Cervidae > Dama > Dama dama. The sequence continues at coordinate 31,269,325 of NC_083701.1, forward strand.
CCAGGCTCTTGGTGGACATAGCTAGATAATATGTACATATACTAAGTCATAAACATCTGTTATTGTTACTGTGTCTATCAATTTGTATATGCATTCAATTATACTGATATTTATGACTGTAGTCCAGGATATGGTAGGATTTTAATGTAGCATGTTAACCTGCGTAATTATGCTTCACTTAGATTTTTGTCAGCAATTCTCTAGGCGTGTTCTGGCCTAAGTAAACAAGGTGAGGAAATGTCAAGACATAGACTGGCTATGGTAGTGGAATGTTAACCCAAGGTGGTAATTTTCAACAAAGAATTCTTCTGTAGTAGGTCAACTACTACAAGGTAATAGGTCAGTATTGGTTTTCTATATTTACTTTCAAGATGTTATAAATGCCTTAACTGTTGCAACTTTCCATATTCCAGACATGCATATTCAATTAAATGTAATGGATTATTGACATTTTATTTCTTTTCATTCATAAACTGAAGACTATATGTGCTCTTTTTTTTGCAAATCAGTATAAAAAAGAGAAACCAGGCAGCTTTTCAGTTTTCTCACTTGCAAATCTTGCATAATAATTTCTACCCCATGAGATTCTAGTGAAAAATAAATAAATGTATGTATTGGAAAGTGTCTTGTAAATTATGTGTGCTAACTTAAGTTAGGTAATATATGTTAGAATTGCCATCATTTAGCAAGAATTAGTTAAATATATTTTACTTCAGTGTAGTTTTCACTGTGTATTGTGATCAGAGACATCTTAGTGTTGGTTTTTTATTCCAGTTTTATAAATAGTTTCACAAAAAGAATCTCTTATTTGTTCGTTAATTCACCATATTATTGAGTTCCTCATGTATGTTAGGCACAGATGATGCAGTCAAACATATAGTAAGCTGGTCTTTGAATCTTGATTTCTTTGACCAAAGACTACTGTTTCTACTATGTGAACATTTTAAGGTAAAGCTCACGCATTGTATTCTTCCAATAAGATACTTTGCTTCCGAGCATTTTGAAAGATTATAGTGACCTTATAAATAACCTATTTTAATACAGGGAATTGAAATAACAGCTACTAGAATAAATTTTTATAATATACTGTAGTGAAAGATGCCAAATTTCTTGTATAGGGAGTTAAATGTCAACTCAGATTTTCTTCCCGTAAAAACACCTTTATCATAATTTATTATCTATAGGAAAAGAGAAAGTTCCATGGATGTATTTGATATGGCCAGACATCGGTTACAAGCTCCTGTCAGAAGACAGTCACCTAAGAGCTTAGACTCTGCTTCTTCTCAGAATATTCATGACTTTAAGGAACTGAAAGACAGAGGTAAGAATGCTGCTATTTTAAAGGTAGAGCCATGTGAAACAAATTGCCAGTCCAGGTTGGATGCATGAGACAAGTGCTCAGGGCTGGAGCACTGGGATGACCCAGAGGGATGGGATGGGGAGGGAGGTGGGAGGGGGGATCGGGATGGGGAACACGTGTAAATCCATGGCTGATTCATGTCAATGTATGGCAAAAACCACTACAATATTGTAAAGTAATTAGCCTCCAACTAATAAAAATAAATGAAAAAAAAAAATAAAGGTAGAGCTTGAGTGTTCTACCCATATTCAAGGGTCTTTAAAGACATTTGTATCCTTTTTCTTAAGTAAAGTTTCATTTATGGTATCTGTTTTAAGTGATAATGAATAAAACTCTTCTGTATTACTCTAGTTCTTTAGTTTACCAGTCTGGTGGATAGAGCTTTGGTGTGGCTATTTTGCAGGGCGTACAGCTCTTCAAGCCACAGGAGTGGATTAGATCAGTGACATAGTGTAAAGAGTGGCACCTGGCATTTAGTGGAGGATGGACGGCAAGATGAGCTTAGGAAAGAGATGAAGAAAAAGTCAGTGATTGGAGGAAAAGCAGGAGAATGTCAATCCTGAAACTGAGGGAACAGAGTCTGCCAGGGAGGAGGGTTGTGTAAAGTGAATATTGGAAGGTGTCAGTCACATCAGAGGTCACTGGTAACCTCAAATAGATCTTTTTGGCAGAATTATTGGATCAGAAGCCAATTACGTTTGGAATGAGGATTGAATAATTAGGAGGCATGGCGTTGGAGGCAATAAGCATAAGAACCCTTGGAAGAAGCATGGCTGGGAAGGGGGGATCACAGGGTCCTGGAGGAACTTGTTAGGATGCCGATGTGAAAGGTGTTGGAGAAGTAAGAGGCTTGTAGTGTAGGGGAGGGAGGGAACGGCTGCTGAAGAGGGCAGAGTCCCTGAGCAGCGGAGGAAAGGAAGGGTTGTTGAAGGAAGGGAGTAAAAAGTGTGATGCAGCCACTTAGAAGGAGGAGAGAAAGCTCATTAGGGAAGTTGGCTTGCCAGGGTAACAAAGGCCTGGGAGACTGAAAATGTGTAGGGGAACCAGAATGTGTTATATGTGATTTTTACTCAGGAGCACTCTCAGAGCAGCCTTTGGAGCAGAGGAGGCAGGCTGTTGGATGATGGTCATATAACCTATACCAGATGAGTTTACTTCTGTTTCTCATTTTAAAAGTAGTACCTATTTTAGAAGTTTTGAAAATCTACAAAGAGAGGGAAACATCTCTTTACTCAAATCACCTAAATATAAAAACAGTTGATATTTGGTATATTTACTAGTCTTTCTGAGCTTAATTAAAATGAGAAAGATAAAAGCTAGATGTAATTATGTTACTCAATTTTATTTTCCACTTAGATATACATGTCATCAATTACATATACCATAGTTATGTTTTTATGCTATCATATATTGATTGCTTATTATATGCCAGGTGTTATATTAATCCAGTAGGTCTTAGAATTTGGTCAGGGGACTTTTTGAAGTCAAAACTATGTTTATTATAAACTAAGTCATTATTTGTCCTTTAAGTTTTATTTTTTCCTGTGTGTACAGGTTTTTGAGAAGTTTTATGGCATGTGATAACTTCATTGCTCGGAAGCTAATAGAATGTGTTTTTGTATTTTCATGTTTTAAAAGTTTCTTAGTTTTATTTTCTAATGTGATGTGTGGGACAGTGGTGAATAAAAGCTCTTTGGGGGTTCTTAACTTTTTAAGAAGGTAAGGAGATCTTGAAAACAAAAAGGCTTGTAAACCATAAAATTGAGGCATTCATTTCCCTGTTACCACAACTAGTTCTCATTTATCATATGACTTGTTGTTAATGTCTCTTGTTTTTACGGAGGAAACAGTCTGGAAGTGGGCAAGTCAGATGAAGCCACGCCCATGTGTCCAGAGCCTCTTCTGTTAACTTTCCTCTTAATCATTTTCTAACTCTAAGATATTCAGCATGTTCCCATTTTCCACTGTTGTTATGGAATAAGTTCTGGCTGGCTGCTTGTTGCTTTAAAAAGTCAATACTTGTAAAAGTTGGTAGGAAGGAAAGTTGTCAGTCAGAATGCTGACAGTCTAGGGAGATGGTAGACTCAGTGTCCCCCTCAAAACCATCTCCAAAGATTCTGCTGGACCATGAAACTTCTTAAATGGAAGAAGGGAAGTAATCTCAGTTAATCAGTGAGATGGAGGTCAGAGTCTTCGCCCTCCCCCATTGCGTACAGGCTTGTGGATTCCTCCTGATCTTTCTTTAGATGCTATCTGATTCACATGGTTTGTTTACAAGATTACTGAAGGGGAAGCTAGGAAAGAGATATGGTCATCTGTTAATCACCTTTTCTTCATTTCTACTTGATATATGGAAAGAGTCAACAAATTAGGCAAGGTATTGTGTGATCAAAAGATTTGAAAGGTGTGCTAGGGCTTGAGGTAAGTAGAGCTTGGGGTGCCCGGTTTAAGGTTAGTGACAAGACAAAGGGACCGCCTGCAGAGAACTCTTTCCTGCCAAAAGCTGCTTACAAACCCCCACTTGTCAGAACATCTTTCCATTTCTGTGGAGTCACGTGTGAAGGTCCCTTTTCTATAACTTCATGCTGACACAAGATGCTGTATTAGAGATGTTGACATGCTCTGTGGCATCTCTCTGCTGGCAGTCATAGTTGCCCATTTACATATATGGGCAGAACAAGCTACAACTATTTTGATGCCCACAAAGATATCAGTTAGTATGAGCAAAAGTGTTAATCCCATTCTCTTGAGGCCAGTTCTTGGAACTGTCCTAGCCATAAATTCAGTACTGCTCAAGATGGAGCAGTTTATGTTGTGACTGCAGTCTGGTCATCATGCACTTTCCCTCTAGTGAGAGTTCAGAGTATCTGTAGAACAAGTCAGGAATTGCAGCAGACACAAATCTGGAACTCTGTTGTCCTAATCATTAGCTGCTTGAGCCTGCTTTTTGGTAACTCATGGAGGCCTGGGAGATTTCAGCCTTTCTATAAACAAGGGGGTAGGGGGTGGGGCACAGGATTTTGCTTGATTCTACTATGGGTCAAAAGATTTTTAAACGTGTGAACTATATCTTTATTCTCAAGATTTAGAAATTAAGGTTTAACATTTTCATTCTGATCAGTTGATATTCTTGAACTTGTGCCGTAGGTGAATTCTTAGTCTGTCATTTCCTCCAGATATGATGTCCCTCTTAAAGCTCCAGCTGGCCTGTATTTTTACCTTGTTTTTGTTTTTTGGCATGATATTTACAAATATTAATTGGCCAATAACATTATGTTTCCGTTTTTCCAGTATATTTGAGGGCTCAGCTCTGATTCAGTGTCTGGTGGCTGCCAGAGTCCCAGCCATCTGACTGCCGGCTTAGATGCTCCTGCATGTGGTTGCAGGCTCTGGGGAGCTTCTTGGGGAAGTGGGGGGTTGGGATGGAGTATGTGGCAGTAAGGCACTGCTTGTTCTGGGGCTCCCTAATAATGTTGAGTTTGTGAAAATGTATTTATTTAAAGAAAATTTCATGTTCATTAGTTGTATGATGATGTGCTTTGACTTTGCTGATGTCTCATTATTTATATTGTTCCTTGATTTTGAATTTAGGTTATTTCATATGTTATCTATAGTGAAGTTTTATAAAATCTCATTTGGAAACAAGATTTAACTTGGTTACATAACTTATTTTTGTACCAGATTCAGAAACACGAGCTGATCCGAAATCTATGTACCCGGATGATCCAAGAGATAATGACACCTTGGAGATAGAACAGCAAGCCTTGCTAAGAGAGCAGCAGAAGAGACTGAATAAACTAAAAATGCAGGAAGGTGCTAAAGGCAAAAAATAATCATTGCTATTTCAGATCGTTTCAGTGGGTTGTTTTTCTGTCGGCTTTCTTTCTCCATCTCTAATATTTCTGCCATCTCCAAGGCAGGCAGCCTCCAATGGCAGTCCCACACTCACATGCCCCTTTGGTCTGTAGTCCCAGAAAAGAGTAAGTCCCAGAGAGGGCCGTGATTGGCTGTCCATGCATGAGCGGAGTCCATCTATTCACTGTAGCCAGAAGGGTTGAGTACCTTGACGAGGCCAGGAGACAGCTGCACCAGGGGAAAGAATGCCTGGCATACACACCAGTGTCCTGGGGGACATTTCTACCATGTGTGTCTGTGGGTTTTGATAGAGCATAAAATCTTTATAAGTAAGCCCCATACTGGGCTATAAGTATATCTCTGTGTAATTAGCTAATCAACAGATAACTTACTGAGTGCCTGCTATGAGCGTGGGTACTGCCCCATATCCAGGGAGTATGGGGATGAATGAAATATGCTGCTGCTCTCAAGGAATTTATATTCTACTGGAGAAGTTAGATGCTAAGTAAGTGTGATGAATGTTGCAAAGGAGAAATCTAGGGTCCCTTGGGAGTGTGTAACTGGAGGTGGGGTGGGCACCCAGGGGTGGAGTGGTGCTAGTGGCCTCAGAGAACACGGATGGGTCCTGCATGACCCTCGCAATATCTCACCAGCTTTGCCGGCCTTCAGGCCATTGAGTGCAGCCATGGAAAATGAGTCATAAAAATACAGCAGTTAAGTAACAAGAATAGAAGGAGACGGTCCTACCAGTTATTTTTAGGAAAATTCAAAACCCTACTTAGCAGGCTTGTCTGACCAGCAGAATCTGAGGAGCCTGTTTTGATCACAGGAGAGGATCACAGGAGTAAGTTGTGTACCACGTCAGGCCCAGACACAGGGCAAGACTTCAGTGAAGGGGATAGGGGACGTCCTCCCTCCGTCTTTACAGAACTTTTAACAGTGGTCTTATTGATCACCCTCTGACAGCAGAGTAACCCAGAGTCCATGATAAATAGTAGGCATATTATTAGGAGAGAGGAGAGAAGCAAGTACAGTCTTCAATCGTTACACCCACTTTGGTGGAACTTTCCCTTAGGTGACCTAGCTGATGATCTGATCTGGTGTGATCTTGGCAACTTGGGGACTACTTATGGGCTAATTTCAGCCTATGTGGATATAGGTCCATTTTGGCACTGAGGGTGTACACCCACTATGGCAACTACCCCAGTTTCTACCAAACACTGTGATGACTTAATTCATAAGAATATGATGTAACTCACAACAATCAAAAACATGGCTATAAAATATTTTAAGAAGGAGTACAGGCTACCATCAGTAGTCTATTTATTCCCAAAGGCAGTAGCTAAAAGGATAAAATACGCTATTCAGAGGAACACATCAAACCCTGGTCAAATCAGAGAGGCCTTTGGGATAGCTGATGCAAAAATCTTCACCCCTGAAACCAGGCGCTTGGAGTTGAATTCATTTCCTTCAATGCCACATAAGGGAGTTGTTTAGCTCTTCTCAACAATTTTCTACACAGATTGCAGAAATAGGAGATGGTTATGTTTCTATAGGCGTCAGTTTTAAATTCACAGTGATTTTTATTTATTAAATGTGAATGGAAGAATTTTATGCAACTGGAATGAATTGGGTGCTGGGTTATATTTATTGATAAACAAGAAGTATCTTTAAAATATTCTGAAGTATGATCATTGAAAAGTAATTTCCAGTAAGGGATTAACTACAAAAGATGCTCTAAAATTTATTTGTAAAGTATTTTCTAACCTTTTATCTCGTTTTTACCCCTCATTGACTACAGTTGACTTGGATGCTGTCCCAAGCACTAAAGTACGAGACCACAGAATGGTAAGAAAAGTTATAATTTTTCAAGCTAGTTTTTGAGTGGTAGAAGATTTTAGGAACATGATAAGGGAGTATTCCAATTTTGAATTCTTCAGAAATACTGAGTTAAGAAAGAATTTAAATCTTGTCCCATCAGTGTTATGGGTAGGTAAAGTCTAATAACGTAGAGAAAGCTTACTGTAATGACCAAGAATAGGACTCTAGAGCTAGGCTATTCAAGTTAGTATGTTTTTAGCTGTGTGACTTTAGGCAAGGTACTTAATCTTTTATTTAATCTTTCTTTGCCTCAGTTTCCTAGTCTGTAAAATGGGATGATAGTACTTATCTCTGAGGGTGGCTATAAGATTAAAATCAATTAATATCTGCAAACACATAAGAACAGGCCTAGCATGTAGTGATTTCTCCATAGATGTTTATTATTAACTGGATTAAAAAAATGGCTCAAAGGCTATTGTGAGGATTAAATTAGATAAAACATTAAAAACCCTTGTGTGGCCTGTTCCATAATGAATGTGATCAGTTTTAGTGCAGGCAGTAGTGGTGGGAGGAAGAGTCTGTAATACATGCAGTGGTGAGACCTGTAAAGGGCATAACTTATCCTGAGAAAGAGACATCTGTGCGAAGACTGGGCCATTGGGGGGGAGGGGCGAGCCATTTTTGTTCAGCAAATATTTGTGGAACACTTACTATGGACCAGATAATACTGTACGTGCCTGGGGGCACAGGAGTGAACAAAAATCTTTGCCCTCCGAGGGATTACTTTCACTCAATTGTGTCCGCCTCTTTGTGACCCCGTGGACTGTACAGTCCATGGAATTCTCCAGGTCAGAATACTGGAGTGAGTAGCTTTTTCTTTCTCCAGGGGATATTCCCAAGCCAGAGATTGAACCCAGTTCTCCTGCATTGCAGGCAGATTCTTTACCAGCTGAGCCATAAGGGAAGCCAAGAAACAAGGAGAAATTATAAAATATTTAGTTGGTAGGTCTAAGATGCCCACTAGACAGACAGTTGGGAGGTGGTGAATAGATGGCTAAGAGGAAAAGTTTGGGGAAAGATTGAGGTTGGAAATAAATTTAATCTTCCCCACACTAATTATACAGGTAATATTATCTCCATTTTCAAATTGTAAAAATAAGGCTCAGCTAGGCTGCTACTTGCTGTGTTACCAGTTGGTGCTGGTTTTGAACTGATAGTGGTGGTAACAGTCTCACAGCAGCAAGTCCATACCCATACTACCTGCGAGGTACTTGCTGTGTATTTGCTCTGAAGTTCACAACAAGGTCTGCCTACTCCCATTTTACTTAAGAGGAGACTCAGGCCACGATCACACAGCCAGTGAGCAGTAAAGTCCACGTCTGGACGCAGGCTGAACCCAGAGCCCTTCCCTGTCCCACATTACCGGAGATGCATGGACATCTTTTCTGAACACGCTGTAGGTTCCTCTGTATATGGCAGCACATTTCTCAGTGAAAAGGCACTGGAATTTAACCACTGGGGTTTTAGTTAAATGCTGATCAATAACCCCATGTTTTGCTGCGTAGAAACTGAGCATGAGCCGAGAGCTCAACAAGGCCGTCACAAAAGAAAAGCCAATAGACTTGGGGCTCACCTTCCTAGAGACTGGACTATATGGAGACTCAAGATTGTCGTGGAGAAGGTTGGGCTGAGGTGGTCACTCTTTCCAGTGTGGCAAGGACGGTGAGACAGAAGAGAGGCTGGACAGTGTATGCACAGTGTTAAGGACAGCTGCTGGTTCAGACCAGTTGGTAATTTGAGAAGCTCTTATCACCATTACTGTCGTTCTGGAAGGCAGAAGTAGAGTCCTTGGGTGTTAAAGGTGAAAGAATTCAGTTTATATACTGAAAGAATTCAGTATATGGAAGAACTCCGTGAAAGATAAGAACTTTCTGGTAACCAGTACTATGCCTCAGTGCATGCACTTCCTTAGAGGTTAGTGGACAGCTCTTCACTGGAGTGTTCTAGCACATCCTAGAAATCTGGTAGGGACGTGCAGGGAGGGGTGTGGGGTGAGTTTAGATTTCTTCCAGTGTGTAAGATGACATTCTCTGTTGTAAACCCTAGATGTAAATTTCGTGCCTCTAATTTGAGAGCTCATTACAAGCCCGACCCTAGCATTACTTGCCCTACTCTTACATCCCCGTCTATCGTGCTGTGTCTTTGGAACACATGCCGTCCCACGGGGCTGTCGTTACCGAGGGCACGCCTCTCCCCTCGGGAGCGTGACCCACTCCATAGCAGAAACTCCTACTCCTCTATCTCCAGTATCTCACATGCAGGAAATACTAAGTGCACTCAACAGATTTATTGAGAGAATAAATCAATCTTGACAATGATGTAAAGACTTTAAATGTTTAATTTGGTTCATTGCTTCACACTCTATTATATTTTTATCAGTGGTAATGTAACTCTTAATAATAAAAGGTCTTTTCCTGTGGTTTCTAGGCATTGGAATGTGGTGGAAGAGGGAACCAGCCAGTCCTACTTCTCCCCATGCACTTTTGCTAGTTTTGGGGAGTGTGGAGACTTGTGCCTCTTTGTACAGATTTGTTGTTTTTCTACACAGGACTAATAAAAATAGTCATTAATATATGATGTTCTTTTTAGCCCAGAGATGACACTGATGATTTCTTGACAAACTCATTATTAGAATCTGATAGTGCTTTTATTGGTGAGTATGTTTATTTTAGCAATCTATTTGTTGAAATATTTAGCATTATTTATATTCAGGTGTTTTTCTCCATACCTAAAAAATCAGTACTTTACTCTTTGTGCTGTGCTTAATTGCTCAGTCATGTCTGACTCTTGGGACCCCATGAACTGTAGTCCACCGGGCTCCTCTGTCCATGGGATTCTCCAGGCAAGAGTACTGGAGGGATGTTCCTGACCCAGGAATCGAACCTAGGTCTCCTGCACTGCAGGCAGACTCTTTATGACTGAGCTATGAGGGAAGCCCACTCTTTGTTTGGACCTCGTTAAAATTAAACTTCAGTGACCTGCAAATGGCAAGAAAATAAGACAAGCCCAGAGACAGGGAGAAAATATTTGTAGAAAGCATGTCTAATAAAGAACTCCTATCCCAAGTACACCAGGAACTCTTAAAACAGTTAAGAGAACAGCCCTGTTAAAAGATGGGCAAAAGATCCAGACACTTCACCACAGACAGAGGATGGCAAGTAAGCATATGAAAAGGTGCCCCATGTACATCATTATCATTAGGGAAACACAGGTCACGTGTCATCAGGGAAACTCAGTTCAACACGAGACACCACCACATACCTGTGGAATGACCCAGATTTGGAACACGGACACATATTCTGCCAAGCGCTGGCAGAATATGGAGCCAGAGGTACGCTAACTCATTGCTGGTGGGAATGGAAATCAGTACCATCACTTTGGAAGACGGTTTGGTGGTTTCTTACAAAAGTAAACATACCCTTACCATATGATCCAGCATTCACACTCCTTGGTATTTACCCGAAGGAGTTGAGACTTATGTTCACACAGAAACCTGCACACAGATGTTTTTAGCAGTTTATCCATAATTGCTAAGATCTGGAAGCAACCAAGTTGTCTCTAAGTAGATGAATGGATATACAGTGATAGAGCTGGACAATGCAGTATTATTCGGTGCTAAAAAGCATTGAGCTACAAAGCCAGGAAGAGAAATGGAGGAACCTTGAATGTTTGTAAGGGAAAGAAGTCAATCTGAATAATCTACGTATTGTATGGTTTTAACTATGACTTTCTGGAAAAGGTAAAACTATGGAGGCAGTTTAAAAAAAAAAATCAGTGCTTGCCACAAGGTTACAGCAGGGGGAGGAATGAATAGGTGAGACATAGAGGATTTTAGGGCAGTGGACCTATCCTGTATGATACTGGAATGGTGGATATGTTAAAAGCCATAGGGTATACAACCCCAGGAATGAACCCTAATTATGGACTTTCAGCGAAAATGATGTGTCATTGTAGGTTCATTGGTTTTAACAAATGTACCATTTTGTGGGGGCTGTTGATAGATGGGTAAGCTTTGAATATGTGGTGGCAGGGGGTTTAATAGGAATTCTCTGTGCCTTCCACTCAGTTTTACTGACCTTAAAAACTTGTAAACCGTTTAAAAAAAAGAGCAAGTGAGTTACTGGTGGGGTATAATAAAGAAGTCAGAAAACTTTATTTTTGGAGTTTTAGAAAAGCCCATTTCTCATTCAATAGAATATAGTTATTGCTGCTTTAAAAAAAACTATAATTTCAGAAATTTGAGTATCAATTATATGTTAAATGATAGTATTGTATCAATGTTACATTTCCTGAATGTGGTACTGAGATTGTGGCTGTACAATCTGTGGCCCTTGTTCTTAGATGGCGTCTGCTAAAGCATTTAGGGACGAAGTATCATCATGTCTTTAGCTTACTATTTTTTGTTCTGCAAAAAATAAACAAGCCCCACAAAATATTACATTGTAGAATTCCATATGGAATCTTAGGAACAGTACACATCTGGAGACTGAAGGCAGATCAGTGTTCACATGGGCTTGGCAGGTGGAAGTGGTGGAGTGATTTTGTCAGCACAAGTGAGCTTGTTTGAGGTGATCAAAATTTCTAAAACTATAGTGATCGTGCAGTTCTTTAAAAATCACTGTATGTTTATTGTGGGCAGATTTTATCATATGTAAATAATATCTTAACAAACAGCCTTGGATTAGCTCTAAATGGATACGTTAAAGGTGGATGTTCACAGCTTCCCCCCATGTCCTCTAGGTGCGCATGGCGAGACGTACCCTGCCATCGAGGATGGGGGCTTCCTGCCGCTGTCTCCGCTGCCCTCTGCCAGAGAGCGCAGGAGGAACAAACTGAAAGGATTGGACTTCGTATGTATGAAATGTCCTCTTGTTTTTTCAAGTTTAGGAAGGAGAGGTCTGGGCTGACTCATGGCTAAACTGGTGTGGTCCAGTAAAGAAAGAGAACATGCTCTTGATTAAGCTGGACATGGGTCGGAACTGAGGCTCTGCCACCAAATGCTGGATGACCATGGGCAGGTTACTGGGACACAAAGGTCCTCTGAGTCATAACATATAATTGATTCCTTTTTATTGCAAAGTAATATTTCATCATAAGGCTATTCCACATTTTTTTTTTCAATTGTTTATTCAACAATGGATAGACATTTGGGTTGTTCCCACCTTTTCTCTGTTATCAATATAGCAGCTTTTAACGTTAGCATACAGATGTTTTCTGATCCTATAACATCTTGAGGAACTACCAGACTGTTTTCCAAAGTGGCTGCTCCATTTTACATTCCCACCCTGTGAACAGTCTGTGAAGGTTCCAGTTTCTCTACACCCTGGCCGACATTTGTTAGCGAGTGTAAAGTATTATTTCATTGTGGATTTGATTTTGTATTTTTCTGACAAAATGATACTGAGCATCCTTTCTTGTGCTTCTTAGCTGTTTGGAGATCTTCTCTGGAGATAGGTCTATTCAAATCCTTTGCCCGTTTTCTAATCGGGTCATCTTTTCATTGTTGAGTTCTAAGCTCTTTATAGATTCTGGATACAAGTCCTATATTAGACTTAACATATTTTCTTGATGGTGTCCACTGAAGTACAGAAGCTTTTGATCTTGACAGAGGTATAGCTTATCAATCCTGTTTTTGCTTGTGCTTTTGCTGTCGTATCTAAGAAACCATTGCCTAACCCATGATCGTGAAAGTTATTTCTGTGTTTTCTTCTAAGAGTTTTAGCTCTTAAATTTAGGTCAGTGAATGCACTTTGAGCTAATTTTTGCAAATGGTATGAGGCATAAGGGTTCAAATTCTTTATTTACATGTAGATATTGTTATTCTGGTACCATTTGTTGAGAAAAATCCTAGTGAATTTTATTGGTTTTTCTGCCCCTAAGTATAAGGGCTTATTTCTGGACTCTTTATTTCTATTCCACTCATCCATGTCTACCCTTAGGCCAGGACCAGGCTGTCTTGGTTAGTATAGCTGGACTGATTCTTAGCCCTCGATGTTTCAGTTTTTCCTTTTGTGTTTTGTAATTCCCCACCTTTATCCACTCTGATAGCATTTATATGTTATCACTAAATGCTTTACCTTCATCTGAGCCTGCAAGGATAAACACAAGTTAGAATATAAATGCTACAGATTTAATTTTGTTCATCACTATACATTTATCAAGGTTAAGAACATGTTTTGATTCACTGGTTTATTGTGAACATATTTTATGTTAATGATCATTTCTGAAGTTCTGTTTTCTTAATTACAGGATAACAGTCACCCTGATGTGCCACCAGATGGTGTCTCTTTAAAGTCTGTATCCAGTATAAATATTGATCAACTTAGAATGAGAAATGAAGAACGAATGAGAAGACTGAATGAACTTCAGAATAAACCTGTTACTGCAGGTAAAAGGCCAAGTATAATAGCCAACAGCAGATTCGGTGAAAACTCAAACCTGCTTCATGGAGGTTTTCACTGATGGCTGAGAGAGGAAGTGAGTTCTAAATCCTTTAAGTTCCACAGCCTAAGGATTAACTTTGCAGCAGATTCTTCCTACCAGAGAGAGTACCCCTTTCCAAGTGGATTCTAAATAGATAAGGTTTTTTTGTGTTAAACATATCCAGACTTTGCTTTCAGCAGGGAAAATGTTGATTTGTACTGGTGTCTTGCTTCCCTACTGAAGAAGAAGTAGTTCAGTTGCTCAGTCATGTCCGACTCTGCGACCCCATGGACTGCAGCGCGCAAGGCTTCCCTGTCACCAACTCCTGGGGCTTGCTCAGAATCATGTCCATCGAGTCAGTGATGCCATCCAACCATCTCATCCTCTCGTCCCCTTTTCCTCCTGCCTTCAATCTTTCCCAGCATCAGGGTCTTTTCCAAGGAGTCGGTTCTTCGCATCAGGTGGCCAAAGTACAGGAGCTTCAGCTTCAGCATCAGTCCTTCCAATGAATATTCAGGACTGATCTCCTTTAGGATGGACTGGTTGGATCTCCTTGCAGTCCAAGGGACTCTCGAGTCTTTTCCAACACCACAATTCAAAAGCATCAATTCTTCAGCACTCAGCTTTCTTTTAGAGTCCAACTCTCACATCCATACATGACTACTGGGAAGACCTTAGCTTTGATTAGACGGACCTTTGTTGTCTGCTTTTTAATATGCTCTGTTGGTCATAGCTTTTCTTCCAAGGAGCAAGCATCTTTAAATTTCATGGCTGCAGTTACCATCTGCGGTGATTTTGGAGCCCAAGAAAATAAAGTCTGTCACTGTTTTCCATTGTTTCCCCATCTATTTGCCATGAAATGATGGTACTGGATGCCATCATCTTCGTTTTTTCAATGTTGTGTTTTAAGCCAGCTTTTTCACTCTCCATTACTTTCATCAAGTGGCTCTTGAGTTCCCCTTTGCTTTCTGCCATGAGGGTGGTGTCATCTGTATATCTGAAGTTACTGACATTTCTTCAGGCAGTCTTGATTCCAGCTTGTGCTTCATCTAGCCTAACATTTCACATGATGTACTCTGAATATAAGTCAAATAAGCAGGGTGACAATACACAGCCTTGATGTACTCCTTTCCCAATTTGGAACTGGTCTGTTGTTCCATATCCAATTCTAACTCTTGCTTCTTGACCTGCATACACATTTGTCAGGAGGCAGGACAGGTGGTTTGGTATTCCCATCTCTCCAAGAATTTTCCATGGTTTGTTGTGATCTACACAGTCAAAGGCTTTGGCACAGTCAATAAAGCAGAAGTAAATGTTTTTCTGGAATTGTCTTGCTTTTCTGTGATCCAGATGTTGGCAATTTGATCTCTGGTTCCTCTGCCTTTTCTAAATCCAACTTGATCATCTGGAAGTTCACGGTTCAAGTACTGTTGAAGCCTGGCTTGGAGAATTTTGAGCATTACTTAACTAGCATGTGAGATGAGTGCAGTTGTGCAGTAGTTTGAGCATCCTTTGGCATTGACCTTCTTTGGGTTGGAATGAACACTGACCTTTTCCAGTCCTGTAGCCACTGCTGAGTTTTCCAAATTTGCTGGCATACTGAGTGCAGCACTTTCACAGCATCATCTTTTAGGATCTGAAATAGCTCAACTGGCATTCCATCACCTCCACTAGCTTTGTTCATAGTGATGCTTCCTAAGGCCCATTTGACTTTGCATTCCAGGATGTCTGGAGTGAAGTGACAGATTATCAGAAGTCAACTTTAAAACCTTGTTCTTTATATAACACATCTTTTATAAATTTGTAGTAGTACAAAGAAAATTTTTTTAACCTTTTTACTTGGCTTTCTATATGATAAAGCAAAAAAGCCTCAGGATAGTATTTTCTTTTTAAATGTCAAAGTATAGTTTTTTGTTTTTTTTTTATCATGCAAGGCATTGCTGTATCTCACATCTTTGGTGACCAGCGGGTTAAAAGCTTGATCACTGAGCACAGGCAGGCAGGACGCTTCTAAGGCACCTCACGAGCCCCTCTGCCAGCTCGTGGCCGCCTTCTTTATGGCACTGCAGTCACATGAGGGTAATAGGATGGTAATATAGTAATAAGCCCTATTGTTAGCTTTAGCAAATAGCAGAGTGGTCTATTTGAACAATTTACCTTACTCTGTTAGACTACATTACAATAATTTTCTAATAGCTATTTTTTAAAGATTTTTGAAAGATATATTTTAGATACAACCTTTAATGTTGTATTAATTTAAAACTGTACTCATACCATCTCTATCAAGATATCATGTGTGCTGACTGTAGGAATTTCTTACCAAATACCAGACAACATGGTAGACTGATAAGTACTTTTCATACCATACCTAGAAAAATGTGGACAGTGGGAAAGAATGCTTGCTTTCTGGCTAAAAGACATTTTAATCTGTACTGAGAATTACCTATTCCTCAATTTCTTTTAGAACCAGTAAGTTGAATTAATAGTGAACAAGGATATACTTAAATTGAGAGAAAATAAACTATTTGAAGTATCTTTTTCAGAAGAATTTCAACTTCTGAACTTTTTTAAAAACATTGTCCTTTCAAACAGCTTTTTAGTATATTGTAGATTGATTGCTCATTGCATTGATTGCACATGTCCCTTTGCTGAACTAATGCTTCACAGACCAGGAGATGTAATTAAAAAAAAAAAAGGAAATTGACATCACAGGGTAGGGAAGACAGATTTTCCTATTATTATATCTAATGAGAAGTTAAATAGAGAAGCTCTGTGTATAACTAATTTAAAGAATGAAAAATGAGAGCTACGTCTTAATGGAATAAATAAAACCTCTTAGATTAGGTATAAGAATGGAAGTAATTTCATCCTTGTCTAATGTTTTTCTAAAATTACCTTATTTCCTTAAAGCAGTGTTAGGAGTATTTCCAAAACCTCGCTGAAAACAGAAAAAAAAGTTTGGTGTGGCATCCTTCAGGGGACACAAAGTAAGACTGTGGACACTTTTCTAGTCATCTGGTGTCATCTGCTGCCCTTGAATCCGTGTGGGTGCTGGGACCATAGAGTCACCTTGCTCAGTTGATCCTGGCTTGTTCCTGGGTTTGCTTTCCTATCATCTCTATGAGGAGGGGTGTGGACAAAACAGGACAGTTTAGAACACAATGCTGTGGAGAAATGCAGAGCTTAATGGGTTAGAATACAGGAGGTCTGCTCCCATCATCTACCTGCCGCTCCTGTTACCGGAGTCGTCTCTCTTGCCTCCTTTAGATGATGAGAGTTCACTGGTTGACCCTGATGACATCATGAGGCACCGGGGTGACGACGGATCAAACTCTGTAGCCACTGAGCCCTGGCTCCGGCCAGGCACCTCGGAAACACTGAAGCGATTCATGGCGGAGCAGCTGAGGCAGGAGCAGCAGCAGGGTCCTGGCAGACCAGGCGCTTTCACCTGGCAGGGCCTGTCTACTGCACACGGTTAAAATCAGTCTGTACTGGACCCAGTAGTGCCTTTGAAGGTGGAAGGAATGTGAAACCTGAACCTGAATAATGTGTGCTACTTTTGGCCTGTACATGGCAGTTACTCATATTCCATCTGTATATAAGGTATATTTTTTTCCATGATGATGTATATGATGTATTTATATTATGTACATAAATAAAAAGCCATGGCTATTAATTTATATAATGTAGAATTGTATAGAATTATTTTTGCACAACTTTGCCATAAAGTGGGGTGATAATGAACTCTTGGAATCAACTACCGTATGTGCATTATTTTAAATTCTGCTTGTAAGATAAGGTGAATAAAACAAGTACCTTAACAGTACTGTAAGAATATTCTTTGCTATATGTACATCTGCTATTATTATCACTATTCAAAATCATTTCTTCACTTAGTAAATATACTGGTTATACCTGTTGCTCTGTAATCAGAATCAGATGTGCTATTTCTCATTGATAACTACTGACTCAGTATAAATGATAGAGTTGTTAGTGATTATATTCCTGTGAGCCATGCACTTACATGTCCCATCTTTCTGCCTCTATTTTTGTGCCAATGAAGGCAGTAAGTTTGCTCTTTATATGATGTAACTACTTCTTGATAAAAATAAATTATTTTTATTACCAGTGTCAGTTTCTTCCTTTAACTGGAATTGAGGTTTATACATAGACGTCGAGGAGAGGCAGGAGGACCTGGGGTCGAGGATGGGGACCTTGCCGCATGGCTGAGGGCCCTGTGCTGAGGGGTCAGCCCTCCTAAATGCTCCCTAAGAGATGCCTTTAAAAAAGGGAAGACTAATTCAAATCCTTGGAAATATTTCTTGTTTAGATTCTAGTAATGAGAGCCGAGAACACACCTAGGCACTGATGGTATGCTTCTAAGATCAGGTAAGCACACCCTTAAGTGGGAAACTTCCCAGATATTTGGAATTTTAGTTGCATGTAAATGCCATGCTAATTTTTGTAATCAAATCATTTATGAGAGAGTTTTCTTCTTATGTCTTCACCTGAAAGTAAGATGAAAGCCTCTGCTGGAGAAAAGTCCTGATTTTATACCATAAATATTAGTAACACACAGCCAGGTCCCTCTAACATATCCTGAGACAGGCCTAGATGGTTACGGAGGCTCCTGGCTCTTGCCGCATCCAGCTGCGCTTGCACAGGGCCAGGTCCTGGGGGGTAACAAATGTAGTGCACTTACAGATGCTCTGTTCAGTGACTGCTGGTGACCTGAGAGATGCGAGGGCTAAGGCTGAATGCTCTCCTGTTTTTTGAACACAATCATCAAAATAAATAGTCTTGACATGTTCTCTCTTTGCTTTTCAGGTCGTTGTAGCACTCAACTGCACTCTGAGGACACACGCCACCACCCTGCAAGCTGCCCCAAAGGTAACTTTCTTTCTCTTTCTCTCAGCGTTCATTCACAGAGTACTGCCCGATTCTGGGTTCATATATGCACAATATATTAAACTATGAATAGCCTATAGTTGAGAAAGCAGGATATGGGGGAGGATCAAATGCCAGGAACTGGAGAGAAAATATCACAACTGAAGGACATTGAATTCACATGGAGCTGTGAATGAGACCATCCTTTCCCTAGTTAGGCTTTTAAGAAAAAAAAAAAGTCAATGAAACATGGGGCTGTGGATGACATAGGTTTTGATTGCACTGATGAAATAATCCAAAAACTTTATTGACCTATAACCTGATTAGAATATGCCAGATGAGAATCAATATTGTACAGAAAGTTGTACAGAATTTTTTACATAGAAAACTTTACATCTGTACCATATACATTTTATCCATCTGAAAAAATTTTCTACATCCACTGTTAATACGGAATGCTTGACAATCTTGTTTTTTTAACCATCAGAGCACAATTCACAGTATGAATACGTTTCCAGTAAATCGAACCTCCCCAAACCATGCCAGATTTGTTATTTTAATAGATTCAACATTAAATTCTGTACACAGAGTAAAATCTACATCAAGCCCCGCCACCCAAAAGAAAAGAAAAGGAAGTGACAGCAACCGAGATTCATTCTGCAGTGATTCAAGTTTCGGTCCATGAAGGATCATTCTATTTTAATGGCTCATCTTTCAAAGCCCTAAGAGAAGTGTATTACAGGTAGTTACGTCAGCAGGGGTATGTTCCACCTTTGTTGGTGTTGATCATGACAAGTGTCAGCCACAACAGCTTCTGTGCATGTTAAACCCTCAAAATAACCACTCTGTAAAAAGGGCAAAACCAAATCCCCACAAAATAAAAAGGACAGGAAGTTCAACCCAAATGTTTAGTGCATTTGACAAAATATTATAGGTATTTAGCAAATGAATAAGAAAATAAAGAAATAAAACAGTGCAGGAAGAACTCTATAATGTCTTAAGATTTTTATATTACAGACCTGCATCTCTGTACATTTTTCACAGAAGGATCATTACCAGTATCTCAGATAGCCTGAGTGTGCAAAAATCTTCAGAATAAGAATACCATAGTTGCTAAATAACTTTTACCATGAACAATAATTTCTTCTTCTCCCCCCAACCCCCAATTATAAACATTTTATCCTTCAAAATACAGCTCTCCTGAGTTGTACTTCTTGCAGAAGTTCAAATCTTTACATCTAGAGTTCTTTGGGTAAGTTTCACTTCCATACCTGCCAGAAATATGTAGGGCTCTCCCTGCCACCGAGGACAGGGAAGGGCTTGTGAGCATACAAGCTGACGCTGTGGGAACAGCTTTTTTGCTTGTGAGCCCAACACGACAAACAGAATCCACCAGGTTACCAAAGGGACGGACAGGAGCACTGCAGGTTCGAACTGAAATTCTAAGCTTCCTAGAAGTAACCCTTAGACACAGCAATCCAGAGAAATCATTTTTTCAGGTAGGAAACCTCAGCTCCGGGGTCCTTTTAAAGAACGGAGGGATGTAAACGCCAACAGAAAAATATGAAGTTCCCATCACTGCTTGTTTATTCCAAGTTCCTGTTCAGGTGGTTGTGATATCTGAAAAACTACTCCAATTCTCAGAAAAAATCTTCTAAGAACAGCACGAAGTTCAGGAATCAAGTCAAATTGCATAATTTCACATAAGAGAGGGTAGTAGAATGATGCATGAGCTTTAAACTGGGGGGAAATGAATTCTCTGTTAGTAATGCTCTCATTGCAAACCACAGAACCTCAAAGTGCCTTTAGAAGGAACCCACTCGGAGACAGTGCCCTGACAGTAAAGACAGGAGACGCGTCTGCATAAAGCAGTGATTACTGATCATGCAACTGAAAGACTGAGATGTATTCAGAACTTAGGATGTACATGATTCACTTAGTTATCCATCCTTATTTTGGAAAACATTTTTCATTACATTTCCTTGAAAAACTTATGACAGACATTTATTATTTATCATTGTTTTGCCTTGGGTAATAAGCAAAAGTAAGAAGCCAAGCAAGAATCACAGTTTTTATAAGCTATGGGTTACTGAAACTATTCTGTCTGGTAAAGAGACTTGTCTCTAAAACTTCAAATTCTAATTTTGCAATATAAAATATGAGGGCTCCATGCATTCTATTACTTATAGTTCCACCGATACACTTTGTATTTTTGTTGTAGTTCAATCTCTGAATACCAGCTGTCTGCCTGTTTTCTCTCCTTGTCTGCTCCCCCACCTCCCAAGGTGTGAGGAGCGGTGTGACACTGGTAAGAAGGCAACCTGTGGGACAAGGCGGATGGACTGGAAGTCCTCCTCATCCACTTGGCTGCTGGTTGCCGGAAGGTACTTCTCTGGGCTCTACCTGGCCCAGGTCAGAGGGGCACACACATGGGCACAGAGCGGCATTACATGGCATCTGTGGGGCCCAAAGTGTCAGCCACCAGACTAGGCATTTTTAAACCTATTTAGGGATCACAGGAACCCCTGTTTCCATTTATGTGGGCTGTACATTGCTACATTTTTTAACAAGTAAAATGTGTATTTCTGAAAAGTCTAAATGGTATATATATATAGCTATACATTATACATCTGATCTTTGTTTTCTACTGATTAACATTCTCAAATGAGTTTACGGCCCCTTCCCACAGAATCAGTCCCTCTCCCAGAGGAACAACAGGAGCCTGCTGCCCAGATGCAGCCATGGTCAGGGCCACGCCTGGCAGCTGTCTTGGATGTGACAGGAGAGACTCCGGGGGGCGGGTGGGGGAACCTGGGCAGCTTGTCAGTGTCCTAACGGATTCTGATTCCTCCCCTAGTGCAGCCCTACAGGATCACACACTGGAGAACAGAGTGGGGTGGGGAGGCCCTGCACCCCTGCCTCCCACTCGGGCATGTGCCCCTCAGGCTGGGGATGCTGGTAGACAAGGTGCCTGGTACTCACCCTATTATCGCTGATCTTTAGGACTTTAGTCAGAAATAAGAGTAGTAAGTTAGTCCAGGCTTCCCGATGACTTTCTGACGTCAGAGTAAGAAAGTAACTGAGTGCTTCGCTGCAGACACTGAAACGGAAAAGGTTCCCATTATGCTTGCTGCTGGTGCACCTGCTGGCCTGACAGTCACCGAGCAGGAACAACTGGGACCAGGAGGAATGGTAACTAAGGTCAACTACAGCCTGTCAGGAAACCCCCATTTTCTTCATTTTGAAAGTTTTCTTATATGCTAAACCGCTGTGGAGGAGCACAAGCACAGGATTGGTGTCAAGACTGCGGCTGACCCCCGGGGTTGCCCTTCCCCTCCCGCACCGGGACCTTGATGCTTTGGGGCCCTAACAGTCTCATCAAGAACTGAGGAAACGGCCCAGGTGACTGCCAGAAGTTCTGAAATGAAATTAGTTGGCTTCTGAGAACATCTATTCCCTTAAGTAGACAAAAAAATACAAAGTAGAAGACTGTATTCTTTCTGAAAGGACAAAATCTTAAGTTGTCATGGAGTAAAAATGGAATGCAAACAAAACTAAAACACCAACAGAAACTCCACATACTTTTTCAAACTAAATGTCAGCAGGGATTTTTTCACTTTCAGATTTGTTTTTAGAAACTGATCCATTTCTATCTATGACATGAAGAAAAGCCTAAAAATTAAGACCTAGAACGTCCTCCTTTGTCCTGTAACAGCAAAAATAGACAATTTGCTTACATCTCAACAATTCTGTGGAAGCACATTTGTCTGTAAGACTGTGTTAGCTTTTACAGTCTCTTCCACAGGCCCCAAGTCATCTGCCCCGCTGTGGAGTCCCCGGGTGGGGCGCGGCCCTTCGCCCTCTGTATTGAGCAGTGCATGGGCCGAAGCCCCGAGTCTTACTTTAGGAGCCTCTGCTGGACCTCCTCCCAGGCGCTGGCCCGGCTCTCGTCCGTGTACATCCGGAAGAGGATGCGCAGCCCGCAGGCCAGGCTGCTGGTCTCCTGCTTCAGAAGGTTGGGCTTGGACTTGCCCTTGAAGCCTGCAGAGAGGAAGTCGGAGTTAACAGGAGGGGGGGCAGCTAGTGAGGGTGCATAGCCTGTGTGGAAGCAGAATGGTCAAAGGGCAGCAGCCTACAGGGCCCAGGAAGTAAGGAGCCCAGTGCCCTGGGCAGGAACCATCTCAGCTGAACAGTGGCCACAACTTGGGTTGAATAAGTGGGAAAAATTTAAGTACCATCTATTTATAGAAGTGAGGCTGTACAAGAAGGGAGAGAATGAACAGAGCCTGGGTGGGTTTAATGAGGTGGTAAAGAGACCACGGATGAAATGAAATTACTAAGTGTACAGCACCCAGCACTCTGTCAGAGGGCTTTGCTGTTCAAGGAACAGCAGCTTCCTTCTTTTTTTTCTGCATATTCTTCAGTCTCTCACTCTCAGCACTGTTCTGCACCTAATAGGCCCCAAGTAACTATTTCTTTAAAAAATATCACTGTCAGTAAAATTGTTAAAAAGCTTGCTTCTTATTTAAATTTTCCAACTTGTTCAAAAAAATTTCCCTCCCACTTCAAAACCCTGACTTTTGTTCTGGCCACGCCCTGGGGAGCAGGCACTCAATACAGATGCCTTCATGCCTGGGACCCTCCCACTTTTTCTCAGCTCTAGTAAGCAGACAGTATCGATAGCAAGGCCCAGGTTGAGCACAGAAGGTGAAAAACAATGTGAAAACCAGTCAATTAACAGTGTGATTAAACACGGGGAGACTCATCCACCAAGGCGGTTATTCGGCATTTTCTAGACTAGAGAAAGACCCGTTGGTGGAGTGTTCGCCGACGGCTGGTGAGGACTCAACATGCACGCTGTGAGTCCCCTCGTGTGACCCCGCTGCACGCCCGCTGAGGGTGCAGCCCGCACAGCACGGCTTACCCGCCTTCCACAGAGCCGTCCTCTGTTCGTTGTTGGAGTTGAAAGCTTTTGCAAATCTGTGCGATTCTAACAAGCAGTCCAGTAACTTGAAGAGTTGTTGTGATGTTAAAAAGCGATACATTCCTTGGTCTTGAGTGTCCACTCGAACATCAAAGTCCACAGCGTCTCTCTTTGGAAAACAAACCACCACAGCACAGGTACCCACAGTCAAGTCAGAACCAAAGACCACTTCTATGAGCAAGCCATAGAACTTAATCTGTCTCAACAGGAAAAGACCACCTTCTCTTATGAAATCTCCAGAATCTTCATTCCTTGCACCCTTCTCACTGAGCACCACTCCCAATGTCTATGGCTCCCTGCCCACAACTCTCAACCCCGGAGCTCTGCCCCAGGAGACCCTCAGCCTCCGCCCCCTTCATAGTCCCTGCCCTACTGAGGTCCTCACTTCTGTTAACCAGTTTGAGGCTGTGGACTGTAATCATAAATATGCTTGTGCATAACCCCCTCCTCACCCCTTTAGTAACTGGCTGGCAAACCCCCTACTCCACAGTGGACGAAGGATACTTGCCCTAGCATAGGTGACCGCAGCCTTCTCAGCACAGCTTCCTCACGGGGCTGCGAGGCAGCACTGGCTCATGGACCCTCCTGCCTCCCTGGTTCTCGCCCCCAAGCTCTTCACCCACTGCTTCATCATGAGCTCTCAACCACAAGGCCCCAGGCTCGCTCCCTGACCCCCTTCCCCGCTGTGTCCACACTCACAACCTTGGCCATGTCCTCAGTCCCATGGTTTGGATTGACATTCATGGGGCGATGGTCCCCCAAACGGCCCCTCTAGCTTGGCCTCTGCTCTGAAGCCCAGATGGCAGAGCTGACCCCCACACCCACTCACCTGCGCCGCGGCTAAGTTTTCTGCGTCCTCCTTCCTACTTGTGGCGGGGAAGAACACGATGTTGTCGATAGTCTGGATGAGTTCCAGCTGCACAACACATTTAATCAACAGGGCAGCAAACAATTTTTGTTCTGGAAATTCTGTGAGGAAACCCACCCCAATGCACATGCAAACAAAAATTATTTTGAATTCTTTATAATTTCTGTGACATTACAATGCTAAGGAAACATTAACATGTATGAAGGTAACTTGCACACATCACATTGAAGGACAGCCTGCTTCTGCACATGAGCACTCAGTAAAAGCTGCATTTAATCAGTATTTAGAAAACCTTAGAAAATTCACTTCTTTAGTAAACAAAAATATTCAAAATAACTTTGAATACATTCAAGAAGGTGCCAGGACAAATTTTAAAGTAATATTTAGGTTATTCCTTAATAAAATGTATCAAATGGATTAAAAGCTACAGTTTCAATAGTATTTGCTACAAACCCAAGTTTGATCTTTGACACAGGTAATATAAAAAAGCCAGAAGAAAACAACAGGAGCTAGATCTGTGAGGCAGGCAGTGAGGGGGTCACCAGAGTACATGCTTTATCTGGATCCAGGTTGGTGGTGCATCTAAAACGGCCTGTTTCTAAAGCATAATAAGCCCAGAAGTCCATGCAGCGTCATCATGCCTAGTGCCGGACTGCAAGAGCAACCACCCTGGAGGAGCCTGGTGCTCAGACACGGCCTGGGGCGGAAGACGGCTGCCTTCCTCTGGCCTGAACCGCTGTGCTCGGAAGGGCCGTTTCTATAAGGACACACAGACTCATGGAAGGAAGGACTTTCTACCTCCATGGTGTCCGGTGAGCAGATGTAGAAACACAAGGTTAGGAAAGACAACTCAACTACTGAGGTGCTCAAGGCCAGCAGCACTGGCTCAGCCAAGCTCAAGCCAAGCTCCGGGAAGCTTTCCAGGAGCCGGATGATCGGATGATCGTCCCGGTGGGGTGGGGTCAGGGCGGGGCTGTACAGTGGCCTCAGGGCATCAGCTCCAGCACTGGACGCCTTGACAACCCTTCAGGTTTTTTCTACTTTGCTTTTATCACAAACTCCCTTTTCTGGCACCAATTTCTAGCATTTAGTTTTTTTGTTTTTGGCCACACCTTGCAGCTTGCAGGGTCTTAGCTCCCTGAACGTGGGCCACGGCAGTGAGAGCTCTAAGTCCTCACCACTTGGACCCGCCAGGGAATCCCCCCATTTCCAGAAGTTAAATTCAGGTTTTAGGAATTTGGGGAAGACAGCCAAACAACTTGCTTAAATTTATCCTCTTATTAGGTCATGAGGGCTCCTTTCCAGATAGTTTTCAGAAATGTTGCTGTACTGAACATTCAGTTCTTAGTATTAGGTCTCAAGTCAAAAAATGTAAAAAACCAAAGACACCCCCAAGTCCAAGTTGTCCCTTCCTAGCCCTCCCTCATCCAAGTCATAACTACACTCTCAGGTTTCTGGGGCAGGACACACTTGCCACACTCCAGACTCAGGGCTACTGAGGCTGGGGAGACATGTTCTCACCAGCCACCATGTCTGCGTGGGCATTCAGAGCTGTTGCGGGTGAGGCGCTGGACTCGGCCTCACCGGCAGGGACAGCAGTGTGTCTGGGGAACAATGTCTGTCTCAATAAGTCTGCTCTGCAAGGCTACAGGGTCATGTTAGGGACCATTTCACTGGGCAGCACCAGCTTCTGAGTGTGAAGGAGCGGAGCAGCCGTAATCTGTGCTGCTCTGAGCCACCTCCTCGGGCAGCACCGCTGCCCCGTCCCCTGCACGGAGGGCTCTGGGGGACACGGGAGCTCTCCTAAAGGACTGCGAGGGGGTGGCGGGAGGAAGGAAACGTGAGCCCTCGATCAGAGGGGCAGGGGTCAGCATTCTCCACTCCAGTTCAAGGCATGTGCCCAGATCAGTTCAGTGAAAACTTGGAACTACGTCCTTCCCTTCCAAGGTCCAGTCCTGGGGCTCAAAGAGCAAAGCCATGTACTGTGGCATTTTCCAGGGTAGACCGAAGCTGGTATGGATTCTAACAGCTGTGCTCCAGAAAACAGGAGTGAAAAACGAAAATGGACAACTCATCGCCACCAATCTCCCTTCTAAGTGGCGAGACATAGTAACTGAAGCTAGAGGCTCCTTTCCAGGAGGTACAAAATCTGTCTTCCCTCAACAACAAGTATAAACACCGAGGGTTAATAAAAATACCCTGAAAACAATAAACTGAAAATGGATCAACTCCCTAAATGTAAGAGCTGTAAGTATAAAATTCTTGGAAGGCAATACTAGGGAAAATCTCCCTGACCTTAGTTTGGGCTGTGGTTGGTTCCTAACCATGACACCAGAAGCGTGAGCAACAACAGCAAGACAAACTGAACTTCAGCAAAATAAGAACTTTCGCACCATTGGAGCATTTATCATCAGAAGTGAAAAGATGACCTATAGAATGGGAGAAAATAAACCCTTGCAAATCGTGTATGTCATATGGGGATTGTATCCAGAGTATGTAAGAAACTCCTACAACTCAACAACAAATAACCCAATTAAAAATTAGCAAAGGACACGAATAAGTATTTCTCAAAAAATGATTACAAGTGGCCAAAAAGCACATGAAAAAATACTCAACATCATTAATCAATAGGGAAATGCAGAGTAAAACAACGAGACAACATTTTATACCCACTAGGATGGTTATTATTAAGGAGAGAAAAAGAAGACTGAAATGTTTGTGAGGAGGTGGAAAAAATGGAATTGCTGGTGGGATATAAAACTGTGCAGCCACTGTGGAACACATTTCCCGTGTTCCTCCAGGAAGGAGGCTGTCTTTCCTCAGTGCTGTTAACTTTTGTTCAGTAAATGAAATTAAACCCATTTAGTGAAAAACAAGGGAGTCCCCCTTTGTGAAAAGAACTGAAGGTGAGGGGAGGTGCAGAGGAGCATTGGGGTCGGGGGGGGGGGGAACAGAGTGCTCCTCAGACGCCCTGGCCGATACCCCGCCTCTTGCTGAGGACAGACCTGTTAGGCCCCTCTTCTGCAGGAAGAACACCCATGTGCTTGTAACAAACATCAGCTGAGAGCGCTGTAGGAAAAATAATGAGCCTGGCAGGTGTCAGCAGAGTCCCAATCACCTGCGAGACAGCCTCTATCAGGGATGTCCGAGCTGTGGCAAACTGAGGAATAAAGTGACTACAATAACCAACTACAGAACGTATGTGTGAGTACAAGCAAAACTTTCTTATCTTGCATACACAAAAACAAAATACACAATTGATTAAGAGAAATAACTCACTTGCTGTGGGTTTAATTTTGCTGATTTCTTCATTCACAGTAGAGACAGAAGCCAACGGAGCTTGCTGTCTATTATCTGCAGATCTTGGCTGAATAGAATCATGAATATCTACAGATTTCTGTGATATTGTATCCTAATAAAAAAGATTCACTTTAAGTACAACAAATAAAGCTTAATGATAAAAACAGTTTCTATTACATTGTCTTTAAAAAAGTAATTTACACTGTGTCCCTATGAAAATGACACTGCACACACTGCAATAATGGACATAATGGGAAAATTATTTAATATCACTACACACAGGTAAGAGCTGGTAATCTTTTAAAGAAAAGCTTACTTTCTGACCTTCACTGAGATCAGGCCTGACACCACCCAAGGATAACAGATAAAAACGCTAAGTGTCACTGTGTGGCAAAACTTGTCAGCAATATCCATGAACTGTCGTGAAATCCAAACAGAATGTATGTAGTGGGTGTGGTGTGCGCACACCTAGTGCAGGCTGAGCCCAGGAAAGCTCTGCAGAGGAAGGATGCTGTCACCCCAGACCAGCATCCAGAAAGGCCAGTGAGAAGGTGGCCGACAAGGAGACTGGCCCTGCAGAGAAGCTGACAGGTCCACAGAACCACACCAGAGTCCAGTTACATGTAACCTTGGGAGAGCCAGGAATCTCGTTCCTAAGCTGAGGTTTTCTGGTCTGAAAATGAAGACGACACTTTCTTTGCAGGTTGTGGAGGATTTGGTAGTAAATGCTAGGCACTTGCAGTGTCAGACAGTGTGTGGTGGCCGACATGACTACTCTGCCAGCTCCACCTGGTTCCAGCATGAGGCCAGAAGCAGAGCCAGGGCAGCTGCAGGTCTCAGACAGAGCCAAGGGAGAGACTGAAGATCACTGCCAGACTCCACAAGTGACCCTTTTGTTTCTTTCAGTTTTCGCTTTTGGAATGAGAATCTTTACTTATGCTGGCCCACCATTGTATTTTGCAAGGGGGTCATTTATTTTACAGGTTCATGGGTCCAGAGAGAGAAATTTTGCTCCAGCACAGACCATGCACCTGATCTAGATGACATAGAGGACAAGATCTGGAACTTCTGATATGATGATATTTACATGAGATTCTGGACTTAGTGGTGATGCTACGATAAATTGAGACTGGGGATGTTGGGACGGGATAAATGTCTTAGCCCAGAAGACAGACATGAATTTTGGGGCACCAGGGGGTAGACTGCAGTGGGCTAAATAGTGGCCCCAAAAAGCTAAGTCCAAGTCCTAACCTTTGGTACTTACAAAGGCTACATGGAAATAGGGTCTGTAGAGTTAAGGAACTTTGAAAAGAGGTCATTCTGAATTTAGGGTGGACCCTAAATCTAATGACTAGTGTCCTTAAAAGAGAAGGAGAGATCTGATACACAGATCTGACTTTACACAGCCACGTAAAGATGGAGGCAGCGAACAGAGTGATGTGTGTGCAAGCCAACGAACGGCAGGGGTTGTCAGCAGCCCATAGAAGCTAGCGGCAGCAAACCCAGGGAAGGAGCGTGGCCCTGCGAAGCCTTCAGTTTGGACCTCTGGCCCCAGAACCGTGAGAGAATACACTGCTGCTGCTTTAAGCTGCAAAGTTTATTAGTAATTTGTGACAACACACCCAGGAAATAAATGTGCAGGGGGAGGGTCTGCTGGAATTCTTTATCCTGCTTTTCTAACTTTTCTCTGAGGTAAAATTTTTGTCAAAATTGGATGTTTAAACAATATCCAAAAACATCTTCAGCTTGACACGTACGCCCTTCTGTAAACTGGTATTTGCCTATTGCACTCGAGAAATCATTTGAATCTTCGTCTCAGAACCATCTATATTTTACACCATCTTTCTAAAGGAGCCGGGCGCATGTTAAAGGAACTGCCCCATGGTAAAATTTCTTATCATGAATAGTTCAATGATTTAAAATAGGCTTGATTTATTTAAACTTACCAACTGGTTTTCACTCACAGGAGATGGGGTTGAGGGAGCAGTTTCTCCAGAAATGGGACGCCAGGTCAAGAGCCTTTGAAATACCAAAACCATACCAATCACTGAGAGCGTGAGACATGCCACAGCTAACACACTTTGAAATAAAAGAAGCTGGGGCAGTTCAAGTTGTCCTACAAATGACTGGGTGCCATCAACTGTCAAGTGGCAGGACTATGTCTTAGTTTCCCCACTAGTAAAAACTCACCTACAATTCAATTCCAAACTTATCCCTCAGAAAAGGATGACAAATAACTATGAAATACAGTATTTACAAATAAAGTTTCCTTAGACTATTCACAGTAACTAAAATAAATGCTGAGATTTTTAAAAAATTCAACACCACTGCTTGGTTTAATCTGCATGAATAAAAGCTCATAAAAGCACTTCATTTTGACCCAAATTTAGATGATAAGACTAAAGGTTCTGGTTTATAAAACAATTCATGTATTTGTTACAGTTTATAGGAGTTTGGTCTGTAATAAATACAAATTCATAGAACACTGAGATATCTGATAAAGCATTTGTTATGAGAAATCACTAGTTACTATCAAATCTTTTATGTCCATCATTCAATACACAAAGTGGTATAAAATCTTACGCATGTGGGATTGTGGTTTTGAAGATGTCCAGTGTGCAGTTGCAGGTTTTATCCCAGATTTCTAGTGTAAATTTTTCACCATTCAGAATAACAACATTCTCTAAGCAGTTTGTACCAGATCGTGCCAACTGCTCATTGTCTGGAAAAGAAAAGAGCAATTCATTTGTGTATCACCAGGGTCACATTTAACACTGTGTCATTTATCAGGAGAGACCTACCTTGCTGCACACACCAGTAGAGCTGGGCAAAAATGTCATCCAAAAGGACATCACTGAGTACTTCTAAATACTGGGTGAACACGTCACAGATCGCATAGAGTGCATGATTACATGTTGTTGTCATCCATTCAGCTTTCTACAAAGGAGACAGTCATCACATGAAGGTCAGACCACTCATTAGTTACTAGAAGTTACAAAGAAAACGTTTGCATATTTAAAATAAGACTGTCCATGTTCCTTTCAGAGTGCTTAACTCCCTCTAGAATATACTCACCTCAACTTCATATCTGATACCTATTTCTCATTATCTCATAAATCTATGCATAGAATAACTATTTTCGCACTGTTTTGATTATAAAAAACCATCACTGCATTGTCCTATTATTAGTGTCTGCTACTGAAAAGTCATAGCATTAATTGCAACAGTTGGTCTTGCTCTAGAATATGACAGAACATGGAAAAAAAAATTAGAGGAAGGAAATGATAAGAATTTTCCAAGTGGGGTTAGCATAGGTTTAAAATAAAAC
This sequence comes from Dama dama, assembly GCF_033118175.1. Lineage (NCBI taxonomy): Eukaryota > Metazoa > Chordata > Mammalia > Artiodactyla > Cervidae > Dama > Dama dama. Next base: position 31,300,211 of record NC_083701.1, read on the forward strand.
TGGTGTAAGTAATTTATTTTTCTCAAATGGACTAATCTGATTCATTTTTATACATGATTTTATGCCCCTGCATAAACATATGTCTACTTAATAACATGTTTTAAGTAAGAGCCTACCTGCAGATCTAAAGTAAAATCTTCTGCAGGTCAGAGAGGCCCCCAAATTTGCATTTAACACACTATATGGAACGAAACACAAAGACCTGATGTTCTCTCCTCACAAACACTGAAACACATTCTGTAACTGGTTTGTAGTAAAAGACCTAATTAAACTTAAAAGCTTTTGCAGAGCAAAGAAAACAAACAAAACACCCTCAGAATGGGAGAAAATATGTGCAAAGGAAGCAATTGACAAGGGATTAATCTCCAAAATATACAAACAGCTCATGCGGCTCAATATCAAAAAACAAATTAAAAAATGGACAGAAGATCTGAAGAGACATTTCTCCAAAGAAGACATACAGATGGCCAAAAAGCACATGAAAAGATTCTCAACATCATTAGTTATCAGAGAAATGCAAATCAAAACTACCATGAAGTATCACTTCAGACCAGTTAGAATGGCCATCATGAAAAAAAATCTACAGATTATAAATGCAGAGAAGGCATGGAGAAAAGGAGACTCTCCTACACAGTTGGTGGGAATGTAAATTGGTGCAGCCACTATGGAGAAGAGTATGGAGGTTCCTTAAAAACTAAAAATAGAGCTACGGCTACCATGAATTGAAGTTGTTCAGTTGTGTCTGACTCTTTGCAACCCCATGAACTGTAGCCCACCAGGCTCCTCCGTCCATGGGATTCTCCAGGCAAGAACACTGGAGTGGGTTGCTATTTCCTTCTCCAGGGGATTGAACCCAGGTCTCCCGCATTGCAGACAGACGCTTTAACCTCTGACCCACCAGGGAAGCCCAAGGACCCAGCAATCCCATTCCTGGGCACATATCTGGGAAAAAACATGATCCAAAAGGGTACATGTACCCTGATGTTTACTGCAGCACTGTTTACAATAGCTGGGACATGGAAGCAGCCTAGATGTCCATCACCAGGGGAGTGGATACAGACAATGTGGTACATATGTATACCAGTCATAGAAAGGAATGAGATAATGTCATTTGCGGTAACACAGAAGGACCTGGAGACTGTTGTACTGAGAGAAGTCAGAGAAAGACAAACATCATATGGTATCACTCACATGTGGAATCTAAAAAAAAAAGTGGGTACAAGTGAACTTACCTACAAAAACAAATACAGAGGTACAGATGCAGAAAATAAACTTATGGTTACCAGTGGGTTGGGAGGAGGGGGTGGGGAGAGGGATAAATTGGGAGATTGGGACCGACATATACATACTACTACGTATGAGGTAGGTAATAATGAGAAGCTACTGAACATCACAGGAGCTCTACTGAATACTCTGTAATGGTCTATATGGGAAAGAATCCCAATGCGTGGATGGAGGTACATGTATATCTGAATGAATCACTTCTGTAAAGCAGAAACTAATACAATACTGTAAATCAACCATACTCTAAAAATTAAAAGAAACTGAAAGAAATAAATAAAACTTACCATGTATTCTTTATTCAATTTAGAATAAGTCACTATGAATACTAAGTAGAACTACTGATGTTTTAGCTGTGACAGTATTAAAATGAGGAAAAGATACTGAAGGTTCAACAAAAATACTGAAAACCTTAGCTCACTTCTATTGTCAAAACTGCATTGTTTTGATGACAGAAAACATACTACACAAAGATATACTACTATATCAGAATGCCTTAAAAAAGATATCACTAGGATTTTTTTTCTTTTCACTGTCCTTAATTTGAAATACTAAAATGTATTAGGAAAAAAGAACCTTTGACTTGACTATATTAAATGAAAATCTCTTACCTCTGTCTGCTGTTCTGGCAATTTCATGTTATCAAAGATTCTGAAAACAATTCTAAATAAATCCTGCCACCAGTGTTTTTCATAAGTGTGGCCATAAGTTTTCATTATTTCAAACATTACTGTTAAACCCCTAAAATGAAAAAATATAATTAGAAAAGCTAGCATATGACATCAGTATCTCCCTCCTAAAATAGATTTTTATAAGTTAGTTCATGAAGTTACTGAAAGCTAAGTTTAAAACACTTGATACTAAAGTTTAAGAAATTTAGGTTGTAAAACAGGTTTTCTTAGGAAGAATTGTTTAGGGAAAAACTCCAAAGACCCTGGCCTTTAGTTTTTTATTTTTCTTCTACTCCCACTCCATCACTGCAGCACTTAAAAAATGTATATGGGAACTACAGAGTGAGAAAAATTATAATTTGGGTGAATACTAATTCTGTGGCTCTATGACCAGGGAAGAAAGTATACTGATATGTCTAAGAACAAATAAAATTAGATTCTGGAAAATCTTTTTCAAAGAACTATAGGAATTTTTAGCTAATGCCTTACTTGTTCATATAATATCCTCAAACTAAAGGACTTCTCAAAATAATTCTCTAGACCCCCACTCGTGTGGGCAGGGCATCTACTCCCCACGGCATGCCAGGCCAGGGCAGCATGTGTCACACACGGTGCACAGTGAAGTGTTCCTTGAGAGTAAGCTGCTTTAGTATTCCATTCATTCTCTTCTGAATAAGTGTTAAAACTGAAACTCAAAATGCCTTCTGATTCCTTATCATCCTTCTTGAAATAATGCCTTCATGTAACCATTAAAAAGCTTGATCTTTTCTCTCTTGTTAAATTTCTTCTAAGAAAACATAGGTACCCTTCCACTTAGAAAAGGTTTGTATTTCCCAAAGTCTGGTCATAAGTCAGAACAATATTTCCTGTGAAACACTCCTTGAAGACTTGCGGACTCCCTGAGATGGTCCAGCTCATTTGCTGCAAAGCTACCCCTGGGCCTGGTACCAATTCATGCGTGGTACAGTTAACACACGGTTGTTCAATGGATGTAAAATAACATTACAGTAGTTTGGTCCTAAGGCAAGTTAAGTTTGTTTGCTCTGTAAGACACCTAATGTGTAAAACTACAGTAAAGGAATTTCTGTGGAAGAAACACACTGTATGTTTCCCAGAAATCCCTGTCAGAGTTCCATGCCCGCCCCGCACCCCTACCCTGCCACACACACACAATGGGACAGGGCTGGTTCGTCCTCCCACTCGAAGTAATTGGATGCTGAATAACCCCCATGGCTGGGCTGAGCAGACGTGAACATCCTGCTTCTTGCAGGCCCCCAAAGCAAACAGAGATCCACAGAGGTTCCCACGGCTTTTTACCTATTGAAGGAGTTCTGCTGAATATTTAAGTTCCTGGTATATGGAAAAGAATATGGAGGGCTCTGGGTTAATTATTTAACCCTAAATCTACAGAATTTGTAGGGACTCAAATGAGAATGCATGTGAAAGTACTCTATAACTAGTGGGTTATACAAATCATAGTGCTGCATTTTTAGATGTAATTGAAATAACTGCCTTTACAAATCATGGAGTGAGCTAAGAAAATCAAAGCCACCCCTGGACAAAGCTTACTCACATCTCTTTACCACCTAGAACACTTATTTTCTCTTCTTAAGAACTAAACCCATCCATAATCTGAACACAGGATACAGTGAAAAGCAAGGTACCATGGTCCCGGACGAGGATAGCTAACAGACTAGGAAAGCAGGTACGTCCGTCCCCCACCAAATAGATTTCTACAAATAAACTCGGGCAGGGAGGGAGTGCTGAGCTGCTGTGACTTTCAGTTACCACATCTTACTGCTCTACTGAAGTGGTGGACATCTGAGAGTGGAATATATAATTCAGAGTTACATCAATTAGGGGGCTAGCTTGAATTTTATCAAATTTCCTAACAGGTCCACTGACAGAAACTCCTCAGGGCCTAAATGTGAAATTAATGTCAAATGTGCCTGTGATAACTAAATTCTGTGACAAGTTTCCAAGGTTTGAGTATATTTTGGATTATTTTAAATTTCATAAGAATCTGTTGTAACAAGTAACACTATAAAAATAGAAAACTTCTTAGGCTATAAAACAAATTTTACCTGGGCTAAGGATGGGTGTGGTTCTGGCATAAGAGGAGTGAGGAAGGAGAGATTCATTCTTTTATTACATTCTATCACTGATTTGTTACAAGTCTGTACTACCTTTCTGATGTCCTGCTGACAGATATTAGGATACTCAAGTTGGTTATTTCAATTCAGCAGTCAAAAATACAGAGTGAGAAAAACTACATTATGGGATTGATAAGAACGCTAACAAATTCATAACAAGTTCTTTTAAGTATAAAATGTGTGCACTGAGCACTTGTCTGGTTACATTACACCCATAGTAGTTTCTTTACAAATGGACTGGACAGTCATACAGAGCTTTTATTAAGAATATACTTTTGAAAGAGTGCTTTTTCAACAGGCCTATGTTACTCAAAACTAGGTTACTGGCCAGTCTTCAAAGAGAAATGATTCTTTACCTAAAAGCCACCAGGGACATGCATTTGGAAATTCTTTTCTCATTCAACAGAAAATAAAGTTTGGGACTAACTTTAATTTCTGATTGGAAACAAAAGTATGAAAAGACAGAATGTGTAAATTAACATGGAATCTAAAATTCAAACTTGGAAATAATCAAAATTTAAGGAAAAGTAACCTATTTCCATTTTTCGTTGCTCTATTTAACGTATTTTAAAATTTGCCAAAGTAATAATTACTATATTTGATCAAGTTAAACTTATGTTCACATAAGAAAGGTTAATTTGATTAAAGTCAAAATAACCCTTGCAAAATTTTAATTACAAATACTGATTGTTACCTGGTTCTTACATCTAATTTGCATCTATTGATGATACATGATAACTCGAAGAGAATTGGGAACCAGCCTCTCACCCACACTCTGTCTTCAGGTGCCACATTCATGTCATCACTTGTGTACTCCTTGAAAGCCTTTAAAAAGAAAGGTAGGTTTATTAAAGATAAGGTGTTAATACCTATACACATTTCTCTAAAGCAGTTTTTAAACACTTTGCAAATAAAAAATGAGCAATTTGATTAGAAAAACTTATAAAAAGATGGAGATTACAACTGCCTACAGGGCATGGAATAGAGTCCAAAAGCTGCTTTCAGCTCCAACTCCATCATCAGCTTTCCATTTTAGGCATTTAAGTGGTTTTAACATCACATAGCCACACCACCACACTAGGGAGGTGTGCAGATCGAATGCATGTAAGAAGTACTGAACACACCACAGGTCCATGTCAGCATGTGACAGAAAATCTATGAGGCCATCTTTTCTCCTAATGACAGTTACAAAGATATGCAAGTCAAACCCGGCTGCCAGGCTGCCAGTTCAAGCTTTCACTCCAGTGCTTACAACCACACTCACCCAGTTAGCTTCAGTCCTGCAGAGCTTGACACACAAGAAACAGTGTATCAAGGTAATGGCTGAACACACAGGCCTGGGTTCAAATCCTGTCTCCTTCACTATCCCTATCATCAGGGGCACATTTTGAGATTCTCTGTGCCTCAGATTCCTTATTTAATGGGGCTATAACACAATCTATCCCATAAAGCTGTTATTGAAAATTAAACAAGTTTATACATGTCAAACACTCAAAAAAATACCCGAGGTCTTCAATAAATATGACACCTCAAGATAATTTTGAAAAATGCTTCATATCCCCTAGATTCCAAAATAAACTTAGATCTCAGACTAGAAATAAATGCTAAGTCACATTTTGTTTACTAAACGATGCTATACCTGAGGTCTATCAGACACGTATTTTGCACAATGGCGAATAAGTCGAATTGCTTCCATACTTGTATCTGGGAAAGCTGCATTGCACGCAAATTCAGACAAACATTTCACTGCATCCTGGAAAGAATCAATGGTCGCTGGAAAGTGTTTTTCAAACACAAGGGCTATAAGGGAGAAAAACATATCCAAATAATTAAAGATTTTCAATTATTCCTAATTATAACCAAATACACCGAGCTCTCGATGTAATGGATACTTCTTGAAGGTTAAGGGTTTTGATTCCAAAAGACATGGGTTCCAAAGTCTGTCTTGACCTGACTGCCGTGGGTAATGGGAACAGGGAGATAGATAGGCCTGTGCTTTGTTTACACTATAAACCCAGCACCTAACAGAGACTGGTACACTCAGATGGTAAAGAATCCACCTGCAACGCAGGAGACCTGAGTTCAATACCTGGGTGAGGAAGATTCCCTGGAAAAGGGAATGGCAACCCACTCCAGTATTCTTGCCTGGGAAATTCCATGGACAGAGGAGCCTGGTAGGCAAGTCTATGGGGTTGCAAAGAGTCAGACATGACATAACGACTAAACAACAACAAAGTGCTTATTATTAGCACAATACTTAATTTACTAAATTTAGGCAAACATTAAATGATAGCTATGGTGATGTCATCATTCTTGATGTTGATGACAACGATGGTCATTATTATCTTTTAAGAGAGGCTAAAGTGACATCTTAGGTGTTTCAAAGTCAAAGGAGGTTGTATAGTACAGTGGTCAGAAACAAAGGCTATGTCTTAAGCCTCTGGTTTTGTGCCTCAATCCATCACTCACTAGGTTTTGTGCCTTTAGACAAATTACATAACCTCACTGGATCTGTGTTTCCTTATCTAATTAAAAAAAAGATAATAAAGATATTTTTCTCACACAGTTATTGTGAAAATTGAAGAAAATACATGCAAAGTGCTTACAGTGCTTGCCATGCAGTAAACATTATTATCAATAATAATGATAATACTATCACTTTTTACTCTGCTTCTATAGGCAAAACTTGGTAAAGCCCAGGACACGCCAGTAACCTTACACGTGAGCTATCCTCTGAACACAATGAAGCTGTGCTGTGCTGCGTTCTAGCTTGAATAGAGCTTAGGGGACACTCACTGACAATATGTCCCGTTGTCTGGAATGCAAGCTCAACTATGCTTTCATCTTGATCCGATGCAGCAAGATGAAATACAGAGAAGATGTTCTTCCATCCAGACCGAATGTTAGCAGCTTGAGAGTTAACCATCTGTGCTATACACCGTACAACCATATCGCGAATTGTTGGAGACCTAAAATAGTAATATAATTGCTTGGATAAATCTCATCAGGTTTTTTTTCCCCCTCTCTTCTGTTCCGCCCCACTCCCCCACCCACTACTGTGGAAAATACACTATTTTCCTGATGTTAAGCAGTTCAACAAACATAATACCTGTTCCGTTTCATTATATGTTCAAAAGGTCTTAAGAAATCCTTCTGGAATCTGAAATTAGCAAGCTCCCCTTTCTCTAAGAACTTCATTGACAGCTGCCTCAGGGAGTCTACTGCAAAAATAGCTACATCTTCATTAGGATTACAGCCAACCTGTAACAGCAACAGAAATAGAGGATGCTAATATCAGCAGAAAAATCGGTAATTTTCTAGAAAAATATATCATTAATAGCAAAGACAGGTAAATTCAAAGATTCTCCATAGAGGCAATATTTCTCAACAAGAAGAACATATTTGAACTAAATTCTTAAAACCTAGAACAATTATTTCTAGAAGAAAAAACAAGACAAAGTGTTTTCTAATCTAATTACAAAAAAAATGTAATAAAAAACTGCTTAGAAAGGAAAAAGGTCTCAATTAGATTATGGTAAGGGAATTTTAAACAACAAAAAAATTACAAATTAAGCAAATTGTATAATTACTCAAATACCTTATTAAAATGATCTCCAATAACTTCCCAAATTCGAGACCACTGCAATCTTATTCTTCCCATGTTGTAATATGATATTTCTACTATTTTTTGCAGACTAAACATTCTTGGATGCGTAGTGGAAAGTAACTCATCCATAGATACAGCACAGAGCCAACGGACAAAATCCACTATAACAGAAATAGATTAACATTTATTAAAGCTCAAATTTAAAGTCTTTTAGCCCAAAAGTCAGTTTTTTAACTGAATGTACATACTTACCAATGGCATTTCCATCTAGCCTTGTGGACCCTGTGAATATTCTAAAGAAAAAAACAAAAATCATAATGCAAAAATTTATAATGTCTCACTTCTGATATATCAATTCACAAACAAGAGGCCTAGTTTGCTAACTACTTTTATCTGTTTTAAGGGAACAGATCAGGTAACTGAACATGTACTTTTTACCAGGTAGTTTAGTAACAAGTGTAGTTGGAAGGTACCCCGCCCTTGCACTGAATGGTATTAGAGAATGAACACACTGCTGCAATTTTACCAGTAAATTCATCAGCACTAGGGTGGGTATTTCATAAGCCTCAAAATAAGAGACTATTAGTTTATAAAACTAATAATTGGCATACACAAAACAGACGTCTCAATTTTCCTGAGTATTTACTAGTTTAAACATGTTCTTAAAATGAAAACTTCTACTTTATTTTTATAAATAACATACATCTGATTAAAAAAAACTCATGTTGAATTACAAGTGATTAATAAAACCTTACAAATAGTTTCCAACAGTTTAACTAACAAGTAACCAACCCACTTTTCTTAGAACATTCAAACATTCAGAGTTAAGCTATGCTATCCAGCTTTGCCCTGCCATCTTCACTGAGCTCTTTTTCTGCATTTCGAAGTTTCATAAAAGTTTTCAGCATAAACACATTAGTCCTCTTACTTTAAAGTCTGCATTTTTACCCGTGTTCCAAGTTTGTAACGAAGGGTTTGATGTGGTGACTTCAAGGATAAATTGATATTGCTCAATGTAAACTGTACATGAAAGGATTTGAACGATAAAAACGAAACCTCAAAAGCAGGAGCAGGTCAAATATTAAACTTAGAAACAAAGGTAATCATAGTAACAGTATATCTACCAGCAATAACAAGGTGGGTACTACCCAAAGTGCTTTGAATCTATACCTACCTATCTATTTACCACATATCCACTCACAACAATCACAGGTACCATGAAGTACGTTAGACTCCCCACTTTATCAACACAGAAACTGAGGCACAAAGACATATAATAACTTTCTAAAATCACAAGGCTGGTACGTACTAGAGCCAGTCAAACAAGGACAGGCGACCCCAGAGTCCACCCTCTCAACCGCCCCACACTTATCTGAGCAAAACGGACTTTAAACATTTAAAATACACTCTAGTTTTTTCCTACCACCACAGTCAAAATGTTCTGAGTATATCATGATTTTTCAACCTCTATGCCCTTGAAGGTCTATGTGTCCTGGCAACAGTAAATAATGAAAACAAGAAGGAAAAGCAGCTTAAAAACTGACAAGGTAATAACTCAGAATCTGATCTCCTGCTAAAGGGACATCTTCACATTTCCTCTATTACTCTTGTGAGTAGAACAAAACAAAAGTTCAAAAATCTGACTGAAAACACTATGGGGGTGGCGGGGGGAGTAAGAGTAATAGGGCCTCAGTGAACCTAGTGGTTAGACTGGATCCAGAAATTTAAAATAAAGGCTACCGCCCTCTCACATGAACAAAAATGAGAAGTGCTAGACTCTGCATTATGAATGTCATTAGCTGTTTCTCAAACTAGAGGCATGTACCTGGAAGGCAGTGGTTATAAAAACCACACCACAAACAAAAGTCCAACCCAAACAGTACAAGGGAAACAAAGAATCCCTTTTAAGCAAGGAGGAAGCAAGCGACAAAGAGCCGGGGAGGAAAGAACAGCAGCAGAGAACTCCAGGGGAAGCTGAAAGGACCCCTGTGAAGATGGCCAGAGAGAACCGCAAGCAAATAGCCAGGCCCTGCAGACTCAGGTGAGTGTCAGCAGGGGAGCATCCGTCCTGGGAAAGAGCATTTTGATTCCCACTCACTCTGGTAGCCTCTGAAGGGTCACTATATTTCTAGAAATGCTCCATCAAAGATAAGTCATATGGGAGAGCAGAGTGGTCTGGGGAGGCATTCATAGTAAAGCCTTAATATACTAAGGCAGAAAAGAGCTATGCTTCACAACATCAACTATAAAATGGATTCTACACGCCTGTGTGAAAAGCAGAGAACAGAAGCATGAGAATCTTGTGTGCTAATATTAAAAGACATGCCCCTGAAAAGTAGGAAAAAAAAGATTGACAGATTTACTGAATTCTTACACATTATGACAGTGGTGAAACAACGCAAAAAAAAAAAAAAAAGATGAAACTTGCAGATTCTAGATCAAATCAACTTTAAGCTGCATGCAACATACAGGCAGATGAAATGACTGCGTATCTAAAGTTTTTATAGTGAAAATATCAGAGATAACATCTACGGCTCAGACTCAATTGAAAGACGTTTATGAGAAAACAGGGAGGAGTCGTCCATGTTTTCTGATAGGTGACAGAATATTCCACAGTGTGGGACAGATCTGGTGTGCTTAAAAAACAACAATTAAATAAAAACTATGGTGCTACATAACTTTTGACTTTCAGGGGTAAATCGTTCCTGGACAAAATCCACCCCCGCGAAGTTGAATAACATTTAAGAAATAGCTGGTTTAACAACGCCTAGAAAATGTTTCCCTGGCAAATCCAGGAGGATCAAGGACTCCAGGTTAAAGTGCCCTCACACTCTTAAGTTCTAATAATACAGGATTCCAAACACAAAAATGAAGATAATCAGGAAATTTTACCATTTTAAAGTTTTTGATGAAATCAAAAATTTTTCCATTAAAAAACAGAACCTATATATAATTAAGCAAAGAATTATTTCCATTTTGCATGTTTAGTTCTTATACTTATCACAACAGATTATTCAGAACAATAGGCCTAAGGTCAGAAAAACAACGTTTTTGCTGAACAAATATAGGACTTTCAAGGATGACGCCTGACAATATTCTCAACCACCGTCTTGACTACCAGGGCTGTCTCACTGAGTCAGCCTATGGAAGCAGAATATCATAAATAAAAATAAACTCAGATACTCAGAAATTCAGAAGTGACTTAATGAGAAATTGTGATACATACCACATAAGAATAATATAAATCTTGTAACAAATCAAAGATGTAACTTTTGATGCTTTCACAATAAGGTAAAATGTAAATATTGAGGTTGTGCATAAAACTGTGGACTGTTATAGAAGTATCTGGTGATGAGGAGTTTGAGACAGTGACTTACTAATAGAATCTGTACTAAGACTTTTCTGAAATTGCACAAACTCTTAAAGTGGAGAGGCAGATCACCTGTTCAAATGAGTTACATGTTTCTCTGCAGCAAACTGGCCAGCTGGATAAATCAGAACTGGCTGTGGTCACATGAAGTATGTTATGGCAACAAGACCAGTAAGTACAATTTGACTCTTGTCTGGGTCGATTCTCCTAACAGTGATGATGTGTTTTTCGGATCTGGAGGAGGTCTACCCTGGCGGCAGCAGGACAGACACTACAGTGCTCTGGAGCTGCACACACGGGCAGACAGGCCGAGAGGCTGAGGGCACCCCTGGCGCTATTCCTCAGATTCTCTGCTAATCCAAGTGTCACTGTAATCATCACGACCAGACTGGCCTGGCTGCGGGAAGGAGCAAGTAATCTAACCCCCCTTGTCTCAGTTTCCTCATCTGTAAATTGAGGACAGTAATAATATGTATCTTATATGCTACTGGGAGGATTAAATGAAGTAACACACGGAAAGCACTTTTTCTGTTTGTTTAATATAATCAGTTATACATACATCCACTCTTATTAAAAATTTCCTTCCCAGAGAGCACTCTGAAAAGCACATGTTAAGCCTCAGAGTTATATAGTAGGTATAAAATGATATATAATCTTTCTTCAACCGTCCCAAGAAAAAGGCAAATTAAGCCCCTCCCTCCACCCCTCCACCCCCAAAAAAGCAAGTGGACACATGGACACTAAGAATTCTTTCCAAGTAAGACGTTCCAGGGAGTACTGCCAGGGTCAGTAACAGCTAAACACTCTATTTCCATCTAAGAGCAAAAAGTTTTCATCTACAGCAAAGTAAAGTAACAGATCAGCGGGAGTCTTTAAGCATCAAGGAAAGATTATAAAACACACTGTATTTTTGACAGTTCCCATCAGAAGTGCTAAAATGTAAACACCAGTGTTACAAAATGCTAGGTTTCAATTATTTGGGCATCCATATGGAAAACGTTCATCTTCTTAAAAACAAAAAATACTAGACATTATTTTGAATACTGGGGATTTTTTAAATCTAGAATATTCTATAGTAAATATTCTAGAATATACTAAATATTCTAGAATATTCATAGTAAAACAAACCATAATATATTCTTTTAGAAATATTTAGAAATATTCTTTTAGAAAACCAGACTAAAGATGAGGAATATCTCTCAATGTATATACTATAAAATATAATTCTCCCCAGTGAGAACTGCCAACAAACCCCTTCATTTTCCCCATAATGCAATCCCATATCATACACTCAGGAAGATAAATTATACTCTATTTTCAAATAGGAATAATAAGGGAAGTACATTTTTTATAAAGGACATTTTTAAAAAATAGAGGAAAAGAAAAACTGTGTTATTTCTCATCAAGGTTAACATTTCCCTAATGCCCACTAATGTCTACGGTCACTTAAATTTTCATACTGTTTATCTCCTTCCTATATTCTGTGACTTAAAAGCAAAACTGTAGGTACTTCATCATTTAAATCATAGCATATCACAATATAGGAAAGATATTTGGCAATCATTTTTTTTTTCTTTTTACTAACGAGCAACACACATCTAAATGCTACAGAATTAAAACAGTATTCATCTGAAAGGGGAATAAAACAGATACCTTACCTATCTACAGCAACGACAACACTTTGAGAACTGGTTTCTCCAATGGATTCCTGAATACTTGCTATCTGCTTCCAGTCCACATTTCCTCCAACTACCACACATAAAAGACTCATTTCAGTGTGAAAATAATTCAGTGAAAAAAATGTACTTACAGTTCTAAAACACATTTCTAATAAAATCAGTCATTTTCCTAATGAAAGAAAGCTTTGGGTGAACAATTCTTTTAGGCATCAGTGACTTACTGAGTTATACTAAGTGGTATACAGACATGGGTAAAGACACAAACTTGTTTGCAAAGATCACACAAATTAGGGACACTGAAATTTTTAATCACTCAATGACATTAGGCAGAATTTCTCTCAATGTTTAAGAGAAACCCCCTCCCCTGACCATCACCCCTGCAACGCATAGCATACAGAACTTCCCCAACCAGGGACAGAATCTGTGCCCCCAGCAGTGGAAGCGCAGAGTCTTAATCACTAGGCCACCAGGGAAACCCCTCCCTCAGCATGTAAGAAACAGAACCAACCCCAGTTCCAAATGTATCTACTCAGGAGGATTCCCAATTCCATACAATTAGATCTCTCCTGTAATGTAATCTTCAGTCCCTTGTTTACAAATGTTCACTGAAAATTTAACCGGTATGCTATAATATCCTCTTATTCAACAAAATCACTTGGTTTTTCCCCCAACATTGGTTCCATGTGTTTGCAGACAGCAAAACAACGCCCCCAGTTCTCAAGCTCTTAATATCTTTCCCTTCTTCCATTATCACTAAATCTTCTGGCCTGTTTTTCATTTGATTCATTCATTTTCATTCCTACTTAGTTTAGACCATTATCACTTCAGGACTGAATCACTGTAACAGTTTACTGCCTTCCTTTTTGCTGATTTTCCCCCCTCTTTAATCTCCTTTCTTCTCCTGGAGATTAATTTTCCTAAATCACCACCTTTATTTTGCTTACTATTAGTTTCAGATAAAGTATAAGCTTTTCAGCCTAGGACTTAAGGCAGCTCCTTCCAACATATGTCTCTATTCAGGCCATCATCTAAAGTTTATCTCCTGAGACCCAACCTGAGTTCTCAATGAAGGATTCCCCTCCACTGCTTCACCTTCCTCTGAATGAAGTATTTACTTAAATAAGTACTGCTCAACTCAGAATTTCTTCCATTTAGTTTCTTACTATAAATTACTTCAGGTGTGTCACTGTTGCCTTCTCAGCCCGTTAAAAAGAATTCATTTGAACCAGTCCTAATGAGATGGATGAAACTGGAGCCCCTTATACAGAGTGAAGTAAGCCAGAAAGATAAAGAACATTACAGCATACTAACACATATATATGGAATTTAGAAAGATGGTAACGATAACCCTATATGCAAAACAGAAAAAGAGGCACAGAAATACAGAACAGACTTTTGAACTCTGTGGGGGAAGGTGAGGGTGGGATATTTCAAAAGAACAGCATGTACACTATCTATGGTGAAACAGATCACCAGCCCAGGTGGGATGCATGAGACAAGTGCTCGGACCTGGTGCACTGGGAAGACCCAGAGGAATCGGGTGGAGGGGGAGGTGGGAGGGGGGATTGGGATGGGGAATATGTGTAAATCTATGGCTGATTCATATCAATGTATGACCAAAAAAAAAAAAAAAAAAAACAGTTCCCATGTTAGGAAGCAAATCATACACTTTTTTTTGTGTTTTCCTCTACCTTACTCAAAGCAGATGCTCAATAGGTACTTGTGACTAACTAGACATGCAAATGGCTTTTTGAATGCAGATGTAATATAGATGGTGTTATTTAAACCAGCTGAACTAAAAATCTACTCCAGGAACTGAACAAAGGGAAAAGAATGTGATCCTTGTCCTCATGCAGTTAATGATTTACCAGGAGAGACAGACTTATTACCTACTTTAGTACAATCTGATGATTACTTCATGGCTGAACTCAACTAATTTTATATATGTAACACAAGCATGGCTAAACAGAACTAATTTTTATAGGGGAAGGGGAGAATGCGGGTGTTAGCTCATGGCAAGTTTTCACGTATTATGAAATATTAATTCAAGTTAGATCTGAAAGGATTATCATGTGGGAAAGAAAGAAGAAAAAGCAATTCAGGAAGACGGAGCAGCATATATGAAGTAATGGAAGCAGGCATGTGAAGTTCATGTTCCAACACACTCAGATATAACCATAAAGGAGGATGATCTGGCAGGGGACAAGGAAGGAGAGAGAGCAACAAGCAGTAAAAGACGAAGCTGGACAGACAGACCAGAAACAGAATGTGAAGAACCTTGACCATCATGTTTAATGTTCTACTTTTGAAAACAGGGAACCATTAGGTCTTTTAAAAGACCGACATGATCCGATCTATTTTCTGAAAAATAATTCTGGTAATATCTGTAGAACACAGTGAAACATGAAGAGCCACTGAAGCCATGCAGACAAATTAAGGGTCTATTTCTGTAATACAAGTGAACAAGGATGAAAGCCTGAAATAAGTGACTGAGAAATGGGGTGGTAGGAGGATAGTGTCAGGCAATATGAGGTATGTAGCATGTTACAGGAATTTAATGAAGAAAAATCTGTGAGAAAAGAATGCCAGTCACTACGTAACTTCTTCTGTGTATCAACTGAATGTCCTTCCCACAGAGATTTCTGTACCTTCTATACTTAGATAAAATAATTTGTAATCATTAGACCTATTTAAAGAATATTTAAAATGCCTAACAATCCAAGAACCAATTTCATAAATATATGACATCTATCAAAAATTTGTATGACAGTACAAGTAGTAAGCCAAGAGTTTTGGTTTTACCAAAGAAATAACTCAAAGAACAAACATTTAGATTAACTAAGAACAAAGATGTAAGATGTCATTAAATTCACTCAAGATTTATATGACCAAGCAACTGAATTTTAAAATTTAATACATAATAGTATGCATATAATTCAAATCTAATAATTCACATGCTATTTATTCTTAATAACAAAAGTTTCCTGTTTCCAAATATTAAAAGTATAGTCTTGTATCTCATCTGTAAGGAAGTGAGATAAATATACACTCAGCCCTATTAACTTGGTTACATCAATATTTGGGATATAGATTCTGTTAACAAAGGAGGCTAATAGTTTATTTTTAAAAAACAAATTATATACAGATGAAGCCAGCTCAACTGTGTGCACCGCAACCTCCTCTAGCTTCAGTGTGGACTAAAGCTTCCTGAGCAGATGCCAGGACACCGCTGCACAGGGTGGACACTGGCCATGCTGGGAGAGCCAGGAACCAACTACCGAGACGAGCTCAACTCGGGGGGAGCTCTGCCCAAGAGGGGCTGAGTCAGCATAGGGGCTCCTCTAGGACGCAGACTAGAGCCTGAGACCTGATTCCTCAGCAATGAGAGCAGAAGGGAGCAGGCCGTGGAGCAGAGAGAAGTGGATGACACAGAGGTGAATGGCATGGTCAGTCGCTCATGTGGCTTGGGGGCCTGGAATTTTTATCTCAATCTCAGTTCCAGATTCCAAATGTGATTATTTTAATATAAATTCCCTTTTCCTGAAGGGAGAAGGCAGGTCAGGTCACCTCTTTGCAACCTAAGCAGCAGAGCAGCACAATGATCCAATTAATTTTAACTCATTTTCAAGTATTCCAATAAACATGATCTGCAAGTATGATTTCTCTTGTTTTACTAACACTGATAGAAAATAAAATATTCCACTGGTATTTTATTTTTAGTGTAACCTACTTCTGTTACTTGCCAAAACTGAGCCCTGGCGATCTCACCCCTCTTTATCTGGGCTCTCCTCCACTCCTGAGGCCTTAGAAAGACTGTTCAAAAGCAGCTGAATCAATCAATGCACATTCACTTCACTTACCTGTAAATATTTTTCATCTGTATCTCATGCTACTTTCTGGAACAATTAGAGTTCTAATGTCTGAGTCAGACTTCTAGGTTATATAAGTCACTAACCATGCGGGTGCTCAAGCAGTTCTAAATCCTGCAGCTGTCTATAGCTGCACCTCCCAGAACCACAGAACACCACTGGTATTTTACAAATGAGGTGCTGACTGCACTGCTGAATTACCACTGCAAACTCACTCAACATGAGTCCACATGTTGCCACAACATGGTCCTCATCTTTACTCCCCTCCCTGTGGGTTGCTTTTCAGGTCTCAAATTCTTCTGTAAGACTTTTTTACTGCTGGCAATAACAGAGAAACCACTAAATGATAAAAAGAGAATGTCCAGAAGTACAATGTTATATATAGCACAAAGCCTTAAAAGGTAAATGTAAGTATTCTTAGACCTCAGGTGTATTCATTTTTTTTTTTTTTTTTTTTTAGGTTGTATCTCTAGATTTCTCTGTCAGAAGTGAGGTAGGGAGGCCAGATAAAGAATAATCCAGAAACATGAGAGAGCTGGATCATAAAGAAGGCTGAGCACTGAAGAACTGATGATTCGAACTGTGGTGTTGGAGAAGACTCTTGAGAGTCCCTTGGACAACAAGGTGATCAAGCCAGTCAATCCTAAAGGAAATCAACCCTGAATATTCAATAGAAGGACTGATGCTAAAGCTGAAGCTCCAATACTTTGGCTACCTGATGTGAAGAGCTGACTCACTGGAAAAGACGCTGATGCTGGGAAAATTGAGAGCAGGAGGGGAAGGGGCCAACAGAGGATGAAATGGTTGAATGGCATCACGGACTCAATGGACGTGAGTTTCAGCAAACTCCAGGAGATAGTGGAGGACAGGGAAGCCTGGTGTGCTGCGGTCCATGGGGTCCCAAAGAGTGAGACATGACTCAGTGACTGAACAAAAACAACAACAATGCAGAAACAGTATAGCAGCACTAAGTCCACTTACACGTTAACATATTGTAATCCCGACAACTCTGTAAGTAGATACTACGATTAGTTTGGAAAAGAGGAACCTGAAGCTCAGAGAATTAAAGTAACTTGCACACACATCTTGCACAAGTGAAGAAGCAGCACAAGTGAAGAAGAAACATGGAAGAATTCAAACCCAGAAGTACACATTCAAAGTCAAAGACCGTCTAACCTTTGTTTCTTCCCTGGAAGAATGTTTTCCACTTATGACTAGAAATGTATGGTTTTGGTTCTTCTCTATCTGCTTTTGATAGTACCTTCCTTTTTTCCTGCTGGGTTAAACCTGGATGCGCCTGGCTGCACTGAACTCAAGGGGCGCCATGGGACAGTTTCCACACTGGCCTAAGACTTGGGTTATGTCTGCATGGTGCCGTTAAAAAAATCTGCATGTGAATGCTTTCTCCAGGTGCCCCCAACTATTTATCATCTTAAACAAGCCTTCACTCATTAACTTATCTGCTTAGTCTTAAAAGCAGGTAATTTTTTAAAACATTTTTTCAGATTATTTTCCACTATAGATTATTGTAAACATTGGATACAGTTCCCTGTGTTATACAGTAAACCCTTGTCACTTATCTATTTTCTACATAGTAGTTTGTATCTGTTAATTGCATACTCCTAATTTATCCCTTCCTCTCTCCCTATTCCTTTCGGTGACCATAAATTTGCTTTCTATGCTTGTGAGTCTGTTTCTGTTTTGTATACAGTCACTTGTATTATTTGTTAGATTCCACATGTAAGTGATATCACATCATATAATATTTGTCTTTCTCTGTCTGATTTAGTTCACGAAGTATCAGTCCATTCAGGTCGCTGTAATGGCAGCATTTCATTCTTTTTTTTAATGTAAAAGGAGGTAATTTTAAACTGCATATTTCTCCACCCACAACTATGTGGTTAAGACTAAGGGTCATTTAATATTGCAAACTGGACCATGCAAAAAAGACTTACAATGTTATCTTGCTTAACCCTTATAAGGTTAGCCAAAGGGCATTTTATCCTAGCCCTCTAATCTTATTTCTCTCATACAATAAAGTTACTTATATTGAGCAAGTTAGAAACAACTGTGATACTTCACAAAAGTAATTCAAAAAATTCTCACCTAGCCCTAGCCCCACAAATTCATCAGGAGCCTGATCTTTCGCTCCAGTAAGTGATCCTTCTCTGCCTCGCACTGTTCCAGAAATGTACCGAGGCTTCACTCCAGTTCCTATAAGTTGAGCAAGCTCCAGCTGACTGATGCACTTCAGAATCTTAATTACAAAAAGGAAAACAAATTTAAATTGTGTTAAAAATCTTCATAAAAATATTTAAATGTACAAAGTCACAATTTAAAACAGGCTACATTATAAATCAGCATAAAAAAGTTAAATGTACTTAATCCTGAATGTACAAGATTAATTTTCTCCCCAAACACTTAAGCATGTCAGTGATATAATATTTAGCGTTAGCTCATTTTATAAACCAAATTGCAAAAGGAAAAAGAAAGTGCTTATACCTCATGCCATGAATTTCCTAAGTAATTTCCATCTGTATGAGCCACTGTGATAAGTGTTTTGATTGTGTCAATGTTCTTCTGCTTCATTTCAGTAATCCCAGAACTCACTGTGAGTAAGGTAAATCTTGCCAGCGCCTGGACGTATGCATCTCTTTCCAGCTGTTGAAAGAGACAGAGAAAGAGAACTCATGGGGTTGTAAGCACAACAGAGTAGGCTCTGGTTCCCTACTGATGAAATGTTTACTTAATTTAGTAAGTTTTCAACTATGTCATGAATTACATATAACACCTCAAAACTATAGTTCTTTAAATTTTAATATGAAGCCAAAAAGGATGAATTTTTAAAACTGAAAGGCAATGGTGGTGTCAAGTGAAGATGAAATTTCAGCAACAATAATTCATATAGTAAGAAAGCATTCACTGAACACATATGTCAAGTGACTTGTGTGAAGTAGCAGGAACTCGATTTACAAATTTGCTCATGTTCCCCCTACAGTTAAGACTATGCTTTTTATGCTGTAACATTCATAATTAAATGTGAAATGGGTTTTCAAAAAGAAAGTAGGCAAGCACTGGATAAAATTTATTATCAGACAAAGCATATAATTTATTAGAAAGGACTATCTTCATAAGAATTATGTCCTTGATACTTGAGTCTCTTAAAGATAACCTGTTCTTAGACTTAAAGTTATAAAATAATATCTATAAATACAAAATATGAAAAAGTATTATATGCTTCAATAAGTAAGAACATGCAATATAAATAAGATATTCAAATTACAATACAGGAATTCAAACTCTTAGAAATTTTCCACACAGCTAATATTCTATACAGAAAAAAACTGCAACACGAAGTTATTATGATGAATGGTAGACACATCAACAGAGAACTACCCTGTTTTGTCACAGCTTCTTGGAAACTTAAAACATTAAGATTCATTTAAATTCCACTATAAACTTGAAATTAGTTTTTTAACACTGTCAACATAAGAAATAATTTAATCTATAGTAATGACATAAGTAACTGATGTTTTCCAGACTGGCTACAAACGCAAAATTCTGTTACCTGAATGCTGAAAATGCATGCAATTCTGATTGCACATCTTATACCTTCCAGGCAAAGAGAGGCTACTTCAGTATCGTCACAATCTTGTAGACCCACACTGAATGCAGCCAGAAAAGGGGTCCAAGCCAACTAGAAAAGGTAAAAATTTAAAATGTATCATGAATATCAAATGATAACTAAACTTTAAGATAAGACCACATTAACATTTCTCAAAGCTTTCAGACAATAAATGATTTGTGGAAGTTCTGAAAAAGAGCAATGAGTTTCTAGGCATAGTTCTTTGGAGAGCTTTCTTAGAAAAAAAAAGAGAAACTATATAATGCTGCCTGGGCTTAAGTAAGTGGAAGAGCAAAATTGTAAATTCAAGAGAAGACGGTAGATACATTTTAAGCACAGCACCTATGAGTTATTCACATTAATAAAAAATGGGGATAGTCTATATTCATAAATTATATTAATTTTACCCCTGACTTCAGAATTCATCTCTCTCTGCAAGCTGTGTCTCTTGCAATATTTCATGGACTAATTTTATTTCCAAAAAAATCCTTTTAACTGTTTTCTACTTGTAAGAATTACATTACTCTCTTTTCTTTAAGCCTGTTCTGTGGGTGTCATTTAGCCTTATATTTTTTCTAGTAAAATATTACTATTTTACATTGAGACAGCAATGATATCTCTGGCTCCTAGTTGAACAATATTTTAAAATATAGTTCAATAAAATACATTTTCTTTACAGACTATGAAACCAACAAACACTAAATTTTATCAAAATTAAATACCTTCTGAAACTGTAATATAAAATTTTAAAAAAGAGAGGTACCCTTGACTACTGAAAGTCTTCATATCAAAACATATACGTATATACTGGTGTGTATATACTGGTATATATATGTGTGTGTGTGTGTGTGTATAACTTTGAAATGTCTGATAAGAGTATTTGCTGCTTTTAATAAGTCAAAACGAAGCAGAACTATGTACAGATGAAGAGTATTTATGACAACATGGTACAGAAACAATAACTGGAATTTTTAAAAGATCTAAAAAAAAAATGTCTGCATTATTAAGACAGAATTACCCACAGCTTTGTAACCTCAGGAAGTGCAGAAGTGTAATTCCTAAACAAAGGAACATAAGTCACAGTACCTAACTTTCAGTCTTAGCCTTGTCACTTATTTCACCTCTTTCTTTCTGAACCTCATTTCTTCCTCTTTAGTACCTGGACTGCCACTACAAAGAGATGTTATGGGAAGCATATGACTGGCAGGACTTTAAAATACAAAGCAGCACAGGGAAGTAATGCATTATGCATCCTATGCTAAGTGAAGAAACAACACATCTCTATTTGGAGACCTATTTAATATATACAAGAAGTATAAGCTTCTTAAGCCTGTGACAACCCCACTGCAAATTAAAGAAATGATCAAATTATACCTAAATAACATCCAGGGGACAGTGAAATTGTCTGCTCAACTGTATAAGCCTCTGTAGAATATGATTTGGCCATACATAAAAAGCTTCTTAACTACATCCCTTAACATTACATCACCTCTAGGAATCTTTCATTTATTCCTTGACTCAACCAATGCTTACTTACTGAACACTAATTCCAAGCCATTGTGTCAGACTTTGAGAAAAGTTACCGGAACAGATGTACTCCCTTACCTCCCAGAGTTTAAAGTCTAGCACAGACATTAAGGTTTAAAATAAATAAAGGTATAAATACAGTGAAGGAAGAACATAGCACGTATGAAAGGAGATCTGATTTAGAGAGGCCAGGGCAGAACTCACTAAGAAAGTAACAATGAAAGTAGAAACTACTTGGGCAAAGAAGGAGAAAGCATTCTAGACAGAGGACACAGCTTGTGTGAATACTCTGAAGAAAAAATAATTTAGGGCACTCTAGAAATAGAAAGAATGCCAGTGTGACTGCAGCACAGTAAGAGGAAATCTAGTGATAAGGCTGGAGGCAGGTGGAACCAGACCACACATGTATTCAGACCCTCTGGTTGTGTTAGGTTTCACCACAGTTGCAAAATCAGTGAATGGCTTTAAGGAAGAAGGTGACAGTTCATTTGTATTTTAAACATTCTGTGCTCCGTAAATGGGTAAGAGAAGCACAAAAGTAGACACAGACACCAGGCAAGAGAACACTCCAGCATTAAGAGTGAGAAATGAAGGACACTGTCTGAAAAGGTAATGACAGCAGAAATGGCGTGAGAGAAAAGGTTCTCAATTCCAGCTCAGAGGATTAAACAAATGATACCTAATCCAGAGAAGAGATCATAAAAGCTATTTATGAAGAATTCCCAATGACATGGGAAAACACTTATGTGAGAAACAGCAAGTTACAAAATTCTATACACAGTAGGATCACAACTCTTTAACAAGATAAAAAGTAGTATGTAAATATAGTAAGAGAAATGTTCTGAGTGGCAGAATTATGACTGGTTCCTTTTCTTTTTGTTTTTTCATCCTCCACCTCCTCTCTACCAAAAACATTTGCAAACAAAACAAAGGCATAAGATTATTCAAAAAAGAACAAAAACTTGCTTTGTAACTTATTTCATAATAAGTGCTCTTAATTTCAATCTCATTTCCTATATTACGGTAAAAGAGAGGCTGGTGATACTCCACTATTTCTTCTAACATTCTCTCCCCGAATTCCCACTCAGAGCCTGTAACTCTCCATCAACTTTTAGAAATATCATGATCACACAGACCTTAAAGCAAGGGTAGAACTATAACATATTAGAGCTGAAATATCATCATCTTTTACTACCCACACAAATGCAGTTAATGTCTGAAGAACTCAACCTTCACCCTCCACAGACCCTCTAACTGCACTGTCTCACAAATGGACATGTACTTGACCCATTTTTCCTTCTCTAGGAAAAATTCCCATTTTCCTTGACTAGACTCCCCTCCACTTCCCTATAACCCTTATGATGCACTGCTTACTCATTCTGGAATTGAAGAAAGGATAGAAAAAAAGTATAGGAAAATGAAGAAGAAATGGAAAATCAAATTATAAAGAAGCAGTAAGTACCATCCTAACTAGATCTATAAACATAGAAGAAAGTTCCCTTTTGTTCCCAATGCTACTTTCTGGGCCCCAGGAGCACTCAGAACCCTCAGATTAGCCCCTCGGCCATAGGCACTGGAAGATGGCAAGAGGCTCAAGGTCACTTTGAGATGTCAGGGAACCCCCAAGATCTAAAGAGAACTCAGGGGAAACCAGGCCAGAGATGAATTCTCCCCAAACCTTTCTATTCCTAAGGTCACACACCTACCTATCAATTACTAATCATGCATACCTAAATAATAATGGCTTTCACTTCTGGGTCTATACTAATGGGTTGTATCACCGTGCTGCCTTAACTTAAAAATATGCTGAACAGCAGTATATATAAATGTATATACTACAACCAAAAGTCGTTAATAACTCTCACCTTAAACATGGGTCTCACATGCTCCAAATGTGTGGCACTCGTGAAAGGTGCCTGAACGTGGCTCACAGCCTCCATGAGTGCTTTAGCGGTCTTGGCCATCTGTTCCATCTCTAAGTTATACAAGAGTCTTCTTTGTTTTTCACTGGCTACGTCTGAAACAGCAAACACCATTAAGCATTTAATATATAAAGCCTTTAAGAATGATATTTTTATGTTTCAGCATAAAATAATCAACACGACCAATGAATACTAATTCAAAATGGTCCTAAGAAGCCAGATGCAAAGGACACATAACATATGATTCCATTTAGATGAAATATCCAGAGTAGTAAATCCATAAAAAAGAAAGCAGACTGGTGCCAGCCAGAGGCTGAGGAAAGGCAGGGAACGTGGAAAAACTGCTTAATGGATACAGGGCTTTATTGGGGGTGATGAAATATTTGGGAACTATATCAAGGTGGTGGTTGCACAACACTTTGAAGGTACTAAACACCAGTAACTGTTCACTTCAAAACAGTTTATTTTGTGTTATAAGAATTTCACCTCAAAAATGGGGGAAAAAAAAAATCCTCAACTAGGCTTCAGGGATATGCAGAAAATCTACGAAAAGGGACAAGAGTAGGCACAAATCTGTCACACTGAAAGCGCCAGGGAAACAACCCAAACAAGGGCTAGAACAGACGAGAGGCCATGGTACACCTGTACGACCTGAGGGATCTCATGAGTTAAGAAGAAAACAGAGGCCTCACATTCAGGATGACTGCAGAATTTCAGCACACTGCCACCCCCTTCCTACACCCAGCGTTCCCA
Organism: Dama dama; assembly: GCF_033118175.1. Lineage (NCBI taxonomy): Eukaryota > Metazoa > Chordata > Mammalia > Artiodactyla > Cervidae > Dama > Dama dama. Next base: position 31,324,668 of record NC_083701.1, read on the forward strand.
GTGACTTCCTAGCACTGTACACAGAACAGACCAGAGAAAGAGGGATAGGAAGACGTCATTATGTGGGTATGAAAAGGAAAATGAAATCAGATAATTGGCATCTACTCAGGTGTAAAAATGAAATCCTGATCAATACACTTAACAATTTTTTAAGTATTAGAGAATGACGCTACCATGTGAATGCTGACTGGTGTCGGACTGCAGTTAAGAGCCAAGGATGCTGACTTCTGGGTCAGCCTTTGCCACTCGTCAGGTTTTAGGCACAGAGATTTAACAAAAGCTTCCGCACTGCACTCAGCTCACAGATCCTTTAAGGGTCCTAGGTCTCTGCACTTCTGCTTCCTTGTCTATAAAATGAGGGAGAACTTACTAAAATTCCTCAGAATCACTCCTATACTCCCCAAAAAGAAGGCCATTTATACTCCCCTATTCCTTCTAACATTATCTCCGGAGTCTCTGACTCCCACCCTGTAATTCTTCATCAACTTCTGGAAACACACATATCACACAGGCCTTCTGGACCCTCTCTCCTGTCAACAGTCACAGTCTATTGGGTCGTAAAGAGTCGGATACGACTTAGCAACTGAACACCAATAACATGTCAACAGAATTCTGCTGCTGCAATCTGGTTTTTTTGATGAAGCTTGAGATTTCATTTCCAAGTGGAAGCTGCTCAGAAAGGCAGGCGCTCTCCTTCTGTATTACTGAGCCACTACCCTAACCTCATGCCTACAGACTGGTTTTAGCTCTACTTTAATCACCACTGTCTATATAGACAGAACGTTGAGAATGGAGCCAGGCATAGGGAGCTCCTGACGCCAGTCAGATCTAGGAACGCCAGAGTGACATAATTTGTGGTGCACGTCAAGTAGTGATTTCCAACCCCCCTGACCCCCATGATCCTAACCTTCCCCATCTCCTTCAATCACCCCTACTTCTAGCTTCTGTTAACGTGTAATGACAGGTGAACCAATGAAAATAAGACAACAAGGAGGCAGAAGAAAGAAGAGTTGAAGTCTGACTACTGGGGCTGCCTAAGCAATCTCTCTGCTCTCCAAGTCCGTGCTGAGATTAACTGCCTGGTGGACAAGTGTATACTCAATGCATGCTAATTCATGCATAGTATGTAGCATTTTCCATTTATCATTGATCAGTGCTATCTTTCTTCAGGATATGGAGAAAGACATAATCAGATCATCAAACAATGTATTATAAGACTTTTCATTAGAATAAGTGATACTTGGTCTACTCTAACTTAACTTTTTAAGAACCATATTTTTTCCTCCTAAACAACCAGGATTCAGTTGATCTGGACACTTACTCTGTTTACTTGACTTTGCAGGGATTGTCAACTCCTTCGTTTCTTTCATCGATATCTTTTTTCCAGCTATTTCATTATAGATGGCTGACAGATACTCTTCAGGGAGATCTTTACTGTCATTGATGCCTCTATTCATCTTAATGTACTGTTCCTTGGTCATTTTATTTTTAACCTAGAAATGAACAACTGTTATAATTCTTAAAAATGAACAGAAAAATACTCATATAAGAGAATTTATAAATACCATGAGACAGAAAGTGGAAAATACAAAACAAGGCAGACATTAAAGTAAAAAAAGGAAGTCACAGAAAATGAGGACAATGTAGCAAAGACCTAGGTTGGCAGTATGCTAATTCACCTTGCTGTGATGTCCCCCTGAGTGATCTGTGATAAGAAAACAGGCAGATGGAATAATGAAACTGTTTTTGCCCAAGGTTTAAGAGCTCTAGCCAGAGTCTTTAAAAAAGGATCATAACAATCATTAGAAACTTATGCTACCAAAAAGATTCAGATCTGCATTCAAAAGAATATAAGTGTGTTTGCTAATGATTTGAGAACTGATTTTATGTAACAATGGATATGAAAGTAGTAAGAGCTGAAATTTATTTAAAATCAGATAACAGCCTTGCTGACTGACTCAGCAGTTAACTGAATGCTAGGTGATGTGGAACAAGTATTCTTTGAACTTTTCGTTTTGTTTAAGGATACGCACAACAGGAACATCATGCTGCATACCATGGTAAGACTGTGAAGTATAAATATGTAGTATGTATGATGGTGGCCCTGCCACTGAACTTGGTAACTAACGCAACCAAAACTTTTCTGCTCTACATCCCCAAACCCTGTGGATAAAACCCAGAAGTCATGACATCTCTGAAGATACATTTACTTATTAGTTAAATATATTCCTAGCACTTTCCACAAAGAATTTAAGGCACCTCTAAAGATAAAGCTCTTGTAAATTTTTAAGAAGGTACATGAAATAACAGTCAACATCAGGAGTAAATGATCAGAAGTTTGCAAAAGTAACTGTAGAGAAACCAAAAGGTCCAAAAGACATAGTAACTGGGATACAAACATTTAACTAGTTTTGTGTTTGTTGCGTGCTCAGTCGTGTACGACTCTCTGCGACCCCATGGATTGTAGCCCACTAGGCTCCTCTGTCCATGGAATTCTCCAGGCAAGAATACTGGAGTGGGTTGCTGTGCCCTCCTCCAGGGGATCTTCCTGACCCAGGGATCGAACCCACGTCTCTTACGACTCCTGCATTGGCAGACGGGTTCTTTACCACTGCACCACCTGTTCTGACTACTCTGCAAACAGATCTTTCTAGAATGTCAGAAAAGATGAGAGAACCAGTTTTCCTACAAAAAAGTAAAAATATTACCATAAAAGTTTTCAAATGTAATCATTATTACTCAAGGGAAAAACGCTCTAATATACTAAAACTTTAAAAACTTGAGTTAAGGCACTTAAAAAACATTAAAAGAAAGCCATTTCACCTCAATTTCTAATGAGTACTAAAAAAGCAATGACCCAGGGACATCAAAATAAATGACCACACAAATGCTTCCAGTAAGAGGCTACAAGATCAACATCATTGGAAATTCTGAACATGGTACAATATTTTAACATCATACCAATGAGAGACAGAGACGGACACAAAACAAATCTTGGCAGAAAATCTGAAGTAGCAATAAAGTATATTTGTGGATCTAGGTTGGGAGGGAGGGCAAGGAGCTCCCAGAACATTAGAGAAGAGAATACATTAGTTTCAGGTACAGAAAATAAAAACACACTGCTCAAACGGAATACTTCTGCCACAGCAGGGTTCTGGGAGTAGTGTAAAACATAATCCTACTTTTTCTTCTCTGGCTCATCTTTTATGGAACACTTTACTCTTGACATTTATTCTTATATGTTTAAATTAAGCTGTGCCTAATTAAGTATTAATGCTTAAATCTCTTCAAGCCAATTGTTACCACTGATGAAGATGAATAAACAAAAAATTTAACATGTTCTAAATATATCTCAAAATTTAAAAACTGATTCACACTATATATATAAGGTAGTCTAACTATAAATGTTCTAGTTAGTAAAGGAACATAAATGACTTGTGGAATTCACTTATATTTTAACTCTGAAAACAAGAATGCAGAGAATTAGTCTTAAGAAAATTCTTTAAAGTTACCTGTGTTCTTTTAAAAAAAAAAGCTACCATTTGTTACAGTTCATCTGGTCCTGCATCATAAATCACATAGGGTCCTGATTATGCGGTTCAATTTTCTAACAGGCCACCTATCCTCACAGGGACTCCTAAGCTGTTTGAGAGCTGGCAGGCTGAATGGGAGCAAGGACACCAGCCTGACAGGGAGCAGCATCTCAGAGGCAGTGCGCACTGCTGGAGTGTGGGACTTCAGGCACGTGGTCAGTGACAGCGACAGGGCCACAAGGACACGGCACTGATTTTGAGAGAATGCTCCCTAACTGGTATGTGTCCAGAAATTTTTAACAATCTGCAAACTGTGAAAGAACATTCAAGGAAGTTTTAGAAGAAAATAACCTACATGAGAATGTACATATATAAGAATGTATGAGGAATCTAAAATATGGCACAAATGAACTTATCTACAAAACAGAAAGACTCAACAGACAGAGAAGAGACTTGTGGTTGCCAAGGGGAAGGGAGGAGGGGAAGGAAGAACTGGGAGTATGCGATTAGCAGATGTAAACTATTATATGTAGGATGGATAAACAACAACGTTGTACTATACAGAACAGGGGATTATATTCAATATCCTAGGATAAACTGTAATCGATAAGAATATTAAAAAAAGAATGTCTATGTGTATAACTGGGGCTTCCCTGGTGGCTCAGAGTATGTAAAGAATCTGCCTGCAACGTGGGGGACGTGGGTTCTATCCCCGAGTCAGGAAGATCCCTTGGAGGAGGGAATGGCAACCCACACCAGTATTCTTGCCCGGAGAATCCCATGGACAGAGAAGCCTGGAGGGCTACAGTCCACTGGCTTGCAAAGAGTCAGACACGACCAAGCGACTATCACTCTCACATGTGTATAACAGTCACTTTGCTGTATAGCAGAGGTTGGCACAACACTGTAAATCAACCACAATAAAGAAGATTAAGAAGATATGACACAGATGCATTTAATGTTATAATTCATTAACACAACAAAATTTGTTAAAAGTATGACCTTCTGAAAACAAAGGGAGGCAGTGTAAAATGTAAAGTCACTTTTGGTTTAGACTGAAAAACCTGACAGAAAACTCTTGATAAGAAAATATTCAAATAAGTCTTTATCTGTAGACTGCTTCATAAAACCATGGAAAAAGTGTCATCCTAGATAATGAAAAGCCCTGGAAGTGAGTTGCTTCTATAATACTGCCAGTAGTAAGCCAAAGACAAATTTTAAATGATTAAAATCTTACATGTGGTCAACACTTTCTGTATCAATCCTGCCTTAAACACCTCAAAATACATATCCAAAAAATTCCTATAAAGTTTAATCTTAAACTTTACAATTTGTCCAGTTCATCTCTGCTTAATAATAAGTATATAGTTTATTTCTTCTCTCAAGAGCAACAAGTATCATTAAGAGCTTATCCCTAAGAAGCATTAAGAAATTCTTGCAAATAGGTTTATTTATAAAGATAATTTCCCCCAAGTTTTTGGAAACTAAACCTAAAACCTTAAAAATAATGTTTTTATTAGTGGCTATCAGAAATCAAGTGACAGTTCCTTAATATTTAAGAAGGAATTACAATTTTATGAGGCAAATGAAATTTAAACACTTCTTGGATGTCTGATATTTTAAAATTATGATTAATACCATACCTGTGGACTGTGGAGATCTGTGGTCAGCATGATAATTGAATAAGCCAAAACATAAGCAGTATCCGCACTAGCAAAAAGGGTTTGTCTGGAAAAATAAACGTGTCATGTTATAAACTTACACAGTTTACATGTATCATTTAAATAACTTACCTCTAACCCCGCATCACTTTTCATTTTCTCTCTCAAGATTTATGTTCTACCTCATAATATTTTATGGAACTGTCTCATCACTTCCAGGTTACAGACAATCTAAGTTCCCTGGGGCAGGGGGTTATGGATCACCCGAGGCTCCCAGAAGAGGGTCGGGATACAGCCAGCAATCAATAAACATTTGAATCTGAATCCTGCTTACCCTTGGTTGCATTCTAGATATCTTGCAGCAAATTTTTCCATCAATCGATCAATTTTCTGAGCTTCCCCTGGAAGACGGAATCCTTCCAGAAACATACGAAGGGCTGAAACAAAATCTTTTCCTGAGAAGTCATGTTGGTCCACATAAGCATACATGACTTCTTTGTTAAATTTATCATTATCTCCCAGGAATTCACCCACTTGAGTCTGAAGAATAAAAGACAGAAATTGATATCCTAGTGGAACATTACATTTCCCACAAACCCAATTTTTTAAAAAGCAGAGAAGTCCATAAGATCCACAGTTAACTAGTCCATTAGCCACAGGGTTAATTAACTATTTTGAACATGAAGTTAAACGTACCAAATGCATTAAACAAAAATCAAGATTTTTTTTGAGTATAGAAAATTAAAAAGCAAAAGTAAGAACATCTAGCTTATTTTTACATACTTAGGAGGGCATTTGAAAGGGGCAGCAACACACATTATTATTAACTTAAAAAGAAATCCTACAGAAAAGGCTAGGATGAAGTAACATGGTACTCTTACTGAGTCTAATCTTTCCTCTTGGTGTAAGAACTGGGCAATGTCTTCAGGGGTGGTGCCAAGCATCCCTTGTTCTTGGAGGTACTGGATTCCTCTCTTTGGTTTCTTAGTAAATCTGGATGATGTTAAAGTTAAAAGGAACATTAGAAACAGGAAATCATTCATAGTCCCTGAAAAGATCTAAAACTACAGTAAATTACAGTGCTTTCCAGCACTCAGAAAAACAGTTTACTTAAAATAATCAATGAACAAGTGCACAAAAAATAATACATTATGCAAAGTTTTCTTTATTTTTTCTTCTTAGACAAGAATCTCAAATGGAGGGCAATCTTTATCATTGATATAGATCATTTCACATGTTATGTGAGATAGGGCCCTTCATTAGATGAACTCTGAGTAAGGATATGAATACTAAATATCTCATGCTTTTAATATATAGTCTCCCTAAGTGCTCATGGAGAAGGCAATAGCAACCCACTCCAGTACTCTTGTCTGGAAAATCCCATGGGCGGAGGAGCCTGGTAGGCTGCAGTCCATGGGGTCGCGAAGAGTCAGACACGACTGAGCGACTTTACGTTTACTTTTCACTTTCATGCACTGGAGAAGGAAGTGGCAGCCCACTCCAGTGTTCTTGCCTGGAGAATCCCAGGGACGGGGGAGCCTGGTGGGCTGCTGTCTATGGGGTCGCACAGAGTCGGACACGACTGAAGCGACTTAGCAGCAGCAAGTGCTCAAGCAATCTTGGCTCATTCTCCTTTTATCCAATGATTAATTCTAAGTTTCCTGCTTTTGAAACACATAACTGGAATTTTGGTGACTGTTTTAACTATAACCTGATGGTGTTATTTCCTTCATAAAAAAAATTTATACACCCAGTGTTTTCAAAATAAAGTTCACACTGATTAGACAGACATACAAAACCTTCCTCCATACAGCTCGTTCCTCTCTCATCCACCTCCATGCATCCCCTTCTTATTCCCTAAACAAAAAGCATTTGCAGCATCTTATTTCCTCCACATGCCCTTGTGCTCCATTCAGTGGAGAATTCTCCTTCATGGCTTAATATCTAAGTTAAGTGTCACCTCTCTGTTTCTAAATCATTTCCTTTCTCCTTTCATTGGTCCAATAATTAGTTTGGGGCCCCATCACCTGGGCACTGCAAGAGCTCCTAACTGGTCTCCCTATCTCTTGTTTTGCTCACATTCTAATAATTTCTTCAGGCTGCTGGCAAAGTCATGTGTTGAAAACAGAAATCTATCATTGCTAGTCCTCTGGCTTAAAATCCTTCAATAGCACACCAACGCCGAGAACAAGATACAACTTCCTTTACACGGAGAAAAGAGGCCCCTGTAATCTGGATCCAACTCAATGCCCTCATGTCACCTCCTGCCACTACCTGCCCACCTCCACCCCTGCCGCACTTAACCATGGTCCTCAAACGTCCTCCCGTCCCTCTGCCAGGGCCGTTCTGTCTGAAACGTCCTTCCCTGATCTGTCCTCCCAACACGCCCCTATCAACTCCTAATTAAACTGCTGCCACATACATAAATCAAAACCAAGCATTCTCCCCAAAGATAAACACAACCTCTGCTCTTCAGAGGCTCTCACTCTAACTGAGGAAAAATCATCCCAGACAGAGAGGAAGTATTGACGGCTGTTTCTAAGGCTACTTTTGAGATTTTATAGTTTTATGACAATGAGTATGTGTACATTTCATCAACTTTTTTTCTTTTACATTAACAGCAAAAAGGGACCCCTGAATATTTAACAAAAGCTGCTGCTTAAGATTCAGGAAGAAATGCTTTACAGTCGAGGTAGCAAGCCAAGTAAACATATAAGGGTATTTTTTTAAACAGCTTAGATTCATGGATTGAGATTCATAGAGAAAGGCCAGCAAGTTCAGTTTTCCTTAGAGAATCTCTCTGAAAGAAGAGATGGGCGATAAGAGGAAAGAAAGCAGTATGGGCCTATTTAGACCCAAAACAGCCCAGGAGCTGATAGCACACAGCTTAGCAGGAAAACTGACTTCACAAGAGCAGGGTCTGGTACAGTATCCAAATCTGAAAAGGAGGTGATCACCTTATCAACATATAAAAATGCAAGCAGTAACAATAAATCACTAATAAAAGCAGCACATCTGTAACTGAAGTGAGGAAAATATAAAGCCTATAAAGGAGCAACACTAGCAGGAGATGTTCTATAGTTGAAATTTTATGGGTTCTTACCTGCTTAGGAAATACAATGGGGGATTCTGTAACTGAGCTGAATGAACAAAGCAAAACTGCCTGGATAATGTTCAACAGCATGTAAAACACAGTACAAAATTAACACACATCACAAGGGTCTGTCTGGGCTGGACTCCAATGAACAAGGGGCGCGGACTAAGGAGTCACCGGAAGTCTTGGGTCTGGGAAACTGTGCCCCATTTTATTCACTGAAGGGTGGGAATAAGAAGGGACTAAATATAACCCAAAGACGTAAAGAAACCCAGGACAAGGTGGCACAGAAGTGGCAGAGGAATATTCAGTGACATTCTCCTTAAAATGGCGCACTCACAAGTCTATCCCTTGCTCTATTATTTCTTTTTGTTGCTTGAGGACTTCGAACTGCTCCGGATTATCAGTGCCAGACATCTGTGTGCTGTAGCTGCCTATTCCTGATGACGACGTTGACTCCAGGGAATTTAAACTTCCATATCTGTTTATTGTCTCTGGGTGTTTTATTTCACTCGTCTCTTGCTCTGAGGGTTTTTCCTGACCTGTAAGTAGAAAAACTGCCTTAATAAATTATTCTGTCAATGGAAAAAGATTTTTCAAATAAGGCAAGATACTTTCATGTTGCTTACATATCTATTATTTAATACAAATAACGTATTAAGTGCCGTAACAGATCATACACACTGATACTAAAACACACTGCAATTAGTACGTGTACAATTTGTACCATCAGTTCTTTTCACAACTACAGTGCTGAGTATTCACTGGGTTTCTGCTCTTAGCTCAAGAAACAGTTTTGGAATAGTTTTCCCTCAAAGCACTCTTGACTAAGATAACACCAAGATGACCCTGCAGCTATGAATTTTTCTCTGAGTAAGGGTAAATGTCAAACATAAATGAACAAGTCAATCTTCTTAAAATATTTCTGGTGTTTATATGTTTCTTCTATAATTATCCTCTAACAAAGCTGCATAAACATGATTTACTTTAATATGATATTCAAAATACTTCTGGAAGATTTAGAAAGAAAAAAGTTTGGATAACTAAGTTGGGAAATTCATAATTTTAAGTTTGTTATTTAACTCACAGAGAACTCTGCTTCATCAGCTAAATGGGAAAGATGTCATGAAACTGGTTCAGTGGCATCTGCAACCATCCTCCACAGTATCACTTACTTAAATGACAAAAAAATTAGGTTCAAACATCAGCTTACCAAGAGTTGTCTGTGAGTTGGGATTCACATACTGATCCTTGCTCCATTCAACCATGCACTTCAAAATTGACACTAAGCATTCTAAACCTTTTTTCCTTAGGCTCAGTTCCTACAAAAGAATTCATAAAAGCAATTAAAACAACAACAAATCTCTTAAGGAAAACAAACAGCTCTTCCTTGGCAAAGTTCCAATTTGAACATGGTTTTCAAGTTCTTACCTGAACATTACTCATACCAAGTTCTTGACTGCCTCGTCCTTGGGCAATTTTTGACAGATCATTTACTAGCCGTTCAAATATGTTTGCTGCATTTAAGTCACAATCATAGTTTACATATATATCCACTACGCTCTGAGCATCTGTAACAGTGCAATATGTTGATTTTAACAAAAGGCATCTAGAATATGGCCTTTTAAATATCTCACAGTAAGAAAGAGATAATAAAGAAGGATAATTTCAAATACCTGCACAAATCCTTGTTAATGTCTGAATAACCATCCATTTGTGGTCAAATGAGCTGGTAGAGGTCTCCAAAATATATAGGAAAATTTCTTTAAAGAACACCTGTGATTAGGGAAAAACCTCTACTTAAAATACTGTTTATAACTCATATATGTGATTGCTTTGTAAATGTCCCTAATTTGTAAAGCAAAGATCAGGACCCAGGGTCCTGGTGTTCAACTCCTTTAGAGTTCTGTTTCTGAAAAGTCAGGACTTCAATAACATGACTTGGTCACTTCCACTGGCCTTTGCAATAAAAGAACTGTACTTCACATCACTGTATTTTGTTATCACACAGTCACTACAAAAGAAATCTGCAAAAATCTGGAGTTCTAGGAGATTATTTCTTAAATATATTTACAAAACTAATAAAACTCCTATTTCATTTTTTAATCTCCTATAGACCATAAACTATATTCTACTCATCAGTAACATTTTTTCAGACATTATAGTACTGGGCAAGCCTGAGGGTTCCTAGATTTTAAAGTAGATAATGTTATAATCTACACAATAAAAAGGATCTAATTCTCATATACTGTTACATTTTTATAATTATTCACACAAGTGGAAATCTCTGTCTGAAAACTATAAAACTATTTCTAACTATTCTTTACATCAAATAATGTCAAGCACAGAGGGTTTAGTTAACCTAATTAATTTCAATTTAAGAGCTAAGAATTTTCAGACATATTTATTTTGGAAAAGTAACTGTAACTTAAGAGGGGATGAGTGATAAAGAAAACCCAGAACAACATAACAACTTTTATGGCACATGCTATTATGAATCCAAAAATTCATATTTATAATTTAGGACTACTAACATCTTCTCCTCCCAAAATGGGTCATGTACCCTTGTAATCAGCTTTTCTTTCACAAAATTTAACATATTTCTATGACTTGCCCAATGTCAGTATTTGCTGTAAGACTGTAAGCTCTAAGAGGGTAGATACAAGGTCACTGTTGCTAAGCATTGTGTCAACACTGCATGGCAAATACAGTAGGCATTCAATGCATATTTACACTCATAGTTCCCAAATACTGCACCAAGGCACCCCAGAATGCTGCAGCAAAATCAAGAGGGATGCCACGAGAATTTCTGAGGGAAAATTCAGAGGGAAATACAACAGTCCCTCTGAGTATCTGTGGATACGTCAAAAGACTGTTCACAGATTCATCATCAATTAGATCACACTACATTCCTTTCAATGACATCATCATTTTTGCAAACCTGGGGTTTAGTGGTTGCTATGAAAAGAAGCAGGTAGTGCATGAAAATCAAAATAAGAAATGAGGGTGGCAGTGTCCAGTTTGATTTCAAGGTCTGAGAAGTTGTGCAGTGTCCTATAGGCTCATGCATTCCAGTAGTCAGTAACTGCTAACTATTTAACAATGACATAAAACATTTTTTCTTTCAATTTATGTGTGCTTCCAACCACGCCCCCAAATGCAGACTTCAATTCATTTCAGTTCAATAGCTCAGTCGTGTCCGACTCTTTGTGAACCCATGGACTGCAGCACGCCAGGCCTCCCTGTCCCTCACCAACTCCCAGAGTTTACTCAAACTCATATCCATTGAGTCGGTGATGCCAACCCAGCCATCTCATCCTCTGTCGTCCCCTTCTCCTCCTGCCCTCAATCTTTCCCAGCATCAGGGTCTTTTCAAATGAGTCAGCTCTTCGCATCAGGTGGCCAAAGTATTGGAGTTTCAGCTTCAATGTCAGTCCTTCCAATGAACACCCAGGACTGATCTCCTTTAGAATGGACTGGATGGATCTCCTTGCAGTCCAAGGGACTCTCAAGAGTCTTCTCCAATACGACAGTTCAAAAGTATCAATTCTTCTGTGCTCAGCTTTCTTCACCGTCCAACTCTCACACCCATACATGACTACTGGAAAAACCATAGCTTTGACTAGACCAACATTTGTTGGCAAAGTAATGTCTCTGCTTTTTAATATGTTGTCTAGGTTGGTCACAGGATTTCTTCAAAGGAACAAGAGTCTTTTAATTTCACGGCTGTAGTCATCACCTGCAGTGATTCTGGAGCCCCCCCCCCCCCCGCCCCCCAAATAAAGTCTGTCCCTGTTTCCACTGTTTCCCCATCTATTTGCCATGAAGTGGTGGGACCAGATGTCATGATCTTAGTTTTCTAAATGCTGAGTTTGAAGCCAACTTTTTCACTCTCCTCTTTCAAGTGGAAGTATTTCCCTTTCATCAAGAGGTTCTTTAGTTCTTCTCTGCTTTCTGTCATAAGGATGGTGTCATCTGCATATCTGAGGTTATTGATATTTCCCCTGGAAATCTTGATTCCAGCCTGTGCTTCATCCAGCCCAGCGTTTCTCATGATGTACTCTGCATATAAGTTAAATAAGCAGGGTGACAATATACAGCCTTAACATACTCCTTTCCATATTTGGAACCAGTCTGTTGTTCCACTGCAGTTCTAACTGTTGCTTCCTGACCTGCATACAGATTTCTCAGGAGGCAGGTCAGATGGTGTGGTATTCCCATCTCTTTCAGAATTTTCCACAGTTTACTGTGATCCACACAGTCAAAGGCTTTGGCACAGTCAATAAAGCAGATGTTTTTCTTGAACTCTATTGCTTTTTCGATGATCCAATGGATGCTGGCAATTTGGTCTCTGGTTCCTCTGCCTTTTCTAAATGCAGCTTGAACATCTGGAAGTTCACGGTTCATGTACTGTTGAAGCCTGGCTTGGAGAATTTTGAGCATTACTTTACTAGCGTGTGAGATGAGTGCAACTGTGCGGTAGTCTGAGCATTCTTTGGCATTGCCTTTCTTTGGGATTGGAATGAAAGCTGACCTTTGCCAGTCCTGTGGCCACTGCTGAGTTTTCCAAATTTGGTGGCATACTGAGTGCAGCATTTTCACAGCATCATCTTTCAGGATTTGAAATAACTTAACTAGAATTCTATCACATGCACTAGCTTTGTTTGTAGTGATGCTTCCTAAGGCCCACTTGACTTCACATTCCAGGATGTCTGGCTCTAGGCTGGTGATCACACCATCGTGATTACCTGGGTCATAAAGATCTTTTTTGTATAGTTCTCCTGTGTATTCTTGCCAGCTCTTCTTAATATCTTCTGCTTCTATTAGGTACATACCATTTTTGTCCTTTATTGTGCCCATCTGTGCATGAAATGTTCCCTTGCTCTAATTTTCTTGAAGCGACCTCTAGTCTTTCCCATTCTGTTGTTTTCCTCTATTTCTTTACACTGATCGGTGAGGAAGGCTTTCTTATCTCTCTTTGTTATTCTTTGGAACTCTGCATTCAAATGTGTGTATCTTTCGTTTTCTATTTTGCCTTTCACGTCTCTTCTTTTCACAGCTATTTGTAAGGCCTCCTCAGACAACCATTTTGCCTTTTTGCATTTCGTTTTCTTGGGGATGGTTTTGATCATAGCCTCTTGTATAATGTCATAAACCTGAGTCCATAGTTCTTCAGGCACTTTATCAGATCTAATCACTTGAATCTATTTGTCACTTCTACTGTATAATTGTGAGGGATTTGATTTAGGTCATACCTCAATGGGCTAGTGGTTTTCCCTACTTTCTTCAATTTAATGCAGACTTCATTGTTCAGAAAAATAATTGTTTAGTTGTTTGGACCTAATTGTTTAATAAATGGAATTGTTGGATATTTCATCTGGACTAAGTACACCATGGAAAGATGAGAAGCTCTAATGGTGCTGTGAATCAGTGTGAATCTCTCTCATTTATGGGATAAATAAAAAACACAAATTTGGAGAAACGGGGGGGGGAAAGTCTTTAGCTACTATGTATGGGTTATTGAATTGCACTAATAAGCAAAAGACTACCAGAGTAATTTAAGACACCATGTCGATTAACAGGGGCTCTAAAAAAAATTCTATAGACTTACAGAGCACCTATCATGAAATACATGTAAAATAACAGAAGTACTTTGTCTTCACATAATAGATATTGTCTTAAAAAAGTGTGTATAAACTGTATTTTCTGAAATAGATATGTAAGTTACTACCCAGGGGAAAATCACATTATAAAAACTCTGTAGTGAATATTCTCATAAAATAAATCTTCATGTAACAACCATCTCAATTTTGTTTTGCAAATTTAGGTTGTCTTATGTTGGCTTTTCTCCAGTTGGAACACAGTTCATCCTGTGTTTGAATATGTTCAGTACTCTCAAAAGCATATCTATACTTATCTTGTTTTATTTTCATATTCTCCCCACAGGGGACAATCGAGAGTGAAATAAACCTGATCATTTAAAAAAAAAAAAAACAGACTATTACTACAATAGTTTTAATGAGAATCTTCCATCTATGAACAGACAGGAAATTTCTGTAAGTATTTCCCTTTAAATTCATGCCTACATAAATTTTTTTATATCAAATTTACTTTATAGAAACTAATCACAACTTAAATGGGCTTTATGGTATCTGGTTCTATAAGAATTTACACTTCACACAGTCATCTAAATAGTACTTAAAGTAGTCATCTCCGAGTGGTAGTAACTGAATGCACAAAAGTCTTCCAAAATTCTCTAATGTCAATTTAAATGCCTCATTATCAAATGAAATACTTTTCGCTTGTTACAGAAGCAAAAGTTTCATAAGTTTTAATTTTAAAGTCTCTTATTTGTAGTTCCTGAAGATAATGAGAGAAAACTATCTAAAAATAGTAACTTTCTAGTTTTGCCTTATATTATTTTAACATATGGCAAACTTCAAAAACCTTACAACAAAAATGCACCAGAAACTGCTTCCTATCCAAAAATAGGATCCAAATTAAAAAGTTTTTACTTTAAATACCAAAGTCTTATTCTGTCTCATTCCCATAATGTGCTACATGAATTTTGATACTACAGAACATTTATAATAAAGGAGATATCAAAACTCTAGGAAAATAATAATGTATCCTTCCTGTGCACTAATGAATTATTAGTTTTGAGCCAGGATTAAAAATTAAAATGTAACCTGTATACCATATCAAACAAAACATGAAGGCAAAAGTTGACTAGCAGAAAGGTGTTTCTAAAATATATCATGCCCCAACCAAAACATATTTCCACAAAGGACAAATTGTAAAAAGAAACCCATTAAATAGGTAAAACATAAAGTACTGTTTTTATATACTGAATTATTTGAAGGTGTGGAAAAAAGATCATGAATTGGTACACTTGCATAATACATGCCATGGTTGGAAACATCCCCTAGTTCCATTTTGCTAAGTCTCTGGAAATATTTTAGAGTGATGTAACTGTTATTCTAGTTCCAAAGATGTTGAGAGAAAACTTGAGGAATATAATACATACACTGGGGAAAAAACACAAAAGTTAAAATTTCAAATATAACCCCTAAAATATAATTCTTTTTGATCACCTCCTTAAAGTACTAAAAACAAAAGCTTAAAACCATGTAGACAAAGTATTTATTTAGAGCTTCCTTTCAAGATAACCAAATTCACTATTATATACAATAGGAAAGTTATTGTGAGGACCAAATTAATTCAAGACAATTAAAATCATTCGTGGAACAACTATAAATTCCGTGAAGGCAGGAGCTATGTCTTAATTTGATTTGGCATTCTTAGTGCTTACCGAGTGCTTAGCACTTTGTAGGCAAATGTTATACAACAACACACAAATATTATTTCATGTTCTAAATAACTTTCCAGTGTGTTAAAATATGATTTAACATGAAACAAATGAAATATCCAACAATGCCTAAATGTAGAACATACCTCAATCTGCATCTTCAGATGTGTCTTGAAGTTTGACAACAAAGTAAGAAATATGGAAAGAGAAAGCTCAAAAACCTCTGGGACAGATGAAACTCCATTTTTTGAGAGTGCAACACACAGATACTGCTTTATAGCATTAATAAACATCTCATTTGTCCTGAAAATAGGTCCTGCATTCTGCAGAATGGATAGAAGTAACTGCAGTGAAAGAATCTTGGATCGTAATTCATGAGACCTAAAAGACAAAAAAGAAGACAGTGGACAAGTTTAGCATCATGGTGACAACGGGTTGTTCTGAAGATATTTCCTATACCACATAATTTCATAAACCTTTACATGGAAAGAAAAATTCTACAGCATAAAAAAAGAAAAGTACACAAATAAGCTTAGCCACGAGTAATAGGTAGTTCCACTGGTGATCTCTTCTACCACGTAACTTCAAGAACTTTTTAAATGGGAAAACAATCATTCACACATATCTAACATCAGCTTACTGTTCCTTTGAACAAGAAAAGACTTACACCTTGTTCCCTTCTTTCACAAATATATTTCACTGTTTAGAAATCATTGTGAACTTCTCAGATGAAGGGCCAAATTTAGCATAAATAGGTTCCAAAGTACTTTTTTCCAAGTTATGCTACTCAAAAATCCTGAACAGTAATAAAAAGCACTATTAGGGCATTAACGAAGCAATATTTAAAGCTTACTTTTTCAGTAACCATTTAAACTTAAAAAAAAAAAATAGAGGCTTTTAGAATACTTGTACCTCTTAGTAGCTTACCCATTCACTCTATTAATAAATTATTTTTATAATGAAAAGCTGAAAAATACATTTAAGCTTAAGTTTAAAATTTTATTTTTCTGATCAATATCTAGAATTTTAATTATCAGGATTTCACAAATACAATTTTTCTCCCATTGAAACAGGTTTTTTAAGTCCAACAGACCAAGGAGATTGAGTGATTTATCCTCGGTAACTTTACAAATACAGGACACATTTAAATGCTTAGCAGATGGTTCTTATGTTTATTTATTCCAAATTGTACTCAGTCTCATTTCCACCATATAGTAAACTTAATTGCTCTTGATTTCTTCTACCTTAAAAATTTTATGGTTAAAGTGTCAAGTGACTCAAGGACCTAAAACTAACAGGGAATATTTAATTTTATGCAAATAGGAATCAAAAAAATACTGCCATCTTTGAAATAAAACTGGAACCAATAATATCACAGCTCATTAATATGTAGTCATGTTTCCAAGATGGCCTATGCCTCTGAATCTAAGAATCCGTATGTACAGCAAATATAGCATTACCAAAACCAAAACCAACCACCCTGCCAAAAAGCAGATAAATCAAGTTAGAAACAGTGAGAGCTAAGACTGAATAGCTACAGGAAAGTACAGAGTGGGCCAGGTATTCCCCTTTGATGCCGAGCTTTCCCAGGCTTATCTACTACTGCTACTTCCTAGTCTAGCTCACATTTATCACCCTTTTTGCTCAATTCCAACAGTAACTAAATCTTGTAGCTTATCATTCTCTAACACAGGAGTTTTAATGTTTTACCAGTTGTATTCCCAGCATCTAACAGAATGCCTTGTTAGCATGGATCAAAATAGTCAATGGATTTATTCATGTACTTATCTAAACATTAAGTATCTACTAAGTATAAGATATCTGTCAATGAAGAAATGAGCAAATCACTGTCTTATAACACAAGTATACTTTTGACAGGCAAAAGAAGCTGGAAATTACAGGTTTGCAATTTTTCATAGGGTAGTTTCAAATTATTAATATGATTCCAGCTTAAAGAACAATTCCTGGATCATCATCTTAGAAAGGCCACAAAATATAAAGAGAAGACAAAAAAGAAAATTATGTAACCATATTCAAGAGATCATTAATTTTGGAAAAATACCATTCAAGATAGAAAATCATATATTCTGGAAAAAGAACAGTTTTAGGGGTGGAAAATCTGATCTCTTTCAAAATTCAGTTCCAGTATTTAATGATTCTGGTTGTCAAGAAGGTTTTTTATTATGGTCCAACAAAAATTTCCTAGTATTTGATTTAAGCCCATGTAGGAGGATAATTTACATTAATCCTCATAATTATCTTTTGTAACATTAAAGATTTTATTTAGGAAAACCAAACATGTAAGGCTTTTAAGGTCAATAATACTTTTAAATCATGGAAAAACCGGCCTTCAACACTAAGACCAAATCCTTATCTCCTCCTTAAAGAAGGTTTCATCAATCCAGAATGAGATGTCAAAACTGTCAGTTTCTGCCTCCCCTCATACTAAAAATTTAAAATACATAGTTATAATCAACTTTTATATTGTAATCTGAACAACCTTAATCTGTAGCATCTGTATTTTTAAAATATGTTAACAATCAATAAACTGTACTTCTGCCTCTCAGGATTTGGGCCTAAAAAGATTTGAGAGTTCCAGGTTTCTAGGCCTAAAAGATGTTTCTCACTGAATCCATAATCTGTCACAAAAGAAAACAAAACTGTAGAAAGTGTAACAAATGTGGTTTCCCAAAACTTATAAAGTTTTTATTATAACTGTCTCCAGTCTTCTTCCCAGTTGACATCTAGAAACTGAAATAGAGTTTTTGAAATGAATTTTAAAATGAATTTCCCCCTATTTCAATATTCCTTTCTAAAAATCACTCAGGCCTTCTCCAAGCTCTTATTCCAGAAAGTTCTCCTAAAACTGACGTTCTATATAACACATCATGTTGCAACATCAGAGGAACAGAGCTCTCTAGTAACTCCCAAACTCAAATCTTCAGCAGGAATCAGTTGCACTGGAATCATCTAAATGGAAAGACATTTGACAATTTATGACTTAGAAAAATGGCACTTTCCTGCTGTTTAAACTAATATATATGATGGGAATCAGACAAGTGACGCCTATCTTAAAGTATTTCCTGCTCCCCACAGGAGGAAGTTATATTATGGCATTTTTTCAAACCTTAATGAGTATGTTATTATCTTTACATTCTGACTTTTAAGATTTTAAGATGCCTAGCATAAGGATACATGTAAAGGGCTACATTACTTCCAGTGTTTGTTACTATACTGAAAAAATAATTCACTCAGTCATTCAGTCCCTGCTGAGCCCCTACAATGAACCAGACACAATTCTATAATGCTGTTCATGTGCTTTCAGAAACAGTGCAAGGCATCTACTCTAGCTGAATTTTGACACTCACTGTTTTTTAATTCCTTTTTTTTTTAAGTAAAATAATCCTAAAAAATAATTTTGAAGGTCCTAAAAGACAAAAAGGAAAAAAGAAACCCCAAAGACACAAGAAGGTTCAAGCTTCAAAACCTGCATTAGTCAGGCAGAGCAGCTGAAGACTTACTTTGGATCCGGTGGTCCATCCGATAGTGGTTTCATTGACAGTTTACACAATGACCTGAATACTAGAAAGGCATCCTTTTGTAAAATGTGGGAAAACTTAGCACCAGGTGAAGGTCCTGAAGAATTTCCAGATTCCTAAACAAGTGCACACACCGTGTAAATGAAGGCATTTACCAGTATAAAATCATATCGGTCTTCGATATACTTTACTCAATTAGTAGGGTGTGGGGTTCTACTGGAAGGAAAATCAGATGAGGAATGGGCCACATGGCTTTTCTTTACGGTGACATGCCACTCCTATCCCCAACAATAAATATCTCTTTTAAAATATTCCCCCAGCTACCAAACTCTTAAAGTTTACTTGGTATATACTATTACTAACAGAAACTATTAATAGCACATCATGCCTTGATAAGATACCTCATCCATGGCCTAAGCTACACTTTCTACTACCTGTCTTTGGGTATTTTATGTTTTTGTCCTATTTTATATTTTGTCTACTCTGTGCAGATAAGACATAAGACAGTTGAGACTATCCAGGCAATGTTTAAAAGTTGTTAACTGATGAAGGCCAGCAAGGCCAAGAAGACTCACCCCTATGTACTGGGCAATGATTCAGGGTAGGACTCCCTTATCTAAAAAGATAAGGAAAAAATATACCAAATACAGGGGAGGAAGGATGAGGAGGACCTATCACTACTTCAGTATGGATTTCACTGTAGTCCTAAACAAAGACAATGTTCTCTAGCTAAAAGTTCTTTCTTCTCCTAGTATACTAGAATTATCCTATGAATATGTGATAAGAATTTTTTTTTAATGTAATTTCAATGGGAGGGGGATGTGAACACCTACAAGACTTACTTCCAAGTTGGAAATTTAGCTATCAATATTTTAAATGAATAAACTGCTCAATTAGAAAAAGTTTTTACTTCCTCAAACTGAAATCAGCCAACACTATCAACTGGATATATTCACCACAAGGTGTTGGTAGCCTATCAATGTTTAAGATGAAGAGGACTTTTTCCTTTATTTCTACCTGAGTATCATTGGAAGAGACAGACAATCTGTCATCAGGTAAGGACGGTGTATAAGCAACAGAAATTGGTGTTCCTGGAATTCCGTTTGCTTGAATATTTTCACTGTCGCTACCATCCTCTATGGTTCCATTGTTGCCATCTGCACTTACATTTATGGTAGTCCTTTCTCCCATATCTGAAATGGCAAGGATAAAAAACATGCAAACATTTCTAATTGAAGTGTGCTGAAAAAGCATAGACTATTTAAAATGAAACAGTAGCAGAAAAGCAGTGTGAAGCAAGATGTATTGGCATCTGGAAAGGTTAGCATAAACTAGTAAGTATTCATTTGGAATACCTCCAAACATGATCTGTAAGTAGCTCTAGCAATGAAACACACTCAGCTGATGAAAGGCTAACCAGAATGTGCCAAAACAGAGGCTTACTTGTAGTCTACTGATATATTAGCATTTACTAAACTGAGTTCTAATGAATGCTAATGCCTTAAGATAATGAAAACAAAAATCTTTCAAACAAAATTCCATTTTCAAGTAAATTAATGAAATGATGGAAAACATGTACCTTTATTTTAGATTTTAATTCTCTAATACACATTGAGTTCTCTAATACACATTGAGTTCTCCAAAGGGATATACAATATGCAGTGTTTCCAAAATCCATTTTATTACGAGACTCCCCTTTTTTCGAACACCTATTAATACCTCTAATAACATACATTCTTTGAAACAATTATAAAAAAATGGCCCTGAATATACTGCAGTATGTCATTCTGAGTAATCATACTTGTAAGATAAACAGAAATAAATGACTTCCAGTAGAACAAACGTAGACAATGAAATAATACCAAGTTTTAGAACTAATCTAGGTGTAATGTATGTTACCTTAAAAAAGGAACACATCACAGCAGCATTATTTACATTAGCCAAGGCATGGAAACAACGTAAGCAATTCCCTGGGCCCAGTGGTTAGTGGTTACTTGACACTTTTACTGCCAAGGACCTGGGTTCAATGTCTGGTCAGGGAACTAAGATTCCACAAGCCCTGCAGTGCTGGCCAAGAAAAGGAACAATCTAAATGTTCATCAGCAGATGAAAGAATAAAGATGTGTGCGTGTGTTTGGGGATGGGTGTGTGGGTGGGTAGGATTGGCCAAAATGTTCTTTCATGTTTTCTGGTTTGTGCAAGTGTGTGTGTGTGCGCGCACGCACACACGTGCATGTGTGTAGGATTGGCCAAAATGTTCATTCAGGTTTTCTGGTAACATCTTATGGAAAAACCCAAACGTTCTGACCAACCTTACACACACACACACACATACACACACACACTCTGCAATAATACTCAGCTTAAAAAAAAGAATGAAATAATGCCCTTTGATGCAACATAGGACCTAGAGATTATCATACTTAAATGAAGTCTTTAGAAAGAGAAAGAAAAATACCACATGACATCACTTATATGTGGGACCTAAAATATGACACAAATTAACTTATCTACAAAACAGAAAAGACCCACAGACATAGAGAACAGATTTATGGTTACAGGAGCAGGGGATATGGGGGAGGGATGTACTAGGAGTTGGGTTTAGAGGATGTAAACTATTAATGTTATATCAATATATAGAATGAATAAATAATAAGGTCCTACTGTATAGCTCAGCAACTATATTCAATATCTTGTAATAAATCATAATGGAAAAGAATGTGAATAAAAAAAGGAACACACACATGTCTGTGGTCATAACTCAGTAGCTGTCTGGCAAAGAACCACTCCTTTCATGCTACCACGTAAAAGAAGTTACAGGCTATATAAGGGAAATACAATGACTAGAAGGAGCCCTTGTTTCACCCATGTCTTTACCATTTAACTGGATAAGTTACTTGTCATTTCATCTTCTTTTGCCTCAGTTTTTTAAGTAACAAAGATAACAATGTCTATAACATTGTCTGTCAGGAATCACCAACAAACACACACAATACAAAAAGAACACAATTGGTTCTGAATTAGTGGTAGCTATTATTAATTTTGCTGATAATTGATAACATGTGTCGATTTTTTTTTTCAACTGATTTGGGTAATGAAAGGAGTGTACTTGGTAATATGCTAATGTCTGCCACACTAAATACTATTATGGCTTTCTATATATATGTAGAGAATTATATATATATGTATATATATATATAAGGAAAACCAGATGAGGAATTTATAAAGAACTCCCTGGAAGAAGGCACAAAAAATTTAATAATGATTATCAGAAACTGGTAATTGTTCCCCAAAGCACTTACTCCAAACCTTTTTTTCTGTTCCCAATTACAGCTCTTTACACTGCCCTTCCCTTAATAAACAACTTCGACTTTCTACCTAGCCAAGCAGATAATTTAACACAGGCATCCTTACTCTTCCTCACCCCACCTGAAAGTTCCTTAACATCAACAATCACCTTTTTCTTCCCTCTCATTTCAGGGGAAAAAACATTCCTTCACATTTGTAAGGTACACCATTCATTCAGCCTCAAAAACTCATCTCTTCTTGCCTAATTTAGTAGTATGTTTCTCCCCTGAATGTTTATTGTAATATTACATTTTCAGTTTGTGCACATAACTGGTTCTTCCCCAATACTCAACCAACACACTAAAGTCTTTACACTGTAAAAACATAATCTTCTTTCAACTCTTGCCACATACCAGCTACTGTTTTTCTTTTTTAATCAAATTTATAAAGGAATTAAAAATCACTGATAATACCTTCCTTCTTAGGAAATTTCTCAAAAGAACTGAAAACATTCTTTAATTGTCAGGCTTTGAAGCCAGACATCCTTGGATTGGAGTCTTCACTTTAACACTTCTTACAGGTTACCAATCTCTCAGTGCTTCAATTTTCTCATGAGTAAAAAAGGGAATCATAATAGTACCTAAACATCTCCAAGTCTGGGGAGGATTAAATGAATAAACACAAGTAAAATACATAAAATCATTAAGGATACAAGGAAAGCACTTAACAGTTAGATATTATTATTCTCTATGTTTTTCCTCTAATTCTCCCTCTAATTGTTCCCTAAACATAAGTGCAGACTTCTGTTTACAGGGTGATGAGCTGAGCCCACTAATTTATCTTCTCCTTTCATAAATCTCACTGAAATTCCTAGGAAAAAATAGGAAAAATTGTATTTAGTAGCACTGGAAAACTAAGGAAGATATAATCAGAGATCAAAATATTGAAAGAATTCCTAAAGGTTAAGAAGAGTTTCTGGGAATTCCTTGGTGGTCCAGTGGTTAGGACTCAGTGTTTTCACTGCTGGAGGCCTGGATTCAATCCCTGGTCAGGGAATTAAGATCCCACAACATGGCATAGCATGACCCCCTCCAAAAAAGAGATAGGTTCAGACAAACGGAAAAGCCAACGTCAAAAGCCTGCGACTGAACATGTACAAAGGACAGAGCTACCTGAGAGGTTGCTGAATTGTGCCATATGGGTTCCAATAAACTCCGAAGCCTAGACAGAAAGGCCAAGGGCTATGGGGTAGGAGGGGAATGCCTGGGGAACCATGCCAGTGTCTAACAGAAGCTGTCCGCAGACGTTATCATGGAGAATGTATTAGAAGCCAGCCTGATAACTGAAGTGCAGATTTGCGTGGTAGGTCTTATAACCTAAGAAGGAGGTGCCAGGGGAGAGAGCAGTATCCCAGCTCACTCAGAGCGCTGCAATAAACAGGAAAACCAACCTGGTACAGCGGTGAGATCTCCTACAAGTTCTGGGCTTCCATTCTAACTATCTGTTTCTGCTTAACTAACACTAAATAAAGCCCTAACTGAAGGAAGGCAGCCTAAGATTTCCTGGCAAAGGATGGGAGAATGGGAACAAACCAACAAGTTGGAAGAACACCCCCCACTCCAAGTCTAGAATTTATGCAATGTTCAAAGAGCATTTATCCTAAGCTTCACTTGGCTTCAGTTTGTGCTTATAGCACAGCCCAAAGACCACTACACCACACTGCTTAAGGGAGGCCTGTGCTTCTTATGGCTAGTTCTCAGCTGGGAAACAAGGTCTGCCTTTGGATCACAGTCAGCTCGCAAATTCTGGAGAGGAAAGCCTCGTGAGAACTGGAAACGGAGCACGCAAAATGACTGAGAAGGCTCTTTAAATACTGATCAAATCTACCCTTGCTAGTCTTTTTTTTTTTTCTAGTGTTTTCAGGAACCTCCATACTGTTCTACATAGTGGCTTTTAAAAATTAACATTCCCACCAACAGTGTAGGAGGGTTCCTAGTCTTTCTAGTCTCCAGATAGACAGAAATGCAAAGTCTGTAGCTCAAAAGTAAGGACAAAGGTCAGCACTCTGAGCAAATGGTTTCCCGGTGAAACAGATTTTATAGCTGGAACAATTTTAATTAGTACTCCCAGATATATGTAAAAGAAGACTGTATCAAACAGGAACAAAGTGCTATGAGAAAAGAAGCTCAAGAAAAACAGGATTCTTTGAGACAAAAACAAAATTACTGAAATAAAAAAATATGAAAAGCAGCAGAATGGATGTCAATGAATAAGTATCGGAAAGCCCCTTGTAACATTCTCTCTGAATACAGAATTGTAAGACAAAATGATGGAAATTAGAAAAGATTGTCAGAGCAATTCAACACTGGATAAGAATAAATAGGTCAATGTAACTATAGAAAACACCAATAGATACACTTAGGATAAATCTGGGATTTCAAATTAAGTAATCTGCTCAGAGAGTAACACAATCACATCAAAAGGACATGAGAATTAGCCTGAAGGGATTCCTGATGGTAAAGAATTATAACACACTGAACAATAAAAGAATTTATGAGCTCATGGTATTTTTTTTAAAGGGAGATGCCCTTCTCCACAGAAAAATGTTAACTTACTAGAATTATGAAATCACTATACTGATTTTAAAGCCACTAAGTGAATGGATCTTCATATGATCTCAAAGTATCACTCTCAGATTACTTATTAATGATAAAGGGAAAAACGTTCACTTACAGTGAAGAGAGCTGGTGGTCACTATCTTTACCAAGTGATCAAACATACCAACAGGTGCTAACTTCATTATGTACCAATTTATATTATGTAATATACCAGTATTACTGATGTAGTATTTTGCCAAATATATTTACTCTAAATCAAAATAAGGAAACTATCAGATCAATTCAAAATGTGGAATAGTCTACAAGACAAAATTATACTCTTAAAAATGAATGTTATGAAAGATGGGAACAAAGCCAAGAGGACTTGTTCTAAACTAATAAGACTGAAGAGAAAATCAAATGCAGCAAGTGTCCCTAGAATGTGTCTTAGACTAGGGGAAAAAAAGGACAGAAGAAACACATTTGGGGACAACTGGGAACATTTTTAAATTTTATATTAGATATTCTTAAAAGAGTGTTATTTTTGCTAGGTGTGAAAATGGAACTGTGGTCATGTATGAGAATGCCCCTATTCTTAGAAGATATATGCTGAGTTATTTAGGGTGAAAGTGTCATGCTGTATACAGGCAATTTTCAAATGGTTCAGCAAAGACACACATACACAGAGGTCTATTTAAAGACAATTGTAAAAATGTAACAATATTATTAATTAGTGCCCTAGAAAAGCACATACAGCTTTCACTGTTCTTTGAACTATTCTTTAAGTTTGAAAGCTTTCTAAATAAAAAAAGCAAAACAATGGAAAAAATTTTCACTTCACAGTCTATCTCACATGTATTAGAAACTGGCAAGTTTTTTTGGTAAACAGCCAGAAAATAAACATTTAGGCTTTGCGGGCCATGTGATCTTTGTTGCCACTACTCAAATTTACTTTTGTAGTGCAAAGGCAGCCACTATAGGCAATATATAAACGAGCATGACTGTATTCCAATGCCACCTTATTTACAAAAATAGGTGATGGGTCAAATTTGGTTCTCAGATCAGTCTTCCAACTCCTAATATACATGATGAGATTTTAAAACAATGCATGGGTACCTAATGCTCTTTCTTTCATCTTTAATAAGTTCACAGTTTTTTGGGGAAAAATTCATACTCCCTAAGATCATGCTGTCTTCTTTAGCCTCTACACCTTTCTGTTTGGTAATCTACTTCAAGTACTAATTTTAACAGAATGACTCCCACCTATGACACCCTCTTGATATCTCTTAGGCCAGAGTTCTAAGAGATATCAACGCAGGTGTTATATTTCCATTATATATTTCATGAACATTTTCACATGAATGGCATGCCTGAAGGTCAAGTTCAGTGTCAAAATAAAAATTAGTCCCTTTTTTCCCATGCCAACCTCTACTTCAACAATTCTATCAATAATTCTACCACCTACTTAACCATTTAGGCTCAAAACTGGGTGACTGCCCGGGCAGGAAGAGCTAATATAGCAGGCCTGAGTGAGACTGCCTATGCTCAGAAAGCCCTGCTTGTAAGGTTGACCCATGGCTAGAACCTCAGTACTTGTACTTCAGAAGGGTTTCTACCATCCCCAGAACTACTGAAGTGGCTCACTGTGCCCCAAATGTTTGCGCAAATAATGTGGTTTATGTTGCAACACCAGTGTTCTCTCTGGGAATCTGGAATCTAGGAATATGCAGCTCGAGGGTGCTGACAGGACCAGGCCCCAGTAAAAACTCTGGGCACTCAAGTCTCTAAGGACCTACCCTGATAGACAAACTTCTCAGTTCGGTGTTGGAGGAATTAAGTTTCTCAGGCAGCTTCACTGGGAGAGGACTCCTGGAAATGGGCACCTGACTTCCTCAGACTTTGCTCTGCACACCTTATCCCTTTGATGATTCTGCCTTGTACCTTAACACGTAATAAACCATAGTGCCGAATGTAACTGTATGATGAGCGTCCTGTGTCCTGCTAGTGAATCACCATATCCTCAGGTAATCCTGGGGACTCCTGACACTTAATTTTCTCTTTCACCTAGATGTCAATCATCTGCAAGCTCTTCTTGATTCAACATCTATTATCTCACTTCTCATTCAGTTCTTCCTCTCCATTTCCATTGTTACTGTCCTATTTAATTTTAGATTACTACACAGATCTTTTATAACTTTCTATTTCTCCACTTAGCTTCTTAGAATGTTATTCTGATAAGTTCACTTCTTAGTTCTAAAATCTTCAGCGGTAATTTATTTTGCCCTAGGACAAAGTCCATAATCCTAAGCCTGGAGTGTATAACCAACCACTCGTTGGCTCCTAACTATTTCAAACTTATTTTCTACCACATGACACAACATCCTCCCCACTTTACCCAAACCAGTGCCTGCTGATTCCCAGGTCACTCTCTCCAGACTTTAGCCAACAGTGTACAACTGTCACCGCCACTCCCCACACCAGCATGGACACTGTCCAACCATCAGACACCACTCCCTATGCCGGCATGAATCCAGAGAGTCTAAGTTCCAGTGTCACCTCCTATATGAAGCCTTCCTGCATAATTTTACCTAAATATGACCATTCCTTTTTTCCGAATTTTAATAGAATTTTAGCTGTTTCTTTCTAATGGCACTTATCTTACATTCCTACACTCGAGAACTCCTTTCCTCTAGAGCATGGTCTATTTCAGATAAACTTTTCTATCTCCCTACAGAGCCATGCCACCACCAACCCACACTTCCACCAGAGACTCCTGGACACTCATGGGCAAGTCTGAGTCAGTCTCTTGTGGGGTCACTGCTCCTTTCTCCTGGGTCCTGGTGTGCACAAGGTTCTGTGTGTGCCCTCCCAGAGTCTGTTTCCCCAGTCCTGTGTCAGTTCTGGTGGCTCTATGGTGGGGTAATGACGACCTCCTCCAAGAGGGCTTATGAATGGACTGGAATGCAAAAGTAGGCAGTCAAGAAATACCTGGAGTAACAGGCAAAATTTGGCCTTGAAATACAGAATGAAGCAGAGCAAAGGCTTAACAGAGTTTTGCCAAGAAAACACACTGGTCATAGCAAACAACCTCTTCCAAAAACACAGGAGAAGACTCTACACATGGACATCACCAGATGGTCAATACCAAATCAGATTGATTATATTCTTTGCAGCCAAAGATGGGGAACCTCTATACAGCCAGCAAAAACATGACCAGGAGCTGACTGTGGCTCAGACCATGAACTCCTTATTGCCAAATTCAGACTTAAATTGAAGAAATTAGGGAAAAACCACCAGACCATTCAGGTATGATCTAAATCAAATCCCTTACGACTATACAGTGGAAGTGACAAACAGATTCAAGGGATGAGATCTGATGGACAGAGTGCCTGAGAACTATGGACGGAGGCTCATGACATTGTACAGGAGGCAGTGATCAAGACCACCCCCAAGCAAAAGAAAGTCAAAATGGTTGTCTGAGGAGGCCTTACAGAGAGCTATGAAGAGAAAAGAAAGGCAAAGGAGAAAAGGAAAGATATACCGATCTGAATGCAGAGTTCCAAAGAACAGCAAGAAGAGATAAGAAAGCCTTCCTCAATGATCAATGCAAGGAAATAGAGGAAAACAATAGAATGGGAAAGACTAGAGGTCTCGTCAAAAAATTAGAGATACCAAGGGAACTTTTCAGGCAAAGAAGGGGACAATAAAGGACAAAATGGTACGGACTTAACAGAAGCAGAAGATGTTAAGAAGAGGTGGCAAGAATACACAGATGAACTGTACAAAAAAGATCTTCATGTCTTACATTTAGATCTTTAATCCATTTTGAGTTTATTTTTGTGTATGGTGTTAGAAAGTGTTCTAGTTTATTTCTTTTACAAGTGGTTGACCAGTTTTCCCAGCACCACTTGTTAAAGAGGTTGTCTTTTTTCCACTGTATATCCTTGCCTCCTTTGATAGAGGAGAACATAGGCAAAACACTCTCCGACATGAATCACAGCAGGATCCTCTATGACCCACCTCCCAGAATATTGGAAATAAAAGCAAAAATAAACAAATGGGACCTAATGAAACTTAAAACCTTTTGCACAACAAAGGAAACTATAAGCAAGGTGAAAACACAGCCCTCATATTGGGAGAAAATAATAGCAAATGAAGAAACAGACAAAGGATTAATCTTAAAATATACAAGCAACTCCCGCAGTTCAATTCCAGAAAATTAAATGACCCAATCAAAACATGGGCCAAAGAACTAAACAGACATTTCTCCAAAGAAGACATACAGATGGCTAACAAACACATGAAAAGATGCTCAACATCACTCATTATCAGAGAAATGCAAATCAAAACCACAATGAGGTACCATTACACGCCAGTCAGGATGGCTGCTATCCAAAAGTCTACAAGCAATAAATGCTGGAGAGGGTGTGGAGAAAAGGGAACCCTCTTACACTGTTGGTGGGAATGCAAACTAGTACAGCCGCTATGGAGAACAGTGTGGAGCTTTCTTAAAAACTGGAAATAGAACTGCCATATGACCCAGCAATCCCACTTCTGGGCATACACACCAAGGAAACCAGAATTGAAAGAGACATGTGTACCCCAATGTTCATCACAGCACTGTTTATAATAGCCAGGACATGGAAGCAACCTAGATGCCCATCAGCAGACGAATGGATAAGGAAGCTGTGGTACATATACACCATGGAATATTACTCAGCCATTAAAAAGAATTCATTTGAATCAGTTCTAATGAGATGGATGAAACTGGAGCCCATTATACAGAGTGAAGTAAGCCAGAAAGATAAAGACCATTACAGTATACTAACACATATATATGGAATTTAGAAAGATGGTAATGATAACCCTATATGCAAAACAGAAAAAGAGACAGAGATGTACAGAACAGACTTTTGGACTCTGTGGGAGAAGGCGAGGGTGGGATGTTTTGAGAGAACAGCATCGAAACATGTATATTATCTAGGGTGAAACAGATCACCAGCCCAGCTTGGATTCATGAGACAAGTGCTCGGGCCTGGTGCACTGGGAAGATCCAGAGGGATCAGGTAGAGAGGGAGTTGGGAGGGGGCATCAGGATGGGGAATACATGTAAATCCATGGTTAATTCATGTCAATGTATGACAAAAACCACTACGATAGTGTAAAGTAATTAGCCTCCAACTAATAAAAATAAATGGAAAAAAAAAAAAAAAAAAGATCTTCATGGCCCAGATAATCACAATGGTATAATCACTCACCTAGAGCTAGACATCCTGGAATGTGAAGTCAAATGGGCCTGAGGAAGCATCACTACGAACAAAGCTAGTGGAGGTGATGGAATTCCAGTTGAGCTATTTCAAATCCTGAAAGATGCTGCTGTGAAAATGCTGCACTAAATATGCCAGCAAATTTGGAAAACTCAGCAGTGGCCACAGGACTGGAAAAGGTCAGTTTTCATTCCAATCCCAAAGAAAGGCAATGCCAAAGACTGCCCAAACTACTGCACAGTTGCACTCATCTCACACACTAGTAAAGTAATGCTCAAAATTCTCCAAGCCAGACTTCAACAGTACGTGAACCGTGAACTTCCAGATGTTCAAGCTGAATTTAGAAAGAGCAGAGGAACCAGAGATCAAATTGCCAGCCTCTGTTGGATCATTGAAAAAGCAAGAGAGTTCCAGAAAAACACCTGCTTCTGTTGACTATGTCAAAGCCTTTGACTGTGTGGATCACAATAAACTGTGGAAAATTCTTAAAGAGATGGGAATACCACACCACCTGACCTGCCTCTTGAGAAATCTATATGCAGGTCAGGAAGCAACAGTTAGAACTGCAGTGGAACAACAGACTGGTTCCAAATAGGAAAAGGAGTACATCAAGGCTGTATATTGTCACCCTGCTTATTTAACTTATATGCAGAGTACATCATGAGAAATGCTGGGCTGGATGAAGCACAAGCTGGAATCAAGATTTCCGGGGGAAATATCAACAACCTCAGATATGCAGATGACACCACCCTTACAGTAGAAAGCAAAGAGGAACTAAAGAGCCTCTTGATGAAAGGGAAAGAGGAGAGTGAAAAAGTTGGCTTAAAATTCAACATTAAGAAAACTAAGATCATGGCATCTGGTCCCATCACTTCATGGCAAATAGATGGGGAAACAACGGAAACAGGGATAGACTTTATTTTTCAGGGCTCCAAAACCACTGCAGATGATGACTGCAGCCATGAAATTAAAAGACACTTGCTCCTTGGGAAAAAAGTTATGACCAACATAGACAGCATGTGAAAAAGCAGAGACATTACTTTGCCAACAAAGGTCTTGTCTAGTCAAGGCTATGGTTTTTCCAGTAGTCATGTATGGATGTGCAAGTTGGACTGTAAAGCAAGCTGAGTGCCAAAGAATTGATACTTTTGAACTGTGGTGTTGGAGAAGACTCTTGAGATTCCCATGGACTGCGCAACCAGTCCATCCTAAATAATCAGTCCTGAATATTCATTGGAAGGACTGATGCTGAAGCTGAAACTCCAACACTTTGTCCACCTGATGCGAAGAACTGATTCATTTGAAAAGACCCTGATGTTGGGGAAGACTGAAGGTAGGAAAAGTGGACGAAAGAGGATGAGATGGTTGGATGGCATCACCGACTCAACGGACATGAGTTTGGGTAAGCTCTGGGAGTGGGTGATGGACAGGGAAGCCTGGCGTGCTGCAGTCCATGGGGTCGCAAAGAGTCAGACTCAACTGAGTGACTGAACTGAACAGAACCATGAAATTGTATGTGCTGCTTAAGTATTTGTTGAATGAAAAGATGTATGAAAAATTAAGATGCAATCAGATGAATACATGCTTCAAGTGTTCAAACTAAAGAAGGAAATATATTCTTAGAAATGATGTTATAAATTGAAATCAGGTATGGTTGAAATAGTACTACTATTGTCATTCAAGAGCCATACTGTACATTTAACTGTATTTCTAGAGCATTTGTAGCAAGGTACTATACTTAGTCCTATGCAAGATACAAGAATTAAATAAGCTTCAACGGATTGGTCTTGAATCTAATGCTATCTATAAATCTACAATATTGTTTACCAAAAAAGTGAGTGAAATTCCTAACAAACTTTAAAAATTTTTATAATACAATCCACATGGTAGGACCTGACCCTATACCCTATATTATGACTTAGTCATAATAATAAAGATACAAGAAATCACAATTTTTTCAAAGATATAAAATACTAAAAACCAAATAAATTTTAACATTTTCTAATTTGTAAAGCTTAGCATATTTAGGAGGATGAAGAATATACCCTGCCTGTATCCCACTAAACAAACAAACAAAAATAATAATAATAAAATGGTATCAACTTTTTTTAATGCAGTGGAAATAGTGGATTTTTACTTTTTAAAAAATTATCACTGAAACTGGAGAAAAAGGAACTACTCCTTTATAAGCAAAGATATTTAAAATTTTTTTCCACATAAAATTTTAGCCTTTTTTATTCCACACATTATAAAAACTGTCTCCACTGTTAGATAAAATAACATAAGACAGACTAAATTAATTTCAAGTCAGATACACTACCTCCAACAACGATGTTCACCATTTCTTCTACAATCCTCTGTACAATGTCTTGTGGCTTTTCCTCACAGTCATGGTTTTCTCCATCATATAATATATCATTTTTAGACAATGCTTTAAAGGAGAAAAAATTTAAGAAAATATTATTTTAGCTTTTTGGAAATTTTTACTAAACATTTATAATAAAAAGAAACCTAAGAAATTAAGAATAAAAGAAAAAAAATCAAATAGATATACGAAACCAGATGCAATTATTCTTTAAATCTTCAAAAATTTTAACCAAACCATATTTTTAAATGTTTTATAATTTCAAGTCAACTTCAAAAATGATTCATTTGACAAGCTATTAATATTAAATAATTATTCAACTTCAAGTTTTCTAGAAGATTAATCCTTCAGACTAATCCTTTAAATTACATTAATCCTTTAAAAATCAAAAAATTTTAAAGTATTCTGAAGGAAACATTTCTAACATGTCCCACACGCTAATCAAAATATATTAAATGTAATTAAACCTTGTTTTGATTAATGACACCCACCAATAACAACAAGCTCATTACTGTGCTCTAATGTAATGAGGTCACTGAAGAACCAGAGACAGGGGTACCTGGGCCCTTCCTTACTACTTCTTCCCCAACAGACTCCACATATCCAATGTATTAATAAAACTAAATTTAATAAGTAAAAAAGAATTCATCCCTCAATTTAACACTAATTGAAAACAGATATAACTGCCAATCCGGAATTCTGAACACGTAAGAAACTAATAAAACTTGATATAGCTGGTGAGCCTGTACAGACTATTGCAGATAAAAATAGGATTTCCACTGAGTTTTCTGAAATGCTGAAAGTATCTCCAGAAGGCTCAACCAGCGCTTTATGATGCTTTGGGAACTGGGACCCTGTTCTGGGAGCCACTGCCCTACACCAAATGGCCTCAGACCGCACGTGAGCCGACAGTGCTATAGTCTACACACCCCGATCTCCACTCACCCTACGGAAAAGAACCACTACTTATAACTCTGGCTTCCAGAAGTCCACTCTTCCTACTGTTCACTGCTCCTAATCTACTGTTTGCTGCATTCTGCAAAATGCTGAATGTCACAGAAGAAATTTGATAAATAAGCATGTGAAGGCAGTAACTTTACAAAAAATTCAATACAATAGCATTCAGATTCTTCTGTGGAGTAAAAACATAAATGTCTTGAGAGATAATCTTTCCATCACTCTTAAGGTGTGTGTTTCTGCACTCTACTTGGCTAAAATTACCAAGAATCTACAAATTAATAGCTTCAATGTAACTAAATATGGTCACTAAATTTTGCACAAAATGATTAGTGAATCAAAAGTCAATTTTCTTTTAAGTCATTTGACAGAAATAGGTTAAAGTAACAGTGAAAAATACTTATTACACATGGGAAACCATTACAGAAGCTAACTGTTATGGCTGAAGTCACATAGCCAGGAAGTGTCAGAGATGTGATTCAAAGCAGATGACCCCACTCCAGAGCATGTACTCTGAACCAATGGCTCACAGGCAAAATTTTCATTTATACAGCTATTGGGAGAAAAACACCTTTAAAGCCAAAGTAATCACAATATGATGCAGGAATTATGTTGTATTTGTAGCTTTGTATCCTGAAATCACCTACTGTGGTGTCTACTACACAGCAGGTGCTTCTATTCCTTGGGTCTCAGCCTATGCTGTTTTTTCTGTTAGAAAACTTCCTAAATTTTCTAGCCAGTCAACTCCTACCTTTACCCAAACAAGGTCCAGCTAAAACATCACTTTTTCTACAAAAGCACCTCCTAACTTTCCTCAACAGAATTATCTCATGCATGCCACTTGCAGGGTATTTATCACATTATAACTCATTTATACATGCCTGACCTTCCAGGCAGATGATGGGACACCCTAAGAGCAATGGCTACACCTTTATCAGCTTTTTAACCCCCAATTCCTAGCACAGTGCCTGGGACATAGTATTTGAAATCAATGTTTGCTAAATGCATGGATGAAGAAATGGAGGAATAAATAAAGTTGCAGCTTTCTTATGGATTAGTTCTTTGAATCAGTCCCTGTATAAGCTTACAGTGAAAGAAAGGGAACCTTTATTAAGGGCAGACTAGAAAAACGTAAATCATATTATAGGTAGTATGGATTCACTATTAGTATGAGTACTGAGAATGCTTGGTTTATCAAAAGTGTCCCTTCTAAAATAAACACTGAATAAAGCACTATATAACAGAGTAAAAAGCCACCTATTCATGCCACTGCCAATGTTCATGCCACTGTTACAGAAAAGATGTGGTTTAAAAAAGTCAAGAGCTGAAAATATACTATAGAAGATTTTCCTCAAAGGAAAATGAAAACAGAATTCGGAAAACCGAATTCAGAATTCAGAAAACCCTAACCATCCTAACTCTATTGGGAAGGTAACAGAATTTTCATCATTTTTTGACACCAAGCTGAGGAGGGATGAAGGAAAGAAACTCACTGCCTGGCAATTTTATAAAACAGCTAAAGCTGAGAACAATGCTTGTGGGGAAAAATGATTGCATGTGATTATTTTTAGAGAAACAAATTTGTAATATAAATAAATATAGTTTAATTTTTGTAGCCTTGTAACTTTTCTTATAAATAAGTATACTCAGAAAAAACAGTGCCAGAGAATATCTAAATATCATTGACTATTACATGTCAGGATTTAAAAATAAGTATTTTTATATGTCAGGTGGTTACTCAAAAGATTTCTTTTCATATTTAATTTCAGTATTTTTTTTTTTACCCATCCCCTCAGTACTCTTTTGACAATAGTATTTTGTGAATTTAAAATGATGTCCTAAAATTTTCAGTCACATTCCAGAAAACCTTACAAATAAATAGGTCTCCTGTTTGCTATAAACTGATTTTAAGAAACCTAAAGCTCCTACATAACATGCTCACAGACATTTATGACCCTCTTTAGTAACATATCTCCTCCAAAGCCCATCTGTAAATCATCCTGCTTGTGAGATACTAATGAATGCATAATATCGCTAATAGATGTCTTGTGGGCTTAAGTGAAATTAACTTTACCGACTAGGCTGGAAAAAGTCCACAATTACCACAATGTGTCCGATATCCATTAGGTCATATTACTCTTTTCACACTTCTTTACCAGAATTGCCTTCCTACATTCTTCCTTTAATACACACCCTCCCACCCCGCAAACCCTTTCTCAAAAAGATTACTTTCAGCTGCAGTTGCCTGATCAGCTTCAGTCTGCTCATTTTCTGCACTGGAAATATCAGATCCATTTTCGGGCTCTGTATCATCCTGAAGGCTTTTATCCACATCATTTGTCTGGGGATCAAGGTCCCCTTCATGTTCTTGGGATATGTGATCAACAGTTTGAGGTGGCAAGTATCTGAGTTGAGGTGATTCAGGCTCATGATGGCTTACTGGAGACTGCAACAGATGGTGGTGCTGTCGATGCCTTTCTTTTTCCATTTGTTTGGCTTCCTGCAACTGCAAAAAAAGAAAATAATTTCCTGTATTTGGCAATAAGAACAGAGATGAATGTCTTTCACTATATCCTCTTGTCAATATTTTTGGTGTTTAAATGATGTTAATGTATTACTTAAAAGAAAAAACATTTTTTTTTAATAACCTTAGGATAATAACTAGATTGCTGCCAACAGAAAAGCAGACTTACCTAAAATCAAATAAAAGTTTCACCAAGGAAGGGAAATAGTAGACGGGGAAATAAAATACACACATATTCATTTTTACTTATATATACAAAAACAAAGTCTAGACATATATATAAGAAGCTAGAAATAATGGTTACCTATAGGGGAAAGAAGTTAGGAAGAGTGGAGGGAACTTTTCAGTGAAAACCTTTCTGTAGTATGTTCTTCTGTCAACTTGTCAAATGTATTAAAAATAATAAAATTACAATGAATAAATAAAATGGTAGTAAATACTTAAATGCCTCTGCCTAATCAGTCATTTAAAGAATGAAAAAAACTATCTATAAATGTTCCAGTTTTATTTTAGGAGACCTGTCATTATTATGTATATAATACCACGTGTAAAACTGGCTCACTTACAGGATGCTAAAAACAGTAATAATCAAGATCACAGCGTTTCATTTTTTAGTACTTTATTGCTTTTAAACACATCTCTTTTGGTCTTCATGACCTAATAAGAAACATTCTCACAAAATTAATTTCCACAAAGATAAATACTTTACAGTGTCAAATATGAACATTTCATACTCCTAGTAACATTCCAGGTTATGTGTACCATAAAACTAAAAAAGGGGGTATATATGTGTGTATATATATATATTTTTCTTTTTAATTCACTTTGTTGAACAGCAGAAATTAACGCAACATGTGAAGCAACTATATTCCAATAAAAATTAATTTTGAAAAATTAAAAATTCAAGGTTATGTGGAAATATCAGAATTAGCTATATGAATTTATAAATTAAAGTTGAATTAAAATATTTTAATCCTCAAAAGGTAGGAAGAGACTTATAATCTACACCATCTAACTCCCATGTTTTACAGATAAGGAAACTGATGGGCATGACAAGTTGCACACAGAATCAGAAGAGACTTCTCAAACCAAAGCTTCAGCCCATTTATGAGAAAGTCAACTTCCAAACGAACAACGAGGAACCTATGACCCGCAGTCTCGCCCTCAGCCTAACCTCAGCTAATCTGTACCATGGTTTAGCAGGGCACGCACACGCTTTGGAACTACAGACAAGCACAGTGTTGAATTCTAGCTTTTTTCTACTTATCCCAGACTTGTATAAATTCTAGAAAGGCTCCTGAAAATAACCTTTAAACATTTTCTATATACTCTCACACTTTCTAGAGCAGGATTTCTCACCATCAGTACTACTGACATTTGGATCAGATAATCCTTTGTTATATGTGAGTGGGGTTGGGATGGGGTGGACGCTGGCTGGTATACTGAACAGGGTTTAGCAACATCACAGTCCATGACAGGTCATGACTCACCCCAGTAAGTGTCTCAAAAGTGGCTTTGGGTACCTCCAATTGAAGACGACCACTCTAGAGAAAGAAACTAGCATTTTCTCCTTTAAAATAACTTTAGAACTGAACACTTTATAGTAATTTTATTTGGAAAGGCAAGGAAAAGTTATCAGTAGTATATATAAATGAATTACACTTCCAGCTTAGAATATTTTAGCATAAGTGGAAAATCACTCTGTCCCCCTTTTAATTTTCACTCTCTTCCCTTTCCTACTTTTCTCTAATTATCCATAGCACAGGAGTAAATATGCTTCATAACTTGACACATGTTCATAGTCTTTATCATAATTCAGTTATATATTTATTTGTGTGATTATTTAACACTCACTTTCCCCTCTATGCTCCACGGACTTTAAGCTCTTTGAGAGTAATGGTCATTTAGTGCTGGTTATGTTCAGCACTGTATAACTGAGAACAGGAACAGTGCCAAGAACATAAAGAGAACATAGCATGATTTGTTGAACAAGTCAAACCAATAAAATTTGTATTTCTTATATTTCTGTTATTAAAAAGTGATAGTCTCATTCACTTCTTCAAAAAGCAGCAAAACCATTTTTTGTGGTTGTAAAATATGAGCAATAATCCAATGCTAATAATCTAAAACACAGGAGAGTGACTGAATAGACTATGGTACATCCTTGAGTACTACACCATCTGTCAAAAAGAATGAGGAAGTTTTCTAAGGGGAGACATGGAATGCTTTCCAGGAAATAATGCTGACTGCAAAAAGTAAAGTATGAAAGAGTATCCAGAGCAGTGTGAAAGCCAGAATTCCTAGGACGGCCACCAACTGTCTCCACTTCTGACCCTCACCTCCCAGTAGAGTCCCCTCCCACACCTTGCCAGGGTGGTCTGGGTGATACTTCAGATCATGAGACAGACAATGTGTAATGGCTTCTGCCAATCAATATGTATCTTTCAAATTCTATTTGTGATGAAAAAAAAAATTTTAATCCGAAACTAAACAAGTCAGTAAACCAGTCAAAACAAAACAATACCACACATCTCCAGTACATGAAACTATAAACGAAGATATTTTCTGCACAGTCACAAAAGATTTTATTATAATTTTTGCAAAATCTTTTCTATAGTTGATGCCTGTGGTGTTCTATACCATCTCTCTCATTTTTTAATACTTACTGCTTGGTTTTCCATGCGTGCAAAGATAACATTTAACATCTGAGTAAGAGTAGCTTTGGCTGTTGTCTGATTGATGAGATTTTTGCTTGCTAGATATATATTGTAACATGTTCTCACAGCTTGCAGTACAGTTCCTTCATGAATTTCTATGTGTTGAGATGTTACTGCAGTTAGTAAAGCCTTAAAAAAAAAAAAAAAGAAAACTAAGATAAAGCAATTTTTCACATCCAGATTTTCAACACAAAAATACATGGCTATTTTTTGTATCAGAATTAAAACTTTCAGACACCATTACCACTTTAAGATAAAGTATACAAGAGTTTCTACCTACCTTAAATAGATCATCAGCTGTGTCATCTTAACAGAAATATTATTTTAGTCTACTAAAATGCACAGCATTAATACTGTTATAGTATAGCACAGATATATGCTTCATATGATATATCTGTTGAACTAAATGTCAACTTTACAGAATACATATTGTGTCCTATTCACTTTCAAATTTTTCTGAGATCTAACTTATAGACTGAACTCAGTGTGTTACTATTATTGTTGAAGATACTTACAAATGTTTTAAAATAAAACATTTAAAATAATCCTAAGGTGAATTCTCCAATATAATGAACAGCTTTAACTTATGTGAACTGTCACACGTTACTCAATTTCTCAAAAGCAAGGACTGGTATCTTTTGTCCTTCCATTAATATGCTGTTCAGCGCTATGCAGGTCAACATCGAGCACATAGTGAACAAACCACAACTGACATGAAACTGCAAGTGAGAGGCCAAACTGGATTGCTTTTTTAGAATCAAGATATTTTATGACTTATGAAGAGAATGCTGCTATGAGACTGAAAAGCTCAGAGGGGACACATTATACATGTAAACTATAGAGGAACACATTATACATGTAAACTATGGAGGAATACATTATACATGTAAACTAAAGTACTAATAGTACAAGAAAATTTTGCTGACAAATCAACATACCACCACTATTATTAGCAGTAACATTAAAAACTGAGTATTTACACAGCAGACTGAAAACACAAATGAGTGATTTTTCTTTAAAGGAGTTTAATGATCCAGGTGTATCAGAGCACAAACCTAGGCCAGGATTACCTGAGCAGGTTCAGCAGACTGATAGGTGCAAGGGAAGCAGGGAAACTGGTGCACAAGTGTTTCACATGGTGAAGCCTGGGACTAGAAGGCAGACTACAAGGGGTACGACAGGAGAAGAAGAAACTAGAAGGGTCACAGGACCTTCACACGGGACCCTAAAGCTCAAAAGACAAAATCATACCAGAAACTGAAAAGCTCTGGAAGATTCTGTGGGCCTAAACTGGGACCTTCAAAATGACAGTCTTCTCCTAGTGAACTCTCAGCATTTAACAATATAATCCCCTGAAATAGAATCTAAAAAGCCCCCAAATGAACTTTATCTTATCTGGAAAGCACATAAAATGACTTTTCCCAATGCTCTCAAGGTAAAAGGCATTTGATTTTAAAAAGTACAGATAATGAATAACAAATTCAGTTCTTATAATTAATTACCTTTATTATTTGTAACTGAACTCCTTCATCTGTTTGAGGACCTTGGAAACAGCCACAAATTGTTTCAATAATTCTATCAATTAATTTTTTGCCTGGTGTTGTACTATCTGGAGCATTGCCAGTCAAGTGCCCATAAGCAATAAGTTTCTGAAACCAAGAAAGAATATAAAGATCCTAATTAAGCTAACAAATATATATATATACACACACACTAATGAAATACACATTAAAATTATAATATACAAATTGATTATATGTTAAAGTTTTTACACAAAAACATTAAGATATAGTAAAAGTCAAGGCTATACCAACTTTTCCTGAAGAAAGCTTTATTAGCTATAAGCATGTGAAATCATTTACACTTGTAATAATCACAAAAACAGGAAAATAATGATAACAAAACCATCAGGCAATACTTTGACAAAGGCAGGCCTTAGAACTTGTCTCTGATGAGTTGTAACAACTCACTGCTTTCTA
Source organism: Dama dama (assembly GCF_033118175.1). NCBI lineage: Eukaryota > Metazoa > Chordata > Mammalia > Artiodactyla > Cervidae > Dama > Dama dama. The sequence goes on from NC_083701.1 coordinate 31,365,498, forward strand.
TCCAAACATTACTGATACTGCTTTTGTGAAAGCTATCTTAACACACTCAAACGACCCAAATCTTTTTTCAAATTAGATCTGTGAATATGCTGAAAACCCAATTTCCACACACTCGCCATAATGTATCACAGATCTGTTCATGTATCATTACCATTACAACCCTGGAAGGAAGGCCTTAGATATTATAATTTTAATTTGTCAGAGAAAACAAGGTGACAAATCAAATGAACTTATCCTTAACCTATCTTAACAACAAATCATATGGATATGATCTTTTCCACTCAACTGTCAGTTTAAAAGATATAATCCCCAAACAGTGAAAATACCCGAAAAGAGAAGGACTCTTTCTCTGGAGGTTTGTCTCACAAATATCTAAGAGAATGTGCATACACACATGCACGCATGTTTGTCTGTGTAAGTAAAATAGAAGACAGAAAAGAATTTTCTGACATAAATAAAGGTCAGTGCTAAAGTTCTGTAGTAAGTATAAATATTGAAATGTTAATATTAACCTACTGCTTTACATAAAACAGCAAGCATCTAGTAAAATCACTGCAAATAATGAGATATGTAAAATCATCAGCAGGTTAACTTTCATTATTAATAACCTTAGAAAAGACTGCCTCTCACTAAGCTAACTAATGATTTGTATTACCCTTAAACTAGAAACATCTTTTTGCAACTACTGTTTCTCTTGAGTGTAAGAATCCATTTAGTTTCTTACCATAAAAAGAATAATCAAGGCTTTCACAGAAAATGCCTGAGCTATTCATCAACTGTAATATATAGGAATACATACAAATTAGAGGGTTTTTAGATAGTGCCATTTTATACATACCTGTAAACAATCTAGAGATGTACTGACTATGCGGGGACATTTGGACTGGCATGCCAATTCAAAGGGGAGGAAGTACTTGTCTGCTTCGATAAAATTTGTCTTTGATTTCACTGGTGGAAGGGTGCTTGATCCAGCTTTTGCTTCTCCATGAGGAGGACTAAAGGAAAAACGAAGAGTTTGATTAGAATATCATATTCATCATCTTGATGATATTCTCACTCTAATTCCAGTTCTAAAAGGAACTGTGCTAAACCAATCTTCATTTTCTTGTATTTCATGAGGAAATCAAAGCCCAGAGAAGTTAAGTGATTTGCTATAGGTCATAAGCTAGTCATCAAAGCTATAACTAAATGCAAGGAAATTATTTAAACAATTAATTTTTAAATTATATAGGTTACTAAATATTTAGTAATCTTTCTAAAAATGAATCAGTCTTTAAGCAAAGACAAAGCATATCTTACAGTATTTCAGAAATACCCTTATTTATAAAATCTTTTTGTATTTATGTTTATAATATTTCTCAAAATCGTTTTTTAAAAATTGATTTTATTATAAAGACCACATACAGAAAATCTGCCACATCCAACAGAGATGATTACATTATTATTTTGCCAAGACTATTAAGTTTGCAAATTATTTTTACTGAAGGAAAAAAAACCCCACAAACCTCTGCTTTTCAGTTTCCGCTTTTATTTCCTCTGGTTGGGGGCGGGGGGAGAAAAGAAGCATACATTAGAAAACTTGACAAGAGAAAGATCATAAAACTAATTTGATTACAGGCTTTAATTTACAACTTCTATAAGATGTTGGGAAGAATACAATTTCAAAAATTATCAGGTACTAAAACTCTGTTGCTGCCAAATGTATTAATTTACACAAATAATATAATTCTATAAGACTTATGAGGAACATACATTAACAACCACAAGAAGAGGTACAAATTACAGATTACTAATTTTCAAAGCATTTCCTTTTCTCAAAGTAGTTTTTTCTTGGGGGAGGAGGGTCAAGTTAGTATTTGCATTAACCAGAGGCATTAGTATTAAGAACAGAATATGTATACTGTATTCAAATGACAAAATATAAGGCACATGTGGGTAAGGAAAATAACTCAAGATACCCCCTTGGGATTATCTCAAGGAGATTATCAGGCCAGGACTATAACTTCTTGATATAACTTGATATATAACTTCATGTTACAGATGTGTTGATATTTAACCAATTTTTCTACTTATGACTATACAAGGCACTATAACATAACATGCCCAATTTAATGGGAAAATTTCCCTTTTGCTGTTTATATCCATAAGAGATGAGGTAAATTTGAGGAATTGTACCTGGGTCACAGAATAACCTTAAATTTAATAATAAATTGAGGAATCTGGTTAATTGAGTAAACCTACAGGAAATTTGTAAGAAAAGCATTCAAATATAACATTAATAATAACCATAATTATTGAGTATTTACTATAGGATAAGCACTATTACGTTTTACATGGACTAACTTATTTCTTAACTTGTAATAAGTGCCCAGTAACACCTCATTCAAGGAAACTGCCTCTCTGATGAATCAGGGCTTGAAAAGAGTTTGCTTCAGGTTGGCCTTCAACAGTAGAATCAAGTATAGTTGACCTTTGAACAAGGTGAGGGCTAAATTATAGTCAGCCCTCCACTTCTGCTGTATCCATGATTCAATCTACAAAGGACTGTGTGCTACTGTAGTATTTACTACTGAATATCTATATACATGTGCACTCATGCAGTTCAAATCTGCACTGTTCAAGGCTCAACTGTAAACTAATTAATTCTCAATTATTAAAGAAAAAAAAACCCAGAAGAAACAAAATACTAAAGTATCAAATTAAGAAATAGTATACTCAAATTCAAAACCACTGGGTGCTTAACTGTGAAATATTTTCCCATTAAAGTCAGAATCATTACAAGGATGACCACAAACAGCAAAATAGTTCTGACATTGCTCTGGAAACACTAGACGACGCAAACAGACAATACCAGATGTGATAATAAAAGTCCTTACTCTTGAGCTGAAGTAAGACAAAAACCAGACACTGGATTTGTTTGTTTAGTGATATTTAGTTATTTTTAAATATGTAGTCATAACACTTTAATACTGAAATTCTTTCAGGAATCACTGTCTCTCTAGCCATTAACTCGCCCTATCCCTTCACAATCATTTTTATATAATGCTTTTAAAACCTTAAAAACAACCACTGTATTATACATAGAAGGAAAAGGTTAAAAATTGGAGGAAATAGATCAGTGTAAATTAGCATAAAAAGTATAGATTTTAAAGTATTTTAAAAGAAATACAAGTTTTATTCCTTTCGGGTACATTAAGTTACTGAAACAAAGTATATTAAATTACCAGAACAGCTAATAAGGCACAGGACTTGTTTAATGAGCAGGAAAGAATGATTTATTAAAAAAAAAAACACCAATTGATCACAAGCAAGTTATGTACTTGGTTCCCCAAGTATATTCAATATTCTCTCTCATGAGTTCCATCAACTTGCTGAGCAGTTTTCTTTTCCCCCACTGACAGTACAATATAAACTTCAAAATGACATTTATACAGATTTCAAGAAATTCTATTAAAATGCATATACATGATACATGTGATTTATATCTACCTCTCATGGTATCACTTCACTTCTCATGACATCACTGTCTTAACAGCTTACAGAGCAACAGCACTTACTCACTCAATGCAAACTGATAATTTAAGAAAGTGAAGTGAAAGTTGCTCAGCTGTGTTTGACTCTTTGTGATCCCATGGACTATACAGTCCATGAAATTCTCTAGGCCAGAACACTGGAGTGCGTAGCCTTTCCCTTCTCCAGGTGTTATTCCCAAACTAGGGACTGAACCCGGGTCTCCCGCATTGCAGGCGGATTCTTTACCAGCTGAGCCACAAGGGAAGCCGAATCTAAGGAAAAGTGAAGATGAAGTTGTTCAATCTTGTCCGACTCTTTGCAACCTCATGGACTGTAGCCTACAAGGCTCCTCCATCCATGGAATTTTCCAGGCAAGAGTACTGGAGTGGGTTGCCATTTCCTCCTCCAGGGGATCTTCCCAACCCAGGGATGGAACCCAGATCTCCCGCATTGCAGGCGGACACTTTTACCATCTGAGCCACCAGGGAAGCTCCCAATCTCAGGAAAGACAAAGCCAAATGAAGAGTCTGTAATAAACATATTAGAACTTACATGGCCAATGTACTGTCTCTTTCAAAGCAGTAACTGTGGGAGGTTATGCTTCGATTATCATAATACTGCCAGTATTCAAAAATATTTGTGGAATTCACTGTTTGCAGTTCTTTCCTGCCTGCTTCCTTCTTTTAAATGAATAATCTCATAGAAGGAAAAAATCTCTAGAAAAGGAATCAAATTCTAACCACCAATTAACCACAAGTGGTTTGGAGCCAAGCATGAAGAATGGTATGTGACCTAAAAACAAAAGTTCTTAAATTCAGGGCTTCTGCAAATCATGGCAAATTCTGAGTGTACAAGCAGTGTTTTAGAAAAAGTATGTAACTCTCATTAGAATCTGAAAGAAGTCTGTAACCCAAACTATAAAAATGACATAGGATTAATTAAAAGCAGTAATTTGGATCAACGATGACTAACGATGACTATACATTTAAGCAATTTTAAACAAAACATTTCTAAAATACTACATAAATTTAAGGGATCACTTTGAAAAATAACATGCCTTTGGATGTATATATATTCTGTTAGGTTTACTTTTTCAAAGCCAATTCTATGACTTTAGCATCACATTTCATACAGTTAAGGATTAAACAAAAATACAGGCATTAAATAGAATGTTAACAGTATTTACAAAAGAGATAATGGCTTGAACAAAAGCTGTGACACCAGGGATGAGTAAATGTCATTCCATGGACATCGTGGGAGGAAAAAGAATGAAGCAATCTCATTTATCTAGGAGGAGGAAAAGGAGCAAGAAAAGAAGATGGGGCTTGCCTAACTGGATAATAAAGGTACCACTAATCACACAGTTTTCTCCCTGTGAACAAGTTGGGGTGAAGGTGCAGGGGTGAAGATGAGGAAAATTTTGGTCATGTTTTGTTTTAAGCAATGGGGATGTTCAAGTGGCATCATTCAGCAGGCACTCAGGTATATGAATTTGAAGATCAAGAGATAATGTGACAGACTGTGTTTTCAAAAATGGTCACTATTTTCCACCCCCACATGCCCTTCTGCAAAGTGACCTTGCACACCCCACCAAGAGAGACAGTCTAATTTCATCCCCATTACGTATGGCTGGCCTCGGAAATTCATTCATAACCAACAGCATACAATGGAAGTGACAGGGAACACCACAAAGATTCAGGTCAGAAAAGGCCAAGCATCTCCTGACCAATTCTCCTGGATTGCTGGGTCTCCAGACACCCACTCATGGAACATAAAGGCCCTGATGTGGGAAGTCCAAGCCATGGGAAAGCTGTATGTAAACTGTTCAGTCAACACCACCAGCTGAGCCCAGCTTTCAAGTCATTACAGCCCAGGCACCAGACACGCTGAGTGAAGAAGCCTCCCGAGGATTCCAGTTCTCTGCCATTCATGTCTCCCCCAGCATTTGTGTCTTCTCAGCTGAGACTCCCGACACTGGAGCAGCAACATGGCTCACCCGAATTCCTGACACACGGAGGCTCTGAGCGTAAAAAAAGGTCATTGATTCACACCACTAAGTCTTGGACTGGTTTATCACACAGCAATAGGTAGCTGGGCCTCCTCAGAAAGGACTAAGGAGGCGGAGGAGACTGGGGTTTGAAATAACTCTGGCAAATGGGGGAGAGAGCCAACTGAGGAGTACATATACAAAAAGAGAAAACCTGCCAGGAATGTGGAAAGTTCCAGTGGATTCTGAGCAACTGGAATCCAGCTGGTTAACAGGTATAGAAATGCAGCCTGGACTTCTACCCTTGTAATGTATTTATCAGCCTCCTCAGGACCTGGAGGTCCTCTGCAAAATTCATTTACAAAATTATGACTAAATCATATATAAATAGTTGATAGCTACGAAGTACAAAGTAATTTAAAACAAAAGACCAGCTGAAGTTTCTTTTTAGCACCCAGAAAACAGAAAGATAACTTCTTCTTACACTAGTACTCTCACTACCACCTTCCTTCCAATCGAAAAGAAGCAAAAAAGATCTTATACTGTAAGATTTTATTGATCGCCATGGCTTACAGTAACAACTGTCACAGCTACCAATGCAATAATTTAAGTACTCTTACACAGCTTAGAAAGTTTATTGATCATGTATTTGTAATCATTTTGCCCTGAGCTAAGCTAAAATTTACCTTTCAGTATTCTATAAAAGGAAAGAAGCACCATAAACCAAACTGAGCAGTCCTTTATATTACCAAATTTCCTGCTGAATTCCAAATAAATGTTTTTGTATCCCAGTCAGGACTAGATAGGCGTGGCTCTTTTCTGAAATATGAAAGGGAGAAGAATAGATTTTCATCCAAAAGCCAATATTCCTGCCCTCCCCACGGGAAGCCAGCAGAGCCCCATTGATTCTCTGGCTCCAGTGTGCCTGTGTGCTTAGTCGCGAAGTCGAGCCCAGCTCTTCTGTGATCCCAGTGACCACAGCCAGCCAGGCTCCCTTGTCCATGGAATTCTTCGGGCAAGAATACTGGAGTGGGTTGTCATTTCCTTCTCCAGGGGCTCTTCCTGACCCAGGGATCAAACACTTGTCTCCTGCACTGGCAGGAGGATTCTTTACCAACTGAGCTATCTGGGAAGCCCAATATGGTTCTGGAAGATGTGTCAAAAAGAAGGGCAAAATTCTGACTGCAAACATTCTAACTGTCCTCAATGGGTTGAATATTGGTGGAATTTTCAGAATAAAGGTTTAAAGTGAAATTACCACCATAAAACAGAAGCAGCCATCTAAGGGGGTGAGATGGGATGCTCCCACTTAAATAAAAACTGGATACAAGAGCCACAATCAGCTTACAATCACTCAAACTTACAATTCCCTAAGTTAACATTTGAAAAGATCATTCATTACTTGTAATAGAAAGGCACTGTACAACTTTTAAATTTAGACCCTGATTTCTAGCCAAAGATTACATGTACAGTAGATCCCCTTTCATGGTTCCCTTTCTGAAATTTCAATTACCCACAGTAAACTGCAGTCTGAAAATATTAAATGGAAAATTCCAGAAATAAACAGAAGTTTTAAACTGCATGACATGTTGAGCAGTGTGATGAAATCCTGTGCTGACCCACACCATCCTACTTGGTCCCATCAAGGGCATGAACCATCCATCTCTTCAGAGTTCCCTGCTCTGACTTATTATCTCTCTTGGTTATCAGGATGAATATTCACAGATGGTATCACAGTGCTGTGTTCAAGTTAACCCATATGTGACTGAAAAATGGCCTCATGGTGCAAGAGCAGTGATGCTGGCAAAGAGAAGTTTTAGCTTCACTTAAAGTGCTTTCTTTTGGGCTTCCCAGGTGGTGCGGTAATAAAGAATCCACCTGCCAATGCAGGAAATGTAAGGGACACAGGTTTGATCCCTAGAGGCAAGAGTTGTGGGTTCAGTTCCTGGGTTGGGAAGATCCCTTGGAGGAGGAAATGGCAACCCACTCCAGTAATCTCTCCTGAGAAATCCCATGGACAGAAGAACAGGGTGGGCTACAGTCCATTGGGTCACAAAGAGTAGGACACAACTGTGCACGCGTGTACTTAACTAAATATGCTTTCTTTAAGTGACAAGGAGTAAGTTCTTGACTTAATAAGGAAAGAAAAAAAAATTGAAGGCTGAGATTGCTAAGATCTTTGGTAAAAACGAACCTTCGACACACAAAATTGGGAAGAAAGAAAAAGAAGTTTGTGTTAATTTTGCTGTCACACCTCAAACTGCAAAAGTTACAGCCAGTGTGTTAAGTGCTAAGTTAAGATGGAAAAGGCATTAAATTTTTACAATAAGATATATTTAGAGAAAGAGACCATACTTAAATAATCTTATTACCTTATATTGCTTTAATTATTCTATGTTAATTGTTCATAATTTACTGTACTTAAACTGTATCATAGGTATGTATGTTTAGGTAAAAACACAGTATACAGATGGTTCAATAGGTACCCACTGGTCCAAGCATTCACTGGGGATTTTGGAACATTCCCTGCAGACATGGCATACTACTGAAATTTAAGTTCTCTAATGTACTTAAGTAAGTTTTCCATGGTAAATAACTTAAAACTAGGAATGAAAAATTCTAATAGAGTGAAACTGTTTCTTCAATGTGTGGTACATCAATAATACCGAGATCAGTGAGAAATGTCTTCTAAGATAATGAAAACTGTTGATTAGTTCACCAAAATCACACAAATACAAACAAGTCTAATAAACAACAAAAATATCCTGTATTTGTGTAGCATGTTACAATTTACCAAGAAGTTCTACATATGTATTAATTCTTAGAACAGCAGACAGTACTGTCAACATGTCTATTTTACAGATTAAATAACCTGAATAAAAAACCTGAAGTGACTTACCCAAGATAACAAGAAGGATTTAGAATGGTTTAAGTGTGACTGTGCTATGGAATAAGCCTAAATCAAATGACTAAATTTCAATGACATATTAATTTAAAAAGAATATTAATTTTAGAACAACGCTGTTTTAGTAGTTTTCCAATGTGCCATACAAGTTCTAACAAAACAAAAAACCACTGTGCTGCCTGTTAATTCATAAATAGAAAAAAAATCCTATTTTGAAAATCAAAATTAGAAACGTAATTTGAATAGTAAACATTTCAACTCAATAATTCTTCCCATTTCCTGACTTCATGTATAAAATACAAAATAAAAAATCTCAATAGAATTCAGATCAAGTGACTATCTAATGACACTAAAGGAATAAATATAGGTAAGCCAAATTTAAAGAAAACTAAGTGAAAATAAACACTTAGTGAAATTACGAATTATGAACATGGTTCTTTAACAGAACTAAATATTTGGACAGAAAGGAACACAGAGGCTGTCTTCGATCAACAACTTGCAATGGCTACAGTGAAAATCAACAAGAACAGTTATTGTTCTCAGTGTTAACATCCCTACTGGTAAATAAACAATCGACATTTCATAGATTCTGCTCAAAGGAAGATATGCAGAAGCCACAGTTATGGGATCATGGAAAGAATACTACACTTGTGTAAGTCAGGGACTTGAGTTCTATTTCAACTTGGGTGCATAAGCAAAATACAGTAGCAAGAAATGGGTTAGAAGCTCCAAAAGACAGAGTCAAACCCCAGGTCTGCCACTGTATGACCTTTCTAAACTTCAGTTTATAGACTTTTCAAATAGGCATAATAATATTTAGATTTCTGTCTTGTAAGAATGGGGCTTCCCCAGTGGCTCAGCAGTAAAGAATCTGCCTGCCAATGCAGGAGACAGGGGTTTGATCCCTGGTTTGGGAAGATGCTCTGGAGAAGGAAATGGAAACGCACTCTAGTATTCTTGCATTGGAAATCCCATGGACAGAGCAGCCTGACAGGCTACGGTCCACGGGGTCGCAAAAGTGTTGGACACGACTTAGCAAGTAAACAACTACTCATAAGAATATTAGGAGCATCTAGGAAGTGTGAAAGTACTTTGTTTGGGGCTGGGTTTAGTCTTTTTTGGGGATAAGTTTTAAACATGAAAAAGTACAAACAACAATAAATACCCAGTAGGCAACCACCCAAGCTTGACTTTATGAAAGCACTTCATAAATGTATGCAAGCATACAGGAGATCCTGGAGGGTTCAGTCCCAGACCACTGCAATACAGCAAGTATCACAATAAAGGCACACAAATGCCTGGTTTCCAGGGCCTATAAAAGTTATGTTTATACTATACTGTAATCTATTAAGTGGTCATAATGTACATTACTCTAAATTGAATGTGCATACTCTAATTGAAACAATGTACATACTCTAATTGAAAAATACTTGTGGGAATCCCCTGGTGATCCAGTGGTTATAGTTTTGCACTCTTAATGCACAGGCACAGGTTCCATCCCTGGTCTGGGAACTAAGATCCTGAAAGCCAGGCAGTGTGGTGCTGCCCCTCCCAAAACAAAACAAAAAATATTTTATTGCTAAAAAATACTATCAATCATCCAAACCTTCACCTTGTGGAGGGTCTTGCCTTGGTGTTGATGGCTGCTGACTGATCAGGGTGGTGGTTGCTCAGTGGGGTGGCTATGGCAATTTCTTAAAATAAGACATCAATGAAGTCTGCCACATCAATTGACTATTCCTTTCAGGAACAATTTCTCTGTAGCATGCAATGCTATTTTACAATGTTTTACCCACAGTAGCATTTTCAAAATTGGAGTCAATCCTCTCAAAATCTGCTGCTGTATCAACAAAATTTATGTTATATTCTAAATCCTTTGTTGTCATTCCAATAATCTTCACAGCATCTTCATCAGGAATAGATTACACCTCAAGAAACCACTTTCTTTTGCTTATTCATAAAAAGCAGCTCCTCCTCTGTTAAAGCTTTATCATCAGACTGCAGCAATTCAGTCACATCTTCAGGTTCCATTTTTAATTCTACTTCTCTTGCTGTTGCCACCACATCTGCAGTTATTTCCTCCACTGAACCCTGAAACTCCTTAACGTCACCCATGAGGGTTGAAATCAACTTCTTCCAATCTCCTGTTAATGTTGGTATTTGATCTGCTCCCATGAATCAAATGTTAATTGCATTTAGAATGGTGAATCCTTTCCAGAGGTTTTCATTTACTCTGCCCAGAAACATCAAAGGAATACTACTATGGCAGGTTTAGCTTTACAAAACATATTTTTTCACTAATAAGACTTGAAAGTGGAAATTACTTCTTGATCTGTGGGCTGCAGAATGGATAATGTGTTATTAACAGGCATGAAAACAACATGAATCTCACTATACATCTCCAACAGAGCTCTTCGGTGATCAGCAGTGAGTAGTAATACTTTGAAAGGAATCTTTTGTCTAACCAGTAGGTCTCAACAGTGGGCTTAAAATATTCAGTAACCCTGCTGTAAACAGATATGCTATCACTCAGGCTTTGTTGCTACACTGACCGAGCACAGGCAGAGGAGTCTTAGCGTGATTCTTAAGGGCGCTGAGGACTTTCATAACGGCAAATAAACACTGGATTCCACTTAAAGTCACCAGCTGCATTAATTAGCCCCTAACTAGGGAGTCAGCCTGCCCTTCAAAGCCTTGAAACTAGGCACTGACTTCTCCTCTCTAGCTATGAAAGTCCTAGATGGCATCTTCTTCAATACAAGGCTGTTTCATCCATACTGAAAAGCTGCTTTTTAGTGCAGCCACCCTCATTAGTGATCTTAGCTAGATCTTCTGGAAACTTCTGCAGCTTCTACAGCAGTGCTTCCTGCTTCTCCCTGCCCTTTCATGTTCTAGAGACAGCTTTTCTTAACCCTCATGAACCAATCTTTGCCAGCTTCAACCTTTTCTTCTGCAGTTTCCTCACCTTTCTTAGGCTTTAGAGAATTGAAGAAAGTTATGGTTCCTTACTACATATAAAATAGCTAGTCAGGACCTAGCACAGGTAACCTGTAACTCAATCCTCTGCAAGGACCTACATGGGAAAAGAATCTAAAAAAGAGTGGATCAGAGCTTCCCCGGTGACTCAGGAGTAACAAATCCACATGCCAGTTCAGGAGACATGGGTTTGATCCCTGATCAGGGAAGATCCCACATGTCACAGAGCAACTTTGAGATAAAAAAAACTGCTCCTCTTAGAAAAAAGAAAATCATCTTATTCTTGAGTCCTTTTTAAGTCTCCCATTTCACAGTGTACAGGTTTTTAAATTTTTTTATTACTGAAAATTCCAAACACATTTGACAGTAGAGAATAATATACCGAATCCCCGTGTCCCATTATCCACCTTCAACAATGATCATACTCCACTTATACCCTCCACCCACTTCACGCTCTCCTCCTCAATGAGTTCAGTTCAATGACATACAAATTCCAGGCATATCATTTAATCTATAAACACTTCAGTATGAAGCTACCTTTAAAATGTCTTTTAAAACATAATTTAAAAAGTAACCATGATCAGTTCAGAAAATCTGGTATATACAAGAAAGTATAAAGGAGAAAAAAAACGCTAACCATGATCCCACAATGTAGATATAAATCTAGTTAACACTATACTGTAGATTATTTTTAGAGTAATCTTTTTATTAAAGTATAATATATATGGTGGAAGGTGTACGAGTTATAAGTGTTAAGAGTTATAAACTCAATAGACCCTCCTTCACAAATAGTAAAGGGTAACTGTCACTTTACTTTGAAAACTCAATGACTTAAACTCAAATGACTTAAACAACTATTTTAATATTATGCAGATACTTAGTTTTGTAAATAAATTGTACATACATTCTTCGAAAATCACAATGTAGGGAGAGAAATGCACATTTATTGACTATATACACTATCTCATTTAACTCTATAGTAACTATGAAGGAGGCACTACAGATGAAAAGAGATCCAAAGAAACTTGACAACTTGGTCTCAGAGCTAATAAATAACAAAATCCAGATTAAAAATTGCCTATCTGGGTTTTTTTCCACCATACCACGAAATCTAGCTGAACGCTATAAAGAAAACAAAAACAGAATGCTGGTGCTTCTCTCTTATTCTATTACTTGTTATTCTGTGTTCTTATACAACACTCAAGGCTACCATAGGCAATTTAAACAGTAATGTTATTTTTATAAACAAGTAACTTATGTAAAAGAACTACATTTGTGTGCATTACTGCAAAAAGCCTTAGGAGGTCACCAAAGTTAACAAGAGATGTCTAATAAGCAAGCAACTCAAATTTGTTTAGAATTTTGTGCTTATTAACAACTTCTACTATTAAAGGCTTTTGTTATCTAAAACTAAGACTGAGGTTAAAAGAGACAAATATATGAACTCTTACCTTACACCATATACAGAAATTAACTCAAAATGGATCAAATATCTAAATGTAAAAGTTAAAACTCATATAAAGGAAAATATAAAGGAAAAGCTTCATGACACTGGATTTGGCAATGATTTGTTGGATATGACACCAAAAGCACAGGAAACAAAAGTAAAAATTAATTAGACTACATAAAAACTAAAAACTGTGCATCAAATAATATAATCAAGAGAGTGAAGAAGCAGTTTAAGGAATGGGAGAGAATATCTGCAAATCAATTACTTAAAGAGTTAATACCCAGAATATACAAGGAACTTCAACAACCAAAACTCTGACTTAAAAGTGGGCAAAGGACTTGAACAGACATTTCTCCAAAGATGACAAATGGCCAACCAGAACACGAAAAGATGCTCAACATTACTAGTCATCAGGGAAATGCAAACAGAAACCACAGTGAGATACCACTTCACAGCCATCAGAGTGGCTATTGTCAAAAAAAAAAAAAAAAAAGGTAGCAAGAGGTGAGGAGGTAGAGAAATTGAACTCCTTGTGCACTGTTTGGGGGAATATAAACTGGTGTAGCTGCTTACTGAAAACAGTATGACAACCCCTCAGAACACTTAAAGTACAGTATGAGCTAGTAACTTCACTGCTGAGTATACACCCCAAAGAATTAAAAGCGGGTCTCAAATATTTGTACACCCAGGTTTACAGGAGCATTATTCACAATGACCAAAATGTGGAAGCCACACAAGTTTCATCAACAGATGAAGGGATAAGCAGAATGAGGTCTATACAGTTGACTCATGAGCTATTCAGGGGTTAGGGGCACCAACTTTCCACTCAGCGGAAAATTCACAAGCAACTTAAGAGTCAGCTAAATTGACTGACGTAGCTATAATTCCTCCAGACCTGCAATTCCTCCCTATCCGTGGTTCCAAATCTGTAGGTTCAACCAACTGTGGCTCATGTAGGTCTGTAGTATTTACCAATGGAAAAAAACCACATATATGTGGATTCTGGTAGTTTAAACCTATGTTGTTTTAAGGGTCAACTGCACATACAGTGGACTATTATTCCACCTGATAAAGGAAGGAAATTCTGACACGTGCTACAACATGGATTGACCTTGAAGACGTTACGCTTTGTGAAATAAACCAGTCATAAAAAGACAAATACTGTATGAGTTCATTTATAAGAAGAACCTAGAGTAATCAAATTCATAAAGACAGAAAGCAGAAGAAACAATAGCTGCCAGGGACTGGGGGAAAGGAGGGAGAGTGGAAAATCTGTTCAACAGTAATAAGTATTAGTTTTGCAAGATGAAGAAAATTCTGGAGATCAGTTACACAACAATGCAAATGTACTTAAGATTATTAAACTGTACCACACTTAAAAATGGCTAAGATGGAGAGTTCCCTGGTGGTCTGTGGTTAGGACTTGGTGCTTTCACTGCTGTTGCCCAGGGGTCAATCCCAGGTCAGGGAATTTAAGGTCCTGCAAGCTGTGTAGTGAAACCAAAAAAAAAAAAAAGGCTAAGATGGTAAATTTTATGATATGTCTATTTTTTCACAATTATAAAGAAACAAAGACTCATAGATAATTTGTTTTGGCCAAGATGGAGTAAGCCCTATTCCTTGCCAGTCCTCCCACTTACAACTAAAAAATCCTAGGGCATGTAATACAACACACAAAGAAAGACTGAATGGTAGAAAGAAGGCAAAATGCTTCAGGGACCCTGGGACTTCGGAGCAGCACACTGAACTCCCTGGGTTTGAGTCTCCCATACATCCTGAATGGCATGCTGAAGAAGCATCCAACCTGTAACTGCCAACAAGCACACATCAAAAACAAACGAAAAACACCCTCAGGAAAAGCCCCGTCTCTCTAGCCAAAGGTCAGGGAAAAGCAGCCAAAAGAACAGAAAACTTTTTTGTTAGTATGTGCCCAATTTTAACCAAACACTAAAGAAAAAAACTACACCTGCAGTGCCAGTGAGGCAAGTTGGACTTATGGTCCCACCTCGTATCAGTGAGGCAGGACAAGTGACCATGAGCTTTCCCCACTAAGGTGATGTCAATGGAGCAGTTAAACTTACAATCCCACAAGACAGCAAAAAGGCAGGATGAAGCGATGCACAGTGATGCTAGCTTGGCAGTCCTCTTTCCCGACAGGGACAGTGTCAGAAGGGTCCAGCAAGGGAGAACTGAATTTCAACTCCCAGCCTAGCAGCAACTAGACAGTTTAAGTAGGTCCTTTGTTTTCATCTACTCTGGTGCTGCCTGGACCTGTGTACACTACACCTAAACTGGGGGACTGCAAAGCGAGCATTAGATAGGATCCAGAATCTCACAACATAACGTAGAAAAAAAACCCAGAATACAACTGAAAAGCATCCATCATGCCAAGTACCAGGAAAATCTTAAATTAACTTCAATGAACAAAGAGAATTGACAGGTGCCAATCCCAAGTGACACAGATATTCAACTTATCTAACCAGAATTTTAGGGCTTCCCTGGTCGCTCAAAGAGAATCTGCCTGCAATACAGGAGACTAGGGTTCGATCTCTGGGTCAGGAAGCTCCCCTGAAAAAAGGACTGGCTACCCACTTCGGTATTCTTGCCTGGAGAATTCCAAGGACAGACGAGGCCAGAGGGCTACAATCCATGGGGTTGTAAAGGAGTGGGACACAACTTGAGTGACACACACACACACACAACCAGGATTCTAAAGTGGCCGTCATTTAAAACAGAAACAGAGGAGGGGGCTGAAAGAGTACAGATAACCACGGAACAACATGGGCTTGAACTGCACAGATTCACTTATATGCAGATTTTTTTTTTTTTTTACCAATAAATGCTACAGTACTACACCATCCATGGTTTGTTAAATCCATGAACAGGGAACTGTGGATACAGAGGGCTGACTACAAAGCCACACACAAAGGTGACTGCACACAGCAGTGAAGAGACTGGTGCCCAACCCCCACGATGTTCAAGGCTCAGCTGTATATGAAGAAGTCAAGGATGAAATCTTCCAAATGTGGCAAAATACGCAAACCATAGATTCAGGAAGCTGAGCAAATCCAAACAGGATAGGGATTAAAAGGAACTCATGCCAAAACATATCATAATCAAACTTTACAAAATTAAATACAAAGAAGAAATCTTGAAAGCAGGTTTAAAAAAAAAGACATATTATTTGTAGACGAGCATGATTCAAATGACAGTGGATTTCTCATCAGAAACTAGGGGGGCCAGTATTTGGAGGCAGTGTCATTTTCGAGAGCTGAAAGAAAAGAATTGTCACCCAGGGTTCCATATTCAGTGAAACTATCAATGAAGGTAAAATCAAAATCTTCTCAGAAAAAAGAAAGTTGTCACCACTAGATCTACCCTAAAAGTTCAACTGAAAGAAAAACTGAAATGGAATTCTAAAAATCTGTTCAAGCAACCCACATGAAGGCAGGAAAAGTGACACACAGGGAAAAAAAAAAGGAGTAACAAAAAGCAAAAATAAAAGGCAGAATTAAGCTCTAACATAACAGTATTACATTAAACGTAAAAGGTCTAAACATAACAATTAAAGACAGTTTGGCAGACTAGATTCAAAAAGTATGAACTAACTATAGGCTATCTACATCAAACTACTTCAAATATGATGATACAAGTAGGTTAAAAGTAAATGAATAGAAAAGATATACCATATTAACACTAATCAAAAGACAGCAGGAATGATCATACCAATACCAGACAAAGTACTGATAGAACAAAAAAGAAAATGACCAGGAACAAAGGACATACATTACATAATGATAAGAGAGTCCAACACAAGAACACATAGCAATCCTACATGCGCATGCAACAACAAAATCTACAACATCAATTGAAGACTTCAACACCCCACTCACAACACAACTACTAGACAAAAACGTCAAAGACACAGAACTAAACAGTACCATTAATCAACAGGATCTGAACTTACAGAACACTCTCCTCAACAACAAAAGAATACATTCTTTTCAAATGCCCATAAATATTCACCAAGACACTCCATATTCTAGGTCATAAAATAAACTGACAAATTTAGAACAGAAATTATACAGAATATATTCTCTGGCCACAATGGAATAAAACTAGAAATCAACAGGGATAACAGTATATTTTCCAAACACCTGGAAATTAAGTAATACACTTCTAAACAATCTAAGGTTCAAGAAGTCCAGAGTGTAATTTAAAAAATACAGAAACTAAATAAAAGCAAAATTACAACAAATACATTTGTGGGACACAGCTAAAATGTACTGAGGGAGATTTACAGTTGTGAATGTTTACATTAGAAAAGAATATCAAGTGGGAGCTATTCCTGGGATGCAAGGATAGTTCAACATACGAAAATCTGTAAGATACAGCACATTAACAAAAGGAAAGATAAAAGCCATATCATTTCAATACATGCATGAAAAAATGGAAAAATTCAACACTCTTTCATGGTAAAAACTCAAGAAATTGGATACAGAAGGTGTACTCAAGATAACAAAGAGACCATATATTATAACCCCCCCAACTAACGTCATATTCAATGGTGAAAAGCTTTTCCTCTAAGCTCAAAAACAAGATAAGGACACCCCTTCCTGCCAACTCCATTCAATATAGTACTGGAAACCCTAAGCTAGAGGTAACAAGCAAGAAAAAGACATAAATAAAGGGCATCCAAAATGGAAAGGACGAAGTAAAATTGTTTATTTCCAGATGACACACTCTTATATATAGATAATCCCAAAGATTCCACCCAAGAACTGCCAGAACTAATAGAAGAAATCAGTAGTTGCAGGATACAAAATTAAAATATATAGAAGTTAGCTGCATTTCTATACACCAACAATGAACTATCTGAAAGAGAATTTTCTAAGAAATCAACCCCATTTAGAATGACCTCAAAAAATACAATATTCAGAAATAAACTTAACCAAGGAGGTTAAAGATCCGTACACTGAAAACTGTAAGACACTGATAAAAGACTCTGAACACAAACCAACAAAAAGAAACTCCACATTTGTGGACAGAAACTGACACAAACCAACAAAAAGATACTCCACATTCATGGACAGAAAAAATTAAATATCATTAAAATGTCCACACTACCCAAAGCAATCCACAGAGTCAATGCAATGTCTATCAAAATTCTAATGGCATTTTTCATAGAAAAAGAAGACAATCCTGAAATATGTATGGACTCACAAAAGACCCTGACTAGCCAAAGTGATCTTGAGAATGAAGAACAAAGCTGGAATCATCATATTTCCTGATCTCAAAATATTATAAAACCATAGTAATCCAAAGAAGTATGGCATTGGCATAAAAATAGACACACAGATCAAAGACACAGAATTCAGACTCCAGAAATAAACCCATTCATAAACCATGGTTAATGAATCTTCTACAAAGGATCCAAGAATATACAGTGGGGAAAGGAATAGTCTCTTCAAGTAACTAGTGTTGGGAAAAACTAGAGAACAATATTCAAGAAGAATGAAGCTGGACCCTCAATACCATACACAAAAATCAACTCAAAATGGATTAAAGACAAATGGAAGACATGAAACTATCAAATTCCTAGAAGAAAATAAAGAGTAAGCTTCTTGACATTGGCTTCATCAATGACTTTTTGACTCTGATGTCAAAAGCAAAGTCAACAAAAGCAAGATAAAAAAGTGAGACCATATCAAACTGAGAAGCTTCTGCAGAGCAAAGGAAACCATCAATAAAATAAAAGCAACCTACGGAATGGGATAAAATATTCACAAATCACTTACCTGATAAGGGTTTAATATTCAAAACAGACAAGGAACTCATACAATTCAACAACAAAAAAATAGACAATCCAATTAAAATGGGCACAAGACCTGAATTGAAATTTTTCCAAAGAAGATACACAAATGGCCTACAAGTAAGAGAAAAGGCGCTCAATATCACTGGTCAATCAAATGTGCTCATCATCAAAATCACAATGAGATATTACTTCATATCTGTTATGGTGTCCATTATCAAAACTACAACTGATAACAAATGCTGGCAAGGAAGCAGAGGAAAGGAAACCCTGGTATACCGTAGGTGGGAACGCAAACTGGTACAGTCACTATGGGAAATAGTATGACGGTTCCTCAAGAAATTCTACTTCTGGGTATATATCCAAAGGACACAAAATCATTATCTCAAAGAGGTATCTGTACTACAAGTTCATATTACTTGTAATAGCTAAGATACACAAACAACCCAAGTGTCTCTCCATCAACAGATAAATACAATAAACTATCATTCAGCTTTGCAACAACATGAATAAAGCTGGAGGGCACATGCTAAGTGAAATAAGCCAGACAAAGACCAATATTGCACAGTAATACTTACATGTGGAAAAAATACTGAACTCACAATTATAGAGAGGAGACACAATTACAGGTGGCTGCCAAGGGCTGAGTGAGGCTGAAGAAAAGAGGGGGAGCTTGGTAAAAGGGTACAAACTTGCAGCTATAAGATGAATAAGGTATGAAGACCTAATATATAATGAAGTAAATATAGCTAATAACACTGTATAGTATAAATTTGCTAAGAGTAGAACTTAAGTATTCTTGCCAATCAACTTCAGCGTTTTTTAATAGAGAAAAGTTAAATCTCATCTCTCACCTTAAGGAGGAGAAGCAGAATAAACCTAAACCCAACTGTCACTGCACTTTCACAGCTGAAAGAAATGAAGATATGAGAAGAAATCAATGAAATTGAAAACAGAAAAACAATAGAAAAAAATGAATGAAAAAGCTGGTTCTCTGAAAAACTTTAATTAACAAATCTCCAGCAAGACTGATAAACAAAAAAGGACAAATCACCACCAGTATCCAAAATAAGAGTATCACTACAAACACCAGACATTAAAGGGCTTAGCACAAACTCTATACGCGTAAATTCAACAACTGAGATGAAACATACCAATTTCTCAAAAAGGTACAAATTACCACAACTCACCCAATATGAAATAACTTGAATAGCTCTCCAACTATTAAAGATATTGAATTTCTAGTTTAAAAACAACCACAAATGAAATCTCCAGGACCAGATGTTTTCACTGGAGAATTCTACCAAATACAGAAAAGCTGACACCAATTCCATACAATCTCCTTCAGAAAACGAACAGGAGAGAACACTTTTCAATTCATTTTATGAAGTCAGTATTATCCTGATGATAAAACCAGACTGCTGTATAATTAAGAATTTGGCTGGGTTTTGTCCCTAGTGCTGGAAAGAAGAAAGTCTCTAAAGCCTTGGAATTTCCCAGTTAAAGGAGTATCTTTTTTTTTGGCCTGCACTGTGCCACATGCAGGATGATCTTAGTTCCCAACCAGAGATTGAACCCATGCCCCCTGCAGTGGAAGTCCCAAAGGAGTATCCATTTTATTCATGATTAAATATGAATATGCCTTAAACATGCCTTAAGGCATGCCTTAAACATGCCTGAGGGCAGTTTTAGCATTAGTAGCTAGTCACACTGGAAAGATCAACTAAGATCAGTCATGTGATCTCAGCCTGACCTCTAGAGAGGGGAAGAGGGGGACTGTAGACTGGGTTCAATCATGTGGCTACACAATCAATCATACCCATGAAATGAAGCCCCAACAAAACCCCTGGACACCTGAAACTGGGGCTGAGTTTCCCTGGTTGGTGAAACACACTCATATGGCAGAGGGTGGTGCATCCAGAAGCCGCGAAAGCTTTGCAATTGGGGCTCTGCCAGAGCTCACCCCAAGGGACTCTGAGACTATCCTGATTTGCATCCTTTCTAATAAAACTAAGTGCACTTTTACAGCACTAAGTAAAGCACTTTTCTGAATTCTGTGAGGTGTTCTGGCAAATCTGAGGGGATAGTGGGAACCCCCAATTTGTAGCCAACTGGTTAGAAGCACAAATGGCCTGGACACTGTGGACCTTGGGGCTGGGGTCTTAAATGAGGCATTTTGGGGAGGACTGTGCCCCTAACCTATTAAATCTGACCTGATCCCAGGTAGGTAGTATAAAAATTACACTGCAAGGACAGTACAGAAAAAGAAAATATAGACCAGTATCACTCATGAGTAAAAATATCAAAATCCTCAACAAAATATTAGCAAATAAAACAACCTATTCTAGCAACCTATATTTGCTAAGTCGTTTCAGTTGTCTCTGAGTCTTTGCGACCCCATGGACCATATAGCCTGCCCTGCTTCTCTGTCCATGGGATTTTCCAGGCAAGAATATGGAGTGCGTTGCCATGCCCTCCTCCAGGGGATCTTCCCGACCCAGGAATCAAACCCGCGTCTCTTATGTCTCCTGTACTGGCAGGCATGTTCTTTGCCACTAAGCACCACCTGGGAAGCCTCAGCAACCTACAGAAACCTACAGAAAGAGTTATACATCATGATCGACCAATGACAAAGTCAACCAATGTAATCTATCATATAAACAGGCAAAAGAAGAAAAATCACATGATCAAACCAATTGTTGCAGAAAAAGCATATGACAAAATTCAATATCCATTCATGATATAAAAAAAAAACAAAAAACCTCTTAGCAACCCAGCAATAAAGAAACTTCAAGAAATAACTATAAAAAACTTACAGCTAACACCAAGTTTAATGGTGAAAAACTGCATGCTTTCCCCCAAGATCTGGAACAAGGCAAGAATGGCTACTGTTGTCACCATTTCTATTCAACTTTGTACTCAACACCCCAGTCAAGTCAATAGGACAAGAAAAAGAAAGAAAAGTCACACAAATTGTAAAGAAAGAGATAAAAATGTCCTTATTCACAAATGACATAATTACCGGAAAAAAAAAAAACAAAACCAAGACGTATGGAAGAAAAACACTTAGAACTTATAAATGTATTTATTGTGCAAGGTTTTAACACACAAAAATAAATCATGTTTCTATATACCAATGACTGGAAACCAAAACTGAAGAAACTATACCATTTATAACAGCTCTCCCCAAAATAAAATTCTTAAGTATAAACCTAACAAAACAAGTACAGGATGTATACTGAAAGAAATCAAAGAAAAACTGAATAGGAGAGATGCATCATCGTCATGGATGAGAGAACTCAAAACAGTAAAGGCTGTCAATTCTCTCCAAATTGGTACACAGATTTAACCCACTGACAATAACAGTCCAGCAGAATTTCCCATACATAGATAAGGGAATGATCTATGTAACTACCTATGAAATATGGAAAAGCAATGTAACATTGATAGAATAGATAAAATAATTCTCATAAAGAATAAAGTAGGAGGAAACAGATTTCACTGTAGGACTTTAAAGTCACAATTAAACAATGTGGTACTGAAGAACAGATAGACACAGAGTCCAAAAAAGCAGAATAGAGTTCAAATAAAGATACACTGAAACATAATGAATTGTTTTTTAACAAAAGTGCAAAGGTAATTCAACGGAAAAAGGACTATCTTTCTGACAAATGGTGTTGGACCAATAAGACAGAAGAAAAGTTAAACTGGACTTTACAAAGATTAAAATCTTTTGTTCTGTGAAAAGCAATGTTAAGAAAATGAAAAGGTAGCTACAGAAGACATTTGCAAGTCACATATCTGACAAAGGATTTGTGTTTGTATATACATATTTAGATATACAGAATATATATATGTGTGTGTGTGTATGTACAAATATATATTTACTTTAAAACTTAAATCTCAATAGTAAGAAAATAACCAAATTAAAAAAGAACTAAGCAAGACTTAAGACACTTCAAAGGGATATATGCATGCCAAATAAAAACACAAAAAGATGTTCAACATCATTAGCCATTTTAGAAACGCAAATGAAAACCACAATGATACTGCTACACCCCTATTAAAATAGTTTATAGGGACATTGGCAAGAGTTGTTGAGACTGAAACAACTGAACTCTCAGACACTGAAGGTGGGAATGTAAAATGGTATGGCCACTTTGGAAAACACATTAAAAGTTTCTTATAAAGTTGAACACATACTTACCATGTGACCCAGCAATCCCACTCCTGGGTACCTAATCTAAAGAAATGAAAACTTATGTTCAAATAAAAATCTACACACAAATGTTTACAGCAGCTCTAGTCATACTGCCAAAAACTGTGAACAACTAAGATGTTCTGCAGTGGATGATGGATAAACAAACTGTAGTACACCCATACAGTTGAATATTATTGAGCAATAAAAAGGAACTACTAGCAATAAAAAAGACTATTACTACATCCAACAATCTAGATGAATCTCAAAGACATGCTAAGTGAAAGAAGTAAGTTTCAAAAGCTTGCCTTCACTGTACACAACAGTCTCAAAAAGACAAAACTATAATGATATAGAACTTTCCAGGGATCAGAGATGGTCAGAAAGGTATTATTATAAAGAGATATCAATACAGAAATTTTGGGGGTACTGGAACTGTTCTGTATCTCAGTTTTGACAGAGATTACACAAATCTTTACATGGATTAAAATTCATGGAACTGTACAGTAAAAAAAAAAAAAAAAAGTCAATTTTACTCTATGTTAATGAAAAATATAAAATTAAAAAAGTTAAATAGGATGTTCAGGCTCATGTTTAAACTTAGTGAATAAGGACGTCCAGTACTGTGATGCAGATGGTTGCATTTTAAGATGCTCCACAGGTGATCTTGGTGTATAGCCAAGGATGAGAATTATTATATAACTTCTTATATCTGATGTCTCCATTTTTCTACTTCTTTAGGTTGGCCCTCATGTCTCATCAGGCCTACTGATTCCTCATCTCCATTCCTGAGCCTTATTAGTGCCAGAGTGACCTTTACCAGGATAAAGTTCAAGCTCTTCAGCATGGCACACAAGTCTGTCACTCTCGTCTCTCTGCCTGCCCTCCCTTGAGTTCCACACTTCAATAATAAAATACTCCAAATCCCCTGAAGTGACCTGCTATTTCACACCTCTAGGCTTTTGCTCAAACTATATCCTCTATCTGGAATTCTGACCCACCAAGAATTTGTCTGGCGGACAATTTTCAGAGCAGCTTCCACGACGTGTTCTGTGTCACTCCCAATTGAAAACCTTCAGTGGTTCTTTGCCCATGCTCACCACCACTTACAGTGTCGATGAGCCTCTCTCCTCCATTCCCACCTCATGTTTAAGACCCTTGAAATGCCAGTCTTCTGGGTAACTGTCTCCCACACTTCATGTTGTTTTGTTGATCAAACCTTTAGCTAATGATGCTCCTCCCTCCCCAGATTTCTTTTCCCACCCATCGTTTCCTGGCACATATCCATTCATTTTAGAAAAAAACAGCTGTCAAGTTAAAAAAACTCTTTTGATGCACTTCCAAGCTAAAGTAATCACACTTCTCTATTCCATACCTCCCTCTGGTTATCACTATCACCAACACTTACCTTATTACACTGAAATTATGTTGTGTGTCCATTCCCCTCAACCAGCTCCTTAACAGCAAAGGTCATACTCTTTAAATTTCTATTTCTCAAGCTTAGCATCAACTCTGGAACAAATAGGTACTTAACAAACAAATGTTTCTTGAAGAAAGAGTAAATGAGAGCAAATTTGCTGGGCAAATTAATATACATCTCTTTTTCTCCAAAAAGACCTAGGTGGTTCACTACCTACTGGTAATAGCTAAACCTCTCTTTACAGCTCAAATCTCTCTCTCTCTCAAGCTTCTGTCATAAACAAATAAAAAACAAAAACAAAAGTTACTAACAACTGTCAACAAAAATGAAACATTTTAACTTAGATGCTCCATATGCACCTCAAAATCATTTTAACTGCAACTGAATCCATTTGCTTCCTCAATTCCTGCTCTCAAATGTGCTTTATTCCTATACTGCCATTTTTGGTGAATGAAATCAAACAGACTGAAATCCCCCATTAGAAACCTCAGAATCATCCTAAAAGCCTTCATTTCCTTCACTTTTTATACCCAAACAGTTAGGAAGTCCTGTTGGTTTACTGAGATCTAAGCTCTCAATACAAGGCCTTAAGTTCAAGCCCCTGCCTCTTCAAATCTGGGCTATGGCAAACGTTTATTAATACAATGAGGAGGTTGGGGAGGCCAGAAGGCCACAACTATAAACAGAAAAAATCACAACTTACAGCACTTACAGCAGAAGTAGGAAATCATCCACACAAATGTGGCATAGAAAAGAAACAATATGGCATCAAAACCAGCTACTGTGAGAAGAGAGTACAAATGTAGGAAATGGGAAATATATTTGAAATTAAGAGATTTCATTGAAATTAAGAGATTTCATGAAACAACCTTGTGTATATACAGACTGCTATATCAGAACCTCATGGGAAATGCAAACCAGAAAACTACAAAAGATACATGCATAAAAGAGAAAAAACATCCCCAAAAACAAAGATGGTCATCAAATCACAAGAAAAGAGCAATCAGAGAAGAAAAAGCAATAAAAGGAATCCAGACTGGAAAAGAAGAAGTAAAACTCTCACTGTTTGCAGATGACATGATCCTCTACACAGAAAACCCTAATGACTCCACCAGAAAATTACTAGAGCTAATCAATGAATATACTAAAGTTGCAGGATATAAAATTAACACACAGAAATCTTGCATTCCTATACACTAACAATGAGAAAACAGAGAGGAAAACAAGGAAACAATTCCATTCACCATTGCAATGAAAAGAATAAAATACTTAGGAATAAATCTATCTAAAGAAACAAAAGACCTATATATAGAAAACTATAAAACACTGATGAAAGAAATCAAAGATGACACAAAAAGTTAGAGAAATATCCCATGTTCATGGACTGGAAGAATCAATATAGTGAAAATGAGTATACTATTCAAAGCAATCTATAGATTAAATGCAATCCCTATCAAGCTACCAACAGTATTTTTCACAGACTAGAACAAATAATTTCACAATTTGCATGGAAATACAAAAAAACCTTGAATAGCCAAAGCAATCTTAAGAAAGAAGAATGGAACTGGAGGAATCAACCTGCCTGACTTCAGGCTATACTACAAAGCTACAGTCATCAAGACAGTATGGTACTGGCACAAAGACAGAAACATAGATCAATGGAACAAAATAGAAAGCCCAGAGATAAATCCATGCACCTATGGACACCTTATCTTTGACAAAGGAGGCAAGAATATACAACGGAAAAAAGACAATCTCTTTAACAAGTGGTTCTGGGAAAACTGGTCAACCACTTGTAAAAGAATGAAACTAGAATACTTTCTAACACCACACTCAAAAATAAACTCAAAATGGATTAAAGATCTAAATGTAAGACCAGAAACTATAAAACTCCTAGAGGAAAAACATAGGCAAAACACTCTCAGACATAAATCACAGCAGGATCCTCTATGACCCACCCTCGAGAGTAAATGAAATAAAAGCAAAAATAAACAAATGGGACCTAATTAAACTTAAAGGCTTTTGCACAATGAAGGGAACTATAAGCAAGGTGAAAAGACAGCCTTCAGAATGGAAGAAAATAACAGCAAACAAAGCAACTCACAAAGAATTAAACTCAAAAAAACACAAGCAGCTCATGCAGCTCAATATCAGAAAAATAAACAACCCAATAAAAAAATGGGCCAAAGAACTAAACAGACATTTCTCCAAAGAAGACATACAGATGGCTAACAAACACATGAAAAGATGCTCAACGTCACTCATTATCAGAGAAATGCAAATCAAAACCACAATGTGGTACCATCTCATGCCAGTCAGAATGGCTTCTATCAAAAAGTCTACAAACAATAAATGCTGGAGAGGGTGTGGAGAAAAGGGAACCCTCCTACACGGTTGGTGGGAATGCAAACTAGTACAGCCACTATGGAGAACAGTGTGGAGATTCCTAAAAAAAAACTAGAAATAGAACTGCCATATGACCCAGCAATCCCACTGCTGGGCATACACACTGAGGAAACCAGAACTGAAAAGAGACACGTGTACCTCAATGTTCACTGCAGCACTGTTTATAATAGCCAGGACGTGGAAGCAACCTAGATGTCCATTGGAAGATGAATGGATAAGAAAGCTGTGGTACATATACACAATGGAATATTACTCAGCCATTAAAAAGAATTGATTTGAATCAGTTCTAATGAGATGGATCAAACTGGAGCCTATTATACAGAGTGAAGTAAGTCAGAAAGAAAAACACCAATACAGTATACTAACGCATAAATATGAAATTTAGAAAGATGGTAACGATGACCCTATATGCGAGACAGCAAAAGAAACACAGATGTATAGAACAGTCTTTTGGATTCTGTGGGAGAAGGCAAGGGTGGGGTGATTTGAGAGAATAGCATTGAAACATGTATATTACCATATGTGAAACAGATCACCAGTCCAAGTTCGATACACAAGACAGGGTGCTCAGGGCTGGTGCACTGGGATGACCCTGAGGGATGGGATGGGAAGGGAGGGGGGAGGGGGTTCAGGATGGGGAACACATGTACACCCATGGCTTATTCATGTCAATGTATGGCAAAAACCACCACAATATTGTAATTAGCCTCCAACTAAAACAAATTAAAAAAAAAGAGTAATGGGGGGAAAAAAGACCTACAAAAACAAACTCAAAACAATTAAGAAAATGACAAAAGGAACATACAGATCAATAACTGCCTTAATTGAAAATAGATTAAACGCTCCAACCAAAAGATACAGACTGGATGAATGGATACAAAAACAATACCCATATATATGCTGTCTACAAGAGACCCACCCCAGACCTAGAGGCACATGTAGACTGAAAGTGGGGAGATGGAAAAAGATATTCCATGCAAAGAAGAAATTAAAAAAAAAAAGAAATAGAAATATTTACTGAATATTTCTATTCAAGTAGAAATGCTTATATCAGACAAAACAGACTTTAAAATGAAGACTGTTACAGGAGACAAGGACACCACCCAATGATCAAGGGATCAATCCAAGAAGCCAAAACTAACTATATATGTATCCAGCATAGGAGTCCCTCTATATAGAGAGCAAAGGTTAATAACCATAAATGGGGAAATTTACAATAACACAATTAACAGTCGGGGATTTAACATCCCACTTACACCAACAGACAGATCATCCAGACAGAAAATCAATAAGGAAACACAAGCCTTAAAGGACAGATTATGCCAGATAGACTTAATAGATATTTATAGGACATTCCATCCAAAAGCAGCAGAATAGTTTCTTCTAAATTACACATGGAACATTCTCCAGGACAAATCACATCTTGGGATACAAATCAAACCTCAGTAAATTTAAGAAAAATGAAACCATATCAGGCACCTTTTCCAACCACAACACTATATATTAGAAATCAATTCTAGGAAAAAACTTGTAAAAAACACAAACACATGGAGGTTAAACAATGTTACTTAATAACCAATGGATCACTGAAGAAATCAAAGAGGAAATTAAAAAAATACCCACAGACAAATGACAATGAAAACACAACAATCCAAAGCCTATGGTACACAGCAAAAGCAGTTCTAAGAGTGAAGTTTATAGGAATACAATTCTACCTTGAGAAATGAGAAAAATCTCAAACAAACAACCTATCCCTACACCTAAAGCAACGAGAGAAAGAAGACAGACAAAACCCAAAGTTAGCAAAAGGAAAGAAACCATAAAGAGCAGAAATAAATGAAACAGAAACAAAGAACACACTAGCAGAAATCAATGAAACTAAAAGTTGATTCTTTGAGAAGATAAAACTGATAAGACTTTTAGCCAGACTCATCAAGAATAAAGGGAGAGAATTCAAATCAATAAAATTAGAATGAAAAAAGTTATAATGGACACCACAGAAATACAAAGAATCATAAAAGATTACAAGTAATAATATGCCAATAAAATGGCATAGAAGAAACAGATTAATTCTTAAAAAGACACATTTACCAAGACTGAACCAGGAAGTAACAGAAAACATGAACAGACTAATCACAAGTATACTGAAATTGAAACAGATTAAACATCTTTCAACAAACAAAAGTCCAGGACCAGACAGATGACTTTACAAGTGAATTCTATCAAACATTTACAAAAGAGTTAACAACTAGCCTTTTGAACTCTCTGAAAAAATAGCAGAGGAAGGAACATTCCCAGGCTCATTCTACAATACCACCCTGATACCAAATCCAGACAAAGATATCACAAAAAAAGAAAATTACAAGCCAGTATTACTGATGAATGTATACTCAAAAAACTTTCAACAAAACTCTAGCAAACACAAATTCACAACACATTTAAAGGACTGTACAGGACTTTCTTGATGGTCCAGTGATTAAAGTCCACTCTTACAACATAGGGGGCACTGTAAAAATCCCCAGTTGGAGAAGTTTGATCCCCAGTTGGGGAAGTTTCACATGTCACATTGCACAGCCAAAGAAAAGAGATCATACACTCCGATCAAGTGGGATCTGTCCCAGGGACGCAAGGATTCTTCAGCAAAATCAAAGTGATATACCACATTAAAAAATTCTAGAATAAAAATCACATGATCATCTCAATAGACACAGAAAAGGCTTTTGACATCCATTTATGATAAAAAAAAAATAATAATAATAAACTAAAAACTCTCCTGAAAGTGGGCATAGGGGCTTCCCTGGTTATTCAGTTGGTAAAGAATCTACTTGCAATGCAGGAGACCCAGGTTCAGTCCCTGGGTTGGGAAGATCCCCTGAAGAAAGAAATGGCACCCCATCCCAATATTCTTGCCTGGAGAATTCCACGGACAGAGGAGCCTAGCAGGCACAGTCCATGGGATCACAAGAATCAGACACGACTTAGCGACTAAAACACAAAAATACACACAAGGACCAAGACAGGGATGTCCACCCTCACCACTTTCATTCAACACAGCTTTGGAGGTCCTAATCATGACTATTAGAAAAGAAACAGAAGAAAAAGGAATCCAAATTGGAAAAAAAAAAAGAAGTAAGGAAGCATCACTGTTTGCAGATAACATGATACTATACATTGAAAATCCTAAAGATGCTACCAAAAAACTACTAGAGCTCCTCAATGAATCTGGTAGAGTTGCAGGATACAAAATTAATACACAGAAATCTATGTGTTCCTATACACTAACAATGAAAGATGAGAGAAAGATTAAGGAAACAATTCCATTTACCATCACATCATATGGAATAAAATAGCTGGAAATAAACCTACCTAAGGAGGCAAAAGACCTGTACTCGAAAAACTGTAAGACACTGATGAAAGAAATCAAAGATGACACACACAGATGGAGAGGGAGACCATGTTCTTGAATTGGAGGAATCAATATTGTGAAAATGATTATACAACCCAAAGCTAACTATAGATTCAATGCAATTTGTATCAAATTACCAACGGCATTTTTCACAGAATTAGAACAAAAAATTTTACATTTTGCATGGAAACAAAAAAGACTCTCAAAAGTGAAAGCAATCTTGAAAACGAAGTACAGGGCCAGAAGAATCAGGTTCCCTGTCTTCATACTATACTACTAAAGTAACCAAAACAGTATGATACTGGCATGAAAACAGAAACAGAGATCAATAGAACAAGACTGACACCTCCAGAGATAACCCATGCACCTGTGGCCACCTAATCAGTGACAAAGTAGGCAAGAATATACAATGGAGAAAAGACAGTCTCTTCAGTAAGTGGTGCTGGGAAAACTGGACAGCTACATGTAAAAGAATGAAATTAGAATACGTCCTAACACCATATAAAAAAATAAACTCAAAATGTATTAAAGACCTATCTGTAAAGCTGGATACTATACAATTCTTAGAGGAAAACAGGCAGAACACTCTTTGACATAAATTGCAGTAAGATCTTTTCTGATCCACCTCCTAGAATAATGTTTAAATTAAAACAAATAGGTCCTAATTAAATTTAAAAGCTTTTGCATAGCAAAGGAAACCATAAACAAAAAGACAACCAACACTGCAAATGAAGGGATGGACAAGGGTTTGATCTCCAAAATATATAAACAGCTCATACAGCTCAATATTAAAAACAAGAAAAAACCAACACAATCAAAACATGGGTGTAAGATCTAAATAGACATTTCTCCAAAAACAACATACAGATGGCCAAAAGGCACATTAAAAGATGCTCAACATCACTAATTATCAGAGAAATGCAAATAAAAACTAGAACAAGGTATCACTTCATATCAGTCAGAATCAGTTCAGTTCAGTCGCTCAGTCGTGTCCGACTCTTTGCAATCCCATGAATCGCAGCATGCCAGGCCTCCCTGTCCATCACCAACTCCCAGAGTTTACTCAAACTCATGTCCATCGAGTAGGTGATGCCATCCAGCCATCTCATCCTCTGTCATCCCCTTCTCCTCCTGACCCCAATCCCTCCCAGCATCAGGGTCTTTTCCAGTGAGTCAACTCTTTGCATGAGGTGGCCAAAGTATTGGAGTTTCAGCTTCAGCATCAGTCCTTCCAATGAACACCCAGGACTGATCTCCTTTAGGATGACTGCTTGGATCTCCTTGCAGTCCAAGGGACTCTCAAGAGTCTTCTCCAACACCACAGTTCAAAAGCATCAATTTTTCGGTGCTCAGCTTTCTTTATAGTCCAACTCTCACACCCATACATGACCACTGGAAAAACCATAGCCTTAACCAGATGGACCTTTGTTGGCAAAGTAATAATGGTCATCATCAAAAAAGGGAACCCTCCTACATTGGTGGGAATGTAAATTTGTACAGCCACTCAGTCGCTCAGTTGTGTCCAACTCTTTGCGACACCATGAATCGCAGCATGACAGGCCTCCCTGTCCATCATCAACTCCTGGAGTTTACTCAAACTCATGTCCATCGAGTAGGTGATGCCATCTAGCCATCTCATCCTCTGTCATCCCCTTCTCCTCCTGCCCCCAATCCCTCCCAGCAACAGGGTCTTTTCCAGTTAGTCAACTCTTCTCATGAGGTGGCCAAAGTATTGGAGTTTCAGCTTTAGCATCAGTCCTTCCAAAGAACACCCAGGACTGATCTCCTTTAGGATGGACCGGTTGGATCTCCTTGCTGTCCAAGGGACTCTCAAGAGTCTTCTCCAACATCACAGTTCAAAAGCATCAATTTTTCGGCTCAGCTTTATTCACAGTCCAACTATGGAAAAACCATAGCCTTGGCTAGATGGACCTTTGTTGGCAAAGTAATGCCTCTGCTTTTTAATATGCAATCTAGGTTGGTCATAACTTTCCTTCCAAGGAGTAAGCATCGTTTAATTTCATGGCTGCAATCACCATCTGCAGTGATTTTGGAGCCCCCCAAAATAAAGTCTGACACTGTTTCCCCATCTATTTCCCATGAGGTGATGGGACCAGATGCCATGATCTTAGTTTTCTGAACGTTGAGCTTTAAGCCAACTTTTTCACTCTTCTCTTTCACTTTCATCAAGAGGCTTTTCAGTTCCTTTTTACTTTCTGCCATATGGCAACCCACTCCAGTATTCTTGCCTGGAGAATCCCATGGACAGAGGAGCCTGGAGGGCTACATTCCATGGGGTCGCAAAGAGTCGGACACAACTGAGTGACTTCACTTTCACTTTTTCACTTTCTGCCATAAGGGTGGTGTCATCTGCATATCTGAGGTTATTGATATTTCTCCCAGCAATCTTGATTCCAGCTTGTGCTTCTTCCAGCCCAGCATTTCTCATGATGTACTCTGCATATAAGTTAAATAAGTACAGTGACAATGTACAGCCTTGACGTACTCCTTTTCCTATTTGGAACCAGTCTGTTGTTCCATGTCCAGTTCTAACTGCTGCTTCCTGACCTACATATGTTTCTCAAGAGGCAGGTCAGGTGGTCTGGTATGCCCATCTCTTTCAGAATTTTCCACAGTTTACTGCAACTTAAATGTCCATCAAGAGAGGAACAGATAAAAAGATGTGGTACATATACACAGTGGAATATTACTTAGCCATTAAAAAAGAATGAAATAATGCCATTTTCAGCAACATGGATGGACCTAGACATTGTCATACTGAGTGAAGTCAGTCAGAGAAAAATAAATATCATATGATATCACTTTTACATGTGGAATCTAAAAAATGGTACAAATCAACCTATTTACAAAACAGAAATAGAGTCATAGATATAGAAAACAAATCTATGATTACAGTGCAGGAAGGAGGAAAGGAGAGGGATAAATTGGGATTGACATATACACACTATTATATAAGACAGATAAGGATCTACTGTAGAGCATAGAGAACTCTACTCAATATTCTATAATGACCTACACAGGTAAAGAATCTTAAAAAGTGGATACATGTATAACTGATTCACTTTGCTCTACAGAAATCAACACAAGATTGCAAATAAAAGATGGTTCAAGAAAAAAATCTTAAATCACAAAGATGAATAAATTTCTACATCTATTTTCACAACATGCATCATTATTTTCTAACAATTTCTTAGAAGTAGAATTTAAGATAAAAGGAATGAGAGGAGTGGAGATGAAGGAGATAGGAGGAGATGAAAAAAGAAACGGAAAATAAAGAGGTGGAGTAAGACTGATTTAAAAAAAAAAAAAGTAAAACAGTATATCTGAATTTATTAGCAGACCTGCTATTCTATAATTTTCAGCACATTTCTATTATTTAGGTTTACCTAGGGTGAAACTTTGGAGACGGCAATGGCAACCCACTCCAGTACTCTTGCCTGGAAAAATCCCATGGGCGGAGGAGCCTGGTAGGCTGCAGTCCATGGGGTCCCTAAGAGTTGGACACGACTGAGCAACGTCACTTTCAATTTTCACTTTCATGCACTGGAGAAGGAAATGGCAACCCACTCCAATGTTCTTGCCTGGAGAATCCCAGGGATGGAGGAGACTGGTGGGCTGCCCTCTATGGAGTCGCACAGAGTCGGACACGACTGAAGCAACTTAGCAGCAGCAGGGTGAAACTTGGAATTTTAACTAAACACTTACAATTGCTTCTTTGAAAGCTTATTATCTCTGCCTAGAAATTCATAGGATTTTTTTTTTTTTTGTCTCTTTAATTTTAAATAATACTGCTAGACTGAAACTTACAATAGTCTCTTTACATTGAGTTTTCTTCTTCCTGGGGTACAGCAGTTTTCATACATACGTGTTTCTTGGTGAAGAAGTTTTTTTTTTATCATATCTTTGACTATTCTGTTTGTAATTTCCAATTTTTAATTTTCTTGTTTTGTGTTCAGGAAACTATTCATGTGCAATAGTTATGGTTTTTGTCCTCCATACCTGTGCTCTTTCCTCTCCTTCATTCAGTTTCACTCATTCTTCCTGGGTCTAGTAAGACTACTATTAATATGATTTTCCACAACATAGTAAATTTTCCTCCATTTCTACAAGTTAGTGGTCATTTGGAAGGTCACATCAAAGGTTGCTAACCAGATGTCAGATTACCCACTGATTCTCTTTATATTGTTTCAACTGCTTTAAAATATGTCTTTATGAATTAAGAATGTTTTCATACATCAATGCTGATAAGAGAGACTCTGAAGGTTTGAGAAAGAGAAAAGAAAAGAGAATCAGGTAGGAAATGAACATAAAAGGAATGGTTCCCAAAAAAAGAACTGAAATACTGTGATTTTTTTTTTAATGAAAAGTTTAGGATAAAAACTAATTTTTTTCAAAAAAAAATGGGAAAACTGAGGAAAAGCAAACATTCTTGACAATTTCCAAACTCAAAGATTTTTGTGTTTTTAATCCATCTTCTGAAAAGCCAAATTATTAACAGTGACTATCCTAAACAAAATATTTGGGGACATTAACTTACTGAATCAACAAAATATACATTAAGAAGCTTTGGTCAAGCAAACTAGTGAGAGACAATTTTATGACACAGAACAGCAGAAGGCATACATAAATGGCAAAAATCAAAGCTCCTTATTTGTTATAAATGAACAATTATACAACCTTAAGAAATGTTAAAAATAAAAAACTTCAATAAAACCAAATTAATAAAAACCAAGTGTAGAAGCATTAAAAAAAGATATTCAATTTGACATAAAATCCTAAACTGTTCAAGAAATATTCATGAATATAATTTTAACTTAGTAATAAAACAGAAAAAGACTAATCTTTCCTAAAGACATTTTTCATTCAAAACAAGAAAAAATAAACAAAAAGAATTATAAGGGTTATGATTTGAATGCCCAACTTTATTATAAGGAACCAGACTGCAGCATATTGATCACCTAATCAAGTGTGCTTTTTTGAAATGTACAAGAAAGTTTAAAAAACTGGAAAAAAAAAATCTTTGCTTTCACTATTTCAAAAGGAAAACAACTCAATGAAGATATGACCACATAAAAAAGCTTTGGCTCTGGCATGTTCATTGACTTTGTAAGGAAGCATATGCTGCACACTGGGGCTTCCCAGGCGGCAGGTACAGTGGTAAAGATCTGCCTGCCAATGCAGGGGATGCAAGAGACACAGGTCTGATTCCTGAGGTGGGAAGATCCCCTTGAGTAGGAAATGGCAACCCACTCCAGTATTCCTGCCAAGCAAGCACGTGTGTGTGTGTGTTGCTACACATTACTAATAAAAGTACCTTTCTTTCTAATTTGCCATTCAAGACTTCCCCAACAGCCATAAAAATGAGAGTTGAGATGGGAACAGAGAATAAAATACTTTTTCACTTAATATAACCGAACACACAGATTCATCACTGCATTTAAGAAAAAAGTACATTCTGATAATGTAAGTTTACCTTCTGTACATGTCTCTTCTGGCAAAATAACCTGCAGACACAGTATTTACTATAAAACTTCTGTTCTCTAATCGTTATAAAATACCCACTGTGGGAAAAGAAAATTTAAAAAATATCCATTTTGGAACTGGTATATGTTTTAAAGGCTTAATTATTAACAAGTGCTAACTTAATTATTAACTGGTATCGAACATATTATATCTTATTTCTGTTCTATTATTAGGTTGGTGCAAAAGTAATTGTGGTTTCAGACCATGAATTTTAAATCATTATAACTCATTACAACTAGGCTCAAACAGATCTTTATCAATCAAAACAGGAACAATTACAATCAACACATTTTTGCCAATGAGAAATAAGTTTATTTCTGTAGCGTGAAAATCTGTGCTTCAGGATTTGATGAACTCTTGGAAAGCCTTTCCTGCATCTTGCTGGTTGTGGAAGCATTTTTTCTGCAAAAAGTTGTTGAGATGCTTGAAGAAGTGGTAGTCATTTGGTAAGAGGTCAGGTGAATATGGCAGATGAGGCAAAACTTCACAGTCCAATTCATTCAACTTCTGAAGCACTGGTTGTGCAACGTGCAGTAGGGCATTGTCATGGAGAAGAATTGGGCCCATTCTGCTGACCAACGCCCGCTGCTAAATCATTGCAGTTTTTGGTGAAGCTCATTGATTTGCTGAGCATGCTTCTCAGATGTAAAGTTTCACCGGGATTCAGAAAGCTGTAGTGGATTAGACGAGCAGCAGACCACCAAACAGTGACCTTGACTTTTTTTTTTTGGTGCAAGTTTGGCTTTGGCAAGTGCTTTGGAGTGTCTCCTCAGACCAAACGGTTGTCGCCGGCTGTCATATAAAATCCACTTTTCAGGGAACATCACAATCGGATTGAGAAATGGTTCATTGTTCTTGTGTAGGATAAGAGAAGACAACACTTCAAAGTGACGATTTTTTTAATTTGCAGTCAGCTAATGAGGTACCCACTCATCGAGCTTTTTCACCTTTTCAGTTTTCTTCGAATGCCAAACAACTGTAGAATGGACAACATTGAGTTCTTTGGCAATTTCTCACAGTCGTAAGAGGATCAGCTTTGATGATGACTCTCAATTGGTTGTTGTCAACTTCTGATGGCCAGGCATAGTGCTCCTCATCTTCAAGTCTCTCATCTCCTTTGCAAACATCTTGAACCACCACTGCACTGTATGTTTGTTAGCAGTTACTGGGCCAATGCACTGTTGATGTTTTGAGTTGTCTCCACTGCTTTACTACTCATTTTGAACTCAAGTAAGAAAATCGCTTGAATTTGATTTTTGTCTAGCATCATTTCCATAATTTAAAATAAACACAGGATAAACATCAAGTAATAAATCATTAGCAAAAAAAAACATAAAGCAAGAAATGCACATTAAAATGATGTATAACATAACCACATTTACTTAAGAATGCATTCCAATATCAAATGGCAAATTTCAACAACGCAAAAATATAATAACGTTTGCACCAACCTAATACTAGACAATGCATGTGTTCCATCTCCATTTCTAAAGATACGAACAAGCACATTAGAAATCACAGTTAAGCTTTTGCTTACCACTGCATTAAATACATTCTCAATTATGTAAGAATTAACACTTAGAGACTAGAAGCATGAGGACCCAATAAAATAGATGAAACAAAATAACCAACTTATTCCCAAGGGTAATAACTTTTTATCTGATACACAAAAATAAGGTAAGAAATACTGATTAAGTATTATGTTAAAAAGTCACTAAGAGAATATAAAGAAAACATTAAAGAATAAAGAAAATCCTAAAATTATTTGGGAAAGAAAATCAAATGTTATAAAAAAGTTAAGGGGCAATGAGGACTAGTCAACGATATTTGACACAATTTAAGCACTAAACAGAAATACTGAAATAAGATGTGATAAAATGTTTTTCTAACTTAGTAATTGCTTTTCAATACCTGATTATCAATTGTGAGACAAGATGAACTTATTAAATATATAACTCATTATACCCTAATAAATATCAAGGAAAAAAGCATGAAAAAAATTAATAAAATTTCTAGAAAACAAAATTATACTTAACTATAAAAAGGTAGTTTTATGTCTTTAATTCCTACTTTTAGAACAAAAATAAGTGCAAAGACAATGAAAAAGAATGTTTACAGTAAAAAATGGATCAAAACCAATAATCTAAAGAGGATGAATACCTGGACTTATTTTCCTCATACTGTGCTGTATGTACAGTTATACCCAGCACAACTATATTAATGATAACTTTGCCTAAAGAACAAGAACCATAAGTGACCACACTCTAATAACCCAGTGAGCTCCATCTTAATGTTTAGATAATTCTGCATACATAACAAAATGCTCTAAGAATTTTGCAGGGATTAATAAAAGAAAAATCTGTGAAGCAAATTTTATATGTAAATACTCCCAAAGTAAAAAAACATTTAAATAAACGACACCTTATTAAAATGCTAGGTAGGGAGACACATAGATACAGTATATGAAATAATGAGACTATACAACCAAAAATTATGACAATTACACAATAATTACATTTGTATACTTATAAAAGAAGCCACTGAGATATACAACCAGTTATTTTTAGGTTAAGTCTTATTTGTAATTTCCCATAAGATGACATTTTAATAAGATCTTGTTTTCATTTAAATTCTTAAAATGATCTGAAATGCTATAAACATTAAGAAAGAAAGCACATGAGAGGAGTGTATTTTTACAGGGTTAGGACTACAGATACAATGAAAGCTAGCCTGGCCAGAGTCCTTTGGAGTCAGAGCACAGCTGAATTTTTCAAAGAGCTCAAATAAAAATCTTACTTTAAAATTTGGGTAAAAATCTTCAAAAGACACAGAAAAATGCACAAGAATCTGCCTGACTTTCTAGGTAGAACATAGACTAAAATGATTTTTTGCATGATGTACTCAGGGACACCATTATGAGCACACAGTACATAAACACCCTCAAGACTCACAGAAATGTACAGAGCAATATTTTCTTCTGTTGCTGTTGGCTGACTGTTTCTCTGTCTTTTATGTATTTTGTTCTTTATCTTTTCTTAGCATGCCTTTCTTTCTGTGATTGTTCTCTTATCTCATCTTGTAATTTGTTACTTGTAAACAGTTCTGTGACTTAGGGTGCAGCTCAGGACGGCCACGTTAAGCCAAAAGGCACACACATTCCAACTGTACTAAACACAGCTCTAAACCTCAGTTTCTTCCTTTGCACAACGCAGAGAATAATAGCACCAGAGCACATAGGATTGTTCTGACAACTAACTTGAGATATAGCTAATGAAGTACTTAATTGGCAAAGAACTTGGAATACAGTAAACATGCAATAAATGTTAACTATTTCTTTTCCTCCTATTGCCTCAAATTACATAGCTCAACTTTGGGAAGAATTTATCTGCTCATGTGTATGTGTACAAAGTCTGGGGAAAAAAATGCCTCAAAAAGCTAACACTGTTTCAATGAAATAACTTCATATTAACTAGGATGGCTAAAATCGAAAACATAGAAAATAAAAAATATTGACTGGCAAGGCTGTATGAGAAGCCCAAATGATGCAGTCAGTTTGGAAAACAACCTAGTTTCTTTAAAAGTTAAACAAAGTTATCATACAACCCAGCAATTCCACTTCTAGGTATTTATCAGAAATAAAATATTAGACCTGCATAAAGATTTACACTTGAATATTCATAGCAGCACTGTATGTCCAATCAAAATGTTTATCAACTGTGCAAAGACAAGCAAAAAAATAAGGCACATCCACATCATGGAATACTACTCAGCAATAAAAAAAATACTGATACATGCTACAACAAGAATGAACCTCAAAAACATTATGATGAGTGAAGTCAGGCATGAAAGATCACGTATGTATGACACACAAATTTATGAAATGTCCAGAAAAGGCAAAGACATGGATTAGTGGGTGTCTGCAAACCGGGGTTAACTGTGAATGGGTGCGAGGGCCCTTACTGGGTGATGGAAATGTTCTACAACTGGTTCATGGTGATGGGTGCACACGTCAGTAGAATTTAGTAAAAATTATATTTTAAATGGGCATATTTTACAGACTGTAAATTGTGACTTCAATGAAACTTTTTATAAAGGTAATAACAGTTACCTCCATTGTGATGGGTCATTTTTTTCCCCCTAGTTCTACTTTTGAAAATGGTTTGAAGAAAAGGATTTATTTTTTAAAAAAAGTAAACTGTCAAATTTATTGGACTTACATGTAATTAAAAGTAAACTGAGTAAAGGCACAAGGACTCTCCTATGAAAACAGTCCTCGGTTTTCATGATACTACTTTGCTTGCTTGCATTTTTACTGATTAATTTCTTAGCAAGGTGTGGACAGATGAGTGTTATTAAACAGCTGATTAGTGAATTCTTATCAAAAGTAGAACATAAAACTTTTAATTAAACACTTGGGCCCAGGATTCTTTTTTATTAAAAGAGGTTTCCTAAACTCATGAACATTAAAGCCTGAGAATAATTCCTTTCTAAATTTATGAAAGAGACCAAAGACAGTATTTGATTATTTAAACATGTTTGATCTTCTGAACTTATATGCAGATTTTCTTTAATAAACACTACATGATCCAAGGCTGGCTGAATCCAAGGATGCAGAGTCATGGATAGGGAGGGCCGACGGTAAAGTTATACCTGGATTTTCAACTGCTTGGAGGGTGGGCGCCCTAACCCCCATGTTGTCCAAGTACATCCTGCACTCTAAAAAGAGAAGTTCAAATAAACGAAGTGGGTCTGAAGCTAGGATAAAAACAACTGTTATTAGTTTCCTAGGGCTGATTCAACAAACTACCACAAACTTGACTTAAAACATTAGAAATTCATTTTCTCTCAGTTCTGGAGGCCAGAAATCCGAACTAAAGGTGTTAACAGAGCCATTCCACCACTGAAGGCTCCGGGAAGAAGCCTTCCTCGCCCGTCTCAACCTAGTGACACCTGGCATCTCTTGGCTTCCCAGCAACATAACCTCGATCTCTGCCTGCCTCCATTTCCACATGCCTCTCTTCCTCTGTGTGTCTCTGTGTTTCTCCCTCTACATAGGACACCAGTCAAGGGATTTAGGACCTTCCCTTAAATCCAAAATGATTTCATCTCAAGATCCTTAACTGATTACATCTGCCAAGTTCCTATCCCTGAAAAGGGCCCAGATCAATTGTTTACTGTAATTGAAACAATGTGAAAGGCGCACTCTCTTAGGAAAAAACCTCAGAGAAAAAAC
Source organism: Dama dama (assembly GCF_033118175.1). Lineage (NCBI taxonomy): Eukaryota > Metazoa > Chordata > Mammalia > Artiodactyla > Cervidae > Dama > Dama dama. Next base: position 31,406,348 of record NC_083701.1, read on the forward strand.
TGACAACTCAAATCTGAAATTGTTTTGTGCCTTCTCACTAGACTATGTTCTGTCATTTTAAGTGTGCCCTTTTCTCAGTAGAAAATATCCTATTACATCAGCAGGAAATTCTATCATTAAAAAATTCTAAAATACAGATAAAGAGTTGAATAAAATGTTTTACTAATATGTTTTCGCCCCTGGTGTTCCCCATCACAGTGAACGCCTTCTCCAACAGCCTGGAAGCTCTGGCTCTGTTTGTTGTCATGCAACCAACCCATCAGCAAATCCTGTCAACTCTAAAGTATATTCCAGGACTTCCCTGGTGACAGTGGATAAGAATCCGCCTACCAAGGCAGACAGGTTTGATCTCTGGTCCAGGAAGATCCCATGTGCTGCAACTAAAACCCGAACCAGTCAAATCAGTAAATATTAAAACAACAACAACAACAACAACAGAAGAACTGAGGCTCTGAACATGGCACCCTGTACCCTACGGGGTGGGGGGTGGGGGCGGAGAATTTAAAATACAACCAATTCTCATTCCCTCCACCACCTTCAGCCTAAATCACTATCACCTCTGGCCAAAGTGAGCCTTTTAACGTGTAAACCTGCTTTGTCATCCCCTGTAAAACTCTCCAGGGACTTAGAGCACAGATGTAACAAAATCCAAAGTTGTTCTCTCTTCCTCCTCCCTCCTCACTTTCGAGCCACACAAGCTCCCTTTCATCCTGGAAGGTACCAAGTACCACACCCGCGCTGCTGCTCCCTCAGCCTGTGTCACCCAAGTATTTGCAAAACTGGATCTCCGTCCCTTCTCTGCTGAAATGTCACCTCCTGAAAATGCCTTTCCTGACAGCCCCGCCTATACTTGCCCTCCCGGTCACTCTCCCTTTACCTTTCTGAACTATTTCCTCAGATAGTAACAATTAGCAATTTGACAATACAAAACATTAGTTTTTTACTCTCAGCCTCAACTAGAAAATACGTTCCATGAAAGCATATTTGGCTCACTGCTCTATGCCCGGCGCTGAAACACTATCTGGCCCATACTAGTTCAACCAAGTTATCTGAATGAAAAATACACTTAACTTGGAATGGCAACAATAATTTTTTCATGCATTTTCCCTTTTCAGATATTCCCTCATCCAATTTGTGATGAATATTATGACAACTATTCCCCCAAATTATTTCCCATTCACAATACATTTTTATTCTGGTTTGAAAAAATAATTACCGACAGAAGTTTCTCTACAAGTTAAACACTAACACCGGAGATGAGCAGTTGCTTGCCATTAGACAGGATACGAAAGAAAGAGCTAGAAAGCAAACGGCCCTCTGATCCTGATACCACTCTGTCCAACTACACCTCATTTCTGACCTTCCTCACATACTATCAACAAAACTCCTGCTTTCCAAAAACACAAGAAAGGTTCCCTCAGTAGTTAGGGCCATTGTATCTGCATTTGTCTGTTTTTCCCTTGAACAGGGTCCCAAAGTAAATTTCAAGGAACAATATTTCCAAGGGGTGTTAACAGATACTGAAAAGGGTCAAATTTAGGGAAAACTTCATTAAGCAAAACTGAGCAGGTTTTTTTTCATAGAGGACTCTTCAGAATCTTAACTATGTTAATGTGCAGTATAAATTTCCACAATGGCAAGAGTATATACACTGTAACCCAAACTTATTTTTTTCCACTCAAACCTAATATGCTCTTTCAGTCACTTCATTCATCACGCCCTTCTTTCCTAGCTACCTCAAAAATTCTGGCAGCCTGACTTACTGAAAACATCTTTTATTTTAGATATCAAGGAAGGCTTAAAAAGAGACTTGCTAATGGATTTCAATTATAATTAAGATAACTCACTGTCTGCAGGGTATTATTTGAGACAAAGTCATTTTCTGATAAATAGTCAAGAGTGACAAAAATTAATAAAATTACCAGAAGTAGCATAAAACTGAGGTCAAATGCACTCAAATAATCCCACCCCCGCCGACTCATACTTCTTTTTTAGAACGCCACTAACCAAAACAAGGGCGAGACCGGAGGTGCAGAATGAAGCAAGTTTTGTAAGTTTCTAGCCTAAATATGATATTGATATCTACATTTCTGGCAAAGACTATAAGCTTAGATAACAAACTCATTAAAAAAAAAAATAGTAGATCACTTTAGAACATGATGAACACAAATTCACACCCTGTATAATGCAAAAAGTACTTTCCGAGCAATCCCTCTTTTTCTCCATCACTCCCCAGTATCTCTGCAAGGAACCCAACCTTACTGCCGCCTCTGCAGGCCTCCCTCGCCTCTAAAACCTTCTTTTGGTCAGCTCTTTCACGTCTATTCTCTTATCAGTGCCAGCTTCCAACCTTGAACTCACTCATCCTAACATGTGCAGGATATCTTCACAGATATTCGATGTCAGAGGCAAAAGCTGAACTAGTCATAGCCCTAACATCAAAGAAACTCTTGAAACTTGGAGGCCTGGCTGGAATAGGGCCCAACTGCACCCTCCCCTCCCTATAACACAAACAATGCTACCTTCAAGCCCAATCCCTCAACAATCCTAAATTCTTTAAAACTAAAAATAGTTCAGCTGTTGTCTCATCTGCCAGCAGATGGCCAGACTATTTTTAATTCAGGATTCTAGAGAGCAGGAATGGATCAAGCTAAGCTAGGGCAGCCTGGAGGCCCTGACTCTGCAGAGTTCGGTGGCTGCTGCAGAAAGCCGGTGTGGGGCAGGTACCAAGAGAGGGCAACCTGGAGCTGTTCCTGGGCCTGCGGGCTTCACACTGATGGCGACAATGTCGGGGCGGGGGGTAGTTCTTTTTCTTTTTTTAACTACTTTACTTCAAAATAAAGTCTGAAATGTAAGACAGTTTTACAAAAGTTTCCAATAATCTGCTTTAAAGGTTTCATTATCTTTCTTTACATGAAAATAAAAGCTCCTTTATGTGGTGTTTTTGAGATTGGGTTTTGTTTTAATAAAGTAAAATCTCCCCTTATCTAGGTAAGGTTTCCAAAAAGCTATATTGTGACCAAAGGAAAAAGAAAAAAATACAGTATTCTTAAGAACATGAGATGAACTGCAATTTCATGATTATAATTTACAGAAAATCAACTTATTATAGGTCATCTTGTTAAAAGGTAACTGAATTTTGAATACCAGTGCTCTGAAATCTACTCACACACTACTAACATGATTTTAAAACACAAAAGGATTAGATGTATTTTCTTGTTCCCTTCAGCTATATGGTAGGTGCTCAGTAAAAATGGCGGGGCAGTGGGCGGGGGTGGGGTGGGGGGGGGTGGACCACAGAATAAATGCAGGCAGGTGTATTGAGGTGGGTTATATACGAAGTCTATTTAGAAGAGTTAGAGCAACACCCACCTCTCTACCACTACCAGCCAACTCCTACCCACTCACAACCTAGAGATAAGAAATGACCAAACCAGGCCACTCCAGTTTACTTTCCCATCCAGCTTGCTAGCCATACAGATTATCAAGAAACCAAAGGGAGCCTGACCCAGGTCACAACAGTGAAGTGGAAGAGGGAGGTCTATGACAGTTTCCAGGGATATATTTGGGGATACTATCTACTACAGGACATTATACTTTCTGCGAAGATAAAAAGTATCATCCCTATTAAATTATGTTTGGGCGGTAATGTACATGGATGACTAAAAGGGAAGAAACAAAGGTCATCAAAGATTAATTACCATGAGATTGCTCAATGAGATTTTGTAGGAGACTAAATGTAATTATGAAATAAAAGGAAAAAGCCCTATATGTCTCAAGTAAATAAAGTACTCTGGGACATTCCTCATAAGCTTCTGTTAACTATGTGGAAGGGACAAACTAAAAACTGGTAAAATCTGAAATAATCTTTGTAGAGCCGAGGCAGACACAAGCAAGTGGTCCCTCCCTCTCCAAACAGCAAGGACCAAGCCATTACAGCCTCTAAAGATGCCAATCAAGAGCAGCGACAGGAATACTCTCAATGTACAAGTTAACAAAACAGTTGTGGTCACATTTGTGGCACATTAGAGGGGACCTAACCTTACAACCATTATGCTCAATATCCTAACTGTACAGACAAGGAAACTGAGGCCCTGAGACCTGACTATGCTGCAATGTAACAGAACTGCAATTCAAAGCCAGGATCTGATTCTCCTTCCAGGAAGCATTCCGTTTAGAACAGATACTTATATTAGCATTTTGGGGGGGGGGGGTGGTGGAATATATATATATATATATATATATGCTCACACATATATATGTATACACACACATAACACTCCATTTCCTTAGTCTAACACTGTAATAATTTAGTATATGAAAGGTAGATTTTAACACAGAAAATCAGACCTCAAAAACTAAAACTTTAGTTTGAACTCTTAACTTCTTTAACCTACAAATTATTCAAAAACCTACACACAACAATTTTTTAAAAAAATTCCCCAAATCACTCCTTTCCTCATCCTGCCTCAAGTTAATTATTTCTTTCAAGACCCAGCTACAAATTCAATTTTTACCACTGTACAACATCCTTTCATAAACCTGGAATAGTCTTTTGCTAGCTACAAGAGTAACAAAAGGTGAACTTCTGATCCATGAAGAGTTAAAAATTTTAATTCATTATACATAAAATTCAAAAAAATTTTAATGAAAATTTCTTCAATACTATTTCTCACATCACTTTAAAGGATTCAAAAAGAAGATAAAAAACCGCTTATTACAGTAAGTTAAAAAGTCTTTTTATTTTAATAATTAAAAGGCAAAGTTGCTTTTGAGCTATCTTGACCCTTTAGCATACACCCAAGTTATTCTGGATTTTTGCCCCTTTTAAGAATGCTTTTTTCCAAGCCCACTTAACACGCTTCCTTTTCTCGTCAACTTCATCTAGTCTGTTTCCAGCGCTATAAACTAAAGCCAAGCATTAGGAATTCATCTTTGTGTTTAATGTCCTGGTCCTTCCTTAAAGGATTTCATTCCTGATGAATGCAAAAGATCCATCAGTGGTCCCCCTTAACAATTCCTCATCTGCCAGTCCTCGCTTGTAGGTATTGTTTGCATTTACCCTGCTATGGGCTTCAGACACTGGATCTCTTTCGTCTGAACTGTAAATCACAATTCAAGCTTGCGAGCAGCTGTCACGGTCCAGACATGTGGCTGGTGGGTGTCATTGTCTTGTTCATTTCCCCCGTTTCAAAGCCTCCCTTCCTTGTCACTAAAGCCAGCTTATCCAAAGGTCCTTTCCTTCCCCGCTTTTATCTCGCCACCCCCACCCCTTAACCTCAGGTCTTGTTCTTCCAGGTCAGCCCAGTCGGATACAACATTACTCTCTGTTTTTCCCGTGGCGGAGGCGGAGAGATGTCAGCACAGGCTGCACCTCTGCAAACCCTTTCTCGACACTGTCAACAAGGGAACAACTTCAGCCTCTCTTCCCAAAGTACCACGCCAAACGAAAAGTTATTTGAAATTACGAGACGGAACCCTTCCCACGCCCCATCTTGACAAGTCAGCTCCACCTCAATTTTCCCAGCGAATAAACAGCAGCTCCTCTCCTGCCTCTTCACAAAGGGTGATGCCCCGGCCGCACCACACGGGCCACCAACCAAACCTTCGCAGATTCCCCAGGCGACACCCCCGCCACTCCCCAGGCCGGCCGCGTTCCCCGGGCCCGGCTCTCTGCCATTTCCACCCTGCCCCTGCCCCGCATCGAGCCGAGTTACTGTCAACTCCTGCCACGCAGCCCCAGAGATTCGCCCGGCCTCCCGGAGGTCAGTGGCGCCGGCCCAGGGGCGAGCCCCTCGCCCCCGGCGACCCCACCTCCCGCGCCGGCCTCCCTCCCCCGCCCCGCACCCTCCCCACCCCCACCCCTCGGGCCTCCTCCCCGCTCACCTAACGCCACCTCGCACGCTTTGCGCAGCTGGGAGTGATGCGCCTTCTTCACTTCCTTGTCGGCCAAAATCTTCTCCAGGGCCCGGGTCAGGAACATGTTCTTCGTCTTCTTCCCCTCATACATGGACGCAGAGAAGGAGGCGGCGGCTCGTCCGACCCGCGGATCCCAGCGGCTGGAGGGGAGGACGACGACGACGAGGGAGAGGAAGAGCCGAGAGAAAGGAGAGGGGGTGGCGATGGGGGAGAGGAGGAGGCGTGGAGGGCAGCGGCGGGATCAGGAAGGGGCGGGAGAGCTCGGCCGGCTGCGGGGCGGGCGAGGGGTGCGCAGGTCGCAGCCGTCCCCCAAAGGGCCGCGCCCGTGGGACCTCCGCTTCTCCCGGCCCGGGGGTCGCTTCCCGGCCACCACCACCTTCCCCCTCACTCGCCCCTCCGCCCGGGAGACGGCGAGGGAGCCCAGCCCGGCGGCCGTCAGGCGGGGGGACCGAGGAACGAGGCGGCGGATCAGAGGCCCGGCGAGAGCAGGGCTGCCCTGGCTCCTGTGGGGACGAGCACCCGCCGCGGCCGCGGACTGGCCTCCATCACCGCCGACCTGCCCCGGCCGCCATGTTGGGAGGAAACGACGCGTCACGCAGCGGCCGAACGGCTGCAGAGGAGGAAGCGGCGGCGGCGGCGTTGGCTGCCCAGAGCTGCCGCGGCGCCGGGAGGCAGGGGGCGGAGGGCGGCGCGGGAGGAGAGGCTCGAGCCGCAGCGCTACGGCGGCCTGGCGGGGCCTCGCCGCCTCCCGCGTTCGCCTGCAGGGCGGCGCGGGGCGTGGCGGGCGTCCTGCGGGGCGTCCGTCGAAGCCGCCGAGCGGACGCGGCTCCGGGCTCCGCTGCGGGCGCTTCGCCGACTTTCCAGAGACCCCGTGGGTGGGCGCGCGCGCGCGCGCCGGCACCCCCTTCTGCCCCGGGACTCACGGGAACACCCTCGGGGCCCAAGCTCTACCGCACTCGTTCCACCTGCCGCGTGGCCGGTGCTCGGCGGCACTGTTTCCACCTGCCGCACTCGACTCTTAAATTTAATTACCAGCTGCATGAAACTGCTAGATCCAAGACCGTGTCCCCCGACTACCTCAGGATTCGCTCTTGGGAAGAGTACAACCGATCTGACGAAGATGCACCAATGTTTCACTTTTTCGTCTCTGTAGGGTAAATCGGGAAACTCTAGGTTTGAGATTTCTCCTGAATTGAGACTAAAGTTAAGGAACAGATGAATGCTTCTGATTGATGAGGTCCTTTAGAGCTTTGTGTTTCCTGTACCTTTAATACTAAGGTTCGGTCGAGGACGTGAAAACCAGTTTCAGAATGGAAAAGCTTTAAGTACAAACATTATCGTAGACACACAGGTGACCGTGTGCCTACTTTGGCACCAAAGAGTTATTCAGATTTCCGCAGTGTTTTCATTCAGAGCAGAAAATAGCAAGGAAAACCATTAAATGGGAAGAATTCGTTTACATGGTGATCCAGGTGCACATCTTTCCAAGTTCAAAGCTACTGTGTGGCTCTATCGATACTAGATTCCTAGTTATTAGAGTATGTCTCTCACTGTTCTCATCCATTCGATTCCCTTGACTGTGCCGCTGCTGCTTAGTCGCTTCAGTCGTGTCCGACTCTGTGGGACCCTGTGGACTGTACACAGCCCGCCAGGCTCCTCTGTCCTTGGGATTCTCCAGGCAAGAAGACTGGCGTGGGTTGCCATGCCCTCCTCCAGGGGCCTTGACTATGGACTTGTCCTAATGAAGCCCACTAAACTCAAAAGGAGAGGCTGTAATTTGGGACAGGCTAAAAACCATGGGAAGTAAAAATGGAAACCTTGAGGGTGATCCAGAATTAAAGTGGACTAGTATTAATAGATTAGTTTTTTTAAACTTTCTTATCCTAAGAGACACATCCATACATCGATTAATTTCACTCCAATAGCTGTTTCTATATAGATTCCTAGAAGTTAGAGATTTGGTATACTAGATCAGACATAATATCGATTTCCGTCTTCACTCTCGTAGGTAATAAGATTTGACAAGAAGCTCCATTTCTAATTTTTGTTTCTTTGTCATGCCAGTGTTGTACCAGGTATTGTTGAAGGTGCTACCTGATCACTGAATCTATTTACTCTTCTTTACAGAGATAGAATGTGTTTTCTTGCCTCCCTTGCAGTTAAGTGTAGCCATCCAGATTTAGGTTTCCCAGGTGGCACTAGTGGTAAAGAACCTGCCTGACAATTCAGGAGACGATAAGAGATATGGGTTTTGATCCCTGGGTCTGGAAGATCCCCTGGAGGAGGAAATGGTAACCCACTCCAGTATTCTTGCCTGGAGAATCCCATGGACAGGAGCCTGACCATTTGTGGTTCCCTAGGGTTGCAAAGAGTCAGACAGGACTGAAGTGACTTAGCATCCAGATTTAGCTCATTTAAAAAAAATCTTCCACAGGCAGTCTTCCATGCTGTTTCCCCTCAGTGGCCACATGCTGAAGACAGCAGAGCCATAAGTTACAAGGAGCCAAGGTCACTGGAATTACCACTTGATGGAAAGTCATCCAATATTTGTTTTGGACTTTACATGGGTAAAATAAAAGGGTATATTTAGCAGCTAGCCTTATCCTAATCAATGCACTTGACACTCATTAATGAATAATGCAGAGCAAAAACGTCATCTATCCATTTCTATAAGCCTAGCATCTAGTGTAGTCACTGACACAGAAAATGCATTTGGTAGAAACTTGAAAACAATGAATGAAAGACACTAGGTTAAGTCAAGATCACATGTGACTTAGGAGCTTGCAGTATATAGTAGGGGAAAAGATACTAAACAAGTAAATCACTAGTGAATATATAATTACAAATGTATGATTCAGGTGCTGTGAGGAGATCTACTTTAGATTTGGGGTTCAGAGATGATTTCCTGAAGAAGTAGCATTTAACTGAGGCCCGAAGGAAGAGGAGAAATTAGTCAAACTAAGTCGGGAATCCCAGCAGTCTCTTGGGGTAGGGGAGAAGCTTGCAAGGTTCAGGAACCAAAATAAGGCAGCAGGGCTGAAAGTTATCAAGGAGAAATGCTGCTAGTAAAGATAAAGAGAGAACTAAGTCATACAGGCATGTTAAGGGTTATGGACTTCATGTTAAGGGTTTAGGATTTCATCCCACTAGCAATGGAAATCTATTGAGTTAAGTTATCAAACTGGCAATATAAAAGTAGTACCTCTATCTGTAGAATGAATTGGAAGGGAATGAGATTGTATGTAGACAGAACAGTGAGATGATTACAACAGTGCCACATGGTTTAGGCTGGGGTCCTGGACTATCATGCAAAGCTTGGGAGACCACGCCCTGCACAGAGCAAAATGGGGCTGGACTTGAGTCCCAGCATCTGCCCAGAGGAAAGGGCTCCTTTTACTAACTTGGATAAATGTTAGCTTGACCAGTGCTGTGAGTGGTGGTGGTGGTGGTGCAGAGTGGACAGATTTGAGGTGTACTTTGGTAGCAGAATGGACAGGATCTAGTAATGAATTGGAGTGAAGATAAGAGAAAGGAAGAGATCACGATGAATGCCATGTTTCTGACTGGAGTCCACGGATGAGTAGAAATGCTGTTTATAGAGATGGCCTAGACTGGGATAAGAGCATGTCTGAGGGTGAGCATACAATTTTTAGAAGAATCTACGCCTCTGAAACATGACCTCACCATCAGAAGAAATGGCCTCCTCCCTCCTTTCTCCCAGAGGACAGTCCATCTTCACCTTTGCTGAGTCTAGGATGTCATCCAAAACATGGTGGGGATGGGGTTGGATGGGGTGGGTTATATGGGGTGGGACTTGGTGCACAACCTTGGGAGTTGGATACCTGTTACTCAACTTGAAACTCAAGATATTAACTCTTAACCTGTCTGGAGCAAAAAGTAAGTATGACTAAAGCAGATGCCTTTTAAAGATAGGGGAAAGATAATATTTTTACTCTTTTATTCTCAATTATAGTGGAAGGGATGTCAGGCTCAGGCAAATTTTACACTAAATTTGAGTATATTTCCCTGTATGTATGTTTCCTTTTATTTTTTTATTAATGTCACTGCTTGGAGCTTATCCAATCTATTTAAATAAGTTTGATTTCAGTATTTACTTTCATTTGACTCATTTTTTTTTTCATTTATTTTTATTAGTTGAAAGCTAATTACTTGACAATATTGTAGTGGTTTTTGCCATACATTGACATGAATCAGCCATGGATCCACATGTGTTCCCCATCCCGATTCCCCCTTCTGCCTCCCTCCCCATCCCATCCCCCCGGGTCTTCCCAGTGCACCAGCCCTGAGCACTTCTCTCATGCATCCAACCTGGGCTGGTGATTCATTGTTTTCCACACTTAAATTCTACCAATTTCTATCCTTTAAATGTTAAAATATATTTTTCTTCTACATGATTGCTTTTGCCTCTGTCTGTAATCTCACCTTCTTATTATTAATCACCACTCATCATTTTCTCTTTCATCTATAACTTTGTTGTATATTAGTTGCCTTGACTTTTTGGGTATTAATCCCATCTTGTTTCCAGATCATTAAATAATATCAAACAATGAAAGACTTTGAACCAGATCTTGGAGTCTTGGTTGGTGTGCTTTATCATCCTTTAAAATGTAGATGTAGCATGAAAAATAAAATGTGAATAAAATTTTAATTAATGCTGAGTATATCTGATGTTAAAAGCCAAGATTGGTTAACATCCAAAAATAGCATCATATTCACTTAACTAAAAAGAAGCTATGATGCCTCCAGTAGCCTTTGACATGATCTCAAAACATTCTGTAATCTGACCCTTCTCTGACTTTCCAACTACTGTCTCAATGGCAATGGCAATAATTATTAACATTTATATAGAGCTTATATATATTATAGGCTTCCCTCATAGCTCAGTCAGTAAATCATCTGCCTGCAATGCAGGAGACCCGGGTTCAATTCCTGGGTCAGGAAGATCCCCTCAAGAAGAAAATGGCCACCCACTCCAGTATTCTTGCCTAAAGAATCCCATGGACAGAGGAGCCTGGAGGGCTACAGTCCATGGGGTTGCAAGAGTTGGACACAACTTAGTGACTAAACCACCACCAGATTATAAGCCAAGCACAGTAACTCAAACGAAGTTTCCATTACTATTTCTGATTTATAGATGAAGAAACTGAGACATAGAGAATTTAGATGACTTGTCCACATCATGCAAATTATATGTGGTAGAGCCAGGATTCCAATTTGGAAAGTCTGGCTCCAGAGCCCATACTCTAAACAACTAAGCTATACTGCCTCTGAACAGTCTTGTAACCTCCTTGTCCACTCCCTCCTCCACTGAAATACAGATGTAGGTTCTCAAGTTCCAACCCATTCCTCCTCCACGCCTACCTCCTTCCTTCCTCTCATCTCTACACCACATGTCCACACAAACAAAGCTTTCCTGCCCCTGAATGCCTTTGTTCATCATTCAGCAATCCAGACCACCCACCACCACCTCTCTTTTTTTTGCTCTCCCCAAAGTCTTCCCAACCTTTCAAACCTCAGTGAAATCCATCCGCTTCTAAGTTTTCTCCTTTTACCTCCAACAGCACAAACCCCTCCCTTTTCTAGCCTTGTATAACTTTGTCTGGGCTTCCCAGGTGGCTCAGTGGTGAAGAATCCACCTGCCAACGCAAGGAGACGTGGGTTCAATCCCTGTGTCAGGAAGATCCCCCGGAGGATGAAATGGCAACCCACTCCAGTATTTTTGCCTGGGAAATCCCATGGACTACAGTCCATTGGGTTGCAAAGAATTGGACACGACTGAGCAACTGAGCACGCATGCATAGCTTTGTCTACCTCATACTTTATACCTAAGTATGTATCCATGGTGGTGCTTAATTGGACTGCAAATTTTTGAGACCAGGGATTTAAGAAAAGATAAAGAAGGCAACGGAGAAGGAAGTGGCAACCCACTCCAGTATTCTTGCCTGGAGAATTCCATGGACAGAGGAGCCTAGCAGGCTCAGCTGCACACAACTGAGCAAGTAACTCACACAAAGAAGGCAACTTAATAAAAGATGGGAAACATGGATTAAATCCAGAAACATACCAGTTTTGCTGAGACCACGATAATGACATGAATGATAGAGGCCATCTCCAAAGTCACTCAAGTCTGTTTTCTTGCTATTCATTTAAAGAGTTTAGTCTGAAAACTTGATATTTCTTATTTATCAGTCTGCTTGTTTTCATCTTGTTTATTAAGGAAGTGAATAAAATGTGTCTTTAAACTCAGAGGTCCTGCTCACTGTTCTGCAGAAAAAGTGTCAAAACACACTGAACAGTACAAATAAAAGAAGAGCATGGTAGGTTTAAGAAATTCATCCAGAAAATATAAGAAAAGCAAACAAATTTGTAATTAAATTTGTATCTATATCAAATACCAAGAAGTGGTATTTGATAAAGTGAAGTTTCAAAAAAATTAAATGTTGCGGTAAAAAGAAAATTACAAATCTAGAGCTAGAAGTTGGAAGTAATATGATTTTCCATAAATTTTAAATCATTCAGTGCTAAATATTTACAGAATAATAAAACTGAAAATATAAGCACTTAGATTTCATTAAAAATTTAAAGTTATAGAATTCTCTCTAGAGGGATGGAAAGCACTTACTTTCAATCCATGGTACTGTTCTTTTCTGTATACATTGTTATAATTTTTCCTGTAAAATCACATTAATGTTAACTACTACTTATTAGGTGTTTACTTTGTATGAAGCCCTTGACAAGCATTAACTCATTTAATTCTTATAACTCAGCCTTGTATATGTTATTATTCTTCTTTTACAAATGAGGAAAAAATGATTAGAGAAGTTAATTGTACCAAATATAAACTTGTCCCTTGCCCAAGTTCATGCATGCTCTTATCCATTGTTCTATCCTGTCTTTCTTCTTAGTCAGATATTTGAATAATCCATTTGAAAGTGCTTTTTGACCAGTGCTGTGCCATAATTATATTAAGGTAGGCCCATATCTTCCTTTCCTTTGAAACTACTCTGAGTAACTAGTACACATTAATTACTCAGTTGCTTAGTCGTGTCTGACTCTTTGTGACCCCATGGACTGTAGCCCACCAGGCTCCTCTGTCCATGGGATTTTCCAGGCAAGAATACTGGAGTGGGTTGCCATTTCCTTCTCCAGGGGATCTTCCTGACCCAGGGATTGAACCCATGTCTCCTGCATTGGCAGGTGGATTCTTTACCACTGCGCCACTTGGGAAGCAGACCCATATCTTTTATTTCCTTTGAAACAACTGCCAACAACAAGTACACATTAATTACTAAGTGAGAATTAATTTTCTGGAGGTCAGGTTTTTAAAGAAAATTTTTACATGGGGATTTTTATTTAAAGCCTGTCTTTTAAAGAGACTGTAATCTGAAGCCTTCTGAAAAAAGAAATTTCTAGGTCCAGATAGAATTTACTAGTGAAACGATCAAACATTTAAAGAAGAAATAACATCAAGTCTATCTCCTTCAAAATATAGAAGGGGGGAACACTTCTCAAATCATAAGGCCAGCATGAGCCTGAAACCAAAGCTAGATAAAAATAATACAAAAAGGCAACTACAGACCATATCCCTTATGAATATCGATGTAAAAATCCTCAACAAAATATTAGCAAATCAGATTCAGCAGTATATGAAGTTCACCACAACCAATAGGAAGGGTTCATCTTGAGAATGCATATAGGTTCAATATTAGAAAACCAAGCAATGTAATTGACCACACTGACAGATGAAAAGATAAAAACTACATGATCTTATCAACTGGTCAGGGGAAAGCAAGTGGTAGCATTCAACACTTATTCATGATAAAAACTCTGAGCAGGCATCCTCAACTCGATTAAGGACATCTTTGAAAAAAGCCAACTATTACCCTCCAATTAAAAAAAAAAAAGGTCACTACTCAATAAATATTGAATAATGAGGGAAATTGAAAAAATATATATCCTTGAAAAAAAATTTTTTTAAAGCTATAGTCAACATCATACTCAAATGTGAAAAAATTATCAACAGTGAAAACCTGAATGCTAATATTGGAAACAAGGCAAGGGTATACATTCTCACTACTGCTATTTAATACCACACTGAAGGTCCTATCCAGTACAATAAAATGAAAGAAACAGCACACAGAATGGAAGAAACAAGCTTTCCTCATTGACAGTCAGCATAATTGTCTATGCAGAAAATCCCAAGGAATGTACCAAAATATATCTAGAACTTATCACTGAGTTTAATGAGGTCGGGATACAAAATCAATGTACAAAAATCTATTTTATATTTACATATTATTCATATACACTGGAAACCAAAATTTTAAAAATACTGTTCAAAATAAAGGCAAAAATAAAATGTTTAATTATAAATCTAACAAAATATACAAGATCTTATGATGAAAATTCTGAAGTGCTCATGAAAGAGCTCAGAGAAGATCTAAATAAATGGGGAGACATCATATTCATGGATTGAAAGACATGGTAAAGATGTCATCTATAGGTATAGTGTAATTCTAAATCTGTAGTTATAGAGAAGCTGGAATTCTAGGATTTCTATAGAAAGGCAATGTAACTAGAAGAGTAATAAAAATTTTTTTAAAGAATAGAAATGGGTGAATCATAATACCCAATATGAAGTCTTAATATAAAGTTGTGATAATCAAGACATACAGCACTGGCTAGAAGATAGACATTCAGGTCACAGAACAGAATAGAAAGTCCAGATATAGACTCATAGAAATATAGCCAGTTGATTTTTGACTAAGGTTCAAAGACAATTCAGTGAAGAAAGGATAGTCTTTTCAATCAATAGTGTTGAAAAAATTAAGACATCCATATGTGGGAGAAATAAACAGCCTCAACCTAAAGGTCATACTTTGTACATAAATAAACTCAAAATAGGTCATAGGCCTAAATGTAAAATAATAAAGCTATTAAACTTTCAGAAGTAAACATAGGATAAAATCTTCATGAGCTAAGGTTAGGCGTGATCTATAAAAGAAAAAAATTAACAAATTGGACTTGACAAAGTTTAAAACATTTGCTCTGTGAAAGACACTGCTCAAAGACAAGTTACAAAATGGGAGGAAATGCTTGAAAATCACGTATCTGACAAGTAACTTGTATTCAGAATATATATTTTTAAAATTCCTGAAACTTACTAAAAAAACAACAACCCAATTTTCAAAAATGGGTAAAAAGCTTGGACGTTTCACTAAAGAGGATATACAATGGCAAATAAGCATTAAAAAGGCTTCCTTCCCTAAAATAAATAAATAAATAAATAATTAAAAAAAATAATAAAAAGGCTTCCCTGATGGCTCAGCGGATAAAGAATATGACTCCAATGCAGGAGACAGAGAAAATTCGGGTTTAATCCCTGGGTCAGGAAGATCCCCTGGAGAAGGAAATGGCACCCACTCCAGTATTCTTGCCTTAAAAACCCAATTAACAGAGGAGCCTGGCAGGCTACAGTCCAAAGAGTCACAAATTAACCATTAATGCAAATTAAAGCCACAATGAGATACTACTACACAGCTATTAAAATGACTAAAAAAACATTGACAACATCAGGTGCCAGAGAGCATACGGAAGAATTTGAACCCACATTGCTGTAAGAAATGCAAAATGTACACAGCAACTCTGGAGAAATAGTTTGGTAGTTTCTTATAAAATTAAACACATACCCTGTGACCCAGCAATCCCTCTCTATTTATCCAAGGGAGATTAACAGTAATAGCCACAAAAAAAGCATGTACACATATGTTTTTGCTTCCCTGGTGGCTCAGATGGTAAAGAATCCGCCTGTAATGTGGGAGACCTGGGTTTGATCCCTAGGATGGGAAGATCCCCTAAGAGAATGGCTACCCACTCCAGTATTCTTGCCTGGAGAATTCCATGGACAGAGGAGCCTGGTGGGCTATAGTCCATGGGGTCGCAGAGTCAGACACGACTGAGTGACTTTCACTCATATATCTAACACACACGTTTATGGAAATTCTATTCATGCTCACTAAAAATTGGAAACAACTCATATCTCTTTCACTGAGTAATTGAATAAACAGTAGTACAAAACTACTGGAATGAAAATATGTGTTTATGGACATATGGACAGCACAAAGGAGGTTTTTAATTTTATTTCCTTTTGCAGGGGGAAGGAGGATGTCAATTGTTAAAATGTTCTGTATTCTGATTATGGTAGTGATTACATGCATCTGTACATACATGTGTTCATATTTATAGAAATGCTCACTGGAAAAAGTCAGTTTTACCGTATGATGATTTAAGAAGCCCTCTTAGTCGCTCAGCTGTGTCCAACTCTTTGCGACTTATTGGCCTATAGCCCGCCAGGCTCCTCTGTCCATGGGATTTCCCAGCAAGAATACTGGAGTAGGTTGCCATTTCCTTCTCCAGGGGATCTTCCTGACCCAGGGATTGAATCTGAGTCTGCTGTGTCTCCTGCATTGCAGGGGGATTCTTTACCTGCTGAGTCCTTGGGGAAGCCCTCTATTTTTAATACCAAATATCAATTTTACCTCAGTGAGACTACTAAATCAGGACCCACTGGAGAGAAGATAGAGGTAAATGACATTCTAAAGATATTTTAGGTAACTGAAAGAAACAGATTTGCTGTATCAAGCAGTAAAAAAAAAAAAAAAAATATGTAAGTAGGATTGGTGAGGGCAGGTGTCTGGTTAATAAAAGAGGCTCAATCATCCAGATAGGCCATGAATGGAATTTTTTGGATCATTACACAAGATCCCACTCACCTGTAAGTAAGAAAGACTCTTGGAGTGCATAAATAATTCCACTGCAATCAATTACATTTTTTGAAACACCAGGTGGCTCAGTGGTAAAAAAAATCTGCCTACCAAACAGGAAATGCCGGTTCGATACTTGGGTTGCGAAGATATCCTGGAGAAAGAAATGGCAACTGACTCCAGTGTTCTTAGAGAAGGAAATGGCAACCCACTCCAGTATTCTTGCCTGGAGAATTCCATGGACAGAGGAGCCTGGCAGGCTATGGTTCATGGGGTCGCAAAGAGTCAGACACGACTTAACAATTAAAGAACAACAACAGCAGGAACACTTACTTCCAAAGCTCATGTTGGTGATTTATGCTGTTTTCAAACCGAAAGAGTTTCTGCAATTTCCTAACACACTATTCATAATCCCAAAGGAATTCCTTACATACTAGAAGATGTCAAAATTGTTTTCTTTTCAAAATATCACTGCTGATGTGCAGCTAAGTAAAATCTCTTAAGTTTTTTAAATACTTAAGACAAATCTGTATTTATTATAGGAACAATTTAGTCTTTATCTTGTGTATAAATATGTTTCCTCTGTGGTTGGAAAACTGAATTATAATTGTTTTCATTTGCAGTTTTTAGAGTTGTCAGTTCCAATTATGTTAATTTAAAGCTACCTTTTGAGACTAGTTAAATAAACTATGGCACATGCATCTAATGGCATATTCCAAAACCATAATAAGGAATGAGAATGCTTTTAATGTACTGATATGAAATTACACCTAATACATATTAGATGTAAAAAAAGCAAGCCAGAATAGTAGACTTAATACACTATGAATTGTGCAAAAATGGGGAAAAAGTTTGTACATATACATGCACACATATGCATGTGTATTTACTTATAGTATTTGCTTAGACTGTTTCTGGAAGAATATAGAAGTGGAAAATTAAGTATTCAGGAGTGAGAGTTGGAATATACCACTGATGACCATTTTATGTATTTTATATTTTGAACCCTGTAAATACATTGCTTATTATAAAAATAAATGTTATTCCCTCTTTTTTGCAAAGAATACCTGTGTATTTTATAAAAACTGCCTAGAAAAAGAAGAAACAATAATTTGATTTCTTTATTGGGGCCAAAAATTCTCACTCAATAGAAATATACTGAAGAATAGATTTCTCATAGTGATTCCAGTACCGAAAAGCTGGAATAAGGACCTTGGTTCTTATCTTCTTGAAAGACGGAATTCAGCAAAGAGACCAAGATTATGAAAAAGATAAAAGTTTTTATCAGCAGCGAAGTATGTTTGGAAAAAGCAAAAGACATATGAAAGAACACATAGGTGAGCTCCGAGTGAGTTGCACCCAATGGGGTGGCTTAGATTGCTTACCTGGGGGTAGGTTTCTGGGTTGTCTCTGGCCAGTGTCTCCACATTTGATCCTGGTGTGAGCACACATCTCTCAGCTAGGATGGATTCCTGCTGGCCTGTCTCTCCTTTTGTCCCTCTTCTAGACTAAGGACCTTCTCTGTGCATGTGTTGGGTGGGGAAATTCACAAGAATGCACCCAAGTGGGGCCAATGCTGCTCCTGGTACCCCATCTTGAAGCATCGGCAGACCAGCTACAGCTGCTCAGCCTGGGGCCCATCTATCTACTACCTCAAATGTATACATTGGTCTGATTTTTTTCCTTCACAAAAAGAATATCTAAAGTGTGTAAAATCCTTTGAATCGTGTTTTGCTCTTCAACATATTGGCTGAGGATAGGTAGCACTGGGAGCTGGCTAGAAATGCAGACTCCTTGTGACCTACCCCAGATCTATCAAATCAGAGCCAGCATTTTAATTAAAGACCCTCCTAGGGGATTTATGTGCACCTTCAAGCATGAGAAAATACAGCCAAAGGAAAGCTGGAGCTGGAGGAAGATGGTGCCAACAGCCCTCCAATATTAGGCAAGTTGATAATACATCAGAATAGAGAAAGGTCAGTGAGCAGACTTTGTGAAGTCTACTGAAGAACCAAAAGGAATCCTAGAAAGATCCAGGACCAAAGGTCAAAAAAGAAAATCCAAGCTCCTGGGTGTGTGTGTGTGTGTGTGTGTGTGTGTGTGTGTGTGTGTGTGTGTGCACATGTGTGCTTGCTAGCATGCATGTGCTCGATCACTCAGTTGTGTCCGATTCTTTGAGGCCCCTGGACTGGAGCCCACCAGGCTCTTCTGCTCATGGAATTTTCCAGGCAAGAATACTGGAGTGGGTTGCCATTTCTTACTCCAGGGAATCTTCCTAACCCAGGGATTGAACCCATGTCTCCTACATTGTCAGGTGGATTCTTTACCACTAGCACCACCTAGGAAGTCCTGGGTGTAAATATATAGTCTCCTTCATTTGAATAACCCAAGATTCAACCAAAATCATCTTTGAAGACTCCTAAAGACATGCATCCATTAGCTGTTTCAAAAGTCAAACCAAAATAAATAAATTCTCTTAGTTTAAGAGTAAGCCCATCTCCCCACCTTCCATCCAGTCTCCCTGCTTATGGCCTTTTCCCCATCCACCACCATTTCCCCAGCAGTAAGAACGATTCTCCTAAAATAGAAGTCAAATCTCATCACTCCTGCAGTCACAGCCTTCAATGGTACCCTGTTTTACTCAGAGTAAGAGGCAGAGTCCTAAGGCAGACCTACTGGGCTCTGTGCATAACTCGCCTCCCCCCATCCACCACTCAACCACTCTTCTTGGCTGGCTTGCTATTCCCTGAACTTGTCAGCTTCCAGATCTTTGCACTTGATCCTCTGCTTAGGATCCTCTTCCTTCAGAGAATCCAAGGCTCACTTCCGGTTCCGGTCTCTGTTCGAGCTTTATCTGACCACACTGCATGAAACAGCCACTCCCCACTCCTCTGTCCCTCTCACTCTTCCTTTATTTTCCCCATGGTAGTTACCATTTCTCACACTACGTATTGCTTCAATTTTTGTTGGTTTTTTTGCCCCCTTTTAGAACATAAGAACCACAAAGGCTGGGACTTTATTTCCACAGAGCCTAAAAGAGAGACAGCTGTTGAATAAATGAATGAACAAACAAATGATCCTGTCTTAGCTCAGGCCGCTGAAACAAAATACCATAGACTATGTGGCTTAAACCATAGAAACCCATTTCTCACAGTTTTAGAAAATGGAAATCCAAGATTAAGGTGCTGGCTGGTTTGGTTTCTGGTGACGACCCTCTTCCTGGCTCACAGGTGGCCACCTTTTTGCTGTGTCTTCTCTTCACATAGCCTTTCCTCAGTGTGTGAGCATGGAGACATCTTCCCCTCTCTCCTTCTTTCTTCCTTCCTTTTTTTCTTTTCTCCCTCTTCCCCTCTCTCCTTTCTTTCTTCCTTCCTTTTTTTCTTTTCTCCCTCTTTCTCCTTCTCTCTCTTCTTATAAAACCATTAATCCTGTTTAATCCTATTGGATTAGGATCCTACCCTAATGACCTCACCCTTCAGTTCAGTCGCTCAGTTGCATCTGACTCTTTGTGACCCCATGGACTGCAGCACTCCAGTCTTCCCTGTCCATCACCAACTCCCAGAGCTTGCTCAAACTCATGTCCATCGAGTTGCTGATGCCATCCAACCATCTCATCCTCTGTTGTCCCCTTCTCCTCCTGCCTTCAATCTTTCCCAGCATCAGGGTCTTTCCCAATGAATCAACTCTTTGCATTAGGTGACCAAAGTATTGGAGCTTCAATTTCAGCATCAGTCCTTCCAATTAATATTCAGGACTGATTTCCTTTAGGATCGACTGGTTTGATCTCCTTACTGTCCAAGGGACTCTCAAGAGTCTTCTCCAACACCACAGTTCAAAAGCATCAATTCTATGGCACTCAGATTTCTTCATGGTCCAACTCTCATATCTATACACAACTACTGGAAAAACCACAGCTTTGACTATATGGACCTCTGTCAGCAAAGTAACATCTTTGCTTTTAACCTTAACATTCAACCTTAATTACCACTTAAAGCTGTATCTCCATATAGTCACATTGGAGGTTAGAGTTTCAACACATGAATTTCAGGAGGACCCAATTCAGTCCTCAGCAGATCCCACAAAGAATTCCACTCCCACCATCATCAAAGAAACTGCCCTCTTAGCCTACATGTCCTTTGGAATTCTTATCCCAATCAAGACTGTGCTTGCTCTTTGCACACGTGTGTGCTAAGTTGCTTCAGTCGTGTCTGACTCTTTGTGACCCCATGCACTGTAGCCTGCCAGGCTCCTCTGTCCATGGGATTCTCCAGGCAAGAATATTGGAGTGGGTTGCCATTCTCTTCTCCAGGGGATCTTCTTGACCCAGGGATTGAGCCTGCATCTCTTAGGTCTCCTGCACTAGAAGGTGGTTTCTTTACCACTAGCACCAAACCTGGGAAGCCCCACACTTACTCTTTATTTAAACATAATTTTCCCTGAACAAAAATGCTGCAGCCAGCGGGTGTCATTTGGTTTGATTTTCCCTGGGAATGTGTAGCAGTGGCTGTGGACTTGGAAGACACAGGGGCTTGGCCTAGGTCTTCCACAGTTAGTTAGTTCACATGTCCTTAAGTACATATTTTTAAATATTGGGAAAAAGGTTCAGGGTGTTTTTGGCAGTTACTTCTCAGTCCCTTATCTTCCTTTACTTGGAACTTCTTGAAATGTTACTTTATAAAATATAAGGTGACTGCAGCTGCTCTGAAATGCTATGTGTCCACACCATAGAGAAGTGCAGAAATCTTTCCTGTTTGCCAATTACCCCTGAAGTTGTGTAAAGTATTAGGAACAACTTATAAAAGAAATACATTTAAGCAAACCTTACCTCTCATCTAGAATTGTAAATCTCCTTACTGTACAAATTGCCTTTCAACCCTGGTCATTATATCATCTATGGGCAGTTTTCACAGTTTCAATGTACAGATGCCTACACTAACAAAGATTCTTTCCTTGACTAAAGTCCAGTCAGGCTCTTCTGATTCCTGTTATTAACCAGACTCTCAGCATAAATGATTTGCCCTCTCCCACCCCATCAACCTCATATTCTAGAGAACTGAAGAAACACTACACTAGTTTCTAAAAACTCAAGGCTGTGTCCCCTTAAATTCCTTCCTGAGCAAGCTCAGGGCTGCCAGGACAATTTACTGTTTGTTCCAACTCAAACTGGTGATAGGCAGATAGATCCCCTAAACCCCTTCTTAGAGCAGTTACTTTAGGAAAAGTGTTAGTTGTTCAATCATGTCCAACTCTTTGTGACCCCATGGACTGCTAGGCTCCTCTGTCCATGGAATTCTCCAGGCAAGAATATTGGAGTGGTTTGGTTGCCATCCCCTTCTCCATGAGATCTTCTTGACCCAAGAATTGAACCCAGGTCTCCTAAGAATCCCAGGCAGATTCTTTATAATCTGAATCACCAGGGAAGCCCTGCTTTAGGAAGCTTGCAATTATAAATCCTCTCACTGCCACTTTGAGCCATTAATCTCTACCACCCAGAACTATTTTCTCAAGAATCTCAAGGGGGAAAAAAAAAAAAAGGTGTGGGTAGGGGGATGAGGAGGGGAAAAAAGAGAATCTCAAGAATCTTTCTTTGAAATGTAAACTTTTAAGGAGCTACCTCTCAATCTGGCTCCCAGTCCTTTAGGGAGAGTAAGGGCTGAACTTTAGTGGGTTCAGGGCATCAACTTGCACCACTGCCTCCTGTTTTTTTTAAGACCCCCCCTTTTTTTTTTAATGTGGACCATTTTTTTCAAGTCTCTATTGAGTGTGTTGGGCTTCCCTGGAGTTGCATTGGTAAAGAACCCGCCCGCCAATGCAAGAGATGCAGAAGACTTGGGTTCAGTCCCTGGGTTGGGAAGATCCCCTGCAGCAGGAAATGGCAACCCACTCCAGTATTCTTGCCTGGAAAATTCCATGGACAGAGAAGCCTGGTGGGCTACAGTCCATGGGGTCACACAGAGTCAGACTTGATTTAGTCACTAAACAACAACAATTGGATTTGTTACAATATTGCTGGTTTTTCACTATATATATATATATATATATATATATAGTTTTTTTGGCCAGCAGGCATATGGGTTCTGAGCTCCCCAACCGGGGATTGAACCAGCACCCCTGTATTGGAAGGCGACGTCTTAACCACTAGGCCACCAGGGATGTCCCAACCTCCTGTTGTAAAGCTAGGAGAAGTTTGCTTCTCCCCTAGGTAAGCTCCAATTAACAAACCCAAATGGCCTAGTCACATGGGCCCTTAATACCACTTGATTCCTTCCCCTATGATACCCTGTCTTTAAGAAGTCTCTTAGGTTGTTTCCATGTCTTGCCTATTGTAAACACTGCTGCAATGAACACTGGGATAAAGAAGATGTGGTACGTATAAGCAATGGAATATCACTCAGCCATTAAGAAGAATGAAAGAGTGTTACTGCCGTTTGCAGCGACATGGATGGACCTAGAGAGTGTGATACCAAGTGAAGTCAGTCAGTCAGAGAAGGAGAAATATCACAGAACACCCCTTATGTGTGAAATCTAAAGAGAAATGATACAAATGAACTTACAAAACAGAAAGAGATTCAGACTTAGAAAATGAACTTATGGTTGCCAGGGGGAAGGGATAGCTGGGAAAGTCATCTACACACTGCTATATTTAAAATGGATAACCAACAAAGACCTGTTGTATAGCATGTAAGTCTGCTCAGTCTGCCAGCCTGGATGGGACTTTGGGGGAGAATGAATACATGTATATGGATGGCTGAGTCCCTTCACTGTTCACCTAAAGCGACCACAACATTGTTAATCGGCGACACCCCAGTACAAAATGTTTTGGTGTTAAATAAAAATAAATACATACCAAAAAAAAAAGAAGTCTCTTGCCTTTAGTTTCAACAAAGTTGATTTCCATTCATGCGGGACCCTCTTCCCTGTTACAGTTGTTATTACTGAATAAACTCTTTATCCTTACTGCTTTAACTGGTATATAGACTTATTTATCTTTGACAAGAGTTACCCCTGAGATTCTGTTTTTGTGGATCTAGGATGGGGCCTATGAATCAGGATTTTATAAACCCTCTAAGAAGAATCTTCTGATGCAAGGCAGGATTACAAATAGCTGCTGAGAAAGGACAGTGGTTCTCAAAGCGGGGCCCCTGGACCAACAGCATCATCACCACCTGGGAACCTGTTAGAAAGGCAGGTGCTCGGGCCCTGCTCCAAACCTGCTGAATCCGAGACTCTGAGGTTTGTCGTTGTTCTAGTCACTAAGTCGTGTCCGACTCTTTCGTGACCCCGTGGACTCTAGCCCACCAGGCTGTTCTGTCTATGGGGTTTCCCAGGCAAGAATGCTGGAGTGGGTTGCCATTTCCATCTCCGGGGTTTTTTGCGGCCCAGGGATGGAACTTGTGTTTTCTTCATTGGCAGACAGGCTCTTCACCATTGAGCCAGGAAGGAAGCCTGATTCTGAGAGTAGGGCCCAGCTGTGTGTTAACAAGATCCTGTAGTGATTCTGATGGTTTGAGCACTACTGCTGTAGGGGGTTAAATTTGCTCCACGAAATTATAATTAGGACTTGGCTAGTTAACCGCGACTTGGAATCTAGTTATGTTAATAAACATTAGCCTGAAGAATACGGCTGCAAACTTTCCTACTCCTGCTCCACTCCTTCCCCCTTCCTTTCCCCCATTTTTCTTTTTCCCTCTAAAATGAAAGCTAGAAGGATCCTGGTCTACCAACACTCTTGGAAACCATTTATTTTTGAAATTGTAACACAATGGCTAAATGACAAAATTGGCCATTGGCAAGGGTGAGAAGAATCTAGAGTTCATAAAATGGACTCTCATTTTCCTTTCCTTTAAAATTTCCTCCTTATTCTAAAATGTGCCCAGGGCTAACATGTGTATAACTGGTTATATATTTCAGAGAGAAAGACTGGGGAAGAAAGATGGTGGTATTCATATGGATTGCCTTTCCTTTCTACTTTTATAGTTGAAGATTAAGTATGTGTTGTTCCAGAGAATTCAGCACCAGGTCTTTGTCAACCTCCTCCTTCTGACCACAGAGATCAAGGGGCATGGATGCCAGGATAATCATGCCTTCCTGATGGAGAAGAGGAGGTCATTGAGAGAGTGTAGAGGAAAAAAAAAATGACTGTTTTTTTCCTACTTTCTGCTCTGGCCAGCAACAGACAGTAATGGCTTTTTTAATTCATTCCTTCATCTTATTTGCAAGTGGAAAAACCGATTCCACAAAAAGAAGTCTCTGTTTCTGGAAACACTTGTTTTAGAAAAAAAAATCTGGTATGAGGAAGCTTTATTTTGGAGGAAATATATTCTCTTTTTTATTTCTAATTTAAATATTTATGTAGTTTTGTAAAATACATGATATGGCAAAATAAATGAAAAAATATTTACTTTTACACACATACACACAAAGAGAGAAAGAGGAAGAGAAATTTTTCAAAGCATAGAATTTAACCCTGAACTTTGGAAACAAACATATCTTGACAAAAGGGCTATCTCTTTGTGTTGCTTATGTTAGAATTTTTATTTTGTAAACATGTATTTGTTTCTAGAGTCTTGCCTCACTTAGTGGCAGATGAACAAAATAATTTGGGGGAGATGCCATTCCTGAAAGGCACCTACAAATTATTTCCTCTAAGAATGGTCAGACCCCCTTGCTCTTCAAATGATGGAAAATGTTTGTGTGAAATTGACATGTTAATAGTTTTCATTTATATCAGTGCTGTTTTTAATTGGCTTTGAATCTCTTTAATTTCCCAGGTGGCATAGTGGTAAAGAATCCGCCTGCCAATTCAGGAGACACAGGAGATGTGGGTTCGATCCCTGGGTCAGGGAGATCTACTGGGCAAGGAAATGACAACCCACTCTGATATTCCTGCCTGGAAAATCCCATGGACAGGGGAGCCTGGTGGGCTGTAGTCCATGGGGTCACAAAGAGAATCTCTTTAGTAACTGCATGCAGAGTCTCAAATCTGGTTTGTACTTCCATTGTTTTTAATTTGTCTGAATATTAGAGCCAACAGGTTAAATCAGTCTCCCAGAATCTGTCATCCCCAATCCCCTCTTCCCCAACATGTTTTATAAGAGAAAAGTAAGTTCAGCTGGTAGGGGTGGGAGTGGTCTCTGCTTGGTCATTGAAGTTAATTAATTCCCTATACTTCCTCCAGTGATGTTATCTATGACTCCACCTTGAAATCCTAGAGTCATTTCTCCAAGATTCATTTCTCCACTTCATTAAGCAACAGGTCTTGCTAGTTCAAGGCTTTACACAAAATAGTAGCAGCAAGCAATCATTTTAGTACCATTTCCTGACTCCAGTGTGTGACACATAAATGAACTTTCTACATTAATTGGTAGTGGTAGCACAGAGGGAAAATTCTAGCCTTTTTGAAACCTTGTGACTCTGTCAAAATTCATGGTTAGGAGAAGAAACTGGAGAAGAAACCCCTGATCTGTAAATATATTTGTGTTTTCTTTGTACACACGTATCACCAGTGGGGTCCGAAGGGAGAATGTAGATATGTAAAATGGTAGCTAATTATGAAGCGGTGGAAAATCAATGATAATACTTAGGCCTTGAGCTATGGGAGCAAAGAGACCCACTGAAGGGAGATTTTATACAGCCACAGGCTGACCGATCCCAGGTTCGAATAAACATACTGTCAGAGGAGAAAACAGTGCTCAAATCGAATGGATCTAATAATATACTGGATATCAAAGTTCTTGGCACATGGTTTAACTTACTGTTGCAAGAAGCCGTTGGCATTGGAGTTGAGCAGCTCTGAAGGATAAAATAATTTTTAAATAGGGAGAAGGATATTCCAAGCTGAAGGAATAGCCTGGAGACAGAGGACTGAATGTGTGGGGCTCAGGTGTGAGGGCCTGAGGGGTTGATGGTGTCCTTCCACCAAACGGTGCCTGGAGAGAGAAAACAGACACGGGGAGTTATATTAGACAAAGCTTTGTGTAACGTGCTGTGGTGCTAAGAGACAATGAAGAAAAAGGTAGTTACTTTACCTCTCCCTTCAGCCATCTCATTAGCTTCCCTTTGGTCCTCCTGACCTGGCCAGAAATTACCAAAGGAAAGGAAGGAAATCAACACGTTGCCACAAACAAGGATATCTTGGAGGTGCCTTTTCAGTGTCCTAATTAAGGAATTATGAAATAGTCCATCGTCTCTGCTATCCCCTCTCCTGCCAGTGCCGTCACCTCCTCCTCTGTCCCAAGACCATCGACTCCACCCCTGGCCATGTCTGACAACCTCCGCCCCCAGCAGCTCTGGCTGCTGGAAGCACCACCCCAGCCACCAGGCCCAGAGCTCAGGCACCGGAAATACGTCAGTGCACTGGCCTGTGCAGAGAGAATGTTATATTCTGTGCTTTAAAGAAGTCTGTTAAAAAGATACACCTGATGGATCCAGATAGTGCCTGATACCCGACAGGTCCTCGATAAATGTCTAATAAATTGAGTTTTATTTGTTTATGAGCTCTTGATTAAAATAAACTCTGCCACTTTTCGTTTCATGAATCTTCATAAGTTGATTTTCTCAATAAATGACACTAGACTCTAAGGATTGGAGTGTTGTCAGTTGGAGCCTCAGTGCTTAAAACTTTCTACCACAGCTCTCATTACCATTTTAGTATTTTGGGAGAAAATAACAAACCTGATATTTTTCTGATTATGAAGGTAATGCATACAAACACATTATACCTGTGGCTGATTCATGTTGATGTATGGCAGAATCCAACACAATATAGTAAGACAATATCCTCCAGCTAAAAAAGAAGGACCTCAGTGAAAAATAAATAAATAAAAGTAATGTATATACATCATGGGTATACCTTGGAGATGTTTCAGTTCTAGACCAGACAATAAAGCATATTGCAATAAAGTAAGTCACACATTTTTTTTTTGGTTTCCCAGTGCATATAAAAGTTAAATTTACATTAGAATATGTAATTTAATACATAATGTAATAATTACATTATTCTAATGTAAATTAGAATTCCGTCTAAAAAACATAGTGGACATACTTTAATTTAAAAATACTTTCTTGCCAAAAGTTGCAAACTATTGTTGGACAATGCAGGGTTACCACAAACCTTCAATATATAAAAAAATGCCATATCTGCAAAACATAATAAACTGAAGCACAATAAAATGAGGTGTCTGTATATAAAATTTGGGAAATATCAAACTCCCTTTCTTTCAAAATCCCCCAGGAAAGATAACCAGAATTACCCATTGCATTAGTTTTCTACTGCCATAGCATATTACCACAAATTTCCTGCCTTAAAACACCTTAGTTGGGACTTCCCTGGTGGTCCAATGGTTAAGACTTTGCCTTACAATGCAAGGGATGTGGGTTTGATCCCAGGTGAGGGAGCTAAGATCCCACATGCCTCGGGATCAAAAAACCAAAACATTAAAAAAAAGAAGCAAAAGAGACAGAGAAATACAGAACAGACTTTTGAACTTTGTGGCAGAATGTGAGGGTGGGATATTTCAAAAGAACAGCATGTATACTATCTATGGTGAAACAGATCACCAGCCCAGGTGGGATGCACGAGACAAGTGCTCCGGCCTGGTGCACTGGGAAGACCCAGAGGAATCGGGTGGAGAGGGAGGTGGGAGGGGGGATCGGGATTGGGAATACATGTAAATCCATGGCTGATTCATATCAATGTATGACAAAACCCACTGGAAAAAAAATATATATATAATAATAAAAAAAAAAAAAGAAAAAAAAAAGAAGCAGCAGCAATATTGTAGCAAATTCAATAAAGACTTGAAAATGGTCCACATCAAAAAGAAAAAAAAAGAAAATCTTAAACAACAACACCTTAGTTATAATCAATAAAGCTACTTTGGATGTAAGTGGTCAGTCCAGTTGGCCCTGCATGTTCTGAATTCCGAGGCCAGTGAAAGTAGAGTGAATGTGTTACTGTGTGTTGAATTATGAGTTGACCGAATTTTGGCAAGAAAGTTTGCAAACTCTCTTTCTGGGAAGAATCAGGGTTGTTCCAATGAAAACAGGAGCCATTGGCAGCCGTGAAACCCTAATGTGTCCACACTTGTAACATAACCTTGTATAAAGCATGCTTCAGCCTATTGAGCTCTGTGAAAATGAAGAGACCTAGCTTATATATTTATTCTAACAATTTATGTCTGACTGGGCAACCGTTTCCTTCCTCCTGCAGTGTTCTAAGATTACACAAATGTACAGAATAGTACTCTTGATATCAGATGTTTTTCTCCTGGCAGGTCACTCATGAGTCATCATCAAAGATTTTCATAGGACTGTCCTCCCTAGGTAGGGAGCTGAAAACAGTAATGCAATTCATACTCTGAAGAAATTTCCAAGTGGCAAAAATCTGTTTGAGTAATCAAATAAAATCAAGAAAACCATGTGGCATTTACTTTAACAATTATAACTGCGAAGGATACGCTGCTTATTTATAGAGTACGTTTCCCCAAAAGACTTTTAATCACTAAATTGCTATGTTCTGTCTTCGAAGACGAGGAGGAAGGGACATTTTGGTGAGGTTGAGTTTATCTGATGATAAAAGAAAAGAGTCGCTCATTCCTTCTTTTCTTTCCCCATTTTCCTCAATCTTTCAGACCCCAAATTCCACATTGCTGAAAGGATGAGCTGCAACCTAAACCAGAACTGGGGTAACAAGTAAGAGGAGTCCCTGGTTGTTTTAATCCAGGGGTCTCCCTGTCCCTTGAGGTCTATGTGGAATGAAATAAGTTCTCCAATTCCAAGGCTTGTGGCTGGTTTCCTTAAATACCTAGGCAGTTAACTCTGGCTCCAAACTTTTATTTCCTCAGTTTACGGATGGTTCTGGTGTCTCATGTATTTGGTTCTGTTCAGCAATGCATTGACTCAGATGTCACATTCAGGCTCTTTCCCAGTTTTCTTGCCCACACACAGCTCCCACAAGGTGATTTGCACAGTGTGTTTGTGTGTGCTCAGCCGTGTTCGACTCCTTGCAACCCCATGGACTGTAGCCCACGAGGCTCAGGCTCCTCTGTCTACAGGATTTCCCAGGCCAGAATACAGGAATACGTTGCCATTTCCTCATCCAGAGGAACTTCCCAACCCAAGGATTGAAACTGTGTCTCCTGAGTCTCCTGCATCAGGCAGTGTTCTAAGATTACACAAATGTACAGAATGGTCCTTTACCCCTAGCACCATGTGGGAAGCCCCGATTGGCATAGTAAGTGGACCTTACTGAAGATCTAAGAGAGAGATGAAAGTAGGGAATTCCAAGGGAAGTTTTACTCTCTCTTACCCTCTCCATCTAACCTGGTGCCCTGGTTTCACATTCTCATCACCTGGGCTCCTCCTTCCACTCTGAAGCAAAACACATTCCTCTTGCTGTGTCATTCAGAACCTGTAAGTCATTTCTGTTGCCTCGGCACCTTCCCACAGACCGCAGGTGTTCACCTCCTCCGCCTTGCCAAGGTGTTTTCCTTCCTAAGAAGAGTTCTGGTGCGGCTGTTAAGAAAATAAAAATTTCAACGCTTTATAGTTTATTTTTAAACCCCAGTGTTTTCAGTCAAAAGGAGACTAATCTTTCTTTCATTCAACAAGTAAAAGAAATTTCTGTGTACTTATTTCATGCCAGGCATTATTCCCGGAGCTGGGAACTCAGCAGGGAATATGACATAGACTTATTACAGAGTTTTGGTCTCCTGGAGGAGAAATATTTTAAACAAATAATGATGTGAATAATCTAGTAACCACCACAGTGGTTACCACAGAGGGAAATTTCTGAGTGTTATCTGGAAGGGTGTGGCAGTGGCAGAAAGGAGAGAGAGGTGAGGAGTGAGGCAAGGTTTTCCTGCCACATTTAATCTGCCCAGGATTAGAAAAGGCTGCTTTACTCCTAAACCAACGTGTTTTTCTCTGCAGTTGCTGCCTCTGAGGAGACAATTAAAATAAGAACGACAGCATTTGTTGGTTTCTGTCCTGAATTAACTGATTAATTCAAACACTTGAGGGGCGTGTGTGTGTGTGTGTGTGTGTGTGTGTGTGCACGCGCACTTAGTCATTCAGTCGTGTCTGACTGTTTGCAACCCTATGGATTATAGCCCACCAGGATCAGGCTCCTCTGTTTATGGGACTTCTCAGGCAAAAATACTGGAGTAGGTTGCTATTTCCTTCTCCAGGGGATTTTCCCAACCTAGGGATTGAATCTGGGTCTCCTGCATTGCAGGTGGATTCTTTATCATCTGAGCCACCAGGGAAGTCTGATATTCCACTAGGAGTACATATAGCATCTTATATGTAACCTAGGAGAGTGACAGAAAATATTCAGAAAAATAACTAGAGAACTATGGTATTATCAGGCAGTATGGAGTGAAATAACTGAAAAGAGGTGACTGGGTGGATAGTCAGGAAAGGCCCCACAGGGCACAGAGGCCTGGATGGTGAGGAGCTTGCTACAGAGTGTCTGGTTAAAAAGTGTGTTCAAAGGCCCTGATGCAGAAACCATACTGTTGATGTGTCTGACCACAGAGAAATGTGAAGCCAGAGTAAATAAATGAGAGGAGGAAGGGGAAGAGGTTCTTGGCTAGGAGCCTGTTTAGGTAGGGTTTTGTAGGCTGAGGGAGGAGTTAGTCTTTTTCCCAAGAGAAAAATGAAATGATCAGTAGGGTAATAACTTACCTAATTTATGTTTTAAAAATTCATTCTGGGTACAGGATAGAGGTTAGATTGCTTATCACAGTGTTTTATAATAAACAACCTAAACATCTACTGATGCAGAATTGGTTAAATAAAACAATGGTATGATGGTTTCTCAGAAAACTAAAAGTAGAAATATCATATGATCCAGCAATTCCACTCCTGGATATATTTCCAAAGAAAATGAAAGCACTAATCTGAAATGATACATGGACTCCAATGTTCACAGCAGCGTTATTTACAATAGGCAAGATATGGAAGCAATCTAAGTGTCCATCAATGGACAAATGGGTAAAGAAAATGCTACATATATATATGTATATATAAATACACACATATGTACATACATACACACAATGGAATACTACTTAGCATTAAAAAAAGAATGAGATTTTGCCATTTGCAACAACATGGACAGACCTAGAAGGTATTAATGCTTAGTGAAATACAAACACTTATATGTATAGAGAAAGACAAATGCTGTATGTTATCACTCATATGTGGAATCTAAAAAATAAAATAAATGAACAAATATAACAAAACAGAAACAGACCCACAGATAATAGAGGACAAACTAGTGGTTACCAGTGCTTAAGAGATACAAACTACCATGTACATAGTAATAATACATAGGCAACAATTATAATTATTAATACCATGTATTAGTAAAATAAATAAGCAACAAGGATATATCCATTATTTTATAATAAATTTAAATGAATTATAATCTATAAAAATGTTGAATTACTATGTTGTACACCTGAAACTAATAGTGTAAATCAACTATACTTCAATTTTAAAAAAAGGAAAAAAATGAAGATATGTCCATTTGCTGATATGGAAAGATGTTCATATTGTAGTAATTGGGGAAAAATCAACTTACAATATGATGAATGTATTGAGCTTTAGTTAGTCTGAAAGCACCTAAATAAAAGTGTTTATATTGCTTATCTCTGGATGGTAACAATATACACTTTTTTTCTTTTTTGCTTGTCTATATTTTCTAGTTTTTCCTTGTGAGTAATAAAAGATGTATATGAAAATAAGTTCATGAGACATAAGATTAGGAGGTGGCCTGACAGAGAAAACATTGAAATACAGTAATGTGGCATTTTCATTTACCAAGAATTTTATATTAACAGCTTATTTAATACCTTGAAAAACATGAATACCTTGCAGCATATTTCTTTTTTGTTTGTTTTTTTTAAAGCCATAAATGCTTTCTTTATTTTAAAAAAGTAAAAGGAAGCTAGCATGCATCCTAAAAATTAAAGATATAACTTACTGAAAGAGAAAGCCAAGTTGGTTGAAAGAATAAATTCAAAATCAGGACTCAAGGGGGGGAAAAAAGATACACTTTAAACAGAGAAAAACTCAAGAGTTTGATTGAGAAAAAAAGCAAGAGTAAGAGCAAATTAATACAATGTTTAAACAAACTATTCCAGACCATAGGAAAAGTGGAATCTCCAATTTATATAAATTTTTGTGGTTTCATTAATATTAAACCTTAATCAAGATACTAAAAAAATACATGCAAAGTAATTTATAGAAATGCAAAATCATTAAATAGTATCAAAAAATATATGTTGATGAATCAAAAGAATATTAACATAACCAAGTAGAGTTTTATTTCAAGTAGAGCATAAAATTGGTTTAATAGTCTGTCAACATAATTCATTATATTAATAAATTAAGGGATAAAAATATGATCATATCAACAGATGCTGAAAGGAATTTGATTAAATTTCAGCAGCCATTCCCTTAGAAAAAAATTAAAATAGTAATGGAGGAACTTTCCTGGTGGTCCAGTGGTTAAGACTGTGCTTCCACTGCAGGGGCTTGGGTTTGATCCCTGGTCAGGCAACTAAGATTCCACATTCTACTTGGCCAAAAAAAAAAAAAATAGTAATGGAATACTGGTATTATCCTAATGGTTAAACCCTAAGGTCATTTCAATTTAAATTAGAACTATACAAGAGGACTTCCCTGGCAGTGTTAAGACTTGCTTTCACTGCAAGAATGCCCACTAACATCAGTTTTAGAGCACTCAAGAGGATTTTTAGAAATGAAGAAAACAAAACATTTGTTAAAAAATAAATATTTTCCTTGCAGCATATTTCAAATATTATTTCATAAAAATTATTATGGAAATCTGAATGTGTGATCACATGAGATATTATTCCTTAAAATTAAAGTTCATAGAATTTTGTTTTTTCCTGGCTAGTATCATTGACTTTGGTTACACACTTCCTCAGATCCAATGTTAAATTCTTTCCCACTAGAGTGCTGACTTTAGGGAGTGCTTCTGAGTGGTTTGCCTTGGTTAATTTTTTTGAACTGGGATTAGAAAATATTTCTATTTTCCTCTTAAAAGTACCAAGAAAAATAATTTGAAGAAGGAAACCTAGACTCAATGGAATATATCTGAGTTGCTGAGGCCTTTTATGAGCTGTACCCTGTTTTTCTGAAAGTGCTGCATAACTTCAGACTTCATTTTTTCTGTTCAAGGTGTTTACCATTGTTTACCATTGGGTGAAGTTTGAAGTATAACAGTAGCACATCAGACTAAATGCCAATGGGTCAGAATTTATGATTTTCTTTTTTTTGTTGTTTTCCAGAATTTATGATTTTCTAATGGTAGCAGTGTGTTTAAGTTCTCTACAGTCTTGGTCTTTATGATCTTCCTTTGCTAATTGCAGAGGGATCCTCTGAATTTTAAGTTGCATGTCAAGCTTTACAATAGTACATTGCTGCAAATGTCATCAGGTTTTTGCCTTGTATGCTCACAAAAATTGAAGGTTCCCTGCTCCCCCTAATTGTCCTTTACTATCTTTTAAAAACGATTTTCTGTAACTGTTGTATAAGATAACTTGGACTTCCTAGGTTCTCTGATGTGCCATGTCCATAACAATTTAAAATAAACCATGTAGAAGATATACAAACTATGCCAGTGTTAGTCACCTTACTAATTGTGCTAAAGGAAAAGTATGAATAAATGCTATTTTTTAAAGCTAAGCAGCTTTAATACTTTCAAATGCAGTAGCCATAGAGACACCCCTCCATTGGGCCAAGGTGTTGGCAAGTAGTGGTCCTTGGTACTTGTCTCTGTGAAAAACAGTTGTTTACAATATGACTCTTGCTTTATTGTAATTTTTTTATGTGGGCTGTCAAGCTCTTTGAAAACAGCTTGCTTTCTTGTTCTTCTCTCTCTCTCTCTCTCTTTTTTTTTTTTGCAAAACCATGTGCTATCGATAGAGTAAAGGTACATTTCAGCTTGCATGATCCTAATGATGAATTCTGATTTCAGTGAAATGCAAATTAATCATAGCCATGATGTTTATTATACTACATTTTATTTTAAATAACCACATTTAACAAAATTGCCTCACTAGACTACCTAGCTACAGAAACGCTATAGACTTTGTTCATCTCAGAACCTAATAGAAACCACTAGTATTTTTATAATGTTTTAAGGTTTCCAAAGTGCTTCACATACATCGTGGATAAAATGTTTCCAAAGATGTCCATGTTCATTATTGTGAAAGCCTGAACTTCTTAGCTGCCATGTAGTTTTTTATTTTTTATTTTTGTCTGTACTGGGTTTTTGTTGCTGCCAGGGCTTTCTCTAGTTGTAGCGAGCCGGGGAGAAGGCAATGGCACCCCACTCCAGTACTCTTGCCTGGGAAATCCCATGGACGGAGGAGCCTGGTAGGCTGCAGTCCATGGGGTCGCGAAGAGTGGGACACGACTGAGCGACTTCACTTTCACTTTTCACTTTCATGCACTGGAGAAGGAAGTGGCAACCCACTCCAGTATTCTTGCTTGGAGAATCCCAGGGACGGGAGCCTGGTGGGCTGCCGTCTATGGGGTCGCACAGAGTCGGACATGACTGATGTGACTTAGCAGCAGCAGCAGCAGCGACCAGGGGCTACTTTGTAGTTGTGGTACACAGGCTTCTCATTGCTGTGGCTTTTCTTGTTGCAGAGCATGGGCTCTAGGGCGCTCCACCTTCAGTAGTTGTGGTGCGAGGGCTCAAAAGTTGTGGTTCCCGGGTTCTAGGGCACAGGCTCAATAGTTATGATGCAGGGGCTTAGTTGCTCCAAGGCATGTGGGGTTTTCCCAGATCAGGGATCGAAACCATGTCTCCTGCATTGGCTGGAGGATTCTTTACCGCTGAGCCACCAGGGAAACCCTGCCACATAGTTTTAAAGATCATGTGACACAGACTCACTATTCTTATAGTTATTATTAACCTAAATATCAACTTAGCAGGTTTTTACTCCAATCAACAAACATGCATTGAATACTTGCTATTTGTAAGCACCAGTACAGAACTTAAGGGGTACAAATATGATTAAAATTAATGACTGCTCTCAAGAGACTGGCAATATGAAACATTTTAAACAACTAATCACAACGTGAAATATAATGAAACATATTCAGTAGAGGTACATTTATGGATATAAAGTGGAGAGGACAATGAATTTTGACAAGAAAGATAAGAGAAAGCTTTATAGAGAGGTGGTCTTTGATCCAAGTCATATTAAAACAACATAAAAACAATGACCAGAATGGTGCTTCAGAGATCTGCTTAGGAGACTAAATTTCCATTCCAGTGCCTGGGCTGGCGATCAAAATATTTTAGAGATTACCTCTAGAGCCTGTTTCTGAGTTACCAGATAACCAAGCCCATTTCACTGTAGTCACACTCTAGTTTTTCAATATGCTGCCCTCTGGTCAGCTCCAGCAGGTAGGGTTTCTCCCTTCAGAGGAGTTGGGACTTGTCTGGAACCAGGGACTCCTGGCCTCTATTCCTGGTTCTTTGTGGTTTGCCGACAGAAGGAGAAAGAAGGGATGATTCTGAGAATTTGCAGATCATGAAGCTTTTTTTTTTCTGTCTATCATTGAACCTGAATGACCTGTAGAATTTCAGAGACAATTGTTGGTGTGAAGAAGGCCTGCCTGTCTGAAGTGGACATATTTATTTTGTCCTGGATAAAATAAATTAGGGCTTCCCAGGTGGCTCAGTGGGTAAAGAATCTGCCTGCAATGCAAGAGATGCAGGAATTGTGGGTTTGATCCCTGGATCGGGAAGATCCCCTGCAGGAGGGCATGGCAACCCACTCCAGTATTTTTGCCTGGAGAATTCCCTGGACAGAGGAGCCTGGTGGGTTACATTCCATGGAGTTGCAAAGAGTCGGACTCTAATGAAGTGACTGAGCACGCAAAGTAAGTTAAGGATCAGGGAGGCTCCAGAGGGAAGCGATATATGTATGCTTCTCGCTGAGGCACATTGTCCTACAGCAGAAACTGACATAACATTGTAAAGCAGTTATACTCCAGCTGAAAAATGAATAAAAACAGATGTTGGAACTCACAAGAGATTTTCGAGGAAGGGGTAAACAGAAACTTGAACAGAGTTAAGAGATTTCGATAAGATGATAGATCTTATATATAATAGTGAAAACAAAATCACCAATGCAGTCTTTGATCCAGTATTACCTTTCTAAAAGTTACATTGTGTTTATTAATAAAATGTTCACCCTAAATAAAAAAAGGTTGAGGGTTGTCAGCCATTTCCATTGAAGTTTGGCACATGTGAAGGACAGGAGAAAGAGGATCCGCTATTACTTTGCGTACAGTTAAAACAGGCTAGTCTTCTCTCAGAGAAGTACTTGTTGAAATCAGAAAAGTGTGGACAGAGCATAAGTTTCCCAACATTGTTAGATCCTGCACTTCTCACCATGCTGCCACAAGGGGTGAGAAAGCTGGTTTTTTTCTTTTCTTTTCATTTTTTCTCCTGTTTGTGACTTCTATTCCATACAAAATGAGTCAAAGGTAAAGCGCAGGGCTTCCCTGGTGACTCAGTGGTAAAGAATCCACCTGACAATGCAGGCGACATGAGTTTGATCCCTGATCTAGGAAGATCCTACATGCCTTGGAGCAACAAAGCCAGTGTGCTACAACCAGGGAGCCTATGCTCAAGAGTCCGGGAGCAGCAGCTACTGA
The DNA here is from genome assembly GCF_033118175.1 of Dama dama. NCBI lineage: Eukaryota > Metazoa > Chordata > Mammalia > Artiodactyla > Cervidae > Dama > Dama dama. The sequence goes on from NC_083701.1 coordinate 31,443,766, forward strand.
AGCCCACGTGCCCTAGAACCTGTGCTCTGCAACAAGAGAAGCCCCTGCAACAAGAAGCTCGTGCACCACAACTAGAGAATAGACCCCTCTTGCTGAAGCTACAGAAAAAGTCCACAAGCAATAAAGAGCCAGCACAGCCATAAGTAAACATTAGGAAAAAAATTAATATAGGGCAATGTGAAATGATTTGGACATGTACTTTGAATTCATGTAATGTCTAGTTAAGACATCTGTTTCATTGACTACGCTAAAACCTTTGACTGTGTGGATCACAACAAACTGTGGAAAGTTCTTATAGGGGTGGAAATACCAGACCACCTGACCTGCCTTCTGAGAAACCTGTATGCAGGTCAAGAAGCAACAGTTAGAACTGGACATGGAACAACGGACTGATTCAAAATTGGAAATGGACTACGTCAAGGCTGTATATTGTCACCCTGCTTATTTAACTTAAACTCAGAGTAGGTCATGCGAAATGCTGGGTTGAATGAAACACAAGCTGGAATCAAGATTGCCAGGAGAAATATCAATAACCTCAGATATGCAGATGACGCCAGTCTTATGGCAAAGTGCAGAGGAACTAAAGCGCCTCTTGATGAAGACGAAAGAGAGTGAAAAAGCTGGCTTAAAACTCAACATTCAGAAAATGAATCACTTCATGGCAAATAGATGGGGAAACAATGGAAAGAGTGACAGACTTTATTTTCTTGGACTCCAAAATCACTGTAGATGGTGACTGCAGCCATAAAATTAAAAGATGCTTGCTCCTTGGAAGAAATGCTATGACAAACCTGGATGGCGTATTAAAAAGCAGAGACATTACTTTGCCAACACAGGTCCATATAATCAAAGCTATGGTTTTGCCAGTAGTCCTGTATGGATGTGAGAGTTGGACCATAAAGAAGGCTGAGCTCTGAAGAGTTGATGCTTTTGAACCGTGGTGTCGGAGGAGACTCTTGAGAGAGTCTCTTGGACTGCAAGGAGATCAAACCAGTCAATCCTAAAGGAAAACAATCCTGAATATTCATTGGAGGGATTGATCCTGAAGCTGACTCAAGTACTTTGGCCACCTGATGGGAAGAGCCGACTCACTGTAAAAGACCTTGATGGTGGGAAAGATTGAAGGCAGGAGGAGAAGGGGATGACAGAGGATGAGATGGTTGGCTGGCATCACTGACTCAATGAACATGAATTTGAGCAAGCTCCTGGAGATGGTGAAGGACAAAGAAACCTGGCTTGCTGCAGTCCATGGGGTCACAAAGAGTAAGACACGACCGAGTGATTGAACAGCAACAAGCACAAATTAGGGCAAGTGTATGAGTCTGGAGGATTCTGATATTTAAAAAGGGGTCTTTTCATTAACCAAGATTGGGAAACATTGCTCTAAACTGTAATGGAAGATTGTTATTACCCCAGTGGCTAAATAATATCAAATTATGGACCAATACTATTAAATGAGAAAGTCCTGTCAAAATTGAATCATGATAAATAGCATGGAAACATATACACTACCACATGTAAAATAGAGAGCCAATGGGAATTTTCTCTATGACTCAGGGAACTCATACTGAAGCTCTGTAATAACCAAGAGGGGTCGGAGAGGGTGGGAGGCTCAAGAGAGAGGGGACACGTATGTATGCCTATGGCTGATTCATGCTGATGTATGGCAGAAACCAACACAATATTGTAAAGCAATTACCCTCCAATTAAAAATAAATATATTTAAAAAATTGAATTATGATTGAGTTTTGGCTTTTTTTTTTATTACTTCATAAGAGTTTTGTATTTATTTTCAATTACTATGTAGGGGCAATGGGTCTTAATAGCCTTGCTTTAATTTTTTTCTCCTTTCAGTAGTTCAGAAAACAAATTGCTAGTGATAAAAAGTACTGACTGTTTAAAATGTCCATTCATTATTTTAGTAATGTTGATATTTGTCAAATGGAAAGTATTGCCAGTAAAATTAGTTATGTAAATTTATATTTTTATAAATTTATGCATTTATATAAATATTAAGTATATAAATGTATATGTTTATACATAAGTATATAGAGTAAATAAAATATATACATATGTTTATATATGCAAATTGATTATTATAGATTGATCAATAGATCTAGATAAATAAAACATGATTCTTGGGCTTGAGAAGCTCAAAATTTAGCAGATGAGATAATGTAGAAACATATAATTACAAAACAATAGAAATTATTGCTATAATAGATATGTGAACTGAAGTAAAGAGAGAAATCAACTTTGCCTGCAGGTGGAAAAGAAGGGATTCACTTGTATTAGGACTTGTCATTCCTCTTACCTGTGTTATAAATTATGATTTTTCACATTCCAGAGTAAGAGGAGAACACCTGTGTAGGTTTTTTCAGCTTTATTGAGGTACTATTGACATACAACTTGTAAGTTTAAGGTGTACAGCATGGTGAGTTGATGCACATACATATTGTGAAATTATTACCACGATAAGGTTTGTTAACATCTTCATCCTGTGTAAAGTTTAAAAATTTTATCTTATTAAGGAAACAGGCCTGCAATAGTGTTGAGAATATGATACAAGAATTTGCTTCCCATGATAACAGTTGCACAATATGCCCAGGAAATGTTGCAGTGGCTCCTATTACATAAACCACAGCTTAATTGTATGATGGCAGATGTAAATAGAATACAGTGGATCATATGAGGCACTGCACAAATGATCACTTCATTCATTCATGCATTTGAAAAATTACCTTCTGTTGGCAAAATGTTGCATGGTGCTAATGTGAAAACAAAATTTAAAATAATTTTATTTTATATTGGAGCATAGTTGATTAACAATGTTGCATTTATTTCAGTTGTACAGCAAAGTGATTCAGTCATATATATACATATGTGTATTCTTTTTCAAATTCTTTTCCCATTTAGGTTATTACAGAATATTGAGCAGACTTCCTTGTGCTATAGACTTCCAACAGACTTCCTTGTTGGCTATCTGTATTAAGTATAGCAGTGTGTATTTGTCCATCCTAAACTTCCAGTCTATCATTTTCCCCCACACTTCCCCCCGGTAACTGTAAGTTTGTTCTGCAAATTTGTGAGTCTGTTTCAGTTATATAAGTAAGTTTATTCATATCATTGAGAAAACAAAAACTAATAAGACATTTTTCCTACTTCAATGAAATTGTAACCTAGTAAGGAAGGTAAAAAGATATTCAAGTGACTATGATCCAGAGCAGGTTGTTTTTCAAGTGTTCTGAAAACCATGTAATCAAAATATGGAGAAGGCCAGAGAAAATGCTCAGTTTGGGCACGTGGGATGGCTTCTTGGGAGAAATTGGATTTGAGTTGTTAGGGATGGGTAGAATACTGTGGGAGGCTTTCAGGGAGAGAGGATGGGTGTCCCAAATGCATTTGTAGAGGTGGGAAAGGAGAAGTCATGTTTCAGGAACAGCAAGAGGTCTGACTGGGTTTAAGTATAAAGCACATGTAGCAGAGTGGTGGGAAATGATTTTCAAAAGATCAGTTAGCAACAGGTCATATATGGCCTATGAAATCTCAGGAAAAATGGTCCTACAAACATTTATTGAGGGCTTGTAATATCTCAAGAGTTGAGAGCTCAATGATGAATGAAGCAAACCTCTCAGTATCTCAGACACACAACCTTTGATGCCTTGGAGATAGCAGAGTGCACTTATTACTTGTTGATGAAAGGAGCATGTCAAGGCTGTATACTGTCACCCTACTTAAATAACTTATGCAGAGCACATCATGAGAAATGCCAACCTGGATGAAGCACAAGCTGGAATCAAGATTGCCGGGAGAGATATCAATAACCTCAGATATGCAGATGACACCAACCTTATGGCAGAAAGTGAAGAGGAACTAAAGAGCCTCTTGATGAAAATGAAAGAGGAGAGTGAAAAAGCTGGCTTAAAACTCAGCATTCAAAAATGAAGATCGTGGTATCCGGTCCTATCACTTTGTGACAAATAGATGAGGAAACAACAGAAACAGTGACATACTTTATTTTCTTGGACTCCAAAATCACTGCAGATGGTGACTGCAGTCACAAAGTTAAAAGATGCTTGCTCCTTGGAAAAAAAGTTATGACCAACCTAGATCGCCTTCAGTGTGTTTCCTCTCAAATGGTGCATCTTAAACACCTGGTGATGTCACAATTTCCAGTAAGCCCAAGATCATTCCCTTGGTATATTCTTGATGTTACTTCAAGCCTCTTTCCTCCCACTCAAGTGGTCCTCTAGGTAACACCGTCCCCAAGTTGCTCAGATCAGCATTCTGTTTGACAGAAACTGCTGTTAAAAGTTTGAATGCTGAGGAAACCAACATTTACCTATTGGTCAAAAAGTGGCAGGATGTTTGCAAAGCATGCAATGAACAGGGACAAAGTGCTATGTGTTACCTTGCTGCAGAAAATAGAAAGTCCCGGGGCTTTCCTGGTGGTCCAGTGGTTAAGAATCTGCCTTGCAATATAAGAGACACTGGTTCAATCCCTGTTTGGGGGAGAACCCACATGCAGAGGAGCAACTAAGCCTGTGAGGCGACTACTGAGCCTGAGTGCCCTAGCACCTGTGCTCCAACAACAAGAGAAGCCAGTGCAATGAGAAGCCCTCCCACTGCAACTAGCCCCCTCTTGCTGCAACTAGAGAAAGCTTGCATGCATCAATGAAGACCCAGAGCAGCCAAAAATAAATAAGTAAATCCTAAAAAAAAAAAAAAGTCCCCAAGAGCTTTTAAACACATGGGTCCTAAAACCAAAATGATGAAATGGGAAGATTAATCAAACTGCCATTTGCCAAATGGAGGTAGAAAAGGCCTGGAGCTGGGAGACCATTTAAAGCCAGATAGGATCAGAACTAGGGTGTTAGTAGAAGGGAAGACTATTTTATTGAGGAATCGGGGGACTTGATGGGGCTTTGCTTGTGGGTCAGTGGTAGAGATTCTGCATGCAATGCAAGAGACATGGTTTTGAACCCTGGGTTGGGAAGATCCCCTGGAGGAGGAAATGGCAACCCACTCCAGTATTCTTGCCTGGGAAATTCCATGGACAGAGGAGCCTGGCTGGCTACAGGCCATAGGGTTGCAAAGAGATGGACACGACTGAGCACAGCACACACAAGTTAGCCAAGATTAGGAATTCTAGTAAGTCGACTTCTCCTGAGAAACATGTGTGTAAGGCTGTTGCTGTGAGCCCTACCTTTCTACCCTGGGGCGGGGCATGTGACGATACAGCCATAGAGAACCTGGGAAAGTACCAGCCCTATTAGGCAAATTTTAAGCAGAGTGAAAACTAGGTGACCCTCATTTTTGAGTGCTGTTGTATTACTTTTCTTACTACAAATGAGGAAGTTAAAAACAGCTTTCCCTTGTTAGTTATTTCCCCAATTTGAAAGGATAGAAGCAAAACCCCCAGAAGGCTTTATCTGGGTTAGCCCAGAATAATCCAAACCCACGACTAGTGGATATAAGCACCACCATGAATGACTGGTAAGAGAGACTTTTCTTAGGATGCATAGACCAGAGTTGGTAGCTCGAGATTTCCTTGGGGTGCCTGTGATGCCTTTGTCAGTGGTCCTCATCTTATTACCCAAGCACTCAAGATGGTGCTGGGGATGATGTCATTGGTTTTCACACCACTAGATCAGATTGCAGGACAGAATATGTCAAAACATACATCCTTGACAGTCTGCAATAACAGCCATCTTCCTTGTTGGAGCTGTCAATGGGATTCCGCAAGGTGATAGGAATTTAGAGTGGAGGTAAAGGACCCTGCCTTGTAGAATAGTGGAGATGAATAGGGGAGGGAAGTGTTGAGACTGGCAAGTTTTCCTTTTTTTCCTGAACTGTTTTTGTTTTCAACAGCATTTCCCATTTCTCATCCACCACTGAATCTAGAGTTCTCTAAATGAACGATCTAATTATTCAAGGCTAATGGTTTAACACAATTTCATTTTTCCTGGCCCCTGAGCTATCATGAAGGTTATTGGTGGAGTGAGAGTTATAAATGGCACATGAAGCTTTGAAGGAGAAGGTACCTTGCTGTTCCAGCTTTGTGGTAAAAAAGGGGAGGTGGGACTTCCCTGGTGGTGCAGTGGATAAGAATCTGCCTGCCAATGCAGGGAACATGGGTTCAATCCCTAGTCCGGGAAGATTCCACATACCTCAGAGCAACTAAGCCCATGCACTACAACTCCTGGGCCTGTGCTCTAGAGCCCATAAACTGCAAGTACTGAAGCCCTTGAGCCTAGAGCCTGCACTTCACAACAAGAGAGGCCATTACAGTGAGAAGCCCACACACCACAAGGAAGAGAAGCCACTACTCACCACAACTAGAGAAAGCCTGAGAGCAGCAATGAAGACCCAGCATAGCCCAAAATAAATAAATACATAAACAAATTATTGGAAAAAAAGGATAGGCGAGTGCCATTGACAATGGCCAAAAGAGAGAACACGCCTAGGTCATTTTGGCATTTCCCATTCCTCTGTGTCGGTAGTTCTGTGTGTTCTTGCCACCTTTCCTTAAATATCTTCTGCTTCTGTTAGGTCCATATTGCTTCTATCCTTTATTGTGCCCATCTTTGCATGAAATATTCCCTTGGTATCTCTAATTTTCTTGTAGAGATCTCTAGTCTTTCCCATTCTACTGTTTTCCTTTTTTTTGCACTGATCACTGAGGAAGGCTCTCATCTCTCCTTGCTATTCTTTGGGACTCGGAATTCAGATGGGTATATCTTTCCTTTTCACCTTTGCCTTTTCTTCTTTGCTTCTTTCTTCACTTGCTCCTTGGAAGAAAAGCTATGATAAACCCAGACAGCATATTAAAAAGCAGAGACATTACTTGGCCGACAAAGGTCTGTCTAGTCAAAGCTATGGTTTTTCCAGTAGTCATGTATGGATGTGAGAGCTGGATGATAAAGAAAGTTGAGCTCCGAAGAATTGATGCTTTTGAACCGTGGTGTTGGAGAAGACTCTTGAGAGTCCCTTGGACAGCAAGGAGATCCAGCTAGTCCATCCTAAAGGAAATCAGTTCTGAATATTCACTGGAAGGACTAATGCTGAAGCTGAAGCTCCAATACTTTGGCCACATGATTCAAAGAACTGACTCATTGGAGAAGACCCTGATGCTGGGAAAAATTGAAGGCAGGAGGAGAAGGGGATGGCAGAGGATGAGATGGTTGGATGGCATCACCAACTTGATAGACATGAGTTTGAGCAAGTTCCGGGAGTTAGTGATGGTTAGGCTGCAATCCATGGCATGCTGCAATCCATGGGGTCTCTAAGAGTCAGACATGACTGAATGACTGAACTGAACTGAACTGTGTCAGTAGTGGAGGCAGCACTGAAATCCTGAATAAAGCTCATGGGAGTTATCTACCCCCCTCCCAGAGTCCCAAGATACAGATTCTGGCTTGAACCTTAAGGGAGTACAGCATAGGTGCCAAAATTATGAAGATATCCTTTCCTCCACTTATTAGAAGACTCATCTTCCCTCTCTTTTCATGTTGCTTTGATTAATGGTATTTTCATGGTTCCTGTTTCCTTCTTTCAAATGTTGGAAAAAATAAGGAAAGCAGATTAAGATTGAATAAAATGTGCAGTGTTCTCTCAAGCCATTCCAAATTTTGGAATGTTTTGGATAAACATCCTTTTCTTATTCAACTTTCCACCTAAATCAAGCTCTGGAGCCAGAGTGTGAGGTGAATGGTGCTGCTTGGAACACAGACATATAGTGCTATAACCTTGGGGTGACCTCATGGCTCACCATGCCATCAGGGGCTGAGGGATGGAATCTACCTCCTGCATTTAGCAAAAGGTTCATTTCTAGCAGGAACTCAGCCCTGTACATGTGTGTGTTAGTCACTTAGTCGTGTCCAACTCTTTATAACCCCATGGACTATAGCCCGCCAGGTTCCTCTGTCCCTGGAATTCTCCAGGAAAGAATACTGGAGTGGTTGCCATTTCCTTCTCCAGGGGATCTTCCCAACCAAGGGATCAAACCCAAGTCTCCTGCACTGCAGGCAGATTCTTCACCATCTGAGCCACCAGGAAAGCCCCTAGCCTTGTGCATATGCTATCTCAAAAATCGGTTGCTAAACATGAGAGTCTTTGACTTCAGTTAATCTAAATACAAGTGTTCAACTAGTTTTGAGGTGAATAGAATACATTATTCCTTCTTTTCCTACCTCCTGGGCAGGAGGAAGTGTTTCTTGTACCATCCATTAGTGAGGTGACTCCGGCTTCCACCTGGCACACCAACCTGTTGCCTTTGGCTAGAGATGCTTATTATTTCATGATATCCCCACTACTGGGGCTTTCTAACAGCTGCTTTTGTTTGTTACTTCGCATTTTTTTCAGTTTCTCTTCATGATCTCATAACCAAGTAAGAGTCTATTAATGCATTTATTTTTTTCAGCTTATTAATATACTGCCATGCCTTCTGGCTGCAAAACCATGATAGAATCACTGGGAAAAAATTCAATAATTAATGAGAGTTTTTATTCCCCCCAGCTTACAACATCCAGAAAAAAAAAAATTCAAAACGTTGAAATGTAGACTCAACTTTCAATTCTTAAGGACAGAAAACATATACTCTGGACTAGAAAAACTATGCTTTTAAATGATTTTTTTTTTTTTTTTAAAGCCTTGGAATTGTTAACAGGATCATGCTGGCCAAATGTAATTGACATGAGCAAGACTGTATGTTTATGTTGGTTACTTAGTCACGTCCCACTCTTTGCGACCCCATGGACCATTGCTGGCCAGCTCCTCTGTCCATGAGATTTCCCAGGCAAGAATACTGGAGTGGATTGCCATATCCTTCTCTAGGAGATCTTCCCGACACAGGGATAAAACCTGCATCTTCTGCATTGCAGGCAGTTTCTTTATCATCTGAGCCACCGGGGAGACCTGAAGCAAGATTGAAAGAGCCTAACACTTTCACTCTTTGATTCTCCAAGGTCTTCAGAGCACCAGTCATTTCAAGAACACTTGTCATGTGGCTCAGCTGGTAAAGAATCTGCCTGCAATGGGGGATACCTGGGTTTGACCCCTGAGTTGGGAAGAGTCCCTGGAGAAGGGAATGTCTACCCACTCCAGTATTCTGGCCTGGAGAATTCCATGGTCTGTATAGTCCATGGGGTCACAAGAGTCAGACATGACTGAGCAACTTTCACTTTCACCTTAGACAATGAAAGAACAGTCTCACTTTGTTTGTTCTATTTAAATAGGCCCAGTTTTAGGGGACAGTGAAGCAGTTCTCAGAGCACAGACCTTTACTGAACTGGAAATACTGTTATTTATTTGACACATTTTATTTTCACATCTCCCATGTGCCATAAACCATGCCCTCCTGTAATAATATTTTATTTGTGCAAATATTGTGGGATCACAGATAGAAGAGGCCACAGACCTTGTCTGGAGAAAAGGGAAACAATCAAGGCCTGTGAAGAATATGGGATTTTGCCCTACTTGGAGGGGCTTCCCTGGTGGCTCAGTAGTAAATAATTTGCCCGTCAATGCAGGAGTTTTGGGTTTGATCCTTGGGTCTGGAAGATCCCCTGGAGAAGGAAACGGCAACCCACTCCAGTGTTCTTGCCTGGGAGTCTCATGGAGAGAGGAGCCTGGTGGGCTATAGTCCATGGGATTGCAAAAGAGCTGGACACGACTTACAGACTAAACAATAACCCTACTTGGAAGTTAACAGGCTAGACTGGTAATGTTTCATAGACGCTGGGAGAAGATATGAGATTTTAGGACAAAGACAAATGACTATTAATCACAGTACAGTGACCAGCTCTAGCATGATATTGACATCAGGACCCCTTGCCCCCCAAATCCCATGGGGCGTGCAGGTGGGGCTAGATGGATGCTTGCACATGCCAAGTGTTGTGTTATATGAGAGGAACCCTGAGCTTAAGGGATTTACCATTTTTACAGTGAGCAGCAAGCAAGATGCTTCATCAGCCCTCAAGACTGCTCTCGGTGAGCACAAAGATGAGAGCTAACCAGGCAGGGTAAGAGCAGTCAGAGTTTTTGTGTTCTTGGCATCCCTGGCAAGAATGCACTGGATGGATGCTCGGCACCCAAGATGGATTAACTCTTCTAGTAGAAACTTCACTGAGATGGTATTTAGGATGGAATGAAACGATAATTGATGAGGACAAACAGGAAGAGGGAACAGTATTCACAAAGGCTCTGAGGCATGAAAGACAATGGGATGTCTTAGGAACAATGCAGTGTCTTGCCTGATTGGGATGCTGGTGATAAGGCTAAACAAACAGACTGGCTTTCAATCTTCCAGGGCTTTACAGGCCATTGAGATTATGGAGTGTGGCTCTTCTGTTTTATTTTAACCTAACACTTTTTAGAGCATTTTAAGCAGGGGAATGACAGGAGTGAACTTTACTATATGTTACCTGGTGACAAGGTGGGGAATAGACTTGAGTCAGAGATAAGTTACATGGGCCTTTTACCAGATGTCCCTGGAACATTTTATTTCTTTTATGTCTGTAAACTCCCTTCCTTTTTTTTTTTCTTCTATTTTTCTAAGACCTTATGCCACCCTGTGTCCCATTCTCATCTTTAGGAATCTCACACTCTTCCTCTTTATGCTTGGCAGCCCTCTTCCTTCAACTCACATTGAATTTGCTCAGATATTTGATGATATGTAGTAGGAATATTTCTGTTCAATTTACTGAACTTTACACTATTTTTAGAGTTGAAAACATGTTATTTTCATGGAATTCATCCATTGCTTTTTCATATGTCAATATTATAGGAAGAATATTTACTTGGCATGACATGATTTGTAAATCCAAAGCCTAAAAGGTAAATTTCAACCTTCAATTTATAAATTTTTTTAAAAACCACACACAAAAATACTTTCAAATCACATTTAATTATTTTAAAAAGGAATCATACAAAGAAAGTAGAAATATGGTATTTTAGGAGATTAAAAAATAGATTAAGTACACCCAGGTACAAAAGTCTTATTTTCTTTATAAGTAATTTTTAAGATCCTTTCAGTAGGGGGATTACCAGATCATATAGTAGTTTTATTTTTAGTTTTTAAAGGAACCTCAGTAGTTTTCCATAGTGGCTATATCAATTTCCACTCCCACCAATAGTACATGATGTTGTTTGGTCATTGAATTGTGTCTGAATCTTTGTGACCCCATGTATTATAGTTCCCTCCCAGCTCCTCTGTTTGCGGGGTTTTGCAGGCAAGAATACTGGAGTGGGTTGCCATTTCCTTCTCCAGGTGACCTTCCCAACCCAAGGATCGAACCCATGTCTCCAGTGTCAGCAGGCAGATCCTTTACCACCGAACCACCAGGGAAGCACATTAGGGGTCCCTTTTCTCCACACCCTGTCTAACATTTATTGTTTACAGATTTTTTGATGATGGCCATTCTGACTGGTGTGAGGTGATAACTCATTTTAGTTATCATTTGTATTTCTCTAATAGCTAGTGACAGTGAGCATATACCCCAAGAAAACCATAATTCAAAAAGATACATGCAACCCAGTGTTCACAGCAGCACTATTTACAATAGCCAGTATATGAAGCAACACACATGTCCATCAGCAGAGGAATGGATAAAGAAGATGTAGTATATGGTTGCATGGTATCACCAACTCGATGGACATGAGTTTGAGTAAGTTCCAAGAGTTGGTTATGGACAGGGAAACCTGGCTTGCTGCAGTCCATGGGGTTGCAAAGAGTCGGACACAAGTCAGTGACTGAACTGAATATTCCATTTACATATATATATATATACTCAGTTCAGTGTATATATACTCATCCTCTGTCGTCCCCTTCTCCTCCTGCCCTCAATCTTTCCCAGCATCAGGGTCTTTTCCAATGAGTTGGCTCTTTGCATTGGGTGACCAAAGTATTGGAGCTTCAACTTCAGCATCAGTCCTTCCAATGAATATTCAGGACTGATTTCCTTTAGGATGGACTGGTTTGATCTCCTTGCAGTCTGAGGGACTCTAAAGAGTCTTCTGTAACACCACAGTTCAAGAGCATCAGTTCTTTGGTGCTCAGCTTTCTTTATGGTCCAACTCTCACATTCATACATGACTACTGGAAAAACCATAGATTTTACCAGACAGAGCTTTGTGGGCAAAGTGATGTCTCTGCTTTTTATTATGCTGTCTAGGTTGGTCATAACTTTTCTTCAAAGGAGCAAGCATCTTTTAATTTCATGGCTGCAGTCACCATCTGCAGTGATTTTCGAGCCCAAGAAAATAAAGTCTGCCACTGTTTCCATTGTTTCCCCATCTATTTGCCATGAAGTGATGGGACCGGATGCCATGATCTTCATTTTTGAATGTTGAGTTTTAAGCCAGCTTTTTCACTCTCCTCTTTCACTTTCATCAAGAGGCTCTTTAGTTCTTCGCTTTCTGTCATAAGGGTGAGCTCCTCCATAAAAAGGAACAAAATTGGGTCATTTGTAGAGACGTGGAGGGACCTAGAGTGTCATACAGAGTAAAATAAGTCAGAAAAAACAAATACCATATATTAAGTCATAAATGTGGAATCTAGAAAAATGGTGTAGGTGATCCTATTTGCAAAGCAGAAATAGAGGCCCAGACTTAGAGAACAAATGTATGGATAACAGGGCAAAAGGGGTGGTTGGGATTAGGAGATTGGGATTGACATATATATGCTATTGATAGTTTGTATAAAATAGATAATAAAAACATACTGTACAGCACAGGGAACTCTACTTAGTGCAGTGTGGTGAGCTGAATGTGAAGGATGTCCAGAGGGAGCGGAAATGTGTATAAGTGTGGCTGATTCATTTTGCTCTACAGTAGAAACTGAGAAACTCTGCAAAGAAACTTCAATAACAATTACTTTTAAAAAAAGACTCTTCCAAATATTGCAATGTTTTCTGGAAAAGAAAGGATGGCAATTATTTTTCAAACCCATTCTGGGCAAGTGCTCTCCGGTAGTCCCTGCATTAGTTTCCTATTACCACCACTACAGGTGATGCCGTGGTCAAGAATCTGCCTGCCAGTGCAGGAGACACCAGAGACTTGGGTTTGATCCCTGGGTTGGGAAGATTCCAGGGAATGGCAACCCTCTCCAGTATTCTTGACTGGGAAATCCCATGGACAGAGGATCCTGGCAGGCTACTGTCCACGAGGTTGCCAAGAGTCAGACATGACTTGAGCACACGGCACCACTGCCATAACCTACCACACATTTAGTGGCTTAAAACAAAATGCATTCACCCTCTTATAGCTGTGGAGGTCAGCAGTCTGCAGTCATTTTTGATAGACTAAAAAGTCAAGATATTGGCAGGATTGGTTCTTTCTGGAAGCTCTGGGGAAGGATTGTGTTGTTGCTTTTTTCTCCTTCTAGTGGCGTTCATACTCCTTGACTGGTGGCCCCTCGCTCCATCTTCAAAGTACATCACCCTGATCTCTGCTTCTGTGGTCATAATCTCCTTCTCTGGCTCTAATTTTCCTTTGTCCCTCTTATAAAAATTGTGAGATTGGGACTTCCTTTGTGGTCCAGTGGCTAAGACCCCATGTTCCCAATGCAGGGGCCCTGGGGTTAGATCCTTGGTTGGGGAATTAGATCCCATGCACTGCAACTAAGAGTCCACAGGCTACAACTAAAGATCTCGAATTCACAACTAAAGAACCTCATGTATGTGTGCTAAGTCACTCCAGTTGTGTCCAGCTCTTTAGGATGCCATGGCCTGTAGCCTACCAGGCTTCTCTGTCCAAGGGATTTCGCAGGCAAGAATATTGGAGTCGGTTGCCATTTCCTCCTTCAGGGGATCTTTGCAATGTAGGGATCAAATGTACGTCTCTTAATGTCTCTTTCATTGGCAGACAAGTTCTTTACCACTAGTGCCACCTGGAAAGCCCATTAAAGACCTCTCATGCCACACCTAAAGATTCTGTATGCCACAACTAACATCTGATGCAGCCAAATAAAGAAATAAATATTAAAAAAATAAAAAACTAACCCTAAAAACAAGTGTGACTCTATTGAGCCCACTTGGGTACTTCAGGATAATTTCCCCATTTCAAGATCCTTAATGTAACCACACCTGTAAAGTCCCTTTCACCTTAAAATGGAACATTCGCAGATTCTGAGGATTAGGATGCAGACATAATTGGGGATGTTGGGGCCCTTATTCTACCTAAAATCCCACTTTGGCCTGAAAGCTTCGTGCTTGTCTCCTTCCTCAGCTTTTCTTGATTTGGGGTTACAACTGAGATAAAGGGGCTCCCCAAACACGTCATCCATGTACCGATCTGTTTCGGAATACATTTATAAAGATAAGTTCTTAGATTTGGAAGCTTCTAAGTGAACCCTCCTTCTTCACAGAATGGCTCATCTGTGAAAATGCCGGGCAGGTATGCGAGGTCCATCTCTCACATACCAAATGCAGCAGGTCCTATCTGTGCCTCACCTGCAACCCCTCATCCCTGCCATCTCAGTGCATCCTGCCTCCAGACTGCAAAGTGCTGGCTGGTGCCTAGGTCTCTTTGCCAGAAGGCACCACTGGAGAAGGGAATGGTTATCCACTTCAGTATCCTTGCCTGGAGAATCTCAGAAAGAGGAGAAAGAGGAGCTTGGTGGGCTACAGTCCATAGGATTGTAAGAGTCAGACACGACTGAATGACTAACCACACACACACAGCCCTGATTTCAGGGCCTGTTCCACCTGAATTTGAATAAGCTGTGGAAATAAACATCCCATCCCCCAGTAGCCCTAATTACTGAATGGAGCTAATATATTAAAATAAAAATATACCAGCTCCCTCATTTATTTATTGCAATTTGTTTTTATTGAGATATAAGTAACAAAACATAAAGTTACCAAGCAATGTAACAAGCACAGAGGAAATGTTCAGTGTATATCTGATAAACGGATTACTTAACTGGATATACCTAGTGTTCAGTTTAGGTTCTCTCAGAAGCAGATCCTAAAGCAAGGATTTGAGCCAAGACCTTTCTTTGAGACATGATTCTAGGAAACACGGGGGCAGGGTGGGGGTGGGAAGTAGGAGAATGAGATCAGAAAGGAAAAGCAGCCAATTAATTACCTATCACCACCGTGGGTGGGACCTCCGTGGTGGCTCAGCGGTAAAGAATCCGCCTATAATGAGGGAGTCACAGGATCAGGTTCGATCCCTGGGTCTGGAAGATTCCCACAGAGGAGGAAATGGCAATCCACTCCAGTATCCTATACTAGGAATCTAATGGACAGAGGAGTCTGGTGGGCTACATGACTTAGCAAATAAACCACTATCACCATACCACTGTGGGCAGCAAGCTTCATCCTCCTGGGTAAATCTGAGAACCAGTACTGGATATGTGCCTTGAAATTACACACCCAGAAATGAGTGACCTGGAGAAGGAAATGGGAACCCACTCCAGTATTCTTGCCTGGAGAATCCCAGGGACAGAGGAGCCTGGTGGGCTGCCATCTGTGGGGTTGCACAGAGTCGGACATGACTGAAGCGCCTTAGCAACAGAAGCAAATGACTGACCACTTACTATATGATTCCATCTATCTGAAATGTCCAAAATAGGCCAATTCATAGAGACAGAAAGGATGAGTGGTTGCCAGGGGAGCAGGGAGGGGAGGGTTGGGCATAATTGCTTACAGGTATGGAGGAGTTTCTATAGTCAGCTCCTCAGGTGTGCCTCATGTCCTGAGCTGATTGGCCTGAGATTCCACGCTTCCTGGAGCTGCCTGCATGGGGTGATGGGAGAGAGAGGGCTCTAGAGACGGGGCAGGGGTCGGAGGCAGGAGGCAGGAGTCAGGAGTCAAGGAGTTTTCAGCCACGTTTGTTGGGCTTGCCTGGCTGTTCTACTTCCTCTAAGTTGGCTTGCGCCCCTTCCTTTCACAGCTGTTGATCCTTGACAAGCGTCTTGCTCCACAAACTCTGCCAGAACGCTCTCCAGGAGGACTCAGCCTCTGACAACAAAGAAATAGGAAGGCTTTTTGTCTTGTGTGATGGTCCTACAAGGCTTCTCCTCCGACTCGGGGAGGTGATGGTCTTGGGAACCTGAAAGAGATAGATTCTACCATCCAGTGAGCAAGAACAGCTTCGGAGCCTTCATGGAAGGAGCCACAGGTAAGTCTGCCTTTGGGAGATTCTGGAAGTATGAGAACAACTCGGGGTTGGGGGGCAGAAGGGCTGTTGATTATTTGTGATGAGCGTCAACATCTTGGGGGGGTGGTGTCTTTAAAATGCATTTTATTCTTTGTATTTTTCTAAATTTGTCTCATATATAACATTTGTATATACCAATTTAAATTAACCATTCCAGCAACATGTCTGTATGGATTTATTTATTTTTTCATCCCTGGATTCCCCCTGGGAATGTGAGCAAAAGTGAAATAGAGGATAATATTAGATTACATACTGCTGGCATTTAAAATTTTATGTTCTGTCTGGGTAGTAGACTTTTAAAATAATAATTAGAGACTACTCCAGTGGGTACTTTGAAAAGCACTAAAATATTAAGTAACTCATATGTTTAACTTATATTAGCTGGAGCAGGGGCAGCTACATTCCTCTGCTGTTGCTATAGGGAGTCTGGTCTGGTCTGGTCTAGTCTGTCCCCAAAGTACAGACATAGGAGCTCTTTCCCATGCTGCAGGGTCTGGTTTTCATTACAGATACCGTGGAGTACACGGGCAACCGCTGCAGGCCTAGAAGCCTAGTGATGGGAGCTGACATAAAGGCAATTGGGCAGTACCTCCCGCAGTCCGCGGGGGAGCTGGAGGAGCGCGCCATCCAGGACAGCTCCTAGGCGTTCTCTTTGTTGTTTAGTCGCTCAGTCGTGTCAGACTCTTTTGTGACCCCCTGGACTGTAGCCCGCCAAGCTCCCCCGTCCATGGAATCTCCCAGGCAAGAACACTGGAGTGGGTTGCCATTTCCACTCCCGCCCCCTTTCTGGGTTCCCTGACCCAAGTGCTTCTTGACTTGGGGACCTGTCTCAGGAGGCCATCAGGGAACCCTGGCCTATTTCTGTTCCTTTCAGACCAGAAAAATATCCAGCACCCATTCTACCTCTTGAGAGTGAGGCATGAGATCCTAACTTTAGATCTTTTCAGAGAATTTCAGAGGAGAGAAATAAAAATACATTAAAAGTCCCCTGCCACAGAGCCAAATGTTTTCAATATGTAAAAGTGAAAACAGTTCTGTTTATATGAAGCTCTAGAACACACAAAACTAATGTAGGGTGATAAGAATCAGAGCAGTGGTTGCCTCTGGGGTGTGTGTGGTGGTTGCCTGGAAAGGGGCCTGAGGATCTTTTCTAGAGAGAAGAAAATAAAATGTTCTATATGTTAATGGAGTGAAGATGCGTGTTTGTCAAAACGTATTGAACCATGTATTTAAAATCTATTTTATGTAAATTCAGAAAGGAAACAGGGTGACAATTCAAAAATGAAAAATGACTATAAAACCAATCGGGAAGGATTTATGTTTCACAGTTGCTGGGTTTTGGTTGTCTGACTTAAATAGAACAGTTGTAGGAAACGACCCATCATCAGCATACAGCTCTGCTAAGAGATACACAAACATTTTTCATCCACAGTAAATTATTCATTATTAGGAATCCAGAAACATGTGTGAAATGTAAAGCTCTTTAAACAGAAAAAACTTAGCTAGGTGAAATTCGGTGTATGTTTCTTTAGCTCTTGTCTTCAGCTGACACTCAATATTTCTACCTCCAGAGTGGCCACAAGTATAAATGTAGGTGACTCTCTTCGGTTTGACCATGTTCAACATGCACCAATTAGTGTGCATACACTTCACAGGCGAGGGAAGGTCACTCTGAGAGCAACCACCACATGACCCCTGGGGTGGTGAGACGCTGATAAGGTGATAAGCTCTAAAACGGGATTGGATGACGTAACCCTGTGGAGAATGCAGAGGGTTGGCCAGATCAGAACATCCTTGGGTGTGGAGGCCAGAAAACCTCAGGACACAGGATGAAAAGTTCAATTTGAATATCACATAAGCAACAAATAATATTTTAGTATAAGTATGCATGGAGATACCTATATATCCCCCTGCATAAGTGGTGTGTGTGTGTGTGTGTGTATATATATATATATATATATATATATATATGTATATGGGACATAACTGCAAGAACATAATTATACTAAAATTTTATGTTTTCATCTGAAATGTAACTGGTGTCCTCTTATTTTTATTTGCTAAATCTGGCAACTATGATTGGGGTGTGCTGAAAGGGCAGGGTTTGGGGCTTTATTTTTTGTTCAGTGAAAATCAGGCACAAATAATGAGCCTGTGTTTATCAAACCACAGCTTGCATTAAAATCACCTGCAGACCTTGTTACAACAATTGAGTCCAAGTTTCTGATTCAGTAGGTCTGGGGTGAAGTCCCCAAAATTTGCATTTTTAATGTTCCCAGGCGTTGCTGATTCTGTTGATTCCAGGTATTGTTTGAAAACTAATGATTGGCGGCAATGCATAACAGATGTATGTACAAGAACTGCTAGAAATGTGGCGTTAATGTATTCTAGTATCCTGCCCATTGCCATTCTGCCTAGCACACTAAACTACGTATCATTAATGAGGGACAACAGTCAAACATAATGCATTATCACGTCATTTCAATAAACCACTTATATGTGGTTGCCTCCATTGCCAGGCTTTATGGCTACTCTGCAGGTCAGTTATTTGCCTCTGTAGTGAATGAATTTCCTTTTTAAAAATTATAACATTTATTTTTAGTTGAAGGATGATTGCTTTAGAATATTGGTTTGGTTTCTGCAATACATCAATATGAATTAGCCATAGGTATACATATTTCTCTTCCCTTTTGAACTTCCCTTCTACCCTGGATTGCCTTTTAATGAGTGTGAAATTAAAATTCCATGCTAAAATGAGAATAAATTGAAAATTTGATAAAGGTTTTCTGATATTACTGTCTTATGAGTTTGTTAAATTATATACCAAATGTTTAACAAGGTGACACACTCAGGAATTATTTACATTTTATTAAACACCTCCAGTTTCCATACCCAATTATATATATATATATATATAGCTTTGATACAACCTTAGGAGTTTTGAAGTACCCAGATTGGCATTTCCACACTATGACTTTTTCCAGGGACCTGATTTCTTGGAGGGAAATGGTGGGATTTGCTTGCACTTTTCATGGAAATGGAACATATTAAAATATTTTAAAGTGATCTTAAAGCTGACACTTAAAATTTCTGCCATCAAGATTATTGCATTTTATTTTTTACTCTTCTGTTTATTGACCCATTAAAATTGATTTGGACTCCCTGTTGTGAGGGAGCGAAGTACATAGAGAAAAAAAAGTATACTAGTATATTTTGCTAGGTGTCCAAGTCATTTTGCCACGTTTTAAGAAATTGATCTACTACAAATACAGATAAAATATAAACATATAAATATTAAAATACATGTTAGAAATAGATACTGAAGTACATGTGGGTGAAATATATCTAGGATTTGCTTTAAAATGATACAAAAAGAAAAAAGTCAGAGGAGGGAAGATGTTTGGCAAAATAAAGCGGTGATAGTTGTTGAAACTGAATGATAGGTTGAAGTTTATGGTGTTATAGTACCTTTGTGTGTTTAGCAATTTCTATAAATTTAAAAAACCTGAGGACCTGGCTTATATTCTCTGCTTTGCCACTAATTGGACAAGACACCATTCTCAAATCTTTTAAATATTTTCTCACTTTTTTACAAATGATCATATTGCAATTAATCTGCATATAATTATTGAACTAGGCTTCTTGTGTAAGTAGCATTCTGATGTTACTATCTGAATTCCCAGGAATGTTGTCCAATTCCTAGAAAGTATAATGTGCTTTATAAAACTAAAACCAGTTTTCAAGTATTATCACAAAATTCATTGTTGAGATTCTTTGAGTGTAAATGCACAGATATTTAGTAAATGTTCTGGAGACTATTTTTTTCCATGTTTAAGAACAGTTGTTGACGTTAGATAGCTGCTGATATACCACTTCCTCAGATTCCTACGTGAGAATAGGACGGGAAAAAAAGTAATGTTACATACACATCTTGGCTCTTTCTCTATTTCTGAGGTACAGGCAATGCAACCTTCAAGATCTGTAAACACCATCTGTATCTACTACAAGGTAATATAATTTAACTCCCCCAAAGGCAGGTAAAGGTAGAAGGAAAAGCTTACAAGGTAAGAATATGCAAGGTTGTTTGTCTGTTGCTGTATATGCACAAGCATAAATGATTTAGAAAATTTGGAATGTGGGCCAGGTATGGCTGTATGGTGTACTGCCAGACTAGGGGACATGATGTACCCCTTATTATTTGTGGACTTTTGTAGCCTTGGCAAAGTTGAGGACCAGAGGTGACCTGTGGCCTGAAGGTCTGGGGACGGAGTGTGTGACTGTGTGCCCGGCCATCAGTGGAGTGGTTTACTGCATATTCTTGACCCACACTGAAGAAGCAGGAACAGCGAGACAACTGCAAACCAGGATGAGAGTGAGCCTTGCACCCAGTGGAGTCAGGTGGACACAAGGGCCATGCGATAAATGAAGGCTGTACTCCCTCCTGTTTTGTTGTTCAGTTACTAAGTCGTATCCAACTGTTTGTGACCCCACGGACTGCTGCATGCTAGGCTTTCCTGTCCTTCACTATCTTCTAGAGTTTGCTCAGACTCATGTTCATTGAGTCAGTGATGCTGTCTAACTAACCATCTCATCCATTCCACTCTCTTTTTCCTCCTGCTCTCAAGCTTTCCCAGCATCAGGGTCTTTTCCAATGAGTTAGCTCTTCACATCAGGTGGCCAAAGTATAAGAGATTCAGCATCAGTCCTTCCAATGAATATTCAGGGTTGATTTCCTTTAAGATTGACTGGTTTCCTCTCCTTGCTGTCCAAGGAACTGTCAAGAGTCTTCTCCAATACCACAGATCAAAAGCATCAATTCTTCGGTGTTCAGCCTTCTTTATGGTCCAGCTCTCACATCTGTACATGACTACTGGAAAAACCATAGCTTTGAACATAAGGACATTTGTTGGAAAGTGATGTCTCTGCTTTTTAATGTGCTGTCTAGGTTGGTCATAGCTGTTCTTCCAAGGAGCAAGCGTATTTTAAATTTCATAGCTGCAGTTGTTGTCCTTAGTGATTTTGGAGCTCAAGAAAATAAAATCTGTGACTGCTTCCACTTTTCCCCCTTCTATTTGCCTTGAAGTGATGGGACCACTTGCCATTTTGAATGTTGAGTTTCAAGTCTTTTTCATTCTTTTCTTTGACCCTCATCAAAGTTACCCACTGAATCACTAGAAATTCTTTCCCATGGTAACTGAGCGATTATTCCCTGCCAGAAGGTGCATTCTGTGCAAAGAGGGCTAAAATCCTTATCATGTGGTTTATTTGAGTTAACTGCATGTCCTCTGTCATGGACTAAATATGTGTGTTTCTACCCTCTACAGATTCATATGTTGAAGCCCTAACTCCCAGTGTGGATGTATTTGGTGATGGAGCCTCTGAGGAAGCAATTAAGGTTAAATGAGGTCACAGGGGTGTGGCCCTGATCCAATAGGATTTGTGTCCTTATGAAAAGAGATACCAGAGTGTTCACTCTCTCTCTTCCCCCCACCCCATGTGCGCTTGCATGTTCTGTTGCTTCAGTTTTGTCCAACTTTTTGTGACCCTATGCACTATAACCCGCCAAGCTACCATGCATCAAAGAAAGGCCAGGAACTGTGATCTTGGAGTCCAGGCTCTGGATCTGTGAAAAAATGGATGCTATTTGAGTCACCCAGTCTGCAGTATTTTGCTGTGGTTGCAAGAGCTGATTAATAACCTTTCAAAAGACAGATAAGAGCACTTCCTTCCAGAGCACTTCCTTCAGGGACAGAAGAGTTGATCTTTTCAGAAAGAGGAGTGGAGAGAGATCTAGAGGTAGAGACCTATCTGGAAAGGCAGGCCATAGGTGGGTGCTTCAGCTGGGGCTCATGATGGTGGTGGTGGGATTTCTTGAGCAGTGGGAGGCAGCAGAGGGAGCTGGATATCTAGAGGAGATAGAGGTTGCCAAGAGAGGAGGCACTGTTGATAACTTTATACCTTCTTCTTGATTTTGCTCATGAATCATTTGGGCAGGAGGCACAGAGTAGTTGCTCAATAAACCTTTAACTACACCAATTCCTTTGAGGCATGGATTTGCTCTGGCATGATTGCTGATTTGTCACACATGCAGAATGTAAATGTATCCAGTAACTAGTTTAGTCTTGTTAGTTTAGGTTTTTAAGAATAAAATCTTTATTATCCCCAGGAATACCAAACAGGGAGATTTCTTCTCAGCAAAGCCTGTATTTAAATCATTTCCTCCTTTTTTTAGATGAGATAGTTACCGAAATGTTTTTCTTCTAAGTTGACTTGCATTGTCAACAGTGTGCTATACAAAAAAAAAAATTTTTTTTCCTTTGGCTAAACAAGGTGACCTGTAGCTTGGCTATGATAAAAGTAATCAAGGTGAAATCCTAATGATCATTTACCCATAATCAATGAGGATCACTGCAAGCTTTGATTAGATTAATATCCTCTACCGTCACCATCCCCACCCCTTGGTCCAGTAAAATTTACCTGCATCTCCTACCCTGTGTTTTTATATATTTGTAAAATTTAGAGAATGTTGCTTGGTATGGATGATATGAAGCTCAGGTCCTTTGTAGTATGTGCTTATTGCCCAGAAAAATATTAAAGGAAGACTCCTCTGGAGTATGACTAAGAGACCCAGTCAGAATCTTCTCTCTTTCTAAATATAAAGCCAAACATACTTCTTGTCTCACTGCACCCTCTCTTTATGAGAGTAGTTACATTTGAAAATTTGAAGACACTTTATTCCAGGGTTTACTCATGCCATTTTCATTAACATTTTGGAAATACAATCTAACTTTGAACTAAAAGCCACTGATTAAAATCTCCAAGTAATATTATGCAGCGAATAATGCCTGGGTTAAATATAAAAGCAGAGTAACTATGGAAAACTGAACCATTCTTCTCATATGCAACCCCAAAAGAGTTAATAAAATGTTTTGTATGACACCAGAAATTGGTGCTGGCTGATCAAACAGGAAAGGAGTTTATTGTATAAATATTTATGGGAGAACAGGCTCACAGATAAGAATCTGGGGATGATGTCCAACTACAGGCTGCAGAACAGGCCTGCTAAGTTTAACCACAACCTTCACTGTAGCTGCCCCCACCCCACCACCACTGTTTCTGTAGCATGAGTTTGGCTACTATTTTTAAGAAAATTATTTTATTGAAGTATACCTGACTTAAAATGTGTTTAATTTTGGCTGTACAGCAAAGTGACTTAGTTATACACATATAATTTTTCCATTATGGTTTATTATAGGATATTGAGTATAGTTCCCTGTGCTACACAGTAGGGCCTTGTTGTTTATCCATCCGTATATAAAACTTATATCTGCTGACCTCAACCTCTCACTTAGTCTCTCCCTCAACCCCCTCCCCCTTAGCAACCACAATTCTGTTCTCTATGTCTGTGAGTCTGTTTCTGTTTTGTAGATAAGTTCATTTGTGTCATATTTTAAATTCCACATATAAGTGATGATATAAGGTATTTGTTTTTCTCTTTTTGACTTCACTTAGTATGATAATCTCTAGGTCCATCCATGTTGCTATAGTTCAGTTCAGTTGCTCAGTCATGTCTGACTCTTTGCGACCCCATGGACCGCAGCATGCCAGGCCACCATGTCCATCACCAATTCCAGGAGTTTACCCAAACTCATCTCCATTGAGTCTGTGATGCCATCCAACCATCTCATCCTCTGTTGTTCCCTTCTCATCCCACCTTCAATCTTTCCCAGCATCAGGGTCTTTTCCAATGAGTCAGCTTTTAGCATCAGGTGGCCAAAGTATTGGAGTTTCAGCTTCAGCATCAGTCCTTCCAAAGAATGTTCAGGACTGATTTCCTTTAGGATGGACTGGTTGGATCTCCTTGCAGTCCAAGGGACTCTCAAGAGTCTTCTCTAACACCACAGTTCAAAAGCATCAGTTCTTCAACACTCAGCTTTCTTTATAGTCCAACTCTCACATCCATACATGACTACTGGAAAAACCATCACCTTGACTAGATGGACCTTTGTTTTCAAAGTAATGTCTCTGCTTTTTAATATGCTGTTTAGGTTGGTCATAGCTTTTCTTCTAAGGAGCAAGTATCTTTAAATTCATGGCTGGAGTCACCAACTGTAGTGATTTTGGAGCCCCCAAAAATAAAGTCTGCCACTGTTTCCCCATCAATTTGCCATGAAGTGATGGGACCAGATGCCATGATCTTAGTTTTATGAATGTTGAGCTTTCAGCCAATTTTTTCACTCTCCTCTTTTCCTTTCATCAAGAGGCTCTTTAGTTCTTCTTCACTTTCTGCCATAATGGTGATGTCATCTGCATATATGAGGTTATTGATATTTCTCCTGGCAATCTTGATTCCAGCTTGTGCTTCATCCAGCCCAGTGTTTCTCATGATGTACTCTGCATATAAGTTAAATAAGCAGGGTGACAATATACAGCTCTTTCCTATTTGATCCAGTTTGTTGTTCCATGTCCAGTTCTAACTGTTGCTTCCTGACCTGCATACAGATTCTCAGGAGGCAGGTCAGGTGGTCTGGTATTCCCATCTCTTTAAGAATTTTCCGGAGTCTATGGTGGTCCACACAGTCAAAGGCTTTGGCATAGTCAATAAAGCAGATGCTTTTCTGGAACTCTCTTGCTTTTTCAATGATCCAGCAGATGTTGGCAATTTGATCTCCGGTTCCTCTGCCTTTTCTAAAACCAGCTTGAACATCTGGAAGTTCACGGTTCACATATTGTTGAAGCCTGACTTGGAGAATTTTGAGCATTGCTTTACTAGCATGTGAGATGAGTGCAGTTGTGCAGTAGTTTGAGCATTCTTTGGCATTGACCTTCTTTGGGATTGGAACGAACACTGACCTTTTCCAATCCTGTGGCCACTGCTGAGTTTTCCAAATTTTCTGGCATATTGAGTGCAGCACTTTCACAGAATCATCTTTTAGGATTTGAAATAGCTCAACTGGAATTCCATCACCTCCACTAGCCTTGTTCATAGTGATGCTTCCTAAGGCTCACTTGACTTCACATTCCAGAATGTCTGGCTCTAGATGAGTGATCACTTCATTGTGATTATATGGGTCATGAAGCCCTTTTTTGTACAGTTCTTCTGTGTTTTCTTGCCACCTCTTCTTAATATCTTCTGCTTCTGTTCGGTCTATACCATTTCTGTCCTTTATTGAGCCCATCTTTGCATGAAATATTCCATTGGTATCTCTAATTTTCATGAAGAGATCTCTAGTCTTTCCCATCTATTGCTTTCCTCTATTTCTTTGCACTGATCACGGAGGAAGGCTTTCTTATCTCTCCTTGCTATTTTTTGGAACTCTGCATTCAAATGGGTATATCTTTCCTTTTCTCCTTTGCTTTTCATGTCTCTTCTTTTCACAGCTATTTGTAAGACCTCCTCAGGCAGCCATTTTGCTTTTTTGTATTTTTCTTGGGGATGGTCTTGATCCCTGTCTCCTGTACAATGTCACAGACCTCTGTCCATAGTTCATCAGGCACTCTGTCTATCAGATCTAGTCCCTTAAATCTCTTTCTCACTTCCACTGTATAATCATAAGGGATTTGATTTAGATCATACCTGAATGGTCTAGTGGTTATCCCTACTTTCTTCAGTTTAAATCTGAATTTGTCAATAAGGTGTTCATGATCTGAGCTGCAGTCAGCTGCCGGTCTTGTTTTTGCTGAGTGTATAGAGCTTCTCCATCTTTGGCTGCAAAGAATATAATCATTCTGATTTTGGAGTAGACCGTCTGGAGATGTCCATGTGTAGAGTCTTCTCTTGTGTTCTTGGAAGAGGGTGTTTGCTGTGACCAGTGCGTTCTCTTGGCAAAACTCTATTAGCCTTTGCCCAGCTTCGTTCTGTACTCCAAGGCCAAATTTGCCTGTTACTCCATGTTGCTACAAAAGACTTTATTTCATTCTTTGTTATAGCTGAGTAACATTCCATTGTATGTATGTGTGTGTATACACACCACATCTTCTTTATCCACTCATCTGTCAGTGGATATTTGGTTTGTTTCTATGTCTTGGCTTTTGTGAACAGTGCTCCTGTGAACACTGGGGTGCATGTATCTTTTTCGAATTAGAGTTTTGTCTGGTTGGCTGCTATTTTTAGGACCTCATGGATGCTGAGTGGTGCTTTCCCTTCCGCAAGTTGCTCACTTTTTAAAAAAAAATTTCCTATATTAAAAAATTGCTACAAACATATGAGACTTACCCTCTTACTACATTTTTATGTGTATAATGCAGTATTGTTAACTATAGGCATGATGTTATAAATGGATCTCTAGAGCTTATCTTACATAACTGAAACTTTATGACTGCTGAATAGCAACTCTCACTTCTACACCTATTATCAGGGGAGCCTAAGTCACATACTTGTATTCTATGTGTTGTGCAAATGATACTAAGCTTATTTCTGGATTCCACCTTGGGAAGACAGGGTTTTTACATTTTCATATGTCCCTAGACACGGGCAAGGGCATTCTAGGGTGCTAACCAAACAGAAATTATAATAAACATCCAGTATAATGTTTTTAACTAGGATCCAAATGGTTCATTCTCAAATAATGTATATTCATATATTTAAATGAATATGGCCCAGTAATTTCAAAGTCCTTGTTGACTATGACAAAGCCACATATAATCTTCAGCAATGATTCCCTTTTATAAATAAATATATTTAATTCTTTATTTTTGACTGCACTGGGTCTTTGCTGCTGTGCATGTACATTCTCTAGTTGTGGTGGGTGGGGGCTACTTTCTAGTTGTGCTCTAGCTTCTCAATGTAGTGGCTTCTCTTGTTGCGGAGCATGGGCTCCAAGTGTGTGGGCTCAGTAGGTGTGGCCCACAGGCTTAGTTGCTCCCGGCATGTGGGATCTTGCTGGGCCAGGGATCCAACTGGTGTCCCTTGCATTGCAAAATGAACTCTTAGCCACTGAGCCACCAGGGAAGCCCCAGAAATGATTCCTAGAATTTCTTCTTTACTTCCTATCTGTAATCTTATGAACTGCAGCGGCATGTGCCTCCTGCCCTCAAAGGCCCTGGGAAAGTTCCCATCTGTCAAAGGAGACTCCCGCTCCTCTTCTGCTTTCTTCACCTCTTCTCCCAGTTCCCCATCGAAAAAACTTAAGAAGGGTCTACTAGGGAAGAATGCACCTTGGTGGGAGGCAGAGAAAAGAGACTAAGACACATAAAGGTAGAATTCTCTTTAGTCTTTAAAAGAAGGTGACTAGATGGGGAAAGACAGTGGTATGCTGAAAATTTGTATCCATGTATAAGAGAAGCACTTATAGTAGTGATACTTAAATACTTGGAATGATTAATTGGCTAACAAAATATGTAGATTGCTATAGGATCTGTGGTTGAAATGTTGTTTGTGACTCAAAGTCTTCTATATAAAAGCAGCTTAAAGATGATAAATAAAAAAGAACAGACTCTGAAGTTATTGTAAAGGAAACATAAAGGCTAGTGTTCATATTTGAAAGTCTCTCAGTTGTGTCCAACTCTTGGTGACCCCCTGGACTGTAGCTCACTAGGCTCCTCTGTCCATGGAATTCTCCAGGCAAGAATACTGGAGTGAGTTGCCATTGCCTTCTCCAGGGAATCTTCCCAACCTGGGGTTTGAAACCTGGGTATCCTGCATGTCAGGCAGATTTTTTTTTTTTTAAACTGTCTGAGCCACCAGGGAAGCCCAGTGTTCGTATTTATGATAGTAAAAAAAATTTTTCAAGTTCCCAGTATAGAATTCTTTAGTTAATAGTAATTCAGAGTTAGTATTACTGTTGTGAATGATTGATTGATTCTTGGACACTCCTGCTTAGCTCGGTTCTACCTCTTTCGGATCCTTCTGTGTATCTCCCCTGATAGCTGGTGATAGGTACAGCAGTGGCACTTACTTCAAATATTCATTCTTTTATGAAATTCCCTTGACACTGGCACAAAGCCATTAAAGTGTCTATTCATGTCTGCTGCTCTACCAAATGAAAACCTTACACGAGATTTCAGACCAATATTGCTTGAGATAGGACAGCTGGATCTGAAAACATCCAGCAACACAGTTTCTACTGAGCAGATGTCAGATAGCTTCCTTTAGAATAGTGGATACAGCTTTACATTACTGAAGAATTCTACCTAGGGTAGCAGAGATCTGTGCTTCTGCCAGAAGTATAACTGCAGAAATAGAAATTCAATAACTGAAACTAACTGCAGTCCTTTGGTTGTTGCAAATGATTTCTTCCAGAGCATTTACCCTGAACTGTTGGCTCATTTTCTTGAGGTGGTGGGGCTGGGTGTCTCTGTTATCTTTTAGATCTTGACAACTGAAGAAGCATTTACTTGTGAGTCAGTTTAAACCTTCAAACACACTGTTTCAGTGTTTTGTGGGAAGCTATCCTGTTAGTTGAACTCATAAATTATAAGGTGAATATTACTCCAGAGTCTATATGCCATAACACCTCCTGTTTGTGATATGGTTCTCTCCCCTTGCCTGGGCTAGTGGAATAAGCATGGATGCTCCATGGCAGAAACTCCCATAGGGTCTCTCCTGGGGAAAGAGGAAGTGGTCCTAAACGTGACCATTGTAGAAACATGGTGGGGGTGGCAGTTGGGATTGGTGGTATGTAGAAATGAAGAATGGAGCCTGCTTTAGAAGAACTTCAAGTCACCTTTAGGTTCATGTGCATTTGTTCAGATGTCTTTGCAGTTCTCAGTGCAATTTGTTTTGTGAAATATATTTGGTATTCAGTGTAGCTGTTTTCAGGTTTATTATGCAATATTCTGATTCTGATTCATAAAAATATTCCATTAAATCCAATCGCTCATATAATTACTTTGCTTAATCTGCAGCATACTTTAATTAATGTTGCACAGAATTCTGATTTAATCAATTAGATTTGATCTAGTATAACTTAGCTGTAAATACTTTTTATGATGCAGCAACCCCAAATGATTATTGGGAGCTAAGGTAATATATGACCCTACCTAAAATGAACAAGTTTCCTATGTTAGGAAAAATAAATCATCATTTTAACTATAATTTTAGTGTTTAAAAAAAGTAAACTATAAAGAGTGTGTTGTTCTATTTCCACTAATAGTCTATTAAAAACAATCTCATTGGGAGTGTTAGGACTTAAAAAATATGCTTATTTGCATTCCCCAGAAACCTTGAGAACAAAATATTAAGCTCAAGCAAGATTCACCCCCCTCCTTTTAAAAAATTTTTTTTGGCAATGCCACCCAGTTTTTAGACCCGGGTTTGAACCTGGGCCACAGCACTGAAAGTCTGGACTCCTAACCACTAGGCCACCAGGGAACTCCCAAGATTCATCACTTTTGGGGTCTGTAAACAGACTCATTAACATCAGTATCTCAGGATGTTTGTTCACTGTCCTGGGTTGAGTTTTCTCTTCCCCCCAGAAAAGATACTTTGAAGTTCTAACTCCCCTAGTACCTCGGGTTGTGACCTTGTTTGGAAATGGGGTCATTGCAGATAGAGCTAGTTGAGATCATACTGAAGTACAGTGGGTCCCCAATGGCTGGTGGCCTTGTAAGAGGACCGCCATATGATGACAGAGACACACAGAGAGAAGGCCATGTGAGAGAAGCTGAGTTTGAGGATAAGTACCTCAAGTGAGGAACTCTAAAGATTCTAACAACCCACCAGAAACAAGGAAGAGGTCAGGGAGGATTCTCCTTCAGGTTTCAGAGGGAGCACAGCCCTGTTGACACCTTGATTTTGGACTTTTAGCCACTTAGAACCCTGACACAACAGATTTCTGTGTTTTTTAAGCCACCCAATTTGTGGTGTTTTGTTTTAATATTTCTTGGGAACAAAAACACTCACTAAAACTGAGTTGAGAGCTACAACCCAACATAACCAGGATTTGTTAAATTATTAACAAAAGTGGAGGATGGGGGATGTATCTTGCTAAACTATTAAAATTCAGGTGCTAAACTATTTAAAAAATTTTTAATTTGAAGTTAACCATTTATATTTCTAAGCAAGTATAGACATAAGTATAACACTTTTTGTTTCCAGCACACCCTCCTCACACAAACAGCACTTAGCAAAATGCTTTGAACGTAAATTATCCAACAGCATGGAATTTTGAAGCTCAGTTTAAAAAGATTAAAATTGAAAATAGCCTATAAATATTAAAATACCCACTTATAGAACTTGAGCTGTAAAGTATATATAGTGCTCCTGAAATGTGAGAATATGCATTGAAAAGAATTTACATGAGGTTCATCAAGGCAAAATTTCATCTTGAATCTATTTGCGGATAACAAACTATATGCTCAGCTAGTTTGTGGATTATTCAGATTCTATATTTTCTGTCACCCTTGTTATGACTTTGAAAAAATTTTAGCACCTATGCTATATGAAGGGTAGGGATAAATGATAAAAATTTAAGTTCTAGGTATTAACTTGCTAACAGATCTTATTTCAGAGGGTATAGAAAAAGTAGAATTAAAAAAAAATTATTTGGCTGTGCTGGGTCTTAGTCGCCACATGAAGGATTTAATTCCCTGACGAGGGATCAAACTTGTGACCTCTGCTTTGGTAGTGTGGAGTCTTAGCTACTGGACCACCAGGGAAGTCCCTCGAAATTTAAAATACAAGGAAAGATGAATTTGGGGGATTATTTGTAAATTCTATTTTTTCTCCCTGAATATTCAAGAGTTGACTGTGTTTAGTTGTCATAGGGGTGATAATGTTTGGAAAGGTATCAGTAGACAAAGCATCTGGATCTGGACATAGGCAAAGGATCTAGACCCAGGCAGCCAGCAGAACAGGGGCCACACAGCAGATTCCCAGCCCAAAGGATAAGTTTCCTCAGGGGTCCATGAAGGCCGCCAGAGGCCTCCAGTTGATGGTGTGCATCTTTGCCAGATCCTTTGAGAAGCAGCCCCTTTGCATTCTTGGGTCTTTATAAGCCTTAGGATCTCCTGGTTGTGTCTGGACACTGTGTGTGTGAAAGCATTATTCTCTCAGTCGTGTCCAACTCTGCAATCCCATGGACTGTAGCCCGTCAGGCTCCTATGTCTGTGGAATTCTCCAGGCAAGAATACTGGAATGTGTTGCCATTCCTTTCTCCAGGGGATCTTCCCAACCCACGGATCAAACCCAGGTCTTCTGCATTACAGACAGATTCTTGGCACTTTGGCTTTTGCCTATTCTCTGGGTAGAAGTAAATAGTATAAAACAACCCCCAAACCTACATGATTTCTGAACATTTACTGGCAGAAGGAATGAGTTGAAGTTTAAATTCCCAGGTGTAATCATCTTTAGCAGGACTGAGCCCCAAACCTGCCTGAGATTCATTTCTACAATATAACTGGGACTATAAGATAAAAAAGATAAATCAGTTTTGTAAAACATAGATAAAACTGCTATTTCCTGGTTTTCTGCGATAGTCTAGGTTCTATGCCAGGCATTCAACAGATAATCTTATTTAATATTAAATTTAATTTTGATTATTTTTATTGAAATAATGTCTAATTTACAAACATCAAAAGACAGGATGGTGAGTAGTTTGAGAATTTGTTTTTAAAAAATACTCTTCCTAACTATCACAGCATTGTTAATTGGTTATACTCCAATATAAAATAAAAAAAATTTAAAAATCTTCCTTTTAAAAAGGATATACTTCATGATATTTTTCATAATTAAAAAAAGTCAAATAATATGACAAGTGAAAAGTGAAAGTGTTAGTTGTTCAGTCGTGTCTGACTCTTCATGACCCTGTGGACTGTAGCCTGCCAGGGTCCTCTATCCATGGGATTTCCCAGGCAAGAATACTGGAGTGGGCGGCCATTTCTTTCTCCAGTAGTTCTTCCCAAGTCAGGGTTCAAACTGTGTCTCCTGCATTGCAGGCAGATTCTTTACTGTCTGAACCACCAGGGAAGCCCTACTATAACAAGGCTTATATCAAAAACAGCAATCCCCTGCTCTATCCATCTTATTTCCAGTTCCCTGTTATTAGTCCAATAATTCTTAATCATTAAAATTGCCTTCTAGCACTTACTTTATTATTTCTAAATAATATATGAATACTGATTTTTTGATTTTTTGTTTGGTTTTAGCTCTTGTCTATTGACCTATTACAGCAGACAAGGATTTAACTCTGTATCCCCTCCTCTCACATACATTCACTTCTTTCTATCCTTCTCATATATTTATATCAGTTTTTGGTTAAATCAGTCTTTAGAGCTGACATTTGAACTATAGAAATATTATTTACAGCTAAGTGACACAGTAGGCTATGATTATATTTCTTCTCAATTGCTGCTTGTTTTTGGTTAGCTTGGTTTCTGTGCCTTTGTTACTAACTCATCCCTGAATTTTTGGATATAAGTGAAAATTGCCTCTAAGCATGTTTAAGTGTTCTGTTTCATATATATCTTGGAAAACTTCCTCTGAAGTCTTTAGTTTTCCTTCTCTTATGCCAAGTTAATCATTCTCTAAGCCTGGCACATGCTGTTACTGGAAAGTTTCCCTTCACCATTATCTTGTTTTTTTTTTTTTTAAATGGAGAAGCAAATAATAATTTTATTTATTTTTAAACTGAGGTATAATTAATTTACAATGTTACGTTAGTTCCAAATGTACATCAAAGTGATTCAGTTATATGTATGTGTATTTTTCAGATTCTTTTGTGGTATATAATTTTGTTTATTTATTTTTGGCTGTGCTGGGTCTTTGTTGCTGTGCATGGGCTTTCTCTAGTTGTGGAGAGTGGGGGCTGTTCTTCCTTGGGGTGTGCCGGCTTCTTTTGTTGTGGAGTAGGGGTTCTAGGTGTGTGGGCCTCAGTAGTTGTGGCCCTGGGGCTCTAGAGTGCAGGCTCAATAGTTGTGGAGCACGGGCTTAGATGCTCCATGGTAGGATCTTCCTGGACCAGGGATTGAACTACTGTCCCTTGCATTGGCAGGTGGATTCTTACCCACTGTGCCACCAGTAAAGTCCCTTTTTCAGATTCTTTATCTTGAGATTTGCTTATTCTTTTTTATTTTTTTAAAACCAAATATAAATATTTATTAAGCAACCAAGCCCAAGGCATGGACGTTCAAATCACACAACTGTAGAGATCTTTTTTTCATTCTTTTCTCCTATGTTGAATTTCCTATTTTCTAGGATTTTACATTTTTATCTTCGTTTAGACCCTTACTTTGGTAGAGCATAGGACTTCAGTTATATGAAAATGTCTATATTCTACCCTCACATTTCATTGATTTTTTTGCCAGGTATAGATTTTTTTTTTTTTTTTTCCTGCTCAGCACGTGGGGTCTTAGTTCTCCAACCAGGGATTGAATCTGCAACCCCCTGCAGTGGAAGCACAGTCTTAACCATTGGACCGCCAAGGAAGGCATGTTATAGATTTTGAGCATAGATTTTTTTCTTTGAAAGTCTAAAGACATTTTTCTATCATCCAGCATCTGTGGTGCTGTTGAGAAGTTTCACAACACTCTGGTCCTTCTTTCTTTGTGATCACTTCTTTTTCTTTCTGGAACTTTTAAGACTTGTCTCTTTATCTTGGTGTTCATGATGTGTTTTGGTCAGCTAAATCCTCTGATAGGATTTGCTTCTATCACATACTTGGAACTATAAGCAGTCTGGGATTAATCAGAATTGAACTCTTGGCTAGAGGCCTATCAGACCATCTAGGTAGTCTGAATTTGGGTTGCAAACCTGGGTGAGGGCTGAACTGTGGTTCCCATACTCATTGGCAATCTGTCCCCTCTCTACTTTTGGCAAAATCTGAAATAGTTAATTTGCCTTGGGGTCCATTGGTGGTAGTATGGGCATTTATTTACACTGAAGGATTAGCACTTTGGAATTCCAGAATTTTGGTCAGAGGAGAATCTGTTATTAGATTTCCCACCTTGGACTCATGCTGGGCTTTGTTTTCTGTGACTATTCTCTGAAATGCTGTGGGAATCAGTCTGTACTTGGCTGACCTGAAAGATGTTCTCAGTGGACCCCTTACCTTTCTAGGGCTGTTTTCACTCAATGCCTGCCCTGAGGTTTCTTTACTTCTTGATCTGATGTTTTAAAGATGATTTGAAAAAAATTACATATTGTCCAGAAGTTTGAGTTATTTCCAGCAGTACAGATACTTATCCTATCATATTCTTAGAAATGGGAACCTATATTACTTTTTTTAAAAAATACAAAAAAAATTTTGTTACAGTTGCTTTCCAATGTTGTGTTACTTTCTGCTGTACCGCAAAGTGAATCAGCCATACATATACATATATTAATACCTCCTCTTTTTTGGATTTCCTTCCTATTTAGGTCAACACAGAGCACTGCGTAGAGTTCCCTGTGCTATACAGTCATCAATGCTATTAGTTACCTATTTTATACACAGTAGGGTATATATGCCAATCCCAATTACCCAATCCATCCCACCCCACTCCCCTCTTGATAACCGGCTTTTAAACCACAATTTCCTCATTTGAAAAGTGGGATGACAGTAGTGTCTGAAAGTGAAAAGTGTTAGTCACTCAGCCTATCTGACTCTTTGTGACCCCACAGACTGCAGCCTGCTGGGCTCCTCTTCCATGAAATTCTCCAGGCAAGAATACTGGAATGGGTAGCCATTCTCTTCTCCAGGGGATCTTCCTGACCTAGGGATCAAACCCAGGTCTTCTGCATTGCAGGAGCTGGGATGGCAGATTCTGAGCCACCAGGGAAGCCCAATAGTATTTGAGGAATTGGTGAGATTGCTAATAAGTGTAAAGCTCTTAACACTGTGTGGCTCCTCAAATAATGTTTACTCTATTTTTTTAAAGTGGCATTCTTGAAGTCTGAACATAACTGCCCTTCCTTGCTACATTTTTATAGGTGTTTGGTGCACTAAGGCCAGGGGGTGGTATGAATAATCTGAGGTCTTATTAGGTTGTATATTTATGATATTAAGAAATATATTTCTTTCCATTCCAAAAATTTTCATTTTACATGAGAACCAAGTGATAAAACATGATTAGTAGCCTAGATCTTAATTGGGAACATGAGGTTTATTGAAGTAGAATCCCCAACTTGTACATTTCTTGAGACAAAAAATTAGAAAATATCCCCTCCTCACTTAAACAAATAAGACTCTAAATGGATAGAAAATGGATATCTTCTCTTACAACAAAGTAGGCTATATATGTTTATTTTTAACCTTTTTTTTTTTTATTGCCACAGAGAATGGGATTGCATGAGAAGGATTTTAAAGTCCACAGTTAGGTTCCCTCTCAGCTGTTGCCCTTCTCTGTAACAATACACACCCATTTCCAAATGAATCTTGCACAGAATAGGCTCTTTCTGGTGGTTGACCTGCCCCTTGGGGTGTCTCAGGGGCACTTCTTTAGTAGGTGCATTGTGATATTCTTCACAGCCAGCATGGTCTCTGTACAGGTGGGTTTGATGAGTGTCTCTGGGAGTAAAAAGCCAAAATGCCCAGTGTCACGTAGTTCAAAAGCAAACGTGTAGGGTATTCCATTTTTGTAGGCCCAATCCATTGAGCTACCAGAACTCACATCTAAAAGTTAAAAAAAAAAAAAAAAAAAAAGGTCAGCTTCACTAGAGTAAGTAATTTTCAAAATGTATATATAGTACTTGCTTACTAAGCTATCCTAAATCTTTCCAATTAAATACCCTTTCAACAAGAGCAATTTAACCAGAGTTCCTTAACATCAAGCTCATGGAACTTATAAATCATACCTGCTATCATCATAAATCATCCTAGCCACTTTCAGTCTGGTTCTTGCCTCTGACATTTATGAAAACTTTGCTCTTGGATGATCTAGTCTATGTAGTAACGCTTTTCCAGTACAATGACCTCAATTTCTCAGCCTCAACTTCAATATTATTTCTCTCCACCCTCACTTCATTCACCAAGAAACATACCCATATTGTGGGCTTTTATCTTCTCTTCCAAGGTCTCGAATATTGACATTTTGATCTCAGAAAACCTCATTTCTATATTCCCTATGTTTTTCACTCCTGATGAACTTGTTCTTTGCCTTCACTTATTACAGTTTCTAAGACTGCCCACAGGCTTCTTAGAATTTCATTGAACTCTCTAGCTGACTATGAATTACACCACTAAATTTCTCATTAGACCCTTCTTTTCTAGCCCTTTTCTGCTTTTGATTTGCTAATCCTCAATCCTGAAGTCCAGTTTCTCTTTTTTATCTCAACAGGGAGATGGAGAAAATCTGTTGTAAATTCATTCTTTCTGAAGTCTTTCTCCATTACCAATTGTATTATAGGTGCCTTTTTCTAGACCTTCAATTATAGACCCTTCGTCATTCTCTTCTGGTCCTGCCCCTTGCTTTATGACTGTCTCCACTCTCAACATCCTCTCAACAGCACCTCCTCTGCTTCCATCCCACTCTTCACTTTTCTCCTAGCTCAGGAAGAAATGCTGCTCGTCTTTTACATGTGACATTGTCTGATACCACTTTTTGTTGCCTTCTCTGGTAGCGAGAGGGTCCCTTCTCCAGGACTTTGTTTTGTTAATAGACCACTCTTCTCTTGTATCCTCACTGACCAAAATGTCCCAGCCCTGCTTCCCTGGAGCACTTTCTTCTCCAGATCCCTATTATACGCTATTTTCTTTTTCTTCTTTCTTTTGCTTTAGCTCTCAAAAGATAATCTATCTATGTTTCTTCTACATCCGCTTGCAATCTGGTTCTTGCCTCTACCAGACTATGAAACCTTTGTTCTTGAAGGTCACCTATGACAGTCTGACAGTGGGCCTAATCTCCTTTTTTGTTTTTTCCTTGCTCAGATCGCACTTTTAGCCTCTCAGCAGCATTTAACCTAGCTGATAATCCATTCTGGCAACTCTCTCCTGGCTTCTGTGACCTTACACACTCCAGCTTTCCAGCACACAATTGAAAACCCACACTGTGGGCTTGGACTGTATCCAATCGCAGCACCTTCTGGGATTCTCTGTGCCTCAGTCTTCCTTTTGAAAAAGGGATCATAGTACCTACTGCATAGAGTTGTTGTGAAAATTAAAGCAATCAGGATGCATTTGGTGTTACTGTTTAGTACCTTTAACCCCAAAGTGCCTAGTACGCAGTTTTTAGCATAACATGCTTTTAATAATTAATTCATAAATGAATAAATTTTCATAGAAGAATCTTTATGTACTTTTTCCTGAAGTTTATATGATCCAGCCTAACATAACACCACTTTGTTATTTAAAATTTTTCCCTCTCAAGTGATACCACTTTTTGATGCCATTGTTGCTAGGACAAGTTAGAGACAGAATTACATGACGATGACAATCAAATGGCTCTGCTGTTTCCCAGGACCCCTTTGCTTCCAGTTGGGGCCAGAAGGTAGGCTGTGGCTTCTTTGTCCCTCTGGGTTAGAGTCACTGGAACTGCAAATAGTAGCCATAGTAGCCAAAGTCAGAGACAATATTTGCCAACCCTTACATCATGGCGATATGACAGCCTCATTTCTATGGTAACAGGTTGCTCTCAGTAAATATGATACTATGACTGTGCCTTAATACCAAGCTGAAAGGTGAACTGTGAGTAAGGCTTTTTAAAAATTAATGTTTTTAGATTTTTAATATATATTCTATTGGCATTAACTGGTAATGTGATTTTTAAAAATACTATATTTCCCCTTTCAAAGTGGCTCTTTTAAAAGACAGTTATAGAAAGGTCAGCATTAGACCAATGATCATTCACTTAAAAAAAAAATTCTGATACTTAAGATATCACCATTACCAGGAAAAACTTATAAACAATGTTAATTAACAGGCCAAGTGTTTCTTCTGAAGGCTGAAGAAAGTGATTGGTTAGAAATATATAATGGATGAATTAAAGAAATTGAGAAATTTGCTAGCTCATTGAAAAGAATAATTGAATGTCAATATCTATACATACACATATAATGTACATTATATGATCCACTATATGATTGTGGTGAGCTTCTAGAATGACACTAGATATTCAGGAATATATGCTTTCTCACTAGATTTTCTAAGTCATATAGTCAATAAATTTTATTTTTAAATTTATTTTTGGCTGCACTGGGTCTTCATTGTTGTGCATGGGCTTTCTCTAGTTGTGGAGAGTGGGGTCTTCTCTTGTGGTGTGTGGACTTCTCATTGTGGTGGCATCTCTTGTTGTGGCTCCCAGGCTGTAGGTGCTTAGGCTTCAGTAGTTGTGACATATGGCCTAACTGCTCCAAGGCATTTGGGATCTTCCTGGACCAGGGATTAAACCCGTGTCCCTTGAATCGGCAGGCAGATTTTTAACCACTGGGTCACCAGAGAAGTCTGTTAATGAACTGCAGAGTTTGAAAGACTATGGAAAATGACCTAGTCCCATTCCTCATGCATCAGTTGTGCAAACTGAAGCCCAGGATTATTGTCTTTGTCAGGATTCCATCTAACTAGTGGCAGAATTAAGACTAGAATCCATGTCTTCTGGTTCTATATATGTCCAAGTTATGTCCATACACTGGGAAGAACTTGTTATTTATTTCACATGAAATAGATATTTTAATTACCGTTCAAGAAGAAATTCAGTTGATGGTGTTATGTAAGAAACAGAATGTCATAACAAGAATGGTGAAGGAAAGGGATAAAAAGGAAGCTCTTTCAGAGCTGAAACATTACTTCATTTTCTTCTCAAGGCCCATTACCATTTCACAGGAGTTACAACTGCTTAAGGAGCCCATTTGGGTACTTTGTACTGTCATAAGATCTCAGTTCAACTCTGTAGTCTTTATTATGTGCCTAGCATATTCTCTGCGTAGGATTCATTTGAATTGGGACAGTGATTTCTGTCAAGCAGCATAAAACTAATCAGACATAAACTTCCATCTTCCTTGGCTAATTTGGTAGTCAAAAATTTCATTTTGG
Organism: Dama dama; assembly: GCF_033118175.1. NCBI lineage: Eukaryota > Metazoa > Chordata > Mammalia > Artiodactyla > Cervidae > Dama > Dama dama. Next base: position 31,482,813 of record NC_083701.1, read on the forward strand.
GGAGTGGGGAACATATTTTCTGTGTTTTTTTTTTTTAAAAAGGGAAGTCATTACACAGGATATTGGTTCAAGAGATGATTCCAACACAGCATCCAAAGGAAACTTACACAATGTGCTGGAGGCAGGCCCGTATCGGTACTGTACCCCATGAGCCGACCGAAGTGCATTCACAGCCTTATAAGCTGCAGATTCCTGTTAATTTAAATGGAGAAATTTGATCACATATATCATTGCATTGAAACCTTTAGAAACACTGACATGTTGTTTGAGCATCATCAGTACTCAATATAGAGAACACTGCGGGCACTGAGGAATAGCTATATTTAATGGTAATATTGTTATTCTTTGTTGCATATTGAATTTTGCAATATGTTTTAGAGCACACTATTTCCCTTAATTAATTTCTACAGTGAACCAGTGATCAGTAATATTTCCATATATAGACAAGGAAAGGAAGGCTCATCAAGGTTCAGTGGTCAGACTGGGGTTACACTGCACAGGATGGCTGGGTTGAAATAAAGACATCTTCTGAGACTGATTTAGTGTTCTGCCCTCTTCACTTTGAACTAGTTCAGAGACACCGTTTCTGTAAATTACAAAATGCTTGACAGTGCAGAGCTCATGTCATTCTTACTCATAGCTACATATACACCATTTAGCAACATGGCTGTGTATAACAGATGCTTAATCACTATTTTTTAAGATAAATTAAAAAAAATAGATTATTTTAATTTTAATTAATTTTCTTTTTGGCCACACAGCATGAGAGATCTTAGTTCTCTGACCAGGGATGGAACCTGCGCCCCCTGCAGGGAAAGCATGGAGTCTTTGCCACTGGACCATGAAGGAAGTCCCCTTAATCACTATTTCTTGCATGCATGTTGAATAAGCATAGATCTGCAAGAGTATCAAGATAATCTTATCAATCCTTAAGTACATACTTCAGTGGCTAGGTTCAAGGTAGTTAAAACCCATTTGAATCAGTTCCCAAACCCTTTAATTCAGTAGAAGTGACTCCTCTTGCTCTGTGTGTTTATCCTTCGTGGGAATGGAAACACTTTCAGAATGCTTCCTGACTTCTAAGGTTACACACTCCTCTGGCAGAGCTCTGCCAGGTGTGGCTAAGATGTAGAAATTCTAAGGTGGAACTTCCTACCTATGCCAAAAAGCAGGAAAAATAAATGCCATCAAAATACCTAAAGGTGAATATCCTAAGATGAACTCAAATGATAAAGACTACCCTGTGAAAACATTTTCAAATGGTGTGAAAGGACTAGTTTCAACAAGGAGCTGAAACATATTGAGTGACCAGTGAGGGGAAAAGAAGTATGCTGAAACTGGTATATGACTCTCCCATTTCCACTTTCCTGTGAATAATTTAATCCAGCACGTTGAAGCACTCTGGGCAACGTGGTGTTGTATGTTGGACCCGGCTTCAGCCTGCTGTTCTCACTTACCTCTGGGATGCAGAGAGCAGCATTTGCAGCAAATGCTACACGGGGTGGCTATTCAGGGACCAGGCAGTAGGACCTGACAAACATTTATTATTGATCTCCCTGATGACGACATTCTCCTTGCGGGAGCCAACAGAATAGGAATGTAAACACCATAATGAGGTATCTTTATGGAGAATGTGCTAAGACTTTCAACATCTTCTCCAATGGCCTCAGCAGTATTCCATGGCAAGGGCAGATATTTCTACATTTAGAAGATTACTGCACTCTGATATGAGGAGACCTTTGTTCCTTATTATTTCAGATGACTAAACCCAAGGGGGAAGAAAAAATCTATTGAGAAAAAAAAAGATAACCACTCTGCCTGTTTTCACAAAACATAGATTTAGCCTTTTGTGATCACTGGACTTCTGTGACTGAGGTGTATGTTGATAAGAGGTCTAGGCATATTCCTTTCACAAAGAGTAGAAACTTCATTAAATTTTCTAAGAATTATTTTCCAGGGTGGCATCTATTTAGATGAGTTTAAGTGATTCTTCCTTTCTCCATTGCTTTCCCCCCCTGTTGTTCAGAAGGACCCAGGCCTCCTTTATTGGATCTCAGCTAAGTAAGGAGTATATTTTTTCTTTAAATATTTTTATATTTAAAGCAAGTTCGGGGACTTCTCTGGCAATCTGGTGGTTAAGACTCCATGCTCCCAGTGCAGAGGGTGCAGGTTCCCCGGTTAAGGAACTAAGGTCCCATGTGCCACATGCTGTGGCATAGCATGGCCAAAAATAATAATAATCATTTTTTAAAAGTTAAAAAACAACTTCATGACCTAAATACATTAGCAGAACCACAGACTCCTACATATTGATGGAATGCTTTTGAACAAGCTGAACAGAATTTAATGGTTTCTGGTTAACATTCACAGACTATCTAGTTTCTGAGAACTATAATCTTGGTTTTAGCGATTTAGCTTATCTGCAACCCACTAACAGGATTTCTCAATAGGGTTACTACTGACAGTTTGGACTGAATTGCTCTTTGCTGTGGAAGGCTGTCCTGTGTAATGTAGGATATTTCATAGTATCCTTGGCCTCTACCCATTAGATGCCAGTAACATCTTCCACCCCTGTGGTGGCAATCAAAAAAATGTTCCTAACATTGTCCAGTGTCCCTTGGGAGGAAAGTTCATCACTGGCTGTGAACCACTGATCCAATTTTCATACCATATCCTCTAATCCAAGACAAAAAGAAAGTAATTTAACTGCTGGTGGGAAAATAAATTAAAAATGTGGACACCATCCTCATGCGATAGTTTTAATACATTGTTTATTCTATATAATCAGTTGTGAGGATACAAACAGACGCTGTGCCCAGTTTAGAAAGGGATGAACAACTGCCTATAGAAACATTGCAGAACAAGGTGCTAGGCTGCCAGGTCACTAACACTGAAAATGAAAAGCATCTTTGATCCACTGAGGAGCTGAAGAATAGCTCCATCTAGCATCACTCCCGCCTTTACAGTATTTCTCAAGAGAGAGAATTTGCTCAGAATTCTTGCACAAAATGCTAAGAACAGAGTTCCTCTTTTGGATAGGAAACAAGCCTTCCCCAGACCACCTTCTGACCACCTCATGTTCCTCATTCCTTCTAGGTCCTAGACATCTAGATCAGGAATTCCTGCAACCCCAAGCAACTGATGCAGGATTTGGAGATTGAGGTATAGGAAGAAAGGGGATGCTTTTATTAAAAAAAAAACAAAAAAAAAACTTTTAAGTGTAACATACCTACAGAAGTGTATACAAATAAAGTTTATAGCTCGATGAAGGATCACAAGCTGCACACACTAATCCAGTAACCAGCATCCAGACAAAGAACAGAACATCAACAGCAACCCAAAGCCTGCCTACGCCCCCTCCTAATCCCTTCGCCCTCCCTATTCCTTACTTGTAACACTATTAGCATGGCCTGCCTTTGCATTTCATAGGCCTCTAGATGCTATAGGCTCTGAGCCAGATTCACTTTACAAGGAATTAATTCCTGTAGTGGATAGCTTGTTGGGCTTCTGAGATGAGGAGGGGAAGAACTCTGCTCTTTCACTTTCAAGTAATCTCATGCTTGCAAAGCTGTTCACTCTAAGCACCAACTTGTCAGATACATGCCCAGAGACTTAGTAGCATTAAGCAAATAGCGCTTATAAATTAAAACTTGCTTTTAATTAATGAGAGTCAGACCATAATTTATGAACAATTATTTACTCAATAAAGTTAATTACACCCCTGCATATGTGACCGAAGCTGTAATACAAATCAAATCCATCCTGACATTTTCCAAATAACATATGGTAAGAAAGTAAATAGTTTCGAAATGATAGCATTTGAGAAACAGTGTAGCACAGTGGTTAAAAGCAACAACATTGGAGCTAGATTTGGAGTGAATCCTGGGTATGACAGTGAGTAGCGGTGTGTTCTTATTTTAATTATTTAGTATGTTTAGGTTTCAGTTTCCTCATCTGTAAAATGAGGATAATAATAGTTACTGTATATGATTAAGAAAGATAAATGACATTTTATATATATATGTCATTTATCTTTCTCAATCATATACAGTAACTACTATATATGTATACTATATACTATACTATATATATAAACTATATATATACACTATACATATATATACTATTATATATATTTTATATATACTATTATATATATAACTGTATATACTATACTATATATATGCTATATATACTATTGTTATGTATATAACTATATACATATATATACACACACACACACAATGCTTGTTGCATCATTACATAGGACCATCTTAGCATTAGAAAAGCATGAAGCCTGACGCACATATCCAGCTTCAAGTACTTACCACACAGCTAAAATTGGGGATTGTTGCATACTTGTAAGAATATGGATATAGCAACATCTGAGCATATGCATGAAAAGATAGGTAAGCCGTGATGTGCTTCCTGTGTTTCCGGAGGAAGTTAGCTACAGCTTTCACTTCCGGCTCAGATTCTGGGAAAGGTCCACAGTACGTATCATCACAAGGGTGCATGGAAGCTCCTTCATCTGCAAGTTAAAAAGGAAAATGGGGTGTAGGCACCAGCAGGCAAGAAGCAAGAAACGCAAATAGGCATTGTTAAACTGATTCTTCTGTTGTTTCTGTAAACACACGATATTATTAAGGTATTCCTATAACTTGTCATTTACTGAAATTAATACTGAAGAATCCAAGGTGGCTCAGGCCTCCATGTAAAATGGCCGGGCAGCCTGAATAGGAACTGGGTGCTGCTTGTTTAGCTAAGCCTGCATAAACCACCCTAGAGGGAGGGCTCCAACAGTTGGAGAACTAATTCTGTATGATCCCCCCAGAGCAGGTAAGGCCTCTTGTTTATATACTCCATGACACTTGCACTTGTTCCCACCATAGCACCCAACTCACTTGTCATGAGTCAGTAGTTTACTCATTTAACATGCAGTCAATATTTACACTGACCTGGGTGCCTGGGATACACTGGAAAATAACACAGGAAGAAATCCCTGCTATAACACAGGAAGAAATCCCCGCATTCAATCTGGATTCTTTGTTAGACTCTAATGCTCTGTGAAGGCAGGGACTGCGTCTTTCTTTTTGGGCACCTGACAACTAGAACAATAATATGGCAAGTGTTCAACAAACAGTTGTTGAATAAGTAAATGTCAGATCAAAAGAAAAGGCTAGACATCTGTACAGACGTCTGGTAAGATCCAAATATTGATATATTAAGAACAGGGAGGCAAGACAGAAATAATTCCACAGAACATGCCAATTTCTGTTATATTTTTAGATCAGCTATAGTCAAATTGGTTTTATAAAACCCAAGAGAACTCTCCAGTTATCTTCAGGGTCAGTTCAGCTAAGAAATCCTCAAAAGTATATTTTAATATTTTTGAAATTAATAAATTATGCAAGTCCATGAAGGAGAGGGAGGAAAATAAGATTTACTGTAATAATCACGGAGGATTAAGGTTCCAAGAAATTTTGGAAACAATGGCATTTTCCATAGTGATTTGCCATTCTGAGTCCTTGCTCTCTCTCCTATACCTGGAACACTGTAACTCCATAAACAAATGAAAAATGTTTGGTAGGTCTATGACATAGTCTAGCACTACTGAAAATGAAAAAACTAAGACCAGGCTAATTCTTGAGGACATTATGTCTCATTTATGCTAAAGGAGAGTCAGGACAGGGAACTTAAAGGAATTGTGGTTTTCCTCCTTTGAGTCTAATTTTGGACTCAAAGCCTCAACAGCAACTGGGATACGGATGGAACTCAGAACTTAATGTAAAAATTATAGCTAATTCTCCAAAAGGAACAGAAAAAACTAGACCTTTGAGCAACACTGATGTAAAGGAAAGATCACAAACTGAGCAACTACTTCCAGAGAGAGCAGAAGTAATGAGCTAGAGAAACAAGAGCTCACAACAACCCTAATAAATATTCTCAAGGGCGTATGGGAGGGCACGGGAAATGTTAAACAGGGGCAAGAAGTTATAAAAAAGAACCAATAAGATATAATGGAAAAAACTTAACTCATGGGTTGCATGAATACAATCACTGTGTGAATTGATGAGATGGAGTGGATTTTGAAACATTCCCAGAGGCATTGAGAAAGAACAAAGAATTGTAAAAATGAAAAAAAAAAAAAAAAGGACATGAAAAATAGAATAATCACCAACATTTGATTAGTAGGGCTTCTAAATGAAAAAAAATCAAGTTAAATATTTGAAGAATTGCTAATTGAAATTTTGCCACGGTTAAAGGTTAAATGGGCTTATTGTGTACCAACATGAAAAAGAAAAGGGAAAATATCAACATGATACAGTAAAGTGAAATTTAGGAACAAGGAATCAATTCCAGAGAGAAAGCAGCAGACCATCTATAGAGGGATGAAATTTGATTCACATCTGACATTTTAAATAGCAGTACTTGTTCAGTCACCAAGTTGTGTTCCAATTCTTTTCAGTCCCATGGACTGCAGCATGCCAGGCTTCCCTGTCCTTCACTATCTCCCAGAGTTTGCTCAAACTCATGTCCACTGAGTCAGTGATGCCATCCAACAATCTCATCCTCTGTCGTCCCCTGTTCCTCCTGCCCTCAGTCTTTCCCAGCATCTGGGTCTTTTCCAATGAGTCGGCTGTTCACATCAGGTGGCCAAAGTATTGGAGCTTCAACGTCGGGCCTTCCAGTAAATATTCAGGGTTGGTTTCCTTTAGGATTGATTGGTTTTATCTCCTTGCAGTCTAAGGGACTCTCAAGAGTCTTCACCACCACCAGAATTCAAAACCATCAGTTCTTCAGTGCTCAGCTCACCTGACATTTTAAACAGCAACACTAGAATAATATTTGCAAAGTATTTTTGAAACAGGAAATATGAGTCTAGACTTATAGATGAATTCATTGAAATGTGAGAGTGAAATAAAGATGTCATAGTTATTGGCATATTTTCATTGGTTATTTTTTCATTTTCAATGTGTACTTTTTTCACTTACAGCTTTTAAATTTCATGTATTACACAATTTTAAAGTTTTAAAAAGATTTTAGTTGTCATCAATTTTGTCAGATTGCTTACTAAGATTGTTATTGTTGATACTTTTTTTTCAGGAAGCATTTTATTTTTAATATAAATTTATTTATTTTAATTGGAGGCTAATTACTTTACAATACTGTAGTGGTTTTGCCATACACTGACATGAATCTGCCACGGGTGTACATGTGTTCCCCATCCTGAAGCCCCCTCCCACCTCCCTCCTCATCCCATCCCTCTGGGTTATCCCAGTGCACCAGCCCTGAGCACACTCTATCATGCATCGAACCTGGACTGGTGATTCGTTTCACATATGACAATATACATGTTTCAATGCCATTCTCCCATGATACAAGCAATGGGGAAAAGCACCATTTCTTCTTAGTCTCTGCCAACAATACCCTGAAAGTGCATTACCTTTTGCTTTTTGCCCATTTGATGGCAAAATTTAATTTGCCTTCCTTACTACAAGTATGTTTGAACATTGATTTACAGGTTGACATTGGATTGGACATGCCTCTGAATTAGTTAATCTTGTCTTTAGCTCATATTATTGTTGGGCTGTTTATCTTTTTTTGGTTGGTTGGTTTAGTTGCTAAGTTGTCTCCAACTCTTGCAATCCCATGGACCGCAGCCCCCCAGGTTCCCCTGTCCATGGGATTTCCCAGGCAAGAATATTGGAGTGGAAGGCCATTCTCTTCTCCAGAGGATCTTCCCAACCCAGGGAGCAAACCTGTGTCTCCTGCATTGGCAATGGGGGAATGAGTCACAAGGGAAGCCATACTCATGTATAAAAGAGCTTTGTATAGAGGTTTGTCATCTGCACTGCATTTTATCCTCATATTTATATTTTTCAATTGTTTATGATAGCTTTTTATAATTTTAGACATCTTAAATTTTATATAATTACTGTGTCTTTTTCAGTGGCTTTTGGGTTTCCTCTCTTGGTTAAGAATTTTTTCCTATTCTGAGGGATTATAGCTTGTTTATAGGTTTTCTTCTAAGAAAGTTGTCACTTAAAAAAATTATTTATTTTTGGCTGTGCTGGGTCTTTGGTGCTGCGTAGGCTTTTCTCTAGTTGCAGTGAGCAGGGGCTGCTCTCTAGCTGCAAGGCGCGGGTTTCTCATTGCCGTGGCTTCCCTTGTTGCAGAGCACGGGCTCTAGGGTGTGTGGGCTTCAGTAGTTATGGCATGTGTGCTCAATAGTTGCAGCTCCTGGGCTCTAGAGCACAGGCTCAATAGTTGTGGTTCATGGGCTTAGTTGCTCAACAGCATGCGGGATTTTTCTGTGTCAGGGATCAAGCCTATGTCTCCTGCATTGGCAGATGGATTCTTCGCCACTGAGCTACCAGGGAAACCTCAAGAATGTTATCATTTTATTTTTTTTTCCATCTAAGGCTTTAATCCTTTTGGATTTATTTTTATACATATGTAACATACAGCTTTATCTTCAGTTTTTCTATATTGAAAGACAGTTCATTCAGCATAATTTATTAAATATTCTACCATTTTCCCACTGAATTGAAACACCACCTTGGTCATATATTAAAATCTCTTGCATTCGCTGATCTATTCCTGGATTCTCTGTTCTGCTGTTCTATTAGTCTCTTTCTATATTGTCATCCTATCAGTCTATAGCAGCATTAAGATATGTGCTGCTGTCAGACAAGTTCCCCTTACTGTTATTCTTTTATTCAGTTTTATTGGCTTTTTAGGGTCTATTTGCTTTCCCACATAGATTTTATGATCGTTTTATCAGTCCCCCAAAATATAAATGAAAAACCCTGTTGAGATTCTAACTGGAATTGCACTAAATTTATACTAATTTTTTGAGGATATTATAATATTGAGTCACCCAATCCAAGGACATGTTACGCCATTCCATTTGCTCTGATGGTGTTTTATGTTCATCATCAATATTTTATCACTCTTTTCTTCAGTATATCTTCTTTATTGTTGTTATTGCTATGAATTGGTAACTATTTCTTTTTAAAAATTTTTACATGATTTTAATGGTTACCTTTCATTTACAGTTATTATTAAATATTGCTATATTTCCCATGTAGTACAGTATATCCCTTAATTTATCTTACAACTAATGGTTTGTACCTTCCACTCCCTCATCCCGTAACTGCCCCTCCACCCTCCCCCTAGTAACTGTGCTTGTTCTCTGTATCTGCGAGTCTGCTTTTATTTTTGTTATATTCACTAGTTTGTTGTATTTTTATTTTACACGTATAAGTGGTATCATTCAGTCTTCCTACTTCTGCCTGACTTATTTCACTTAGCATAATGTCCTCTAAGTCCATGCATGTTGCTGAAAATGACAAAATTTCATTATTTTTATGACTGAGCAGTATTCCAATGTATATGTATATCACATCTTCATCCATTAATCTGTTGATGGACACTTACGTTGCTTCCATATTTTGGCAGTTATAAATAATGCTGCTCTGAACATTGGGATGACAGAGGATCAGATGGCTGGATGGCGTCACCGACTTGATGGACATGAGTTTGAGTAAACTCCGGGAGTTGGTGATGGACAGGGAGGCCTGGCGTGCTGCGATTCATGGGGTTGCAAAGAGTTGGACACGACTGAGCGATGAACTGAACTGAACATTGGGGTGCATTCCTTCTTGAATAAGTGTTTTTTGTTTTTGATATGTACGCAGGAGTGAAATTGCTGGGTTATATGGTAATATTGTTTTTAGTTTTTTGAGAAATCATACTGTTTTGTCTAGTGGCTACCATTGGTAACTATTTTCCAAATGGTCCTCTAAGAGTGCAGTGGTAGAAGTCACTTCATGATACCATGAGAACGCCTCCCATTCTCCCCCTTTCTGTCCTCTACCAGATCCATCAGATCTAACTGGGAATTAGTTGTCCAAACCGTCTCTTTAAACTTTATTTTGGAGGCTTCTGTGCTGTCAAAATAAAAAAAATGTGGCCCATTAAACAAATTTTATATTAAATATGTGTTATTTACATATATAAACTGTGTTCTGATAACTGTATCCTTAGATAATATCATATTTGGGATAATGAGTGACAGCTCAACTGACATTTCTTTAGAAAATCAGACCCTCTTCTAAATAACCCTCTAAGTTGCTAAAGATAAATGACTTGCTTTGTTCAAACTGTCAAGAAAGAAGGCACATAATTCTTTAGTATTCTCATTTTCCATTCTTTCTATAGATTGTAAAGTATTTCTAAGCCATTCCTGAATCTGTAGAAGCTAGAGATCTACTTGTTTTTCAGCTAAGAGTGGGTAAGGATTGCCATCTTCTATCCTTTATAAGGTAAGAAAAACCAAACAATGATTTTCTTTTTCAAGAAGTAAAATTCTTCTGAGTAGCAAGGGGGATAAATATATGGTACTGAAGACAGAGCCAGTGTTATTATTCCTTTCTGGAGTGGGGAGCATTTAGGGCTATAGATTGAGATGAGAATGGTGAGTGTCTTGTATCCCTGGCTATATGGCCACAAGGAGACACTATTCTTGACCTGAGGCACTTGCTTTCCCACACCATCCTCACTAAATCTTCTCTGGGTGTATCTGAGGCTTTTATAACATCGCTTACTAATATAGGTGGTACAGATCTAACATAGGGTGGGAAGAACAGCAGGGTTTGGAATATAGAATAATTCTACAGATGACTATGTCTGGCTGTAAATTCAGTAGCATGTATGTTGTACTGTAGTTATTTATTTTTATAGACTCTTCCACTTCTTTAGAGGGTGAACTCCTCTAGGACCCAAGTCATGCCTTATTCCCAGTACTTAGCAAAGTGGACACCTTTGCTCCGCTCTAATTGTTGTTGAATGAATAAGCTGAGGTGACCCTGCTCAGGGGAGGTGCTTATATCTTGGACTATTTCACTGAATCTAGGTTTTTGCTTAGACAACACCAGTTCATCTCCATGGAAGGCTGAGGACTCACCAGGGCAACACCACCACCACCACTACCAACAAACTACCTTCAAAAAGCCTGTCGGTCTATGAAGACATTTGGTTACCTAAGCATTTCTTGAATAATTTCAAATCTGAAATTCTGAGCTTTCCCAAGATTATACCTTAATAAATGTTTAGCAAGGAAATGGGATACTTCAAAACTTCTTTTCTATGGTGATGAGCCCCAATTGTTTATGCATGTAGATGCAAATCCTCCCTTGCCCCTAACACAAGCTATCCTGAGTGATAGCTCCATGAGTGAGCTTTTAACAGGTCATAGCCAAAAAGTGCCGTTAAGTTTCCTCTTCAGTTCAGTTCAGTTCAGTCACTCAGTCGTGTCCGACTCTCCGCGACCCCATGAACCGCAGCACGCCAGGCCTCCCTGTCCATCATCAACTCCCGGAGTCCACCTAAACCCATGTCCATCGAGTCGATGATGCCGTCCAACCATCTCATCCTCTGTCGTCCCCTTCTCCTCCTGCCCTCTAAGTTTCCTCTTGGACTGCATAAAAGCTGTGACAGTGTGCTGATGACGTTTCTTTCAGAGGATGGACGGAGAGATATTCATAACTGGAGGGGAGTGTTTACAACAGGAAGCCTTTTTTTCCCCCTCTAGCCACAGACTTTATTATTTGAATATTTGCAACTGTTATTCTATGTTAATGTCTTATAAAACTCTGTATTCTGTATTGCTTGGTCACTTCACTCTCTATTTTATGCCACATTTCCATCAAGAACTATTTCCTCAAGGAATGTGCAGAGAGAGCAGAGAGGTGTGGAGGATGGACAGGGCCAGAAAAGGTATAGGCTGTCCAGCAAAGTGGGAAAAGTGTCCGTGGCTTAAGAAGGACCAGGTGATCCTTCAGGAGACCAGAAGCCTTACCTGCTTTCTCACAGAGCTTGAAATATTCTCCTCCCTTGGCTTCTGATACACTCTCCTCCTTTCCCCCATCTCTACTATTTTATTTTTTCATTTATTATTATTTTTATTGGAGTATAATTGCTTTACAATGTTGTGTTAGTTTCTGCTGTAGGACAGCATGCCTCAGCTATGCGTATACATATATTCCCTCCCTGTTGAACCTCCCTCCCCTTCTCTCCGACATTCTCCTCTTATATTTTTCTTCCAACAACTATATGATTTCCTTCTCAGTCCTCTTTATGGGTTTGTCTTCCTCTTTTAGTCCCTTAAGGGAAGAGTACCCAGTTGTTCTGTCCTTAGTCCATTTTCTTCAATAATCTCTCTTCAATGACTATGACTTCTTCAACTACTGTTTATGTATTGATAGTTTCATTCATTCAGTATTATGCACCTCAAACTAGGATGGGTCAATGAACAAAATAAAGTTTTCTGCCATATGGAGTTTACATTTTAATGGTGGCAGTGACAGTGATGGGGAGATGAACAACACAGTGGATAACTAATTGCACTGTGTAGTAGAAGAGTGCTGTGGAACAGAGAAAAGGCAGAGGAGTAAAAGAAAGATCAGGAATTCTGGGGAAGTGAGTTGCAATGACAAAGATGGCATTGAGAGGTATTCTTAGTAGCTGAATTGGAGCATACCTGAAGAACACAGGGAGTCAGCCAATGCACCTGGGGAAGGGTGTTTTGAGCAGAGGTAACAGCCAATGTGATGGCTCCACAGCAGGCCTGGTGTGCCTGGCCAGTGTGGATGGAGCCAAGTGTTGAGGGTGGGATAGAAATTGATGAGATCAGACAATCAACAGGGGCCCAGGTCATGTGAAGTTTCTTTTTAATTTGATTTTTATATTGGAGTATAGTTGCTTGACAACATGGTGTTAGTTGCTGCTGCTCAGCAAAGTGAATCAGCTGTACGTACACATATATCCCCTCTCCCTTGGATTTCCTTCCTGTTTAGGTCACCACAGAGTGCTGAGTAGAGTTCCCTGTGCTATACGGCAGGTTCTCATTAGTTATCTGTTTTATACACAGTAGTGTATAAATGTTGATCCCAATCTCCCAGCCATAGCCCCTCTTTGGTACCCATATGTTAGAGTCTGTGTCTCTGTTTCTGCTTTGTAAGTAAGTCAGAAGGAGAAAAACAGATATTGTATATTAATACATATGTGTGGAATCTAGAAAAATGGTATATGTGTTGTGTTTGTCTTAGTCGCTCATTTGTGTCCGACTCTTACTCCCAAAACATAGAGTGAGAAAAATGACCAGGAAAGAAGTGAGTTAGGAAGAGAGTTTTATATTATGGAGGTCAAGTGAAGCTAAATGTTTTGAAAAATAAAGCATAATTCACTTGGTCAAAGCAGCTTAGAAACCAAGTTGAGATCAAGACATGACCACTGGATTTAGCAATGTGGGATTTGATTAGAGTATAATACTATGTGTAGTGAATTTATATAGTATAATATTATGTGTAGGGACTAGGAGAGGATGAGACTCTGCTAAAAAGGAACAAAGACACGGGGCAGTAGCTGGTGGAAGAAAGGGAAACAGAGGATTTTTTCAGATGAGAGGAATAATGGCATGCTTTCATGCTGACGGGGGAAAGCCCAGTAGAGAACCAAACAAACACACCACTCAACCAGCCAAGCAGACAACAAAACAATAGAGATGGGAAAATTCCTGGAGCAATATTCTTGAGTAGGAAAGATCTAGTTCAAATCAATGACTTGAATCTCTATCTCGAGCTTTCTGCACATCTCCACCGGCTTGTCTCAGAGGCACCGGAAGCTCAAGCTGTCCTTAGATGAAATCATCTTTGTCTTTCCTACCCACCAAAGTGACCTCTTGCAATATTTCTTAACCTATATTTCCCTCATTCATCGAGTGGCCCAAGTCAGAAACTTAGATGGAGAGACTCTGCAAGTTGCCCTCTCCCTAATCCCTCCATCCTATTGGAGAGCAAATTCAGTCGATCCCATCTGTTCTATGACTCCTACCAGCAAAGTTCAGACCCTCAGCATTATTCCCCTGCATTACCACAATAGTTCATCGCCTTCAGTCTGGCTTGCCTTGAATTCAGCCTTCTCAACAACATCACTGTAATCTTTTAAAAACGTAAAACTGATCTTATTGCTCTGCTGCTTAAAAACCCTTCAGTGGCTGCCTTCTAGATAAAGTTCTAAAGTCTTTGCCTGGGTGCTAAGTCACTTCAGCAGTGTCTGACTCTATGCACCCCCATGGACCATAGCCTGCCAGGCTCCTCTGTCCATAGGATTCTCCAGGCAAGAATACTGGACTGGGTTACCATGCCCTCCTCCAGGGGATCTTCCCAACCCAGGGATGGAACCTTCATCTCTTATGTCTTCTGCATTGGCAGGTGGGTTCTTTACTACTAGCACCACCTGGGAGGTCTTTACTATGGCTTAAAGGCCATAGAGGTAGTGTGGTCAAAATGTTTGAAAATAGTAGTGGCAGGTATTACAGTTCATTTCGTTTGTGTGTTTTTCTGTCTTAAAAAAAAAAAAATATGGGACTTGCCTGGGAGCCCTTTGGTTAAGACTCAGCACTTCCACTGCTGGGGGCATGGATTCAATTCCTGGATGGGGAACTAAAATCCCATATGCTGAGAGGCATGGCCAAAAATAAAAAACCAAAACCCAATTGGTGATTTTTGTCCTGTTGCTATACAGAGAGCACTGTGATTGGTATTTAACCATTTGCCAGATAATGTCATGAACCTTCTGTAGTTCTGTAATAGGTTCAAGGTTACATAGTTTCCCCCTTTTGTGGAATTCAGAATGTCAGAGGGTTATGCTTTCTCTCTCTGACCAGATGCCTATGTGATAAGGCCCTTCATGATCTATTTTGTTGATTTGCTTGAAATTTTAGGTTCTACCAGTCTGTCTTAAACATTCTACTTCTACTTTTAATACACTACACTCTTTCTACACTCTTCCCTACCCTATTGGTTATTTTCCTGATATTCCACACACCTTTGTCTTTATGACTTTGCACATGCTGTTCCCTTGTCTGATGCATCTCTTTTCTTCCCAGTCTGATTTTACCTGTTCTTCAGATACCACTTCTCGGCATCTCCTCCAGCGGCCCCCAGGCTGGGTTAGGTGCCTGTACTTTGTATGACCGTAACACCCTTTATTTGCATTTGTCATAAAACTTAGTGTCTATGTTAAAATGTATGCAAACCCATTTCCCTACTCAATTAGGCAAAGCACAGTGCTTGACCAATATTGGGTGCAAAATAAACTCAAAAGCATTTTATTTCATAATTATCATATATGAGCTAAATGGTATAATATGGAGGAGGGTTATGCCTCAATTTAATGCTGTTTGCCTGAGAAACACATTAGACACTGGAATATTCTATAGCACTTTATGGTTTAATTTTATTGATTGGCATCCTGCCAAGGTTATTTACCATAGATTACATATTGATTCAGCAGCAAAATGGGATATCACATTGAGAATGCTTTCTGCCAGTGTATCTCTAATTTTTGCCTTACTCATTTGTCTTTAAAAGTAAAATCGGAATCCTGAATAGTGGGGCCTCTAAGATGGAAATAAATTAATTCAGGTGCAAAGAAAACCACTAAAACAATCTAATTTTATTTATAGCCTTTTGGGGCACTACCTAGGCTTTACTAAAATGTGAAAAAACAGCTCACAAATATTATTGAACAGAAAGTCCCTGGCAGATTTTAAGTAACCATGTTGGATATACAATTTGAAGAGTCCTGTCCAAACCTAGCCTCAATTACACAGATTCTGATCAGAAATAGCTGCCGTACTCCAGAAGATCAAGATAGCAGAAAGCTAAAGCACCAGGACACATTTCAAAGAAACAACACCATAAAAGAATTCCATAGCCAGGAAACAATGATAAGACAGACTTCTGGGGGAGAGGAACAAAAATCATCAAAGTCATCACTCTAGGTTTTAGGAGCATGAGAATGTACAGGTTATTAATTTTCTCTCAGTTTATGGGAGCCAATATATTGTTTCTGAAGCTGAAACAACAGTCTCTTTCCCATCTTTACATGCAGAACAACTGTAGAATATATAACAGGATCTCTGCAGTGCAGAGTGGGGAGATGGTAGTCTCCTCAAAAAAGCAGCAGACATCTCTGTTTTGAACGCTTCAGCAGTTTAACTTCCACACCATACATCACCTCTTTCGTTTCTGAGTATTGAGATGCAAAACTCTACAAGGACCTCGTAAATCTAGGCAGAAGATGGTGCATGCACATATAAGGAAATGAGAGGACGAGACAACATAGAATATAACGCAGTCATAAAGTGCGCAGTGCAGGCTGAGTGCATAGGAGCACAAAAGGAGGACAGGGAGCACGGAAGACCAGGGAAGACCTGGTGAGGCTGTGACAGCAAAGAAACTCGATGGGACTCAAGATGGATGAAACTTGAAAAGGTGCTACTTTACTTAAAAAAAAAATAAAAGGCAAAAAATAAATTCTGTTGTTTCTATGAACCTTAGTCCTTCTGGACGGTAAAATGAGGTAGAAGGTAGACTTTAGAGAAGAAATGGAGAAGGAAGTGGTACTAGAAGCATCAATGGGCTGAAAATCACAAGACCAGGCTTGGTCAGAGCTGTCCTAATGAGCTCAGGGAACAGGCGTGCCACTGCTCTGGCTTCACTGGTCCTGCGTGGATTAGGGACCAAATTAGTGCTTCTTAGGTGCTGCTGTGATGTAACTGAAAGTGGGGTCTGCCTGCTCACTGCTCAAAAGCCAATAAAGAGGCCAGGTTGGCGGAAAGTTTGTTGTGTTTTGGATGCCAGCAAACTTTCCACTTTGGGGGCTGGGGGAGTGAGGGAGAAGCCAGACTCCCGTCCAAAGGCTGACTCCCCTCATCCCCAACCAGTGGGCAAGAGTTTTTATAGACAGACGGAGGAGGCTAGGTTACATGCAGAAACAGCACAGTCAGCTCAGACAGTCATCTTGAAATTGGTCATCAGTGGTCTGACCAGCGTCATGATGACTGTTTTAAGTACAGTTAATCTTCAGATCCAGTGTTGGTTTGTTTCCATTTCTTTGAGGCCGGTTCTCAGAATTATGGCAGCTTATGTCATGGTTACAGTCTGGTCTTCAAGTACTGCAATAGTTACCTTGTGGGGGTTTCAGTATCTATAAGACAGCTCACAGGATATAGCTCAGAATATTATCAGTAGCTCTTGAGAAGGAGCTAAAGCTCCTTAACTATGCTTAGCGATGGTTGTTCAGTCAGAGTCGTGTCCAACTCTTTGCGACCCCATGGACTGCAGCACACCAGGCCTCTCTGTTCTCCGCTATCTCCCAGGGTTTGCTCAAGTTCATGTCCACTAAGTCAGTGAAGCTATCTTTAGCTTCAGTTCAGTTCAGTCGCTCAGTCGTGTCCGACTCTTTGCGACCCCATGAATCGCAGTGCGTCAGGCCTCCCTGTCCATCACCAACTCCCGGAGCTTAGTGACTAAATTATTATTATTTAGTTTGGTTGCCTGTTTTCCTTTTTTTCTGCATTTTCTCACTTCTGTGATTCAACTTACTCTTTGGTTAGTTTTTTTTTTTCACAGACCAAAGGCAGACTGAGGACACGTGGGGTGGGGGAAGGGGGCAAGGACCAGAGGATCCTGCTCTATTTCTGTGATGGTGTGTTGCTATCAGTCCTGGGGTTTGTCTGGCAATAGCTGGTTTCACATTAAAAAATTGTTTAGCTAAAAGAATTGGTTTATTTATCCTGATAAATAACTCAATTTGTTCTAACATAAGCTTGTAATGGGGGAGAGAAAAGGTCAATTAGAACACGTGTGTTGGAATGAACCAAAAGGAGTGTGCCCACCTTTTCAGCTGGGCATGTAGCAGTGGAAAAAATAAACTGAGAACTATTGGATGAGAAAGATCTCTGTGACTCTTCACAGCATTGATAGTTTAGGGCAGGGGTCCCCAACCTCTGGGATCTAATGACAGATGATCTGAGGTGGAGCTGATGTAATGATAATAGGAATAAAGTGCATAATAAATGTAATGTGCTTGAATCATCCCCAAACTAGCCCCACGCCCCCAGTCCATGGAAAAATTGTCTTCCATGAAACTGGTCCCTGGTGCCAAAAAGGTTGGGGATGCTGGTTGCAGATTCCAGACCAGATGAAAAAAAATTCAGTATAATTACTTGCTTATTTTCCCTTAACATCCTTAGATTCTGTTCTAAGGATATGAGGATAAAACTTACTAACACAAGTAATGTAAATTGATTTCTGTTTGCAAGCACATTGTTTAATTCTCAGATTAGAAATACTTTTCTTCAACGAACACTTCCCTCCTTGTCTAAGTTCCTCTAACCCCTTTCCAAATCTGCTTCTCTTCTTGTATTACAAATTTTCGTTTGTGGCACCTGACTGCCCAAACCAGAAATAATTTATTGCATCCAGCAGTGTGCAAAGAGCTACTGGTGCCATCTCAGTTTCCCCCCAATACACTCAACCCAACTACTATGGTTTTAATCAAATTTTCCAGAATTATTGGAACCCTGACTCCAGGTTCTTTATCTGCATCCTCAGAAGTCCCAAGTTAATCTTACTAAAATTCAAATCTTACCACATAGTTCCTTTGCTTGAAACTCACCACAGCCTTTAGGAGAAAGGGGCTTGTTGAGAAGTTTCTCCTCTATGCCCCTTGTGGTAGGCTGAATAATGGCCCTCAACGATTGCCAGGTCCTAAACCCATGGAATCTGTCAATGTTTCCCTAAATGGAAAAGGGCCTCTACAGATGTGATACACTGAGGAGTCTGACATGGGGCGGGGGTTGGGGTGGTTATCCTGGATTATCTGGGTAGGTCCTAATGTAATCACAAGTATCCTCTAAGAGTGAAATTTAATTAAAGACAGAAGGGCATGTGACAGGAGCAGAGGAAACCTGAGTCAGAGAAGATGCTATCGTGCTGGCTTTGAAGGGGAAAGAAGAGGTCACAAGGAATACAGGTGGCCACTGGAAGCTGGAAAAAGCAAGGAAGTGAGTTTTCCTCTACAGTCTCCTGCAGGAATGGGGGCTTGGCACACCTTTAGCCTGGTGAAATCTGGCCTCCAGAACTGTAAGAAAATAAATTTGTTTTGTTTTAGCTACTCGGTTTGTGGCAATTTGTTAGAGCAGCAATAGAACACTAATATACTCTTATAATCATCCTTTATTTATCCCTAAACAGCATTTATCATAGTTTAATTTAATTTTATCCTCACTTAACTGTCAGTCTTTTTTTACACTCCATTTATTTTTATTATAAAATATTGGCCATATTCCCTGTGTTGCACAGTATATCCTTGTAGCTTAGTTCATACATAATAGTTTGTACCTCTTAATCCTCTATCCCTATATTGTCCCTCCCCCCTTCCCTTTTCCCACTGGTAACTCTAGTTAGTTCTTTACATTTTCTTTATCCATTCATCTCTTGTTGGACACCTGGGCTGCCTTCATATCTCAGCAATTAAAAATAACATTGCTGGGAATATTGGGGTGCATGTATTGTTTCAAATTAGGGTTTATGTTTTTTTCAGATATATACCCAGAGGTGGAATTGCTGGGTTCTATGTTAGTTCTACTTTTAGTTTTCTGAGAAGCCTTCATACTGTTTTCCATGGAGGCAGCACCGATTTACATTCCCACCAACTATGTATAATGGTTCCTTTTTCTCCACATCCTCCTCAACATTTATTATTTTGGTTCTTTTTGATGCAGGCCATTTTGACAGGTGTGAGGTGATATGTCATTGTGATGATTTGATTTCTGATGATTAGTGATGTTGAGCATCTGTTCATGTACCTGTTGACCAATCTGTATGTCTTCTCTGGCAAGTGTCCATTCAGATATTCTGCCCACTTTTAAATTGGTTGTTGGTTTTTTGATGTTGAGTTGTATGAGCTATTTATATATTTTGGATAAAATTAATCACTATTGGCCATATAATTTGCAAATATCTTCTCCCATTCAGTAGGTTGTCTTTTCATTTTGTTGATGGTTTACTTTGCTGTGCAAAAGCTTTTAAGTTTAATTAAGTTCTATTTTTTATTTTTGCTTTTTATTTATTTATTTTTTCATTTATTTTTATTAGTTGGAGGCTAATTACTTTACAATATTGTAGTGGGTTTTGTCATGCATTGACATGAATCAATTGTTAATTTATTTATTTTTAATATTTTATTTAATATTAATTTAATTAATTAATATTAATTTAATGTTTTATTTAATATTTTAATATTTTTAAATATTTAAATATTTATTTTTGCTTTTTATTACTTCTGCTTTAGGAGACAGATACAAAAAAAAATAAATTGCTACCATTTACATCAAAGAGTGTCCTGCCTATGTTTTCCTCTAGGAGTTTTATGTAGCTCAGTTGCTCCCATGGACTGTAGCCTGCCATGCTCCTCTGTCCATGGGATTTTCCAGGCAAGAATACTAGAGTGGGTTGCCATTTCCTCTTCCAGGGTATCTTCCTGACCCAGGGATCAAACCACATCTCCTGTATTGGCAGGAAGACTCTTTACCACTGAGCCACCTGGGAAGCCAGGTCTAGGAGTTTTATAGTTTCTGGTTTTATATAGGTCTTTAGTCCATTTTGAGTTTATTTTTGCATATGCTGTTAGAGCTCTAATTTCATCCTTCTACATGTAGCTGTCTAGTTTTCCCAGCACCACTTACTGAAGAGACTGTCTTTCTTCATTGTATATTGTTGCTTCCTTTGTCATAGATTAATTGACCGTGAATGTGTGGGCTTATTTTGTGCTCTCTCTTCTGTTCCATGATCTATGTATCTGGTTTTGTGCCCGTACCTACTGCTTTTCGTTTCTGTAGCTTTGTAGAATGGTCTGAAGTCAGGGAGCTCAATTCCTCCAGCTCGGTTCTTCTTCCTCAAGATTTTAGCTGTTAATCTTCTTGAGGGCAGGAACCATATCTTTTTATTATTAGTATCCCTTTACCTGGCATACTGCCTTTAGAAATATTAAGTAAATGAATGAATTGATTAATATGATTCAGACTAGAGGATGCTTCTAGAAAATTATTATTTTTTCCTCTTTTCTCACTTTTGACATTCTTTGGTTTGAGGGTCAAAGTCCTTTAACTGGATATATGGGGAAATTAATTTTCTGGCTAAAGATCTGAGTTTTAAACTCCACTGTGCCCCATCCCTCCTCCAGTCAGTCACCATGTTTTACCCCTCTACATCTCCAGTGTCCCCTTTCTCTCCTCTTTGCCCCTATCCTAATTTTGACATTCCTCATCTCTCACCTGGACAGCACCATGCCCCCTCAGCTAGTCTCCCTGTCACCACACACTTTAATCCATCCTTTCTTCTGCTATCAGAGCTCTTTTCTAAAACACAAATAGATCATGTTATCCTATCCAGCACCCCTCCCCCCAGTTCTCATTGGCTCCTCATGGGCTACACCACCAGCAACCACCCTCAGCATGGTGTCCAAGCCCAGGCTGGCTGAACATTTTTAGACTCATGCTCTCTCCTGCATACCCCACAAGCAGCTCCAGCTCTCGTTCGTCAGTTCCTGCTTCCTCATCCCTCCCACACCTCCTTGCCTTTGTTCCTCTCCTTCAGCCTGGACTGTCCGGCTCTTCTCCTGCAACCTATCAAGGTCCTTCCTTCCACACCTGGAAGGCTGAGCTCAAAAGTCACTGATCTGCAGCTTTTCCATCTCACACTCGTCAGAATTTCTCTTCCCTCTCGCCTCTGTAAGGGTGACACTTATTCCTCCGTGTTTTTCAGTTTTCACTCAGTCTCAAATCACAGCTGATTATTTACCTGCCAGTCTCCCTCATTGACCACCAGTTCCCAAGAACAAGAACTGGATAGTATTCCTATTTGCCTATCAGCCATAACAGGGGCTCAATAAATGTTTATTAGGTCAATCTGCCCTACAGCAAGGTCCCTCTTAGTCTATCACATTAAAATTCCATTTGTGTTTTATATTTTAAGGTCAGTTTTATTATAATTTAAGGTCTTAATAGAAGGTGAGAAATTGCACAAGAGCTGAACAAAGATGTTGTTTTCTAGCTTTCCAGTGTACTCTTAAAATATGTACAAATAAAACCATACCTGAGAATAAGAATATACCCAAGAATGAGAATAAAAGGGAACCAATAGTTTTAAATCATATTACTGCTTTGTCTTTGATTGTTGCCCATGTCCTTCTCAATCTAGGGGTGGTAAATGAAATGGATTAGTGCTATTTTGTTGTTGTTGTTGAGGAACTTGCTGGAAGCCCATTCTGGGATTTCTTTTTCAGAATTACATAGTCTAGAATGGCATGCTGGAACCTGATTTTAAATAGATGCCAGTGTAAGAAAATAGATATTGTATCCTAATGGAATATGTCACATTAATTAAAATATTTTTGCTGATGTACATTTTCTATATAATAATAACATTTTTGTAAAATGTTTTGAATCAAAGTAAAACTTTTTCTCTCAATCTCTTTCACAGTCAACACTTCTAGGGTAGTACTAAGTGTGGCCTGGAAAGTGAAAGTGAAGTCCCTTAGTCGTGTCCGACTCTTTGAGATCCCATGGACTATAGCCAACCAGTCTTCTCCGTCCAGAGTATTCTCCAGGCCAGAACACTGGAGTGGGTTGCCATTTCCTTTTCCAGAGGATCTTCCCGACCCAGGGATCAAACCCACGTCTCCCGCATTGGAGGCAGATGCTTTACCATCTAAGCCATCAGGGAAGTCGTGTATAATAATAACATTTTTGTAAAATGTTTTGAATCAAAGTAAAACTTTTTCTCTCAATCTCTTTCACAGTCAACACTTCTAGGGTAGTACTGAGAGGGATGATAGGGAAGGCCAGATGGGTAGAGGGCCATGCATTTGGTGTTAGATTTGTTGTTGTTGCTTAGTCATTAAGTCATGTCTGACTCTTTTGTGTCCCCATGAACTGTAGCCCATCAGGCTCCTCTGTCCGTGGGATTTTCCAGGCAAGAATACTGGAGTGGGTTGCCATATCCTTCTCCAGGGGATCTTCCTGACGCAGGGATTGAACCCAAGTCTCCTGTGTTGACGGGTGGATTCTTTAATCACTGAGCCACCACGGAAGCCTTTGTGTTAGATTAGATAGTCTGTGACTTACTACTCTCCACCCCATGTGGTGGGGCAGTGAGTGGAGGCAGTGAGGTATGCTAGTGGAAAAGTATGATATGACTTCTTTATAGGCTCATGAATTACTGCTTTTTGGCCTCAATCTCCTGTGTCTTACTAATAATAACTAATTAAGCTCAATAAACTAACATGAAACAAGAATCAGTGATTTGAATCATAATAGTACATTTGGAGCTTGATTTTAGTTGAAATTTTGTTTTTTCATAAAAAATCTTATTGTTACTGCTTTAATTTTATTTTTGAAGGGCCAGTGGATATACATGGTTTGCCATGTCAAGTGCTCCCATTTCATCTGTCTAGCCATCCATTTCTTTTCCCGAGAAGCAGTCACTTTTACTACTTTCTGGTACTGTTCCAGGGTTAGGCTTTGCATTTACAAGAAAAAGCCAGTTAAAATACCTATTTTTGAGGAAAAACCCTTTTTTAAAACAAATAGTAGCAAAAATTAAAAAACAAGACAAATAGTAGTATTCTTCATATATATTAATCTAAAGCCTTATTCTGTTCAACTGTGTGTGTTGATATGTGTAATCCTGGAGACTTTTCCATATCAGTCCATAAAATAGTTGTCTAATTCTGACTATTTCACTGTATAATTATAGCCTAACTTCCTTAACTAGTCCTTCGTTGGTGGAATTTGATGCTTCTAATCTTTTGTCCTCTTGATGAAAGTGAAAGAGGAGAGTAAAAAAGTAGACTTAAAGCTTAACATTCAGAAAGCTAAGATCATGGCATCTGGTCCCATCACCTCATGGGAAATAGATGGGGAGACAGTGGAAACAGTGTCAGACTTTATTTTTTGGGGCTCCAAAATCACTGCAGATGGTGACTGCAGCCATGAAATTAAAAGACGCTTACTCCTTGGAAGGAAAGTTATGACCAACCTAGATAGCATATTAAAAAGCAGAGACATTACTTTGCCAACAAAGGTCCGTCTGGTCAAGGCTATGGTTTTTCCAGTGGTCATGTATGGATGTGAGAGTTGGAGTGTGAAGAAAGCTGAGCACCCAAAAATTGATGCTTTTGAACTGTGGTGTTGGAGAAGACTCTTGAGAGTCCCTTGGACTGCAAGGAGATCAAACCAGTCCCTCCTAAAGGAGATTAGTCCTGGGAAGGACTCCAACCAGTCATTGGAAGGACTGATGCTGAAGCTGAAACTCCAATACTTTGGCCACCTCATGCGAAGAGTTGACTCGTTGGAAAAGACCCTAATGCTGGGAGGGATTGGGGGCAGGAGGAGAAGGGGAAGACAGAGGATGAGATGGCTGGATGGCATCACCAACTCGATGGGCATGAGTTTGAGTAGACTCCGGGAGTTTGTGATGGACAGGGAGGCTTGGCGTGCTGTGATTCATGGGGTCGCAAAGAGTCGGACATGACTGAACGACTGAATTGAATTAAATCTTTTGTCATGTCATCTTTTTTCCTAAGAGTAAAATTATTTATTCAGTCAAAATGATGTGTATTTTAAAAAAATTTTGGTAGACATTGCCAAATACCCTTCCAAAGAAGTTCTACTCATTCATCTTCTTAACAGAAATGTATAATATTGTCTAATTTCCTGTATCCTTCAAATTTTAGTTTCTTTCTGTCTTCTAACACACAGAAATGTAAATAATAGAATTATAGGACTATCAATAGGTCCAAGTTGGAGAGTCAGCAACGATGTTTTTATTTAAAGTGTCATTTGAACACAGATAAGTAGAGAAAAATACTTTGAAGAAGAAAATTGGGAACTCTTTCCTTGATCTGAGGAAACATTTGTTCCAAAATAGCATCCAAATAGAGTATCAGCATGTATTAGGTGTTCAATAAATTTGTTGAATAATTTCTGTGCCTCTATTGAGTTTTTCTAAGTTCTCAGTAATAGGATGGACTTATTTAAGGTCTCATAGTGGCAACAAGCGCATATATTAAATGACACTTATTTCTGGGATTCTTTTGAAAATATACACCTTAAAAAAAAACAAAACCCTGTCACTTGATTGGTTATTTGGCTTATCACTTGCTGGTTGTATGGGAGAAGTAAATACAGAATATACATTATTAAAGGCAAACTTATTTCTTAAAGTGAAATTCTAAAATTAAGTTTAGAAAACATTTAAAAGAAGAGAAAAGCACCACTAGTCCTCTAATTCCAGCATTTTGGCATATTTTCTTCCAGTCTTCTTTCTCTTGTGTTAGTATGTAAATGTGTATATATCATATACACATATCTGTCATATGCACACATGGAATCATCACTATATGTTTTATAGAATTGTAATCACAGTGAAAAAATTAGAATAAGATTAAATATTGTATCATAAGGTCTTTGTTATTTTTATTTATTTTATTTATTTAAAAATTTTTATTTTTGGCCACATCACGGGGCTTGTGGATCCTAGTTCCCCAACCATGGATCGAACCCTCACCCTTGGCAGTGGAAACACAGAGTCTCAACCACTGGACCACTGGGGCATTTCCTTTTTGTTATTTAAAAGTAAAAAAGTTTATTTATTTATATTTTTGGCTGTGCTGGGTCTTTGTTGCTGTGCCAACTTTTCTCTGGTTGCAGTGAGCAGGGGCTACTTTTTAGTCGCAGTGCACTGGCTTCTCACTGCGATGCCTTCTCTTGTTGCAGAGTGCGGGCTCCAAGGCACATGGGCTTCAGTAGTTGCAGCGTGTGGGCTCAGCAGTTGTGGTTCCCGAGCTCTAGAGCACAGGCTCGATAGTTGTGGTGTAATCTTCCCAGACCAGGGATCGAACCTATGTCTCCTGCATTGGCAGGCAGATTCTTTACCACTGAGCCACCAGGGAAACCTCTTTTTTTTGTTGTTATTTTTAAATGAACTTTTAATCCATTTAATGGTTTCCTAAAATTTCACCAAATGGGTATATATTAATGTATTTGACCATTGTCCTGTTCAACACTGGGTTGTTTTCAGTCTTTTGTTGTTATAGATCACATTGTGATCAGCATCATCTTCTGTTTCCTTATAATGTGTTTTTAAAATGGAATCCTGAGTCCCAAGGGTATGCACAGGTTTAAGGTTCTGCTTTGACTTGCTTCTTTTTCTACTGTTCATGTCTACTGATCCCATCTGTCCCTAAAACTTCAATTACTCTTGATGTGCTGAAGATGCACAAGCCTATTTGTTCAGACTAGACCCCTTTCAATGCTCCAAGCCTGTATCCAGCTACCTGCTGTACATCTTTCCCTAGATTCCCACAAGCATTTGAGATCTGTTGCCCCAAACTGGAGAAGGAAATGGCAACCCACTCCAGTACTCTTGCCTGGAGAATCCCAGGGATGGCAGAGCCTGGTGGCTGTCGTCTATGGGGTTGCACAGAGTTGGACACGACTGAAGCGACTTAGCAGCAGCAGCTTAGCAGCCCCAAACTGGACTTGGATATTCCACCAAATCCTCACCTCTTGGTAGATGCCAAATCTTGGCAGGTGATGCCCCGTCCACCAGCCAGACGCTCTAACCAGAAATAGAATCATCCTAGGCTGCTCTCTTTCCCCTCTGACTTCATCTTCTGAATCTCACTGGGGTCCAGTGAGTACATGTTTCCTCATTTCTCGTGTGTGCATTTCCTCTCCATTCTTGCCACTCCCTCCAGGGTGATGGTCCTACTGTAGTTTTGTGACTGGTCCTCTGTCTGATACTCCTGCTCAACTGACACTCAGAGATCAGTCATTTCCTTCCCAGCTTTAAAAGCTCCCAATGATCCTTCCCTTAAAAGGCCCCCAATTATCCAGTGTTGGTCAAACTTTTCCATCAAAATGCTCCGAGGAGGCAAAATCAACATAGACTCTAAGTCCATGACTTCTTTGGAATCTTTGTTTTACACTCAAAATTCATGTGACTTGTCTGGTTGACTCAATTATGTATTTGTGTTTGTTCTAACATAAAATAATAATTCCCCTTCTGAAATCTTCAAGTGAAATTGATATGCCCTGAAGGGGTGCTATGGCTTTTTGGTGACTTTCCCTGGGATGTGTATCTATAAACATAACAACCTTGGTTCAGTTTGAAAGGCACAGCTTCTAGAATAAAATCTATAGAGCCCAGCACAGCCTTGACTCTCAGCATGTCCTTCATGACCCGTACACTGGGACTTTCTCCTGCCTCATCTCTCACCTGTCCTTCTAGCATCCTGTGCCCTAGCCACCCAGGGTCACCTGAGGCACACATCCCAGCCTGTTTTATGTTGCATGATGTGCTTAGCTGCTCAGTCGTGTCCGACTCTTTGCGATCCCGTGGGCTGTAGCCCACCAAGCTCCTCTGTCCATGGGGATTCTCCCATCAAGAATACTGGAGTGGGTTTCCATGCCCTCCTCCAGAGGATCTTCCTAATCCAGGGATCAAACCTAAGTCTCCTGCACTGCAAGCAGATTCTTTACCGTGTTGCATATTCTTTTTTAAAAAAATTTCATACATAGACTTTTTTTCATGTTCTTGCACAAAACTCTGTAATTTATATTTTCATGAGTTTAAGACTCACATGAAAACAGCTACGTTTTTTCCTTTACTCACATTAAGGAATTTGAATTATTAAATGTTTATAAATGATTTAATGGGTTGAGAGAGACAGTATTGACCATGATTGTTTTTGAAACTGAATTGCTATTAAAATCTAACAAAAACTTCAAACAGAGCAATTTATTACCTTCTATACTCTATTTTGATGAAAAACTATTTTACAATTTATATTAATATGTAATTGAAAAATCTCATTTATTTATTTATTTTTAAAAAAAAATATATATTTATTTATTTATTTGACTGCATGAGGTCTTGAAAAATCTCATTTATTTTTTCTCAAGAATCTTACAAATTCAGTATACTTATGACCTTGTAAAATAACTTCAAATATTGTGAAAGGCAGAAATGAAAACCACAGCCTAAGAACTGATGATAATTTTTCATATCATAAATCATAATTTTTATTTTAATAGTGTGAAGATATTAAATCTATTTTTACATGTCATTACATGCTTATTTATTCTTCTCCAGAACATACCTGTTTCCCCTACCTGAATTCCCTTAAAACTCTAAATCTTTGCTGTGTTTACCTTTGCCCCACAGTTCAGTCTACCTGATGACAAATGTATTTTTAATATTTAAATCTGCTATTATCTCTTCTGTGAAGACTTTTCTGACTTCCTCAAATAGCACTGGTTCCTTTTTCCTTTATAGCCTTACTATACAGATCTTCCCAGACTTCAGTGAGGTTACATGCAGATGGCATTAAACCCATCATAAATTGAAAATATTCTAAGTTGCAATGCATTGAATACAGCTGAACTACAAGGCATTGTAGCTTACGTAGCCTAGCCCACCTTGAATATGCTCAGAACACTTACATTAGCCTACAGTTGGGTAAAATCATCTAACACAAAGCCTATTTTATAATAAGTTTTGAAGATCTCATGTAATTTATTGAATAATGTAATGAAAGTGGAAAACTGGTTTTCTGCGTATACAATGGTTGCAAGTGTATCAGTTGTGTGGCTGACCTACCCACTGTCACTGCACATCATAGGAGAGCATCATACCATACATCACTGGCTCGTGAAAACATCAACATTCAAAATTTGAAGTATATCCTTCACTAAATGTGTATTGCTTTCACAACATTGTAAGGGTGAAAATTGTAAGTTGAACCATCATAAGTTGAGGATCATCCATATATGTGTATGTGTCTCTACACCAGTGGTCCCCAACCTCTTTGGCACCAGGGACTGGTTTTGTGGAAGATAATTCTTCCATGGACCAGGGTACGGGGAGTGGTTTTGCGATGATTCAAGCACATTACATTTACTGTGCACTTTATTTCTATTATTACATCAGCCCCACCTCGGATTATCAGGCATTAGATCCTGGAGGTTGGGGACCCCTAGCCCATATCATGTATATCTATAACATTTTGTTCCTTTTTCCTTCTGTCCCCCCCACCCCCCGCCCTTCACTCTTTCTCCTTTGTCTCTCTTCTATTCTCCTGCTTCAACCTCAAAGATTTTTAAACACCATGAGGACAGGGAAACTGTAGGATTCACCTCTACTTGCTAGGTGCCTAACCTAGTGTGGCAAAAAGAATGCATGTGGTATCCTTTGCTTTTTTGAGTGAACAGAGGAATGAATGGCATTCTGGATGTGTAATCAAACTGCTTTCTAAAACCCCCAGAAGTACATGCTTTCCCAATTTTACCTTTGTTTCCAGTTTAGGTTATCACATCAAACAATTTGGGGAATAATTTAATGGATTACATGGTATCTTGTTTTACTTTAATATTGTTCTTTGATTACTGGGAGGTTGCCCATTTTATCATATGGCTTTATCTTCATGAATTATAACTGTTTTTAAAACCTCAGCCTCTAGAGTCTTTTTCTTTATGTTTTATGTGGACGCTTAGAATCACTTTTTACTATGTAATGTTTGATTCTGAAGTGTTTATGTAAAAATGATAGTAAAACTTTCTCTGCTTTATATACTGCAAATATTTTTTTCTCACATGGTTGCTTATCTTTGGTTCCTTAAACAAACACTTAGTTCTTTACATAATAAAGATATGTTAACATTTAGAATTCATTGTGGTGTATGCCATGGTTGTCTATGGGAATACTATTCTTAGGTCAGACTTAAATTATATTTCAAAAGCAGTGTTTTTAAATGGAAAAGTATTGGGTTGGCCAAAAAGTTTGTTTGGGTTTTTCTGTGACATCATACAGAAAAACCCAAATGAATGGAGGAGAATGATCAGAGAGATGTAGTTTGTGTCTAGTGAACTCAGAAATCCAATAATGCTGAAGAGCAGCCAGCATAAGGGAACAAGAATAAGTTGATAAAAACCTTAAAATCCTCACTCATATGCCCAGCATGGGCTTCCCAGGTGGTGCTAGTGGTAAAGAACCTGCTTGCCAATGCTGGAGATGTGAGTTTGATCTCTGGGTCGGGAAGATCCCTTGGAGGAGGGCATGACAACCTACTCCAGTATTCTTTCTGGAGAACCCCTTGGACAGAGGAGCCTGGTGGGCTACAGTCCCTAGGTTGCAAGGAGTAGGATAATGACTGAAGCAACTTAGCACACATGCCCAGCACAAGACTAGAAGTCTCCCAAAGATTTAGCAGCATGCGAGACTTACCTGCTGAAACAAGTACAGTAAAATTACTGGACTTAAAAATCAGTGCCCGCCCCCCACCCCCCAAAAAAAATCAGCGCCAAATGAAAAATCAGGAGGTCAGTGTCCCAGGAATCAAGGGAGTAATTCTGACATGTCCATCATGCCTCACTTCATGCTACTTTCTTCATTGATTTTCAAAGATGAGCTGTTCATAAAAGGTTTCTAAACTTTGTAATGTCATTTTCAAAAGCTTCAACAAGGATATCTAAGCATGATGTTGGAAAATATGTTAAAAAACAAACTAAGATATTGTCATCCACCTTCTAATTCCTACATATTTACCCACAAGAATGATCAGAGAAATAAAACAATATATCATTTTCTGTACACTGCTGCTGCTGCTACTAAGTCGCTTCAGTCGTTTCCAATTCTGTGCAATCCCATAGACGGCAGCCCACCAGGCTCCCCTGTCCCTGGGAGTCCCCTTCTCCTCCTGCCTTCAATCTTTCCCAGCATCAGGGTCTTTTCAAATGAGTCAGTTCTTTGCATCAGGTGGCCAAAGTCCTTCTAATGAATATTCAGGACTGATTTCCTTTAGGATGGACTGGTTGGATCTCCTTGCAATCCAAGGGACTCTCAGCTGCAGAAATTCTCAGAAGGCCACCCAGTGACCTTCTCTTGTACTTTCATAGGCACTGGCTGGGAACAACCACTAAGTGGAAGTTCTCCTTTTCATCTCGGGTGATCTGTCAAAATATTTGCCCCGTCAAAACATACCCCTCTTATTTTGATAGAGTGAGGGAGTGTTGGGAAGAGAAGGGCATATGTGGAGAGATGCATATGTGATTGGGCTCCTGCAAAACGTGGTTTTCTCCATATGACATGTAATTTACAATATTAGGTAATGGAGTCTTCTAAAAAGAGTAGTTATGTTTTAGTAAGTACCTAATTTCATCCTAAATGCTAATTAAAATTCTTTGTAACAGTTTTATTGAGCTATAATTACATCCCATAAAGTCCACTCTTTTGAAGTATACAGTTAAATGAATTTTAGTACATTCATGATCATCACCACTATCTAATTAAAAAACATTTTCATCATCTCCCCCAAAAAGCCCTTACCCATTACAGTCACTACCCCCTCTCTCTCACCCTTGGCAACCACTTATCTACTCTCTGTCTATGGGTTTCTCTATTCTGGACATTTATATATATAAATGGAATCATACAATATTTGTTATTTTGTAACTAGTTTATTTCATGTAGCATTCATGTATAAGTTATTTTATGGACGTGTGTTTTCATTTCTCATGGGTATATACCTTGGAGCAGAATTGCTAGGTCATATGGCTACTCTGTGTTTAACTTTTGAGAAACTATTAAAACATTTTTTCCAAAGTGGCCACATCATTTACATTCCCACCATCAAGGATTGAGTGTTCCAGTTTTTCCATATCCTCACTAATATTTGCTATGCTTTTTTTTTTTTATTATAGCCATCCTAAAAAAATGAAGTATATTTGCTTAACAATGTTGTTAGTTTCTGCTATACAACAATGTGAATATATGAATACATATATATATTGCAAGGCTTCTGCTGCTGCTGCTAAGTCGCTTCAGTCGTGTCTGACTCTGTGCGACCCCTAGACGGCAGTCCACCAGGCTCCCCCGTCCCTGGGATTCTCCAGGCAAGAATACTGGAGTGGGTTGCCATTTCCTTCTCCAATGCATGAAAGTGAAAAGTGAAAGTGAAGTCTCTCAGTCGTGTCCGACTCCTAGTGACCCCATGCACTGCAGCCTACCAGGCTCCTCCATCCATGAGATTTTCCAGGCAAGAGTACTGGAGTAGGTAGCCATTGCCTTCTCCGGCAAGGCAGTTATATGTATACATATATTCCTTCCTTCTTGAGCCTCCCTCCCATACTCCCATCCCACCCCTCTAGGTCATCACAGAGCACCAAGCTGAGTTCCCTGTGCTATATGGCAGTTACCCACTAGTTATCTATTTTACACATCAGTTCAGTTCAGTTGCTCAGTCGTGTCTGACTCTTTGTGACCCCATGAATCGTAGCAATCTAGGCCTCCCTGTCCATCACAAACTCCTGGAGTTTACTCAAACTCATGCCCATCGAGTTGGTGATGCCATCCAGCCATCTCATCCTCTGTCGTCCCCTTCTCCTCCTGCCCCCAATCCCTCCCAGCATCAGGGTCTTTTCCAACGAGTCAACTCTTCGCATGAGGTGGCCAAAGTATTGGAGTTTCAGCTTCAGCATCAGTCCTTCCAATGAACATCCAGGACTGATCTCCTTTAGGAGGGACTGGTTTGATCTCCTTGCAGTCCAAGGGACTCTCAAGAGTCTTCTCCAACACCACAGTTCAAAAGCATCAATTTTTTGGCACTCAGCTTTCTTCATAGTCCAACTCTCACATCCATACATGACCACTGGAAAAACCATAGACTTGACCAGATGGATCTTTGTTGGCAAAGTAATGTCTCTGCTTTTTAATATGCTATCTAGGTTGGTCATAACTTTCCTTCCAAGGAGTAAGCATCGTTTAATTTCATGGCTGCAGTCACCATCTGCAGTGATTTTGGAGCCCCAAAAAATAAAGTCTGACACTGTTTCCACTGTCTCCCCATCTATTTCCCATGAGGTGATGGGACCAGATGCCATGATCTTAGTTTTCTGAATGTTGAGCTTTAAGCCAACTTTTTCACTCTCCTCTTTCTCTTTCATCAAGAGGCTTTTCAGTTCCTCTTCATTTTCTGCCATAAGGGTGGTGTCATCTGCATATCTGAGGTTATTGATATTTCTCCTGGCAATCTTGATTCCAGCGTGTGCTTCTTCCAGTCCAGCGTTTCTCATGATGTACTCTGCATATAAGTTAAATAAGCAGGGTGACAATATACAGCCTTAATGTACTCCTCTTCCTATTTGGAACCAGTCTGTTGTTCCATGTCCAGTTCTAACTGTTGCTTCCTGACCTGCATACAGGTTTCTCAAGAGGCAGGTCAGGTGGTCTGGTATTTCCATCTCTTTCAGAATTTTCCACACAGTCAAAGGCATTGGTATAGATTGGAGAAAATCACCCAAATCAGTCTGCTAACAATAGTAGAATGAAACTGTGAAAGTGAAGTGAAAGTGTTTAGTTGCTCAGTCAATCGATTCTTTGCAACCCCATGGACTGTAGCCTGCCAGGCTCCTCTGTCCATGGGATTCTCTAGGCAAGAATACTGGATTGGGTTGCCATTTCCTTCTCTAGGGGATCTTCCTGACCCAGGGATCAAACTGTGTCTCCTGCATTGCAGGCAAATTCTTTACCGTCTGAGCCACCAGGGAAGCCATCTATCTGTGATATTCCAAATCATATTCTTTCTGCTTTACCATATTCTGATTTGCCAGTTCTAGTGGATTAAAGAAGGTTCTGTGGAAGGGGTCTCAAGCACACCCAGTTATCCTGCCTGATGCTGGTGGAGATGGGAGGAGGGGCATCTGGTACCGAACCAAAGCCTCACAGAAGGAAAGCCTGTGATGAGCTTCATTTCTAAGAGACTCTCGTGAGACATACTATTGCGCAATGCCCTGGTCTGTATTTTGAGGGTGCTAGGGAAGGACTCTGAGAAAGGGTAGCTCTTTACAACTGCATGTGGCTTACACTTGTTTCCCTCCCCACTGTTGCCAACTAGGATAATTAGCAAAGTAAACCAGAATATGTCGCTTGCCCCCAAATATGCTTCTTTGACATAAAAATTAATTTGAGTCCAAGGCAATTGAGCAGCAGCATATGTAGGAGAAGTTCTGTTCACCTTCCCCTTTTCTGCCTAAAGACAGGATATAAATTCTCCTACTGGAGACAGACCTTTAGCCCAGAGACAGCACCAGAGGAATCTGCAAACAAACCTTCCTTCTTGAGTTTCCTCTAGTATAATTATTTCCCACAGTTGGCTGCCCTTGGAAACTTAAAATTGTTTTCCTTTGTCCTATTGTTTCTCTACAAGTTTATTGCTCTATGTTGAAGACTCTGTATAAGTTGGTGTTCTAAGTTGCCACTTGGAGTTACTTTTCATGCGCTTTCTCCTGTGTATCATGTGCAGAGCCCATTAATAAACTGTTTTTCTCTTGTTAATCTCTCTGTTTAAGAGCCCCAGCTGAAAACCCAAGATGGGATGAGGTCAAGTTTTGCCTCTTCTACACTAGCTGTGGCAAATTTTCTGTTTCTCTCTTTTGCTATCTACCTGCTTCTTTATTTTGCCACAAGAGTTTCCTTTCTTAAAATGACATCCTCTTCTTATTTAAAAGGTTGCTGTCATGAAACATGGAATGTAGTGGAAATATATTTGCCAAATGAGTGCCCAATCAGTGTATGATTGGCAGGTTGGTAGATTCTAGACAAGGATTTGGCAGCTGTGATCACCATAGACAGATGAAGACAGGATCAGCATTACTCTCAGTGAAAGGATAAATTACATTGACTAGGTTTATACCACAAGCCACATTTCCTGTTTCAGTTTCTGAATGACAAATATTCCTGTTTTCTGCTTTTAAGTCTGTGTTTAAATTTTCAATTTTCAGGATGAAGTTGCCAGATTTGAATCCTTTATGAAAATGCTTTCATTTTCTTTTGTGAATTACAGCTACAGTGCATAACATAGGAGGTTTTCACATACACAAAGACATCAATGTTACATCAGAACCCTAATGGATACCTCTGAATCCGGATCCCAATTAGTCCCCAACATACCGCACCATTTTACTCTCCAGTTTCGATTGGCATCCACTCCACGGCAGCGAAACCTTGAGTTCCTTGACCTTGTTTTTCTCCAAAATCGATCCTAGATGTAATTAAAAGAAAAGAGGTGCAGAATAAACACTTAAGAGGTTATCCCCATGCATTTTAGTAGTTCTTCAGTGAATGAATCACAGCAGTGAGGGGCAAGGGATTTCCTCCAGGAATAAACAAGTCCATGGAGTGAGAAAAGGACAAGATGAGCATTGGAGACCCAGGTGCATGCTCCAATTCCTGTCACAGACTTCTCTCTTAGTTTCTCTTGGCCTCATTTCTTCACAGGCAAAATTGAATAAGCTGGACTAGATAAGTGATTTTTCATAATTTATTTGGAAGGAGACATCTTTTTTTAAACATGAAATCTTATGCAAAAGACAAACATATATAAACCAAATCAGAAGGTTGATGCTGTGCTGGGGAAGGGAGTGGAAATCTTTCATAGCTCTGGAAGTACTAGGCTGGCAGCCCACCAAACATCCTTCCTACTTTAGGACAATTTTCCATAGTTTTTTCAGTTGGATAGGCAAGTGACTTACATTGGTCCAGCTAAAATGGTATCCATCAACGTTAAACACAGGCATGATATAGAAATACAGATGATTCAACATTTTTCTCATGGTTGGGTCACTCCTATATGTTAGAAGAGCCTAAAAGACAGAGGTGACATGTTTCTTACAAATCAATCCCAAATAAAAATTTCAAAAAAAAATATGAGAAATATTTTATACCTATGGGAAATACTAAATATATTGAGTTGAAAAGTAATAAGTTAATATGAGCTATAATTTGACATCACATGTTCTCTCTTGAGACTTCTGTCTCAAACTACTTCTGATAACATTTTAGCAAGGATGCGAAACAGATTAATTGGGCAGCCTCTTGCAATATTTCAGATCTGGCTAAAGTTTAGGATGGTTAAGAAAGCAGCAATTTAGATATGATTTTGTATTTTTAGTTCTTTTTAAGATTCCATTCAGTTGTGGACCCAACAATTTCCTAAATATTTTGATATTCTTACATGATACATCACAACACAGGATAGTCATATGTGTCACTTAATTGTTTATGTGTAATTGGTAGCAGACTCAAGTTTTGAAACTTACTGCATTGGCACTCTGTTCTTTCCTGACTTTTCTACAAAGAGTTTAATGGACAATTATTTATTGTGTCACCTTTATCATGGTTCCTTTGAAATCTTGCTTCTGTGTGACTGATGCCAGGCTTGAAGATTCTGTACTATTTGGCCTCAAATAGAAAAGCATTAAATATACTAAGTCAAATTAAGAATATAAACATTTTGAAATACCCTTCTTATGGAAAGGACTTTCTATTTTTATTTATTTATTTTTTTTTCGGACTTTTTAAATAAGTCCTTTTTGAAACATGTTTGTCCATTTATAAAGTACCTTACACAAACATTTGGAATATTTGTAATAATGGCTGCTTTGGGGGAGGGGGCCTGGGGGACAATGTATGGGAAAGAGTACCACCCCTCATTTTATATCCATTTGGATTGTTAGAATTTTACCATATTAAAACAATTCAAAATCAAGTAATTCTTAAATTATATCTTGCTTTGGAAAATTTAATACTTAAAAGTTTCAATTTTCCTTTACATCCAGGTATGTAGAATTTCTGAACCAATCATAAGCAGCATTCTGTATTTATACAGTGAGAATTCTGTTGATAGAAAGCTGCAATCCAATAATGCAATCTATTATGAGAAAGTATCACTATATTAGAAATAATACTGAAAATATAGGAATATATTCAAGAACATAAGAAATGAGTTAAATACTATTTTATTAAATATAATTTAAGTACTTATAAATTAATACAAGTTGATAAACATTGTTAATACAATTCTCTTTTGTTCTCCTTTAAGACTCAATAATTTGCTGGCCAAATAACTGTGGTAGAACTTTCGTGTGTGCTTGAATTTCTATTAATAGTCCAATGTCTCAAACTAGAGGAAAGTTCCTGGTATTTGATCAGTTGTACATACCGTGGAATTTTGTTTTCCTCTAATAAAAGGAGGTCCCCCAAAGCTTGGAGGAAGTCTGCTGGTGGGATGGCAGAGACAGTCATATGATTAGCTAATTTTCTCCCTTAACGTTAGAGGGTTGTGGTTTTCCATGCCACTCTAGAGGTGAAGAAGAGATGGAAGGAAAGGAATTTGGAGCAGCAAGGCAGGAATGAAGGGATAGGAAAAAGTTGTAATTTCTCTCCCTTCTCTCATAGCACTGGGATCCATGGCTCATTCCTCTCAGTCCAAACTGGGGAAGTCTCACCTCTTCCAAGCACAGAAAATGTGTTACATGTTAGCACATTAAGCACTAGATTATGCTGGAGACTTGCATGTGGACTTTCTCATTTTATTCTGCCTTGTCCTCTAATGCAACTGACTGCCATACTTTTGTATTGGAGAAAATTTTACTAACTTCCTTCTAAAAAATCACAATATATTTTAAGCAAATAGAAAAAATACAGAGAAGAAATTACATCCACTACATCTTGTATTTATCAAATCTTTTGAAAAGAAAAGCAAGACATTATAGGTAAAACTAGAGCTCCCCTTTTTTTTTTTTATCACTCTCAGATCCCATTTGCCTCTCCTCCTTCAGTAAGTATCCTCAATTTGCCATTATCATTTCCGTGCATGATTTTCTAATTTAGTACATACATGTGGATTCGTGAACAATATATAGTATGTGCATGCTTTAAAATTTCAAGCAAATGAAATCATGATATGCCAATCTTCAGTTTGCTTTTCTCTCCAATATTATATTTTGACACTTATTAAGTTGATGGTTTATTCATTTTTAACTATTATATGGAATTCCATTATAGGTAAATGCACACTGTATCTATCCCTTATTTTGTTGATGGACGGTTATGTCGTTTCTGATATTTCAGTGTTTCAAGATTGGCAGTGAACGTTCCTAAACATTTTTCCTAGACATGTGTGAAAGTTTCTTTATGATATAAATCTAGGAACAACATGCTGGGTCATGGATTTCTGTGCCTTGCACTTTACTAAATGTTGCCATCTTCTGTCTAAATCAGTAAATATTTTCATTATCAGTAATGAGAATTCCCATTGCTCTACAACTTGCCAACCCTTGGTTTTGTTAAGCTTTCAATGAAAAAAAGTTAATGGGTATGAAAATATGTTTTGTTGTTTTACTTTATATTTCCCTGATTACAATTTATATTGAACAGCATTTATATAATGATAGGCCATTCTAGGAATTGTTCACTCATATTATTGCCTGTTTTTCTATTAAAATCTCATTCTTATATTCTGAATATTAATCTTCATTTGGTTATGTGTGTCATGATCATCTTCCTTTCTTGTGGCTTATTGATTCGTATGTTCATGTCTTTATTATATATAAGTTTTCAATTTTATTACCATTAAATATATATGCGTTACTTAAGAACCCATCTGTTTTAAGATTATAAAGCTATTACTGTGTATTTTCTTCAAATATCTATTTTAAAGTTTCTTTTAAAAGACCTTAAAACTGCTAGAAATGATTTTTTACACGAGGTTCAGTTGAGATTGATTAATTAATGTTTCCATTATGGAAGGCCGGTGGCTCTCCTGTACTCATTTGGATGAGTTGTCTTTTCCCCAGTGAGTTAGTATGTCACCTCTGTTGAGTATCAAGTTTTCTTTCAAGGGAAGAATTGTTCTAATGCATTTTGGTTTATATCTTTCACCAAAACCACATCATGGTTCACCTAGAATCTGCTGAATCTCATTGAATGTCTCCCACATTCAGTTCCATTTCAAAATTATCTTGGCTCTTATTGACTCTTCTCCATTTATGTTAATTTTGAAACTGAGGTTGAGTACATGACAAATGTTCTGTTCTATATTAGGTTGATTTTTTTTGCCATTAATTGATATTGAATTTTAACAAATAATCTTTCTTCATATAGTAACATAATCATGTTGTTATGGTCAATTTCAATAAGTAACTTTCTAACATTAAATCACCCCTGGATTTCTGGGATAAGCCCACTAGGTTATGATATACACTGATGTTATGTTGGCTGGATTTAGGTTGCTAATATTTACATCTATATTTTTGAGTGAGATAGACTTACTTTTCTTTCTTGTTTTGGTATCAGAGTTATTACTCTATTATTTAGGAAGTAAACCATCTAGGCCTACAGCAGAAAGGAATTAAATGCAAAATAAAGATATAGTAGGGAAGATGTATCTTTAATTTTTGTTTCATTGGTTTCTGCTCTTTATTCTTTCCTTCTTTCATTGACTCTTTTTCTAATTGCTTAAGAGTTGAAAGCTTAGCTTATTAACTTGGGCATCTTTATTCTTTTCCTAACATATTTATTTAAAATTATAAATTCCTCTTCACTAGTATATTAGCTACATTTTATATGTTTTGGTATTTAATAGTTTTGCTTCCATTCAGTCGTAAATCTTAAAAAATTTAATTGATTTCTTTAAACTATGAGTTATTTGTAAATGTATATTTTAAATCATGTAAATTAACCATCTTTTTTAGGTGAGCTTTTTTAAAGTCATATTTTTATAAATAATTTCTAACAACTGCATTATAGCCAGAGGAGATGATCTATATGATATAGATTCTTTGGTATCTCTTGAACCTTGCTTTTGGCCTAGTATATAGTCAATTTTTGCAAATGTTTCAATGGTGCTTGAAAACAATATGCATTCTCGAGTCACTGGGTATGTGTTCTATATGTGTTTATTAGATTACACTTATTAATTACACTGTTTTTATCAGCTATATTCTTACTAAAATTTTTGCCTGTGTGCTGTCTTAATCACTGAATTGTGTTTAAAAACTCAATTATTTTATTTTTTAGATTAATTTTTATCAGAGTATACAATGTTATATTAGGCTCTACTGCCCAGCAAAATGAATCAGCCACACATATACATATATCCTGTCCCTCTGGACTTCCTTCCAATTCAGGTCACCTCAGTACATTAACTAGAGTTCCCTGTGCTCTACAACAAGTTCTCATTAGTTATCTATTTTATACATGGTATCAATAGTGTATATGTGTCAATCCCAGTCTGCTCATTCCTCCCCCTGCCTTTCCCTTGGTAGCCATACATTTGGTGTCTACATCTGTCTTTATTTGTACTTTGCAAATGGGATTGATCATCTATAGCATTTTTCTAGATTCCACAGATATGTGCTAATATACAATATTTGTTTTTCTCTTTCTGATTTCTCTCTTCATGACATTCTCTAGGTCTATCCATGTCTCTACAAATGACCAATTATGTTCCTTTTTATGGCTGAGTAATATTCCATAGTATATGTGTACTATATCTTCTTTATCCATTCCTCTGATGATGGACATTTATGTTGCTTCCATGTCCTAGTTATTGTAAGTAATGTTGCAGTGAACATGAGAGCTTGTCTATCTTCTTGAATTATGGTTTTCTTTGGGTGTATGCCCAGGAGTGGGATTGCTGGGTCAAATGGTAGTTCTATTTTTATTTTTTTTGACAAAACTTCATATTGTTTTCCATAATGACTGCATCAATTTATACTCCCACCAACACTTTTCCCCATACCCTCTCCTGCATTTATTGTTTGTAGATTTTTTTATTTTGGCCATTCTGACCAGTGTGAGGTGATACCTCATTGTAGTTTTGATTTGCATTTCTCTGATAATTAGTGATGTTGAGAATCTTTTGCTGTGTTTGTTGACCATCTTTATGTCTTTGGAGAAATATATATCTAGATCTTTTGCCCATCTTTCATTTGGGTTGTTTTTTTGATATTGAGTTGCATGAACTGCTTGTATATTTATGAAATTAATCCTTTGTCATTTGTTTGCAAATATTTTCTCCCATTCTGAGGGTTGTATTTTCATCTTGTTTATGGTTTCCTTTGCTGTGCAAAACCTTTTAAATTTAATTAGGTCCCATTCATTAATTTCTGTTTTTATTACTCTAGGAGGTGGGTCAAAAAAGATCTTGCTGTGATTTATGTCAAAAAGTGTTCTGCCTATGTTTTCCTCTATGGGTTTTATAGCATCTGGCCTTAAATTCAAGGCTTTAATC
This sequence comes from Dama dama, assembly GCF_033118175.1. NCBI lineage: Eukaryota > Metazoa > Chordata > Mammalia > Artiodactyla > Cervidae > Dama > Dama dama. Next base: position 31,523,865 of record NC_083701.1, read on the forward strand.
CATTTTGAATTTATTTCTATGTATGGTATTGGGGAGGCATTTCATGTGGCTCAGTGATAAAGAAGTTACCTGCCAAGTAGGAGTTGTGCATGTGATCTTTGGGCTGGGAAGATTCCCTGGAGAAGGAAATGGCAACCCACTCCAACATTCTTGCCTGGGAAATCCCATGGACAGAGGAACCTGGCATGCTACAGTCCATGGGGTCACAAAAGAGTCAGACACGACTGAGGGACTGAAACAGAAAACAACATGGTGGTAGGGAATGTTCTGAGTTCGTTCTCTGACATGTAGCTTTCCAGTTTCCCCAGCACCACTTATTGAAGTCGTTGTGTTTTCTCCCAGGTACACTCTTGCCTCCTTTGTCTTAGATCAGGTGGCCACAGGTGTGTGAGTTTATCTCTGGGCTTTCTATCATGTTGTATTGATCTATATTTCTATTTTTGTGCCAGTACTGTACTCTCTTGACTACTGTAGCTTTGTAGTATAGTCTGAAGTCAGGGAGCCTGATTTCTCCAGCTCCATTTGTCTTAAGACTCGTTTGGCTATTTGGAGACTTCTGTGTTTCCATGCAAATTGTAAATTTTTTGGTTTTAGTTCTGTGAAAAATGCCATTGGTTGTTTGATAGGGATTGCATTGAATCTGTAAATAGCTTTGGGTAGTGGTCATTTTTACAGTATTCTTCCACTCCAAGAACATGGCCTATTTCTCCATCTGTTCATGTCATCTTTGATTTCTTTCATCAGTGTCTTACAGTTTGCTATGTACAGGTCTTTTGCCTCCTTAGGTAGGTTTATTCCTAGGTATTTTATTATTTTTGTTGCAATGGTAAATGGGATTGTTTCCTGAATTTCTCTTTCTGATCTTTCATTGGCAGTGTATAAGAATGCAAGATTTTTCTGTATATTAATTTTGTGTCCTGATACTTTACTAAATTCATTCACTAGCCCTAGTAGTTTTCTGATGGCATCGTTAGGATTTCCTCCGTATAATATCATGCTATCTGCAAAGATAACGTCTTCTTCTTTCCACTTTGGATTCCTATTATTTATTTTTTCTTTCCTTGTCATGGCAAGAACTTCCAGGACTATGTTGAGTAAAAGTAAGAGTGGAGCTCCTTGCTTGTTGCTGATCTTAGAGCAAATGTTTTCAGCTTTTCACCATTGAGAATAAGGTTTGCTGTGAGTTTGTCATATATGGCTTTTATTTTGCTGGTGTAGGTTCCCTTTAGGCCCACTTTCTGGAGAGCTTTTATCATAAATGCTTGTTGAATTTTGTCAAAAGCTTTTTCTGCTCCTTTGAGATGATCATATGGTTTTTATTCTTTAATTTGTTAATATGGTGTAATCAATAATATTGATTGATTTGCATATACTGAATCCTTGCATCCCTGGGATAAATCCCAATTGATCTCAGTGTATGATCTTTTTAACATATTGTTGGATTTGGTTTGCTAGTGTTTTGTTGAGTACTTTTGTGTCTATGTTCATCAGTGATACTGGCCAGTAATTTTCTTTTTTGGTAATTTTGTCTGGTTTTGGTATCAAGGTGATGGTGGCCACATAGAATTGAGTTTGAAATTATTCCACTTCTAAAACCTCATTTTAAGATGATTTATCACTTGTTATTATAACTGTCAAGTGTTTTTATATATTTTGAGGCCATTAACATGACTTTGTTTTAAATTTCTTCATTTCCAAATAATGTATTAACTAAGGAAGCCGTTTTCTAGCATTCTTTTCTGGAGTGGATTTAGTATTTGAGATGTGCCGGAACATGTTCTTCCTCTGACAAATAAATGGGGTGTCATTGTTTTGCATATGCTATATTTGTGATTTTTATAACTCTAAGAATTGCAGCCATTCTCCATCTGGTCAGACAAAATGAGAATGATCACAGTGTGATGATTGTTCAGTGCTGAATAGGACAATTCAGAAACCTCTTTCTTCAGTGCTTTAAATAATGCCTGTAGATGGTTTCTTGTATGGTTTAGGTGAAGTTTCTAGGAAAAAAATATGATCATGTGACATTCTATCATACTCTAACATGATCATACTATCATACTTAAAAGATGATCATGTGACTGTCTATCATACTCTAACATATGATAACCATAAAGAACATGGGGTGCTTTCCTTCTAACACGTGGGACTTGTTTTAGCAATCAATTCCCACCATCCATACACACAGGAAAGGAGATACCTATTAATCGAGTTCCATCTTGGTTTTCCAGGTTTAATTTCTTGACTACTATTGTTGCTTACAAGGGAGATTTAAGTAGTCATGACCTGAAAGCCAGTCACAAAACCATGTTCCACACGCCTCATTGTGGCAGTCTTTAGGTACTACACTCACCTCCATCAATTCACTTCAAAATACTTTGCTGAGATGGATTTTAAGTTAAAAGGCACAGTTTTGAGTGTAACATTCTGCTAGGAAAGTGATATGTTGGTATAGGGTTATGGAATTTCTGAACTTAATGAAGAGAGACAAAGAATGAATCTATTTGGTACCTACCAACACTATTTTGGCTTCCGCATAAATAGATGCATGTCATTTACCAGAATCAGAATCAGAATTCAGGAAATCAGTCCTGAATATCCATTGGAAGGACTGATGCTGAAGCTGAAGCTCCAATACTTTGGCCACCTGATGGGAAGAACCGATTCATTGGAAAAGACCCTGACGCTGGGCAAGATGGAAGACAGGAGGAGAAGGGGACAGCAGAGGATGAGATGGTTGGATGGCATCACCGACTTGATGGACATGAGTTTGAGCAAGCTCCGGGAGTTGGTGATGGACAGGGAAGCCTGGCTGCAGTCCGTGGGGTCACAAAAAGTCAGACACAACTGAGTGACGGAACTGAACATATATACCAGAATTCACCAAATAAACTTTAGTTAAATTCATAGAAAAAATTTTGCAATTATGAAGGTCTTTGTGTGGTAAGAGAAGGTTAGGCCCAAGAGTTTCCCCCTTTTCATTGTTTTTGGATTTATTTGATTGGATGTTGCTTTCTTAGAACTCTATGGCAACCTGGAACGTGACACTGTTTTTAGGATCAGTGGTGTTGGCTTTTAAAAAGGCAGTTTTAAATTTTTTTCCATTATTTTTCTTCTAGAATCACTACAGAAGACCTAAAAATAACAAGCACATATTGAGTGAAGTGCATGCTGGGAGAACTAGCTGTTATAACTGAGGTCAAAGGAACAGCACAGTCACCAGTCAAGTTGAAGAAGGTTCTCACCTAGACTGGAGTGGAGTAAAACTATTTATGGTAGAAAAGAGTTGGAGCACCAAAGAGGGTGCATCTTGACACAGAGGAGTTATTTATGATGCAATAATTGGAGAATGAATTAGAGCAGGAGAGAGTTCCCAGGGAGATTTTTAAAAAGGGAGCTTAATGAATAATGTATTCAATGTCGCACTGTGAGAAGCTCCTTAAATACAATATGGTAACTAAATAATAGCTTGGAAGCAACATGAACAAAGGCTCTGTGAATGAAGGATGGAGAATTGGAAAATCATATGCAAATCTAGTTATTTTTATACTTAATTAATTTATACTGAGAACCTCTCAGAGACTGGCCAGTCTAACAGGGCAGGTGACTATTGAAAAATGTTATCTATTAATCAATATTTTCTATTAAGAGATATAGATAAACATTTGAAATAATTTGTATTACCTTAGCTGCATATTCACACTACTTTTTCCTTAAATAAAACCACTTCACAGTTCTAGAAATTTTGTACTGAGATAGCCTAATAGCAATGGTTGGTTGTATTTAATAGAGGCCAGGGCTGACTTGGTGGCATTGTTAAAATATACTATGTAAGAATCATTAACCTACAAAAAGAAAGTATAGGCATCTTCACTTTGCATAGCTCTGATATACACAAATTTCAGAAACCATGGTTTAGTTAAATAATAGCAGTCCTCCAAGTACAGTTCAAATTTGTTACTAGTGCTAGGTCTTAACTCTACAAACCGCTATGTAAATTATAGCTGTGCATCAAGACCTGTGCCAAATTTTTCCACTTGTTTAAAAGTCTGTAGGTGTGTGATCGGCCACTGTGCGTGTGTTTCCTCAGTTCACACACAGACAGCAAAGTGTGTAGCTGTGTTTCTCCCTTGTCTTCCGGTGAAAAAACTCATGTGGCATTTTGCAAAAATGGATATGGTAAGAGAGACTTGGCCAACAAGGCTTAAAGTGAAGCAATAGTGCAGATAATGCAGAAGGGAAATTTGAATCAAACGTAAATGGAGTTATAGTAGAAATAGCTGGCCACAGGAATATGGACACTGCCTTAGGTAGCCCGAGGAACTAAGTGAAGACAAACTCACTGATAGAAATGAGGGAAATGGTTGTAATGGAAAGGAGGAAGGTGTTCCAGAAAAAAAGACACTGTCAACATTTCACTTTAAAGCAACTCTTCCAGATATTTTTTGATATTGAAAGCACAAGGAAAGGAAAAAAATGCTGGAATCTGATCAAAACTAAGAAAGGAGTATTACAATTTGCCAGAGTGTTAAAAAATGATGCTCACCTCATGTTGTAAGTTTTATAATGAGAAGCACTATCCAAACAACCTGTGATAAAGATTTTTACAAAGAAATAAGACATTTAATTATCAGTATCTTTAATGTTTTAAATTACAGTGTAATAAGTGTTTCTCTATTTTTGGTCATTCTCTTACATGCTTACAACAGAGTAAGAAAGTCTTTAATCTTTTGATAAAAATACATAAAGATCATAGGACAAACTTAATTTTCCCCATTAGTTATCAAGATAGATTTTTATGGCTTCAGTTTGCATGGTCACTTCTGCAGTCATACATTTCTGTGCCAGAAAAGTGGAGACTGCCTGTATAAACAAACAGTGCCCAAAGCATTCTCAAATGTTGAATAGTGGAGCATGATGGATGCAATGGCTTCCAGTTTAATTAAAGCGAACAAACATTAATATAGAGCCTGCTATGTATAAGACATTATAAATTGAATTAAAAGGAAGAAAGAGCTTGGTTGGAGGATGCAGAGGATTAAAGAGAAGACTGGGGAGGGTGAGAAGGATAGGAGAATATAAGCAGTTAAAGGTACTAAAAGACTGGCAGAAAAAATTAAAATATTGCAATTAAATGGGATGGTAGTGGACAAAATCAGAGAATTTTTACAAATGCAGACCTATAAACTGTTTTTTTTTAATTATACCATTAAGAACAAAGACTTATTTGCTTACTCAACTGAACTTATTAGAAGTTTGGTCTGGAGTTAGTAACCCTCTCAATTACTTATTTATCCCCCAACCTTTGGTGTATTTTATACAAAAACTTAAATTCTCTTCCTTAAAAGGTTTATTCTATTTTTATTTTTTATTTTATTTATTTATTTTTTATTTTTATTTTTTATTAGTTGGAGGCTAATTATTTTTAGTGATACATTTCTTAACAAAAACTTTGAGTTTCACAGCTACATTTGAAGGTTTATAGTGGTTTTACCTTTAATTTCCAGTAAGACATAATGAGGGGCTTCCTTCTAATGGTATAAAGAACCTGCCTGCCAATTCAGGAGACATAAGAGATACAGGTTCGATCCCTGGGTTGGGAAGATCCCCTGGAAAAGGCCATGGCTACCCACTCCAGTATTCTTGCCTGGAGAATCCCATGGACAGAGGAGCCTGGCATGTTACAGTCCATGGGATTGCAGAGTCAGACATGACTTAGCAACTCATTAACAACACCACCACCAATTACATACTACCCTGAGTCACATGCCAGGTTTTGGCACCAGGATTAGCCATCCTTAGTGCCTATTGTAGATGGCTAGGAGCGTGGAAATGGAGTTGGTTTTCCAGTGTAATCAGGCTGGGCCTGAAAATGTGAGGTTTCACATTGTATAACAGCAGAAGAATACCGTGATCCACCTGGGACATTAAGGAAATTTATTTTTCTCTCTCTCTTTCCCTCCCTGCTTTTGGCTACCATTCTGTTAAAGGACCAAATTAGATCCACCTATATTATGCCTCTTCAAAGTCTGGAGGAACTTTCCATTTCAGAGCATTCTTGTCCCAATTTCCCCATGGACCATCTTCTCACAAACCCTTGCTTTCTTTATTTTTGGTCTGCCACTGAGTTAAATCTAATTCAATCACTGATTTTAAAATGAAGTGAAAGTCACTCAGTCATGTCCCACTCTTTGCGACCCCATGGTCTGTATAGTACATGAAATTCTCCAGGCCAGAATACTGAAGTGGGTAGCCTTTCCCTTCTCCAGGGGATCTTCCCAACCCAGGAATTGAACCCAGGTCTCCCACATTGCAGGCAGATTCTTTTAACAGCTGAGCCACAAGGGAAGCCCGATTTTGAAATACCTGCAGGAATATATGACTCAAACATAAATGAGTTTAGTTTGAGAATGAAACACTTCAGTTTTGACTGGGTTAAGTTTGTTTAAAACATGTCATTTTGGGTTCTGTTTAATATAGAAAATATGGAAAATTCAAAAAAAATCATAATTTTTTAGTATTTAGTATATTTCTCATGTATATGCATCTCAAATATAGATTTTACAACATGGAAATTATAATGTCCATGCTGTTTTTTCCAGCTTGTAATAAGTGTAAAAGTTATTTAAAAATTTCTTTAAAATTTATTTTTATTGGAGTATAGTTGCTTTACAATATTGTGTTAGTTTCTGCTATACGACAGTTAATCAGTAATGCATATACACATATCCACTCTTTCTAAAATTCTATTTCCATATAGGTTATTACAGAGTATTGAGTAGAGTTCCCTGCTCTATACAGTAGCTTATTAGTTACCTGTTTATATATTACAGTGTGTATACATCAATTCCAATCTCCCAATTTATCAGTCCCCCATCTCTAATCCCCCTCGGTAACCATAAGTTTGTTTTCTATGTCTGTAACTCTGTCTTAGAAATAGGTTTATTTTTTAGATTCCACATATAAATGATATATCAATATTATATATAAATGATATTATATAAATGATATTTGTTCTTTTCTGGCTTTCTTCACTCAGTGTGGCAATCTCTAGGTCCATCTATGTTGCTGTGAGTGGCATTATTTTATTCCTTTTTATGGCTGAATAATATTCCATTGTATATATGTACCACATCATCTTTTTCCATTCCTGTGTTGATGGACATTCAGATTGCTTCCATGTCCTGGCTATTGTAAATGGTGCTGCAATGAGCACTGGGGTACATGTATCTTTTTGAATTATGGTTTTATCTGGGTATATGTCTAGGAGTGGGATTGCTGGATCATATGGTAGCTCTATTTTTAGTTTTTTTAAGGAGCCTCAATACTGTTCTCCAGAGCAACTGTACCAATTTATATTTCTACCAACTACGTAAGAAGGTTCCCTTTTATCCATATCATCTCCAGACTTGATTGTCTGTAGATGTTTTGATGATGGCCGTTTCGACAGGTGTGAGGTGATACATCATTTAATGTGAATTTCTCTGATAATTAGTGACATTGAGCATCTTTTCCTTTGCCTCTTGGCTGTCTGTATATCTTCTTTAGAAAAAATGTCTATTTAGGTCTTGAGCCCATTTTTTGATTAGGTTGTTTGTTGACATTGAATTTTGTGAGCTGTTTGTATATTTTGGAGATTACATTCTTGTTAGTCTCTTCATTTGAAAATATTTTCTTCCATTCTGAGGGTTGTCTTTTCATTTTGTTTAGGTTTACTTTGCTATGTGTCCATGCTGGCTTTTATTTATTTATTTATTTTTGATATAACAGCATGTCACAGGCATTTTTCCCATCCTAAATACTCCTTGATTATATTTAATGGAATCAGGGCTATCAGTCATTTCCTTTATACTTTTTTGCTTTACTTTTATATTTGGAAACATCTTACTTGAAAGTCAAATCAATGTTTTCCAGAGTTACTTATTTTATATTCTTTAAAAAATTATTTATTTGGCTGCACGCTATCTTCATTGTGGTATGTGGGATTTTTAGTTGTAGTATGTGAACTCTTTTTTCTGGCATGGGGGATCTAGTTCTCTGACCAGGGACTGAACCCCCAGGCCTTCTGAATTGGGAGGGCAGTCTTAGCCATAGAACCACCAGGGAAGTTCCACTTATTCTATATTTTGTAAGTAAAGACTCTGGTCAAATTTGCCCTAGTGTACTCAAAGCCGATGCACTAGGACAACCCAGAGGGATGGAATGGGGAGGCAGGCGGGAGAGGGTTTTGGGGTGGGGAGACACATGTACACCTGTGGCTGACTCATGTCAATGTATGGCAAAACCCACCACAATATTGTAAAGTAATTAGCCTCCAATTATAATAAATAATTTTAAAAAATTTGCTCTAGCAATGTAGAAATATTTGAGGCAAAAGTTAAGTTATGTACATAACTCTGAGCCAGCTAGCACCAGCCGTGGATTGAGATACCCAGCCCTGGAGATTGACAATTTTAAACTCTCAAAAGTGCACAAAGCCCAGATGACTTCATTTGATTGGAGATGATTCTGAGCAATGAGCAAATGCTATTTTATCTGCACTGCCAACAGAGAATTAAGTGGCTTTTCCACAATTAAGTAAAAAAACATGAAAAATAAAAAGATGTTAAATATAGGCTGCTGCTAAAAATTGCTTGCCTACCTCAACTACCGTTATGATTCCTCTGAACTCGTGCCAGAGCTCAGAACAGGAGTGGTGAACTGTTTCAGTCCTCTACCTTTTTCCTGTCTCTTATCAGGTAAAGTAATATACTCAAGAAAAATATTTGAAAACAATTCTGTTATGGTTGGCTAAATCACTGGGATGTTTTCTTGGATTTCTGTTGTCCAAATTAAACCTGTAAACCAGGTATTGATTCTTTTGGTTGAGATACTCAACTCTGCTTATGGAGTCTCTTTAATCTCTCATCAGAGAGTATTTCCTCCTTTTGGTTCAGGAGAATCAAGTTGCAAGAGAACAGAGTTTTGAAAATCCTGTCTCCCTCCGCAATATACACTCTGGCTGGGGTGGTGCATGATAGACACTCAGTAATTACTTGTCGACTACATCAATCATTTAACTTGCTTAATGGCATGTGGTTTTGGGTTCTTCCCTTCAGACTAATAAAACTGCCAACATTTCAGCTGATGCTCCCACAGTTTCATCATTCTCTTGAGCATCTTGCCATCTTTGACTCATCCTGCACTTTCATCCCCATATCAAGCTGGTCATCGGTTCCTAAAGACTTTCTTTATTGCTGCTTTCTGTGCTTGTGTCTCATCTCCCCAGTAGAATTGTAGTAGAAGAATTGAGGGAAGCATTAATGTAATGTACATTACAGTACTTGTACTGTTCTAGAACTTCGCAAGCTGCCTTCACATAAAAAGAGGTGCTTAATAAGTCTTTGGTTGAATGAATGAATGATTTTCTCATTTGAACTATATAAACCTTTTCTTTACTTTCCATTCCTACATCCACTCTCCCTGTCCATGTGTGGAATTTTGCCCTAAACACTTCGAGTTAGTTGCCCTCACTCTAGGCTCCTACTTCCTTCCATTCATATATCATTGTATTTCTTCTTTAAACTCTCATTTAATACTGATATGCTTTTCATGCATAAGAGTACTTTCTCATTTTTCTTTATTGGACCAAACTCTGGCTTCCAAGGCTAACTTTAATAATTTTTCAGTCAGTCTCAGATTGCAGTAGAATCTACTCACACAGACTGTAGGATTTGGTCTTACTAATCTATACCATGTCCTCAACATTATTAGTCTTCTTTTGAACATGATATATCTCCCCGATCACATTTCCACTCCTGAGTCAAGGTCTAATGAGACTCACTTCCCCACAGATTTTTCCTAAATCTTGTCATCTTTCAAAGTCTAATGGATTTCTCTGATTTTTTTTAAAGATTTTTTTAATGTGGACCATTTTAAAACTCTTTATTTAATTTGTTACAATAAATAATATTTCTTCTATTTTATGTTTTGGTTTTTTGGCCATGAGGCATGTGGATCTTAGCTTCCTCACCAGGGATCGAACCCACACTCTCCTGCACTGGAAGGTGAAGTCTTAACCACTGGACCGCCAGGGAAGTCTGTCTCTGATTCTTGAATTCCTTCAGCTGTTATAGTCAGTATAATTTAATCTCCAAAGATACACTGTTTTATGTTGTTTACTATTGTTTCCTGCACACAAATATTTCTCCTCAAATAAAATGTAGACTCCTTGAGGGCTGGACCATGACTTACACTTCTGCTGACCCCACAATGCTGAGAGTTGAAAATGTAGTGATCAACAAGAAATTGTTGACTGATTAATATAAACATTCTCTAACAGGACCCTATTTAACACTGTGTTAAAGAAATAACAGCTTTATTGAGATATAATTCACACATTCTACAGTTCATCTTTTTAAAGAATACAATTAAGTGGCTTTTAATATATTCACAGAGTAATGCAACTGTCACCACTATATAATTTTAGAATATTTTCATCACCAAAAAAGACACTTCGTATCCTTTAGGTATCAACTCCCTGACCCCCTCATTTTCCCAGCCATAGGTAACCACTAATCTACTTTCTGTCTCTGTAAATTAGCCTGTTTTAGACATCATGTACAGGAGGGATTGTGTACTATGTGGTCTTTTGTGGCTGCTTTTTTCAGTTAGCTCAGTGCTTTCAAGGTTCATCTATGTTGTAGTATGTATCAACACTTCATTTCTTTTTTTTAAATTGAGTGTAATTCATTTAAAAGTGTACAGTTCAGTAATTTTTTAGTGTGTTCATAACATGCCATTGTCATCACTATCTAATTGCAGAACTTTTCCATCACCCCCAAAAAGAAACATGATACCTGTTAGTACTCATTCCCAATTCCCCTCTCCCCTCATCGTCTGGCAACCACTAACCGACTTCCTGTTTCTATGGATTTGCCTGTTCTTGACATTTCATATATATGGAATGATACAATATATGGCCTTTTACTTCTGGTTTATTTCACATAACACGTTTCAAGTTTCATCCATGCTGTGGTTTGTATTGCACTTTATTATGGTTGAATAATATTCCATTGCATGGGTCTACCATATTTTGTTTATCCATCAGTTGATAGACATCTGAGTTGCTTCAATTTTTTGGCTATTAGGAAAATTTTGCTGTGACCATTCTTGTACACATTTCTGTGTGGATATATGTTTTCATTGTTCTTGGTTATATATATAGGAGTGGAATTTGGGGGTTGTATGAGTAACTATATGTTTACTTTTTGAGGACGTGCTAAACAGTTTTTAACTATTTTTAACTTGTTAGTTTCCTTTGCAATTTTATTTTTAACTCTCTTACTTTTAAGCTTTGTGAGAGTTCCTTTTTGTAAGTCTTGATTAGCTGTCTATTTTCTTTGTTCCCTGTCCTCTGTGTGTCCTCATCTTTAAGTCTCTTGTGCCATGCTTAGTTGTTCAGTCATGTCTGACTCTTTGCAACCCCACGGACTGTAGCCCACCAGCCTCCTCTATCCACGGAATTCTCCAGGAAGGAATACTGGAGTGGGTTGCCATGCCTTCTTCCAGGGGATCTTCCCAACCCAGGGGTCAAACCCAGGTCTCATGCATCGCAGGCAGATTCTTTACCAGCTGAGCCACCAAGGAAGTCCATTTAAGTCTCTTACTCATCTGCAAATAGTATCTGTTCACTTTTGCAGACAGATAACTTCCAAGTTCTATATATTTACCTCTGTTTCTTTCCCTTTCTTAATCTATTCTAGTTTTCTTTCTTTGATGAATTTAGTATTTGTATCATCCCTCTTGGCTCATGACAAATTTAAGAAAACTTTACCACCAAAAGATAGTGTTTCTTAAAATTCCTTTTTGGATTCATGGTGAAGTGACATCTGTGACACACATTTCAACAGTATGTCTACCATGTTTTTTCCCCTTGGCTTCCTCTATCCAAAACCAGTTGTTGTGTTCAGTTGTTAAGTTTTGTCTGACTTTGTGACCCCATGGACTGCAGCACACCAGACTTCCTGTCCTTCACTATCTCCTGGAGTTTGCTCAGACTCGTGTCCAGTGATGCCATCCAACTGTCTTACCCTCTGTTGCCCCCTTCTCCTCCTGCCCTCAGTCTTTCCAATGTCTTTTGGACATTGGAATCAGGATCTTTTCCAATGAGTCAACTCTTCACATCAGGTGGCCAAAGTATACCCCTGAAGTGAAGCGTAGTAATACCAATGAAGTGAAAGTCACTCAGTCGTGTGTGACTCTTTGCGACCCCGTGGACTGTCGTCCATGGAATTCTCCAGGCCAGAATACTGGAGTGAGTCGCTGTCCCCTTCTCCAGGGGATCTTCCCAACCCAGAGATTGAACCCATGTGTCCCACATTGCAGGAAGATTCTTTACCAGCTGAGGCACAAGGGAAGCCCAAGATTACTGGAGTGGGTAGCCTATCCCTTCTCCGGTGGATCTTCCTGACCCAGGAATTGAACTGGGGTCTTCTGCATTGCAGGTGGATTCTTTACCAACTGAGCTATCTGCTGTACTATAAGTATAACATTAATAATGGCTCCGTTAACCTGGTATAAAGAAGCATTGAAAAAGAGAAAGATTTTGCAACCCAAGTATACCTCCATTGGTTTTCTTTATTTTGTTTATATTAATAAGATTAAAAAATTGTAATATGAATACTGTAAAAAAAGGAAGTGACAGGTATTGAAATTGATAGCTCTCTATTTTTCAACATAATTAAATGATTTTCAATTTTAAAGATAAAACCCACAATCTTATCATGCATTTTGCATTTTAAAAACATCTGCCAGCCAGCAGTTATATGTTGAGATAATGAATACAGCTATCAGTTATGTGTTGAGATAGTGAATTCACTTGAGCAGTTTTTTAAATAAAATAATCAAGGCCATCTCACCAGTGAATTAATCCAGGTAGTTTGCTTCTCTGTCATTGTTTTATAAGCTTTGTGTGTCCAAGACCCTCAGGGACTCATCTACTAAACTGGAGTAGGCAGCAGCAGTGGAAGTGGCTTCCAGGGCCTGACATGGGCGAATCAAGCTGGCTGAAGAGGAGAGGGACAGACAGTCACAGTCACAGCCACAGCCCGATACTCCTGGTGTCCATGGTGGAGTGAGTCAGGGTCAGTTGATGAGGTTTATACATAGCAGAGAGGAGAGAGCAAGAATGAAATTGGCTTCTGACTGCCCAGAAAGGAAAACAGTACCTGGTTCCAAAGAGAATGGAACCCAGGTGTATGGAGACCTGGTTACTCTTTTTACAATACATTTAACATTTTGAGATAGATATAGATTCACATGGGGCTTCCCTGGTGGCTCAGATGGTAAAGAATCTGCCTGCAATGTGGGAGACCCGGGTTTGGTCCCTGGGTTGGGAAGATCTCTTGGAGAAGGCAATGGCTACCCACTCCAGTATTCTTTCCTGGAGAATTCCATGGACAGAGGTTATAAATTCACACATAATTATAAGAATTAATACAGAGAAATCCCTTGTACCCTGGGACCCACTTCCCCCCAATAGCAATATCTTATAAAACTATATATATATATAATAGTTTAATATCCCAACTAGTATAGTATATAATAGTATAATATCCCAACTAGTGTACTGTAATGGACACAGTCAAGATACAGAACCTTGCCATCACAACAAGGACCCCTCATGGTTGCCCTTTTATAGCCACATTCACTTTCCTTTCCTTAATCCCCAGAAAACACTAATCTGTTATCAATTTCTATACAGTTGAACCTTAAACAACATGGGGATTGGAGTGCTGACCCTCCAAAAGCAGTGGAAAATCCATATATGCGACTTCCCTGGAGGTCCAATGGTTAAGACTCCAGTGCAAGGAACACAGGTTCAATCTCTGTCAGGAAACTAAGATCCCACATGCCACACGGTATGGCCAGAAAAAAAAATTCACATATAACTTTACAATTGGTCCTCCATATCTAGTGTTCCACATCCCTGGGTTCAACCAACTAAGGGTCACATACAACTGTGGTACGTGTTTATTGGAAAAAAATCTGTGTATGAGTGGACCCTTGCAGTTTAAATTCATATTTGTTGTTTTTGTTCAGTCACTCAATTATGTCCAACTCTGCGACCCCATAAACTGCAGTGTGCCAGGCTTCTCTGTCCATCACCAACTCCTGGAGTTTGCTCAAACTCATGTCCATCGAGTTGGTAATGCCATCCAACCATCTCATCCTCTGTTGTCTCCTTCTCTCCTGCCTTCAATCTTTTCCAGCATCAGGGTCTTTTCCAATGAGTCAGTTCTTTGCATCAGGTGGCCCAAGTATTGGAGCTTCAGCTTCAGCATCAGTCCTTCCAATGAATAGTCAGGGCTGATTTCTTTTAGGATGGACTGGTTGGATCTCCTTGCAGGCCAAGGGACTCTCAAGAGTCTTCTCCAACACCACAGTTCAAAAGCATCAATTCTTTGGTGCTCAGCTTTCTTTATGAGAGTCCAACTCTCATATCCATACATGACTACTGGAAAAACCATAGCTTTGACTAGACAGACTTTTGTCAACAAAGTAATTTCTCTGCTTTTTAATATGCTGTCTATTCGAGTCAATTGTAATTTTATCACCTCAAGAACATTCTATAAATGAGACCCTACAGTATCTATTTGGGACTAGTTTTTCATTCAGCATAATTCTCTGGAGATTCATTCGTGTTGTGTGTTTCCATAGTCTGTTTGTTTTTTTGCTGAGTAGTTTTCCATGGTATGCATGTACTAGTTTGTTTAACCATTTGCCTATTGAAGGGTATCTGGATTGTTCCCAATTTTTGGCTATTACAGATAAAGCTGCTGGAAACACTTGTATACAGTTTTTGAGTGAACATAAGTTTTAATTTCTCTGGGATAAATGCCAAGAGTGCAATTACTGGGTTATATGATAGTAGAAGCTGAAACTCCAATACTTTGGCCAACTGATGTGAAGAGCTGACTTATGTGAAAAGACCCTGATGCTGGGAAAGATTGAGGGCAGGAGGAGAAGGAGACAACAGAGGGTGAGATGGTTGGATGGCATCACTGACTCAATGGACATGGATTTGGGTGAACTACGGGAGTTGGGGACAGGGAGGCCTGGCGTGCTGCAGTTCATGGGGTTGCAAAGAGTCGGACACGACTGAGGGACTGGACTGAACTGAACTGAACTGATGATAGTTGCAAGTCTAGTTTTAAATGAAAGTGTTAACTGTCTTCAAGAGTAACTCCACCATTTTACACTCTCACTAGCAGTGTGTGAGGGATCCTGTTTTTCTCCATCTTCCCCAGCACTGGTTGGTGAGTCAGTCCCTCCCTGTACCTCCAGGGGTGTGTGTGTGTGTGTGTGTGTGTGTGTGTGTGTAATTTTAGCCATTCTGATGGGTGTCTAGTGAGAGCTCATTGTGGTTTTAATTTGAGTTGCCCTAATGGCATCTTTTTTTTCTGGGATTTTATTTTTTTGTTGGCCATCTGTATACTCTTTGGTGAAATGTCTCTTCATGTCTCTTGCCCATTTTCTAATTGCATTACTTGATTTCTTATTGTCAAGTTTTGAGTTTATATTCTCCAAATAGGAGTCATTTATCAGATATGTGGCAAAGTTTGTAGCTTGTCTTTTTTCTCCTCTTAACAAGGTCTTTCTCACAGTAAAATTTTAAATGTTGATTATGCTTGATAATGTTTAATTTATCAACTTTTCCTTATATGGAGCTTGCATTTGGTGTCAAGTCTAAGAACTTTTGGCCTAGTTTTAGATCCTGAAGATTTTTTTCCTATTTTTTTAAAAAAAGTTCTTATAAATTTACATTTTTCATTTAAGTCAGTGATCCACTTTGAGTTAATTTTTGTGTAAGAAATGAGACTTAGGTTGAAATTCATTTATTAACCTATGGAAGTCTACTTGATTCAGCACCATTTGTGGAAAAGTAAGTCTTTCCTTCACTGAATTGCTTTTATACCTTTGTTGAAAATCACTTGGGCACACTTTGTAGGTCTGTATCTGAGTCTCCTGTTCCATTTTTCTGTTTGTCCCTTCACTAGCACTATATACTTTTGATTATTGTAGCTACATACCTTGAAGTTGAGTAAAATGATTCTTTTACAAAATTGTTTTAACTCTTCTGGTTCCTTTGCCTTTTCATATAAATTTTAGAATAATTTCACCTATATCTACAAAAAGTCTTGCTGGAATTTTTATAGGAATTATGTTAAACATTGATATCAATTGGAGAGAACTGATATTTTTCTATATTGAATCTTCCTGTCCATGAATATGGCATGTCTCTATATACTTAGATCTTTTTTTTGATCAGTGTTTTGTAGTTTTCAGCACATAATTCCTATACTTGTTTTGTGAGATTTATGCTTATTTCATTTGTTGAGTAATTATAAATTTTAATGTATTTTTAATTTCAGCATCCACATGTTCACTGCTGGTATATAGAAATATAGTTGATTTTTGTATGTGTATCTTGTGTCCTGTGATCTTAATTACTTTGTTACTTCTATTTTCCTGTAGATTCCTTGGGGTTTTCTATGTAGACAATCATGTCATTAATGGTTAGAATAATTTTATTCATTCCTTTTAGATCTGTACATGTTTTATTTCTTCCTCTTCTATTGACTAGAAATTTCAGCACTATGTTAATTAGGAGTGGTGAGAGTGGACATCCTTACCTTATTCTTGATCCTAGGAAGAAGCATTTGCTCATCTACCACTAAGTGTAATGGTTGCAATATGATTTTCATAGATAGTTTTTATAAAGTTGAGGAAGTTCCACTCTATATATGCTTTTCTGGGAGTTTTTATTATGAATGTCTATTAAATTTTGTCAAGGTATTTTTCTGTATCAACTGATAAGATTAAATAGACTCTCTTCTTTAGCTGTTAGTATGGTAGATTACATTGATTGAATTTCAAATATTAAACCAGGTTTGGGTCTCTGAAATAAACCTCACTTGGTTGTGATGCAGAATTATTTTTATAGATTGATAAATTCTATTTGGGAATATTTTGTTAAGGATTTCTGAATCTATTTTCTAGTTTTTTTTTCATACTGTCTTTGTATGATTTTGGTACTAGGGTAATACTAACTTTATAAAATGAATTGAAAATGTTTGCTCCTATTTTGTGAAAGTGAGTGTGTAGAATTGGTCTTATTCTTTAAACATTTGGTAGAATTCTTTAGTGAAACCATCTGGGTAGGGAGATTTATTCCTTTCTTCTTTTTGAATTTTAAAGTTATGAATTCAATGTCTTTAATAGTAGTAGGGATATTCAACTTGCCTGTTGCATAGTGAATGAGTTGTGAAAGTTTGTGTTTTTCTATTTACTGGTATATTTTTGCCTAAGTTGTCAAATTTATATGTGTAGAGTTGTTCATAGTATTATTTTATTGTCCTTTTGATATCTGCAGGATCTGTAATCATATCTCTCTTTCATTCCTAAGTTGGTAATTTGTATGTTCTTTTTCTGTCTCTCTTGCTAGAACTTTGTTGATTTCACAGATCTTTTCAAGAACTACCTCCTTGTTTCACTGATTTCTCTAATGATTTTCTGTTTTCAGTTTCATTGATTTTTACTCTTATCCTTATTAGCTCCTTCTTGCTTTGCCTTTATTTTCTATTTTTCTAGGTTCTTGAGTTGAGAGCTTATTGTTTTGAGAATTTCCCTCTTTTTTAATGTATACATTTAAGTGCTATAAATTTCCCTCTTAGTATTGTTTTAGATGTGTACCACAAATTTTAATATGCTGTATGTATTTTCATGTTCATTCAGTGCAATTTACTTTTTAAATTTCCCTTGAGATTTTATCCTTAACTCATAGGTAACTCAGAGGCATCTTAATTTCTCCGTGTTTGGAGGTTATCTTTCTGTTATCAATATCTGGTTTGACTTCCCTGTGGTCAGAAAACATGGTCTATATGATTTCATTTCCTTTAAATTTGTTGAGATTTGTTTCCTGGTGTGTGATATGGAATATCTTGGTATATGTTCTGCGTGTGTGTGCTCAGTTGTGTCCAATTCTTTGAGACCCGATGGATGTACCCGCCAGGTTCATCTATCCATGGGATTTCCCAGGCAAGAATACTAGAGCGTGTTACCATTTCCTTCTCCAGGGAATCTTCCTGACCAAGGGATTGAACCTGTATCTCTTGCGTCTCCTGCATTGGCAGGCAGGTTCTTTACCAGCTGAGCCAGGGTAAAGCCCCAGTATGTTCTGCAGGCACTTGAAAAGAATGCATATTCTGCTGTTGTTTGTTGGGTGATCCATAAATGTGATTTAGCTCCTGTTGGTTGGTGGTGTTAAGTTCTTTCATATCCTTGCTGATTTTCTTTCTAATGATTCTCTGGTCATTTTAAAATACCAACTTGCTGATACTACTCCTATTAAAAATGAATTGATTTTATTAACTGCTTATTATATGCCAAGCACTGTTAAGTCTTTTATAAACATTATATAATTGAATCCTCCCAATAACCGAGTGTGTCACATATTATGATTATCGTAATATGTGACACACTCGGTTATAGCAACTTCACTCACTCACTCATGATTATTATTATTATTATGACTTGCCCACCAAGATCACACAGCTAGTAAATGGCAGAGCTGGCATTCCAACCCAGGGCTGTCTGACAACTACATGTGTATATGTAACCTCTGTGCCATCTGCTGTTCTAGCAGAACTTAAAAGGCTGGATAAGTTTTCTTCCAGTTCATGCTGAAGTAAGGATGCAAACATTACAGTGATGGCTATGGAGAAAGTCCCACCAGGAATGGCTGGCAGCCTCCACGGTGGCCCCCAGTGATTCTCACTTCTTGGCCCTTGTGCTTTTGTCTAATGCCCTCCCCTTGAATCCAGTCTGGACCTAGTGACGTATTCCAATGGACAGAATATGAAAAAAGTGATAGGATATCACTTCTGAAATTAGTTTAAAAGAGACTGTGGCTTCCATCTTGGGCTCTTCCTCCGCCTCATCTGTTCTGAGGGTAGCCAGGTGCTGGGTTGTGAGCTGTCCTGAGGTGATGCCCATGTGACAGGGAACTGATGTCTCTGGCTCACAGCCAGGGAGGACGGAAGCTGCTGACAGTCACGTGACTGAGCTCTCAGACACAGATTCCCCACACAAGCCCTGAGATGGCCCCATCTCCAGCTGACACCTTGACTTACCCGAGGCACTTGGCTAAACTGCACCTGGGTTGTGACCCACAGAAACTAGCAAGTAATCAGTGTTTGCTGTTTCAAGCTGCTGAATTTGGGGAAAAGCACCAAGAAAGAGAAGAAAAATTCAGTTCATTTCAGTCACTCACTCATGTCTGACTCTTTGCAACCCCATGGAGTGCAGCATGCCAGGCTTTCTTGCTGATTACCAACTCTCGAAGCTTACTCAAACTCATGTCCATCGAGTTGGTGATGCCATCCAACCATCTCATCCTTTGTCGTCCCCTTCTCCTCCTGCCTTCAATCTTTCCCAGCATCAGGGTCTTTTCCAATGAGTCAGTTCTTCGCATCAGGTGGCCAAAATCCTGGAGCTTCAGCTTTAGCATCAGTCCTTCCAATGAATATTCAGGACTGATCTCCTTTAGGATGGACTGGTTTGATTTCCTTGAAGTCCAAGGGACTCTCAAGAGTCTTCTCCAACACCACAGTTCAAAGCATCAACTCTTCGGTGCTCAGTTTAGCTTGGGTTCTAGGGCTGCCATGTATGGCTGTACATATTGCTCACTGCAAAGTCTAGGTAGTACCATTCATATCCTTGGGAGATGAATTGCAAGTCATCTCCCAGAAATTTCTTATTGTCATAACCACTGAATTCTCATTATTCTCATTCATTCATCAATAACTGAAGCATTATTAGGTGCCAGATGGTGTTCTAGGTGCTAGGGATTTGGCAATGAACAAGATAGGCTCTGCCCTCGGCACTGGTATAGGAAGAGAGACAATTACCACATGGACAAATAAAGTAAGCTTAGTTGCTATAAAAAGGCTGCACATATGAGGGTGAGATTAAATGTTTGGAAGGTATATTTTATGTTCTATAATAACACACAGGACCATGTGTGCATGTGTGCTAAATTGCTTCCATTGTGTCCGACTCTGTGCTACCCTATGGACTGGAGCCCAACAGGCTCCTCTGTCCATGGGATTCTCCAGGCAAGAATACTGGAGTGGGTTACTGTGCCCTTCTCCAGGGAATCTTCCTGACCCAGGGATAGAATCCATGTCTCTTAACATCTCTTGCATTGGCAGCTGGGTTCTTTACCACTAGCACCACCTGGGAAGGACCATAGTCTATAAACAATAGACATTCTGTTCTTAACCGTTTTTTCCCTTCTCAGTTTTGAAACTTGAGACAGTAGACGATGTTATATGTATATAATGGATATTTATACAAGATGCTAGGGTTAACAGTTTGTTAGCTTTTGCTTTTGTCCTACTGGATAAAATGGTATTTTAAGAGAATATGAATTGCTGAATACACTGAGCGGGAATACTTTGAAAATTTTATTATTACATTATAAAATGGATACTTGTATGAGCTTGTAGTGGTGGAGAAGCAGATTTTTACAAATTTAGTACATCATTGACATTTGTGAGGCATATTTTCTAAGACTAGGAGAGTCTTCAAAATCACAAACTGCACTAGGTCACATAATTTTCCCATAAAACATAGTGAAATATAACTGAAATATTTCACTATTTTGTATCATTAATGGTTTTCTAGAAGTAATTTTTAGGGTTATTTTCTGGCTTAGAACCTCCTTTCCTTAGACTTCTTCACTTTTATTACCTGTACTAGTAGTTTGTTTTCTTTTAGGAGTCTTTAAAAAAAAAAAACACTAAGAAGTGAAACTGAAAAGGAAAACCATGGAAGTCATTACATTCTTGACAATAGAAAGATATCAGAACGTATTAAGATGTTAGCCCATGAGGCTGACCCACTCTTGGGAGAAGAACACATTCAATATACTAGCCTCATAGGGCTTATGACTTAAATGAAGTCTCCAGAAAATGAGAAACCACTGTGAGTCATCAACCATTAGTCACTGAGAAGCACTGAAACAGTGAATGTTACATCCACAAATGCTAAAGGTCTTTGGTATCTAAATCACAGATCCATAGCAGGAGGGCATCTCTTTATTGCTATAGCATATGTGAGATCATTTTGAAGGAGAACAACAGTCATGTAGAATTTTCCATGCTGAATATCACATGAAAAACTGTTTTGGAACACCATACATTGAATTTTTAGCCTTTTGTCATCTATCAGCTACTATGGTTGGTTCCTAATTTGTCATAAATTCATTAACACTCTGAATCTCAAGTTCTTTCTCTGTATTTATTTTTTTAATTTTTTTTAAAGTTCTTTCTCTTTAATGAGGTTTGGTAATTCCAGCCTCCAAGGGCAGAGGTGAAGATAATCTGAGCCAGGGTTTTGAGAGGGCTTCATAAACATAAAAGCAACCCACAAAATTATGGTGTTATTATCAGGTATCTCTCGCTTCACATTCCCAGTTTTGTTCCTTGAGCAGAATAAAACACTGGCTAGCTCAAATGGACACGGCATAAAGGGTTTAACTTACTTCTTTTACAAACCACTGACAGAAGGCAGGACCAATCCACTCTCTTGCATGAATGCCACAGTCCATCCAGACAGCTCTTTTGTAAGCCCGTGATCTGCCCAGCTGAAAACAAGAGTATTCATAGTAACCAATGCAAGCTTTTATTTTTGGATTCACTGACCTGCATAATTAAATATGGTTTCAGCATAATACTTCACTAGAGTTGGGTTCATTAGGTAACCCATAAAAAAGACAAAGAGAGTTCCTATCGATTTCAGAAGTCCAAGCTTGTTGATGCAGAAACTGTAAATTTATTGCCTTAATGACAAATCAAAGAAGTGGGAAATACATAAGGAAAAGGCAATTGATTAAATAGATGTGCTTCTCCATTTTAGGGCTTCCCAGGTGGCGCCAGTGGTAAAGAACCTGCTTGCCAATGCAAGAGATGTGAGAGATGCGGGTTTGATCCCTGGGTTGGGAAGATCCCCTGGAGGAGGGAATGGCAATCCATCCCAGTATTCTTGCCTGAGAATCCCATGTACAGCAGAGCCTGGAGGGCCCCAGTCCATAGGGTTGCAAAGAGTTGGACATGACTGAAGTGACTTTGCACGCACATATTCCATTTTAATATATGTGGCGGTAAGTAATAAACTGAATTTTTTCCCTTCCTTTTCCCTGTCCTTGCCCTCTTTTTCTCAACCCCCCTCCCCATGCAAGATAACAAAAATATTCCCAAGCAATATCTATTAAAGAAATAGCTATGTCTTGTAGGAAGACAAAGTCAAATTTTATTACAGTACATAAAGGAAACACAAAACAATTTGATTTGTAGAATCAAGCAATAAACTTTTCTTTATAATCCTGCTATATAAATTTCATCTATAACATGGTTTCTTACCCACTAATTTTGACACTGATGGGAGATCTAGTTTTCATTCATTCATTAATACACTTAACTGATATTAACAGTTCAAGAAATCCTTTTAAACATCAGACATGGTGCTTAACCTTGGAGATTCTGAGATGAGAAGAGGAGGAATTTATATGGTAGTGGAGAGGGCAGAAATACCAGCAATTCATCACTATAAGGTGAATATGCAGGAGTTACTCTGGGGACATGGGGTGGTATGTGTCATTTTCCTGGGGAACAAATGAGGGCTTCTCAGAAGAGAAAAGACTTTGAGTATGTGAGTAAGACTTGAAGCTTGCCTGGCAGACAAGTGGAAGAAGACATTTATCTCAAGCTTGGAAGAGAAGCTGAGCACACCATGTTTGAGCCAATGCTTCTAAGGTATGAGGAAAGAAGGGAGATGAAGCTGACCCAGAGGCAGGAGGCACATGACATTCCTAGATATGACATTCAGATACGGCTTCATCCTGTATTCTATGGGAGGGGTGTGGGTGTGTGTGTATAGATAGGTTAGAGGATGAGAGGATGGGGACTAACGAGGAAGTTCAGTCCTAAGGCTGTGAGTGTAATAGTCCAGGGAGAATAGATCCAGAAACAAGCCTAGGTCAACAGCAGTGAGGACAAGAGAAGAGGTTGTGATAAATCCAGAAGATAGAAGAAAAAAAAATTGTCAGTTCTTTGTGTTAGATTTGAAGTGGTTAGAATAAGGAGGAGGAATTCAGGGTGGTTCATGTTTCCTGATCTGGAGCACAGTGGTGCCATCGTGAGTCTGAGGTGCTTTGGTGAATGTCAAGATGAGGATGCCCAGCACTAGAGAGCAGAGTCCACTGAACAGATAAGTCTGGAATGATCACTGAAACCATGGAGTGGATGTGCTTCCAAGATGGCAGGTAGAGAGCACAGCTGGGGAGAGAATCCTGGGGTCACCAGCACATAAAGAAAGGACAAGGGAAGAGGATGCTCTGAGATGGGAGGAGAGCCAAGTAGAAGTCATCCAGAAGTTCTAGAGTTGTCGTCGGGGCAAAGGTCAGGGAGGCCAGGGTCTGAATGGTTGGTGAGGAAGTAGAGACAGTGATGTAGGAAAATCTTTTAAGATGTTTGGCTGAGAAGGAATGGAGAGCTATAGGTGAGTAGCTGGAAGAGAATGCAGGCTCAAGGGCTGGGAGGGACGTATACCTTCTGACACATTTGTATAGTTTTGCATCTGTTCATTGTCAGCAGCACCAACCCACAAATAATTTTGAAGGTCATTATTTTTGAAGTTCATCAGTCACTCTGAATAAGTTAGAAATAGTATTCTTTGGAATACTCAATGGCAAAAAATAAATATGGCTCAAAAACTTAAGGGAAATTTTTTTCTTAAATTACTGGAAAAAAGTGAAAGTGTTAGTCACTCAGTCATGTCTAATGCCTTACAACCCCATGGACTGACAGCCCACCAGGCTTCTCTGTCTGTGGGATTATCCAGCCTGGATACTGGAATGAGTTTCCATTCCCTTCTCCAGGGTATCTTCTGCACCCAGGGATCAGACCTGAGTCTCTCATTTGTAGGCAGATTCTTTACTATCTAAGCCACCAGTCTTAAATTACCAGATGATGTTAAATATGAGACACTATGAAAAACCATTTCACTTCTTTTCCTTATAAGTCAAAGCTGAAAAAGATGAATAGTAAATATTCAGTTGCTAATTTATTTTTTTACCTTTAAAACATAAAGAGATCTTCCCTCATATGATTTTCCAATAGAGAACATGTGAATGAGACCTGAATGTGTTTTATTCAAATGATGCATCCAATTTTGAATCTAAAAGCAAATAAATTAAAACCATGTTAGACTCACACAATTATGGAGCTTTTAATAAAAGGTAACAGAAAGACAATAGATCTTGGAACTCAAAAAGCATGTATGGAGTATAAAATTTAATGAAAAAGCAATTTTGTAGTCTCAATTTTCTTCAGGATACCAAAAATTACACTTTATTTTCTGCTCTCATATATAGCTGCTTTGTCTTCATATTGTTCCCTTTTTAAAGCATACCTTTCTATTGCTATTTGTCATTAACATCTTAATGGCAAAATTTTACAGAAAATTAATCAAGGTATTCTGGACTCTTTTTAAAAAATAAAAATTTATTATCTCCAAGTGTTTAAGAGGAAAAGAAAGAAGTAAGCTTCAGAAAAACCATCCCAACTATTGGAAAGTGTTTAAGTCCTATATATTGTAATTTACCGCTGAACAGAAGATGCTAAGAAAAAGGCATTATCTTTTGCATTTAAAATTTAGTTGATCCAGCCACACATCAGAGGGCATACCATGAATAATTTCCCCAGTAATAGCAATATATTGACGCTGATCCATTCATACACATTTGTCATCAGGAAAAGGGTATATTTGAGATGAATAAATAAGGTATTTAGAAAGATGGGTAACATTTCTGACTTCAAAGCCCAATAAAGGAGGAAGGAAGTCACAAAAAAGTGTCCCACTGTTCCAAGATGTGTAAGAGTCTAAAAAAAATATTTGGAAAGTACTCATATTTTCCTTTTTTTCTATTGCTGTTTAGTCTAATGAGCACATGTATACACATACATTTACATATATGTATGTATGACTGAGCAACTCAGCACACACACATGTATATGTACTTACCTATATTAATATATTTTAAAATTTTGACCTTTTTCTAGTGCATGTTAATAGCACTTTAATGTGTCCAGTTATCTAAATCCTTTCCATTGCTGCTAACTTCAAGCTTCTAAAAGGTATGTTAAAAACATAAAATATGTGGACGTAATTTTGAAAGTCTCATTACTTCTATGACTGGCATTCCTTTGCTCAATTCAGAATTCAGGGGAAGAATGAAAAAATGTATGTACTCATTCATTTATTCATTCTGTCAACGACCCTTTATTTGAAAGTCTCTGCTTGCCACTGGAGATACAGTGGTGAACAAGAAAGCAATGGCCAGCCCCCACAGCCCTTGCAGCTTATTAGGAGAGGGAGACATTAATCAAGTACTTAGTCATAATTAAAAATTATGTTAGGTATCGCATCCATGTACTATGGGTGCAGGTAATATGCAGGGGCTGGGACAGGGTGTTCTGACCCATCTGAGAGAGTAGAACAGCTCTCTTCTTGCACAAACTGAGATTTGAAGAATAGTTATTGCCCAGATGTACAGTAGCAGCAGTGGGATGGGTCCCTATGTTTTCCAGATAAAATAAGTAAAAGCAAGCTAACAGGCCCTGAGGAGCCACACATACAGTTTGGCTTTGGGGGGCCTCAAATTTGCAGAGGGTATGGGGCCAACATCAAAATTCACTCTGCTGCTCAGCCAAACCATTGCCCTCGAACTCTGGCTTGCTCTACATTCCATGGATTTCCAGTTAGGGTGTTTATTACCATTATTACAGTTGGCCCCCCATATCTTTGGATGCTGACCTGGTGGATACTGAGGGCTAACTGTACCATGCCGTTGTACACAAGGGACTTGAGTATCCACGATTCTGGAATCCACAGGGGATCCTGCACCCAATGTCCTTTGGATACCAAGGGCCGACTATATAGCAGCATTACCACACTCTTCCATTGCACTTCCCCTGTCCATTGTAGGGGTGGATTTGGTAAAGCACATGAAATTAAATTTATTTTGCTACTTCACATATATACTTCTCATATAAAATACTTAATGGAAGAGAACTGAGGTGCCTGGACGTTGTAAGAGCTTAAGGATTCTTCACATAACTTCTGCCTGTCTCCCCATGCTTCTCCCCAGTCCTAGACCTGAGTGATAAAGATGCACTTGGAAAAAAGCCACAAAAAGCCCTTTGATTACATACCTCTTCTAAGGAGTGATAAACTTCATAATTATATCCAGAGAGGGATCTTCGACTTCTCCAGGCTGGCAAACTGCTTCCCTTTTCCAGTACTTTCTGAAGATCTTCTATGAGGATCCTGGATTTGAAATGATAGACATGATTAAAATTAAATGGAGATAATATAAAAATGAGTCAAAAGAAAATCAGGACTGACATTTCTAAAAATACCAAATGTGGGGAAGATGTTCTTTTTCAGAAAATAACAACTCTTAAATAAATGGTATAATGGATATTAAATGTAAAATTACAGAACAGATGTTCTCAAGTAATAATGATACTAATAATAACCATCATTGATGGAGTAGCTACAAGAATGGAATCATGGGAACACTTATATTTACTGAGCACCTACCAGGTGGTAGGCACTGTGCTGTGTATTTTATTGGGTGGGTCAAAAGGTTTGTTCATGTTTTTCCATAACATCTTACAGAAAAACCTGAATGAACTTTTGGCTATCCCAATACATACATCAACTTAGTTAATAACAATAAAACCTACCTCATATGGTTATTTCCACTTTGCAAATGGGGAAACCAAGCCTCAAAATGGTTAAGAACTTGCCAATGTCATTCTGCTAGTGATGCAAAGCCAGAATTTGAACTTGGAATGTGAACCCAAAATAGACTCAAGTCTGGTGTGACATTTTGAAAAATGAAGCAAGACAAGCTCCTCCACTCCCTTGCCACAGCCTCCTTTTCAGCTGTTTCTATCTGTTCCTGTGCCTTTTGTGACTGAAAGACTTTCCTTATGTTATTATCTAGCACACTTGACCCAGAGCTCAGCAAAGGAAAAGAAGCTGCCAGCTTCAAGAGGAAACAGAAGAAACAACCAGAGTCAGAAAAAGCTACTTTTACTGCCTGACAGTATCAAGGATGCCCAGAGAAGACAAGTTCAGGTAAGCAAAGCGAATGCACTTGGGAATTGAAGGCCGTGGCCAGGGTTGGGGATTCCAGGGTCACTGAAATGTGTGGAATAGCTCCAGCTGCAGTCATTGGTATCCTTGATGAGATGTCTGAACTAGATATGGCTAATTCCCCCAGTGCTCATTCACCTCCTCCAACTAGAGCACCATGAAGTAACAAGGTGCTCATTCATTTACTTAAAGACGTTAAAGAGCTTCTCAATGGTTTTCCTGGGCTGGACAGGTAGCTAAAACAAGAAGAAAACCAAAAACTTTGCTTTCTTATTTTATATTCCAAAGAACTTGTTGCTTGGTGGTTTCAGTGCTATTAAAACAACATGTAATGGCATCTTTAAATGACTTTCAAAGTTGACCCATGTAAGCCACTTTATTCAAGAAATTCAAGATAATTTTTTGGTCCATGAAAGAAGCAGATTTACTTAGGGTCATGCTGGTTGTAGAACATTCCTTTTGATTTAGTCGTTTGTTATTTACTGAGGACCCACTGTGGACAAAGCATTTAATCGGGAATTTATCATCAGCTTACTGTCCTTTTGGTTTCAATTTTTGACTTTAGAAACATCAAAAATCAAGGTAAGGTGGCATGGCACAGAGCTGGTAAACTCGTTTGGTAGCTGCTTGCTGGGGCTCAAAATACAAGCGGAGTTTAAATTCTCAGCATGAACATGATCTGTATTAGTTCTTTCTTTCTTCCTTCAAGGAAACAAGTTATAGATGAAAGTAGGTTTGTATGGGTAAAGAATTTTACAGTATTGCCAGTGTGGCTGTAAAGAACCAAATGAACATCTTTGTCAATGTCCAGTCTTCTTGTGTTGTGAGCGAATCTGGGGTGGTCAAGAAAAATCAAGTATGATTAGAGCTGAGATGGTTATAAACTGTCAACAAATTCCAGTTACTGCAGGCAATCTTCAGCTATGATTCCCTCACCAATACCATCTATCCATTTCTCCTGGGTACTTTTATCTCTTTCAGGAAACTAAGGTGGTGGATGAGGGGGTAGTAAATAGACTTGCCAAAGCCAGCAAACTACAGAAGAATCTCCTTCTGAAGTTTCCATTTAAAAACATAAGACACACAAACACACAAAAGTTTTCAAAGGTATAAAGACCTTTACAGAACGTTTACAAAATGAAGCTCTAGTGTATTGTTTTTGTATTATTTCCAAAGTGGGCAGACTTTTTAAATATAAACAAGCCCAGATAATTTGTTTCCCCTTAAGGCAAGAGCGGGCTTCCCAGGTGGCTCAGTGGTAAAGAACCTACCTACCCGTGCAGGATATGCAAGAGATGCCAGTTCAGTCCCTGGGTCTGGAAGGTCCCCTGGAGAAGGAAATGGCAACCCACTCCAGTATTCTTGCCTGGAGAATCCCATGGACAGAGGACCCTGGTGGGCTATAGTTCATGGGGTCACAAAGATCAGACAAGACTGAAGTGACTGAGCAGGCACAAGGTCATTCTTCATATTCACCACCAGAAAATTTCTGAAGTTCTGATGCTGGTCCATCTGTTGGTTTGGCACTGTACCCCTTCAGAAGCTATTATTTCCCCAGGAGTTTCAGTATGAAAAATCATGCTTCTGAATGAAATCTGTATCAGTCGATAAATGACTTAACATATTACTAATAATATAATGAAATGCCCATTCAGAGAATAGTCAGAATAGTTCTAATTGATAATTGCTCCTATACAAGATTTACTGTAATATTTTCTAACAAGTGTTGTAACCAAAGTAAGAAAATTATGAAGTTTTTCAGTTTGAGGCTGTGGAATCAATCTAGTTGGGTATTAGCTTCTTTGATGAATCAATGCTTAAGCTTCTCAGTCTTGTTTTGAAATTTCCCGGTGCCCTCAATTGAGCTGGTCTTCGGAGCTCTGCTGTCTAGCCATTCATTCAGGCCAGCGATTCTCAAGATAGGCTGCTTTAAAAATCACCCAAGAGCTTTAAAAAGATGCCACACCGAGCCCTACTTACACAAGAATCTGTGTGCAAAGGTATCAGGCCTTTCTGAAAAGCTCACAAGGTGATTTTAATACATAGTCGAGCTCAAATTTAGGCTAACAATCTGAAAACCAGTAATCTAGGCTAATTAATCTGAAAACTGACTGCTCTCAGTCTTCTCAGTTTCCACATTAAATAAAAATGGAAGAAAGCATTAGAATATGGCCAGTCTTTGCATCCTCTTTCCTCCTGAGTGTCCATGCTGGGTGTGGTCAGAAGCATCTATCCCTCCTCTCTCTTTGGATCTCCTGTATTGAAAGGGCTGGGAGGCTGAAAAGTACTTTTCCTCGACTCTCATGTAGCTACGGTTCTGAGTACGAATTTGTGAACCCTGCCAAGAGAGGAAGTTAAGAATGGGGCGGAGGCCATCTCCTGCGGGTGTGACCATGTCGAGGTGGCAGAAACATGACCGTTGAGAGGGTATCAGGTGTCTGGACTCAGAACTCTGGGGTCCAGTCACCAGCTTCTTGACCACCAGCCGGGCTGTCACACCAGGTCTGGCCCCGTTTTTCTTGTCAAAGTGGCCAACTGGAAACCAGTAGATTGATGAGAAGCCCATGAAATGGGGTCCAAATGGCTTTTTTTTTTTTTTAAAAACAGCTGTAGTTTCTTAGTTTCCTTATGGCTAATTACTATTTTTATTCTAATCATGTGTATGCTCAGTTGTGTCTGATTCTTTGTGACCCCATGGACTGTAGCCCTCCAGGTTCCTCTGTCCATGGAATTCTCCAGGCAAGAATACTGGAGTATGTTGCCATTTCCTTCTCCAGGGGATCTTCCTGACCTAGGGATTGAACCCACATCTCTTGCATCCCTGCATTGGCAGGCAGATTCTTTACCACTGTGCCACCTGGGAAGCCCCAGTGTGTGGCATATGCTTCCTTAAAAAGTCAATGAACATGCCAAAGTGTACTGTATCAAGCCTTTTTAATGTGATTATATTTTCATTGAGTTGTTTTCCTTTTGAAATAGTCAAAGATTTTTTCTAGATCTATTAAGAACTTTATACAAGTGATATTATCACTTAGTACAAAATCACCTCCCCAAAGCTTCTAGGGTGGACAAGGGAGTGTATGTCAAACTTTGAAATTCCATTGCCATTTTTTTTTAACAGGTATTCAGTTTACAAAATTATTGAAATTTTTTTTTAGCAAAAGGAATCATTTCCTAGGTCATGTCATTAAGAGGGGTTGATCACCCAGGGGCCAGACACATGGGGCCACATTGTCTCTGCTATAAAGATGAGTATATCTATACATTATGTATAGTTGTACAGAGTAAATTATAATCTTTGGAAAATACCCCAGGCTACAATAATATAGCTCAATTAGAATGATCTCTACCTACCAGCCCTGGGGAATTTAATTGACTTACATATTATTATCTTCCTGCCAACAAAATGAATAAATGATTGCTCTCCAGGAGGAGACCACTGGTTTAAAACTCTCATTTTTAAAAACTCTATTCTCTGTGGTATAAAGGGTGATATTTTATTCTATAGCAGTTCCACATGACCTATGTTGAATGATTTGAAATAGAGACTTGTTAAAATAACTGGTATATTCTTTTCTTCCAAATAATAATTAATGAAGCATTTGAGTTTTTTACTGAGGACCTGTAGAAACAAGCTCTTCCCTGCTAGGCATTCAGAGAATCAAAGCCTGCCTTCAGAGCTACAGCAATGACTAAAATGTGTTCAATATGAACAATGGTTTTGTGCACAGTTGTGACTCTGCCCTGTTATGGAGGTACAGATAAAATACCTTTCTGCAAAAAGCCCATCAGTACTTTCATAAAGCTGTGCCTATCGCTCTGAGAGCCAAATATCTCTGGGATGTTACTGCCCCATTGAACCCTCTCTCCCAGCCTTTCACAGAGACTAGAGCTCTCTTCCTTGACTGAGAGAGCCATGAACCCTTCCTTGGCCTCACCAGGGATCTCTGTGTCAGTTCTGACAGTAAAAACACTAGCTTAACAGTTGGAGTATTTGAAAGGTTGTGTGTGCTCTGTTGTGTCTGGCTCTCTGCGACCTCATGGACTGTAGCTGGCCAGGCTCCTCTGTCCATGGGATTTTCCAGGCAAAAATACTGGAGTGGGTTGCCATTTCCTTCTCCAGGTGATCTTCCTGACCCAGAGATCAAACCTGCATCTTTTGTGTCTCCTGCACTGGCAGGTGGGTTCTTTACCACTAGCAGCACCTGGTTAGTCATTTACAATTGTGGCCAAAATCATAGGGTTCCAAACCAATAGTAAGTCACTCCTTCCCATCTCACTCATTCACTAGCCTGCATTTCTCCCCTCAGATTTTGCACTTTCTCTCCATCTCTTACCCCACTCCTTTGCTTTTGTGCCCTCTGGAATTCTCTTTGATCGTAAATAAAATTCCTACATTCTCCAGTCTCTTTAGAGAACTCCCTCTTCTCATATTCTTGCACCAGCAGAAACTGGACTCTTTCAAGGACCCAGACTCTTTGGTGACTTTCTCTTCTCCTACTTTGTCAGCATCCTCCTTGGTACCATTGGTATTGCTCCGTTAACCTTCTGACTTCTGGGAAAAGCTCATCCTCCCTTCAGCATTGTGCCATTCCTGACTGCTTACCTCTAACTCCTGGCTCCTCCCTGCTACCTCCTGTCTCAGGAACACATTCTCTTTCCCCACCTCTAATCTTGCCATCAGCCAAGGAAATTCAAGATTGCTGAGATGGCTTTATGGTGATTAACCTCACTCTCTCTTGCCTGCATCAGCCTCAGTGATCTCCATTCCACTTCCCGCCATCTCCTTCATTGCTACCCCTATAATCCTGTCACCAGCCACAAGTATTCTATTCCAGAACTCTTAATGTCCAGCAGCCTACACTTTATCAAAACGTGTTTCCTTCCAACTTGTTGCCCTCAGTCACACTATACCTGTTTTCACTGTAAATATCTTAATGCCCTGATTCTTCCATTTTGTCCCATCATTTAAAACAAAAATTTTCTTTTTATCAGAATATAGTTGCTTTACAAAGTTGTTGGTTTCTGCTGTACAGCAAAGTGAATCAGTTAAACACATATCCACTTTTTAGATTCTCTTCCCATATAGGTCATTACAGAGTATTGAGTAGAGTGCCCTGTGCTATATATACAGTTAGGTCCTTTGTTGTTGTTGTTTAATTGCTAAGTCATGTCCAACGCTTTTTTTGACCCCATAGACTGTAGCCCTCCAGGCTCCTCTGTCCATGAGATTTCCCAGGCAAGAATACTGGAGTGGGTTGCCATTTCCTTTTCCATGGGATCTTCCTGACCCAGTGATTGAACCCACGTCTCTTGCATCCCCTGCGTTGGTAGGCGGATTCTTTACCACTGAGTCATCAGGGAAGCCCCACAGTAGGTCCTAGTTTATTTAGTTAATTAGTCATCTAGTTTATTTATAGTAGTGTGTATATGTATATGGGCTTCCCTGGTGGCTCATCTGGTAAAGAATCCGCCTTCAATGCAGGAGACATGGGTTTGATCCCTGGGTTGGGAAGATCCCCTGGAGAAGGGAAAGACTACCCACTCCAGTATTCTGTCCTAGAGAATTCCATGGACTGTATAGTCCATGGGGTTGCAAAGAGTCAGACATGACTGAGCGACTACCATGGTGGCTCAGAGGTTAAAGCGTCTGCCTGCAATGCTGGAGACCTGGGTACGATCCCTGGGTCAGGAAGATCCCCTGGAGAAGGAAATGGCAACCTACTCCAGTATTCTTGCCTGGAGAATCCCATGGACGGAGGAGCCTGGTAGGCTACAGTCCACATGGTCGCAGAGTCAGACACGACTTCACTTTCACTTATATATCATTCACTATAGAGAACAATATGGAGGATCCTTAAAAAGCTAATAGAGTTACCATATGTCCAGCAATTCCATTCCTGGGCATATATCTGAAGAAACCATAATTCAAAAAAATAACATGCACCCCAATGTTCTATCATTCTTCCTAGATCCTCCTATAATCTAGACTATCCAGATTAGACCCCATGGATGAATACCTGGGCTAGCATCTCACTAGAAACCTTAACTTCCTTGTCACCTTGAGCTTTTTTGTGGTTCTAACCAACAAAACGTCAACTCTGAATCAGTGCTACAGTCTTTCGTCTCTGCAACAACCACTTTTATTGGTTCCTACCCCATTTTTTCTCTTGGCAACACTCTTTAACCCCTATTTCTTTATTCTAAGTAGATAAATTTTGCTTCTCAGTTCATCCAGAAAACTGGGCTATTAGTTATGATCTCCTGCCCTGTTTCCCTGGTGACTCAGATGGACGCACAAGTCCTGGGTTCGATCCTTGAGTCAGGAAGATCCTCTGAAGAAGGAAATGGCTACCCCTGCAGTATTCTTGCCTGGAGAATTCTGTGGACAGAGTCAGGTGAGCTACAGTCCACGGGGTCACAAGAGTCAGACATGACTGAGCCACTAGCACTACTACTACGATCTCTTTAACCTGTCGACTCTCTTCTCCACAATCTTAACTAGACCCACATTTCCCTCTTTGGTCTTATAGGATAAGGTACTTTTCCTACCATTTAAAACTACTCCCTCACCTGTGCATTCTGTCTTTCATCATCAATTGCCTCCTTCCGTGCTGGTCAGAGTGCCTTCAGGCCACAGTTGGCCCCTCCCCACACTCCAAATCTCAGGCAGTCCCTGATTTAGCATCTTCCTCATCTCTGCCCTCTCCCTATTGTAAGTTCTAAGAGTCACAGAGTAGTCGGCTCTGCTGCTGTGTTCTCACATCCTGTTCACTTCTCTGTCTTCTGCTCCTAACACTCTAATCCCACCATCAGGGTTACCAGTGCAACTTCCATTGCCAAATCCGAAGGTAACTGATCAGTCCTTTTCTTGCATGAGATCACTATGGCACCAGGAACCACTGACATCCCTTATCTCAAAAGATTTTGTTTCTTATTTGATGACTAGGACTATCTTTCAGCAGTTCCACACTCACTGCTTAACTAATACTGTAAAAAAAAAAAAAAACAGCAACTCAAAGTATTCACCAAAGTATTCTGTATTGGTCACCAAAGACAGAAGACTTGGAATCACCCAAGAGTTCTTCCTCTTCCACTTACATCCCAACAAACGCAGAGTCCAGGTGGTTTTGCTTCTGAAATATTTTTTGGAATTCTCTTTTGATCCCACCACTCTGGTCCTGACTCAGGGTCCTCATTCTCTCACCTGGATTGCTGCTGTAGTCTCCTCCTACGCACCTCCACCCAGTTACATGTGGCTCCCTTGCTCACATCCTACAATTGTGCAGCATCACCCATAAGATGAGGTCTGAGTTCTGAACAGCAGAACTCAGCTTCCCACTCTGGCCCCTCCAACACCTTTTCTTCCTACTCCCTGATCTGCACCAGTTCCCTGCGCACATACTGTGTTGCTTCTTGCCTGTTCCCCTCTGCCTTCAAGGTCCCAAGTCTCATCCTTTGTCCAACTGATGCAGCTCCTGCAGAGTTTGGCTTTTGTCTGCCCGTCTATGCATCCATCTTCTAGGCATGGATAAACTCCTCTCCTCTCCTCACACAGTAAAACCGTCCCATGTGTACACTGATTACTTAGGTGAGTGATAAACAAGTGTGATTGCTCCCCCTCCACCATTACACTAAGAAAGAAGCTCATGACTGGCAAATAAGAACTGTGCCATATCCATGTTGGCTTCCCCAATGTGAAAAACAGAACCTGAAACACTATTGTTGGCATTTAAGACATAACCTAAATACAGTTGCCACTCAATTCAACTGAGTATAAATGAATTAAGCAATGAAAAAGCATGCTTACTTGTACTGGATGTTGGCTTCCTGTAGGAAGGTTAACAGGGCTCGGGAGCCATTGTGGGGAACGTGGACATCAGTGACTGTTCCCTGTGATATCTGGGAGACACCTCCGGGCTGCCACAGGTCCACCTGTAGTGCAGGAACCAACCTATAATTCACAGTCAATGTCGGTGGGGAAAGATCCATGTCACAGTGTCAAACACATCATCTTGTTGGCTTACAGCAATACCAAAGCCTTTTTAGAATCAGACTCAAGGCTTTCATCATCAGGGTCAAACTCTCAGTTGATTCTGAATTTAGTGTCCAAATGATATCACATCCATATAGAATCTGATCATAATTTACAAGTAATAAATACCAATCTATTAGTCATAAGATAAAAATGAGATAAACTAGTTTTAAGTATGAGTTTGATATTGTTTAAAATTATTTACTGCACTAATGTTTGTATAATAGCAAGAAAGAGGAATACATAGATGACCCTTCATCTACTAGAAAGCAGATTGTGGTCCCTTGACCACATTCACTATCTTTAAATGGAGCGCTCCCCTAATGCTGTCTCCTCCCATGACGCAAGCTTGCTCACCGATTCAGACTCAGCTTTCACATGCCAATAGAAACATCCCTTTCTCAGGTGGCAGTAGTTGGGGTACTTGTCAGCCAGGGCAGGGCTCCTTGTCACAGTTCTTAGAGAATCTCATGTGTCTGACATCATGTGTGCCTCTTCCCAGAATGAAAGCTCCATGAGGGCAAAGGATTTGTCTGCTTAGTTACCAACCCATTCCAAGTGCCTGGCATAGTGCCTTGTGCATCTTAGCAACTCAGTCATTATTTGCTGCATAAATGCAGACCCTGTGGGGTAATTGACTGCATGTTCATCATTCATTCAGTGTTTTGCAGAAAAGCAAAAGATCACTGTTTGGCTTACAGTAGAGTCTGTGGTACACTGTCTAGGGCTCCATGCCTAGTAGGAGCTGCACATTCATTGAAAGAATGAATTGAACTCAGCTGGGATGGAGGAGAGCCTCAATTCTATACATGCCAAGAGCTGCACTTTCAGTAAGGCACAGTTTGTCTTTATAGGTCATGTCCATGTCTTCTGTTTGGGACTCCCTCTTCCTGCATTTCTGGACTTGATCTGTTGCAGGATCATGCAACCCTCACTCAGTTGTGTCTTTGTGACCCCATGGACTGTAGCCCACCAGGCTCCTCCATCCATGAAATTCTCCAGGCAAGAGTACTAGAGCAGGTTGCTATTTCCTTCTCTAGGGGATCTTCCCGACCCAGTGATTGAACCTGAGTCTCCTGTATTGCAGGCAGATTTTTTACCATCTGAGCTACCAGGGAAGTCCCCTGAAACAGAGGCATTTATTTTGGGGACAAAAAGAGTTTACCTGTTTTCTTTCAGGCAGTTGACTCCTCCACTAACTTGCAAGGGTAAGTCTAACGCAGCTAACGTGCTAGTCCAACAAGCATAGGACGACAGAAGTGTGGGGCTGGGAGGGGTGCTGAGAGGTCATTTGATCCATCTGCCAGCCCTTGGGCAAGGATACGTCCAGGCCTGGACCAGACTGTCCCCAGTCGATGCATCTAAACCACATCTTTTATGTTTCCCAAAAACGAGAGTCGATGCTATCCTAATTTAACTCATATCCACATTTAACCAGATTTTCAGTCATTTTCTTAATCCGTTACACTGAAGCACACTTTTTTTTGTCTTGTTCCATTCTTCAGGGGGGAATGACTGGTTTCTTGCTTTTGTGAGACGAAGTACCTTTCTGTCTTCCACTTTTCTTTGTATGTTAAGACTTTCTAATCCTTTAATCATCTTTGCCTCTAAACCCATTACAGAGACAGATTTTGCTGTTAAGGTGTATCACCTAATACCTGTGGAGATGAGGAAATAGTGCTGTATTTAGAGGGTGGAGAGCCACAGGAACCTGAAATATCTGAATAACCACTCTGGTGATGAGTCTCTGAGTGCTGTTTTCTGGGGCATATGCTAAAATAAGAATCCTCATTCCACAGAAGAGCGTAGCATAGGAAAATTCCATGGAAGAAACATCCCTTACTGCCTGACCTGGAGAAGCCTTCCTAGGAAACGTCACCAGAAAGCAGTTGGTCTAAAAGAAACCAACAAAAAAGAATCGGGAAAAGATCAGGAAGTATATTTTGTTTTGGTATTAGTAAAGTAAAATGAATTACCAGATTTTTCTCCAGTAATGTTTTAGGGAAAGGGTACTTGGTTAAGTTACATGGATATTTCAGTCTTGGGTGGCAGGCTGACACCTACAGTGAGATACAGGAGACTCCTATGTCTAAGTTATAGTAATAGTTCTGTAATACTCATATGAGATTTGTAAAGTGCCACCCACTTTATAGGTAGTTCTAATCTTTTCTATAAGACCTTGGGAAACGAGTTAATTGTGGATACAGATTATGAACAAGATGACTCAGATTCAGAGAGGCAAAGTCCTTTCCCAAGGATACAGGGCTACCGAATGGTATTATAGAATGTGCTTAATTCCAGTACCCATCATTTACTGACTGGGTAAGTATCTCCAGGATTTCCTGTGAATATCCCAGAACTAGAAACAACTTCCAGTTTCCTGCCTTAGTGTTCAGAGGGTCTGCTTGGCGGCTTTCACATCCTGGTCTTTCCCATTAAGGGCTTTTTGCCCTATGAATTCTATATGCTGGTATTTCAAAGTTCTAATCAGTCCACTGTGGGCAGGTTACCATCAGTCATTTCCTTAGGGCCGGAGCCCATCTGGATGAAGTGATGAACTGTCTCTGAGCAGAAAAGCTGGGTGACCCTGGATAGTGACCACAACATAGAATCAGCAGCCGGGTCAGGATGGCCTAAGGCTGGTTGCAGACCAGCTGTCTCAGGTCTTTACTGCCAAGGCCAACTGATATTCCAAGGAAAGGATGCTCCTCTGCAGAGTTTCTCACCTTGGAACTGGGTGGTTGTTCCCATGCATTTCTTTCCTTCTATGACCACCAGTCACAGCCAGATCTGTTTAAGAGGTGGAGGAAGTTTAATGTAAAAGTTCACAGAATGGACTTGGGAATCCAACGACTCTAGGCTGGAATGCTAGCTCTGGCAGCATGGGCTGTGTGACTTTGGATGAGGTTTTAACATTTCTGGGGGGCTTCCCTCATAGCTCAGTTGGTAAAGAATCCACCTGCAATGCAGGAGACCCCAGTTCGATTCCTGGGTTGGGAAGATCTGCTGGAGAAGGGAAAGACTACCCACTCCAGGATTCTTGGGCTTCCCTTGTGGCTCAGCTGGTAAAGAATCCGCTTGCAATGGCAGGAGATCTGGGTTCAAATCCTGGGTTGGGAAGATCCCCTGGAGAAGGGAAAGGCTTACCCACTCCAGTATTCTGGCCTGGAGAATTCCATGGACTATACAGTCCATGGGGTTGCAAAGAGTTGGACACGACTGAGCGACTTTCACTTTCACTTAACATTTCTGAGTCTTAGTTTCCTCATCCAGACTGTGAAGATAATTTTAAAACCTACTCATAGGTTTCTTTTTTTTTGTAAGATTAACTGGAATAATAGAAGTAAAACACATAGCAGAGAGCCTGACATAGTGACAGCTTGAAAACCCTTAACTATTTGTTGTTGCTATTGTTACATGAAAAGTACCTGGGTGGCCAACATGGTGGAGTAAGAGACCTTGCTTCACACAAGGGCACAGCAAAATTACAACAATTTACAGGGCAGCTATCAATGAAAATGACAGGAAATGCAGGAAAGTGTTTCACAACGAAAGGTATAAGGAAGGAACCACAGTGAGACAGTAGGATGAATGGAGATGCAGTATAGTCAAGACCACACTCCTGGGTAGGTGACCCACAAGCAGGAGGATAATCACAACTGCAGGAGTTCTTCCCAAGGAACAAGGGATCTGAACCTCACTTTGGGCTCCTGCAAAGGAAACTGAGCCCCCAGAATGTCTGGCTTTGAAGGCCAGTGTAATGGGGACTCTCCCTGGGGACACAGATGCTGGTGGCAGGCGTTTTGAGGACCTCATGGCACCATGAGGACATGGCTGCTAGCAGACTTCATTTTGTAGTCTTTCCTCTAGTTTATTAGTGCAGGGTGCTCACCTGCCCACCATGTAAGCAGCCTAGTGAGCTGAGGCAGGGCTATAGCCTTGAGAGCAAATGCTTTAAAAAAGGAACAATTAGAGAATAAAAAAGAGCAGAAAATTGTAATCCAATAGAACCATTAAAAAGTTGAGAAAATTTCCCAGAATGTGGAGCAAAATTGTA
This sequence comes from Dama dama, assembly GCF_033118175.1. Classification (NCBI taxonomy): domain Eukaryota; kingdom Metazoa; phylum Chordata; class Mammalia; order Artiodactyla; family Cervidae; genus Dama; species Dama dama. The sequence continues at coordinate 31,563,227 of NC_083701.1, forward strand.
AAAAGATGGAAAATAGAGAAAATACAGGAAAACAAATCATAGGCCCAACATCTGGTGAATTAAGAGTCATAAAGACAGATTAGAGAAGAAGGGAGAACTCAGATCAATATATAAGGATTTTTAGACTATCAGGAATAAAGACAAGATCCTAAAAGTTTTTGGACAGTGTATGCTAATGACCCTGCCCCCGATGCTAGGAGACCTGGGTTTGACCTTGGGATGCGAAGAGCCTCTGGAGAAGGAAGTGGCTACCCACTAAGGTACTGGAAGAAAAGTTATGACCAACCTAGACAGACTATTAAAAAGCAGAGACATTACTTTGCTAACAAAGGTCCATCTAGTCAAAGTTATGGTTTTTTCCAGTAGCCATGTATGGATGTGAAAGTTGGACCATAAAGAAAGCTGAGCACCAAAGAATTGATGCTTTTGAACTGTGGTGTTGGAGAAGACTCTTGAGAGTCCCTTGAACTGCAAGGAGATCCGATCAGTCCTGAATATTCATTGGAAGGACTGATGCTGAAGCTCCAATACTTTGGCCACCTGATGTGAAGAACTAACTCATTGGAAAAGACCCTAATGCTGGGGAAGATTGAAGGCAGGAGGAGAAGTGGACGACAGAGGATGATGGTTGGATGGTATCACCAACTTGATGGACATGAGTTTGAGCAAGATCCAGGAGTTGGAGATGCACAGGGAAGCCTGGCATGCTGTAGTCCAGCACGCATGGATTGCAAAAAATTGGATATGACTGAGCAACTAAACTGAAAATATTCTTGCCTGGAGAATTCCAAGGACATAGGAGCCTGGCAGGCTACAGTCCTTGGGGTCACAAAGAGTTGGACACAACTGAGCAACTAACACTTTCACACTAATGACCAACTAGCCATGGGATTTACTTTTCCAGCAATACAGAGAGCTAGAAAACCTTAACACTCTTCTGTTGCAAGATAGCTAGAAAAAGCTGAATAAAATATAGCTACCATTCCTTTAAAAGTAGAGTGGAATTCCCCCAAATGTAAAGCGAAATTCCCAGGAGCCTAACAAAGAAGAAAATGTCATTTAGAGCTGTGTGCACTTGAGCCGTGATGGTATCAGAATTGTGGGAATATGTCACAACCACAACGGAAATCAGACTGAGATCTGGGGTCCAAAGTTCAGAGTTGGAACCAAGCTTCTAGTATAAAACTAGACCTTCAAAGGGCAATAGCCTCAGTTAAAGAGTAGGAATTAACAACTCCACACCAGTAAGATTTGATAAGGGGGCACTTTGTAGTAACAAATGCAAGACCTCTCCAGACAAAGATGTACCCTCAAGCCAGGCCATGCAGAATTCTTTCATCTGAAACTTTGCTGAAGAAGAGTTCATGAGAAAAAATATATAGAACACACGATCAAGGTATCTACTCTAAGTAAAAGCCAACATATCCAACTCATAGCTAGAATGCTCAACTTGAGATCTTCATAGGGTCTAGAAGACTGGCTAGACAAAGTTCCTGAGAAAGAAAGGAAATGAAAGATACTTTGATGGGGTTATCAATTCCATATAGATGGAATATTTCAGACAAATGGGAAAGGTAAAGGAGTTCCGAGGGAAGTACAATGTCTGCAAGGCAGAAAAGCACAGAAAAAGCATACAAATACTAAAGGATAAAAGCTAGTATAACTATATTAATAGCAAAACACTTGGGGCAAAACCATTTTTGGGGGATAATGTGTTAATATATATACATATCACTATATATAATGTAGAAATATAAAAATATCTTTATACATATGTATGTACATATGTACATCCATACATACTAATAAAATTCTCAGTTTACTGGGAAGATATAAATGCTACTAATCTGAATGCATTCAATTAAATGGCATCAAAATATGTATTGCAAAAATGGATATCATAAGGATTTTAAATTAAAAATCTTCTATCTCAGTAACCAAAAGATCAGACTTGCTTCCCAAGCACACTTAGAATTTTTATGAAAATTAACTCAATACCAGGCTATAAAACAAGTTTCAACAAATGTCAGAGAATTCATGTCAAACAAATGTTCTCTGATTACAATGTAATTAAATTTAGAAATCAGTGACAAAAATATATCTACATTTAGAAATTGAGAAAAGAGACTTTAAATAACTTGTGGGTTAAGAAAGACACTGAAGTAAAGTTGCAATTAAATCAAAACTAAATAGGACATTTCTAAGAAATTTATCACCTTAAATGATCCTGTTGCAGAAGAATAAAGATGAGAAATTGATGAGTCTTATGTATAAATCAAAACTTAAAAAAAGAACAATAGTATAAGCCACAAAAGAATAGAATACAGGGCATTTAGGAAAAAAGAGGATACATTAGTGAAAAGGAAAAAAAAAAAAAAAAGTAATGGTGAGGCTCACCAAAACCAAAGTTGGTCTTTGAAACATATTTAAAATATAAAATTTGTTAGCACAATTGCTTAAGAGCAAAAGAATGAAGGTTCAAGTGACCAAAATTATTAATAGTGATGAGACAGCCATAACCTGAGAAAAAGAATGATAAGCCAATTTTACTTATAAACATAGGTGCCAACCCTAGAAATGTATGTTAATAAACTATAGAAAAAGGTATTAATGTCATGACTGAATGCAATTAGTTTATCTTTAGTGTATTTCATTATACCGATAGTAATATATTAAAGAAACTATATGATCATATCAATACACTCAGAAAGATAACTTTTCAAAGTCCTATGTCTATTAATTATAAAATATATATATAGAAATTAATACTGAAAAGCTGATTTCCTTAGCCTATTAAATACTATCTACCAAAAATATTCAGCAGGCATTTGCATACAGGAGTAGCATTAGAAGCATTTATTTTAAAGTCAGAAACAAAGTAAATGTACTTTAATGCCAATTCCACAGATTCTCATTCTGAGGGTCATGGCCAGCAGAGGAATAAAGGAAAAAAAAAAGGTTAAGAGCTAGAAGGGAAGAAATAAGACTGTCATTATTTACAAATCACTGTGTACAGAGAAGGCAAGGGAGTCAACACAGGTAAGCCATGAAAATTCAATGATCAGCAGCATTTAGAGATATAATGTCAAAGTAAATATATACACATACATTACTGTAAGACCAGACACTATAAAACTCTTAGAGGAAAACATAGACAGAACACTCTGATGTAAACCCCAGCAAGATCTTTTTTGACCCACCTCCTAGAGAAATCAAAATAAAAACAAACAAATGGGACCTAGTTAAACTTAAAAGCTTTTGCGCAGCAAAGGAAACCATAAACAAGACAAAATACAACCCTCGGAATGGGAGAAATTACTTGCAAACAAAGCAACTGACAAGGGATTAATCTCCAAAATATACAAATAGCTCATGCAGCTCAATAACAAAAAACCAAACAAACCAATGAAAAAAATGGATGGAAGACCTAAACAGACACTTCTCCAAAGATGACATACACATGTCAACAAATACATGAAAAGATGCTCAACGTGTCTAATTATCACAGAAATACAAATCAGAACTACAATGAGGTATTACCTCACACCAGTCAGGATGGCCATCATCAAAAAATCTCCAAACAATAAATGCTGGAGAGGATGTGGAGAAAAGGGAACCCTTCCCTACATTGTTGGTGGGAATGTAAATTGGTACAGTCACTGTGGAGAACAGTATGGAGGTTCCTCAAGAAAACTAAACATAGAACTACCATATGACTCAGTAATCCCACTCCTGGGCATATTCTCAGAGAAAACCATAATTCAAATAGATACATGCACCCCTGTGTTCATTGCAGCACTATTTACAATAGCCAGGACATGAAAGCAACCTAAATGTCCATCAGCAGAAGAATGGGTAAAGAAGATGTGGTGTACGTATATATAGATATATGTACACACACATAATGGAATATGACTCAGCCATAAAAAGGAATAAAATAGTGCCATTTGCAGAAATGTGGATAGACCTAGAGACTGTCATATAGAGTGAAGTATGTCAGAAACAGAAAAACAAATATCATATAATATCACATATATGTGAAATCTAGAAAAATAGTACAGATGAATTTATCTGCAAAGCAGAAATTGAGACACATGTGGAGAACAAACTTATGGATACCAAGGATGGAAGTGGGGGTGGGATGAACTGGAAGGTTGGGATTAACATATGTACACTATTATAGATAAATAATGAGAACCTACTGTATAGCACAGGGAACTCTACTCAATGCTCTATGGTGACCTAAATGAGAAAGAAATCTAAAACAGGGAGGAGTGTATGTATATGGATAACTGATTCACTTTGCTTTACAGCAAAAACTACCAACATTGTAAAGCTATATATGCCAATAAAAAATTTAAAAATGTGTATTTGATGGGCCTTGAAATATCTCCATAAAATAACATTAAGTGAAAAAGTGGGTTATTAGAATAGTAGGTTTAGGTGATGTCACCAAAATGGTGACACAGGAGACCCCAGCCTCCATCTTCCAACAAAAATCAACAATTAGCCAGATATCCATGAATAAAAACAGCTCGGAGTGAGCTCTGGAGTCTACTTAAGAAGTTTCAGCAACACAGTGGAACAACAACAACAAAATGGGAATAACTGCACAAGAAGACAAGAAAGTCAGCTTCATTTTGCCTGCATCATCCCAGCCAAAAACCAGCACTGCCCAGTATCAAGAGGGAATATCCCAGCAAGACAGAGTTCTCCTCATCTTTATCGTCTGAGACCCTTTAAAGAGAAACTGAGCTGTATTTACCACTGAAGAAGGAACCAATGGCCAAAACAGCTGCCACAGGCCTCCTGCAGATTTCATGGCTTTTGCCCCATAGGTATTCATCCAAACTAATGCCAGCTGAGTCCCTCTTGCTCCCCTTCCCCCACGCCCCCCTCCAACATTGGCAGAGCCTAGCGCACCTCCAACTGCACTAGCAGCCAGCTCAGACCCCTGCGACGATGCAAATACATGCAATTGACCTGCTTTAACTCCTGTGGCTGACCCCCACCATTGTGCATGTACTTGGGGCTGCACCTCCAGCTGGGCACCTGCATGTGATTGAACTGAGGCTCAATACCAGACTGCAGAGCGCACACCTTGAGGGAGATGGGACAGCTACAGGAGAGCATGCTGACAGCCACAAGCAAACCCCTGTGGCTGCTTGTGGGCCCAGGTTAGGTCCTGTCTTCTGTCACTGGCCTGCACCATGATGCTCATCTGGAGTTAACATCTCCAGCTGCCACCTGCCTGGCCCAGCCCTGCCACCAGCCTCACTATAGTACGTACACCTGGGGGAGATGGTGTCGTGATGGGACGGCATCCTAACCCCCAGGGCTCCTATCGTCGCCAGAAAGTTCACTGTTAACCCTGATCCTTGCTGCCTGCTTTGGCCACTGTTACTACAAGTGTATCTGCATTGAGCTCCTGCCACCACACAGGTTGGGCCTTTGCCTTCCCTGGTAGCTTAGATGGTAAAGAATTTACCTGCCAGTGCAGGAGACATGGGTTCCAACCCTGGGGTAGGAAGATTCCCTGGAGAAGGCAGTGGCAACCCACTCCAGTAATCTCTCCTGGGAAGTCCCAGAGACAGAGGATCCTGGCAGGCTAGAGTCCATGGGGTCACCAGAAGTCAGACATGATTGATCGCAGGCATGCACGCATGCATGCACACTACAGAGGCACCTGAAGCTGGCCTCTAGAGTTGAATTTGTACATGCCACTGGCTCCGGTGACCTAAAATTTGTATGGAACCACAAAACACTTCAAATAGTCAAAGCAATCCTGAGAAAGAGGAATAAAGCTGAAGGTACCACACTTCTGATTTCAAACTATATTATAAAGGGATAATAATAAAAATAGTATGAAATTGGCATAAAACAGACAGATTAATGAAATAGAAGAGAGCCTTGCAATAAACCTATGCATATATGGTCAATTAATTTACAACAGAGTAGCCAAAAATATACAATGGGAAAAGGACAGTCTCTTCAAACTAATGGTGCTGGAAAACTGGACAGCCACATGCAAAAGAATGAACTTGACCACTATCTTATACACGAAATTCAACTCAAAATGGATTAAAGACTTGAACACAAGACCTGAATGCCCTGTCAGGGAATAGATCAATGAAGATCACGTCTTCCCTAACATTCCTAATATTCCCTAACAGTATCAGGCAGCATTAGCCTACATCTTTTCTTGTAATGCCTCTGCTTTATCCAGAGCCTGTCAAAAAGATGTATCAGATTCTTAAGTAGTACATGCTTTGAAAAATACATTGTTAAACAGCTATTGCCTACTATGTCCCTTTGCACTGTTTGGTAAGAGACCATTATATTACTGCCTTTGAGACTTTAGAGAATATCAGACTTACTAGCCTCACGGATTGCTTGACAAAATGAAGACTCTTGGGACCAACACCAGAAATCCTAATTTCAAAGGTTCTGGGAGAATCTGACTTTTTAACAAGTGCACTAGGCAATTCTGAAATAGTTGTTCCGAGGACTATGCTCTATGAAAGTCCCATGTGAGGACTGTTCTTTCAAGTAGGTGTTAACGACAACACCAGATTTGACTATAGTTTTGAAGACTCTGAAATTTTCTGTTTACTTTGTACGTCAAGAAACACTTAGTAGCCCTTAATCAGCTACTCGTTTTCAGTGACTCTTGGAGAAAGCCTGTGTCTGGCACCAGTTTTAGAGGAAAAGTCATTTGTTTGGCAGCAGAAAAGGATATGCATAGAGATGTGCAGGCAGGGATGGGAACCAAGTCCATTCTCAATTTTTCCTGAGTCAAATCTATAGATTCTATGCATTTTCAGAAAACATTCAAATTCAGGTATAGTCTGTTTTTGTACGATATGTGTTTCCATAATTCAAAATAGCTTTGGCATGACTGGAAATTTCTATAATGGACTGAAAGTTGTGAAATTGTTAGTTGTTCAGTCATGTCCAGCTCTTGGAGACCCCATGGACTGTAGCCCACCAGGCTTCTCTGCCCATGGATTTCTCCAGGCAAGAATACTGGGGTGGGTTGCCATTTCCTTCTCTAGGAAATTCCCCAACCCTGTGGGGACCCGAGTCTCTCACATGGCAGACAGATTGTTTACCACCTGAGCCACCAGGGAAGGGTGGTTTATAAATGGTTAACATTTATTTCTCGTAGTTTTGGAAGCTGGGAAGTCCAAGATCAAGATGCCAGCAGATTAGATGTCTGGTGAGACCCTGCTTCCTGGTTCATAGACTTATTGGTATGTTCTCACGTGATGGAAGGGGCAGGTAAGTGTTCTGGGCAAGGTCATGAGTACCATGCATGAGGGCTTCGCCTTCACCATCCAATCACTTCCCCAAAGCCCTATCTTCTAATACCATCACACTGTTGATCAATTTCAACATATGAATCTGGAGGGGACACAAACATTCAGTCAATAGCAGTAATCCTGGGTAATGTAAAAATAAAACTGAATTTGCATTTGTTCCTATATGATTTTCCCAGTGTGTTAATGTTTCACACTGACAAGTAATAGGAGCTGGACATAAAGGGTACTCTGCAGAGGAACACAGCAAGGCTCAGAGGAATTCAGGACATTTCAAAATCCCATTCTCCCCGTGTTCTCACTCTTGGCTTAAGTCGATCACTGTTTCACCTTGAAAGTCCCCTTTGCTTGGTTTTTTCTGATCCTTCTGAATGTTGTCCTTGTCACTGTGAAGCTCAGTGGACTCCTGTCGCCCCTTTCCATCCAGCCACTCTTATTTCCTGCAATAAATACCTATATTTACTGTCCCTGTGTCAACTGTAGTATTTATTCATTAGGAATTTAACATACCTTTTAAATCACACTAGTATTTTATTGTTTTGTTGTTGTTTTTGTTGTTATTCTGTGTATAAAGTTGCATAGGTTTGAGTGGTCAATAATCTAATTTTCTCAAAAGCCCTGTTATTTTTAGTGTATAATTTTGTATAATGCAAGGTTTTCTGGAATGTAAATATTGTATTCTAGCAAAAGCACCTGTGTGTGTGTGTTAGTCACTCAGTCGTGTCTGACTCTTTGCATCCCATAGACTGTAGCCCGCCAGGCTCCTCCATCCATGGGATTCTCCAGACAAGGATACTGGAGTGGGTTGCCATTTCCTTCTCCAAAAGCACCTATACTCTTAAACAAAATAGAAACGATCATCTATCTATGTGCTGTTTGAAATCATTTATGTCTTTGATCATCTCTGTGAAGAAGAATACTGAAGAATGGGCAGGTTTTGGCACTGAGTTTGGAATCACTAAGCATTGCTTTTCTGCACCATGTCATGGGGTTTGGTTTATGGATCTCAACTTCCTACAGTGGCAGATACACAAATCTTCTTTTAACCCACCTTCAGAGTGTATGCCTGTCAGCTGAATGTGCTGTGCAATTTCTGTTTGACAAATACACAGTTAAAGATCCAAAAACCAAACCATGTACTCTATACAAAAACAAGGATGGAAAGAAAGAGGTGGGTTTCCTTGGGGGAATCTTGAAACTGAAATACCCAGTAAGGGCCTGGGGCTTCTTGTGGCATAATGTATGAGGTAGGGCTTCCCTGGTGGCTCAGACAATAAAGAATCTGTCTGCCATGTAGGAGACCCAGGTTTGATCCCTGGGTCAGGAAGATTCCCTGGAGAAGGGAATGGCAACCCACTTCAGTATTCTTGCCTGGAGAATTCCTTCTTGTGGCATAATGTGTGATAAGAATGACAAATTTTACTCTACTATTTTTTAGACCATCTTCACCATTTTTAAGTGCATGCAGTTTAGTAGGGTTTAGTACAGTCATACTGGGAACAGGTCTGTAGAATGTCATTTCTACCCATTAAACTATAACTTCCCTTTCCCCTCTCTCCACCATTATTTTTTAAAATTCCTGACCATTTGCCAATTGGGCAGGTGGTAACTGTGGATATCTAAAATCGCCTGTAGCTTGCTGAGTCATAAAAAATTCAAAGAACCAAGGGAATTAACTTCAGCCAGGTTTGAGATAAATCCAGGAAAAGAGAGAAATAACTTCTAATCCCAAGAGTAGAAATGCGGGTCAGGATGTATCAATTCTTAATTCACAGCAAGGAGCTGTTTGATCAGTATTAAGATGGCCTGAGGACTTTCATGGCAACTCAGGAGCCTCCACGGCTGCTTTCTGTCTGCTTGGCAGCCCCATGGCTCTGCAAACAGAGTATAGACTAGGAGTGGGGAGCCTTGGCCGCAGCTTGCCCCCTAAATGACCATGAATAAGTCATGAAATCTAACAGGCTCTTCAAAGATTAAGCACCCAAAACAGATGTCCTTTATTCTCGAGGAGTTAACTCTTTGAGAATAATCTCAGCGAGAAATCCTTGAGGGGTATTTAGATGACCTTCTTGAGACATCATGCTGCTTTATGCTTTGCTAAATGTCTAATCTGTATCATTATATCAAGATGTCAAATCTGTCTTGTGTTCTTTGATGTGGAGTGCAAATGTAATTCCCTGCTCTGTCATGAGTATCTCTGATATGGAACTTAAAACTTTCTTCCTCCAACATCCACTGGACCCAAGCAGAGCCTACTGTTAACTTCTCCCCTTTACTTTCCATTTAATGATATAAATGGACCTCTTCATCCTAGAAGCTATTTGCAGATACTTTAGAACCATTTTTCTAGCCATCCGACTGGAGTGGGTAGCCATTCCCTTCTCCAGATCTTCCTGACCCAGGGATTGAACCCACGTTTCCTGCATTGCAAGCAAATTCTTTACCGCCTGAGATACCAGCGAAGCCCTAGCCATGAAAGATGATGCTAAATTATTTTAAAGGCTACTCAACTGATATTTAATCAGCAAGATAGACTGCTGCCTATGTACTTAAATCCCATGTTTTTGGGAAAATAACTAGTTGTTTAATGACCATAGAATGTAATTTTTAGAATCGTGATACTGTATAATTATAAAACACTGGGCCATGTCTAAGTGATTTTTCTTTTGAATGTGTAGCTCTTTCCAAAAAGCGGTTGGTTGGAATGATATATGTATTTCAGGATGATAGAAGCATCATGTAGAAAAAATCAGCTGATTTAAAATGGGGCTCATTTTTTTTTCCATGAAACTCACTGCTCCTCTCATATTTTTCTTTGAGTTGAGAGGTTTATTGTCCACGTTATAAGGCATCCAAACCACTCAAACTTTAAATCTAAAATGTCACCTTTAACGCCTCTTCCCAGTCTATCAGTCCCCAGGTGGATTGTCTCTTTGAAATGTCCCTCAGATTCACTCCTACTGTCTGTATCTGTACCTTCAACATTTCCCTCCTGGTTGGTTTTATTATGCTGCTGACCAATAACTCTGGTCTAGTCTTTCCCTTCACCTATCTGTTTCCTTCTATACTTGCCTTTATTAAATGCAGGCACCTACTGACAAATCCCTAATGTCATCTACTGCATAGAAGATTAGGTCCAAATCCCTTGGCAGCACATCCAAGGCCCTCGGCCATGCACCTGTTCAGCATCACCTTCCCCTGGTCACCAGGCAGACTTGTCATTCTTGGCCTCCATCTCCTGGCAAATGCGGTTTCCTTTGCTGGAAGGTCCTACCTGCTTCCTCACTATTTCTCTTCTACTCCCAAACATGGCAAGTGCGAGATAGATCCAGGCTTTGTGGGGAACCTGAGCCTTATACAATCTGGGGAGTCCAATGTAAGAAAAAGGATACACTAAAGCAACTATACCGTAATAATTTTTTTTTTAAATGATTAAGAAGAAAGTGGCAACTCACTCCGGTATTCTTGCCTGGGAAATCTCTTGGACAGAGAAGCCTGGTGGGCTACAGTCCATGGGGTCGAGAAGAGCTGGACACAACTTAACTACTAAACAAGAACAACAATGGCAGTCCTAGTCTATATGTGAGAATATGAAGTTGTAAGGAATTGGGAGTTGGGGCTAAAACAAAAATCCTATTGCTTACAGCTGTGACTATCTATTTGGAAAAAAAAAACAAAATAAGCTACAGGCATATATATAAACTAAAATTTTTTTAATGAAAAAAGAAAAAGAGTACACAATTATGACTTCTCGTGTGTGTGTGTGTGTGTGTGTGTGTGCTCAGTCACTCAGTTGTGTCGACTCTTTTGCAACCCCATGGACTGTAGCCTGCGAGGCTCCTCTGTCCATGGGATTCTCCAGGCAAGAACACTGGAGTGGGCTGACATGCCGTCCTTCAGGGGATCTTCCCAGCTCAGGGATCGAACCTGTATCTCTTGCGTCTCCTGCATTGGCAGGCCGGTTCTTTACCACTAGTGTCACCTGGGAAGCCTGCATTCTCATAGTTTTGTATAATTATGAAAATAGGGGCAGGCATTGGGAGGGTCCCAGACAATTGAGGAAGCCTGAGCTTACGCTTGGTTAGCTTCTTGGTAAATCTGCCTCTGAGCTATTGCTCAATGACTCTTATTGAACTGTTCTTTGTTAAATTTTCTCAATCTGGTAGAGTGATGAGGATAGTGTGTGCTCAATACAGATTTATTGAATTAAAGAATAAAATTCTACTCTCACCCAAGTTTGGGTCTGTCTTCCAGAATTTTATCAGACAGTTAAATGTTGTTTCTTCCTTTTTTCCAGGGTGCTTTGTAGACACATTTAATATGGCACTTTGAACAGTAAGTAGCAGTAGTGTGTTTTTGTTTCTTGTGGATCAGGGACCTTATAGTATACCAATAAATCCCTAAACCTTATAGTACACCTGAAACAGCTTGAATAACTTGTGACTCTCACTCCCAGAGTTCCTGATTCAGTTGAGCTGGATGGGGGTGGGGGATTTACATTTTTGACAAGTTCCTGGGTGGTGCTGGTGGCCAAGTTCTACAGGAATTACACCCCATTCACTCTAAGCACATTCTGAGCTCATACTAGGTGCTTGAATATATATTAAACTGAAAAAGAATTAAGCATCTTATAAAATTTTATCTTTTTATACTTTTAGCAAGTAAAAAATTATGGAGTCTTACACATAGTCTTTAAAAATTGAATTCTCTATTAATAATTAATGTAACTAACAATATTTATTGAGTAACTATATATTACATTGCAAATTAATAATCCTTGTTCTACTTTTAGATCATGTTTTTTAAAGGAGGGAAAATAAAAAGAATTTTAAAGGTTCAGACTGTTTCTTATATATTTGCTATAGTACTTGGGGCTTTCCTGGTGCCTCAGATGGTAAAGAATCTGCCTGTAATGCAGGAGACCTGGGTTTGATCCCTGAGTCCAAAAGGTCCCCTGGAGAAGGGCATGACAACCCATTCCAGTATTCTTGCCTGAAGAATCTCATGGACAGAAGAGCCTGGTGGGCTACCAGGCCGGTGGGGTCACAACGAGTCAGACATGACTGAGCGACCAACTCTACAAAAACTACTATAGTACTTGGGGAAATATTTAACAACAGTTACCAAATCTTTATTCTAGATTAGGGTGTATTGTTTTCCTTATTACAAAGATAACAAGCAAAGACTAAAGAAAGGGAGAATATCATGAGGTTATTAAAATCATATACATAATGACATGAGTTTTTACTGTTAAAATGTTAATATTAAAAAGGTGGTACTTGATTAAAATCATAGCCATAAGGGTGTGAGTTTTTAATATGAAAACTGTTATGTATGACAAAAACATTTAATTCCACGGTACTTAAGATGTATACAATAATACAGAGACTAATATAGTTTTGAAAAAGCAAAGGAAGATGGCAGAATGGAGGCAAAGTAGAGCATAATGTTAAGAAAATTTTATGAAAACAAAAAATTTATTCAACAAGTAAAGACTTTAAAAATTTTAGAGTAGCAATACTAGTGATTTGCTTTGTTTATCTAAAAATTTAGATGAGTTTCTTGAGGACCAAAAGGAAGAAAAGGGGAAAGACACACAAAAAAAGGAAGAGGAGAAAAGAAAGAAAGAAAGGGAAAGAGGCTTTGAAAGGTTATAAAGCCCAGGGAATTCCTTGCTGTTGCAGCGGTAAAGAATCTGCCTTGGAGGCTAAGATCCCACAAAGCCTGCACGCCACAACTAGAGAAGCTGCGCACAGCAATGCAGACCCAGCACACACAGGCAACAGTTATGAAGCCCAGGCTCTCTTACTCACAAAATCATTTCAGAAAGAAATTACCCAACTTCCTACCAGGAATAAGAGCTCTTTGTTTACCTGAAGCCTTGAGGCTATTTGGGATTAAGGACAAGGACTGCTCACCATTCCCCCTGGGGTGTATGTCCATGTCTGGAGATGCCCTGGACGTGGGGTGGACTGGGCACTCTTGCCCAGTATGCTGACTCCCCCTTAAGAGATCTTAGCAGTTTTTTAACGTCAAAATTGGAAACGTATAGGTAAGGTTTTTAAAGACCATGTATGTGTGTTAGTCGCTCAGTTGTGTCCGACTCTTAGGCCCTAATTTACTATTGAAACCCACAATCTAGAACTAAAGTTTTTAAAATATATTAAAAATTTAATTTCAATTTTAATATGCAACAGAGGTTTGGATTATGTGAACTCATGACACGTCTGCAGCTGATAAAATGGTCCAGGAAAGAATTTCAGTGGGCATTTCTGATCATCTGCTATAAGAAGCAGATTGTTGCTTTAAGAATCAATTTTTTCTTTCATTTCTTTCTTTCATATTTCATTTACAACATAAACACACTTTTTAAAAAATGCCTGTTTCCTTTCTTCCAAATCCTTTCAAATTAAACAAATGTGGTCATGCAGTTTATAATGAAATCTTTCTTCCCCCTAGCTATTGAAACAACCAGACTTAGCAAGTGGAGAATTAGAGAAACAAGGCAGTACATGCATATAAGTCCACTCACAAAGAAATTCACAAAGAGAACAGAAGGGGAGCAGGTTACTATTATTAAAGTCTGGGAGTGTGTGGCTATCACAATGCAGTGACCACAGCTTCACTTAGACAACTGTGAATTGCTTATAGAGGCTTTGCCTGTGGCATAAGGGCCTCAGGTGACAAGGAGACATGGGGATAGAAATATAACTGCACCCTCCCCCACCCCCCACCACGACCATGCCTTTTAGCAGAATGTGTTACTCGCTATGTGTACTTAACATATGGACCACATCTGATCCTGGCCCTTGAGATTAGCACTCGGATGGTAGAGAAGAATGAGACCTCTTCGTGCTAAGGAGTGAAGGAGAGAGATTCTAAGCCACCTCTCTCCACATCTCTTTACCATGGTCCTACCAAACCTTTCAAGGACTTTCCAGGTGGGTCAGTGGTAACGAATCTGCCTGCCAATACGGGAGACATGGGAGACATGGGTTCAATCCCTGGGTGGGGAAGATCCCCTGGAGGAGGAAATGGCAACCCACTCCAGTATTCTTGCCTGGAGAATCCCATGGACAGAGGAGTCTGGTGGGCTACAGTCCATAGGATCACAGAGTCAGATGCAGCTGAGCATGCACACACACCAAACTTTGCAAGGGTAGGGAGGGAGATTGGATAACTAAAAGGAAGTTTTACTTCCAGGTCTCATTTATAGCTTTTTACTTGTCCCATGTAAGTTGGAAGGCTTCACTGCATCTTTGACCGTTAATAGGACAAATGGTGAGGCTTGAGCAGGACCAGCAGTTAGTGCCCAGAACAGACTTAATTGAGCTGTTGTTGACCGGTTGCCAGATTAATGGATGGTCTCCATGCTCTCTGGAAAGGAAACTAAGGCCCAAGACTTACTGGACAGCTGAAGTCTGCAGGTTACTTTCTATGGAATATCTGTGCACCACTGCCCTGCTATTTGAATTGCACACTCACCAGTAATTAGTCATATTTCTTCTGAATCTTGTTGTTGCCTGTCATACCAAGAGAATAGGAGTGGAAGTGAGGCATACACCTTCCATTTCACTCCTTAATGATGAAGTGGCTGCTGCGCCTCCCCGTCCCCCAACTCCCGCCGCCCCCACCTATCTGTTCCGGTAGCAGCTGTTTTTAGCAACAGCAGCTGGATTCAATCTGCAGTTTCTTCTGTCTTATCAGCATGTGTATCACTGTACATCAGAGAGATCAGTACTGTCTGGTCAGCAAACCTCTCCATCCTCAGAGTTTGGATCTCAGTTCTGCAGAGTGTCTGCCCAAAGCTCCTGGGGCATCAGCATCAATCAAGCAGTGGTCTGAATCCTCAGACTTCTGCATTCTGGCTCCGAGGGAGGCTTCGTGCAAGTCTGAATTCTAATGTGCTCTGTTTAGTTGCTCAGTAGTGTCCAACTCTTTGCGACCTACTGGACTGTAGCCTACCAGACTCCTCTGTCCATGGAATTTTCCAGGCAAGAATACAGGAGTGGGTTTCCATTCCCTTCTCCAGGGGATCTTCCCAACCCAGGGATCGAACCCTGGTCTCCTGCATTGCAGGTGGATTCCTTACTATCTGAGCCACCAAGGAAGCCCTCAAGTCTATATCCTTACCTATTCCCTTTGTTCATGTGTCCATGGATCATACACTAAGCCCTGGTTGTACTGAATATTCAAGAGAAAGTAGACTTCTGATCACAGCTGTTGAGCCTTGGGGTGGACCATTTTCAGCACTGGGTTTGTATTATGCCTAAGATTGTCCATTCTTGGAAGAAAGAGTCTTTTCCTTTAGATCACATCAAGCGTGTGGGCTCTGTTTCTGACTTTTAGTGACTCCATGAACTACAGACTGCCAGACTACTGAATTCTCCAGGCAAGAATACTGGAGTGGGTTGTCATTTCCTTCTGTAGGAGATCTTCCCAACCCAGGGATTGAACCTGCATCTCCCACATTAGTAGGCAGATTCTCTTTTTTCTTACTGAACCACCTGGGAAGCCCAGACCACATCATACCTCTGCTTAAAAAGTCAGCTTTCCACTTTCCTCAGAACAGACCCCAGTTTTATATGGTTTCCTCCAGGCATTGAATGACCTTGCCTTGGGGTGTATCTCAGACCTCATGACTTACTCCTCTTCTTTCTATTTATTGCAGTCCAGCCACACTAACTTTTTTTTTCCGTGAAGCAACTAAGCTCTGCTAGGCAAATCTGCCTTTGTGCTTACAATGGTATTTGTCTGGAATGTTTTCTTTTGAGACCCTCGCATGACAGGTTACAGTCTTATTATCACCTTTTAAAAGATGCTTTTACTGAGCTTTCAAAGAATTCCATTCTCTCAATATAATCCCCTTTATTTCTCTCATAGCATTTATCATAATCCTTAATTACCTTGTTTTCTTCTCTATTTGCCTATTTTCTTCTCCATGACTAGAATATAAGCTTGTAAGAGCATCTATTTTGTCTACCTTGTTGATTACCTCTTTAAATAGCTATTGGATTAAAAAAATAAATTTAGCTTTTGGTACTGTCTAAAATATGCAAATAAATGCAAATTATGAGTGTTATCCTTCAAAGGAACATAGAAATTCAAAGTACCTAAATATAAAGTTTCTATTCTCCTAAGCCTACCCAGAACAAGTGGACAGCTGTTTTCACAGGTTGGACCATTCATGTGCTATACTAAGTCTTCTTGGAAAAAGAGATCAGCAGGAAGGGGGTTAAGCATAGTTTTGATGCAAGACTCTGTCAGTGCAAAACAGAGTGAGGAAGAGCAGTTGCAAACCATTCACCAATGCATTTGCTCTCAGCAAATGAATATCACAAATCTTGTGGGCTTAGGCTGTTCATCCCATCTGGTCACACTTCATCATGAGCCCTGAACACTGACTCAAAAGGAAAAAGGTATAATCTTGTCACATAAGCAAAAATTAAAGGCAGAGTACAAGAATCAGTAAAACTGATGACATTTTCTTCCATGAAGCCCTGTCAAGTTATATTAGTCCAAGGGGCTTATTAGACTGTTTGATATTGACTCAACTTCCTTTTCCAAACACATCTGAGGACCCCTTGAATCAAACGGTTGACCATGACATGTCATGCACCAAAGTTTGGGGTCTGACTAAAGACATTACACTTCTAGAGAACCATATTTCATTAGGAAATTTCTCTTTACCCCCATATCTTGGCACACTCTTATAGTACCATAACTATACTATCCATGATATAGCATTTATATACATGTAAGCTAATAAAATCCAAATGAAACTTTATCTAGACTACTTATAGAATGATTTCCCAATTGATAGATTATCCAAGTTTTATACTTCTCCCACTGAAAGTATTTATTACCCCTGCTTGCAAATACACATATAATATATAGGGAAACTGGGTGGACAAAGTCAACAAGATGAATCTCATCTATGAATTTGGTTTCAGGAAAAATGATGCTAGCCTGCCCACAACCCCGCTCACTACTCCATAGCCATGCTATCCTATAATTACTCCCTGTCGAGGTGTAGAATTTAGCTGTATAAGGACACAACCTTCAGATTCTGCTCATGTTCGGTCATTACGACCCTACCAGAAGAGTAGAACCGACTTTCTCCACTGTCAATATCCCAAGTCTATACAAATTTTAGAAGTGTGGAGATATAGGCAAGCTTTCTTCCTGATCCTACTGTTTATCTTTTTAAGGTCTTGATAAAGGTTAGTATAAACCTCTCCTAAATCACAGCTCATAACCATAGACTCCATGCTCTGAGTCACTGAGGGAAAGCAGTAAAATGAGAAACTTGTCTGTAACTTCATAAACAGAAGATTCAACACTAGGGCTTTCTACCGCTGATGATTTGGACCAAAGAATTCTATTTCCCAGATGGATGTTTGGCAGGACTCTGATTCTAAACCATTGCACAGTGAAATGGCGAGAACACAGTTGTTACAAAAGCAACGAAGCTTCTCTGTGCTTGCTAGATGCCACCATTTATGATATTGGGGACATTCCTGATTTACAGTCTCCTTCAGTGGGATGTGGCTACCTTTCTCAAGCTTGGACTTCCCAGACTTCCTATCCTTTAGTCCAGGTATGTGCCAGGAAGAAAGACAAAGCTTTCAAAAGCAGCAGACAGTTAATAGTGTCCTGTAAGACCTTATCTTCCCAGAGTTACACAGCCATGGTCCCCGTGGATAGGAAAAGCCTTTGTGGAGAGCAGTAAACTGCATTGTTAAGAGGTGGTGGGGGGCAGAATGGGGCTCAAGGGTGAAGGGCCCTAGAATCTCTACTCATTCATTCATTCATTCTCTTTTCTCCTACCAGAAGAGGTTCACATGGGGGCAGGGTAAGGGTTGACTTGAAGGAAGCTGAGGTTTGCCAACTTTTCAAATGTTCCTGATGTTTTAACTTAGGTATTGACATCCCCAGGTGGCACAGCAGTAAAGAACCCACCTGTCAATGCAAGAGACATGGGTTTGATCCCTGGGTCGGGAAGATCCCCTGGTGGAGCACATGGCAACCCACTTCAGTATTCTTGCTTGGAGAATTACCATGGACAGAGAAGCCTGGCCAGCTATGGTCCATGGGGTTGGCAAAGAGTCAGACATGACTGAGCACATTTGCACATGTGTGCACGCACACACACGACTGAGCACATATGTGTGTGCACACACACACACAAACACACACACACACACTGGCATCTTAAGTGACCAGCTGACACCAGGACTTCAAACCAAATGGAAATTGTCAACTAGGTCCTCTCCCATTTTCCTTCTAGATCCCCTTTCCCACCAGTTTTGTGAGTCAGAATCTTTATGGGAATCTCTGCTCAGCCCCATCCTTTATTCCTCATTCACCCTGACACTGCAAAAAAAACATCTCACCACTCTTGTTGAAAACAATTATTGTTTAGAGAGTAAATGTAGTTTGGCTCACCAAAGCCTGATTATTTGAAACCACATTATAAACATGCAAATGTGGAAGATTCTATATAGTACACCAAATAAATAGACAATTTCTAAATCTCCACCTTCCATTCCTCTTCTAATTCATCTTGTATAGAACCAACCAATTAATCACTCTTTAACAACACTTCCGATGTCTCTGCCATACCCCCAAATTTATAATGACTACAAATTGCCTATAGGACAAAACTCCCCGATTTTAATCTTGGTAATTTAAAGCTCTCCATTAATGTAGTGAAAAAAAATACATGCCAAGAACTTCACTAGGCATTGCTGAAGATACAAAATGAGCCTAAGAAGATTCCTGCTTTCAATGAATTTACAACTTAATTGAGAGAAGGCAAGGGCAGAATATGTGTGCCACACAGGAGGCATCCATAAGAGCAGCGATTAGACACTAAGCATTTATTTGTGTGGTGTGCCAGGTGGTTCACATCTCTTACCACGAATCCTCATAACAACCCTAGAACCTGGATGTTGATATCTCCATTTACAGATACCTTTAGCAACAGCAACTGCCCAGTTCCTGCCCGTACCAGGCACTTTGTATATAGCATCACACTTAACCCCTCTCATTTTACAATGAGTGTTGGTGATTTGCCTGAGGTCACAGAACTAGTCAATGGCCACTATGTCTGAGCATGTGTGCCCGCCTCCCATACACACATGTTGGAATTCTAATGCCCAGTGGGATGGTATTGGCAGGTCGGGACTTTGAGAGATGATTAGATCATGAGGACAGGGTTTCCTGAAGGGGATGAATGACTTAATAAGGAAGCCTGAGAGCTCCTAAGCCCCTTCCCACCACATGAGAAGATAGTGAGAAGTTGGTAGCCTGCGAACTGAAAGACTTCACCAGAACCTGACCATGCCAGCAACCTGGTCTTGGACTTCCCGCCTCCAGGACTGTGAGAAATATATTTCTGTTGTTTCTTAGTCACCTGGTCTGTGTTATTTTGTTACAGAAGAGTGGACAGACTGAGACAGTGGCAGAACCCGGTTTGCAAACAAGTCTCTGACTCCAAAGTCTTTCTTCCTTAGACTATGCCATCTGCCTTCTTAGGGAAAAAGCTCAGAGAAGGTTAGCAGCTTTGCCAGAGTTCATCAAGCTCTTAAGCGGTGACAGGGGTGGAAAGACAAATTTATTTTACTTTCAAGTACATGCTTGTTTCCTTTTCCTCTTTCTCCTCCTCTTCCCTTCCCTTCATGAACAGTTCAGCCCTAAAGCCCTGAGGTGGGGCCAAGCAGCCCTGTTTGGGGGTGAGGGCTGGAAACCCAGAACCTGGGCAGGATGTCTGTGTAGGAAGGAGGGTGAGGAGGGTGTCCTGCTGGAGGGGGGAGGGAGTGTGGTGTCAGAGCCTGGGTTATGAGGGTCATGAGGGTGTCCACACAGAGGGCTTTGCCAGGAGATGGGTGTTGCAGCCCATGGAGGGTGAGGAGGGTACCCACGTGGATAGGTGCTCACTCTGAGCATTGGCACTTGCACAGTTTAAGAAGGGATTCCACATGGGGTAGTGGTGGCCTGGCACAGGGTTTTAGAGCCCAAATAGGGTGAGGAGGATAGTGTGCGTGTGTGTAAAGTTGAGGAAATATGTGAGTAGGTTATATTCAAGGGGATTGGTCAAATAAGTAAATGCATTTCAAATAATGGGAGGCTGGTTTCTCAGTACCAAAGAAAGGAATTACAAACAGGACAAAAAATTAAAATGGGCTTTAATGTAACCCAATGCTTTTCAATATAAAAAAGATACAAAAATAAATATTCAGATAAAAGTTGGAATGTGTGTATGTATGTTTCTGTGTGTATATACACACAGACTTTTATATATATATATATATACATATATATATATACATATATATATATATAAAATACATGCCTATGTTTGTTAGCTCTGTCTACCAGCATCAATGAGCATACCCAATGTCTAGACCTTGACTTCTAAAATACCATTTTGCACTAAAAGGAACCAGGACTTTTTGGAGAAATGGCTAATTCCAGGACTGGGGAAGGGAATTACAAGATGAATTGGGAACTCCCTCTTGTGCCAGAAAGAAAATAACCAAAGGATGATTAGAAGGATGGGAAGAGACACAGAGGCCAACTGAAAAGGGTTCCCACTAGTCTAGTACAGAACAAACTTAGCGTCACTATAGATCATGGTAATAATAGATTAGATCTCTTAAATAAGATAGGAAAACATGAGCCCATATTAATATATATTATACATAGATTAAAGTTTTATGAGAAATGGGAATTACACAGTTTCAAAATACCTCTCTACAAAGCACTTAGGAGAAGAAACAGTGGAGAAGCCTGGCAGACTCCTTTTCAATTAATAATTGCTGTGAACATCATCAGCCATGGGACACACAGAAATTTATGCTAGTAGATAGGATGTAACAATAACACAGAGATGTTCTCTGATGCTTCTGCCGAAGGAGCATAACCAGATTCTAGACCCGAGGAAATGAGACAAAACAAAACAAAACAAAAACTATTCTACAAAATAACTGGCTTGAAAACTTCAGAAGTCTCAACATCATGAAAGTTAAAGACTTGTTTCAGACTGAGGGAAACTAAAGAGAGATGACAATTTAATCCAATCATGTGACTTTGTACCAGTTGCTTTTACTGTAAGAGACATTTTTGGGAGAATTGGCAAAATCTGAGTGGGGTCTGAAGATTGAATGATAGTAAGATATCAGTGTTAATTTCTGAGTTTGAGGGTCCTATTGTGGTTGTTAGGAAACTGTCCTTGTTTGGAGGAAATATACTTGGAAGTGTTCAGCATAACGGGGAACCTTAGTTTCAGATGGTTTAGAAAAAAGCCCTTTGTATTGACTATACTTCCATGTTTTCTGCAAGTTGGGATTGTTTCAAAATAAAAATGATTAGAAAGGTATATTCTCCTGTGTGCTATTTTGCTTTTCTTCATGGAAGAGATGGAATTGAGGGAGAATTTAATAGGCAGTGATGTCTAGGAGGAAAACTGCATGTAAAGTGGTGTGTTGAAACACACTTAGTACTTCCCTGTTGCCTTACAAATTCTCAGAGAAATGGGAGGAGGCAGAATAGAAAAATGGCTAAGATGGACATTGGAGTTAGACCCAGATTCAAATGCTGACTTTGTCTTTTTAATAAGCTGTGTGATTTTGACTATTTAAATCTCAGTTTCATCATCTGTTGGAGAAGGAAATGGCAACCCACTCCAGCATTCTTGCCTGGAGAATCCCATGGACAGAGGAGCCTGGCGGGCTGCAGTCCGAGGGGTCGCAAAGAGTCGGAGACGACTGAAGTGACTTAGCATGCACTAGCGCTTCATCATCTGCAAAGTGGAAATAAAGCTGATGTTTGTGTGTGAGAATTAATGAGATTTAATTGTGTGTCAAGGGCTCAGCATACTTCCTGCCACATTTATCACTGATGAAGATGCAGATATGATACAATGATGATGATCTGAACTCTACTTTACAGAAGGTAATCTGTGTTGTGTAGAAGGGATGGGAGTTGGTGCAGAGAGACCTTGAAAGAAAGCAGAGCAGTTAGGAACCTAATAGCGACTGTCCAGATGAGAGTATAGTAATGGCTATTGGAATGGAAATATTGGACAGATAAGAGTTTGTTGGGGTAAATTCTTCAGGTTTAAAACAATGAATTAGATCTCTGGATGATCCTTAGAAGCTTCAAGACTGCTCTGAGATCCAGTCTCTGGCAGAGAGGGAGGAACAGTGCCCTTAATGATTAGTGGAGCCAGAGGTTACTGGGGTTCCTTAAAGGAGAGCTCTAACTAGTCCCCTCCAGCCTCCTAAGTGAAAACATATAGACATACACTTTTCAGCTTATTATGTCTATTCTTCTGCTGCTGCATCATGTCTTTTCCCACGTTTCTGTCCCTTTCTCCCTGAATATTTCACCCAGGTACTCAAAGCCCTATACTTTTTTTAGGTCTTGGGTAAGATTTTGTGCCTTTTCTGGCTCTAAGAGAATGTCTGATTCAAGCACCATAACAAGTGTTGATGGTTGAGAGCATGAAAATTCCTGATGACTGTTCAGTTTAGTCCCTCAGTCATGTCCGACTCTTTGCAACCCCGTGGACTGCAGCATGCCTGACTTCCCTGTCCTGGTGACTGTTAGGAAGTCTTTGTGGGTACTTTCAATCAGCAACTTACTCCTTGCTCTGCAGTTCTACGTGCAGCTGGCATGACACCTTCTTGTATTTGCTGATACAATATATTGCAATTGTATGGCTCTCTGTTTCCTCTGTATTCATTTTGTCTCATTCACATGCTCTTCCTGGGCAGAGGCTGTGTTTCCACAGGAACACTGAATAGTTGCACAGAGTAGTTGCTCAGTGAATGTCTGTAGAACTGAACTGAATCAAAAACTAGAATGATGACAAGAAAAAAAAAAAGGCAATTCTAAGCAAGTTGTGAAATCAGTTTCCTTATTTAATTAAAACAGGAGAAATAAATGCTTCAGTGTTAACTCAAACACAAAGCAACTGTCCCTTGGAAAAGGAAGCATGTTTGAGAACACAGGCCTGGGGTCAGTTTCCAGGTTACATTTTGATCACTCCTTCCTAGCTTCAGAACCTGGAAATTATTAGTAATGTTTGCTGCCTAAGGCCTTTGCATTAAATGAGATGATATAGGTAAAGAACATTGTGTGTTTGACTAATAGTTAACAACTCGAGGATGGTTAGCTATTGTGATTAATTTTTTTCTAAAATTTTTGAATAGAAAATGAAAATATATTGCTCTGAAATTCTTTCAAGGAGGTCATGCTTCTCTAAGAGGATTCAGCTGGGAAACCAGCTATTGGAATAGCCCATGTAGTTTTGAGAAGGGAGAAGTCATCTCATATCCAGTTCCTTTCCCAGACTACAGTTACACAAGGTGTGCTGGGGAGTTCAGAACTGAGCACATGCTCAGTCCTGGACTCCCCAGCACGTGCATATGTATGCTCACTTGTGTCCGACTCTTTGTGACCCCCAAGGACTGAAGCATGCCAGGGGGATTCTCCAGTCAAGATCACTGGAGTGGGTAGCCATCCCCTTCTCCAGGGGATCTTCCCGAACTAGGGATCAAACCTGCCACTCTTGCATTGGCAGGCAGATTCTTTACCCCACTGAGCCATCAGGGATGATACCATATGACCTGACACTCACAGCCTTAAAATCTCATTCCTCTCCCACAGGAAGGCCACTGCATTTCGTCGTGTTAACATGCTTTCTGTCTCTGGTGGAAATTCTGCATGTCTAGCCTGTGTCCTTCCAGGCTGCACTCAGTGCTAACTTTAACTGATCCCCACTGCATTCTCTGAGGCACAATTTAAATGATTTATTCACTTCCCTTCCCTGGACTCAGTTATCCTTCCTGGAGCAGTCATCCTGGGCTGGAAGACTCTTCCATTTTTGAGGGTTGGGGAGTGCACTGGTAATCTCCCTCACCAGTTCTCTTAGTATGGGAGAGCTTCTTATTGGTTCAGGTTACTTCTACTGAGTATAAGTTCGGGGTCCTGGGACTTTGCATAAGTTGTTCACAGCTTTATTTCCAGTACTTAAAATTGAAGCAATGATATAACTGCCCCAGAGGAGGTTATCCTCTTGTTGGCAGGACAAAATATGTGTATGAGAAACAGAACCATGTGATTGGTCTTGCTTCTAGGAGTAAAGCTTGCTGAAGTCTACAGTGGTAAAACCCACATTTCTCTCTCTATTCTCTGCCTCTTTCCCTTTTGTTTTTTTTTTTTTTTGGCAGCCTGTGCTTTGGCTGGGATACAAGCTGAGCAGTGGCTACTAAAGGTAATATTTTGGAGATATAGGACGGTACCTATGGTATTAGTTTATTTAATTCAGAATTCCCTGCTTGTGCAAGGATTCACCCTTTTGCAAAACTGTATTCTCTTACCTGAGTGAGTTCTGACAATAGCACATGGAGCTGTATCAAATACACAGAATGTTCTTGTAACCATCACATCAGTAAAATGGTTATACCAATCAGTATCCATTAGAAGGAATCTGTGTCTGTTTCCAACTATTATCCCTGCATTAAGTGAATTTTTTCAGTTAAAAAGGCTGAATTGAGCTCATTTTATACACTAAGTCTGAAGTCAGTGTCCGAAACTTTGGCTACCTGATGCGAAAAGTGGACTCATTGGAAAAGACCCTGATGCTGGGAAATATTGAGGGCAGGAGGAGAAGGGAGTGACCGGGAATGAAATGGTTGGATGCCATCACTGACTCAATGGACACAGCGTTTGAGCAAACTCTGGGAGACAGTGAAGGACAGGGAAACCTGGCGTGCTACAGTCCGTGGGGTTACAAAGAGCTGGACACGACAGTGACTGAACAACAACAAAACAAATGAAGTGAGTGTATTTTAATTAGTAATTAAAACTGCCAATATAATTTTGTGAGTGTAAAATGATCCATAAAGTGGCAACAAGCTCACCCTAAATAAACAATGATGAGAACAATCATTGCAAACCACAAAGGGTAATGCTGCTGTCCTCTAAAGGAATCTTATAAGAAGTATTTTGACTCAGTGTCAAAAAATGATTACTACTGAGAAATGAATTGAGAATCACAGTGTGGTCCCTAAATCATTTAGTATGTGACATTTGGTTAGATCGGTCACGCTATTTGAATTAAAGCTAGAGACAAATTTAAATCAGCACGACCCCAAAACAAATATGCTGGGTAATGGAGAGCAGGTGGGAGACAATTAGATCTGGGATCATGGTGTGTCTTTCTTTTTTTCCCCCCAGAGTATCTTGCTCTGCTGTTAGGTATGCTGTAAACTACTGCAGAATCACCCTTAAAACCCAGATGTAGAGATGGTGTGTAAACACTTCAAAGGGGGAAGGCTGGAAGGATAATGGGACATAGAAAAACAAAACCAATGATGAAGTTTCTGTCGGCAGCATGTGATTAAAAAAACCCATACAGAGCCGGTAGTGTGCTTATTTCTGAGAATGACAATCACTTTGAAGTCTGTCCTTTGAGGCAAATCTCTGTTGGGCTAAGGGGCTTCCCTGACTGCTGACATGATAGATCAAAGGAAGCCCCTTGCACTGCACAAGGTAGAGGGCTACCATGATACGCCATAGAAACAGCAGCAGAGGAGCTAATGGACACGGAGCCAAAGCATTAGTCACTCAGTCCAGCCTGCCAGGCCCCTCCATCTGTGGAATTTCCCAGGCAAGAATACTGGAGTGGGTTGCCATGCCCTTCTCCAGAGAATCTTCTCTGCCCAGGGATCGAACCTGGGTCTCCTGCATTGCAGGCAGATCCTTAACTGTCTGAGCCACAAGGGAAGCCCAAAAAGTACAAAAGCACTTCTTTTTTTTGCTCCTAAAGGATAAACTGCTTTGAAAAACACCTTTAGGACAGAAAATTCAATGGTGATTATTTGCCAAGTTGCTATTAGATTTGTTTTGCCCCTCCAGGGGAAACAGAATGAACAAATCATTTGTACGTATCAATCAATTATGGGAATCTACTAAAAACATGGTTGACTTGTGAAGCAGATTTTTCTCAGGCACCTGGACTCTCAGGCAGATGAACTCTGTCTCTAAGATGCCATCTCTACTTTGCCAGACTTTTCATGAGTACCAGGCTCCTTGTGTGCCACCGTGAAGAAGGCCTCCTGCAAACACTCGGACAGCAAGAGTCGCCATGACAAGTGGACCCTTCCTTTGCTGTTGCCAAGACCAAATTAAACTTTCAGAGAGAATTTCATTCGTAAATGGTTGCAACTGATTCATGATTTTCATTTCTTTGCCAGACACCCAAATGGCTTCTGAAAAGCCTTCTAGAGCAAAAGTAAATCTTCATGTCTGGATAAATAGCTCAAATCTCATAGGAGATAATAGCCAATCTTCCATTTCTTCTCCTGCTTGGTATTTTCCCAGGTCCCCCTTATGGTTTCAATGCCTTTACTCTTTAGTTTTCCCCTAGGAGAGGAGTGTCTTCCTCCAAAGATAATGCTACGGGGATGCTCTGCCATCTGTCCTGACTTGGTGCTGCCCTCTGCTGACCTTGTGGTCACTTTCTCTCATGCACTGAGAAGGGGCACTTCCTCATGGTGTGCAGTCAGCACCCCACCTGCAGACAGCATTCTAGAAGCAAGACAACATTCTAGAAACATCCATAATTGACACCTGAATGGTGTCAATTCACCATCTTGACTACAACATCTTGACTACAGTGGCCCAGATCTCCACTCCACTCCAGACACACACTTTGAGGACATCTTATGACACTTCCAAAATCTTAACCACTCATGGACCACAACAGATTCCGAGCCATGCTTTCACCTTTCTGAGTTTTAATCTCATTTAGACATCGAATCCCTAGATTCTATTGATTTCTCCTGATTTCCAGTTCCCTTGTAGCCTTCACTCTTTCTTTACCAAACTGTACATTGTGGTGGACAGCACTTACAATCACTTCACTATGTGACCTCATGCCCCTGCACCCTCACCAGCAAACCCCAGCCCTGGACCGATGCTGCAGTTTACTTTCTCTCTCCCTACACCCAGAGAGCCAGGGCTGCTGGAGAAGGGCAGGGAGTGTGTGGACTGGCTCTGCTGCAGGTTCTCCAGCCTCAGTAGGATACTCAATGCTGCCCATCAAGCCTCTTTCATATTCATGCACTGACTGGAGAGATGATTAAAGGAGATGCCCAGGAATATTGGTGAGGCTCAAAGTTGTTCTTTACAAAGGAATGGCCACTGTTTGGAGCAAAAGGGTGGTTACTCCATGGGCTCCTCAATAACCTATACTGTAGCCCAGGAAGCAAAGGTGAGTTAGACATCTTCATGGGTAATTTGAAATTTAAGAGTGGAAGTAACTCATCATCTGGCATGTGAAGAGACTGAAAGAGGAGCTGATTTGTAGATAGTAAGAGTCATAGTAATAATAATAGAGTCTTTCCCCTACACCATCTTTCTCACACATGTGTATTTATTATTTAGACAACAGAGTAGACCAACCAGTGCAACTCCTTTCTCATATTGGGAATCAGATGAGTGGACCTGGCCAGGGCAGGTGCAGGCCTTGCGGATGCTTACACAGTTTGAGGTATTCTCATAAAAAATGCAAAATTAACATGGTTCACAAAGGCAATCCAAGAATGTCTTAAAATCACTCTTCCTTTGTATTCAGCTACAGTCAGATCACTCTTCAGTTCAGCTCAGTTGTGTCCGACTCTTTGTGACCCCATGGACTGCAGCACACCAGGCCTTCCTGTCCATCGCCAACTCCCAGAGTTTACTCAAACTCATGTCCATTGAGTCGGTGATGCCATCCAGCCATCTCATCCTCTGTCATCCCCTTCTCCTCCTGCCCTCAATATTTCCCAGCATCAGGGTCTTTTCAAATGAGTGAAACACTCATCAGATAGCCATAGTATTGGAGTTTCAGCTTCAGCATCAGTCATTCCAATGAATATTCAGGACTGATTTCCTTTAGGATGGACTTGTTGGATCTCCTTGCAGTCAAGGGACTCTCAAGAGTCTTCTCCAACACCACAGTCAAAAGCATCAATTCTTCGGTCCTCAGCTTTCTTTATAGTCCAACTCTCACATCCATACATGACTTCTGGAAAAAACATAGCTTTGACTAGCTGGGCCTTTGTTGGTAAAGTAATGTCTCTGCTTTTTAATATGCTGTCTAGGTTGGTCACAATTTTTCTCCCAAGGAGTAAGCGTCTTTTAATTTCCTGACTGCAGTCACCATCTGCAGATTTTAGAGCCCCAAAAAATAAAGTCTGTCACTGTTTCCACTGTTTCCTCATCTATTTGCCATGAAGTGATGGAACCAGATGCCATGATCTTAGTTTTCTGCATGTTGAGTTTTAAGCCAACTTTTTCACTATCCTCTTTCACTTTCATCAAGAGGCTCTTTAATTCTTCACTTTCTGCCATAAGGGTGGTATCATCTGCATATTTGAGGTTATTGATATTTCTCCCGGCAGTCTTAATTCCAGCTTGTGCTTCATCCAGCTCAGCATTTCACATGATGTACTCTGCATATATGTTAAATAAGCAGGGTGACAATATACAGCCTTGACGTACTCCTTTCCCGATTTGGAACCAGTCTGTTGTTCCATGTCCAGTTCTAACTGTTGCTTCCTGACCTGCATACAGATTTCTCAAGAGGCAGGTCAGGTGGCCTGGTATTCCCATCTCTTTAAGAATTTTCCAGAGTTTGTTGTGGTCCACACAGTCAAAGGCTTTGGCATAGTCCATAAAGCAGAAGTAGATGTTTTTCTGGAACTCTCTTGCTTTTTCGATGAACCAATGGATGTTGGTAATTTGATCTCTGGTTCCTCCGCCTTTCTAAATCCAGCTTGAACAATGCTCAGAGGGCTCAAACAAACCTTGTGTGCACAAGGACCCAGAGACCCCACATAGACTGAGACAGAACTCTGTTTGAGTGTCTCCTGTGGAGGTACGGGTCAGCACTGGACTGCCACAGGGGCAGGGACTCTGGGTGCAGCAAACCTGGGTATGGCATAAGCCCTCTTGGAGAAGGTTGCCATTAACCCCACCACAGAGCCACCAGAACTTACACAGGACTGGGAAACAAACTCTTGGCAGGCACAAACAGAACTTTGTGTGCACCAGGACCCAGGAGAAAGGAGCAGTGACCCCACAAGAGACTGACCCAGACTTGCCCTTAAGTGTCCAGAAGTCTCTAGCAGAGGCTTGGGTCGGTGGTGGCCTGCTGCAGGGCTGGGGACACTGAGTGTAGCAGCGCATGCATGGGACCCTTTGAAGGAGGTCAGCATTATCTTCATTACCTCCACCATAGATTGGCCCCAGGTAAATAACAGGGAGGGAACACAGCCCCACCTGTCAACAGAAAATTGGATTAAGGGTTTACTGAACATGGCCCTGCCCATCAGAACAGGACCCAATTTCTCCCTCAGTCAGTCTCTCCCATCAGGAGGCTTCCATAAGCCTCAAACCCTTCTCCATCAGAGGGCAGACAGACTAAAAACCACAATCACAGGAAACTAACCAATCTGATTACATGGACCACAGCCTTGTCTAACTCAATGAAACTATGAGTCATGCCATGCAGGAGCACCCAAGATGGATGGGTCATGGTGGAGATTTCTGACAAAACGTGGTCCGCTGGAGAAGGGAATGGCAAATCACTTCAGTATTCTTGCCTTGAGAACCTCATGAACAGTATGAAAAGGCAAAAAGATAGGACACTGAAAGATGAACTCCCCAGGTCATTAGGTGTCTGATATGCTACTGGAGATCAGTGGAGAAATAACTTCAGAAAGAGTGAAGAGATGGAACCAAAGCAAAAACAACACCCAGTTGTGGATGTGACTGGTGATGGAAGTAAAGACCAATGCTGTAAAGAGCAATATTGCATAGGAACCTGGAATGTTAGGTCCAAGAATCAAGGAAAATTGGAAGTGGTCAAACAGGAGATGGCAAGAGTGAACATCGACATTCTAGGAATCAGCGAACTAAAAATGGACTGGGATGGGTGAATTTAACTCAGATGACCTTTATATCTACTACTGTGGGCAAGAATTCCTTAGGTGAAATGGAGTAGCCATCATAGTCAAAAAAACAGTCTGAAATGCAGTACTTGGATACAATCTCAAAAATGACAGAATGATCTCTGTTTCCAAGGCAAATCACTTTTACCTGGCAACTATTAACTTACTGAAGAATATATAGTTTTGCTACAAAAACAATGGTTTCTTCAGGCTACTTAATTGAGTTAGTGGTAGTTTTGCAAAGCATGTTGTCTGGAACCACGAGCCTTAATCAGGCCAAGATATGTTATATATGCACTAGGATTTGCTATGATACAGTGGAAGGCATAAGACACGTGACCTCTCACATGAATGTACTCACTGCTGGCAGAAGTGCTACAGATTCATGCTTTAAAAACACTAATTCTGATCACATATTGACACATCTATATAGAATCTAGAAAGATGGTACTGATGAACCTATTTGCAGGGCAGCAATGAAGATGCAGATAAAGAGAACAAACAAGGGTCAGGGGGAAGGAAGGAGAGGGTGAAATGAATGGAGAAAGTAACATGGAAGCATATTCACTACCATATGTAAAGTAGATAGCCAAAGGAAACTTTCCGTATGACTCGGGGAACCCAAACTGGGGCTCTGTAACAACCTAGAGGGGTAGGAAAGGGTGGGGGTGGGACAGAGGTACAAGAGGGAGGAGACACATGTACACCTATGGCTAATTCATGTTGATATATGGCAGAAATCAAAACAATATTGTAAAGCAATTATCCTTCAATTAAAAATAAATAAAAGAACACAAATTCTGAAAACACAGGAATTTTACTTTCCATGATTTCCATAAAAATATATATAGCGCTTTTACAATTGCATGTGCTTTTCTGTCAAGCACATTTCTGACAGCAGAGGATGTCTGTCTTGATTAGATGGTGAAAAAAAGCAAATCTTACGCTTACAATTATGCATGTCTGATGACACAAAGACTATTCTACAGAGCAGAGTCTGGCTTCATACATCTTACACCCCTGAATCCTACTTCCAGTCCTGGGCATTACAGGACGAGTTTGTATCGCTTTACTTCCCCTGTCACAGAGTCACTATGTTGGCAGAATAGGTAGAAAAAGACAGCTAACAAGTGTAGATCAGGTAACTCAAGTCATATAAATATAATCCCACTTACACTGAGCTAAATATAACCCAAATTCTACCTCCCTTCAGATGGATCCTTCAAGTACCATGGCCCTTCCAAAGACAAGGAGGCAGGAGTGACAGAAGGAATGTTTAAGTGGATTGAAGCATTGGTCTCAAAAGATTACAGTTAAAAATCTTACTTTTCCAATACAGATGAGCATGGAATGCATCAGAAATAGGCTGTCCTTCACTATGGAAAACAGCATAGAGGTTTCTCAGAAAACTAAAAATAGAACTACCATATGACCCAGCAATTCCCACTCCTGGGTATATATGTGAAAAAGACAATCCCACCACTTCAAAAAGATGCACATATCCCAGTGTTCAGAGCAGTATAAATAACGACAATTAGCAATATGTGGATGCAACCTAAGTGTCCATTGATAGATGAAAGGATAAAGAAGATGTGAAGTATATGTGCAATGGAATACTACTCAGTCAGAAGAATGAAGTTTTGCCATTTGCAGCAACAAGGATGGACTTGGAGGGCATTACGCTAGGTGAAATCAGTCAGAGAAAGACAAAAACTGTATGAAGTCACTTATATGTGGAATCTAAAAAATATGACAAACAAATGAATATAACAAAAAAGATGCAGACTCAGATATAGAGAACAAGCTAGTGATTACCAGTCACAGGGAGACATTATATGGGTAGTGGGAGGTACAAACTATATTGGGTGTAAAACAGGCCTAGGATATATTGTACAACATAGGAAATAAAGTCAATATTTTGTTTCAACTGTAAATGGAAAGTAACCTTAAAAATTGTATAAAAATTTAAAAATAAAATAGGCTATCTTGTGAGGGTGCTAAAGTTCACACTTTATTAACTTAACAGTAAATTCATATTTGCATCTGGACTTGTACGGCTTGACTGGCATATAACTTAGAGGTTCCTATTTGGGAAGATGGGCTACTCTAATATTAATACTAATTGAAGAACAAGAATTTTCTTTATCCTCTTTGAAGATGACTTGAATAAGAGGTATTCTAAATCCAAAGAGTAAAGATTAAAATGTTTTTTTGAGTTAAGTGGGATACTAAAATTTCTTGAGGGCAAAGGGAAAGAGATTAGCTTTAATCTGCTTCTAACTCTCACAAGAGAGTAACTTAATCCCGGGAGAGGCCAATCCTGCTTAAATATTAATAACATGAATGAGGAGTAGCCTGGTGTCAGGCAGAACCACCTGCCTGTTTGCAGCCTCAGGGGTTAGTTCCCCACCTCAAACCTCTGGCCAGTAAATCATCTCAGGTCACCTGGGATAAGGAATACATGGTAGCCATGAATTGTCCATGCAGCACATCAACTCTCTGGAGATGATAAAGCTGTCCTACTTAGAGCAGGGTCTGGCAAACTCTATGAAGGATCAAGTAGTAAACGTTTTAGGTTTTGCAGGCCATATGGCCTCTGTCACAGCTACTCAGCTCTACCATTGTGAAACCAACACCCAAAGCCAAAAAACGAGCATGGCTGTGTTTCAATTAAACTTTATGATGGATGCGGAAATCCGAATTGCATATAATGTTTATGTGTCACAAAAATATTATTTTTGCTTTGATTTTAACTTTTAAAGATATAAAAACTTTTTTTTTTTTTGAGGGCTGTACAAAAACAGGTGGCAGGCCAGATTTTGCCCTAGACTATAGTTTGCTGATCTCTGTTCTTAAAACATTCTCAGGAAAGCTTTGGGATTAGACCGATAGCAGGTTTTGACAGACACCACTTTCCTGTTCTACATTTCTATGCAGAGAGTGTTTCTCAAGTTACAGGGAATACTCTGCTCCAGCTGCTTGGTGGTATCATGCCTAAGATCTAAAACATCTGTGGGTCTCCTTCCTCAAAGTGCTCAAGAGCAACACTGACACCTTCCTGACCCGTGACTTTTGATTGGCTACTGGTGGCTTGGCTTGGCTATTGCTTTGGGTCAAGAGCATATCTTACAGAAACACAGTACCAATTAGCATCATGGGCACAGACCCAGTTGGAACAATATCATTGGCACCCTCGATTGTCAACGTGGACTGGCCAGTCTTGCTATCTGTACCTGGTGTCCTCTTCATTGCACTCCTTATGGCTCCCTCTTATCATCTTGAGTTTTGAAGTTCAGGAGGCTTTTGCACAGAAAGGATTAGTCTCAGCTCAGTTGCTTATATTTCTCAAGAACATCAGCTTAGCAAAGTTACATATTAAAAACATCCTTTTCATTAATTTTAAGCTTAACTTATTAATACAAATCTTATTATTCCATTTGCGAATCTATATCTAACAAATTTACCTTCTCTCGTTTTTTTTTTAAAATAGTTTTTTTTTTTTTTTTTTACTTTACTTTTTTCACTTTAACTATGTGTCTTGGAGATCACTTCATATCAATTCAAAGGGATCTTCCTTACTCTTCCTTTTTTTTTTTTTTTGGCCCCTCAGCTTGCCAGATCCTAGTTCCCCATCAGGGATTGAACCCGTGCCCTTGGAAGTGAAAGGCCTGAGTCTTAACCCCTAGATAGCCAGGGAATTTCCCTTTGTTCTTTCATTAATGTTTAGTTAAGTTGCACAGGATGTGTGCATGTGTACACCCAATCATGTCTGACTCTTGGTGACCCTGTGACTGTAGCCTTTCAGGTTTCTCTGTCCACGGGATTCTCCAGGCAAGAATACTGGAGTGGGTTGCCATTTCCTTCTCTGAGGGATCTTCAGGATAAACATCCTTAAATAGTCTCTAGTTTATTCGATGTGTTTAAACAGTTTTACATTGCATTTATAAATGTATTCAATGAATTTTACTTCAAATGTCTGACCAGGCAAGTTTACTAAATAGATAAGTCCTTTTTACATACTTGAACAACATAAATTAAACTTGTAAATTTTAATATAAACTATTAAACTTATAAATATAGAGACCCAAGTTCTTCCAAGCATTTTGCTATCATTTGAGTATAGTTAAACTCTCTTCCAACTTTTAACTTAAAATCAGAAGTCATCTATAATCAATTACACATTTTAATTGGAGTCTTCCTAACTAATCCATTAAATTGTCAATCACATCAAACATTACAAGTAAGTAAGTATCAGATACACACATTGCCCTGATGATTTTAACACCTACACACAGAGTTAAACCCCAAAGTACAGGTAGTATGGGTCAATCTATACTGTGCTATGCAAAGTCACTTCAGTTGTGTCCGACTCTTTGAGACCCCATGGACTGTAGCCAGCCAGCCTCCTCTGTCCATGGGATTCTCCAGGCAAGAATACTGGAGTGGGTTGCCATGCCCTCCTTCAAGGAATCTTCTGGACCCAGGGATTGAACCCAGGTCTCTGACTCTCACATCTCCTGAATTGGCGGGCGGGTTCTTTACCACTAGTGCCACCTGGAAAGCTCCAGGTGGGTCAGTCTACCTTCATTAATTCTTAATTATTTTTATATGATTAGAAAATGTTATCTCATTGTGTTTTTGATGTGCATTTTCTTGGCCATTAATAAGGTTATGCTTTCTTAAAAATAATTTCAATTTTAAAGCAAAAAGATCTTACCTTTTAAATCAAGGGTTAGAAAAGTATGTATAGCTCATTGCCAAATCTGGCCTGCTGCCTGTTTTGGTATGACCACAAGCTAGGAAAGGTTTTTACATTTTTAAAGGTAAGTGGAAAAAGAAATAAAAGATTTCAACATCCATAAATGAAGTTTTATGGGAACACAGTTACACTCATTTGTTTGAGTATTATCTCTGACGGCCTTTGGGCTAAGACGTCAGTGTTGAGTGGTTAAGACAGAGACCATATGGCCATCAAACCTAGAACATTTACTCTCCTGTGCCCTTTACTGAAAGTGTGCTCCCTCTTACCTCCCCACCCCCCTTGTTTTTTTTAGAAGATGCAAGTCATGCTGTGTCTTGAATTTCAAAAACCCAAATAAAGGATCATTGTAGCAGAAAATTTTGCCTGAAGGGTGTTTGGGGACTAAGAGAAAAGAGCTTCTTTTAAAAGACTGTTTATCCTCATCCTCCATTTACCCAGAGAACAATAAACAGTAAAGGCTGAGGACAGGAAAGCAGAGAAGGTTAAGGACAGAGAAGTGGTTTTATTTTTTTGGTGTAAGGACAGAGGTTCCCTCTCCCCCTCATCTGCCATCTTCATTGTTGCTGTTTAGTCGCGCAGTCACGTCTGACTCTTTGCAACCCCATGGACTGAAGCACACCAGGCTTCCCTGTCCTTCACTATTTCCCTGGGTTTGCTCAAACTCATGTCCACTGTCATGTATGGATGTGAGAGTTGGACTATACAGAAGGCTGAGAGCCAAAGAATTGATGGTTTTGAACTGTGGTGTTGGAGAAGACTCTTGAGAGTCCCTTGGACTGCAAGGAGATCCAACCAGTCCATCCTAAAGGAAGTCAGTCCTGAATATTCACTGGAAGGACTGATGTTGAAGCTGAAGCTCCAGTACTTTGGCCACCTGATGCAAAGAGCCAACTCATTAGAAAAGACCGTGATGCTGGGAAAGACTGAAGGCAGGAGGAGAAGGGGATGACATAGGACAAGATGGTTGGGTGGCATCACTGACTCCATGGACATGAGTTTGAGCAAGCTCCGGGAGATGGCAAAGGGCAGGGAAACCAGGTGTGCTGCAGTCCATGAGGTTGCAAAGAGTCAGACACGACTGAGAGACTGAACAGCAGCAACAAATGTCCATTGAGTCAGTGATGCCATCCAACCATCTCATCCTCTGTTGCCCTCTTCTCCTTCTGCCCTCAATCTTTCCCATCTGTCCTCTCACCCACCCATAAACTGAGATGCAGGATCCAAGGGGAGCCGCCCTGCCCAGTGATGAGGGTGCTTCTCCCCGAACCCAGGAGGAAGTGTTCTATAAGCTTAGGAATCCACAAGTTCACTTTTTAGACCCAGCTCTAAAGCTCAGATGCAGGGGATTCTGCTTTTCCTTCCTAGCTGCCTATGGGACCATTCATCCATCTTCTCTGTATTTTGTTCCTCTTGCCTTGACAGATGGTTTTAATTAAGTATCTCAGCTAAGTCTTTCCCTGGGTAGCATCCCAAACTCCAGTTTAATCTGAACTTATGACTGTCCTGTCCTCATATCAGGAAGTCTTAAGATGTAATATTTGCCTATATGTTTTAATATGCAATGCAGGCATATGTTTGATTCATTGAGTTTACAATTTGGATTCTTAGCCTTTCCTCATAAGCAATATTTCTGCAGCATTTCTGGACCAGAAGTAAAGTCACAACAAACCGATGTGTCATCTAGACAAGAAGAGAAAAGGTTCTGGCTCTTTCATCGCTGTTAGCTTTGCCTTTCAGTTACCTCATAAAAAGAATTGTTGAAATGCCTCCAGACTATTAGAGTCCAGTTTTCATATTCCAGAAAGTCTGAAGTCTTAAAACTAAAGTAAAGAAACTTAGAGAAGGAAGGAGGAAAACATAAGATAGAAAATAAAAATTAGTATGGAAAGGAAAAATAAGCCTGAGGGTTAAAATAAATGCAATTTCTAATTACGACACTGAAATCATGGCAGGAATCCTATTTGGCCCCTTTCACTGCTTTAATAATACTTTAAAAAAGAGAAATGGCCAATGAATGGGCAAAACTCAATATGCCCCCAAAACAGAAAATTATTCTCAGAGAAAAATCAGAGTAGTCTGTTGAGTCTTAATGTCAAGTGTTTCTTACTTTTTGAGTTTTCACTTTGGCTCAGCCTGAAGGTATGGTTTGTTTATCCAGATCATGAGTGATGGAGACCAGAAGCCAGAGCTAGATTAAAGACTGATGTTGGGATGTTGTAATTATTGGGACTTGTACAGGGAAGCTTCAGGTATGTTAGCTTGGAATGTGGTTGTTTTATAAAGTTTGAAACATTTCTTTAGCTTATTTCAAAATTTCTGTAAGCCTATTATTTCTTTATTTTGCTATTTGCAATTTTAATTTTTTTGTAGTGAGAACATTTAAGATCTATCCTTTTAGCAAACTATTGAAATAGTTTCTATCAAATCCTTAAAAAATGAAAAAGTCTATTTTTTTTAAAAAAAGATCTGATCAAAACTCCTCCGCAAATAGTCCTAGGCAGCACAGTGCCCTCACTTTTAGAAGGAATTTGTGTGAATGAAATGATAGGTTTTCTAATGAATGAAACACCTTGTTGAGACAAAGAGTCTAAGCTTCACAGAAGGAAAAGGGAATATAGATAGAAATGTAATATCAAAGCAAGGGTATAGTTTATAGATAATCAGATCTTTCATGGGGTATGGTTGAGAGTTTTTCTAAACTTTTTCTGATCCTCAAATGTAACTTGTGAGATCTTTCAGGAGTTTGAGGGGCCATTTAATCATTTTTATGTTTCATGCAATGAGGCTGAGCCAGAGTTGTCAAGTTTTAAATACATTTTTGCTGCAAAAGAATACACCAAGCCAAACATAGAGGTTAAAGAATTATTACAATGTGAAAATTCAGGTAACCACACCTAGGTTAAGAAACAAAACCTCAGTAGCACTCTAGGACCCCTAATGAAGACCCTTCCCCCAATTTTTATAGGAATCACTTTTTTGTTGTTCATTTGTAGTTTTAGTCATCTAACAAGTTCTTTCTAATTATCTCACCTGTTGTGTGGTCAAGTCCTTCAAGATGGCTATTCTCTTACTCTCTGCAGATCCCCTGCTTGACCAGTCCCCACTTCACTCACACAATTATCCAACCCTCTTATTATAGGACTTAATAGGTAACTGCCTACATGCTTGTACCCAGCCCTAGGGGCTAATTGTCCTGGTAATTGATGAGCCAACTTGACATCCATTCCCCTTATAAAAAGGGGTTTCCCTGGTGGCTCAGACAGTAAAGAATCTGCTTGCAATGCGGGAGACCCAGGTTTGATCCCTGGGTCAGGAAGATACCTGGAGAAGGAAATGGTAACCCACTCCAGGATTTTTGCCTGGAAAATTCCATGGACAGAGGAGCCTGGCTGGCTATAGTCTATGGGGTTGCAAAGAGTTGGACACAACTAAGCAACTAACATTCCCCTTATAAATGGTAGTCTCCTCCAAAGATTGTGGTCATGTCCTGCCTGCCATTCATGGTAGGGTGTCGCTCCAAGACCTTTTTTTGGACGTGAAGATCCCAGGTCCAATAAACTCTTGATGTCTCTGTCATTGTCTTTGGGCTCCGTCTGGAGGCTGGGCCCATGGGGTATAGCCCCAGACCTATTCCTTGATGCTGGTTTTCAATATTCTTGTCATTTCTGGGATTAATTTTTGTTTGTATGCTTGTTCTATTTTTTCTCTTCATTAATTTGGAAGTTACACCTTTCCCTAAAGAACAGCCTCCGACATGTCCTTTAGTGAGTGTTGCTGATGAAGTCTTCCAGCTTTGTCTGACATACTCCATCCTCTTTCTTGGAAGATGTATTTTGCTGGGTTTACACGTAAAGGTTGGCACTGATAAAGATAATTTACTATACGGGACCCACAAAATGGAGGCCTTCCCAGTGGCCTGACCCACTTCACAAATCTAGACCCAAGTCAGCCCATACTCACTGGAAACACCTATCAAGGAAAGCCAACATGATACTAATCATGGTCCTTTAACTCAGCTTTAGCTAGGTTACCTTTGTGGTTTAGCCGCTAAGTTGTGTCCAGCTCTTTGTGTCCCCATGGACTGTTTAGCCTGCCAGGCGCTTCTGTTCATGGGATTTCTCAGGCAAGAATACTGAATTGGGTTGCCATTTTCCTCTCCAGGGTATCTTCCCAACCCAGGGATCGAACCCACATCTGTATTGGTAGACAGATTTGTTATCACTGAGCCACCAAGGAAGCCCTAGGTTACCTTACCCTGGAAAACAGGACCTGCTGCTGCTGCTGCTAAGTCGCTTCAGTCGTGTCCAACTCTGTGCAACCCCATAGACGGCAGCCCACCAGGCTCCCCTGTCCCTGGGATTCTCCAGGCAAGAACACTGGAGTGGGTTGCCATTTCCTTCTCCAGCGCATGAAAGTGAAAAGTCAAAGTGAAGTCACTCAGTCGTGTCCGACTCTTAGCGACCCCATGGACTGCAGCCTACCAGGCTCCTCTGTCCATGGGATTTTCCAGGCAAGAGTACTGGAGTGGGGTGCCATTGCCTTCTCCTGGAAAACAGGACCTACTAGCCTTGTAAAGAAATCCCTGACTTCCTAGTCAGTCATGCCCATTGACACACTGCCTTTTCTAAAATACTGTAAAATTTGCTGTTATCCAAAATTACTGGGCAGAGCACTCCACTGCCTGTGAGGCAATGTATTTCTCCAGTTCATGCCTTGTTTTCCCTTGAATAAAAGACATCAAAATTTTATTATATTGCTTTAGTTTTGTCATATGACAGAATCTTATTGTTACAGTTATTATTTTGCAATTCAAAGCTGTTATCCCACTGACTTCTGGCTTCCAATTGCTTCTACTGAGAAATTAAGCAATTTCTCAAACAGACACACCTTGTTTTATTGTGGTTCAGTTTTCTTTTTTTAAACAAATTAAAGGTTGTGGCAACACTGCACTGAGCAAGTCTATCTGTGCCATTTTCCAACCAGCATTTTCTTACTTTGTGTCTGCACATGACATTTTGGCAATTCTTGTAGTATTTCAGGCTGTTTTCATTATTATGTTATAGTGATCTGTGATCAGTGATCTTTGACATTACTATCCTAATTGTGTTTTTTAAAATTAAGGTATATATTTTAAAAACAGTGATACCACACACTTAATAGACTGCTGTATAGTGTAAACATAACTATTATATGCACTGGGAAACCAAAAAATTAGTGTGATTCATTTTATTGTGGTATTCACTTTATTGATAGTCTCAAACTGAACCTACAATGCCTCCAAGGTATGCCTATATCAGGGCTTCCCTGGTTGCTCAGATGGTAAACCATCTGTCTCCATTGCAGGACACCTGGGTTCAATACCTGGGTCAGGAAGATCCCCTGGAGAAGGTAATGGCAACCCACTCCATATTCTTGCCTGGAGAATTCCATGAACAGAGAATCCTGGCAGGCTGCAGTCCATGGGGTCGCAAAGAGTCCAACACGACTGAGTGACTTTGACATTCACGGGGCTATTGTAAAGTATTATTTACCATTATTAACATCACACTTGGGTGGCTTATGGATCTGTTGAAAATCATCTTCAACAAAAGTTGTGTCTGAGTAATACTCCATTTTACCTTGTGGTTTTTTAAATTGAAGTAATATTATATTAATCTCAGGTGATTTAATAGTGATTCAATATTTTTATAGGTGACACTCCACTTAAAATTATCACAAAATAATGGTTATGTTTCCCTGTACTGTATAATATATCCTTGTAGCTTATTTATTTTATACATAGTAGTTGTATCTCTTAATCTTCTACACCTGTATTACCCCTTCACCTTTCTTTCTCCCTGCTTGTAACCACTAGTTTGTTCTCTATATCTGTGGGTCTATTGCTGTTTTGTTATACACATGCATTTAAAGTGTTTTTTCAGATTCCACATTTAAGTGATAATAACATAATACCCTCTAGGTTCATCCACGTTATTGAAAATAACAGAATTTCATTCTATTTTATGGCTGAAAAGTATTCTCTTGTATGTATGTATGTATGTATGTATGTATGTGTATATGTGTGTATATGTGTGTGTGTGACATCTTCTTCATCCATTCATCTCTTAATGAACATGGTGCATGCATGGTCAGTTGCTCAGTCGTGTCCGCCTCCTTGTGACCCCATGGACTATAGCCCACCAGGGTCCTCTGTCCAGGAGATTTCCCAGGCAAGAATACCGGAGTGGGTTGCCATTCCCTTCTCTAGGGGGCCTTCCTGACCCAGGGATTGAACCCGTGTCTCTTATGTCTCTGCACTAGCAAGTGGATTCTTTACCACTAGCACCACCTGGGAAGTCAAGTAGGTTGCTTCTATATCTTGGCAACTGTAAATAATGTTGCTATGAATATTGGGGTGCATGTATCTTTTCAAATTAGTTTTTTATGTATAGACCCAGGAGTGAAATTGTTGGGTCATATGGTAGTTCTTTAGTTTTTGAGAAGCTTCCATACTCTTTTCCACAGTGGCTGTACCAACTTAGAGTCTCACCATCAATGCACAAGGGCTCAATGGTTCCCTTTTCTGTACAAAAGGCTCTTAAATTTAATTATGTCCTATTTATTTATCTTTGCCTTTATTTCTTTTGCCTTAGGAGACAGATCGAAAAAATATTGCTATGATTTGTGTCAAATAGTGTTCTGCCTATATTCTATTCTAGGAGTTTTACGGTTTCAGGTCTTACATTTAGGTCTTTAATCCATTTTCAGTTTATTTTAAAAGTTCTTGGTATCTAACTCAAATGGTGTCAAGGAGTATTTGGTATTATAAAGGTTTAAATGAGAGGCATATGAACTTCTAGTAATACCAACATGGACATGTTTTAATCTTTCCTCTTTAGTATAACCACAAAGAAGCTTTCCTCAAAAAACCTTATTTTGTAAGAACAAAGATTTTCAAGAGAAGGCCTTGAATGAATAGTAAACTTTTGTTGATATTACAGTATTAATCAAGTATTTTTACATTGCCTATCAAGATCTAATACTTTAGAACTTTGTCAAACCCTACTTTCTGTGGAAAACAGCAAGGCTCTGGGGGCATACCTGTCCATACATGTATATAATAAAACCTTGAGAATTTCCTGTAATTGTAAATGGAGAGAGCTATTACAAGATATCTGTGACATAATTTATGGTTGAGTGCAAGTCCACATTTGGAATATGAGACATCTTGATGGTATCTCTGCAAATGCTATATACATAATGTACAGTATACAGCAGGCTAGCTCTGTTGGAACACACAACATACATTTAAACATCTCATAAAACAACTTCTCACTTGGCAGAACTTCACTGCAATTCAACTTGTAATATCATAAATCCTAACCCATGCATATTTTTAAATGCCTACCCTGCACTACAGATACATACTTTAAATACTATATATGAAATAATATTTTCTATTTTTTACTAGATTCAGGATTCCACATTTTCCTGAAAGTGACCATATCACAGTATAAGAGGCTCCAATATATTGTTCAGAATCTTCAGTAGTACTAGAAATGTTTTCTATTAGATATTTATTGAAACAACTTGTTAGCTTGTTAAGGTTTAGAAATCTGACACACACAATTATTTTGGCAAAGCTATGTTCATCGAATTGATGCTTTTGAACGGGTGGTGCTGGAGAAGACTCTTGAGAGTCCCTTGGACTGCAAGATCAAACCAGTCTATCTTATAGGAAATCAACCCTGAATATTTATTGGAAGGACTGAAGCTGAAGCTCCAATACTTTGGCCACCTGATGTGACTCACTGGAAGAGACCCTGATGCTGGGAAAGACTGAGGGCAGGAGGAGAAGGGGTGACAAAGGATGAGATGGTTGGATGTCATCATTGACTCAATGGACATGAGTTTCAGCAAACTCCTAGAGAGAGTAAGGACAGGGAAGCCTGGCATGCTGCAGTCCATGGGGTTGCAGAGAGTCAGACATGACTGAGCAACTGAACAACAATGGTCATAGTGCACGGGTACAACTGTACTTTTAAGCAATTTTATGTCAAGTTAAAATTTTTCAAAATTGTTTTTT
Source organism: Dama dama (assembly GCF_033118175.1). NCBI lineage: Eukaryota > Metazoa > Chordata > Mammalia > Artiodactyla > Cervidae > Dama > Dama dama. Next base: position 31,606,385 of record NC_083701.1, read on the forward strand.
GAAAATAAGTACACAGTATTTTAAGTGTGTGGGCCTGTGGAAATGTAAGATAGCCTTTGATGTATCAAGTATCTCCTTTAAGAACTGGGAACTCATTATTTAGTCTGTAATGTCACTAAGTAAATAATTTGACTGTACACTATGTTGTCATGGATGTAGAGAAATAGAAATTCTTAGACATTTCTGGTGGGAATGTGAATTGATAAATTCTCAGTGAACAATTTGAAAAATATCTATAAATGAAAGTATATATGCTCTTTGACCCAGGAATTCCATTTCTGAGAAATTATTCTACTGGTAAATGTAGGAAATGAATTTCCTATCAGGTTCTTCATTGTGACAATGTTCATAATAGCACAAGATTGGAAGCAATCTTAACATCATCTGTAAAAGACTGGTTAAAGACAGTTTGGTATGTTCACACAATGGAAAACTACAGAGCTATAAAAAAAAAAAGAATATGGGAGCATTTTTTTATTTTGTTATGGAATGATTGCTAAGATATCTTAAGTGAAGAAAGTGCCTAGTAGAACAATGTGTATAGGTTTGTTATACTTTATGGAATATCTTTATTCATCCCTTCCCCTTGCTACATCCCTTCCTGGATTTGTGTTGAATACCTCTGTAAGAAACTGCTAACACTGGTTGCCTTTGTGAAAAGAACCTTATGATAAGAGAAGTAGGAGGGGATTTATTTTCATTGAATCTCCTCTAAATATTTTGAATTTTGAACACTATACGTATTGTGTTTTACATTAAAAAGAACTCTAACTTCTAATCAGTCCATTTGAACTCTACATATGTCACAACAAAGAAGAATTAATCATGGACTGAGACCTAGTACTCTGGAGGTATACTGCCCATAAAACAGAAAAAAGCTGGTATCTTCTAAAAAGCTTTCCCTTGCCTTCTCATCAAATCCAACATGGAGGCATAGACTATGAGATTCCATTGCCAGACCTTAGTGAAATAGAAATAACAGCAAAACTGGAACATAACCACCCAACTCAGGGGGAGGTAGAATGAGTCAGATCAGCTGCATATTAGGAAAGTATAGCTCCATTTTTGTTTCAAGAGTAACCATGACTCATAGTAGAAAATGAGATAAAGCCCATCATACATACCGTTGGTCACTTCTTTACCTGCTTGGGAAATGTGAGAATTAAACCAACTAACATTTTATAAAGGGTTTGGAATCCCTTGATAGCAAAGTGTTGTATAAGAATTATATAATCGCATGAAGTTCATATAAGAATTTTATAAGCTTTCTAGTCTTTTAAAAAAAGAGTTAATGTTCTCATTACAAGCAATAAATTAAATGTGACCCAAAATGGATCTCTGTGTTTCCTTCCTAGAAAAGAGGAAGATTTTGTCTGAGTTTTGTCTATTATATCCTCATACAAAATGCTTTTATTTCCAAGGATCATTCTGTTTCTATGAAATATCCTTCTGTATGTACAAGAACTGCATTCCTGAAATGTTTCCATTTAAGTACAGAGGCTCACTCTGAGCTTGCAATTATATGCAGGTACTCTTTACCTCTTAAGTAGAGATGGGTGCAGGATTTGTCCCCGAGCTGTTTTAATTTTAGCAATTATTCTTACAAAATTCCTTGAGAAGAAACATTTAGAAATCCATTCAAATTTAAACTACAAACTTATTTGTTCTTGAAAGAGTTTGTCCCGTACTTTAACATACTTCTTTCAGGATTATGGTTTTCCAAGAGGAATGAAGTTGTTATTAAAAGAAAGAAAGCCTCTATCAGTTTCAAAATGGATCCTGAATGAAACTGACAGTTGCTAACGCATGTCCATGAATTTTTGTTAAACAACATTAAATAAACAATTAGAGATTCTTTGAAGAGTATTGGAAACATTCAGATCTGTAGTAAGTATTATAAGTTTCCTTTCAGACAATCTGGAGTTACTGGTGGTGTATATTCAGTGAGATTGTCTGCAAATGATTCCCAGGCAAGTCAGGTTGTTCCCTCTACCCTTTTTCTTTGAGAATAAGCAAGGACTTGAATCACTAAGCATTATCTTCTCTCTATAGCCTTCCTGTTAACCTCAGATTAAATTGAACCTAAATTCTGTAATTGCTTTGTTTCACTGTGCTTTTGCCTTCAAACTGTCTTATTGTTTAAGTCTGTCTCTTTTTGTCTATATACCATTCTGTCCCTTTGACTCAAGTCAAGCCTGTGGGTGTCATTAACATTTTTCATCCTTTGTATTAACATAGTATACATCTTATAAAAATGTGTCCTTTTTATACGTGTATGTGCTCAGTCACTTAGTCCTGTCTGACTCTTTGTGACCCCATGGACTACAGCCTGCCCGGCTCCTCTGTCCATGGGATTTCCCAGGCACAAATACTGGAATGGGTTGCCATTTCCTCCTTCAGGGGATCTTCCCAACCCAGGGATCAAACCCACGTCTCCTCCATTGGCAGGCAAATTCTTTCCCAGTGAGCCACCTGGGAAGCACATTCTTTGCATATGAGGCATGAAAGGTAGTGTTTCTGTGTGGAAGGGATGTATAAACAGCAGTTTGGTTGGAAAGTGTCAAAGGATGTTGAGAAATGTCAATCGCCAATATCAAATTATCAAGAGGTGATGGAGGTTGTGTGGGGTTAAGAAAAAGAGAGCTACAATTTATTAACCTTAGGTTATTCTTATCAAGTTGGGTTTGTCATTCCCCTAAACTCACAAGTGAATGAGAACTTGTGTGTAAGAAAACAAGAATGTGAGAACAGATTGTATGAGAGAATAATAGAGCTCTTCATGGGCTCAAGGAGAATGCATGCATCTATTCCTGGCAGTTGGCAAAAGCTTCTCACGAGTTAGCATCCGGGACTGGTCCTTTTGACAGGTAAGTATGAAAGGGGTGGGTATTCCCAAAGGTGTAGGAGTAAAACTTATCCTTACCTCCTTCAAACCTTTGCTCAAAGGCCATCTTTTTAATGATGTCTTTCTGACCATTCTATTTAAAATTGCACTTCATGTCTTTCAGTGTTCTTCCTGCTTTACTTTTGCCCAACAAATACGACCGTTTGATATTGATACTATTTTTAACATTTTTTTGGGTCAGGTCTATGAGATTTTGGGCTATCTCTCAGAAACTAGATAGACTCTGTAACCAAATCCTAAATCTAAACATAATTCTCAAACTTTATTATAATTTTTGGCTTCCTAGTTCTGGTCACTGTCCCTGCTCCCTAACTCAATGGGAGCCACTTAGAGGGTACTGGAAAAAATAGGCTGAAGTGGAAAGGTAGAAAAAGAACTCGATCTAAGTCACTTTGCAGGAACTTTCCTGGCAGTCCAGTGGTTAAGACTTTGCCTTTCAATGCAGGGGGTGGAGGTCTGATCCCCGGTCAGGGATTAAGATCTCACATGCCTTGGGGCCAAAAAACCAAAACATAAAACAGAAGTGATACTGTAATAAATTCAATAAAGACTTTAAAAATGGTCCACATTTTAAAAAAATCTTAAAAAGTCACTTTGCAAATCTGAGAAATCTTAATGGACTCTTTTTTTCTGAAAAGCTCTTTCAGTTTTATTTTCCTCCGTTTAGAATCTAGAAGCAGTTTGATTTTCTTGCCTTTTTATTCCCCCAGTTTCTTTTCATTTCTGTTTGTAAACTGGTCAGTTCCTGCCTGAACTCAGCTCCTTCTTGTGATACATTTCTGTAAACAAAGAAAAGAACCAATGCATGCTAATATTCTGGATATTTGCAATTACTTTCCTTAGAGCTATAGGATCAATGTAAAAGTCACTCAGTTGTGTCCAACTCTTTGCCACCCCATGGACTGTAGGCTGCCAGGCTCCTCTGTCCATGGGATTTCCCAGGCAAGAATACTGGAGTGGGTTACCATTCCCTTCTCCAGGGGAACTCCCCGACCCAGGGATTGGACCCAGGTCTCCTGCATTGCAGGTGGATTCATTACTGTCTGAGCTACTAGGGAAGCTGGATCAATAAGGACTGTCAGCCTTGCACCCTAATAGGCACATCAACTTACAGATGTTTAACTGTACCTTGCTTGTTAGTGATAAACTCATATTTCACTATGGTCTTTGATTTTTTTCCCTTCTGTGTGACATATAGTCTAAAAGTTTGTAAGCATACTCTGCATTTGTCCTTAAGATAACTTTAACTTCTGTGTTTCTGAGTGCTCAATTACTCAGTCATGTCTGACTCTGTGCAGCCCTGTCGCCTGCAAGGCTCCTCTGTCCATGGAACTTTCCAGGCAAGAAAACTGGAGTAGGTTGCCACTTCCTACTCCAGGGGATCTTCCTGACCCAGGATCGAAACTGCATCTCTTGAGTTTCCTGCATTGGTAGGCAGATTATTTACCATCTACTATTTAATTACAGTTATCTGGAATTCTGGTTATAACCCCAGCTTCCTGGACATTTTCTGGAAACCATAAGCATAGGTTTGATGAAGAGGATGAGGCTAGATATTATTGGTCAGAGAATTAACCTTTATGGCTATGTTTCTTACATTCCTTATCTGAGATTGAATCTACTTATGATTGTATGATTTAGATGTCATTTGTATAATTTATGAAAGAATAGGTTATCCTAGGTAATATCTTTAGTCCTGTGAAAGTCAACCTTTAGTATACATCATTTATCTTGATCAACTCTGATCAATTGATCTCTTGACCAATAAGGGCTCTGGTACTCTTAGAAGAGATCAGGTGACCCCAAGAAATAGTTATGCCAAAATCAGTGTTTGTGTTTCCTTCATAGTCTATAAATTGTTTTGCCTGGTATTTTTGAAATACATATGATAAATGATAAGATCTGTGATATGTAGAGTCAACTTTACATTTGCTAAAACAGAAAGACCTCATTTGCTGCCACTGTGTCTCCTCCAGTCTCTTAGCTGCTTCTCCATTATTCACAGAGTCATAGTAGAAAAATAATTTTTTAATGTTTGATGTCAATTATTTAGATATACTAAAATAAAACGTGCTGAGATGGTTTGAACACATTATTGATCAATAAATAAAGAAGCAGGCTTGTTGCTGGGGGCAGCAGGAGAGATGGCTCACTGTCTGGGCCCACAGCACTTCTGGATAATATTGTGAAGGGAGCCAGGTTGGTCCGTGGCAAGCCCCCAGCTCCTTCCATCTGGACTCCCCCTTTTAGCACATCCGCATCTCAGTGTTCTTTCTTGATCTCAGCTGGCTGCCTGAATAATCTCAGCAAAAGCTTTTTTTCCCAAACCTGATAAAGATGTCAGGTGAAACCTCCTGAAATCATGTTCAAAAGGAAATCCTTTAAATTAAAAAAGTCTTTTGTGAAATGGATGCAGGATGACTCATTTTTTTTCATCTAAAAACTGGGATAATAATCCCAATCTTTAAATTGCAGAGATTACATGATACATATTTGATGCTTAGAATGTTTGGCACATAGTAAGTGAAGAACTGTTAAATCCCTTCTCTCTCCTTTTTTGGTGGGTGGAGGGATTTGAAGTCATCTTTTATTACGGCTTCCCTGGTGGCTCAGATGGTAAAGAATCCACCTGCCGGGCAGGAGACCTGGGTTCAATTCTTGGCTTGGGAAGATCCTGTGGAGAAGGAAATGGCAACCCATTCCAGTATTCTTGTCTGGAAAATCCCACGGACAGAGGAGCCTGAAGGGTTATAGTACATGGGGTTGCAAAGACTCAGACACAACTGAGTAACTAACACTTTAATAGCTACTCCCTGCCATGACCTTTTTACTTCTATTTCTCTTCAGATGATAGGGTTAGTGAGAATAAGGACCTTAATTTATCTTGTTAACTGCCATATCTCTGAGGCTAAAGCAAAGGTGTTGTGTTATTAATATACTGCCTTTTAACTGCAAGTCCACCCTCTTTTTGTCCTGCTTTGTGATACTCAAGCTGGGCCCTGTAAACATGTCTCCTCTGATGGCTGGTCAGTGTAGGCTTTGTCAAGAGAGGGCTGCAGAGATACAGCAGAGGAAGGAGCCTCTTCTGGTTCCCGTGTGCTTTCTTCCCTCCCATGTCACGGCGTTTGGTGGCATATGTGAGTCGTGTGTGTGTATATGTTGCTCAGTTGTGTCCGACTCTTTGTGACCCCGTGGACTGCAGCCTGCCGGGCTCCTCTGTCCATGGGTTTTCCAGGCAAGAGTACTGGAGTGGGTTGCCATTTCCTTCTCCAGAGGATCTTCCCAACCCAAGGATTGAAGCCAGTTCTCCTGCATTGCAGGCAGATTCTTTACCGTCTGAGCCACCCAAATTGACTCATGTGAGTCCTAGTTGCACTTACTCTATCAGGATTTTTGGCCCCCACAGCTAACAGTTTCCTTTGGACCGGCTCTGGCCTGCAGGTATCCTGGCCAATTTCTCCACCTGTTGGTGAACCACTGACTCCAAGGGGGACTGAGTCTCTGCCTTGGGGTGGGGGGTGGTGAAAAACACTGTCAAGTTCTTAGTCCCTTCCTCAGTTTCTTTCCTATCCCAGGGGTAGTGAGTACAAATGCAGTGCAGTGCTCTCTGCACTTGTATTTTCTCTCTTATGCCTTTTATTTATTTTTTTCTCTCTTATGCCTTTTAGTAGTTAGTCATCCTTTTCTAAGTTAATACTATTAGGTTGGCCAAAATTCTCCTTTGGATTTTCCCATAACATCTGGTGGAATGAACATTTTGGCCAACACAATACTTTACATAAAATTTTTCTGTTCAAATTATTAGTGTGGTTTCTGACTGGACCTTGGCTGATCTTGTTGACTAAATCAATGGACTGTCTATTCTAAGCCAGGCTCCTGGTGGTGACTGGGGTTTTAGGACAAGGAAGGGTGGGACTATTGAATGAGAGAAGAACATATCCTGCCCTTCCGTTGTTTATCCTCCCATCTAGTCACTCCTTCCTGAGAGCGCAGGGCTTGCTCCCTCATCGGATCACCACCAGGCTCAGATGTGTCCACCAACACAGGGATGTCTTTTGCCTATGATCCCAACGTTCTCTCTCTAAGGGAGTGAACAAACAAGACATGTGAACAAACAAGACATGTGACTTCTTAAAGATCACTGATCCCTGCACGGGGTCAGTATCTTCTCCCTGTGAGATCATGATTGTGCCCTCTGGACCATCTCCTTTCTTCTTTCTCAAAAATCTGAGGCTGAGTCTCAGCCCAGATCACAGTCCACTTTCAAAATGTGACTAAAATGTGAGAGAACAGAACACTCATGATCAGATAGCCTCAAAGCAAATGCAATTATCAGGAAGAGATCTAAGACATGTATCTGTGGGACCATGGGAATTTCAATCACTCCACAGTTACACAGCTATGAAAACAAAATGGTAGAAAACAGGAAATGTCTTTAATCAAGTCAAGTCTTTGTGGTGGTGGCTGATGAATATGCAGAAGCTGCTCTGAATTTTTTTAGGGCACAGAGAACTGCCACATAGGCATCCCTAATAACTGTTTTTAGGTTATAAGAAAGGCATGGATTTGTTCATCAAGCTCATCAAGGATGTCAGCACCTTAAAGAGATACAGGCATTTTTGATTAAACAGAACAAATAGACTCCAAGAACACCTGAAATCTGATTTTCAAATTGAAATATTTCTGGCTATTACCGTTACTATAGTCATTGAGTTAGTCAACACCTGAAGGCAAAATTCTAAAGTGACCTGAGCCTCTAGCAGAATGTGGCAGAACTTAATGATGATTCTCTCAAGAAACTTCCATCAAGCTTTTAGAGAGATCCTACTTCCCTCATCAAACTTCCTTTGTAATTGAAGAGACAGATAATTTCCTCTGCCTCACACCTTTGCCTATTTCTTGATACTCCCTTCAACCCATCATTCAATCCAAAAGATGATCTGTGATGATCATCTTTTGGATCCCGTTTAAAATATATTCAGTCATACATATGTTCTTGATTACAGTCCAAGTTAGAGTTGCTTGCATTATAATGATAAGCAAGTAGATGAATGAATGACATCTGCTTATTCCTGCAAGGTTTGTTGAATGTTTACTACAGCCAAGTACTAGGGAACATCAGACATTGATTCCACCCAAAGAAGAATGGCAAGTACTCTCTGCTCTCAGAAGGTTCTCAGTCTACTGAGGGAGACATAGCATGCCAAAAATAACTGCAGTATACATATATATTAATATATGTGTCAGCTATAGGGTAACCCAAGTGTGGGAATAATCACTCTTTCTGAATTTTCCTACATTACAGATTAGGAAGTAGGGGCACAGATAAATCAGGTAATTTGCTGACACATACAACATGAAAGGGCTTCCCAGATGGCTCAGTGGTAAAGACTCTGCCTGGTGATACAGGAGATGTGTGTTCGATCCCTGGGTCGGGAAGATCCCCTGGAGAAGGAAATGGCAACCTACTCCAGTATTCTTGCCTGGAAAACCTCATGGACAGAGGAACTGGGTGGGCTACAGTCCATGGGGTCGCAAAGAGTCAAACATAACTGAGCGCACACACACATACAACATGAAAGAGCCTGGATATGAACCCAGGAAGTCTGTCTTCAAGGGTTATACTCTCATTCATCACCATGCTAACTGCTTTTCCCAACTGATATATATAAGACCTCACATGGTTAAATATTTAATACATGTGTTTGGATGGTGATGGTCCACCCCTTTGAGTCACTGGTACTCATTTATATGCTGGTGCCCTTTTCTTTAAAATGAGGTTCCATCTTTCTCACCAAAAATGATCTCTAAAACCATGTAAGGCAGGGGAAATCACTCCACATTTATGTAACTAGAGGAAAAAAATATAGTAGAAAACAGGAAACTTCTAAAACCAAGCAAAGTCTTTGTAACTGTGGCTGATGAATAGGCTATTGTAAGTTCATGGGTCTAGGAAACGGCACCAAAGTATAGTCTATACATTTGATCGGAAGCCTCTCAGTCACTAAAAAGCTTCATCTCTGCCCTTGAACAAGAACTTCATCCATTCCCACATCCTTCATCCCATGTTCATGTTCTTTAAAAGCAGAAATAGATTCACATTTGACAAAGCAAAAGTCACGCCCTTCAATTCTTCTTATATTTTGGGTGAAATGATAAGAACAGATACAAAGGGTGACTTACAAAGGACAGGAAAAAAAAGTGAAGCCCAAACGGTGGGTCTGGAAGGAGTAATGGTCTCTTGTATGTTTTGACTGGGCCGTGTTCCTAGGAGTGCGTGCCTGGCTATGCACTTCTTTAGCACCAATGGAAGAATCACTCATTTCTTTCCCATCAATGCCTCCCTGTGTGTGTGGGCTTAGATGCTCAGTCATGCCCGACTCCTGTGACCCCACAGACTGTAGCCTGCCAGGCTCCTCTGTCCATGGGATTCTCCAGGTAAGAATACTGGAGTGGTTGCCATTTCCTTCTCCTGGTTGGGGATCTTCCCAACCCAGGAGTTAAATGTACTGACTGAAATTCAGGCATCTACTAAGTTGCAGATCTGTAAGCAACTCATTCCATTGGGATGGACTGGGGGAGGGAAGATGTTGGTTAAGTACAAAGTGATATAGATGCCCGGATATACTGTCTGTAGAGGGTCAGAATTCAAGGAGAACCCTAAGTGTTAGCCTAATCTTCAAAGGTGAGTGATGTTTATGAGTAGGGCAAAGAGGAGAAGAGCATTCCAGACAAGAGGAATAGCTTAGAAAAGGCCCCTCGGAGAGAAACGACAGTCAGGTCAGAACAGCAAGGGTTCTAAGCACTGAGCCAAGGACATAATGGATGATGAGAAATGCTAAAGAGGCAGGCCGGGTGGGGCTTTCAAGGGATCTGTGTGTCATGCCAAAGAGTTTGAAGTTTATACCCTCGGCCAGTGCTTGATTCTCCTTACTACCTGTGAAGGCACCTAAGGAGCTTTAAAAAACACTCTAATAACCAAGGGTCATCTGGAATTTGAGCCTTGGTTATCAGAATTGAACCTGAACTCTGACAGGTGTGGGGGGCAGATATCAGCTTCCAAGAAGACTCAGTGTACAGCCTGGACTAGAAATACCGCTACTGACAATGAGTTGTTGTTCAGTTGCTCAGTCATGTCCGACTCTTTGCAACCCCATGAACTGCAGCATGCTAGACTTCCCTGTCCATCACCAACTCCCAGAGTTTGCTCAGACTCATGTCCACTGAGTCGGTGATGCCGTCTAACCATCTCATCCTCTGTCACCCCGTTCTCCTCCTGCTCTCAATCTTTCCCAGCATCAGGGTCTTTTCCAGTTTTGACAATGGGGAACACTTCAAAAGCTTTAAGTAGAGATATGACGTGGTCAGTTTTCACTTCAGAAAGATCACCTTGACTACACTATGGGGAACAAATAGAAGTCATATGTGAGTGATGGGAAGGCAGTGTGGGAGATGAGTGAAAACCAGGCTGGAGACCATAAGGCCAGAATCAAGGTAGTGGCAGCGAGACTACAGACAAGATAGCGGCTGTCATCTTTCACTTCATATTTGGTGCAGACTGGAAAGGATATGTATGTGTGGGGTTTGAGGTTGCTTATAAAAATGGCCACACATTTTTCTCATGTCTGTATTCATACCTTGCATGCATACAGACATGCAAAGTCACTTCAGTCATGTCTGACTCTTTATGATCCCATGAACTGTAACCCACCAGGCCCCTCTGTTCATGGGATTCTCCAGCCAAGAATACTAGAGTGGGTTGCCATTCCCTTTCTCCAGGGAATCTTCCCAACCCAGGGATTGAACCTGAGTCTCATATGTCTCCTGCATTGGCAGACAGGTTCTTTACCACTAGTGCCATCCGAAAGCCCACAGTTCACACCTTTCAATCATCTAATCAAGAACTGGAGTCTGTTTACCTTGAGTCTGGGTTGGCCATTTGACTTCCTTTGGCTGATGGAATATGGAAGAAGTCCTGAGTTTTGAACTTGGATTTAAGAAGATTTGTAAGTTTGCTTTCAGATCCCACAACACCCGGACTAGCTACCTAGACACAAGAGACACATGGTCCAGATGTCCTGCCATTCCAGCCACAGCCAGTCCCTAGCCATGAGAGTGATGGTAGGTAGATGAATGAGCCCAGTGGAGATCACCTGCTATGGGAGACTGTGCTGGATCTGGCCTCTCAAACTGTCCAGTTTCAAGCACTTTAGGAATAACAATTACTATCATCCACTAAGAGCAACTACTTTTAAAGTTTAAAAACTCATCTCAAAACAGGTTGTTTAAAGGTCAAAACTAAGAAGTCTTGCAAACAGAAAAGAAACATGGTAAACTTAAAATATACAGTGGTATTCCACCTTCTAAAGTAAGGGAAATAAAAATAAAAATTAAAAAATAGAATTTATTAAACTTAAAATCTTTTGCAGAGCAAAGGAAACTATAAACAAGATGAAAAGATGACCTTCAGAAAGGGAGAAAATAATTGCATATGAAGCAAGTGATAAAGGATTAATCTCCAAAATATATAAGCCATTCATGCAGTTCAATATCAGAAAAACAACCCAATCAAAAAAGAGACAGAAGACCTAAACAGACATTTCTCCAAAGAAGACTTACAGATGGCTAATAAACACATGAAAAGATGCTCAACGTCACTCATTGTTAGAAAAATGAAAATCAAAACTACAATGAGGTATCATCTCACACCAGTCAGAATGGCCATTATCAAAAAAATCTATAAAGAATAAGCCCTGGAGAGGATGTGGAGAAAACATAATCCTCTTGCATCATTGGTGGGAATGTAAATCTATACAGCCAATATGGAGAACAGTATGGAGATTCCTTTAAAAACTAGGAATAAAACTATCATATAACTTAGCAATCCCACTACTGGGCCTATACCTTGAGGAAACCAGAGTTGAAAAAGACACATGTGCTCCAATGTTCATTGCAGCACTATTTAAAACAGCCAGGATGTGGAAACTACCTAGATGTCCATCAATGGATGAATGGATAAAGAAGATATGGTACATATATAAATGGAATATTACTCAGCCATAAAAAAGGAATGAATTTGAGTCAGTTGAACTGAGTTGGATGAATCTAGAGCCTGTTATACCCAGTGAAGTAAGTCAGAAAGAAAAAGAAATATCATATATTAATGCATTTATATGGAATCTAGAAAAATGGTATTTATGAACCTATTTGTAGGGCAGCAATAGAGATGCACACAGAGAACAGACTTGTAGACACAGTTTGGGAGGGAAAGGGTGGTTTCAGTTGAGATAGTAGCTTTGAAGCAGATACATTACCATGTGTAATATAGAAAACTAATGGAAAGTTACTCCATAACACAGGGAGCTCAACCCAGTGATCTGTGACAACCTAGAGAGGTGGGATGGGGATGGGGCAGGAAGGAGGTTCAAGAGAGAGGGGATACACACACACACACTTATGACTGATTCACGTTGTTGTACAACAGAAACCAACACAACATTGTAAAGCAAATGTCATTCAATTAAAAATAAATTAAAAAATACAGTGGCATTAGTCCACGGTCATGTTGTCAAGTGAAGGATCAGGGTAATCAGAATAAGAATACTGTAGGATTTTTCTTTTTTCTTTTTATTATTTTTGAAAGAATGTTTCCAATGTATTCCTGTCTTTCCCACAGATTGTATTATTTCTCTTAGTGTTTCTGTTATTGAGTTTACTAATTACCAATAGCCACACAAAGGGAGAAAAAACGGTATACCACCTCTGAAGTTTGTATTCCTGAAATGTAATCCATAACTGCATTTGAACATCTTGCCTGGGTTATAAGAGGCTTTCTTTCAAAAATCATGCCAGAGAAAGCAAAAGCAAAGTTGCTTCATTACTTTACAAAGCCTTTAGCAGAAAAATGTAAATGCTATTTCCTGCCCAGAACATTTTGACAGATTAAAGTTTTGGTCTCTTCTTCACATTTATCTTTCAATATCATTCAAAATGCTGTGTGTATCATCAGCTAACTTACTGAGCCACTGGCTGTTTGAGGTTATTCTATTAGATTTTTGTTGCTAAGTTACCATAAATTTAGTGGCTCAGTTTTTTACCATTTCTGTAGGTCAGAAGTGGCTTGGTTTTCTGCTTAGGGTGTCACAGGACTGCAATTAAGATGTCAGCCTAAAATGCAGTCTCATCTGGGACTCAGGATCCTCTTACATTCTCACTGGTTTATGGTAAAATTTACTTCATTGTGGTTGTAGAACTGAGGTCCCTGTTTTCCTTCTAGTCAACTGTCAAAAACTAGAGACCTCCTGCAGTTTCTTGCTATGTGGCAGCTCTCAGTCTAGATGTTTGATTTCCTCCAGGCCAGCAGGAGTCTATCTTTCTGATTTCTGCTTTTTGCAATCATGTGGGGGAAAGCACTCTGATTTTAAAGTGTTCACCTGATTAGGTCAGGCCCACCTGAGCTATCTCCCTACTTTAAGATCAACTCATTTGGTACCCTACTTATATTTGCAAAATCCTTTAAAAGCAGTGCCTAGATTAGTGTTTAATGGAATAGCTGGGAGAAGGTATGTATATACCAGGGCTAAAAATCTTGAAGCTCATCTTAGATTTCTGTCTTTCATAGCAATGCTTAAGAGATCCTCTAATGGCACAATCAGTTTCTAATGAAACTCAGAACAAGTAACCCCTGCAGCAAGAATTCTATCATCCATTTTCTTTTTTACAAGTTTCCTAATCCATTAAACCATCCAGTTGGATGTTTGAACTTGTGAGCTCCTCGGGACCACAGGTGTTCTGGACTCCTGTGGGTCCAGCTGCATGACTTGGGCGGGTACCAAGGAGGATTAAAGAAGAAAGCAGTCAACTAGAGCACAATGCTGAGGAGGGAGGTCACACCTGGGCAAGGAAGCAGCCAAGTTCACAACTAAGCAAAGAGAAAGGATAAAGCCTGCCTCATATGAAGTGCAGCTTTTCCCCATGGAAATTTATGACTCTAGATATATCACTCAAAGATACTAAGAAAACTAATATTTTCGAGGACATGTTTTAGTTTGAAAAAATGATAAACTTTTGGACAGAGGGCAGTTTTTTATCCTACAGACCTCTGGAGAGAAAATTGGAAATAAACATCATTAGTTTTTCTTTCACCAAGACTGTGTCAATTCTCTTAGAGAAACTTTGTGATCTTACATAAAGCCATTTTTGTTTGTTCAGAGCACAACGAATTTGCAAAGAAATGTAGGCAGAACATGGTATTCAGACTTTAATTTTACTCACCTGCAAACTGTCCCCTTTCCATCATAATTTTATTTAAATCATGGTTATGCTCTTAATTAACAATTTAATTGGTTAGTGCTTTCTCAATCCAGTTCTCTGGAGGCATGGTTTTCTGTTTAACTTTCTTGTTTTAATTCTTCAGCGAAACCATAAAATTTAATTAGGAAAGTAACCAGCTTTGTAACAGCAGTTCTCTGTCTAATTAGCTATGCTCTGACAGTACCTTCTCAGATTCCATTCAGCATTGCACACACACTTTGCATTTGTTCAGGTTTTAAATAAGGCTTGTGAATTTAGCCTAAGCACATATTCCAATTGTTTTTCATTTTTCCATAAATGCTTGGTTACAGCCAGTGAAAACAGAAAAAGTAACTTAGAGCGTTCATATGTTCATGTGCTAAGTCACTTCAGTCATGTCTAACTCTGAGCAACCCTATGAACCATAGCCCGCCAGGCTCCTCTGTCCGTGGGATCTCTCAGGTAAGGATACTGGAGTGGGTTGCCATGCCCTTCTCCAGGGGATCTTCCCGACTCAGGGATTGAACTTGCATCTCTTAACATCTCCTGCATTGGCAGGTGGGTTCTGTACCACAAGTCCCACCTTGGAAGTCCTAAAGCATTTATATATGATGTTAAACCAAGAGCCATCAGAGCCCAAGATGTAGAAATGTTATCTTACTGTGCTTAATCATTTTTATTGCTGCAGAACAAATGACCACAAGCTCAGCTTAAAACAATCCCCATTTATCATCTTACAATTCTATAGGTTGGAAGTCCAGATGCAGCTGGCTGGATTTTTTCTTCACGATTTCACCAAGCAAAGATCAAGGTAGAAGCTGGGCTGGAATTTCATCTGGACCTCAGGGTCATTTTCCAAGCTTGTATGCTTGTGGCAGAATTCTTAATGGTTGCAGGACTGACATCTCCATCTCCTTGCTGCCTATCACTGGGGATGGCTCTTATGTCCTCATGGCCACTCTCCTTATCACGGGGCTCCCATGTTCGGTTCACAACACAGCAGCTTGATTCTAGGCCAGTGGGAGCACTTCTCTGACTTCGTCGTCTGTGAACAGCTGGAGAAAACGCTCTGCTTTTAAGAGGCTTGCCTGACTAGGTCAGGCCCACCCTGGTAATCTCCCTTCTGCCACATAATACATTATATATTAAGAGAATGACTATCTTATAGCAACAGCCCCCCACCCCGACCTCCACACACACTCAGAGGAGGGATTATGCAGGATGTGTACACCATGGGGTAGAAATTGTGGGGCCACCTTAGGATTCTGCCTGCCACAGTATGCTGCAGGCAAAGAAGGCAACTGAAAGCCTCTGGCAAACTCTCCCATCTCTCCGTGGAGGCCGTGCACGGGGTGTGCTGAAGAGCTGTTAACAATGGCCCCGGTTCTGTCCCGCCAGCTCCACAGGGCATCGGATGGCAGACTGTCACATTCTTTCTTCTCTGCAGGCTGCTTTCTCTGCCTGGCCAGAATTGCCATTTTCAGCAGTGCAAGAGGATCACGGGATGAAATCACATGAATTTAGAAATGACATCAAGTTAACATGACGCTTTCGGATAGAAATTTATTTAAGCTCTGGGCCTCAAACTTCAGCCCAATAAAATAATTTATAGGCTGAGTCGTAAGAGTCCTCCAGCAATCACTGAAACTGGAGGTGGTCTTGGTGACCCCCTGACTCAAGGAATAAAGTAGGTAAGAGCACGATATTGATCACATTCTGAGACTAGGCTCCACTGCCCTGCAAACTCAGCTTTAACCCTCTCCATTGTGACTAGGGTCGGAGAACACAGAATAGAGTCAGGAGGTGGACTGACTTGGGTTCTAGAAGGTTTGGACTGCCTAGATGTGTATTCCAGTTCTGCACTGTGACCTGGGAAGTTCCTCAACCTCTATCTGTCTCTCCCAGTTTCTCTGTCTGTTCAGTTCAGTTGCTCAGTCATTCCGGCTCTTTGCGACCCCACAGACTGCAGCATGGCAGGCTTCCCTGTCCATCACCAACTCCCAGAGCCTCCTTAAACTCATGTCCATCGAGTCGGTGATGCCATCCAACTATCTCATCCTCTGTCACCCCTTCTCCTCCTGCCTTCAATCTTTCCCAGCATCAGGGTCTTTTCCAGTGAGTCAGTTCTTCGCATCAGGTGGACAAAGTATTGGAGTTTCAGCTTCATCATCAGTTCTTCCAATGAATATTCAGGATTGATTTCCTTTAGGATTAAGTGTTTTGATCTCCTTGCAGTCCAAGGGACTCTCAAGAGTCTTCTCCAACACCACAGTTCAAAAGCATCAATTCTGCAGTGCTCAGCCTTCTTTATAGTCCAACTCTCACATCCATATATGACTACTGGGAAAACCAAAGCTTTGACTAGACAGACCTTTGTTGGCAAAGTAATGTCTCTGCTTTTTAATATGCTGTCTAGGTTGGTCATAACACAGCAGTAATAACAATACCCAATTCATTGTGTTGTTGAAATGAGGCCGTTCTGGAAAGCACTTAGCACTGTAACCATCACATGGTGACTGTGAGGGACTGGATGTAACTGTCTGTGACGTGGACTCAGAGTGTCATCACCACTTGAAATATTAACTCCAACTCCCTCCCCTTCACTCTGCTCCCCTCTTTCCTCACCAGTCCCTTCCCCTTCTCTCAATTGTCTTCTAAGCTCCTTCACATCCAACTCATTTCCTTCTCTGGTTTATTCCCTTTCCTTAAGGACCAAATGAAAACAATCTACAGGAACGTATTTTTCTGTACACATTTTTTCTGTATACGATTTTGTGTTTTTCTTAAGTACCAAAAGTCACAATGTAAATGTGCTGTTATCAGGGTCTACTGTCTTGTCTACGCTTAGCATCTTTTGGTTTCATCTACAATGACTGAATTGAGTTGATAAGGAATTCCCACAGTTCCCACTGATATAATGTTATTGCTTTTCATAATGGTAAGTGATTATCATATATAGAACTAGGCAATTTCATTTTCATAACTCTGTAAGGCCTACCAGGTAAACATATTCACAAAATGGAGAAAAAGTCCTTTGATGAACAATTTTTTCCCCAATATTTGGTTCAGAATATTTGTTCCCTGAAATTCTGCACACTAAAATGAAAGGGGGCTCTTTTACTTTTCCAGTGATATGTCTACCACACAATGTCAGTGGAGACAGAAGCTTCTACTTGAACCTTGCTTTGTTTCACTGCAACTTTTGAGTCCCTGGGGTACTTTTCAGAGAGTGTTCAGGTATTGCTGCTAAAAAAATCTATAATGGGGTTGATGATCATATGTGACCAGAGGTAGCTCAATGTCAGTACCCAGAATCAGAGATTCCTTTGAAGGGGAGATGGGACTTAGGACATGCCTGGTGAGCTCAGCCTCACTGGTATTGGAGAAAATCATAGGAGTTTGGAGTAAACTCCTGCATCCTCATTCATGAGTCCCTGTCATGAGACCCCAACTTAAATTGGCACTGCCTGTGTAGGAACCATGGATGAGGAGGAAGAAAGCAATCAACAAAAGTTCAAATAAACTTCCTTTGCAAGTAAAGTTAGTATCTGAAGGGAAGACGTCAAAGAGAAACATCAAACCAAAAATAAAAGACCAAAAATCTGATAATTATACATATCTCCAGAAGCTACCGAATTTATCCTTCCTCTGTCATCCCCCTAACACCATCTCCAGGTAGAACTGTATGCCAGTCCTAGGACACTTGTTTGTCTATCCCACACTGAGGTTAATGAGACCCCCTGGTAAATCTGCTTTCCTTTCCATTAAAATGAAGCTAGAGCACCATAAACTTTATGGGATGCTTCTGTGCTTGTTAGGCACGGAAAAGAGACTATCAACCCCACTTCTCATCATAACCTTTTAGCTAAAGTTAACACTCAATTATATATAGTAATAGGGAGATGAGAAATCCTCTAACTCTAAAATCCATAGAATTCATCAAAGATTAAATAATCAAAGTCATTCAACCTTTGCCAACAGAATTCTCTTATCAGACTCACTGAAACATAGCAAAATTAATTAACTTGAATTTCTAGCTTTATTTTCCTCCGCTCGTGTCTGCTTGAAGTTTTAATTAGAAGGAAAGTGTCTAGATGATCAGCAGGAAGATTTCAAGGAGGAGAAGTGAAGCTCTGGAAAATTACTAACTAAATTCACTCATTCGTTAAGAAAACCTTACTGAGCTTCTGATGTTCAAGACACTCATTGAGAACAGAGCAACAAACAAAAATAGAAAAGCTCTCTCATGAAGCTTACATTCTAAGGGAGATGGAAAATAGACTAGTAAATAGAAAACTGGTCAGATATATAAAATCTGGGAGTAACCTTAACTATACGTTCAACGCACTTCCAGGTTATCTCTTATTGTTTTCTTCCCATGGCTACTGAAGTCCGTGATTCAGCCTCAGTCAGCAAAGCCTTGTAAACACATTGTGAGCATAATGACAAGTGAGTGGACACTTGCTTACCTTCAGCTGGTGGCATATTTTCTTCAGTACAAATGCTTCCTCTTCTGTATTGGGAATAAATCTTATCACCTTATCACTACAATAAAAGGAAAAAAAATGGTGAGGTATACCTTTCAAAAATAAAGATACAGCCATTTCTATATTTTAAAAAAACTGCCTTTGCATTTAGGAAAATCAGAAAAATTTTAGACTGGCCAGTAGGAATTTTATTGCATTCTTGGTACTCTATGGTAGTTTTGATCTTTTTTTCCCTCTGTCTTAAAACTATTCATTTTTTCCATCAGTTTTTGAAGATTACAAATTCACACTCAAGCAGAGAAAGGTAAAAAAAAAAAAAAAAACAGTAACAGTGGCAACAGGATAAGAACTTCCATGATATCTCAGAGCAGATACTGAGAAGGAAAATTCCCGATGATAGGAAAAAAAAAAAAAAGCAAAAAAGCCTACTTAAAAATTTTAACTTTATGTTGAAAGGGAACGTGATTTTTGATAAGAGGACCCATGACATCCATACACAGTGGAACATTTCTGGTTTGGATTCTTCCCACATTGAGAACATAAAGATAAGCCCATCTCTAAGAGACATCTTATTTCTTGAGTACACAGCTTACCAACTGGTATGTGAGACCAAACTGGAGGGAACCCCCTACCCCCATTGTTTGTGGGTGTGCCATTAAATACCAATGGCTATAAAATTTTGTTATTTAACTTTTATTTTTTAAATTTATTTTTCTTGAAATATAATTGATTTATAATGTGTTGGTTTCTGGTGTACACCTTTCATTCAGTTATATATGTATATATTTTTTTCTTTTTCATATTATTTTCCATGATGGTTTGTTATGCAACATTTTGAAAGTGATAAAAACTTAAAATCAATTTTTACAGCCATTAAAAATTTTTCACAGTTAAAATTACATCTGAGCAGTCTACAGATTCTGAATTGCCTAAGAAGACTAGAGGTGTCATGCTTTCCACCAGAGAGTTCTCTGCAGTGGTACTTATCCCCCAGGTGTGCTAGACACATATTATCACTTTCTAATTTTGTCATGATGAGCTTGAGAAGCACAACTCTAGTATATAATAATCACAACTATATATGTATAACTGAATGTGCTGTATGCCTGAAACTAACACACCGTAAATCAACTGCACTTCAATAAAAAATTAATTTATCATAGTAAAAAGCCCCACAGCTGTTCAATGAGTTTTTCATGGAGTAGAAACTTACTAAATATTTATTAGCAGATTGGTATAAAGGAGATCATTGAGAATAATTGGCTTCCAAAGGAAATGTAAGGAAAAATGAAGTATAAGAGGAACGAGTATTTTCCATTATCTTCAATGGCATTTTACAATGACTGCAGCAAAATAGAATGTTATCAATACCACATATAAAAAGCACAAAACAAAGACTCTAGCAGTTCAGCCACAGCTTCTCTCTCCAGCCTCAAAGTTGTACCAGAATAAGGATGGAATTTATGAGCTTTTCCATGGTTTTACCATTTAGATGAATTGCAGTCTCAAAGACTAGGTTAAGATTGATATGGAGGACATCAGAGCCCAAGGGAGACTTTGGATTTGTTGGACAGTCATTCTTTAGGGCTGTGTGCCCATTTCCCATAATTTTTGCTTTCTGCTTTCAAATGACCCTGTTATACCTTCCTTAGGCCTACGAGTTAAAAGACCCCTGGAATGCTGAATGATAATTTAGTATGTTGTACGCACTCCTACTCAGCATGGCTTTGTAGCTTTGGCTTTGTATTCCTCAAAAACATCAGACAAAACAACCTCTTGCTACCTGTGTCATAAAGTCCATTTTCCTGGAAAGAATAAAAAAGTAGAAGGAAAGGAAAAAAAAATCAAGTCACTGTAAAAAAAAAAACACTTCAAATATGACTTTAAATTTAAATTTAAATGCAATTACACTTCTTCTTTTATTCTTTTTTTTCATTTCTATTACACATTTCTCTGACCTTTGTGTTTTCTGAATTCATAATATCCTGGCCTCTCCCACCTGACCCAATATAATTCTCAGAAAAGAACAATTCCAATGGATGATATGGTTGTTTTTTGAGGGATGGATCGCTTGACAGCTTGCTGAAAAACACCTCCATCTGGGGCCCTGTCAGCTCCTCAAGAGTGCAAAGAAAGCAATCTGTAGCTGTTTTACAGCTATGGGAAGTTTTTTTTTTTTTTTTTAAGATGATGGATAATTCAACCTGGCAATTGGTTCCTCCTCTGTGAGTACAGAATAAAAGGGGACCACCCTGGGGATTATTAACCCTGAAAGTGATTGTTCAGACCCAGTTTTGTCATTTTTATCACAAGAAGTCCACTTCATCTCAGCTTGTAGAAATTTTCAGGTGTGACTTGAGAAATGTGTTTATTATCATTTGATTACTTATCAAAGAACAGAGAATAAGGAAAGCTATTTCACAAAGCCCATGAAATGTCATACTTTTTTGTAAGCTCATAAATTATATTGGTAACTAGCCAGTAACCAAAACCCAAGAGCTCTTTATTCAGCATGTAAGACCAGTGCCTCCCAAGTGCCCCATTTGTTTTACCAAACAGAAAACTTATTCTCCCTAGATCCATTAGCTAGTCTTTTTCAAAGTGGTAAACAATAATTCTTGGACTGCAAGGAGATCAAACCAGTCAATCCTAAAGGAAATCAACCATGAATACTCATTGGAAGGACAGATGCTGAAGCTGAAGTTCCAATACTCTGGCCATCTGATGCAAAGAGCTTCTCATTGGAAAAGACCCTGATGCTGGGAAAGACTGAAGGCAAAAAAAGAAGGGAGTGGCAGAGGATGAGATGGTTAGATAGCATCACCAACTCAATGGATATGAGTTTGAGCAAACTCTGGGAGATAGTGAAGGGCAGGAGAGCCTGTGTGTCCTGCAGTCCATGGGGTTGCAAAGACTCAGACATGACTTAGCAGCTAAACAAAACCAGCAAAACAAAAATTCAGGACCACAAACAGGAGAGTTTCAGGAAGTCAAGTAGCTACTGAAACTTAGGAAAACTAGCCATGCACAACTATCAAAGAAGATGAACTGAGGCTTCCTTCATAAAGTGAAAGTGTTAGTCTCTCAGTCGAGTCTGACTTTTCGACCCCATGGACTGTAGCTGCCAGGCTCCTCTATCCCTGGGATTCTCCAGGCAAGAATACTGGAGTAGGTTGCCCTTCCCTTCTCCAGATTTTCCCAATCCTTTACAATGTATCAGTTTTCTTCAACCGCTAGGTGGCAACATCATTTTAAGGCCCTTTGGGATTAGAAGGAGAGACTCAAAGGTCTGAATGCAGGTTAAGGTTAGGGGCATGAGTGGGCAACCAGCTGCTCCGCTCGCACGTATGGGCATTTGTAAGTCAGAGATTTCTAACTCAGCCTACATAAAGTTGCCAGAAAGATTGCACAGATGTTTTTAATTACAGTTTAAGGATGTGGTATAGACAACAGGTAAGTAATCTCCCAGTATTTATTAATATGCATTCACTAATGCTATACTGATGTTTTGTCCCTTTGTCTTACAGGACAAATGAGGTTTTGTTGTAATGTTAGCATCAGGTCTGGTTGTAAATCTGATGACTAATTCTTATGTACCATGTGTGCATGCTAAGTTGCTTCAGTTGTGTCCAACTCTTCACAACCCTGTGGACTGTAGCCTGCCAGGTTCCTCAGTTCATGGGATTCTCCAGGCAAGAATACTGGAATGTATTGCTATGCCCTCCTCCAGGGGATCTTCCTGACCCCAGAGATTGAACCTGCATCTCTTATGTCTCCTGCATTGGCAGACAGGTTCTTTACCACTAATACCACCTAGGAAGCCCTTATGCACCATAGCAACCACATGAATAAGAGTAAATAAATTTAATTGATTTAAAAACTATTATAACCTAGAGGGCTGGGATGGGTTGGGAGATGGGAGGAAGGCTCAGGAGGGAGGGGACATATGTCTGACAATGGCTGATTCATGTTGATGTATGACAGAAACCCATACAACATTGTAAAGCAATTATCTTTTGGTCAAAAATTAATTAAAAAGAAACTATTACTGAATGTTTAATAAGATACTAAGTGAAGCCAGACAGAAAGACAAATATACTGCTTATATGCAGAATCCAAAAATAGGATACAAATGAACTAATTTACAAAACAGAAATAGACTCACAGACACAAAGAACAGATTTATGATTACCAAAGGGGAAAGGGTGGGATAAATTAGAAGTTTGGGGTTAACATCTACACACTATAATATGTAAAATAGATAACCAACAAGGACCTACCATAAAACACAAGGTACTCAATGTCTTGGACTTCCCTTGTGACTCAGCTGGTTAAGAACCTACCTGCAATGTGGGAGACCTGGGTTTGATCCCTAGGTTAGGAAGATCCCCTAGAGAAGGGATAGGCTACCCACTCCAGTATTCTGGCCTGGAGAATTCTATGGACTGTATAGTCCATGGGGTTGCAAAGAGTCAGACAACACTGAGTGACTTTCACTTTCACTCAATGTCTTGCAGTAACCTTTAATGAAAGAGAATATAAAAAATGCACATATGTGCATAACTAAATCACTCACTGTACACCTGAAACAAAGACAATATTGTAAATCAACTATATTTTAATAAAAAAATTAAAAAATGTCTAGTGAGAATATAATCTTAGAGAAGAGAATTCAGCAAGAGAGTGCCATCTCAAACTTGTTACCGTCAATCTGAGTCTCAGCGTCCTTGTTGCAGGAGTAGGGGAATGAACACCCAGTTGCCTTTTCATTACATTTTAAAATTAAGTTTAATTATATATACATCTAAAATTTTTTAAAGTATGGTTGACTTACAACATTATATTATTTTCAGGTGCACAACATCGCGATTCAATTTTTTTTATAGATAACACACCAAAGTTACAGAATATTGACTATCTTCCCTGTGTTGTATATCTCTGTGACCCATTTATAACTAGTAGTTTCTTTTAAACCCCTTCACTTATTTCTCCCCTCTGCCTCACCTCTCTCAGTTGTAACCACTAGCTTGTTCTCTGTATCTATGAGTCTATTTCTGTTTTGTTCATTGGTCTTGTTGTTTTAAGTCACACATATAAGTCTCCTGCAAGTTGCAATGCAGGAGACCCAGGTTTGATCCCTGGGTCAGGAAGCTCCCCTGGAGAGAGGGGATGGCAACTCATTCCAATGTTCTTGCCAGGAGAATCCCCATAGACAGAGGAGCCTGGTGGGCTTCAATCCACGGGTCGCAAAGAGTCAGACAAGACTGGGTGACTAGGCGCACAGGCACATAAAGTGAAAACATGTAGCATTTGTCTTTCTCTGACTTTTGTAACAAAGCAAAACAACAAAGACTATATTGTTTGAGTTCAGTGCCTGCTGTAGTCATTGCTATGCCTTGACCACACCACAACAATGGAAGAACATCCGTTTATGTCAACTTGGGACTTCCCAGGTGGCTCAGTGTAAAGAATCTGCCTGACAATGCAGGAGATGCAGGTTTTAATCCCTGGGTCAGGAAGATCCCCTGGAGAAGAAAATGACAACCCCCTCCAGTATTCTTGCCTGGAGAATCCCATGGACAGAGGAGCCTGGTGGGCTACAGTTCATAGCGTCACAAAAGAGTCAGACATGACTTAGCGACTAAACAACAACAAATGGGCACTTTGAGAGTCCTTTTCCTCAGCCTCTTTTTGAAACACACAGATGTGAAGCTCCAGATTTTTCCTCTGGTTCCTGGCATGATCTTTCACAATTAATGCTATCATCAAACTCTACATTTCCTTGTAAGTTAGAGCTAGTATATGAATCCATGTTTATAAAAATCGAAATATTACAGAGGTACCTCCCACACCCACATCCCTAGGAGACCAAAACCTTCCTCAATTTCTTCCAGCTGAGTGGGAAGCTTTTCTAGATGCTTTGAGGTTCTCTGCTTTATACAGACTTGCTTCTAGAATCCCATTCCTGTCCCACTGCTGGGCATTGGAACCCCATCCTTAGCTTGAGGGCCCCATTTCAAAGTCCTGACTCCCAGACCACAATGCATCCGTTTTTCTTTCCACTTCAGCTTCGGTTTTTCTTTTCCCTCAAATGTTTGGCACCTGTAAGTTTTCTCTTTTTTTCTTTCTCCAAAGCTCAGTTATTCACTAAAACAAATAGCAGGGCAGTAGCATCATGCACTCTGAAGGCAAGTTGCCAACATCATCTGTGTGGCCTTAGGCAAGGTTCTTAACCTCTCTGTGTCTCAGTCCTTCTCTTAGTGGATTGGGGAGAATTGTACTTAATTCATGGGCTATTCAATGAGTGAGGGTGTAAGGAGCATTCAAGTCAAGTGCTTAGAGTAATACCTGACATATAGTCAGATATTATAGATGTTTGATATTATTATTACATTTTGGCATTTTCCCCTTTGATCCGGTATTAATACTTTGAGAGTTCCTGACACATCCTTCCTTCATATTCTCTCCTGTTCTAATCTGTTGAGTGGAAGAATGAATAAGATTCTCAAGAAGAACTGGCTTGAAGCAGACCTTCAGGGGGCCTCAGAAAGTGTGACCTGTCTGCACTCTCCCTTCCAGCTGTCTTTTTCTTGGTATCATATAACTGCTTCCCTGGGGACCATACCTAACTTGACACCTAACCTAAAGACAGTCTGTGGATGGTAGGGTGGCATGACAAGTGAGTCCTGCCCAGCTAGGCTCCCTCTACGGCTGGCGGCCAACAGCCGACGCAGTCAGATCCTGTCATGGGGAGCTTGCACTTGAGACATAGAGAACAAAAGATCAGTTAGTTTGCAGGGTCTGGAGCAGCAGCACTGGGCTCAGAACTGCTGAGTGACCCCAGAGGCAAAGTCCTCAAGCAGGAAGCACAAGCGCTGGATGCACAGCCCTTCGTGATGATTATTTGGTTTCAGGACCCGTGTTAGAAATAGTCCCCCTTCTTCTGTGTTTCCTGATAAACTTCTGGGCTTCCCAGATGGCACTAGTGGTCAAGAACCTGCCTGCCAGTGCAGGAATCATAAGAGACACAGGTTCGATCCCTAGTCGGGAAGATCCTCTGGAGGATGGCAGGGCCACCCACTCCAGTTTCTTGCCTGGAGAATCCCATGGACAGAGGAGCCTGGCGGGCTATAGTCCATAGGGTTGCAAAGAGTTGGGCATGATTGAAGTGACTTAGCAAGCATGATAAGCTTCTATCTGATGTATCTGGAACATGTCTTTTCTAAACCTAACAAATGCACTGGTATTAAGAACACAAATTCTAGTACTTCAGTTTTTCATTCCTGTCTCGAAGTCACTGAAATTATCTTCTCTGATCCAGTTCCCTCTCATTCAGGAAAGAAAAAAGAATTAGGTTGGATTCCAATCTGGGCTGCTCCACTTGACCAATCTGTACAAACACGTAGAGCCAACAATACCTGATCCTTAATTGGGGAAACACTAAAATATTGTCACATGAGGTTTTTGTGAGAATTTTTCTTTTTTAAAAATTTATTTATTTTTAATTGGAGGATAATTGCTTTACAATGTTGTGTTGGTTTCTGGCTTATATCAGCATGAATCAGCCATAGGTGTACATATGTCCCCTCCCTCTTGAACCTCCCTCCCACCTGTCTAGGTTTCCACAGAATACCAGGCTGAGCTCCCTGTGTTATACTGTGAATTCCCACTGGCTGTCCATTTCAAGGATATGTGGTAAGGATATGTTTCAATGTTACTTTCTTAATTCATCCCACCCTCTCCTTCCCACACTATGTCTACAAGTCTGTTCTCTTATGTCTGCATCTCCTTTGCTGATCTGCAAATACATTCATCAGTACCATTTTTCTAGCTTCCATATATATGTATTGATATATGATATTTGTTTTTCTCTTTTTGACTTACTTCACTTTGTATAACAGACTCTGTGTTCATCCACCTCAACAGAACTGACTCAAATTCATTTCTGTTTATGGCGGAGTAATATTCCACTGTATATATATATACCACAACTTCTTTATCCACTCATCTGTTGATGGACATCTAGGTTGCTTCCATGTCCTGGCTATTGTAAATAGTGCTGCCATGACACTGGGATACATGTATCTTTTATAGCTGTGGTTGTGAAATCACTTGACCACACTTTTTTAAAGTTATGTTATATGCCAGGCACAGTGGTGGGTGCTATGGATACAATAGTTCCTATCATGATGGGCTGATACTCATACCGTGGTGAGAAACACCTGTCTGAGAAATACCTAACTTATCACAGCCTTCAGTGCATAGTAGCTACTATTATTACCTCTACAGAAAAATACTTTTCTCACCCTTTAAAAAACTTAAAGAGCTGAAATCAGTTGCTTTTCCAAGTGTGTTTCACTGTAAATATCAGAAGCAACCCATGATTTAGTCGTGGATATTTTTAACTTTCTTTGGTTATTGGTAGTGTTTTTATTTCTTAACATTTTCACATATATTTGAATCTAATCATTGATCAGGTTCTCTGTTTGGGACTGTTTCCTCTCTTCTCATGTAGCTCTTTGGCATCTGAAACATACATATGGATAATCTATTATTTTCTACAACCATGATTTATATAAAATAAAGGGAAAATTTCATAGATAGTCTTATAGTAATGGCTTCTTTGTTGGTACAAGCTACCCATGTTCAGTTTTTTAATAAAGACAATTTATCAGATGTGGAAAAGGGTTTCTAATGTTGTACTTCACAAGGTATTAGATAAGATGAGTGTAGTGGATGCTTTTGACTGCACCTTCTAAATCTATTTCCCCTCCTTAAACCCTAACAGAGCTGACTTGCTCAGATAAACACCCCATCCCCATATCTGGAATAAGTCTTGTCAGTCAATTAGAGCTGGGATATCCCTGGCAGTTTTTGTTAGTCTGGAGGTCTGAAGATGGCCACGTGCTATAAATGGACTCAATTAGGTTTAAGAGAAGGATTGATATTCCAAGGTTTAAGGAAAAATAAGATCCACTCTGTTGTTGAATAGAAACAATGTGTAACCCTGCTTGCCATGGCAGTATAATAAAGGAGAGAGTGAACTTTGGGGTGAAGCAGATTCTTTGGACCATTGGATGGAGAGACAGAAAGAACCCAGGTCTTTAATGAGCTTACAGAATCAACCAGTTTTCAAGCTTGTCCTGCCTCTGAACTTCCTGTTATATAGTGTAAAATTTATAGTGTAACATTTTTCTTTATTCTGTAGGCCAGTTTGAGTCATCTGCTTATAACCAAAAGCATGCTGCACAATAACGTGATTTTACTTATTTTGGATGTTTTTAAGAATAACATAAGGAAAACCAATATAATAAATTTAATGTTATTTAACAGCAAACACTCATCTCACATGCTAGCAAAGTAATGCTATTTCCAATTCTCCAAGCTAGGCTTCAACAGTATGTGAACCATGAACTTCCAGATGGTCAGGCTGGATTTAGAAAAGGCAGAGGAACCAGAGATCAAATTGCCAACATCTGTTGGATCATCAAAAAAGCAAGAGAGCTCCAGAAAAATACCTACTTTTCCTTTATTGAATATGCCAAAGCCTTTGACTGTGTGGATTACCACAAACTGTGGAAAATTCTGAAACAGATGGGAATACCAGACCACCTGACCTGCCTCTTGAGAAACCTGTATGCAGGTCAGGAAGCAACAGTTAGAACTGGACATGGAACAACAGACTGGTTCCAAATAGGAAAAGGAGTATGTCAAGGCTGTATATTGTCACCCTCCTTATTTAACTTCTGTGCAGAGTACATCATGAGAAACACTGGACTAGAGGAAGCACAGGCTGGAATCAAGATGGCCAGGAGAAATATCAATAACCTCAGATATGCAGATGACACCACCCTTATGGCAGAAAGTGAAGAAGAACTAAAGAGTCTCTTGATGAAAGTGAAAGAGGAGAGTGAAAAAGTTGGCTTAAAGCTCAACATTTAGAAAACTAAGATCATGGTATCTGGTCCCATCACTTCATGGCAAATAGATGGGGAAACAATGGATATAGTGACAGACTTTATTTTTTGGGGCTCCAAAATCACTGCAGATTGTGACTGCAGCCATAAAATTAAAAGACGCTTGCTCCTTGGAAGAAGCTATGACCAACCTAGACAGGATATTAAAAAGCAGAGACTTTACCAAGAAAGGTCCATCTAGTCAAAGCTATGTAGTCATGTATGGATGTGAGAGTTGGACTGTAAAGAAAGCTGAGCGCTGAAGAACTGAGGCTTTTGAACTGTGGTGTTGGAGAAGACTCTTGAGAGTCCCTTGGGCTGCAAGGAGATCCAACCAGTTCATCCTAAAGGAAATCAGTCCTGAATATTCATTGGAAGGACTGATGCTCAAGCTGAAACTCCAATACGTTGGCTACCTGATGTGAAGAACTGACTCACTAGAAAAGACCCTGATGCTGGGAAAGATTGAAGGCAGGAGAAGAAGGGGACGACAGAGGATGAGACGGTTGGATGGCCTCACTGATGCGATGGGCATGAATTTGACTAGGCTCCGGGGTTGGTGATGGACAGGGAGACCTGGTGTGCTACATACAGTCCATGGGATCACAAAGAGTCGGACACGACTGAGCAACTAAACCAAACTGAACTGTAAATAGGTGGCGCTAGTGGTAAAGAACCCATCTGCCAATGCAGGAGACTGAGACTTGGGTTTAATCCCTGGGTTGGGAACATCCCCTGGAGGAGGGCATGGCAACCCACTCCAGTATTCTTGCCTGGAGAATCCCCATGAACAGAGGAGCCTGGCGGGCTACAGTAGAGAGAGTCACATAGACTCAGACACAACTGAAGTGACTTAGCATGCACACAATAGTAAACAACATACTTCACATGTGGGAAAACACACATTGATATTCTTGCTTTCCTCCCTGAATACCATTCTCTAAAACACCCCTTTAATTTTGATGGCAGCTTAAAAAAAACTGTGTGTGCTTTCAAAAGGGGAGATTTACTCAATAGCTAAGACTCATCTTGCATTTGTAAGAAAAATAGGACAGTTTAAAATATTTGCTGAATTTTCTGAAATCTTGTATCTTGTGGAAGAATGAATAATAGGATGTTCACTTACTGAACAACAACAACAAAAAAGCCTTAATGCCCAAGCACAAAGAAATCTATTAAGTAATCCCATCTAGAAAAATTAATGTTCACATGTAGAGTCTATATTATAGAGGTTTCAGAGCTGTATTTCCCTTGTTGAAAGATTGTGTTTTGATGCACATGAAAAATTTCATTAAAAAGCAATAAATAAGAAGCAACTTGGCAGAGAATACTCAAGAAAGCTAAATGGAGTCTCCCTTCTTTGGTCATAGTTTATAGTTGCAATATAAAGTACTCAGAACATGAAGAAGCTCCCTGTGGCAATTTGCCTAGAACATGAAGATTTAGACTTCACTCTTGGATCAACATTAGGCAGAAGTGATGACCTTCTTTTTGTTGTTGTTGCTACAGTTATTTTCACAAGAGAGAAAAGAAAAACATAGTCTTCAAAAGCCTCACTCTTGTACTTCACTTTATAGCAGACAATTTCTCAAGAGGTTGAATACCTACTCTGACATCTCATATGTAATGACTGATCAAGAAATATTTGCTGAATTGAAATTGGCTTTTTGTAAACTGCTTTCAGATTTCTGAAATTGGCTTCCATTGTGCAGCTTAAAAATTCCCTATTCTCTTATTGGCACAGGTCAGAGAGGGAAAAAGCAATGAAATGCAACCCTACCATGAAGTTCTTTTTTTCTTACAGTAAAATATTATCTTTATTATGTCTCAAAGACTTTTTGTATATTATTGTCAAATAATTGTTTGACAACGCCTTCTTGTGATATTGAAGAATAGGACTCAATCAGTGAAAACTGTTACCACAACAGAGAACAAACCATTCATTCAGCAGGTATCTACCCATGTAAGTCCCAAGGTGGCTGTAGCCAGGAAATTAAAAGATGACTGCTTCTTGGAAAAAAAGCCATGACAAACTTTGTGTATTAAAAATCAGAGACATCATTTTGTAGACAAGGTCTGTATAGTCAAAGCAATGGTTTTTCCACTAGTCATGTACAGATGAAAGGGTTGCATCATAAAGAAGGCTGCGCACCAAAGAATACTGATTCTTTTGAACTGTGGTGCTGAAAAAGACTCTTGAGAGTCCCTTAGACAGCAAGGAGATCAAGCCAGTCCACCCTAAAGGAATGCAAACCTGAATACTCATTGGAAGGACTGATGCTGAAGCTGAAGCTCCAATACTTTGACCACCTGATGCAAAAAGCCAACTCCTTGGAAAAGACCCTGATGCTAAGAAAGATTGAAGGCAGGAGGAGAAGGGGGTGACAGAGGATGTGATGGTTGAATGGCATCACCGACTCAAAGGACATGAGTTTGAGCAAGCTCGAGGAGATGGTGAAGGACAGGAAAACCTGGTGTGCTGCAGTCCATGGGGTCGCAAAGAGTCAGACACGACTTAGTGACTAAACAAGAAGGACAGAATTGACTTATGAAGGGGGAGGGAGAGGCTAGATCCAGGTTAGACTAGAGGTAGAGACCATAGAATTCACTGCTGAGTTTATATATAACCAAAGCAGAGTTAGAGAACAACCACAGACGACCACTACATTTTGGCCATTAGCTGAGATAGAGAAGACCGGAGGCAGGTTTGGTGGAAAGATCAAGCTCCTTTTTCTTTCTGGACATGCTATATTTGAGATCCTATCAGGCCTTGGATAAGGTGATGAGTCAGTTGGATTATATGAACTTGGGGCTTGGCAGGAAGCTGAGGTCAGAGACACAAATTTAGGAGACATTAACATGTGGTTGGTACTTCCCAGGTGGCTCAATACTAAAGAATACACCTGTCAATGCAGGAGGCACAAGAGATGCAGGTTCGATCTCTGGATTGGGAAGATCCTCTGTGGTAGGAAATGGCAACTTGCTCCAGTATTCTTGCCTGAAAAATCCCATGGACAGAGGAGCCTGACTATAGTCTACGCAGTCACAAAAAGTCAAACACAACTGAGCACAGGCATGTGCACACACATGCACGCACACAACATATGGTTAGTATTTAAAACCCTGATACTCATTTCTCCTAACTAGGGCAAAGAGTGTTTAGAGAATAGTAAGATGTTGTAAATAGGATTTGGATTTCCCAGAAGTTGTTGGCCAGACTTTCTCTTTTCCTAGTTATTCCTTCATTCTGTTTGTAAACTTAGGATTTGAGAGTTCAGTAGAAATCATATGAGGCAAGAGAGCTGGGGAGAGAACAGCCCTGCTGCCATGCCACAAGACATACCTCATACATACAATGCTGCTTTGTTATCACAATGTCTCTCTCCACACACCTCTGCTCTAAATCTGAGTCAGGGTCAAATGCAACCTAAATCACATCTGGAACCAAGGGAGCTTAGGTTTTTGTAGCCTTTCTGGCCAGAAAGACACACAAGCAGAGGCTGCAGTAGGTGCTGAGAGAGCCAATCTAGTGTCCACCCCCCTGATCAGCAAAACACGGGCACTGGCTTTTAATTCTACAGGAGATTTAAAGAACACTTATTGGAAATCTGACATGCAGAAGTATTTTTTCCTTCTGGTGCACTACAGGGATGAAGCAGTTACAGAAAGCTGTGGAAAATTTCCCTTGGAAGCTATGAGCCAGTTTTCTAAATTAGCCTTTAATTTGTTAATCAAAAACAAGAATTGATTGAAATTACTGGGAACAGAACTGGGGGAAATAGCCAATGAAACGGGAAAAACAAAGCAGGCTCTGTTTACATTCTTGCCAAATGTATTCCTCAGTTTGGGAATTTGGAGTTTTTGTTTTTTTGGTCTTTTTATGATGTTAATTTTGTTTGGGGACATTTTTTAACCAGGAAACATTCTCATATTGTGGAAAGGGGTTGGTCTTTATATCTTTGGAGGTGACTGTGTTTACTGCTTTGTGGATATACAATTAATACAGAACATGGGATTGAGAGGGCAAACTCCTAAGTTCATTGCAGCATCATTCACAATAGCCAAGATGTGGAAATAACCCAAATGTCCAGTGCTGGATGAATGGACAAAGAAAATGTAGTATGAAGAGGCAACGGAATAGTATTCAGCCCTAAGAAAGAAGGAAATCTTGCCATTTGCCACAACGTGAATTGACCCAGAGAACATCACGCTAAGTGAAATAAGCCAGACAGGGAAAGACAAGTACTATATGACCTTACTTGTGAATGGAAACTAAAAAAAGCCAAACTCATAGCAAGTAGAATGGTGGTTGCCAAGGGCTGAGGGGTGAGGGGCATGGGAGATGCAGGACAAAGTGTACAAGCTTTCAGTTTAAGATGAGTGAGTTCTGGGAATTTAGTGCATAGCACTAGGTGACTATAGTTAATAATATTGTACTGTATACTTGGAAGTTACTGAGAGAACAGAACTTTAATGTCCTTCCCATAACAATAACAAAATTGTAATTTATGAGGTAAGGGATGTGTTTAATTAGCTCTATCATAGTAAACATTTCACATTATCATATTATACCTTAAACTTACACAAATTTAACATGTCAATTATATCTCAACAAAGTTAGAAGAACATCAAAAGTGCAAGTCTTAAATTTTTTCATGCAGAGACTAAGGTAGCTGTAAAAGACTACCCATACATTCCTATATCTTCTCTGCCTAAATTTTCAGGGGATGTTGACAAAGATGTCTAGAACTTATTTAAAATCATACTGGAGCTATCCGAATACAGTGTGAATATGGAATTGTCTTTTATGAAAAATAATTAGGCTTATAATAATTGCCCAAGTTGAATAGTCTGCAGAGAACTTTTTCAATTGCAATGTTTAACGTATTTATTTTTAATCCAAACAATAAATTACCATGATACCCAATAGTTTTTGAGTTTTTATTATCAATCTCTTTCTGGGTGTTTTATATATTTTATCTCATTTGATCATTTTATGATATTTTTGATCCTTTAGTGATTTAGTATTTGCTCAGTTTTAAGGTAGTATATTTGATTATTTCTATTCTTTAAGGACTTGAAGAAATGATAAAGGCAATGATTATCTGTACATACAAGAGCATAGAGTTAGGGTTGAATTTTGTCAAGGGTTATTCAATGTCTTAGAAGGATTACTTTGTCAGTAATTGTCCAGACTTGTTTATTGTGTCTGTGAGCAATGTATGACATCAGAACTGTACAGCTATCATCACTTGTGATTTGTTCTACTGAATCCGAAAATTTCTAAGGAACAAGAACTTTGAGGTAAACTAGTATAGCCACTATGGAGAACAGTGTGGAGATTCCTTAAAAAACTGGAAATAGAACTGCCATATGACCCAGCAATCCCACTCCTGGGCATACACACCGAGGAAACCAGATCTGAAAGAGACATGTGCACCCCAATGTTCATCGCAGCACTGTTTATAATAGCCAGGACATGGAAGCAACCTAGATGCCCATCAGCAGACGAATGGATAAGGAAGCTGTGGTACATATACACCATGGAATATTACTCAGCCGTTAAAAAGAATTCATTTGAATCAGTTCTAATGAGATGGATGAAACTGGAGCCCATTATACAGAGTGAAGTAAGCCAGAAAGATAAAGACCAATACAGTATACTAGTGCATATATATGGAATGAAAAAGATGGTAACGCTAACCCTATATGCAAAACAGAAAAAGAGACACAGATGTTCAGAACAGACTTTTGGACTCGGTGGGAGAAGGCGAGGGCGGGATGTTCTGAGAGAACAGCATTGAAACAAGTATACTGTCAAGGGTGAAACAGATCACCAGCCCAGGTTGGATGCATGAGACAAGTGCTCAGGGCTGGTGCACTGGGAAGACCTAGAGGGATGGGATGGGGAGGGAGGCGGGAGGGGGGATCAGGATGGGGAACACATGTAAATCCATGGCTGATTCATGTCAATGTATGGCAAAAACCACTACAATATTGTAAAGTAATTAGCCTCCAACTAATTAAAAAAAAAAAAAAAAAAAAAGAACTTTGAGGTAAGCTTGGCCTGATACAAAGCTCCTTGCATGGCAGTGGTGGCTGATA
Organism: Dama dama; assembly: GCF_033118175.1. Lineage (NCBI taxonomy): Eukaryota > Metazoa > Chordata > Mammalia > Artiodactyla > Cervidae > Dama > Dama dama. The sequence continues at coordinate 31,641,130 of NC_083701.1, forward strand.
CTGTGAAGATTTAAGGAAAACTGGCAGGACGACAACCAGCCTGTGGAGAAGGAACAGCAGCAGTGGGAGGGAAATGAGGAGACTTGTAGAGAGAAAGGCAGCTGGGCTTTGTCATTGCCCCTGTGGGATCCAAGAGCCTGCAAAGGCCCCAAACTCTGGACCTGACTTTTTTCCTTCCTTATTTCCTCTATTAAAGGAATGTGGTGACTCTCTGTATGATGTTGGGTGGTTTAGGTCTTTGAGTTCCTTTCCTGGAGGAAATTCTGAATTTACAGATCACCCTTGAATAACTCGGGGGTTAATCCACACATAATTTATCGTTGGCCCACCAGTATCTGAGATTCCTCTACATCCATGATTCAACCCATCAAGGACCATATAGTACTGTAATATTTACTATGGAAAAATATTCATGCATAAGTGGACCCTGGCATAGCAAACCCACCTTGGTAAGGGTCAACCAACTGTACTTTTCTTTTTTGGACTATCTGGCTCTATAAATGTAACCAATTCTGAAACACTTAAGTCAGGGGTTAAGAAATATGGTTGTGTAATTAACACCTCAGTTAAGATGCTTTTGGTTTCAAGTAACAGACAGCCCATCTTACAATAAACTAAATCATGTGGGAAATTATTTGCTTATCAATGAAAAGTCTAGCAATAAGTCAGCGGAGTTTGGTCAGGGCTCCAGCTTGATTTCTCCACAATTCTCTTAACTTTGTTCACTCAAGCCCACGTTACTCACGGTCACAAAATGTTTTGCAGCAGGCCCAGGTCTCACATCCATATACCGCATTGTCAGCAAGAAGGGCTTACTTTTCCTTCTCAACTACTGAAAGGAAAGAGTCCTACAGATTTAGATCAATAAGATGCCAAGCTCATCCTTGAACCAATCATGGTAGAAGAAGAATGTATTCTTCATGTTATCTAGGCTCACTCCTGCAGATGATGATGGGAAGATGGTGGTGATGGTGCTGGAGGTACCATAAAAACACATGACTATTTCACAATGAGGAAACAAACAATGTTTGTGTGTATAAACCAAGACACAATCCCACGTGCACTTTCTTTCCAATCTCTTGACAGCTGTCTTTCTTAGATTGCACCCAGGATTAGTGGGATGCCCAGGGGGTGGAGGGTGGGTGGCAGTGCTGATTTGGTAGGTTTTAATGTCCATATACATGAGGCACAAACTGTAGGAGTGGGAATGGAGAATATTTTTACAGGCTCCTCCAAGCCAAAGCCTTCTGGAAGAATATTCTGAGGATACAGACATTTTGGCATTTAACAGTGACTCAGGAGTAAGTTTAATTAAAAATAATCAGTGAGGGGATGTTAATATTAGCAGTCTAAAATTAACCACACAGAAGCTGAAGAATCAAAGAATTGTCAGCTCTTTCAAAGGCAAAAACTAAACTGTGTTTCTTTTGTCTCCCCAAAAGGAATTTACATGAAGCTTAATGGCTTTATGATTCTATAAAGGCCTTGACTCTGCAGTACCACCTGTTCAGGCTGCAGTTTTAGTGTCTTCTTACTAGGTACTTAACTTTCCCCATTCGATGGATAAAATCTATATGATGTAGGCTTTTTGCTTTATGAATGGCCAGATCTTGGGAAGAAACACAGATCTAAAATGTTATTGGATTCTGGAAGTCTGGAATAGTGGGGAATTTCTGGGATTCAAATGGCTTTATTTGTATTCTGCAGCACAGAATATGAAGGAGGGTAGGGCCCCTGATGGACAAACATCAGAGACCTCAGCCCTTCTACTGGCTTCCCTCCTGCCCCAAGTCACACCCCTCTACCTTTTGTAATATGATATGGGTTGGAAGAGGATTGAGGACAGTTGATGAAGAGGGTTTGGTACAGGGTGGGTGCCAATCTACGTAATCTTTGTGACGATATCCTTCTCTGAGTAAGTCTAGAATCAGCTCTGTGGGAATCATATTATTCTGACATGTCTATGCTGGCCTCTTCCTTTTCTACGTTACCCCAGGCCTGGAAGGCTCACAGCAATAGGAGGCCAGATACACTTCATCTTCCGCTTCTGCACTTTAAATTCTAGTCCTTGCTTTCCCATCACTAGCTGTGAGACTCGAGGCAAATGACTTCACCTCTGTGATCTTCCTATAAGACATGGTTAATGTTGCCCTACATTGCAGCACCGCCAGTAGGATCAAATTAAGGAGCATGAAGGCATTCTCTGCAAATTGTCAACTTATACAATGGGAGAGAGTTATTATTTAATCTCTCAAACACCAGCAATGGTCTGCAGTGTTTCAACCCTGCAGTCTTTCAATGTGCCTGAGGGTTTCTTTGTTGTGATGGGAATTCTCATTGCAGTGATACAATTTGCTCATTCTAAAAAGCAAAGCACTAAGATGCTTCTACTTTATAAAATTAGATACAGGAGAAAAAGGCATATGCAAGTCTTTGGGCTGTTATTATCTAAGTAGAATAGCAGTCAAACCTCTGATAACCAGGTTCTGGCTCTAGCAGTATCACAGTTTCTGCGATTTCACTGGCTCTAATGAGATGGACAGAAAGGATGCCTACTGTGAAATATGTAACAGGAGTCAGGAGACATGCATTTTGATAAAAGGATATGAGGATATATGTCCCCTTTGAGAGTAATCTAAAGCCTCATTATGGTTGGCCACAAAAAAAACATTTCAAGTCCTTCCTTATTCTGAACTGCTTAAATGTAACATTTTATTCTGCTGCAATCTTCTGTTTTGCTTAATCAGGATTCCTGAAGAAAAGAAAGTGAACCAACTTCTCTATTTCCAACTTAAGGGGGATCACATAGTCTGACTCTGATGCCCGTTCAAAAGAAAGAGCAGGACGAGCTCAGCTGGGCGTGTGTGACTAATGGCATCAGTAAAAAGCTACGTTTAATTCCTGCAATCCTTGACTTTAGAGCAGTCACACTGTGTGAGTCAGAAGACATAGCTCTGAGGAGGGATGGTGGCAAAGACAGAAGTACCTGAATTTCTTTTTTAAATACAATATATTTTTGTACAGAATCCTTCCCTGAGTTCATCCTTAGCTCTGCTTTCCCTGAGGTTATTTCTTGTCCATCTCCCTTCCTGGATGTAAAACACTTGGTCTTCATATTACCACAGGCTTATGGGTTTTGGTGTGTGTTGGAAGCCAACTCCTTTGAGTGTCTATGGAAACAGAGAAGCACATGAGGCAGGCAATTGGAGGAATTATTATTACTGCGATTTATTTTTGCCTCCTCTGCTGGCCTATGCATGGAGTTGGGTGAGAAAAGAACTCTGGCGGTGAAAGGGCTGGCTGGATATCCTTGCTTACTTAGTCCAGATCAACCAAAGCTGCAGCTGCTTCCCACCCCCAACCCTGACTTCGGACACCACTCTACCTTCCCATGAAACCTGTAACTCTAAATAAACACTGTTGGTTTGAAGTGGTCTCTGTCTGAGACATTTCTATTTTCAGTACCCCATTCTTTTGCCTCCCAATATCCCCACAACTGCCAGGGAGCAGGAAACATGGATTGATACAGTGATGACTGATTAACCGCAAATCTATGTGATTTATAAATACTTGTGGAGCACATATCATGACAAAGAACTCAGAGGAGGATGAAGAACCAGGAGGTGATGTGATCACAACTGACAACTGACGCCCAGTTGTAAACCTGACCTTACCCATGTGGAGGTGACAAGAGCCCTTGAGTCCAAGTCATCAAGATGGGTTCAAGGCTTGGCCCAGCTGCTTCACTTCCCCAACACCTGATCATCTCACTAAGTAACAGTGTCTCGGGAGGGCTGAATGAGAACAGAAAGGAGGCTTTTGTAAAGCAGCCACACGTCCTATAACAGCCCTTGGGATTTTAAAGATGGTCTTTTTTAATTTGGGACTTTTCCTTGATGGTCAAGAACAGAGTGCCAGAACCAAATAGACAGGTCCCTGTGCCTGGATCTCTGGATTCATGCAAAGTATCTCCAAGCAGTTTGGTCTTGAGGATTGAGTTGGGGAAACTGAGGCAATGTGATGCTATTTTGTCCTTTCCTCTCAAATATAAAACCAAGAAAATAAAGAATAGTACCCCACCTTCAGTGTTGGAGAAGACTCTTGAGAGTCCCTTGGACTGCAAGAAGATCCAACCAGTTCATCCTAAAGGAGATCAGTCCTGGGTGTTCATTGGAAGGACTGATGTTGAAGCTGAAACTCCAATACTTTGGCCACCTCATGCAAAGAGTTGACTCACTGGAAAAGACCATAATGCTGGGAAGGATTGGGGGCAGGAGGAGGAGACGACAGAGGATGAGATGGTTGGATGGCATCACCAACTCGATGGACATGGGTTTGGGTGGACTCTGGGAGTTGGTGATGGACAGGGAGGCCTGGTGTGCTGTGATTCATGGGGTTGCAAAGAGCCGGACATGACTGAGCAACTGAACTGAACCCCACCTTCTACAGCTACCTCGCATCTCTCCACCTCTTACCACTAGGTATGTTGTTATTTAGTTGCTAAGTCATGTCTGGTTATCTTGCAATCCCATGGACTGTAGCCCACCAAGCTGCTCTGTCCATGGGATTTCCCAGGCAAGAATACTGTAGTGGTTTGCCATTTCCTTCTCCAGTGAATCTTCCTGACCCAGAAATCAAGCCTGAGTCTATTATAGCTCCTGCACTGGCAGGTGGATTCACCACTGAGCCACCCAGGAAGCCCAGCAAAGACAATTGGTTCTACTTCTTTGCTATAGGGAAGCTCCAGGCACATATGATGCGTTGTGTTCACTGGTATCCCCCAACAAGTCCTGTCCCTGGTTTGTAGTATGTCTTCAGCAAACATTTGGTGAATCAAAGTTTCTTTAACTCTTGGAGGTTCTAAAGCTTTTGGTTTTCTTTTGTCTTTAGGTGGGATAATGATAGCACTCGGGCTGCCTATAGCTCTTCCACAGCCCTGTCCCCTCTCCCTGTCCCTCTGTCCACCTTCCTGTCTGTCATTGCTCCAAGCAAGGGCTCAGCTGGCTTTGCTGGCCTTCTTGCTCCTCTGTCTCTTTAGGCCCATGTGCTCTCTCTCTGCCGCCACAAGTGGGGTTTTGTGAAATATAAATCTGATCACGTGTTCATTAAATCAACATTTACTGACTTCCTGTGCCCTGCTAGCAACTATTCAGATGCTAAAGATCCCCTTGAACAACTTTCCATCACATGTGGAACTGCGCGGTAACCAGGCTCCTCTCCTGGCTTCCTCCTCCATCTCAATGGCTGGCTTTTCAGCCACACCAGAGCCCTTCTCACTGCCTGAGAGCAGTGCTGACTCATCCCTTTCTTGATTTTGCTGTTCCCTCTGCAGTGAAAACCCTTCCCTGCCTTGTTGGTCTGAAGAACTCCTATTCATCCTGTAATACACAGCTACGGAGCTTTTCTGTAAAGGCCTCTCTGACTGCTTTTCCTACCCTACCCAGAATGACGACACCATTGTACCTTGTGTATCCTGAGTGCTACGGCTCTGCCTGCACGTGTTTGTGTGTTCCATTTGTGTACTGCACATATGTCATTACATATACAGCACTGGATTGTAGCGCTTTCCTTCCCTGGCCATCTCCCTGGCTGCAGTGCCAGCCTCCTGAGGTCAGGCATTAGTTCTAGTGCATGCTGGCGTGCCCAGCACCTAGGGAGGGATGGAATACACATCTGCTCAGAGAATCGCAGCAGAGATGTAACTTAGGAGATCAGCTTTCCCTGTGGATCCTCCTCCTATACTGGCCTCTAAACATCCTTTCTCAGGGTCTCATTCCCTTTTCACCCTAAGACTCTTTCCCCTGGCAATCTCACCTAATCCTATGACCTTGAAGCATCTGTATATTGAGAAGTGAAGTGAAAGTATTGGTCGTTCAATCATGTCTGACTCTACAACCCAGGGACTGCAGCCCGCCAGGCTCCTCTGTCCATGAGATTCTCCAGGCAAGAACACAGGAGTGGGTAGCCATTCCCTTCTCTGTTGATAACTGCTCCCCCTCCACCACAATTAATCTCTGCATCAAACCTTTCTTCCTAGTTCCTGCTCTTTTCTCTGACTGTAGATCTAACTTATTATCTCTTCCTGGGTGTTTCCCAGACATCTCAAATATAGTATCCAACAGCAAAGTTAATCTTTCCCTCAAATCCACTTATTTTATTTGTTAAATAAAACATCCACTCCCTGCTCTAAGTCGAGGCACCAAGACAAAGTCAGGAGCCATGACCTTGTCTTTGAAACTACCTTCTTCTTTAACCCAACATTCAACCCATTACCACATCTAGTTCATTCCACTTCTTGTACAGATCTTAATTCTTTCTTGCTTTCTTCACCTCCACTGCTTTTCCCTTCCTCCTCTCTCCTGTGTGGCCCACTTTCCCAGCCTCATGACTGGGGTCTCTGCTACCATCTTGCTCCCCTGCTTCCCCACAAGGCAGGTAAACCAATTTAAAGGAAAATGCAAATATCATCCCATCCTTCCTTGTTTAAAACTCTTCAGTACCTTTCCACTCACAAAAAGAGAAAATTCTTCTAAGAAAATATTAGCATGATCTGAAAAACACTATCCCAATAGGTTTCTACCTTCCTCTCCTTTCTTGCCCTCCTTACATGCTCACTTTGTATGCTTCAAATATATAGGCTTTGGCCTTCCCAGGTGGTGCTGGTAGTAAAGAACCAGGCTGCCAATGCAGTGGACATAAGAATTCGATCCCTGGATTGGGAAGATCCCCTAGAGGAAGGCATGGCAATCCACTCCAGTATTCTTGCCTGGAAAATTCCATGGAAAGAGGAGCTTGGCAGGCTATAGTCCATGGGGTCGCAAAGAGTTGGACACAAGTGAAACAATTTAGCGCGCATGCACACACACACACACACATACAGATTTTATTTTTTGCTCTTAATTGGCCAGGAATCTCCATACCAAATGGAAGCAGACATATAATAGTGTTCAAATTCAGATTATATCAGTTATCAGGGGATGCTGAGATTCTCCTAATTAAATTATGGCTGCCAGTCATCACTCAAACTAAGGATATTGTTAATTAAGATACAAAACAATGTGATATACATGTATAACTGAGCACTACCTAACATGGGAAAGGAATAGGCCAACCTATTTATTTCAGTTAGAATTAACTGGGCTCATTTTGGATATGGTTTTTCTTGGGGAAAAAAATAGAATAGATTAAGTTACAATGGCTATTCTAAGATAGATAATTTTTTCTCCTCTGATGCACACTAAAAAAAAGATTATCACTTTTTTCCCAGTCTCATTCAGAGAGTCTCCTGGCATCTGTATTATTATTCAAAATATATTATATATTGGGGAATTTTGAATCTACACTTTAATAAGCTGCAAACCTAATTATATTTGTAAAACTGCCCCAAGGTCCTTACTCTACTTTTCAACAAAGTATTCAACCGTCTGAATGCTAGAAGCAAGACTTCACATTACCAAAACTGTCTTATTCATGAATTCCACAAAAACAATCTATTTTCACATTTATCATCAGTAATAAATAAATCACATTGCTATCAAGATGCAAAGCACATTTTATGATACATCGCCTTTCTTTTTCATTGCATTTCTTTTATTACTTAGAGATTTTCCCCAGTGATAAGCCAAGATGATCTTCAAAACATGAATTGGAAAAGATAAGAGCCTTTAAAATATCATTTCCTTCTGCTGTGAAAAAGTTTCATCGCCGTAGTCAGTGTTTTAATAATCCAGGTAGAAAGTTGTTGAGGCTTGGTCATTTCAAATCTAGTTCAGGGTCAGCAAAAACAAATCCCAAATGGTATGATTTTATTATCTTTGGAGACAGTGTAGTATGATGGGAAGGCTTTGGATGGTAGATTCAGAAAACCTAAGTTTGAATCACATGGCAGAATAAATTTGGGAAGCTGACTTCTGAGCCTCAGGTTTCTCTGAAGAATATTCCACCTACTACTGGGGTTTGTTGTTTGGTTGCTCAGTTGTGTCTGACTCTTTTGTGACCCCATGAACTGTAGTCAGGTTCCTCTGTCCATGGTATTTCTCAGGTAAGAATACTGGAGTGGGTTGCCATTTCCTTCTCCAGGGGATCTTTCTGTCCCCAGAGATCAAACCCTTATTTCCCAAGTCTCCTGCATTAGCAGGTGACTTCTTTACCACTGAGCCACCAGGGAAGGCCCCACTGGGGAGGCATAAATGACCTTACTGATGGTGTAGAGTTGGGTGACAAGGTGACAAGGGTTAAAAACTGCAGTTTCAATGACTTGTAATGGTGCAAAGTTTTCCATCCTCTCCTGACCTTATTCACAAAGGAAAATGCCAAACTTCAGAGTTTGTATCATTGGAGAGTTGCAGTTGGTATCATTGGAGAGTTGCAGTTGATAAGGAGACTTGATTCCATTAATTTCCCAGAGCATGTGGGTTTCCTGGGAAAGTTCGGTTTCTTTTGTATTATGGTTCACTTGAAGGTCTAATGATTTTGGCGGTAATCTGGATTAACATACCCTGGTTGTCACAGAATTCTGGAATCACTGTGGACCTGTTCAGATTCCATTTATAATTCCATTCTAAAGAGAGAGTTTTTTGTGCAGCAATATGATTTCTAACCATTCTAGGAAGCAAACACTAGTTCATTCTTTTATTTAGTAATTTATTCAAATATTCACTGAGTGTGTACAACACACCACACACTGTTCTAAGCAAAGAGGAAACAGAAATGGTCAACAATTCAAAAATCTCTGACCTCCATCGGGGAGGAACCATTCATACTTAATACATAAGTAACCCATACAGTCTGTGGATGGTGGGGGTCACTATGGAGATCAGAAGGCAGGGAAGAGTTCTACCAAGTGCCAGAGGAGGGTTGTTGAATTTTACATATGACAGTCAGGGATTTGCCTGGTGGTCCAGTGGTTAAGAATCTGCCTTGCAAGGCACGGGGCGCAGGTTCAATCCCTAGGTGGGGAACTAAGATTCCACCTGCTGCAGTGAAACTAAGACCATGTGCCGTGACTAGAGAGTCTGTGCACTGCAAGGAAAGATTCTGCATGAGGCAACTGAGACCCAAAGCAGCCTATATGAATAAATAAATATTTAAAAAGTATGGTGGTCAAGGAAGGTGTATTTGAGGAGGCAACACTAACAAGAAAGCCATGTGGATTCCTATGGAAGGAACGTTCCAGGCAAAGGGAGGCCAAATGCAAAGGCCAAGGCATGGAAACATGCTTGGGGATTAAGGAGCTAGGAGGAGCCTGGTGTGACTGGCAGAAGTGAGCAGTGGGGACCAGAAGGAGGCATCTGAGAGGCAGGGACTTGAAGGCCATTGTAAAGATTTTGGCTTCTAATCTGAGCCAGAGATGGTCATCAGAGAGTTTTAAGCAGAGGAATGGTCTGATCTGAGTGCAGTAGGGGAATGTTTTTTTCTAACGTTACCCTTTTCATGCAGCAGGAAGCATCTTGCCCCTACAGTTTCTATAGTCCACCGTGGGAGAGGCTTGGTCCCCTAACTGGCCCCCTCAAAGCTCAAGCATCTGATAAACCTTGGGCTCCATGTAAATGTCACATAACCTATGACCCATCCCAACATGAAGACGCCTCTGTTACAGCACAGGACAATCTGGGGTGAATGCTACAGGTGTCGATTACACAGCTCAGGGAGCATATTCTAAAAATGTCTGAGAAATGGGAAACCTGAAACAGAGCACACAGGGGTAGAGAGAATGAACACCAGCTCCCCATGTCTCCTACCTCCCCAGCCCCTGGCAACCACCATTCTACTTCTGTCTCCGAATCTGATTACTCTGGGAATCTCATGTGAGAGGAATCACATGATACTATCTTTTTATGTCTGACATTTTACTCAGTGAAATGTATTCAAGTTTCATCCATTTTGTAGCATGTGCCAGAATTTCATTCCTTTTTATGGCTGAATAAAATATTCCACTGTATGGGGACAGTTGGCTTTCCAGGTTGTGCTGGTGGTAAAGAACCTGCCTGCCACTGCAGGAGATATAAGAGACGTGAGTTCGACCCCTGGGTTGGGAAGATCCCCTGGAGGAGGGCATGGCAACCCACTCCAGTATTCTTGTCTGGAGAATCCCATGGGCTACAGTCTGTAGTGTCTCACAGAAGTGACTTAGCACGCACGCACACATGGGTATATCCTTCAGCACTGCATCACCATCTTGGATGTCATCCCTATGGGTCACTACAACGTCCTCAGGCAATGATTTTGGGGGTGGGACTTGGAGGAGGTAGGTAGTTTGAGTCAAGGCAGAGGAGTTCCACTCTTTCCTTTGAGAGGATGGCTGGGATTGTGGGCAACTTTAGGACGGTAGCATGTGAGAATGGGAGCTCTTGATGGCTTCTATTTCCTCTTGTAGGATGTTGTTGTTGTTTAGCTGCTGAGTCATGTCCAGCTCTTTTGTGACCCCTTGAACTGTAGCCCACCAGGCTCCTTTGTCCATGAGCTTTCCCAGCTAAGAACACTGGAGTGGGTTGCCATTGTCTTCTCTAGGGAATCTTCCTGACCCAGGGATCGAACCCACATCTCCTGCATTGCCAGGCAGATCCTTTACCACTGTGCCACCCAGGAAACCCAACTTTGTAAGATGAGGAGGAATTTAATCTACATATAACACACGAGGAGCTTGCAAGCCAACAACTTGCTGTGGGCAGTCCATCCCAATTCTGTCTCCATCTCAGGTACCAGCATTCATCCTTGGGTTTTGTGGAACAAAGTTACTACTCATGATCCAGCTCTAAAAATATGAGATTGTGACTATACAGCTACTCGAAAGGAGTGAATATTACTCCTGCACCTAATAATTTATTGCTGATTTGGTCCTTATGATGAAGTACTTTGTTGTTGTGTTAGTTTAATATGTGTCTCAAGGGAACACAATGCTCCACAGCTGGCACCTTGGAGAGTTATTTTGTGTCAGTAATACAGAAGCACATCTCTCCTCTCCTCCATATATCCTCCAAAAAATCAGTTTCTTGACATTCTCAATTAGAGGAAAAAGAACTGGCACCGTCAAAAGGCTCTCCTCTGGGAAAGGGTCTCATTCCAAAAGTCTGTAGACTATGCTTGTTGGTCCTACCATTGATAGCACTCAGTTCCTACATCAGCATGTTCTCATCTTAAGTGGTCTGTAGAAACTAAGATGGTCATACCCCACTCCACACCCCAGGTGAGAGAATCACATTCAGTGGTTTTGAGTCAGGTGTCAACCCAGACCCTTAACTTTTGATGGGCCTCAGCTAAGAGTCTAAAGGAGACCCTGCGCCAAATAAGTAAATACTAAAAGATGTAAATCAAGATGATAAGATAATAAAATGTACTATCCTCCCAGGATGAGAGGCATACCTTCCTAACAGTCTGGAAATCCAGATTGAAATTTACAAATTAGATTCCATGGGGTACTGGGCCCAGACGTAGGAGCACAGAGAGTGTTGGCTGCTAATATGCAGCCTTCTCCTATTCCTGGCTTGTGGATACCCAGGTCTGCATATCCATGCTCCAAAGCAGCCTGCACAAATATCTGCCTCTCTTACCACCTCGGTCTGGAGCTGGCAAGTCTTATGTGGGCCTTGGAGGTGGGAAGGAGGCTGTTTGGGCATGGACTCCAAGGCTCTGGATTCCTAAAACAAACAGTCCATGGAAAGGGTACACTTTGAGGAGGATGGAGATAGAGTTGGAGGAGAGCCAGAGCAAGACACCCAGGGCAGAGGATCCTCTCACCTAGCTAGTTGGATGTAATATTAGCTGTAATATCAGGAAATAGTATTACTTTGGTTGCAGTTGGGTAATTATGGCTCATCTGATTGCAAAGCTAGCTGAACACGTCAAATGCTAGAAAAGGAACATATATACATAAACGCTTGGTTTACTGTATCCTAAACCAAAAGAGATCAACATTACCTAGGTGCTGCCCAGGAAAGGTGAAAATAAAATGGTTACAGTAACACAATAAATCCTAAACAACTTATTTTCTTACTTCTGAAGTAAGAACTGCTTATTCTTCTCCCAAAAATATCAGCAAAGGTTTTATTTAAAGGTCGCATAGACTGTCAGTACCAATTTTGTGGCTTTGTTCTACAAGATTTTTATTTCTTCTCAGGAAAACAAAACACAACACCAGGACACAATTCAGCTTCAAAGTGTGCTAAGGTTTATTCCATTACTTTCCCCTTCTGGGCTCCTTAATAGGCATATCTGTGTGCAACTAAGATCTTCAAGACCTTACATGACTGATTCTCTACATGCAGTTGTAATTTCCTATTTTCTGACCTCAATTTCCACTGCTGAAAATGAATAGTATGACACCAAGAGAATGAAAAAAATGACACAGGAACAGATCTCTCAAGAAGCAGGATAAGTATCTCCAAATGTTGGGACTGAAAAGATGGAAAATACAGTTTGTACAAAGCTGTTTTGAAAATATTTTTAAAATTAACAAGAAATCTTTTAAAGTTAATCATACATACCCATGGTTTCTCACTGCCTAAATAATGAGTCCAAATTCATTAACATTTTTTTTCATTAACATTTTTATTGTTTGGCTCTTCTTGCTTCTTTATAGCCTTGCATGCACACTATTTTCTATGGTTCTGTTTTTATTTACCATTCTTGTTTGAGAATCGTCAGTGGGGCCCCATTTGCTACAGCAATGATTTTTAAGGATACAGACAATAAAGCTTTAGTACAAGCTTTAGACTCCAGAAAGACCTGGGCTTGAGTCCCAGTTATTCCACTGACAGGCTGATTCTAGACAAGGTACTTAACTTTTCTAGTCTCTAGTTTCCTCATCTGTAAAATGGGAGTAAGAGTGCCTATCTTATCAGATTGCAGTAGATATTAGATGAATTAATACAGGCACGACCATAAGAATGAATAAATTCTCATGGCAATGCCTGGGAAATATGAACATCTTCACAGGTTCATACAGTGCCTTCTGTATTGGATGGCAGATTCATGCTCTTCCCAGGCTGGAACACGACCTCTTCAGGAGTTCTCCCCTTTGCCCAGGCACAAGTGACAGTTCCCTCCTTAGTGCTAGTTCTAAATATACTTTCCTGCTACACTTTCTCAGTATAGAGGATTATAAGTCCTTGCTTGGTGAGGAGAGTCACAGAAGTAAGCAAAACATTTCCAGAAAGTTCTCCAAAGTAAGGTGTTACCCATTCCCTCAGAAAAACAGGTCCAAGGAGACCTTGGGGATTGGTGACAGAGGGAAAAGACGGTCACTCCCTACAATGGAGGAAAGACTGTCTCTTCAATAAGAGTATTGGGAAAACTGGACAGATACTTGTAAAAAAATGAAATTAGAATGTTCTTTAACATCATGCACAAAAATGAACTCAAAGTGGATTAAAGACCTAAATGTAAGGCTGGGCACTATAAAATTAGTAGATGAAAATATAGGCAGAATATTCTGACATAAATAGCAACAATATCTTTTCTGAGCTGTCTCCTAGAATAATGGAAACTTTTTTTTTAATGTAAATTAAGCAACTGGGACCTAATTAAACTAAAAAACTTCAGCACAGCCAAGGAAATCATAAGTAAAAAGACAACCCACAGAATGGGAGAAAATAATCGCAAATGATGAGACTGACAAGGGATTAGCTTCCAAAATTTACAAACAGTTCATGTGGCTCTCTATCAAAATAACAAAAACCTAGTCAAAACATGGGTGGAAGATCTAACTAGACGTTTATCTAAAAAAGACATATAGTTGGCCAAAAAGCATGTGAAAAGATGCTTAACATCCTTAATTGGAGAAATACAAATCAAAACTACAATGTGATATGACCTAACACCAGTGAGAATGGCCATAATGCAAAAATCTACAAACGACAAATGCTGGATAGGGTGTGGAGAAAAGGGAACCCTCCTACACTGCTGCTGGGAATGTAAGTTGGTAGATCCACTGTGGAGAACAGTTTGGAGGTTCTTTAAAATGCTAAAACTAGAGCAACCACGTGACCTAGCAATCCCACTCCTGGGCATATATCTGGGGAAAAACATGTTTCAAAAATACACATGCACTCCAAGGTTCATCAGAGCGCTATTTACAATAGCCAAGACATGGAAGTAACCTATATGTCCATCGACAGAGGAATGGATAAAGTAGGTGTGGTACATATATACAATGCAATATTACTCAGCCATTAAAAAGACTGAAAGAATGCCATGTGAAGCAATATGGATGGACCTGGAGATCGTCATACTAAGTGAAGTGAGTCAGACAGAGACAGACAGGTTATCATATGATATCACTTATGTGAAGAATCTAAAAAAATTGATAGAAATGAACTTACTTACAAAACAGAAACAGATTCATAGACTTAGAGAATGAATTTAAGGTTACCAGCGGGGAAGGGCAGGAGAGACGGATAGATTGGGAATTTAGGATTGACATGTACACACTGCTGTATTTAAAAAAGATAATCAACGAGGACTTACTGTATAGCACAGGGAATTCTGCTCAGTAGTCTTTGATAATCCATAAGGTAAAAGGATTTGAAAAAGAATATATATATATATATATAAACTGAATCACTTTGCTGTACATCTAAAACTAATACACCATTGTTAATCAACTATGCTTTAATATAAAAATTTTAAAAAAACAACAACAGAGGGTCACTCTTGCCAGTGGAGGGCCCTGGAAATGGCCAGTAAAACTGCAGAGGGAGACATGACTTGGGGCCCTATAGCTTTAATACCTGGACAGAAAGCCCCCCCACCGGCTCCTCCTTCTTATTGGTGATTAGAAGAAGGAAGCATTTGGGGTCAGCGTTCCAAAGAGAGGCAAGTCTTTGAAAAGCTTTTTACTTCAGAGCCCAGAACAGCAGCATGGTTGGGCTGGTGCTGGGGGGTCTCTGTGCTACGCTGACCAGGGATACGGGCTGCTGGTGATAGGACTGTGAGGCTTGTCACTTATGACTCAGTGGCCCTGGGTGAAGTCCTACTATTGGGGGCACTGGCAGAAAGGGAAAGGCCAAGTTCAGGTTCATGTCAATCTATGGCTCGAGAAGAATGGTTGAACCTTGATTGTTCTGCAGAGTCCCCCAAACATTTCACTGGTGGGAACCTTAGGTCTTAGAGGTATTACTTATTGTTAATCCAGAATGGCAGAGCCTGAGGAAGTACCTGCTGCACACGGTATTATAAATTATATGGTTCCATGTCTGTATTCCCTTTCCTTTCAGACTGTGGGCTCCTTGAACTTAGACACTTGGTTATTACTGTCAACAGTGCCAAGCAGAGCATGGTCTACACAACATGTTCAATTAGACATTTAACTATCTGGAATCAGAAAAACCTATCATCTGTTACATAAAGAGGCTCTGGATTCATTGATCTTAACAACGATTATTCCATCATGATATAGCCTAGTGGTTATCATTTTTTTCACTACTAAAGACCTCCTTAAAGGAAATCATATTTTGCAAAATTTGGTCTACAAGACTGTAATTATTAGCAACCTGTTTCCTGTTAGATCTGTTTAACTGCCAACTAAATGTTTTAAAGAGCAGGAACCAGCCATTTACCATGAGAAAATCAAGATACACCGTGAGTTAGTCGGTTATCACACTTAACAGCCAAAAGAAGAATTTAAAACTTTAATTTCTATAGTTTTTGACTAGGCATCTTAAAACACTGAAAGGTGATGGTGAATTCCCATTTCTTCTTTAACAACCTCTGAGAAAGGAAACACTGGTTCAGTGTACTGAGGAATGTACCCACTGGCACCCAGCACCATTTCAGATCAGGAATGAAGGCTTCATATTCAGTGATGTCACAGGTGGCTTAGGGCTTGGTTCTTTATACTTAGATCAGGGAAGGAACTCAGTACTCACCTAGTTGAACCCCTCAGTACCCAAGTCTTCCCAAAACAGGCCAGTGTCCCCAAACTAATTAGTATCAGAGCTAGAATCAGGACCAAGGTGTCCTAACTTCCAGGCTGTGGGAAAGAAATCTCATGCCAACATCACCCAACTCTCTAATTTCTGCACAAACAACTATATATAGAATTTTAAAGCTCTGTAAGATTCTGGGTCCATCTTCACACTTCCTTTCATTTTACAGATTTTAAAAGGCAGGTTCAGGGATGTAGGTGACCCATCTGATGGAGAACCTCAGAGTTAGGAGTAAAAGTGGGATGCGATGTCTGCTCTGAATGAAGAGACGGAGCCAAAGTGAAAACAATGCCCTGTTGTGGATGTGACGGGTGATGGAAGTAAAGTCTGATGCTGTAAAGAACAATACTGGGCCGGAACTTGGAAAGTGAGATCCCTGAATCAAGGTAAACTGGAAATGGTCAAACGAGATGGCAAGAGTGAAAACTGACATTTTAGGAATCAGTGAACTAAAATGGACTGGAATGGGTGAATTTAATTCAGATGACAATTATATCTACTACTGTGGGCAAGAATTCCTTAGAAGAAATGGAGTAGCCCTCATAGTCAACGGAAGTGTCTGAAATGTAGTACTTGGATGCAATCTCAAAAATGACAGAATGATCTCTGTTCATTTTCATGGCAAACCATTCAATATCACAGTAATCCAAGTCTACATCCCAACCAGTAATGCCAAAGAAACTGAAGTTGAATGGTTCAATGAAGATCTACAAGACCTTCTAGAACTAACACCAAAAAAGATGTCCTTTTCATCATAGGGGACTGGAAAGCAAAAGTAGGAAGTCAGGAGATACCTGGAGTAACAGGCAAGTTTGGCCTTGGAGTACAGAATGAAGCAGGGCAGAGGCTAACAGAGTTTTGCCAAGAGAACACACTGGTCATAGCATACACCCTCTTCCAACAACACAAGAGAAGACTACACAAGGACATCACCATATCATCAATATCGAAATCAGATTGATTATATTCTTTGCAGCCAAAAATGGAGAAGCTCTATACAGTTAGCAAAAACAAGACCAGGGGCTGACTGTGGCTCAGATCATGAACTCCTTATTGCCAAATTCAGACTTAAAATGAAGAAAGTAGGGAAAACCACTAGACCATTCAGGTATGACCTAAATCAAATCCCTTACAATTGTACAGTGGAAGTGACAAACAGATTCAAGGGATTAGATCTGATAGACAGAGTGCCTAAAGAACTGTGGATGGAGGTTCTTGACATTGTACAGGAGGCAGAGATCAAAACCATCCCCGAGAAAAAAGAAATGCAAAAAGGCAAAATGGTTGTCTGAGGAGGCCTTACAAATTTCTGGGAAAAGAAGTGAAAGGCAAAGGAGAAAAAGAAACATATACCCATTTGAATGCAGAGTTCCAAAGAATAGCAAGGAGAGATAAGAAAGCCTTCCTCAGTGATCAGTGCAAAGAAATAGAGGAAAACAATAGAATGGGAAAGACTAGAGATCTCTTCAAGAAAATTAGAGATACCAAGGGACATTTGCCCATCATGCAAAGATGGGCACAATAAAGAACAGAAATGATATGGACCTAACAGAAGCAGAAGATATTAAGAAAAGGTGGTAAAAATACACAGAGGAACTATACAAAAAAGATCTTCATGACCCAGATAACCATGATGGTGTAATCACTCACCTAGAGCCAGACATCCTGGAATGTGAAGTTAAGTGGGCCTTAGGAAGCATCACTATGAACAAAGCTAGGGGAGGTGATGGAATTCCAGTTGAGCTATTTCAAATCCTGAAAGATGATGCTGTGAAAGTGCTGCACTCAATATGCCAGCAAATTCGGAAAACTCAGCAGTGGCCACAGGACTGGAAAAGGTCAGTCTTCATTCCACTCTCAAAGAAAGGCAATGCCAAAGAATGTTTAAACTACCGCACAATTGCACTCATCTCACATGCTGGTAAAGTAGTGCTTAAAATTCTCCAAGCCATGCTTCAACAGTATGTGAACCATGAACTTCCAGATGTTTATGCTGGATTTAGAAAAGGCAAAGGAACCAGAGATCAAATTGCCAATAGCCATTGGATCATTGAAAAAGGAAGAGAGTTCCAGAAAAACATCTACTTTTGCTTTATTGTCTATGCCAAAGACTTTGACTGTGTGGATCACCACAAACTGTGGAAAATTCTTCAAGAGATGGGAATACTAGGCCACCTTACCTGCCTCCTGAGAAATCTGTATGCAGGTCAAGAAGCAACAGTTAGAGCTGGACATGGAACAACAGACTGGTTCCAAATCAGGAACAGAGCACGTCAAGGCTGTATATTGTCACTGTTCTTATTTAACTTATATGCAGAGTACATCATGTGAAATGCTGGACTAGATGAAGCATAAGCTGGAATCAAGATTGCTGGGAGAAATATCAATAACCTCAGATATGCAGATGATACCACCCTTATGGCAGAAAGTAAAGAGGAACTGAAGAGCCTCTTGATGAAAGTGAAAGAGGAGAGTGAAAAAGCTGGCTTAAAACTCAGCATTCAGAAAATGAAGATCATTGCATCCGGTCCCATCACTTCATGGCAAATTGATGGGGAAACAATGGATACAGTGACAGAATTTATTTCCTTGGGCCCCAAAATCACTGCAGATGGTGAATGTAGACATGGAATTAAAAGACACTTGCTCCTTGAAAGAAAAGCTATGACCCACCTAGACAGCATATTAAAAAGCAGAGACATTACTTTGCCAGCAAAGGTTCGTTTGGTCAAAGCTTATGATTTTTCCAGTAGTCATGTATGGATGTGAGAGTTGGACCCTAAAGAAAACTGAGCACCAACAAAGTGATGCTTTTCAACTGTGGTATTGGAGAAGAATCTTGAGAATCCTTGGATAGCAAGGAGATCAAACCAGTTAGGAAATCAGTCCTGAATATTCATTGGAAGAATTGATGCTGTAGCTGCAGATCCAATATTTTGGTCACCTGATTTGAAGAACTGACTCATTGGAAAAGACCCTGATGCTGGGAAAGATTGAAGGCAGGAGGAGAAGTGGATGAAAGAGGATGAGATGGTTGGATGGCATCATTGACTTGATGGACATGAGTTTGAGCAAGCTCTGGGAGTTGGTGATGGACAGGGAAGCCTGGTGTGCTGCAGTCCATGGGTCACAAATAGTTGGCTATGACTGAATGACTGAAGTGAATTCACTCTCCATCCAATTTCTTTTGGTTTATGAATCTGAAATTAGTTTATTCCCAATTAAAGATATGTCTCAGCTTTACATGATGGGATCATGGCCATTACTGAATGTCCAGCTCCCCATGGCTGCCATAATGGGCTGCTCACTCTTAGGAAGTGCTCCTTGGATGCTAGGCACCCAGTGTAGCAAGAAGAACAAGGCTGGTTCCAGCCTTCCAAGCAGCTGGGAAGGCACCAGCTTCTCAAGTAACAACCTATCTAGCCAGTCCTTGCTATGACCAAAAGATAATTGTTCCATAGTATTGACATTGCACTATTCTGCACACATACGGAAAGTTCTGCAGTATTTGAATTGACTTGGCACTGTATGGGCTTTCCTAATGGTTCAGATGGTGAAGAGTCTGCCTGCAGTGTGGGAGACCTGGATTCGATCCCTGGGTCAGGAAGATCCCCTGGAGAAGGCAATGGCACCCCACTCCAATATTCTTGCCTGGAAAATCCCATGGATGGAGGAGCCTGGCAGGCTATAGTCCATGGGGTCGCAAAGAGCTGGACACGACTGAGCGACTTCACTTTCTATTTTCTGGCTATGCACACGGATTTTTTTCACATATACACATATTATCAAAGTCATCCAAAGAGGAGAAGACTTTTTACAGAAGACTGAATGGGTATATGTATTACTAACATTGGTAATCCAGTTTAAAAGTCATTTAATAAATCTATATGTGATCATCTTGAAAGTCAAAAAACCTTTTTTTAAAGTCATTTAAGAAGTTTCTCCCCTGCAAAGTTTGAATTTATTCATTCTGTGGAACTGGAATAGGAAATGTCAACCCACTCCAGTTTTCTTGCCTGGGGAATCCCATGGATAGTGGCACCTGGAGGGTAGAGAAGCTTGGTGGACTGCAGTCCATGGGGCTGCAAAGAGTCGGACACCACTGAGCACACTCACATACAAGAACAGGAAACTGCTTTTGTTGCCACATATTGGTAAAGTAGTTTCTCAAAGTAATTTCAATAGCCTCAAATGAATTAATCTATATTCTCTATTCACAACAGTTCCTAGAGCCATAAAAATGAATTTACACCCAATAAAAGGCTTTGGCATCACAGTTCCTCATCTGTTGTCCATTAGTTACACACACAGGCAATTCTAAAGTGCTTTGCTAGTGTGAAAGAACTGCTTCAATTAAAATGAGTTAAACAATGTCTCTAAATTATAACAGGAATTACAGTTGACCTTGAACAACACGAGTTGGAACTGAGTCCACTTTATGCAGATTTTTTTTTTTTTTCAATAAATAGGTAGCACACCATCTGTGATTGCCTGGTTGAATCCATAGATGTGGAACCAGGAATCTGGAGGGCAAGCTGTAAAGTTTTATGTAAAGTCTTGACTGGATGGGCCCTTCACCCCTGTATTTATTGTTCAAGGGTCGATTGTATTTTTATTGGGTTGGCCTTAAAGTTCATTCAGGTTTTTCTGTAACATCTTACCACCATTCTTCCCAGTATAGTAATAGCTCCTCTCTAGTTACTTTGTGTTTAAAAATAATTTATTTCAGTGAAAAATAGCATATCCCATTGAAGGTATGTTCATTAGGAGAAATGGATACCTGTTGGAAGGTATGATATTGACTTACTTCAGAAGTTCTTCTGGAGATTTAGGATTACAAAATCTCCCATTATTCAGTCATTCAAAAAAACATTTCTAAATGCCTCCTTGGCACCCAACAATACAACATGTTTTAAGTAGGCAACAATGAAGCACATAATTTAGAGAGGAAACTGACATGCAAATACACAATGACATGGTGGTATGTTTGTTGAAGTGAAGTACCATGGGAGCAAGGTAAAAAAAAGAGCACCCAAATCTTCCTGAAAGGAAAGTTTCTTAAAAGAGGCAGTGTTTGAGCTGAGGCTAGAACAACAGGTCACAGTTCTTTGTAGGCAGATGGTGAGGAGAAGCTATAGGTTCGGGGGGTCATGGAGGAAGGAGCACTTCAGTGTTAGTGGAAGGATGCACTGGAGGTGGGTCCTGGAAAACCATTGTGGTGAAGGTGAGGCGAAAATCTCTCAGTCGTGTCTGACTCTTTGTGACCCCTTGGACTATACAGTCCATGGAATTCTCCAGGATACTGGAGTGGGTAGCCATTTCCTTCTCCAGGGAAAACCAATGCAGATGTCAGTAAGCTTTCTTCCCCCACTAGACAAAGATATATTGCCAAGGTCATCTAGAAAATCACCTAGGAAAGGTGCTCTGAATTATGACCTGATTTATTCCAGTGCTAATTGCAAATTGGCTGTTTACACTATTACAATTTTAAATAAGTGCAATTTATTACTAGAGGCTGAAAGTAGTCCCCAACAAGAGGATTGTTCTAAGTGTGGCAATATCATATAACTGTAAAGAAACAACTCATTATTGTTTCAGAATTTTCTTCATATGTGGACTAAAGAGAGGAAAAGGTGAGTTTTAAAAAAACAGTTAGATGGTTAATTTAATCAAATTATACATATATCTCTATAGACACATATGGTCTTTCCAGAACTCATCCCAGGAGTAAGAAATAAGCAAAATCATTTCTCAGTTGCCAAGGGCAATATTACAGAATCTGTGCTGAGGTAACATAATTCAAGAACTTATTTACATTTAATTTAGAGATAATTCTAATGATTAGTAATCTAACTTCTTAGCTAATAACTTCCTTCCTGCCCTCTCCTTTTCTCTTCATTTCCACCTCTCCTTCCTTTCTTCCCTCTTTTCCTCATTGAGTATCTATCATGTCCTATCACCACGCTAGTATAATAACAGAAGAGCAGACATTCAAAAGGGAATGAAGAGTTTACTATAGACATTTGGTGCTTCTTGCTTGTAATACTTATAACTAAGAGCAAAAAAAGGATATAAGATACCAAAAACCGACATAAGGACAAGAAAGAGCATCTGGGAGCTATATAACATAGAAGTCAAGAGACCTCAGCACTTCAATGCCTCCAAATAACTGAGACACTGATTATAATCCATCTTGGTTATAAAAGGTCAAGTATTAGCCTATGTTCAGTTAAGATGTGTTATAGTTTAGAATGATTTCCTGCTAGAATAGCTAATGTAAAAACATTGATGTTTATGTTGCTCCCAGCTCCTTTAATACTAGTCTATACAGAATAGCATTTTTCAAGGGGTCTGGGGAATCTCTCCAGTTACCCATCCAAGACACCAGATACACCCCTTTTAGCAAAGTTAAACATAATGTTCTTTAACTCAAAGACTGATTACACATTAGATCCCTGGCAAGTCATTAGCTACTGGTCTAAGCTAACATCACCCTTCCCATGGACAATAATTCCTCAGATCTGGAAGTCCAAGAGGGACTTTACAAAGAGAGTAAAAGGAGACCCAAGTTTTCCATTATTACCAGAAAAAAACAATGCAAATAACAGTATCTATTAATAGCTGGGCCATGGTATTATCTTGTCTACTAGCATGATGTGTGAACACACACAGAGGTGTGTGTTGTGTGTATTTACAGGGAAGAAATCAAGTACATGTCTTTGTCTGTTGTTTTCTTCAGGTTACCTGAACTGTTCTGTGGCCTGGAAAGTAATTCAGAGGAGTCCTGCATGGAGACAGAAATAAAGGCAGGGAGAGTTGCAGAGGAATCTAGTAGGGGATACTGCAAATAAAACATCAAATACCAATTTTAATATATTTAATCTATATTGTTGACATGATTCTGAATGTTCTGAGAAAGGAAACTCTTGTATGTTCATGATGCATCAAGTTCTGATTCACAATTATGACATAAGAGGACCCTGAGATCACATTTCCCCACAGACATACCATCATAAGCAACATATGGAAAAATTTCTCATGAAAAAAAACCTCAAACTGAGTGACTCCCACACGTTGGGTGAAATAATAAACCCACAAAGAACTAAAAAGAAAAGAACAAGTAAAGCCCAAAGTTAGTAATGAAAGGACATAATAAAGAATAGAAATAAAACAGAGACTAAAAAGACAGTAAAAAGATCAATGAAATTAAAAGACAGTCTTTTTTTTGAAAAGATAAAACTGAAACACCTTTAGCGAGACTCACCAATAAAAAGAGAGAAAAGATGCAAAGTCAGCAATGAGGAGACAATACAGCTGATTCTACAGAAAAACAAACTACAATGAACAATTAAATGCCAACAAATGGAACAACCTGGAAGTGGATAAACTCCCAGAAACATACCACATACTGAAACTGAATCATGAAGAAAAAGAAGATCTGAACAAATTCATTACTAGTAAGGAAGTAATCAAACATTTTCCAACAAATGAAAGTCTAGAAACAGATGGCTTCACTGGTGAATTCTACCAAACATTTAAGAAGAATTAATACCAACTATTCTAAAACATCTCCAAAAATAGAACAGGATGGAATATTTCCAAACTCATCTCAAGAGGCCAGCATTACTGTGACACTACAACCAGTAAAGGATGCCACGGGAAGAGAAAATGAGAAGCCAATATCCCTGCTGTTGGGCTTCCTGGTGGCTCAGATGGTAACGAATCCGCCTGCAGTGCAGGAGACCCAGGTTTGATTCCTGGGTCAGGAAGATGCCCTGGAGAAGGGAATGGCAACCCACTCCAGTATTCTTGTCTAGAGAATCTCATGGATAGAGGAGCCTGGTAGGCTAGAGTCCACAGGGTCGCAAAAGAGTCAGACATGACTTAGTGACTAAACAACATCCCTGATGAACACAGATGCAAAATTACTCAGCCAAGTATTAGTGAACTACATTCAAACAACACACTGAAAGAATCGTACGTACATCATGATAAAGTAGGATTTATTCCAAAGATACAAAGAGGCTTTAAGGTCCACAAATCAATGTGATATACCACATTAATGTGATAATGTGATATCCACATAATCCTTATTATAAAATAAGCATTAAAAATGATATGCTCATCTCAATAAATGCAGAAAGAGCATGTGATAAAACTCAACATCTATTATGTAATAACTCTCAACAAAGTGGATACAGAGGAAATATACCTCAACACAATAAAGGCCATATATGATTAATTCATAGCTAATCTCATCCTCAACAGTAAAAATATTTTCCTCTAAGATCAGGAAGATAACTGGGAGGTCCACTCTGCTACCCTGATTGAACATCATTTCTGGAGTCTTAGCCAGAGCAATTAGCCAAAATTAATTAATTAAGCAATTAAAAAAGAAATTCAAGTAGGAAATGAGTTTAAAATGTCACTATTTACAGATAACATGATATTAAAACTGTTGGAATTAATAAAAATCAGTAAAGATGCATGTTACAAAATCAATATGCAAAAATGTGTTGTGTTTCTATATACTAACAACAAACCACCAGAAAGAAAAATTAGGAAAACAATCTCACTGACGATTGTATCAAAAAGAATACCTAGGAATAAATTTAATCAAAGGGGTGGAAGACCTGTACACTGAAAACTGTAAGACACTGATGAAAGAACTTTAAGACACAAATAAATGGACACATATTCCATGTCCATAGATTGAAACAATTAGGGATCGGGATTGGGAATACATGTAAATCCATGGCTGATTCATATCAATGTATGACAAAACCCACTGGAAAAAAAAAATAAAAATAATAAAAAAAATTAAAAAAAAAGAAAACATTTTCAAAAAAAAAAATAAATAAAAAAAAATAAAATGTTCATGCTACCCAAAGCAATCTACAGACAATCCTAAAATTTGTGTGGAACCACAAAAGACTCCCACTAACTAAAGCAGTCTTCAGAGAGAGCGAAGTGTCATGTCAGACATTACATGATTACATTAATTTACAACAAAGGAGCCAAGAATATATAACGAGGAAAAGACAGTCTCTTTAGTAAATGATGTAGGGAAAACTGGACAGCTGCCTGCAAAAGAATGAAACTAGGCCACTGTCTTACAGTGGACACAAAAACAAACAACATGGATTAAAGACTTGAATGTAAGACTTGAAACCTTAAAATTCCTAAAGAAAACATAGGTGATAAACTCCTTGACATTGGCCTCAGCAATGATATTTTTTGGATTTGACATCAAAAGCAAAGCTAACAAAAGCAAAAATAAACATGTGGGAATACATCAAACTAAAAAAATCTTCGGCACAGCAAAGGAAACCATTAATAAAATGAAAAGGCAACTTACTGAATGGGAGAAAATATTTGCAAATCTCATATCTCATAAGGAATTCATATCTAAAATTGATAAAAAAAATACATGTAAGTCAATAGCAGAAAAACAAGTAATTCAATTAAAGAATAAGCAGAGGATCTGAATAGACATTTTCCCAAAGAAGACAACTGGCCAGTAATCATCAGGGAAATGCAAGCCATGATCACAATGACCTATCACTTCATACCTGTTAGGATGTTTATTGTCAAAACAGCAAGAAATAAGTTTTGGTGAGGATGCAGAGAAAATGAAGCTCCTGTATCCTGTTGATGGGAATGTAAATTGGTACAGCTACTATGAAAAACAGTATGGAGTTTCCTCAAAAAACTAGAAGTAGAACTACCATATGATCCAGCAATTCCACTTCTGAGGATTTATCCAAAGGTAAACACTAACTGGGCTCCAAAATCACTGCAGATGGTGATTGCAGCCATGAAATTAAAAGACGCTTACTCCTTGGAAGGAAAGTTATGATCAACATAGACAGCATATTAAAAAGCAGAGACATTACTTTGTCAACAAAGGTCCATCTAGTCAAAGCTATGGTTTTTCCAGTGGTCATGTATGGATGTGAGAGTTGGACTATAAAGAAAGCTGAGCACCGAAGAATTGATGCTTTTGAACTGCGGTGTTGGAGAAGACTCTTGAGAGTCCCTTGGACTGCAAGGAGATCCAACCAGTCCATCCTAAAGGAGATCAGTCCTGGGTGTTCATTGGAAGGCCTGATGTGGAAGCTGAAACTCCAGTACTTTGGCCACCTCAGGCAAAGAGTTGACTCACTGGAAAAGACCCTGATGCTGGGATGGATTGGGGGAAAGAGGAGAAGGGGACGACAGAGGATGAGATGGCTGGATGGCATCACCGACTCAACGGACATGGGTTTGGATGGACTCCAGAAGTTGGTGATGGACAGGGAAGCCTGGAGTGCTGCGGTTCACAGGGTCACAAAGAGTCGGACACGACTGAGCGACTGAACTGAACTGAAGAGAATAGATTTAACAAGCACTCATCACAAGAAAAAATTTATTAACTGTGTGGTAATGGATGTTAATTTAACTAGACTTACTCTGATCATTTCACAATATATACAAATAGCAAATCACTATGCTATATGCCTGAAACTAATATAATGTTATATGTTGATTATTCCTGTATACATAAACACAAACTCACATATGTTTCACCATCTTTGTTTTATAGTCCAAGATGATGGCTCAGGAAATATCAGTTTTATTTGGGGAGGAAAAACAGTATTTTTTTTTATGTTGATGTGTTCAGCTCGTATTAGGTACTCATTAAATATTTTTTGGAATTAAGTCCTGCCTGTACATTTATCTTTCAGTTGTCTGTAAATCTTGTACCTTCTCCCTGATCCTGGGCTCTGGGTCCCCTTGACAACATTTTATTTTCTCTTGTTAGGCCCCACTCCCCACCTGAACACTGTAGCTCACTCAGCAGGAGATGCTGTTCACAAAGGCCCTTCTCAGTGGTGTCATATTACTGTACACATCTGTGCAAAACTAGCAGACACACTATGTTTTGGCTTTTTCACGTCAGCCAGTGTTCCATAGGGTTCATTGGTGATGCTAATAGAAATGATTCAGACTCAGGCTGAGATGCCTCAAGTATAAAAATATATGAAACAAGATAGAATACTGCTGTCTCCCTATATGTCTTCATTCTGGCCCCTTATTTTATATAAATGTGGTACCACCTCTGCCAGCTCACTAAAGAACATGATGTCCTTGAATCTGAAACCCACTAGTGTGTACTTTGCTGCAGAATCAGGAGGCTTTGGAAAAGGCTTTCACTTTTTGATTGTTAAGAAAACAATTTGACATCAGATCATCGTATAGGCTAGAATATTACCTTGGCTTTTTCCTGTCGTGGTCTTCAAATGTTTTTGCTTACTTACACACAAGAAAATTGTGAAGAACTATCTCCTCACATGTTTTAAAGTTGTCATCTAATATTTTCACAAATTTAAATAGCTACAATGGATATAGTTTTAGTGTATCATAAATACTGACACTTTAAAAAATACATCACATTTAAAAATGTATCTAAAGGAATCCAAGTGTCATATAACAATGGGAAATTTAATATTCTTTTCCCTCTTTGAACTCATTTTAATTCCAATTCTACTATAAAATACTCTTCTTTGTGTGCATGCTAAGTCACTTCAGTCGTGTCCAACTCTTTGTGCCCTTATGGACTTTAGTACACCAGGCTCCTCCATGGGGTTCTGTAGGCAAGAATACTGGAGTGGGTTGATGTGCCCTCCTCCAGGGTATATTCCCTACCCAGGGATCGAACCTGCGTCTCTTATGTCTCCTGCGTTGGCAGGCTTGTTCTTTACCACTAGCACCACCTGGGAAGCCCAAAAATGTTCTTTGGTTACCTGGAAATCATATAGATCACGCTTTCATAGTTCCATGCAACCCAAAGCCTTTGATTTTCTATTTTTTCCCCATCTCAGTAAATGATATCACTATTTAGGCAGGTCCTCGTGCCAGCAACTTCAAAGTCATCCTTTCTTTTGTCTTCCTCACTCGTTCTATCCATCAAATCCTTTTCACCCCACCTCCAGTATCTAGAGGCAAATTCATCCAAGTCCGTCTAGCACCCCAGGGGGTTGCAGAACTTCTAAGAGGTGGTTTGTCAGTGAGCTGAGGTCCAGAATGAACATGTAGGGACAAAATCCTGAGCAATTTATATTTCATTTATAAAGCATCATAGCGAAAATGCTATTAACCTAGATACCAACCAGTCTGAAGTCCTGCTCAGAACCCAATCAAGATGCTTTATTCTAAGTCCCCAAAATGAGGTTTTGCTTTTAAAGCTGATGAAATATCAAATCAGAGGCTCTTTTGAACAAATACACCCTAACTGCCTTGCTTTCTTTAAGCTTATAGGATGCTTGTGGCACTAGAAGGAAGGCATTATTCCTCTAAGTTTAAAAAAAATCAAATTTTTATATAAAAATGTGAGTTTCAAAAGTGGTAGATTATAGCGAGTTGGGAACAATAGCAAATCTACAGTAACTAATAAGGCAACTAGGTGTGATGTGCAGGTGTGGGTATATTGGACAGCTAATCAAATGTAGCCCAGGGAGAAATATAAAAATATGAATTGTGGACAAGGAAAAAGACAGAAACTTCTGCCAAATAAAAGAAGCAGGAATGTCACATCAAGCCTATATTCTTTGGTCCTGCTGTGGTACATCTATACAATGGAGTATTACTCGGCCATTAAAAAGAATGAAATAATGCCATTTGCAGTAACATGGAGGGACCTAGAGAGTGTCACACTGAGTGAAGTAAGTCAAATGGAGAAGGAGAAATATCGTATGACATCCCTTATATGTGGAATCGAAAAAGAAATGATACAAATGAACTTACTTAAAAAACTGAAGCAGACTCAGAGACTTGGAGAACCAAACTATGGTTGCCGGGGGCAGGGGAAACAGGGGGGGATGGGGTAGTTAGGGAGCTTTGGATAGACATGTACACACTGCTGTATTTAAAATGGATAGCCAACAAGGACCTACTACATAGCACAGGGAACTCTGCTCAATGTCATGCTGCAGCCGGGATGGCAGGGGAGTTTGGGAAGAATGGATACATGCATGTGTATGACTGAGTCCCTTCTCTGTTCACCTGAAGCTGTCACAGCATTGTTGTTAATTGGCTATGTCTCAATACAAAAAAAATTTTAAAAGGTAAATTCTTTGGTCCTGTTTGTCTTACATCTATCCCCTTCTCTTACTCTATCTGGCAGCATTAAACCAGATCCTGAAGGGGCAGAATAAATGATGTACAAATTTTCTGATTGTAGGATTTAAAAACAGTTTAAAATTTGAATATTCGAGGTTGTATTATTTTCATTTCTTTAGATTAATTTATTTACTTTAATTGGAGGCTAATTACTTTACAATATTGTGGTGGTCTTTGCCCTGCGTTGACATGAATCAGTCACAGGGGTGCACATGTGCCCCAGCCTGAACCCCCTTCCCTCCGCCCTCCCCACCCATCCCTCTGGGTTGTCCCAGTGCTTTGGCTTTGAGTGCCCTGTTTCATGGATCAATCTTGGACTGGTCATCTATCTCACATATGGTAATATACATGTTTCAATGCTATTCTCTCAAATCATCCCACCCTCACCTTCTCCCACAGAGTCCAAAAGTCTGTTCTGTACATCTGTGTCTCTTTTGCTGTCTCGCATATAGGGTCATCATTACTATCTTTCTAAATTCCATATATATGCGTTAACATACTATATTGGAGTTTTTCTTTCTGACTTACTTCACTCTGTATAATAGGCTCCAGTTTCATCCACCCCATTAGAACTGATTCAAATACATTCTTTTTAACAGCTGAGTAATATTCCATTGTGTATTTGTACCTCAGCTTTCTTATCCATTCGTCTGCCAGTGGGCATCCAGGTTGCTTCCATGTCCTGGCTGTTATAAACAGTGCTGCGATGAACATTGAGGTACACGCGTCTCTTTCAGATCTGGTTTCCTCGGTGTGTATGCCCAGCAGTGGGGTTGCTGGGTCATATGGCAGTTCTATTTCTGGTTTTTTAAGAAATCTCCACACTGTTTTCCATAGTGGCTGTACTAGTTTGCATTCCCACCAAGTGTAAAAGGGTTCCCTTTTCTCCACACCCTCTCCAGCATTTATTGTTTGTAGACTTTTGGATAGCAGCCATTCTGACTGGCGTGAGATGGTACCTCATTGTGGTTTTGATTTGCATTTCTCTGATAATGAATGATGTTGAGCATCTTTTCATGTGTTTGTCAGCCATCTGTATGTCTTCTTTGGAGAAATGTCTGTTTAGTTCTTTGGCCCATTTTTTAAATTGGGTTGTTTATTTTTCTGGTATTGAGTTGCATGAGCTGCTTGTATATTTTGAAGATTAATTCTTTGTCAGTTGCTTCATTTGCTATTATTTTCTCCCATTCTGAAGGCTGTCTTTTCACTTTGCCTATAGTTTCCTTCGTTGTGCAAAAGCTTGTAAGTTTAATTAGGTCCCATTTGTTTATTTTTGCTTTTATTCCCAATGTTCTGGGAGGTGGGTCATAGAGGATCTTGCTGTGATATATGTCAGAGAGTGTTTTGCCTATGTTTTTCTCTAGGAGTTTTATAGTTTCTGGCTTTTATTTTGTAGTCTCTTTCAATAGTTTTAATATTTTTTACCCTCAGAAAATAACATTTTAGCACTTGCAGGGAGTGGAACAGATTTAATTCAGCAAAATTCATTTAACAAAGATGTATTAAATGCCTCTTATGCAAGAGGTACTATTTGAGGCATTGAGCGTCTGATGTGGGTCAAAGATATACAAGATGGAGACAAAAAATACAAAGGCCTTTCCCCTCAAGAAGCTTTTCATAAAATTGGTATATATAGAACATTCTAGAAGACTTGCTTTATGAGGTAAAGGTAAATAAAGGGAGAATATTCAGGTAGATAATAATAATAATAGCTACTGACATATTCCATACTATTTTCTATGTACAATTTTTCTAAATTCTTAGAACAAGGCTATGATGTAGGAACTGTGAACTCTATTCTATAGTTGTAAAATCTTTGCTTCTTAAGGCTCTTAACTGAAAACTATTGTTGGCCAGCATCTTATCCATACAATGCTGGAATCATATGGATATCTGACTCTACTTGAAGTCTTCTGGGTAGGCTGGGTAGACTGTATGGCTGATTCTCTTTGCAGATTTCCTGATCATTGAAAGCTTCCAAATAAAGATGCCAGTATCACCAGAGTGAAACTGGCTCTGGGTTTGTTTTCCCACCAGACATATCCTGTCCCAATGCTGGGTTGGTTGCCCACCTCACTCCTGCTTGAACCTTCCTTTCTCCACAGCAGTGGGGGATGGCTTCCTTCAATTCTCAAAGATATGCTTAAAAAACATCTATTTTTGCTTCATTGACTATGCTAAAGCCTCTGACTGTGTGGATCACAATGAACTGTGGAAAATTCTTCAAGAGATGAGAATACCAGACCACCTTACCTGTCTCCTGAGAAATCTGTATGCAGGTCAAGAAGCAACAATGAGAACCGAACGTGGAACAATGGACTGGTTCCAAATTGGGAAAGGAGTTCATCAAGGATGCATATTGTCACCCTGCTTATTTAACTCATATGCAGAGCACCTCATGCAAAACGCTGAGCTAGATGAAGCACAAGCTGGAATCAAGATTGCTGGGAGAAATACCAATAACCTCAGATATGCAGATGACACCACCCTTATGGCAGAAAGTGAAGGAGAACTAAAGAGCCTCTTGATGAAAGTGAAAGAGGAGAGTGAAGAAGCTGGCTTAAAACTCGACATTCAAAAAACTAAGATCATGGCATCCAGTCCCATCACTTCATGGCAAATAGATGGGGAAACAATGGAAACAGTGACAGACTATTTCCTTGAGCTCCCAAATCACTGCAGATGGTGACTGCAGCCATGAAATTAATGACACTTTCTCCTTGGAAGAAAAACCATGACCAACGTAGACAGCATATTGAAAAGCAGAGACATTACTTTGCCTACAAAGGTCTGTCTAGTCAAAGCTATGGTTTTTCCAGCAGTCATGTATGGATGTGAGAGTTGGGAAAAAAACTCTTTTTTCATAAAGAAAGCTGAGCATGAAGAACTGATGCTTTTGAACTGTGGTGTTGGAGAAAACTCTTGAGAGTCCCTTGGACAGCAAGGAGATCAAACCAGTCAATCCTAAAGGCAATCAATCCTGAATATTCATTGGAAGGACTGATGCTGAAGCTGAAGGTCCAATGCTTCAGCCAATGCTGAAGCTTTGGCTGCCTGATGCAAAGAACTCATTGGAAAAGACCCTGATGCTGGAAAGATTGAAGGCAGGATAAGGGGATGACAGAGGATGAGATAGTTGGATAAAATCAATGGACATGAATTTGAGCAAGCTCTGGGAGTTGTTGATGGACAGGGAAGCCTGGCATGCTGCAATCCATGGGGTTGCAAAGAGTTGGACATGACTGAGCAACTGAACTGAACTGATGCTGGTATGATGGCACCTGTTGGAGATAGTTTTGTCCCTCTTTTTACTCATCCTATTTCCCCCCACAATTTTTATTCCAGTTACACTCTTCCCACTCAGTTCTTACCTCTCTGGTACCCTGGTTTTTCACCCCTCCCCTATTTCAACAAAACAGACCCTATCTGACCCACTACTTTTCACTGCAGAGGATCTGATTACTTAATTCACTCAGTGCTTCCTTTTCTTGGGCATTTGTCTTAAAAGAAGGCAATCCCTCAACCCACTGAACTGACTTTTTTTTTTGCAGTGAAAGTCAAAGGTGATTTGATGTGAAAGCCATTTGTGGGGCTGGGGAAGAGGGGCTTTGTGTGAACCCTCAAATCACACCACTAATGCCTTACCTACTTATAATACTTGTTTAGTCGCTAAGTCATGTCTGACTCTTTGTGATCCCATGGACTGTAGCCTGCCAGGCTCCTCTGTCCATGGGATTCTCCAGGCAAGAATACTGAAGTGAGTTGCCATTTCCTTCTCCAGGGGATCTTCCTGACCCAGAGATCAAACCTGGATCTCCTGCTTTGCAGGAGGATTCTTTACCATCTGAGCTACCACAACACTTACACTGCAGGACATCTTTGCTCTGAAACACATTTGTTCCTTTGGCAAATATCAAGGTCTTATTCATTTTAAGACCAGAAAAATCTTATTTTTCTGCTGAGCCACATTCCTAAACTCAATGCTTTCAGATATGGTGAGACACACTCTATTTCTATGTCAACTGTATAATTAGAGGAGTATTTTTTGTTTTTTTGGTCTTTTGCTTTTTTAATAGGGTTACAGGAGCATAAGCAGAGGGAGGTGAGAACATTTATTATTATTTAATCTCCCCAGTTACAGTTCTCTTGGACAGCTCATAAATACAGAGGGGTGGCTGTGCTTTCACTTCTCACCGAATGACATCCAACAGGGTCTGCATTTATAAGGTTCCCCGCTCATTCAAATAAGGCTTAAAAGAAATCAGATCACATTTACTAAAATACGAAGCTTAGGCAAGCCTACAACTTCTTTTAAACCGCTGGTCTTAATTATTCTCTATGATTGTTTGGACATGTCAGATATTACTTTAGTTTTTAAGCTGATGATGGTTAACTGCAGAAACTTCAAAGGTATAGCTTCTGTCAGGCCACTATTTTACTGCACTGCCGTTTAGTTTTCAACTTGGACACTCAGCTATGTTATAAAATTTTTATAGATTAATTGCACAGAAATAACTGGTACCAGTTATAATAGGTTCATTTGAATTCTTTTCCTTAAACAGGCTTTTACATGCCTAGTGAACATTCCTTTAGAGCTCTGAACTTTAGCATCAGAAATAGTAAAAGAAGTTTGTGTCACTTAAAGAGTTATAGAGGATTATAAACTCTATCCTTTTATAAAAGTATATTGCTATTTTAAATGCTTCCAGTATAAAAGCCTTTGAATGCTGAAATCCTTGCTTATAACTATTAGTAAGGATATTATGTCTGCAAATTTTGACATTTCAATTTTAGCAACTACTCGCCCTGATACCTGAAAAATTTGTATGGCATATCTATCTCCATAGATATATCTGTTTCCAACTCAGCAGGACCACTGTCCTAAATTGTACTACATAGCTCTATAGGTACCATTCAAGTCTGCCCGCTTCCCACGAGGTGTGTAGCATAGTCTTCACAGTTTACCATGGAGGGCCTGGAATCTGCCAATACAATTTTTGCCTTGCCATGTGAGGTACTTCAGTTCAGTTCAGTTCAGTTGCTCGGTTGTGTCCAACTCTTTGTGACCCCATGAACCATAGCACGCCAGGGCTCCCTGTCCATCACCAACTCCCAAACCCATGTCCATCGAGTCAGTGATGCCATCCAACCATCTCACCCTCTGTCATCCCCTTCTCCTCCTGCCCTCAATCTTTACCAGCATCAGGGTCTTTTCAAATGAGTCAACTCTTCGCATCAGGTGGCCAAAGTATTGGAGTTTCAGCTTTAACATCAATCCTTCCAATGAACACCCAGGACTGATCTCTAGGATGAACTGGTTGGATCTCCTTGCAGTCCAAGGGACTCTCAAGAGTCTTCTCCAACACCGCAGTTCAAAAGCATCAATTTTTCGGCGCTCAGTTTTCTTTATAGTCCAACTCTCACATCCATACACGACCACTGGAAAAACCATAGCCTTGACTAGACGGACCTTTGTTGGCAAAGTAATATCTCTGCTTTTTAATATAGCATTTCTCAATTCAGAACACTTGGGAAGAGTCAGACTTTGCTATACAGAAGTTATTAATGAGTCGACTGTTCAATGGCACCTACTTCACTCTTTCACACACTTCTGTTGAAGTCTATCCCTTTATTCACTCTGAAAGCACTATTTCATCTTACTGCCAGTGAAATGGAAGATGTCCTGTGGTTCAGAACTGGAATTTGACTGCGTCTTACACTTTACTTGCACAATGGGTGCCAATGAGGCTTTTATAAGCTGTCCTGGAAATTAAACATTGATAACATTGGATGGAGAAGCATAAAAAAACATTGCCTCACAAATGAATGTTTGCAGCACAATCTGCATCTCAACATATGTGTGTATAAATGTGTACACACATATGTGGGTATATATAAATATCTATATATTTGCACATACATATGTTATTGCAAGTTACTATTTTTGCTCCACTAGAGAAATAATCAAATGCCCAGACTGATAAATATCCAGGCAACAATGGACAGCCATATAGAAAAAAACAATACTTGACTCTATTTCACACAGTACATAAAGATTAATTCCACGTCAACTGTAGCTCTAAATGAGAAAACAATGATTTTGGGAAAAAAATAGAATATCTTCAAAGCCTCAGGGTAGGCAAAGATTTATTAAAAGGAACAGAGAAAATACCAAAACTAAAAAAATCTGATAAATTAGACTACAATAAAACAAAAAAAGTTCTCTTCATCAAAAGGCACCATAGAAGGGCTTACTGCATAGCATAGGGAAATATACACAATATTTTGTTATAACCTATAAAGAGAAAGAATCTGAAGAACAGCGTATGTGTGTGTCTGTGTGTACTCATATATATACATAATTGAATCACTTTGCTATATACCTGAAACTAACACAACACTGTAAATCAACTTTACTTCAATAAATAGATACGTTTTTTTAAAAGACAACATAAAATACAAGAGGACATTTAGAATTTGTTACAAATCATTATTACAATTGGGCTTCCCTGGTGGCTCAGATGGTAAAGAATCCACCTGCCAATGCAGGAGACCCAGGTTGGATCTCTGGGTCAGGAAGATTCCCCTGAAGAAGGGAATACAACCCACTCCAGTATTCCTGCCTAGACAATCTCATGGACATAAGGGCCTGGTGGGCTACAGTCCATGGGGTTGCATATTTCTGACATGACTAAATGACTTAAAAAATTATTATAATTACTCTACATGTAGCCAATAAAACCATATATCCAGAATATATAAAGGACTCTCAGAGCTCAACAGGAAACAATAATCCATTAGAAATATAAGCAAGGATTTGAATAGGTTCTTCACGAAAGAAGACATCCAAAATAGCCAATAAACATACAAAATGGCATTTTGTTAGTCATCAGAGAAATGCAAGCCAAAACACAGTGCAATATTACCACATGTTCACAAGAATAGCTCAGATGAAAGGCAAATTATATCAAGAATTTGCCAAATTGTGTAACTATAATGCTTGCTGATAGAAGTGTAAATTGTTGCAACTATTTGGGGAAATTGTTTATAGTAGTATCTACTAAAGCTACCCAGTAACTCAGCAATTCCTACCATATCCCCGACAGAATGCATTCATATGTTCAGCAGAAGACACATACAGGAATGTTCATAGCAGTAATATTTGTTAGGCCCCAAGCTAGAAATAACCCAGAAGTGGGTATATTATTAGATAAAAATAAAACACAATGACAGTGCACAGACATGGACACCCTTCCTGAATGCTGACAGAAGGAAGCCCAGATCCTGAGTGTGATTCCTTTAATATAAAGTTCAGACAGAGGTAAAACTAAGCAATGATGTTAGGTTAGGATGCTGGTTATCCTTGAGGGGAGGGGCAGGGGCTGAGAGGTGCTGGCAATACTCTGTGACTTGGTCTAGTTATCAGTTACATGGATCTGGTCATTTTCTGAAAAGTCATTCAACTCAACACCTATGGTTTGTGTGTATGAAACTTCTTTTTCATACGTTATACTTGCATACTATATGCCAATAAAAAGCTCACAGTAAAAAATAGCCTCAAACATTCTAAAAACCAAAAGCATACCACATGTATTCTATCCATAAGAGCTTATTGATTAAACAGTTCTCGGTGTTACCCTGCTTTTTTATAGAAAGGACATTTTTGCTCAGCTCAAACATATGCCTCTGTGTTAAAAACCTTACTTACTATTTGGAAGAGAAAACACTCTTGAGACAAAATGCTTCTAGGCATCTGTTTTGAATGGATTTTAATGCCTCTGAAAGTCTTTTTATTGATAATGTGCTAAGCTAAACATTCTCAATTTCGTATCATTGACTTGAGTACTGCATACTATACTTTTTACTACTAAAAGTTCAACAAATGCTTATGCTAATCAGTTTGATAGTTGGGATTCCAGAGTGGAAATATCTTTACCTACATGAAGTAATCAAATGGCAAAATAGCCAGGGGTGTCAATAGCGATCATGATTTTGATGGATAGGAAGTCACAATCAAGAACTGTTTAGCCAAAGCACCCTCACCAAATTAATGAGCGTTCTACCGGGTTTTAGTTTGTTCTCATGTGAATGGCTGTTTACTGCTTATAGAGCATTTCCTCACATAGTTCAATCTATTGTTAGGTTTAGATCCAAGACTCTTAGGACTTAATTGTCTCATTTCCTCCATAAGTGGTGCATCCTGTTACTCCTTGGCTGCAATTGTTGGTGGTGATCATAATATAGACTTGGAGGCAGGCTGTGCTGGGGATTACACATTGTTTTTGATGGAAGCCATGGAGCACAAGACACACACATAAAACTAACTTGTGTGCAGGCTGGACTTAAAGCTATTCATTGTCCTTCTCTTAAAGATTAGTATTAAAATACATTTTCCCCAAGATTCCCATCTTTATGTCACTCCGAACAGAATAGATTAGACATGAGTTGAGAATGCCATCTGTTTCCATTCACACGAAGTGTAATTTAATTTAACATGAGTGTTTGCTACTTTCAATGCAGTTAGGTAAACTTACAAGCCTTTCACATGACTATATATGTGAGCATACATGAAACACACACATACACATATATAGAAACATCTATTATCCAGAAAGAAATCATTTGAGTATTGATTTTTGTTTGTTTGTTTTTGTTTTTTTAAGAATTTTGTATTTGGATTTTCTATTTATTTATTATTATTATTTTTTCTATTTATTTTTATTAGTTGGAGGTTAATTACTTTACAATATTGTAGTGGTTTTTGCCAGAGTATTGATTTTTTAAATTGTTTCTACTTTTAACAATTATATATTCAGACATCACCTGTCTTCTTAGTTGCAGTCTTATTTTTTCAGTCTGTCTGTTAGATATTTCCACCCTGAATGTTTCTGTACCACAAAAGGAACACATTTAAAATTCAACCCTACACCTCCAGCCCTAATTGGCTTTCCTACTTTAGCCGTCATGTATACCATGTAACCTTTCTGTTATCCAAGGTCCAAAACTTGAAGTCAACTTAACTGTCATTGTAGCTGTAATTAATCTGTGACGTAGCCAATTATGTTGAATGCTTTTTTTCTTGGGCTAATTTGGCCATTTGTATGTGTATCTTATTTGGCAAAATGGTTAAATTTTTTCCAGTTTGTACACGTTTTGGGCCACTATCCCTTCAAATGTTTTTTCTCTCCTCTTCCCTACTATTTCCTTTTTCCTGGCCATTGGGGACTTTGGTTACATGTATATCAGGCTGCTTGATATTTTCTCATAGTTTACTAATGAGCCATATTTTTTTTTTGGCACTTTTATCTCTGTTTCATTTAAAATGGTTTCTATTGTCATGTCTTCTTCAAGTTCACTCATCTCTTCTTCAGCCTTAACTAGTTTGCTATTCATCCTATCCAGTGTTTTTTTTTTTTCATTTTAGCCATTATAATTTTCATCTCTAGAATTTCAATGTGTCTTTTTCATATTTTCCATGTTGCTACTTACACACTTAATCTTTTGTCTGCCTTATTGAACACATGGAATACTGTTATAATGACTGTTACAACATTCTTACCTACCTATACTATCATTGGTGGCATGTGTAGGTCTGTTTCTATTAATTTTTCTCTTTATGGCTCATCTTTTTCTACTCTTTTTTTTTTCTTAAGAAGGCTAATTACTTTACAATATTGTAGTGGTTTTGCCGTACACTGACATGAATCAGCCATGGGAGTACATATGTTCCCCATCCTGAACCCCCCTCCCACCTCCCTCCCTATCCCATCCGTCTGGGTCATCCCAGTGCTCCAGCCCTGAGCACCCTGTCTCATGCATCGAACACTCTTTTGCATGCCTGGTAATACTTGATTGGAACACCAGTCATTGGGTAAAAAATTCCAACTTGGGGGTCTTGGACACTTTTTGTATTCTAATATTTTTAAGTTCTGTTCTTAGAAGTTAAGGTACCTGGACACAATTCGATTCTCCTGTCTTGCTTTGAAGCATTGCTAGTCAGGATTAGAATAGCTTCTGTTCTACAGATCATTTTTGTTCCACTACTACAGGAAGATCCTTCTTAGCTCTGTCCCTGAGGTCCTGTGAATGAAGAGGATTTTTCTACTCTAGCCTCTGGGATACAAACGTTCATATAGTCAAAGCTATGGTTTTTCCAGTAGTCATGTACAGATGTGAGAGCTGGACCATAACGAAGGCTGAGCACCAAAGAATTGATGCTTTTGAACTGTGGTGTTAGAGAAGACTCTTGAGTGTCCCTTGGACTACAAGGAGGATCAAATCTGTCAATCCTAAAGGCAATCAATCCTGCATATTCATTGGAAGGATTGATGTTGAAGCTTCAATACTTTGGCCACCTGATGCAAAGAGCCAACTTATTAGAAAAGACTCTGATGCTGGGAAAGATTGAAAGCAGGAGGAGAGGGGGACGACAGAGGACGAGATGGTTGGATGGCATCACTGACTGAATGGACATGAGTTTGAGCAAACTCTGGGAAATGATGAAGGACAGGGAAGCCTGGTGTGCTGCAGTCCACAGGGTGGCAAAGAGTTGGACACAACTGAGTGACTGAACAACAATAACAATCCTTTGGGAAGATAAACTATTTCTGCATTCCTGCTCTACCTGGAATACAGGTTCTTTTTAATCTTTGTGCTGGTTCTTTCTCCAGGGTTGAGTAGTTTCACATTGATTTGTTGATTAATACTCAGTGGAAGATTTGAGGAGCTCCCTGCAGATCTCTGGAACTTTCTTGTTTCCTGTATTTTCCCCATAAGCTATACCTTCCACTCCCAACTTTGTCTCCTCAACTCAGGGAGACTTTTAGGCTCCACCTCAGCCCTCCCCTCACCCCTACCCCAACTGCTTCCTGGAAACTCTAGTAAGGAAGCTGGAACAATCAGACTACCAATCTTATTTGTTTCTTCTCATTGATCATTGTCAGGTCTGATGTTCAGTATCTGAATACCATTGTTTCATTTTGTTTTCTTAGTTGTTTTAGGCAGGAAGTTAGAGCCAATCTCTGCTAATCCGTCTTGGTTAAAAGTAGAAGTTGCAGTCCCCTGTTCAACTGCTTGGGTCAACCTTTGTCCAACTCACCCAGCTTGAAACATCACATCATCTGACACCTGAACTACTGACTACATTAATTTTTCTAACAGCTCTTCTTGCCTTAGGGTCTGTTATTTGTCATCCATTCCCTCTAACTCAGTCTCAGTAAATTTTTATATACCATGGCTTTCTTCAGAACCAGTGGCATCTCCCCTTGGCTCTAGGATGCAATTCAAATTCCTAGTCTGGCACACACGATCCTCCACCTTCTGATCTCCAGTGATCATTCCAAACTTACTTCTTACTATTCCAGCCAGGCTGAACTAAACAGGTTTCCAACATTACCTGTGAATCATAGTCTCTTTGCCTGGTTACAATATTCCCCCCATGAGGAACACTCTCCTTTAAGCCTATTCAAGTTCTACCAATTTTCAAGAGGCAGTTTAAGTCCTATTTCCTTAATGGATCCTTTAAGACTCTACTCCATGAAGCTCCTGTATATATTTTTGCTTTTATTGCCTGAATTATTGACTTGCCTACTAAGACAGAAAGTTTGTAAGTAACTTAATAGTTTTCCTAAGTTATCTAAGAGCTTCTCAGAACAAAGCTCAAAAGTTCAGGTACTTGTCATCCTTAATTAATTTTTGATAGGCAATTCTGATTTCTTTTTACATTGGATGAGAGAGTTCTTGACATCAGAAGCTTGTCTTACACATCATTGCCCTAGTGCTTAAGCTTATCACTGTCATGTGTCATGTTCAGTTCAGTTGCTCAGTCGTGTCCAACCCTTTGTGATCCCATGGACTGCAGCACGCCAGGCCTCCCTGTCCATCACCAACTCCCGGAGCTTGCTCAAACTCATGTCCATTGAATCAGTAATGCCATCCAACCATCTCATACTCTGTCATCCACGTAGGAGCTTAATAAATGTTTCATGGTCATTCTCCATCCTGTTATAGTCTCTCACTGAAAATGCAAATACAAGTTTCCTATCCCTGATAATCTGTCAGTTCCGCAAAGCTTCAAGGTGATGGGCTGTTGGAACTCTAAGTTCTTACCTCCCTGACCGTCAAGAACAAATCACCAGTATCCTTCCACATGGGATGATTTTTTATGACAGGTGGATGGATGCCAATGGAACAACCAAATACCAACGAATTAGTGTAAAGACCACAGATTCTCCCCTGATCAAGACTGAGCTGATGCCTGGGAAATCTAGGCACTTGTACAGGTCTCAGCCAACATCAACCCTAGAGAGGCAGGAACTTGCCCACTCTCTCTCAGGAGCAGTGGACACCCAAAGAGCAGGGTCCTTTCTGGCTCTGTATCCAGATGTGTCAAAGAGTGATTGCTTGTGTGTGAAGTTGCTTTAGTTGTGTTCAACTCTGTGATTCTGTGGACTATAGGTGGTCAGGCCCCTCTGTCCATGGGATTCTCCAGGCAAGAATACCAGAGTGGGTCCCATGCTCTCCTCTAGGGGATCTTTCTAATCTAGGGATCAAACCCACGTCTCATGTCTCTTGCATTGGCAGGCAGGTTACCACTAGCACCACTTGAGAAGCCTCGTGTCAAAGAGGACCCTGTACCTTACAGGGATTTCTTTTTGTATCTCTATTTTTATATTCTCAGCATCCTCCTGATGTAACTAGCCCTCTGGCTACTTTTTGTACTATGGCACACATTTAAAGATCAGAGTCATTAACTCCCATGATGGAATAACAGCTCATGGTGTCTGTAAGAGGATCCACAGGTGCCATTCTCACAGTCACTTTCTAGTCTGTGTGGTGTATCACTATCTCCTTGAGTTGACCAAAGATACTGATCTATATTCTAACTTTCCTTCTGCCTGGACGATTCCTTCCTCAGACACAGGCATAGATTACTTCCTCACTTCATTCAAAGTTCTAATCATTTCATTGGAGAACACTTCTCCTATCTCAGTAGCTACTGTAGCCCTCCCTGGGACTTCCCTGGTGGTCCAGTGGTTGGAACTCCAGGTAGGGAGCATGGGTTTGATCCCTGGTTGGGGAACTGGGATCACACATGCAGTGTGGTATGGTCAATAAAAATAAAATAAAATAATGAAATAGCCCTCCCCCCCATCCTTAACTTTATATGACCTTATACTGCTCAATAATAGCACACACATCTGTTTGATACATTTGTCTGTTGCTTCTCCACCATAATATAGGTGGGGCCTACATGGCTAGAATGAAGCCTGGCACATAGCAAATGCTCAGAGAAGTATCTGTTGAATGAGTGAGAATCAGTGAATGGCTGGAACATGTTTTTCTTTGGTCAGGATCTCATTTAGACTCTTGAGGCAAAATTTTCTCATGTTCTGCTTAATACACAATCATTTTGGTACCAGCACAGTATCACATGAGCCCCTTCATGACTTCTCTTATCAAGTAGTACCCACGTGAATAGTTATCATGGGAGTGACCCAGCTCAACTGTCTATTTGAGAGAGATCACCAAGACAGAAGATCAAGCCATTAGGATCTTTTTTGGGTCACATTCTCCCCTTAGCCAGGGCTGCTACCACCATCTGTCGTTTAATTAATCAACTTTCATAAAACCCTGGTTCAGATTGATACAAATGACGCAATTTTGTCCCTTCTTATGGCTGAGTAACTTTGCATTGTACATATGTACTTCATCTTCTTTAACCATTCTTCTGTCTATGGACATCTAGACTCTTTCCATGTCCTGCCTATTGTAAATAGTGCTGTAATGAACATTGGGGTCCATGTATCTTTTTGAATGATGGTTTTCTAAGGGTACATGCCCAGTAGTGGGATTTCTGGGTCATATGGTAGTTCTATTCTTAGTTTTTTAAGGAAACTCCATACTTTTTTCCATAGTAGGAGGGACCTAAAGCCTGTCAGACAGAGTGACGTAAGTTAGGAAAACAAATATCGTATATTGTGTATGTGGAACTAAAAAAATGGTACAGATGAACCTTGTTCCAGGACAGGAAGAGAGATGCAGACATAGAGAATGGACATGTGGATGCGGTGGGGAAGGGGAGGGGGGGGATGAATGGGGAGATTAGGTTTGACACATATACACTACCATGTGTAAAGTAGACAGCTAGTGGAAACCTGAGCACAAGGAGCTCAGCTCAGTGCTCTGTGATGACCTAGAGAGGAGGGATGGGGGTCCAAGATGGAGGCGATTTTTGCATACATACAGCTGATTCACTTCATTGTGCAACAGAAACTGGCCCAACATTCTGAAGCAGTTCTACCACAATTTTAGAAAAAAGACCTGGTTCAGGCACACACTCGTATTTTTAAAAAATTACCTCTTAATCATATGGATATACATAGGAG
Source organism: Dama dama (assembly GCF_033118175.1). Classification (NCBI taxonomy): domain Eukaryota; kingdom Metazoa; phylum Chordata; class Mammalia; order Artiodactyla; family Cervidae; genus Dama; species Dama dama. The sequence goes on from NC_083701.1 coordinate 31,684,601, forward strand.
AAGCCAAAAAGCAAGTAAGAATTATGTATGTATAACTTGGGGGAAGTTCATGGGGGTCACAAAGAGTTGGACATCACTGAGCTACCGAACAACGACAACTTGGGGGAAGGCAAGCGCTGAGAGCAGGAATTATGAGTTTCTGGACCGAGGGGTTCTATCTTGGCTGACCACAACCCACTTTCGATTGCAAAAGAAAACTGTCAGAGCTTTTGCTTTAGTATGTAGGCTCTCAAGCAAAATGGTTAGGAGCTTGAGGTTGGGTTGGGTTCCAAGCTGGGATTTGGGGATTTTGCAGTTTCAAACTGTATGAAAGAAGAGTTTACATGCTGAGGTTATTCTTAGAGGGCATGTCAGCTAAGGAATAAATTTATGAACACTGCTTAATTACAAAAGGGGAGAACTTGGGAGTGGTGTCTCAAAAATATAAAAACAAATAAAAAATTTTTAAGAGGTTAGGGGATGGGAAACTATATGAGAAATGACTTTTACATGATCAGTGTGAGAGAGTTTAAGAAAAGAATTTTGACGAATAAAATTCAATTAAACTAAACTGCTATGTAATGGATACTCATTGCTGTTTAGTTGCTCAGTCATGTCTGACTCTTTTGAGACCCTCCAGGCTCCTTTGTCCCTGGAATTCTCCAGGCAAGAATGCTGGAGTGGGGAGCCACTCCTTTCACCAGGGGATCTTCCTGACCCAAGAATCGAACCCATGTCTCCTGCATTGGTAAGCAGCTTCTTTACCGTATGAGCCACCGAGGAAGCAATAGACACTCATACATAGTCTTTACTCTGGGTTTTCAGAGTCCAAAAGTCTCAGTCTACCCAAAGTTATCTGTACCTGTCAGGGCTTAAATTCCTCCTTTCTTGCTTCTTAGAGGTGACATCTTAACAGCAAATTGATAAATTAGCTCTTCCAGGAAACAGAATAGCAAATTAACTGGGATAATAATAGGAATTTCCCACGGGACACATTCATGGACAGAAGAGTACCAGATAATTACAGTGACCAAGGCATCCTGGTTCATCCAGGACTTTCTGGTTTTAGCTCTAAAATAGCCATCACCAGGGAAACCCCTTAATCCTGGGCAAACTGGGATGGTTGTCATTTTTTAGCTATCTACTTGTAGGATGATGAACCCTGAGTTCTCAGATAAGATCCAGGACTGTTTTCTGGGTCTTGTGAAGCCATTGTCTGATGTACCAAGGGCAGCACAATAGACTCAGGGTCAGAGGACCTAGGCTGGATGGGGGGACTTTAGGGTCTGGCAGATATTCTTTTTTTCCCCTCAGATCACATTTTTTGCATTTTCTAGGCTTGTGACCTTTTGCAAACCACTTGACTGTCTTGCCTCTCTAATAGTGCTGTTGGTGATACAAATTAAACATGGAGACATGCCATGTCTTGGTGCTGGGCCCAGTATTTAGTAACCACATATTTAATAAGCTGCAGTACATGGTAGTTCATCATCACCTTTGGGCTTTAAATTCAAGGTTCGGGTTCTGGCTCTATAGTCATCTGTCACTGTGACCTCAGCCAAGTCTCTTCACTTCCCTAAGCCTTGGTTTCCTTATCTGTGAAGTGAAGACGACTACAGCAACTAGCAGCTGTCCCTGTCTCAAAAGGTTATTGCAAAATTCGATAAATACGGGTTAGGGGTTTCCCAGATGGCTCAGAGGGTAAAGAATCTGCCTGCAATGCAGGAGACACAGGAGACCTGGGTTTAATCTCTGGGTTGGGAAGATCCCCTGGAAGAGGGAATGGCAACCCATGCCAGTACTCTTGCCTGGAGAACTCCATGGACAGAGGAGCCTGTTGGGCTACAGTCCATGTGGTCACAAAGAGTTGGACACGACTGATTGACTGAGCACGCAGGTGGGAATTGCTGTTTATCTTTGTATCTCACAGGTACTCAATTAATCTTGATCAAATTCCATAACATTTCATTTGGTAGTTAAGACTTGACTGGTCTTGGTAGATCAATGGCTAATATATCAGAGATTAATATATTTAAAGTCATCAAAGATAACAGAAATAAATAAAGTAACATGATTATTAACGACTGCCCAAGATTAGAATTTAAAAATCTGTGTGAATAATTATCCTTGTCAAATAAATTTAAAATATGAATAAATTTGATTCTAGCAATCTATTGGAGATGTGATATTTTTAGTCAAATGATCACAGTGCTTGTTCAAAGGCATGTTATTTTAAACCACAACTGCATGTAAAGTAATATTGGTGTTCAGGAGTCCAAGTTCTGAAATTAAGAGTCCTATTAAATGCTCAGAAGCAAGATAAACAGCCATATCAACCGAAGAAGTTGATATAGGACACATTAGAAAAGGTAACTACAGAAGGAAATTCTTATTAAAAATAGGAGTAAGAAAATATTGCAGTCAATCAGAGACTTTTTAAAAATTAACTTAAATATACACTCAACTTACGGATAAATTGCAGGGAAAATGTCATTATATATTCAAATGTGGGATATATTTCAAAAGACAACAAAATGCCAATGAATACCCACTTGTGATGGCAAGTTTAACTATATCACATAGTATGATCCAAGTTGATCTAGAACATATTTATAGTACAAATCATTTTTCTAAACAAAATAATTAAAGATGAGTGACTAATCTAACTAAATCCTATTTCCTGAAGGATAAAACTGTACATTAACTTGAAAATTACAGTCTGATAATTGCAAGCGTTTGTCACTTTACTGTTTTCACTTAATAATACAAAAGGGAACCTTATGGAAACAAGACAGGAAATTCACATACCAACCAACTATTTGTCTCTTTTTAGAAATAAGACTTGTTGGCCTCATACATCTGTTCAGAGTGCCTGTTACAGGTTTACATAAACCCGTAGCTCTAATTCCATGACTGAGGTTAGTGGGGCTCAGTATTTTTGTTTCCCATCCTCTCTTGGGCACATCACAGACTGTATTTTTCATCTGCTGACATCTACGTGACCCTGGGTGACCAGTCTGGTTGGCATGTACGTAGAAATGATGTGTGCCTCTTTTAGGTCTGGCCCCTGAAATCTCCCTTAAAATCCTTTCTACCTCCCTTTCCCCATTTGCTGAAGGAGTGCAGAGCGTCCATGACTAAACCCTAGGGCCAGAGAAGATGGCAGGAAAGATGGAAAGAGCTTGGACTTCCGAATAACTCTCTGAGAGAGCACACCCCTGGCCCCCACATTGTGTCAAGAGCAACAAACAAATCTTTTTTTTCTTTTTCTAATACAAATCTATAATATTTATTAAGGTATAATTTTATACAATAAAAAGTAAAGATCTCATGTTCAATTAGACAAGAGCGACAAATCTTGAGTGCTCCTCATATATTTCTGTGCCTATGATGGTTTGTGATATTTAAACTTGAGATATAAATATCTCTTTCACTTTACCAAGTTACTTCACAGTCCTATATTTTTCAATTTTTTGAATGTTTATCTCCATAGCACCCTGAAATGCTGAACAGACGTCAGGAAATTGGCTTTTAGTGAAAATAACCTAATACAGGCCCATTTTAGAAGGAAAATATTACCTTCAGGGACCAAAACATGAACTGATAAATTAAAATGAAACTCCAAACATATCTTTGGCATCAACTCCAAAAACCTTTTTGGTTGCTAGAGAATAATTCCCTCATGAAGTATCTGGAGTTGTTTTATTGACACATCATCTTTTTGTCCTAGCAGATGCCTGTGCAGAGACAAAAAACAGATTTTTTAAGGACAAGAGAGTAGAGAAACCTGAGTGTGATTAAGGGATATTTCACTTATTAAAGTGTGAACTATGTGCTGGCAGCTGCTTGGAAATATAATTTATCTTCATAAGTCTCTCATAACGCATTTCATCACTGTACTATTTTTATTGAAACTGTTCTGTAGAGCATTTTAATGATGAAAAGTTAACATTTTTACACTATGGAGAATTTTAACAGTGAAGTTTCTTGCTCTAACTTATTATGTGTATATCATGCATTCCTTAGCTATATTATTTCTAGAGTGGGCGTGCTAGGCTATTTTTCTTTAAACCTAGTATCACACAGAAATGCTGACCCTTAATTGATGGGTTTATTAAGTAGCAACAGGCCCTATTAATGGGAAGTGAGTGTACTTCTCCTTTACATCATAGGTCTCCTTAAAATGTGTTGACCTCTTTGCTTCAAACTGGGCACAGATAATCAGTACAAATTAATACCCAAAGTAGTTCACATGTAATCTTTATTGGCTGATAATATGCTAGAACTATGAATGTAAATATATACTCACAGAGTCCTACCAAATAGCATAGACAATCCTAAGCTAAGCCTAGGACACAAATCCTAAGCCTAGGACTCAAAGAACTCTACTGAGGGGCCAATTCAAGCAGGAATAGAAACCTAAATAAAACTTCCACCAGTGACTCTGAGCCCCACCATGATGTCCATCTCTAGTTAATGAGGCTGATGGCTGCTATGGTATCGGTGTATAGATGACTATGAAAAGACTGGCCCAAAACAGGAAAATAACTGTGGAACAAAATTCCTTTGTTTACCATGCAGCATTTGTAAACTGTGTGGACCAGGATAACTTTCTTTTTTAAAATTCTACAGAACTAAGATGGCACTCCCTACACATATGGAACAAGTGATAGGATACTCAGAGCTATTATTAGAGCTCCCCCTGCACATACACCCTCTACCCATTTGACTTTGGTAAAGCCAACAAACTTAGGGACTTTTAAATTACCCTGGTGCACAAACTGAGCTTCCCAGGGGGCTCAGTGGTCAAGAGCCGGTACAGGAGATGCAAGAGACATGGGTTCGATCCCTGAGTTGGGAAGATCCCTTGGAGGAGGGCACAGCAACCCACTCCAGTATTTTTGCCTGGAGAATCCCATGGACAGAGGAGCCTGGTGGGCTATAGTCCATGGGGTCACAGAGAGCCGGATATGACTGAGCACACACACACATTGCATAAACTATCCAGAGAAACAGGACACTCATAGAAGGTAGAACATATCATGGACCATGGTGGGAGTCAGGACCTCTGCTTTACTCCCGAATTAGTGGAAGTTGGGCAAAGGGGCCTGGCACATTTCAAGTCGTCAAGATTACTTGCTGAATGGATGGTCTTATATGCAGATGAACTCCTGTTCTAGAGAACTTTGAAAATATTCCTTAAAAGATTTGTTCCCAAAAAACCTGCTTGAAAGCTGACCTACAAAGTCCAATCAGGCCCTGACTCTGGGCTGTCCTCAAGAGTAGCGCTTTCTAAACCTTTCCATGTCACAGCACATGTGGACAATGAGAGTATTTGTATGAAATATTTGGGTAAACTGAGGAATTTGGACTTCTGCATGAGGAGGAGATGATAGGCAACCTCAGGGTTGGTAAGATGGATTTCCCTGCATATAGTTTAGATGCTTGGTCCAGAGAAGAAAATGAATAAGTCATGCTGGGGGCCTAGTTGGGGAGGGGGGTGTCTAGGATCTATTAAGTAAAAATAACAATAACAGAAATAGCTATTATTGAGTACTTACCATGTGGCAGCCACTGTACCCAATGCATTGTGTGTGTGTTAGGTGCTCAGCAGTATCTGATTCTTTGCGACCCCATAGACTGTAGCCCGCCATGCTCCTCTGTGCACGGAATCCTCCAGGCAAGAATACTGGAGTGGCTTGGTATTTCCTTCTCCAGTAGATCTTCCTGACCTAGGGATTGAACCCAGGTCTCTCATATTGTAGACAGATTCTTTATTGTCTGATCTAACAGGGAAGCCCAACCAATGCATTATGTACACTATTTCTTTTCATCCTCAAAATAATCCTATAGACTCTACTTCTGGTGATGACAGCATGTGAAGGTCAGATGACTATTCTCCATAGAAAATGACTATGCACTAGACTAAATTATTAACAACAGTCTCTTCAGGGCACTGGAAAAACAACCAGATATAGGCAGCAAGTTGATAAATGTTTATTTATGAGAAACTGATATTGCATGGAATAAGAACTATGGGTTGGCAGCTGTTATTTTTTTTGGTAGGGGGGCATTGGTCCTGGAAGTATTCCTATCCTCCACCAACTACCCAACGTGGGCATTGAAAATCCTCACATTTACCAGCTGGAGGTGACAGACTCCATTAGGAGCTGGTGGGAAAGCAGTTAAAAACTCAAGAGAGATTTTGGATATGAAAGAACTATAGAAGAGCAGATATAATAAACTTCCCTGGCTGACTGCTAAACACTATGAGTGCTCATCTGATACTCCAGGGAAAGTAACAAAAATTAAAAGCAGGAGGGCTTGTGAATATGCCATACCTCTGAATGTGTACTGCCATCCACAGCAGAAGAAGATGAAAGAACTACTGCCTTGAAGTCTCTGAGCCTAGTTCTGATACTGTTAGTCACTCAGTTGTGTCTTACTCTTGCAACCCCATGGACTGTGGCCCACCAGGCTCCTCTGTCCATGGAATTCTCCAGGCAAGAATACTGGAGTGGGTTGTCATTGCCTTCTCCAGGGGATATTCCTGACTCAGGGATTGAACCTGTGTCTCCTGCATTGCAGGAGACAATGGTAAGATTCCTTACCATCTGAGCCACCAAGGAAGCCCCATCTGAGCCTAATCTTTACTCAAATTATTGTCTGACATCTAAATTGAAGGTGCAGGGGAGAAATTCCCCTATGGCCCCTCAAGAGACTCTGGTTTAAAAAAAGAAAAATGGCACCTGGGGATTTCAATTTAACTCCAGACAGGTTAATAATAAAAACTCCAAAATCTCTCCAAAGGAGAAATCACATTCCAGAGTCACTACAGGTATTATCTACAAATATTTACTAATTCTAAACTGAAAATTGAGATGTGAAAAGGAACTGGAAAGTATGCCTCATATTTAGAAAAGAGATAGTCATTAGAAACTGACTTTGAGTGGGCTCAGATGTTGGATTTAAGATGAAGATTTCAAACAGTTATTATAAATATACTAAAAAACTTAAATTATGTTCAAGAAATTAAAGAATATAAACAGATAGTGAATACAAAAGAGAAGAAAACTATAAAAAGATCCAAATGAACATTTTAGAGATGAAAAATGTGTTAACTAAAGTGAAAAAAAATAATACCAAAAACTTGATCAATCAAATTTTTGAAAGTCAAAGGTAAAGAGAAAATCTTGAAAGCAGGCAATATAAAAATGACACAGCACATAGAGGGTCACCATGATATGAGTAATGGCTAGCTTCTCATCAGAAACAATGAAGACCACAGATGTTGGAAAGACATATTCAATGTGCTGAAAGAAGAGAACTTTGGTCAAGAATTGTCTTTCCAGGGAAATGACTCTTTCAAAATGAGGGTGAAATAAAACTATTTTCAAGTAAAACGAAAACTCAGCAAATTGCCAATGGACCTACACTACAAGAAATGCTTTTAAAAAGTCTTTCAGACTAAAGGGAAGTGATACCAAAAGGTTACTAAGATCCAAAGGAGGGAATTAAGAGCACTGGGATATAAGTATATGTGGTATGCCTTTATGTGCGTATAAGTATGTGTACATATGTATATATAGGCACAAATAGGCCTACTCATATGCATACATGTATTTCTACTTACAATTTTTTCTTTGCTTTCTGAACTTCTTTTAAAGATATGACTTCTTAAAGCAAAAATAATTAAATGGTGTTATTGGGTTTAAAACTTACATTCATGAAGTGTATATGACATAATAGCAAAAAAGTATGAACGTACAGACATATATATCAAGTTCTCATATTTTATGTAAAAAAAAAACCCAGTATTAACTTGAAATGGGTTGTTAGAAGTTAAAAAAGGCATATTGTAGTGGCAAAGAAATAGAGGTACAAATTTTAATAGAGAAATTAAAATGTCATACAAAATATTAATTTTATAGAAAGAATATATAAAAAAGTCATGGGAGAAATGGAAAATAAAATGGACAACCAAATCCAATCATATCAAAAGTTATGAATTAAATACTCCAATCAATAGGCAGAAATCATTAGATGAGATTTAAAAAGTAAGATACAGACACTTTGAAGTAAAAAACATGAATATATTGAAAGTTAAAAGATGGAAGAAATCTACCAAGCAATATATATGATAACTGGAGTAAATAAAATAGACTTAAAGGCAAATAAAATGAAAAGAAACCAAGAAATACGTTTCACCTTTTTTCAAAAGGTCAACACAGCAGGGAAGATTATAGATGTATATGTATCTAACAACAGAGCTCCAAAATACACGGAGCAAAACCTGCCAGAATGAAAGGAGAATACAAAATCAACCCTTGCAAGAGATCAACACTCTCCCCTCAGTAACTGACAGAACAAATAGAAAAAAAAAAAAAATCAGTAAGAATAAAGGAAACCCAAAACACAGTAACAACCCTGACATGTATGAAAGTAAAAGTTGCTCAGTCGTGTCCGACTCTTTGAGACGCCATCGTCTATACAGTCCATGGACTTCTCCAGGCCAGAATAGTGGAGTGGGCAGCCTTTCCCTTCTCCAGGGGATCGTCCCAACCCAGGGATTGAACCCAGGTCTCCCGTACTGCAGGCGGATTCTTTACCAGCTGAGCCACAAGGGAAGACCATGTATAGAACCTTCTCTATATCCAAGAGCAAAATAAGCGTTCTTAAAATACACGAGATATTCACCAGATAACCAAATGTTGGGCCATAAAAGCCTCCATAAATTTCAAAGAGCCGAAAGCATACAGAATTTATTCTTCAGCCACAATGGAATTAAATTAGAGACAATAAATTACAGGGAGAATTAAGAAATAGTCTGGAACTGAATGGAAATAAAAGATATAATATATTAAAACGTGTGACATGAACCTAAAACAGTGTTTGGAAGAATATGAATAACTTGAAATGTTTATATTGGGGAGGAAGAATGATTGAAGACAAATGATCAAAGATACTACCTTAAGAAACTTTATAAACAAGAGCAAATTTGATCCAAAGTAAATAAAAGAAAAAAAATTAAAAATCAATGAAAAATGAAAGATATAAATGATAAAGTCAATGAGGAAAAGTTGCTTTCTTAAAAAAAATCAATAAAATAGAAAATGATAAACGAATCAAGAAAAAGATGTATACATTACCACCATCAGGAATGAAACAGGATATCACTGCAAATTCTAAAGACATTAAGAGGCTAATAAAAGAACATTATGAATAACTTTGTGCCAACAAATTTGACAATTCAGAGGAAAGGGAAAATACCTCAGAAGATCAAAATTACCAAAACTGCCTCAAGAAGAAACAAAAAATTTGAATATACTTTTATTACATAAAGAAATTAAATCAGTAACTTAAAACTTTCTTATAAAGAAAGGCCAAAGCACAGATAACATTACTGTGAACTGAAACAAATATTTAAGAAGACTGCAAATATTAAATAAAATCACAAAACAGAAATGGATACTCTCCATTTACAAAGTATTATTGAACATGAATACCAGACAACAATATGAAAGAGTAAAGAAACATAGACAAATATCTCTCCCAAATACACATGCTAAAATATTTTTAAAAATATTTACCAAGTCAAATCTAGTAACATTTGAAAAAGATATTATGCATGACAAAATAGGGTTTATTCTACAACTAAAAAGTTGTCTTAATAGTAAAAGAAAAAATCAAGAAAGGAATAGATTATATTAATGAAGCAAAAAAGTCATATGACCACATAATAGGTGAGAAAACTCATTTGACAATTAACATCCATTCCTGATTTTAAAAAATCTTAGCAAATTAGTAATAAATGGGAATTACTCAATCTTGTAAAGAGCATCTATAAATGTCTGTTGATGACTTAACAAACTTCTCAACAAAGTCGGTAAAAAGGAAATGTGTTTCAACATATTAAAGGCCATTTGTGACAAGTCCACAGCTAACAACATACTCAAAAGGGAAGCACTGAAAACATTTTGTTTAAAATCAGGAGCAAGACAAGATACCCACTATCATCCTCTTATTCAACATAGTTTTGGAAGCTCTAACCAGAGCAATCAGACAAGGAGGAGAAAGTGATCGAAAGTAGAAAGGAAGAAGTAAAATCTTCACTATTTACAGATAACATGATATTATATCTGGAAAACCCTAAGGACACCCAAGACGGACGGGTCATGGTGGAGAGTTCTGACAAAATGTGATATACTAGAGAAGGGAATGGCAAACCACTTCAGTGTTCTTGCCTTGAGAACCCCATGTATAGTATGAAAAGGCAAAAAGATAGGACACTGAAAGATGAACTCCCCAGGTCGGTAGGTGCCCAATATACTACTGGAGATCAGTGGAGAAATAACTCCAGAAAGAATGAAGAGACAGAGCCAAAGCAAAAACAACACCCAGTTGTGGATGTGACTGGTGATGGAAGCAAAGTCTGATGCTGTAAAGAGCAGTATTGCATAGGAACCTGGAATGTTAGGCCCATGAATCAAGGCAAACTGGAAGTGGTCAAACAGGAGATGACAAGAGTGAACACCGACAATTTAGGAATCAGGGAACTAAAGTGGACTGGAATGGGTGAATTTAATTCAGATGACCATTAAATCTACTACAGTGGGCAAGAATCCCTAAGAAGGAATGGAGTAGTCCTCACAGTCAACAAAAGAGTCCAAAATGCAGTACTTGGGTGAATCTCAAAAATGACAGAATGATCTCTGTTTGTTTCCAAGGCAAACCATTCTATATAACAATAATCCAAGTTGAAGCGCAAATAAGTAATGCTGAAGAAGCTGAGGTTGAACTGTGGTTGTATGATGACTTACAAGACCTTCTAGAACTAACAGCAAAAAAGATGTCCTTTTCATCATTGGGGACTAGAATGCAAAAGTAGGAAGTTAAGAGATACCTGGAATAACAGGCAAGTTTGACCTTGGAGTACAAAATGAAGCAGGTCAAAGGGTAACAGAGTTTTGTCAAGAGAACACACTGGTCATAGCAAACACCCTCTTCCAACAACACAAGAGATGACTCTACACATGGACATCACCAGATGGTCAATTCCGAAATCAGATCAATTATATACTTTGTAGCCAAAGATAGAGAAGATCTATGAAAGAAAGTGAAAGTGAAAGTCTTCCCTGGTGGCTCATGTGGTAAAGCATAAGCCTACAATGCGGGAGACCTTGGTTCGAACCCTGGGTCAGGAAGAGCCCCTGGAGAAGGTAATGGCAACCCACTCCATCATTCTTGCCTGGAGATTCCTGTGGATGGAGGGATGGAAAAGATCTATACAGTCAGCAAAAACAAGACCAGGAGCTGACTGTGACTCAAATTATGAACTCCTTATTGCCAAATTCAGACTTAAATAGAAGAAAGTAGGTAAAACCACTAGACCATTCAGGTATAACCTAAATCAAATCCCTTACAAGTGTACAGTGGAAGTGACAAAGAGATTCAAGGGATTAGATCTGATAGAGTGCCTGAAGAACTGTGGATGGGGGTTCGTGACATTGTACAGTAGGCAGTGACCAAGACCACCCCCAAGAAAAAGAAACTCAAAAAGGCAAAATGGTTGTCTGAGGAGGCCTTACAAATATCTGAGAAAAGAAGAGACGCTAAAGACAAAGGAGAAAAGGAAAGATACATCCATTTGAAAGCAGAGTTCCAAAGAATAGCAAGGAGAAATAAGAAAGCCTTCCTCAGTGATCAATGCAACAAAATAGAGGAAAACAATAGAATGGGAAAGACTAGAGATCTCTTCAAGAAAATCAGAGGTACCAAGGGAATGTTTCATGCAAAGATGGGCTCAATAAAGGACAGAAATGGTATGGACCTAACAGAAGCAGAAGATATTAAGAAGAGGTGGCAAGAAAACACAGAAGAACTATACAAAAAAGATCTTCATGAACCAGATAATCACCATGGTTTGATCACTCACCTAGAGCCAGATATCCTGGAATGAGAAGTCAAGTGGGCCTTAGGAAGCATCGCTACGAACAAATCTAGTGGAGGTGATGGAATTCCAGTTGAGCTATTTCAAATCCTAAAAGATGATGCCGTGAAAGTGCTGCACTCAATATGCCAGCAAATTTGGAAAACTCAGTGGTGGCCACAGGACTGGAAAAAAGTCACTTTTCATTCTAATCCCAAAGAAAGGCAATGCCAAAGAACGCTCAGCCTACCGCACAATTGCACTCATCTCTCATGCTAGCAAAGAAATGCTCAAGATTCTCCAAGCCAGGCTTCAGCAGTACATCAACTGTGAATATCCGGATGATCAAGCTGGATTTAGAATAGGCAGAGGAATTAGAGATCAAATTACCAACATCCATTGGATCATCGATAAAGCAAAAGAGTTCCAGAAAAACATCTACTTCTGCTTTATTGACTATGCCAAAGTCTTTGTGTGGATCACAATAAACTGTGGGAAATTCTGAAAGATGGGAATACCAGACCAACCTACCTGCCTCTTGAGAAATTTGTTTGCAGGCCAAGAAGCAATAGTTAGAACTGGACATGGAACAACAGACTGGTTCCAAATTGGTAAAGGAGTATGTCAAGTCTGTATATTGTTACCCTGCTTATTTAATTTATATGCAGAGTACATCATGTGAAACGCTGGGCTGGAGGAAGCACAACTGGAATCAAGATTGCCAGGAGAAATATCAATAACTTCAGATATGCAGATGACACCACCCTTGTGGCAGAAATTGAAGAAGAACTAAAGAGCCTCTTGATGAAAGTGAAAGAGGAGAGTGAAGAAATTGACTTAAAACTCACCATTCAAAAAAACTAAGATCATGGCATCTGGTCCCATCACTTCATGGCAAATAGATGAGGAAAAAATGAAACATTGAAAGACTTGATTTTTGGGGGCACTCCAAAATCACTGCATATGGCGACTGCCATGAAATTAAATTAAAAGACACTTTCTTCTTTGAAGAAAAGTTATGACCAACCTAGACAGCATATTGAAAAGCAGAGACATTACTTTGCCAAAAAAGATCTATTTAGTCAAAGCTATGGTTTTTCCAGCAGTCATGTATGGATATGAGAGTTGGACTATAACGAGAGCTGAGCACCGAAGAATTGATGCTTTTGAACTGTATGTTGGAGAAGACTCTTGAGAGTCCCTTGGGCTGCAAAAAAATCAAACCAGTCAATTCTAAAGGAAATCAGTCCTGAATATTCATTGGAAGGACTGATGCTGACGCTGAAGCTCCAATACTTTGGCCACCTGATGTGAAGAACTGACTCATTGAAAAAGATCCTGATGCCGGGAAAGATTAAAGGCAGGAGGAGAAGGGGACGACAGAGGATGAGCTGGTTGGATAGCATCACCAACTCGATGGACATGAGTTTGAGCAAGCTCCAGGTGGTGGTGATGGACAGGGAAGCCTGACGTGCTGCAGTCCATGGGGTCGCAAAAAGTTGGACACACCTGATCGACTGAACTGACTGAAGGACTGTATTAAACATTTTAGAATAAACAAATTCAGCAAAGTTGTATGATAGAAAATCAGTATACAAAAATTTGTTGCATTTCTTTACACTAATGATGAACTAGCAGAAATAGAAATTTAAAATCCCACTTACAATTGCATTAAAAATACTTAGGAATATATTTAACCAAGGTGGTGAAAATTCTGTACACTAGAAACTAGAAGACGTTGAGGAGAGAAGTTGAAAATGACACCAATAAGTTGATAGATATTCTTTCCTCATGGACTGGAAGAATATTGCTGAAATGTCCATGCTACTCAAGGCAAGCCTAAGATTCAATGCAAATCCCTATCAGAATTTCAATGGCATTTTTCACAGAACTAGGACAAACAATCCTAAAACTTGTGAGACGACAAATGACTCTGAATAACCAAAACAATCTTAAGAAGCACAAAGCTGAAGGCTGACTTCAAACGATACTACAAATTAAAGTAACCAAGATAGAGTGGAATTGTTATAAAAGCAGAAACATAAATCAAGGAACAGGGTAGAAAGCCCAGAAAATAAACCATGCTTATATGGTCAATTTTTTTTTCGGCGTTCAGCTTTCTTCATGGCCCAGCTCTCACATCCATACATGACCACTGGAAAAACCATAGCCTTGACCAGATGGACCTTTGTTGGCAAAGTAATGTCTCTGCTTTTTAATATGCTGTCTAGGTTGGTCATAACTTTCCTTCCAAGGAGTAAGCATCTTTTAATTTCATGGCTGCAATCACCATCTGCAGTGATTTTGGAGCCCCCAAAAATAAAGTCTGACACTGTTTGCACTGTTTCCCCATCTATTTGCCATGAAGTGATGGGACCAGATGCCATGATCTTAGTTTTCTGAATGTTGAGCTTTAAGCCAACTTTTTCACTCTCCTCTTTCACTTTCATCAAGAGGCTCTTTAGTTCTTCTTCACTTTCTGCCATAAAGGTGGTGTCATCTGCATATCTGAGGTTATTGATATTTCTCCCGGCCATCTTGATTCCAGCCTTCTTCCAGCCCAGTGTTTCTCATGATGTACTCTGCATAGAAGTTAAATAAGCACGGTGACAATATACAGCCTTGACGTACTCCTTTTCCTATTTGGAACCAGTCTGTTGTTCCACGTCCAGTTCTAACTGTTGCTTCCTGACCTGCATACAGGTTTCTCAAGAGGCAGGTCAGGTAGTCTGGTATTCCCATCTCTTTCAGAATTTTCCACAGTTTATTGTGACCCACACAGTCAAAGACTTTGGCATAGTCAATAAAGCAGAAATAGATGTTTTTCTGGAACTCTCTTGCTTTTTTGATGATCCAGCAGATGTTGGCAGTTTGATGTCTGAAAATCCAGTAATTTGGTCACCTCATGCGAAGAGCTGACTCATTGGAAAAGCTGATGCTGGGAAGGATTGGGGGCAGGAGGAGAAGGGGACGACAGAGGATGAGATGGCTGGATGGCATCACTGGCTCGATGGACATGAGTTTGAGTAAACTCCGGGAGTTGGTGATGGACACGGAGGCCTGGTGTGCTGAGATTCATGGGGTCACAGAGTCGGACATGACTGAGCGACTGAACTGAACTGATATGGTCAATTAATTTATGACAAAGGCACCAAGAATATATAACAGGGAAAGACAGTCTCTTAATAAATGGAGTTGGGAAAGCTGGACAGCTACATGCAAAAGAATGAAATTGGACCCCTCTCTTATATCACACACAAGTATAAACTCAAAATGGAATAAAAGCTTGAATGTAAGACCTGAAACCATAAAATTCCTAGAAGAAAACAGGCAGTAAGTTTCTTGACATTGGCCTTGGCAATGGTTTCTTGATTTGACACCAGAGGCAAAGGCAACAAAAGCAAAAATAAACAAGTGAGACTACATCAAACTAAAAAGTTCCTGCATCACAAAGAAAACTATGAACACAATGAAAAAGTAATCCCTATTGAAAGGGAAAAAACTTGCAAATCATATATCTAGTAAGTGGTTAGAATCCAAAATATATAAAGAATGCATATAACAAAACCCCAAATAATCCAATTTAAAAATGGCAGAGGATCTGAATAGATACTTCTACAAAGAAGACATACAGATGGCCAGGAGGTGTATGGAAAGGTGCTCAACATCACTAGTTATCAGGAAAATTCCATTTGACACCTTGATGAGATATCACCTCATATCTGTCAGAATGGCTATCATCAAAAAGACAAAGAAATAATAGTGTTTGCAAGGATGTGGAGATAAAGGAACCCTTGTGCACTGTTAGTGGGAATGTAAATTGGTGCAGTCACCGTGTAAAGCAAGATGGAGTTTCCTCAAAAAACTAAAAGTAGACCTATCATATGATCCAGAGATTCCACTTCTGAGTGTTTTATCTGAAGAAAACAAAAACACTAACTCAAAAAGATACATATGCTCCCATTTTCACTACAGCATTTATTATTATAGCAAAGATACAGAAACAACCTAAGTATCCATTGATAGATGAATGGACAAAGAAAATGTGATTTCTCTTTCACACACACATGAATATTAATCAGCCGTAAAAAGGAAGGAAATTTTGCCATTTGTGACAACATGAATGGACATAAAACCTACTAGAACTGATAAGTAAATTAGCAGGGCCATAAGGTACATTGAGTAATGGCCCCCAAAGATATTCAGGTTCTAATATTTGGAACCTGTGATTTTTACCTTTTATGGCAAAAGACATTGTAGATATGATTAAGTTAATGATCTGGAGATGGAAAGATTATTCTGGATTATCTGGGTGGGTCCTAACTAGAATCATAGGTGTCTTCGTAAGAGAGAAGCATAGAGAGATTTGACTATAAAAGAGAAGAAGGTGACATGATGATGAAAGGAGTGTTTGAAGATGAAGGAAGGACCATAAGCCAAGGAAGACAGGTGGCCACTGAAAGCTGAAAAAGGCAAAAGAAGTTTTTTCTTCAGAGTCTTCAGAAGGAATCAGCCAGGCTGACACCTTGACTTTAGCCAATGAAATCAAACTCTGACTTCTGATTTCCAGAATTGTTTACAATAGGTTTGTGTTGTGGTAAGCCACTGAGTTTGTGTGATTTGTTATAGCATCAGTAGAAAACTGACACAGAGAGCAATATAAAAATTATATTTCTATATACTAACAATGAAAATTCAAAAATAAAAGATAATTCCATTCATAACATGACAGACTCAGGAATAAAATTATGTATAAAACCTCACAGAAAACTGTGAAGTATCACAGAGAAATTAGGACATAAACAAATGGAGTTAGATACTGTGTTCATGAATAGAAAACTTAAGATAGCAACTCTCCCCAAACTGAGGTATGGGTTCAGTACAATTCCAATCAAAATCCTAGTGTGCATTTTTGAGAAACTGACAACATCTAGAATACCAAAACATTTTTAAAAGAGGAGAAAATTTAGATGACTTATACTCCCTGACTTCAAGATTTAACAGAAAATCATGTAATCAAATAGCATGGTATTGGCACAGGAATAGAAGTATAGATCAATGAAGAGACTAGAGAATCTAAAAAGAGACCCACATTTATATAATCAATGAGTTTTTCAAAAGCACCAAATAACTTAATAGTGAAGAAATATTTTCAATAAATTGTGCTAGAATAATTGGCTATCCACATGCAAGAAATGAACCTTGACTCTTCCCTTATAGTATACAAAAAAAGTAAGTCAAAATGGGTCATAGGTATAAAAGTGAAAAATTTTAAACTATATTCCTATAAAAGAAAACCTAAGAAAAAATTTTTATGAACATGGTTTTCTTAGATGTGACACCAATAACATTTTCTTTTCTGAGTTGTGCTGATTGTGTTATAGAAGAAAGAAATTGATAAACAAGATGTCATCAAAATTAAGGACCAGCTTTTTGAGATACACTATCAAGGGAATAAAAATCCAAGGTACCAACTGGGAGAAAATATTTACAAAACATATATAATGATAGATTTGTTTCCAAAATAGATAATGAACTCTTAAAACGCACAGTAAGGTGACAAGAAATTTTTTGGATTGAACAAAATATCTAAATAGAGCTTAAGCACAAGAAGACATATATCTTAAAAAATCCTTTTATGAATAAATACTTCATAAAAGAGGATATGTAATTTGGACTGAACATCCACAGAAGAACAGAAATGAACTGTCAACAAAGCACAAAGAAGCTCAATACCACTGTGCATTAGGAAAACGAAAATTAAACCTATACTGAGAAACTACCACAAGCCTACTAGACTAGTTAATTTTGAAGGCTGATAACACTAAGTGCTGGTGATGATGTAAAGCAACTGAAGCCCTTATGCCCTGTAAATGAGGATGGTACAAATGCTCTGAGCAGTTTGACTGCAAATTATAACATTAAACATAACTTATAACATGGCCCAGCAGTTCTACTTCTGGGTATCTACTCAAGAGAAATAAAAACGTATGTCTACAGAAATATTTATATGCTTATTGTTTATAGCAGTATTATTCATAATAGCCAAAAAGTAGAAACAATCCAAATATCTATCAACTGATGAGATGAAAAATGTGGTTATCTATACAATGGAATACTACTCAGCAATCAAAAGGATAAACTGCTGACAAAAACTACAAGCAAAATGAAAGAACCACAAGACAGCATATCAAGTGAAAGATAATAAACATAAAAGACTATATAGTGTATAATTCCAATTATATGATATTCTGGAAAAAGCAAACTATTATTATAGAAAGCATATAAGTGTTTTCTAGAACCAAGGGTAAGGGCTGGGAATTGAAGGGGAAAAAAAAAGGCCCTGTGATACTTTATGGGGTGATGGAAATTTTCTAAAACTAGATTCTGGTGGCAGTTGTCCCACTAATGACTTTTACTAAGGTCACTGAATGGTATACTTGAATGATTTTATTGAATATAAATTATACTTCAATAAACCTGTTAATGAAACACACACAATTCTATAAGCAGGCATTATTCCCATTGTGAAACTGAGAAAACAGTGTCAGAGGCTGGGCAATTCACTTAAAGTTAAGTGGCTGCTACTGCTGCTGCTAAGGCGCTTCAGTTATGTCCGACTACATAGACGGCAGCCCACCAGGCTCCCCCATCCTTGGGATTTTCCAGGCAAGAGTACTGGAGTGGGTTGCCATTGCCTTCTCTGGTTAAGTGGCTAGTCATTATCAAATCTAAGCTCATGTTGGCAATCAGTTCTCCACACTGCTTGTTTGGGCTCTGGGAGCTGCTTGGAACACCAGGATGCTCGTGGGAGTTCCTAGGGTCAGCAAACTTTCACCAGAGCTGAAGCCACTACAGGCTGCTGCCCTCTACAGAAATGGTCTGTGGCCAGGAGTGAGGAGGGAGTGCTGAGCTAGACACAAGGTGTCTAGAGATTCTGCTGTTCTCAGAGGCAGTGTTTTCTCATGGGGAAAATGAGGCACAAAAGGAGGTTAAAACTCTGGCTTTTCCACTTAACAGTCAAGACCTAAGCAAGCCATTCAACTTCTTTCAACTTTAATTCCTTAATCTATACAGATATCGCATAAGACATGATACCTCCCTTATTAAGTTGTTTTAGGTGTTGAGTGAGATAAACAACAAAAAAGACCAGACCCTTAGTAGACCCTCAATGAAAGTAAATTCCCTTCCCTTTTCGCTCTTGAGATGAAAAAATAATCACTCTTTAATAATCAGAAGAAGGATACAGTTTACTTTTAAAAAGTATTCTTTACAGAGAGAAACCATGACAAGAGTCCATATAGTCAAAGCTATGGTTTTTCCAGTAGTAATGTATGGATGTGAGAGTTGGACCGTAAAGAAGACTGAGCACCAAAGAATTGACACTATTGAATTATGGTGCAGGAGAACTCTCGAGAGTCCCTTGGACAGCAAGGAGATCAAACCAGTCAGTCCTAAAGGAAATCAACCCTGAATATTCATTAGAAGGACTGATACTGAAGCTCCAATATTTTGGCCACCTGATGCGAACAGGTGACTCTGGAAAAGACCCTGACAGTAGGAAAGATTGAGGGCAGGAGGAGAACGGGGCAACAGAGTATGAGATGGTTGGATGGCATCACTGACTGAACGAACATGAATTTGAGCACACTCCGGTAGATAGAGAAGGACAGAGGAGCCTGGCGTGCATGGGGTCACAAAGAGTTGGATATGAATTAGCAGCTGAACAACAAGGACCAAGGTAGGACCCAGTAATAAGTGTTTAAAAAAATAACCATTGATGATTCTGGTGCAGATTATTCTGGGCCACACTTAACTGATATCCTACCTATTTCTCAAGATCTTTCTCCCTTAGGATAATTTTTCATGATAATTCTAGTTCAGGATTCCCAAGTGTGCTCTCAGGATATTAACTGGTGTTATAAGGCAGGATTTATGGCCAAATAAGTTTGAGAACACACTCTGAGAAATACTCATTAAGTTTATAATGGTGTATTTTTATACTTGCTGTTAGAATCAGTTAGCACATATCAGTGTTTCCTTATTCTGTGTCAACACTGAATTAACTATTTTCTTGTTTTACTCCCTGTTTCAGGTGTAGATCTCCTCGTTATAACTTGAAAGATCCTTGAGACAGGCATATGCATTTCTTAAGTTCTTTGTGTTACACAAGGCCAACATGATAACTGACATTAAGAAAGCAAGGGCACTGATACACAGGCTGTTTTAGCTAAATGATCCCACAATGGCATTAGTTGTGAATGGCAAGAATAGCATCTAAAAGCTCCATTACTACATTCCAGGTCTAGTTCCTTTTTCTTTCCTGAATATGGCTTCAAATAAGTTTCCAGAGAAAACCATATATTTCAAAGACCAGAACCTCATGGCAGGCCACTCCACATAAGGTAGGCAATGCAAGGTATTATGTAGTTGACAATAAAAAAAGAAAGACCTGAAAGAATGGCATGGCATCAACTCCCACATTGTTGGAGTAAACTTTTCCCAAATGCTAGATCATTATGGCTTCTGGGCACGCATAGCCATTCCAAGGTAATAAAGAGGTCACACAGAAAAACAGACAAGGAAATTAATCCACTAGCAGTAGTGCTGTTAGTTGCTCAGTATGTCCGACTCTTTGTGACCCCAGGGACTGTAGCCCACCAGGCTCCTCTGTCCGAGTGATTCTCCAGGCAAGAATACTGGACTGGATTGCCATTCCCTCCTCCAGGGGATTAATTCACTAACTGTTTTAAGTCCAGGTAGGCTTGTGCCTAAGAATTGAGGCAATATTTACATTTTTAACTGAGATGGATGAGCTTCAGAGATTAGAGAATTCTTGAAAATTATGTGTAAAATTTTCTACCTATTTCCACTGTGGAGGAGCAGATATATAAAATTCATCAAAAAGAATTCACAACTCAAAAGGAGTTTATCACTCTCTGGTATAAACATTTTATTTTGGCTAATACAGCCATGAGGCTTACCAAACCAGAGTTTTTCTTATGTGTTTCTCTAGATGACATTTTAAAAAGTTCATCTCAAATACTCTAATACAGTGGCTCTAATAGAGAGACACTATTTATAGACCTGATCTTTGTCTATATGTCTTTGCTGATCTCTGGGAGCCAGATGTTTGTATACTGAAAGAGTCTCACTGAATAATCTTGGTTACAAAGTAGCAGAGCACACATTCTTTTAGTTTTGTACCTATCGGGGGAATATATAAATGCTGAAAGAAAAACCACTATTGCTGGTAATTAACCTCAAACTGTAGTTGCCAAGCTAATAAAAATTATCATTCTCAACAAACAGCCATTTTCTATAGCCATCATTGGGAGGCATTTCACCCCGACAATGCGTCTCCTGAAGTTCTTAGGTGAGCAAAAGACTTACAAGTCAATGGGTATTGTAATTTTTTCAGTATTTTTTAGAGACAAGGGAATCATTAGATGTACAATTCCAAGGTTTAAAACAATGTGGTATCATCAACAAATGTATGTATACTTATGGCTGATTCACACTGTCCTATGGCAAAAACCAAAACAATACTATAAAGCAATTCTCCTCCAATTAAAAATAAATTTTAAAAAACGTATGGATAAAGTGAAACAATGTTTCCCTTCTCTTGCTTGGAAAATCCCATGGATGGAGGAACCTGATAGGTTACAATCCACAGGGTCGCAAAGAGTCAGACATGACTGAGCAACTTCCCTTCACTTCACTTCAAGGATGATATTTATAGCCTAGGTCTTCTGCTTTCATCTTTCCTTCCAGTGATTTATGTTGGGGCTTACAGTAAATATATTTTTATGCTGTAAAACATCAAAAACTAAATGTATTGACAAGAGAAAATGTAAAATAACTTGACTTTAAGGAAGTCGCATTTTATATATCATGATCGGGGAAGAAAAATACCCCAGAATTAGTTGAATTTTTGTGGCTCTGCTGAAAACAGGTGGGTTATCCCGGGTAGCTCAATGGTAAAGAATCTGCCTGCTAATGTAGGTTTGATTCCTGAATCAGGAAGATTCCCTGGGGAAGGAAATGGCAACCTACTCCCGTATTCTTGCCTGGAGAACCCCATGGAGCCTGGTGGGCTACAGTCCAGGGGGTCACAAAGAGTTGGATATGACTTAGAGACTAAACAACAACAACAGTAAAAACAGGTATTATCCAAACATAAGATTCTGAGCCTCCCTCCCTCCCAACGAATCACAGACTTGTGATGACTTAATTCCATATGCTCCAACCACCATTCTTTATGCCAGGAACACGTAAAGACAAGCCAATAGCTGGGAATATACATATATTCTATGACAGTAGACTGCTGTACACTTATTAATTAGTGCCTATGGAAACAGTTCTCTCTTCACTCAGGCACAGAACACATTCCAGGGTAACATCAGAGGGAACATGGTACAGTGGAGAGTGTACAGACTGAATCAGACAGTCATTCATTTGTCCCTTACTTACATAGTCCTCCTGGGCCCATTTGGTGCTAGAGAATAAAACAGGAAACACAGGAACACAGCCTTGCTGCCTACAATATAATAGCTTCCATTCAGAGGATGCGACTTGTGAACAAAGATCTGTATAGTCAAAGCTATGGTTTTTCCAGCAGTCATGTATGGATGTAGTGAGAGTTGGACCATGAAGAAGGCTGAGTGCTGAAAAATTGATGCTTTTGAACTGTGGTGCTGGAGAAGACTTTTGAGAGTCCCTTGGACTGCAAGGAGATCAAACCAGTCGATCCTAAAGGAAATCAACCCTGAATATTCACTGGTAGGACTGATGCTAAAACTGAAGCTCCAATACCTTGGCAACCTGATGTGAACAAAGAGTTGTCTCATTGGAAAAGACCCAGATGCTGGGAAAAACTGATGCTCCATTTAAAAAACAAAGGGTGCAACAGCCCTTCATGATGGTTTCCTGAAAGTGTTTATAGTCTAGTGATTATTTTCTTCCACGAAACTGCATTTAACTTCAGATGCCCTATACATAGCAAGAGAAACGAGAAAACTTTGAAGGTTTTAAACAGATCAAAACTTCAACTTAGGAATGTGTGAAGCTGTGGCTAGAATCAAATTCAGAGACGGTGAGCAAGAGAAGGCTCATTTATGAAGTTTTTCTTGGGAAGAACTGTAACTCTGTTAAGAGCAGAATGTTTTTACTTCTGCATCAAAACTACCGCAATGCTGAACAGTAACTGGAGACCTAGCTCAGTGGCCCTCAATCTTCTTTGGGACTTAAATGCCTCTTCCCCCGACTCTTTCTTGAATTCTAGGTTTGGAAAGATCATATCTGCCATGCATTGGAGGGTGTAGGCACACAGAAAACCTTGCATAAGTGTACTTGCTATTATTACAAGTGCTACTGTTTTAGGGGCTTCCCAGGTGGCGCTAGTGGTAAAGAACCTGCCTTCCATAGCCAATGCAGGAGATATAAGAGACATGGGTTTGATCCCTGGGTTGGGAAGATCCCCTGAAGAAGGATACAGCAACCCACTTCAGTACTCTTGATGGAAAATCCCATGAACAACGGAGCCTGGCATGCTGCAGTCCATAGGGTTGCAGAGAGTTGGACATGACTGAAGGGACTTAAGCATGCACACACACTACTATATTCAGCTTATTAAATAATTTCTCCATTGTTTAGTAAAAGAATATTTTATATCACAAATAATTCTCATGCAGACCCAGAAACACTACCACATGATGTTAATACCATTTTTTTTTTGCCAAAGAACAAAGAAACTAAAGGTCCTAATGATTTGGGGCAGCTTTATCATAGCAAATAAATGAAAGCCTTTGGAAATACTGGAGCCGTGGAACATCCAGAGGCCCTGTCTGTATGTTTATAGGTCCAGGGAACCCAAGTTCAGAACCACCGGGTTTACTTAACTGGTTCCTTTCCTTTCTGAAAAAGCATTTTAAATAGTCTCATATGACCTAGGAGCTAAAGTTGTTGCTTAGTCACTAAGTTGTGTCCAACTCTTTGCAACCCCATCAAACTAAAGCACACCAAGCTTCCCTGTCCTTCACTATCTCCCAGAATTTACTCAAATTCATGTCCATTGACTCAGTGATGCCATCCAACCATCTCATCCTCTGTCACCCCCTCCTCCTTTTGCCATCCGTCTTTTCTAGCACGAAGTTCTTTTCCAATGAGTCGACTCTTTGCATCAGGTGACCAAAGTATTGAAGCTTCAGCTTCAGTCCTCTCAATGAATACTCAGGGTTGATTTCCTTCAGGACTGACTAGTTTGAGCTCCTGGAAGTCCAAAGGACTAATGAGATATCATCATTTGATCATTATAGTTGTCTCAATAATATAAAATGATGAATGAATGCTCCCTATGATGGATATTTTTTGGCGTCTTGTCCATAGACCTCCCCACTGTGTCTACAGGGCTGAGCCCCAAGCATTTGCTTTGAATGACCTGAATCTATATGCATGATCTTGACTGGCTGGAATGTGACCGAACAGACACCAAATTCTTTCTGCCTACAATTTAGGATTTTAACTATGATACAGAGACTGCAAACAACGATCAGATGAACACAGAGCTCGTAAAGAAAGGTCCATGATCCTGCCTTGAAGTCCCCCGAGCCCTGCCTGAATCCTTGCAACAAATTTCCCATTTTGGTTTAAAGTAGCTCAAATTGGCTTCTGTTACTCACAAACAAAAAACCCTTAACCAATATGCAATTCAAATGCTAATTTGTTAGAAACCCCAGACTATCCATGATAAATAACAGAAACTATCAGATTCATCAGAGTCTCTATGGAAAATCTGAAACAAATTTATAAGTACCAGCACTCTTTTCCAGGGCCCCAGGACATAAGAACAGATGCTGCGTTTGGGCTGATGATCACACTCAGATTAATCCAGTTTGTGAAACTGGGCACCATGTCTCCTTCTTAATATCTATTTGCATCAGCTCATTGACACAAGCCTAAGAAGGCTCCAGGTTTGTAGTGGATGAGGGGAGGGGGAATCCAAACCCTTTCTCCAATATGTGTGTGTGTGTGTGTGTATACAAACACTTGTGTGTGCATGCACATGTGTCTGTGCCCATGTGCGCACATACACATACATGAGAGATAGGGAGACATTTTTCTTAAGTCATTTCTCAAAAAGGGAGGTCAGATCCTGTGGGGGTGGTTCAGGGGAAAGGGAGGCAGTGTCTGAACCAGTCAACAGTGAGTACTGAATGGTTTGAGGGAAGTGGCAGTTGAATGAAAGACAGTCTTGTAGCAAAGCAGTCAACATCCCAGCGGCATGGTTTCCCCAGGGAAAAACAGTGGTGGACAGACTCACAAAGCCATACAATACTTCAGAGTCCAAGCTGACCCTCACTGCTATGGATCCCAGATTCCCAGACCCTCAGAAGAGGAGGGTCTCTCTTGCTTTCTCCCCCTCCATTTTCCCCTGCCTCTGCATCCCGCCAGTGCTTTGGCGTGGTAAATGTGCAGCAAACCGCACTGATATGTGCACTTGGGCGGCTCCCTGGAGCTGCTGGAACAGAAGTGAATCCCAGTGCAGCCTGGGTGGAGATGACTCAGCCACGGGGGACAGCGTTGATCGAGGGTCACAACAGGAATACAGTGGGAGCAGAGCTCCCTAACGAGGCCTTGGCACAACTTAGGTGGAGAGAAACAGTCAGCTGGGCAACTGGGGCTGCGACCTTGTATCCTGAGGGGGTCTGGCAGCATCAAGGGCACCACTGTCCAGTTTGAAGACACACTTTCACACCCTCAGTGGACAGCCAGCTCTGTCGGGGTAATAGCAGGAGTTTTGTCAGGGATGGAGATCAGCCATGCACGTGAGTCCATAGACAAAAGATAATTATCTGAAGTTTTGTCTTGGCAAATGAATAAAGTCTGAATAGAGAAGCTAATTAGGTAGCTTATCTTCAGCCGATTCTTAGCCAGGTCATTTCCTCACTTCAGATTCTTATGGGGGACTCTTACAAGTCATTTAGTCCTCATGGCTCTGTTTTTTAAAAAAGAGGAGGGAAAAAGTGTTTCCCTGCTCTAGCAATTAAACTTTGTGGAACTAACAGACACCTTCTATGTAACAAGAAGACAGACATTAAGTGCCCTGGGAAGTTTATAGGCAGCCTGGGAATAGCTCACCCATTGTTTCTAAGTCATCCAGATTTATAATTGCAGTTTCCATCATAGGCATCTGACATAAGGAGCATTTCTAAAGTGTTTCCCAGTCTCCAAATGGTTTCATTCAGTTTTTCTTCATTTTGAAAAGAAGATTGATTTTATAGTGTACTGGCTAGTGGGAAACTACTATTCTATATTAATTCTGTTTGTATTTCTAGTTAATGACTGCATTCAATTCTATTTACTTTCTGCTCTTTTCTCTTAGCACAAGAACTAAGGTGTAATTCAGGTGCTCTGATTTTTAAATGCCAGCCACATATGAATTTTAATCCTGTTGGTTTTACACAAGCTCCAGATTCAATTTGGAGAAGGCAATGGCAACCCACTCCAGTACTCTTGCGTGGAGAATCCCATGGATGGAGGAGCCTGGTAGGCTGCAGTCCATGGAGTCGCTAAGAGTCGGACATGACTGAGTGACTTCATTTTCACTTTTCACTTCCATGCATTGGAGAAGGAAATGGCAACCCACTCCAGTGTTCTTGCCTGGAGAATCCCAGGGACAGGGGAGTCTGGTGGGCTGCCGTCTATGGGGTTGCACAGAGTTGGACGCGACTGAAGCGACTTAGCAGCAGCAGCAGCCAGATTCAATTACAAAAGTATTTTTAAAATCTCAAAGCTAAGTTTTTGCCTAGAAATGGGGCTGTCATTAAATATTCAAAATATCCAGAATTTTTAATTCTTCCCATGAACACATCAGCTTATTATACACGATATATCATGTATAATAAGCAGACTATATGTGTGCGTGTGTGTGTGTGTGTGTGTGTATCTATATCTATATATCATGGTAGGTCCTGGGGTACACAGATAGACCATGGATCTCTTCACCGTGTCTAAAGTTGCACAGGATGATACCGTGGGTGGAGGGTGGTGTATACAGACTATACTAAAACAGAAGGGAAAGTGAACAAAATCCTGATAGTGAGGATCGAGGGGGGAAAAAAAGGTTGTGTTCAGGTGCTGACAACTCCCCAGTGATCTTCAGTTCAGTTCAGTGGCTCAGTCGTGTCCAAATGTTTGAGACCCCATGAACCGCAGCACGCCAGGCCTCCCTGTCCATCACCAACTCCCAGAGTCCACCCAAACCCATGTCTATTGAGTCGGTGATGCCATCCAACCATCTCATCCTCTGTCGTCCCCTTCTCCTCCTACCCTCAATCTTTCCCAGCATCAGGGTCTTTTCAAAT
The DNA here is from genome assembly GCF_033118175.1 of Dama dama. Taxonomy (NCBI): domain Eukaryota; kingdom Metazoa; phylum Chordata; class Mammalia; order Artiodactyla; family Cervidae; genus Dama; species Dama dama. Next base: position 31,711,874 of record NC_083701.1, read on the forward strand.
GAGTCAGGTCTTTGCATCAGGTGGCCAAAGTATTGGAGTTTCAGCTTCAACGTCAGTCCTACCAATGAACACTCAGGATTGATCTCCTTTAGGATGGACTGGTTGGATCTCCTTGCAGTCCAAGGGACTCTCAAGAGTCTTCTCCAACACCACAGTTCAAAAGCATCAATTCTTCGGTCCTCAGCTTTCTTTGTAGTCCAACTCTCACATCCATACATGACCACTGGAAAAACCATAGGCTTGACTAGATGGACCTTTGTTGACAAAGTAATGTCTCTGCTTTTCAATATGCTGTCTAGGTTGGTCATAACTTTCCTTCCAAGGAGTAAGCGTCTTTTAATTTCATGGCTATAATCACCATTTGCAGTGATTTGGGAGCCCAGAAAAATAAAGTCAGTCACTGTTTCCACTGTTTCCCCATCTATTTGCCATGAAGTGATGGGACCAGATGCCATGATCTTAGTTTTCTGAATGTTGAGCTTTAAGCCAACTTTTTCACTCTCCTCTTTCAATTTCATCAAGAGGCTCTTTAGTTCTTCTTCACTTTCTGCCATAAGGGTGGTGTCATCTGCATATCTGAGGTTATTGATATTTCTCCCGGCCATCTTGATTCCAGCCTGTGCTTCCTCCAGCCCAGCGTTTCTCACGATGTACTATGAATATAAGTTAAATAAGCAGGTGACAATATACAGCCTTGATGTACTCCTTTTCCTATTTGGAACCAGTCTGTCGTTCCATGTCCAGTTCTAATTCTTGCTTCCTGACCTGCATACAGGTTTCTCAAGAGGCAGGTCAGGTGGTCTGGTATTCCCAACTGTTTCAGAATTTTCCACAGTTTATTGTGATCCACACAGTCAAAGGCTTTGGCATAGTCAATAAAGTAGTAGTAGATATTTTTGGAATTCTCTTGCTTTTTCAATGATCCAAGGGATGTTGATAATTTGATCTCTGGTTCCTCTGCCTTTTCTAAAACCAGCTTGAACATCTGGAAGTTCACGGTTCACGTGTTGCTGAAGCCTGGCTTGGAGAATTTGAAACATTACTTTACTAGTGTGCGACATGAGTGCAATTATGTGGTAGTTTGAGCATTCTTTGGCATTGCCTTTCTTTGGGAATGGAATAAAAACTGACCTATTCCAGTCCTGTGGCCACTGCTGAGTTTTCCAAATTTGCTGGCATATTGAGTGCAGCACTTTCACAGCATCATCTTTCAGGATTTGAAATAGCTCAACTGGAATTCCATCACCTCCAATGATCTTAGGGTGTCTCTTATTCTAATACAGAGCCTTAACTGGGATTGATGGCAGATTTTGGGTTAACTTTTTTCAGTATGAAAATATCCTTTACTTATGGAGTGGGAACAGTGAGAAATTTTGTGTTTTTCAATTGAGTAATGGTTGATTTACAATATTACATTTAGTTTCAGGTGTACAACATGTTGGTTCAAAGCTTTTATAGACTATACTCCATTTATAGTTAATGTAAAATATTGGCTATATTTCCTTTGCTGCACAATATATCCTTGAAGCTTATTTAATTCTATACCTAGTACCTTTTATTTCCCTACCCCATGGTGAGTCTCCCTCTTCCTCATCCCACTGGTAACCATTAGTTTTTTCTCTATATCTGTGAGTCTATTTTTTGCTATATTCACTACTTTATTTTTAAAATTCCACATGTAGATCTTTCCTGGCTTTTCCCATCTTTTCATCAACAGTTGTTCTGTAAATAGTTGTAATTCTGGTGTGCCCATGAGGGCAGGTGAGCTCAGAGTCTCTCTACTCTGCCATCTTGGGAACTCCCTCAATCAACATTTAAAGTTTAAGATTAAGTGCCTTCCTAAGCAAGGTCAGTTGTTTAATTGGCAAAATCAGCAGCTCACAGACTGAGCTAACTGGAAATGTTTTATATAAACAGAGCCATCATAATATTCAATTAGAGACACATTTGATGAATATGTAATATGCATCCATTATTGGGATCCTATTTCTGCTCTCAATGAGTTTACAGTATCATTTGGGAATTTAAAATACATACACTAGGCTACCCTGGTGGCTCAGTGGTAAAGAATCTACCTGCCAATGCAGAGGACACCGATTTGATCCCTGGTCTGGGAAGATCCCACTTGCCTTGGAGCAGCTAAGCCCATGTGCCACAAGGATTGAGTCTGTGCTCTAGAACCTGGGAGCCACAACTATGGAAGCCCACACATCCAGGAGCCAGTGCTCTGCGAGAAGAGAAGCCCTTACAATGAGAAACCTGCACACCGCAACTAGAGTAGCTAGCCCCTGCTTGCCACAACCAGAGAAAAGCCTGCCTAGCAATGAAGACCCAGCAGAGCCAAAAATAGACAAAAATTTAAAAGTACATACAATTTAAAAATCCAGATTAAACAAAGCAACTGAAAATCTATTGTAGGTTTACAATATCAGACAGGCATCTCTGGACTAGAGTCCCTGTAAGTCTCCCAAAAGGAAAGTACTGTTTGGCACCGAAAAGGGCAAGGTATGAGACTTCATCATCTGAGGGCCAAGCTATGGGTTGTTTTCTCGATTTCACAAAAGCAGTGGCCTTGGGTTGACTGACCCCTCTTGGTGTTCCCAGTAGACAAGATCGACCCCAGCAGCAGCACCAGCAGCACCTTGGCGTCTGTTAGCAATGCAGAATCTTAGGCCTCAGCCCCCCCACATCAGAATCTGCATTTTCACAAAATCCCCAGGTGATTCCTAAGCACACGAGGTTTGACAAGCTTGGCTGTACGTTTTTTCCACAATTCATATACTTAGATGCTCTCCTACTTTCTTTTAAAAATATCTATTCTGCTTCTGCCTTCACTGTCAATAAAATTAGCCCCTCTCTACAATGTTTAAATTGAAAAAAGGAAGACATTAGTGGCAGATTTTAACAGATTTTCCACCTCCTTTTTCCAGAGTATTTCAACCACATGCGCAGAGCTGTTTACCTCTGTGAGTAGACAGTATAATAAATGCACCTAGTGATTAATCAAGTTGATCTAATTAAATGCCTGATTACATATACAGGTTAAAACAGTTGGTTATTTCACAAAAACAATGAAAAATGTCCTATGTCGCACGAAACTGCAAATGCTTTTATTAAGATGGCCCCAAAACACAATAATTGTTCTAATTAATACATTTGTAGAAAAGTTCTGGATTTCCAAATTTGTTCTTTAAAATAATGAAATCTTCTCTAGAGAGAAACAGCACTCTTATCTAATTCAAAATGCTTTTTTTTTGGTTATCAGACACATGGACTCTTCAGACTTTGAGGCCTTTGTAAAGAAATCAAATGTTAGAGAAGAGAGAGATGGAAGAAATTAGGCACCAGTCAACTGTTTGCACATGCATGGGGCCTTGATAGAAGACTGATGAAGAAGTGGAAAAAATGAGTTTTTAGAGCATGGCCTTTTTCTTATTCATAACTGTATTCTGAGCTACCTCAGTTTACAGTTGAGAACTATCAGCTGCTCCAAGAATATCGGTTGAAAGTGTGTATCATTCCTTCACTGTTGGCAGCATAGAAAAACAAACACCATTCCACAAATATTAGGTATTTAGACACGAAGGAGGAGTGGATCTGTCCTAATTAAGTAGTGAGGCACTGCAGCCCTTATTGAGAGAAAACCAAAACCAAAACAATCTCAGTACACAGTTAAAAAAAAAAATAGTCTCTATTTTTACCAGTTCTTCTCCTTGTCCCCTTCCTTCTGGAAACACCCTTCTTTGGTCTTTGAAGGAAGAAATTAGGAAAAATGGCCAGCCTGCAGCAGAGGAAACAGCAGGGACTTTGAAGCCAAGCAAATCCAAGCTTGGATGTAATTGCCTTAAGTGTGTTTTCAATCCGAACGGCATGGATGAGAGGAAGAACAGCTGCACAGGGGATGGGGGAAGGGAGTGCTGGAAACAAGTGCTATAAAATACAGAGAAAAGGGACCTGACCGTGGCATTGTTTGCTTTCTTCAGTATTGCTGAAAGCTTCTAAAAAACATCTATATTAATTCTTACAGTTTTATCCCTAAACACAAACATGTCCATCACATGCCTCATTGTAAAAGAGTTGTTGTTGTTCAGTCTCTAAGTCATGTCCAACTCTTTGCAGCCCCAGGGACTGCAGCATGCCAGACTCCCTGGTCCTTCATTTCCTGGAGTTTGCTCAAACTCATGTCCATGGAATTGATGATATTATCTAACCATCTCATTCTCTGCCGCTGTCTTCTCCTTTTGCCTTCAGTCTTTCCCAGTGTCAGGGTCTTTTACAATGAGTTGGCTCTTTGCATCAGGTGGCCAAAGTATTGGAGTTTCAGCTTCAGCATCAGTCCTTCCAATGAATATTCAGGGTTGATTTCCTTTAGGATTGACTGGTTTGATCTCCTTGCTGTCCAAGGGACTCTCAAGAGTCTTCTCTAGCACCACAATTAAAAAGCATCAAATCTTCAGTGCTCAGCCCTCTTTATGGTCCAATTCTCACATTCATACATGACTACTGGGAAAACCATAGCTTTGATTATCTGGACCTTTGTCTACAAAGTGATGTCTCTGCTTTTTAAGCAAGTAAAACGCTTCAAAAGAATGAAAGTGAAATTCTGCCAGCCTTCTACTCCTAAGAGATAACAACTGTTAGCCATATGCTGTATGTTCTTCTAATAAATTCTTGATGCTTTATAACTTTAAAATTATGTAGCATTTGATATAAACAAAATATTAATAATCACTGTGATAGGTTGAATAATGTCACCCTAAAGATATCCATGCTCCAATCCTTGCAGTCTGTGAATATGACCTTTTATGGCAAAAAAGAACTTTGCAGATATGATTAAATTAATGTTCTGGAGATACAAGATTACCCTGGATTATCTGCATCTGTGTATGTATACTAAGTCACATCAGTCATGTCCAACTCTTTGTGACCCTATGGACTGTAGCCCACCAAACTCCTCTGTCCATGGGATTCTCCAGGCAAGAATACTGAAATGGGTTGCCATGACCTTCTCCAGGGGATCTTCCTGACCCAGGGATCAACCCATGTCTCTTATGTCTCCTACATTGGCAGGTGGGGTTTTTTTTTTTTTTACCATTAGTGTCAATTATCTGTGAAGTCCCTAAAGGCAATCATGAGTTTTCCTGATGGCTTAGTGGTAAAGAATTCACCTTCCAATGCAGGAGATGCAGGTTCAATCCCTGGGTTGGGAAGATCCCCCTGAGAATCCATGGACAGAGAAGCCTGGCAGGCTGCAGTCCATGGGGTTGCAAAGAGTCAGATATGATTGAGCAAGGAAACAACAACAAAAGGCAATCACAAGTATCTTTATACAGAGAGGCAGGAGATTTAACACACATAGAAGAGAAGGCAATGTGACCTCAGAGGAAGAGTTTGGAGAAAGGAGGTCACGAATCAGCATGGATTCTCCCAAAGAGCCTTCAGAGGGAGTGTAGCCTTGATGATGCCTTGATTTCAGCCTCATCAGCATCCTCGGTAGAAGCAGGCTTTGGGGAGGAAACGCCTTTGGGACTGAATCTATAACACTTGAAGACACAAAGATGTGTGTGTGTGTATGTAAATACATTATGTTCTTCTGCTTTCCAGAAGAGTTACCTATACACTCTCCCAAGCCAGCTAACTTTGGTTCAAGAGCTTACATGGTGGCTCAGATGGTGAAGAATCTGCCTACAATGCAAGAGACTGGAGTTTGATCCCTGGATTGGGAAGATCCCCTGCAGGAGGGCATGGTAACCCACTCCAGTATTCTTGCCTGGAGAATCCCATGGACAGAGGAGCCTGGTGGGCTACAGTCCATGAGGTCACGAAAGAGTCAAACATGACTGAAATGACTTAGCACCAGGCTCACCAACTTCTAGAATATTTAACTTCTTAAAACTACTCAATTCTCCACAGCAAAGTACATTAAGTCATAATCAATCCTGGGTGGCACAGCTAAGATAATAATATATCTATCCAGAAATTCATTCAAGAGTTTTAAGAGTTGTATTTTTCTTTGATTCTTTTTAGGCTAGTTTGGGCTACAGAAAACACAGCCAGTAAAATCATAACTTCTGATGGATAAGGGTCAGGAGCATAGAATTCTTAACGTTTTTTAGGAAAACCAGGTAGGTCTGTGTCCACGGACTTCCTCACCTCCAGGGGGACCACGGGTTAGGTACTGGCTGTGGTAAGTGCACATCTCAGAAAATCCCCCTAGAGGAATTTTATCAAGCTGGCAAGTCAGAAAACTTCCTCTAGCAATAGTCTCTCCTCCACATCTTTATCTGGGCTGATCCCTTTTCCCAAGTACAGATCTCCCAGTTTTAGGATATGCGGATTATTTGAACAGAGACAGATGAGGGTAAAATGCAATTCACAGAACTGTCTTCTTGTTTGAACTTTAGGCAAAGTAAAATGAAGTGAAGTGAACTGAACTGAAAGTCACTCAGTTGTATCTGACTCTTTGTGACCCCATGGACTAAACAGTCCATGGAATTCTCCAGGCCAGAATACTGGAGTGGGTAGCCTTTCCCTTCTCCAGGGGATCTTCTCAACCCGGGGATCAAACCCAGGTCTCCCGCAGCAGGTAGATTCTTTACCAGTTGAGCCACAAAGGGGAATAAAAAAAGAGGCAAGCTGCCAATATTTTCTTTTGGCAGGGTTTTGTTTGTTTGTTTGACTGTTTGGGGCAAGCTGAATTGAGAATCTTGATCAAGACGATGGGCCAGGCTCTAAATCTAATCAAAATAAATCTTTTCCAAGCATTTACTATTTACGAAGCATTAGGAGAGCCATGGATGTGAGAGTTGGACTGTGAAGAAAGCTGAGTGCTGAAAAATTGATGCTTTTGAACTGTGGTGTTGGAGAAGACTCTTGAGAGTCCCTTGGACTGCAAGGAGATCCAACCAGTTCATCCTGAAGGAGATAAGTCCTGGGTGTTCATTGGAAGGACTGATGCTGAAGCTGAAAATCCAATACTTTGGCCACCTCATGCGAAGAGTTGACTCATTGGAAAAGACCCTGATGCTGGGAGGGATTGGGGTCAGGAGGAGAAGGGGACAACAGAGGAAGAGATGGCTGGATGGCATCACCGACTCGAGGGGCATGAGTTTGAGTAAACTCCAGGAGTTTGTGATGGACAGGGAGGCCTGGCGTGCTGCGATTCATGGGGTCGCGAAGAGTCGGACATGACTGAACGACTGAACTGAATTGAACTGAACTGAGGAGAGCCGTCTGAAGTAGTTGAAGACATGGGCTTGCTTACATGTAAGTTACCCAGAGTTGACAAAAAAGCTGTTGGAGGAGAGAGACATATCTGTGAACTTATCTTTTGGTCATGATAGAGATGGAACTTGGAACTAGAGGCTGAAGGGTACAGACATTTCAGATAGGAGGACAATGTGAAGGACAGAATCCTGATAGATAGGATGGGGGTAAATGGAGTGTGGCCAAGTGATGATCAGACCCCTCTGATTTGAACCGAGACTTGTTTCAAAGTGAAAAAAGGAGTGAGAATGGGAAAAGGAAAAGGCTATAGAGGGCCAAGTTGTAGAGTGCCTTGGACGCCAGACAAATGAGTTTGGACATGATTCTTGGAATGTCAAGGCCTACTGAAGGGCCCTGGATCAGCAGAGCAACATCAGAGAATGGTACTTTAGGAAGATTAATTTGGTACTGATGTGCAGAACAGATCAGAGTGGGTAAAACTGGTGGCAGAGAGGCAAGTGATGAGCTTATTATGACCATGATATAATGAAGGTGGCACAAGAGAAATGAAACTGAAGGAGACTGAGGAAAAAAAGGAGTGATGAGATGTGGGGAGCAGCTGAACTAAGGGAAAAATAAAAACAGAGGTTTTGACTCGGGGTGGTGGGAGTTCTCTCAATTGAATGAAAATTGGGAACAGAGGCAGGGAAGACTGTGGGGGAAAGGATGAACTATTTCAAAGAAGTTGGCTTCCACTTAGAAATGTTCAGCAGACAGTTGGACATATGGGACTGAATTAGGGTCAGAAGCCAGGGCTGGAACTAATGGCGTGAGACTCATCAGAACACCAGTAATACATAAGCCGTGAAATTGACCAGCATCTTTGGGACAGAGAACACAAAGCTCATAGAGACAGAGAGAGCCCTGAGTGATGCCCTCTGTGTTGGGGTGGCGGTTGGGGGAGACACTGGAGAAGGATCTAGTGAGGGAGACAAAGAAGTGCTCAGAGAGGCAAGCAACATGTTTGAAAAATGTCACAGATTTCTAGGAAATAGAACTTAGAGGAAGGAGAGGTCTTGGTGATTTTATAATTATATCTCTGCACTATGTACCTTGAACTTCAGAAATAGCTTGCTTTAATGTTTGAATTAGGGACTTTGTGCTCAATTACAACCCTACCCTGGATTTTCTTCATCACGTTAATCATTTCCTTCCTGAATTCCTTCTCGAGCGGAGCAATGTGCTTTGTGAAGCTAATTTAGCTTCAGAAATCAATGTCAGTTGATCTTTTTTTTTCCTAATGGCACAATAAGAGGTACCAGGTCATACTGTCAACAAATATTTGCCAAGCAACCTCCTAAGGGAAAAACCTCACATTAGAGTCTGAACAAACATCTTATTCACTTATATTCTCTATTTGAATGAAAAAGGTAAGCATTACAAATGTTTAAGTAAATCAAATGCAGGCTGGGGTAAAAAAAAGCCTTGAATCTAACATATGGAGTTAATGGTGCCACGTTGATTGTTTTTATAAGCACAAGAGCCTTTTAAAGCTGAATACTCTGGTTATGCCCATTAGGTGACATGGTCCCCTCAGACTTTGTTGTATGACAGCTGGTCCCTTACTGCCTTAGAGGCTCGGGAGAAATGCCACGAGTGCCATTTGCTTTGTCTCAGTGTTTCTAAAAGGTTCCCATTCCGCTTGGTCTTTTAGTGGTAATATTCTTCAAGGTTCTCAAATATTGAAGGTCTGGTGTAAATAGATTTTCTTTCAACTTTTAAACAAGTCAGACCCATTACTCAAAATGGAAGGGAATATACAGTTAAGACTTGGACACTGGCATTACCCTTGTAAAGTTTTTAAAGGTTCCTGTTGCCTAGATGACTGAGTTTTTGACACAAAGTATATGCATTGTGGCTAAAGACTAGAACAAAACCAGTATCAGAACGCTGAGAGTGTCAGGCGCATACTAATGGCAGAGACTCAGGGTGACGCTTTTTAATGGCAAGGCTGATATGTTACTTTAACAAAAACCCCGTATCAAGGATCAACGGCCTCTAGCATCATGTAAAAGAAAAAGAATCCACATAGAATAAAGGCTTAAAAATAAGATTGCCAAATCAGAAGAAAAAAATATCTTAGAACAAGTGTAGAACTTTGAGCAGAAGAGATAGTTGACACTTTAAATAGGAGAAATCTAAAAGCCACAATGGAGGAAAAATTGAAGGTAGGTTTGAATTTATAAGCATTAAAATTATGTATATTGTTTTTTGCCTTACAGAAAAAGTTGAAAGACAAATGATAATCAGTTAAAAAAAAAAAAAAAAGCATGTGTTATTTATAGGTTACAAAGGATTAATATCCCTAATACATGAGACTCTTGGAAATTAATGCCAAAAAGGAAAAAGAAAAAGAAGCAATAGAAAAATGAGCCAAGGATACATATCCAGTGATATTTTCACTCACATACTGCATGTATTTAAAATGTAGACAAAGTGTGTGTTTCTATCTGAATACTGAATCCAAGGCTCATCTCCTCCAACATGACCTTCTCACATTCGCATTCATTGCCGGCCCGCAGAGCCTCTTGGCATTTGGATCCAATTCCTCCCGTGCTGTGTTGCCTTTAGGAAACCTCACCTACCTACTAAATCACATCTGAATTTTCCTTTTGACATTTCCCTCCAACTTCTCCTTTTAACTCTGCAGCCACAGTAACTCACTTGCCTCTTGAGGCCAAGAGGGAATATTCAGAAAGCTCTATATGCAAAGCAAAGGGCTCCCCACATTTCATGATTTCAGGGGTGTCCTACAATGGAAGGACCATGGCCAGTTTTAGAGTTTAGAAACGGAGACACAGACATGAAGAACAGCCTTGTGGGCCTGGGGGTGGGGTGGGGAGAGGGTGGAACGAACTGAGAGAGCAGCACTAACATACCTACAGTACCGTGGGTAAAACAGATAGCCAGTGGGAAGCTTAGTACAGGTTGCTCAGCTCAGCGTTCTGTGATGACCTAGAGGGGTGAGATGCAGAGGAGGGATGGAAGGGAGGCTCTAGAGGGAGGGGATTTATGTATGTTCTGTGCTGTGCTGAGTCGCTCAGCCGTGTCTGACTCTTTGCAACCCCATGGACTGTAGCCTGCCAGGCTCCTCCATCTATGAGGATTCTCCAGGTAAGAATACTGGAGTGGGTTGCCTTACTTACACCCGATTCAGGCTTCCCAGGTAGCTCAGTGGTAAAGAATCTGCTGCTAATGCAAGAGACGCAGAAGACACAGGTTCAATCCCTGGGATCAGGAAGATTCTCTGGGAGAAGGAAATGGCAACCCACTCCACAATTCTTGCCTGGGAAATCCCATGGACAGAGGAGCCTGGCAGGCCATAGTCCACGAGGTTGCAAAAGAGTTGGATGCGACTCTGCAACTAAACAACAGCCAAGAGCTGATTCACATTGTTGTAGAGCAGAGACTAAGACAATACTGTGAAGCGGTTATACTCCAATAAAGAAAGCAAATAGTTGCCTGATAAAGCCTAAAAACAAAAAATTTAAATAAAAGGAAACTGAGTTTAGGAAAGGCACAGCATGTACCCCTGGTTCCTTTCTCCCTAGCTGAGAGCACGTCTCTCACCAGCTGTCCTCTGCTACAATCACCACTCCCAGTAAACTCACCCTTCAAAGCCCCGCCATACACAACATCCTCTGAAAGCTCTCTCTGGTCTTATACTCAACCCCCAAGTTTTAGCTGTCAGTCCCCTCTGAACTGTCCGTACCTTGTACTACTTTTCCCTTGTAACTTTAACCGTATTTGTAATTAACATATGTCACGACAACCGGAGTGTCAACTCAGCAAAAGGAAAGATACATCTGCTTTGTGGGATGCTCAGCACAGTAGCAGGTACAGAGCCGATAATCAAAAAATATTTGCTGAACGAATAAATGAAAATCATAGCATCTTGTCTATTTACATATCTGTTGTAAGCACCTGTAGTGATTGTTGTTTGTTCACTTGTGCATTGCCCACTTCCCTCATGAACATATGGGCTTCACCAGAATCAGGGCTTTGCCTGCCTTGTTTGCAGCCACTGATACTCCTAATATCTGGAACAACTTGGGATGTGAAAGTGAAAGTTTTATTTTCTCAGTCGTATCCGACTCCATGGACTGTAGCCCACCAGGCTCCTCTGTCCATGGAACATTCCAGGCAAGAATACTGGAGTGGGTAGCCACTTCCTTCTCCAAGGAATCTTCCTGACCCAGGAATTGAACCTGGGTCTCCCACACTGCAGGCGGATTCTTTATCATCTGCACCATTAGGGAAGCCCAACTTGGGATAGAAAGGTGCTCCATGAGAGTATGATGAATGAACATAGGTGCCAGTATATGGTACTGTGGGCTAACTTAATGGAACTCTGAGATTATCCTCATCTCCATTTTCAAACCTCCAGGATTAAATATTGTGACAGCTCCCAGTCTCTCTATATGTTTAAGTCATTTATATGTAACACTTAATGAACCAATCAATATATTATATATTTTATAACACAAAAATAAACATTATAGTAAGGATGAGATCAAATAAGTGCTAGATTTTGGGGGGTATCCTACTCTGAAGACCTATTTTTCTGGATGACACGAGTCACCCACAGTTACAAAGTTAGCTGCAGTTTTTTTCAATATTCTTTAACCAAAAGCCTGTTTTAAGACAGAATTATTTTTTAAGATTTTTTTTTTTGATGTGGACCTTTATTGAGTTTGTTACAATATTGCTTCTGTTTTCACATTTTGGTTTTTTTACTTCAAAGCAGGTGGGATCTTAGTTCCCCAGCCAGGGATTGAACCCTCACTCCCTGCACTGGAAGGCGAAGTCCCAACCACTGGACTGCCAGGGAAGTCCAGAGATAGCATTCTTTTTCATCAAAGTTCTAGAATGCATGAGAGTGAGGAGAGTAAGAAAAATTATTTGCAAGTGATTGAAATGTGATTTTTATTCAGAATTTATTTTCTTGGAGAAGGAAATGGCAACCCACTCCAGTATTCTTGCCTGGAAAAGTCCATGGACAGAGGAGCCTGGCGGGCTGCAGTCCATGGGGTTACATGACTGAGCATGTGTGCAGGAGGCTGGAGGGAGATGGGTTGATAACAATAAACTGGTAGAACTAAAAAAAAAAAAAAAAAAGAAGTTATTTTCTTGTAGTTGTGAGGTTGAGGTTACTGGTTAGGGAGCCAATCGAGCGTCCACAGATCATAGGTGATGTGTACCCCGAAAGTGAGAACTTCAAAGTACTAAGAAGTTAGATAAAAATTAAGGATGAGGGCTTTTATCAGGCGGCAGTGTAGTAGTAACAATATTTATGCAGACACTTTCCTCCCAATCCATGCCCCACAGAGACAAGAATGAAATAGTCTTTAATCTTCTTCGGCAAGTCAGAAGACATTCAACTTGGTCTGGGTTTTGATGATCACTGTTATGGCAGCTTTATGGTGTGGGAAATTGCTAGCAAATATTTTTCCTGAATTTCTTCTCAAAGTATAATGGGTGAGCTCAGGCAGGGAAAAATATATGTCCTGGGGGATATATGTAAAAATATAATGGATTCCCCCTCCAGTCACTTCAAATGCCTTTGGCTGACCCATTGTATTAACTTTTAAATAAAAATCTAAATATGGATTTAAACGGACTGTGGTATTGAGACCACTGCAGAATTTCTATTTGAAAACTCATCTACTTAAACACACACATCAGCATGATGCTGGCTGTTTCTGGTATTATCCTAAACTGAAAGCCTTAAGCCCTGCTTCTGTGTTCCAGTCTTTCCAGCATCTACATGACGCGCAGCTTGCGCCAGTTAATGCTTCATTGAATAACCGACAATCTCATTTTCGTTCCGAAATAATAGTAACAAAAAAAATGAACACGCTTATTTCTCAGTCATTAGTTTGGCACTGAGTGGTATATTACTAAACTTACTGACTTCTGATTTTTTTTTGCAGTGCTTCTAGAACAGTTTTGGCATAAGGTACCACAGAAGCCAAAATCCTTGCTCTAGGATTGGTTTTTTTCCTTTTTTGTGTGGGGTGGGAAGAGATGGGGGAGGGAATTTACACATGTTTAAAATTACTTTTTCTCTGAATATAAAAGTCACTCATGCTTCATGTAGAATCAGTAAATAGAGGGGAGGGAAGAAGAAAATCACTCACAATGCTTTCACTTGGTCATAATAATCACAATATTTTGGCGCATTTCCCCCCAGATACAGTTAACATAAGAAATCATCATCAAACCTGAGCTGTTAATTCAGTTCCATATCCTGTTTTCTCCCCATTTTATATTGCATCTCAAGAATTATTTGTAGATGTTTACAATGGGTACAAAAGACAGAACAGATATGTGGACACGGGGAGGGGAGGGAGGGTGGCGTGAACTGTGAGTGGCATTGACATATATACACTAACAGCCAAGGGGAAGCTGCTATGTAGCACAGTGAGCCCAGCCGGGTGCCCTGTGATGACCTACAGAAGAGGGAGGGTGTGTATGTACACATGCGGGTGACTCACTTTGCTGCACAGCAGAAACAAACAACATTATAAAGCAATTATACTCCAATTAAAAAATATTCCATCACGCGCACTATAATAAGCCTTTCTCTCATTGTTGAGTGTATAGGTAGCTTCATTGTTGTCACTGTTCAGTCACTAAGTCGTGTCCAACTCTTTGCGACACCATGGACTGCAGCCCGCCAAGCTCCTCTGTTTGTGGGATTTTCCAGGCAAGGATATTGGAGTGGGTTGCCATTTCCTCCTCCAGGGAATATTCCTGACCCAGGGATCGATTCTCCATTTCCTGCACTGACAGGCAGATTCTTTACCACTGAGTCACCTGGGAAGCCCCAGGTAGCTTCCTAGGTTTTGATAAAGTAAATCGGTGAGGAACATCTTTCCATACATGAAATCTTTGCCCATATTTCAGAAAATCCCCTTAAGAAGTCTTCCTAGAAATGAAACCCTAGAGAACACCAATGTTGCAATAGAGTAAATGAATTGAGTTTACATGTGCTAGGCTCTGTTGTAAGCACTTTGCATAGATAAGATAATTCAGTATCAGTTCAATTCTGCAGATGGGGAAACTGAGACACAAAAAGGTTAAGTAACTCCTTCTAAGTTCACCTAGCTAGAAAGCAGAGAAGCTGGGATATGAACCCAGGCAGTCTAAGGATGAGGCTGGTGCTTCTATCCTTTACGCTGTGCAGACTCTCTAATCACTTATGTAAACATGATCTTAACAGGTCACAAACTCTTAACTAGTCAGGAAGGAACTGACCGCCTAATTGAACCCTCAGACATTACAGAAAGCAAGGCTCTGGAATATTAAGTAACTTATTAAAGTTACTTATTAAGTAACTTTATTACATGTGCTAGGCTCTGTTGTAAGCACTAGATCTTACAACTGATCTAGAACTTATATCTCTTGACTCCTCATTCTGTGGTCCAAAACCTTGCTCTGCAAAGCATGGCCTGCAAACCATAGCATCAGCCATGCCTGAAAGTTAGCTACAAACACAGTCTCAGGCCCCACCCCAGCCCTCAAGAAAATTCACTTTGTTAACGAGATCTCCTGGTGATCTGTTTTCAACACTAGACTTTCGGAAGTCTGGCAATACATCTGTAAACTTGATAGATCTTGCTTCAAGGAAAATCTGGATATAAGTTGCTATTATTTTCATAGCATGAAAACAAAATCCTCATTTTTCAGTTAGTTAAAGATTCAGTGGTAAAGAATCTGCCTGCAATGCAGAAGACACGGGTTCACCTCCTGGGTTGGGAAGATCCCTGGAGAAGGGAATGGGAACTACTCCAGTTTTCTTGCCCAGAGAATTCCAGGAAGGAGCTTGGGGGGCTACAGTCTAATGAGTTGCAAAGAGTCGGACACGACTGAGCGCTTTATGTTTTCATTTCAAAGCTTATATTAGGTTGAACCATATGAAATTGCTCTTATTTTTGATAATATATCTAATAACAATAAATCCTACAGGCATCTGTGCTCTGTATAGACTGGACTTGAGGAAGAACAACAAGATTCTTTCCCCCCAAAGTGTACACAATTAGGAAGAATGAACAACTAAACAGACAATTATAATTCAAAATGGTAAGTGCTACCAAAGAGCATTCTGAGAGCTCAGGAGGAAGTTAAGCAATGTCCTGAAAGATAAATGCTATGAAAGAAAGCAATTATTTCCTTCTGTTAGTGACAAGAAAGACTGGCTTGCAAGCTTTAGCTAAATTATTGGGTGGGTATCCCCGTAAGTTGTCAGATTCTGATAAAACAAATAGGTGAAGAATATAAGGTATTTTACAAAATACAGATGATGTGAATTACTGCTTAAACTGTGAAAGCAAGATGCTTGTGTTGTTCTTAACGATGATAGTAGGTAAAGAAAGTTACAGGTCTTATGGCTTAGGGTGTGCTATTCTCATGGGTTCCAATTTGGCCATTTCTACTTTTTGAAGTTAACGGATATTTTTAGTTGGGTGAAATGAACTGGCTGCCCAAAGATTCTTTGGAGTAATTAATACTTGAAAGATACAATAGGCTCACCAGAAGTGGTGCATAACTTTTAAATAAATTGTACAGTACATGTCAGAATACAAAACCTTTGTTAAATACGTACCATAAATTTTTTTGGTTTTCAGGAAGTCACTCCTTTAAGTATCTGCAATTGGCTTTTACACAAATGAGCCTGGGTCATCATGTTGATTTTGCATTGTTCAGCTGGTTGGTTTAGAAGGCTTAATTTGGGGGGAGGGAATTAACTGAATGTTTGAATTGGCAATATTCCATTTTACCACTTCCTCTAACTTTTTCTTATTGATTGCTATCCTAGAAAGAACTTAGGTATCAAAAGCTGGGTCCACGGTGCACTATTCAACCTATAGTTAAGTACTCTCTATATAAGTTGTATTAAAGGAAAAACCAAACACTTTTTCACCTGCAAGAAGAAGCCAAGATGGTGGCAAGTCCTTTGGCATTTCAGATCATATGTTTTCTTGAGAAACTATGTATTAGTTTCAAAACTGCAGAGTAATTCTCCAACCGTTAATCCCACCCCTCTCCATCTATTCTTGAGCTGGTTCTCCTCTCTCCCCCTTCTCCCCACACAGCTCCTTACTTCAAGCCTTTCTAAGAAGCTAAGCCTCTGTCACAGGGACCAGCTGACTTCACACAGTTTCCATCTGGATATTTACAGATTTTACTAAACTTGACTGCTGCCCTGGGAAGTGTGCTGAGCTCCAAGCAGAAAGTGCTGTACATCTCAGGACGCTTTGAACCACGCAGCACTCTATTTGATCAATTCTATCTGTTAAATTTTTTATTGTGATCTTTTTTAAAGGAAGCCTGCCTCTGGTCTCCAGGGCCATTCTGTTTCTATGGTACTTGGAATTTATTATATATGGCGATCTAAGTAGGGGAATGGAATATAGGAAATACCAGCAGACATATTCTTATTGCATCAAGACACCCAAAGAGTTAGAAAAAGATGAGCTAAAGGGAAGAACATGGATAATAAAGTTCTGAGAGATCAGGTGATGTACAAGCAGATAGCAAAGTGGGGGTCTCCAGGGAAAGTACCAGGCATGACTTTCCTGATGTAAGAGAAGCCATTTTTGGCATTTTGTGATCTAAGCCAGCCTACAATGTTTGCCCTTGAACAGGTCTCGGTAATTAGTGATCTTAAGGGAACAAAGCTTCCCTGGTGGCTCAGATGGTAGAGAATCTGCCTGCAATGCAGAAGACCCAAGTTTGAACTCTGGGTCAAGAAGATCCCCTGAAGGAGGGCACGGCAACTCACTCCAGTACTCTTGCCTGGAGAATCCCGTGGACAGAGGAACCTGGTGGGCTATTGTCAAAATAATGCAGGAACAGATGGCTGTTATTAGGTAAGCAAAGTCACAATAGCAAAGATAATAAATCAGTTGTAAAGACTGCCAGCTCAAACACGTTCTTGAACTGTTTTGCAGAATTTGACCCTGCTTGACCCCTCAACCACCAGCTCCATTGGAAACTAACAGATGATGATGTTGACCTTATCTGATCCTTGTGACTTCTTTCAACTAAAGCTTGGACTCTGTTAGTCTTTGCCCTAATTCTTGGCTGAATTCTCCTCTGCTCAGTTCCTTTTATGAATATGCATATACTGCCCAAACCCCTTAATGAATATGCATGTAACCTTCAGGCTTCCCTGCTAGATCAGATGGTAAAAGAACCTGTCTGCAATGAAGGAGACCTGGGTTCAATTCCTGGGTCGGGAAGATCCTCCGGAGAAGGGAATGGCTACCCACTGTAGTATTTTTTTTTTTTTTTGCGTTCAGTGGTTTCTTTTACTAATTGTAACACCTGCCATTTCACAGCCTGTGTGTCTGTCTCCAGACACAAAGTAAAGGAGGGGGTCCCACAAAGCCACTGGAGTATTCTTGATTGGAGAATTCCATGAACTGAGGAGCCTGGTGGGTTACAGTCCACGGGGCCGCAAAGAGTTGGACATTACTGAGTGACTAACACACCTATTCTTAGCTTGAAACTTCTCCAATTTTGCTGTTCAGGGAGATATTGCTTTGGGAATGACCCCTTGTGCTCTTTTTACTTGCTGCAAGTAATAAATCCTTTCTTCTCCTGATCGTTGCTTGGTTGTGTCTTTTGACTCAACAACCCCTAAAAAGAGGTGAACCCAGTTTTGGGGTAATGGAAGTTCCCCAATTCATAAAATTATTCAGAAACTTAGAGAAGATATTAAACTCAACATGAATCGATGAGTAAGGAGCAATCTATAATCTCAAATGCATTCATATGTAATTCTTAAAACAGGGGTCCCCCACTTCTTGGATCTAATGCTTGGTGATCTGAGGTGGTGCCAATGTAATAATAATAGAAATAAAGTGCACAATACATACAATGTGTTTCAATCACCCTGAAACTACCCCCTCTTCCACCCAGTACCAGTCCATGGAAAAACTGTCTTCCACAAAATCAACCCCTGGTGCCAAAAAGGTTGTGGACCACTGCCTTAGAGGATAGAACAGTAACAAGAAGGCAAGGATCACTTCTCTAAATTTGGTAAAAGGCAATGGTGAATACTCATTTTGACCTCTGGTGACCATTCTGATACTTGCAGGAAACAACAGCTTTGCCTCCAATCTCCCCCGTCACCCCACCCCAGGAGTCAGAATGCTTTTCAAAGCATTTTAGGAGGCTGTAAAACATCTGAGACCAAATTTGGGAAATTGTGTGAGTGATACCCAAGACACTGTGAGCAGGGAGGAATATCGCACCTCCCTGACAAGAGGCGGGATGCACCAAGGCACATACAGGTGGCCCCAAGCATTCTCACTTCCTCCTGAAGTCATAGGAGCCAAATGGCCTCTTTCTCACTACCCTGATTGATGAAACCTAGTCTGGCAAAACTGCCGGCAGATGTCAGCACTCTGATTCCTGGTTTATTAGTTTCCTTCTTTGCCAGCCTCTCTTCCTCCCTTCCGGAGAAGGCAATGGCACCGCACTCCAGTACTCTTGCTTGGAGAATCCCATGGATGGAGGAGCCTGGTAGGCTGTGGTCCATGGGGTCGCTAAAAGTCGAACACGACTGAGCGACTCCACTTTCACACATTGGAGAAGGGAATGGCAACCCACTCCAGCGTTCTTGCCTGGAGAATCCCAGGGACGGGGAAGCCTGGTGGGCTGCCGTCTATGGGATCACACAGAGTCGGACATGACTGAAGTGACTTAGCAGCAGCTTCCTCCCTTCACTCCTTTCCATCCATCTAAACTTTGACTAAATTTCGTTGTTGTTAAGTCATGCTCAACTCTTGCGACCCCATGGACTGCAGGCCCCCACGCTCCTCTGTCCATGGGATTTTCCAGGCAAGAACACTGGGATAGATTGCCTTTTCCTTCTCCAGGGGATCATCCTGACCCAGGGATTGAACCCCAGTCTCCTGCATTGGCAGGCAGATTCTCTACCACTGAGCCACCAGGGAAGCCCTTTACTGAATATGCCAAACGTTATTTGCGGACTAAGAATACAGATAAAGATAAGATGTAGCACCTTACTTTTAATTTGCTTATAACTGAAAAGGAAAGACGAGATGTCCCTGTGGTACATGGGGATGGCTATAAATGACAGAGCAAGTCTCTGGAATCTCAGAGCAGAAAGCCATCGCAGATGGTTGCCAGGGAGCTCTTGCTGGAGGAACTGTGTCTGAAAGTCTCTTGGAGGGCAGGTGGGCAGGCATGGGGGCAGAAGGGCCCCCCCCCCCCAGAAATATACCCCACCTAGACAAAGGTGTGAAGGAAGAGAGGTGGTAGTGATGGAGATGGTTCACAGTTTTAAGATGAAATAGAGGTATCCTGGCAGGGCAACAGCAAATAACAACTATTTTCTCAAAGGTTCAATTCTAGCCATGTCACCTGTGTGCTGGCTCTCCACATGTTTCTCTAGCTTATATCACCTCTCTACAGCCCAGATTGCTAGGCCACCCCGCACCCCTCCCCCCGCAAACCCCGGCCCAGAGTTCCTCACGGTGGTGGTGTTGGGGACTGCACATTACATTTCTATCAAGTTCCCAGGTGATGCTGATGCTGCTGGTCCAAGAACCATGATCCCTGCACAGGGACCAGTCAAACAGGCTCCCACCCCACTTTGCTGTCTCCCATGGGGCAATGTCTACCCTCAGATATTAACGTGATTCCTGGTCTCATTCTTCTCATGATGCTCTCTATCCCTTCTCTGTGCTTCATCTATCTTCAAAACCCTTATCAGAACTTAACACTATGGTTTATGACTTTTCTGTCATCTCCTGAGGATACAAAGTATTGGCCACCTGATGTGAAGAGCTAACGCATTGGAAAAGACCCTGATGCTGGGAAAGATTGACGGCAGGAGAAGAGGGTGGCAGAGGACGACATGGTTAGATAGCATCACTAACTCAGTAGATATGAATTTGAGCAAACTTCTGGAGATAGTGGAGGACAGAGGAGCCTGGCCTGCTACAGTCTATGAGGTCGCAAAGAGTCGGACATGAGTTAGCCAGTGAACAACAACAGCATGAAGATATAAACTCCATGAGAGACTATTTCATTCACTAGTGTCTCAGGCAGTGCTGTATTCTGAGCACCTAAACGCCTGTATTCCTAGTACTTCAGACAGTGTTGGCACACAGTAGCACTCAGTAAATAGCACTGACTGAATGAATGAGATGTTGTCTAGACGAGAGCCAGATAGAAGACCTTGTGTAGTTTGAGGCAGAAACAATGGAAGCGAAGATGACTCAAGATAGAAGCCACATTGCCTTGATCTTGAAGGGAAAAGACACATTTCTTTGCTCCTGTAAGTAAAAGGCTTGGGTTTTGGAGTGGGAAGTAGAGAGGTTAGGTAGACTGGGGACTTGAGGTAACTGGAGAGTTTTTAGGGTAGCTGTTGTGGAGTGTGAACCACCTCAGCAAACTAGGCTCCTAGGGAAAAAGAGAAAGACGAAATCCTCATTTGAGACAGAGGAAACAAGGCAGACTACATTTCTCTCTGGAATGCTGATGTGGTTTTCCTATCAGATATCATATTAAGATGCTTTCCTACCTGCCATTTGCAGTCTATTCCCTATTGCTCCAGACAGAAGCCTGAACACTTAGTGAGAACTGGTCTCCCCGACATGTGTCCTCCTTCTAGGTCCTGTAAGTCAATGGCTTAGAGTATTTTTTTTCTGGCAGCAAATTTCTAACTACTCCAAACACTGTGCTACACAGGCTTGTCTCAAATGTCTCAAACCTTCCATATGCTTAGTAAGTTTGATGCCAAATATATTGCTAACACATAATTGCACACACATTATATATGTTCCATGGAAACACGATTGACAGACTATAAATAGGACCCCAATCATCTCATGACAAGCTTTGTAACCTCATTACATTCACAAAAATCACCAAAAGGAACTTAGTAGAAACTTAGGTGATTTCATGTATTAGTCTGATAAGAAGTGGACCATCTAAAAGGTAGATGAGGAAGTGAAAATGTGGCAAATAAGGTCCCAAGTGCAATGGCTACAGAATCTGTAAGAGCAAAAATAGACCAGGATTCTCACCTGGGGATAAGATGTGTGATCTTATGAAAGTTTCATCTTCCAGTGGTTAGTAATCTAAGGCTGAAATGCTATCCAAATAAATGATACGTGTGCTTAAAAAAATTAAAAAACAGGGCATGAAAGAGCAGGAAGAGGGTGGGTTGACCTAATACATTTGAATTTTAATTTGTTTTTTTTCCAGTTTAGATTGTTGGATTAAAACCTAAGTACTCAAGATGCAGGGGTTACTGCTATCTCCTTTGACAATTCCTAACCTTACTTGGCTACACATTCCTAACACTGGAAAAGATTGAGGGAAGGAAGAGAAGGGGGCGGCAGGGGATAAGATGGTTGGATGGCATCATCGACTCAATGGACATGAGTTTGAGCAAACTCAGAGAGACAGTGAAGGCAGAGAAACCTTGCAGCATGCTGCAGTCCATGGGGTCACAGAGAGTCGGACATGACTGAGTGACTGAACAGTAACAATAAAGATCTTCCCTGGGGATAAGCAATGATAAGTCATCATCCATCAGTACTCCTGGTACTTGATCAGTAAATGTGAAATAAGGGAGGATGCAAGGTCTGGAAAGATGGAAAAGGAGACAATACCTCCTGTTCTCAGGTAACTGACAGGAGGAGGCAGAGAGAGGCCCATTTATTTGATTAAAGTGAAGTCGCTCAGTCGTGTCTGACTCTTTGCGACCCCATGGAATGTAGCCACCAGGCTCCTCTGTCCATAGAATTTTTCAGGCAAGAATACTGGAGTGGGTTGCCATTCCCTTCTCCAGGGGATCTTCCTGACCCAGGGATCGAACCTGGGTCTCCCGCAGAGATGGTAAGGCAGACACCTTACCATCTGAGCCACCATGGAAGCCCCATATTTATTTGATTAAGAAGATCCATTTTCAGGGGTATTTTAATGCCCCAGGAAGATAGAAGGTAATGGAAAAGTAATCAATTTTGTAATAGGATACATTTACACAAGAGCCTTTCCAACTAATATTAAACATAATCATTTATCTAATAAATATAGTGCTTTATAATAGATTTTTATTTATAAAGCACTTTATCATTTTGTTCGATGCTAGAGAAATACATATTAGGGGCAGCCTTTACTTTATCCTCTCTTCCATTGCTAAATCATTTCTGCCCACTTTCATTTTGAGCTCTAGAAGTTGCTCTCACACAAATCTCCAGAGTTAAACATGTATTCTTTCTGCTTTCAATTCCAGCTTGGTTCCTCACTAACCTAGAGGTTAGTGATTCCTGGGTCTGAAGAAAGGGACAAAGGAAGAAAGGAAATTATCCTCCTGGAGGGCAGGATGACCTGGCTCTTAGAGGAAAGACTGTCTAGCAGGAGCCTTATCTAACCATGGAGGCTGGCAACCACCGTCAGAACTGTGGCAATGAAAGCAGAAAGGAGGGATGGGGAGGATAGACCCCCATCTTTCTCTCTTTCCCCCAATTCACCTGCTGGGAAAGGGAGCTGGACACAGCTGCAGAAGCCCATCTTGTAGGCACAGAGAAAAGAAAAGTGGAGGATAGAGGGGGACTTCCTGACTTGCTTTACAGCTTCCCTACAGCTTATTTAAAGATGTATACTCACGCTTTCATGAAACTGTGATAGACTGAATGAGGAGGGTCCACAGTGGCAAGATCTAGATAACATGAGGAAACCTAGGATGATACTCAAGAAAATGATGGAGCTGGATCATGGTTCCTTTACAAACATCTCTACCAAGAGCAGGACTCTCAGTAATGCCTGGTGGTCCTTCTTAGGGTTCAACTCTTCTCTCTCAGGAACACTTTAAATCTAAATCTTTTTTTTTAAATTGGAGGATAATTGCTTTACAATATTGTGTTGGTTTCTGCCATACATCCACATGAGTCAGCCATAGGTATATGTATGTCCCCTCCCTCCCGAAGCCTCTCCCATCTCCCTCCCCATCTTACCCCTCCGGGTTGTCTCAGAGCACAGTGTTGGGCTCCCTATGTCATGCAACAAATTCCCACCGTGGAGAAAAGGGAACCCTCTTGCACTGCTGGTGGGAATGTAAATTGATACAGCCACTATGGAAAACAATATGGAGATTCCTTAAAATCTAGGAATAGAATTACCATATGACCCAACAATCCCACTACTGGGCATATACCCTGAAAAAACCATAATTGAGAGAGACGCATGTAGGCTCAGAGGATAAAGTATCTGCCTGCAAACGCAGGAGACCCGGGTTCGACCCTTGGGTCAGGAAGATCCCCTGGAGAAGGAAATGGCAACCCACTCCAGTATGCTTGCCTGGAGAATCCCATGGACGGAGGAGCCTGATAGGCTACAGTCCACAGAGTCGCAAAGAGTTGGACACGACTGAGTGAATTCACTTTCACTTTCATGTACCCCAGTGTTCGTTGTAGCACTTTTTACAACAGCTAGGATGTGAAAGCAATCTAGATGTAAATCATCTCTCTTTTTATCAGGTTTTCTGTCTATGGTCTCTTCTAGGACTGTGACCTCTCCACCTACTTTAAAGAGAAATGAGAGACCTGCTAGCATTGTGCCTTCAGAGATCCAACCCCATCCTTCTACCTCTCCCTTTTCTTTATCTGTAGTCTTGTTTTCTCTTTTCATTCCTATCACCTGGGATAAAATATGGCCATTTCTTTCCTAAGAAGTGAAAGTAAAATAATTAAAACTCTTCTTCAACTCTAGTCATTGACCTCTCTTTCCACCCCTATCATGGATAAGTTTCTTGAAATTATGGTCTACACTCACTGCTAACTTGCTCACATTCCATTCATTCCCCAACCTACTGTGCTCTGGTTTTCACTCATTTTTCCACCAAAATCATTTGATGACAAATATGATTTCCTTAATGGACAAACCAATAGATACTATTCTACAGTACTTGATGTGACTGACCTCTTCCTTCTTGAATCTCTTATTTTCCTTTAACTAACATTTCTTGGGTTTCTCATTCTCTCTCTAGGCCTTTCTACTTGTTTCTTCTCTGGTTTTCCCCCCACTGTTCTTTTCACATAATGAATACTTCCTTGGGTTTTGCATTGTACATTCAAAGTTAAAAAATTCCTTACACATCAGTTACTGGAATCTATGTCAGTTTAGATCTTTCCATTGTGCTTTTAGAGCCATCTATCAAATTGGGGCTTCCCTGGGGGCCTCACAGTAAAGAATCTGCCTGCTATGCAGAAGACCTGGGTTCCTTACGTGGGTTGGGAAGATCCCTAGAGGAGGGAATGGGTACCCACTCCAGTGTTCTTGCCTGGGGAATTTCTTGGACAGAGGAGCCTGGTGAGCTACAGTCCATGGGGTCTTATAGAGTTGGACACGCTGAGGGATTAACACTTTCACTACTTTCTCTTTCATCCAATTGGGCACTTTATAGGAATCTCAAACCATACATATCTGAGAAAGTACTAACCTTCTCTGCTAAGTGCTCAGTCCTGCTAACCAATCCTGAGAATCACTTTATACTACTTTCTCTTGCGTCTCTCCTTTGGCTTACCCAATTGTGAAAATCCTACCTAAATACTTTTTAGATTGGTTTCCCTCCTTTTCCTTCAATTGTCACTACCAGAAGCCAGGCTCTTCTGGGTATTACCATGGTCACCATAACATCCCAGTCTTCTTGCCCCCAAATCATCAGCCTTCAAGCCTCCCCATCTCAATGATGGCAGAGGAAACTTTCCTCAAGAAAATCTATCTAAATTCCCTGCTGAAAAGTCTTCATCAGCACACAATAACCTTCCAGAGAAAACAGCTTCATATTATGGGGCATAAAGTGATTCATGACTTTAAAGCCTTTCATTTTAGCTATGCTTAATTTTCTAGACTTGATAAGTTCTTTTACCTGTAGTTCTTTGTGCATTCAATATATTCCCTGTATCTGGAATACCTTAAACTGATTTGTACCTCTTCTTCATGACCAAGGTCAGGGTCATGGCTTCTGAGTACCAACCATTTGAAAGAAAGCTATCTTGCATATTTAATAATCCACTCAAATTTCTGTTTGATTTTTAAGACCCATCTTATAATCAAGAAGCTTCTTTGACCCCTCTCCACCCTTCAGTCTGGATTAAGTGACCCTCTCTTGCACTTACCCAACTCCAAGAGTTCTCTCTGAGGGCACCATGATTGCAGAATTGAAATTGTTTGTTTTCTTGCCTGAGTAGTCATTATGCCGTGCACATGTACCGTTCTTTTATCTCTGTCATCCCAGACTAGCAGAGGGCCAGATTCCCAACAAATATTTATAGAAACGAAATGAAATCCTCTCTCATTAAACATGTCTCAGCCTTGCCAACTCACTTTACTTCATTCCCAGCTACTCTAGGGAATAGAAAAGAGAGAGAAGTTTTCTGGATTCAAAGACAGTGTTGTCAACTGTACCAAAAAAAAAAAAAATGCTGTGAACTTGGCTGACCTAGATTTTAGTTCCAACTCCACCACCAGCCCTGAAAATCTCTTTACCTTTCTGGAGTTCTGCTTCCTTATATATATATATATTATATATATATATATAATTATTATATATTATATATATATAAGTTCTGCTTCCTCATATATATTAAATAAAAGGATTGGCCTATGACTTTTTTATGTTTGTTTTGTTTGTTTGGTCTCCTTCAGTTCTGACACTCTGACTTTAAAAAGATCATATACAGAATAAAAATTCATACTTTCAAATCACCTTGAAGTGCAAAATCGTGAATGCTCATTTGGATGGATTATTTCTTCAGGAGAACCAAGTGGAAGGGAGAATGGCAGGGTGGGGTGGGCATTTATTAAGTAACAGAGTGACCATTGAGGCTGATTGCGATTTATATCATAGTATGTTCTCCCATATCTGGCCATTATTTCATAGCCTCCCTTGCAGCCAAAGGGACTTACCTGATGGCTCAGTTGATAAAGAACCTGCCTGCAATGCCAGAGGCCTGCTGCAATACAGGAGACCTGGGTTCAATCCCCGAGTCGGGAAGATCCCCTGGAGAAGGAAATGACAAGCCACTCTGGGAAATGGCAACCCAATCCAGTATTCTTGCCTAGGGAATTCTACGGACAGAGGAGCCTCTTGGGCTATTTATAGTCCATGGGGTCGCAAAGCCTCAGACATGACTGAACGATTAACACACACACGCCTTGTGACCACCATTCTCTTACATAGAGAGCCAGCTCAGCCATAAAGATGAACTACTGTGACATTCTAGGGTTCTTGCAGCTAAGAGCATATAATTGGTTCTAGCCAGTAATGAGTGATATTTGAACTTCTGGGTTGTGATTTTAAAAGGAAAGAGGAGAGACTGTCCCTTTCCACTTTCCTGCAGGCTGGGACCCAAAGTCTGGAAGACTCCTTCCTGACACATTTGGGAGTTGAGTGTTGAGCACAGCAGAAGTATAGCACACACAAACCCCTGAGTTTCTGTCACCATCAACTACACTGGTTTGGATTTTTCACATGAGAGAGAAATAAGTTTCTTGTTTAAGCCATTGAATTTTGGGGTCTTTATTCTAGCAAAAAAGAGAACGAAAAACATGACAACCTAACAATATCCTAAGAACATAGACATTAAGAAAATGTTTTACTATTTTCAAAGTATACTGAGAAAAAAGAACAAAGATGGTAATTTTGTTGAAGAAAACCAGATAGAAGTTTGCTTCAACCTTTAATAAGAAAACTAATTCTTAAGGAAATTTACTATACTACCCAGAACAAGATCCTAAAGCTTCTCATGCTGCTTTATCATAAAGAAGTTAATACCCAGAAGGCAGACTGGAAAGGCATTTGTTTGGCAAAGCAAATGCTAATCCTATATACCAGTTATCTACCGATTGATCATAATGAAGACTGTAAAACAAGTCATCAAAAGAGTTTTTATTTTCTGTTCAGTAATTCCATTTATAAAGACAGAAAACACAATGCTTTTGTAGCCTGCACAATCTAAGCCGTGAAGTTATGAAACATTAACATCCTTCACTGTTTTTCATGGGGTGGAAGTGATTAGGCTTAATGGCATTACCCAGAAGGTATCCTGGCACCATAAAATAAAAGTTCCGTCATCAGATCGGGCTCCACTGGAAAAAGAAGTCCAGAAGCACAGGAAATGCTCCTCCTCCCACTAGCTCACTGGCAGGAGGAATGCTGATCCCCACGGAGTACCATCGACCTGCCAGTTCAGGTCAGGAGTAGGGACTGAAGCATCGATGTCCTTCAGAAGCAAAGCTGGCCGCCCCAATACACAACACTGGGCAGGGAAGAAAACTTTTGGCGTAATGAGCTGATAAACAGTCCACAAGTGGGAGCTGCACTCTGTGGTAGTGCCTAAGGAAACCAAAGATAGCCTCCCACTAAAGACAGGGGAGCCTAGTGGGCTGCCGTCTATGGGGTCGCACAGAGTCGGACACGACTAAAGCGACTTAGCAGCAGCAACCAGGGTCAAGTGCTAAAAGGAACTTCCAGAAGACACCAGAGAACCATTCCATTAATCACATGCCAACCTGTGGGGACAAAGTTTCAAAGCAACCTTAGAGCCCACATACACTCTTCCTAACACCTGACACCCCAAATCTGTATCTTTCACACACATTTAAAAATATTTTTTGATGTGGACCATTTTTAAACTCTATTGAATTTGTTACAATGTTGCTTCTGTTTTGTGTTTTGGTTTTTTGACCAAGAGGCATGTGGGAGTGTAGTTTCCCCACCAGGGATTGAACCTGCACCTCCTACATTGGAAGGCAAAGTCTTAACTACTGGACTGCAAGGGAAGTCTCTATCACACACATTTTAATCCATTATTCATGATCTGAGATGTCTCCTTCTTGCTTTTGGCCCTTATTATGAGCGGGGCTTGCTTGCCTTGCTTGTTCAGGATGAGCAGGGCTGAAGCTCTCTATTCTCATTACAGAGGAGTTTTAGGACTGAGCAGAGTGAAATAGAGGCAGAGAAACTGGAGAGTCTGATAACAGAGGCCTTGAGAGCCTGGCAGACAATGGATTTGATATATTTGGCAATAGGTGGCCAAAGTAGATCTTTGAGCAAGAGAGTAACACAACAGAAGTCTTATTTAGTGAAGTCATCAGTATGTGAAGGACTATAGGCAGGGAGATCAGTTAGCAGAAAGTTACCTTTATCCAGGCTGAGATAAAGACATTGTAAACATGGCTGGTAGCTATCACAAGAGAGAGGACAAGTAGGACATTTTTTATAGGAATGGAAGGAACTAGAGACAGACTTGCTCTTCAGAAATGAAATAAGAAGGTAGTTGAAGATCTAGAGTAAAACTCATCAAGGAAACAGACACAGTGAAGAATAAAAGGCAGAACCCACAATTTTCCACCCAAATCAGGACCCTTTTCAGACTGAAAGAGGAGCACTGGCAGTTACTACCCCAGAACTGTACTTACAGACAGGGCCAGTCCATGGCAAGCAAGGATTCATGGTCAATCCATCTGAAAAGAACTTTAACCATCAACGTAGACGGTAATGCTCAGATTCATGAGCAACTGGATTGCTTGAACTCTAGCCCTAGGTTTCCAAAAGTTCAGAGCATTACCAGGAAACCACCAGTGAAACTGAAGCTGCAATTCTTTGGCCACTTACTGTGAAGAGCTGATTCATTGGAAAAGACCCTAATGCTGGGAAAGATTGAAGGCAAAAGGAGAAGAGTGTGGCAGAGGATGAGATGGTTAGATAGTATCACCAACTCAATGGACATGAGTTTGAGCAAACTCTGGGAGGTGGTGAAGGACAGAGAAGCCTGGTATGCTGCAGTCCATGGGGTCACAAAGAGTAGACATGACTTAGCAACTGAACACCCCCACCACCCCCACCATCAGAAAGGTAAAAGACTTAAAAGCTGCTTTGAGCAATGGAGGGGACTACCTAGAGAGCTAAGATGGAGAACAAGGATGACATCCCTGAAGTCAAATCTATTCCCCCAAGCCTCTACTTCTCTGCAATGTGTCACATCCCAATTTGGGGCCTCTCTGCTCACAGGATTTCAAGGACCAAATGCCTTTAAAAATCTCATTTTCTTCAAGTCTAATTCCTGGATCTCGATATTCCATTGGTGATTGGTGAACCTGACCAGTAACCGGGTGTGTGTATAGGTGGGGGATGGAAGGGGAGGGGCAGGGATGGGAGGACGAGTGCAGCAGGGACGCTGGCTCATCAGAACACATCAGCCGGCTCGTGGGCTGTGACCAGCCTGCAGACACCTATGTAGACCCCACACCAGCGTTCAGTCCCCCGTCGTGGCTCTGGTGGTGGAAGTCGTGCTCTCTCTACCCCAGCCCAGGTACCCGAGGCTGGGTGACCAGAAGAGGGGAGGGATTTCTCCCTCCTTCCTGGTGCATTGAGCTCTCTCATCAACCCCACAGTAGGATGCTCATCCCACAACACACTCAAACACTGTGTACCTCCTAACGTTACATGCAGGGCTACTGTCTTTACTAAACTGCAAGCTATCAGAGGGCCTTGGCTCTTGTACTCTTGGCACAAGTAGGTGTTGGAATAATACTGAAGGCATGAAGTGCACACCCACGGCTGCTTTCTGTGCTACTTATTTTGGTGACAATCTAAAGTTCCTTTGTCTCCCATTTTTCTATCTCATGTGGTCTCTGCCTGCTTTTCTATTAACAATTTGCCACCTTAGAGAAGGCCAGCAAGGGTCAACTTCTAATTTTACCCACATAATCTACTCCTTTCTTTCATCATCCTATTATCAGTTCCTTCAACAAGGTGAAGTCTTCAGTTTTTCTGAAAAAATCATTCTTTTCTATACCTGAATGGGTGGCACAGTGAGAAGTATAGTTTGTTGAGTTAGGAAGAGCTGAGTTAGAATCCCCGCTGTGGGTTAGTTAGCTGTGAACTTGGATTGCCCTTTTGTCCCTCAATTGAACCTCTCTGTGAAATGAGGATACCAAAAGTCTCATTAGGCTAATTGAGAAAGTAATATTTTTTATCAATGTTTTAGATTAAGTACTGGTATTATTAGTAAGTAGTTGACATGGTGTTAAAAAAGCTAAGTGCCAAAAACCATGCAATACTCAGGCTGTTTCATTTAATTCTCATGACTACTTGGCAGGGAATATTGTCTCAGTGTCTCAGATGAAGAAACCGAGGCTCAGAGAGGTTAAGGAATTTACCTTAAGGTAACAGAACTACTAGGAGTGGCAAAGCAGAAACTGAAAGTCAGGCAGTTGAACTTCAGGACTTACAAACATTATACATGAAGGCAGAACTGAATAGGCAGTTCAGCAAAATATCATAGCCACGTTGCTTCTATAGTATCGCCAGAATTTATTGTGTCACTGACTTAGATCTCTCTTTTACCATCACTAAAAAAAAAAATCTACACTAATTTCAAGTCATGCAGAAGATTCTTATTTTTTGCCCTCAATATCACAGTCTAATAAATAATCAAGTCTGCTTCCAGGAATATGAGGGGATAAGGGAAAAGGAGAGAACACAGAGTGATGTTAGCCCGAGCTGGAGTCTCATTCACTGACTGATAATTTTTTTAATCACCAATATGTTTGACCCATATCATAGCTCTTAAAACCTGCTAACAGAGTATCAATAAATGTTATTTGATGTCAAGTTATTTTCCACACTTGGCTTCATCCCTTTTCTACATATTTTTTAAATCTTCCTTGTAAGTAGTTTGATATAGTTACCTGAAAAGGTATTCATTTATGTCAGATTTTCCTTATGGTCTCCCTACACTTTTTTCCCCAACATGCTTAAATTTGCCATTTTTCAAGCATCTTATTATACGACGGCACCACACAACTGTCACTAGTTTGTGTAGAAAGTCTAGGCTCATTAGCTGCTCTTAAGAAGCACGCTGGTCTGCCCTGTGTATTGTTTTTGTTTGTGCTCAGAGTCTTGCAAATGATGATCACATATTATCAGATTCAACCAAGACTCACAAAAAAATTATTTGTTTTTTTACAAAACTGCAAGAAATAGTGCTGCTTCATAATTCCTACCAATAATACCTAAGTAGATTACTTAAGGGACAAAAATGAGGTGGTTTAGAATAACTTTGGATGAGAAACAAAAATAATGCTCAATACCATTCTATCATGTTGTTTCACCTGGTTCTAGCTAGACTTGCAGAAAGTATTTCCTGGGCAAGTCAAGCAACAGAATCCCAAACCTAGGCAGCATTTCTGTCTTTGGTGGTGAGAGAATGACACGTATCTAATGAAGGGAGGCAAAAAACCCCATTTTCAATGGTAAGTGTGCTCAGAGACATCTCTGGATAAAGGAGAAGCTCTCCTGTGATGGACAGGGAAGGCTCCCATCCGTGTCTCATTGTTTCATCTTTTCCTTCCCACTTCCAGACACCTCTAATTTATACATTAGGGACTAACTTATTATGGAGCAGCCAGAGAGAAAATGGCAATTACTTTCTTTGCAGAACAACAGAAAAGATAGTGCAACTCTGTCCTGAAAGATTCCAAGTTCTCTAAGAAAGGCCACCACCTTTGGCTTCATTTCCTCTGCTAAGTGGTGCTTAGGGAAGTGGGCACACCTGTTCTGCTAAGTAGACCTGCTCATTAATCTTTGATGAGTGTCACACACCGAAGTCATTATGGACTGAGCCACAGCTGAGTGGAGGAGCGAGGTCCTATGTCACATGGGCACATCTAAACATGATACATGTTTATCACGTAACTAACATCCGTTAAAGAGTCAGAGCAAACTCCTCCACGTCTTAGCCGGCACCATCAGTCACTAAACACAGCTTCCATACCCAGGTCTCCAAGGGCGGTGACCACCAAGGACAAGATGTAAAGCCTGGATGGTGTATGTCTAGGAGACACAAAAGCAGCTCTCAGATGTAAACTCCGAATACTCCCAGGAATACCAGGGTGGAAATTTTGGGGATTATGTTAGTATCTATAGTCCTTATCTCCACCAACACCCCCATTCCACCATCTGCATCTCCTTAAACCGAGGGCACAGTTTACAAAATTTCCTCTGTAAGCAGAGGGAACTCTATAGCTGTGCCCAGATTCTTCAGGAGAAAAAGAGAAACAAGTCTCTTTTCCAGGGTCACACTTACAAATTCTTCTCTACATGATTCCTAGAAAGAACAACTGCTTTAAGACCTGGTCTTCATCCAAATTGATATGAAAACTTTCCTCTACTGGTCCTCACAGAGTACTCATAGGCTATTTAGAAAGATTTAAGACTCTAGTTTTTCCTTTTTGTAGAAAGGAACCGAGTTAGAGGAGCTATTTAAGGTTCTCCCAACCCTAAAATGCAGGAATGCCAGCATTTCCAGATTCAGAGAACTACCCCGTGCAAATTCAAGCAAAGCACACACTGTGTATTTCACAGTAAGCCTTCAGGATAAGACACGCGCAGTCCCACACCGTTCACACGCAGCCCCAGGCCTCCTCACCGAAGGCAAACAAAGCATGCTAACCCACAGAGGGGGGAATATGCACACGGTGTTCCCCCTCTAGGTTTCTCCCTTCAGAAAAACACCCACAATTTTGCAGCGTTTATTCAGCTTATTTTGAGTTGACTCATTTCCATCACTCAGATTTGAAAATCTTTCTAATAACCATGCTGTAGGCTAACAAGCACTCAAGAGAAAAAGTCACACTCGATTCTTAAATTAATCACTGGTGAACTTCCACCCACTGCTCCTGCATACACTCAAGGGGAAGCTTTAGTTTTCAGGTCGCAGTTCATGTGGTACAATAGCATCCTCAAGGCTAGGCATACACCAAGGCAGATACTGCACACACTGGCCACAGTGATTCTAAAGACAGAATCC
Organism: Dama dama; assembly: GCF_033118175.1. Taxonomy (NCBI): domain Eukaryota; kingdom Metazoa; phylum Chordata; class Mammalia; order Artiodactyla; family Cervidae; genus Dama; species Dama dama. The sequence goes on from NC_083701.1 coordinate 31,745,005, forward strand.
AATCAACACTGGTCCACAGCTCAGGTTGGCACATCATAAAGAGTATGAAAAGCTAGACGTGTGCCCAGCACATTCTCTCCAGAGAGCCTGGGACTGCACAGACATTTAAGATTAGGTGGCCAGGAAAGCATACAGACTCACACAGAGACCACAGACCAGAACAAGTGAGGCTAGCTCAGGACCAAACCAGCGCCCCCCTGATCGGAGTCCAAGCTGTGCAGGGCATGAAAGTTGCTCTACTTACCCAGCATAGCGGTTGCCGTAAAGGTGACTGTGTCCTGGGCACAGGCTCTTCAAAAAGAACAGGCAGAGAGGCAGAAAAGCTGCAGTCTGGCTCCTGGGCTTCCCCAGGAACTTCATAGCGTGAGGATGAGAGGGCTGCAAAAGTTCCTCCTGGAGTTACAGGCACCCCTCCACACGGCACACGGTCCCTGGGAGAGGGTGGGGGCGTGGGCTTGGGAGGGAGCAAAATGTGACACTTCTTTCCAGCCTCAGAGAACAAAAAAAAAAAGTTCAAGCAGCTGAGGGAGGGAGGCTGCTGCTCAGACTTGGTCCTGGGATGAGAAACAGCAGCACACACAGCCCTGCCCTGAGCTGAGCTGATCCTTAACCAGGCTCCCTCCAAGGGGCCGGGCCTCCCAGGGCTGACTCACCCCGGGGGTTTGCTGGGTGCTGCTTCATTTGGGTAACTCCCCTTTTTATTTTCTTGTTGTTGGAGGCTTTTTTTTTTTTTTTTTTGCTTTCCAACTATAGGATGTTAACTTTTTACGACGACTTTCCTCCTACCCTAGAGCTTCCCCGATGACTCAGCAGGTAAAAGAATCCACCTGCAGTGCAGGAGACACAGGAGATGCAAGTTCGATCCCTGGGTTGGGAACATCCCCTGGAGGAGGAAATGGCAACCCACTCCAGTATTCTTGCCTGGAAAATCCCATGGACAGAGGAGCCTGGTGGGCTAGGGTCCAAAGAGTGGCAAAGAGTCGGACATGACTGAGCACAAGAATGAGCGTGAACTGCAAAAGATTTGTTTGAGGATGAGCTAAAACACACAGGTGTAGAACATTGCAGGCTTTATGTTTTGCTCTACCAAGGCAAATTTCTCCTTGGAGTCCACCTCCTGAAATGCACAATGAATTCAGTCTGGATGAGCTGGGGACCTCAGGTGTGGCCGGCCAGCCCGGGTCCCTGCTCCTATCTGAACCAGGTCAGGGCAGCCACTTCCCTGGGCTTCACGGAGCCCCATGCTGATTTCACACGTCATCGGCAGCACCCAGGCCCGCGGTCAGTTCAAAGGTTCTCGTGGGGAACTGGAGGACTCTGGGTACTGAGGCACATTCCCCGCACATTTGGAATCACTTAGGGAGCCAGGCTATTTAAATCAATTCCCGGGGGTGGGATCAGTTGTTGAAAAAAGCCCCTCAGGTGAGTTGGAGTTCAGCCCCCTTGCTGGTCTAGAGCAGACTTCTCAAATTTGGGCGTGCACACACATCACCTGGGACTCTTGTTAGAACACAGCTTCCGAGGCAGCAGGCTGGGGTTGGGGCCTGAGATTCTGCATTTCTAACAAGATTATAACTGATGCTGGTAGTGCTGACTCTTCAGTCACACTTTGAGGAACAAGGCTTTACTTTACAATGAGTTCTGCTTTGACTTCTCTCTCTAAAAGCTAGAGGGTGGAGGAAACCTTGAAGGAAGCCAGTTCCTTCTTGTTTTTCCCATGTTGGTGATAAAGAAGGCTTTTTTTTTTTTTTTTTGCATTTACTTGCTTCTACCCCCAGGGCTCCCAGGTGGTGCTAGTGGTAAAGAACCCACCTGCCAATGCAGGAGATGTAAGAAACTTGGGTTCAATCACTGGATCAGAAAGATTCCCTGGAGAAGGAAATGGCAACCCACTCCAGTATTCTTGCCTGGAGAATCCCATGGACAGAAGAGCCTGCTGGGCTACAATTCAGGCGATCTCAAACAGTTGGACACGACTGAAGTGACTTAGCACAGAACGCACACTTCTACCCTCATACACCAGAAAACCCATCTTTGGGTTTTCAGAATGTGCTTTGCTTTAGTAAATAAGAATATGGCTATCTAGGGTGTCTCCTGCTGTCCCCCACGACCAGTTGCCATCAAGAGCTCCTGCATCTTCTAACATGACAGCCAGAACCCCTGGTAGAAAAGAAGTCACCAAATCTTCCTCCTGGGGACTTTAACCAAACACATAGGCATTTGGAGCATGATAGCTGAAAAATGAATTTCGTCTGAGATGATTTTCTAAAGTTTTCTCCAACTTCTTTGTTTCTTTACTCTCACTAAGTCGTGTCTGACTCTTTTGCAACCCCATGGATTATTGCCTGCCAGGCTCCTCTATCCATGGGGCTTCCCCAGCAAGAACACTGGAGTGGGTTGCCATTTCCCCTTCCAGGGGAATCTTCCTGACCCAGGGATCAAGCCCACATCTCCTATGTCAGCAGGCGGATTTTTTTTTTTTTTAAACCACTGAGCCACCTGAGAAGCCCCTTTCTCCAACTACCCCAGGATTATTTTGGTAACTCTCTTCTCCATGTCCCCCTTCCTAACACCCAGTATGTCTGCTACTGTAGGGCACAGCACTTCGATTTTAAGTGTTGGTCTGCTTTTCTTAAAAGGCTGTCTTCTCCCTGAATGCAGAGCTGTGTCCCTCTGTCTTTGTATGACTGCCTTTTCTCTCCTGGAGAGAACAACGTTCACCAAAGGAATGACCAACGGTGTTTGTTGAGTGAGTGCTAAGCTGGGAAGGGATTCATTCAACAAACATTTACTCTGTGGCCTCTTTACCCAGACAGAGGAAAGCCCACCGGAGCAGCCGAGAGTTGCATGGGTGCCTTTGAGAAGGGGCTGTAACCAGCCTCCTGGATTTGCTTCCTGTTGGTTTATGTTGTTTTCTTCTGTCCTGACTTCCTGGCCTGGTGCTTTGGTCTTTGTGAACTGGCAAGGCTGCTCTGCAAGCAAGGCTCACAGTGATATTTCCTGGGGCCTTTTCGACAAGGCCACGAAAGCCTATACAACTGCCAGTGAGTTGTTGAAATAAGAGGTTACTGTGTAAATAAAACACTTCATCTCTTTGCATTTCGTTATGTCAGAACAATGTATAAATCTGTCATATTATATCACAACATTAAACTAGGAATGTTCAGTCTCTGACTGGGGATTAAGCTCATCCTCAAATCATCCTGAAGGGCTGGACCCAAAGAGCCTGTTTAGCAAATGCTCTCCAGACCCTGAGCCCAAGGTAATCATTTCCTGGGCCAACAGAAATGCAAAACACCCTGGAGACATTCTATGGCCTTCCTAAAAATTTCAGATCAAAGAGGGGTTCTCAAACAATAGAAGCCCTTCCTAACAATCTTCCTCTGCTTTTCTAAAGACCAGGTTATCTGATCAGACTTCCTTGGAGTAGATAAGCGCCCATAAAATGAGTGATAAATAGAGTCCATTTAACAAGTGGGAGGAGAAGAGGATGGTTTTATAGATGGATTCAAAGATAAAAGTCCCATTTTTAAGGCACTGAGAGGGAGTGAATTATTAAACCAGTTAGAGATTTGGAGATAGAAGAGAAATTCTGTTTATTAGCTATGCCTTTGTCATATTTCCGTGGAAGGATGAGTTTTATTAAAATAAATATTATCCTGCAGAGAGAAAAGAAAGAGGAAACTACAGTAGGGGAAGGAAGACATCATCCTTGACGTGGGTTCATTCTGGTGGATTATTGGATAAATTTTAATGTTTCTTCCAGATCTGGGATTCTACGATGCTGCGAGGGAAGACTTTGTGAGTCCCTTTCTTAGGATATGAGTGAGAACCATGTAGACAGATTTTGGTAAAGACCTCATGAGGAGAAGGGGGATGGCTGGGGCAGGGCTCACAGTACAAACAATCCTCTACTCACAGGTGGTTTTGTGCTCACGTCTCTGCCTCTTACTGACAGAGATGTTACTGCTCACCAGGTCTCTTCTATGGCTTTCTGCCATTGTTCCAACACCTGAGGAAAGAGCTGATGTGAGGTTAGCTGCCGTATGTGGTCTCAGCAAGTCTGTGAGGAATGTTTTGGAACTTCCTTTCACAACATTTCACTACCAATTCCCTCCCAACCCTCTTCTCCCACACCATCTTGCCCCCACATTTTTAATCTTTCTCTTGTCAACCAGCCATATCTCTCCCTCAGACACAAGCTACTTCTCTTCTCCTTCTGATTCCTCCTTTTCCTCCTTCTCTAGTCCTCCCTTCGCCCTCCCTCTCCCCTCCCCTCCACACTCTCCCATTCTCCCTCCTGCTTTCCCCTCCTTTTGAAGCCTGTCTCCAAGGTGATTATAAAGGAATCAAGTAGAGAAAACATAGATAAGAATACTTTAGAGACTGCCAATGCAAACAACAGAGAAAGGATGTTTGCAAAACCATTTGTGACATTAAGTGTTCTAATGAAAATTAAGAGAAATTTGAGCTGGATGGAGCATGAGACAGAGATTAAGAAAGTTTGATGAGGATGAAGTCAAAAGCAAAAATAAACAAAGGATTGAAAAACCACTCTCCAATCCATTTGCCTAGGACAGTGAAAGATGATGAAAAAAACAAAAACAAATAAGAATGGAAACTATGTAACAGTGGAAGAGATTAGATTTTAAACAAAACTTTTATGAAAAAAACTAAGGGTGGGGGTTGTAGAAATTTGAGCTATAACAATGAATGAAGAATAGGTGATGAAATTTGTTTAAGAAAAAAAGCTGTCATGAGGAATGAGAGCGATCAGACAGACAGCAATGCTCTACATTCAGACATAGTAGATGTTCAAAGGTGGAGGGGTGAGAATATTGTCTTAGTGCTAAAGGACAAGGAAAGAGTAAATAGAAAAATAAAGGAGCTCTGATCAAATTGACTTGTAGATATAAATAAGTATGCTTTCAATGTCCCTAAATTCCAAGAAAATAGGGAACTTGAACTAATAATACTTTCAATATGCTACAATTAAAACAAAATGTACTCCTGCAAAAACTAACTCAGAAACATTTTAAGACTCCAAGTTCATTCAATTAAGGTAAGCCTTTGGCAAATAAGATTAGTTGAATAATATTGGTATAATAAAAAACAGCAATGTTTTTCTCTGATTTATCAATGTCAAGTACAATGTAAAAGCACATTTTTTATTCTATTTGAATATATTTTCTCTAAACTTATACAGGTGCACTGATTGGTTATGAAAAATGTCAATTTGTCTACAATTATATTGAATTATTTTGGCAGATGCTTTATTTTAATAAGAATCATGTTTTGAAGTATGTCAGCTTGAAGATAATTTCCAAGATCTTCAGGGAATTTAATAATAAAATGATAACCGATTGAAAAATGGGAAAAATCCGAGTAGACATTTCTCCAAAGAAGATATACAAATGGCCAATAAGCACATGAAAAAGATGCTCAACATCATTAGTCATTAAGGAATTGCATATCAAAACTCCTGTGCCCCAAGATGGCCAGAATCAAAGATACAATAATGAATGTTGGTGAGAATGTAGAGAATTTGGAACCCTTAGCTACTGTGGGTCTGAATGTAAAGTTATGCAGTTGCTGAAGAAACAGTTCTGTAGTTCTTCAAAAATTAAATATAGTTACCCTGTGATCTAGAATTACACTCCTAGGTTCCACTCAAGAAAGATCAAAGCATATGTTCATGCCAAAACGTATACATAAATAGTCAAAGCAGCATTATTCATGAGAACCAAAAGGTGGAGACACCCTCCATGTCCACTAACTAATGAACAGACAAACACTAAATTTGGTATATCCATACAATGGGATATCATTTGGCCCTAAAAGGCATGAAATGCTGATACTTGCTGTAGCAAGGATGAACCTTGAAAACATTATGCTAAATGACAGGAGCCAGACACAAAAAGCCACAAGGATATTCTATTTACATGAAATGTCCAAAATAGGTAGAGCAAAGAGACACAAGGTGTATTAGCAGTTGCTGAAATAGAAGGAAAGGGAGTTAAAGAGAACAACCACTAATGGGTATGAGTTTTCTTTGAGGGGGTGAAGAAAATATTCTGGAATTGGATAATGGTGATGGTTGTACAATTTTGTAAATATACTAAAACCCACTGAATTCTACACTTTAAAATGGCCGACTTTATGCTATGTGAATTATATCTCAATTTAAAAAAGAACTCTAGGGAATTTAAAACCTTAGAATGATTAAATAGAGCTAATTAATGGATCATCACTGGATACCTAAATTATTTCAGAGGAAGATAAACTCCTGAAACATTGATCTTTGAGCATAATTTTATTTTTATATGTTTTCCTTTAATATGCTACTGATAGGCTATATATTTCATTAATTTTTGCCACTTTCAGAGGGATATAAAATTGTAGCAAGTGTGTCTTAGAAAGTTGTGTTAGATGTCTTTATGAGTTCTTGTTAGTTAAAATGCTGATTTTTGACAGACAATTCTCCATTATCCTCTTAGAAATTTTCTCTATGAAATAGATGTTAGTCACTTTGGTTTGGTTTAAAGTTACAGTTAATTCTGGTGTTTGAGACCATTCTAGGAGTAACAGTGACAGAGAAAATCCAACGACAAATGTACTTCTATGTTTCAAGGAAAAGAATGGTTTTCCTCTAAAATACTCTGTTGTTTTCCATTTTTTTGTTCTTCAGACCAATTTACACTCTTGAAACTTACTGAGGGCTCCAAAGAGTTCATTTATGGATAGGTACTGATGAATAGCTACTGATAATGACTGTATTGGAAATTGAAACTGAGAGCTTCTAAAAAGGCTTATTTATTGTTTGTTGAGGTTAGTAATGATGAAAGCACTGCATGCTAATAACATCTTCTGAAATTAGTTCTCATGGTCTTGTAGGATTTATCCTAAAGTGCCAGTATGTTCCAGAGAATAAAGAGCACAAGGAAAGTCAAAGCTTGGAATGTAAATTTTATTTGCCTTGGTTTATAATACCTGAACCTGAAAAGCTATGGAATGTGTTAATGGCTTAGCAAAGTTTGCTCATGTTGATGGAATTGCTTCCTTGGTTCACCGTTTATTGCTTTTGCTTACAATGTGAAGGGTTAATCTTTCAGTGTCATCTACCTACATAGCAAAGATTGTCTTAAGAGTAACCTTCTGTGCTTTATGCTGACTTTGTCACATCCTGCATCATTTAAGAAAACAACAACAACAAAAAAGAATCCTCACTTCTGAAAGGCCTAACATTTTTACCACTATGCTACCTTCAATGTTTATTGTTAATTTTCCTGTCACTTCAACTAAATAGGTAACAAGTATGGCTTCTTAGGCACCCACTTAATCAAGTGCCTTTATCTCCTCTGATAATATTTTTTTATTTTGTCTTCCCCAAATCAGACACTGAGTATAGAACAAAAAATAAATAAAGTAAAGCTTTCAGGATATCTTTTGTATCTAAAACTGTACTTATGATTTCCCATAGAGGCCCTGCACAAAGATGTGTTCTTTCAATGTGTAAAGCACTAGAAATAATTAGGTTTTTAAAAAATTCTATATTCCTACTGACAGGCTGCATGAGAAGAGATGTCAAATTGAAAGAGATGCGTATCCTCCTCTAGGTAAATATTTTATAAGTAAAATATATTAATGTAAATATTTCAGAAACTGCACCCTCTAGGAGAAGTTCCTGGGAATTTGTCAGTGTCCTTGTGGTCCATGTCATGTTTCTATTTATCAAAGCCTTGGTGTGGTTTTGATTGAGGGCTTTAGGCATCAATGGTCAAGTGTTGTTAGTCATAAATTTAAGTTATTATTTAAAGTGTTTATTTGCCACAAGCTTATTCTTCATTTGAATCTGACATCTTCTAGGCCAGTGATTCTGGGGATGTCCATCAGATACATGCATGCATGTCATTCAGTCTCTGAGTTGTGTCTGACTCTGAGACCCCATGGACTACAGCATGCCAGGCTTCCCTGTCCTTCACTATCTCCCAGAATTTGCTCAAACTCGTGACCACTGATTCAGTGGTGCCATCCAACCATCTCATCTTCTATTGTCGCTTCTTTTGCCTTCAATCTTTCCCAGCAGCAGGGTCTTTTCCAATGAGTTAGTTCTTCGCATCAGTTGGCCAAAGTATTAGAGCTTCAGCTTCAGCATCAGTCCTTCTAATGAATACTCAGGGTTGATTTCCTAGGTTGTATAAAAAATACAGACATCTAGACTCTACTTACTAAATCTCTTTACTTGATAATCTTGGGATAGTTTTAGCATATGCTTTGCATATTGTTGATTTATTATGTGTCTTTTGTCTCAGGATTATTTTATACATCAAAATTATATCCTCTGTAAAAAGTATATTCACCTAGTTTTATAAATCAGGTGTAATATTTCACTAACTTCTTTGAAAATAGGCTTAACTATGGTCCTTAGCAGACACTTCACCGAAGTGTTTCAAAATGGCTTTATTATCTTGTTTTTCATGCCATATGTACAACTGGATTTGCTTGTCAATTGCATCATCCTTGTTATGGACACTCATGAGACCTTTCACATTGGCCATGTATCAGTAATAAATTAACCACAGCTATTTGAATCTCTGTCATCTATAGCAGTTTTTGTATTATTTTGATGTTTTTCTGCTGTAGGTAGGACAGTTTGAAAAGTCACCAATGATGGCAGAAAACAGCGAGTTTGATCATATTTCCTCCATGTCAGAACCTGGGCAGTCTTCTCCCAGCTTAAGCCCCAACACTTCATCTCTGGTTCTGTGCTGGTTCCTTTCCTTTTCCTGACCAAAGTTTTTCATGTTAACTGGTTTCTTATTCTTTTTCTCCCTTGTTTGGGGACTGTCCTCTTTTTGTCTTTCTTTTGTTTCTTATCTCTCCTGTTCCCAATGATTAGTTTACTATTTTATGGATCCCCTTCTCTCTGATCAGGGCTCTCTCTCCTTCCTTTCCCAGGTCTTTCCTATTGCCATCCCAATTCCTGTCAGCACCCCCCTACTAACCTTTGAATCCTCCTGTCAAATCAGGTCACTCCCATCCAACTCCAGCCACCTTCCCTCCTGATTTTGTCCACCTTTTCTTCAGGATAAACTCCTTCTTTTCAGGGAACTCTACTCAAAGTTCTGTGGTGATCTAAATGGGAAAGAAATTCAAAAAAGAGGGAATATGTGTGTACATATAGCTGATTCACTTTGCTGTAAGCAGAAACTAACAACATTGTAAAGCAAATACACTCCAATAAAAATTAAAAAAACAAAAAACCAACCCCCCTCAAAAAGAAAAAAAAAAGCTCCTTATTGCATCTTAAGCAAACTCTTAGTCCAGAATGCATTTCTAACACCACTTTACCTGCTTGCTAGAGCAGAAAAGACTCACATAATGTTACTGAAACTGTTTCTGAGTTGCTTTGCGGACAGGGGGTCCCAAGCTGAAAGTCAATCTGGTGCTTTCCTAAGTGCTTTAAGTGCTTTTCTGAATTAAAGGAAAGAATCAAATATCCAAGCAGAATTTTAACATAAAAGTTAACAGCTGGTGGATAAAGAATCTCTGAGAGCCTCTTGTTATCTGAGTTAGACATTCTTTATTGAACTTCATTTGAAACATGCAACTTGGCATTAAATTCACAGCTGCAAGATTTCTAGGAGGGAGAAAAAAAAAACAGTCTGGATATGGTTTACATCAGCTGCAAAGGAAAGACAACCTATCTGTGGTCTTATTCTTCAGGTAGTCTGAAATAGTGGTAGGAATCGCGTTTCGTATTGCTTGGGAGGCATCACTAACAAACTGTCGCTGAGACCGAGGGTCACTCTTTACTGGTTTCTTTCAGTCTGTGCCTTTTTGGTCTGGCCCACCATTTGGAGGCTTAAGTCTCACTCTTAGAGATATTTTCTTTGCTTTTTTCTCAGTTGCATCATCCTTGTTATGATGCAACTGACAAAAACAGTTGTTAGCAGAAACAAATATCTACTTAATTTTGGTATAAGGTCCCCAAATTTTGGTGCACCAAATGTAATTTGTAACATAAATTTTTTCAAATATAATTGCCCTTGCCAGCACGATGCTTGAATAACAAGCACTCAGTTTACAGTTATGCTGTCCAAGTAATTTGCTAGTTGCATACTGATTTCCACCCCTTCCCTCCCCTTAAACCCTCTCTCTTCCCACAAGCTTCCTCAACTTCATTTACCCTGAGAAACCTTCTGATACACTGGGCATTTTTCTAAACTAGCGTGTCCCAAACTTTGCTTCACAAAGAATCAGCTGAAAACTGTTGGTTGCTCAGTCGTGTGTGACTCTTTGTGACGCTATGGACTGTAGCCTGCCAGGTTCCTCTGTCCATGGCATTTCCCAGGCAAGAATACTGGAGTGGGTTGCCATTCCCTTCTCCAGGGGATCTTCCTTACCCAGGGATTGAACCCAGGTCTCTTGCACTGTAGGCAGATTTTTAACCATCTGAGCCACCAGCGAAGCCCCTTAGATTCAGCTGGAAAATGTTAAAAAAATCCTCCTCAGGATATCTGGGGGAGTGGGCCAAGTATCACTATGTTTAGTTTAGGTTTTCAGATGATTCCAAAAATGAAACGAAGCTTGGAAACCATAGTTCTAAGTGATTTATCTATAGTTACTCATCATCTTGGCTATTACTACTCAGAGCTATCATACTATCCCAGATCACATGGATTGGCCAATCTGGCTCATCTCGAGTCATTGATGATGATTCATCATCCTCAATATCCTCACTCTTCTCACTTATCCTCCAGGAAACTGTACTTGTATCCTGATTTTCTCTTACCCTTGTTTATAGCTTCCCTTCTCCTTTCTGTCTTGCTAATATGGTTATGTTCCAGAATTCAGGCCTTGATCATCTCTTACTTATCTAACACTTACTCTCTTGATGATCTCATTTACGCTTGTGGTTGAAAATACCCTCTATAGGCTGACAATTCTCATATTCTCACATTTGTATTTCTAGTTCCAAATTTTTTCCTAAATTCCAGATCCCTAAGGCTAGCTCTCTGGAATACCATATCTCTGCTTGGATGTCTAATAGTCATGATGATTGACATATTCAAAACAGAATATATGGTTATTTTCTAATTATCCCTCCAAACCTAGTCCTTGTACAGAAGTTTCCATTTGAACAGATAATTTCATTTTTTGAGTTGCTCAGATGAAAAAGAAATCACCCTCGACCCCTCTTTCTCGGAGCACATTGAATCTGTCAGATAATCCTGTTGGCTCTATTCTTCAGAGTACCTCCAGAATCCAAACACTTCTGACCGCTTCTGCGGATACCACCCTGGTCTGAGCTGCCATCATCTCTCAGCTACATCACTGTAAGTACCTCCTCACTCTTCTCCCCTCCCCTTGTCTATCAGACCTCCCTGCAGTCTCCTGTCAGTACAGCCCCCAGAGTCATCCTTAAAGACACAGTTCAACAGTGTCACTCCTCTGCGTGGATTTCCACTTGTTGTTCAGTCACTAAGTTGTGTCTGACTCTTTGTGATCCCATGGACTGCAGGGTGCCAGGCTTCCCTGTCCTTCTCTATCTCCCGGAGTTTGCTCAAACTCATGTCCATTGAGTTGGTGATGCTATCCAACAATCTATTCCTCTGTCACCCTCTTCTCCTCCTGCCCTTAATCTTTCCCAGTATCAGAGTCTTTTTCAATGAGTTGGTTCTTCACATCAGGTGGCCAAAGTATTGGAGCTTCAGCTCCAATCAGTCCTCCCAATGAATATTCAGGGTTAATTTCCTTTAGGATTGACTGGTTTGATCTCCTTGAAGTCCAAGGGACTTGCAAGAGTCTTCTCCAGCTCCACAATTCGAAGGCATCAATTCTTTGGTGCTCAGCCTTCTTTATGGCCCAACTCTCATACCTGTACATAACTACTGGAAAAACCATAGCTTTCTCTGCTTTTTAATATGCTATCTAGATTTGTCGTAGTGTTCCACTATGGTGGAACACAAGATTCTTAGGATGGCCTTCAAGGCCCATGTGATTTAGTTCCAGATTGTCTCTCTGGCCCATGTGATTTAGTTCCTGATTGTCTCTCTGACCTCATCTCCAACAACTTCCCACCTTGCTCGTCATGCAACAACATGGTTGGGCTGAATAACGGCCCCCAAAGATGTCCATGTCCATCTCTGGAGCCAGTGAATGCTACTCAGTATAGCAAGAGACTTTGCAGATGGGATTAAGTTAAAGATCTCAAGATAAGGGGATCATCTTGGATTACCTGGGTATACCCAATGGGATCACGAGTTTCCTTATATGAGGGAGACAGGAAGATATGATCATGGAAGCAAGAGGTTGTAAGTTGACTTGGGAAAGTCACTAATCTGGCGAACATCAATATCATCATCTGTAACATGGTAAAAATACCCACCTCACCGAGTCACTGTGAAGATAAAGTAAAAAAAATTTTAAAAGTTTTGTATACTTGCCATTTGAAATGTTATGTAAAATTTTCTATTTTACATTTCATAAGTTTCATCATATTTATTCTGGACCCAATTTTCCACCAGTCTGTGGGAAAAAGGCAAAAATCTTCTAAGTATGTATTCTTTATGTACTTTATTTAGCAATTTGAGGAGTTAATCATGCAATTGTGATTTATGTGTTTTCGGGTGTTCATTCAGGTCACGGACAACATTATAGAAAAGAACTAGACCAGGTACAAAACTCCTTATACCCTAAGTGAATTCCTATCCATATTTAACATTATTTCTTGAGGGTTCAGGAATTCACCTACCTTGAGTATGCAAGTATACCCTTGGTTCATGAGGCATTTTTTTAGCTTTTAAACTGCATTGCTAAAATCCTGGTATACAGTGTCTGTGACAACTTCTTAACTGATGGTCAGTTGGGTAATTTTTTTCCCCTTAGTGAACTCACTTGAATTCTATGGATCATCCTGACCTCCTCTTGGCAGTTTCTTGGGCTTATGTTTTGGAAGAGAGGGGCGTTTTTCCCCCTCGAGCCTTAAGACTGCTGTCTGTTTCTCTGTGATTTCTCACTAGTAATCTATTTGGGTCCTTGATTGCACCTGCACATTCCTTTTATAGCCTGAATATATCTTGGTCTGAAAGGGTGTTAACACTTACTGTGGCCAAGTACTCTTACTCCTCTCCATCTCTTGGGATTCAATTCCCTCTTAGCAATGTTTGTCCTGTCTGCACAGGTTGACGATCATTCTCTGTAATAGACATGGTAGAAGTTATGAACATTGCCAGATAATTTTGTACTTTCAGTTGTTTTAAGGCATCATTTCAATAGAGAACTAGGAGTTCTCTATTTTCCAATATGACTGTGCTGTGTTTGCTAAGTTACTCCAGTTGTGTCTAACTCTTTGCAACCCTATGGACTGTAGTCCACCAGGCTACTCTGTCCATTGAATTCTCCAAGCAAGAACACTGGAGTGGGTTGCCATGCCCTCCTCCAGGGGATCTTCCCGACCCAGACATCAAACCCACATCTCTTATGTCTCCTGCACCAGCAGGTGAGTTCCTTACCACTAGGGCCACCTGACCAGATTTAATTTCATGAGACAAATTTTATATTTTTCCCTACAAATTATATTTTTACTCATTAGATTTCATTTTCCTCACTTGGCTTTATTTTTCTTTTTATATAAAAAGGCTTCATTTTGCTTAACTTTTGGGTTCTTCGTATGTTGCATTATTTAGGATTTTAGTATACACCCCTGAGGTTGAATTAGTTCCCATATTTTAATATATTCAGCTTCTTAATATGTGAAAATGTAAAATGTGTACCTGGCACAATTTCTCAGGGGAAAAACTCAGGGAAATGTGTTGATATTTCCCTTTTTTCAGCTCTCAAAATAGCTGCCATGTGTTCCTTTACTCTGTGTGTGTGAAACACCTGCCCTCCCTCTGCAGTGGTCTCTTAGGATATAAATTCTGTCTAGTGAACTAATTTCATTACCTGGACTGCTTGTTTTTTTTTTTTTTTTTTTTTTACTAAACAAGGAAACTATGAAAATAAGGACAGAAAGAGGAGATTTCTCTTTAATTGGTTCACTCCAAAATTAATGTTCTGACAGTCATTTAGGCACATTTTATTTTGCCTTACCAGTAAATGGAAAGCAATGTCTCAGTTACCCATAACTGCCTTCTTTTTTGCTTTGTAAAGAGATATTCAGTTAGAAAAAAACTAATTACATGGCTGTCTTCCACTCTGTGGAAAGGAAACATTTAGAAATACAACTCTTTAAAAAATGCTGATTAACACAATAAATGTGAAAATGTTACCCCTGGGATCCCCATTTCGGGCTGTCTTGTCTTCCTGACTGGGGAGCATCAGTGGTGTCATTTTAATGGTGATGGTTATAATAACTGCAACGAGTGCCTCACTCTGTGTCAGGGACTGCAAGAACGACAGGAATGTGGTTCCACTCAGTCCTCCTGGCAGACTTGCTACTGTAGCAGGTGCTGCTGCTATCATCATTTATAGAAAAAAGCACAGAGGTTGAGAGAGGTTAACAAAATTATCCAGGCCAGACGGATATTAACTGGCAGAATCTAAGTGCGTTTGACTTGGAGGTCCGCTTCCATTCACAAGGCAATATGTTTTTCTGAACTTTGCCACCATTAGAGACACCCTGAAAGTTCAGTTCCCAAGTGACTCCTGCATTCAATCTGGGATGTGTCCCAGGGTACTCATTAATAACACTCTAGAGTTAGCTCAGGGAATCTTTCATTAATCCACTTTTAGTCTTCTCTCAGGCTTCCCCAGTGGCTTAGCGGTAAAGAATCTGCCTGCCAATGCAGGAGACACGGATTCGATCCCTGGGTTGGGCAGATCCCCTGGAGAAGGAAATGGCAACCCACTCCAGTATTCTTGTCTGGAAAATCCCATGGACATCGACAGATTAATGGATATAGAAGCTGTGGTACATATATACAGTGGAATACTACTCAGTCATAAAAAGGAATGCATTTAAATCAGTTCTAATGAGGTGGATGACCCTAGAGCCTATTATACAGAGTAAAGTAAGTCAGAAAGAGAAATATAAATATCGTATGCTGATGCATATATATGGAATCTAGAAAGATGGTACTGATGAATTTATTTTCAGGGCAGCAGTGAAGAAACAGGCATAAAGAACAGACCATTGGACACAGGGGGAGGGAAGGAGGGAGAGGGTGAGATATATGGAGACGGTAACATGGAAATTCACAAATCCATATGTAAAATAGCCAATGGGAAATTGCTATATGACTCAGGGAAATCAAACAGGGGCTCTGTGACAGGCTGAAGGTTGGGATGGGGAGGGAGATGGGAGGGAGGTCTGGGAAGGAAGAAGCACAGGTATACCTATGGCTGACTCTTGTTGATGTATGGCAGAAAACCACAAAATTCTGTAAAGCAATTACCCTTCAATTAAAAAAAAACACAACAATCCCATGGACAGAAGGGCCTGGCAGGCTACAGTCCATGGAGTTGCAAAAGAGTAGGACATGACTGAGTGACTAAATAATAAATCTTCTCTCAGTAATAATTATGCCATTGCTGAAGTCTACACCAACCTCAGAATTTTCTGAAGGGCCCTCTCCCCTGCTCCTCCTTCTGGAGGGGGCCCCAGGCACTTCATGAGAACTGTTTTCCAAACATGCCAAAGGTGGTAGACATCCATCCTGCCTGATGAAGCTGCTTTCTCCAGCTGGGTGGGTTGAGGGTTTGGGGCTCCATCACCACCCACGTGGACCAAGGGAATGGGTCCCATCATGGAAGCAGCAGATGTGCTGGAGCAACAGGAGATCTTCAGATGCCAAGACACTTCTGTCTCTTCTTTGTCCCTCTGTGCCTCCCAGCAAATATCTCAGCAACACTGCCTGTGTTCTTTCTACTTGGAAGTCCCCCTCCTCCCTCCAACTCCCCTTTACTTGACAAAATCTTCTTCATTGTTTAAGACCCAATTCACGGGCCACCAGGTCTCAGAACCCTTCCCTGACTATTCCCTACAACTTGTTAGTTGCCCTCCACTGTGTTTCCATAGTATCCTTTACTTGTGTCAAAAGCCCCCTGATATGTTGTATTATGAATATTGCATATGAATCTTTTAATCTCACCAGGCAATTGTGTGCAGGATACAGTTAAAGAGTAGGGATTATTATCCATCTTTGTGCCCCAGCCCAGGATCTGGCACGTAGTATCAGGTCAATAAATGTTAAAAAATAAATCACTCTTATGTTTATAGCTAGAATAAGTCTAGCTAGAATACAGCTAGAATTAGAGGAAGGATGGTTCAATAAATCTTCCTTATTAAGTTTCCCTTGACCTTTCCCACGTTCATGTCTAATCATCTCTTCCCTGGATCCCTGAAGCAGTCTCTCACCTCTTTTTATAGTGGTAAAATATATATAATATTAAATTTATTGTTTCATTTATCTTAAAGTATATAAAGCCTCTCCACTCTTAACCTGTGTCCCTGACTTCAGTAAATCCTCCTTAATACCACCCTTCTCTTAGTTGCCCAAATGAACTATAAATAGAACTGTCATGATTCAGCAATTCCACTCCTGGGTATATATCAGAAGAAAATGAAAACACTAATTTAAAAAAATACATGCACCCCTATGTTCCTAGCAGCAACTTTCACAATAGCCAAGATATGGAAGCAACTTAAATGTCTATTAATAGATGAACAGATAAAGAAGATGTGATACATATATACAATGGGATATGACTCAGCCATAAAAAAAGAATGAAATTCTCATTTGCAACAATGTGGATGGACCTAGAGAGTATTGTGTTGTTATCACTTAAATGTGGAATCTGAAAAAATTTAAAAATGCATGTGTATAATAAAATAGCAAAAGACCCACAGATATAGAGTAAAAACTAGTGCTAACCAATGGGGAGAAGGAAGTGGGGTGGGGCAAGATAACCACTATGGATAAAGTAAACTATAAGGATATATTGTACAGAATGAAGGATACAGCCAATATTTTATGGTATTTTTAAATTTAAAAACTTTGAATATGTGGTACACCTGAAACTCATATAATACTGTAAATCAGCTATACTTTGAACAAAGAAAAAAAGAAAGAAATGTCACATAAAATCCATGTTTGCATCTCCCTGGACCTGAACACATGTGTCAGAGTCCACGTGGCTTTGCTGTGTGTATTTTTAACTGCCTATGGGTCACCTCCACTGGGATGTCAAGTCACTACATCAAGGCCAATTCATCCCAGATGATCACAGTGTCTCTCAACAAGGTGACTTCTCATCCTAACTTTTTCAGTTTTCTCTTTTCCTGTGTTAGAATCCTGAACATCATCCTTGCTTCTCCAATTCTCTTATAATACCTAAACTAGCTTCAAGCTGTGATTCTTCAGCCTTTGAAATTTCTTTTATAGTTTACCTTTAATCTCTGCTACTTCCTAGCTCTGTGACCTTAACCTCTCTGTACCTCAGCTTCCCCTTACATAAAATAGGCATTTTTTTTTTTTAATCTTCTAAGCTGGGGTTGTTAGAATCTAAGTTACACATTTGAAACACTTGAGGACTTCTGTGGTGGCTCAGTAGTAAAGAATCTGACTGCTGATGTAGGAGACAGAGGTTCGGTTTCTGATCCAGGAAGAGCCTACATGCCATGGAGTGACTAAGCCCATGCATCACAACTACTGAGCCCGTGCGCTAGACCCTGGGAGCTGCCACTACTGAGACCACATGCCTAAAACTGGTGCCTTGCAATAAGAGAAGCCACGACAATGCACTCGTGCACTGCAACTAGAGAAAAAGCCCATGCAACAACGAAGACCCAGCATAGCCAAAAATAAATCAATAAAACCACAGTAAAAAAATTATAAACAAAACTGCTCGATATCTGACATATAGCAAGTGCTGAACAAATGATAGATATGATTGTTACTATTATTATTTTCAACATCATTACATCAATATGGGATTATTATGATCATCTCATAGCAGGTGTCCTTACCCATCCCCTATCATTCTTGAACAAAACTTTCCAACCGTCCTTATAAAACCATTTGTATCATATTTTATGCCAAGAATATATAAGGGCTTCAAGCTACTTATTTTAAAAAGCATAAATTTTCTGCCTCATTTTTCCCATAACATGGCCTCTCCTTCCTTATTATTCATTTATTCATCCATTCAATAAATAAGTAACAGGCGCTGTGCTAAGGTTTAGGAATAGGATGACAGATAAAAATAAGATATTACTTCTGCCCTGAGGGAAATTATGGTGCTGAATATAATATATATATATACACATTATATATATTTTTTCATCATCCTGACTATATATACATATATATATATAGTGTGTGTGTGTGTGTGTGTGTGTGTGTATGTGTGTGTGTGTGTGTGTTCAGTTGCTCAGTCAAGTCCTACTATTTGCAAGCCCATGGACAGTAGCCCGCCAGGCTCCTCTGTCTATGGGATTATCTAGGCAAGAATGCTGGAGCAGGCTGCCATTTTCCATACCAGTGGATCTTCCCGACCCAGGGGTTAAACCCTTGTCTTTTTGCGTCTCCTGCATTGGCAGGCAGATTCTTTACCATTGCATCACTTGGGAAACCCATATATTAATATATATGGTCCTTTCAGCTATAGGACAGCCTTGATGGAGGCATATAAGATGCCCATGGGAGCCTATAGGAGAATATATAGTCGAGTTTGAACTCAGTCTTAAGGTGTATAAAGGAATTAGCCAAACAAAGACAACAAGTAGAGGGGGTGGCAGAAAGGGGGTTTCAGGGAGTGGTTCAGAGAAGGACATACCAGCTAGAGGGAACAACTCAGAGACTAGCAAGTAGTATGGACTGAAAATTTTTGTTCCCCCCCCCCTCCCAGATTAACATTTTGAAACCCTAACCCCCCAGTGTGATGGCATTTGGAGATGGAGCTTATGGGTGGTAATGAGGGTTAGACTGGGACATGGGGATGAGGCCATGATCCTACAGGATTAGTGTCCTTATAAGACACACCAAGGAACTGGTTCACTCACCAGCCTTTTCTCTCCACAGGCATGCACCAAGGAATGGCCATGTGAAGACACAGCAAGAAGCTGGCTGTCTGCAATCCAAAGAGAGAGTCCTTACTGGACATCAGTCCTGCTGGCACCTTGGATTTCCAGTCACCAGAACTGTAAGAAAATACATTTCTATTATTTAGGCATCCAGTCTATAGCATTTTGTTAGGATAACCTGACCTGACTAGGACAGAGGGTAATTCAGGATCTGCAGAGGGGGACGGGGGATAAAAAGGGGCAAGGCTAGGCTGAGGGAAAGTGACAACTACAATATGAAAGGTCTTGTGTCCAAGGTTGGGGCTTCCTCCTGGAGGTACTAGGTGAGTCACTGATCGGTTTTAGCACAAGAGTTAGTTACATGGTCATTTATATGGGGGACCATTCTGTGGAGGAGGGACTTTAAGAAGGCAGTAGCAGAGGCAGGAAGGGCCATTTAGTGGCTGTAGCAGGAATAGAGGTAAAACCTGATGAGGTCCTGAGTTAAGGGGGAGACTTGAGGGGTACAGGGATGTGGATGGATTTGAGGTTTAATCTGATGAGAGCTGCAGCTCTGAGTGGGAGATGTGGAAAGATGCGTGGAGACACGAGGGAGCAGCCTCATCAGTCTCACTTTGAAGGGAGCCTGTGGTGGTTTAGTGGCCAAGTCATGTCCGACTCTTATGACCCCTTGATCTGTAGCCCACCAGGCTCCTCTGTCTGTGGGATTTTCCAGGCTAGAATACTGGAATGGGTTGCCATTTTCTCCTCCAAGGGAAACTTCCTGACCCAGGGATCGAACCCGCCTCTCCTGCATTGCAGGAAGATTCTTTACCACTGAGCCACCAGGGAAGCCCCTTGAAAGGAATCTACCCCTCTCCAATATGCTTGTCTCCATGACTTTCACCTGTTAACACCTCCCTGATCTTGGAGCCTCCCCACCCTTACAAAATGTCTCAAGACTAATATGAAGTCATCCCCCCACCCCCTTTCTCTCACTTACATGGTCTAATCTCCCTCAGTTTAGCTGTGAATTATACATTATCTGTATGGTTATCAGATATATCAAGCCAGTTGTATTATAAGCTCCTTTTATGGCCAGGAGTCCAGCGCCTCACTGAATGTGCCAGGGGAGCTCTTCTCAGCCCCTCTTTCTCTCTGTGACACTCATGAATGGTGATAGTCACAAATCTCGAATGCAGAACCTAGATGTCACTGTAACTCCACTGACTACCATCCCACTCAAGGAAGCAAATCAGAATGATCAGAAGTGCTTGGGGGGTGACTTTAAATGGGATCTAATTTACTAACGGGCTGCCCAGGTGGTGCAATGGTAAAGAATCTGCCTGCTGATGCAGGAGACACGAGAGTTCAATCCCTGGGTCAGGAAGATCTCCTGGAGGAAGGCATGGCTACCCACTCCAGTATTCTTGCCTGGAAAATTCCATGGACAGAGGAGCCTAGTGGACTATAGCCCATGGGGTTGCCAAGAGTTGGACACAACTTAGTGACTAAACAGCAACAGCAATTTACTAAGAAAGTTGTTGTCTTTCAATTGCTAAGTTGTGTCTAACTGTGACCCTACAGACTGCAGCACACTAGGCTTCCCTGTCCTTCACTATCTCTAGGAGTTTGCTCAAACTCATGTTCATTTGCTCAAACTCATTGAGTTGGTGATGCTGTCTAACCATCTCATCCTCTGTCAACTCCATCTCCTCCTGCCCTCACTCCTTCCCAGATTCAGGATCTTTTCCAATGAGTTGTCTCTGCATCAGGTGGCCAAAGTATTGGAGTTTTAACTTCAGTGTCAGTCTTTTCAATGAATATTCAAGGTTGATTTCCTTTAGGATTGACTGGTTTGATCTCCTTGCTGTCCCAGGGACTCTCAAGAATCTTCTCCAGCACCACAAATCAAAAGCATCAATTCTTTAGCACTCAGCCTTATTTATGGTCCAACTCTCACATCTGTACATGAATACTTTGTTCTAGATAGCTTTGACTAGATAGACCTTTGTCAGCAAAGGAAAGTAAATCATTCATTATCATCAGTATATCAGTAGTGGTATCACTGATTGTAACAATTTACATCGTAACTGGTGTGTTGTGATGTCAGTGTCAAAAACTGGACCAAGAGAGTAATTCCTTGAACACAAGGACTGTGTCTGATGCCTCCTTGTATGGCCAACACAATGCATACCTGCTGTGGAGGTAAATACTTATGGAATGGAGGGTAGGAGCCCAGGGCTAACAATTGGGATGAGATGCTATCAGGGAACCAGAATAAAAGCTGCTCTGGTGTCTTGGAAAGTTTAAGGGAAAAAGTTTTCTGATTTTTTTAAACAACATTTCTAGTGTAATTTCTGGGAGTCTCATATTGTAGCTAGCAGAAGCTATTTCCTGTGAATTAATTTCAGATGGAAGAGAATTTTCCTCACTGTAAGACAGCGGTGAGAACAGTATTAAGGTTGTCACATGCCTATGAAGGGTAATAATAGGTTTTCTCATATTTTAGAGGAGAGAAAGAAAAATTGTTTTTCCTGTTCCTCTGCCCCACCCCTCAAAGTCTGAAATGGTGAACACAGGAAAAGGAGTTAGAGGTCCTCTCTCAGATTGGCAGGGTTTACACATCAGCGATGAATTTCCACATAGTTGCTATGTGCTTGGCAGTTTGGTGGTGCCAGTGGTAAAGAACCCACCTGCCAATTCAGGAGACACAGGAGACTCGAGTTCGATCCCTGGGCTGGGAAGATCTCCTGGAGGAAGGCACAGCAGCCCACACTCGTATTCTTGCCTGGAAAATCCCATGGACAGAGGAGCCTATGGGGCTACAGCCCATGGGGTCGCAAAAAGATGGACACGACTGAGTGCACCTGGACAGGTATTGGCAGTTTTATAGGAAAAAGGGCTCCTAGGCCATTTTGCCTCTACTTTTCATTTGATTGTAGCTTTTAATCCATTCCTGATGAAGGAGGCAGTCTGAAAGGATGACTGAGGGAAAACTCTTAATACCAGCCCTGTGGAGCGAGGGTAGACAGATGATTCCAAAAGTCCTGATTAGGAACTCTATAAAACAAAACAAGTATGGGTTGTTTTGACCAGGAATGCAGGTCACAAAGATCAAACAAACCCTCACAGGAGATACTACAGACACTTACCAAGCTCCTGCTCATATAGCCCTGATGACAGGGAGCTCATTGTTTGAGAAGCCAGCAGCAGGGGGTTAAAACACTGGTGCTTAAACACCCACAACTGTTTTCAGGGCAAAAATATCCTAGGAGGACCAAGGATATTTTAAAGTGCTAGTATTTTAAGAATGAATTATATTTTAAGAAATTATAATAGAAAGACTTGTAGGATACACTGAGTGGAGACGAGCTTGATGCTTCCAAACTTGAGAAAAGCTGGGAGAGGATGGACCCTCTCATCAGTAATTAACGAGAGCTGAATTTAGATGTGATGAAGGTCCTGCAGAACAGCCAGGTGCTCGTGGTTTCCAATGCCAACTTTGTTAATACACAGCACCTTCACATGCATTCTTTCACTTACTTCACTCACAACTATATTTAGATCCATGGCTGTTATTTACATATTTTACATGAGGAAACTGAAGCCCAGAGAGTTAGGTGGTTTGCCCAGAGTTGCTTGGGAGATGAGATTGAATTGCAAAATAGCTCTCTGAACTCCAGACACTCCAGAGAGCAGGGAGTGGATCTCTGGGTAGAATGGGCTTCCCAGGTGGAGCAGTGGGTAAAGAATCTGCCTGCAATGCTGGAGATGCAAGAGACTGAGGTTCGATCCCTGGATCAGGAAGATCCCCTGGGGGAGGGCACTGGCAATCCACTCTTGTGATCTTGCCAGGAGAATCCCACGGACAGACAAACCTGGCGGGTGGCAGTCCATAGGGTCGCAGAGTCGGACATGACTGAGGACTCATGCAAGGTGCTTAGAAAATACTAGGTGAGCTGTGTTTAGGGGATTCCAACCAGTCTATTTCACTTACTGCACAGCTTCTTACTAGTTCCCTTCTGTACGTCATTACTAGGGATTGATAATGAAGAACTTCTCTAGGAGTTGGAGATGGAAGAAATGATGGACTTTGTCAGCCATGTGTTGTTGGGAGCCATGTGCTGGTATGACCAAGAAATGCTTTGTGATTATGCAGTAGAAGGGTGGGAGGGAGACTCAGGAGGGAGGGGATGTATGTTTCCTTCTGGCTGATACATGCTGTTGTACAGAAGAAACCAGAACAAGGTGGTAAAACAATTATTCCCCCAATGAAAAATAAAAACTTTTAAAAAATGCAACAGAAGAGTTGGAAATTTGTCAAACTCCAACCAAGGCAACCTAGAAATGATACAGTAAGGCAGAATGTGAATTTAATTTGGTGAGGGGAAACCTAATTGATTTTATTATTCCTGATTCAGAGAAATGAGTCAGGTTGCAGGGGATCTTAGCCTCAGTGGGTTGGACCATGTTTCATGATAATTGGCTTCTTTTGTAATCCTATGTATTATAGTATGCATTGAAAATATTATCCTGAGAAGGGATTCCTGGGCTTTGTCAAACTGCCAAAGGAGTGGGCCAACAAAGTTAATGATTCCAGGCTTCATAACATAAAAAAGGGACATGAGGGGCCAGAACTGGATGATGGTGCCATCCAACCCTGCTTAGAAGAGAGGTGTCTTGCCAGGCCAGTGTGAGGACCATACACCTGGTGGAAATCTGCCCATTTTAGACATGGAAGCAGCAAGATAACAGAGCTTGCTGCCATGAAACTTTACCCCTCCTTCCTTTGATCAACTAAAGAACCCCCTGGAATCACTCTGAGCACCCCTTGGGTGCTTGCTTAAGCAGATGTGAATGCCCCGCCACCTGGTGGTTACATTGTTCATGTCCATTATTAACTTGGCATTCTACTTCCTCTACATCCTTTGGTCTGAGTCTGCAGAACTGAGGACGAAATCTTGTGCAGCTGGGGAATTCACCTCTCATTGCAATTTTTGTGAGGGGCTGGTCAACCAGCCAGCCTTCTCAGAAATGAGAATTGCTTCCATTGCAAACCACAACACTGTTTTTACTGAGAAACTGGAGGATGTTATTTTTCGCTTGCTTTTCATAATGAGGTAGATGCTAACAATTATAAACAAAAGAGATTACTCATTCTTTTTTTTTTACTGATTTACAGGTGGGGAAACATGCCACCAAAATCTAAGGCAATCTATGGTTCCATGGCTGCATCTTCCTAAATACCTGACCGGGTACCTTGACAACCCAGGCATAAGAAGCGATGATCAGCATCACACAGTCTAAGGTGTATGCAAGGTCCTGCCTAGGAACTGAGAGTGATAAGACACATTTCTGGTGCTCAAGGAGGCCATGATATAGTTGTGTTTGTATAAATATTATAGTGTTATGCCCAACAGGAACGAAAATCTCTAACACTTCATATTTCTTCCAAGTTATTTGCCACAGTTTCCCCAGAATGTGACCAGTTTCATCCTAGCAGTTTCTGGCACTGGTCAGTATGTTGGTTTGGCAGAGCTGAAATGCAATGCTGCTTAGGTGTTAGAAGTGACATTCCCCCAAGCCCCATCCTTTGTTGTTCTATATGTGCAAAAAGAACATTCCTGAGATGTGCTCAGAGACATCATGTGCTCAGAGATATCACAGAGCCATCTTCAGTGTAGGAATTTCTATAAGGATACATCAGGAAATAATACACACAACCTCAGGAAAGTGATCACCCCTCGGTGGTGTCCGACTCTTTGAGGCCCCATTGACTGTAGCTCCTCTGTCCATGGAATTCTCCAGGCAGGAATACTGGAGGCGGTTGCCATTGTCTTCTCCAGCCACAACCTCATAGTCAGGCATTCTGGAAGCGAGATGCCATTCCTGGCTATTCAGGCTGCTGCAGGAGCCATATCAGAGTCAGGCATCTGTCACTGCCCTCCCTCCGTTCTAATCTCAGTGCAACACTACTGTGGAGCCTCCGTGTCTATTGCTGTGCTCAGCGCCAGTCTACAGCCTCTCTGCCACACCCCAGCGCCTTCTTCCCGTTGCCCTGCACTCCATGTCAGAGTGGTTTGTGTCTGCTCCTGGAGGCTCTTACCCCCCGGCTTCAGTTTCCACTGAGACTTCTCCAGAGAGAATGAGCACTTGAATTGAGTTGACACTCTTTAGTGATGAGCACTGTGAGGTTCTCAGGCTAAACCACTCTGTGGGCTTTTGATCACAGTCACTGACTCAGACCCCAGCTGCTGATCCCATTTGCTCATGGCCAAGATGATGGGGGTCACATAATATCAGGTAAGAAACGTGTAGGTCAGAGAGGACTGTCAGCTGCTTGGAGGTGGACGGGAGTGGATGAGGAAGGCATTTATCATTTTGAGGCTGTTCATGACAGTCACCAAAGCATCAGTATTGCCTCAGACCAGAGCCTGACCATATCTGAGTCTGTTCTGGAGATAAACGTACAGTGGAGCACATGCACATTGAGGTGTTGTTATTGAGAAGCCGTGTCCTTAATTATAGACTGCATGCTGATCATTTACTGCACCATATGTTCCAAAGGCAGAACTAAAGCTGTCGGTTTCTACTTTCATTCACATGTGGCTCACACTGAATGTTTCCCAGAGGACCTGTTGCCCTGTGTGTAGGCGGTGATGGCTCCCGCAAAATCTTTGGATCGTATAAAGGGTTTCATTGGCTTCTGTAATTACCTAATTTGGGCTTGATGGAGGAACTGAGAAGCAGGAGGAAAAAAAATGTTTTGGCTATAAAGTCCATGTGTGATGATTTGCTTGTTCCAGCAAAAGTGATGATAATAATAATAAAAATAATATTTCTGTCTTGACATTTCCCATTTGGAATGTATGGGATCCTTTAGCAGAAATGCTTCCTGTTGAAAACTTTTCCATCACCTTTTAGGGATGTCTCTTTGGGGCACAAATCCTGCAGGAATTGTTGGCCATCCTGAAAGGTGATCAGACTCCTCCCAACTTTAGCATTCAAGATTCAACTTTAGGGACACACTAGACCAAATCTCACTGCCTGGGGTTATATAAGTGACAGAAAAGGTGTTGTTTAGTTATTAAGTTGTGTCTGACTCTTTTGAGACCCCATGGACTGTAGCCTGCCAGTCTCTTCTGTCCATGGGATTTTCCAGGCAAGAATACTGGAGTGGGTTGCCATTTCCTTCTCGAGGGGGTCATCCTGACTCAGGGATCGAACTTAAGTTTTCTGCATTGACAGGCAGGTTTTTACCACTGAGCCAGTACTGGGTTGGCCAAAAAGTTCATTCATGTTTTTCCATAACCTCTTAGGGAAAAACCTGGATGAACTTTTTGGCCAATCCCAATACATTCTCTTCTTCTAGTAGATGGAATTAAAACCATCATTCAAAGCCTAAGTGAGGCTGTGTACACAGGGTTGATCAGAGGATGGAACTGCCAACTTCAGGTTGCTCTGATCTTACCCAGTCTGGGTCAGACAAGTCAGAGCTCTGGTAACTAGAAGCATGCTAACACCACCTTAGTTTCTGTGTTTGGTTGAAAATGGGGGTGCACATAATATTTCAAAGGCGATCTCCAAAAAAGATTATCTTTGTTTTGGGTTGTGGCCAACTTCTTACAGCTCAGGGCAGGATACTATATGCTGCATATGACTGGTGGGAGATGGGGTGAGGTTGTTAGATTTGAGTTTTGAAGTCTCCTAGCCTTACATACATATGTTACTGGTGAGCGTGATGGTTATTCTGTCTCCTAAGGCCTGGGCCGTCCCTGGTTCTAGGAAAGCCTCCCTCCTGTTACACCTCAGGCCTGTGGGTGGTGATGGTTTCTGGCTGCTGCTAGTCTTTGAGCATGCTTCAGCATGCCTGACTACAGGGTCTCTTAACCCTGTCTGTTTGCACGTGCGCTCAGTCATGTCCTACCCTTTGCAACCCCATGGACTGTAGCCTGCCAGGTTCCTCCTTGTCTGTGGGATTTCCCAGGCAAGAATACTGGAATGGGTTGCCACCTCCTTCTCCAGGGTATCTTTCCAAACCAGGGGTTGAACTCATGTCTCCTGCACTGGCAGGCAAATTCTTTACCATTGAGCCACTAGGAATCCTTGTCTATTTCACTGCAAACAATTCCTTCACTAGAAAGTCTTCCTCAAAAATCCCGGGCTATGACGCCATCTAAGTTCAGGACCTTGACTGAAACATCTAATATGCAAACATCTTTACTGTAAGATAGTTGGGCTTCCAAAGTAGATGAGTCCCATTTTCATTTCTGAGATTTTTTTTAATGTGACAGCATCTTACACTTATCAGCTTAAAATATGGTCTTTATATTTTTAATAGTATATTTATAGACAGCCGCAATTTTGCTTCTAGTTTTGATCCTGGCCCAAATGAAATGAATGTCTTAAGGAAGATCATTATAGTTCAATCTCTGAAGGCCTGATTTCCTTTAGCAATATTTTTTCACTAATAAATATTTCCTTACACAATTGAGTTGCCTGTTTAGCTCACAATTGTTAGACATGTGCATTTAGCATTTTATATTGCATTCAGCCACATAAAAAGAAGCTCAAAAATTCAGATTTTGTGGAAAAGGGGACTAGTGGAAGAACAGAGCAAAAGATAAGCCAATATTATTGTAAACTTTCATGAATCGGTTATTTTATAGTACGAATTTCTGGTTATCATGTCAGGGGCTGAACTCATCTCTTCTTTGCAAATCCACTCTTCACAGTGTCCAGGTTTTCAGGACTTCCTTCCTCCCAGAACTCCTGTCCTCCCCACGTGCCTCAGTGGCACCTAGGAGCTCTGCATCCGGTCCTTGTGGCTGATTCATGCCCTGGCACTGGTCCTTCCTCACTGCTCTTTCTCTCACGCTCCACGTAATCATTCAGCTTAATCAAATGCAATCTCCTCATGAACTCATTCCTGATTCTCTCAATAGAAGACTTTTTTTTCTCTCTCTTCTGAACCCCCAAAGTGCTTCATGATTCCTCTCTTCTGACCCCCATTAGGTTCAAGCTTTCCTTATAGTTATAGGGTTAGTAGGTAAATGTACACACTAATGCCATCTCCTGAAGTTAAATTCTTATGTGGCTATTTACTAGATAAATTACCTTGTGCAAGTTACATAATTTTTCTGTGCCTCAGTTTCCTCATCTGAAAAAAAACCAAGCATAATAATTGTGACTAACATGGTACTTATAAAGATGAAAAGTATGCATGACATCAGAGCCTGCACATTGAAAATGTTCAATAAAGGCCAGCTATCATTTTTTATTATGCATTATCTTACCTTTTAACCATAGGTTCCTTACTGGGAAGACCCTACATGTATATATCCTTATCTTCTCTATAGTTCAGTGCATGGTACTGAGTAGGTGCTCAGTAGACTTTAATGAAGCAGGCAAGATCCTATGTCCTGGTAAAACCGAGAATAGACATCAGGCCAAAATGCAATGAATATCAAGGCTGAAACAGAACTCTCTTCACTTCTTCATGTGCTGTATTTCCCCTCATTTCACTGTAACCTGCTACAGCATCACCTGTGCTACTGGGATTGCAATCAGGTCACCAGAGGCGTCTTACCTGCTGGGTCCAAGCACTTCCCTAGGTCCCACCTCACTGCTGGCTGCTTCGTTTCTCTGGAATCTCTCTTCTCTTTTTACGTTGCCTGCACCACACCCTACGGCTTCTTCAATTAATCTCACTGACTTTTCCTCTTCTGGTCCTTTTGTGGGTTTTCTTTCTCTCCATGACTCTCATATTGCATACTCAAGGGTTTAATGTGAGATTCCTATTTCTTTTTATTCAACATATTATTTCTGGGAATCGCTACTACCCTCACGATTTTCACTACTCTGTATATGCCATACGCCAAGGATGTCCATATTTATACAATATAAACATCTCCCCTCGATTTCAGACTCAAAAATCCAGCTGAGCACTAGACAGCTCATCCTTGATTCTCCATAGATATGCCAAATCTCCATAGATATGCTCAAATTCCATAGCATATGCCAAAAATAGCACATGAGCCTCTTCCCCACTACACAGCTCTTCTTCTGTGTATTTACATCTCTGTTGGAGGAACCACCATTTACTCTGACACTGGGAGTTAATCATGACCATGTATGTGTGTGTGTATCTGTGCGTGTGCGTGCTCAGCCCCTCAGCTGTGTCCAACTCTTCACGATGCTATGGACTATAGCCCACCGGGCTCCTCTCTCCATGGGATTGCTCAGGCAAGAATACTGGAGTGGGTAGCCATTTCCTTCTCCAGGAGATCCTCCCGATCCAGGGATTGACCCCTAGTCTCTTACATCTCCTGCACTGGCAGGTGGATTCTTTACCGCTGAGCCACCTGGTGACCCTACCTCCCATTCAAATCCCATATCATATCAGTTACTAAGTTCTGCTGATTTCATGAGCTGAATACCTGTTTGATTCATCCTCAAACAGATATCATTGTCTTAGGTTAGGTATCACATCTTACCTAGCTATCTGCATGACTATTCTAACATTTCATCTCCCTTGAATTCTTTTTCCTTACAGCTGTAAGAATGATCACCTGTGAAGCACATACTTAAACTTTAAAACTCGGCCTGGTGGTACATGAACAGTTCCCCATTGCCTACAGGTGAAGGTGGTATTTAACGTGGCATTTGATTCCTTGCTTTGGTCCTGGTCTATCTCTCTAGCCTCATTCTCTGTACTCCCTGCTACACTTCATGCTTCACAACACGCAGTAGCCTTCATCTTCTTTTCACATGGCATACAATTTCCCGTCTTTCTGCCTTTACTTGCACCATCCCTCCTGCCTGAAACATTTCTTTTGGCTAACGCCTCCTGCAAGACTCTGTTCAGGCACCACCTCCTAAAGGAAAGCTTAGTGGACTTGTGGGTGAGCTGGAAGGAAGATGCAAAGCTAAGGCACTGGATGGACCCTGGAAAGGGGACCTCTTTCATCCTATCAGCAGCGGCCAGGTGCATCTGTTTCCTAGGACGGCCAGACAAATTCCCACTAACTTAGCAGCTTAAACCACACATGGGTATTATCTTACAGGTCTGTAGGTCGGAAGAAAAATATTTCTTCAGCTGTCAGCTGAGGGCTGTTCAGAGGTTCCAGAAGCCCTTCCCTGGCTTGTGACCCTGCTCCTACATCATCAAAGCCAGCAACTATGGGGCACTTCCCTCTCACACTTGTAATCTCTCCTCTGCTTCTTCCAGTTAATATTTCTGGCCTGGCCTTCTCTGCTTTCTTCTTCTGATTTTAAGAGCTCATGTAGTTAGACCAGCCCACCTAGATAGTCTGGGGCTTCTCGGGTGGCTCAGTGGTAAAGAGTTCGCCTGTCAATGCAGGAGATGCAGGTTTGATCCCTGGGTTGGGAAGATCTCCTGGAGAGGGAAATAGCAACCTACTCCATTATTGCTACCTGGGAAATCCCATGGACAGAGGAGCCCGGTGGGCTACAGTCCATGGGGTTGCAAAAGAGCTGGTAGCAACTAAATAACAACAACCTAGATAGTCTAGGAAAATCTCTCCCTCTTAAGGTCATTAACCTCAATTATCTCTGTAAGGCCCTTTGCCACAGAAAGCAACATATTCGCAGGCTCTAGGAGGCAGTTATTCTGCCTACCATACTGAGGTTGAGACAGACAGTAAAAGCCTGAGATCATTTTATTTGAATTCTATGTTCACAGAAATTCATGCTTGATCATTTTCTTTTGTATCATTTTGTTAGATAGATTTCCAGCTTTAGATTCACATTTTGAATCTAAGGCATGTAGACAGGAACTCAGTTCTGTCTGGTTGATTTTGTGTTGTTGTTTAGTCACTAAATTGTGTCTGACTCTCTGCAACCCCATGGACTGTAGCCTGCTAAGCGTCTTTGTCCATGGGATTTTCCAGGCAAGAATACTGGGTTGCTATTTCCTTCTCCAGGGGATCTTCCAGGCCCAGGGATCGAACCAGCATCTCCTGCATTGACAGGCAGATTCTTTACCACTGTGCCACCAGAGAAGCCCCTGGTTCATTTGGTAAGTACTTAAAGAAATGTTAAGTGTGCATAACTTGTCTGGGCATTTACTTGGAGGTCTTGTGCAGGAAGGTATTCACGGGTGTGCCAGTTATGGAAAAATGCCAGGAAAGCCGGTTTCCTGCAAATGGAAGATGACTGCAAATCAATAGATGGAATTCTATTATTCAAAATTTAAACCATTCCCTAAAGATTTAACAAGGTTAAATAAACTTCAGAGAAAAGAAACTTATTACATGAGGAACAATCACAACAGAAAGCAATACAGAATTTTTTAAGCAAGTGAGAACTATTAAAAGACATATTATTGTAGAAGAAATGTTCATTTAAAAAACTGCCATCCAATAGGATTTTGTACTTCTTTCCTATAAAAATCATTAAAGCAAAAAGAGTTGAATTTATTGGTGCTTATGAAGTATTTGCTAGGACAGTATCTATTTAACGAATTAATTCCTTCTTTTAGGAAATCATTACAATTCGCTAAATATAATACTTCTAGCTTTAAGGGATTTTACAAACAATGTACTTTAATTTCCTGCCCTCTAGTGACAAAAATAATGTATTCATGCCTTTATGTGGAACAAATTCTGTTAGTATCAGGAAATAAAGTTGAGTTAGAGGATTTGGGAACAGAAAATAGAAAGTTTGGCTATCATGATTAATGTACAATAATCATTTTAGTTTGGCAAAAATTTTTATTCAGAGTCAAATAGATGACTTTAAATTGTGAAGCAAAAATCAATGTGTGGTTTCTAGCTATCCCTTGGCCTATATCTTTATAATTAGAAGGTATATACCATGGGCAGAGGAGCCTGGAAGGCTACTGTCCATAGGGTTGCAGAGAGTTGGACACAATGGAATCATCTTAGCATTCACGCGTGCACTATAGAAAACTTGGTAACAACCAGAAAATTTAGTTTCAAAATGTTTAATCTTAAATAACAGAATTGAAGGAAATTTACTAATTGTAAAAACTCCCCCAGGGCTTCCCTGGTGGCTCAATGGATAAGAATCTGCCTGCCAATGCAGAAGATATGGGTTCGATCCTTGGATCAGGAAGATCCCACATGACACGGAGCAACGAATCCAGCGTGTCACAAGTACTGAGTCTGTGCTCTAGAGCCTGGGAGTCACAAATAACAAGCCCGCGTGCCACAACTGCAAAAGCCTAGAGCCCATGCTCCACAACAAGAAAAGCCACTGCAATGAGAAACCCACATACTGCAACAAGAGTAGTCCCCACTCGCTGCAACTAAGTCCATGCGGCAGCAAAGACCCAGCACAGCCAAAAATAAATAAATAGATTTCAAAAATAAAGTCAAAAACTAAAAATTTCTACCAATATTGTTTTCATTTGAATTTTAAGTCCAGGCAATAACCAGTTCAATAATCAGACTGGGAGTTAAAGCCTGAGATAAAAAACAGTCAAACTGGCTGGCTGTTACAATAAGACTAACCAAGAGAGAATTACTAGATTTGATTAAGTGTGACATTAAAATTTTTGGTATTCTAATTACAGACTGCATTATTGCTTTCACTGTCTGAACATTGTCCGAACATGGGGTACAGGAATGTACGTGGTATTTGTGCAATTAATTTATCATCAACAAATGCACTGAGTGTCTACTCTCTGCTAGACTGTCTCAGTTGCTCAGTGACTGAATTAAAAGAAGGTGCTCATTCCACATGCCATACTCCCAGGCCTTGATGGAGCTCTGGGCTCCTGCAACCCAGATGGTGACTCTGTGTTCTGATATAGTACAGACTAGGTCACCGCCTCTCATCTGTGGCCATCTTCTAAGCTCTATTTCCCTACCTTGTGGGGCACATGGGATAGGACAGAGGACAGGAATATGTTTCGTTGGGGCTGGAGGGCCTTGCTGAAAATGTGAGCTCCAGGGCCAGCTATTTCTGTAGCCACTCATCATTGTCAGTCACAGTGGGGATCCAATGCCTCTGTTTACCAAGCACGGCCAGGAGGCCCCTTGGAAGTGTGTGAGCTCTCCACTGGCTTTCCAGGCGACAGTCCCTGTGTGAACAGTAGGGGAGAGTAGAATGAAGGGTGAAAGGGTTAGTTGCTCAGTCATGTCCAACTCTTTGTGACCCCATGGACTGTAGCCCACCAGGCTCCCCGGTCCATGGGATTCTCCAGGCAAGAATACTGGAATGGGTTGCCATTTCCTTCTCCAGGGGATCTTCTTGATCCAGGGATTGAACCCAGGTCTCCTGTAATGCAGGCAGATTCTTTACTGTTTGAGCCACTCGGGGGTGGCTCAGATGGTAAAGAGCAGGCTGACATCCTCCCCAAATGTGACAGGCTGTGAACTGGCACACTCTATGCTGGGCCCTCACTCACTGCACGTTTCCTGCGGACCTGACTCTACTCCTTAATGGCAGCCTCATCAGGTGGGTGTTAGCATCCCCACTTATAGACAGGTAACTGAGAGAGAGGCCATACCTATAGCTGTGCTCAGAACCCATGTCTGGACCAATATTTATGGATTTAGCTGACTTAAAAGACAATGGCAGATGGTGTTAGTGAAAAGGATAAGTAATAGTTTGGCAAATTTACAAATGCTAACTTTTAATCTTTAATGTAGATTTTTATCTCAGTTTTCAAGTGAGGAAACTGAAGTTAAATTGTTCAAGGTCACACAGCTAGTAAATGGAAAAACCTGGAACTGAGCCCAGATTGACCTGACTTCCCTCTGCCAGAGATCAAGTGTATGTGTGAGTGTGTGGGCTTCCTCAACACCCAAAGGCCAATTTTCACGCCTGATTCAACAATCAATCATGGGCCCCTTGCTCTGAAACTGGGATCTTCTCCATG
This sequence comes from Dama dama, assembly GCF_033118175.1. Lineage (NCBI taxonomy): Eukaryota > Metazoa > Chordata > Mammalia > Artiodactyla > Cervidae > Dama > Dama dama. The sequence goes on from NC_083701.1 coordinate 31,778,886, forward strand.
GACTCTTCTCCTGGCACTTTTCGGGCAGCCCCTATTAAGCTTCTAAGCTTTGCAATGAGCAGAGCCCTTTCTGCCATGGCTGTTCCTCACCTGCTGCCTCTCCACTCAGGTTCAGGCTGTACTGAAGGACAATTTGGTCTCCTGTAATGGACCTCATGGGGCTTCCCTGGTGGCTCAGTGGTAAAGAATTCATCTGCCAATGCAGGAGACACAGGTTCAATCCCTGGGTTGGGAAGATCCCCTGGAGAAGGAAATGGCAACCCACTCCATTGACAGAAGAATCCCATCAACAGAAGAGCCTGGAGGGCTACAGTCCACAGGGTTGCAAAGAGTTGGATATGACTGAGCAACTAAGCAACAACAATGGGCTTCATGACCAGAATAGAACAGTGACAAGAGCATCTGCTTCAAAAAAAAAACCAAAACAGACCTCACTTAAAAGGAACATTGGGGCATGTTAGAGGGAACATTCAAGGAAAGAGAAAAGGAGAGAAAGTGGCCACAGACTGCTGTTCTTAAACCTCTTCATCACTGCCACAGGAGCCGGAAACAAGAGCAGCAGGGGCTTCTGCCATCTGGAACTCACTGGGGCTTTTACTGCCAAGAATGAAACATCTGCAAATTTCTTGATTTTTTTTTTCTTAATGACAATTTGGTCTCTTGAAAGCCAGAAGAAGCAACGAGAGGAGCTGCTCCTTCTTATAGAATTCCCAATAAGAAATCTTGTAAGTGGGTGATCTTATGGACTGTAAATGCATCTCAAATGCTGCCTCCTAGGCATGAAGACCATGGGGCTTGGTTAGGGTGGAAGGAGGGAAGGCATTTACTTTTGGAGCTTAGACACTTTGCCAGACTGGAGTGGCTGGTGACACACAGTCACTCTGGTGGAGAAATGCTAAATGAGAGGTGAGAGAATGGCCAAGATGCCCTTAACCTATGTATTAATAATACATTGGGTTGGCCAAAAAGTTCATTTGGGTTTTTCTGTAGGATAGTAAGGAAAAACCTGAATGAACTTTCTTGCCAACACAATATAATAATGTTAATACTGAAACAAAGCAACTCTACTGGAAGGGGGTTCAAACCCATGCAGACACATGTCCATCGGATCTTAAGTCCAACGCCTTAACCACTCAGCCAGAGGATGAGATGGTAGGATGGCATCATTGACTCAACAGACATAAACTTGAGCAAACTCTGGGAGATAGTGAAGGATAAGGAAGCCTGGTGTGCTGCAGTCCATGGGGTCACAGAGAGTTGGGCACAACCAAGTGACTGAACAACACCAAGAGAACAAAGAGGAGAAAACCTCACTGTATCTTCTTTCTTACTGGGCCTAGAATCCTGCTGTTGGAACAATGGCCCAGGTATGTCATGGTCTGGCTTAACTGTTGTGGGTTGTCTGGGAAATTATCCACCATTTGTTTCCACAAGAGGATACATTCTGAGTTCCAGTTAGTCAACTTTCCAATGCATTTTTTGGAAGGTAATCAGGTTTTAAATTGGGAACGGCCTGAAGCGCCTCATTAGCGTTCCTGTGTGCCAATGCATGTAATCCTATTGAGAATGCGCTTTAAGAAATCATTCAGCAAAAATCTGAAATTCATATATACTAAAGAAAGTAATGATCTTTATCACATTGTAAGGGTACAAGGAAGATGTACTGGTTGGGGCAGGTATTTCTGGATTAATAGTTAAAGGAGACTAACTCAAGGCAAAATAAGCTGAAAGACCAATTATAATTTCAAAATACTGAATGGCATGTCTATTTTAGTTAAGAGTTTCCGTATGTAGCTGTAGGACTGAATTTAGTTCTGCACTTTTGGAAAGTCTTCAGTTTTTTTCTTCATAAGCTTAACATACATCAGTCTCTCTCTCTTTCTCCCCCTTCACCCACTGGCACCCATTCCTGTATGTTTTGGCTTGGTCTTTCTCATAGTACATAGCTGTGACTGTGAAAATTATGTGCAGTGGTTTAAAAAATTTGCAAGGAGACATACAATGTTAAATGTTAAGTTGTATTCCATTTACAACATTGCATTTCCAAGCATAATATGATACAAACAAAAGTACTGATTACCAATTTCTAAATCATAGTTCTTTTTATCATCTACCTTATATTCTATGTATTTTTATTCTTTTTCATCTGACATCTGCTGGCAATCTGTCAATTAAATTTGAGGTCTCTTGAGAGTCCCTTGGACTGCAAGGAGATCCAACCAGTCCATCCTAAAGGAAATCAATCCTGAATATTCATTGGAAGGACTGATGCTGAAGCTGAAACTCCAATACTTTGGCCACCTGATGTGAAGAGCTGACTCATTTGAAAAGACCCTGATGCTGGGAAAGATTGAGGGCATGAGAAGAAGGGGACAACAGAGGATGAGATGATTTGATGGCATCACCGTCTCAATGGACATGGGTTTGGGTGAACTCTGGGAGTTGGTGATGGACAGGGAGGCCTGGCATGCTGTGGTTCATGGGGTTGCAAAGAGTCGGACACAACTGAGCGACTGAACTGAATTGAATACTTCCTTTAGTGTTGTCTATTAATGGATTTTGCTTTTTTCAAATAAAAGTGTTGTCCTCCCAGACCTTTTCCTTTAGATAACAGTGTTCTTCATTTGGTGACTTCCCAGGTGGCACAGAGGTAAAGAATTCACTTGCCAATGCAGGAGATGCAAGAGACCTGGGTTCGATCCGTGGGTCAGGAAGATCTGGAGTAGGGGACAGCAACCCAGCCCAGAATTCTTGCCTGGGAAATTCCATGGACAGAGGAGCCTGGTGGGCTACAGCAGTCCATGGGGTTGCAAAGAGTTGGACATGACTGAGCACACATGCATTGCACACACTTCATTCTGTTGGGAGAATAAAGGCCTTCTTCCTAAGTTCTTCTGAGAAGACAGGGTCATACACACTGATTTTTGTCTTTAAAATGATATCCTAGGAAACTACCTGCCAAGCAAAGTCAGGACAGTGGGGGTCAAGGTCTATGATGGGGTGGTGGCAACTGTGAGAGACCTGCAGGACACAATTCACCCAGGACACCTTGTCTTCCTCTTATACTCAGTTCATTGGCCAATTCATCCTCAGAAAGTGACTGCAAAGTTTCTGTCTGCAGGAAGAGAGAAGTCTAACCTGTTAGGAATGTGCAATTATTTATAACTGACTTTTAACTGTTTGTTTTTGATTGTTTGTTTGACTTCCATATACTCTCATGATAAGAGGTGAGCGATCAAAGCTACATCTGCCTCCCCTCATCACTCTCCATCACTTGCATTATCACTTGTACCTCCCCCTCCTCCCCCATCTGTGGAAAAACTATCTTCCACAAAACTGGTCCCTGGTGCCAAAAAGGTTGGGGATTGCTTATCCATTCTCATCATTCTTTTTCCTGTCTAGTGTCTCCATGTTAGTTTTCCCAGACTTCTACTAGGTCATTTAATGACATTGTATTATAACTTGTTTTTATTCAAATATAGTTTGGTGTGCACCCTTTCTGCTAGCTAGAATGTAAGCTTCTAAAATGCAGAAACCATAATTTTTTTTTTTCATTTTTGTATCATGGAGCTTCATTCACTATATGTCTTAAGTTAACTGAGAAAAATAAGAAAAGATGAACTATTTTCCAGGGAAAACTAACATTGCTTCACTGCTACCTATTCATTTCACTATAGTTTTTGTCAGAGAAGCAAGATGATACCAGGGTTCTAAGAGAGGAATGAAACAGAATATACACCATTTAATTGCATGTATGAGGGGAGAACATAATCTTTCACATTCAGATAACCAGGTGCTGTGCAGGAAGGACAAGTCCAGACAGGACCCTTCTACCTGCCCACCCAGCCACCTGAAATGGCTATCTTCAGCTGTTAGAGAATTGTGTGTGGCTGGGGTGGGCTGGCAGCCCGGACAAAAGGAGGATTCTGAAATGCAAAGTGGGAAGACAACCAAGGGAGACATTTTCAACCTTAGTCCTGTTCTGCTTTAAGTCTTTTTTTCTTTTTTTGATCAAGATTTATATTAGGGTAAATTTGGTTGGAAAGATAGTGCTAAGTCCGTGTCTGACTCTTGCAGTTCTATGGACTGTAGCCCCCCAAGCTCCTCTGTCCATGGGTTTCTCCAGGCAAGCACACTGGAGTGGGTTGCCATTTCCTTCTCCAGGGGAATTTCTGGACCCAGGAATTGAACTCAGGTCTCCCACAATTGCAGACAGACACTTCACCAACTGAGCCACAAGGGAAGCCCTTGGTTGGAAAACCATAGAAGATGACACCTGCTTTCTATCCTTGTATGTGTTCAAATAAAGACACTGAAGCTGGGACACAAGATGGCGGAACAGATGGCCAACTTTGGATGGCTGCGAGGAGGTGGGATGGGCTGCCCTCCTCCACCTCCTGTTTCTCCTGGCAGGTTTACACATTTGTCATGGTGCGAAAAGGTGGGAAAACAATGTCAGGGAGGATGCTTGAATATATAGGTTGAAGGCAAATTGTAATGACACTACGTAAACCAGCAAATGCCAAAGGCCACTTCCTTCAAGTGCAAGAATATGCTGACTTGGATCTTATTCCGGTATGAATATTCTTACCACGTCTTAGTTGTGAATTTGAAGTCCTGGGGTAACAGGTGTGTCTGGCATGTGACTGGGTGGTCAGCAGAGGTGGGGAGTGAAAGGTGCAGGCAGGGCACGCTGAAATTTCCAGCTGTCTTTAAGCCGGTTGGAGAACCAGCCTCCAGGGTCTAGACTCCCTCCCCATGGAGTTTGTGCTCTGTGGGATTCCACCAAGAGGTGCATGGAGATGGGAGTGGCATTCCCTTGGATTTCAACTTGTAGAATCCCAGTGGAATGTGATTGAAGAACCAGGTGAGGGAGAGTAGGGGACTCTGGGGCCAAAGAGCAGAAACCCCACACTGCAGTCCACCAGGGCTCAGCAGTTTAACCCCTGAGGGATGCTAAGTGGTGGCGGAGGCCCATGACCCATCATCAGCTCCTTCATCTTTAGATACTGATGGAATGGAGTTGAGCGATTCGATAGCCCCATCAAAATGATGAGCACTCTAGTACTATAAAGCATGTATATCTGTGGAGATTTTTTTTTAAGCCCAGTATTTTGGTTCTTGCTACAAGAACCAGTTTAGGAAGCAGCCCTGTGCCTTCAGGCTTTAGTGATCTGGGAGGAAAGCACAGGGAGCCGCACGTTTTGCTCCTACGTTGAAAGGGAAAACCATTCCCGAGCCAAAGGAGCAGCATGTGCTTCGCTGAGGGCAGAGGGTGTGAATTTCATCATCCCTCGAAACTTGCTATGGGGCTTAACTGGATATTGCTTTCTGGATAGAATGCCATCAGAAGAGAAGCAAATCCCTCATGAATAAATTCATTCTCTTGTGAACCTAACTGCAAAGGTAGTATGGCATTTATTTAATAAAGGCAGACTTCAGCAGTCCAGAATTGTATCAGTCTGCTATTAGTTCCTTCAGAAAACTGTTTCAAGTCTTATTAAATTATTAGATGTGTGCTCTTCTTACCCCTGAGCAAAGAAAACACCTGAAAGTATGGCTGGGATATCTAAGACTAAGTCATATACTATGCAAATATGATAACGAGACCTGTTAGCAAATGCCACAATCTTGGGACAGAGACCCAAGAATTATTCATCTCTCTGATTTTTGGCTACCAGGATCTTAAAAATAAATCACAGCTTGAAATCCTTCATCATTAGAAGATCATTCCTAAGTTTTACTGTTCATGAGGTTCTCAAGGCAAGAATACTAAAGTGGTTTACTGTTCCCTTCCCCAGTGGACCACAATTTAGAAAAGACAGAGGAATTAGAGATCAAATAGCCAACATCCATTGGATCACAGAGAAAACAAGGGAATTCCAGAAAAGAATCTACCTCTGCTTCTCTGACTACATCAAAGCCTTTGACTTTGATGTACCTCTTTGTTGTGTGTGGATCACAAAAAACTGTGAAAAATTCTTCAAGAGGCAGGAATACCACACCACCTTACCTGCCTCCTGAGAAACTTGTAGGTCAAGAAGCAACGATTAGAACTAGACATGGAACAACAGACTGTTCCAAATTGGGAAAGAAGTACGTCAAGGCTGTACAATGTTACCCTGCTTATTTAACTTATATGCAAAGTACATTGTGTGAAATGACAAGCTGGATGAACCCCAAGCTGGAATCAAGATTTCCAGGAGAGATACCAACAACCTCAGATATGCAGATGATACCACTCTAACAGTAGAAAGCAAAGAGGTACTAAAGAGCCTCTTGATGAGGGTGAAAGAGAAAAGTGAAAAAGCTGGCTTAAAACTCAACATTCAAAAAACTAAGATCATGGCATCCAGTCCCATCACTTCATGGCAAATAGATGGAGAAAAAACGGGAACAGTTACAGACTATTTTCCTGGCTCCAAAATCACTGCAGATGGTGGCTGCAGCCATGAAATTAAAAGACGCTTGCTCCTTGGAAGAAAAGCTATGAACAACCTAGAGAGCATATTGAAAAGCAGAAACATCACTTTGCCAACAAAGGTCTGTAGAGTCAAAGCTATAGTTTTTCCAGTAGTCATATATGGATGTGAGAGTTGGACCATAAGAAAAGCTGAGTGCCCATAAATTGATGCTTTTGAACTGTAGTGCTGGTGAAGACTCTTGAAAGTCTCTTGGACTGCAAGATCAAGTCAGTCAAATCCTAAAGGAAATCAGTCCTCGATGTTCATTGGAAGGACTGATGCTGAAACTGAAACTCCAATACTTTAACCAGCTGATGTGAAGAGCCAACTCATTGAAAAAGACTCTGATGCTGGGAAAGATTGAGGGAAGATGACAGAGGGTGATGACATCCTCTGGGGATGTTAGAGGGGATGACAGAGGATGAGATGGTTGGATGGCATCACTGACTCAATGGATGTGAGTTTGAGCAAACTCCAGGAGATGGTGAAGGATTGGGAAGCCTGGTGTGTGCAGTCCATGGGGTTGCAAAGAGTGGGACATGACTGAGTTATTGAACATCAACAACAAATCCCAACATTATCTGCATGTGCTATGGAAGCGCTTCTCCTCGTAGAAGCAGGGCTGCCATATTGCACAGCTCCAAGGCAGCATTCAATTTGCTACAGTATGAGAGATGGAGTGTTTTTCGCTATTTCCTGGAAATCTGGTTGTCACAATGACTCCTCCTATTCACTCCCATCTGTTTTCTTTCAGTATGGATATAATACACCCAAATCCACTCTGATAACAAACTAAGAAAATTAAATCACAATGAAAACCTACAGAAAATGTGGGAGAAAAGAACTCAAAGTAACTAAAAGTTATTTCTAACCTAGGTCTATGGTTTCAGAGATGGAAAAAACAAGGGTCACACAAACATCTATTAAGTACCTATAATACTTAACTATGGGCTTCCCAGGTCAGGCAATGATAAAGAATCCACCTACCAATGCAAGAGACATGGGTTTGATCCCTGGGTCAGGAAGATCCCCTGGAGTAAGAAATGGCAACCCACTCCAGTGTTCTTTCTTAGAAAATTCCATGGACAAAGGGAGCCTGGTGGGCTACAGTCTATGGGGTCGCAGAGTTGAACACAATTTTAATAGCTGCATAGTGGCCTATCCTATTAAATAGACACAATAACTAATGAATTATATCTTAAAGAAACTTAAAAATTTTTGAAAATTTTGTTGTTACGGCAATTCCTCAGACTACTAGTCACTGAAGAGTTGAGACAGTGCTGTTTTTATATGTGATGGACCAGAAGTTCAATAATATATCAGCAATGGAATTTTAGAACCCCACTTTTAAGGTGTCAGTAGTCAGTAACACATGCATAATGTTTTAAGTAGATATTTTATTTAAGAATTACCCTTCTTAAGTGTTCAGTCTGAGGCAGGTCCTATGCTAACGGATCAGTGCATAGCATCTCATGTAATCCTTATACTTGTCCTAGGACTTAGGTTGGATAATTACAAGATATCTAATAGATAATGTGGGTTTGGCTCCAGACCTCAGCAAGAAAGTGAATGTTGAAATAAAATGAGTCACAGGAATTTCTGTTCTCCAAGTGCATACAAAAGTTGTGTTTCCACTATAGTGTACCATGTGCATTAGTATTAAGTCTAAAAACACAACATACATACATTAAAATACTTAGCTAAAAAATGTAACCATCATTGGAGCCTTCACCCAGTCATAATCTTTTTGCAATGGTAACATGAAAGATCACTGATCACAGATCTCTTTAAAAATAACAATAATAATAATGAAAAAGTTGGAAATATTGTAAGAATCACCAAAGTGTGGGACTTCCCTGATGGCCCAGTGGATAAGAATCCACCTGCCAATCCAGGGGACATGGGTTCTATCCCTAGTCCTAGAAGATTCCACATGCTGCAGAGGAAGCAAACCTGTAAGCTGTAACGACTGAACCCATGTGCCTAGAGCCCATACTCTGCAAAAAGAGAAGCCACTGCAATGAGAAGCACATGCGTTACAACGAAGAGTAGCCCCCACTCACTGCAATTAGAGAAAGCCCATGCCGCAATGAAGTCCCAGTGCAGCCAAAATAAATAAATAAAAATTTAATAATAAAAAAAAGAATTACAAAAATGTTACACAGAGAGAAAAAGTGAGAAAATGTTATTAGAAAAATGGTGCTGATGGACTTTCTCCAAGCAGGGTTGCCACAAACTCTCAATTTGCAAAAAATACAGTATTTGCAAAACGCAAATTGAAGTTCACTAAAATGAGATACACCTGTACTCCCAATTAGCCAGATGAGGAAACTGAAGTTGACAGCGACCAAAAGACTTGCCCCAGGTACACAGGTAGTGAGAAGCATGTTCAGGAACCAACTCAAGTCCTCTAGCATCAGGGCCATTGTCATGTTGCCACTTCTTGCCTTGAAGATAATAAAGCAGAGTTTCTAGCAAGAAAAAATGTAAACACAGGACAATGAAAACAGGGTCAGGGGACAAAGTTTATGAGGCACTTTTTTCTTTTCTCATTGTATTTTCAAGAAAACATGGATATTATATTAAGAAATTAATGGTTTAGATGTTTTGAGTTCACTTAAATGAGTATGACTGTTATTTATTAAAATTCTAATAATCCATTGGGTTTCCCAGGTGGCTCAGTGGTAAAGAATCCTCCTGTCAATGAAGAAGACACAGGAGACATGGATTCGACCCCTGGGTCAGGAAGATGCCCTGGAATAAGAAATGGCAACCCACTCCAGTATTTCTTGCCTGGAAAATTCCATGGACAGAGGAGCTTAGCGGGTTACTACGGTCCATGAAATTGCAAAGAGTAAGAAACGACTGAGCATGCATACACGCATACAATAATCCATTAAATTTAAATAATCAAAAACATAATAAACTTAATACACCTAAACACTAAAAATGTAAATTTCAACATCAACCCTCCCTCCCCCCAGATAAAGGCAAATCATTATATTTTTCCTATAGTGGAATTACTGGGTGAAGAAGTGTTGGTTCATATACTTGGGAATTTCCTGGATGAAATCTGAACTGGTCACCTGCCACAGAGGTCAAGGAGAGACAGAAGAGAGAGACAGAGCATGCTCCATTTTCGAGGCTCCATCGAGAGGCTCCACTGAAAGGCAGCAGGTGGGGTAAGGCAGGAGATTTACAAGTCTCGCCTCCAAGGGGCCGCGCCGGGAATAGATCTCCACGTCTGTCCCCCACATCTTAAAAGCTTATAGAGAGGCCTCACTGGGGTTCAGCCACCTACTCAACGTGTTCCTCTCTGCAGCCGAGTCCCCGAAACCATCTCCTACCCAGGACGCCGGGCAGAAGGTACACTCCAACAACAGAGGAGAGAGTGTGGTCCGTCCCACTGCCTTCGTGCTGCTCGTGGGCGGAGGGGAGGGTCAGCCCACCATCCTGTCCCCTGGATGACCTTTTCCAACCAGGGTGGAGGTACAGCTTAATATTTTTAATATTTGTTGCCAAATTTTCCTTCGAAAAGTTTCTATTTTCCTTCCAATTTTTCTTGCTGACACTCTTTCCGAATTGGGAGTAGATCTTTTTCTTAGTTCCTCAAAAATAATTCCTCAGGAGTACCTCTTTAAAATTTTTGTTTTAATTCTGTGCCCATTTAATAGTGGAAATTGATCTTCCTTGTTGTTCGATTTTGAATTTCTTGACTAATTATGAGATTTGACTTTTCTTGTTGTATGTACTGGTGTTTGTTCCTGTGTAAACTTCCTATTCTTTGACTTCACTAAACTTTTTTACTAGGGTGTTTTATATGTTTTTGTCCTTGTTGTAAGAGTTTTTCCTAAATGTATGGAGGATATTAACCTTCAGTTTGACATACATATTGCAATCTCCTCCTACAACTCCAAGTTTGTTGTTTGCGTTTTAATTTTATTTATAGTGTTTTGTTTCTATAGATGCTTTATAGTTTTAAGAGTCAAATGATCGCCTCTTGAAAGTTATTTCCTTTCATGAATTCTGCTTTTGCATGCATAGCTGATTTCTGGTGGCTCTTTTGTATTTTTCAAGCCTTCAGTGTATGTTAATTTACATAATTACCTGGGGCAGAAGCTGTTTGGGAGAACATTATCTCATTAAAATGACCTGTTGGTTTTCTTTCTGAGGTTCCTGTGTCTGCCCTTTATAGTGAGGTACACTTATTTTTCTTCAAATGCCCCAATCCGCTGTTGGTCCCAGAAGTATCGTTTAGTGGAGCAACGAACAATTACTTTTTTGCTGAAGCTTGGTGCCTTGAAGTCATTTTCAGATTATTAAAAAATGAGGGAATTAGTTGAACAGGCTGGACCTCTTTTGGTGAAGATTAGAGAGAGAATGTACACAGTTTCTGAAAGGCGATCTTGCCTGAGAGAAATGATAATGCCTGAAATAAAAGGCTGCCCTCGCATCTCCTGTGGGCCCTCAGCGCATTTTAATCCTAATTAAAGAAGAAGTCCAAGAGAGAGTTTCCAGAAGGAGCTGATTATAACCACAGCTCCATATGGAACTCATCGAGGGTTACCACCGCAGCTGTGGCGCATTAGCGCATGAGACACGCACTGGAAATGTCTCCATGCAAAGCATCCACTGAAAAATGGTTTGTTAAACTTGGCTGTGTGGGAGTCCTCTGGTGTTCTTAATAACACAGGGACAAGTTGTGTTCTACCGGGAGGCCCCCTGATTCCTTTAAGGGTTGTTATGCATTTTTGTGCATGGATATTGCATGAAACCTTTTGGATGGCTAGAATGCCCTGGTTGTGTGCCTGATAGAGGGCATGGTACTCAGTTTTAGATCTTTATCTTGCGGCAGTGGGCTTGGATTTTTATCCATGAGGGGAAGTTGGAAAACAGAAATGCAGTGGCTTCTGGCCACATATTGCTGGGGGGCTGGTGAAGTGCATGAGATCAGAAGGTCACTGGAGATGAGCATGCATGTGTGCATGCTCAGTCACTTCAGTTGTGTCTGGCTCTTTGTGACATTATGGACTGTAGCCCGCCAGGCTCCTCTGTCCATGGGATTCTCCAGGCAAGAATACTGGAATGGGTAGCCATTGCCTTTTCCAGGGGATCTTTCCAACCAGGGGATTGAACCTGTATCTACCTACGTCTCCTGGCTTGTTAATGGATTCTTTACCCACTGAGCCACCAGGGAAATCCATAAATATTGTCAAATCGTCCTGGAGCAATTTGGTAAGCTTCTGCCACTCACAACAGAGAGACTAGAGATCCACTTATTATTTCAAAACTGGAATAAGGTTTTGGCATTGCCTTGGCAGCAAAACATAGGTGTTTTAATGGTTAAGGTTTTTTTTTTCTTTTACCACTCTAACTGGGACGTTATTTTGCATCAGTAGTAACTCAAGCGAACAAAGACCAGTACAAAACGGACAGGAGAGAAAAAGCACATGTCACTGAAAACTAAAGATCATCTCACATCTCATTTTAACTAATATTTCCTTTTCCCACCTTCTCACCAATCGAACTCTTAAAGGTTATGCAGTAGTGTTAGTCTCAACTCCAAGGTGAAGGTGGGGGCAGAAGAAGCAGAGATTACCAACATCCTGAATGCACTGCTTTTCTCCTAGCCATTCAGAGTGCCAGCAGATTCAAAGGGAGGTGGGGAGAGAGGACACCCATGGGCAGTGGCCAGGACACGGAGACCAGAGTGGATGCCGACACTCTTTCTGGGTCCTGAGGGAGGATATGCATTTTTTTCTTTTTGGGAGCTTTGGGCTCTAAGCTCAATTGTGAATTTGGTACCTGGAGACATACTGGCTGGTTTACTCTGGTTAGACAGGCCCCAGTGTCATGGATGACCCCTTAATTTAGGCCAGCAGCTCTCCACTCATCATTCTTGGATAAGAAGGGTCATATGAAAACCTCCCAAGTACAAGGTGACATTATATATAGGTTGGGACAGTCCCAAGGGAACCGAGGCTGCATTGCTATACTGGGTTTATAGAATCAAGGCTGGCAGACATTTGAGAATGGAGGGGGTACTCCAGACCCCAAAATAGTTGTGCCTGTGGCCTACACTGCTATGTAGTGTCACCAACTTTCCAAAACATGAAAAGCTGAGCTTGTGAGGTAAGCAATTCAGAGGCCTTATGTTAATCAATGGGGAAAAAGATGATATTTTATTTTTGTGAGAGTTATGTGTGGTGAGGTGCACCTTTTCTCAACCAGCTGTCAAGCAGCTAAGTTAACTGCAGAGATTCTAGTCAAAAAATCTTCTGGCCTTGAGGATGAAGGGGTAACAGGCTTCAGCATAAGCTTTTAGGGCATAACTCCTGAGAAAGCTACTCATGAATTTAAAATGAAATACCATTAGGTGTTTTATAAATTTATTTCCAAAGGATATTATTACCTTTAAAACTTCATATAAGTCTTAAGTAGTTTTTCATAATTCGGAAGAGGAACTGCTAATAATCCTGTAGAAGACATCTTTTAACAGTCTTTTAAGATATTTTGTTTTTAAGGACCTACTGTATAGCAACAGTGTTATGTGGTAGCCTGGATGGGAGGGGAGTTGGGGGCGAATGGATACATGTGTATGTACGGATGAGGCCCTTCACTGTCCACCTGAAACTATTACAACATTGTTAACTGGCTATACCCCAATACAAAATAAAACGTTTAAAAATAAAAACAACAAAAAATAAATAAAATAACAAGCTATAGCTACACAAGCTATAGCTTCCCTGGTGGCTCAGACGGTAAAGAATCTGCCCACAAAGCTGGAGATCCAGGTTCAATCCCTGGGTTGAAAAGATCTCCTGGAGAAGGGAATGGCTACCCACTCCAGTATTCTTGCCTGGAGAATTCCATGGACAGGGGAGCCCGGTGGGCCCCAGTCCCAGTCTATGGGTGTCATAAAGAGTCTGAAACGACTGAGTGACTAATGCTTTCACTTTCACACATATTGTTAAAGAATTTTCAAAGCCATATGATTAAATTGAAAAATAAATTGAAGGAAAATACATAAAAAAGAAATTTTGTTTTAAATTTATTTGAATAAATGTAAGAAGAAAAATCATTGTAATTTATTAGTTACTGTAAGGAATTAGCTTTCACAATCATGGAGGCGGAGAAGACCTACAGTTATCTGCTAGCCAGAGACCCAGAAGAGCCAGTGCTGTACTTCAGTCTGAAATTCTGAGTCTGAGCTCTGAGAACTGGGGGAGCCGATGGTGTAAGCCCTAGATCAAGGGTAGGAGAAGATAAGTCCCAGCTAAGCAGTGAGGCAGGGAATAGGGCCAGGTTCTTCCTTCCTTCATCTTTTCTTCTATCCCAGCCATGAATGGATTGGATGATTTTGTACCCACATCAGGGAGAGAATCTGCTTCACAGGGTCCATGGATTCAAGTGTCAATTCTCCCCAAACTCCCTCCCAGACATCCCCAGAAATGCTTGATCTCGGTACCTCATGGCCAGGTGAGTAGACACAAAATTAACCATCATAATCATGTTTGTGAAAAAACCCTTAGAAGTATTTTTTTCTTTGGATTATAGGAGCAACTTATTTCAAATGAGAGGATACAGGAAAACAAAATCTTTCACTTTGTTGTTGTTGCTGTTTAGTTGCCGAGTCGGGTCTGACTCTTTGCGGTCCCATGGACTTTAGCCCACCAGGCTCCTTTGTCCATGGGACTTTCCAGCCAACAATACTGGAATGGGTTGCCATTTCCACCTCCAGGGGATCTTCCTGACCCATGGATTGAACCCAAGTCTCTTTCATTGACAGGTGGATTCTTTACCACTGATCCACCTGGGAAGCCCATCTTTCACCTTAGAGGTACTAAAAACTTCTTCATTTATGCAGATCCAAATTACATACCATATAATTAGAGGAAGTTGAGTTTTTGCCAGTGTAAATTATTTTCTGTTTTAATAAGGACCTTGTGGTGGAATTGACTAGCATCATGGAAAGTAACCTTTGTTGAAAGTCATGACTTTATAATGCAACACACTAGTGTAAATGTCATCAGTATTACTGCTATGAACTTGACCAGTTGTTTTCTCAAAAAAAAAAAAAAAAAAAAAAGGAAAGGTCTGCAGTTTAGTGAACTGTATTTGCTATACAAATAAAAATAATCCGCCCCCCAAACTAGTGGTTGAGCAAAATAGATGCTTCTGCTCCTGTAAAAGTCCAGTGTGTATGTCCATCATGGTTAACTTTCCATGAGCCGTAATTTGGGGATAAAGTCTCCTTCAATCTTTAGGTCTCAATATCCACTATGGTCTTAAGTCTTTCTCTCCTTGCTGAAGGAGGAAAAGGCAACATAGAAGGCTCATCTGCTTCTGTCCGAAATATTCAACATAGCCCAGCCTAGTTGATGCTGGTGCACATCCACAGACAAGATCTTACCACAGAGTCAGACCTCCTCTGTGTACACCTGCAGAGTCACCTGCACCTAACTCTTCACTTTAGGAGGGAGAGCCTGGATACCTACAGGACTTTGTCTCTGGGTTGCTGCCTGACTCCAACAGATTGGTCAACACTTTATTGTTGCCGTTGTTTATTCACTCAGTCATGTCCAACTCTTTGCGACCCGGGGGACTGTGGCTGCCAGGCTCCTCTGTCCATGGGATTTTCCAGGCAAGAATACTGGAGTAGGTTGAGCATTTGTCATAGAGTGTAACTTCTGTCTTAGAGTCAGTGTAGAGCATGGTGTCAGTGAGTAATTGTCCTCCTGAGGAAGATTTATGAACATGTTGCCTGGGAAGGATAAGCTTAATTTAAAAAATAAAAACAAACTAAATACTCTTCAGTAAGAATTATAATCTAAAAGATGATAAGGGCTATGGATTTCATTTTATTTTTGAGACAGCGAGGTTGTTTTGTTTCATACTTTATTCTTGCCTTTACATCAGGTGATTATATTTATCCATAATAAATAAATATAAATCTATCAAGGTATTTATCCATCATAAATATTGCATTTAGATATATGCAACTTAAGGAATTAGTAATAATAGTGAGGTGCCGTGTGTAAAGAATTAACATATTTCTTATGAATAATTCTAATAATTTAAATTATACCTGCTAAATTAGATTATTCATTTTTCTGTGTGCTGAGTACACCACTTGAACAATGTCTGGGTTGATCTGTTGTCATTTATATACACATTAGTAATATATAGCCTGTATTTTTCAAAGCAGTAGGTTTCAGAATTTTCTGGCAATGTGATGGTCTTGCACTCAAAATTTTCCGTTTTGGTACCAGACTCCTACTGCCATAGGTTAGGTAGTAACACTCTTTTGAAAAAAATCAGAGGAGAAAGTTAGTCTACCAGTCACTGAAAAGGGAAATTAGAAAGGCATGTTGAATAAATCAAATACTTCAACATTTTTAATAACCTCCACATAGTTGCCATGTTTATAATTCAGAGCAGGAAATATTTCAGAGCTATCCATTGATTAAAAATTATTCTGATCATTAAGCATTATATTCATAAAACTACACACACATGGATAGTACCTGAAGTAACAACAAATGCAATATCTGGGTGACATCGAAACACCATGTAAGTAGAGAGAATTTAGAACACAAATGAAGCTCTAAGATATTCACGATCTCACTTCTGGGTGGATTTCCCTTTGACTGGCCTTTGGACTCTTTGGCTTCTCAGAACATTTTAGTGGCCATAGTTAGTCTCTAATTTTCAATATTAAAACTTGTATTCTTTCAAATCTTAATTAGGATCTTAAACAGAAAAAATAAAAACTATCAAGAGTTTTTTTCCTCATGGGAACAGAACTATTTAATACATACAATTCTAGAAGGAAAAAACAATAACATAAAAGTGGTTTGGAAATTTTTTTGCCGCGTTTGGGGCAGTGACGTTTTGCATTCTAGGGAAGTAGTGCATATTTCATTCTTCACTGTTTGAAAAAACCTATCCTGACTAAGGTGGGTTTCTTAATTCAGAAATTTTGAGACCCCCCCCAGGGTGTGTCTTTGGCTCACAGTCAGTCACACTCTTGAAGATTATGGAGGAAACTCTAAAGACAGGAAGTGAAGATGCCTTAAAAAAAGGTTAACCTCCTGACGAAAATTTGTGAACAGTTGTGAAACCAAGGGTCATCATCTGTCAGCTATTAATACATAATGAACTGTCACCTGCCTTTGCTGATCAAGCTACCTTTGTTTTTCAAAAACTTGTATGTCCTCTGAGCATCATGTAGTCTTACTATTTAAACACAAATAGTAAGACGTTTGGAGAAGGCAATGGTACCCCACTCCAGTACTCTTGCCTGGAAAATCCCAGGGACAGAGGAGCCTGGTAGGCTACAGTCCACGGGGTATCGAAGAGTCGGACATGACTGAGCGACTTCACGTTCACTTTTCACTTCCATGCATTGTAGAAGGAAATGGCAACCCACTCCAGTGTTCTTGCCTGGAGTATCCCAGGGACGGGGGAGCCTGGTGGGCTGCCGTCTATGGGGTCGCACAGAGTTGGACACGACTGAAACGACTTAGCAGCAGCAGCAGTAAGATGTTTGCCCCAATTGTTTTTTCAGAAACTTGGAGTCAGCTGTGTCCAGTTTGAGCTGGTTGAGACTGGTTAGAACAATGGGCCCTCCCACTGGGCATGTGCCAGCGTCCTCTCTGTGACCTTTGATGTCAGAGGGCCAGGAGCTCCACCCTCAAAACATGGCGGCACCACAAGTTCTGGGCATGGGGGCCAAGAAGAAGCCTGTAGCCTGGTTATGTCTGCACAGAACGATGATGATCACACCTTTTCCTTATTTCCACTCACCTTTCCCCAGGCTCCACACACATTACAGCTCTATCCTATAATTATCCCAAGCCCCTCGCTTTCAGAGAGGTGGGTTTGGGATCAGTTCTCCCATCTCCTCTCTTGGCTAACAGTGTAAAAAAACTTTGCTGCAAACCTCTGTCTCAACCCTTGTTCACTTACATTGGGTAAGTGAACCTGTTTGGTAACACATAAAATACAGATTCTGTTGGTGTCAAATGATAATGTTCACTTTATAGAACTTCATAACATCTTTGAAATTTTTACAAACATGATTATTTTCTAACTAGGAAGGGATGCCTGCATGCTCAGTCTCTCAGCTGTGTTTCACTCTTTGCGAACCCATGGACTGTAGCCAGTCAGACTCTTCTGTCTATGGGATTTCCCGGGCAAGAATACCAGAAGGTGTTGCCATTTATTCCTCCAGGAGATCTTCCTGACCCAGGGATTGAACCCCCTCTCCTATGCCTCCTGCACTGGCAGGCAGATTACCACGGAGACCCCTGGGAAGCCTGCCTAGGAAGGAATAGAGGCTTTCATTCAGAAGTGAGGGTGGGATAAAGCAGCCTTCAAAAGCCCCAGGAAGAGCTGACACAAATGTAGGCAGGGTTAGGTTTGGAAGTTTTGGGGTTCTGGAGCTGGAATGGGGGGTGCAGGTAGAGCTGTGAGGAGAGGGCATGCCCTGAAGAGCCGGCACCCTGAGGAGCTCTAGACTGTGCCTGTGGAGACGTCATTCCCATCAGTGGTCTTTCTAGTTGTATTTTAATGCAAGATATTGAGTGGCCGTGGCTTTCTAGCTGCACTGTTGTGCTTCAAGATGGCAGGGCAGTATAGCAAATAGTGGTAGTCACTTTGTCTCTGTAGGCAAAACCCTTTCCAGCAATGAGGAATGAACGAAACTTTCAACAAGTGGCCTCACGTATAAAAAGAGGACTATGAATAAATGATATGGATGACAGAAAGAGATTAGAGAGTAAGATCAGTGAAAACTGGCATAAGTGAAAAAGGCTTTATAGTTCCTAGTGAGACTCTTGGCCCCAGGTCTTGCAAGACGGGTAGGATTTGCATAGCTGAAAGGAGAGAGTCCTGACTAGACCTGCAGATCCAGGAACAACAGGAGAAAAGGCACAAAACTGATAACAGGCATGATAGTTTACATGCAGTATTTAAAATAGTAATACTTAAACCCACAGCAGTGCATATTCAACCATGCATATCTGGAGTTAGACGTGACTCCTTAGGTGCCAGGTTGCAACCTCTGAGTCAGGAGTGGAATGCAGGCTGCAGTTTTGTTTGTTCTTTGAGCATACATATGACTGTCAATAAGGTCAAATTTGGGCACAAATGGGAAAACCAATAGTAATAACTGCTTTAGAGAAAACTATAAAGAAGAATTTTAGATTCTTTAAAATTTGGAAAAGTGAGCACAATCAAGTATATTTCATTATTTAGCATCAAAATTCAAGAATATATGAACACAAACCACTCTGTGTTGCCTCAATATTTTGGCAATTCAGTAAACCAAAAAACCTTCCCCTTGAAGCATGATATAAATAAAGTGTAATTTCTTTAAAATATCCAAATTCCCTTAGTAGGTTGTGAGTTTCTTTAGAGGAAGACCTGTCTGATTCCTCGAAAGCATTAGCATATGAGAAACTCTTCAATAAATGTATGTTTGGTGGTGAGTAGATTAATAATATGTTTAAAACTTGATAAATGAGTAATCAGATTTGAAGTGAGGGGCTTGGAAAGAAGTCCTTGATTAGAAATTATAATGATGATGAATAGTAGATATTTTCTGAGGGGAGCATACTTTGTAACTTTGAGCATCAAGTAGAACACAAGGAAGATACAGAAAATATCAGAATGAGTCAATGGGAGAAGTTTGAAGAATAATTCTGATCATGGTAAGGGATAGATGAAGTGACAGACCTGGATGACTTTTAGAAATGAAGAAAAAAAGTCAGATGGAATTAAGGGATAGAGATCATAAGATGTATTTGGGATGATTAAAAGAAAAGTCATTATCATCACTTGTAAAAGTGCAGTTCCTAGATTAGGTAAAATATAAGAGAGAAAATCAGATTGAACTGATTTTTATTATGCATGTGTGCTCACTCGTGTTCCACTCTTTGCAACCCCATGAACTGGAGCCTGCCAGGCTCCTCTGTCCATGGGATTTTCCAGGTAAGAATACTGGAGTGGATTGCCATTCCCTCCTCTAGGGGATCTCCCTAACTGAGGGATTGAACTGGCATCTCTTGCACTGCAGGCAGATTCTTTACCGCTGAGCCACTGGGAAAGCTGATTTTTTTTTAATAATAATATTGTTTAAAATTTTAGAACTCAGTTTATATGAACATATACATAAACATTAACTGTATAATTTATATTATAGATATACTATTTGTGCTATATAAGTAATTGAGAAATAAACTTTTGTCAGTACTTTATGATAAAATGATCTGTTTGCCTTGGAAAAATAATAAATCTGTCCCTTTTTCCCTTGCATAAAAACTGGAGAGTACTTATTGGTTTTTTTTTCCCCCTCGGGTTCACTCTTGTCTCACAGAATATGCATTTTCAGTTTTATTTCAAGAGAACATCCATGAATTTTTGTTTCTTTATCTTCATCAACATTTTTATTTCCCTGGGGGACATTTCTGAGAATCCATTTTTACTTGTATGCAACCAGAGGACCTCTATTGGTCAAGGTCACGAAAATCCCCAGTGTAATTTCCTCCTGAAATTACGGAGAACACAGGAGGTCTGCCACTTTCTTGGAGGGAAAAATATTAATACTCTCACCTCTTGCTCCCAATATAGGATTCTGAGTAGGAGTGAGTTACTCACATCCTGAAGGGACATTAATTCTTTTATACCTCTCTAGTCACTTGGTAAATTACCTCTTCCATTACCCAGAACAGTGCTTGGGGATTTCAAGGAATGAATACTTCTAAAGGAAAGAAATGCTTAGAAACCCATTATGAAAATGGTTTCTTTAAAATTTTGTTTTAAATACAGATTATTGTATGTTTGTATGTACACATATCTGTAGCTATTATGAGTATATGTATGCATTTATATTATATAAAAGGATATTAGAGATGTCAATTATACCTTTGTATTAGGCTCTCTGTTTTCTTTTTATAGTAGAAATCAACATAAAAGTAGCTTCAATGAGATCAGGGCTTTTCAGTCTTGGCACCATCAGCATTTTGAAGCTATGATTTTTGGCAGTGGGTGTTGTCCTGTGTATTGCGGGATGTTTAGCAACATCCTTGGGTTGACAGAGAAGGAGGTGGTTGGATGGCATCACTGACTCAATGGGCATGAGTTTGAGCAAACTCTAGGAGATGGTGAAGGATAGGGAAGCCTGGCCTGATGCAATTCATGGTGCCACAAAGAGCTGGACACGACTTGGCAACTGATAAACAACAATGACAACTGGGTTCTATACACAAGTGCCGGAAGCAACCACACTGTCCCAGCTGTGACAACCAAAGCTATCACCTGACACTGCCAAACGGCCACTGAAGGGCAGAGATTGTCTCTTATTGAGGATCGCTGAGCTAGATAGAAACATATGTCTCACATGGGGAGCCCAGGCTCCTCACTTTGCCATATCTTGGACCTGCCCTCTTCGAATGACCCTATAGATCTTACTCAAGTATCCCAACTCTAGTGGGGCAAGGATGATGTGTACTGGTAAACTGACTTTCGGGAAAAAAAAAAAAAAAAGAACCTGATTGGGAGTGTATGGGGGAGGGGGGACTGATTTGTAGTGTGTGTTTCCATGCTATAAATATTCCTTCCAAGGCTGCTGTTCCAATTGTCTAACAACTGACTTGCAAAATTCTTGCATATTTAATAATCACTTCTCATAAGGCAGTGTTAGTGGGTGGCAGCATACCACCCAGAGACAGAAGGGGCAGAGGAAAGAAAGGGCACAACCTTCTGTCTCAGGGCAAAATGAGGTTCCACTTCTGTTCACCTCCATACGTCAGAACATGGTCACGTGTCCATCCTAGCTGCGAGGGAGACTGGGATGTGTTTGTATTCTGGACAGCATCTACCCAGCCAGAGAACCAGGAGACTCTATCCCTAGGAGATAGAGACAGAGAGAATGTTTACTGCAGGAAAACCATCAGCCTCTGCCATAATTTCATTTAAAAATTGACCAGAAATCTGAATGAATTTTAGCTAAGAGGATCTTAGGAATTTCAGCATGTAAAGTGTAATAAGTGAGAAGAGATACATCACAGACTTCCTTGAACAGTTGAAGATTTCCTCTGCAGCTAACGACAGAGGACGTTAGGTGATTGTTCTTACAAGTTCTTAAATTGAAGGGAATACATTTCCCTTAAAAATTCTACACTTTTAGCTCAAGTTGTTTGAAGTTGGTGACCTGTGTACTTCACCTTTTGGACACACTAGGAAATAAATATCATGGGATTTTAGAATTAGAATAGGATTAATGATAATAGTAATTATTATAAATATGTGCCAGTCACTGTCTAAATACTTTACATATTTTTATGCTCTTTTAATCTTCACAACAGCCCTATGTAGTAGGTACCATTATAATTCTTATTTTTAGACAATATTGTGGCTCAGATAGGCTAACTTACCCAAGGGCACACAGCAATAACAAGTGAGGCTAGGATTTTTAGAGATCATCTCTTCTAGTGCTCTCTTGTGTATTCTTCTCTATTTCGTTTTCCATCTTCCCTTGTAGGGAGGAGAGGTGCTGGAAGGGTTAAAAACTGCATTTCCCAGATTCCTTTGCAGCTGAGGTTTGGGTACACTTTACCTTCAAATCATCAGCTTTCTGATGTGAAGTGGCTTAGTGGCAGCAGGGTTAGCCATAGGAGCATTTATTTCCTGGCAACCTCTAAGGTGTTGTGACCTTACTGATTCTGAAAATGTGATAGGTTTTTAAATTTTTTCCTCATTTGAAATATGATAATAGTATTTTCCTTTTAGGATTATTCTGAGGATGGAATGGCTTATTCGGATATTGGGTTGGTGCTAATGACAGAACCAAAGTAATAGTTGCTTAAACAAGATGGAAATTTATTTCTCTGTAATATTGACATCCTGATGTGCATGCATGCTCCCTTCAAAGGGCTTCCCTGGTGACTCAGTGAGTAAAAGTCTGTCTGCAATGCTGGAGACACGGGTTCGATCCCTGAGTCGCGAAGATCCCCTGGAGAAGGAAATGGTAACCCACTCCAGTATTGCCTAGAGAATCCCATGGAGACAGGAGTCTGGGTGGGCTACAGTCCATAGGGACTCTTTAGGTTAAATAATAATAATAATCCACTCTACTGTTCTTATGGAAATTGTAAAGTGACTTGAATGCAGACATTTAAGAGTAAAAACCTAGACATTTTCTTCGCAGTGTGGTTTTCTTTTGTTTTAGCCAATGTGCTATTCTTGCAGACTTTTAATTCTTTGGGAAATACTGCTCTTCTCTGCAAAGAAATCACCTGGTGCATGGTATCTATAATGTGGAGATTATATAGATATAATGTGTATGTGTATGAATAGTCACCAGAGAGAAACTAGGCTGGACATAGGTAGGCAGGAGTTTCGCCTCACTCTGCAGACTGGCAGAGATCCCCAACCTTTTTGACACCAGGGACCAGTTTCACAGAAGACAGTTTTTCCACAGACCAGGAAGTGGAGAGAGTTGCCGGATGATTCAAGTACATTACATTTATTGTCTGAAAAAATGTGAAAGTGTTAGTCATTTAGTCATGTCCGGCTGTTTGTGACCCCATGGACTGTAGCCCACCAGGCTCCTCTGCCCATGGATTCTCCAGGCTAGAATGTTAGAGTGGGTAGCCATTCCTTCTCCAGGGGATCTTCCCAACCCAGGGATCGAATCCGTGTCTCTTGCATTGCAGGCGGATTCTTTACCATCTGAGCCACCAGGAAAGCCAATTTATTGTGTACTTAATTTATTTCTATTACTATTACAGAGGCTCCACCTCAGATCATCAGGCTTTAGATCCCAGAAGTTGGGAACCCCTGCTCTATAGGAAATACACTCAGAATTACTTGGCTAAACTTAACCTGGGATTAGATTCTAGAAGGTTCCCCACACCAAAGAGTGGTCTGGTCCAGGGAGTCACTAGTGCCATGAAACCCTGTTACAGGAAGAAACTTGGCCTAGACGGGCTAAATATTGTGTCCAAGGACCCACAGCCAGCCCGAGGCTGAGCAGGGCACTGCTCCCAGATGGCTCTGGAAAGATCAGTTTATGCACCCAGTCTATGATGCAGGCCCAGGGGCCCTTAGGTCATGATGTCATGTCCAAGTTTGACTTTTTCCCATCAACTAAGCACTCTTGCTAATTTTACCATACCATTGAGTTCAACTGTTATAAAGAGCTTGGTGTTTTTTTTTCCCCCCTCCAATACAATTTCATTTAAAAATTGAAATTGGTCTTATTTGAATTTTATTTTTGGCTGTGGGTTGAAGTGCTTTTAGAAATGGTTCTCAGGTTGGCTCTGTCTAATTAAGGATGAGTACATTGTGTTCTAGAATATTTTCAGTGACTGTGGAAGTACCCATGTATTATCCTAAGTGTCTGTCACTGTCTCTTATCACTTTTAAAAAAATCAATTCATTCCTTTCACTAATTTTTATTTCAGAGATATCTTTTGGTTCACAAATAATCTTTTAAATCATGAAAATAACCTAGAAATGATTGGATGTACTTGAGAAGGCAAGATTCAGTTCTGATTATAGGTTTGACAAATTAGAGACATGGCCAGATACAAATAGATATACAGAATGATACAATATACCATAATATATACAAGGATACAAGTGTACAATGTACAATTATTTATCAAGAAAGAAAAAAATGAGAAAATAAAGGTAACAACTGCTTATATTAATGCTATGTGGTCATATTTCTGATTAGAAATTCAATTTTACCACAGTTTTCACCTAAGAAACCATCTTTAAGAATTGAGGTATAATTGATGCACAACATTATATTAGTTTCAGGTGTGCAACATAATAATTCAATATTTGTAGTTATTGTGAAACATATATAAGAAGTCTAGTTAACAATTTGTCACCATATGTAGTTATAGAGTTCTTTCACTGGGACAAGAACTTTTTAAATTTACTCTCTTAACAACTTTCAAATATACAGTGTAGTATTATCGCCTACAGTCACCACATTGTACATTACATATCCATAATTTGTTTATATAATAACTGAAAGTTTTTACCTTTTAGCTCCCTTAACCCACTTTACCTGCTCTCTAACCCTGCCTCTGACAACCACTACTCTGTTCTCTGTATTGATTTGATGAGCTTAGGTTTTTCTTCTTCTTTTTATTAGATTCCATGTATAAATGAGATCATGAGGTTTTTGTCTTTCTTTGTGAGACTGTTTCCACTTAGCATAATGCTGTCAAGTTCCATTCATGTTGTTGCAAACGGCAAGGTTTCATTCTTTTTTATGGCTGTGTAACATTCTGATTTCTCCCCATCAGAGTATGCTTTCTGAAATTTAAATCTGATAATGCCATTATCCTCCTTACAATTCAACTTTTCCATTAATTTTCCAAAGCACCTATGGAAAAATGCAAGACTGCCACCAACCTTGTAAATGTCCTCTCCCTCTATAGGCTGCACAGCCTCAGGCCAAATAGAACTATTTGTAATTTCCCTCACTAGCCACCCTTTTCCATTGCATTTGGAGGAAAGTCACTACAGTTTGTGTGCTCAGTCAACTCACTTATCTTTTAAAACACAAATAATGCTGCTTTTGTGAACCTGCACTTTCATATATGCCCTCTATGTTCTCCTATTAATCTCTGCATGTCTCTACGACAACACTTAACTGTATTGTATTTTAATGATCTATTTACCCATCTGACTTTCCCATTGAGTTTTGGACTCCTGTTTGTCAGAACCTTGTTTTGTTCATATTTGAATCCTCCATATATTATGCACTTTCTGGTATACAGTTGATGCTTGTATTTTGAGAGCAAAAAATTAAATAAGTGAATATATATAAATTATACTAGAGTCAAATTTCATCAGTCACTTTCAAGAGCTCATCTTAACTGACTTAGTCTTTTTAAGTTATTTATTTATTTATTATTTATTTTTGGCTGCACTGGGTCTTCCTTGCTGCACTTGGGCTTTCTCTAGTTGCGGCCATGGGGGACTTTTCCTTGTAGTGTGTGAGCTTCTCATTACAGTGGCTTGCAGTGGCTGTCTCTTGTTGTCGGGCATGGGCTCTAGGGCATGGGCTTAGTAGTTTCGGCTCCCAGGTTCTAGAGCACAGGCTTGTAGTTGTGGTGCATGGGCTTACTTGCTCCACTGCACATGGGATCTTCTCAGAGCAGGGATTAAACACATGTCCCCTGCATTGGCAGGCAGATTCTTAACCACTGGACCACCAGGAAAGTCCAACTTAATCTTTTTTGTTAAAGCATTCTGTAAAGAGATTTATCTCACAGTTTGGTTGTGGCATATTTAAAAATGTAATTGAGGTTATTATTATAAGCTAAACACTTTCCTATATTCGTTTTTGTGGCTATCAAAGGAATATTTTGATAAGCAAACAGAATATAAATGTACACTCAAACTCAAATAAGCATGACTTAAAGTGATGTGCTATTTCAAAATTTCATTGGACAGCAAGCACATTTGCAGTGTCCAATAATCTGGTGGTAAATTACTACTAGAGCAATATTTTAAATACCTGCTTCTTAAAAGATCTTTTATCAACTAGAAATAGAGGCTAGTTTCTACTAGATGATTTAATATTTTAAATGTACATTTAAGAGAAGTTGAGCTTAACTGAAGTCATGCTTACTTTGCAGGAAAACAACTTGCTTCCAGAAACGTCCTCCTGGTCATTTTCTTGTCCATGTAATTAGTTACCAGTGAGAGCCTTGCACTTTAGCTAGTATGCATTGTCAGTTCCTTCCCTGAAAAATTTCACGGGTTAAACTCACAATTCCTTGTGGAATGTTTGCTGTATAATATTTACCAAAGAAAAACAAGATAATTATCATATGAGGAGCTGCCCTACTCTGAGGTACTATTTTTTTAGTTTTTTTGAAAATTGAAATGCAGTTGATTTACAATATTGTGTTAGTTTCAGTCATACAGCATGATGATGAGGTATTATTTTGAAACAACAGAAAATATTGTGACATTACCAAAGAGGCAGTGAAAAACTGGTAGACATTGAAATGCTGGGACATTTGACAAACCAAATTCTAAATGGAACAAGTCAAACTGCAGTGTCTTGGAGTCATCTTCTTATCAGACTTCACACATCCAGGGATCATTAGAAATGGGCCATCTAAGTTTTATTTTAAAATTTACCATAAATTTGTGACTTTCATTTGTGAAATGAGAAGAATTAATTGTTTGTTTACCCAGTAGAGTCAGGGCAGCATTTAAAGAAGTTAATCTAAACTCCTTCTAACAGGTACAAAGTCCTTCTTCTTTTACTCAGAATGAATTTAGATAGAAATAGTTGTTGACATGCAGTAAATAGGCTGCCAGATATTTCTCCAGCTAAAACGGGTTTATTTGGGGTTGGCAGAGAATTGTAATTCTAGGTCTGCAGACATGGAGAGTCACGTGCAAGTTCTTCCAGGGCAAGAGGAGACCACTTTAAAGGAGGGGAAAGGCAGTTGGGAGGGCTGTAGAGAACAAAACATCCATTGCTTTTCATTGGCTGAGTCCTTGCCAGTAAAGAAGAGACTTTCTCTTTCCTGTTGGGCTCGGCTCTGGCTGGTGTGTGAGAGCTCCCCCTGCTGGCATCCTGGCTCTATTTAATTGAGGTTCCAATCGTCTTGCCTGGAGAATCCCAGGGACAGAGGAACTTAACGGGGTATAGTCTACAGGGCCACATAGAACTGGACATGACTGGAGCGACTAACACACTCTCTGACATTTTTTTTTATGTAGTAGGCTCAGGACCTGGTAGCTCAGCGGTTAAGAGTCTACTTGTAATGCAGGAGACCCGGGTTCAATCCCTGAGTGGGGAAGATCCCCTGCAGAGGGAAATGTCAACCTACTCCAGTATTCTTGTCTGGGAAAACCCATGGAGAAAAGAGCCTGGCAGGCTACAGTCCATGGAGTGGCAAAATAGTCGGACACGACTGAACGACTAAACAACAGCAGACTCAGGACCCCTAATGAGATGGGCCAAAATAGAAATAAACTGAGAAAAAGTTAAACTCTGGCTGGAAATGAACAGGTACTTTACATTCACATTGAGTAGTTTAAATATAAGGCTCTTTTTAAAAAGTTTGGAAAATTATCGTTTAGTATTTGCAAGAGCATTTTAAAAGTTTATGTCAAAGATTGAACATCACTTCTAAAAGATAGCCTTTGTATAGATTCTTTCAAATTTTCAGAGGTTATATCTGACAGGAATCCACTGGAGGGCAGTATGTAGTAAGAGTTATGACTCGCCTGGACTATTGATTTGTTTCAGAACATAAACTGAATATCACATTGCAGCTCAATTTTTTACGATGACATACAGTTCTGCTGAATGTTTTAAAGTTTAAAAAGATTTCTCACATTTAGTGCCTGAATAAGTCTGTGTATTTCGATTGGATGTGATGAACGATAGGGCTGATTATATGTTGAAAGCGTTTCTGTCTTACTGGTAAATCAAGAAGCATGAATTCAAGTTTCTGCACTCATTGAACAGTGATGTATTTTAATCTGGCTAGACTTTAATTGATACTCTATTTCCCCCGGGAAGAAATCAGGTTTCCGGAGACAGCTGTCATTAATTGAAGTTAGGTCACACTGCATCACAAACCTTCACCCCCGAACACTGAGTGCAATGTTCTGGATCATATCAGCTGCCTGTGTAGGACCCATTCCTTCCATGACGAAATGTATTTAATTTGATTTCTGAGTATTAATGACACACCTGTGAGATAGAGTTTGGAATTCAGTCTGTTCATTTAACTGTAAAGAAATACTATAATTGATTCAAAAGTCTTTTGCTTATAATAATACTTGCCCCCTCATCTGTAGTTCCTTCCTGCCTCTATCCATTCACCCATTCATCCATTAATTTATTCAATATTTATTGTTCCTCTACAATTGTATGTGCTGTATAACCTTGTGATGTTTTAGTTCAGAAGTACTGAATAGGAAATTAACTTTTCTCAGAACATCAGGACTTGGTGAATTTTGAAAGTGTTAGTTGCTCAGTCGTGTCCGATTCTTTACAACCCCATGGACCATAGCCCACCAGGCTTCTCTATCCATGGAATTCTCCAGGCAGGAATACTGGAGTGGGTTGCCATTCCCTTCTCCAGGGGATCTTCCCAACCCAGGGATCAAACCTGGGTCTCCTGCATTGCAGGCAGATTCTTTACCATCTGAGCCACCAGGGGGGTCCCTGAACTTTAGGGCTTCCTCAAATAATGGTGACAGGTGATTAACTGTCTAAACCAGGTGCATGTTATGAACTCTTTATGTAACAACCCTGTGAGAAAGTTTCCATCATCATCATCATCACCATCATCGTCACCCCCATTTATAGGTGAATACATGAGACACAGAAAGTTCAAGTCCCTTGTCCGTTCTTACATGGTATGTATGAGTGGCAGAGCCAGTGTGTGAGATCTGCTCCAGACCAGATGCTCCGAGCAACTAACCATGGTGCATGCTAAGTCATCTCAGTCGTGTCCAACTCTTTGCAACCCCATTGACTGTAGCTCCCCAGGCTCCTCTGTCCATGGGATTCTCCAGGCAAGAATACTGGCATGGGTTGCCATGCTCTTCTCTAATGGATCTTCCTTACCCAGGGATCGAACCCGAGTCTCTTATGTCTCCTGCATTTGCAGACAGGTTATTTACCACTGATGCCACCTGGGAAACCCAACCAAAGTGCGTTTTTCCTCAAGAGCAGGGTTTCCAAGTAAAACAAAAATCAGCTTGGAAAATAGCTAATTTGAAGATGGCTTTTTGCTTTTGTGATAGAGAAGATATACTGGACTTAATTAAGGGAATGCTTTTATTCAGGATTTTGCAATAGAAAGAATATTCATTGAGGAATGCCTCAGAGATGGAATAGAGAGCTTGGGATTTCATAAAACAAGGGAGTCATTGAGGAAAGGTGTATGTACGTCATTGCTCCCAATCTGCAAGGGAAGACTCTTTTGCCTGGTTGGCCATTTCTTGGAACCCAAAAGAGTCATAAAATGGTGGAAGGATCTTGACCCTGTTGCTGCTTCCCAGGAGCACCAGGCTCAAATAAAGCTCAACATTGTCAGTCCCCGCTTTTTTTCAATACACAGAATAGCATCCCTTGCTGAATAACTGAGAGGCAATCATAAACTTCCCAAGTGGGACAGAGTTGGGGCTAGGAGATAGTCTTGACAGGACTCTGGTTGGCAATGTTCCTGCAAAATCATCTGAACCATCTGTTGGGACCTGGTGGCAAAGTTCAGCTGTTTTGGAGTGCTGGGTCAGGTGTCTTCCAAGAGGAATGCCTAAAATGTAGAAGAGATATATTAATAGCAAAGGTTATGTTAAAAATAAAAAGCCAAGAGTTGTATGCTGAGAGTAACCAGATGAGTGGATTCCAAAACAATGGTAGATAAAAATCTTATTGGCAGGCACGATCACTTGTTGAGTTTATTGAGGCTCCATAGCTGGAATGTCAAGGCTTTTAGTGATGTTATCCACAGTTCCAGTTGCCACTCTTATATGTTCACCCATGACCCTAGTATTTCCTGGGACTTCGCTAGTGGCTCAGACAAGACTTCCTTTGCATCAGAAGGAAATCTGGCCCATGCACAGTCTGCTGAGGTAGAGCATACTTTGCGGTTTATATCAAATCCTTGAGCTTCAGCCCAAGGGGTTTCTTCATATTCTCGAGGAAAGAACAAGCCACCAGGCAACCTAGAGTCCCACTAGGGATCTGGGCAGTTATCTAGGCAGACTGTGTATGCCATGTGCTCAGTCATATCTGACTATTTGCAACCCCATGGACTGTAGCCCACCAGGCTCTTCTGTCCATGGAATTTTCCAGGCAAGAATACTGGAGTGGGTTGCCATGTCCTACTCCAGGGGATATTCCTGACTCAGGGATTGAACTTGCATCTCCTATGTCTCCTGCATTACAGGTGAATTCTTTACCCACTGAGATATTAGGGAAGCCCTCTAGGCAGATTACACAGATAATAAAGTAACCTTCTACAACTCTTCTTAGAGCTTGCCAGTAATCCAAGAGAAATATCCCATTTTAACAGAGAGAAGACAAAATTCTGTTTTAATACCAATATACTAATTAATATAAAACCTCTTTTTGAAAATCTCATAAATAAATTCATGATAGGCTGAATAATGACCCATTTCAAAGACATCCACTGCCTATCCTTGCGACCTGTGAATATGTTATGTTACATGGCAGGAGGCAGTTATGGTTGTAGATGAATTAAGATTGGAATTTAAGGCCAGTCATTTGACCTTAAAATGACGAGAGTATCCTGGACTATTTAGGAGTCACAGTGTAATCATGACGATCATTTATTTATTTATTTTTAAAAGAATGTGTGTGAAGCATGTTCTGATACAGTGGTTTTCTTTCTTTTTTAGAAAACATTTATTTATTTATTTGGCTGAGTCAGGTCTTAGTTGTATCATGAAGGACCTTTCGTTGAGGCATGCTGGCTTAGTAGTTGAGGCATAGTGGTATGTGGAATCTTTGTTCCCTGAGAGGGGATTGAATCCATGTCCCCTGCATTGCAAGGTGGATTCTTAACCACTGGACCACCAGGAAGTCCCATGGTGTGTGTGTCAGTTGCTTGGTTGTGTCCATGTCCTCTTCACGACCCTGTGGACTGTAGCCCACCAGGCTCCTCTGTCCATGAAATTCTCCAGGCAAGAATACTGGAGTAGGTTGCCATTCCCTTCTCTAGAGGATCTTCCTGACCCAGGGATTGAACCTGGGTCCCCTGCACTGCAGGCAGATTCTTTACTGTCTGAGCCATCAGGGAAGTCCAGAAGTCCCACAATGATCATTTAAATGTGGAAGAAGGAGACAAGGGAGTCAGTGTTCAAGTGAGGCCCTATGAGGAAGACGCTGCTTCTTGCTGACTTTGAAGCCGCAGGGGGGCCATCAATCAAGGATTCCAGGCAACTCTACCATCTTGAAAAGGGAAGAAAATGGATCTCTTCTATAGCTTCCAGAAGAATTTGGCCCTGCTGATATCTTGATTTTTGCCCAGTGAGACCCGTTTTTGAACTTCTGAACCATAAGATAGTAAATTTGGGTCGGTTTAGGCTACAAAACTTGTGATAATTTGTTACAGCTGTGATAGGAAACTAATACACCCAGAAAATTTTAAGCAGCTTTGACCATAAAACCAATAACAAAAAACAATTCCCTTTCAGCAACACTTCCACTGCTTTCTATACCCATTCAGGATGTGTCCTGCATTTTTCTCTTCTCATTCTAGAACAGTCCTTCCCCTTTAGGACAAAACCACCCTCATTTCCTTGATACACATATACCCCTTATAGCACAACTTCTCCAAGGAGCAAAAATGAAGACATTTTTTAAGAGACACAAGTGCTTACCATATCTATCTATCTATCTATATCTTAAAAATAAGAGATAAAATATATAAACTTAAACTTTTACTTAGTAACTAATGTTTCAGTATTCTATCTTAGAAATTATCTAGACATCCAGTGAACATTGATTAACTCAAGTTAACACCAGCACAAAGTTTAAGTTGCCTAAAAATCTTGGAAATTGTCTTCAGGTTGACTTTGGTCGGTAAATCATGTTCAACTCTTCTGTGTAGTCTGCCAGGCTCTTCTGCTCATGAAGTTTCCCATGGAATAACACTGGAGTGGGTTGCCATTTCCTTTTCCAGGGGATCTTTCTGACCCAGGGATCGAACCTGCATCCCCTGCATAGGCAGGCAGATTCTTCCTGAGCCAACAAGAAAGCCCTCAAGTTGATATCCTGGCACCACCTGGCATGCAGAAGTTCCCCGACCAGAAATTGAACACACACCCTCCACAGTGAAAGCACAGAGCCTTAGTCACCGGACCACCACGGAAGTCCTGCTGGCAGCTTTTAAGGCCCCCCTTTCCCTCTGTCCCATATTTGGGAAGGTTGAGCCGGAAGCCCGGGTGCTTCCTTCTTTAGTGCCTGGGTGGGGGTTGTAGGACGGGAATTCAACGCAGGAAAACCCCTGCCTGCACGTGTGAAACTGTGCTCCAGCCCCGCCCCTCACCACCAGGAAACAGAAAGCCAGTCTCCTTCCCATGTTCTTTTTAAAGCCATTTTGCACTTCTTTGGGAGGCCTGCCCTGCTCTCTCTTGAAAGGCATCTTCTGTGAGTAACAAACCTTTCCCTACCTTCTTGGTGTTTGTGTGACATCATCAGCCTCCAATCTGAACCACATTCTGGGCCCGCTGCACTATTAACATAAAATTTGTCAGAACAGTGATTCGATTTTGGTTCAACATATTTACAGTTTTTCATAATCTTAAACATTTAGTAGAAGGCATCCTATCTCATTCAATCAGCAAACCTATATATGTTCAGTAAAAACATACCCAAGTAGAATAAAAGTCTCCATGTAAATTATACTTAACACTAATCTAATGGAAAACACATAGATGTTTTTAATTAAATCGAAATGATTAAACTACTCTGGTTTGCCACGTATATATCTACATTATGTGAACGTGAAATACTTAAAACTTTTCTGAGTTTATTTCTAGAAGGTATCTTTTTTTTAAATATTTGAAACCTTTAGTTTCCTTAATATCTGGAAATTTTGGAATATTAAATTTAAAAGTACTTTTCATCACTAAGCCAATCAGAATTTTGTTGTTGTTCAGTCACTAAGTTATGTCTGACTCTTTGTGACCCCATGGATGGCAGCACACCAGGCCTCCCTATCCCTCACCATCTCTCAGAGTTCACCTAACATTCACGTCTATTGAATTGGTGATGCCATCCAGCCATCTCTTCTGCCCTCTTCTCCTTCTGCCTTCAATCTTTCCCAGCATCCTCATCATCTTTTCCAATGAGTCAGTTTGTCGCTTCCATCAGGTGGCCAGAGTATTGGAGCTTCAGCTTCAGCACCAGTCCTTCCAATGAGTATTCAGGGCTGATTTCCTTTAGGATTGATTGGTTTGATCTCCTTACTGTCCAAGGGACTCCCAGGATATATTTTATGAAGCAGTTTTAGAAGCTTTAATATGTCTAGAGGGTAAAAGTTCCATTCATAAAACAAAAATGTTGAAATATCAAAAAACAAGGGCAGCAACTTCACAAGTTATCTTTTGCAATAGTATAGAAACACTATAGAAATACTATTGCAAAAGATGTTTCTTTTGAATAGTATTTCTCAAATACTAAATAGTTTGCATATATTATCTCATTCAATCTTTAGTTACAACTCCATGAGGTAGATGTTATTATTTCTTCATTTTATACCATAGAAAAAATGAAACTCAGAAATATTGAAAAAAAATATTCCAAATCACGTAACTAGTAAGTTAGAAGTACATTTGAACGTTGGTCAAATCCATATTTTCATTTACTATTCTATCAAGCTGAGTACAAATGGGTGAACAGCTCTACATTCAATCAGGTAGTTTTTATAAAACCTTCCTAGTCTTGAACCAGAAGACTACTTATTACACTTTTAATCTTGGACTAGAGGGATGTTGTCATATGACTTTGAAGTTCAAAGTCTAAATTCATTTTAAAAAAACTCTACTTATATCAAAGACTCTGCTGGAGTTTGGTAAGCTCCCATCAACTTTATGCCCATATCTATTCTTTTGGTCTTTTTGAGATACTTACCCTTAAAGCATTCTAAGTGACAGGTGAATAGGTAGGAAAGGAAAAGAGAGATGATAAATCAAACAGAATTTTCAATAGCATTAGCAACTTATGTTTGAGACCCCTTCCATAGCATAGTTTTGAAAGTGTGATGATGACAAGCCTTTTTTCTGTGAGTATGAATCCAAGTTATCATATGACACATGACAGACCAAAATTAATAGGACATTGAATAAAGAGAATGTGATTCATTCCTGAGAAGGAAAATCATTCTTAATCTGAGTTTGGGATTCCCTGCAACAAACTTTTTGTGTATAATCATTACTGAGAAACCTGCAAAGCAATTGAAGACCAGCTTTAAGAAGAAAGGAGAAAATAAAGAAAGAAGAATTTAGAAATTGTATATATGCAGGGATTTTGAAAAACAAAGAAGATATGAACCAGAGAATTGCCAGTGTTTGGGGTTAATCACTCTAACAGGCACGATGCGACAAACAGGGATAGGAACCCTGCAGGAGAGCCTGAGGAGGGCTTGTCTCGCCAAGCCCTCTTTTTTACAATGAATGTAGGTTAATCTATCAATTAAATGAGTGTTGGTCATTATCAAATGTTAGAGTTCCTTCTTTCTCTGTGCCTGTGAAGAAAAACAGATTTCATTTTCTAAGATTCCTCAGTGTTCACAGCTAATGCTAAAACATTGAAGTCATTCCACATGAGATCCTTCACATTACGTTCAAAAAGTAGAATGCCATTACTATAAATGTTTTTAAGAAATATTCAACTTCTCCTTAATCTAATAAAGATTTTGAAAGTGCAATATTACTGCTACTGTCATAAAATGACGGTGTGTAGAAGTTAATATACAAATACAATAAGCAGCCTAGTTATTCTCAGTGTCTGAACCTTGAGGCTGAGTCACTCTAGGAAATTCTACTTCATACCTGAAATGGTCAAGTATGGAGAATGGGTGTCATTAGCACACAGAGATAAGCAGAGTTTTCCGATGTTCTTTGTATGTATAAGCATTAGAAAGTGGGAAGACAAGGGGACTGAATTCTTGGTGTCTAGCTATGGTTCTATCATCATATACAGCCCCTTTATGTTCAAGGGATGTAGCATTGAATGACTGTGATATACACAGGGGTAAGCTTACTGAAAGGCAGTAATTTCCCATGGGAACCTCTGGACTGACCAGGACAAGCAATCCAGCATTTCATTCACTACATTTGTTCTTCCATCTTCAAAAACGTATGCCTCCAGACTGCAGCAGAACTTTCAACATGGTTCCTGTGAGCTCCGGGTCCTACCCGGGGTGCAGACCTTTCTGCACATTAGCACTTGCCATAAGCAGTACAGTTTCACAAGCCATGCAGAATTCATGGTGTTTTCCACGCTCTAATAAAGAAACTGATACAAGCTCATCTCACTGAACATTCACATTGACCTCTTATCCTTCACACATTCCATTGGCAGTATTACAAGGAAATTTAAAAGAGAATGAATTCATAATAGCCCTGAGATGAGAGGAGAGAACAGAAGATCAGAAGATTGAAGGGAAAATCAGAGATTGAAGCCAGTTTTTTGAAGGTGGAAAATCAAAGGGATTATAAGGGAAGATAGACTAGAGCAGGAACTTAATTTTAAAAGATTAGCAGAGAAGTGCAGTGGAGGTAGAAATTAGTGTTGTCACCATGGAAAGTCTACAGACTGATAGATGGTAAGAAGAGACGAGATGAATTAGTAGGTGACTAATTAAAGAGTTGTTTGAGAAGTGTTGTCTCTTAGTTTAGTTTTGAGCTTAGATTAGTTTTGAGCTTGAACTGTTGCCCCCATCTCCTGCCATTATCAATACTCTATGATGATTGTTTCCAGGGCAAAGCTCTAATGGTGACTTCTAAAAGTGTCAGATGATCTGTGTGAAGAATCCTAGGGATAAGAGTATGGATATGGGCACCCCAGAGTAAAGCCCTTTTAGTTGATTTTGGTGGGGATGGGAGTGAGGGGTGTTCTGTCTTGCTAGTTGACATGGTAGCACCCATTTACATGGAGACTGCAGTCAACCATGCCGTTCAGTTGAGGGAGGGATTTCGTAGGGAAATTAGACTGTACATATTCAGAAGACATCCATGCCAAATACTCAAGCAACTCAGCCCTTTATTCATGAATGAGAATGGGCAATCGACAATCATACGTTTTCAAGGACACTAAGGCACAAAAGGAAAAAAAAAAAAAAAACTGACCCTGGAGAAAACAGGGACAATTCAGGGATCAGGAGAGATTTTTTTTTTTTTAAAGTTATTAATATCCTTTAAGAGATTTTGAAAATCATTAATCTGTAAAACAAAAAAGATTGTCATGTAAGAGAAGTAAAGAGAAATGATTTTCATAATAAATAGAATAATATAGAACTTTAAATTTTATGTTAGTTTCTATAAATCAGTTTTTAAATGCTCTAATTTCTTACACATGTGTCTATGTGTGTGTACAATTGTACACACATAACAAAGCATCAATGGTGGTTATCCTGTGACTTCTCTCCCATTCTCATTCTTTCTACTTCAAGCAGCATCCGCACTTCTCATTGTAGTATTAAACTCCACTCCTTGCAGCTTCACCCCTGGTACCCTAAGTAAGTCAGCGCACTGAACCTGTGATGATTTTGGGTGAGGCCCATTCAGAGCCAACTCAGCTCTGAAGGCTTTGCTTTCAGCCATCAGGTTTGCAAAGTCTTTCTTTTCCTGTGAGATTTGGAAGTGAAGGTAAGGTCGTGCTAGAGCGGTCGGGCCTGTGGCCATGCTGTAGCCCTGAGAGGTGGCCCACCTGAGGATGGAACCAGCCTCATGGATGGCAAAGTCAGAGATGGTGAGATAGAAATCTGGTCCTGCTAACATCACTTGACCTCAAATCAACTGGCTTTTGAAGTTTGTTCAAGTCCATCTTTTTCATTTCTAAAAACCAACAGATCCCCCTCATTGCTTAAGCAATTTGAATTGAATTTTCCTGCTACATGCAGTAAAGATTCTTAAGGCTTAAAAATTATGGATGATTTTTTCTTAGCATTTTTCTATATTTTTCACTTTTCTATGATGGGCATAAGCACTCTAAGTAGAATCTTCCTTCCCGCCACACATAATAAATGTTATAGAATTATTTTTAATTTTCCAAAATTGTGTTAACAAATTCTTCTATTTATTTTGGGTGTTGAAGTTTAGTTCTTCTTTCAGTGTTGCATCTGAATTTTATTTTGCAGGTAAAGATTATATTCATTAAAAGAAAATTATTCCTAAATCTTGTTCAAGCTATTTTGGTAACTGACAATACCCAGGATGGTTTTAGAATAAGCTTCTTATTTCTCTGAAGCTAACTGGGATTTAAGAAAGCCTCAGTTTTCCTTATCTATGTTGACGTATTACAGGCAACATTTATCATTCTGTAGAGATGTCCTTCCCAGGCTAGCAGAACTTTTGGTGCCTGTTTTCCTTTTCAGACAATCTTTTTGTAATTAATTGGTACGCACTTTATTAATACAAGGCCCTAAATTAAACATAAGTTGTCAGAGAACAATTTTGACCATTGAATATTTTCTAAGAAATAGTCTGATCTCCTAATCTTCTTAGTTTAAAAATCTGCTGAACTCAGGGAAGTTGAAGCATGAGGCTAGGATGGAGGTGAGTGATAGCTGTCATCTTTATTTCTAAGTTAATTTTAAAATAAATAATTGCTTTACAATTATTTATTGTGTAATTGGATAACTGCTTTACAATCTTGTGTTGGTTTCTGCCATACGTCACCGTGAGTCGGCCATAGGTGTACATATGTCCCCTCCTTCCTAAAGCTCCCTCCCAGCCCATCCCATCCCCTCAGTTGTCACAGAGCACCAGGTCTCAGCTCTTTGCGTCATGCAACAGACTCCCACGGGCTGTTTCACATGTGGTGATGTATGTGTTTCCATGCTGCGCGCTCCATTTGTCCCACACTCTCCTTCCCCTGCTGTGCCCACAAGTCTGTTCTCTATGTCTGCATCGCCACTGACGCCCTGCACATAGGTTCATCAGTACCAGATAACCATCATCTTTAAATACCAGGAGCCAGATTGTCTGCGTAGAAATCTGGAACAAATTAATTACGTCCTGTCCTGAATCTTTCAGGCCGCTATCACAAACCACCATAGACTCGGTGGCTTCTAAATTACAGAATTTACTTCTCACAATTCTGGAAGCTGAGAAGTCCAAGATCAAGGCACCAGCATATCCTGTGTCTGGTGAGGGTCCGCCTCCTAGTTCTTAATTGACTGTCTTCTCAGCTGCTAAAGAATCTGCCTGCAATTCAGAAGACCGGGGTTCAATTCCTTGGTTGGGAAGATCCCCTGGAGAAGGGAACGGCTACCCACTCCAGTATTCTGGCCTGGAGAATTCCATGGACTGTATAGGGAATTCATGGGGTTGCAAAGAGTCTGACCCAACTGAGCGGCTTTCACTTTTACTTGTTGTGTCATCACATGGCAAAAAGGGATGAGAAAGCTGAGTCTCTTTTATAAGGGTGCTGCCATCATGATCTAATTACCTCCCCAAAGTCCCACCTCCAAATACCATCACACTGGAGAGGGACCCCAGCATTCAGTCTGTAGCATGTTATGTTCCAGACACTAATTATACATAGATGAAAAATGTCTCCCCATTGGCTTTCTGTGGGGCCCTCACAGGCTTACTCCCCTGGGAGACCTCTGTGCAGTTACGGTTCTTGGTTGAAAGCAAGAAAAACTGGCTCTGAAGGTGTCAGCAAAAGGTTAACCTTTGGAAGGATCTGGCATGGTTCATAAAACAAAAGATCAGTTGAAGAACCTACTGGAAAGGACAGAAGCAGGGATGCTCTAGAAGAGCAGGGACTAATCTACAATTTCAATAAATCAGCTTCCTGTTTCCCCCTTTCTTTGTCTCTCTGTGTATGTACTGAGTCACTTCAGTCGTGTCTGACTCTGTGACCCCACAGACTGTAGCCTCCTTTGCCTCCTCTGTCCATGGGATTCTCCAGGCAAGAGTACTGAAGTGGGTTGCCACTTCCTCCTCCAGGGGATCTTTCTGATCCAGGGATGAAACCCAAGTCTCCTGTGTCTACTGCACTGCAGGTGGATTCTTTACCCACTGAGCCATCAGGGAAGATATTCCCCAGTGAAAAATGTGAAATAGT
This sequence comes from Dama dama, assembly GCF_033118175.1. Taxonomy (NCBI): domain Eukaryota; kingdom Metazoa; phylum Chordata; class Mammalia; order Artiodactyla; family Cervidae; genus Dama; species Dama dama. Next base: position 31,818,189 of record NC_083701.1, read on the forward strand.
TCAGGTATTAAAAAAGTTCAGAGACCAATTAAAATAATACCAATTCCCCCATTCATCTTCCTGAATCTTTTCTTAAGATTTTTATTGGAGTATGGATGATTGACAGTGTTGTTAGTTTCAGGTGTACAACAGAGTGAATCACTTATACATGTACACATCTTTGTTGACTCTTAATTTTCAGCTATCATGTAGCTTCAACATGTAATTTTCAATAGAGATGAAACATTGGCACTACAGAGAGAAAGCACTAATCTCTGAACCGATTTCTTTCTCTAGAGTTATTTTTCTTATGGGTGGGTGGGTGCTTTACATATTCTGGATAATAGTTCTTTGTCAGTTACACAGACTACAAATAGTTTTTCCCAGTCTGTGGTTTTGCCCTTTTCCTTTGTTTATAGTGTATTTTGTAGTACATATGCTTTACATTAAATGCAGTTAAATTTTCTGTGTGGCTTGCATTCTTTGTGACTTGTTTAAAAAAAACCCTTTCTCACTTCAAGATCATACATTCTTTGACATTCTCTCCCAATAACTTTAAAGTTTTATTTTATTATACCATGGTGCCTTTGCTCTTGAAATTTCATGTAACATTTGCCATCATTTCTCTGCTTGGCTGGTCTGTTCTTGGCTTTCAGCTCTCTCTCTGTTTAAATGTGACTTCCTTGTCAGACCTCTTGATCAAGATGTAACCTCCACACAGCTCTGGTTGCTGCTTCAAATTATCCTATTTTATTCTCGTCACTGCATGAATTACAGTCTACAGTTACCGTGTTCATCTATTGGTTTATTCTATGTTTCCTCCAAGCAAAATGTGGGTGCCAAGAACAGGGGTCTTTGTCTTTTTTTGGGGGGGGGGCTGCCCTGGATCTTCACTGATACAAAGTGTGGGCTTTCTCTAGTTGCAGTGCATGGGCTTCTCATTTCAATGGCTTCTCTTGTCATGGCACACGGACTTAGTTGCTCCAAGTCATGTGGGATCCTCCCGGACCAGGAATTGAACCCTTGTCCCCTGCTCTGGCAGGTAGATTCTTAACCATTGGACCACCAGGGAAGTCCCCAGGGGTCTTTATTGTTTTCATTGTGGTGTCTTCAACTTCCAAAGGAGATCATTGCAGGTGGGGCTTGGGGGGAGCAGGCACAGGCAGAGCTTAGAGTGCAGATGGCTTCTTAGAAGAAGCCCTCTGGGTGGACACTTCTGCAAGGGAGGAGGCAGAAGCAACATCCAGCCGAGCGAGTAGTCCAGCTGCAATGCTGGCTCAGCTATCTTGACTCTTGGGGTCAGATGACCTGTTGGTGTCATCCTAGTGGAGCCAGAATGGCTGGACTTCTGCAGCCCACCTCCATCAGTTTTAGGGGTCACCTACCCTGGGTGAAGAGGTGTCTCTGCAGCCGAGGCCTTGCCTGCAGGGGCCGACAGCTGGACACAATAAGCCCTTTCATGCAGGGTGATCTTGGTGACAAGCTGTGTGCATCATAGGTGCCTGGCATGTAGTTAGCACCTAATACATTTTAAGTAAGCTTTCCCACATATCCTGAAACTCTTCCTGAGCATAAAGTAGAATTTCTGAGTAAGAGGATTAAAAACACTTTTAACGTGAGTCCTGCAGAAATCCCTAGAAATTTCGTGACCAGTCACACTCTCAGTATTGGAGTGTGATTATTCCTGCTTCCTCCTTTTTTTGAGCTTAGCCCAGAAAGGATATTGTTTTTATTTTTGTTATTTATTTTTTCTAAATTAAGTGCATGCTAGTAAAAATCTCTGAGTTAAAATTTTTGTTTGTTTGTTTTAAAAGACCTCTGCCTATACACAGGGCATTGTATTCCCATTTCTGAATTTTTACCTTTTTACAATTCCTAGAATTATCTTATTTCACATTGTCTCTACACAGAGAGATTTTTGTTTCACCTTACTTGACCTGATGAACCCTTAGTTGGCCATCCTATGGGATCTTAGTTATCACCTCTGCTTCCTTGAACTCCTCCGCCAAGGGATTTGATGCAGGTGGAATGGAAAGGGGACACACAAAATATGACCAGAACCACATCTGGATCCCCAGATGGTGCTAGTGGTAAAGAATCCACCTTCAAGCACAGAAGATGCAAGAGATGTAGGTTTGATTCCTAGGTCAGAAGGATCCCCTGGAGTAGGAAATGGCAACCTACTCCAGTACTTTTGTCTGGAGAATCCTGTGGATAGAGAAGCCTGGTGGGCTTCTCTATGGGGTTGCAATGAGTAGGTAGGACACAGCTGAGCGACTAAGCCCACATCTGGGTTATTTCTGGGAAGAGAGTGGAGGTCACATCAGGTTACCTTGGAGTTAGATTTCTTTTTTCGTTTTGCTGTGTGTCCACTATATTAGCATAGTGTAGTAGTGCTAGTCACTCAGTTGTGTCCAACTCTTTGCGACCCCATGGACTATAGCCCACCCGGCTCCTCTGTCCCTGGGATTCTCCAGGTAAGAATACTGGAGTGGGTTGCCATGACCTCCTCCAGGGGATCTTCTCAACCCAGGAATGGAATCTGGGTCTCCCACATTGTAGGTGCATTGTTTATCATCTGAGCCACTAGGAAGTGACAAATAAATGATTTACACGTGGGTGTGCATGCTGAAACATTTTTAAGGATCGAGTGAATATTCACAAAACAAGATGTTAGTTACCTCTGCCACATCTATTCCTTGGTTTGATGTTAACTAAGACTTTTTTTTTAATGTTTATTTAACTTAATAACCTTAGGACCATGCCCAGAGCATATTATCTCCTCCATCCTTATTAAATGAATAGATAAATGATATTTGGTTATTTTATGTACCAGGAAGCTTGTGTCACCTCAACAGCACATTCTTTACCAGAAAGCAGACATTGATGGTAGTCAGATTCTAAATAGAAGCTTGCTTGATGAACACAGAGTTAGAGCAGGAAAAAGCAGCTATTAGTGTTAACATCCACAGCCATAATAGCCTGATTTGGTCATTTCCACAGTGACATTCTTGCCACAGGGATAAGAATGATCAGATCCATGGGCTGGTGGGTTGACTTGCAGTCCTTTGGGGTTTCCATCCCTCACCATGTAAACTGGACAAGTTATAAAATGCTGGGATAATATTCCTAAGTCACATGCAAGCTCTGCCTCTTAAGATTTTTCACAGGATTTTTGTTTGTTTTTCTTCTGTTTTTTAACTGTAGGTTTGGTGGTTGTTCATAACTTCTACTTTCCTTTCTTACACATTTCCCAATGCAAGAATATTAATTTTCATGTGGTACCTTTATGATATCATTTTGTGATTAAATCACTTATTGACATTTTTGTGTGGTATGAAGTAGACACTATAACTTTCTCTAAATTGTCTTAAATATGCAATTATAGATTTATGATGCATTCTCTTCATCTTTTATACATTTGATGAGCTCCAAAAGGAAGTGAGAAAAAAGTCTGGGAAATAACTTATTTTGATGAGTTCAGATTAACACTTTATAGAAAGGATTACATCTGTTGTGTTATTGAGATACTGGGAAACTTGCATGACACCTCCTCTGCCGCTGATTGTAAAGTGGGCACAAATAACTCTATAGTACTGACTTTTTCACTTATTATTTCAGGACCTAGTTCGTGTTAAATGCAAATATTCAAGGAAGTCTAAATGTTTTAATGCCCAGTTGACTTGCATGAGTTAGACCTAACTTTCTGTTATTTATTCAGTTTTCTGTTTTAAGTTGTAATGTGAAATCCCAAAAATGAATCCCAGGAATAAGGTTTCCCAGCTTGAGTTTCATTTGATTAAAAATGTCACTGAGAATTGGACCGTGTGGGAGTATAGAAAAATTTCTATCACAAAACAAAAATAGCAATGGTGAAGAAATGTAAAAATAAAACCAGAATGCATCATTTGAATTTTTGAACATCCCTCTAGATATCGTTTGGGTTTAGAATGAGATTTTGGCACAATTTCAGGATATTTTGATATTGAATATAATTTTGAATTGGCTTCTTATTCTGATGTCTTAAAAAGAATTATTATTTCAATAAACTTCAATTATGGCTTTATGTGCTAGTGAGAGTTTTCTTCCATATTAGAGAAAAAAGAAAATGAATTTCAATTCTGAATCTGGTCACAAGAAGCAAATTTGTATTGATTTTTCCTTTTTCCAATGAATGTGTAAGGACTGTTTAGACATCTGCAAATGGGGTAGATAAAAACTTCATAGTTTCAAAGGTACTTAAAAACAGATCCTTCAAAAAAAAATAGATCCTTCAAATACCTTGCAGCTAAAGATGGGAGGAGAAATAAATATCTATTCTTTTTATTTATTAACTTTTCAATGTATTTCATATAATAAATAGAATTGATTGATTATTACTTATGGGAATTTTAATATTGTATAGAGATTTACTATGTTAAAAATTTGTAATTTCTGGGGGAGAAAAGCCACAGTATAAAATATTCTTTTATCCAAACAAGAGAGAAAAAGATTCTAAGATATGCTTGGATTTCACGAGATTTACTTTACTTTTTTCTTTTCATGTATCAAATAACAGCACATAGTATTATCAGTACGTCATAAAAGGTAAAGGTAAGTGCTCAGTCTCGTCTGACTCTTTGTGACTCGAACTGTAACCTGCCAGGCTCCTATGTCCGTGGAATCTTCCAGGCAAGAGTACCAGAGAGTCAGTTGCCATTTCCTACTCCAGGGGATCTTCCCAACCCAGGGATCAAACGAGTGTTTCTTGCGTCTCCTTCATTAGCAGGCCATTTCTTTACCACTGGGCCACCTGGGAAGCCTAGTCATGGGTGCATATAAATTCTCATCAAAACGTTCTTTGAGGGCCTATTATGCCAATGGAGAATTGTGTTTGTTTGGTTTTATTGTGTTATGTTAGATGCTCCTCTTTTATGCTCGTTAATCCACTGTGTGTAACACCTGTATCTCGGCCCTTAACATACCAATGTATTTTTTTGTCTTCTCCGTCAGCCTCTAAGCTTCTTAATAGCAAGGGCTATTATGTGTGTGTGTGTGTGTGTGTGTGTGTGTGTGTGTGCAAAAACCCAATATTACAGTATATGGGCAGGAAACCCAATATTGCAAGCTATTTCTTATGTTATACTTTTATTTTGTAAATTAGCATACAGTACCATACTTCACACACACACACACACACACACACACACACATACACACACATGCAAGCACGCACGCATGCACCATACCGTATTTCATTGATTTTGTGTTTCAGTGCTCTGTTAACTCTTTTAGTCCTTTTGAAAAGCTGTAATGAAATACCATAGGCTGGGTGGCTTATAAAGAATACAATTTTATTTCTTACAGCTCTGGAAGTTGGAGGTCAGGGTGCCATCATAGTTGGGGTAGGACTCTCTTCTAGGTTGCAGAATTCTTGTTGTGTCCTCATGTGGTGGAAGAGGACAGGGGTCTCTCTGGAACCTCTTTTATAAGACACTGACCCCTTTCAAGAACGTTCTACTCTTATGACTTAAGTACCTCACCAAAGCTCCCCGCTACTAGTACCATTATTTTTGTGTGTTAGGATTTCAACATATGAATTTAGAGGGGACATAATTATTCAGATCATAACAATAACAGCCCATAGGGAGAATCAGTAAATATTTTTTGGAAAAAAAGATGACAGTAAGCAATATTTATTCATGAATTCCCAGGTGGCCCAATGGTTAAGAGTCAGTGCTTTCATTGCCATGGCCCAGGATCAGTCCCTGGTAGGGGAACTAAGATCCCACAAGCTGCACTGTGTGACCAAAAAATAAATTTATTCATTCTACCTACTTGAAATTCCTTGAGTCATACATTTTTAATAAACAGATAAAATAGTTTTAAATTAACAGCTTGTCTCCTTAAATATTTTACACAATTCTTCTACCCCTTTTCTTTTTAATTCAGGCTATCCATAATAAAATTTTGCTGAGCAAAAATCTCAGCTTAGTCCAAATGAAATAATTAGAAATTTGAAACAAGTGATCAGAATTAATGAGTTTTTACTGTGCTCAACATAATTCAAGAATATTGAGCCAGAGGAGAGCTTCGCTTACTTATGCATTAGACGGTGAATTAGACTCTTCCAGATTAGCTAAGGAATAGGAGGGGAAAGAGCAGAAACAGCCCTCACAAGGCCATCTAGGGGTCATTTGATGACTGTGAGGTCATGTGATGACCACTGACACATCCAGATTCTGACAGCAGCCCTGTGATTGGACAGTTCCGAGCATTTACTCCTGGGCCCAAGGGTCCTCCTACAGCTGCTGCTGTTTGTGTCCTGTCCTGACTCCTTCCCACCACTACTCTCTCTGCCGGATCTATGCTTCTGCCTGGACCAGCAAGGGCTGATGCTCTCTGCAGATCACAAATTCCAGCCAAACTCAAATGCAAAGGATCTGGTTGTTTCAGATGGTCACTCTACTTCCTGCTTGGTGGAGATATTGTACTTGCCCATCTCCTAGGACCCTGACCACCCTATAAATTAGCTCAGGTAAGCACTTTCTCCTTGGGTGAGGATGACAAGAAGGCATGGCCCATCTTCTTAGAGGATCTGTGGACACGGAATGAACTCAAATCACACCCCTGGGAGCAACTCTCTGATTGAACAGAGGCAGAAACTGAAGCCTCAGGTCACCCCTCTGTTCTACCAATAAATAAACTGAACAAACTGAAAAACCAACAACTCTTCTTAGATCCATAAGAGGATTAATTTCATAGGGCAAACTGCTGTCCCCTACCCTCCAAATTCAAGAGACAGATGGTGTGGAAAACACAGTTTGAAGAGAAAGAACAAGCATCAGAACTAGACATGGCAGGGATGCTGGGATTATCAGACAGGTAATTTACAACAAATATGAGTAATATTGAGGGCAGGAGGAGAAGGGGACGACAGAGGATGAGATGGTTGGATGGCATCACTGGCTCAATGAATATGTTTGGGTGGACTCTGGGAGTTGGTGATGGACAGGGAGGCCTGGTGTGCTGTGGTTCATGGGGTCACAAAGAGTCAGACACAATTGAGTGAGTGAACTGAACTGAACTGAGTAATAAGTGAAGGGCACTAGTAGATGAAGTAGACAGCTTGCAAGAATAGATGGATGATGCAGGCTAAGAGATGGAACTGAAGTGGTTAAGAGATACCACTTATGTGGCAAGCTAAGAAAAGAACTGAAAAGAAATGCCATTGATAAAAACTCTAACAGAAATGAAAATTGCCTCTGGTGAGCTTACTTAGTAGAATGGACATGCTGAAGAGCCTCTGGACTTGAGCATATAGCAGTAGAAACCTCCAAAAGTGAAAAAGTGAAAAGCAAATATTGCCGAAAACAGGACAGAATATCCAGGAACTGTGGGACAACTACAAAAGTTATGATATGTATTTAATAGGACTGCCAGAAGGAGAAGCATGTGAGGAAAAGAAGAAATATTTGAAGCAATGAGAATTTCCCCAAATTAACTGGTTTATGCCTCTTACAGTGCCTGGCACATAATAGTGCTCAAAAAAATAGTGTTTTTTCTCTTTATCCTGTGAGGGCGTTGTAAAAAAACAAGTACAGGGAAGTTTTAGAAGAGGCAGACACCACTAGGCAGAGCTGAGGATCAGAGAGATTTTGTAGGTGAGGCTGATTTTAGCCAAGAACTTAAAAGTAGTTTCAATGGTTCATTCTATAGATGCTCAATATCACTTATGTGACTCAGCTGGTAAAGAATCCACCTGCAATGAGGAAGACCTGGGTTCGATCCCTGGGTTGGGAAGATCCCCTGGAGAAGGGAAAGGCTACCCATTCCAGTATCTGGCCTGGAGAATTCCCGGACTGTATAGTCTATGGGGTCGCAAAGAGTCTGACATGACTGAGTGACTTTCACATCACAAAAAAATGCAAATGAACTTCTTTATAGAACAGAAATAGACCCACAGATATAGAAAACAAGCTCATGGTTACCAAAGGGGAAAGGGGGGATGTGAATTAGGAGTTTGAGATTAACATATACACATTCCAGAAAAACATCTACTTCTGCTTTATTGACTACAACAAAGCCTTTGACTGTGTGGATCATAACAAACTGTAGAAAATTTCTTAAAGAGATGGGAATACCAGACCACCTTACCTGCCTCCTGAGAGATCTGTATGCAGGTCAAGAAGCAACAGTTAGAACTGGACATGGAACAACAGACTGGTTCCAAATTGGGAAAGGAGTATGTCAAGGCTGTATATTGTCATCCTGCTTATTTAACTTCTATGCTGATACATCATGCGAAATGCCAGGCTGGATAAAGCACAAGCTGGAATCAAGATTGCCAGGAGAAATACCAATAACCTCAGATATGCAGATGACACCACCCTTATGGCAGAAAGCAAAGAAGAACTAAAAAGCCTCTTGATGAAAGTGAAAGAGGAGAGTGAAAAAGTTGGCTTAAAATTCAACATTCAAAAAACTAAAATCATGGAATCAGGTTCCATCACTTCATGGCAAATAGGTAGGGAAAAAATGGAAACAGTGACAGACTTTATTTTGGGGGGCTCCAGAATCACTGCATGTGGTGACTGCAACCATGAAATTAAAAGATGCTTGCATTACTTTGCAGAGACTTTACTTTGCCAACAAAGGTCCATCTAGTCAAGGCTATGGTTTTTCCAGTAGTCATGTATGGATGTGACAGTTGGACTATAACGAAAGCTGAGTGCCAAAGAATTGATGCTTTTAAACTGTGGTGTTGGAGAAGACTCTTGAGAGTCCCTTGGACCACAAGGAGATCCAGCCAGTCAATCTTAAAGGAAATCAGTGCTGAATATTCATTGGAAGGACTAATGCTGAAGCTGAAACTCCAATACTTTGGCTACCTGATGTGAAGAACTGACTCATTGGAAAAGACGATGTTGTTGGGAAATATTGAAGACACGAGGAGAAGGGGACGACAGAGGATGAGATGGTTGAATGACATCACCGACTCAATGGACATGGGTTTGAGTAAGCTCTGTGGGTGGGTGATGGACAGGGAGGCCTGGCGTCCTGCAGTCCATGGGGTTGCAAACAGTCAGACACGACTGAGTGACTGAACTAACATATGAAATAATCAGCATGACCTACTGTATAGCACAGGAAGCCATATTTACTATTTTGTGAAAATATATAAGGGAAAAGACTCTGATACACACACAGACACACACATACACACACACGGTAGCTCAGATGGTAAAGAATCTGCCTGCAATGTAGGAGACATCTGGATTCGATCCCTGGGTTGGGAAGATCCCCTGGAGAAGGGAATGGCAACTCACTCCTGTATTCTTGCCTGGAGAATCCCATGGACAGAGGAGTCTGACAGGCTACAGTCCAAGGGGTCACAAAGTGTCAGACACAACTGAGTGACTTTCACTCACTCGATCACTCACTCATATATTGGGAATAAGACTATATTTGCCACCAAAAACAAACACAAGAGTTTATAATCTAACGAGGCAAACAAATGTCCATCAAATAATCTTATAAGTAAATATACATTTACATGACAGGTAACCTAAATGCCCAAAAGGAAAGCAGTGAAATAAATATTGTTTTTGGTTTATCTTATGTAGCCACTGAAATTGTTTCAAATAATTATAAAATTCATACAAAAACACTGGATATTTTAAAAAGCAGGGCATCAAAGTATAGAGTATAGTCTCTTATTTTATAAAAACAAATATGTGTTTGCCTAGGCAAATTGACTATACACCACATGGACAGTGGTTATCCCTGGTGATGAGATTTTTGAAGCACAGGGAATGTTCTCATTAAAAAGCAATGTTTTTGCCAGTAGGCAAGTAGATTTGTTTTTCCATTGTTTGAATTCATAATTAGCACCTTTGCATGCTTTACATGAGGAACTAAGGTTTAAGCATGTATTCTTTCCCTTGCTTTTGGTTGTTTCTTTTTAGTTTTGATGCACTGGGGAGTAAGGAGAAGGTCCTTGAAAGAATAAACTTCTGAATTTCAAATAAGACATTTTTCTAGGGGTCTTATCTATGTAATGATGTATTGATAAAGTATTACCTTGCGTTTAGTTTGAGAAAACCAAAGAGTACTTGATTTTGCCCTTGGAAGAAACCCAGCTTTAAGAAGATTGCATCTTGGTGAACTGTTTTTTTTTTTTTTTTTAACATGGATGGATGGGACAATATTATTACTGTTCCCCTATATGTGGTTCCATCCTCTTCTGGGGTACACACAGGGAGACTGTGCTTTCCTGACTGCTTGTAGTTAGGGGTGTCCATGGGACCAATTCTGGCCAATGGGGAAGAGCTTTTCCAACTGAGATTTTACAAAATGCCAATAAGAGACCCACCAGCTCTGGTCTTCCTTGTGAGACAAATGCAGAAATATGTGCTGACGTGGTGACTTCTTCAACTTGGGTCCCTGAGTGGGAAGAATAGGGGGAAGAGATGTGGAGTTTGGGATCAACATATACACACTGCCGTATTTAAAATAGGGCTGCCCTGGTAGCTTAGGTGGTAAAGAATCTGCCTGCAAGGTGGGAGAGCTGGATTCAACCCCTGGGTCATGAAGATATCCTGAAGAAGGGAATGGTTACCCACTCCAGTATTCTTGTCTGGAGAACCCCATGGACAGAGGAGACTGGCGGACTACAGTCCATGGGGTCGCAAAGAGTCAGACACGACTGAGCGATGAACCCTTCACTTCATGGTTAAAATGGATAACCAACAAGGACCTGTTGTAAAGAACAGGGAACTCTGCTCAATGTCATGTGGAGTTGGGGGGAGAATGGATACATGTGTGTGTATGGCTGAGTCCCTTTGCTGTCCACCTGAAATGATCACAACATTGTTAATGAACTATACTCCAATATAAAATAAAAAGTTAAAAAAATGCCAATGGGAGGCCAGCTCTGCCCTTCCTCTTGAGGCAAACGCAAAAATATATGCTGACTCCTTCAACTTGTATCCCTGAGTAACCACTGAGCGGACACCCTCCAACCCCTCTGCCACCCCAGACCCACACTGAACATGTAGCATAAATAAAAGATAAACTGGTGTTTCATTCACTGAAATTGGGAGTGTTTGAGGTGACCACAGCTGGCCTGTCCCAAAGGACAGAGAGAGCAGCTTTGGCTTCTGAGTAGCACCAGCTTCTCCAAAAATCAAAAGAGCCTCCTAATATCCAAGTTCTCAACATGACACATCTCCTCGCTGCTGATGGACAGTGGAACTTTCTTTTAGAACAGAAAGACCTCATTGTAGGCGAATCCCACCAAATGCCTGGAGAATGAGTTCCTTCTGTGGTTTCTGAGGGCTGTGTCTTTTTAGTGCCAAGCGCCCGGCTGACAAATGAAAAATTCAATCAAAGGTCCGTGTGTTCGCAAATAGTTATCTGGATGCTTGCTGTCAGGCAAAATAGCTGGTCGACTGCTGGAAATGGAAAGTTTTTCGTTGGATGGTTAGCATTGTCCATAAATAGGCCTAAAGTCAATGATGCGGTCTGTGTTTGGGCACAGAAATCCTCTGTTTGGTGAAGTGGACCGGAGGTGGACTTACGCAGAAGTGGACCGGAGGCTTTGTTAAAGGTTTTATAGTGAAGAAGAACCCTCCATGCCCCCATCAAAGATACCCCTCCAAGGTCCACTGTTCGTAAGAGACCACGTTTTCTAAATACGAATTTCCTCTTTCATTTATTTATTTGTACCTATTTTTGGCTGTGCTGGATCTTTGTTGCCGAGCATGCTTTTCTTGAGTTCAGGCGAGCAGGGCTACTCTCTGGTTGTGGTATGCAGGCCTCTCATTGTGGTGGCTCCTCTCGTGTGGAGGACAGGCTCAGGGGTTGCAGCATATGAGCTCCGTAGTTTCCGTTCCCAGAGTCTACATCACAGGCTCAGTAGTTGTGGCAGCCTGGTCCCTCCTGGACCAGGGATCAAACCTCTGTCTCCTGCATTGGCAAGTGGATTCCTTACACTGAGCCACCAGGGAAGCCCTCAAATTTCGTCTTTTAAAATGCGAATACAGCTGAAGTGGTCAAAGCACTTGGTCACATATATATTTGAAAATCACTGAAGAAGTGATGTTTAGATCTTTGGTTAAGATGGAGCAGGCTGTGAACAACGGAATGGGTTAATCAGAGAGAAATAGGAAGAGGGAAGAGGAATGTTTTAGGAATGGAAAAGAGTTCCTCAAATTAAGTGACAAAGAGCTCCCAAAGTCTTTTCTTCTTCATGTAAAGTGGGATTTAATAAAATTTTAATAAAAATCTCCTAAAGTGGGATTTTAATAAAATGAATGCACAGATGGATTCTGGAATTAGTGAGACACATGCGTGCATACACACAGGCACAGAGTGTTTCTCCTGATCAAAGACTCAGTAGGTAAGCTATGAATAAGAACTTTTGAAAAAAAGCATTAATTTTCACAGGTTTATTTGGGCGTTATTCATATTAAATAATATTTTGGTGCTCACCAGTGTTTTCCACTTTTCAATGCTGACAGACAGTATAGAAAGACAGGGACTGTAATCTCGACTACAGATCTTCCTTCCAAAGCAAGGAGTCCTGGTCTACTTCATAACTGTCAGTATTGTGCAGGACTGATGTCAACTACTTTCGTTCTGGGAAATGTTGCTGTTTTGCTGGTTCATTGCTGTTGGCCTAACAATCAGTTCAGTTCAGTTCAGTTCGGTCACTCAGTCGTGGCCTCACAATAGGATCACAGAATACTTCAAGGTCATGTGCAGGGTCCTCTGGAACCAAGTGGAGGAAATACCGTTTCCTGCTAGAATCAGTAGAGCTTCTGGAACAAAAGGTCACTATTGGCTACAAACTCTTGGGTGGCTCTGGACTTTGCTGAGGGAACAGGGCCAGGCAGACATGGGTGTGGAGCAAGAACTGGCCTGCCACTAATTTACTTGGCCTCATGCTGATGAAAAATGATGACTTACGTGTCACAGATTTTTATCTAATGGGAGCATAAGGGGTTTTAAATCCCCATCCTCCCATCAACCACTATGCAGTTCACTGAAACTTAATACACAAGCATCATTCCTATTGTTTCCATTGTCCCGTAGGAGGGGTATTTAATAGAAAATATGTAGAAATGTCTGGATAAAAATAACATTTTAACTCACTTGATTATAATCAGATTCCTGCATCTAACCCTTCTTCCTGTTCACAGTGATGGTTTTACATTGAATCTCTCAATGTGCTTAGTCCAATCTCAATAAGTATTTTTAAAACTCTGGGAGACCCATTCCTCTTCCTCCTTCTCTCCCTCTTTTTTTCCTTGTAAGTAAACCACTGCTGCCTATAGAGGTAAGCTGGTAATAAGCATGTTACTATAATCAGCATTTTTTTTTGTAGCCAATGGCATCATCAATCTGTCTAAGTAATGAGTGTCATGATTATTTCTGATCTCCACACTTTAGAGGTGCTGTCACCCATATCGATCATTTGACTTTCTCCTTCTGTTGAGAGAGACAGCCTTACATGGGCTTCTTGAGTTCCTATATGTCTTGCTGGGTGCGTGGAGACTGCAGGGCCCCATTTTTCATGTTTGTTTATGCAGCTGGTAGCCTGTGAGATGAGGTAGGGTATTCCCCTTGGACAAACAGACTAGCTTGCTACTTGCTGGAAAAGCAACGGATTTCCCAAGGTTTACTGATGCTTGCTCTGCTGTGAATAATGAAGTCCTTTGTTTCTGACCCAGGATCTCACATCTTCTAAGCATCCAGAAAACTGTTTGTAGATTATAAGTGAGATACAATGAAATCCAGACTTGACAGTCTTGAAAATGGGATTGCTTTGTATCTCCTCCCAAATAGAAACCTCCTAGAAATCAAGAATGAGTACTCTTTGAGTTCTCTTGGCAAGCTTATAATGAACATTCAGTAAGTGTTCACTGGTCATGATGATATCAGTTTATACCATGAAAAGGTGAAGTGTTGATATCAAGATAATGAGGACATTACTGTGATAACTTATAACACCATCATAGAACCCCACTCCTTGCTCACCTCTTTCTCACTCTAGCTTGTGAAGCAGACAAAACCACATTATGGAGAGTGCTTCCCATAAGAAACAGACATGAAGAAATAGACCATAATGAGGAGATGCTAAGAATATGGCAAACATTATAACTCTACCCTTCTGTCTCCACCCTAGTGACAAATAAACTTTAGGCAGAACAGTCATTTGTCATGAAGAGGAAAAGCTCACTTCAGGGGAAAAAAAAAGAACAGAGCTGATATATTTTTTAATGTGGATTGCTTTAATTTTTTAATTAGAGTATGTTGACATATTAGTTGCAGGTGTACAACATAGTAATTTGATATCTTTATAGATTATACTCCATGCAAAGTTACTATAAAATATTGACTATATCCTTGTGCTGTATATTACATCCTTGTAACTTATTTATTTTATACTTAGTAGTTTTTACCTTGGAATCCCCTTTACCTATTTTGCATCTCCATTACCCCTCTTCCATCTGGTAACCAGTAGCTTGTTCTGTAGCTTGTTCTTTGTATATGTGGTTCTGTTTCTGTTTTGTAATATTTGTTCATTTATTTTATTTTTTAGATTCCATATGTAAGTGAAACATACAGTACTTGTCTTTTCCTCTCTGATTTATTTTGCTTTGCATAATACCCTCCCAATGTTACAAATGCCAACATTTCATTCTTCTTTATGACTGAGTAAAATATGATTTAAGACCATACACACACACACACATATAGATAGATAGATACGTGCATACATATTTGGGCTTCCCTGGTGGCTCAGTGGAGGAGACATGGGTTTGATCCCTGGTCTGGAAAGATCCCCTGGAGAAGGGAATGGCTACCCATTCTAGTATTCTTGCCTGGAGAACCCCATAGACAGAGGAGCTTGGCATACTTCAGTCCATGGGGTTGCAAAGAGTCAGACAGAACTTAGCAACTGAACAACAACAATAATGATATACATGTATATGTATATTTGGAATTAGAGAGTATTACCTAAGTGAAATGAGTCATATTAGAGAAAGACAAACGCCATATGATTTCACTTATATGGGGAATGTAACAAACAAAACAAGTAATAAAACTTACAAAGCAAACAGTCATAGATACAGAGAACCAACAGGTAGTTTGCCAGAGGGGAGGGGAGTGGTAGGAGGAGCGAAATAGGTAAGGGGAAGTAAGCGGTACAAACTTCCAGTTCAAAAACAAAGGAATTGCAGGGATGAGGTGAAGCAGGGAACGTGGTCAGTAGTAATGTAATATCTTTGTGTGATGGATGGCAACCCGACTTATTGTGGTCATCATTTTTTAATGTATAGAAATAGCAAATCACTATGGTCATACACCAGGAACCATCATAGTGTTGCAGATCAGTTATATTTCAAAGCAAATAAGCAAACAAACTCATGTAAAACTAGATCATTTTTGTGGTTGCCAGAGGTAGGTGGTAGGGGCGAGAGGTAGTTAGTTGAAAGTGGTTAAAAGGTACAACCTTCCAGTTAGAAGATAAATAAGTACTAGGGAAGTATTGCATGATTAATGCAATTAACATTACTGTATATTAATATTTTATATGAAAGTTGTTAGAGTAGATCTTGAGTCCTCATTATATTAAAAATATTTTATCTTTTATTTTGTACTTATGTGAGATGAATATTTACTAAACTTATTGTGGTAATTATTTTATGATGTATATAAGTCAAATCATTATGCTATACACCTTAAAATTACGTACTTGCTGTGTCAATTACATCTCAATAAAACTGTAAGAAAAACAGAAAAATGATTGAAGACCAGTCAGCTGAGTCTTTAAATTTGAGAAGTTAACTACTTTCTATGAGCACAGAGCCACATCTCACCTTTTTGACTTTTTTCTTAACTTTCTTCCAAAGTGAACACACAGCTCCACATTCCATTCTCCCTCTCAGTGAGTTCCAGCATTTTCTACCTTATCTCAACATGATTCCCCCTCTTACTGGACTTATTACTATCCATCAGAATGATTTACATTTTCATGGGGAGAAATCACCTTTTACTCCCCTGGGATTCACACGAATTTCCTCTGTCTTCACAAGCCTTCTTCTGTAGGCATGAACATTTTAGAGATTTAATGCCTGGACAGCTTTGAAGTGAGAGCCGAAAACAGGACCCTCCTTTCATCTTGACAACAATAAAACTATGATATGAAGAGAGAGATTTCTGGCCATATCCAATTTTTTGCTAGCCTTCAGTTCTCCTTTTACTCTTGCCTGCATTTATGTGTTCTCAAATTGCACTGGAGATTCAGAATCAGATCAGTGAATTTATCTGCATACAACAGTGTCTTGAACTGTCATTTTATGGCTTTGTGAAAGCATCATCTGAAAACATGGTTGTTCTTTTAAAATATCATGACACAAGCCTGTATAAATGCATTCAACTGTATTTAGCTGCTGTAGAATAATTTAAATTGTCTAATCTTCCAAATTAGAAGAGTAGTAAAGTTGGTGAGAACTTCTGGCCACACGGTGAGGCATGGTGATGATAATCTTTACCTGTATCTTATCTATTTCTAAAAAATGTAATAGTTCTCTGTTGGTTGTATAAAATTTTATAAGACATAATTGAACTCATTTTAAAATCATTGTAATAAGAATTCTATATTCTTAGGATGATTTGTGATATTTCTTGTTAGAAGTTAGGCATCTCCCCATGCCCTATGGGAGGGAGGCTCAGTCAATATTTCTGAGGTTCCTTTCTGGCCCGTATATCTGTATAAACAGTATCCTGTTAAAGAACTTGCCTGCCAATCCTGGAGACTTGGGTTCAGTCCCTGGTTTGGGAAGATCCCCTGCAGGAGGGAATGGCAACCCACTCCAGTATTCTTGCCTGGGAAATCCATGGGCAGAGGAGCCTGATAGACTGCAACCCATGGAGTCTCAAAGAGTCAGACACGACTTAGTGACTCAACAATGTAGGCATTTACTGCATTGTTTTTCATCATGAGGATGCATGAAACTTTCACTGGGTCCTGTAACTTCCATGAGTAGTCAGATAAGAAACATAGTATTCCTCCTTCGGCTTTCAGATCCCCTAAATATAGAACTTTATCTTTCTCTCTTGCTAGAAATCATCCTGGAAGTCAGCAAATATTTCCTTTCTCTGGGACCTTCCCTGATCTGAAATCTCCCAATTTCCTTCCTCTGTTCAGCTTGAAGCATTTTATCAAGCATGGGGAAATGGTGTATTGTGGATGACAGGGAAGGTAAGTTTTATTTAATTGAAACTTCCATTTTTTGTCTTTTACATCTGAATCTAGCCTTCTATCCAAAAGCCAGAATTATTGTTGACTTTCTTCTCTGTTTCCTTTATTTCTCTCCCCAGTTCAGAGCAATCACTGATGCACCAAAAATAGAGATAAATTTGTATATTGGGGGTTCCTATAATATCTACATGTTGCCTTGCTTGTTTCAAGATATAATCTTCAAAACTAGGTAACTCACACTTTATGCAAAAATTAACACAAATGGATAAACAACATAAATATAAGAGCTAAAACTATAAAATTCTTAGAAGAAAACATAGTTGTAAATCTTCATGATCTTAGATTCTGGCAACGGATTCTTAACTGTGACACCAAAAGCATAAACAATAAAAGGAAAATATAGATAAACTGAACTTACTCAAAATTAAGAACTTCTGTTCATCAGCAAGCATTATCCAAAAAAGTGAAAAAGCAACCTACAAAATGGGAGAAAATTCTTGTAAATCATTTTTTCTGATAAGGGTTTAGTATACAAAGTTTATAAGAACTCCCAAAACTCAACACTAAAAGACAAACAACCCAATTGAAAAATGGGCCAAGACTTGAATAGATGTTTCTCCAAAGAGTATGTACAAATGAGCAATAAATACATGAAAAGACACTCAGCATCCCCAATCATTAGGGAAGTGAAAATCAAAACTCTAATGAGATACTGCTCCACACTTGCAGGATGGCTCTGATTTTTTTAAAATGGAAAATAATAAGTGTCAATGGGCATGTAGGAAATTACACCCTCATCCTTTGCTGGTGGGAATGTACAATGGTCCAGCTCCTGTGGAAAGTGTTTCTGGTTCCTCCAAAAGACAAGTATAGAATTATCACAAGACTCAGAAATTATAGTCCTAAGCATGTATATACCCCACATCACTGAAAACAGGGGCTGAAACAGTTAGTTGTACTCTGATGTACACTGGAACATTAATTACAGTAGCTGAGAGCTGGAAAGAATCCAAGTGTCTATCAGCAAACGGATGAACAAAATGTGATATGTATGTATATGTACATATGTATATGATATGTATATGATGGAATATTATTAGGCCATAAAAAGGAATGAAGTTCTGATATATGACACAATGTGGATGACCCTTAAAATATTATGCTTAGTGAAATAAAGCAGATACAAAAGGACAACTATTGTATGACTCTACTTATATGAAATATCTAGAATAGGAAAATTCATAGACAGAAAGAGGAGTAGAGCTTACCAGGAGCTGGGGGAGAATGGAGAGTTATTATTGAATGATTACAAAATCTTTACTAGGCATGATGAAAAAGTTTTGGAATAGGTAGTGGTGATGGTTGCACACCATTGTGAAGATAATTGATACCACTGACTTGTACACTTAGAAATAGATAAAATGGCAGCAACTAAATAATAAAGGTTGCATTTGGTATAGGATTCATTTTCCCTATACCAAATAGACTAGAAGCATTTGAAACACGGGTTTAAACATTACTTTAAGTCTAGAAAAAATGGATATTTCTTCCCAGGGAGGTAAGTTAGGAGTGATTCCAAAGGGTGAAATGGAAAGAGTGTTGTTTCATAAGAACCATGAGAAGAAAGAAGTAGTTTACCCTTTGTCCACTGGGTTTCTGTTCTTAGAAGAAAATTCTGTGAAAAAGGCGTGGAAGTTCTGCCTGAGCTTTGTTGTCATTGATGGCTGATTAAGCCAACCCACACCAGAGGGTATTTGAGTTGGTGGAAGTTTTCCATTAACTTCATGTGAGTTTTTCTATAGGAACTTTAAAAATTCACTGTAAATTTTTTTATATATGTGCTTGTCTTAGATATTAAATCTTATCTTCTCTGTCAATATTAACAAAACATAATAGTTCTGAAGAAGCAAAAGTCTTTGGTCAACTTTTCACCACCACCACCCCCTTTTTTTTTCTGTATGAAGTTGGTAGTAGGTACATTAATACTTTTTTTTTTTTTATTAGTTGGAGGCTAATTACTTCACATTTCAGTGGTTTTAATACTTTTTAAGAATTCTTTTATTTGGACTTGGATGACCACATGGATTTGGGTTTCACTGGTGGCTCAGCAGTTAAAGAATCCACCTGCAATGCAGGAGACACAGGTGCAATCCCTGGGTCAGGAAGACCCCTTGGAGGAAAGCATGGCAACCCATTCTAGTATTTTTACCTGGAGAATCATCTGGACTGAGGAGCCTACAGCTACAGCCCATAGGGTCGCACAGAGTTGGACATGACTGAACAACTGGGCATGCACACACAACCGCTTGGATTGGGACTAAGATTTCATAACCATATAATACTTCCTTCCAGAAAAACTTGAAATCCCGGGATAATCTCTGTTGCAATTTGTCTTGCAGTCTTAACAATTTTTGGAAAATAAAAATAATGATGAAAGTAGGGAGAAATAGTTAAAAACAGCCCATAATTAACATTTCTATCCACTTATACAACAACTGACTACGACACTGAAAAAATTTTCAGGACTGTGCCTCTTGATACTAAGAAAGCCTTGTTTGTGATTTAAAATAAATGTTTGCTGGAAATAAATTATTTGTAAGCTTCTGTCTGTATAATCATAAAAAAGCCTTTATAAATAAAATGTGATTAACACTAGAGAGAAAAATACATGCAGAGAAACAAAACACAGGCACATCGCAGTCCCAGATAGTCTCTTGACATTACATCCCTGTTGTAGTTTTTGACAGGGACATGACAAGTGCCTGAAGGAATGAGGCGGAGGAGGAAGACACACGTTAAGAAAAACTATTTATTATGTCAGAAATTGGGTGACTATACTTCTCTGGTTGTCCAGTGCCCAGTGCTGCCAATGCAGGGGACCCAGGTTTGGTCCCTGGTTGGGGAGGTAGATTCCATATGCCATAACTAAGAGTTCACATGCTGCAACTAAAATCCTGCATGCCACAGCTAAGACTTGACACAGCCAAATAAATAACTAAAAGTATTTGAAAAAATAAAAAAAGAAATCGATAAATAAGGAGGGTGAGCATAAAAGAAGGAAAGAAAGATGAGTATCCCCAAACGGGGATTCTTGGCAAATCCATGTAAAATAAATGGGAGGGAGGCACTGATGTCTTTGTTGTATGCTTTCAAGTGTCTAGCATGTTGCAGATTACCTGGGTCTTTGGCTTATCAAGACTGTTTGTTTACTCTGCCACTTCTGTAAGTTCAGGAGCCTCCTCACCTTCTGGAATCTAAAGGCATTCCTGTTCTTGTTGCTCTAGTTTCTGTTGCAAAATTATTGAAAATGAGTATGAGGGCTCCACTCTATTCTAAGAAGTTAAAAACACTTCAATACACAGGGATAAATAACTTTTGTAGCAAGTTAGCATTTTGTGAGCCATTTGATTTTGTTTTTTAATTGATTTTTAGTGGAGTACAGTTGTTATGAAGCTTCCCTGGTGGCTCAGTCAGTAAAGAATCTGCCTACAATGCAGGAGACCACTTGCAATATGAAGGAACACAGATTCAGTCCCTGGGTCAGGAAGATCTCCTGAAGAAGGAAATGGCAACCCACTCCAATAGAGGAGCCTGGAGGCCCACAGTCCATGGGGTTGCAAGAGTTGGATGTGACTTAGCAACTAAACCACCACCGTAGTTGCTTTACAATTTTGTGTTAGTTTCCGCTGTACAGCAAAGTGAACCAGTCGTAGATATACGTGTATCCCCTTCCCTTTTGAACTTCCTTCCCATCCAGATCACCAGAATGCATTAAGTAGAGTTCCCTGTGCTATACAGTCTGTTCTCATGAAAGTCGTTTGAACTGTTGCAGTCAAAACAACTGCTTCATCAGAAGCAAATGACCAATTTGACCACTGCTTCAAATGATCTTCTAATAAAGCTGTTATAGGAATAGTTGTTTCATCATTGATTTCTCCACTCGATACAGCTACACGCTTTGTGATATGCAATGATCTATCTCACTTAATGAGTGCATAGTTGACTTTTCAACATATCTTGAAAAACTATATTGCTTTTCAGGCACTGGCTCTTTCTTCCTGCAGAGTCATAAGATTTTCACCATAAAACACACTGAATAAACAGGCAATACAAAGTGGTATTTCAGTAGTATGATTTAAGGCAAAGAAATGATTGCCAGTTCACTCAAAGCAACTTTTTAGTCAGAGAACAGCATGTGGAACAAATTTAAATTGCACACTGGAAAGGATGTACCCAAATGTTTTCCTTTGTGTACATAAGACAAGCAAAGGGATGAAAGGCAGCTTCTTCAGCTAGTGATTCACGTGGGCTCTTTTGAAGTGTTTGAAGTGTTCTCATGGTTATTTAGTCTTTATTTTGCCCTAAAGGTATGTTTCTGTGCTATAATTTCAAGTGTAGATTTGAGTACTGGGCAACCATGAGCCTTGAAATGGTTGAAAAATTGGCAAAGAGAATGATGCAGAAAGAATATATCTTCCAAAATGTATCTTTTTCACATCTTTCCTCTACCACCCACCATCCGCTCTCTCTTATATTACAGTACATTTTAAATGTTAACAGCCTATTTACTTTAATCTGTTTATTATTAATTACAAGAAATTGTTTTTATTGTTCAACTGGTATTTTTTCTAAGAAAATTGTTTGGGTATCTTAGGGTTTGGTCTCTGATAAAAGCATAATAATTTTTCCTATTACATTTAATGAATTTTAATTCAACCTCAGCCATGTTACTCATTTATTTGAGTCTTCCTTTCCTCATAATAAATGGAGGCTAATAAAATCTGCCCCTGCAGATGATGTGAGGTTTTAAAAAGAAATAAATGAAAATAAATATAATAAGCTCTATGAGGAAATAGGTTTCAAGCACTTTAGCAGAATTTATTTATATACTGATAAATGTCATATTAATAATAAATCATCCTTATTTAGGCATTAAAGCAGTTCTTACATATATGTGGTATTAAAACTTGATCTTTTGGAAAAAAATGTAATTGATTTTTTTCCTTTCATTTAATGGTTCTTCCCTTGGCGGCAGCAGCTGCTGCTAAGTCACTTTAGTCGTGTCTGACTCTGTGCGACCCCATAGACGGCAGCCCATTAGGCTCCGCCGTCCCGGGGTTCTCCAGGCAAGAACACTGGGGTGGGTTGCCATTTCCTTCTCCAATGTATGAGTGAAAAGTGAAAGTGAAGTCACTCAGTCGTGCCCGACTCTTCGCGACCCCATGGGCTGCAGCCTACCAGGCTCCTCCGTCCATGAGATTTTCCAGGCAAGAGTACTGGAGTGGGGCGCCATTGCCTTCTCCGCACTTGGTGGCAGCATTTCACAAATGAGTTAAAGTCATTGAGTAGAAGAATACTTTTGGTGGAAAAAGAGAGGAGTAAATTATAGTCCCAGCCTTGAAGGAATTTGCCATCTTTTAGAGAATATGGATAGATTTGTACTTAAGAGTATGCCACATGTAAAAACTCAAGCACACTATGAAGAAGCAGGACTGATTAAAAAAAAAAAAAAAGCATATCCACACTTATCCACCAAAACAAGCATTGTTTCCTTTAATAATTCCCTTGGAAAGTATACACAGTCATTTCTCAAAAGCTTATTTGATGAAAAAGTGAGCTGTTATGATAAATTAAGGGAATTGGTGTCACAGAGAGGTGCTAGGATGTGAAATGCCCTGAATACAGATATTTAGTTTCTCCGAAGGAGTGACAATGCTCAAGGAGCACTTTCCATGATCTATTTAAAGGAGAATATCCACCCTTCAACATTTTCTATGTTAAACAATAACAAGATTCAGAAGAGCTGATAGCAAAGCAGCCTTTGAATGCTAATGCCTTGTTCAGGAGCTTAGGTCAAGCCCACATCCCACACTGTGGACATGTTTTGTGATAAGAAACAACCAAACACAAAAGGAAGTGACTTTGAATAATGAATTGAGCAGACTCATTCTAGAAGATATTCCTTTCCCAGCTTAAAACTGTTTTGAGGAGGTAGTGGTGAGAGTGAGGGGTAGTTCAATGCCTTACTATTCAGCAGAAGTAAGTATTTGTAGAGGATATTCATGGGCATTCAAGAACATTCAAAGGGAGTTGGATGGCAAAGGAACTGTTGGCTGAAAAAATACATGCAGCCTAAACATTGAGAGTTATGTTTTATTCAGGGGAAATTTTTAGGACTTCAAATCCAGGAGACAACATCTCAAGTAACCCTGAAAGAACCACCTGGAGAAGGTGAGGGGAGGAGCCAGGTTATATAGAAGTTTTTCTGTAAAAGGCAAGTAGCCTGAGTATCAAACGTTTTTTTGTTAATGAAAGAAAACAAGATATCCCAAGTTAAGAAAGTTAGTGCTTTTCTATGTATGCAAGAGTGTGGGCTCACTGAAATCATTCCTTTAACACGGGGCTCAGCTATCTGGGGCTGGATTCCTGTTTTCATATCTTGAGTTTCTCAGGGCTCACCAAGGGAGTGGCTGAGGTCAGGTGGCTGCTAGAGGGCAGATATTCTTTCTTTCCTGGGTGTCCTTAGGATTCGCCAGCTCACCTTAGAGGGCTGCAGTCGCTGATGATTGTGACATCCTTGTTTAATGAGTGTTGTGTTCGGTTGCTTCAGTTATGTCCAACTCTTTGCGACCCTGTAGACTGTAGCTCACCAGGCTCCTCTGTCTGTTGGATTCTCCAGGCAAGAATACTGGAGTGGGTTGCCATTCCCTCTTCCAGGAGATCTTCCCATTCAGGGATCGAACTCATATCTCCTACATCTTTTGCATTGCAGGTGGATTCTTCACCATTGAGCCACCAGCAGCCCTTGTTTACTGACATGGCAGGAAATATTCCATTTCTGAGAAGTCAGAGTGATCAATTTTGTGTGTTTGAGAAGAATCTGCCATCAACCAGAAGCACTGGTACAAGTAAATGGCCGCCCTCTATGGACTGAGTTGAGGTTCAAAATAAATGAGATTGTGGATAACACTAAACCAGGACACAAAATGTTTCCAGAAATTCACTCTCCTGGTCCTCTAACTAAGTTCTGCTGCATATTCTGTTTTGGTATATTGATAGTTAGCATCAGTGCCCTGAATAGACACACGCATATGTTAACCTGTACGTTTTGGTACGTTTATTCCTTAATATGAGTTCATTTATCTTCAACTAATTTTTTTTGTCCTGTGCCTGCATTCTTAGTTGCTCAGTAGTCATATCTGACTCTTTTACAACCCCATGGACTGTAGCCTACCATGCTGTTCTGTCCATGGGATTCTCCAGGCAAGAATACTGGAGTGGGTTGCCATTCCCTCCTTCCCCACCCAGGGATCGAACCCATGTCTCCTGCATCAGTAGGCGTATTCTTTACCACTGTGTCACCTGCGAATCCCTAGTTGTTTTTTCTTTTCTTTCTTTTTTTTTTTAAAAACCTATAGCATTTTTTTAACTGGATGGACATTATGAATGGACAGTGTATTAATACTTCTAATGCTAATGGACATTGTATATTCTTAAATCCTAATTTGCTGATAAAGATATTCTTTATAGAAGGAACACGCCCTGTAAGTAAACATTCTTAGTAATAATCAAGTATTATTACACCAGAATTGTGGTTAGTGCTTAAAACATTTTACCTCCAAAACAGATATATAGAGATTTCTTTAGCACTGTACTGGCACATCCTTCAATTTCAACAGATGATCTCAGTCTTAAGTCAATCATGGCAGGGAACTAAGATTTTTCTGTGTCCCCGCTGGGCTAGTTATTCTCTGTGTGTCTCTCCTGACATATTGTTTACTCTTCTCCATCTTGTTCCATGCCCCAAGAAGCTGACCTGGGAAGACACTTTCCAGGCATTATCCAGACTCATCTGCCCTCTGACTTTGAGCTGGGCTTGACAAATGCAGTGCAGGAGGTTAGAGAGCAGGAAGAGGTTGTGTATTTATTCCTGCCGCTCCGTGTCTGGTTTGGCAGCGTCTCCATCCCTTTACCTGTGGCTCCAGCAGTCGTCAGGTGGCTTCCCTCCCAGGGTTATAGCTCCTATACAGTTCCATCCCTTGCTCCTTTAGGTCACAGCTCTTTGCATCCTAAGGATGCAGCCTCAGCATCCTTTGTTGGTTCCTTATCCTCTGCAATCAGTCTCTACATCAAACCTTTTTCAGTTCCCCCGTTTAAATGAGCCATGGGTTTCCTTCCTGAAATAGGTATATTTCCCATGCATTTTTTTCTCCTCCATTCTTTCATTTAATTCCCACAGCACCTCAGAGAGAGTTAATCACTCCAAAGATCCCCGGATTGTATACTAAGATGTTCTGTGTGCATGTGGATGTGCTAAGTCTCTTCAGTCATGTCCGACTCTTCTGTGACCCCAGGGATTGTAGCCCACCAGGCTCCTCTGTCCTTGGGATTCTTCAGATGAGGACACTGGAATGGGTTGTCATTCCCTTCTCCAGGGGATCTTCCTGACCAAGGGATCAAATCCACATCAATTATGTCTCTTGCATTGGCAGGCAGGTTCTTTACCAGTAGCCCCACCTGGGAAGCTCAAAACGTTGTAACACAGAGTTAAATCTAGATTTGACTGACTTGAAGCCCTTGCTCCTTCCACTGTATATACTTAAAGAAAAAAAGATTATTTATTTATTTGTCTGGGTCAGATCTTCCCATTGTGGCACATAGGCTTCTCTTTATTTGTTGCCAGAGCTCCAGAGCGTGCAGGCTCAAGTACTTGCAGTGTTTGGGCTTGGTTTCCCAAAGGCAAGCGGGATCTTAGTTCCCCGACCAGAGATCAAACCCAAATTGCCTGCATTGGAAGGTGGATTCTTAACCACTGGACAATCAGGGAAGTCCCTAGACTTTCTTTTTAGGTTTGTTAGTACTTACTCAGCACCATCGTCTATAAACTTACTGTTTTGTTCCCATTTGGCAAATCAAAACCATCTATTCCCAGCCCTGCCCCCCCAAATACATTTTGCTGTCCACATTATCATGATTTTACTGTCACTGTCTTCATCACAATGTCACAATTGTTGCAGGAAATTTTTGTCCAGAGAGATAAAACTTAAAAATAACCTCAATGTTCCTTTCAGGAACTTCCTGAAAACATCCATTTTTAATGAACATAAGACTGTTTGGTCTTTCAATAGATAGCATCAAACAACTCTTTGCTTTCTAAGACTCTTCCATACCTTTGCTCAAAGCCCTCATTTTGCTGTACTCACCAAACCTAAAGTGTTCTGATCTTACCTAATGTTAAGCAAGCCCCACCTCCTTGCCTTGAAAGACTTGCCTTAAACCAGACCCCCAAACCTCATAAATATCACAACTTTGCTCTATCCCCTCCAAGACACTACTAATTCATAATCACAGTAGTATTTTCCCAGGCCTTCCCTGGTGGTCCAGTGGCTAAGATTCTGTTTCTCCACTGCAGAGGCCATGGGTTTGATCCCTGTTTGGGGAAATAAGATCCCACAAGCCCACAAGCAGGATGGCATAGCAAAAAAAAAGAAAGAAAAAAAAAAGCAAAGTAGTGTTCTCCCTTATTGAGGTAAGCAGCAAACTCAGACTACCTTTTAAATAGGCTGTTTTGGTGATATTAATATTTTCAAGGATCTAGCCTTTGAAACACTAACATTTATAGACAAATAGTTGTCAGTATTCATCAAGATAGGAAGATGTGGACCTGAGGTTCCAACCCATAGTCTGACTCTGGAACTATCTCATAAACAACACATTATTTTGCCTCCAGTTAGCTGTACTATCAAAAAAAGGAAAATGTGACAAATTACCCAACACAATTGTTACTACTTGGTCACATCAGTCCCTGATGACTTGCCTAGCAGAATATTACTATTTTTTTTAGCTATTCAGAAATAAAGTTACTGAATAGTCTTTTTTTCCCCACAGCTTTCAAAGCTCAACATTTTCAGGCTTTTGTGACTTAGATTAACAAATGTGTTATGGATGCCATTAGCAAAAGTGATAGCCTTTCTTTGTAGCATCAACTTGTCACATGAAAATTCATCCTCATATGCATTTCATCCTTATAGAAAAGTGAAAAAAGGGCCTTTCCTTGACATGGTGTATTAACCAAAGTACCTATTTCTGAGTTGTTTTTCATTGTTTTGCGCAGATTATTTTATCAACTAAATGAAATAGGGCAGAATTTTACTTTTTTCTAAAAAAAAGCAATCCCACTCCTGGGCATCACACCGAGGAAACCAGATCTGAAAGAGACATGTGTATCCCCAATGTTCATTGCAGCACTGTTTATAATAGCCAGGACATGGAAGCAACCTAGATGCCCATCATCAGATGAATGGATAAGGAAGCTGTGGTACATATACACCATGGAATATTACTCAGCCATTAAAAAGAATACATTTGAATCAGTTCTAATGAGATGGATGAAACTGGAGCCCATTATACAGAGTGAAGTAAGCCAGAAAGATAAAGACCAATACAGTATACTAATGCATATATATTGAATTTAAAAAGATGGTAACAATAACCCTATATGCAAAACAGAAAAAGAGAAAAAAAAAAAAACAGAAAAAGAGACACAGATGTACAGAACAGACTTTTAGACTCTGTGGGAGAAGGCGAGGGTGGGATGTTCAGGGAGAACAGCATTGAAACAAGTATACTAACAAGGGGGAAACAGATCACCAGCCCAGGTTGGATGCATGAGACAGGTGCTCAGGGCTGGTGCACTGGGAAGACCCAGAGGGATGGGATGGGGAGGGAGGCGGGAGGGGGGATCGGGATGGGGAACACATGTAAATCCATGGCTGATTCATGTCAATGTATGACAAAAACCACTACAATATTGTAAAATAACTAGCCTCCAACTAATAAAAATAAATGGAAAAAGAAAAACAGATTATAAAAAAAAAAGGTTATTACAATAAAAATACACACTTTAAAAAACAATGTATAATTTTATTCTTGAAATACCAAAAGGTATATCTCAGAAAGAATAGATTGAGCATAAAATTTTTTTAATTACATACTTTAAGGAAATCATAAAAAGGAACTGATGCATATAACCAAAAGGAATCGAGAAAGTTTCTAGAAAATTCTAGGGGTGACTCTTCTTCTTTGTTTAAAAAAGTTTTTATTTATTTACTTGGCTGTTCCAGGTCTTAGTTGTGGCACATCAGATCTTTGATCTTTGTTGCAGCATTTGAACTCTTAGTTGTGGCACGTGGGATCTCGTTCCCCAAACAGGGATCGAACCCAGGCTCCTGCATTGGGAGCTCAGAGTCTTAGCCATTGGATCATCAGGGAAGTCCCTCCTCTTCCTTTTCTTGTTTTGTTTTTCATGGTGATCTTGGGGACTCCTCAATAAATGTGAAAAACAGATAGTTAATGTCTTAATGTCCTCTTAGCCTGATGGTATAAGGAGCAGTTCAGTAAACAGACCCCCATTGAGCTGACTCTCCCAGTTAATTGAGACGGCAATCTGACCTTCATGCTGTTACTCTACTCCAAGTTCTACTCAAGTATTTGTGCTCCCATCAGTTGAACTGTATGCTTCCCTGGACTCAGTTGTGTTTGATTCCAAATTGTGTCAGTATAATAAATTAACAACTGCACGTTACACGACTTGGCAACTTCCTATTATGCAAGATGACAAGTTTTAAAATAAAAATGCTGTTGCTACGAAAACTCAATTAAATACTTAGAAAGCAAATTGCTTCTTAAAAATGAGATCGGATCAAATTACTATAAAGAACTAGGAGAAAAATCTTTAAAGGTCTTCAAGAATGTTTGCTCTTAGATTTAAGTTCTGTTTTTTCACTTAAGGAACCACACACTGGAAGAAGATAAATTGTGTGTGTGTGCTCAGTCCTGTCTGACTCTTGTGACTCCCCGCCCCCCATCTCTGTCTGTGGGATTTTCCAGGCAAGAATACTGGAGTGGGTTGCCATTTCCTACTCCAGGGGATCTTCACAACCCAGGGATAGAACCCACGTCTCTTAGGTCTCCTGCATTGGCAGGTGGATTCTTCGCCACCAGGGCCAACTGGGAAGTTCTTTTTCACTTAAGGAAATGAACACTGAAAGAAGATAAATTTGGGGTATAGTTTTGTGAGAAAGGCCACAACCAGAAATTCTAATCACCAGATTCATTCAAAGAAAATACTATGGGTCTACTATAAAAGATAGGTAAATGAATATGCATTTATGTTTGATGTAAAATTAAAAATTCTGGTTCTCTATGTATTTCTTTTATGATTGTCTAATATGACTGACATTTTTTGATTAGCCAACTGCGGTGGTTTATTTTATATATCAACTTGACTAGGCCATGGCATGCCCAGATATTTGGTCAAACAATATTCTGGGTGTGTCTATGAGGGTATTTTTACATGAGATTAACATTTGATTAGGTAGATTGAGTAAAGCAGCTTGTCCTCCCTAATGTGGGTGAGCCTTAGGCTATTAGTGGAAGGCCTGAATAGAATAAAAAGGCTGACTCACTAATGAGTACTAAATACTTGAGCTGGAATAGTCTTTTCCTGCCTTTAGACTCAAACTAAAACATCAGCTATCTTTGTGTCTTCAGCATGCCAGGTTTAGACTGGAACTTACGCCATCAGCTCTCCTGGTTCTTAGGCCTTTGGACTCACACTGGAACTACACTGCTGACTCTCCTAGGTCTCTAGTTTGTTCACCACATATCTGGGGACTTGTACTCAAACCTTTAGGAGATGGCAAAAAATGGAAGAGTAAGCAAAGACGACTGAAGACTGAATGATAAAGAGAAAAACCAAAAGAATGTGTTATCATTCAACCCCATAAAGAGAATTTCATGGAGTGGCCAGTTGTGTCAAATGTCAAAAAATCAAAGAGGATGAGGTCAAGGTAATTCCCAATATATAGAGCAATACAGAGGTTGGTTGTGACCTTTATATGAGTAATTTCACTGGAATGGTAAGAATGGAAGACAGATCATAAGGACTGAAGAGAGAACTGTAATTCTGGTTAACAAGGAACACTGGACACAGTGGTTACTTCTGCTCCCTTTTATAACATCATTGAAAAGATAGCAAAAAATGTGGTGAACCCGGAACCACAATAACTTAATGAACAATAGCAGATAAGGGATTTCAACAAGCTCTTGAAAGATGGAAAAAGGATGGATGAGGGCTAGCTAACATAGTCTAGAAAAAGGTAAAAGGGAATGTAGTAGTGTGAGGGGTAGGTCTACAAAGAGCAAGCCGATTCATGACTCGTAGCTCTGGAAGGACTTGTAAATTCTCAGTGTGAGGGACCTTTTAAAGATCTGTAGAAAATTTGCTTGTGAAATAGGTTTTCACATCCTCTCCTTCGATCTTTAGCTAACGGATATCCTGTGCTCATACCAGCAGACGACTGGAACTTTACTCTCTAGAAAGGTTTACTGTTTCTCCAAACAATAATGAGAATTCTCTCAGACTCACTGACACACACTAGGTAGGAGAATAGAAAATTTCCTTCATGGAAAACTGACTGGCCTTTGGCAAAAGCCAGCTTAATGTCAAGTGCTATTCACCAATGATAAATTCTGCTCATGGAAACAGAGTCTCTAACACGAAATACAGAAGGAAAAAAATGGCAAACAAGCCAAAATACATAGAGAGAAAATAGAAAATGCAAGGAGAATCAAGAAACTTCAAAATGTTTCAATATTTCTTGAGAGGTACAAAATGATATTGTATTCAAAAAACAAGACCAGAGCATTGTAAGAAGTGAATTATTCAAGTACAAGAATGAACTTTTGGATATTAAAAATATATGAGAACTTAATGAATCAGTGGGCTTCTCAGATAGAGCTTGTGGTAATGAACCAACCTGCCAATACAGGAGACATAAGAGACGCGGTTCGATCCCTGGGTTGGGAAGAACCTCTGGAAAAGGAAATGGCAACTCACTCCAGTATTCTTGCCTGGAAAATCCCATGGACAGAGGAGCCTGATGGGCTACTGTCCATGGGGTCGCAAAGAGTCGGACATGACTGAAACGACTGAGCTAAGCACAATGAATCAATAGAAAGTTGTCAAGAAAACCTTTGTGAAAATGAATGAAAAAAAATTGATAAAAATTGATAATAGGAGAAGACAGTTAAATTTAGAAGATCTGTGTAAGAGGAACTATGTCTGAATACTAAGAGTTCTCCAAAGAAAAGAGAGAGAAAGATATGAGGATTCCTGAAACTGAAAACAGTTCCTGGAACTAAAGGGCAAGATTTTCTAGATTAAAAGGATTCAATGAATCTCCAGCTGTATACATAAAAATAGAGTTAGAGACAAAAAAAAAAAAAAAATCCTAGAAGATAAGAGAGAGAAAAAATCAGGTTAAACAGAAGTTATATTCTTAATGTCATTCATAGGGATTCTGAATAGCTTTCTGAAGCTTTGGGATATAAGAAAGAGAGCATTCTATATGGAGGAAAGGAGAGGAAGAGAATTTCCAGGAGCCAGCTGTGTAGCAAGAAAAGAGATGTGGAATGAGTCAGGAATCTTGAGTGCCAGGAAATAAAGGGGTAAACAGGATTGAAAGTCATGAAGAACTCACTGCCATCAGGAAAGTGGGCAGTCAGCCTAGTCCTGACTTAGCCCTTGGTGTGGGGGCCTTGCCAGGGCTATTTGTTCCTGCAGCTCTACTGAAGTGGGCAGATGAGGGCTCTAAACTGCTGGGAATGTGTCCTGGGGCTCCCCAGTGGAAGTTATCCTCATTCACAAAATACAGTCTTCTCTGAAGTCTTATTTATTTTTTGGATGGCTTTCTTGTATGTGATCTCCAATTTCACTGAGGATTTCCTAAGGTGGGGAAATCCCCTTAGAGGCACTAACTATTCTATAACAAACTTTACTCTCAATAATTGCAGGCTACAGTGAATATTGCTATTCTATGACAGGAGTTTTTTAAGCAATTGGTGGTCTTCCTTTGAGACACAGCCACTCACCTGAAGTACATGTGTCATTTAGATTTTGGATTTTCTTAGCAGCTGGAACCAGAATGCCTTTTGGAATGGAAATTATTGATTCCTTTCAGAAAACACCTTGATTAGCTTCTGGGTGGAAGATGGGGCCCTGGGGATGTGGTGAAAGTGAAAGGCTCTCAGTCTTATCTGACTCTTTGTGACCCCATGGATTTTTTTTGGTGACTCCTTGTGACCCCCATACAGTCCATGGAATTCTCCAGGCCAGAATACTGGAGTGGGTAGGCTGGCTAAATTCCTCATAAGAGAATCAGAGAGGAATTTCCTTTGTTCTGAGAGGGTAAGGTGGAGGAGAGAGGGAAGAGAGCAGAGATTAGGAAGAGGAAATGATGGTCCTTGCTGGATGTTGGGGCTTCCCAGGTGGCTCAGTGGTAAAGAACCAGCTTGCTGATGTAGGAGATGCAGGTTTGATCCCTGGGTTGGGAAGATCCCCTGGAAGAGGAAATGGCAACCCACTCTAGTATTCTTGCCTGGAGATTCCCATGAATGGAGGAGCCTCGCGGGATATAGTCCATGGAGTTGCAAAGAGTCGGACTTGACTGTGCGCTGTGAGCACGCTGGCATGCTGTTCATGGGAGGTGGAGCAGCCCTTGGAAGTAACAGGGTGGCTGGAGAATTTTCTATGTAGCAAGTTCTTGAAGTCTCAACAGAGACTATACACCTTTCTACAACCATATACGCAGTCTCCTGCTGGCCCCCCATCCCATACCAAATCTTAGAGGATACCACGCTCACAAACATGAGATCAAACTGGCTTGAGGATACAGATGAATTTTTTTCCCCCTTAATAAGTGTATTTTCTTTTTTTAATTGGAGGGTAATTGCTTTCCAAAGTTGTGTTAGTTTCTTCTGTATAAAAAAGTGAAATCAGCTGTGAGTATACATATATCACTTACCTCTTGAGTCTTCCTCCGCACTCCCATCCCAACCCTCTAAGTCATCCCAGAGCTCCAGGCTGAGCTCCCTGGGTTATACATATAGCAGCTTCCCACTAGCTATCTGTGTTACACAAAGTAGTGTATATATATGTCAGTGCTACTTTCTCAGTTCATCTCACCCTCTCCTTCCCACAAAGTGTCCACAAGTCCATTCTCTACGTCTGTGGTCTGTGTCTCTATTCCTGCCCTGCATATAAGCTCATCGATACCATTTTTCTAGCTTTCATATGTATGCGTTAATATATGGTATTTGATTTTTCTGTCTCAGTCAACTTGATGTTAGAGACAGCAGGCCCAGAAGTGTGAAACAGACTTGACCTTAAGAAGGTTTGCCCTCCAAGACTGGCACGGCTTTAAATTTCTACACTGTGCAGAACGAGAGCTCAAGCCTGGACCTGTGGATCTCAGGTAGAGTAGGAGATCTCAACAGATCTCAACAGAGTAGGAGACCCCAGCTGATATGTAGATTATACTTCTAGCAACGCTTCACCAACAAGACAAGGTCTTAAGTGTGTTCCTTTTTTAAATGACTGATTTAAATGACCTCTCTTATTATTTTAACCTAAAGCATATTCAGTGCAAGCCACAGCTTGGTTTTCATTTAGTTACTTTCAGAAAACCCTGTGTGAAATTAATTACATCTAATGAATGGCATGCTTTTTTGTGTGTTTCCCATGCTTCAAAAATGAGGCCAGTTCCTTATTAAATAAGGTTTTTGAAAAAAAAAAATCTAATTCCATTATGCAGAGGGTGCATTGTTTCCCTTATTTTGTGATCCTTAGTCTCACTTGAAAAAAAAAAAAACCTGTTATGTTACACATATGTACTAGGTTTGTTTTCTGTCCACCGTATCTATCTATCCATCCATCCATCATCTATCTACCCATCTATTATCTATCTATTCATCCATCCATCCTATCTATCAACTATCTATCCATCTATCTGTTATCTATCAGCTAGTAAGCTACCAATTTTTCCTGTTACCTGTCCATTATCCAATTTTTCTTCTTCATGGCTAGAAATTTCATTTCTTGGCAGCAAGCCCTCATAGCACAAGTGAAATTATGGCTTAACCCATCGTCCATTTCCTTTTCCTATGTCTTGTTCTTCACTGTCATTATTTTGCTAGACTAGTTTTCTTTTATGCTGACTCTCATAGATTAATTTAAAAGGCTCTTCTGTGTTGGTTTGTAGTTTTTCTATAGTTAACATTCATTCCCTTTGCTTCTGATCAAATCTGTCTCCATAATGATATTCATCTCTATTAACATTAGCTGATTAAAAAAAATACCAGAAGGCATCATTTTACTTTTCTTTATCTCCAATATTAGGGCATGTTCTTTTAATAAGCTGATGCTTCTTACTGCATTTATTGGGACATGCTTATGATAACAGACACATTCTTTTCTGAACTAACACACCATTTATTTGGAAGATCCCTGTCTGACTTCTTGACTTGGAAGTTAAACAGTTAGTGAATCTATTCCTAGAGTGGAATGAGCTCTGTCAAACATAGTTTCATAAGCTCCCTATTTCAAGGTTTAGTTCATTTGCAAAAAATGGTCATTTGACTTTGATTTCATGATTCTATCAACATGACTCTCCTAAAATTACCAGAGACCTCTGTTACTAAGATACGTGCTCACTCAGGTGCTTGCTTTTCATCTGGTTTCTCATTCTTTTTTTAAAAGATTCTAAAATTTTATTTATCTATTTACTTATTTATTTTTGGCTGAGCTGGGTGGTCCTCATTGTCGTTCGGAGTATTCTCTAGTTGCTAAAAGCAGGGGCTGCTCTCTAGTAGTGGTGCATGGGCTTCTCATTGCAGTGGCTTCTGTTGTTGTGGAGCGTGGACTCTAGGGCGTGTGGGCTTCAATAGTTGCAGCTCCCGGGCTCTGGAGCACAGTCTCAGTAGTTGTGGGTGCACGGGCTTAGTTGCTCTGCAGCATGTGGGCTCTCCTGGGATCAGGGATCAAACCTGTGTTTCCTGCATTGGCAGGCAGATTCTTTACCACTGAGCCACCAGGGAACCCACTGCTTTCTCACTCTTATTTGATACAGTTTCCGTATTTCCTTCTGTGAAACATGATACATGTGGCTTCCATTACCACCTACTCCTCTGGTTTTACATTTATTTCTCTGGCCTTCTTAGCCTCCTTTTCTGGATCATCCTTCTACTTTTTGATTTAAAACTCTGTACTCAGGGCATGGTCCATCTTTCACTCCTTATTCTCCACTTTCTCTTTCACGCCCTCATACTTTTACAGAGGTTTTATTTCCCATTTTCCCCCAAAGATTAATTTAAATGCCAGTGAATATAAGGAGGGTTCTGAAGATTTTTATTTTGGGAGACCCTTTCTCTCTCTACTTGGAGAAATATTCTCAGAAAAGGGTATATGCTACAGTTGACATTTTGCCATCCACACACAGATATATAATCAGAATAAGAACTTCTTGAACACATCATGAGCTCTTTGTGGAATTTTGATAGATTCATAATTTTGTCCTTCCCTCAGATCAACATGATAGCACTCACAGCATTTTGGTTTGTTTTTAAAAGTTCTTATTTTAACTTCAAAAAGGCTAATTCTTACTTTGGATCATTGCTTATTTCACCTCAAGGACAGGACATATTTCTAGGTTTTTGATAATCTGACTTATTTTTATTACTAGGAAACTTGATAATCATCTTCCTTTTTTTTTTTTTTTTTTCAGGCATTACCTAATCAAGATTAGCTCCCTGTTGGAAAAACTGTTTAATCTAGAAAATTCCTTAAAACTTTTTAGTGCAGTGTAACTTTGTGGGCTTCTGTGATGTTTTGGTGGTAAAGAATTTGCCTGCAATGCAGGAGATATGAATTCAATCCCTGGTTCAGGAATTCTCAATCCTTGAGAAGGAAGTGGTGACTCATTCCAGCATTCTTACCTGGGAAATCCCATGGACAGAAGAGCCTGGTGGGCTACAGTCCATGGGGTCACAAAAACGTCAGACACAGCTTAGTGACTAAACAACAGACAATAATATTCTGTTGTTGAATGGAGTAGACAGATGGTTACTTCAATCACTTCAGAAAACTTTACCCAAGAATGTTTCTTAGGACCCTGTTGTGTTTGAATGTTGAGAAATGCCAGAAGTATGAAGAATTCCTTTAGTGAGGACTTTTTGCTGCTGAGTTAATCGGGCTGCAAGTCCTAGTTTAATGACATGCCAACTGTATATCTTATTTGTTCCTTGATGTGAGGAGATTTCTTTAAGGAATATTGACTTTTTCAATTGGTCAGTTTAAAATCACCCACTATAATGAGCAATTAGGTAGAACAGTAAAAAGGCATGTGCTTTGGAAGGAGGCCAACCTGGGTTCAAGTGCTGACTCGGCTGCCTGCTAACTGTGATATTTATTTATTTGCCTGTGCTGAGTCTTCCTTGCTGTGTGCAGACTTTCTCTAGTTATGCTGAAGAAGGGTTACTCTCTGGCTGTAGTGTGGGGGCTTCTCCTTGGGGTGGCTTCTCTCGTTCCAGAGCACAGGCTCTAGGGCGCAGTAGTTGTGGCACGTGGGCTTGGTTGCCCTGTAGCGTGTGGAATCTTTCCAGACCAGGGATTGAACCTGTGTCCCCTCCATTGGCAGGTGGATTTGTAACTAGTGGACCACCAGAGAAGTCCAACTGTGATATTTATTAGGAGATGATTTACCTTTCCTGATCTTCACTTTATCACCTGGGTCTGAATGTTGTTTTGCATATTCTTTGGGTTTGGGCAAATGTAGAGTGACACATATCTAACATTGCAGAGTATTTTTACTGCTCTTTCCACAATTGAGAGTTTTTATCATGAGTAATTGGATTTTGTCATATTATTTTCCTGTATCTATTGATATGATTATATGATTTTTCTGTTTTTAGTCTGTTGATGTGATAGATTACATTAATTGATTGTCAAGTGTTCTACCAGCCTTGCATACATGGGATACGTTCCATGTAGTCATGATGTATAATTTTTCTTATATGATTTTGGATTTGATTTGCTAAATATTTTTGAGGATGTTTCATCTATGTTCATGAAAGATATTGCTCTATAGTTTTCTTTCCTTGCAGTGTCTTTGTATGGCTTGTTATTAAGGTAAGGCTGGGCTTATAGAATAAATTAGGGAGCATTCGCCCTACTTCTATCTTCTGAAAGAGATTATAAAGAATTGGTACAATCTCTTCTTCAAGTGTTTGATAAAAACCACAAATGAAGCCATCTGGCTCTGTCAGTTTCTGTTTTGGATAAATTGGTTTTAATTATGCTTATGTCATAGCTCATGAAGAATCTGCCTGCAATGCAAGAGACCCCAGTTCGATTCCTGGATTGGGAAGATCCACTGGAGAAGGGATAGGCTACCCACTCCAGTATTCGTGGGCTTCCCTTGTGGCTCAGCTGGTAAAAAATCTGCCTACAATGCGGGAGACCGGGGTTCGATCTCTGGGTTGGGAAGATCCCCCCGAGAAGGAAAAGGCTACACACTCCAGTATTCTGGCCTAGAGAATTCCATGGTCTGTATAGTCCATGGGGTTGTAAAGCTTCAGACACAACTGAGCGACTTTCACTTTCACTTTTTAACTTTCATGCTTATGTCATAGGGTTATTGTGATCACAAGATGAAATAATGAATGGAAAACATCGGTATTGGTAGTAATAGCAATTATAATAATCATCATGATAATTCAATCCCAATTCAGTTCAGTTGCTCAGTCGTGTCCAGCTCCTTGCAACCCCATGGGCTGCAGCACGCCAGGCTTCCCTGTCCATCACCAACTCCTGGAGTTTACTTAAACTCGTGCTCATTGGGTTGGTGATGCCATCCAACCATCTCATCCTCTGTCGTCCCCTTCTCCTCCCGCCTTCTATCTTTTCCAGCATCAGGGTCTTTTCCAAGAGTCAGCTCTTCACATCAGGTGGCTAAAGAATTGGAGTTTCAGCTTCAACATCAGTCCTTCCAATGAATATTTAGGACTGATTTCCTTTAAGATTGAATGGCTGGATTTCCTTGCAGTCCAAGGGACTCTCAAGAGTCTTCTCCAACACCACGTTTCAAAAGCATCAATTCTTCGGCATTCAGCTTTCTTTATAGTCTAACTCTCACATCCATACATGACTACTGGAAAGACCATAGCCTTGACTAGACGCATCTGTGTGGGCAAAGTAATGTCTCTGCTTTTTAATATGCTGTCTAAGTTGGTCATAACTTTTCTTCCAAGGAGTAAGCATCTTTTAATTTCATGGCTGCAGTCACCATCTGCAGTGATTTTGGAGCCCCCCAAAATAAAGTCAGCCACTGTTTCCCCATCTATTTGCCATGAAGTGATGGAACCGGATGCTATGAT
Source organism: Dama dama (assembly GCF_033118175.1). Lineage (NCBI taxonomy): Eukaryota > Metazoa > Chordata > Mammalia > Artiodactyla > Cervidae > Dama > Dama dama. The sequence goes on from NC_083701.1 coordinate 31,856,695, forward strand.
CTTTTGTTTTCTGAATGTTGAGCTTTAAGCCAACTTTTTCACTCTTCTCTTTCACTTTCATCAAGAGGCTCTTCATTTCTTCTTCAATTTCTGCCATAAGGGTGATGTCATCTGCACATCTGAGGTTACTGATATTTCTCCCAACAGTCTTGATTCCAGCTTGTGCTTCATCCAGCCCAGTGTTTCCCATGGGTGTACTCTACATGTAAGTTAAATATGCAATCCCAAGTCAGATTAAAAACTTCCTCTATATATAGATATGTGTTTCTGAAATGGATATATTCTCAGTTAGATATGGCTTCCCAGGGGGCACAATGGTAAAGAAGCCGCCTGCCAATGCAGGAGATGTAAGAGACGTGGATTTGATCCCTGGGTTGGAAAGATCCCCTAGAACCCACTCCAGTATTCTTGCGTGGAAAATCCCATGGACAGTGGAGTGTGGTGGGTTATATAGTCCATAGGGTCACAAATATTTGGACATGACTGAAATGACTTAGCACGCAATAACCAGTTAGATATAATAATAATTTAAATGTGTACAGGGTTTTGTAACTTTTTACTTGTACTATGTAGTTTTATCCTTGAAGAAGCCATATGCTTTGCAGGACTTATCCCTATTTTGGATGAGAAGGCAAACTGTGAAAATTGTTATCTTCAGGCTCAACCAGCTAGCTTAGTGTCCAAGCAGACAGTGAAATCAGAGTGTCTTCATTACCTTGCAGTGTATTGATTAAGTCAGGTCTATGTAGATTGAAATGAATCCTAGATCAATTATAATAATATTCAGCATGATGCTCTATACATCATAAATTTTTCATGGTTGTCAAATGAATGGGTCCAATTAAGATATTGCTTAGTGTGGCAAAACCTAATACTTCTTGTACATTTTTATTTATGATAGTAAAAGTAACTAAATAGTAAATGTGTAGTATAAACTTAAGGAAAGTTAGAAGATACTTATAATACAATCACTTTTAATATAGTTGGAGATAACATTTTAAGATAACAGAGGGAATTTTGTATTATCTCTCATGTGATAATTATATGCGTTCTGTATAGATTAGCTTTTTTGATACTACAGATGGAGTGTTTTAGAATTTTGATCATTGCAATATGCCAATTTCATATCCTATTCCTGTGTTAGTATTGTTAATATCTAGCATGTCATCAATTTATTTTTCCTTTTACCACCAACACACACATACACACATGTTCAGAGTTTATTTTCTCATCCATTTACTTGATGGAGCTTTAAACATTTTGTACGGCACGTAGACAATATGAGAACATAACTGAAATTAAAAGCTTTTTGATGAATTAAACAGTTTATTGTTTTTAACCAGACTATTGCAATCTGAGAAAAACGACACAGTATAAAAAAATGGATTTGATTAGTTTCAAATAGTGTAGTCTGGAGTTATTTTAAAAATATAGTGTTCTGTTAGAGAACAAGATTTTCAAAAGGTAAAGTCATGACTCTTGTTGTTTAGTCACTAAGCTATGTCCAGCTGTTTTCGACCCCATGGACTGCAGCACGTCAGGCCTCCCTGTCCTTCACCATCTCCCAGAGTTTGCCCAAGTTCATGTCCATTGAATTGGTGATGCTGTGACTCCTATACAAAGATAAACTGAGTAATTTATCTTATTAATTAAATAAGGAAACAGAAAGATGTTACAAGATCTGGTTCAAAGATGTCAAAATCAAAAACAGTGAATGAACGTGCAAATGGATGAAACAGTCAGTCCCCCATCTCCTCTCTTCTCTGGGAGTGGGCAGGAAGGAGGGGCTTCCCCAGACTATTTGTATCTATGGACAAGCATTATTGCACTGCTCAGAGTGTTCTGCAATTTATAGAGTCATAAAACAGCACGAAGATAATGAAGGCCACGTAGACCCCTTGAAATTAGAGTCAGTTAACCCTGAAGGCTGTGCTCTGAAGCTCTACACAATGTAGTTTTCTACTGAAACGCACATTTTGCCCTCCACTTAGAAAATGAAATACTGTAGTCAGGTTGTGAATATTCACTGCTTTTGTTTTAATGTGACTTAAGACAGAAACCCTTGTTTAGTACTTAGAGCAAATCTGAACATCAAAAGAAATCAGGAGGTTACATAGGAGAATGAGAGGGTGGGCCTGAGGGTGATTTCTAAGCCTGCACATTTTAACAAAGTCATCAGTTCAGTTGTGTCCAACTCTTTGCGACCCCATGAACTACAGCACGCCAGGCCTCCCTGTCCATCGCCAACTCCTGGAGTTCACCCAAACTCATGTCCGTTGAGTCGGTGATGCCATCCAACTATCTCATTCTCTTTCGTCCCCTTCTCCTCCCGCCCTCAATCTTTCCCAGCATCAGGGTCTTTTCAAATGAGTCAGTTCTTCATATCATGTGGCCAAAGTATTGGAGTTTCAGCTTCAGCATCAGTCCTTCCAATGAGTAATGAACAAAGTCATGGAAAAGTTACATAAGCACTTTGGACCATTGGAAGATCTTTATGGCCTCTTCTGACTCTATGGTTCTCAGAATCTCTTGCAAAGAAATAATTGCTTTGCACCCCAACCCAGCTCCAATCTACTGAATCAGGGCTTTTGCAAGATGAGTGAGAGTTTCCTTAAACTGGGCATTTTTCCAGGACTGGAAAGGAAGTAAGCTCCTGAGAACTTGTTCTAACTTGCATGTTGCTCCCTGCTATTCGTAAACATTGTAGAATCTCCTCTTGAAGCTCAGTGAGGGAACACAGCTCCCATCTTCACAAGTGTCAGTGAAGAGACCTGGTAATGGGGTGACTAGAGGCATGCCAATACTGGGGAAGCTCTCACTGCTTGTCAGAGAGCCTTCTTAGCAGCCCTTGCTTGCAGCTGTGGGCCAGAGGGAAAACAAACATATGAAAAAGAGAGAAAAAAGGAAACAGAGATGTGTTATTTTGAGGCGCACCCCTGTTATGTTATTTGAAAAATGTTGGTGTCCATTTTTTGAGGGCTTTTGAAAATTGTTTTGTTTGTACTATGATCAGTGTGTTTGGATAGTTTAGCTTATACATTTGATGGAGTTTATATTTTTCTCTTGCTGAGAATGCAACTCTCGTTAGCACTAATGACAATTTCATGTTGTTCTTCGCCCCATTTGCCAACTGTCTTTTTCCTTTTGGAAAATGGATATTTTCTTTCTGCCTCTCCTAAAACTTCACCAGCTTTAAAGCTTAAACTTAGGTGGATTTAAAATATGCTTTAAAGCCAACTACTCTATTTATAGGTTCCAAGTATTGGCAAGTTTTATCTCTGTACCAGTTCTTTAGAACACATACGGGAGTAAATAAGTGATGAGAAAAGGTATTAAATTAGGAATCTGATTTCTTTAGTGGAATGCTTAATCTATCCTTCAAGAAAAAAGCTACATATTTGCAATGAACTCCTTTAGTGTGTGGAGTGTGTGTGTGTGTGTGTGTGTGTGTGTTCCTGCATCTGTTGTAGATTCATAAGATTATTTTTGTCCAAGTTATAATTGCCCTTTTTTGGAAATCAATACAGACTAACAAGGCATATTTCCTCTAGATAACAGTAATTCTTTAAAAGGAAAGTACCTTTGGCCATTGTTTCATTTTTGGACGTTCAGATTATTTTAGCATGATTAATGAGAGTGGCAGTTCCTTGACATACTTAATAGCGATATCCTGTTAGTTTAAGACCTCACTTTGCCCAATTTTTGGTTAAATACCTAATTGTGGTTAGATGTAACACAAATAGTTCTTGCTCTGGACTGTGACAGAATTTGGAAACTGTAGTTCTTTTTAATTTATATTTAATTGGAGGATAATTGCTTTACAATGTTGTATTGGTTTCAGCTGTACAATGTGAATCAGCCATATATGCATATATCAGTATATATATATATATTTCCTCCCTTTTGAACCTGGTTCCTCACCCCCTATCCCACCCCTCTAGGTTGTCACAGAGTGTCAGGTTGATCTCCCTGTGTTGTATAGCAACTTGCTAAACTTCCCACTAGCTATCTATTTTACACATGGTAATGTGTATATTTCAATTCATCCCACTCTCTCCTTCCCCTGCTGTGTCCCCAGATCTGTCCTCTATGTCTCTGTCTCTATTCCTGCCCTGCAAATAGGTTCATCAGTACCATTTTTCTAGATTCCATATATATGCGTTAATATGCACTATGTGTTTTTCTCTTTCTGACTTACTTCAGTCTCTGTGTTCATCCACTTCAAATGACTCAAATTCATTCCTTTTTATGACCGAGTAATATTCCATTATATTAATATACACGTACCACAGCTTCTTTCTCCATTCATCTGTCAATGGACATCTAACTTACTGCCATGTTCTGACTATTGTAAACAGTGCTGCAATGAACATTGGGGTACACGTACATTTTTGAATTATGGTTTTCTCAGGGTACATCTTTTTGCCCTTTCATACTGTTCATGGGGTTCTCAAGGCAAGAATACTAAAATGGTTTGCCATTCTTTTCTCCAGTGGACCACATTTTGTCAGAACTCCATTATGATCGAGTTCCTAGAGGAGAGTGAAAAAGCTGGCTTAAAACACAACATTCAAAAAACTAAGATCATGGCATCCAGTCCCATCACTTCATGGCAAACAGATGGGGAAACAGTGGAAACAGTGACAGACTATTTTTGGGGGCTTCAAAATCACTGCAGATAGTGACTGCAGCCATGAAATTAAAAGACGTTTGCTCCTTGGAAGACCAACCTAGACAGCATATTGAAAAGCAGAGACATTACTTTGCCAACAAAGGTTCGTTTAGTCAAAGCTACGGTTTTTCCAGTGGTCATGTATGGATGTGAGAGTTGCACCATAAATAAGGCTCAGCACTGAAGAATTGATGCTTTTGAACTGTGGTGTTGGAGAAGACTCTTGAGAGTCCATTGGACAGCAAGGAGATCAAATCAGTCAATCCTAAAGGAAATCAGTCCTGAATATTCATTGGAAGGACTGCTGCTGACACTGAAACTCCAATACTTTGGCTACCTGATGCAAAGAACTGACTCATTGGAAAAGACCCTGATGCTGGGAAAGATTGAAGGCAGGAGGAGAAGGGGATGAAAGAGGATGAGATGGTTGGATGGCATCACCGACTCAATGGACATGAGCTTGAACAAGTTCCGGGAGTTGGTGATGGACAGGGAAGCCTGGCATGCTGCAGTCCATGGAGTCGCAAAGAGTCAGACATGACTGAGCAACTGAACTGAACTTAACAGGGTATATGCCCGGTAGTGCAATTGCTGAGTCATAGAATAGTTTTACTCCAAAATGGTGATTTTGATCAAACTAGTATCCTCACAGAGATCAGAGAAAATAAAGTACTAGTTTAGCCCCCTAGTTTTATTTATTTATTTTTGGCCATGCCATGCAGCATGTGAGATATTCGTTCCCTGACCAAGAACTGAACCTGTGCCCCCTGCACTGGGAGAGTGAAGTCTTAACCACTTGACTATCAGGGGTGTCTCATCTTGCTTTAGTTTCAGCTTCATTGACTATCTGGAGTTGTTTTACAGTTCATTTAGAACTCACAGAGGGTTACTGTACAAATCAATAATTGACAGAACCTTGAAATGCCCCAATACTATTGATTTCCTTAAGGAAATCACCTCCCCAGCTTTTATTCCCTTTATCCATGGTCTTCTTAACATGGCTAACCATCCTGAGGAGGAAAAGAAAACGCCTGTTCAGGTCATGGCTAGGACCTTTTGGCCGCCTACCCTTGCCTGTCTCTGTGGCCTTTATATCCTTGGAACCTTAGTTTGATGATGCATTTAGAATCCTCTCTCTGGGCTCCTGGACTCAATTTTGCACATTATTCTGAGTCTGGTTTCCCCTTAAATTTCAAATCAGAGGTTCTCGTCCTCCCACAATGACCCACATCTTTCCCCTGAATGATTACACAGGCCCAAACTTATCTTCAGTCTGGCAGTTCTCCATTCTTTCAATGCATCCAGAATAGTCTTTCTTAAAGCCCAGACTTCAACATTCTCTGCTGTCAAAGCTTCAGCGATATCTTTCCCCTCAGTTTATTCGGGAAGGGACAGAAGCCCAATTTACGGCTCCAGCCACAGCTCATGCCATGAATTGCCCTCCACACTGTATTCTAGCCTGGGGACTTCAGAATGGCCTTCCTTGACCAGCAGCATCAGTATCACCTGGGAACCTGCTAGACAGGCAGATTCCTCAGGGGCCTGCTCCAGACCTGCAGAACTGCATACACTGGACTGGAGCCCAACAATCTGTTTTGACAAGTCCTCAAGGGGGATTCTGAGGCAGGGTCAAGTTTGAGCCTTTGTTGTCATCCCAAATACTTGGAATTCTAAAGCACCATTTCTTTCTCTCACTCCCAGAATCAATCCCCAAGCCCCCAACAGTTCCCACCATTCCACCCACGTCATCTTCATTGGGCTGCGTTCTGTTTGTCCTTCAGTATAAACTTAATCTCCCCTGGTAGCCGTGGTTTAGTTGCTAAATCGTGTCCAGTTCTCGCAATCCCATGGACTGTACCCTGCCGGCTAGACTCCTCTGTCCATGGGATTCTCCAGGCAAGAATACTGGAGTGGGTTGCCATTTCTTACTCCAGGGGGATCTTCCTGACCCAGGGATTGAACTCATGTCTCTTGTGTTTCCTGGATTGGCAGGTGGATTCTTTACCACTCAGCCACCTGGGAAGTCCCATGATGTTTCCTTAGTTTGACTGTAAGACTGAAAAAAAATCCTCCAGGGTAGGGGTCATGTTTTTGGCATGTCTCCCCTCTTTCAACAATATTAAAGCAACATCTTCTGCACAGGGGATTTCATTTCAAAGCATTACTTGAAATGGCTCACCAGTAAATGCTTAGCATCACTGATTATCTTCAGGAGGAGGATGAGGCTGTGGGCAGAATGATGTTTATAACTAGACTAATTTTGAATGAACCTTCATTATTCATTTTGCTTCACACATGTTAACACGTGCTGGTAAACAGTACACACAGTCTTCTGGAGTTGGCCTGGAAGACTCGGCTTATTTATTTATCTGGATTTTGAAAGTACGTTCTCCCATTGCCAAACCTGAAGTCTTTCCGTATAATTAAAGGCATTTTATTCCAGAAAAAAAAGTGCTGACAAATAATTAAAAGCTAGTGAATTCCTTTAAATAATTGAATGATTTCTAACAAATACATATCCTAAATAGCACCCCCGTGGGTAACTGGAAGAATAAACAGAGAAATCTTTAAGGTATATCTTAATAGTTTCCAGGTTCATGCTTATTAAAGTCGCTGAATGAACTGAGTCAGGATCCCATTTTATATAGCTTCTAAGACTTTATTTTACAGATGGTTAGTGAAGATAACCTAAAAACGGTTTCAAATAGAATTGCTGGTAATGCCAATAATACCAAATGTCATTAATTACCTCACTTTTGTCATGAACCAAATAAGAAGCAAATATTGAAACATATTCCTTACATGGTACAGTTCCAACCTTGGAATATAGTATTCAGTGTATGAGAGAACAAACATGAGAACAATGGGCTTTTAATAGGATTGAAAGGTCTTCCTTTCTGAAAAGGACCATCTCTTCGCTAATATTGATAGGCTACTTTTTATTACAGTAAAACTGCTTTATAATGCTGTGTTCGTTTCTTCTGTACAACAAAGTCAATCAGCTATTTGTGTATATATATATATCCCCTCCCTCTAAGACCTCCCTCTCCCACCCATCACACCCCTCTAGGTCATCACAGATCACTGAACTGAGCTCCCTGTGTGATACAGCAGGTTCCCACCAGCTCTCTATTTTATACATGGTAATGTATATATGTCAATCCTAGTCTCCCAATTTATCCCACCCTCCCCTTCCCCACCTGTGATGGACATGCCTGTTCTCTATATCTGTATCTCTATAGGCTACGTTTGTAGTTCATACGGTAATACTGTAAAGCCAACTGGTTGAAGTACTTTCTGGAGAGACACATGGCTATTAATAATTGGAAATGGAGGCTTTGCTCTGGGTCAGATGACTAGCTATTCATCTTTAAGAACTGTATTGCTTCTGAGTTTTATAACGGGTGCAGCAAGTTCTAGTGATGATCTAGATGGTGACACCATCGTACCTAAAATGAGAGTGTGGCACATGCTGATCTCCAAAAAATTTTTTACATATCATTTTTATTCATGTATTTCTTTCTGACTGTGCTAGGCTTTCGTTGCCGTGCAGACTTTTCTCTAGTTATGGAGAGTGGGGGATACTCTTCAGTTGCAGCATTTGGGCTTCTCACTGCAGTGGCTTCTCTTGTTGCAGAGCAATGGGCTCTTAGTACTTGAGGGTCCCGGGCTCTAGAGTACAGGCTTGATAGTTGTGGCACGCAGGCTTAGTTGCTCCTCAGCATGTGGGATCCTCCTGGATCAGGAATGGAACCCCTGTCTCCTGCATTGGCAGGCAGATTCTTTACCACTGAGCCAGGGAAGGCCCCTTGCTACTTTTCTAAAGTGGGGGGTTTCTTTTCTAGTAAAAGGAAAATAGGCTTTGTAGTCGGGAAACAGTAGACTTAACCATCTACTGGCTGTGATCCTGAAAATTCTTCTGTCTCTGAGTCTCACTCTGCATACCTGCAAGTTGAGGATACTAATGCCTTATATCATCACATCACAGTACAATTTCATCCATGGTTCCTGAGTCTATAAAGTACATGGGATGGCGGCTAGTATGGTGAAGACACTCATTCATGAGAGGCATTAGGAAGTGGGTGTGGTTCTGCCTCTGCCAACAATTAAGTGTGCGGATTGGGCATGCTAAGTCGCATCAGTCATGTCCGACTTTTTGCTGCCCCACGGACTGTAGCCCGCCAGGCTCCTCTGTCCATGGGATTCTCTAGGCAAGAATACTTGAGTGGGTTGACATTTCCTACACCAGGGGATCTTCGCAGCTCAGGGACTGAAATGGTGCCTCTTGTGTCTCCTTCATTGGCAGGCAGGTTCTTTATCAACTTGGGAAGCCCATGTGGCTTGAGGAAAGCCAATCAAACTGGAGTTGCTATCATCAGTCAAACCTGGACTCTAAAAGGATGCGTTTTTTCAAAATTTGGAAAACATACCTATATGCATGCTCCCTAAAGCAGTTGCTGAAAATGGTGCTTTGTGTTGTATGCCTTGGCTCAGAGCCTGCAACTTGATGTGGGCATGTTGAAAATAATACAGGAAATACCTCATTCAGGAGAAGTTGATGGATCCTTTCTTCAGACAGCCTCATCTGTGCCAAATCTAAATCCCACTTGAAGGTCTTGGTGGCATTTTAAGTGAAAAGAAATATATTTCTTTGTTTTGGGCTCCAGGACAGAAGTGTTTGCAGTTGAAACAACTGTACAACTAAATTCAGGTCCTGTGATCTCACTGCTCAAAAACCTCCCAACCACATCCAGTCTCATGCAAATCCTCATTCTGGTCTACACAACCCTGTACAGTGACTGGTCCTCTTTTCCCTCTGGGCTTATCTACAGAGTTCTCCCTACCCTTCACCCTCAGTCACATCTACCTCCCAGACAAACTTCTGTCACAGGACCTTGACACTTGCTCCATCTCTGCCTAGAAGACTCTTTGCCCAGACATCTATCTATCTTCATACATTTTTCCCTCATGTCCTTGATACATTCTGGCATTGTCATTCTCAAATTGCAGCTCCTTTTCTGTTACTACTGTCCTCCCAGCCCTTCTGCCTTCCATTGGTTATTCATTTCTCCTAAGTAATTAGGAGAAATTAATCATTTCTCCTAATTACTGGATTAAATGGATTAAATAATATTCCATACATTTTATTTATTTTATTAGTTGTCCCCTCCACTACCTTGTGAGTTACAGAAATGCAGGTGTTTATTTGTTTGTTTTCTAATTTGTTTTATTCCCTACTTATATAGTATTTAAGATAGGACCCGGTCTAGGATATGTTCTGAATTCATTTTTATTGAATGAATGATTAAATGAATGTTGACTGTCTGACCAAGAAGAGACGATTTATCAGTTCCTTGGGACAAAGCTCTTAGAGCTTAAGTTCCCTAAGGAAAAGATGAAAAGGTAATTCTCTACTGCCTCCATAGAGCTTTGCAACGTTCTGGAATATGGTGAGCATGCACTAAATACTTGTTTTAGGATTTTGTACATGTGTGTATACATGTATGATTTAAGTCTTGCCTAATTGTCCCAGTGCGTCCTGAAATAAAACATCAAGCTTTGAGCAACTGGTTTCTTATTATAATTTGGTTATCAATTTTATTTTTATAACTTAAATTCCTTACTTCTGAGCCTCAATCTTCCCATCTTTGAATGGGAGCAATATTATTTTTAGTGTATGCATCTAAAAATTAGAACAGCTAAACCATATACAATGTCTGGCAGACAGTAAAGTTTTAATAAACATCATATGTTATATTTTTCTTTTCTTTGAAAATCACTCTCACTCTGAAACGATTCTTACAATACAATTTACATTTTTGTTGTTCTCTTTGAAGAAGACTTTAAAATCTCAGCCACAACACAACCATCTGTAACAAAACATATTGTAGATTCCTATTGTCAAGTTCCTCCCTCCACTTCAAGCTACACCTGTGCAGGAAGCATTCTATCACATAAACAAAGTTTTAATAATTGACTACCAACAAATAAAGAGAAAAGGCGGGGTGGGGGAGAATCTATAACTTCCCCAGGAAATTTCAAGCACAAATTCTCACAGTGGCTTCTATTCACTTGTTGTTACTGCCTTAACCATTGTTTTAACTATGGCTGAAAGAGAGACATTCGTTTCATGTTTTGCTTTTTAAATTTTTGTTTCTCTTTGGCATTGGGACCTGCTGCTACTTTTATTTTACTTATGGCCACACTGCGTGGCATAATGAGGGATCTTATTTCCCAATCAGGGATGGAACCCATGCTCCCTGCAGTGGAAACTCAGAGTCCTAACCACTGGACTCCCAGAGAAGTCCCACATGTTTCTTTTTCTTCCTTAAAGCCAAGTACTCTCACTGCTCTCCAATCTGGGTAATGGCAATACTTGCATTAGTCAGCGCTGCTGAATGAAGCTAGGGGAACCGGGAAGTCAGAGATTAAATTCTGGAAGTTAAAGTGGAAATTTTTTGTTTCAAGTCCCATAAAACGTGTATATAGGTCCTTCAATTGTAGCCTCAGAAATCAGTCTCTGTTGGCAGGCATGCTTCATTGACTTTCATTTATGTAGGCCTGGGGCAGACAGGAGCACCACCTTATAAAATTAATAGTATTATGGCTATAATTTTTCTTCTATTATCAGCAATAGAAGTTTTGTAAGAGGAATTGTTTTAAGGGAATCTTGATAAGGGAACGAATATAATACTTTAGAGAGATTTCTAAATGTATCCCAATTGTGAACTTGCCCTATTTATCTAAATTCCTGGAATTTATTTTTGTTTTGTGCTGATCAGCCTTTGACTCATTTATCTCATTAGTTGTTCTTTGTTAAACTTTGAGTTTTTAAGAGAGGCTGGGGTTAGAAAATAGCACTAATTGTATGTGGTGTAATTTATTGTCTGAGTTGGTAGAAATGTCTCTGTTTTAGCCATTTTTAGTCATTTTCTGGCTCTCTTCAGAGCAGTTAAAACTTTAAACAAAAATTTTTTTAAGTAAATAGGGCAAGTTCATAATTGTAGTGTGTGAAAATATTTAGAATATTATGCAGACTTTAGGAATAATTTCCTTGAAATAATATTTTGTTTTGATCTCATTTTAATCATGATCTACAAAATTCGCTTTGAAAGATTCTTAAATTCAAATAGAATGGCTTATAGGTTCCATTCTAACTAATGGAAGCTTAATGTCACGCTGTTTTGGTGAGTTTATGTTTTGGTCCAGATAATGCATTGATTCTCTCATCTCTAAACTGATTCTTGATTCCTCTTTAAATCCAGTGGGGAAAAATAACAACACAGGTTTTTTGTGTTTTGTTGTTTTTTCAAGATCCTCTCAGTTTATTTTTTTCTCTCTGTAGTCCTTCGCCTTACATGCTCTGCTACCTAGTGCTCTTAGAAGGAGGAACATGTGGTATTTAGAGAATTATGGTCAAGGTGATACGTCTAAAATTTTCATGTATTCATTCCATAAATATTTACTGAGCACTGCTTCATTATCTATTACAGAGTAACAAACCACCTCAAAACTTGGCAGCAGCTCAAAATAGCCTCATTATTTCTCATGATTCTCTATGTTTTGGGCTCAGCCAGTTGGTTATTCTGCCGGTCTTGCTTGGGTTCTTTATTGAGATTGCAGTCAGATGGCAGGATCATTCAAGGTGGCTTCTTCACTCACATGTTGGGCACCTAGGGGCTCCTACATGTGGCCATTCTCTCCAGTGTGTTACCTAGATTTCTTACAAGGTGGCTCAGGAATTTAAGAGGTAGTTAGTAGATCTTCAGCAAGTCTCAGATTCCTAGGACATCACTTTCAGTGCATGCTATTATTGGTCAAAGCCAGTCACAGGATAAGACCATTTTCAAAATATTAAAAAATTTTTTTTTATGATGTGGACCATTTAAAAAGCCTTTATTGAATTTGTTACAACACTGCTTCTGTTTTATGTTCTGGATTTTTGGCTGTGAGGCATTGGGGATCTTAGCTGCCCAACCAGGGACAGAACCTGCATTGCCTGCATTGAAAGGCAAAGTCTTAACCACTGGACCACCAGAGAAGTCCCTCAAAAGATTTTTAAGGGAGGGAAATGAAAGTTTCAGCTCAGATTAGAGAATTGGATAAAACATCTCTTTCACCACTATAGCAAGACAAAAGCAGGAAAACGACACACTTATGACACTGTTGGAGCCCTTCCAAGAACTAAGGTCACTGGACAAACAGTTATTAATACTTGAAATCTGGAGAGAGATATGCACCTACAGGGAGAAATAAAATTTGGGCATTGCTTACCTTGGACAGACACCACCAAACACCCGCTTGTTGGTAAGAATATTCAGCGACCAAGTTTTAATGAGTTTCTGAAGGCCAAGTAAGGGCTTGAAGGAGACTATGAAGCTCTGAGGCTGCAGACTTAGCGGGGGATTAAATCCTCTTGCAGGGTTTCCTCTAAGAACTCCACCAGGTACTCACAGGGAACACCAAGGAAAAGCCTGAGAAAACTTTCCCAAAGTGCTAGTTTGGGCAGGAATAGTAGCCATTGCACAGCTCTGCCCCGTTCTATCTTCTCTGTCTCCCTTAGGAACAAACGTCTTAATCCATGGTGGAAAGGGCAACAAAACCTGTAGCTTGAGGGTACTGGTGGAAATCCACTGTAGCTGGCATAGGGAAACAAGAAAAGAAAAGCTTTGCCCCAGTGGAGGGGATAAATATGTGCTACAGCCAGCTTTCCATGTGAAGAAGATGCAGGAACATTTGTAAAGAGCATACTCCCATGGTTCAGTACCTGCCTAAGACTGGCTTAATTACAATGTCAGAAAATGAGCACCCACCCCCCACCATCACACTAACAATGTTAAGTACAGATAACAGTAGAATGGACAGTGGGAATCCAGTACATAGTGAAGACTCATGGCCACAGGGAAAGCGGGTGTTGAGAAAACTCATCTCAACTAACCAATATCATAAACACAAGATATCACTAGAGGAATTTGAGGGTGGTGATGGTACCCTGAGGGTGGTGGTGATTTAGTCTCTAAGTCATGTCCACTCTTGTGACCCCATGGACTGTAGCCTGCCAGGCTCCTCTGTCCATGGAATTTTAGACACTGAGAATAGTCATAGCAACAACAGACTTCAAACCTAGCCCAACTTTGGGTTACACTAACACAAAATTCTGTTCCAAAAGCCTTTTGGAAGGAAAAGCAAGCTCATGTCCAAACTTTAAAAATTATTTACTTCAATATCTAGTGTCTTATACAACATGGCCAGATATCAATAACAACACAAAAACCCACATAAGGTATGCAAAAAAAGCAAGGGACAGTAAAAGTGTGAAAGGATACAGAAGTTATCAGAACCAGACTCAGATATGATCCAGTTTCAGCAATGAGACAGAGAATTTAGAATAACTATGATTAATGTGTTAAAGACTCTAATGGAAAATAAATATGTAAGAGAAGCCAGGCAATTTCAGCAGAGATAGAATCAAATGGAAATTGGAGACATCGGAACCACAATAACAGAGATGAAGACTGACTTTGCCATCAGTAGACTTGACATGGTCTAGAAAATAATCAGTGAACTTGAAGATAGGCCAATAGAAATTACTCACATTGGAAAACAAAGAGAAAAAAAAGTGAAAAATCTAACACAGCATCCAACAGTTGTAGGATAATATCATACGATATATCATATGCATGATTGGAATCCCAGGAGAGGGAACAGAGAATGGGGTAGAAAAAACATTTGAAAAAATAAAGGCTGGAATATTTTCAAGATTGGTGACAGATATCTAAGAAGCTTAATAACACCAAGAAGAATAAACCTTTGAAATAATCCCCCCAAAAAGCAAAAGCAAACTGAAGCATATCCTATTTAAATGTTGAAAACTAGAAAGAAAGAATATCTTGAGAGACATCAGAGAAAATATCTATAGAGGAACAAGAAAGATAGTAGACTTCTTGTCAGAAACCATGCAAGAAAGATGACAGTGGGTGGATATCTTTAAAGTGCTGAAGCAAAGTATGTATCGGGTGGAAGTAACCTTCAAAAAGGAAAGAAAAATGAAGGCTTCTTCAAATAAACAGAGTGGGAGGGGGCTTATCAGGTGGTACTAATGATAAAAGAAAATCCACCTGCCAGTTTAGGAGACTGTAAGAGATGTGGGTTTGATCCCTGGGTCCGGAAGATTCCCTGGAGGAGAGCACAGCAACCCACTCCAGTATTCTTGCTGGGAAAATCTCATGGTCAGAGGAACCTGGCAGGCTCCAGTCCATGGAGCTGCAAAGAGTTGGACACATGAAGCTACCAAGTACACACGCATAGGTGCATATAGGGAGAGAAGAAATTGGTGGAGGGCATCTTTGAAGGTAGTTAAAATTGTACATTGCATGCAAAGTAAAGGTTATGCTATTTGGGAAAAGTTCATGTTATCTCATTAGAACTATTTTTGTAATTTATAAAATGCTGATACTGTTCTACATGATTTCCATAATTTCTTAAAATTGTACTTTTTAAAATAATGGTTATACATTGTTCATCCTTTTATCAATCTGGGGATAGATATTTTTTACATGTGAAATATAAAAATAGTCCATTTTAATATATATTACATGTAGTCAACATAATTCATTAATGTATTTCTCATATTTAATTAATAACATTATATAAACAGGTAATATTGTATGTTTATGATATAAATAACATTTAATAAGTAAAATGATACATTATAAATAGACGACTATATTTAAGAAATTTTAGAATGGTTGGCTACACACAGTGGCAACAGCTGATTACAGTAAATCTATGGAGACTTAAACACCTACATGTAAACTGATGTCTGTATGTTGATAATAAATGTCAGTCAAGAGTCAAATTGATTGACAATAGCCAACAAGTATAATTTTACTTTCAGAATTACTTTATTTTTTAACTTTCTTTTTAAAAATCTTACAATAGAAAAGAAAGATCCTGGTTATTTCAACTCAATTTTGACAAATATGTATAGAGTCATATACATATTTATTAACATTTAAAAATGCTAATAAGAATTATTGGAATCATTTTAAAATTTGATACTCTTAAAATGATTCTACTGCTACTTACAAGGTTATTTTTGTTATTATGTAAACTATAATTAAGTGATACAACTTCTAGATAGAGAGTTTGAGTCATGACTAATACATTTGTGTGTATTTGTTAATGAAGAAAAATTTGTTAAAGAAAAAATATTCAGTGATGCTTGTTAAAGATGGGGAGACAGACTTTAGTCTGGCCCACTGTGATAGGGACCACTGAAATGGAATTGCACAGCATGGGAAAGAGTTGGGGCTCAGCTCCAAATATAGCGTGAGAATTTATAACCAAAAAGCAGGGTGGGGCTCAGTTGATGGGAAACTAGTAAGAGGAAGTATCAGAAGTATGAGGGACTCTGGGTAAACTGACCTAACAGAATTCTTGCTTCAGACAGGCCAGGGTGCTCAGACATCACCTGCAGGATAGTCAAAGATGGAGAACCTGATCAGATATTCAAGGTGATTAGATGTTGAGGGTGGATGGTACTAGTTAAACTGACTTAGGGTTCCTGCTAAAACTGGATTTTACAAGGAATTGCACAGATAGGGCTAGGAAAATTCTCAGGCGCTTGACCAAAGTTCTGTCATTCAAAGAATCTTTGTCATATTCAATCAGTCATGTGATGATAGTACATATCAAAGGTGGCATGGAATAAAGCAGTCTTTCTCAGTTTTGAGCAGCCATCAGAATCACCTGGAGGGTTTGTTAAAAACAGATGCTAAGACTTCCCAGGTGGCACAGTGGGTAAGAATCTGCCTGGCAATACAGGAGACATGGGTTCGATACCTGGTCCGGGAAGAGTCCACATGCCTCGCAGTAACTAAACCCATGCACACAACTACTGAGCCCCTGAGCTGCAACTGCTGAAGCCCCTGGGCCCTGGAGCCTGTGCTCCGCACCAGGAAACCGCACCACAATAAGTCCGAGCCGCGCAACAAAGAGTAGCTCCTGCTCCTGCAACTAGAGAAAGCCACGCAGAGCAAGGAAGACCCAGCACAGCCAAAAATAAATAAACAAATGAAAATATTTTAAAAAAACAAACAGATTGCTAAAGCCCTCCCTCAGATCTCTGATTCAGTAGATCTGGGGCAGGGTCGGAGAGTCTGCCTTTCTCACAAGTTTCTAGATAATACTATTGTCTTTGGTTGGGGGACTACCCTTTGCAAACTCCTTAAGGAGATGAGCAGATGTGAGTGGAGATGTGCAAGGATGAGCAAATATACTTCTGACCCCTGAGTGAAACCCAGTGTGTCAGCACCCAGTATCCTCTGAGAACTTGGGCACAACCTTAACACCGTAATCTGTAAAATAGAGTCATATAGGATTGTTCGAATTTGGAATAAAGTGCTTGCCCCAGTGTCAGGAACAGAGGAGGTGTTCAATAAATGAAAGCTGTTGATACTCTTTTGAATGTTTGATCATGAGGAGGATATCATTGAAAGATTGCTATGCTTTTCTTAACACATTTATTTAATTTGTATCTGCAAACATATTGAGCAAACTGAGTAAATAGTTTGAATAAATATTTTGATCCCGATTACATTAATAGGAAAGCTACCTTTTGAGTTGGAAGCGACAGTTTCAGGCGTGACATCTCAAGAGGGATCCCTGTTTTGCAACACAGAAATTGATCAACCAATATTTACTGAGCACCTTTGTCTGAAACAAAATACACACAACACAGACACACTCATAGGCACACATGAACTTTAAAGCAGATACAGATTGGCAATTTCAGTTCTCTTCCTTTCTCTGATCATGTTGTCTCTGGGCTTGGCCCTTGACTTTGCAGGTTGTATTCATTTGTTTTGTGTCCCCTCCCCCAGGCTTCAGCAGACACATCTTGCATCAATTGAGTACCTACAGCAGAAGTGGCCAACAGATGTGCAGGCTTGGCTGTATTTTGGTATTGTAATTTCCTAATACTGAAAAAAATGAGAAGTGTCACCAAGAAGTCCAGGGGGATTTCCTGACTAGCAATGCCTTTGAAGTTGAAGAATATTTTTAAGACAGAGGCTTTTAATTGCAAAGAATCTTAATCACGTAAAGAAGTATGCCTTTGAAATAGTCTTCTTTGAACATCACATTTACCAGTTCAGGAAGCTCATTTCTATGAAATAACATTTTTATTTTTGCATTTATATCTCCTATATTGCATGCGTCCAGAAAGCAATAAGTTTGTTTCTCAGTCTTATTTATGACATTCTGCAAATTAGGCTACTTGCCTTAAGCTATTCTACATAAATGTTTCTATTCCCAACACCCATTATTTTAGAGATACAATTTTAGCCTTTAACTGGAGAAAACAATATAAAGTGGTTGAGACTGAGGTTTTCTAGGTTTATACTCCTGCCATCTCTGCAGGGAATTATTCTCCACTTGAAATGTCTGAGAATTCCCACTAATTCTGGGTATAAACCCATCAATCTGGAGGCAAGGAGACTTTCCTTTTAAATTCAACTCTCCGAACTATTTCCATTTGCTTGAAGTTTGAATAAACTGAACTCATCTTAAGACGGAGATTTTATCAAGCAGAAGCTGAAGCAAGAGCAGTGAAAGGCTTATTGCTGGTGTGAGACAGAAGACAGGAGAATGACACTGTTCAGAGTTTATGTCAAAAACACATATTTCCATAAATATTGCATTGTTTATCCTAATTAGAAGGCAAGACTATTTGTTTGTGTTCACATTCCTAAGTAGTAAATATGTCACAACCAGAAGCATATTTTGTCTTTGGTCACAGTAACACACACACACACACACACACACACAGGACCACTGAAGCCCAAATAAAATGACACTCATTAGGAAACCACACTCTTCTGAATTAACTGTATTTCGAAATGAATAAATATTTTAAGTACAGTTCCTTTATGTAAAACACAATCACTGACTGGAAATGGATCTGTTGATATTAACCTAACTTGAATAAAATAGGTATCATATTTTTAAATATGTTAATAATAATGATACACATATATGTATATTAATATACCTTTGCCCCAGGGTCTCTTAAGATTTAGGTTGCAAGTTTGGGTTTCTAGATTGCTTGTTTTATCCAGTTTTTGTCTCTAATGGTGTCAGACTGGCCATTGATATATTTGGTTTCGATTCAAGGAGACCTGTTTTATCTTTTTTTTCACATATGCATATGGTGTTAAACAGCTTCCCTGGTGGCTCAGATGGTAAAGAATCTGTGTGCAATGCAGGAGATCCAGGTTTAATCCCTGAGTTGAGAAGATCTTCTGGAGAAGGGAAAGGCTACCCACTCTAGTATTCTTGCTGGAGAATCCCATGGACAGAGACGCCTGGCGGGCTACAGTCCTTGGGGTCACCAAGAGCTGGACAGGACTGAGCGACTAACAAACACACACTGCTCTGTGGGGTTAAAACCCTGAGATAACCAATAATAGTTCCTCATCACAGAGGAAGTGTGAGGGGAGGAAGACTCCACCAGGTAATGTGAATCAGGTGAAGGGTCTTGACAAGACCACAGTGGTGGCTGTCCCTTGCAGTATTAGGAAAACTTGTAGAATCAGCTAAGGTGGGGGAACTTGGAGATGTGCTGGAAGATGGGATTACACAGTATGTCACATGAAATTGAGGAAAAGTCACTGCATGTAACAAAGAATGGGGGTGGCGAGAGTATGTGTGAGCTGAGAGGGTGTGATTGTAGGATGGTCGAGATCACAGTTACGGTAAAGCTGATATAGAGAAAGGGTATGTGAGTGTGTGTCTCAGTCGTGTCTGACTGCAACCCTGTGGACTGTACCCCGCCAGGCTCCTCTGTCCATGAAATTTTCCAGGCAAGAATCCTGGAGTGGGTTGCCATTTCCTCCTCCAGGAGATCTTCCCAACCCAGGGATCAAACCCACATATCTTGAGTCTCCTGTATTAGCAGGTGGATTCTTTACCAACTGTGCCATCTGGGAAGCCCCAGAGAGAGAGAAAGAGGTATAAATAAAATGGCAAGTTAAAGTGTCAAGAACCTAACTTTTTCTTTAATTAGGAGACCTGGGTGCTAAGCTAGTAGATTTTTTAAAAATAAAAATCATCTCCACTTCCCAAATACTCTCATCTTTGGTTTAGTGAGAAGTCCACAAAAAGGCCTCAAGTACATTCATAAGTCATCTTCATTTTTGGTTAAAAACAAACAAACATATTTTAAAAAATCCCACACTTCATCCACATGAAAGTTTTCCTAGAGTCTAATAAAAATAGTATTCCTTTTTTTTTTTAAGATTTTTTTTTTTCCTATGTGGACCAATTTGAAAGTCTTTATTGAATTTGTTACAGCATTGCTTCTGTTTTATGCTTTGGTGTTTTGGCCATAAGGCATGTGCGATCTCAGCTCCCCAACCAGGTATTGAACCCTCACACCCTGAATTGGAAGGCAAAGTCTTAACCATTGTACCACCAGGGAAGTCCCCAAAATAGTATTCCTTTTAAAGGGAAGATTTAAAAATACTCTCCTTCATGCACATTTGCAATAATAGCTCCTATGAAAGTGAGTTTACCAAAAATTTCTGATTGAAATTAAGGACAACTTTTCCATGACATCTAATTTGACTGTAGTTTTCCAATTTTTTTAAAAAAGAAAAGTTTGTTGCGGGGGAAGGAAAACTTGTACTAAGTATTAGCTTTTTCTCAAAGATATCTCAAAAGGAGCTATAGGATATAGTCTCTAAAGCCTATAAAAATTTAAAGACCATGTCAATCGTATCAAAAATAGTGTTTTCCTTTTTAGCAGATTATTTTGAATTTCTGAAAATGAATATAAAGTGAAGAAACAATCCTCTCTTCATAAAGATTAAGAATATATGTCAAAATTAATACATAAAATCTTGTTTGTGACAACAGTTAAGGCATGTTTTGATTTTAAGGCACTCTAAGACTTGGGATTGATCCCTGTATTGGGAAGATCCCCTGGAGAAGGGAATGGCAACCCACTCCAGTATTCTTGCCCGAGAATTCTGTGGACAGGGGAGCCTGAAGGGCTGCAGTCCATGGGGCCCCAGAGAGTCAACACGATGAGAAACTAACACTTTCATCTTCAAGGACATTTCACTTTAAAATAGGGCAATTTTTGATCTTTAGAGTCTATGGTTAAGAACACAAAGATTATAATTCTGACAGCAGCTCCAGTGTGTGTGTGTGTTTTTACACCACCAAGCAAGTCTGGCCCCTGCTGAGTGTCCTACAATTGTGTTTAGCTGCTCAGTTGTGTCTGACTCTTTGCGACTCCATGGACTATAGCCCATCAGGCCCCTCTGTCCATGAAGATTCACCAGGCAAGAGTACGGAAGTGGGTTGCCACTCCCTTCTCCAGGGGATCTTCCCAACCTAAAGACTGAACCCAGGTTTTCCGAATTGCAGGCGTCTTTACAGTCTGAGCCACCAGGGAGGCCTATAAAGACTGGAGTGGGCAGCCTATCCTTTCTCCAGGGGATCTTCCCGACCCAGGAATCGAACTGGGGCCTCCAGCATTGCAGGTGGATTCTTTACCTGCTGAGCTAGCAATTCAACTCAATTCTGACACTACCTACTGGAGTTAGTATCAGATTCCACAGGCTAAGGGTTCAGTCCTACAAAACTGAATTAGGGACTTGGAAATTAAGAAACATACTTCTAAATAATTGTTAGATCAAAGAAGAAATAATAATTGAAATTGAAAACTATTAAGGAAGCTGTGTAAAGGAGTGTTAAAATTATTAAGATGCATTTTAATAACTGTGCATAGGAAAATATAAAGCCTTAAATAGCTTCATAAGTAAAGAAAAATTATTGCTTATACAGGTTTTTAGTACCTAGAAAATTAGAAAAACACAGCAGCAAGGAAAATGAGAAGAAAATAGAAAAGAATGAATAAAGAAGCAAAAATAACTAAAGAGAAAAAAATTCTAAAAGCTAAATTCTAAAAACTAAAGAATTCTAAAGCCTAAAAATTCCAGAAGCAAGCTGCAGGCACAAAGCAGTAAAACAGAAACTCTTTCATAAACCTGGTTAAGAATAACAGGACATAGAGCAAATACATAAAATATTAGAAATAATAACAGAGGACATAACACGGATAAGGAGATAAAACATGATATGACATGATATTACTGCATATAATTGTGTGGCAAAATACATACAATTGCATGGAAAAACTGGGAATAAAAAATATTATTAAGCAAATTATGAACTACCAAAATTTTTATAATAAAAAAGAGAAAATATAACTAAAATTTATAAATTAAGTTCATCTCTGCTGTTGAATAGGACCAGGAGTGGGTGGATGCTTTTGTAACTGGTTTCTAGCTTACCTTTAGAAACAGAACATTTGGTAGCAGATACAAACTATTATATACAGAATGGATAAGCAACAAGGTCCTACTGTATAGCACAGGGAATTATATTCAGTAGCCTATGATCAACTATCATGGAAATGAATGTGACAAAGAATGTATATATACATATACGTATAACTGAATCACTTTGCTGCACATATGCCATGGAACAGCTAAGCCTGTGTGCCACAACTCGACAGAGCCTGTGCTCTAGGGCCCAGGAGCTGCAACTACTGAATCTCACATGCCTAGAGCCCCTGCTCTGCAACAATAAAAGCCACCACAATGAAAAGCCCACACATTGCAACTAGAGAGTAGCCCCTGCCTGCCCCAACTGGAGAAAAGCCAGGGCAACAACAAAGACCCAGCACAGCCAAAAATAAATCAGTAAAATTTAAAAGAAAGAAATGGTAGGAGAAAAATGAGCAATGCATTCAAAATTCTAATGGGCAATAATTCTGAACCTAGCATTCTAGATAATATTAGTGACTTGTGAAGAAAGGATATGTTTCTTATTTTCACAAAACAATTAGGATCTCCACCAAAAATGGAAAACAGACTGTGTGACAAAATCATGGTTCAAATATGAAGAAAACCAAGAAATACCATTGAGTGTCTTTCAGCAGTTGATGGTGTTATGAAACAGAAACCATTTAACCTAGAAGTGGCCCGTAAAGCATCAAGAGGATTGTGAATTTGGACATAGGGAGAATGAAATGTAGTTTTACCACACTACTTATTTCTGCAGTGAGGATTACTAAAGTAGTCATATAATACACACTCTGTTTATTGATTTTACTTACGTGCATGCTCAGTCCTCTTTGACTGCTTGTGACCCCATGGACGGTAGCCTGTCATGTTTCTCTGTCCCTGGGATTTCCCAGGCGAGAATACTGGAGTAGGTTGCCATTTCCTCCTCCAGGGGATCTTCCTGGCGCAGGGACTGAACCCACTTCTCTTGCACCTCCTGCTTTGGCAGGTGGATTCTTTAGCACTGCGCCACTGTGCTTTTAGAAAGAGACTTAAGTGTGGTCATAGACTACAAGATAAATATTATCAACCCTAATAACACAAAACTAAAGATACTGCTCAACAAGTAGAAGGTGGAAGGTGGTGAGAAGGAGAAAAAAAGGACAGAATTGGAAATAGTCTCATAATATAGTGGGTAGTCAAGAGACATTGCCTACATTTATTTGTACAAAACTTATCAAAAAATTAAAATTATAACTATCAAAAATGGGTACAGTCTTTCTCGTATTGATAAAGAAGATCTGTGGAAAAACTACAGCTAACAGAAATCATGATTCATTGCTAGTGGAAGGGTAGAATGCACTTTGAAAGCATGATTGGCAATTTCTTACAAAGTTATGCATACTCTTAACATACGATCCAGTAATCATATTCCTTGGTATTTACCCCAAGGAATTTAAAATTTATGTCCATACAAAACCCTTCATGTGAATGTTTACAGCAGCTTTGTTTCTAATTGTCAAAACTTGGAAGCATCTAAGATGTCCTTCCACAGGTAAATGGATAAAAAGACTGGTTCAGCCAGACAATCAAATTTTTGTTACTGTTCTGTCACTAAGTCATGTCTGACTCTTTGTGACCCCATGGACTGCAGCACGCCAGGCTTCCCTGTCCTTCACCATCTCCTGGAGTTTGCTCAAACGCATGTCTTTTGAGCCAGTGATGCCATCCAACCATCTTATCATCTGTCGCCCCCTTCTCCTGCTGCCTTCTATCTTACTAAGCATCAGGGTCTTTTCCAATGAGTTGGCTTTTCGCATCAGGTGGCCGAAGTATTGGAGCTTCAGCTTCAGCGTCAGTCCTTCCAATGAATATTCAGGGTTGATTTCTTTTAGGATGGACTGGTTTGATCTCCTTGTAGTCCGAGCAAGTCTCAAGAGTCTTCTCCAGCACCACAATTCAAAAGCATCAGTTCTTTGGTGCTCAGTCTTCTTTATGGTCCAACTCTCACATCCATACATAACTACTGAAAAAAAAATGAAATTTTATTCAGTGACAAAAATAAATGAGCTATTAAGCCACGGAAGTCTTAGAAGAAATGAGCTATTAAGCCACGGAAAAGACATGGAAGAGCCTTGAATATATATTCTAAGTGAAAGAAGCCAATCTGAAAAGGTATGGTTTCAACTATATGACATTCTGTAAAAGGTAAATTTACAGAGACAGGTAAAATATCAGTGATTGTCAGTGTCTTTTGGGGAGGAAGGGAAAGGGATGAACAGGGGCTTTTTAGGGCAGTGAAGCTATTCTGTATGATGCAGTAATGGCGGACGCAATGTCTTGTGCTCAGTCACTCAGTCACGCCCAAGTCTTTGCAACCCCATGGACTGTAATCCACCAGGCTCCTCAGGCCATAGGTCTTCTCCAGGCAAGAATACTGGAGTGGGTTGCCATGCCCTCCTCCACGGCATTTTTCTGAACTAGGATCTCCTGCATTGCGGACTCTTTACCAACTGAGCCACCATGTAATGTCATATATTTGTTGAAAATTAAAGAATGTGCAAGTAAACCATGAACTTTAATTAAGAATAAAATATACATATTGGCTGATTAGTTGTAACAAAAGTATCACACTAATGCAAAATATTAACAATAGGGGAAACTGGCTGGGGGTGGTGGGGGAAGGGTAGAATGTAAGAGGATTCATGGGAACTCTATATTCGGCTCAATTTTCCTATAAACTTAAAACTGCCTAAAATACTAAAACCCAGTAACTTTAAAAAGATATGCAAAATATTTCACAATGTTCTATTTTATGTTTACATGAGTTCAGAAGTACTTCTGCAAAAATGAAAATTCTTCTGCATCACCAAGAGGAGCCTACTGCATTATATATCCCTTTCCATCAATTGGCTTTCTTGCTGTGGTACTTGTGATTTCTTTCCTGTATATTTTATCACATACTACTTTCACTGCTTTCTGTGATTGGTTTGGGAATAGTAAGTATTAAATGGATTTGATTATGTGATGCGGACATTTCAGGTGAGGTAAAGAAATAAGGGTAACATTAATTTTTTATTGCCATGGTAAAAAAATTACCATAAACCTAGTGGCTTAAAACAACACAAAATGATTGTCTGATAGCTCTGTGGGTTATGTGAGCAACATGCATCATATAGAGTTTAAATCAAGGTCCCAGCAGGCCTGTGTTCCTTGTGGGTGCTCCAGGGGAGACTCAGCTCTCTGCATTTTTTCAGCTTTCAGTGACTGCCCATGTTCCTTGGCTTGTGGTCCCCTTTCTCCACCTTCTAAAATCAGTAGTGCTGCAGCTTTCCAACCTTTCTTAATCACATCTCCCTCTGTGATCAACCCTGGAAAGTTTCTCTGCTTTTAAGGATCCAAGTGATTAGATTGCAGTGGCCTGGATAATCCAGGAGAATCTCTCCATCACAGGGTCCTTAACATATCTGTGTGTGATTACCTTTGAATACGAAAAGTAGCAATTCATAATTCTGTGGATTAGAACCTGAGTATTTGCGGGGGCTGGGCACTAGTCTGCTTACCCCCAGCAATAAGTAGAACTCTTTAGAAATTTTTATAGGGAGGAAGAAAGTGGGGTGTAGCCTGAGGTATGTGAAATTGGGAGGATTTTTTTTAAGGTTTTTTTTTTATGTGGATCATTTTTAACGTCTTTATTAAATCTGTTATAACATTGCTTCTGTTTTATGTTTTGGTTTTGTGGCCATGAGGCACATCGGATCTTAGTCCCCCAACCAGGGATGGAACCCACACCCTCTGCACTGAAAGGCGAAGAAGGCTTAACTATTGGACTGCCAGGGAAGTCCATGGGGAGGATTTTTTAAAGGAAGTGATAGGAAGTCATAGGATAGCAGGCAGATAGTACACTCTAACAATGATCTCATTTGGAGGCCAATCATAGAAACTAGTTGCTCATTTTCCAAGGATAGCTGTAGATTCAGTTCAGTTCAGTCACTCAGTCGTGTCCGACTCTTTGCGACCCCATGAACCACAGCACACCAGGCCTCCCTGTCCACCACCAACTCCCGGAGTCCATCCAAACCCATGTCCATTGAGTTGGTGATGCCATCCAACCATCTCATCCTCTGTCGTCCCCTTCTCCTCCTGCCCTCAATCTTTCCCAGCATCAGGGTCTTTTCAGATGAGTCAGCTTTTTGCATCAGGTGGCCAAAGTATTGGAGTTTCAGCTTCAACCTCAGTCCTTCCAATGAACACCCAGAACTAATCTCCTTTAGGATGGACTGGTTGGATCTCCTTGCAGTCCAAGGGGCTCTCAAGAGTCTTCTCCAACACCACAGTTCAAAAGTATCAATTCTTTGGTGCTCAGTTTTCTTTATAGTCCAACTCTCACATCCATACATGACTACTGGAAAAACCATAGCCTTGAGTAGATGGACCTTTGTTGACAAAGTAATGTCTCTGCTCTTTAATATGCTGTCTAGGTTGGTCATAATTTTCCTTCTAAGGAGTAAGCATCTTTTAATTTCATGGCTACAATCACCATCTGCAGTGATTTTGAAGCCCAGAAAAATAAAGTCAGCCACTGTTTCCACTGTTTCCCCATCTATTTGCCATGAAGTGATGGGACCAGACGCCATGATCTTAGTTTTCTGAATGTTGAATTTTAAGCCAACTTTTTCACTCTCCTCTTTCACTCTCATCAAGAGGCTCTTTAGTTCGTCTTCACTTTCTGCCATGAGGGTGGTGTCATTTCCATATCTGAGGTTATTGATATTTCTCCCGGCAATCTTGATTCCAGCTAGTGCTTCTTCCAGCCCAGTGTTCCTCATGATATACTCTGCATATAAGTTAAATAAGCAGGGTGACAATATACAGCCTTGACATACTCCTTTTCCTATTTGGAACCAGTCTGTTGTTCCATTAAGTTTCCATAATTGGAAAGTGATTATATATTACATGTTATTGATAGATTATGGCTATGAGGAAGAATTGGGGCTAATCAAGCTAGTAGAAGGTGAGATGGGAGAGAGAAGAGAAGCTCAAGGGGGAGGGGATATACATATATATATATATATATATATATAATTATGACTGATTTGTGTTGTACAGCAGAAGCCAACACAACACTGTAAAGCAATTTCCCTCAGATGAAAAAATAAATTAAAGAAGGAACTTTAGAGTCTTGCTAAAGTAATCCTATCCAAGCATTTGTTTAGTTTGCTTTGCCATAATCATTGTTTCTAAAATAAAATGTGGCTTATGAAAACTGTATTTTGTCCTTTTAGGCAATACATTTGCCTAAAATATTTGTATCAGTGACAGAATTAACTACATGCTCCAGTATACCCTATGTTTATGATGACTAAATCACCACCAAAGTTAAGTTGAAGTAACTGAGGGATTAAGCATGAAGTATAAACTAAATTAATATTTTTAGAATGACCTCTTAAGACTCTTCAATTGTACATTACTGTAGCTTCAATGTGTCTATGACATTTTTATGGTTGCATAATGTATAGTCTCTTAGAAGCCATAGTAGTAAAGGAAATGCCAGAATCAAGTTTGTGTGCCAAGTCTCTGCAGTCGTGCCTGACTCTTTGAGACCCCATGGACTATGCCCGCCAGGCTCCTCTGTCCATGGGATTCTCCTGGCAAGAATACTGGAATGGGTTGCCATTTCTGTCTCCAGGGGATCTTCCTAACCCAGGGACTGAGCCAGCATCTCTTATGTCTCTTGCATTGGCAGGCAGGTTCTTTACCACTAGTGCCACCTGGGACTTGTAAATAAAAAAATAGTCTGATGCTAAGAAGTCTCAATTTAACATGATTGCCAGGCAATCGAGCAATCTTTTTTTTTTTTCTTTAGTGCTGTTACCTTTTACTGAACTTCAGCATCATATCTGATCTATTACTTTACCTGGGCCAATACCAGTATTGAAAGGGCAAGGAAGCTAAAATAATCTATGCCTGAAATATGACCAGGGAAATGCTCTTCTTGCAAAAAGATGGCCTTGGATTTTCCGTCTTTCAGTCCAGGAGTTGTCCCACTGTGGGCCTGACCAAAAGAAGCCTACTGTGCCCCAGGCTTTGACTCTTTGAACCACACCAATTCATGCATATGAAATGAATGTTATGGCTGAGCTAGTTTATACTCAACCTCTTTTCTCAATCTTATTTTCTACCATCTCCTTTTTATGGTATGCTTCAACCTCATTAGTATTTTGGGGAAAAGCTGGACCCTGCCCATCATCTTGGTTGTTGCTCTTCTTTTCCTGGCAAACAGTGCCCAGAGTTTCAATAGAGGAAGCGGGGAAGGATACAACACATTCAGAGTTTGTGAAAGACCTTATTTACCATCAAAGTGAAGGTTTCCAGATACTCCAACTCTGTTTTCTTATGCTCTTAAGTCTTTGATGAGGAATTAAGAACTCCAGCCAGGGCTACAGAAGACGGAGGTGCCTGGCAGAAGGCACTACGTGGTGTCCTGAAGCTGTTCATTAATTATGAATGATGTTGCGGAGTGAACAGAAACTATTAGTATCTTAATTTCTACATGAGCACTTCTGAGAGAAATCCGAAACTGCACATTTAAACAACTGTTTCCTTGCTAGATTCCATTGCCTTTTTTTCAACACATTCTTTTGTGGGTTTTGTACAGACCTTTTCTGATGGAAGAAAATTGCATACACAGTTCTTCAATTGGGGACAGTCGGTAAGAACGAAATATTATTTTATCTAGACGAACACCTGATGGAAAGCATGATTTATTTACTTACTTTTTACGTTAGAGAAGGCTCCTGACTGGGGAGGAGGAAATGCATTCATTCCTTGCTGCTTGGAGTACATTGTGAAAAGGTTCAATCCTATTTGATTTTCCCATTCATTATGGGGTGTGTGTTTCCTAAGTCTTCCGCTCCGTTCCTTTTGTTTATTGTTTACCAGGCACTGTGGGGTCTGCTCTTTAATGTGCCTGGTCCTTTGTTCTTCTGCCATAGGGTGTGAAGATATTTACTTACTTGTCCTCTGCTCTAAACAGCCGTGTGCAAAAGAAAGAGGAAAATTGCATCTTATCCATCAGCTCCTCATACATCATTCAAAAACTGTGCCCTTAGTATAAGAAAAGTACAATCCCTCTAGATTTCATTACAGAAGGGTATAGTGATTTATCACAAACCATGCTATGAAAAGATATCATCTGGAAACATGATAATTATTTAAACGTAAATAATTACGTTAAAAATGGGAAAGATATCTTAATTTTTTGTTTCGTTAATGCTTTCAACTGTTGGAACAGATGAACATGCCACTTTCTTGCATCAAAACCATTCGCTCTGTGGTTTATTTAAATATCACTAGGGTGAACTGTTTAAAGTTGTTCAAAGTGGGAAAAAATGACTCTAAAAGATGTACATGGATAGTATCAAGACCAAAAATACATATGGATTGTTTGGTTGCTTGTTAAATTAATTGCTCATTAGGACCTGGCTCTGGCTCTAAATGAGAAAAGAAACAGAAACATTAAAATCGGGACAGGCTCTGTGGTTCTGTCCATTTTCAAATCCTAAGAACCTATGTCTACATCTGTACCTACATTTATGGATCTGTAACTATGTCTGTATATCTTTTGATGAGCAGTCAATAACAGCTTTGTCTTTTCAATTAGTGACACTGTCATAAATCATAGCAACTCAGAAACGAAACTGGCACAAATATTCTTGCCTCTGGTTGAATTTACATTCTCTCCTCACGTTGAAAAAGAGTTATAGACATGCAAAAGCTCTCCCTCCAAAACACTACGGTGCCAGGACGTTACTTATTGTATCTGGAGTTTATTGTATGGGCCAGGCTGTCACTTTCCCATAGCGTCTTCATTTATTATGTTAATTAACTTCCCCAGTGCAGGCAAGAGGGTATCCGCCTGGTGAAATAGTCTCGGTTGGGGGTTGCGGCGGGGTGGTTGAAAGCAAACCTGTTTTGTGCCTGAATAAAACCCCCATCAATGTGTTTCTTTTCAAAGACGGGAGGGTCAATACCACGGTTGTTTTTGTTCCTATCCAGTTATGTAACCGTGGGGACTGGTTTCTTTGCTTTCAGGATTTGTACAAAACACATTAACCCTAAACAATAGGAGCGAGTCAGGGGAGCAAACCCTCGAGCTGTGTCTCGGAGTCCGTCCTCCCGGGTTTGGGAATCTCCAATGAGTTCCATCTCCAGTGCTGACTGTGTGCGTGCGTGTGTGTGTGTGTGAGCGCGCGTGTGTGTTTAGTTAGCTGGCACGCAACACACTTCCCCAGGGTTGTGCTTCCTTTTTCCTGAGATTTGGCGAAGGGTAAAGGGTCGGAGTCACATGGATACAAAGCATTTGATTAATGTCCAAGTCACCGCCAGGGCTGCCGGAGCCGCCTCCCCTCCAGCCCGGGCCGTGTGAGGCCAGAGCCGCGCGGGGCGCGGCGCGCAGGTCCCCGGGCCCCCCGGGAGCGGCCTCTGTTGAGCTCCCCCGGCCTCCCGCGCCCGGCGCCCCCTCCTTCTCCCCGCGCCCCCCCGCCTCTCCGCCTCCCGTAAAGTCGCCCGTCCCACAGCGGACCCGGCGGAGGCGGCCACTTTCCCCGGCGGGCGCGCGGCCGGGCGCCCACCATGAGCGACGAGGGTCGCGGGGACGGGCGCGCCGAGAGCGCCCGGGACCTGGAGAAGCAGCTCCGGCTGCGCGTGTGCGTGCTCAGCGAGCTGCAGAAGACCGAGCGCGACTACGTGGGCACGCTGGAGTTCCTGGTGTCGGTGAGCGGCGCGCGCGGGCGGCATTGTCTGTGGGCACCTGGGTACCCGTCCGGGCGTCGCGGGCGCCCCAGTGTGCGCGCCCACGCTGGGGCCCCCGGCGGGGGGATGCTGCATGCCTCCAGACGCGCCGGGGCCAAAAGTTAGCTCGCGTGGGAGAAGGTTCTTGTTCGGGGAATCTCTGCTGCTCTATCTCCCCTCTCTCACCTCTACCCACTCCCTGGTCTGCTCGAGTGCGTTGTGATTTTTTTTAACCCCCTTCTCTTCCTCTCTGGGGCGGTTGGGGGGTGGGGTGCGGTTTAGATTTTCTTTGAAGAATCTTGGCTAGGTGATTCAAGTCTAGCTGCTACGTTCATGTACATTTAGTTTTTGTTTGTTTTTAATCCTTGATTCTTATGGAACTTGAGTTCATTATTCAGGACACACGGCAGTGAAGTCTCTTTAGTTATAATAATCTTTGGGGGGGGGGCGGGGCGGGGGCGCGCACAGAGAGCAGCGGGGTTATGATCTCCAGCAGCTGTGGGATATTAAAGCCACAGGAACTGCTCACCGCCATCCTAGCCCTCCTATCTCCTCCCTCCAGCCCCCAACCCGGGGTTTAAATCCCCACCCCCGTGGGTTCAGCTCTTGGGTCCCCTGTTCGCACTGAGCCCAGAGAAGCGGTGTAATAAATCTCCCATCCAGCGACTTCAGGCTTTCTTGAAACTGGCAGGAACTTTGTTTCGGAGTTTCAGCTTGACTCATTGGAAGTGTGTGCTCTGAAAATGTTTCATTCATTTTAGAGCCAGGAGGGGCAAAACTCAGTGAAAGAAACTTCTTAGACATCACTCAGAAGCTGAATATTTCTCTGTTCGCTGCTGCAGAGACACAGAATTTGAGGGTAGGCTCCTCTCCACCGAGACGCGCAGGAGAGCATCATTCAGACACAGAGGACCTTTAGCCTTTGCGAAAATCTCCCTCAATCTTCTAACCTCCTCTTTCCACCACCCTATTCCATTCCCCTTGGTCTGCAAAGGCCAAACTTCCTGCGCAGTGTTCTGAGAGAGGTACACTATCTGCTGATAATCGTGATAGTGGAAATTCAGTTCTTGGGGTGAGACGCACTGCCTGGCTTCTGGTTCACTTTTCAAATTAAAATCGATATACTCGAGCCTCCAGGGGCCATATTCTTTGGAAAAGTGTGGATATTTGCAAATATACTGGTAATTGGTGATAAGTAGGATTGTTGTACACTTCCATGCGTCATTGTCGAAAAAGAATGTTTTTAAAGCAAACTTCATTTTTCACAGCTTCAGATTTGACTTTCATGAAACTTTGTTGGTGAACAAGTTCTTTGACTTTCGAAGAATCTGAGTAACTTTTCAAGTTGCCTTAGGAACGTCTTTCTGGAGGTATAGGGGAATAGTATTGAGCAAAACACTCCTAGTTTACAAAAATAGCTAACGTAACCTACCTTAAAAACCAATGTGTTGATTTTTATTTAAAATAACAGTTTTTCCTCTAGTCTTAACACCTGATTACTTAAAATGGTAATATAATTCTATGTAGAGTTAGGTAAGAAATTATGGGAGGTATAAAATAGATTGCATTTTACTGTTAGTCGATCATTTTATGATTCATTATTTTTATCTCATTTATAAATCATGAACTCTTCCACTTTTCCTTTTCTTTATTTGCTGTTTTCATGTACATGTTCACACACACACCAACACTAATTGGCCCGAAAGTCTGCCTAAACAGAAGTCTACTCTGGCTTCCTTTTGGTTTTATAAACATTGAAAATTTAAGATCTACCTATAATAGATCATTAGATTTTTGGGGGGGGGGTATTATTTGTAGCAGCGTTTAATTCGTCATCTGTTTTATGTGGTTACCTTCAGTTGGTTAGCCAGTCTAGTTTTAATTTTATCCTAACTGATACACACCAAGAGCTTTAAAAATATTCAAACCCTTTGGCCTGGTAATTCCTGTTCTAGGAATCCATCCTTAGGGAATGGTCAGAAATACAGACAAAAGAAGTTTTTTTTTTTAATCTTTAAATAGCTGTAGTATTAAATAAGTGCAGTGGTAAATTTGTTGCAAACATTTGCTAATGAATTTCCAATTCAAATTTAAATATTTGTTCATTAGTCATTGTTTTTGATTTCTGTCAAAACTCCAGCCCATCAGCATGGGTGAGGGTAATTCTGATTTTTATTACAGAGATGAAAAACGTATTTTTAGTTTTCCTGAGAACATATTTTTACTTACACAGCCATAAAGGAGCAAGCAAATTGTGTTATTTCTCTGGATTAAGTGATCATATAGCCTGAGGGGAAACTTTTTTTAATAAGATGGTTTCTCTTTTTTCTTTCCCACCCTTGGCCTTTTAAGGACAGAGCACCTCCCCCCTCCCCCACCTTCCCCACCATCACTTCTTCCCACCCCCAGTTAGTCCTTGAACATTGTCTTTTTCATCTGCTGGTTTTATCAGTCTGTGTGATCTATATGCACCTTCTCTCCAGTAGCCACCCAGGCACACACTTCTTGTCTGAACAAGGCTCTGAACTTGCAGCTTGCTGCTGTCATTTGAGGGGTGCCCTCTTCCCATGGGTTGCTTCAGTCCTCTTGTTCTGCTCCTCCCTAACCCTTAGCAACCTGCTGGCTTCCTACTAGGCTTTCAAGACTCTTCATCACCTTCAGTAAAACTTTCATGACTCCCTCCCTCCATCTTGCTTGGGCTAGAGTGCTCACTGTTCAGTACGCACTCTTCTCTGTAGTCACTTCTTCCATGGAGCCAGAACAAGCTTGGGCAGGTATCTGACTAGCTTTGGCTCATTCTTCTAGAATGCAAGCTTCTTGAGGACAGGGCCACATTTTACTCACCTCTGTTTCCCTAGACTTTTGTGCGGTACTGGTGACATCGTAAGTACTCAATAAATGCTTACGGCACGAATGAATGGATGAATTACTGAATTTGTCTTCTAAACCTCCTGCCCCACTTTTAAGGACAGTTCCTCAATCATCCCTAAATTCCTGAGTTTTTTTCCCATTTGGTCTGTATAGATGGTGGAAGTTAGGTTTCACTCAGGCACATATGTATTATGTAACAAGAAGCTTTAAGTTAAAAATGTAGTGTCTGCATTTAAAAGTGAAACTATTTAAATCAGGTATCAAGGTATTAAGGACATTGTAGCACTGTTATTTAAATCCATTGCAGTCTAAATTTTCATTTGGGTCCTTGGATAGATTA
This sequence comes from Dama dama, assembly GCF_033118175.1. Taxonomy (NCBI): domain Eukaryota; kingdom Metazoa; phylum Chordata; class Mammalia; order Artiodactyla; family Cervidae; genus Dama; species Dama dama. The sequence goes on from NC_083701.1 coordinate 31,890,728, forward strand.
TATTATTGGAATTGATTATTTTTAGGTCTTAGGTAAAATGGTAGAGAGTGACAATTTGTTTGAACTTCTGTTCTTGTTTTGCTTGGGAAATGAAAGTCTAGGCTTCATTAGGAATACTCTAAAACATTTCTAGAAGAAAATGCTTTTATAGACCTAATATCCCGTGTTTGATGTCCAGAGTCTGGACAATAGTAGGTTGTAACTGGTTTCCTGGAGAAAGGACAGACCAGGGTCGATTTCAAGGGTGTGTCTTATACCGTCGCACAGGGCTGCCAAGTCTGAAGGACCTCAAGCTTAGTTTGATGCTGTGCCATCAATGTCTTGAAATTCTTACTAATTTTATCTTGGAAGTTGTGCTTTGCATGTGAAATCCAGTGGGACGATGGGATGTGAGCGGAACAGATACACGAAAGAAAAAAATACAGCTTCAGACTTCAATAAAACTTTAAAAATTTATTTATTTATTTGTTTATGGGTGTTTGTTGCTGCTTGGGCTTTTCTCTATTTTCAGAGAGTGGAGGCTACTCTCTAGTTGTGGTTTGAGGGCTTCTCACTGCGGTGGCTTCTCTTGTTGCAGAGCATGGGCTCCAGGGCACAGAGGCTTCAGAGTTGTGACTTCTGGGCTCTTGAGCACAGGCTCAATAGTTGTGGCCCAGGGGCTTAGTTGCTCTACGGCATGTGGGATCTTCCGGGGCCAGGCATGACCCCAGTTTCCTTCATTAGCAGGTGGATTCTTTACCACTGAGCAACTAGAGAAACCCTTCAGTATCCTTAATAGCACTTTTTTTTCCCTTCCTTTTGAATAAAAGGCCTCACGTTTGAATTTTGCACTGGGCCTGGAAAATCGTGTCAACACGTTTCACTGTGGCAGGTGGCATTGAGGCAGGGTGATCATATAATTTTTGTTTAAACTGGGACACTTCTGAGGATGCAGGGGCCTGCTATTAATAATTACACAGGGAAGCAGATGTATACTGGGATTGTACCTGGCTAATCAGAAAGCACAGTTATTTCCCATTGTTGGAACATTAAGACACAGACTCTTGAGTTCAGCTGTATATCTTTTCATAAACAAAAGATTCTGAAATTTGTTACCTGTCCAGGCTTTGCCCTCAGATACCCCAGAATCTGAGTCCTGTCTCTCATTGCTATACAGAGCCTCAGATTTTGGTCAAGGTGAGTATCTGATTTGTGTGTCTGTTATGTTCTCCTCTGCCTTTTTTCTGTGTCTGAGTCTCTGCTTCCTCTTTCTCTGTGTTTCCCTTTGGTCAGTTTGGTCCTTCCCCTGGTAATCTTGACTTTAAGACAGTGACAGTTTGCAGTCTATTTAACAACAGTCAGAGTTAGTGTGGTGCTTTACAGTTTATACTGAGCAACTGTGTGTTTCTTATCCGATTTGGCTTATTATACGTGAATCTCTTGTGCCCAGTTGTGTCCTACTCCTTGCAACCCCATGGACTGTAGCCTGCCAGGCTCCTCTGTCCATGGAATTTTCCAGGCAAGAATACAAGAGTGGGCTGCCATTTCCTCCTCCAGGGGATCTTTCCAAACCAGGATCGAACCTGCGTCTCTTGCATCTCCTGCATTGGCAGGCGGATTCTTTACCACTGCACCACCTGGAAAGCCCTTGGCTCTTTCACATGGTGCTCCTGAGAGCTCCAGGTTTCTGGGGTTGGGCTTCAGGAGCCCTTGGAGAGGATCCAGGGAGTTGAATTGTGTGGCTTTAGGCTCTCCACCCTGGCACCTCCTCATGTGGCCCCACTGTCCTCTGATTTGTGTTTTTGCTAAAGCAGTTAGAAAAACCCCTCATCTGGGTGGGAAACCCGGAGAGAGCAGAGATGGCACCTTTACTTCCTCTGTATGCTTTACTTGAGCTCATCGTGGTGCTTTGTAAACAGCAGGTACTCAAGAAAACAAATAGACAGATGAAGCAAAGGCAAACAAAATGGTTTGAATGGGTCTCAGTCATGATGCAGCATTTTGAGGTGAAGATAAATTGATTCAATACATAATAATGCATAGGCTTCTGTTTTGCGTGGACCTGTGTGCCCCTCAGCATTATATATTGCAGGCTGAACCCTCAGAATTCAGATAATCACAGTGCCATCTGGGAGCTGAAGTGGTAGAGTAGTAAGCCAAGTAGTAAGCCAGGTAGGCACAAGGGGTTCCCTCAGCCTGGGGTCAGGGGAAAGGTGGGTAAGAGGTGATAACAGAGCTGGCTCCTGAAGGATGAGGAGGAACGCGCCAGACTTGGAAGAAATGTATCCATCCTGAATTAGTAAAACACATTGAGGCTAACCATGGTATGGCAGGCAGCGGGTGCTGCTGGCATGGCTTGGCATGCTCTCGTGCTGAAAGAGTCTTAACTAATGGGGATAAGAAGTCCTGTATGCTTTTTGAGTATTGGGAAGAGATGAGGTATGTTCAGACCGGTTTGAGAAGTGTTCCATTCTTAAAAATTATGACTTCAGTTAAAGACAGTGAGAAGTCAGTTGTGTAGGGCTTGCTCCCTTATTGATAATAAGTCCAGGGCCTCCAAGGTTGGCAGTGGGGAGGGGTCACTTGTGGGAAGAAGTTGCCAGGCCAAGATTCCCTGAATCTATGTCTTTGAATTTGGCCTTGGGACTCCTTCCTCTTGTTCTTTATTTCTGCCACCTCCCTGGCCCTCTGGCTCCCCTGGTGCCTCAGATGGTAAAGAATCTGCCTGCCATCTGGGAGATCTGGGGTCGATCCCTGGGTAGGGAGGATCTCCCAGAGAAGGAAATGACAGCCCACTCCAGTATTTTTGCCTGGAGAATCCCATGGACAGAGGAGCCTGGCAGGCTACCGTCCATGGGGTCGTAAAGAGTCGGACATGACTGAGCGACTAACACATTGGCCTTTAGCTTACACTGCTTCTTTGGCCATTCACACAAGAATGCAGAGAAGGTGTTTTCTTGCTCCTCTTAATCTGGGACAGTTTATGAACTTCCAAAAGTTGTTACTGTTTACTGAGGGAGTGCACAGATCAGTAATCCCGAAAACGACACAAAATATAAACATAGTCTAGCTTGTGTAACACAGGTTTCTGCTCCTACCAAAGTCATCTTGCTCTCCAGGTCTGCAGACCCTGCCCTATTTTCATCCTAAACCTTAAGACAGCTCCTGTTGATCCTCCTGGCTGGACCCTACTCCCGGGCTGGCTTGACTGGGTTCTTTTTTTTGAGTCGTTAGCCTGAAGGTGTATTCTTGAGGATGGCGTCAGGAAGTAGCACTTAAGCTGTCTTGACTATTTACCGTAATTACAGTAGGAAACATACCATGAATTAAATGGGGCTCTTGCATAGTTCTGATATTTGGAGTGTTAATCATGTGACCAGAACTGACTTACTGTCTAGGGGGATGTGGAGAGGGATGTGTCTTTAGTCTTAGGCTTCATTTGCATGATTATGCTGTATTATAATTTGATAACATTGATATGAGTAGGCTTTATTGAGATTAGCTTTGTTTCTTAGCAAGAGAATTCTATCAGCAGAGTTGAGGAACGAAGAATGAAGTCTAGTTACCTGTTAGGAGTTTCAAACATTTCACTGGTCCAGGTAAGAATGGTGGAATGTCTGATCTAAGGTAGAAACAATGATGAAGATAAAAAAAACTAAACCCAAACAAAACTCTAAAAAAAAAAAATCAAACCATAAAACATCAAAACACAAGAGACATTTCTTGGGTAGAACCATTAACATTTATGTTCACTCAGAAGTGGAAGCTTAAGTAGAATGGAGAATATTAGAATGGTTTCTAGTTTGAAGACAGAGTGGGGAGAGTCATTAACTTGAAGTGCAAGGAGCAGAACAGCGTGGGGGGGAGAAAAGTGAATTTTGTTTTCAACTTGCTGAGTTCAAAGTCTGCTATAATTTTTGAAGATTAGAATGTGGAGATCAGAGATGGAGAAGGTAACTAATCATGTATGTTGAAGCCATCAGGTAGATGAGATGACAAAGGGGAAGCAATTCAAGGAAGAAAACATCCTAACCAAGAATAGGATGTAGGATGTAATAGGATGTAGAGTGCCCTGGTAACTTGGACTGAGTTGTCAAGGGTTGAAACAAAGAACTGGGGTCAAGTGATCTCTTGAAAGCCAAGGAAAGATCTAGTTCCCAGAAGAAAGGTTCCTTTCAACTCTCAGAGCTTAATAGAAGTAGGTCCTGTGAAGACTGAAGAGACAACTGGATTTGGCAATTAGAACGTCACTGAAGTTTTGGCTTCAGGAACATGCACGAGCAGAAGCTTAAGAAGGAGTTGGAAGACATGACCTGACTGGAAGCCGAGGAGATGAAGATGGATGGAAAAGCTATTCAAGGAGGCTGGTAGTAAATGCAAGGAGAGAAACAGGTTATAAACATTAAGGGATGTCTAGGGATGTTTGAGGGAGATGAGTATAGCTGAGGAGATCGAGATGATAGATAAAAAAGGGAACTAAAGCAGCTTCAGCAGAGCATCGTCGAAGTCAAATGCATCGCTTGGTAAATCAAGAGCCACCATGGAGCTGGGAGGCAAGGAAGGCACTTGTCAAAATTTTCCGAACCATCCTGCCATGGAACATACCCACAGCAAAACATCATGACAGAGTCTAAACTTTTTTAACTCTTGCATGTTTTAAAATTCCGGAACTGCTGGGTCACACCCTTTGCATCTCTCTGTGACCACTCGCCAGCAGTTCTGCCTCCCGCATGGGGTCAGTGGGGTGAAGTGTGTGGTACAGACCATGGGTTTAGAGGCCCAATAACCTTGGTTAAAGTCTTGGTACTGACATGTACAAACAGTGTAATGTTGGCAACTTATATAGCCTGTTTATGCCTCCTTGAATATCTGGAAAACATAGTCGATACTGTGTCACAGGGCTGGCCTAAAATTTAAATCAACTTCTGTAGGTTAAGTGTGACTTTTTAAAATGCAACATACAAATTTAGAAGTCAGAAGAGGGAAGTAGCTTGTCTTAATTTATTATTAAATCTATTACGAGTAGGTTCAAATCTTGAAAATAATGATATAATCATTTTTTAAAATCATGATATAAATGATGTACAATTTATGCATTACATTTAACGCACATTGCAATCATTGCCCACGCTTTTAAAAAAGAAACGCTGGTTTACCTGACAACATTTTTGTCAGATTACATATTATCCCCAGTACTTGTCTTTTGAGTGTTTTTTTTTTTTTTTTTAACTCTGCATGTGTGCATGCTAAGTCTCTTCAGTCATGTCCAACTCTTGGCGACCCCATGGACTCTAGCCTTCCAGGCTCCTCTGTCCCTGGGATTCTCCAGGCAAGAATACTGGAGTGGGTTGCCATTTCCAACTCCAGGGGATCTTCCTGACCCAGGGTTGAATCGAAGACTCTTAAGTCTCCTGCATTGGTAGGTGGATTCTTTACCACTAGTGCCACCCGGGAAGCCCTTTTTACTCTATACCTGGCATTATATTTTCATATATAATTTAATACCAAATTAAATTGTTATGCTTGAGTTTTAGGTATAATTGATTTGACCTAAAGATAATTGTTTTTATTAAGTATTTAAAATCTTATTTATAATATTTGTTTTTCATAATAGATGCATTTTTATTATTCTCAACTTAGTAAATGTTTCTTTTCTTGAAAGTGTGGTTGGGTCACTTTACCAGTCGTTTTGAGCATAATCATTCAAATCTTGACACATCTAATAAAAATTTTGTTTTCTAATTTTTCCCCATTCTCATGAACTATTGCATTTGGTCCATGAGTTCTTTGATTGCAGTTTTTAAGACAATTGATATCTTAAGTTAAAGTTCTGATACTTAAACACTTTTAGTTACTGTGGATGATTTCAGACTTTGAATCCTTGAATAATTTTTTTTAAAATTCTAGCTTTGCCATATAGCTAAGTATAGTGTACAGAAAAAGACCTATTTCATTGGAGGATATCTAAGCCAAGGACATTATGTTCTAAATACATATTTTCCATGAAAAGACAGGCCCTTCATTTGAAAAGGTTAAATGGTATAATACTTAAGAAATGACCCCAGCTGGTTAAATTTAGCATACTGATATGAAACTATTTTCTGGGTTTATAGCAAAAATCTAGCAATGTAGAATATGAATGGGTAAGCATTTTAATTCATGTCAAAGCTTCATTTCTCTGAGAAAGTCAAATAAGGGTTGATATCTCTGTTTGACTTTGCTTTGCCACTTTTGTGATTTTAATTATCTATTTAAGTTGTCTTCTTGCCAGGAGCAGAAGCTTTATAGACGGTGACACATTTTCAGCGGTTGTGCAAGAAACACTGTTTTCCTTTGATGCCTTGTAATGTCTCAACTTGGCCTTGGTTTCTTGCTCCCTTGGATTCTAGTTTTTTCTTATTTGAGACTATTGCCCCAAAGAAAGAAACATAGGATTCCAAAAATGACATCTCCTATTCCAAAGTTTTATTTCTGTCAGTAGAACTAGGGGAAGAGCTATGAAAAGACATTATTTCATCTAAATGTTAGTCCCACACCACACGTTCAAAGATTATTTTAATAACTCATTATTTTCCCAGAGGTGATATTAGGAGAGTAAAGGGGACTTCCAGTTTTTACAGAGTATATCCATGTCATGTTTGACTTTATGTAATTTTAATATATATAGAAATACATTTTATTTATAGATTTTACATTCTCCACATTTTCTGGAATATTCTAGATATACCTTTTTCTCAAGTTTTCTTGTCCCTCTTAATAATGATATCCCTGGCCAAGACTTCCCCTTCTCCCTGGCTGGTATGAGGTTGTGATAGTAGATGAGGGCAGACATTTTGGACCATGAAATAGAAGTCATATGTTGAGGATGACAGAGGAACAAATAAAGACGAGTCCATTTCTTTATTAAAGAAATCTAAGCTGTAGCCTATCAAAAATGGGCCTGTTAGATAAATTAGTATTTAGCTCTGTCCTAAAGTAATTTTTTTTAGATTTCACATTTTGCTTCCAAATTCATATTAATTTATGCAAATTATCAACAAATTGGCAAACTCTATTTTTTGCCTTTGTCTTGTCAAGTAGAGTAATCTTAATGTTTAAAATTCATTTTTAGCTTTTCTTTAATGACTCTTCTGTAGCTCACCAATGATTTCCCTAGATTATGCTAAAACCACACTTTTTTTTTTTCTAGAAAAGAATGGTCCTTTTTTTTAAAAAAACCTGTACTTATAATTCTTTTTCCAGAAGACCAGAATTTTTGTGTTTATTATGTATATTTACAAGGATATTTGTTCAGCTGCTTTCTCTGAGGCCAAACAACAGTAGTTTAAACAACACAGAAGGATTGTTTGTGACTATGAAAGCGGTATGTAATCAACATGCCTTTTTTGTATCCTCTCTTGGCGCTGTGGTTATTTAATTTTTTAGTACTATTGCCCAACAGTGTCCCGGGGCATGAGCAGCGTCATCAGATCATTAAGAGACCTCATGTCCTGTCTTCCTGCTCCAGTATCCCCTAGGACCATCTACATCAGTCTGTAGGACGGAGAACCAATATTTAATATGGTTTCTCTGGTGGTTCCAGTGTGCAGAGGATGTTGGAGAACCAACACACCAGGGTTTTGTTTTTGTCCATATGGTTGAAGTTGGCCTACTAGGATCCCTGCAAGTTCTAGCCTCAGAGGGACTGAGGGTGGGCGACAAGGTCCACATCTCACTTTCACTCCCATCCCCTTGGCCAAAACATCATGACAAGGCTGAATCAGCTGCAGGGGAGACTGGGAAATGTATCTAGTTGGGCAGCCATGCGTACTGATGAGATGTGGGGAGTTTTGTACAGTAAATCCTCTACATATGAAACTTGAAAGTTATGAACTTTCAAAGGTGTGAACGTGTGTGCCAGCCTGTCTTTGCCATCTGTGGTACTGTACTACTGTGCCTTTCAAGGTACTGTATTGTCAGATTAAAAGTATTTTCTTTATTTTTTGTTTGTTTTTTATGTGCATATTATTTGTGTGAAAAAGTATTGTAAACCTATTACAGTACAGTGCTATATAGCTGAGAGTGTTAGTTGGGTCCCTAGGCTAACTTTGTTGGATTAATGAACAAATTGGACTTAACAAACACACTCTTGGAACAGAACTGGTTCCTATGTAGGGGAATTACTGTACTAAAATTAAGAGGTAGAGAATTAATATTGAGAGGCAGAGTAATCTCTGACACCTTTTGGGACCCAGTGATATTAATAATTTAGGCTTGTCCCTCAGAAAATCATTTATATTAATTCTTGGATTCCTTTACTCTAAGAACTTATTGTACTAAAATACCACTTGGGTCATTTCCCTAAAATGATATATTCTTGTCCACATAGAAATCCATTTCATGTTTTATTTATCTGTCCCTTCACAAATGTTTATAAGTGTTCCACTAAGGTCCTCCCCGCAACACCCCTGCAGTTGGCTTTGACTGCAGGAAGAGTTGGGAGATTTGAATATTTTGTGTAAGTTAAAATTTTTTCTGGTTCCCCTCCCTCCCCAAAAAAGTCCCAGGATCCTCTGGAAATCATCATATATTATGTGCTTGTTTTGTGTCGGGCACTGTATATTCCTGTATAACTTGCAACTCACAGCTTCTTTCAAGGATTGTATCCTTACGGTGGTAAAGAATCTGCCTACCAGTGCAAGAGACACAAGAGACAAGGGTTCGATCCCTGATTCAGGAAGATCCCCTGGAGGAGGCCATGGCAACCCACTCCAGTATTCTTGCCTGGGAAATTCCATGGATAGAGGAGCCTGGCAGTCCATGATCCATGGGGTTATAAAGAGTTGGACACAGCTGAACACATGGCACGTGGTAACTCACGCTGAGGACACCCTGATGAGTAGGGATTCTGAGCAGATCTGATCCATTGTGTTGGCGATTCTCTGGCCTGGGGATTTCTAGATGGTGGGAACAGTGTGATTAATCAGGGCTGGGAAAACCAAGGCAGATGCTGGGAGCCGGACACAAAACTTGTTAACAAAACTTGTTAACTCCGGAAGTACACAGAGGCTAAAAGAGAGAAAGGAATAGTACTTTATTTCAGGCAAACCTTCAAGAGCAGGCCAGCAACAGAAGCTCATAGTCAATCCAGGATGGGCCAGAGCCAGGCAAGCACTCAGGAGCCAGAGATTATCCAGAAGTTAGGAGTTTCCCTCACAGAAATGAGGAAATGCAAGTGAACCTTTAAAAAATAGACAACTCCAGTTCTCCCATTGGTAATGTTTATCATCACTAAGACTAGTTTTAGGTTAATTTAATTCCTTTTGGATCAGTTTGGGTCTCTGTGCTTGTTTACTTAGCACTTCATAGAAGATTTAAAACTGTTAAATATAATGTTATGTATAGCTCATGTTTATTCTATATGTGATTGAATCATGAAATGTTTGAGGCAAATGTTAATTTTACACACACACCCCTTCTAGTCTCCAAAATGTATACATACTGCTTTGCATTCAATGAATATTGCACAGATCACATTGGTAAAACACATTATTGTTATTTAAATACAAATGAAGTGAATCCATAATTAAAATGATCATCATTCCTGGATTGTTTTATTTGCCAAGTCTACTTCAGATGAGGAGGGTAACTGGCCTTCAGGTAGTCAAACGATGAAGTTTGATAAATGAAATTATTTAGTTATGGGCATTTGCTACCAAGGACAGTTAGTACAGTCATATAATTGAATAATCTTCGAGTCCAAAAGGGAATCATGCTGTGGATGAATGAGTATAGTTTTCAGTTGAAGTATGAGAAGTTGACATTTCTCCTGTATATTTTTCAGTGAGATAATAATCCTCATATATAAATTGTGCCTTCTCTGTATGGTGAAATTTTTTGAGAATAGCAAATGTTTTCTGAGATTTCTTTTTTTTTCAGTTTTATTTAATGTTGACCTAGTTACAAGGAATATGATCAGTTGGACTGTCAGAAATTTGAGAGTTTAGTTGATACTTGAATGAATTGTTAATTTTAATCATACACATTTTTATAGTTGAGGATTTAGGTCAGATTCAACTTTCATGGTATTAGGAAAATATAAGCAAATGTTATAAGAGATCTAGATAGTCAGCCAGAATATTTGAATAAATTTTTGAAAAGGAAAAGTCTGCTAAATAGATTTAAAGAAAAAATATAGTTGTACTATACTGTATTATATATCCTCTCTAAAAATTATTTTCTAGCCTGCCAGAATTCAAAGTTCCAACTCAGTGATATTATAGATTTTTTTTTTACTATTTTATATCTGTTACGTGAAATTCACAGTAATTTTTAGATAGAGGCAGAACTAAAAGAATCTATTAAAAAATGACACAAAAACAGTATGGAAGTTTCTCAAAAAACTGAAAATGGAACTACTACATGATCCAGAAATTCCACTCCTGGTGTATATATGAAAAAACAAACAAACACTATTTTGAAAAAATACATACACCCCAATGTTCATAGCAGCCTTACTTATAATTGCCAAGACATACACATAATGAACTGTTACTCAGTCATAAAAAATAATTAAATTTTGCTGTTTGCAGCAATATGGATGGACTTGGAGGGCATTAGGCCAAGTGAAATAAATCAGAGAAAGGCTGTATGATATCACTTATATGTGGAATCTAAAAATACCACAAACTAGTGAATGTAACACAAAAGAAGCAGACTCACAGATAAAATGAATTTTTGGTTACCAGTGGGGCGAGGGAAGGGAGGAGGGACAGTATAGGGATAGGGGATTAAGAGGCAACAACTATTTGGTAAAATATAAGCTACAAGGATATATTATGCAACATAGGAGAACATAGCCAACATTTTATAATATGAAATATAACCTTTAAAAATTGTGAATCACTGTATTGTACACCTGTGACTTACATGATGTTATATAGCACCATACTTCAGTAAAAATAATGACATTCAGAATGTTCTAAAAAAGAGAGAATGGGGTCAGTGATTTTTTTATTCATTTCTAAAACCAACTTGTTTAATTTGTGAATATCCTTATTTTCAGTGTAGTATAGTTATATGTCAGGCCAATTTAAATAATACCTCTAATATGATAAGTCTTATGATTTATCCTCTCCAATAATTATAATATGAGAAAGAGGGATATATGTATACAGATAGCTAATTCACTTTACTATACAGAAGAAACTAATACAACATTGTAAAGCAATTATACTCCAGTAAAAATTTTAAAAAATAGTCTAGATATTTTGAGTGTTAATATTCTAGGGCCTGTTTATTGCACACTTACTGTGTGCCAGTCACTGTCTGGGCTCAGGGAATATATCACTGACAAGAATGAAAAATTCCTGGTTTCACGGGACACTCTACCCAGGAACTACAAGAGAAATGAGAAAAATGTATATTATCTGCTCCAAATGGCAAGGAGAGTGAATGAAACAGATGGGGAATCAAAATCTGTGTGTGTTTTGATATTTTATATAAGATGAAAATGCAGGAATCTACTCCTTTCTGTCCTATTTCTTTCTGTAATTCCCTAAAAATATTTCAAAATAACTTTTATTTTTTTACTGTTAACCCTGATAGGCAATATCCAAGAGCAGAGTGTTAATCAGATTCCTAGTTTAACTCTTCAGTATAGTTATAATTTAGTGGTGAAATTCAACCCAGTTATACATTTGCCAACAAAGGTCTGTCTAGTCAAGGCTATGGTTTTTCCAGTAGTCATGTATGGATGTGACAGTTGGACTATAAAGAAAGCACAGCGCTAAAGCTAATTGATGCTTTTGAACTGTGGTGTTGGAGAAGACTCTTGAGAGTCCCTTGGACTGCAAGGAGATCCAACCAGTCCATCCTAAAGGAAATCAGTCCTGAATATTCATTGGAAGGACTGATGCTGAAGCTGAAATTCCAGTACTTTGGCCACCTGATGCGAAGAATTGACTCATTGGAAAAGACCCTGATGCTGGGAGAGATTGAAGGTGGGAGGAGAGGGGGACAACAGAGGATGAGATGGTTGGATGGCATCTTCAACTCGATGGACATGAGTTTGAGTAAGCTCTGGGAGTTGGTGATGGATGGGGAGGCCTGGCGTGCTGCAGTCCATGGGGTTGCAGAGAGTCGGACACGACTGAGCTATTGAACTGAACTGAACTGATACATTGCTAATAAAGTTAACAGATTAGTGAAAGAGTGGTGACTCAAAGATGTAAGGCTTTAACTAGTCAATTCTTTAGCTGTCACTGTTTAGTAATCTAACTTTAATAAGCATTTGTTTTTTGGAGTTGCAAACCCAAAATCTGTTCCCTCCATACCACTGAGGAGCTGGTTTTGTAGAGTGTTTGCCAGTAGGGTTTTAGGTCTTGGCAGCTTGGCATCTGCTGAGAACTTCAGCCAATGTTGGGCTTCTCAGGTGGTTCTGCTGCTGCTGCTGCAGCTAAGTCACTTCAGTCGTGTCCAAATCTGTGCAGCCCCATAGATGGCAGCCCACGAGGCTCCGCCGTCCCTGGGATTCTCCAGGCAAGAACACTGGAGTGGGTTGCCATTTCCTTCTCCAGTGCATGAAAGTGAAAAGTGAAAGTGAAGTCACTCAGTCATGTCCGACTCTTTGCGACCCCATGGGCTGCAGCCTACCAGGCTCCTCTGTCCATGGGATTTTCCAGGTAAGAGTACTGGAGTGGGGCGCCATTGCCTTCTCCGTCTCAGGTGGTTCAGTGGTAAATAATCCGCCTGCCAATGCAGGAGAGATAGGGGACTCGCAGTCGACCCCAGGATCCAGAAGATGCCCTGGAGAAGGAAATGGCGACCCACTCCAGTATTGCCTGGAAATTTCTGGACTGAGAGGCCTGCTGGTCTACAGTCCATGAGTTGCAAAGGGTCGAACATGACTGAGTGCGCATAGGTAGCCAAGGTTAGAATTCAGCGTCAGTGGGAACCCAGTGGTGTGTGCAGGGCTCCACTGGCCGAGAAGCTTTTGCCAGAAAGGGAAGTGTCCTTTAGCCCTGGGTGAACTGAGTCTTGGGCAAGGGGTTGGAGGTTGGAGATCTTGAACCCACAGCAGGATCTAAAGTCAGTTTTCCAACCCTTTACCTTTGATAACCTCAGATGAGTTACAAGCAAATGTCGCAGATCCTTTCTATCCATTTTACAGATTTAAGGTCGGTCTTTTCCTGTGAGGGACAAGGAAGGTAAGGAGTGCACCTTACAAGTCCCGCCCCTCCTTATTCCCTTGGCATCGTCTCCCCGCCCCTTCTTGTTCCCATGGCGACGTCTCCCTGATGGCTTTAAGAAGTGGCTCCCTGGAGGAGTGTGGACAGCTGGATGCAGCCCTGTACTGGCCTGTGAAGTGTCGCTGGGAGCCACTGCCAGAGGCTGGGGGAGGGAAGGTCACTTCAGGACTGTGGAAATTATTCCCTTTCTCCTCAGCGTCCTGGAGCCTCGTTTTTTTGTCTTGTTGTCAAGAGAGACCAGAGCTCAGAGCCTGGCCCTGAAGTTTTCTTCAGCGTTCTTTCTGGAAATGATATTTTTGAAGGTGCCTTCATTCTTCAGTTCACTGAATTTCGTAGCTTGAAGGAAGGGAAATAGATTTGTTACTATCGCCGTTACTGACTTCAGAATAGAAATTGTTGGATAATTATACTGGAGTCTAACGCAGTATAACTGAAGGGAAGGGATTGAGCTGGCTGGGTTTTCTTGATAAGGTTATGTGCTTGCCTCTTCCGTTTCTCTTTGGAGCCCATTCTATGGCTAATACATCATAAAAGTTTAAAAGGAAGTGCAAACACAATGACCACTGAAAGTTGAAGCCTTTTCCATTCACTTCTCTGTGCTATTTGTGACTTGTCTGCCTGATTGTTTCAAAGTGAGGAGAAACCTGGGGTTCTTATCTCTCCTTTATCAGTGGCACTGGTTTGGAGAGTGTGGTGTGGTGCCGACAGAACTGGGACTTGGCCAGCCTTAACGGTAAACAGATATTGAGGCAAAGTAACCACAAGAATGAGTACAGACTGCATTCTTCTTGTTGTTCCGATGCCAAGTCGTGTCCTACTTTTCGTGACCCCATGGACTACAGCATGCCAGGCTTCTGTGTCTCTCACCATCTCCCAGAATTTGCCCAAGTTTCATGTCCAATGAATCAGTGATGCCATCCAGCTATCTCATCCTCTGTTGCCCTCTTCTTCTGCCTTCAATCTTTCCCAGCATCAGCGTCTTTTCCAATGAGTACAGAGTATATGCAGCGGGCTTTAAAGCAAGCCAATTTGTCTCATGATATAATGATGCAAGATACAGTGCCTAGGAGGAGCATCACATAAGAACATCCCCTTAGCTCTGTAACAAAATATTCAGTAGCTCTGATGGGGGAGCTTTGAGATTTTCTGCCCTTCTGCTCAGTGGCTCAGCCCTGGTCCAGGCCAGGAGTCCCAGAGTCCCAGGAGGAGGCATTGAGCTCTGATGGTGCTCATTCATCAAGAGCACAGCGAATGCTCTGGGGTGATCACTGGGAAGTGAGGCTGGATTTAGAGTATGGTCTAAGATAACATCTGGACAAGCTAGAGGGTCATGAAAAGAACTGGGGTCAAGGGTTAACACAGCTGAGATCTCTGGAGTCTGTGACACAGAGCCAAGGAAGCAGCCTCAGGGAGGGGGACCTCAGCTGCCTCTAACCCTTAAGATGTGTAGTTCCTGCTGCTGGGCCCCTTCTCACGCTGTCTGGTCATTGCCTGCCCCTTGCCTTTTCATGATCTTCTGGCACAAACAGACTGATTTACAGGGTAGCTTCCAGTATGGACTTCAGGCTTATGATGACATCTGAGGAGTGTATTACCCTATAATAATAAAGATTAGGACCAATATTTGCCCCTGTTCGATTCATGGGTCAGAAAGATCCGCTGGAGAAGGGAAAGGCTACCCACTCCAGTATTCTGGCCTGGAGAATTCCAAGAAATATATAGTCCGTGGGGTTCCAAAGAGTTGGACAAGACTGAGCGACTTTCACTTTTTGTAACCCGAGGAGAAGTAAATTGTAACTGGTTTTATTAAACTTATTTCCTTGTTGTTTAGTCAGTAAGTTGTGTCTGACTCTTTTGTGACCCCCATGGATCATAGTCTGATAGGCTCCTCTGCCCATGGGATTGTCCAGGCAAGAATACTGGAGTGGGTTGCCATTTCCTTTTCCAGGGGATCTTCCCCACCCAGGGATTGAGCCTGTGTCTCCTGTATTGGCTGGAGGATTCTTTTCTACTGAGCTACCAGGGAAGACCTTCCTTAGATGATTAGAAAAATTGAGCTGATTGGTTAGTTACTTCCTTGGTCCATTTTCCACCTCGGAGGTTTTATTAGTGTTTTATCATTATTGTGTAATTTAGAAGAGTACTTACTAGCCACCAAAGACTCTTTCTTAATAAATCAAGTCTAATCTAGAGACTCTGCCATTAGGAAAAACTTGAAAACTTTCCTGACTACTTGTTTGAAGGTCACTCTTTATTTCGGTCAGCAGGTTCACTTTGCTGCCACTGTGTAAACATTAGAAGGTTCTTCTTTCAAAAGTTCACTTATGGTCCCAGGTGGACCCAAGTAGAATGGATCACTTCAGATAAAAAGAACAGAGTTAGAGAATCTTTTACCCCTCATCCAAGCCTGACTCCATCTTGTTGTTGTTTAGTCACTAAGTTGTATCCGACTCTTTGTGACTCCATGGACCGTAGCATGCCAGGCTTTCCCGTCCTTCACTGTATCCTGGAATTTGCTCAGACTCACGTCTATTGAGTCAGTGATGCCGTCCAACCATCTCATCCTCTGGTGGCCCCTTCTCCCCCTGCCCTCAATCTTTCCTAGCACCAGGGTCTTTTCCAATGAGTCGGCTCTTTGCATCAGGTGTCCAAAGTATTGGAGCCTCAGCATCAGTTCTTCCCGTGAATATTCAGGGTTGATTTCCTTTAGGACTGACTGGTTTGATCTCCTTACGTTCCAAGGGACTCTTGAGAGTCTTCTCTAGCACTACTGTTCGAAAGCATCAATTCTTTGGTGCTCAACCTTCTTTATGGTCCAGCTCTTAAATTCATACAAAACCATAGCTTAGACTGTATGAACCTTTATTGGCAAGTAACTCCATTGTAATCTCCTATAATTCAAATTTCACTAGTTCAGTTATTTCTAACTCCCAGCACCTTAAATTCTTCTTCTCCTTGGTTGTTTATAATTTGTTGGACAATTTGTTTAGAGATTCAGGAAATATGGAAAAATAATGAAAGAAATGAGTTATCTCCATTTCTGGAAACCACAGAACAAAGTGGTTTTGTTTACCAACTTGATGGTATATATTTGAGTAACAGTTGTTGAGAGCAAGGTTAAGATTTGTTCTGTTGAGTCCTAGTCTCTAAATTTCATATAAAACAGTATAAGGTCCAGATACAGTTTAGTCTTCAGACAGCCACCCACATCAAAACCAAAAATGAATAAACAACCCCAAACCTCAAATGAGAGCAATTTCTATTCATAGGAAGAAATACTGTGATGATCATTAGCCTTTCAATGACATGGGATTAATTATCCCAGTAAAAATAACAATACCCCTAATCTATTTTCATGCTTCGATGTCTCTGATGGAACTAATTTACAAATAAAGGCTGACATTTTACTTTGCAGTTCTCAGCCCCACCAATCCCCTACAGAGATTGGCTTGGGCGGTCAGTTTGGGAAAAGACACCAGAAATACTTGAAGTTAAGAGTTCTCACACGAGTAGCTGCAGCTCATGTTTTCTTGATCAAGAAGTAATTCTCGTTTGACTGAAGGGTAAGAAGTGTTGACTAAATCAAAGAGAAAAGTGGTCTCCTTTTCTGAAATAGTGATGCACTCTGTGCCATACCCAAGTCTGCTCACAACCAGCTAGTCAGAGCCTTGGGAATGAGGACAGAGCAGGAGTGTAGGGGTGCAGTGACTCTAAAGAAAATCAGCCCTAAACATTCTGATGCGGAAGCTGAAGCTCCAGTACCTTGACCACCTAATGTGAAGAGCCTATTCACTGGAAAAGACCCTGATGCTGGGAAAGATTGAGGGCAAAAGGAGAAGGGGGCAGCAGAGGACTAGATGGTTAGATAACATCACTGACTCAATGGACATAAATCTTAGCAAACTGGGAGATAGTGAAGGACAGGAAAGCCTGGCGTACTGCAGTCCGTGAGATCACAAAGTGTCGGACACAACTCAGGGTCTGAACAACAACAAAGAGGTGTGGGCCCCTTTCTCCTCCACCTGCTGTTACAGCAGGGCCTGCACTATCTAAAGCTATTTAGCAATTATATGCTAATTTATCTAATGCAAACAGATTCCCTCTCACCTATCACTCTAGTAACAGTAAAGACCTGTCCTTTTTGACTGTATTATACTTTTGATGAAAGTTGTTGGAAATGCCTTCTCATTCCAAGGTTTTGCTTTTGCAGAGCAGTGATTAAAATGGCCCCACTGAAGGGTTGGTGTAGGGGTTTTTTGAGTGATCAAGGTGGATTGGGGCGAGATAGTAGATGGCCTTGTATGCAAGAAGAAGTAGTTTAGAACTAATTTAGTAGACAATGAAGAGCTCAGAGAGACTTTTGAGCTGGGGAGTCACAGAATAGAGCCTGGATTCATCTGGCTGATAGGCTTTTTTTTTTTTTTTTTTTTAGGTTGTTTATTTATTTATTTATTTATTAGTTGGAGGCCAATCACTTCACAACATTTCAGTGGGTTTTGTCATACATTGATATGAATCAAGCTGATAGGCTTTTAGCAGTGGATTGCAGAAATGGCTCCACTGGGGATTGGAAGGTGGCCTGGAAGAGACCAACACAACAAATATTGGAAAAACTAAATCACTGGGGAATATGATGGTCAACTTAGTTAAAATCTCAGAGCAGGGGGAAAGAGAGTGGATAGTTAGTACCCTATATGTGCCAAGCAACTCCCATATGATGGGCTTTTACATCCATTATAATTAACCTGTACAGGAGTCCTGTGATGTAGGGATTAGCCTCCCAGTTTTATAGGAAACACAGGGAGACTCAAAGATGATCACTAGCTTGCCAGAGAGTGCTCATCTGCTCTGTCTCCCAAGCCTGCGCTATTTCATTTCTTCTGTCTCCGCATAGGTGATAAACAGTGGAGGTGAACTTTGAGTACTTTGTGATAAAGGAGGGCACCAAGACTAGTATTATTATTGTCATGATTAGTTATTGTAGAGATAACCTTGATGGATGGCTCTTTCTAGGTTACATGAAGGTAAGGGACAAAGAAAAGATGTGCAGAAGAAAACAGAGTCCAATGACCATACCCCAGGAACAGAAAGTAGAATTAGGCTGAAGACATAAATCAGTTCATGTTACTCTGCTTACATTTTCTTCTGAACTCACCCTACTGGTTTTTACTCTGCCCCTGCACCCAGAATGCCTTTGTCCAACTCATGGGTGATATCTGTGGTGCTAAAACCAATGGTCAGTGTCTCGGTCCTCATTTTACTTGACCTACTTTCCCTCACTGACACACTTCCTTCCAGGATGCTCCACCCTCCTGACTTTCTTCCTGACTCTCTGCTCTACCCTCTCGGGTCCTTTGCTGGTTGCCTTCTTTTTCATGTTACTTAGCTGTTGGAGCTTCCAGGAAATTCATTTCTCTGACCTTTTTTCTACCTACATTTTTACACCTGAACTTCATCCTTGAATTTCTGCCTCTCCTCCTGCATGTCGAATAGGTGTCTCACTATCATGGCCAAAACCAGACTCTTGATCACCTACCTTCTTCCACCTCACATCTCACTTCCTCCCCGCCAAGCCTCATTCTCATGAGATCTTACTTGTGTCAGTAAACCACGATTTAATCTTTTTTTCTCATAGCCCACATCTAATGGGGCAAGTCCTTTTAGCTCTATCTTGAAAGAACACCCAGACTGAACCACTTTTCACCACCTCTGTCCACTACACCTGATCTAGCAACTTCCTCTTTGGTTTCTCTGCATCCCTACAGTCAGGGATTATCCAGTAGTTGGAGTGATTCTTTAAGAACATGCCAAGTCATTTTTACTTTTTTGATCTAAATTTTCTAAATACCCCTCATCTCCTTCAAAGGAAAAGTCCAAGTCTTTGTAGTGACCTGGGAGACCCTGTGATCAACTCTCTCCCCCTTACCTCTCTGATCTCATTTCCTGCTATTCTTTCTCTCACCTCTCACCTTCTTCTAATCGTAGTCTCCTTTTGGGTGATCCTTAAACACCCCAGATGTACTCCTGCCTCAGTCCTCTGAACTGTTATTCCCTTTGCTCAGCTTGTTCTCATCTCAGATACCAGCTCCTTCGCCTCCTTTAGGTGTTTGCTCAGATGTATCTCTCAAGGAGTTCTTCCCGGACCACCATATTCCGAGTTACATACTTGCCATTTTCAGCCCAACACCTTCCATTCACCTCTACTGCTTGAATTTCCCTATAGCCCTTGCTGACATGCTATTGCCTTAATGATTGTGTTGGTTTGTGGCTGCTTCTCTCAGTAGAAAGTGAGCTCATTAGGGAAGGGAAGGCATTCATGACCATTTATTTTTCTGTTTAACCCTTGTAGCCACACCTGGCACTTAGTAGATGTTCACAAATATTTGTTGAATGAATTGATGTGGGTCACACTCAATATTGGGCTTCACTGGTGGCTCAGCTGGTAAAGAATCCACCTGCAATGTGGGAGATCTGGGTTTGATCCCTGGGTTGGGAAGATCCACCAGAAAAGGGAACAGCTACCCACTCCAGTATTCTTGCCTGGAGAATTCCATGGACTGTATAGTCCATGGGGTCATAAAGAGTCAGACATGACTGAGTGACTTTCACTTTACTTTCACACTCAATATCATCAAATTCTAAGATACAGAATTTTCTTTTAGAAATATTTGTAAAATCCCTTTGTTGAGAAAATTTCTTGAAACATTCACCATATATTGGAAGGGTATTGAAGTTTAGTAAAGGGCTACAAATTTGAGTCAGATCTGTACATGTTAATCTGCACATGTCAATTAGGAAATGAATGATGAAAAGGGAAACACTGGCAAAATTATAAAACTGAGAAGTAACTAAACATTGAAGAAGTTAAAAGGAAATGAAATTAGCTAGAGATTGCATTTATAAGATGTAATCAGTGGTTACCCAATAATACTTTGAGTACTAATGAGAAGTAGTGGTAGTGATATTGTTAAAGTTTTGATTTACCTCGAGTGAGAGTAGTCAGCTATGTTCCATGTGTCTGAGCAAAGCACTAGGGCAACAGTGATAAGCAGGAAGTTTTCTTGATGTGGGAAAGGAGGTATGCCAGTTTGGGAAATGAAGGTGTTGTAGAAATTAAATTAATATTTCAAAATCTTCAGAGGATCCCACAGGGGACTGATACACTTTCCAAAGTTCTATGTTGTGATGAGATATGGAGGGTTATTTTCCACGTGCCAATTTGTGAACATAAGTGTATGTATGCCTAGGGAGATTTGAAATGCAAGAAGTTGATTTGCGCGAAGCCACTGGTTGGATGCAGTAGATGTCCTTACTCTTTTTTTTCTTTCTTTCTTTTTTTTTTTTTTGCTTTTATTGTTTTGGCTGAGCCAGGTGGCATGTGGGATCTTATTAGTTCCCTCACCAGGGATGAAACTCGTGTCCCCTGCATTGGGAGCGTGAAGTGTTAACCACTGGGCCGCTAGGGAAGTTTGCAGTGGTTCTGTTTCTGTCTCATCCCTCTTGTCTAAAGGTATAATTCAAGTTCACTGTTGTGAGAGTCTCAGATGTTTTTTCTTTTGGCTGTAATGGTAATGGTTTGATTTTCAGTTGCAGTAATTCCTGTAATGAAATCCACTGGCTATCTCCACAGAATTTTGGCTACTGCTATCATCTATGAAGAAGGGGGAAAAAATGGCAGTTTGCTTTCTTTCTCTTTATAGGATTACTTTATGCTATCAGAGTAGACAGGTTATTTGGTTTGAAAAAGCCTGTCTGAAGCTCTCTGCTGCCTGTGGCTGCTGTAGAAATTCCCTTCCAAGGCTTTCGGACTCCTTTGACCCCACTACTGTATTTGCTGTAGCACCTGGTGCTTTCTTGACCTCTTTCAACCCTTTTCTAGCCTGGTTTCCTGACCCCTCTCTTTAGAAGAAAGACTCCTGAAGTTTTCCAATGACCTTTTTTGTTTTGTTTTGTTTTACTGTATCTCTTAACTCTGTCCTAATGTTGATCTCCCTCCTTTAGCTTCCCTGTGGCATTTGACATTGCTCATCAATGTTACTGGGTTTCCAAGGTGGCTCAGTGGTAAAGAATCCTCCTGCCAATGCAAGAGATGCAAGAGATGCAGGTTTGATCCCTGGTTTGGGCATATCCCCTGAAGGAGGGGATCGCAACCCACTCCAGTATTCTTGCCTGGAAAATTCCATGGACAGAGGAGCCTGGCATGCTGCACTCCATGGGGCCATAAAGAGTCAGGCACGACTGAGCACACTAGTATTAACTTTTTTGAAATTCTGTTTTGTGAGTTATCGCTTGGGTTCATGATGAAATTCTCTATGGTTATTACCTTTCCTTCTGACTCTCATTCTTAGCTTCTCATTCCCTTTTTTACATGACTTTCTTTTCACTAATCTTATCAACTCCTTATGGCCTCTACAATGACTTTTATGTAAATAAAATTAAAGTCGAATATTTTGCTCCAGCCATAACTTTGATTCCCAAAGTTATGTCTTCTACATACAGAACGTTGCACTGTAAGCCTCATGTCTGCCTCCAACTCCATGTATAAAATTGGACTTACCATTTTCTCTCTTTCGCCCCAGCTCCTTTCTGTAACTGGCATTCTCCAGTCTCCTGGACTGGAAGGCTTGTTGTCATTTTTGACTCCTTATCTTTCATCTCCCTTCTAACCAGTCTGAATGCCTGATTGATTCCCGCTTATAAATGTATTTAGACATTTCTAAATGTCCTCATGCCTCTACTGCTTATTCTATGAGTTAATCTCCCTTTCTTCAGGGGAAATGTAACAGTGACTTCTCAGGAGGCAGAGTGACACCATCCAAAGAACCTGCCCAAGTTAATCTTCCCCAAATGGCCTTTTCATCTTTTTTTTTTTTTTTTCTTTTGTCATTGACCTCATCTCCTTGGTGCTCACACCTCCTGATTTCTCAGCTTGACTTTCTGGAGCCATTATGAAAGGGTCTTTACCATATCTATCCAAAGCTTACTTTGTGGAGCTCCCCCTTAGGGATCTCTCCTATAGGACAGTTTGGTTTTCAGGTGCTACAGTTAAACATCTTGACCTGCATTTCTGTCTCTGCTTAAGGTATTCTTTCTACTGGGATAACCTTCTTCCTGTTGAATATTCATATTCCGCTTGCCTTTCAAGACCCAATTCACTTATCATTTTTCTGTCATGACATCCTTCCTAATCTGTCCCATACCACTCTTACCTTCTGAAACTCCTGTATTTTTTAATGTTCGTAATGCAGATTTCCAGCACTTCTGTGTTACCTGTCTTGCATTGCCATTAATGCATTTTTTGAAAAAAATAATTATTTGTGTGGACATCACAGTTGATGACATTGTATTTGTGCCCGATAATAAAGCAGGTCAGACATTTTGCAGTTGAACAGTAATACCAGTAAGAGTCTGGAAACACAGAGAGTTCAATGTGAAATAGAAGTAGAACCTAAGTATTAACACCAAGTGCAGTGCTTTTTCAGTTGTTCTAACTTTCAAGGTGCTTTCAGTTATTGTAAAACTTAACACATTTTTCTTTACATTTTGCATTGATCATATATGTCAGCATATGTCTGTTATAGAGTAGGTGTCACATGTCTTGTTGGCTGATTGTAGTATATGCTGTAAGTAGTCAAGAAAATGTCCTCTGAATTATAAACTTGTACTTATATTTAGCTTTCTGCACTTAGAAAAGATTGGAAATTGGAGAAAAAGTGAATTATTACTAAACACTGAGTTGATGTGCTCTAATCAACAGCTTTTTAAAAATAAATTATAGAAACCCATGTTTGGAGGCTCCTCTCTCAGTGTTGCTTTTGTAGTATTGCTCAGGACTTAAACTGAGAAAATATAATTTTTCTGATATCTTGGTTAAGAAGAAACAGCATGATGGCTAAATTGAACAAAGTAAAACAAAAAAAAGAAAGAAAATCTAGAGTTTTTAAAACATTCTAATAAATTTGATCTTAAAAGTACAAATTTATAAGCATTTTCATGTCATTTTATAAAAATGTATTTTAAGAGATACATATTATCTCTTTCTATATGTAAACTGTAGCATTTATATTTTAATAGATAGTATTATTTTATAACATGTGAGATGAGTTAGCTAAAATCTTACTAGAAATATTCTCTTATTGAGTTTTGGAGTTAATTTTCCCATATAAGGAATAACAAAAGGGTGAATGGAAGGGAGTTGACTTAAAAAAATTTTTTTTTGGTAGATTAAAATAGTATGGTTGGCCAAGTATGAGGGTGAGAAAATGTTCCTACTATTAATCTTGCAGATTCTGAGAATTTCTTTCAGATTGATTGTACAAAACTCATACAAAGAAGGAGCTGCTTTTACTGCTGTGAATGGTTATGACAGTTGGTTCTCCTAATCTAGAGATTCTGTAATGATGCCATTGCAAAATCTGTGTTTTATCTGCTTAAGTTTCTTTCAGTTTGACTATCTTCTTTGTAAGGAGGTCAACAATTGGATATTAAATTAGTTGTGAAAATAGATACAGGAATGGACAGTTTTTGTGTTTACATGCCATCTATTGCACCCTGACTGGTGTAGTTTAGAACTAGCTCCTAATCATATCCATATCCTCCTGCGCTTCTTGGTCTGGGCCTTTGTACCTCCTCCTGAAGGTCTCTGAACTGGTTTCTAACTTCCTTCTTTCTCATTCCTTCTTGCCCCAAACCAAATTAGATTTTTCTGAAAGAAATTAGATTTTTCTAGTGAATGTATGACTTTTACTTTATCTTTATCTTTCTCAAAAACATGTATTGACACCAGGACCTACTGAAAACCTGTACAAACTCCTGGACTTCTCTACTCAGGACCTCCCAGTCTTTTGAAGTCCTATGAAGAAATGAACCAATGTTTCTGGTTGATGTTCCCTGCCCACAGCTTGTGTTTTTCTGTTTCTGTGTCCTACTCATTATGTTTTTCTCCAAGGATCTGTAAGTAGGAATTGTGCCTTTGGGTCATTTTGATTCCTGATAATCAATTCCTAATGCAGTGCCAGCCCTGTAGTGAACCTGAAGAATTAATGAGGGGACAAACGCATTTCAAGTGAAGCAGATCATTGTTAGTGTGTATCTTTTTATCTCTTACATTTCCGTGTGCACAGTAGTATTTTAATAAACTGAATGTAGGAAAAGATGAGAGCAATGGGATTGAACCAAGAGTTGATGGATATTATTATAAATAGTGTGGCAGTGAGGCATTCCTGAGTATTAAAGTATTATATTTTACATGTAATTATATCTTTTCAACTGTATCTTACTCATTTGGTATACTTAGTGTTTGTTGGGAACTCAGTAACAGCCTTTTCCAAGGGTAATAACTGCTCAGGCTTCCCAGGTGGCTCAATGGTAAAGAATCTGTCTGCTAATGCAGGAGACATAAGAGATGCAGGTTTGAACCCTGGGTTGGGAAGATCCCTGGAGTAGTAAATGGCACCTAGCTCCAGTATTTTTGCCTGGAGAATCCCATGGACAGAGGAGCCTGACAGACTACAGTCCACAGGGTCGCAAGAATCAAACATGGCTTAATAACTGAGCCACGCAAGCATGCAGCAACTGCTCCGACATCTGGCTCTCTAGATTAGTTTTGTCTGACTTTAAATTTTATGTCAAAGGATTTATTCAGTATATACTCTTCTGTGTCTTGGATCTTTCACTTGATGTTTGTGCCGTGTTTCCACGTTATTGAATGTAGTTGTAGTTCAAACATTCTTTACTGCTTTATAGTATCCCATTCTTTGAATAGATCATAATTTATTCTTTCTGTTCTTCATGGACATTGTGGGTGTTTCTCGTTCTTGACTATTATGGACATTCCTGCTATTAACATTCTTATGAATGTCTTGGGTAAGCCTATGTCCACCTTTCTGTTGGGTGGTTTTCAGATTGCTTTATGACTATTTGTGCTTGATAGTTCTATCTCTATAAGTAGCCTAAGTGTCATTTTACAGTATAGTGAACTAGGATTTATTTTTCTTCTTTCTCATCATAGTGCCTCACAAACAGAATTCAAGTTTAGAGTGGTTATTCAGGAAATATATGTTTATTAGTCACTTAGAAGTTCTAAAACACATATGCTTGGCTTCGCTAGAAAGTTCTAAATTAATCATAGTTTCCACGCCGGTCTTTAAGTACAAAAGATAGGAAATATCCTTTTAATTAGACATTCCTGTTGAATTAATAACAGCTTATTGGAAATTTTTTCATCTGCCCAGAGCTATTGTTTGTTGTTTTGCAAATAGCGTGAGAAAGAAAATTAGTTTGTTTCTTAAAATGATAAAAGAAAGGACACTAATAAGAAGTTAATAATAAGTTTCTGTGCAGTATTATACCTAAGGGTTTTAAGCTTCAGTGAATTATTTGTAAGGATAGAACTGATAAATTATATTGGTGGATATAACTTGAAAATAGTCTTAGAGTACATATTCTCTATTTTTATGAGTTATGTGTTTAGAGTTTCATCACATCATTTACTGTAAATAAATTAATGGGAACTAAAATTATAATTTTTAAATTCATATCAACCTGAATTTCCTCATTCATTGCTTATTTGCTATAACGTTTGTACTATTTACTTTAAAAATTGCAAGGATAAAAGCCATTCAAAATAAGCCAGGTCTGGTTATTTTCAATCCCAGCACATTTACCTAAATGCCAATACCATATGGAAAAGTTTGACTCCAGTATGCCAGACTTTTTTTTTCCCTCTTGGACAAAAAATGAGTGACATGGAGATTCAAATTAATGTCAGATGGTTTTGTAGCCTGTGGTTTTTGTTTGTGGTCTTTACCTTTGAAGAATCGGGATATATAAAAAGATTAAAGGATCTTTCCAACTATCCAGCTTAAAATATATATGTTTGCAAGCAAATGCCATGCATTTTCTAACTTAGTTTATTCTTGTTCCTTTAATTGCTAAGTATGTTTTTTTTTAATACTGATATCTCTTGCATCTTCTCATTTATTTATTCAGCAAACATTTATTGAGTGTTTTCTGTGGGGCAAATAGATGTTTCTTTGGGTGCTTTCATTTTCATAGACATGGCTCTTTCCTGAGGGAGATCACAGTCTGCTGGGATTCCGGGTCTGGAGACAGGTATGCACTGTATAACATCTAGTAGGTGTCTTAGGGACCTCCCCAGTAGCTCAGTGGTAAAGAATTCACCTGCAGTGCAGGAGATGTAGGTTCAATCCTTGGGTTGGGAAGATGCCCTGGAAGAGGAAATGGCAATTCACTCTAGTATTCTTGCCTGGAGAATCCCATGGACAGAGGAGCCTGACGGGCTACAGTCCATAGGGCTGCAAAAGAGTCGGTTGCGACTGAGCGACTGAACAACAAGATGTCATAGAGATGTTAGATATGATTGACTAGAGCAAAGAAGGATCAGAGCAACTCATCCTGCCTAGGGGTTAGGGTCAGGGTTAGGGATAGGGAAGGAAGCTTTAACTGAGACTTCAAGGAAGTATTCGAACAAAGGAATAGAAGGAAAGATCTTCTGTGCAAAGGGAGTAGCGTAACACGTAGATCAGAGCCGAGAAAGGCTGGCATGTTCAGAACACAGTGGTCAGTTCCATTTGCTTAGAGCTTAATGCACGTTGGAGTGAAGAGGAGAGGGGAGGCATGGGGATGAGGTAGCTTACCATTGAACTTGAAATATGGCAGTAATCTGGGACCTGGTAGTCCTTTGTGAAATTGGCAGGAGTTGGAGAAAAGGTAGGCGTTTGACTATCAAAGAGAATAGAAGTGTTTCATAATAGCAAACAAAAAAGAATATGAAGCATGGGGAAGGAAACCCCAGTCTGTTCTCAGAACAATAAGTTGGCCAATCCTGAAGTGGAGATGCTCCAGATGAAATGGGAACACCCTTCAGAGAGATGCCTGCATGGAGTGCTGTGGAGTGCTGAGCATGGCCTGCTTTATATCTTCATCTCTACTCACAGACCTGGATGAAGTAACAGAGGGCAACTGGGAAAAAGATATTAGGTGTTTTAAACTAATGCCTGAAAAAAGGGGAGAGAGACTGTTACGGAAGTAAATATCATCTGAGCAGGAAGACCTGGATGCATTTGGGGGTGAAAGTGTCTCTCTACCCTGCATCAGAGCATTTCGTTACATTCTGGACATCCTGTTTTAAGAGATCATTACAGAGAAGAAAATGGCCGGAGGATGGCAGCCAGGGCCCTGAAACATCTGGGAAAGATACTGTAGGCAAATCAGGTAATGAAACAGAGGCTGTGAACCCTCGAATTGAATAAAAGACAAGACAGCTGTTGAAAGCAAGAACTGTCCAGAGGGAATTCAACAACCACTGAATGAAATCGGGAAGTTTAAATTCTATGGTAAGATGATTTTTCTAATAATTATCATTATGAGTAAAGAAGTCAACAATATTGAAATAAATGCTTCTAAGATAATGAGCTTCTTGTGGATGGGGAATGTTTGAGCTGTGAATGGGTGCCAACTTGTCAGTGCTGGTATGCGTTGTGGGAATTTCACCTAATGATCTTCAGTGTCACTGGAAGCTGACTGAGGAACATAAAAGACAACACTCTTAATGTCCTCAACATGTGCACGAACCAGGTGGTCTCAGCTGGGTGCATTTCTGAGCCCCCAAGCCAGTGAGCCCGGGGCATGAGGTCAGGCTGTGTGCTGATAGGTTTTTTGGAGGCTGACTGGTAGGAAATGACTTAGTTGCTAAATTGAGATGCAGTCAGTAATAATTGCAGACACTAGGACATGAGTGCGTGGTAGAGCCTGGTGCTCAGCTGGGTACTTTATACTCACTGCCTGACATAACAGCAAACTTGAATGGTGGGTATTTTTAGCCACCCCTCCTTCGAGTAGAGTTATAGAAGTTAATTAACTTGAGTTCAACTGTGACATTCGTAGGGCCTTTCCACCTGGCACTACTGTGGTAAAGAATCTGCTTGCCAATGCAGGAGACGTAAGAGACATGGGTTTGATCCCTGGGACGAGAAGATCCCCTGGAGGAGGAGATGGCCACCCACTCCAGTATTCTTGCCTGGAGAATCCCCTGGACAGAGGAACCTGGCAGGCTACAGTCCATAGGGCCTCACAGAGTGTGAGTTGGCATGCATGCACACATATGGCGTTTTTAGGTGGGTCATGTTTTAAAGAGTTATTTACTGTCTCTGTGCCTCTGTTCCACCATCTGAAAGTGTGGATAATAATTATGCCTGCTGCATAGGTGTGTTGTGAGGGCTAAATATGCCTGGTACAGAGTAGATGCTCAATAACAGTTTGCTATCGTATTGAAATTTTTATTATGACTTTTAGTGTCCAAGTCTAGATTGTTGTGAAGATTGAGTTAATCCATGTCAGGAGCCTAACACCATGTTGGGCACCTCGTAGTAATATATCTAACTCACCCTGTGGTCAGTCTGCTCTGGGAAACTGTATCATTGCACCTTGAAGAATTTCTATGTATTCTTCAGAATCTTCAGTAAATACTATGTATTCTTCAGCTCCTTAGTGAAGCCTTTCCACGTCACCTTTTCTATTCTCAGAGCGATCTGATCACTCCATCTTATGTTCCATGAAAATAAGTTTGTATGCAATATACTTTTAACTCAGGTATTTTTATACATATATGTGTCTCCTTTTTGGGTTATAAGCTCAAGGGGACAAAGATGTATTTGTTTGTCATTGATTCCTTAGAAACTAGGATGGTGCAGGGCACGCAGTATTCAATAAATAATTCTTGAATTGAACAGCAAAGTGTTTCTTGAATTGAACAGCAAAGCACCTTTTGACATAAAGCAGGGATCAAGATTTTGAACTCAAATCCAGGGCACTCTGCCAACAGGTCTTGCTGCTAAGCACACATAGAGACATAGCTCTGCTAGTGTAGCTTGATTAATATATGCTCGATTAAATCAAATTATTACTATGGGCTTTTCATTTACTGAACTCCTTTTGGTAGACATGAATTTCTCTCACTTCTCACGTAGGCACGCCAGCCAGGAGCTGTGGCAATTCAGGGCCAAGGGTCCGTTGCTGTTGCCTGGAAGACGTACATGTCTGCAGGTTCAAGCTGTGTTTTAATAAACAGGGGTTTAAATAATCTGTGATGCGAAGTACAGCTGAGTACTCTTTCAAGTGCATGGGCAGATCATGCTGAATGCTTTTCTGGGTCATGTTCATTTCATAAAAAACAGTCAATTCCCAGCCTTCCCAGAAGAGGAAATGCTGAAGGTCCCTAAGCTGCAGTGCAGGTCCAGGAGGAAGCCAAGGACCAGCTGGGGGAGGGGCCCACTCCCTGTCCTTTCCTTGACGAGTCACCCAGTCCCACAGGTCCCCATACAGCCGCTTTCAGGCTCAATTCGTGCCGCTACTTAAACGCAGAAGGTCTTTTTCTTTTTCCTTTTGTGGCAACCACATCGTTCCCAGTGACCAGAGCAACATGACATAGAAGCAGAAAAAAAACACCCCAAGTTCTTGCCAGTTGCTAGGCAGAGAAAATGCCTTTGGATATTTGCAGTATGCTTCCCATGTTGATTTCCTAATCATGAACTTGTTTTCCAAGCCAAACACAATAGCATCCTGAACACTCATCAGTGTTTGGTAGATTTTGCTGCCAAACTCATTTACAGATTTTGCTGCCAAACTCATTTACAAACTCATTTACAGATTTTGTTTTAGAGGAATGAGGATAAAGGGGATGCTTTGGGTAAAGACGTAGCTTGGTGGGAGAGTTGATTTTTTTCTCTATTGACGAGTTCTTTCTAACTTTTTGACACAATGTGATTGATGTTAATTCTTCTGGCTATGTTTATTTTAGTTTCAACACAGGTAGTTTTTAGATTCCTCCAATCTAAAAACCAAAGGGTAAAAGGTAAAGAATCTAAAGGCTCAAAGGGTAAAGAATCTGCCTACAATGCCTACAATGCAAGAGTTCCCAGGTTCGATCCTTGTGACCCAAGAAGAATCCCCTGGATTCCAGGAAGATCCCCTGGAGAAGGGAATGACAACCCACACCAGTATTCTTGCCTGAAGAATCCCATGGACAGAGGAGCCTGGCAAGCTACAGTCCATGGGGTCTCAAAGAGTCAGACACGACTGAGTGCCTAACACTCACACAGTTTTTAGATTATACTTAACCTTGATGTTAATATGTTGCAAAGGATATTGCCACATTATCTTTTGAGAAATCTGATGAATTATTGAGAAGTACTTCAGTTTGGATCTAAACATCATGATTAAAGCATGCAATGATTGACTTGTGTGCTGATGAAACTTACTTTTCCTTATTGTCAAGGATGGGGAAACAGCTATTTGCTCTGGATTCCAGACCTCTCACTGCCAAGCAGGACAGCCTGTGAGTCCTGAAATCGGAGGCAGAAAACCCCTGGGAAGCCTGTTGAGTATAGCAGGCTTCAAAGAAAGCAGGAAGGAATCTCTTCCCCAGATGGACAGACACATTTAGAAGGGACAGGAGCAAGGGAGTGGCAGATGGTGGTCTAAGAGGGAGGTCCGGGCTTGGTTGGTCCTGGGGTCAGTCCTTGGGTGTGAAGCTGGTATCCATCAGAAATACCCAGAGTGATGTCTCTTTAATTCTGTGCTCAGGACCACGGGGGTTCTAGCAGGGAACACAACTAGAGGAACACAGCCTCCTGGAGACTTTCAGGAAGCCTTGTGACTAGGAAGGCACATGTAGTGGTGGAAAGATCTCAGGCCAGCTGTCACTTGGGAGATGGAAGTTCAAAGTTAATCTCACTTGGTTGGTAAAAAAGCATTGAGAGGAAAGTTCATTTTCATAATACTTCCTTTGACTGGAGACAAGAGAAATGGGGAAAAGATTAATGTATTTTTTTCTAGGATCTCTTGGGGCTAATCAGATTATACTAATGAAAATGATTTAAGGTGCAAGGCAGAGCACTGAGTGCATTGTGTGAATAAACTTTTAATTCTTACAATAATCCAGTGAGGTAGGCATTTTATTCTCCTTTGCTTACAGGTGGTACATGGATGCACAGAGAGGTTAGGCAATCGCCCAGAATCACCCAGCTCTGGGTTTTGAACCATGTCTTGTGATGGAGTCCCTGTTCTTAGCCAGTATGGTCTACTGCCTGGGCATGCAGGGGTTATAGATCTTATCTATAATATCTGGATGGGTGTCCAAGCTCTCTGTAACACTTCCACGAGCATTGTTCTCACTGGATTTAAGTCACTGATTTCCAGTTGTGTGACTTCTGTCATTCTGCAGAGGTTTGATTTCCTACTTCACTGGTGCCAGGGACCTTATGAAGTTGTTGGACACAGCGCCAGTAACCTGGGGCTGAGAGAAACAGGGAGATGGGGACCTTCACAGATCCCTGTGACCCTTTTCAGCTCCTGTCAGGGGAATAGAGATACTCTTTCATGCCACAGGTTAGAGTTCAGTGAAACCACAGTTAAAAAAATCTCCAAATCATTTCTGATGTGTTTAGATCTCTTTTGTTTTAACATCAATATTTCCATCTTTCCAGGATGGTGTAAAAGTGGTCACTCTCCATAAAGGTTAAGCTAGCTTGTTGTTGGTCTGGCAATGCTAACTAAATCAATTCAGAGCCACTGTTGGTATTTTAGGGCTTCCCTGGTGGCTCAGATGGTAAAAAATATGCCTGCAATGCAGGAGATGTGGGTTTGATCCCTGGGTTGGGAAGATATCCTGGAGAAGTGGATGGCTACCCACTCCAGTATTCTGGCCTGGAGAATCCCATGGACAGAGAAGCCTGGTAGGCTACAGTCCATGTGGTCGCAAAGAGTTGACACGACTGAGTGTCTAACACTGAATGACTGACTGATTGGCATTTAAGCTTGTTTCTTTCTTTCTTTTTTTTCTGTACTGTTGGAGCTCCTTTGGCGTGTTTATCATTCCCCTGCAACGCTTTGTGCTCCTGCTGGGATTCTGGGGTTATCTCTGTGGGTAGAGCTATGTGCATTGGGTACAGAGTTTCCGTTCTCTAATGTGTCCAGAATGAAGTCACAGACTGGCACTGAAAGGCCTCTGCGGTTCCAGGGAGAGGTTCAAGTTCACCTCTTGCCTTGCTCCCCTATTCTCTGGTGTATGTGCTGGACTAAAGACCTGTCTTCAAACAGATTTGTTAGCTTCTGCCTCTGGGCCTGGCCTCACATGGTTTCCTTTGCCTTTTACCCGACATCCTGCCCATGAAAGCCCTTCTTGGTCTAGGATGTTCCAACTCCATCTTTTCTAAGCAGCTGTCCACAACCCTCTGCATGTAGCCTGTCTCTTCCCGTCACTCTAGGGCTTCCCTGATGGCTCAGAAAGTAGAGAATCTGCCTGCAGTGCAAGAGACCTGGGTTCAACCCCTGGGTCAGGAAGATCCCCTGAATAAGGAACTGGAAACCCACTCTAGTATGCTTGCCTGGAGACTTCCATGGACAGAGGAGCCTGGTGGACTATAGTTCAGTTCAGTTCAGTTGCTCAGTCGGGTCCAATTCTTTGTAACCCCACAGACTGCAACACACCAGGCTTCCCTGTCCATCACCAACTCCCAGAGCTTGCTCAAACTCAGGTCCATCGAGTCGGTGATGTCATCCAACCATCTCATCCTTTGTCATCCCCTTCTCCTCCTGCCTTCAATCTTTCCCAGCATCAGCATCTTTTCAAATGAGTCGGTTCTTCACATCAGGTGGCCAAAGTATTGGAGTTTCAGCTTCAGCATCAGTCCTTCCAAAGAATATTCAGGACTGATTTCCTTTAGGATGGACTGCTTGGATCTCCTTGTAGTCCAAGGGACTCTCAAAAGTCTTCTCCAACACCACAATTCAAAAGCATCAATTCTTTGGTGCTCAGCTTTCTTTATAGTTCAACTCTCACATCCATACATGACTACTGGAAAAACCATAGCTTTGACTAGACAGACCTTTGTTAAGGTAATGTCTGTATAGTTCATGGGGTCGCAAAGAGTCAGACATGACGGAAGGAGTCTGTCTTCGTCATTAGGGATTCTGGAGAATTGGAAATTACGTGTGTATGTGTGTGTGTGTGTGTGTGTGTGTGTGTGTGTGTGTGTACGTCTGTGAACTCACATGGGCATGCACAGTGTCTCTGTAATCCCCATAAGATAGAATAGCAGCCACCAGAAGATGCTTTTTTCCATTTGAATGACCACCCCTGGCCCTCCCCTTTCACTTTTTGCCTCTTCGGGTAATGGAAGCCTCCTCCTAATGCTGTGAAAAAGATCTGAACACTTCTGCCTTCTAGTCAGAGAGTTTTGGATCATTTCTCTTACGATTCTTTTAATTTTCAAGATGCTGCAAAGCCCACAGCTGCCTAGCATCTGCCTCCGTCCTATTCCTCGGGTCTCCTCTTCCTTCTCCCGCCCCCTGCTGCGAGCCCAGGACTAAATTTAGAGCAGGGGGATTGATGGTGGTGGGAAGTGGATGAGAGGGGAGGCAGGCTGTGGTCACAGCACCGTGGTGGCCCTTCTATCATTATTTCAGTTTTGCTGATGGAGGAACTGAAGCTCGTGGTGATGATGGAGTGCAGCTGGGATGTGAAGCCGCTTTCTCCACCCGAAGCCCATGTTGTCTCTGCCAGTTATGAGCCCTGTCCTGTGCCTGGAGCCAAAGACTCCTCACTCTACTGGGTCCTCGCCTCTGTCCTCTCCAAGAGGCTTGGGGAGACCCACTGTGCAGAGAGTCAGCCACCCACTGCGGTCCCACGATGGATGGTGGAGGAGCCCACTATTCAAGCATGCACTGCCCAGCTCCTCCCTCCATCACACTGTCTCCTGACTGCCCTGGAGAGATGGGATGCGTTTCCTGGCTTCTGTGTCCCCAAGGTGGCTGCCCACCTGTCATCTTCTAGGCCCCCAGCCTAGCTGTAGGGGGTCTCTTACTTGACTGGCTTATCCTTTTGTGAGGAAGTTGGAAACTCAGAAGCTTCTGGAAGCTACCTGGGATTGTATACATGACAAGTTGTTGTTGTTCAGTTGCTTAGTCGTGTCTGACTCTTTGCAACCCCAGGGACTGCAGCACACTAGGCTTCCCTGTCCTTCACCATCTCCCGGAGCTTGCCCAAATGCATGTCCATTGAGTTGGTGATGCCATCCAACCATCTCATCCTCTGTTGTCACCTTCTCCTCCTGCCTTCAGTCCTTCCCAGCATCAGGGTCTTTTCTAATGAGTCTGCTCTTTGAATCATGTGGCCAAAGTATTGGAGTTTCAGCTTCAGCATCAGCCCTTCCAATGAATATTCAGGATTGATTTCCTTTGGGATTGACTAGTTTGATCTCCTTGCAGGCCAAGGGACTCTCAAGAGTCTTCTCCAACACCACAGTTCTAAAACATCATTTCTTCAATGCTCAGCCTTTTTATGGTCCAGCTGTCACATCTATACATGACTGTGTCAAGTAGGTGATGATAACTGGTGCATTGGAGAGCCTGTGTCCTGCCTGTCCAGAGGGCAGAGAAGCCAACTCCAATGTTGCTAAGAGTGGGTGTGGCTCCCATGTTCCCAGAATGCCTACCTTTCCAGAATAAGCTGGAATTCTGGATTTTTATCTGAGTTTTCCAAATTTTTAAATCGCGGAGCCAGCAGATCAATTGGGTGTGGCCCAGACTTCCAGGCAACCATGTTATGACCTCTGCCTGGGGACCTGACTGCCTGCTGCTTCATTATGTGGTCTGCCTGCCCTGTAGGCATCTGGGTTTGTGACCCTTGGTTTGGGGAAAGTAGAGCAAAATTAATAAATGAAACATAAATATGGGAAAAAAGATAAGAAAAGAAAGTTAATATTTAATTAAAAAAATTGATGCTGAAATAAGTGGAGTGAGTCTCAGTTTACATTTAAATGTAAGTGGCATTTTATTTTAGTGACTTGGAAGAACATTAGAGAATCTTAAAATATTTTCTCCCCAAATTAAATAGCTATCTGTCTACTAAGTTTTATTTAAGAATGATTTTTAAATGTGTTTTAAAAACTTTTAAATGTTGACTATTCTAAGAATTAAAAATTTCCATATCTGGTTAAATATTAGACTACTGAAATTTAAAAAAATTTTTTTTTCTCAACATGAAATTACTTGAACGGATAGTGTTTTTATTACTTTGCCATTCTGGATACATTCTTATAGCTTGATAAGTATTTGAACTGTTTAACCAAATTAGCACAGAGCTTAGACTTTAATAGCAATGTCTTAATAATATTGCTCTATATTTCATGCAAGTCCATTAATGATTTTGCCATTTTAAAGTAGCAAACTTATGACTTTACCATAGCAATTTGAAATTGTCTTAGTATCAGGTAAAAATAGCTAATTTGTCCTTTTAAAAATTACTTAATGTGGCATTGATATTGCTAAATTAAATCATCTTCTGAAGATTCAAAATTATTACCCCTAAGGCTATGGATGGGGCTTCTCTGGTGGCTCAGATGGTAAAGAATCTACTTGCAATGCAGGAGACGAGGCTTCGATCCCTGGGGTGGGAAGATCCGCTGGAGAATACCCACTCCTCTGTTCTTGTTTGGAGAATTCCATGGGCTGAGGAGCCTGGTGGGCTACAGTCCATGGATTAGCAAAGAGTTGGACACGACTGAGTGTCTAACACACACACACACGCAAGGCTCTGGAGGTATGGACACACTTTAAGAAATACCACATTCCATAAACAATTATCTCCATATTTTTCTAAATATGTAACTCACATACCCAAAATGCAGACATGTTTGCAAAATGAGTATTTTCTGCCAGATGAAGCAATAATTTCCGGATTTGAAAGCTTCCTGAGTTGCTCATCTGTAGAAGTGTGCACCTCTGCACTGAATCTGCTCATGGTAGAGCTGCTGGGTGGGGTGGGCGCTGCCTGTGCTGGGCATCTGCACTTGCTGGTGGCTCAGCAGTAAAGAGTCCTCCTGCAATGCAGGAGCCACAGGAGATGCAGGTTTGATCCCTGGGCCCAGAAGATCCCCTAGGGAATGGCATGGCAAACCACTCTAATATTCTTGTCTGGGGAATCCTGTGGACAGAGGAACCTGGTGGGCTACAGTCTATGGGGTCACAAAGAGTCAGACACAACTGAAGTGACTTAGCACGCATGCACATACTGTGCATCAGTGGTTCTCAAGCCTGTCTGTGCATTACAATCACCTGGGAAGCTTTTCTAGTAGATCCAGATCCACCCCCAACAGATCTGATTTACTTAGCTTGGGGTAAGGCCTTGGCGATTTTTTTTTTTTTAAAGTCCCCTCAGATGGTTGTAATATGTAGCCAGGGATGTGAACTGTCCCCCATCTGGGAAATGTTTAAAAACAAAATGTGTAACAGATATGGTGAGCAAACTCTGAAAGATAGTGGAGGACAGAGGAGCCTGGCATGCTGTAGTCCCTGGGGTTGCAGAGTCAGACACAACTTAGCGACTGAACAACAGCAACAAATCTGACTTGAGTTCATGTGCTTAACCTACATACCAGAGTGTTCAAGTAAAGCACTCATGGGGTGAACAGGGGACAAAAATGAGCAAAGCTGCTGGAGGGTAAATGTTAGGGAGTGGTGAGGACTGGGGCACACATGGGGCACCGACACTCATCTCTAGACAATTGCTGCCAGGCAGTTCTGTGGCCCCCAGATGAGTCAGACATCTGGTTTTTTAAGAGGTAATCTAAACGTCTTTAATTTTTGACATGAATCTTTCTCAACTTTTAAACATAGCAAGCCTCGATTACAAATTATACTATCTATACTGTTTTTTATTTTTGCTTAAGGAAAGCACTGGTAAAGGATAGAAGTATTGAAAAGATAGTACAAACAATTCATCAAGCTCTTTGAAATGGGAGCATGTAGATGCTTTTGATGAGAGGCTGATCTTTCAAATAGACAGGGCCCATATTAACCTACGCTAGCTCCTTGTCTTACTTTCTCCAGAACTGGTATAGACTCATCTTCTGTGAGGCCAAAGCTAAGCTCTGTGTGCAGGAATGTCACTGTGGTCTGAAGGTTAAATCAAAGACATCTAATAGTTTCTGTGCTGGGTTCAGTAAGGATGAGGATATGGTGATGTCAGAGACACAGGTGTTAAGATATACCCCCCTAACCAACCTAACATCCTGGTTTTGCTCTATTTTTATGGCTGAATTTCAAATTTCTGTGCTTGTATGTTTATTAGTCTGAGCTGAGCAGTGTGATTAACATTTCCTTAGTATTTATTCATTCAGAAGGCCTGTAGGCTGAGAAATATTTAAAAGCTTGGAGAAATAGAGGGTTTCATAATTTTATGGAAAATTGCTTAAACTCTGATTTGATCAGATATTGAGCCTTTAAAAAAACATTTGAGACTGGTTAATGATAACCAATTTTTAAAGACAGATTTGTCCTTTAATGTTCTAACACAGTGTACAGTTGTTTAGGCATTCTTAAAAACAGAACAGTATTTTGCAAGAAACACCATTGTTTATGTCATTATAACCATAGGACCTGAATGTTAGCACTTTGGTTTAGAAGCAAAGCTTATTTTCTGTAGCCTCTGGTGGCTCAGATGGTAGAGTCGGCCTGCAGTGCAGGAGACCCGGGTTTGATCCCTGGGTTGGGAAGATTCCCTAGTGAAGGAAATGCAACCCACTCCAGTACTCTTGCCTGGAGAAGCCCACTGACGCCTGGCAGGCTACAGTGCACGGGGTGGCAGAGAGTCGGACATGGCTGAGCCACTACCCTTCCATAGCCACAGTTCAGATTTTGTTAGTTTGGGTTATTCTTCTGCCTATAACAGGAACTGCTTCTAGTTAGAGGAACCAAACTGAGTTCTTTCAGAGAATATAGGGAGTCATGACTGGTGCCTTAGAAAAAGAGGGGCAATGTAATTAGTTATTTTTAAGGAAAAACTTGCGTTGAACACATTTCAACGGGAAGTTCTGAGGTTTTGAAAAATAGCAGTGTTTACCTTAAAAAATAATATCTGAAGATTGTGAACTGTTTATTTCAGAAATTGAAGAACTTGAAGCTATCCTTGGCTTACATTTGTAAACAGATTTAAAAATGTTTTGTATTTTTTAATGGTGAGAAAATAATTATTAAACATAAGTTTTGAATTATTTCTAGATTTTAATTATTTCTGGATTTATAAGTATTTATGAATGTATGTTTGATCATCTAAGAG
The DNA here is from genome assembly GCF_033118175.1 of Dama dama. NCBI lineage: Eukaryota > Metazoa > Chordata > Mammalia > Artiodactyla > Cervidae > Dama > Dama dama. Next base: position 31,929,074 of record NC_083701.1, read on the forward strand.
TTCTGTTTGTTTTAAAAACAGTTTCTCAAATTAATGCTTTGCTTTGGGTATATTTTCTGACTGTATAGCACATTTTATTAGACTGCATCCCTTCTCAATATAACACCATGCATTTAATCAGATGATTGAGGATATGTCTAGTTTGTAGTTATAATTCTAGTTTCTTAGGATAGTATATCTTACAACTACTTTTTGAAATTTTGGGATGTTACTACATTTCAATAGCTATTTATTGAGCATTTTCTATAGTGCTAATCACCATGGAGATGCCCAAATATAAGATTAAATGCCCAATAAATATTTTGTCCAATAAATTATATTGGCCATTTAATTAAGAAAAATATAGGTCATAGGATTGGAGGAAATCTTTATGGACAAAGTGGGCTTTAATCTATGTCCTAAAGGATGGATTGAGTTTATACAGGTATGCAGACACAGTTCTTATCATTAATAACACTGATGACTAAAAGGAGTGATTGAAGTCACAGGATGACTTTAGGAAGATAATTGGCTGAGAGATAAATTAAAAAGGAATGATTAAGTTCTATAGAAATGATGCATAATAGTTATATGTAACTTTAAACTGATTATTGCTTCTTTGCTGTCAGCCAGTCATGGGTGATTTCATTGGTTAAAGCATACATCTAAAGCAAGCCAGACCAACCATGTTTTCTTCTGATCCAAGGCATGGACACTCTTACTGTCTCAGAAAGGTGTTGCACTGGTCATCACTGGGTGGGCTGGCTGACCTAAGGCTAGAAAAAGCCTGAATTAGCCCAACCCAGGAATCATCTCGTTGAGATAGACTCTATAACAAAAATTCAATGACTGGAGTTGTCTTAATGTTGTTAATGTATTGTTGTAAGTTTTGTGGTGGAGAAGAGAGGAAACTTTTTTACTTTACAGCCTTTTGATGTCAACTAACTGGTTGTTAAAAACCTTGTGTGAAATAGTTTCCTGTCATTGAAGATGATAATAAAGATGATTATGAATTATTTTCACATAATCATATATTAAGCAGTTGTTGGAAAATTTGAATTCAAAAAAGAACACTGATGAAAAGAAAAAGACAGATTTAGTACGCCTTTGTTAAGCATCTATTATGTGTAAGATCCCGTGTTAAATTCTATGGGAGAATCAGAAACAGATTTCATCCTAGTCTTCAAGAATTTTCTCAGTAAGTAGCTTTGCTGACCAAACCGTGGGGTCCAGGGAATGATGCCCTTCGTTGTGATCTTGAGTATGTGCCAGTCAGCGTAACATCCAGATATTAAAAGCAAGAACTATGCCTGGAGTTAGATCTGGAAGACATTTTATGCTAAAAAGTTCTGTAACATTTAACCATAGTTTGCTATGTGTATAATTCTACCCTAAAGTTAATTTTTAAACATTTTGAGTGGGAAGAATTCTCTTAGTCGTTATCCTTTCTTCTCCCATTCTCTCCCTTCCACAGTTTTCTCTTCCCACCTTTTCTTTTCTTTTAGACTAATTATTGGTGTATTGTTTACATTCACTGCACTCTATACACAATGTTGCATAATAAATGTTTTATGGATAATGCAAGTATAAATTTTAGAGGTTTTTTAAAGCCACAGAATAGAATTTACGTGACTTTTCATGGTTAAATTCTTTATGATTACTGTAATGTATAGTATTTCTTAAAAGCCTTTTTGATTATTGATTTTAATTTTTTATCTTCACTGATATATATCAAAAACAGAATATGATATAAACTCTTGGTTTGAAGATAACTGATGATTGGCAGTTTAGCTTATTTTTAGAGTATCATTTGTAGTCCTAAATAAAACTAGGTATATGTACCTAAGTAACATTGCAACCTGAAAACAGTTGTCTTTACATAACAGACAAAATTAGTTTGTTTCTACTGTTTCCTTATCCAAGATACCACCCCATGTTGAATCAATGTTTTTCCTTGTGAAAACTCTATTTATATAGAAAACTTCCGAATTGTCAGCATGAGTGAAAAACTTTTATTAGGTGACAGGTAAGGATTTACTTCATCATTTATAACTGAAAGTGCATCTTAATGGATAATATTTATGAAAAAATTGTTGTGGTCATTTGTGTTTAGAGCACATAGTGAGAACACAATTTGTTTGTATATTCACTTCTTAGACAGTGAGGTTGTTTCCAGTTTTTAACGAATATAAATAAAGCGGCCATGAATATTTGAATATGAATCATTGGGTTGACATAACGTTTCCTTTTTGGAGGATTAAATTCCATGTAGTGGGATTGTAGGGTCATCCAAAAAATATATTTTTAACTCTCTAAAAAACTTTTTCAGAGTGGCCGTGCTTACTAGTTTGCATACTCGTGAGGAAGGTATGAACTTTCCAGCTTCACGTCCTTGCAGCACTTGGGATTATCGGATTGGCTGTCTTTTTACTTTTAGTTCATAGTATATTTAGGTAGTGGTATCTTATTCTCATTTTAAGTTTCATTTTCCTGATATTAAATGATCTGAAGTACCTTTTCATGTGCTGTTGACATTTTCATATCTTTTTTTGTGTTCATGTTTTTACCCATTAAGAAGGTAGGGTAGGGTTTCTGTTTTTATTATTGGTTTGATGGTATTTTTCATATATTCTACTTAAGTGTCTCATGTCAGGTATATGTATTACAAAATTTTTTTCCTACTCAGTAGCTTGACTATTAATTTCATTAATTAATGGGGTTTTGATGGGCACAAGACCTTTTAATCATGATAAATTGGAGTGGGTAGCCTATCCCTTCTCCAGCAGATCTTCTTGACCCAGGAATCAAACCGGGGTCTCCTGCACTGCTGGCGGATTCTTTACCAACTATCAGGGAAGTTATCAGAATTATATTATTCTTTACCAACTATCAAGAAGAGCTATCAGCGAAGCTTAAAATAATTAGTACTACTCTTTTTTTTGTCCTAGGACATTTGGTGATTCTAAGATGATGATGTGTTTTTCTGTTTTTTTTCCTGCAAGTTCTATGTTTCTTATATGTTTAGGTCTGTGATAAAACTATGATTAACTTTTATGTAAAGAACAAATTGAGATTTTTAAATTTTTTCCAAGTGGATATACAGTTCTTCTGGAAACATGTGTTAAATGACATTTCTTTCTCCATTTAATCCAGTTGTCATATTAGTGAAAAATAAATTAAACTTTGTATTTGAGGTTATGTTTCTACTCTCTCTTTTGTTCCATAGATTTATTTGTCTATCCTATGCCCATGGTGCCTTATCTTAATTGCATTAACTTTAGAGTCCATCTTGAAATCAGGGAATATACATTTTTTATCTGGTTTTTTTTTTTTCAAGATTATTTTGGCCACTCCAAGTTGTTTGCATTTCCATATGAAAATTCAGAAATAGCTTGTCAATTTCTTCAAAAGAATCTAGTGATATTTTGATTGAGCCTGTGATAAATCCATGATCAATTTTAGAAGAACTGATATCTTGAAAGTATTGAAACTTCCAGTCCATGAACATAGTATAGATCTTTTACTTCTTTCCTTAGATGATAACTAATTTTCTGATTATTTGAAGCTATTGTAAATGACATTATTATCTTGAGCTTTTTGTTGATAGTATTTTTTAAAGTTTTACCTTCTCTGTTTGTTCACTACTGGCTCCGAATGTTCTGAATATGGAAGCAGGATGTAGTCTCCTCTGGGGTTTGGGACTGAAGCACTGATGAGGATCAGAGATCTCGTCACATTTTACAACCTAGCTGCCCGCTCTCCAAACAACACCTTGTGTTCCTGGGGAGTTAAGAAAATACCTCAGTGCCACACCTGGCTTTCTGCATCTCAGGAGTTCCCTTTTCCTCTTGCTGCCCTGAGCCCAGCATTCAGAGAGCTGCTATTAAGTATGCATCAGGGCCATGGAGTGATTCTTCTCAGTTCTCTCCAGTCGTCAGCTTTTGGTGGGTCCCTGACTTGCACTGTGTGCCCCACTGGGGATCTTTCTCAGATTTCTTGCTCTGGCTTCCAAGCTTCAGCACACTAGCCTTCCACACACTTCATCTTTTGCTGAAGGCTTACAGGAAAGAGTTGGCTTGTGAATGTGAATTTGGCTGGTGTCTGGGACTTCTTTAAAAGTTTAGCTGATTTCTCGGTACTGTGATCTATAGCAGATTCCTATTCCTTCTAATGCTCTTCCAGTAGATTTCTTTTCATGCTTATGGAATTTCTCACTACCTGAAAGTCATTTCATTTCCATTTTTTTTGCATCATCAGTTCTCTGAAAAATTATGTTCTTATAGCTTATCTACCTTGTTCTTCTTGTTTGGGTGGAAGCAGTGGTTTCTTGCAACTTTCTATATCCCAACTGAAAAACGGTTCTGCACAAAGTTTTTAAAATAGTCACTAAAGATGCGTGGGGAAGACACTCATTATCTTAATATGATTGATTCAGTGGCTCTTCATCCTAGTAGAAGTGTTCAAATGCATTTTATAATATATGAACTTATTGATAATAGGTCAGCTTATTGGTAGTATGTTCATAATGCATGAACATAGGGAATTCAGACAGTATTCTTAGATCTTTACATTGTCTATATCCATTCTATTTATTTCTTAATGGATATTTTTGGGAGCAGCATTTCCTAAAATTGTACTGCAAAATGTGTGTGGTACTTTTGAATTTTAAGGAATTTGGAAAATATTAAAGGATTTGGAAAATGGTTGAATAGGATCACCAATTCAAGGGACTTGAGTTTGCACAAACTCTGGGAGCTAGTGAAGGACAGGGAAGCCTGGCATATTGCAATCCATGGGGTTGCAAAGAGTCAAATATGAGTTAGCAACTGAACAACAATAACAAAAAGTCATGAATGCATTTAAAATTATAATACTTATTTCATGGTGGAACACAGTTTGTTGAAGCACTATTTTGAGAAAGTGGTAAATGTTATAGTTTGATAACTGGTTACATACTGTTATCAACCAGTTTCAAGTTAGGAATTTTAGATCTCTGATAGTTTAGGGAAAACGGACTAGTTGAGGAACTCACATTGTACCAAGAAGAGCAAAGGTCAGTTTTTATTCCAGTCCCAAAGAAAGGCAATGCCAAAGAACGCGCAAGCTACCACACAATTGCACTCATCTCACACGCTAGTAAAATAATGCTCAAAATTCTCCAAGCCAGGCTTCGAGAGTACGTGAACAGTGAACTTCCAGATGTTCAAGCTGGATTTAGAAAAGGCAGAGGAACTAGAGATCAAATTGCCAACATCCCTTGGATCATTGAAAAAGCGAGAGTTCCAGAAAAACATCTACTTCTGTTTTATTGACAATGCCATAGCCATTGACTGTGTGGATCACAACAAACTGGAAAATTCTTAAAGAGATGGGAATACCAGACTACTTGACCTGCCTCTTGAGAAATCTGTATGCAGGTCAGGAAGCAACAGTTAGAACTGGACGTGGAACAACAGACTGGTTCCAAATAGAGAAAGGAGTATGTCAAGGCTGTATATTGTCACCCTGCGTATTTAACTTATATGCAGAGTACATCATGAGAAACACTGGGCTGGATTAAGCACAAGCTGGAGTCAAGATTGCCGGGAGAAATATCAGTAACCTCAGGTACACAGATGACACCACCCTTATGGCAGAAAGCAAAGAAGAACTAAAGAGTCTCTTGATGAAAGTGAAAGAGGAGAGTGAAAAACTTGGCTTAAAACTCAATATCCAGAAAACTAAGATTATGGCATCTGGTCCCATCACTTCATGGCAAACAGATGGGGAAACAGTGGAAACAGTGACAGACTTTATTTTTTGGGGCTCCAAAATCACTGCAGATGGTGACTGCACCCAGGAAATTAAAAGATGCTTACTCCTTAGAAGAAAAGTTATGACCAACCCAGACAGCATATTAAAAAGCAGAGACATTACTTTCCCAATAAAGGTGTGTCTAGTCAAAGCTATGGTTTTTCCAGTAGTCATGTGTGTATGTGAGAGTTGGACTATAAAGAAAGCTGAGCACCAAAGAATTGATGCTTTTGAACTGTGGTGTTGGAGAAGACTCTTGAGAGCACCTTAGACTGCAAGGAGATTCAACCAGTCCATCCTCAAGGGGATCAGTCCTGAATATTCATTGGAAGGACTGATGCTGAAGCTAAAACTCCAATACTTTGGCCACCTGATGTGAAGAACTGACTCATTTGAAAAGATGCTGATGCTGGAAAGATTGAAGGCAAGAGGAGAAGGAGACGACAGAGGATGAGATGGTTGAATGGCATCACTGACTCAGTAGACATGTGTTTGAGTAAACTCTGGGAGTTGGTGATGGACAGGTAGGCCTAGCGTGCTACAGTCCATGGGGTCACAAAGAGTCAGACATGACTGAGCGACTGAACTGAACTGAAGAACAGCTAGCTCTCTGGAGAGTGGGTGGTTGATTATTATCATTATCAACTACATCAGTCAGCTTCAAAGGAGATTTTTATGCCACTTTTAATTCATTAGTACATTAGTCTTAAAAGATTCCTGAAGACTCTTTCAAGTAGATTGGGATTTATCCTAACTATATCCTAAACCCTTATAAGCCCCTATATTTCTCTAAGTAGTAGTTTCTTAATACAGTAGTTTCTGATTAAAGCAAGGTGACCCTTTAAGTATCTAAATTCCCCAGATGGCACAAGATCATTCAGATGGGACACTTTTCCTAGGGGAAATCAATGAGGAGTATGTCACCAGGAAGATCTTAGCCTGCCCCTTGAAACAGCTGGAACTTGTTAACTGAAAATAGGTACTCATTGCATTGTGTTCTTTAATGTGGTCTTCTTAACTTACTTGCTGTAATTAGGATAAGAAGAAAGAATTTCTGGAGAATTTTCTTCTTTAAGCAATACTCTGTTACAGAAATATCAGGTTGCTCAAATTCTGTGACTTTTATTCAGTTAGGGAATAATCCAGTACAATCGAAGTCAAGTAGCTTTGAACAGAAGAGACTTATTCAATTTCTTTGCTAAAAGATATGAAAACAGTGACATCCTTTCCAAGGCAGGCATAGAAATTTTGGAAATAAAATTTAGAAACTGAGTGTAGTTTGATTTTCTTTCAAGACTCCACATGTGGTCTCCTGACCTGACTGTTGTCACTTACCGACTGGGAAGTGTAAGTCTGACCATCCAGTGAGCCGAGTGCAGTAGAGACTGAATCCTTGATTTCATGGCTGTTCAACCTTGGAGAAGTTGCTCAAACTTTGGGACTCAGTTTCTCCAGTTCTGAATTGGAGCCAAGATTACACCCAACTCTGCAGGATTAGTGAAGCATTAATGAGATAATTTGCATAGGGCTTCACATCTAGCATGTGCGTGCTCAGTCATATTGGACTCCTTGTGACCCCGTGGACTGTAGCCCACAAGGCTCCTCTGTCCATGAAATTTTTCAGGTAAGAATATTGGATTGGGTTGCCATTTCTTCTTCCATAGAACTTCATCTCACACTGAAAATAAAATGTCAGGTCCTCACTGTGACTCCCACATTCTTCATGGTCCACTTCAACCACTCTATTCTTTGAGTCCACACACCCCAGCTTCATCTTCATCAGCTGTTGCTTTGGCCTACCTTCTTCCCAGATATTTCCATGCCTCCTTTTTTTCAGCTCCTTATGGTCTCTCCTCAAATGACACCTCTCCAGAGGATTCTTTCCTGGTCTTAGGTCCTCATTCTTCCCATTAGACAATTTTACTTTTCTTCATTGTACTCACCACCACCTGAAATTAAGTTGTGTATTTGGTGGTTTATCTTGACATCTAGTCCCTGGGATGCATGCTCCTCAAGGGAAGGGAATGGCCTTGTTCTCGTTATCTACCTAGTAGGTAGGGCAGAGCCTGATGCTGGGTGGGTATACTGCCCTTATCACATCCTAATGAGCGTATTGTTCCTTTTTGTCCAGAAACAGGAGGTAAAATTGTCCAGATCCTTCAGAACATATGCATCCCAATGGACTGTCCGCTCCCAGTGGGTTTTTAGGATACATTGCTGAAAATGAAAATTTGAAATGTGGTTCCTGCCATTATTCTTTGATCAAAGTATCAAAGAATACTAACTTTATACAGTAAGTCCCCTACATACAAACGAGTTCTGTTCAGAGAGCACATTTTTAAGTCCAGTTTGTTCGCAAGTCCAACAAAGTTAGCCTTGGTACCTAAGTAACACAATCAACTGTAGTATTGTACTGTCATAGGTTTATAATATGTTTTACACAAATAATACATAACAAACTCAAAAATAAGGAAAACATTTTTAGTATTAAAAGTAGTCCAGTACAACAGCTGACCCAGAGGGTCTGACATCAAGTGAACAGGAAAGGAGAGTTACTGATTGGAGTAGGGAGAGAAGGTGGAAGATGGTAGAGTTGAAGGATCTTCAGCCATAGGAGATGGAAGGCAAGCTGCAATTTCACTCATGCCTGACGCTGATGAAACCCACATTTGCATCTTTGAAAGTTCACAACTTGAAGGTTTGTAAGTAGGGAGGTAGTTCATGGGGAGGAAGCATTTCATTTGAGGCTTGCTTGTCCTTTAAGCCTTGTGTTCTTTTCCTCCCTATTGCCCCCAAAGTAGTTCTGACCAAAGAGGATGCCTGCCCAGCCCTGGAGGCAGAGTCTCCAATTAGTTTTTATGTTCCAAATCGAGTATCCTAGGATGAGCCAGAATGCAGTTTCCCCAGGTCAATAATCCATCTCAGCAGTGGACATCTAGACTATAAAATTAAATTTGACCTCATTTTCTGGTTTTTATCCCAGTTTTGTTTCAGGTCTGGAGCCTGACACTAAAGTCCACTGCATTTGGAAGAGGTCATGACAACAATAGTTATTCCCTGTTAAATGCCAGTCTCCTTCCTTTATACCCTTCCTCACTCCATTTCAACCAGCATCTCTCAGGGTCACTTTTGGACCAGTGACTGTGTGCCATATACTCCTGTGTCCTTGGAGGCTTCACTAATGCCTGAAGTCTATTTGCTGAGGTGCTTACCTCTTCCACAAACACTCCCGACACTGGGCTTCTTTCAGATTAGGTGTCAGTTTATCATTCAGTTTATCCTTTACATGTTATTTGAAATTTCAGGCTCCAAGCCCTACAAATAATTATTCTAAACCATGTTAGTTATTCACACCCTGCTTTGGAATAGTTTCATTTCCATTGTCAAAAGGCTACTTCTTGAGGACCTAAGATGATTTAAGTCATCTGAAACAGAGAAATTATTAATATTAGCAGATATTTATCATTTTGCAATAGTTGAGCTAATTTTCTGCATCTTTGTGGGTATATAACAAAACTCTCAGTGGTAAAGAATCCACCTGCCAAGCAGGAGACACAAGAGATGTCCATTCGATCCCTCAGTCGGGAAGATTCTCTGGAGAAGGAAATGGCAGTCCACTCCAGTGTTCTTGCCTGGAAGATTCCATGGACAGAGGCGCCTGTCAGGCTGCAGTCCATGGGGTGGCAAAGAGTTGGACAGGACTTAGCAACTAAGCTGCAACAGCAGCAACAAAACTCAAAGATAAAGTTTGAACAGAAATGATCTTTCTCTTTGTTGTTTTATATGTCCCAGGTCAGAGAAAGATGCCTAAAATATTTTTTTTAGTTATCATAGTCTTCTTTTTTTCTTGGAAGTAAAGTTATCTTTACCTCCACCCAACTTGCCTCATGAATATTCAGTTGTTGCCAGAGCTGTAAACCAATAACTATGGAAATGAGCTTATGATAATATTTTTCTGTTCCCATTTTCCTCATTAAGTGTGTAGGAGTATTTATGATATTTCACATTTTGTTTTCTTCTTAGTTTTTGAAATATAATGGGATTATTGATAATAAATGTTAACCAGGTTTTACAGTTGAGTTTATTTTGCTCCTGTTTCTTGAATGTTTTAAGTAAATACTTTCATAAGTTTGCCTTCTTGCAGATTAATATAATTTTTATAAAGAAAATTATGAATAAAAATTATGAATGGCTTAAAAATTATTTTAAAATATTTTACAGATTTATATATATACAATACCTGTTTCTCTTATTAATGCATTGATTAAAAATGCTTCTTCCTAATGATCTTACTTCAGAGATTAAGTTATTAAGAAAATATTAATACTATGGCTGATTCATGTTGATGTTTGACAGAAACTAGCACAATACTGTAAAGCATTTATCCTGCAATTAAAAATAAATTTAAAATAAACAAAAAAAAAGAAAAAATATTAATAGCATCTAACAAGTGTGTTTGGTGATAGAAAACAAAATAGAAAAATAGTAATAATGGCAAACAGTTATGTATTGGTCATTGATGTGCCAGTTGCTTTACATATATTAATTTATTTGATCTTCACAAGAAGTCTGGAAGAGTAGATGCTGTATTACCCTCTTTTTACAAATATGAAGGCAACCTCAGGAGGGTCAAGGTACTTGTGAGATGTCACGCATCTAATCATTAACAGAGTTGGGATTTGAACCCTGGCAGGCTGGCTCCAGAATTCAAGCTCTTATTTTCTCTTATATTTTGGCAAAGTCTGCTAACTGGACTGTGCATTGTCCCCACATGTGTGCATTCTTTTTCCTTTGATTTAAAGTACCATCTGTACTTTAAACATGGAATTTCCTCCTACTTGTGGTGTTTTGTTGATTCTATTCTGTTCTATTGATCTATTTTCTATATTAGCCAAGCACTAACCATTTTCATTGCTATACATTAATTCCCCTTAGGAATAGAGTTGAAGTAAAGGGTAAAAAGGAAAGGAAACAAAACCACAGAGTAGTGAATTTTCTGTGAATCTTGGGGCACAAGAAAAGGAGAGAGGGGGAAATGATACCTAAGAAGTGTAATAAGACGTTGGAAGAAAAGTCAGATGTGTTTTCAGATTGACAGCAGGCAATTTTGGGAGTCAGTCTTAAAGAAAAGGTAAAGTAGATATACAAATTTCTTAATAAAAATATTATTTGAAGCAAATATTTATCATGAAGAGAATTAAAAAAAAATTTTTTTGTGCCTCCTGGGGTTGCACAGTGAACTGGATCCAAGTGTGAGAAAAAAGGGGGGATGGGCACCAGGCAGAGACGGAGATTCAGGTTGGGATTCTCATTCATTTCTCCGGGTTGTTTTCCAGCATTAAATACATTTCCTCCCCCTACTGCTTACATTTCCTTTTCATGGGAATTGAATTCTCTATTAACGACTTAAACAGGAATAGCGTTCTGCACTTTAAATTCGGGAAATGACCAGTTTCCTGTGCCAGAGAAAAATGTGTGCTTGAGAATATTATCTATATAATGTGCTTTGTACTTCCCGCTTAGCTTTTGCTTTCATTGTGTTGTGTTTTTTGAGTTATCTGATACCGATGTGAATTCCTGAGCAGCACATTGTGAAGTATTGTATTGGAGCCACAATGGTCTACTGGCATCTTTGAATAAATATTTGTTTAATAATAAAAATAAGGCATTTTTAGCAGACATCTTATTAAGGAAAAATGTCACAAGTATGTTCATGTAAGCTAATCAGGTGCCTTTTAGAAATCGGTTTTGTCCCGTGTTGATCACCAGCTGACCCCATGAAGCATGCTTTTACCTGAAATGCCACCCCAAATTATTGGATACTCGAAACGTCTTTATTTTTTGTTATAAATCTGTATGTACTGAAAGGCTCATTATTTTCATCTGACTTTAAGCTCTCTTACAAATATTGAAGTGAAGTGAAGTGAAAGTTGCTCAGTCGTGTCCGACTCTTTGCAAGCCCATGGATTATACAGTCCATTGAATTCTTCAGGCCAGAATACTGGAGTGGGTAGTCTCTCCTTCTCCAGGGGATCTTCCCAACCCAGGGATTGAACCCAGGTCATTGCAGGTGGATTCTTTACCAACTGAGCCACTAGGGAAGCCCAGGAATACTGGAGTGGGTAGCCTATCCCTTCTCCAGTGGAACTTCTCGACCCAGGAATCGAACTGGGGTCTCCTGCATTGCAGGCAGATTCTTTACCAGCTGAGCTACCAGGGAAGCCCATTTATGACTTATGAATTATGAAGGAATAGATTTTAATTTAAATTTTGCAACCTAGCCTAATATATTATCTTTATCTTTGTTTAATACTTCTGTTGGTGCTATAAAGGGTAAATCACATTGCTTAGGCAATGTCAAGAATATTAGTCTTTTCTATATCTGACTTTTCTTTCTTTTAAATTTTATATCAAAAAATAAAATAAAATAAAATAAATTTTATATCAGAGTATAGCCAATTAACAATGTAATTTCAGGTGGGCAGAAAAGGTACTCAGCCATACATATACATATATCCATTCTCCCTCAAACTTCTCTCCTGTTCAGGCTGCCACGTAACATTGAGTAGAGTTCCCTGTGCTATACAATAGGACCTTGTTGTATACCTGATTTTTCTGAAGGTATTTTCAGATTGCCTGACAGCTTACTTCTTCAGTCTTTGTGATTCTTGTCCACACCCAGATCGAGTAGCAGCTCCTGGAAGTCAAAGCTGTGGTCTAGCCATGCTTCTCATACATTGTTCAATTTTTATGAACACTGTGTTCTAAGTCCTCTCAAGGATTATGGGGATCAGCTTTAGTCTATGTTAATACCTTATAGTTTAATCTTGAATTGATTTTTTTCTACCTTCTATTGTTTGTTAATCTTAAAATTTCTGGAATGTTTAGAAAATGTGAATAGAGAGATTGACATGAACCACATTTGAGGGCCAACCTGAGTAGAAAAGATCCAGTTAATTTGACATTATGCAATATATGTTATATATATATAAAATTCCCATGTGTATATATATATATATATATATATACACATATATATAAAATTCCCCCTGACAGGTACCCTGAGTTATTTATTTTAGAGTCAAGGAATTCTTCCCAAGTTAACGTTAGTTGGATTGTTTCACTGTTAGTAGAGGAGCAGAGAGGGCTGGTAGGGGCATTATCCTTTAGTTCTGTTCTCTCTGGTATTACTTAAAACACTAGTAGAAGAACAATACAAATGAAATTATTCCACAAAACAGAAATAGACATAGAAAATAAGCTTATGGTTACCAAAAGGGGAAGGGGTAGGAGGGATAAATTAGGAATTTGGGATTAACAGGCACATATTGCTACATATAAAATAGATAAACAACAAGGACCTACTGCATAGCACAAGGAACTATATTCAATATCTTGTAATAACCTCTAGTGGAAAAGAATCTGAAATATAAACATAATATATGTGTATGTATAACTGAATCACTTTGCTATATACCTGAATAATTGTAAATCAATTATGCATGCACACTCAGTCGCTTGAGTCCTGTCTGACTCTTTGTGACCCCATAGACAATACCCTGCCAGGCTACTCTGTCCATGGGATTCTCTAGGCAAGGATACTGGAGTGGGTTGCCATGCCCTCCTCTAGGGGATCTTCCCGACCCAGGGATCGAACCCACGTGTCTTATGTCTCCTGCGTTGGCAGGTGGGTTCTTTACCACTGGCGCCATCAGGGAAGCCCAAATCAATTATACTTCAATTATACTTCAACTGAAAGCAAAAACATGGTAAAAGTAAGAGAACTGCGGCTTGTTGTAGCGTTCATAGCAGAAATGCTGGCTAATGATTATTTGGTCCTAATTATGCACTAGCAGTGTCAAGTGCCTGCAAAAATGATGTGTGAATTCTCATCTCCCTGGAAGTTAGATATTATTATTATTAACCTGATTTATTGAGTGAGACTTAGAAACTGAGGCTGAGAGTCTTTGGCTTCATAAATGCCAACCTTAGGGCTGAATTCTCCCCCTGGGAGACATCTGTATAGGTGTATGGGTAGCTGTTTGTAGGCATGTGGGAGTGGGATATGAGGGTAAATTTTGCAGGGTTTCAAAGCAGCTGGCTATAAATGTTTTTACTGTTGTTTAGTTGCTAAGTCATGTCCCCCCCTCTTTTGTAACCCTGTGTACTAGAGCCTACCAGCCTCCTTTGTCCATGGATTTCCCAGGTAAGAATACTGGAGTGGGTTGCCATTTCCTTCTCCTGGGGATCTTCCCCACCCAGGGATCTCACTGAACCACCTAGAAAGCATTGAGTGTTTCTTAATCTTATTTACTTTACTTAGCTGATTTCTCCTTAAAATGTGGTATATCCCTGACTATTCCGGAGAGATCAATCACCTCAAACAATACAAGGAACACAAGATCATGATGAATAAGTGGTACTGAGAATGTCTAAGCCAAGAAGCGTTTATTGCCAAAAAAGGTCATAGTATTAAAAAAAAAATGTAATAGTTTAAAATAAAGGAATTAGAGTTTTTTTAGTCTTTGAGAAAACCAGCTATAGACATGGTTTGCAGAATCGTAGAAAATATCACTTCAGAGAATCAGCATCTAACTTGATCGTGAATTGTTTGGAAAACTAGGTGTTAAGTAAATAGGCATCAGTTTTCTCAGTTTTTTTATTTAAGGCTTTTAGAGCTCTCTTATCTTGGGAGTTCATTTGCAGTCAAATACTTTAAGATCAAATGCTATTTTAAAACTTATAACTCTGAAATGATGAGTATTAAAAAATTTATCAGCGGGAGAAGGTGAGGGTGGGATGGTTTGAGAGAATAGCATTGAAACATGTATATTACCGTATGTAAAATAGATGACCATTGCAAGTTCCATGCATGAGGCAGGGCACCAAAGCCAATGCTCTGTGACAATGCAGAGGAATGGGGTGGGGAGGGAGGAGGGAAGGGGGTTCAGGATGGGGGAGGAACACAGGTATACCTGAGTCAGATTCATGATGGTGTATGGCAAAAATCACCACAATATTTTAAAGTAATTATTCTCCAATTAAAATAAATAAATTAATTTAAAAAATAAAATTTAAAAAAGAAGTTAAATGTAACCAATCAAAAATATTTATTGAATTTCCTTAATTTAAAAATTAAAAATTCAAGTGCATGAGTAAGCATATTATGAATGTCTAATTATAGATTTTCTGGAAACATACAACAACAACAAACTTTAATACGAGCTACTAAAAAGTCATGTATTATTTATGTGGATCTTATGGCAAAGATACTAATATTGTGTGATATTTTCTGAAGTAAATGTGCAGACATTTATTATGCTAAAAAACAAAAAAATATATCAGATCCAAAAGGACTGTGGCAAAGCCTCAGGATCATGGACTGGAAACTGAAATGGCTATGGAGATTTTTAAGTCACAAACGTGAGTGAAATGGATTTTTGTGTAAAAATGGTAACAACATTGGGCTTCCCAGGGGCACTAATGGTAAAGAACCCGCCTGCCAATGCAGGAGATGGAGGAGACATGGGTTCAATCCCTGGGTCAGGAAGATCCCCTGGAGGAGGGCATGGTGACTCACTACGGTATCTCATTTTCAGAGGGACCTGGTGGACTACAGTCCATGGGGTCACAAAGAGTCGGACAGGACTAAAGGGACTTAGCACACACAGCAGGGATAGAAAGAGTAGTGGTGACTGAAGCAAATGAAAACTTGTGGCTGCCTTTGTTCCAGCCCGTTGTAACCATTCAGGAATGTGAACCCTCTGTTGATTTTTCCTTTGTGTTTGAAGAGAGACTGTAGTTACTTTTATGTGAATGCTCATTTTTTTAAAAAAATGTTTTATTATCAGTTGAATCAATGTTTTAATCACTCTGCGCTGTGAAACAGATCACCAGCCCAGGTTGGATGCGTGAGACAAGTGCTCAGGGCTGGTGCACTGGGATGACCCAGAGGGATGGGATGGGGAGGGAGGTGGGAGGGGGTTCGGGATGGGGAACACATGTAAATCCATGGCTGATTCATGTCAATGTATGGCAAAAACCACTGCAATATTGTTAAGTAATTAGCCTCCAACTAATAATAATAAAGGGAAAAAATAAAATAAAATACTTCTGTTGCTCTCAGCCTTTGTTGTAGACCAACTCCTTGTCTTAGGTCAGCGGAAGTTAAATATTCAAGAAAGATACCTTCAGTATACCTACTTTTACAGGCTGAGCTGTGACATGAGATGGTTGGAATCAAAATCCAGAAAAAAAAAGATAAGAAAAAGTTAAACAGTAACTTAAAAGACACTTGAGAAAAGATTGCATTTATTTTAGTTTTTACTATAACTACCTCAACACATTTCCAAAATTTTCACTTTTAAATAAATTTATATATGACTGTAGTTGTGTTGAGAATAGTTCTCATTTCTTTTTCATCTGCTGTCCATTTTGACTTTCCAGCCACTTAGCTATTAAGCATCTTTAAAAATCATGTGTCGTGTGTAGTTAGTGCACTGATCACCTGCTGACAAAGATAAATTCTTCCTCTGAAAACTCCCGAGGGTCACAGTTCATCATGCTGCCTTTTGGGGTGCTGAAGGCAAATAGAAGACACCAAATAATGTTTTCATTATACTTAAATCCTGGGAAAGTTTCAGCCAAAGCAGTTTAAAAGATCTAGATAGTATGATGAAAAATTGTCTTTCCTTCGGCTCTCAGATAATGATGATGTTCACTTTGAATTCATAATTGTTCTGAAAGAGAGTAAAACATTGCTTGATTGGGAAATTGAGCAGGTTTTAAAAGGTCCTCAATATCTATGACACAACAAATCCTCTTGTGTCTGAATCATAAGAAAATAACATTCAAAAGGCTTTCACTAGGAATCATGATACGCTCTTTAGGTACCACTGTGATTTCTTTAGGCACTTGAGTAATCCAGGTGTGACATATAAAACATATATATATTTGATGGTTTGTAGAGTGCTAGGTGGGCTTCCCAGGTGGCGCTAGTGGTAAAGAGTCTGCCTGCCAGTGCAGGAGACTCAAGAGATGCTGGTTCGATCCTTGGGTCAGGAAGATTCCCTGGAGGAGGGCAAGGCAACCCACTCCAGTATTCTTGCCTGGAGAATGCCATGGACAGGGAAGTCTGCTGGGCTACAGTCCATGAGATTGCAAAGAGTAGGACATGATTGAGCGACTTACCATACACAGTGGCTATACCATTTTGTATTCCCACCAGTACTGAATGAGAATTCCTGATTGCTCCACATTCTCACCAGCCTTTGGTATTGTCAATATTTTGGATTTTGCCCTTCCTAGTAAGTCTGTGGCGGTATCTCGTTGTTTTGATTTTCAGTTGCCAAATAACATAAGATTTGATAAATTCATATCCTTATTTGTCACCTACATATATGCTTCAGTGAGGTGTCTGTTCAGTACTTTTGCCCATTTTAAATATCAGGCTATTTCATTTTTTGTCGCGTTTTAGGAGTTCTTTGTATATGTTGAGTAACAGTCTTTTATCATAAAATGGTAAGAGAAGACATCCTTTGTTGTTTCTGATCTCAGTGGGAATGCTTCTTGTTCCTTCTTTTAAAAACTTAATCTTCTCTATCTATTTTAGCACCTGCCTGCCCAGTCGTGTCTAACTCTTTGAGACCCCATGGACTGTAGCCCACCTGGTGGCTCTGTCCGTGGAGTTTTCCAGGCAAGAATACTGAATTTCCTTCTCCAGGAGATCTTCCCAACCCAGGAACTAAACCCGTGTCTCTTTTGTCTCCTGAATTGGTAGGAGGATTCTTTACCACTGAGCCACCTGGGAAGCCCCTTTATTGTGGTATAGTTGACTTAAAATATTGTATTAGTTTCAGGTGTACAACATAATGATTCAGAATTTTTATATATTACACACCATCCAAAGTTACCATAAATTGACTATCCCCATGCTGTACATTACGTCCCTGTGACTTATTTATTATTTAGTTCCTTTTATTTATTTATTTATTTTTATTAGTTGGAGGCTAATTACTTCACAACATTTCAGTGGGTTTTGTCATACATTGACATGAATCAGCCATAGAGTTACATGTATTCCCCATCCCGATCCCCCCTCCCACCTCCCTCTCCACCCGATTCCTCTGGGTCTTCCCAGTGCACCAGGCCTGAGCACTTGTCTCATGCATCCCACCTGGGGTGGTGATCTGTTTCACCGTAGACAATATACATGCTGTTCTTTCGAAACATCCCACCCTCACCTTCTCCCACAGAGTTCAAAAGTCTGTTCTTTACTTCTGTGTCTCTTTTTCTGTTTTGCATATAGGGTTATCGTTACCATCTTTCTAAATTCCATATATATGTGTTAGTATGCTGTAATGTTCTTTATCTTTCTGGCTCACTTCACTCTGTATAATGAGCTCCAGTTTCATCCATCTCATTAGGACTGATTCAAATGAATTCTTTTTAACGGCTGAGTAATATACCATGGTGTATATGTACCACAGCTTCCTTATCCATTCGTCTGCTGATGGGCATCTAGGTTGCTTCCATGTCCTGGCTATTATAAACAGTGCTGCGATGAACATTGGGGTGCACATGTCTCTTTCAGATCTGGTTTCCTCAGTGTGTATGCCCAGAAGTGGGATTGCTGGGTCATATGGCAGTTCTATTTCCAGTTTTTTAAGAAATCTCCACACTGTTTTCCATAGTGGCTGTACTAGTTTGCATTCCCACCAACAGTGTAAGAGGGTTCCCTTTTCTCCACACCCTCTCCAGCATTTATTGCTTGTAGACTTTTGGATAGCAGCCATCCTGACTGGCGTGTAATGGTACCTCATTGTGGTTTTGATTTGCATTTCTCTAATAATGAGTGATGTGGAGCATCTTTTCATGTGTTTGTTAGCCATCTGTATGTCTTCTCTGGAGAAATGTCTGTTTAGTTCTTTGGCCCATTTTTTGATTGGGTCATTTATTTTTCTGGAATTGAGCTTCAGGAGTTGCTTGTATATTAATCTCAAAAATATTTAGTTCCTTTTAATCCTCTTCACCTGTCTTGCCTCTTCCCCACTCCACTCCCCTCTGTATCTGTCAGTCCTTTTGTTTTATTTGCTTGCTTTTAGAGAAAGCTTCTAGTTTCTCACCATTATGTATAATACTGGCTGTCAGGTTTTAGATACAAACTGTGGAAAATACTTCAAGAGGTGGGAATACCAGACCACCTTACCTGCCTCCTGAGAAATCTTTATGCAGGTCAGGAAGCAACAGTTAGAACTGGACATGGAACAGCTGACTGGTTCCAAATTTGTAAAGGAGTACATCAAGGCTGTATATTGTCACCCTGCTTATTTAACTTATATGCAGAGTACATCATGAGAAACGCTGGGCTAGAAGAAGCACAAACTGGAATCAAGATTGCCGGGAGAAATATCAATAACCTCAGATATGCAGATAACACCACCCTTATGGCAGAAAATGAAGAATAACTAAAGAGCCTCTTGATGAAAGGGAAAGAAGAGAGTGAAAAAGTTGGCTTAAAATTCAACATTCAGAAAACTAAGATCATGGCATCCAATCCTGTCACTTCATGGCAAATAGATGGGGAAACAATGGAAACAGTGAGACTTTATTTTTCTGGGCTCCCAAATCACTGCAGATGGTGATTGCAGCCATGAAATTAAAAGACACGTACTCCTTGGAAGAAAAGCTATGACCAACCTAGACAGCATATTAAAAAGCAGAGACATTACTTTGTCAACAAAGGTCCATCTAGTCAAAGCTATAGTTTTTCCATTAGTCATGTGTGGATGTGAGAGTTGGACTATAAGGAAAGCTGAGCACCAAAGAATTGATGCTTTTGAACTTTGGTGTTGGAGAAGACTCTTGAGAGCCCCTTGGACTGCAAGGAGATCCAACCAGTCCATCCTAAAGGAGATCAGTCCTGAATATTCATTGGAAGGACTGATGCTGAAGCTGAAACTCCAATTCTTTGGCCACCTGATGCAAAGAGCTGATTCATTGGAAAAGACCCTGATGCTAGGAGAGATTGAAGGTGGGAGGAGAAGGGGATGACAGAGGATGAGATGGTTGGATGGCATCTTCAACTCGATGGACATGAGTTTGAGTAAGCTCTGGGAGTTGGTGATGGATGGGGAGGCCTGGCATGCTGCAATCCATGGGGTTGCAGAAAGTTGAACATGACTGAGTGACTGAACTGAACTGAACGTTTTACAAGACTTTTTATAATGTTGAGGACACTCTCCTTTATTCTTAGTTTGCGGAGAGCATTTTTTGTGAATGGCTGTTAGGTTTTGTCAGCTGCATCTTATGCATCCATTGATAGGACCATGTAGTTTTTCTTCTTGTACTATTGATGTGATGGCTTCCATGAATTCATTTTCAAATGTTGAACCAACTTTGCATACCTGGGATACTCCCATTTTACAGTGGTTTATAGTTTTTTCTCATACACTTAGGATTTTTTTGTTAAAATTTTGTTTAGGATTGTTGCATCTAGTTTATGAGTGATATTGGCCTGTTGTTTTCCTGTGAGATCTTTGTGTTATCTTGATATTAGGAATGCTGACCTCACAGACAAGTTAGGAGGTATTTCCTCTACTTCCGTCTTCTGGGAGAGACTCTGGAGAATTGATGTAATTCCTCCTTTAACTGTTTGATAGAATTCACCAGTGAACTTATTTTGTCTGGTGCTTTGTATTTTAGAAGGTTTATAAATATTGATGCAGTTCCGTTTATAGATAAAGTCCTATTCAAATTGTATTTCTTTTTGTGTGAATTTTGGCAGGCCATGTCTGTCAAGGAATTGATCCATTTCATTTAAGTTATCATTTGCAGTCATAACATTTTTCATAGTATTCCTTTATTATCATTTTAATGTCCATGTAATCTCTGATGATGTCCTGTTTTTGTTTGTAATTAGTTTTATTTATTTTTGCAAAGAACCAGCTTTTAGTTTTGTTGAGTTTTGTTGTTGATTTTGTGTTTTAAATTTTACTGATTTCTTCTGTAATTTTTACTATGTTTTTTCCCCCTTTTGCTGACTTTGGATTGTTTGCTCTTCTTTCCTAAGTGAAAGCTTAGATTATTGATTTAACTCTTTTCTAATGTATGCTTTCAATGCTATAAACTTATCTCTAAGTTCTTTTGCTGTCTCTTAGAAATTTTGGTGAGTTGTATTTTCATTTTCTTCAAAGTATTTTATATCTCTTGAGATTTCTTAATTGACCCATGTGTTATCTAGAAGTGCATTGTTTAATATCCATGCATTTTGGAGTTTTCTAACTATCTATTATTGATTTTTAGTTTAATTAGTTCCATTGTGGTCAGATATTGTATGATATCTATGTTTTTTAGATGTGTTATGATGTGTTTTATTGCCCAGAATATGATCTATTTTGGCTAGTTTTCCATGTGAGCTTGAGAAGAATGTACTTTCTGCCATTGTTCAATTCAGTTCAGTCACTCAGTCATGTCCAACTCTTTGCAACTCCATAGACTGCAGCACGCCAGGCTTCCCTGTTCATCACCAACTCCCAGAGCTCGCTCAAACTCATATCCATCGAATCGGTGATGCCATCCAACCATCTTCTCCTCTCTTGTCCCCTTCTCCTCCTGCCTTCAATCTTTCCCAGCATCAGGGTCTTTTCCAGTGGGTCCGCTCTTCGCATCAGGTGGCCAAAGTATTAGAGTTTCAGCTACAGCATCAGTCCTTCCAATGAACATTCAGGACTGATTTCCTTTAGAATTGAATGGTTGGATCTTCTTGCAGTCAAAGGGACTCTCAAGAGTCTTCTCCAGCACCGCAGTTTGAAAGCATCAGGTCTTTGGTGCTCAGCTTTCTTTATCGCCCAACTCTCACATCCGTACATCACTACTGGAAAAAACCACAGCTTTGACTAGATGGACCTTTGTTGGCAAAGTAATGTCTCTGCTTTTTAATATGCTGTCTAGGTTGGTCATAGCTGTTGTTGGATATAGTTATTTTATATCCAGCCAATTGATAATGTTGTTGAGTTCAGTTATATACTTACTGATTTTCTGCCTACTAGATATTTCCACTTCTGATTAAAAGTTAAGTCTCCAACAATGACTGTGGACTCATTTATTTCTCATGGCAGTTCTGTCAGGTTTTGTCTCATGTATTTAGATGCTCTTGTTAGATACATACAGGTTAAGCATTGTTATGTCTTCTTGGAAAATTGACATCTTTATAATTATCTTGGAGAACTCTTGCTTTTGAGGTCTGCTCTGTCAGAAAATAATATAGCTTCTCCCACTTTATTTTGATTAATGTTAGCATGGTATATCTTTTACCATCCCTTGACTCTCAATCTATGTGTGTTTTTATATTTATCATGGACTTCTTTTAGATAACATATAGTTGGATCTTGTTTTTTGATCCACACAATAAAATGTGTTAATTGGAAGATATACATAACTCTCAGTGAATCGCTATTAAAAAATCTACAACATCAAGCATGGATAAGAGGTCCCTTCATATTTCACGATAGATCAATGGGTTTTAACATAGCAGAGTACAAGAAGTACACTGATGTGATGTCATATTCCACATCATGACTACATTTAAGAAACTATCACTTACTGAATTTTGATGTTGTTTTAAAGAAGAATATTCACAATGCACTGAAAATGTTATAGAAATGAACATATTTTTTTCCTTTTCCAACTCTCATTGAAAATGTTTCCAGGGATTCCCTGGTAGAGAATCCACCTACCAAGGAGACACGGGTTCCTTCCCTGGTCTGGGAGGATCCCACATGTTGTGGCACTCCCAAGCCCATGTGCCACAAGTATTGAGCCTGCTTCCTAGAGCCTAGGGATTGAAACTTCTAAGCCCACATGCCGCAACTACTGGAGCCTGAGTTCCCTAGAGCCTGCGTTGTGCAACAAGAGAAAGTGAAGTCGCTCAGCCGTGTCCAACTCTTCGTGACCCCATGGACTGTAGCCTACAAGGCTCCTCCATCCATGGGGTTTTCCAGGCAAGCCTACTGGAGTGGGTTGCCTACACTGCAACTAGAGAGTAGCCCCTGCTCGTGGAAACTAGAGAAAAACCTGCACAGCAGCAAAGACGCAGCCTAGCCAAAAATAAAAATAAATAAATAAATTTAAAAAGTAAAATGTTTCCAAACAATGTATCACAACACATTGAAGCATATGAGAATCCAGCTGCTTCTATTAAGCCAGACATGAAAGAAATTTGCATTCCTATGAAACAGTACCATACTTCTCATTGAAATTTTTTGGGAAAAGATAGCTGTTTTTCTTAAAAGTATGTTAGATATGTTAACATATAATTGATTTATAATTGTTAATTTAAAATAAATTTATAAATGATTTTCCAGATAACAAATATTAAAATTTTTATTAGTTTTAGTTTCTAATATATTAAATATTGACAGGTATGTTATACAAATAAAAGTTCTTCGCAGTTCTCCATTATTTTTAAGAATGTATAGGAGTCCAGAGGCTAAACCGTTTAAGAATCACTGCCGAGAACAATGCCTGGCATGCAAATTAAATATTATATTGTAGCATTTTGTCTAGTAGTTAATAGTTATAATGCATGCATAAAATGTATTTAAATTTACAGATATTAACACCACAATATGCGTGTCTGTTACTTTTTTCCATGGTAAAGGAAGGAGTCCTACTTCAAAATTGGAATCAGTGGGTCTTCAGGCAAAAATGAGATCCAGTGGAGTGGAAAATTTATGAAGGGTTCACCAAAGTATATTAAGGGAACATAAAAATGTAACTTGGATGAATTGAGCTAGTATTTTCTAGCTTAAAAAAAATTATACCCTTCTTTGGTTCAAATCCACCTCCTTTTCTCAGCAAAACTTTAAAAACTTTTAAACTTCTGTGGCTGCCAACTCCATTTTCTTATTCTCCATTTCTCCTGTACCCATTCCTTTGGTTGTGTCATGGTCAAGATCACCAGTGACCCACCTTGTGTTGTCAAGTCACATATCTGTTTGTATTTACCAGAATTCTCTGCACTGTTAAAGCAATTGATCACTCCTTCTTTCCTGAAACCCTCTCTCTGTTGGCTTTTGTGACACCACACTCTTCTGATTTTGCTCTTGCTTTCCTGGCTTCTTTGGTTTCTTTTCTTTTTCTTGACTTCTAAATGTTAGAATGCTCTCAAGGTTCTGTCCTGGGGCCTTTTTCCTTCCCTGCCTACATATTTTCTCCAATGAACAGGAGCCAGCTGCCTCTTCTGTCTTCCTTGAGTGATGAAGACTGTCCTTGAGTTACATCTTTCTGCCAGTAGCACTCAACTCTTTAACTTCAGCTTCAATCTCCCTTTAGAAAAAAAGACCAGTACAGCTGACTTCCTACTTGAGATCTCTACATCTGTGTCCAGTAGGCATCTCAAACTCAACATGGCTAGAACAAACTGATTCTCCCACTCCAGCAACTACTCCTCTTTCTGACTTCTCTGTTCCAATTAAATGGTGCCACGGTCAACCAGGAGTTCAAAGCAAATTCCAATGGCAAGCCTTTTTCTTTTCTTTAAAAAGAACAAGTTTACTTGACTGTGTCGGATGCAGAACGTGGAATCTAGTTTCCTGACCAGTGATCGAACCTGGGCCCCTGCATTGGGAGTGTGGAGTCTTAGTCACTGGACCACCAGGGAAGTCCCAAGCCCTTTTCATTTATTTAGAACTTTGTCTTTCTCTCAGGAAGACAAAACAAAACACTATCTTCCAAAGACTTTTGATGTTGTAATCTTAAGTTAAAGAGGTAAAAGAACAATATTTGGTCTTATTTTCTCCACCTATTTTCATGAAATGAGAATATGTTTTCCCTGCAGTAGCACAGCTGCTCTGAAAATTTTCCCTTTTTGCCTGCATATGTAAAATTTATACATCTCTATTCATATTGAATAGCCACATTTTCAAGGTGACAGGTTAATGCTAAGATCATTCTGAATGCAGAATATTTATAGGAGTAATAAGGTTTAATGCTTATATGATATGAAACTCAAATTGGCATCAGGTATCTGGAATTAAAAGTGTGAACTGTTAAAAATATGTGTGACTTGGGAGGGTGATTTGTGTCTGCCTTACTGATGAAAAGAGGGAGAAAGACAAAAAAGAGAAAGATTATAATTTAGTACACTGAAATGATAAGATAAGCAAATACATTCTGAGATAAAACTTATCGTGGACTTTACTTTTGAGCTGGTAGTGGCCCAGATGGACAGACAGGGATGAGGCTGGCATCTCCTTATTATATCTGAATGAGTTTTCTTCCTTCTTTTGATGATGGGGTAGCAAATTTGTGACATCTTTAGCTTTCTTTAACTAATGTATGGCATTTAATATATTTTACCAAACTCTTGTTGAGGGGAAAACAATGTGAAGCAAACTGAAGAGAAGATGAGGCATTCTGAGACTCTTCAAGTCTTATACACAATGAAAGGTTTGAGGACCACTGGCGTTAAAGCCATTTTCTGGTCCTTATTTTCCTTATATTTTTATCAGATTGAAGATGATCTAATTCCAATGAAATTCTGAATTGCTGAGAATGAATGAATACAGAGGTAAAATGACATACTAAATCTCATGTATTTTTTGACTAGAATATTAATGCTGCCTTGATTGACAGGAGAATGCTGAAATACCCCAATTACCAAAGTTTGAAAGGACTCTGTAGATTCTGGTTATTAAAGTTCGATTCTGAAAACACATCATTTATCTTTGGAAAGGAAGACTTACACATTTTGTAGAAAATGTCAGTTTTCATGATTTTGCCCTCTCAAGTAAACATCTAAATTCTGCCTTCACTGCTGTATAAGATGAGGCTCTTGGGAAACATAAATGCTTGGTTAGAAATGCTAAGAAGTTCCAGGTTTTCTTTCACGTGCAGTTAAACAAAAAGTTCCGTATTGTCACGGAGGATAAGAAGATAAAAAGTCAGATAAAGATAGAGTTTACTTTATTAGGTTGTATGTTTCCTTTTGCCTCATAGTTTGATTCATTTTCACTACCTCCTTTCTTTAGTTTGGTTTCAGAATGTGACCGGGTTTAGTTTATGACGATGAGGTTTATAAATGTAGAGGTGCAGTTTAAGTTTTGCTTGCACGAGAGGTTCTGTTTCTTATGTGGTCAATATGAAATGTAAACTCGGCGGTCAGAGCATCATGCTGTTTTCAGACTAAATGGGAAGAGCTAAGGAGCATTTTTGGTAAAGATATTGTTCAAAAAAACAAAACTAAAATTGAAAATTAGATTAAAACTAATTAAAATGGGTATTAAAGCCAGAAAATCTGAAAGTCTCTCTCCATTGCCAATTATACCTAACTTTAGATAGTATTTCAAAAGGTTGTATTACATATTTCTAATAAGAAAGTTAAGGTGACATCCAATACTTTCTTATTCATTTTATTTAATTCAGCTGAATTCTTACATTCAGATGAGGCTGTTAGTACTGATATGGCTTTGAAGTTATGGAACCTGAAACGTGAACTCACTGAATCAGGAATCAATATGGTGCTGAAGCTAAAGCTAGGAGTGAGATCCTGGAGTTCAATTGTTTTGTTTCTTTTAGATAGTTTTGTTTTTCTCTTTACAAAAGTTCTACAAAAGTTCTAACATGCACACAGCCAGATATTCTGAAAATAGGAAAGTGTACAAAGGTTACTTTCTTACCACCTGGAAGTAATCACTGTTTGCATTTTAGTGTGTGCTACATATTTTTCTTAGTATGAATGCACACTGACATTATACATGTGTACATATATACATGTATATATATACTCACATACATATATATGTGAAAGTGTGTATGTATATGTACATCCAGTATGCTTAGTCATATTTTCACCAAACAATATTTTACAGACATCTGTTGTAGATAGACATATGTATATATACTTTTTGTCTCATTCCATTTATGATTATACTTTTCCCCAGTATTCTGTAGTTTGCATGTACCATAATATATTAAATGATCCCCTTAATGGTGAGCTTTTAAGTTGTTTCCCCTGTTTTTGCTTCTGTAATCAATACATTGAAACCCCTTGTCTGAAAATTTTCTTAGGATAAATTCCAAGAAATAGAATTGCTGGGTTAAAGGAAATGCCCACTTAAAAATCTGAGATTTATACTAAGTTGTCCTCAGAAGTGTTGTGTCATTTTGTATTGTTATTAGCAATGTCTTGAAGGTGATGATTTTGGAATATTATGAACAATCCTGTGTTTTGTTAATCTTTTAAATCTTTGTAAATTTGGGCTTCCCTGGTGGCTCAGATAGTAAAGAGTCTGCCTTTACTACAGACTAAACAATGCGGGAGACTTGGGGTTGATTCCTGGGTAGGAAAGATCCCCTGGAGAAGGGAATGGTAACCCACTCCGGTATTCTTGCCTGGAAAATTCCATAGACAGAGGAGCCTTGCAAGCTACAGACATTCTTACATTAATTTTCATTTGTGTGATGGAGTATCTTCAGATTCCTCCCAGCTTCTGTGTGCCCTGACTTGGCAGGTAGTGGCTGGAGCTCTTAGAACAGATAAAGGAAGAAATGATCTCGCCTGGTCTCTAGGTAGTTAGTGGACCTTGTTTTGAGGACCCAGACCAGACTTGCTGGATGGGAAGTCATTTTTTTCCTTCTAAACTTTTTTAAGGCCCAGTATAAATAACTCTTTTTTTTTCCTTTGTAAGAATAATAGCTTATTTCATCACGGGTTTAATGACCACCAGGAAGAGTCTAGATCTTTGAAATACTAATGAACTTAGTTGCCTACCATAGAGCTTTAGAGAGCTCTGAACCTGATCCCAGAAATACAAAAACTTGAGGCAGGCAGGAAAGGATGGGAAATTCTTCCATTCCTTCTTGAAAGTCAGTTTTTCTTTCTCCCTTCCTTCCTCACTCCCTCAATCTCTCTCACTTCTAAAGGGATCCCTTTAGAATTTCTGGCCCTTTTGTTCTTATTAGAAGTCCCCTTTTGGCTAAATTTTGGTCCTTTCTGCTTCATAAGACTTAGATGTTTAGTTTAGGCAGCATTTGACTCTTAAGTATTTTACTGTAGAACTTTGAGATCTTGGTAAATACGTTTAATTCATATCCACATGATCACTTTTGGCCCTGTCCCAAACTGTAAAGGAAATCTAATCCCCAGGTAGGAGAAACAATGCAGAAACAATGCAAAGGTTTCTGTCTTTTATTGATACAACAAAACTATTACACTTGATAGGTACTGGATTCTTATAAAAAAAATAATTGATTCGGATTAGCACTCAGTTACTTGATTAACCCCATGTTGTCTTCATAATATCTTTTCTTGTTTCCTGCAGGCGTTCTTGCACCGGATGAACCAGTGCGCAGCATCGAAACTTGACAAAAATGTAACAGAAGAAACCGTGAAGGTGAGGAGGTGCAGCTGGCCCTTGACCCCAGCACATGGTCGCCTCAGATAAAATGTCATCCGTGGGATGTTACCCAGGGCTTGTCCACTTCTCTCCAGTTCCAGTATAAGTTGTTTTTTTAAGTCTTTATTGAATTTGTTACAATATCGCTTCTGGTTTATGTTTTGTTTCTCTGGCCACTGAATATGTGAGATCTTAGCTCCCTGACCAGGAATCGAACCCTCACCCCCTACATTGAAAGGCAAAGAGTTAACCAGTGGATTGCCAGGGAGTTCAGTTCAGTCACTCAGTCGTGTCTGACTCTTTGCGACCCCATGGACTGCAGCACGCCGGGCTTCCCTGTCCATCACCAACTCCCGGAGCTTACTCAAACTCATGTCCGTTGAGTTGGTGTTGCCATCCAACCATCTCATCCTCTGACGTCCCCTTCTCCTCCTGCCTTCAATCTTTCCCAGCATCAGGGTCTTTTCTAATGAGTCAGTTCTTCGCATGAGGTGGCCAGTATTGGAGTTTCAGCTTCAGCATCAGTCCTTCCAATGAACACCCAGGACTGATCTCCTTTAGGATGGACTGGTTGGATCTCCTTGCAGTCCAAGGGACTCTCAAGAGTCTTTTCCAACACCACAGTTCAAAAGCATCAATTCTTCAGTACTCAACTTTCTTTATGGTCCAGCTGTCACATCCATACATGACTACTGGAAAAACCATAGCTTTGACTAGATGGACTTTGCTGGCAAAGTAATGTCTCAGTGAAACTATGAGCCATGCTGTGTAGGGCCACCCAAGACAGACAGGTCATGGTAGAGAGTTCTGACAAAACGTGGTCCACTGAAGAAGGGAATGGCAAACCACTTCAGTATTCTTGCCTTGAGAACCCCATGAACAGTATGAAAAGGCAAAAAATAGGAAAATGAAAGATGAACTCCCCAGGTTGTTAGGTGCCCAATATGCTACATATAGGGAACAGTGGAGAAATAACTCCAGAAAGAATGAAGAGATGGAGCCAAAGCAAAAACACACTCAGTTGTGTAAGTGACTGGTGATGGAAATAAAATCTGATGCTGTAAAGAACAATATTGCTTAGGAACCTGGAATGTTAGGTCCATGAATCAAGGTAAATTAGAAGTGGTCAAACAGGAGACGGCAAGAGTGAACATCAACATTTTAGGAATAAGCGAACTAAAATGGACAGGAATAGGTGAATTTAACTCATATGACCGTTATATCTACTACAGTGGGCAGAAATCCCTTAGAAGAAATGGAGTAGCCCTCATAGTCAACAAAAGAGTCCAAAATACAGAACTTGGATGCAGTCTCAAAAATGACAGAATGATTTCTGTTTGTTTCCAAGGCAAACCATTCAGTATCACAATAATCCAAGTCTATGCCCTGACCAATAATGCTGAAGAGGCTGAAGTTGAATGGTTCTATGAGGACCCACAAGACCTTCTAGCACTAACACCCAAAAAAGATGTCGTCCTCATTATAGGGGACTGGAATACAAAAGTAGAAAGTCAAGATACCTAGAGTAAAAGGCAAATTTGGCCTTGGAGTACAAAATGAAGCAGGGCAAAGGCTAATAAGAGTTTTGCCAAGAGAACTCACTTCTCATAGGAAACACCTTCTTCCAACAACATAAGAGAAGACTCTGCACATGGACATCACCAGATGGTCAATACCAAAATCAAATTGATTATATTCTTTGCAGCCAAAGATGGAGCAGCTCTATATATTCAGCAAAAACAAGACCAGAAGCTGACTGTGGCTCAGATCATGAACTCCTTATTGCCAAATTCAGGCTTAAATTGAAGAAAATAGGGATAACCACTAGACCTTTCAGGTATGACCTAAATCAAATCCCTAATGATTATACAGTGGAAGTGACAAACAGATTCAAGGGATTAGATCTGATAGACAGAGTGCCTGAAGAACTATGGACAGAGATTCGTGACATTGTACAGAAGGCAGTGATCAAGACCATCCCCAAGAAGAAGAAATGCAAAAAGGCAAAGTGGTTGTCTGAGGAGGCCTTACAAATAGCTGAGAAAAGAAGAGAAGCTAAAGGCAAAGGAGAAAAGGAAAGATATATGCATTTGAATGCAGAGTTCCAAAGAATAGCAAGGAGCGGAATGCCAGGGAAGTATAAGTATAATGCCACAGAATAAGTTCTGTGCCAGGCACCTGTGTGGATGACAGTGAAGAAAATGGGAAAATAGGATTTGGGAAAAGAAATGGAGGGTTATGAGGATGGTGTAGAAGATGGGGAATTTTTTTTTTTTTTTTTTTTTTGCCAAGATCTTGGAAACGTTTGAAAGGAAGAAGAAAAATAACCTCAAGTCCAAAAACTTTCCAGTCTCTGAGGGGGAGGGAGCTGAACCTTGTGTGAGAGGATTACTGGAGGGGCCTGGAAGGCAGGATAGGGGCCACTGTGACTTCCAGGCTCTGACTCCTGAAGAGCAAATGATTTGGATGGTCCACTGGTGCAGAAAATGTCTGCACAATACCTTCAGCTCACAAATGTATGAGCATTTCCTTTTAAACCATAGGGAAGGAAAACTGTGAAGAGTTTGGGGAAAAAAGAGGGGGGAAGATAGTAAATGAGAATCGTGGTACAGTTGTTACTACTCATTTAAACTATGCAAGTAATCATTGATATTTATTTTGGATCCTAACTTGCTCCGTTATTTTACTGAAAGTGAAAAATCCCCACGAATTTTATAGGCATTTCTGTTTCCCATTGGATTGAGTACTAACTTATCTGTTCTCCTTACCATGGAGTATTTTATTAATAGCTTGGGTGCTTTTGGTTGCAAGCAAAAGATTCCTGTCACTCACAGGAACATGACGATACTTTGACTCTCATAGCAAGAACTTCTACGGGCAGAGAAGCCCTTCCTCAAAAGCCAGCCAGCAAGTCTGGTTTTCTGCCTGCCGCCCACTGTCGTTTGTGGGATGGGACTGTCATGCTTGGATTCAGTCACTTGGGATTGTCCTGAGAACCTGGATCAGGTTTTCGGTGGTTCCCAGAATTGTGTGGGAGGAGAGTGGACGTCCAGACAGAATGGGTGCTCTGCCAGCCGGGTGGGTGGGAAAGGGCAGCTCTCCACCAGTGTTCTCAATGTGGAGAGAAAATACTATATCCCCATAGGATTTTTTCCCCAACTTGCCTCACTATTGCATTTACACATTTATTTACAGATGCTGTTCTCAAACATTGAGGATATCCTTGCAGTACACAAAGAATTCTTAAAGGTCGTGGAAGAGTGCTTGCATCCAGAACCTAATGCTCAGCAAGAAGTGGGAACCTGCTTTCTTCACTTTGTAGGATCAATTTCTGTTTATTTTTAAAGCTTTCCCCCCTAGCATTGAAGGTTTCCCTTTTGGCAGAGTAGTATGTGGGAATTCAGTGTTAGAAGTAAAATCTGACACCAAAAAAAAGTTTGGGGTCGTTTAAGGCCAGTGAAATCTTCCACTTAGAGCCAGAAAAGGGGAGGGGGCCTCGCATCATCCATTTTATTCAGTGAAGAATAAACAGGCTTTTCTTTTTTCCCAACGAGTTAGTTTTTCGCATCCGCTGTAGCTTTGAATTCTAATGAATATTCAGGCTGTTCATAATGAATGGATTTTTATGTTTCTCTCAAACATGGAGCATTTCTCTTTTGAGGCAGAAAATCCTCACTCTTATAATGGTGCAATGAGCCTTGTATTAGTCAAAACGTTCCCTTGTTCATTGACTTCTGACAAACCTGGAGGTGAACAGACCTGGTCCCTCAAGGTACACACATGCTTGCCTCTGAATTTTTCTGAGGCTTGTACGGAGCAGTGCAGAAGAACAAGCCAGTATTCAGTTATTTCACATTATATGTCGTGCTTGTATGATCATTTTCACTTCTTTACACATGATAGCTGAAATTATTTATGCCGTCAATTTGCAAGGTAAGAAGGAAGCCACCTGTATAGTGAAAATTGTTTTCAGAATTAAAGGGCATTCATACTGACAAAAGAAAATAGTGCTTCTATTGCTATCATTCTGCTGTTGCTAATTTTCAGAATACCCGTTGGAATCCATTTATTTATCAACATGCTATATGACTAGTGTTCTGTTTAAAAATTGTGTATGAGTATTTTATCATTGAAATCCATTTTCCTTTATTTTTGATTTCTAGTTAGTCTTTTATAAAGTAATGATGTGTAGTTTCTAGATCTATATATGTAGTGAGCAGACTCTATACATGTTGTTTTAAGTCAGAAAATATTCCGTAAAAATAATTCTATGAAAGAGAGAGACTCCTTGAGTATAGGGAGATGACACTTTCCTTGGGTACAACTCTTAAGTCACGTGTGTTTGTGTCCACTTAATCCAGACTGTTCCCCTTCATGAAAGAATGCAGATCTTCTGCCAGCTGGAGTGGTTGCTGGCTTACTGACTCATGGGTTGCACATGGGAATCTTGCTCCCTGACATCCATTTCCTCAGTAACACACTATGAATCTGTCAGCCACAAATTTAGCTAAACTATTTCTGAAGTTTGTTTTCTTTTGGTTCATACCATCTCTTGAAATAAAGTCATTCAATCAATTTTCTACTGGCTGTATAAAATGCATATCTTAGAAATTTCAGAGGACACACTTCTCTTCTACTCTTTGATCATTTTCTATGTCTTCCTCTTTTATTTGGACTGCTTTGATAGATATTAATCATCGTCACTTGTGGAAAACCTTACAGATGGAAGAGAGCTTAGAGATCAGGGTGGTGTGACATTTCTCCTTTTAGGAAAGTATCCTTTCTGTAGCCCCTGAAGATTGTTCATCTTGCTTTTACTTTATCACTTTTAGTGATAATTCTAATTGTTGGAAAAATCGCTGTATTAATCCAGAATCTGCCTGTCACTGCCCATCAAGGCCTTTGCAGTTTGCACCAGTGGTCCTAGTTTTGTGTTTCGGAGCTACAAAGATTTGTAAATCCTTTGTAATAAATATGACAGATATTTGAAAGTAGCTACACTTCCTTACTTTTGTATACAAACAAGTATCTCTCTCTGAGATGACCTTTCAGGTGTAACATCTTTAAAGTCTGTCATTATCTTAGTTGCTTGTTGCTGAATATTGTCTACTTTGTCAGTGCCCCTTTTAAACTGTCCAGATTGGTGCATGTGACCCGCAGGGCACTATGTCCTATTCCTCTTTGATCTGACACATGGTTTTCCTTCCACCAAAATACATTCTTCCCTCTCCCTGATCTTGCCTGGATGTGATATCTTTTCTAAAGCTGTAACTGAACCCTGCCGGTAAAGCTAAATGCTCTCTTGTCTGTAATCTGCCACCACTTGGTTCATTTACCTTTTATTGTGTACATCATACTGGATTATAATGAATATAAGTCTGTCCCCTTCCTAGATCCATCCCCTTCATGGATCAGAAAAAATAAACATATTCCTATATACACACAGTATGGCTCTTGAAATGTAGTAAACACTTAATAAAGTCTGTTCATAAACATCACCCTTCATGTTTCAAAATGGCTAATAAAATGACTCTAATGTATTCTTGAATTTACAGAAAGACAAGTTTCGCATCTATGATGAATATTGTAGTAATCATGAGAAGGCCCAGAAATTGCTCTTTGAACTTAACAAAATAAGAACAATCCGGACATTTCTTTTGGTAAGTATATATTTATGTGTCACCATATGCTGTTATTTGTTGATAGGTCCACTGAGAGCCAAGGAATAGCATCAAGGTAGTGTTAGAACTGCTTGTGTGACATCTGTTTTTAACATATCCCTGCTAGGAAGCTAGAGAGTCCTTTGAGAAATGTAAGAAGTGAGACTGTAAATCAACGGTACTTCAGTAAATGTATATAGTAATAAGTTGAGTTGGCTGAAAAGTTTATTCTGTGTTTTCTGTTATATCATATGGAAAAGCCTGAATGAACTTTTTGGCTAATCTGATATATACCCTTAAAATCACACACACACACACACACACACACACACACACACACACACACACACACACACACAAATGAATGAATGAAATGAAAAGAAGTGAGTTGGGAGAAGCTTGTTCATGGAGAAACACTGCCATGCCCTCTCCTGGTTGATGAGCTACGAGACCACAGGTTTTAGTGAGAGAAGACATTTATGCCAGAGTTTACATTGCTTTTATATTCCTCCAGCCTCTAGAGTTTCATTTACTGCTGCTTAGAGAGCTCTAAGTAGGGCAGTGACAGGAAGGAAACACTTTGTGGGGATGGTAGAAAAGAATTTTCAAGACTGACCTTTCTCCTACATATATTCTTTATTCACTGTCCATAATAAGAGAAAAATCTGTATTTAATTTCTTTAGAATAGTACAAATAAATGCATATTTTGGCAGTTACTTAAACATCATAATTGCCAGTGAAAACCTCACTGTAAATAGAATTCAGCAATATTTAGCAAGCTGTGGAGTGGACCGGCCATCTCCACCATCCGGTTTTAGAGCCTGGATCAGCTCATTTAAAATGAAAAATAAAATGCCTGTTTACAGCTCATTTCCACTCCCACTATTAGCTCCAGGCAATCACCGGTTTACTCCCTATCTCTCTAGGTTTGCCTTTTCTGGAGATTTCATATAAATGGAATACAATACAGTACGATCTTTTAATGTCTGACTTCTTTGGCTCACTAAAATGATTTTGAGGTTCATCTTTGTTACAGCATGTATTCATACTCCATTCATTGTTATTGTTGAATAATATTCCATTGTGTTTTGTTTATCCATTTGCCAGTTTATGAATAGTGGGTCAACAATTGACTGTGGTAATGGTGGGCCTTGAAGATCCTTGAAGTCATTTCGGAGAGAAAGATTTCTTAGTAAGGTCAGGATATGTCCAGTTTGGGCAGATCTAAAGAATACTATTATGAATATTCATGTACAAGTCTGAGTGTGGATATATATTTTCATTCTCTTGGGTAAATACTTAGAGTAGAATTGCTGAAACAGAGTGAGTTTATGTTCAGTTCTTTTCTTTTTTTTTTTTTTTTTATAATATCTCTAGGGAATACGATATGGGTCTTAACTTAGGAAGTCTTATTTCCCTGAGGCTTGTTATTATTTTTTTGTTTATTCTGTTTTTAGTAACTTTCCTGGATTTAATTTGAGAATCTGTGTCTTTTGTATATGCAGCTGCTGCCTCCGTCTTCATTCAGTTTTTGTTTTATAATTTAGTCTTTCCTTTTAGGGGTCACTCCTCTGACTTTTTAACTTAGTGGTCAGTTGGGAATTTGTCAGAGGTAAATTGAACATCACGATCCATCTGATTTCTGGATCTGTGTGGGAGTGTGGGGGGACACATTCACAGAGCAGGCAGTTTCCAGCTCAGACCTGGGTTTTTCTTCTTACGGGGCCATCATCTCATTTCTTCTCTGCACGTACACAGTCTGACATTTGCCCCGAGCAGGACCGAAGTCTCAGGCTAGCATAATTGTGAGCGTTCCCATTTTTCTTAGGCAGTGTGCTGCATTGCCAACACTCCTGGGTGTGGGATTTTTGCCCTCTGCAGTCCCCTCTGATAGCTGGTTTGCAGGGCCAGTGCTGCTGTGACAGGGCCACCATGCAGGATGAGCTGAGGATGACCCTGGTCGGGGGTGGGGTAAGAGGGGGAGGAAAGGGAAGAGCCCGGGGAAGAATGCCACCAAGTCCTCTGTTCTTACCTGAAGTTCAGCAGTTTTTCATGAATAAACACTTCTCAGTTTGTTGACTCTAGTTGATTTCCAGAGTCCTGAAATTGTTGGTTTTTTCCCCCCACAATTTAGTTTAGTATAATAGTTGTTTTGGGCTTCCCTGGTTGCTCAGTGGTAAAAGAATCCTCCTGTAAGGCAGGAGACACAGGAGATGGTTTGATCCCTGGGTCGGGAAGATCCCCTGGAGGAGGGCATGGCAACGCACTCCAGTATTCTTGCCTGGAGAATCCCATGGACAGAGGGGCCTGGAGGACTACAGTTCATAGGGTTGCAAAGAGTTGGACACGGCTGAAGTGACTTAGCATGCACACACACATCAGTTGTTTGGGGGAAGAGAATTTACTAATCTCTTCTCTCTGCCATGGCCAGAGGAGGTTCCTGCACCTTTGGATTGATGGGGCTCCCTGTGAAGTCTCAGAACTCTGCCCCTCAGGGCACTCTGCTCTCAGCAGCGCTGGGTGTCCACTACATATCCCAAGTCCCAGATGCTGCTGTTAGGAAGACCCTGGCTTTGATAGTTCTTGCCTTGGCACTAAGTGGACACTAATTATCTGGATGACTTTAGGAAATTCATTACATCTCTGGTGTCATTTTCCTTACTCATTAAATAGGGATAAGAGCAATCACCCTTTGGAAAACATTAAGGGGTTACAGATATGGGATGATGATGTTATAATTTTGGGTACTTGCATATGCCATCACCTGAGTAAGCTTTTAGGATTGACAGACTCTCTGGGAGCTTATTTAGGAAATATATTTTCTGTCTACATAAGTAGAGAGGTGACTCTCACAAGCCAGTCTAATAAAGACTTACTGTACAGCTCAGGGAACTCTACTCAATTCTCTGTAATGACCTATATGGGAAAAGAATCTGAAAAAGAGTGGATATGTGTATGTGTATAATGGATTCACTTTTCTGTACAGCATTGTAAATCAGCTAGACTCCAATAAAAATTTAAAAAAGAAAGAAAATGACAACCAACCTTAGTTGTTATGAAGGGAGTTTGTAGTCTATGTAGTACTAGTGGGTAAGAAAATAAAAGCAGGTTGCTGCTACTTAATCACTCTGTGTCTGACTCTCTGTGGCCCCATGGACTGTAGCCCACCAGGCTCCCCGTCCATGGAATTCTCCAGAAAAGAAGACTGGAGCAGGTTGCCATTTCCTACTCCAGGGTACCTTCCTGACCCAGAGATCGAACACATGTCTCTTGCGTCTCCTTCATTGGCAAGTGGATTCTTTACCACTGAGCCACCTGGGAAGCCCCAGTAGCAAGTTAGACAGT
Organism: Dama dama; assembly: GCF_033118175.1. NCBI lineage: Eukaryota > Metazoa > Chordata > Mammalia > Artiodactyla > Cervidae > Dama > Dama dama. The sequence continues at coordinate 31,966,249 of NC_083701.1, forward strand.
CATGGGTTCCTTAGGGTGCTTCAGCCCAGGGCTAGGTACAGGGGGTGGCTGCATGTATAAGGAGTGTTCACTCAATACGGGAACACCAAAGCATCACTGGAAGTAGAATGGTATGTAGATATGTTATTAATACATAGGATTCCTCCGGGGATAGTACCATAACAGGTAGAAAGAGTTATTTTGATGATCTGATTGCAATAGGGGTTGAAACCCCCAAAGAACAGGTTTGAATAAGACCCTTATTTGCTGCTCTGTCTAATGTTGCTGGTGAAGTGAAAGTCATGGAGCTGGTTTTGCCCAGTTGGTTGCACAGATTGGAGCTGAACTTGCTTGCTCAGGGCAGTGGGGGCAGGGGCGGGGGTGGCATTATTCTGCTTCCATCACTGTTCCTTTTATCTCCTTTCCTGCTCAGCACTCAGTCTCTCCTCTTGCTGAATGTAAGACTGTATTTTAAAAGATAGTGGTGTACAGGTTATTAAATTATCAGTATGATGCTTGAGGGGCCCTTTTCTTCCTTTGTTGAATATTTATTACCTGCTTTCTCTGTGCAAGTCACCATGATGGTTGCTGCACAAACAGGTTTTGACACCAGTTTCAAAACTATTTTTTAGGGAATGTCCTGGCAGTCCAATGGTTAGGAATTGGCATTTTCATTGCCAGGGCCCAGGTTTAATCCCTGGTCAGAGAACTAAGATCTCATGAGTCTTGTGCCACAGCCAAAAAAAAGTTTGTAAAAAATTTTCAAATTAAAGCAATTGTTTCTAAATTGGTTTTTTTTTTTAAATTTTTTATATTGTCACTGCTCCTTAAACACAGAATAAAGATGAAAAGCTTAAGAGGATCAAGTCTTTATCAGCATTGATTTTCTTGACCGTCACTTTCAGTAAACGGAAGCTGCTTCCATTTCATTTCAGTGTGATTGCTGTCTTTGAGTTTTCTCCTTTCATCTTGCTTCTGTGGAGATCATATCTGACCTCCTTCTCTGAGACTGGCTGGCCAGTGTCATTGGTGAGGTGTTACAGCTCAAAGTGGTTTAGAGATCACTGGATTAAAACCGGCCTGTATAACAGAGAGGAAAATTAGAACCTTGAAATTGGTCCAAGTTGCATCACTTCCCAGTGGCAGGGCATGGGGAGAACCCAGTCATCTTCAGGCCTGATCTTCTGCATTACCACACAACCTCTCCCTAAGCATGATGTGTATATGTACATGTGCATCTGTTTATTCATCTGTCAGCACATCCATCCATCAGTACATCCATCCATCCATCCATCTATCCACTCATCCATCTCTCCATTAATTCATCCCTCCATCTCTGTTTCTTTCTTTTTCTCAGCACATCCATCCATCCACTCAACATCTCTCCATTAATTCATTCCTCCATCTTTCACTTTCTGTCTTCTTCCTCAGACTTCCTACTCAGGTGGATATATGTGAATTCATTTTCAAGATAAAGACTCAAAACACATTTTGGTCTCTAATCTGAAACGCAAAATTATTTCCTTTCTATCCTGTAAATTTTATTTGTAACTAAATGTGCTTTTCTCGGGCTTCCCCAGTGGCTCAGTGGTAAAGAATCTGACTGTAAGGCAGGAGATGTGAGTTCATTCCCTGGGTAGAGAAGATCCTCTGGAGGAGGTTATGACAACCCACTCCAGTATTCTTGCCTAGAGAATCCGGACAGAAGAGCCTGGTGTACTACAGTCCATGGGGTCTCAAAGAGTCAGACATGACTGAGCATGTACACACACATGCATTTCTCAGAGACAGAAGTTATATAGAGACATGCTTTCACAAGTTTTCAACAGAAAAGTTGATGAGAGAATCAGGCTTAAAAATGTAATTCATTGTCTGTATTTCTACACCAGAACTGCATGCTGCTCGGAGGACGGAAGAACACAGATGTCCCTCTGGAAGGATACTTGGTAACGCCAATACAAAGAATATGCAAATACCCTCTACTTTTGAAGGTACTTTATGTGTTTTCTTCATTGTTGCATTTTCCTTGTACCTGTGTATTTTTGCTGGTGATCTTTTTAAAAATAAAAATTTTCTTTTAAATAGTTTGACATTCTAAAGAAAAGACAAATAACAGTTATTGGGAAAAGATAGCTATTTTGTCACTAATTTATATAGAGAGTAGGAAACAAACGTCCTGGGAATAGAGACTTTTTGTGCTCTTCATAAAAAAAAATAAAAAATACTTGTTTGAGTTACCTGTAGTATAAACACATTAGTTTCAAGATAAATCCCTCTTAAGTACATTATGACCAGTTTATACAGCACTTTATTTTATCTTCAGTAAACCTGCTGTTGGTGTATTTTTTTCCTTTCCCCAACCATTGGTGACTTCTTGATGCTAATGAAGTTAAGGCTAAGTTACATAATCTCAGAGCCTAGTTTTTCAGTCATTATTACAGGTAATGGAGTGGGTCACATGGGATAATAAATAATAGAACATGGAAAGACAGTTATAAGAAAACTCTGCCTCTGGAAGACAGGAAATGTCTATGGTCATAGGTCCATGGCCTCGTTACAAATGATCAAAAGTTTCATTATGGAAAACACATTGTAATGTACTAAGTATTGCTCATAATATAAGGATATATGAATAGATTAAAATAGCAGTTCTGGAAAGGAATTTTTTTGGAAATGTGACATCTGAATAGTCAGTTGGGGGTAGTGGTTGAACATTTGAGTTCTGAGTTCAAGTCCTGCGCCTTCTGCTTACTAGCTGCATGAGTGAGATTGTAATCTAACCTCTTAAAGGCATGGGTTTCATGTATGAAACAGAAATAATGATGATGATATGAAATTATGATAAATACCTAAAAGAATGTGTAAATGTATGTATATCTATGTATACATATATGTATAACTCTGTATACATAGACATACATGCATATGTATTCATATAGGAGTACCTAATAATTGATTTAAGCTATTTTATACAAATCATCTAGCATAGTATGCACTCCATAAATGTTAGCCATTATTACTCATGTGTATTTGATTCTGATTTATTTTAATATATTAACTACTTCTTAGTATCTAAATTAAAAAACAAACTCAGAAATGCTATGGACATACTAACTGGTATTCTTAATTGATTTACTTTTTGAGAAATAGATGTTGTGAATTTGAACTAAAAATATGTTTTTTCATTATAGTTTTTGTCAGTTGCATACATTAGATTTCAATGAAAATTTTCTTTGAAAAGGTTTTTTTTTATTAAAAGAAAACAAGTTTAAATTGCTTGGTTAGCTCATATAGAGAGAAGCTAGCACAGGGATGTCCAGGTCTGTTGAACTGTGGCACAGTCTTCAGGGGGTAGACAGGGTTGATGCAAATGTGACTCCCATCTTTCTGGTAGTCCCTTCTGACCTCTGATTTGGTGACAAATTTGCATGCATTCTCATCACTCCTCTTATTCCTATTCCTGGTTTTGGAATCCCGAGGATTTAAGAATCAGAAGGGATGGTGATATTAAAAGAAATATATCAAGTCAAGTGGTTGTTCTAAATCAACTCATTTCTGATCAAGGATGACCTCAGGTGACCTCAGAGATAGGAACATGGACATATCCTTGCTTTAGGCAGAAAGGTCAATTCAGAGCATCTTCAAGTCATGGAGAAATGACATCTTTTTGCTTTTAGAAAAATTATCATCGCAGATAAACAGGAAAAAACTACTTGTGCAGTAGATATATTGGTATTGATATTTTTCTCCATTGTATCATCAACTGAAAAACTGAGCTGGTATTCTGTTTAATTTGGGTTGGTTTTATTTATTCATTGGAAAACATTAGGGGATTAGGCAGTGTTTTAAAGAAAAGATACCTTGGTCTTACTTGTAGAACTTGAAATACTGAGATGGCCAGCCACCACAGGGTTCATAGCCAGTAACTGACAGATTATTACTGGTCATTTCTTTTGCTGTCTCACAGAATCTAAATTCATGTCTCAACTCCAGAGATACCCACTTGGCACAGGCCCATGGGAGCCCCGGATCATAGCCCGTAGACTGCCTTCACCACTTCACATAATTTACAAGTAACACTAAGACTTGAGGGTTCCTGGAGAAGCCTGCATCTCTCTTCTTTGGATTTGTGATCCAGCACAACTTTTTAAACCTGACCTTGGCAGTGATGTAATGTGGGTCCTTTTGGTGCTGGTTCTGTCAGAGTGTGAATATTTTGAATGCAGGGTCAAAGTTGATGGCAGAATTTTCAACGATAAAGAACATCAAGAGAGCATAACAACTGCATATTTTCCCACTGTGTTAAGAATTTAGAAAATTCTCTTCAAGATTTGCCTCCGGATTTCTCTAATTGTGTTAGTTACATGATGATGGCAACTGTCGTAAGGAAACAAATGACTAATTAAAAAGCAATGTGGTCACAGCTGTCTAGACAGTGGGTGAAGATGTTTAATTTTGTGCTTCTAAATAAGACCTTTTAAATAAGATTAAAGATTACTCTAGATCTGATATCCTGAATGGAAAAAAAAATAAAAAGAAAAAAAAGGAAAAAGCTATTGAAGGGTGTATAGAATTCATTGTAGAGAATAAACTAAGAGGGAAACAACCAAGTTGTTGGCAAAAACAGCATAAATTGCTCCTTTAATGATGGAGTATTGCGGAATTTATAAATTACTTGTTTTACTAGAATATGAGACAGTTTAAAAATTTGTTTTATTTATGACACTTTTTTTTATAGTTTCTCAAAAAGTGTTAGAAAGTAAGGGACTTATATTATTTTTTAAATTATAGGACATAATTGTTTGATGGTTTACCATCACACTAGAGAAATGAAATCAACATATAAAGAAGTCCTCATTTTGGAGTGCAAGTCAAACATAAAAATTATAAAAACTTATAAATCATATTAAAAAATTACATGCTGTAGGTTAGATATTTGATAGTTTGAAAGGGGATATCTAATTTAGTTTTTAAAAACAACATCATTTTAAGGGAAAAGTTAAAGTGACTGTGGTGTATGCAGGTGGTGACACTTATTCATTCAGTGTTTTATTTTGGGTCTTGATCTTGGAGGAGTTTGTGATGTCACTTCTGAAAGTGGTTCTCACGATCCTTGCAGTTTTCATTTCCTGGTCAGTCTGAACCTGCTGTCCCAGAATGCTGAAGATCAAAGGGCGATTTGTTTTTTGTGTATAAACAGGAGTTGCTTAAGCGGACTCCAAGGAAACACAGTGACTATGCAGCAGTCATGGAAGCTCTCCAAGCCATGAAAGCCGTCTGTTCCAACATCAACGAGGCCAAGAGACAGATGGAAAAGTTGGAAGTTTTAGAGGAGTGGCAGTCTCATATTGAAGGCTGGGAGGTACAGTCATCGGACTCAACAATTGATCTTAAAATAGTTTTGTTATGTCTTATGCTGTGCGTAGTATTACTGGCATTGGATGGAACCATAAATGGTCCTTTTTCTAGACAATGGTAGAGGGCTCTAACTATTTCCAAAAAGTGCTGTCATTATTCTTTTTAAATATCTTTAAAGGGGTGGTTAATTGACTTAACTTCAACCTGAAAGTTTTGCAATAGAGCCGATCACAATGGTGTATATCATAAACTTCAATAGCTCAGTGTTTGTGCAGTGTGATAATCCTTTCTCTAGTCTTAACTTTGGTTAGTTGTCCATAACCACAGCCTGAGTCCTGGGGAGAGAAAGATTCCAAACCTGTGTTCTGATATTATTATTTTCAGACTCTAAACTAGGTATTTCATGGTGAATGTTATTCTATTTCATCTCTCTAAATTTGAATTTCTTCATTTCGAAGATGAAGGAACTGGCTGTGACATGATTTTTAAGGTCCACTCAAGATGAAAAATTTTATGGTTTCATGATTTACTACAGAAAGATTCTTTTGAAATGACAAAAAAGCCAATGAAGAGTGATATTCAGAATCTGTAATATGTTTGCAACTGTAGTAATTTTGCTTGTCAGTTAGTTCATGCAGTTGGAGCTCTGTATTATTTTGTGTGCTAAGTCGCTCAGTTGTGTCTTGACTCTTTGTGACCTCATAGACTATAGCCCACCAGGCTCCTCTGTTCATGGGATTTTCCATGGAAGAATACTGGAGTGGATAACCGTTCCTTTCTCCAGGGGATCTTTACTACCCAGGGATCAAATATGGGTCTTCTGCATTGCAGGTGGATTCTTTACCATCTGAGCCACCAAGGAGAGCCCATATATTACTTTAGCACTATAATAAACTATAATAAATTGGGTTTTCCTGGTGATTCAGTGCTAAGAATCTGCCTGCCAATGCAAGAGACATAGGAGATGCAGGTTTGATCCCTGATTTGGGAAAATCCCCTGGAGAAGGGAATGGCTACCCACTCCAGTATTCTTGCCTGGTGAATTCCATGGACAGAGGAGCCTGGTGGGCTACAGTCCCTAGGGTTGCAAAAGAGTTGCACACAACTTAGCAACTCAACAACAACAACAGCAAAAGAATAAACTAAAATTTTTTCTTTAAATTGACTTAATTCTGATGATCAAGAGCTTTCAACTAGGATAATTTCTTATTGTTATAAAGTAAGCAGTCAAGATAATATTTTTAAAGGGTAAGAAGATTTAAAATGTTTGCAACCCAATATTATCACACAAATCCAAGGGGGTTATTTTTATCTTTAGGGCTTTATAATTAACTAATTTGTTTTTTATCTTCAATTTGTTGGTTTCCATTTAGACCTAACCTATATCCTTTCAGATTTGCAAAGAAACCTCAAACACTGACCCCAGGGAATGCTCCTATTTGTCTATTCTTCACCATGAATCTTTTAAAATGCTAACTGGGATCTGACTTCTCTTCCTCCTTTTCTATATTCTTTCATTTCAAGTATTCAGGGTCACTCTTATTTCAGCATGAATGCTACTTATTTCAATCAGTTTAAATGGTTGTGTATTTTACAGTTGATTCATGATGATAATTCCTTTCTTGAAAAACAATTGTCCTGCTGGGTTGAGAAAAATGGAGGAAAGTTTGCTTTGCCATTCTGTTGTCACTCAAACATTGGAAGAAACACCAAACTTGCTTTAAACTGCAGGATTTGTCAGTGACTTCTGCCAGGACTTTGACCAAAATAAAACCTTCATAAGACTCTTTTCGGTTTTCTTGGGAAGTGGAATCTGTCATAATTTTGTTTCTTCTTCCTGTGTATCCTAAAAATTGAGGCTCCTTCATAAATGAGAGATTCCTTTAAAAGTGTTGCTATTTCTTGCACTGTTCAGGGTCAGTTAACTACTCAAAGGAATAAGGCTGTGTGGTCCACACTATGTCCTTTGTAGCCTTAACAGTGGCTGTCCCAGCCTCACCAGCTTTGGTGGGCTTATAGAACTTGGAGTGGAAGAGACAAATGGAACCGGGGGACAGAGGAGGCTGGTGGGAGCAAATCTGATGTGACCACAGTTCCAGGTACAGGGCAGAGAAGATGAGTGTCAAGTTCCAAAAAGAGCGGCAAGATGAAGTCCACTTGAGTCAGATTTGAAAATGGTTGCCTAAGACACAGCCATACAGTGATTTGAGAGTTTTAGGACTTTAGAGGGAATGCTGTCTGGAGCAGGGTCCAGCCAATTGGTTGGAAACTTGTAACAAGTACCTGATTGCACACCTCAGTTCACCATATTGAGAGCAGGGGGAAGCTTTACAGTGTTCAGGCCTTGTCCCTTCTGAGAAGTTAAAGAGAAACTGTGATCTGGTGAGACTCCAGAGGCGCAGAAAACAAAAGGACACAGTCATGGAGGATGCGTTCAGGTGCTGGTAAGGGAGTGGGAATGCTTAGGGCTTTCTTTGAGTTGCTAACAGGAATTTTTGCTCAGCTTACAGACAGCTCTCTGTGTGTTCAGAGTGACTCTCATGGGGTTAAGACAAGACCAAGAACAGATGACTGATGGAATGACAGTGACAAAACAGAGTTCCTTCAAGAATTTTGGACATTAGGAGCCTTGAGCTAATGTTGGGTAACAGCTAGTGTTGGACTATAAAGAAGGCTGAGCACCGAAGAATTGATGCTTTTCAACTGCGGTGCTGGAGAAGACTCTTGAGGGTCCCTTGGACAGCAAGGACATCAAAGCAATCAATCCTGAAGGAAATCAACCCTGACTATTCATTGGAAGGACTGATGCTGAAGGTGAAGCACCAATACTTTGGCCACCTGATGTGAAGAGCTGACTCATTGGGAAAGAGCCCGATGCTGGGAGAGATTGAGGGCAGGAGGAGAAGGGGATGACAGAGGATGAAATAGTTGGAGGGCATCACTGACTTAATGGCCAGGAGTTTGAGCAAACTCCGGGAGAGTGAAGGACAGGAAAGCCTGGCATGCTGCAGTCCATGGGGTCGCAAAGAGTCGGGTATGACTGAACGACTGAACGGCAACAGCAGCAGCTCTCTGACTCCTTCCAGGAGCTCTTGCAGACCATGCAGACTCTTAGCGATGACACTCTTGCTCCAGTAACTAAAATTCTCTTCAATGGACTCTTAAGCTGGTATACCATAGTGTGCATTATTTCTACTTTCGGTGGATTATGTTATATTTCAAGTAGATCCTGTAAATATTCAGGGTCTTATTTCCCCATTCATCAAATGAAGGGCACTGAAATCACAGGTGTAACTTGTCTCTCCAGTGTTTTGTACCATTAAATTGTCATTACATTCTTTTATGTTGAATTTAAGTAAACAAACAATGGAGATTTATTGTTCTCAAGTCATATGACATAATAAAAAAGCCTGGCTTTTGAGCAGATTTGGTTTCCAGTCTGGACTCTAACCTTTAGTTTGTGGATAAAGCATCAGATCTCTTCAACATACAGTTTGGGTTATTACAGGGGTCAGTGAAATGAGTGAAAAGTACTTTGAACACTATAAAATGCTCTGCAAATGGGAAAGGTAGTATTTTAAAGCTTTGGTTCAGTCGTTAGATTTTACCCTTAAGAAATCCCCTTCACTTGTCTAATCTGTGCACCTAACTACTGAAAGGGTTATCTTACTTAAGTTATATGGTCCCAAGCAACAGAAATGAAAGGAAACTTAATTTAAAAGATATTGAACAGTTCGTGAAATCAATAGAAGAGCTTCCCTCCCAGACTTGAAAGGTTGTTTAGTCAGTAGAAGCTCTTTGGCCGTCTCATCGGTGCCCTAGCTAGAATGGATTGTTTGTTGTTCAGTCGCTCAGTCCTGTCTGACTCTTTGTGACCCCATGGACTGCAGGACGCCAGACTTCTCTGTCCTTCACCATCTCCCAGAGTTTGCTCAAACTCATGTCCATTGAGCAGTGATGCCATCCAACCTCTTAATCCTGTGTTGCCTCCTCCTTTTGCTCTCAGTCTTTCCCAGTATCAGGGAGAAGTTCTAATAATTTTTCCATTCTTACGTTGCTCCATTCAAGATTCAAGATCAAAATCCAAGATTCCAATAATCTTACTTGGGTAAATTTTCTCAAGGGAGGGCAGGGGCCCTTAATTGTCCCTCAGCCAACTTCCTTTTGGGGAAAAGTTGATACTCCATTGTAGGCAATCTTGGTCTGTTTTAACAGTTCACTGAAGTACTATAACCCCCATTATGCAGATTTTTAAAAATGAGGACTATATAGCTTAAATGTTAGTCACTGAGTCTTGTCTGACTCTTTGGACCCCATGGGCTGTAGCCCATCAGGCTCCTCTGTCCATGGGATTCTCCAGGCAAGAATACTGGAGTGGGTTGCCATGACCTCCTCCAGGGGGATATTCCCTATCCAGGGATCAAACCCACATCTCTTATGTCTCCTGTATTGGCCGGCAGGTTCTTTACCACTAGCGCCACACGGGAAGCCCAAAATAACATTGGTGGTGGTTTAGTCTCTGTCATGTCCGACTCTTGCGACCCCATAGATGGTGGTCTGCCAGGCTTCTCTGTCCATGGGATTCTCCAGGCAAGAATACTGGAGTGGGTTTCTAGTTCCTTCTCCAGGGGATCTTCCCAACCCAGGGATCGAACTGGGGTCTCCTGCATTACAGGTAGCTTCTTTACCAAGTGAGCTATGAGGGAAGCCCCAAAATAACATTATGCATATTTAAATAAATATTCAGTGATGATGGACTGTAACATAGGTGTAACTGTGACCATGGAACATATGATAAACTCCTTTTCTGTCCTGGGCTCTGGGAAGCAGTTGGGACTACTGCTCACCTAGAGGTCTCATAGAGCAGGCCCCATGCACACCTTCATCCCCATGTCAACAGAGTTGCTGTTCTATGCACTTGAGTGCCTGAGCTCAGGCTTCCAAAGCAGTGTTACTTCAAGTGTTGACGGAACACCACAATGCATCAGAATCTACTGAATGGTCCAGGACTTACCCAAGATGTACTCAGTTTCCATCTCTGGGGATAGTGCCAGGGAACCTAGAAATATTAACAGTCCCATCAGGTGTGTCTTCTTAACTCTGAAATTTGAGCACCATTGTCCTAGACGCTTTGCTCTTTTCCGACGATCTGCCTCGCTTGTTTTATTGCTTCCACACTTTTTGTTTTCTAGCTCATTTGTTTGACATTCTCAGTTTGATGGACTCTAGGGCTGTTGAGTGTTTCCTGGCAAGCTGATGCTTTTAACCATATCCTATTTCATTTTTGTAGCTTGGCTTCTTTATCCCTAACCCTAGCATCTCTCTTGCCATTTCTAGATAATGAAAAAGAAATTGCACATCATTTTCAAAATATCATAAACCTCATTCATTTCAAAGATAAAGCTGTGAGTTTTTGTTTTTTTTTGCTACAGAGAAAGGTAGATTATATTATTTAAGTGAGAGGAAAATATGACACAACATTAGTCAAAAACAGACATTTATTAAGTGTCTGCTTGCAGATCAGATGAATTTGAAGTGAGAGGAATATTGTGATTACACAAGAGTATATCTACACTTGGCCAAATTTTCTTCAGTATTTATAATACTCTATATATCTGTGTTTCAAGAATTTTTAATGATTTTTATCCACCATTGTCATGGAGATAATACACAGATTAAATCATAGTAAGTCAAAGGCACAGTGGCCTTTTTTTCCCATCTAAAAGATGAATCTGGTATAAAGAGAAGACATTCTTTTAGAATGAGGTTTTGAGACAAATCTGTATGTTTTGACACAGATTCCTTTAAGTGCATAAAGGTTTTCCTAGGAATTATTTAAATTGTTCATGAAAATATTTCATGTGATGATAGGAGGTTACCATGGTAGAAGGTAGGAAAGGTAATACCAAAACTAATTCCTAAATTCTGTTGTTAAATATTAAAAACATAGCACCTCAGTAATAAAACTGTCTCAATAGGATTTAGTAAAATGTGCGTTATGTATATATTGTGAGATAAACTTTGTCTCTTTTGGTAATATGTGTATATTGTAAGATACTCTGTGAAGCATAACAGGAATTCTAGAAACTGTGGGTGGTTGGGTTTGATGTCCTTACCCCCATACAATTTCATTAATTGATAATTAAGCAGATGCTTTGAGTCACTTGTGGAAAGAAGTGTTGACTTCGAAGAGGTCAATTCATCTTATTCTGATTTTTGATCGGGAGCTGATGGGAATTTATGGTGATGCCTTCAATATAATGCATATTAGTGAGAGGTTTGAGAGTTTGTTATGATGTCAGTCTGGATTAACCGAATTGAAAAGTCAAAATATTCAAGTATAGGGTAGAGGAGAAAGACCTAGGGGAATTTTGAATCAGATGTAACATGGGGTTACCATAAATGTGCTAGTAAAATCTTGTGTTTAGTTGCTCAGTTGTGTCCAACTCTGCTACCCCAAGGACTGTAGCCTGCTAGGCTCCTTTGTCCATGGGGATTCTCCAGGCAAGAATACTGGAATGGGTTGCCATGCCCTCCTCCAGGAGATCTTCTCAACCCAGGGATCGTACTCAGCTCTCCTGCAATGCAGGAGGATTCTTTACCATCTAAGCCACCAGGGAATGTGTTGTAGGAGACTGGAGAAATAATAATATCACTCCTATATTCTTCATTTGCCAGCTCAGTCCAAATAGTTGTATTCAGTTTTGGAGGTGTTCATGTTATGGGAAACCCTGACAAGCTGGAGAAGGTCCAGAGGAGAAATAGGATCTTCCAGGTTTCTGAAGTCAATTCATATCATCAAAAAGCAATGGTATAACAAAACACAGAAGGCAGAAGGAACATCTTAGCTATGTTCAGATTTTGGTGGACCTTTCATGATGAATGGAGATTCCCAGATGGCGCCAGTGGTAAAGAATCCACCTGCCAATGCAGGAGACACAAGATTCATGGGTTCAGTCCCTGGATCAGGAAGATCCCCTGGAGTAGGAAGTGACAACCTATTCCAGTATTCTTGCCTGGAGAATCCCATGGAAGGAGGAGCCTGGCAGGCTAGAGTCCATGGGGTCGCAGAGAGTCAGACTCGTTTGAACAACTAACCCTTTCACTTTCAACACATTTCAGCTCAGTGCTTACAAACTCCCCTGAAATTCAGCTCACTGAGATCCTTTCTGATTATGTTTGGCTTTCCAAATAAGTTATGTTTACAAAGAGAGATTGTGGTGGCCTTACTCCTGGGACTGTTCAGCGTGTATCTCAGTTACCATCACAAGTAATAGATCCATTTTCTATTTTGCACATTGGTCCCATGAATTCTTCAGTGCTTGGATGATATCTCCCCTGAGGCTGTGTAAGAGGATGGAATAAACGGCCTCTAGCCATTATAGTTAGCTCAAATTCACATTAAATTTTCCTTATATTTATTAATGAAGATAATCACCACAAACAAGTCAGAAAATGTATTGTTAGTATTTCATTCATTTAGGAATACATCTATAAATAAATACATACATATTTAACCTGGGAAGCTATTTGGAAGACTGGTTAATATGCAAATTAGTATAATATTACAGTAACCCTTTAATAATGTAACAAATTATCTTCCTGCCTTGGCACTTATGGACTATTATATGGAATAATCTAAAGTGAAGTGTTTTGTACCTTTTATAAAATTGCTATTGATCAAGCCAATTTTCATAATGTTATTTAGGTCCCTTGAGTAAGAATCAATGTGATGTTTCCTTTTTTACATTTTAAATGCCATTCTAATTTTTTTTCTAAGGGAGAAATGTATTCACTATAAATTAGAAGTCATTGCTACTGCACTTGAGATTGATGTTTACATTTGATGACAGTTTTTGCTTAATTATCGCTTGGCAAAATATATGAAATTGTGTGAATGTTTGACATATCTCCATTTCTATCCATTTATACCCTTATGATGAAGGGAGAGAGGGAAATATTTCAAATGTAAAATGTGTTTGTAATATAGATACCCAGATTAGCACAGTGACACTGTCTTAATTAACTTCTCCTTTGGGAAGTTTCTTATTATAGTTATAGGAGTTATTTTAATTTTAATTTTTAATATTAATCAGAAAAATATTCATTGTTAGTATGCAAATATGAAATTAGTGTTGATGTTCTCAGTTTTAAATATCAGAAAAGACCAGACATATTTAAAACAGAAGTATTCTTACAGAGCACACTTAACAGAGCGCTACTGAAAAGTTCCCCATTTTTTTTGTTCCAACTCAGCAAGTTAGTCATGCTAGTTTAGTTTGTAGGAACAACGCTTATGACCTGCTAAGTCGCTTCAGTCATGTCCAGCTCTTTGTGACGTCTTGGACTACAGCCCACTGGGTCCCTCTGTCCATGGCGTTCTCCAGGCAGTAATACTGGAGTGAGTTGCCATGTCCTGCACCAGGGGATCTTCCTGACCCAGGGATTGGACCAGTGTCTGCTGTGGCTCCTACATCACAGGCAGATTCTTTATTACTGTGACACTGGGGAAGCCCAGTGGCTCAAAATAGACATTTCTGATCAGTTCACATGACAACTCGTGTGTGGGTTCTCCCAGTGGGCGGTTTCCCTTTGTTGATGGCTCAGGGGCCCAGGCTGCTCTGTTGTGCTTGCTCCTCTCAACCTCCCATGATTAGCACTTGTGTTAAGAATCAGTTTTGTTGCTGATCATATGACCTTCACGGGCACTCAGTAAGGGTCTATTCAGTGAATGAACGTGCCAGTGCATCTTTTAATAACTGTGGTGAAAGGTTTTATGGAAGGTTGCTCTCTTTAAATAGATTTTTTTTCCCTTTTATTTCTTCTTTTATCTTCCTCTCCATCCTAGAAGTGGAGACAGTTGGCCTTCTGTATTCCGGGTTCCGCATCCACAGAGTTTCAGCCAACTTCAGATTGAAACTATTTGGGGAAAAAAAAAAAGTTCCAGAAAGTTTCATAAAACAAAACTTGCACCAGCAAATATTAGATAGTATTTACATTGTATCTGTGACTATTTACGTGACATTTTGGCCACCTGATGAGAAGAGCTGACTCATTTGTAAAGACCCTGATGCTGGGAAAGATTGAAGGCCGGAGGAGAAGGGGACAACAGAGGATGAGATGGTTGGATGGCATCACCGACTCAATAGACATGAGCTTGAGTAAACTCCGGGAGTTGGTGATGGACGGGGAGGCCTGGCTGCTGGCTGCTGCGGTCCATGGGGTCACAGAGTCAGACACGACTGAGCGACTGAACTGAACTGATGTAACATTTCCATTGTATTGGCTCCCCCAGTGGCTCAGATGGTAAAGGATCTGCCTGCAGTGCAGGAGACTGGATTCAACCCCTGGATGGGGAAGATCCCCTAGAAAAGGGAATGGCTGTCCACTCCAGTATTCTTGTCTGGAGAATCCATGGACAAAGGAACCTGGTGGGCTCCAGTCCGCAGGGTTGCAAAGAGTCTGACCTGACTGAGTGACTAACACTTCCACTTTACATTGTATTAGATCTTAGATGTAATCTTGACATTAAAATGTACAGGGATTGTGTGTAGATTATATGCAAATACTACGCCATTTTATTTACGTCTCTTGAGCATCCTCAGATTTTGGTATCTTTGGGGGTCTTGGAACCATTCCCCCTGGATATGGAGGAACAATTTTATATAAATTGAGACCTGCTAAAAATTGGCAATTACACGTACTTTGCCAATTACACATACACGTTCATGGAGCTTTTTTCCCAGACCAAGGAAAGAGAGGAGGAGGGGGAAAATGAATATTAGGAACATTCATGTCATGAATGAGTTTGAAATCATCTCCTTTTTAGAGAACAAAAATAACATTCATTATATATGCTGTGTATGCACACATATGTAAAATAACTAAAGAAGACATGGAATCTCTTAAGAGGAGCTGTACTTACTTATACTCACCTGGAGGAGACTGGGCGGGAAGGATACCTAAGCTTAAACTATTTGAACTTTTATCCTGTTTGTATATTGCATCTTGAAATAAAAACAGGAGGAAAAAGAGTTAGTACGTGAAAGTTTCTGTTAAGTAATCAGACATTGTTTTCTCCATTTTTCCTGATTTAGGGGTCCAACATTACTGATACCTGTACAGAAATGCTAATGTGTGGAGTCTTACTGAAAATTTCTTCTGGAAATATTCAAGAGCGGGTATTTTTTCTTTTTGATAATCTTTTGGTGTATTGCAAAAGAAAACACAGGTAAGAACATAGACAGGGAATACTTTAAAAACAGTTTATCCACTTCACAGATTCAGCTTTTTCTCTGTGCTTCCATGACCTCATCAGTAAACTTCCATGAATTCTCAGCCCCTTCTCCTTGCTACTTTAAGAAAGAGAACATGTTAGGATTAGAGCCAGGAAATAATTAAATTATTGTCTCTCTATCTTAACGAGCTTTTCAAAAAATTCCTTTTTACCACCTGTGAAAATGAACCTATTTATTTCTTGTAGTATGCTCGTCTCAGTTTTTTGTGTTTAGCAGCAAGATTGGGATTAGTAGACATGGGTTTCAGGAAAATCTAGAAGAGGCTGTTAATTCTACCTGTATGAAGCTTTTAAAAATTGTAAGGTCATATGGACACCAAGAAGAGAAAGGGGTGGTGGGATGAATTGGGAAATTGGAATTGACATATATACACTATTGATAACTATGTATAAAATAGATAACTAATGAAACTGACTGTTTAGCATGGGGAACTTTACTCAATGCTCTGTGGTGACCTAAATGGGAAGGAAATCCAAGATGAGGGGATATATGTGTACATTTAATTGACACACTTTGTTGTATAGTAGAAACTAACACAACATTGTAAAACCGCTGTACTCCAAGAAAAATTTTTAAAAAATGCTTATTCTCTGCCAGGCATAATCTTAAAGAATCACATGAATTAATTATATAATATTCCTGATAAATTTATAAAATAGGTATTTTCATTATCATCATTTTGTGGAGAAGGATATTGAGTCACAGAGAGGTTAAGTAACTTTCCCATACATAATAGTTACAGAAATGAATTTTGGACCCATTTAGTTCTAATTCAAAGCCCACCTTTATTGCAGAATGTGATAAAATGTGTGTGCCTCATGAAAGATGACAAAAAATAAAAGAAAAACACTTTAAGATAAAGGGATGAATAAAAAAATCAGAAGGTGATTCAGGTTGTTTAGGTGCAATTATTTTTTCTCCAATTTTAGTCAGGTATTATTGACAAAGTTATAAGATATTTAAAGTGTACAATGTGATAATTTAATATAATACACATTGTGGAAGGATTCTCCCACTAAATTAACACATCCATCTAGGTTTGATTATTAAAGACATCTGTTTGAGAACGAGATCTTTTTTTATTAGAGGTGTTCTCATCTTTATATATATGACTGCCCTCAAGGTCAAAGCTTTTGCAAAATTTACTGTACAAATGATGTTACCATTCATGGTCTCATGGCTGTAACTGTTAAATAAATTAAATGATAGGGAAAGTTTTATAAAATCAAAATACTGCTGCTTGGCAAATAGCCTTAATGTATATATAAAATGGACCAAATACATGTAAATGCAGAGGAGGAGAGGGAAGAGAGCTCTGCATTAATACACTTGACAACTTAACTTTTGCTTAGTGTGTATGTGTAACACCATACATTAATAATTTAAATATATATTATGAAATATATATTAATAATTTTAGTATATTCAGTTGTTAGCAGACTTTTGTCAACAAGTCAAATTAAGTAGTTCAGATCAATTGAAGTTTCTTGGATGACCAAGTGTTGCTTAACCTTCTTGAATTATTTCTTAAAATCTTTCCTCTTTGATATATTTTAAAAGCAATCTCCTCTGAGTGTTGAGTGATTCAAGTATAAATATATCCATAACTGCCTAATTCATTATTGTCAAATGCTCATCTGAACCTGAATTTTTTTTTTTTTTTACTTTGTGTTGCTCAGTTTTTAAGAGCAAAGGCTGGTACTAGTGTACTATACACAAAATTTTGAAATGTTTTGGGCTATTTTATAAATAAATAGGATCCTTATGAAGGATTATAGCTGTATTTGAGAGACTTACTCTTCAAGTGTACAGTTATCATATTACAACAATATTGGAAAAATATTTTAGAGCTAGTTAATGCTTAATAACCTCCAGCACAGTCCAAGTCTCTTTGAAGAGGATCATAAGTTATTAACTGAATTTTATCAGAGATTGAGAAAAAATTACCAGCTAGTTACTGAAAATTGAGAAATGAGGTGAAATTGTGAATAACCAACTTAGAGTGTCTGTCAGAGTGTGATTGGGGATCTTTGATGTCATGTACTGAGCAAAAGCATGTATTCAGCCTCCCGCCTGTGTGTTGTCCTTGGCTCAGGGCTTCAGCGTCTAGCACCATCTTATAGAGCAACCTCGGCTGCTATGAATGCCAGGACACAAGTTAAAAAACACCAAGAGCTTAACGTTTGATATTGTTAATGGAACTAGCATCTCTTTTTCCAAGAATGGCTTAAATTATCTTGCTTTAACAAGGTTTTGCCTTAAGTTTAGTAACCACATTTTTTGTGTGTGTGATTTTCTTCTGTTGTTGTTAAGACGGTTGAAAAATAGCAAAGCATCTACTGATGGACATCGGTACCTTTTTCGTGGCCGGATCAATACAGAGGTGATGGAAGTGGAGAATGTGGATGATGGCACAGGTAAATGATTGGTAAATTTAAAATGGAATGGCAATAATAAACTCCCTTATAAGATAGACTTTTCACTCAAATAATTCGTCTGCAGTGAATTTGAGCTTAGAAATACTTTGTTAGGCAGAACTGTTGGAGGAGGGAGGGAAGATAAGAGAAAGGAGGACTCTTTTAAAACAGAAAATTATCTTCACCTGCACCGTGTTAGTTTGTTGTTGTTCAGTTGCTAAGTTGTGTCTGACTCTTTGTGATCCCATGGACTGCAAGCATGCCAAGCTCCTCTGTCTTCCCCTATCTCCTAGAGTTAGCTCAAATTCATATCTGTTGAGTCAGTGATGCTATCTAACCACATCATCCTTTGCTGCTCCTTTCTCCTTTTGCCTTCCATCTTTTGCTAAGTCATGTCTGACTCATGTGACCCCATGGACTGTAGCCTGACAGTCTCTGTCCGTGAGATTTCCCAGGCAAGAATACTGAGACCCAGAGATTGAACCGTGTCTCCTGCATTGGCAGGTGAATTCTTTACTGCTCAGCCATGAGGGAAGCCCAAACCATGTTAAACACTAACATTAAACACAGAGATACAAAAGTAGCTGGGAGTGTCATAAACTAGTAGTTGTGTCCATAATGTATGTTGTAGTTTGATCATGATGCTATTAAAACATCCAGCTTAGGGGCTGTCACAGGAAAGCATTGAACCTCCTGGAATTAATTTTCATTGGTACAGGCTTGGAAAGTCATTCAAAAAGTAGTGCCAGATCCTTTGTATTCTTTCCTGACAACTAGTTTATTTCTGTAGTTGGCCAGAGGCCAAGAATGTTTGACTTCTAGAAAATGTGGTCTGTAGTGCAGTGTTGGGCAAACCATAGGTTGCAGTACAGTAGTCACATTTGAATTGAATAAGATAGAAATTCTTAAACTGTTCATTAAAACTGAATGAAATGAAAAATGACATGAAATGTTAGTCGCTCAGTTGTGTCCTACTCTTTGCAACCCCATATATTGTCAATCCCTTGCTGACCCAGGGATTGAACCTGGGTCTTCCACACTGCAGGCAGATTCTTTACCGTCTGAGGTACCAGGAGTCCCCTAAAACTGAATAGCTTTTTTAAAAAGTTCAACTGTTAATGTTGTGAATTAGGGATGTTCCGTTTTTTTAGGTCTGACAGCATTTAGTATGTAAAAGTTTCTTTATTTTTAAAAATGTATGTTCTTCAATACACATGGATAAAGACATTTTGAAGAATTCAGTGGTTTCGGAGCTTTTTTGATATGAATGGTTGTGGTGCTCTAGTATATATTACATTTGTTCTCTCACTCTACCTATTAATTTTCAGCTGACTTCCATAGCAGTGGACACATTGTTGTTAATGGATGGAAGATACATAACACAGCCAAAAATAAATGGTTTGTGTGTATGGCAAAAACACCTGAAGAGAAACGTGAATGGTTTGAAGCTATTTTGAAAGAACGAGAACGGCGGAAAGGTGCGTATATGGATTGAGCATCGTAATACTTTGTGAAGGTTCAAATTTAACAAGAAAGCAGAAAATGGGAGTTATGAGGAAAAGTTATGAGGAAGTAGATGGTGTTTGACATTCACTTACTTTACCTAGGTGATGTTAGCCCATGCTGAAATACTTCTTCAATATTTCCAATGTTGTTACTGAAATCAAGTAAAAGAAAAACCTTATATAGTTAGCAAAATAATTAGATCGTGGGTAGCAGTGTGTTTTAAACAGTGTCTTCATTCTATTGAGACGGCTATAACAGAATACCCTACACTGGGTGGCTTATGAACAACAGAAGTTTATTTCTCACAGTGCTGAAGACTGGGAAGACCAAGACTCAGTATATGATGAGGGCTGTTTCCTGGTTCATAGATGACCATTTTCTCTGTGTCCTCACCTAGCAGAAGGCATGAAAGAGTTCTCTTAGACCTCTTTAATAAGGGCACTAATCTCTTTCACGAGGACTCCACCCTCATGAACTAATTACCCCAAAGGTCAACCTCCTAAAGCCATTACATTGGAAACTAGGTTTCAACATATGAATTTTGGGGGCATGCATGCTTAGTTGTTCAGTTGTGTCTGACTCTTTGCGACCCTTTGGACTGTAGCCCACCAGGCTCCTCTCTCCATGGAATTTTTCAGGCAAGAATAGTGGAATGGGTTGCCATTTCCTCCTTCAGGGGATCCCAGGGATTGAACCTGTGTCTCCTCTGTCTCCTGCATTGCAGGAGGATTCTTTACCTGCTGAGTTACTGGGGACACCATTTGGGGGCATACAGACATTCACTTTACAGCAAATAGTTTTACGTGCTTTAAAATTTGTTCAGTTTTCTTTGTACTTTATTACTTTTTAAAAATTTTTACTGGAGTAGCTTTAGAATGTTGTGCTCGTTTCTTCTGTACAACAAAGTGAATCAGCTCTACTATATGGATATCTGCTCATTTTTGGATTTCGTTCCCCTGTAGGTCACCACAGAGCGCTGAATAGAGTTCCCTGAGCTATTCAGTAGGTTCTCATTAGTTATATACTTTATACATCATATCAATAGTGGATATATGTCAATCCCAATCTCCAGTTCACCCCTCCTCCACCTTTCCCCTTTGGTATCCATACGTCTGTTCTCTACATCTGTGTCTCTGTTTCTGCTTTGCAAACAAGATCATCTATACTGTTTTTCTAGATTCCACATATATGGATTAATATATGGTCACACTTTATTCTTGCTCATTTCTAAAGAATCATTATAGAGTTTTGCTTTAAGAAACACGCTTTAATAATATAATTCAGTATTTGGAGCCCTACACCAATTGTCCCCCTGTCTTTAACAGTACACTTAAAGTTCCTTGGTCAAACATTTTAGTATCCTAATTATAAAATAAGGCATTTTGCATGCATATTAACTTTTAAGTGTTGTTACAGTGTCATTGAATCAATGTCATGTAATCTGTAAGGAAATTGTTCATATGGGGAGGTCTAGCTCAAATTTGCTTCATATTTTTGTCAAGATTTGCAAACAGTATTTGGTCTGGTGATATTCAGTGTGTGAAGTTTACCTGCAAGTATTCCTATTTCTGTAATTCAGCCAGGAAATAGAATTAGAAATGTTTTCATAATTAACTATTTTCTTTATCAAATAATTGATGAGAAATGTGACAGTGTTTATTCCTTTTCCCAGAGATTTAGGTAAAAAATATCTCATTAATGATAAAATTCTAGAACATAAAGAGCTTTTCCTTCCATCTTTAGATATTTCCCCTTGAAGAATGTAAAAATTCCTACTACCTTGATTAGATTAGTCATAGTATACATTTTTATAAGAATTTCTAAAACATTTAAAAATACTCCTTTGATTGATCTTAGATGAAGAACCAGACAGAAAAACTTTAAAACAAAGATCATGAATGTATAACTGACACTTTGGGTTTTGTTGAATCTAACAGTCCATTCAAGGAACATAGCAAATCATTTAAAAGATAGAGTCAATTTTTCATCAACTTGAACCTTAGCTTTTTTTTGAACTGATTATACATATAAATATGTCCAAGACCTAAAAAAGGGAAGAAAACAAAAAACAAAGCAGTCTATAACTCTACCTATATTATTCTTAACTCTGCTTTTTAACTTCTATAACTCAGCTTATTCTATTCTTAATGGATTATTCACTGTTATTGGCAAATGTTAGTGACTTCTCCATTGTAAATAACATTTTAGTAAGAAGTTTAGTAGTTAGAAGACTAAAAAAAAAATTCAAGAAATTCTTCTGCCACATTTCTTCATCAGTCCCATCCACTGGTTGTCCGTGTGGCCAGAATTGTACCTTTGGCGATGGTCGCCTCTGAATTTCCTGGCCTGCATTGTCTGTCCCTGTCAGATTAACTTCCGCTCTGCACTGCCATTCTCTGGAGCTCCATGCTCATGTTCTCAGTTGCCCCCTGGGCTTCATGTGAACATCCAAGCTCAAGCTACTCAGTGCTGGTTTTCTCTGTGCCTGAAACCCTTTGCCCAAGATGCCTTCCCATCACCCTTCAGTTCTCCCATCAACTGTCTGGAAGCCATCCTGATTTCTTCTCTCTACACCCACATTTAACCCACTGCTATGTCTTAACAATACCACATCACAGGTTTTTCTCAACTTTATCCTCTTCTCCCGATAACCTGCTATTGTTTACAGAGATTTGAACTTGCCTGAACTTTAGTGGATCCCTCCTAATTGTCTCTCTCTTTTTAAACCCTCTTTCTTTCAGTTTATTCCCTATACTGTCCTCTGAGCTTTGTTTCCAAAGCATCAAAGTTTTGCTGCACTTCCCTGCCTTCCCCCTCCCTCTGGTTAAAATTCATAAATGTTCCCCCAGTTCCAAAGGCACGAAATTCACTGAGACTGCTGGTGAGCAAGGACCCTGCCCACCTCTCCATCCACCTCCTGTCCTGTCACCTGAAACCCAGGGCTGTGTGCCTCTTCCTTCAGATGACCTTTGTGAAGACGTTCTCTCTCTGGAAATCCTGTTCGTATCCATGCATTCAAACATGGTCCATCCGTGAAACTTCCCTAAGATGGTGGTTAGGTACTGTGACCATTTCTCTCCCACAGCACAGGTTTTCCTCTAAGGCTGTCTCCAGTGCCACTGTCTAGCTGTGCTGACCTCGTCCTACAAAGGACTTCCTAGGTGGTGCTAGTGGTAAAGAACCTGCCTGCCAGTGCAGGATATATCGGAGACCTGGGTTGGTTCCGTGGGTTGGAAAGATCCCCTGGAGAAGGAAATGGCAACACAGTCCATTATTCTTGTCTGGAGAATCCCGTGGACAGAGGAGCTGGTGGGCTACAGTCCATGGGGTCGCAAAGAGTCAGACATGACTGAGCAACTGGGTATGAGCTTGATGCCTACTAAAGGGGTCCACGGAGTCTGAGATACAGCTCCTCTTCCTCCAGCAGCCAAACCGTGTGCCTCTGGGGCACCGTCTGCACAGAGGTGCCGTTTGGCTGCAGGCATCTCACCTTGACTATCTTCCTAGTACCATGTGAACTTCTTGACATCCAGAGTCCTATCACACGAGCTTTGTATCCTCAAATCCCAGCGCATGGTAGACATGCAAAGAATGGTTTGTTTTATGAATGCATGAACAAACGAAGGGACTTTTTCAGTGACCTGTCCTGTGTTTTCATTTTTGACAGGTTTAAAATTAGGAATGGAGCAAGACACCTGGGTAATGATCTCTGAACAGGGTGAGAAACTTTATAAAATGATGTGCAAACAAGGAAATCTGATCAAAGACAGAAAAAGAAAACTGACTACGTTCCCTAAATGCTTTCTGGGAAGGTAGGGTTGTTGTCTGGGTGTGTTTCTTTCATATTTTCATGATCTCATGTGTTAACTTTCCTTTAATTATTCATTTTTTCCTAAAAAAATATTCTCCTAAATGTTTTTGAATATTTCTTTACTATCCACATTTCCTAGGTCATAATGGGATGAGGGAGTGGATATAGAGCCAGGAACCCTGACCAGAAAACTGAAGGCATCCATCCATCCATTCATCCATGACTTTAGTAATTTCTGATAAACTGTGTTTCAGGGGCATGGCAGAAGCTGGAATCAGGCAGCAGCAGGCAGGCAGGCAGGCAGGCAGGCGGGTTTGCCTGTAGGGCACAGAGTCTGGCAAGGACATGAGTGCAGGGCCTGGGAGTCACTTAGACTGAAAGGCACACAGTCTAAACTCCCAATTAATTCAGAATTTAGACAGCTGGGCTCAGGATGAAAGGGTATTGATGAAGAGTCTGAAAAAGTGGGTCACGCGAGGGGCCAGGCACAGAGGAGCAGGCAGGGAGGTCACTTGGTTGTTCAGCTCAGAGAAGATCAAGCTTGTGCCTTTGGTTCTGTAGGTGCTACTCGGCTGTAGGTGGGAATCCCTACTGGGTTAAGCCAGAGGGCAGGGTAACTGCCTTCAGGTGGCTCTGCTTAGGAAACGCTCTGTGCCAGCTTCTTCCTGTACCTTATTTCCAATCTTCAAACACATTCTTAAGAGTTAAAAACCTTTATTATTATTTTTTTAAAGATTAAGAAACTAGGGGATCAGGGAGTTTGACATGTCCAAGTTCATACAACTAGTAATTTACAATGTCAATGCTATAAAAGTAGACTGGAGAGGTAGTTCAAAACCCAGTCCCCACTCAGATCTGATCCTGCCACGGGCTAGTTGAGAGATTTGTTTTGTTCAGTCACTAAGTAGTGTCCAGCTCTTTTGTGACTCCATGGAAGGTAGCCTGACAGGCTCCTCTGCCCATGGAATTCTCCAGGCAAGAATACTGGAGTGGGTTGCCATTTCCTTCTCCAGGGCATCCTTCTGACCCAGGGACTGAACCCGAATCTCCTGCATTAGGAGGTGGTTTCTTCCCCACTAGGAAAGCCCAGTTGAGAGACTGCGGAAGAGTTAAATTTCTCTTTCCTCTATAACAATAGAAATGATTGTATTACTTACCTGTGATATTTATCAAAATGTCTTCTTTTTTTTTTCTTTTCTTCCAGTTTTATTGAGCTATAATTGTGTCAGTTTAAGATACGCAGCATAATTTGACTTACATACATTGTAAAAGGTTTACCATAATTAGTTTAGTGAACATTAGTTATCTCATTTAGATACACATTAAAGAAAGAGAAAAAATTTCCCCTTGTGATGAGAATGCTTAGAATTTACTGTTAATTTTTATGTGCAATGACAACAGTGTTAATTATGTTTCAGAATGTCTTCTTAGCTATACAGACTGGAGTGGGCTGCCATTCCCTTCTCCAGGGGATCTTCCTGACCTGGGGATTGAACTTGGGTCTCCTGCATTCCAGGCAGATTCTTTACCATTTGAGCCAGCAGGAAAGTCCAACATACAAAATCACCATAGACTATTGCCAACACCAACATCATCAGAAGAATATAGGCCAGGAGACCCTGTGCTTGCCGGGAAGCAGGGGGGGTCCCCTCTTCAATGGGGTGGTCCTTGCAGCAGGCCACACAACAGCAGCAAGCTGTAGTTGCTGGTATTGGCTCTGCCCCCAGGTGAAGGGAGAGAGCAGATGTGAGCCCCCCTTGGCTTAAGAGTCCCGTGTTGCAAAGAAGACACCCTTTCTCAGAAGAGGTTGTTCTGAGAAAACCTGAGGCATATGTTCTGAGGCATAACCTCCAAGGTTCCCATAATACGTACCCCCTTACTTCAAGAGTCATACTTGACGAGTCACTTCAAGCTGTGGCTTCTCACCAGGTGTTTATAAGCGTGCAGTTTAACCATCAGAAACCATTTTGACCACAAGCAATGTGTTAGTGGCTCAACCGAGTTGGGTTCTTTGTGACCCCATGGACTGTAGCCCTCCAGGCTCCTGTGAACGTGAGGTTTTCCAGGTAAGAATGCCACCTAGTAATACAACTGACACTCAACCCTCATCAGGTTTCTAGGGAGACTCACCCAGGCTCAAATTTGTCCTTACTGAAGGACAGAGAGTTCTATTAAGCCTTTACCCACACCATCTCCTATGGCTGTGGTGCCCATTAGTTGCAGTAATCTGCAAAGCGTTGCCCAGAACCCTGGTGACATAGTGGAGGCTCAGCAAACATTTGCTGTGTTAATTGTAGCCTTTTCCATAACAACATACCATGACCTGAATGTGAGATGTTTCTGACCGGATCATGATCCCTTTGCCATGTGTTGATGGGATCTTTCTATTACTTGATTAGTTTCCATAGTAAAGTCACTCATTAACTTTCTTCCCTACCCTTTCTTTTTTCCCCCATACTCCTAATTTATAGGACTACTTAAAATATGATTTTTTCCCCTCACTTTATTTGGAAACATTCAGGAATCTGCTAAGATCAAAATGAGGAAATTATATTTTAGCTCTGTGCCAGCCATCTCAGCTCACTTGTGGATGGCTGACATTGGATAATCACTTACCATGTGCTAGGCACAGTGTTAACTTCCTGACATTTGTCAGCTCCTTTAATCCCAGGCAGCTCTCTGGGGTTGATATTCTTATTAATTCCATGTCATTGAGAAAAAAAAGAAACTGAGACTTAGAGAATTAAATTTACTCACACAACATCACACAGCTAGTAGAGGCAGAAACAGTGTTTGAATCCAGGTTGTCTTATTGCAAAGTGCATGATGTAATTTCTTTAATAGAAGCATACAAAGACCTTTAATAGCTTCTTCTGCCTTAAAATGTGCATTGTGGACTAGACATTTATGTTTAAATTTCCATATCCCTTGGTTATTTGACTTTACCATATGTGTTACTTTTAGTTTTGAAATAAATGGAAAAGTAATTTCCTGACACTTTCCATCGCTTTGCTTCTTTGGCCTCTGTGCAAAAATAAAATTGTTCTGAAATATATTCATTAGTTAACATAAGCGTTTAAGCATTAGCTTTTTAAACATGAGCATGATAAAATATTTTATTGTAAAATGTCTCTGTATTGTGTTCTCTTAATGATATCACAGGCCTTTAAAAAATATCAGTACTGAGATGAGGGTCTCCTAAGTGTTACAAAGCACTGGGGCTCCCCACCCTCTCCCAAAATAGTGCGTGATGTGAGCTGTTAATTCTCATTGGCCTTTCCCAACCACAGCAGATGTGCATGGTAGACAGTTCTGATGGATGGTTTTGTGTTGGAGGATTCCTTATGGATGGTAGTTTAGATATAGTGATGAATTTTCCAAGTCATTTTAAAATTTGAAAACAAGGTAGTCAGACTTTTCTGTGTCTTTTGGTGTGTAACATTTGTCTATTGGGGGCTTCCTTGGTGGCTCAAATGGTAAAAGAATCTGCCTGCAATGCAGGAGACCCAAGTTCAATCCCTGCGTTGGGAAGATCCCCTGGAATGACAACCGACTCCAGTATTCTCGCTTAGAGAATCTGATGGACAGAGGAGCCTGGCAGGCTCCTGTCTGTGGATGGGGTTGCATAGAGTTGGACACGACTGAGCAACTAACACATACAATAGACACACAATTGTCTACTGCTGCAAAACAAATTGTCATATACTTAGACACTTAAAATGATGCACAGGTAGGTATTCGCTTGTATTTCTGTAGGTCAGAAGTCCAGGTGAGTTAGAGCAAGTCCTGTGCCCAGGGTCTCACAAAGGCAAAATCAAGGTATTGGCAGGGCAGGGCTGGGCTTTTATCTTGAATCTTTGAGGAAGACTTCATTTTCCAGCACATTCAGGTTGTGGGCAAAATTTCATCCTTTGTGGTTGTAAGAATGAGGCTCCCATTTCCATGCTGGCCATTGGAAGTTGTCTATATTCTTTGGTATGTGACCCCTTCTAGCAGTGGCACATTGAATCTTTCCCGTGCTTTTACTTGTTCTCACTTCTTCTTGTGCCACCAGCCTGAGAAAACTCTGTGCTTCAAAGGGGTCAGCTGCTCAAGTCAGGCCCACTGGGATAGTTTCCATATTTTAAGGTCAAGTGACTTGGGATTTTAATTGCATATACCAGTCCATTCACAGGACTACCTAGATTAGATCTTAATTGACAAACCAAGGGATGGAATTCTTGATGGGGGAGGGAGGTGGGTGGAAGAAGCTTTTTAGAATTCTGTCATATAGGGCATGCATAATAGAATTATTTTGTATGCCCTCTTGGAGTTTCAAACCTATTGCCTGAAAAGCTACATTTAAGACAATTTATCTCTTATTTTAAGTCATTGTTATTCTATCTAATTCTGCTGTTTAGTTATCTTTAAAATCTGTTGTATCTCTCTAGTCCAAAATTTGCTTTTATATGTGAAATAACCTATAGTTAAAGATACTCTAGAATTCTCCCTTTGTGTTTACTAAAGGTCTATATAAGTTGAATAGTTATTAAGTAGAGTTTAGGTAAGTCTGAATGTATGGACATGAGTTTTCTAGAATAGAGTCCAATGTAAATATATATCGACCTTACATATATGAAAAAAATGTATGTAAGAGTCACTGCAAGCATTCCTTTGTATTTTGAGACTCCTTTCATAGCTGCTTGATAAATGCTTGGTGCAGATAGATTTCCTGGGGAAAAACATAGTGATTTAACTTCTTCATTGGATTTCTGTTGCAGTGAATTTGTGTCATGGCTGTTGGAAATTGGAGAGATTCACAGGCCTGAGGAAGGTGTTCACTTGGGACAAGCATTATTGGAAAATGGAATCATCCATCATGGTAATTATTTTATTAATCACCTATTTATTTTTCCACAAATTACATTTGCCTTTGTTGCATTGATTGGTTTAGTTTATAATACTTCTCCACGTTATAGGATGCTTATGTTTTTTTCCAACATCCTGGAGTGTCTCATCTGTATAGAATATTGTTTCAGGGAATATAGGCTTATGCTGATATATTTGTTAACTTGAAAGGAACAATTCCAACACAGGCAAGACTTAAATTCCGGTTAAAAATGATGTAGGATTGAGACAAGTTCCTTAATGATGAATTCTAACTAGACTATCTGTGATGCTTCGTGAGTGAGGTGGTCTTAGCACTGGGCATTGTAAAGTGAATGGAACTCTGACAAGGACAGAAGGACATTCCACCCTGAAGAAGCAGTAGCTCTCAGACAGGGGAGCGGGAAGTTCATGGTGGCCTCTTCAGAACTAGCACAGTGTCACAATGCAGGCCCATACCTTTCACAGATGAATATACTGGGGAGAGGGCTGTGATGAGAAAGGAAGGCACAACCCTAACTTAGCAGCTCTTAACTTGCTGACTGTGTGTGTGGGACTGCTTCTGAAGCAAGTGAGGAGCTGATGGGCACCTGGAAACAGAGGAGTTACCAGAACTTGGTTTCAGACTTAACTGAGGAGTGGAGAGTTAGAGATTAAAGGAGATCCTGCCCATGGGGATCCTTCCTTCCTCAGGAGAAAAAAAGACCAGGGCCCTGTGCATGGGCATGATGAGAGGGGTCCATTAGAAGCTGAGAGCATATGTGATGCCTCTTTAGACTTGGGAGATGCAGAGGGAGGTAGTATTAGTCACTCAGTTGTGTTCTCCTCTCTGCGACTCCATGGAGTGTAGCCCGCCAGGCTCCTCTGTCCATTGGGCTCCTCCAGGCAAGAAGACTGGAGTGGGTTAGCGTTTCCTTCTCCAGGGGGTCTTCCCGACCCAGGTATCAAGCTTGGGTCTCCTGCATTTCAGGCAGATTCTTTACCATCTGAGCCGCCAGGGGAGTCCATGAAGAGTGAGGGGTGAGATCAGATTTTCTGTGCTTTCTCTCTGGATGACAGAGATAATTAATTAAAGAGGAGGACCAGATGAAGAAGAAGATGAAGGATTGGGTACGAAGCCCCTGCAGGGGAGGGTCCAGCAGGAGGCTGAAAACATGTGGATGTAACACTTGAGGCAGAGGGAGAGTGAGGTCATGTTTGTGAATCATTTCAAGAGAGCATCAGGTTCTCAGCACATCAATAAGAAACACATAAAAAAACAACAAAGCAATGATCATCGAACTAAGAATAAAATCTTGAGGAATTTCTCATGCAAAATGTGCAAGAAGAGAAAAAGACAAGGGACTGGGACTAAATACGGGTATTTGGCTATGGAGTTTTAATGTTTGTTTTTGTCCCTAAATTAGAGTGAGATGAAAACAAACTGGATCCTCCCAATTTCCCCACCACAGTAGATGCTGCCAGTGTAATGTCCCCATCTACCCAGACAGGAGTCATCTAGCATTCCGTTTCCTTCCTCATACCATGAAGTCCTGTGAGCCCTACCAGCAGACAGGTCACTGATCAGACTGCTGCGGTCCCAGGATCCGCACCTTCTTCCCAGTCACCACCTTCTTTGTCCTTGTTTGGGTGTTTGTCCTCCACCCCTGTGGAACACTCTGCAGGAAACAGCTGAAGAGACCTTTTAAGACATTTATAAGATCTAGGTGCTCTCTTGCTTACAGTCATCTACTGGCTTCCCATTAAACTTAAAGAAAAGTCCAGACTTTTTACCTAAATCTTCTGCCAAGGCTCTTGTACATAGCCCTACATGATAGAGCCCCTGACTTCCTCCCTGAGTTGTCCATACCTAACTGTTTATGTGGTGGCCACCCTGACCTTCTATCTCTTCTTTGAACACTCTAAGACGACTTTTCATGTAGGATCTTTGCTCTTGCTATTCTCAATCAACAATTGCTTGATAATCCCTAACAAATGTCAGGGACCTTTCTAGGTCCTGGAGAAGCAACAGTGAATGAATTGTCAGATGCCACTGTATTGTGTCTTATCTTCCATGACACTCTGCCTTTTAGAGTCCTACCCAGTCCCCATTATTTCAATAAAACTACTTTTAAATTTTTGACATTTTCTTCATGGACTCCTTATCACTCTCTGAAATTGTCATGTTGTTTCATTTATTTCTTTGTTTAATATTTCTCTCTTTATCTCCCATCCCTACTCTGGACCTCAGTCAAAATAGAAGCACCATGAGAACAGGAGTCTTGTGTGTTAATATATAGTGAATGCCTACAATGCCCAGCACATATAGATGCCTCATTATAATTTCCTGAATGAATAAATGAATGGCTATATTTTGAACAAACGGATAATACTGGGGAGTTGTATATGATTTTGTACCTGGTCCACTAATGCCATTAGAACTCCATTTAGCATTCAGTATGCTAAAAGCATCATCCAATATCTTAAAAGTTAAAAGTGAAAAGATATTGAGCTAGATGGCTTTCCTGTTTGTGTTCATCTTTCTCTTCTAAGGCCATGTTCAAGTATATATTTGGGAAAAGGATTGAATGCATTTGTTTTATCCTATAGTCTATTGACGTTAAAGGAGGTGGTACATAAAGCAGTTTTGTGTATAATCATTAACTGTCAGAAATGATTATTCTTTTCCCATTCTAGACTGTATAATCCTAGGGACTATGCATTACCCATAGAGCAAGGAAGGGAAAATCTGTTTATGGACACTTGTTTATTCCTTTCCTTACTGATTCTTCTTTGTACATGGGAGATATTATGCTAGGTGCTTAAAGGTATGTGTACATGAATCAGGGATATTTTTTCTGTGGTCTGATGGTTTTAAGCCCAGCTTTTTACCTTGTTCATTATGAAATGCAGCTTCTGGCATATCTCCTTTCAGACAAGACAGAAACCTACTAGGTTAGGAGAACTAATTTTTTTCAGGGACTATTGAGAAGGAAAACTGTATTGGTTAGCATTAGCTGCTGTAACAAGTAAACCTCCCCAGTACATTATAGAAGGCTCACATTATAGAAGCTAATTTTTTACTCACAAAGAATTTAGTTAGTAGTGAAGGATGAGGTTGTGGCATTTGGCTCTGTATAAGGTTTTGGTGCCTGATAGAGCCTCAACTTCAATACAGCACTTCAATACAGTGCTCCTAAAGGTCACCTTGAAGGAAGGGTGGAGTCTTTTCTTTGTTTTAAATAGGCTTGTACATTTCCCATTGTACATCATTTTTGTGCACATACCTGTGGACACAGCTCAGGTATGTGATTGCTTCCCTGGTGCGGTAAGAGTCTACCTGCAGTGTAGAAGACCTGGGTTCAATCCCTGGGTTGGGAAGATCCCCTGGAGAAGGGAATGATACCCACTCCAGTATTCCAGCCTGGAGAATCCCATGGACTGTATAGTCCATGGGGTTGCAAAGAGTCAGACATGAGTGAGTGACTTTCACTCACTCACTCACTTGACTGTAAGAGACTCCTAAAAGCGTCCTATGGTTGCATACGCAGGAAAAACAGAAGCTAACTCAATTTGGTTGTCAGTTACTTAATTTCTGCCCCTCAGACTTAGCTCCTAGGTCAATATAAAATCAGTGAAATTATATGAAAGCTAGAATAATCATAATACATGTATTAATGTTTTACAATGATATCTGCACACAACAGTCAAAAAAATCACTTTTAACACTTTTATTTTCAGTTGAGGTTATTGTGACTCCAGCTGTTAATCTGTGTCACTTTAATCCTTTATGAATTAGAAATAACAGAAAAAAAATAGTCTTAAAGCTATCTGTCAACAATGGATGCTGCTATTTAAATTGTTTAAAAAATTATGGATATGCAACTTTTTGTACTTCTGTGTGATGAGTGAACTGTAGTTTAGAAAAAGCTACACTGTTTGCTACAGTATTTTCTTTTTTGACTATAAGATACCTTGTGACAGATAACAGAATATTGGAGAAACTTTATTCCCAATGCTGGAAAGGTCAGGGCGTGGAAAGAGGTTATCCTTTCAAAGGAGCTGTGAGATTATTTTCAAGCTAACTATCCTCTCTTGCTTTATTTCAACATAGTTGATCCAGAAATTGTATGAGGAAGAGTTACTTGTTTTTTTAGTGAATTGAATTCTAAAAATTGAAGAAAGTGAAAGTGTTAGTCACTCAGTCATGTCCAACTCTTTGAGACCCCATGAACTGTAGCCTGCCAGTCTCCTCTGACCATGGGATTCTCTAGGCAAGAATACTCTAGTGGGTATCCATTCCCTTCTCCAGGGGATCTTCCTGATCCAGGGATCGAACCTTGGTCTCTTGCATTGCAGGCAGATTCTTTATCATCTGAGCCACCAGACATGACTATTATGGGTGGACTTTACAATTAACAAAACTGTTGTTACTTTCCCTGAATACATGAATAGGTAGGCAGACATATTAAAGTCACTTTTAAGTTGGTACAAAGTTGATGTGAAATGATACTTATTCAGTATCTTCATGAACATAGTCATGTAGAGTCTGACCAGTTCAGGACTGCTAAAATATCTGGAAGGAATCACAGGGGGAATCACCCTTATTTATTTTAGTAATATAAGTATCAAAATATTTTTAACTACCTCCTTCTTTCTAGAAAGAGAAAAAAATCAACAACGTAAGCTTTTTTTTTGAATGGATATCATCATTTCAGTCCTAATCAACTACCCCAGGCTCAGTATTGTCTCCAACAGGAATACAATTTTGAAAATAAAGTAGTAGATAAATTCTGAATTAAAATTTGTTTTGAAATTTCAAATACAAGAACCCTTTGATTATTTAACCTAAAAGAATTGAAATATTTATAATATGATTAACTCTTTTTTTTCCCTGAGAAATCTAGCACTGAGTACGCTCCATGAATATTGTTCTTTTGGTTACAGTTTGATTTTGATGACCTGTGTTATTATAGTTACTAGTATCTGATCAGCTGCAGTGTCAGATTTCACATGTTAGAACTTTTGTCACTGGAAATAGTGTTTTTTTTTAAGTGTTCACAATTAACTAATAGAGGTTCTCTCAAAAAATGGTTAGAGAACATATTATGCAATTTCACGTTAATAATTTTATTAGGATGAAGAAATAGGAGCCAGACAGGCTAGTTTCATTAGTATGTGATTTCAGCTGCATTTTAGTGAAAATAGAATTCTTAAAATAAAGTTGAATGAGTCATCTGTTTTAAAAGGAACCAGCAAAAAAGAAAAAAACGTCAACTGTTATTGCTATTATTCACATTGCAAATATTGCTGGGAGCTTCATCAGAGGCTAAACCTTGCTATACTGGGAATTCTTGGGTAGGGACAGCATACGCTTTCTCTGTGGTAGGTTGATAATGTTCTTCTTGTCTGGCTCTATTATTTGCATTAAAAATGCTTATGTGAGAATTCTGCGGGCTCATTCATTATAGCCAGTGGTATGCTGAAGTTGGCTGGTACAAGCTCTAGAGAGCTGATGATTAAATGTTTTTAAAAAATTGCAAGCTTATTGTTAAGCACAGCTATTATTAAAATGAAATTATATAAATATGTGAGTACATAAATTATAAAGTTAGTATATTCTTAAATCTCAATACTTCCTAATTCTTTTACTACATTTTATTGTTTATGGGCTTGCTATTATTTGTATCTACTATTTTTTTATGGTGGGAATACTAAACAATCATGTGTCATTTCACCTTTAATTCTGTGTTTAGTGACTTTATTTGGGGAGCTTGAAATTGGCCCGTGTGGGAATTTTTGGTACCGTGGATATCGGTGAATTATACACATCATTATTCCTTCTGCCTCATCACCAGAGAGACAGCTGTTAAACATTTGCCAGTACATTCCTGGTAATGCCCGGCATTGCATAGTTGTTTAAAAGATGGTATTAAGCAACCTTTCTCATCAGCTAATAAAGCCATTCCCTCCTCAGGAAGTTGAGGGGAATAAATTTCAATGCAGAACTATTCACTATTTTTCTAAGGGAACAGCTACGAGTTACGGATTAACCCAAGAATTATGATCAAAATCACAAGAGTTTGCCTTACAGTGAAGGATTCCATTTTTTAATAGGTTGACCCACCACTTCCTTTATTGTGGCAGGAGACCTTTGGACTCAAGTTTCCTCGAATTTTGGAATATCAATATAATCATTTATTTCAATGACTCTTAAGGGATAAAAATGAGAATTATTAATAGGTAGATTCCATAGGAGAAATAAATAACTAGTTCTGAAAGATGTTGTAGGATTTCAAAATATTTCTTTCGATTTTATTTTTCTTTCACATATGTTTTTCTTTTTGCGTTAACCTAGAAAGAGAGATGCCAAAAGGTGATGTTATCTTTTTGGCAGCAGTCATGTCTCAGTTTTATAGCTGTTAAGTCATTCATTTGGTTTGGATAGGTTAGGGTGAGATAGCTGAAACTTTGTATATGTGTGTGTGTGTGTTACAAGTCTCTTGTTTTTCTTATGGATTCACCTAACGTGGTTTATTAGAATTAATCCCGACAGGTTTTTTTTCTCCCTTCAACTTTTTTAGCAAAAATTAAAGGTCAAAGTCTTCTATCTAATCGTGAAAATAGAACCCATTGCAATAAATTGTCTTTTCTGCAAGTGTTGCATTCCCTGTAAAGAAATATTTAAATGTAAACTCTTTGAGATTTAATTTAAGGTTTTTCCTTTCTACAACAGTTATCTTTTTATTAGACTACCTATAAAATACTTCTGGAAAAAAGAAAACCTGAAAGTTTAGTAGGAGTCTTTGTAAATATGAAAATCTTATCCTAAGAATGAAAGGGAAGGGTAACCACTCTCATTTTCCATTGAAGAAAAAAAAAAAATTAAACAATGTAAAAGAAAAGCATTTGTCAATGTAAGAAAACTGTTAAAAGTTTGTTATCAGTTACATATTGAATTTATCTAATGTACTCTGGAGATT
The DNA here is from genome assembly GCF_033118175.1 of Dama dama. NCBI lineage: Eukaryota > Metazoa > Chordata > Mammalia > Artiodactyla > Cervidae > Dama > Dama dama. The sequence goes on from NC_083701.1 coordinate 32,001,446, forward strand.
TAAACACAGGATAAATGGTTAAGATCGGTGTATGTGTGGTCTTGGCTTGATTGCTGTGCGATAAGACAGATAAATGCTAAAACTCACTTCTGGGGCTGAGAATCAAATTATGACTCACTAGCTGGAGTATCTGTAATTCGAAGGGCACTTTTTGCTTGATTTTGTAGCATTGTGAAGAAATAGAAAACACATGCTCATTTATTAAAATATATATATACACACACACACTGTGCACACACAGATACGTATACTATGCTAGCTGAATGTTTCTAACCTCAGTTTAGTTCTTCAGTCCTTCTGTGGAAATTGTAACTATATCAAAAAATCTTATCATTAATCTTACTGTTGAAATATTGGATTAGCATTACTATGTTAAGGAAACAAAAGCTTTTGGTAAAACTAAAAAGTTTCAGTATTTGGGAATATGTGTTTTACAAATATGTTTTTATCTTCTACTTTTTAGATTGTCAGGATTTTAATATGCTGTTCTTATATTCTTAGTTACAGATAAACATCAATTCAAACCAGAACAGATGCTGTATAGATTTCGTTATGATGATGGGACCTTTTATCCAAGAAATGAGATGCAGGATGTGATTTCAAAGGTAATAGCCTCTCCCACAACCTTTTATCAATGGAAGAATTCGTGTTGTCCTACTGAAGCAAGATAAAATTTTGTAGGGAGACCAAAATTCTTCTGGTATAGGAAGTTTTTACGTGACATGTGGAAATAAGCCTCTCGGTGTTTTATTGCCATTATAAGAATTGTAATGTTAGATCCTATTGTTTTTTTTTTCCCTTATCTCATTCTAATGCAGTTGGTCATTCAGAAGATTATATCCTTTGAAAACTATTTTACATGTAGCAACAAGTGATCATGATAATTGAATACATTTAACAAAAATACAAATGATAAAATTTATGAAATATTATTTTTCTTTGTACACTTGGTAAACTCTGTATTGACATATAATGATCAAGTAGTATGGTGGGTCATTGCATACATTCATAAATAATCTGTTTACATTATGTGTTGAAATTTTATATTTTAAGAAAAATAATTTTTAATATATTTGTTGTATGTATAAACGTCATATGTATATATATGTACATACACATGAATATATATATATGCATGCTTATGTATGTGTATATGTGTATTTATATACAAATACCAGTATGTATAAACATGTATATATGTATTAAGTTCAGTTCAGTCGCTCAGTGGTGTCTGACACTTTGTGACCCCATGAACTGCAGCATGCCAGGCCTCCCTGTCCCTCACCAACTCCTTGAGTATACCCAACCCATGTCCATTGAGTTGGTGATGCCATTCAACCATCTCATCCTCTGTTGTCCCCTTCTCCTCCTGCCCGCAATCTTTCCCAGCATCAGGGTCTTTTCAAATGAGTCAGCTCTTCACATCAGGTGACCAAAGTATTGGAGTTTCAGCTTCAACATCAGTCCTTCCAAAGAACACCCAGGACTGATCTCCTTTAGGATGGACTGGTTTCATCTCCTTGCAGTCCAAGGAACTCTCAAGAGTCTTCTCCAACACCACAGTTCAAAAGCATCAGTTCTTGGGCGCTCACCTTTCTTTATAGTACAACTCTCGCATCCATACATGACTACTAGAAAAACCATAGCCTTGACTAGATGGACCTTTGTTGACAAAGTAATGTCTCTCCTTTTTGATATGCTGTTGAGGTTGGTCATAACTTTCCTTCCAAGGAGTAAGCGTCTTTGAATTTCATGACTACAATCACCATCTGCAGTGATTTTGGAGTCCAAGAAAATAATGTCAGCCACTGTTTCCACTGTTTCCTCATCTAATTGCTATGAAGTGATGGGACCAGATGCCATGATCTTAGTTTTCTGAATGTTGGGCTTTATGCCAACGTTTTCACTTTCCTCTTTCACTTTTTCACTTTCATCAGGAGGCTCTTTAGTTCTTCACTTTCTGCCATAAGGGTGGTGTTATCTGCATATCTGAGGTTATTGATATATCTCCCAGCAGTCTTGATTGTAGCTTCTGCTTCTTCCAGCCCAGCGTTTCTCATGATGTACTCTGCATATAATTAAATAAGCAGGGTGACAATATACAGCCTTTGACGTATTCCTTTTCCTATTTGGAACCAGGCTGTTGTTCCATGTCCAGTTCTAACTGTTGCTTCCTGACCTGCATACACGTTTCTCAAGAGGCAGGTCAGGTGGTCTGATATTCCCATCTCTTTCAGAATTTTCCAGTTTATTGTGATGCACACAGTCAAAGCCTTTGGCATAGTCAATAAAGCAGAAATAGATGTTTTTCTAGAACTCTATTGCTTTTTTGATGATCCAGCAGATGTTGGCAATTTGATCTCTGGTTCCTCTGCCTTTTCTAAAACCAGCTTGAACATCTGGAAGTTCATGGTTCATGTATTGCTGAAACCTGGTTTGGAGAATTTTGAGCATTACTTTATCTAGCATGTGAGATGAGTGCAATTGTGGGGTAGTTTGAGCGTTCTTTGGCATTGCCTTTCTTTGGGATTGGAATGAAAACTGACCTTTTCCAGTCTTGTGGCCACTGCTGAGTTTTCCACATTTGCTGACTTATTGAGTGCAGCACTTTCACAGCATCATCTTTTAGGGTTTGAAATAGTTCAACTGGAATTCCATCACCTCCACTAGCTTTGTTCGTAGTGATGCTTTCTAAGGCCCACTTGACTTCACATTCCAGGATGTCTGACTCTAGGTGAGTGATCACACCATCGTGATTATCTGGGTCATGAAGATCTTTTTTGTACAGTTCTTCTCTGTATTCTTGCCACCTCTTCTTAATATCTTCTGCTTCTGTTAGGTCCCTACCATTTCTGTCCTCTATTGATCCCATCATTGCATGAACTATTCCCTTGGTATCTCTAGTATTCTTGAAGAGGTCTCTAGTCTTTCTCATTCTATTGCTTTCCTCTATTTCTTTGCATTGATACCTGAGGAAGGCTTTCTTTTGTGTATGCATATATGCATATATGTATATGTGTTTATCATATGCATGTTTGTACATGCATATGTATGTATGTCACTTGTAGGTGAAAAATTAATAACACAATTTAATTGTATTTTTAATTATTCAGGTCATATTATTTTTATGATATAAGGTAACATTTGAATAACTTTCAAATAGGTTAAGATTGTGTAATAATTTCGGAATAATCTATTTATTTCTAAATTTCATCGGTACGTCCTTTGACTGATTTTGCTTGTTTTTGACATATCTTTATTTTACAACAGGGTGTGCGATTATATTGTCGTCTTCATAGTCTGTTCACTCCAGTCATAAGGTGAGTCTAGTTTATAAATTCTGGGCAGTTTAAATGGAAATATTTATATTGCATATTAGGTAAATATTATTAAGCTGAGCTTAGCTTATTTTGTTTTTCTTCCAAAGGTGAACATTTTGCCTTTAAAGATTATTTTAATTAACAATTTATCTTAAAATATTTCAAAATTTTCTGGAGCTCTAATTATAGAGTTTCTTCTAGTCATTTTATTCTGATTTCTAAAATTATTTGCTGTTAATTCATAGTAAGAAGAAGGAAATGGCAACCCACTCCAGGTTTTTGCCTGGAGAATCCCAGGGACGGAGGAACCTGGTGGACTGCCGTCTGTGGGGTCACACAGAGTCGGACAGGACTGAAGCACTTGGCAGTATAGTAAATTACAGACTTGATAATGAAATTACCCACAGCCATTAGTATTTAATAAGTAATAGTTGACTAACCAAAGAGGATTTCAAAATACTATTTACTAATAAATATTTACCATATGATTACTTATATATTAATTCTTTCAGTTAGATTTGTAATCAAATCTTTGACTTGTATTTTATGTCACAATATTTTCTTTTAATCATCTTTTATTGAGAGAAAAAGTTTTGCACTTGAAACTTAAGAATTAATTTGGATTTTATAATTTTATCAGTTTTTCTATACATGTTTTTACTTCTTAAGAGATATGCCTTTCTGGTTTCTAAAGAGAAATTAGGATTCGTTTTCAGTTTATCCTTTTAGAAAGATAGCAGGAAACTTTGAGTTTTATGTTATGATTACTAATAGAGATAATCAAGAGGAGAATTGTATTTGTAGTACACACAAACTGATAGAACTGATATGATGTAACATAATCTTAATTTCAGATGGCCAGATTTCATTTGGAGTTTGTTGACTAAAACATATTTTTTAGAACAAAAAAATGAATGTATGATTTCTAAAATGAATATAGAGGCTTTTCAGTCATGGATATAGAACCCAGGCGTTTGATGGACAGTGTTTTTATTTTTCTCTGTCGTTTCCAATTCCAAGGAAATGCAGAGCTTAAAAAAAAAAATCCCAAAAGTTGCTGATTAAATGTTGGAATGCCCACACTTCAGATCCTGAAAGAGAAAGTAGAATCTTTCCTATTACCCCTGAAAATGCCCTGTCCACTTTCACAAGCAGGCTTCACAAAGTAAAAAAAAGTGAGAGAAGCCAATATTTGTTGATTCTCTGCTATATCCCTGGCACAGACATTCTGTAAATATTTTGGATAACATAATGCTAAAAAATGGTTACTTAATAATAGCACATGTATTTTTTTGTATTTGCATGTGTGTTCAGTTGCTCAGTTGTGTCCGATTCTTTGAAATCCCATGGACTGTAGTTTGTCAGGCTCCTTTGTCCATGGGATTCTCCAGGCAAGAATACTGGAGTGGGTTGCCGTGATCTCCAGGGGATCTTCCCAACCCAGAGATTGAACCCATGTCTTAAACTAACAGAAACCGTTAACTGGATAATTTTTTCATGCCACATATGTGTCTGTGTGTGTGTTGGTTTTATAAATGAGAAAATGTGTTCTGAAAATATATTTTAGCCACGTGAGATTTTTTTTATCAAGAAAGTTACATTCTAAAAGAGCTGATAAGAAGGAATTGTTTTTTGGCTAGAAATGACAATGGTTTATGAGTTGTCAAGGGTAAATTTATGGGGGAAAAAACCCATAAAGCAGATGGAATGTATGATAGTCATGCTTTTAATATGTATGAACTCAGCTTATGAAAAGAAAAATGACTTTGGTGAAAAAATCCATAGACCCACATGTATTCTATAAAAACTACCCTGTCCTTCTTTTTGACACATATGGAAGCCAAGATGAAATGGGTGATTAGGTGTCAGAAACGGAGATAGATTTTAAAAGATTAAAAAAAAATCTGCTGTTGATTACTGGCTAACCTAGTACATTCACTATTGAAATCTCAGAAATTTCAGTCATATTTTGGAGAGCTTTTTATGAGAGTGGATGAAATGATGTCAATATTAATTGTAAATTGCTGACAGAAGTTAAAAGAACCATGAATATAGCCAATAATTATTTGTCACGTCAAGTTGGTTGCAGTTTGGATTTTTGTGTGTGTGTGTGACATTTTGAAAGACTCTCCTTTTCTCATTCCATTTTGATTCAGGCCAGCAAAATAAATGAATGATAGATTTCTGCCCTTGGGGTCTTGTTCTGATCATGAGCACTTTGTGGTTATCTAACTAGACTTTGAAAGATTTCTCAGATCTGGGAACTTCTGCAGACAGAAGAGTCTGCTCTGGGTTCCCTTGGCTGCCTGGGGATGCGGTGTGTGACTAAGGCCATGCTCTGATCAGACAAAATGACAAAGTTCTTCGTGTGTGTTTCCCTCTGGGGAGGCCTGAGGTCTGCCATTATAGCTGAGCCAACTGAATCATACTCCAGGGCAAATCCTGCCTACCTGGAGAATTCAAGAGCAGAAATGCAAAGGGTGGCTTTATTCTCCACATTTTGAGGAGTTCTTTCGTTAACCCTATCTTGATTTAAAGGGAAGGGATTTTGTTTTATTATTCTTTTATTAATGAGCGATTGTATTTCTAGCCAAGTTATTACCAGACAACATAGCAGTAATAATCAATTTGGATATAAGAAAATGTGAAAGAAGAAATGTCCTGTTTTGGTATCCTTGTGGGTTTCTTCTCCTGGTGTGAACTGATGAAGGGGGTTGTCAGGTGTTGTGTAAACCTTGTAAAGCTCCCTTATTTACATGTAAGTGGGGCAATCAATTCCGATTCCATCAAGCAAACTTTTCTGTTGCACACAGATGCTAAATGAAGTGTTCCTGGTGCTTATTTATTCTCTCTCATTTTTTCCCCTTACTTACCCTCTTGCTTAGTGTTTTTGGTTTCTCTTTCCTTTGTAGAGATAAAGATTATCACTTAAGAACCTACAAATCTGTCGTTATGGCCAACAAGCTGATAGACTGGTTGATTGCACAGGTAAATAGACAAAAAGAAATTGCCGAGTTACCTTCATAGCTGCTTTAAACTTTGAGGTGATTTAGGTATTTTAAAAACTCCCTACTTGCCAGTGAGACACAGTGAAATGACTTCATCAAGTTCATACAGCTAGAGTGAAGCAGAGTTAGGATTTGAACCTGGATCATCTGACTTCAAAGTTTTCAAGCTTTATTTTTATGCTGTATTGTCTTTCAAGAGGAAGATGTTTTGTGATTCAAAAATATCAGCTGAGATCCGTTCAAAAGACTAAGTGTAATTTGAATATCACTAAAGAAAAGGTGTGCGTCTGTACCAAAGTTTCTCATATGTTTTGTTTACAGATTTTTTTTTTAAAGTATCTAATGTTTAGTCCTAGCAAGTTATTCTAGTCACCCTGTGCCTTCTTCTCTGTTAGATGATAATTGTATTTTGATATTATGAGCTTTGGTATCCATCTGCACACATTGTAAATAAGAAAGTGCAGAATTTGTTGTGACTGCCACTCTGCTTCTCAGAGTGTGGGAGCTGACAGCTGGTACTGAGAAAATGTTATTTGCAACTCAAGGCATCAAGCCCATTATAATATATATTCAAATATAAATTTATTTAGATGTTTTATGTTTTATCATAGTAGATTAACTAATAAATAATCAAATTTTTCCCACAGGTTTAAGGAAAGGCTAAGAAAACTGATATCTGCTTTGACAGAACTTAATATTTTGGAGAAGGGAATATGGCTTGGTTGAAATGTTGTCATTACATTTGGATATATGAGTCAAGTTAGTTTTTTGTTATCGAAGAAAATCACCTACATCTTTTGTTACAAGTGAATAATAGTATTTGATGCTCAGTCATAGAAATGTTTATTTTTGTCTTAAATATAAATGTTTAATTCATATTTGATTTATCTGTGCACATACATTTTGAAATTTTTATTATTTAATATTAACTTCTAGACTATCCAGGAATACCTGGCTTTGCATTTATAGTATTTAGATTTATTTTATTGATAAATTAAGATCTTTAAGCAAACAGTTCTTTTTAGATAAAACCAAAATTCCAGTGTTCAATGGGTTTACTAGTGTGAAAACCTTTTATAACATGATCAGTGCGTGTCATTGGGATTGGTTCTATGTTTGGTAACAGAGTTGAAATTTCCCATAGAAATTATACTGTTATAGAATTCACATAAATTCTTCTATGTTGACTATGTGAGAAAACTGAAGAAAGGTTTTTTTTTTTTTTGAAGCAAAAGCTAATACTGAATAAATATTTAGAGTTCTGACAAAGGAAGTCAGTCATCAACTTTTTTTTCTTTTTGGCACTTTTACTTTCTAAGTGTGAACATTAGAAGACTAAAATAAGTTGCTCAAAATCCAGACCAAGTTGCAATTCTTTTTTACTTCAGATTTTCTTACTGGTCTTTTATGACAGTGCCTGTAGAAATGCTTGTGCATAGTAGAGATTGAAATGGACTAGGATACAGGTAATCTGGTCTGATAACAGCTATGCTGTTAAGTAGTTATGCAAACTTGCATGAGTCACTTAGTCTCTCTAGATTTTATTTTCACAACTGTTTTCTGCTTACTGGAATAACTATATATATCAGCTCTTCTCCATCACTTAAGCTTTATGATTCTGATAGCATACTTGCAAATATGTAAGTATCAGACATAATTAACTCTAGGACAACATGGGCTGGCTTTGAGGAGAAAGGTATGGTAATGGAATGATAAGAGAATGGTAAGTTAAAGTTCTTACACTAAGATGAAGAAGAGATTTTATTTTAAAGGAAGGGTCTCTTTCCACCAAGGCCATCAGTTGAATAATCAGTGTATACTGTTGGTGATTATTAAAACAAGCTCTTACTACGAATTTAACATTTAAGCAGATGCTTTAGTTATTAAAATAAAAGAAACCAACCAAACAGAAAGCAGACATGGTTCCTGCCTTCGAGGGACTGTTAGTCAGTTGGGCTGACTTTTACACTTCCTCTGAGGCTCTGCTTCAACATCATCTCCCCCAGTAAACTTTGCTGGATCCTCCAGACTTGGCTTAGCATCTATCTCTGTGGTCCCAGTTCCCTGGATGTGTCTGTTGTAGATAATCCCACTTTATATTAAAATTGTCCTCATGATTCTTAGGGTGGGGGCTGGTTAACCTATGTGCCAGCACCTAGTATAACACCTGTTGGGGAGTATTGACTAAATTGGATGACGGTGGCATCATTGACTCAATGGACATGAGTTTGAGCAAACTCTGGGAGAGAATGAAGAACAGGAAAGCCTGGCGTGCTGCAGTCCATGGGGTCGCAAAGAGGTGGACATATCTTAGTGACTGAACAACAAAACAACAACTTATATATTTTAAGTGACTCGGTTCTTCAGATTTGAATTATTTGAGGGCAGGGAAGTGTTTTGTGTTTGAGTGTTTTACTCTGTTACTTCTAGCACTTAGCACACTGTAGCAAAAAAAATCTTTTGCATCAATGTATGAACATTAGTAACAGTTAGATTTTGAAAAAGGTACAGATGCATTGTCTAAAGATACAGATTGTAAATATTGTACTCATTAACAGGAGGATTAGGAAGGGGTAGAGTTGTTACAGCATTAGGTGGTCCTTGATAGACTGATAGGTAGAATTTAAGGCATTGAGTGGAGTGAGTGATTCCATGAATGAGAACAAGGATGGAAATAAACAAAAGGAGTCCTGGCAACAGTCTGGAAGTCAAATTGATGAGAGCAGAGGTGACCTCACCTTTGGAAAATAGGTCTGGAGGGGTATAATGAAGTCAGGATTATGGGAGGCCTGCAAAGCCCAACACAAATGCTGATACTTTATAAAAAAAAGAGAGTTAGTTAAAAGTTTTGGTACATGGTATTCCTATGTGTGTGCAGGCTAAGTCCCTTCAGTCCTGTCTGACTCTGTGTGATCCTAGAGACAATAGCCCTCAAGGCTCCTCTGTCCATGGGATTCTCCAGGCAAGCATACTAGAGTGGGTTACCCTGCCCTGCTCCAGGGGATCTTTCCTGCGTCTCTTAATGTCTCCTGCGTTGGCAGGCAGGTGCTTTACCACTAGCGCCACCTGGGAAGCCCAGTATTCCTGTGTAAGAAAGTTTAATTCTTAGGACTTTCCTGGACTTTGCCTTCCAATGCATTGGGTACGGGGTTGATCTCTGATCGGGGAGCTAATATCCCACATGCTCCTGGCCAAAAACCCAAAACATGGAACAAAAACAATATTGTAACAATATTAACTTTAAAAACGGGCCACACCAGAAAAAAGTCTTTTAAAAAAACAAGGAAAATTTAATTCTATAATGGCAATATTAGAGAAAGTACAGGAGTACAATATTAGAGAAAGTACAGGAAAAGAATTATGGCAATTTAGAAGTGAGATGAAGAAACACTGGATTAGGGTGCTGACATAGGAATGAAATAGAAGCCAGAGAGAAGAAAGGATGGATTTGGTAGAGTATCGTTGTTCAGTCGCTCAGTAGCTCAGTCATGCCTGACTCTTTGTGACCGCATGGACTGCAGCATTCCAGGCTTTCCTGTCCTTCACTATCTCCCAGAGTTTGCTCAAACTCATGTCTGTTGAGTCAGTGATGCCATCCACCCATCTTATCCTCTGTCTCCCCCTTCTCCTCCCACCCTCGGTCTTTCCCAGAAGAGTATTGTACCTAAGAGCTAAAAGACAGGGCTAGAAAAAAATGAGATAATATGTAAGAAAGCACATCTTAAACTGTAAAACATACAACTGTAAGGTTATAAAGACACAGATACAATAGATACATACATATATACATACATATTCATATACATAGTCAGTCCTCTTGGTATCTGGGAGATACTGGTCCGAGGACCCCTGCAGGTACCAAAATCCACAGATGCTCAAGCCCCTTGTATAAAGTGGCATGCATTTACATATAATCTCCCATATCTTTTAATTAACCTTAAGATTATTTTTAATACCAGATGAAATGTAAATGCTATATAAATAGTCATTGATTCTGCAAATTCAAGTATTACATTTTGGAACTTTCTGGTTGTTTTTTTTTCTCTGAATAGTTTTGATCCGTGGTTGGTTGAATTCTCAGATGCTGAAGCTGTATTACAGAGGGCAGAGTGTATATGAATTCATACTTGAATGAATAAAATAGATGTTTTCTAGATAAAAATCATAGCAAAAGGTCGCATTAGGTTTTCTTTTGGGGATCAGTTATGTGAACTGATTTTTATTTTTTCTGGCAAGAGAATGAAAGAGAAGCTTACATTTGCTGACTCCACTGAACACATACTCTCCGGGTCTTATAAGTCTCATTAGATTAATAGGTTTCTTTGGAGGCACTTAAAGAGCAAGGCCATTTGATGGGAGGTGATAGCAGAGATGATGCATAATGATTTTTACTTAGAAAGCCTTATTTAGTGAGTTTTCAACTATAGGATATTTCTTTGATACATAATTGGGATATATGATCAAAGAAATAAGGGATCATTTGTGGTAGCAATAAATTGTAGTTACTCATGTATTTTCATTTTTAATCAAGCATAATTTTTCTCGATAAATAGTAAATCTTTGTTTTTAATGTCGAAAGAAGATACTTTCATAATCAAGGGGATGTTTGATAACAATTAGATGCATTGTTAGTGGGCTTATGAAAGCAACATCAGCTCTAATGTATGAATGGCTTTGTCAGGACAGTGCTGAGAATGTCAGATGTCAAATGTGGTTACAATGCAGCGAAATCTTTGGTCACCTATTAACTGTACAGGGCTTTTGTGGTTGACAGGGGGATTGCCGCACCAGAGAAGAGGCGATGATATTTGGCATTGGGCTCTGTGACAATGGATTTATGCACCATGGTAGGCATTTTTATTCTGGAAACTTCCAGATCTATTTCACTGTTTTGTCAAGACATTGGGAGTGTCTCAGTGGCCAGGGAAGTCCTCTAAAGATGAACCAGCAAGACTGTCTGGATCTTGCCACGTGTCCCTGTTGGGTTACCATGTCTGTAATCAGTGTCTCCACAAGTATCTACAGGTTGCCATGACTTTTTTTTCTGTTTTTCTAGACTGGTTCTGAAAAAGCAAGAGCTTGAACTAGAAGTTAAAAAAAACAGCTCATGTATCTCTTTGAAACTACTCTAGGTCAGACCCATGGGTTTCTTTCTTTTTTTTTTCAAATGCCAGTATATGTTAAAATGATTAAATGAGAGTCTATATAATTGAATATTTATAGCGATTTTTTTAAAGAAAATACTTTCAAAATTAGAGAACAAAATTATAAATTTCTGGAAAAAAGTTTCTTTTTGAGAACTAATTAAAGATTGAATTTCTTTCTTGTTTGTTGACTTCATTTCTCTTAAATTTATAAAAGTAATGAGACTTAGTTTTCCCTCTCTATTCATACAATCTTACAGTTTCCATAAACCCAAACCATCTCTTTTCATTGTTAATAATATTTGCTTATCTACTTATTTGATAGCTCTTGTGCCTATTGGCTAATTATATTCAGAAATTATTTTTTTTGAAGAAACAAGAACAGAAAAGTGGCAGTGATTTTGAAAGCATCTTTGATTATCGTTTGTTCCTTTAGGACTTCCATTATATCCTAGTATCTCTGGACAACAGGAAACACTGGTCTTTGAAGAGTCAATTATTGAATGGAAGAAATGACATCATTATATGGAATTAAAACTATAATATCAAGCTAAAAACCTTCAAAGATTTTGATGATTTCTTTCTTTAAAGCACCAGCAAGCAGCAATTTTATCCAAATATTTATTTTAAAATATTGGTTTGCAGTACAGGCTTTCCCTATGGAAGTCTCTGTCAGTAAAGGCACAGCCAGTTGGGCTCATGCCTGGCCTTATGGATGTTTTCTCTCCCTGCCTTTAGCCTGACTGACTGGTGGAGGAAAACAGCAGTAGGAGAAACACCATGTGAGTGGGGAACCACTTAGGTCATGTATGCAAGGCCTACCTAACGAGTGCTAAGTGGCTTCAGTCATGTCTGACTTTTGCAACCCTATGGGCTGTATGTAGCCTGCCAGGCTCCTCTGTCCAGGCAAGAATACTGGAGTGGGTTGCCATGCCTTCCTCCATGTGATCTTCCCGACCCAGGGATCAAACCTTCATCCCTTATGTCTCCTGCATTGGCAGGTGGGTTCTTTACCACTAGTGTCCCCCGGGAAGCCCTCAGTTCAGTTCAGTTCAGTCGCTCAGTCATGTCTGACTCTTTGCGACCCCATGAATTGCAGCACGCCAGGCCTCCCTGTCCATCACCGACTCCCGGAGTTTACTCAGACTCATGTCCATCAAGTCAGTGATGCCATCCAGCCATCTCATCTTCTGTCGTCCCCTTCTCCTCCTGCCTCCAATCCCTCCCAGCATCAGGGTCTTTTCCATTGAGTCAACTCTTCGCATGAGGTGGCCAAAGTATTGGAGTTTTCAGCTTCAGCATCAGTCCTTTCAATGAACATCCAGGACTTATCTCTTTTAGGATGGACTGGTTGAATCTCCTTGCAGTCTAAGGGACTCTCAAGAGTCTTCTCCAACACCACAGTTCAAAGCATCAGTTCTTCAGCACTCAGCTTTTTTCACAGTCCAACTCTCACATCCATACATGACCACTGGAAAAACCATAGCCTTGACTAGACGGACCTTTGTTGGCAAAGTAATGTCTCTTCTTTTTAATATGCTATCTAGGAAGCCCTAGGCAAGGCTTAACTTGATCTCAATTATATTCTCCTTCCTATTGTGAGCTACAACTTATGTTGCCTTTTAATTTGTGATTGGTAGTTTCGTTTGTTAAATTTATGTTGCCAGCAGTTTTCCATTTAAAGGTCAATCCATGTTTATAACTGATCAACAGTTATGATTTGGAACTCCATTAGAATAATGAAACAAAAGAGCTGTCATTTTTTTTTTGCCTACTATATGCCAAATTATTTACATTTGTTACATTTTAGTTTTGTCCAACATTATTCAGAAGATTTTATTGCCCACATATTATCAGTGAGAAAACTGAAGTTCAAGGATTTTAAGTAACTTCCCCAGTGTTGCTTCCAGAATAAGAATATAAGGATAGATAAGTAGAAAGCAGATTTCTCTTTTAAGACACTTTGACAGCTGTCAGGATCTCACTGAGTACAAATTCTTTCTATCAGTATGTAGCCTTATTTTTTAAAAAGGCTAACAAAACATATACCTTATATCATTAGAACATTCCAGGCAGCTTTGGGACTTTGGGGGAAAATGTTAGTATTCAGATAAAAGGGAAAAACTGACCTTTGCAGAAATAAGGTTATTTGAGAACAGTGTTTTTATGCAGATGACTAGGAATTAGTGGAAACTAAAATCACATTTCACCCAGAAGACATATTTCTGGTTTGAAGTGTTGGAACAAAAGTGACTACGGTGATAATTGCTCACACACATAAAGACTACATTTAACCCAATTGAATTTACCCATAATTGTGCAGGATATTAAAAACAGAAATGTTTTCCTTTTTTACCTAAAATGTTTACTACAAATCTAAAACCCTTTAGGATTCTATGTTTTGAATTGCATGTATTTTTAAAATTCAATATAATCTTTTGAAAGTTAAAATTGGATTTTAATCTGGAAGGTGGCAGATTTGTTTAAGTCAAAAACTTTACTGTGAAAAAAGTATTACTTATCTTTAAAAACACAAAGTCTTTTAGGTAACAGTAATTGAAGAAAACATCAGCTTGAAATTATAGAAAGAAATAAAAAGGTATCGTTGGGATATTTGTAACTTGTTCCAGGCTGATCAGCTCTCATTATGGAAAATGAGGCTGATTTGGGCTACTCCCTCCCTCTTTCCATAGTGCTTGAAAAAAGTGAATTCAAAGACGAACCTCTACTTTTCCGTTTTTTTGCGGATGAGGAAATGGAAGGGTCAAATATGAAACATCGACTGATGAAACATGATTTAAAAGTTGTGGAAAATGTTATAGCTAAATCCTTATTGGTAAGTTTATTACTATGCTGTGCAAATTTTCTTCTTCATTAGCCGTTGATAGACTACATAAACATATTTGGTGATACAGCGTATCATTTCAGTCTTTTTGATTTGTAACTTTTTTCATAGTTGTCTTATTAATAATGTTAATGTTTTACATTTCAGATTAAATCCAATGAAGGCAGCTATGGTTTTGGATTAGAAGACAAAAATAAAGTTCCAATAATAAAGTTGGTGGAAAAAGGGTCTAATGCTGAGGTAATGTAAATTAGTGTTTTTATTTAAGTTTCTTGTCCGTGACACACACATTTAAAAGTTTTAAACAAACTGAAATCAGCCTTCAAGTATCTTTATTAAAAATAATGATTCTGAATAATCTTATTCTGAGGTTCTTTGTAATACTGTTGGGATTTGTGAAAGAGGGTGTCTGGGAGCCTAAGGATAGTGGGGGAGGTATTGTAAAGATGTACAGCTTCAACTTGACCTTGTAGGAGTCCAAGTGTCTGATTCTAGTCTGCAACCTGGTGGAGACTGATTAGGGTGGGACTGTATTATGTATGTTATGTGATTCTTCCATTGAATCAAGAGCTGTGTCTTCTATTTTCCTATCACTTAAAAAAAATTTGTTCTTATTGTGGTAAAAGGCACATTAATATAAGACATACTATTTTAAACATATTTAACTGTACAGTTCATTGGCACTAAGTACATTCACATTGTTGTGCGACTTTCACCATCATCCATCTCTCAAATTTTTCACCTTCCTAAACTGAAACTCTGTCCCCATTAAACCACAGCTCCCCATTTTGCCTCCTCTCCCATCCCAGCCCCTGGCCCCTGGGATCTGCCAATGGACTTTCTGACTCTATGAATTTGACTATTCTAGGTACCTCGTATAATTGGAATCAAACAGTATTTGTCTGCACCCAATGTATATTGGAATGCATTTTTAAGCTTAGCTTAATATATGTCCTGGGCTTCCCTGGTGGCTCAGAGGTTAAAGCGTCTGCCTCCAATGTGGGAGACCTGGGTTCAATCCCTGGGTCAGGAAGATCCCCTGGAGAAGGCAATGGTAACCCGCTCTAGTATTCTTGCTTGGAGAATCCCACGGACGGAGGAGCCTGGTAGGCTACAGTCCACGGGATCGCAAAGAGTTGGACACGACTGAGTGACTTCACTTCACTAATATATGTCCTACAAAGAGATGGTACCTTCTTTTTACCCCCTGTACTATACAGTAGGATCTCATTAGCTATCTATTTTATACATAGTAGTGTGTGTATCTGCTAAGATCATCGCATCCAGCCCCATTATGTGTGTGTGTGTTAGTCACTCAGTTGTGCCCGACTCTTTGTGACCCCATGGGCTGTAGCCCACCAGGCTCCTCTGTCCAGCCCCATTACTGCATGGCAAATGGAAGAGGGAAAGGTAGAAGTAGTGACAGATTTCCTCTTGTTGGGCTCCAAAATCACTGCAGACGGTGACTGCAGCCATGCATGAAATCAGAAGACCATTGCTTCTCAGCAAGAAAGCAATGAAAAACCTAGACAGTATTTTGAAAAGCAGAGACGTTACTCTGCTGACAAAGGTCTGTGTAGTCAAGGTTATGGTCTTCCCAGTGGTCATGTACGGTTGTGAGAGCTGGACCGTGAAGAAGGCAGAACGCCAAAGACTTTATACATTTGAAATGTGGTGCTGGAGAAGACTCCTGAAAGTTCCTTGAACAGCAAGGAGATCAAACCAGCCAATCCTAATGGAGATCAACCCTGGATAGTCACCGGAAGGACTGATGCTGAAGCTGAAGCTCCAGTATTTTGGTCATCTGATGTGAACAGATGACTCATTGGAAAGCTGGGAAAGGTTGAGAGCAGGAGAAGAGGGCATCAGAGGACGAGATGACCAGACGGTATCACCAATGCAAAGAATGTGACTTTGAACAAACTCTGGGAGATGGTGAGGGGCACGGAAGACTGGTGTGCTGCAGTCCATGGGGCCACAAAGAATTGGACATGATTGGGTGGCTGAACAACAACGTCAACAGTGTGTGTGTGTGTGTGTGTGTGTGTGTATGAAAGAAAAAGAAAGTGAAGTCACTCAGCTGTGTCTGATTCTTTGTGACCCCATGGACTGTAGCCTACCAGGTTCCTCCGTCCGTGGGATTCTCCAGGCAACAGTACTGGAGTGGGTTGCCATTTCCTTCTCCAGGGGATCTTCCTGACCCAGGGACTAAACCTTTTCAGATTCTAAATCTGTGAAAAAGTAGATTTCTTATTAAAATAAATTTTTTTTTTTCGCTATTTCTCTCCTAGATGGCTGGCATGGAAGTTGGGAAAAAGATTTTTGCGATTAATGGTGACCTAGTTTTTATGAGACCTTTCAATGAAGTGGATTGCTTCCTGAAATCATGCTTAAATAGCAGAAAACCTCTAAGAGTTCTTGTGAGCACAAAGCCAAGGGAGTAAGTTGTATAGTTTGTACAGTGTTTAAAAAGCATTAGACATTTGTGAGTAAAATAGAAAAGTTAGCAAAATTGGTGTCTGAAATTAAGCATCTCACTGCTTGTATATTTGGACCTCACCAACACCGCCGATACTGGTCTTTAGATGATGGAAAAGTTATGTTGCTTATGATGGATGGTTAAGCTACTTTATGTTGCTACTTAAAGCAGGTTAATTTCAGCAGAAATAATATTTTCCTTTTGTTACCCCAATTTTTCTTGTTTGGGTTGGGTTGAGCTTGATTATGAGTAAGGAAAACTGGTAGGACACTTGGTAATGGAAACTTCATTCCCTCATGCTCCGCTCCAAGGATTTCAAGGACTACAAACTGATGAGACAGCCTGTGTTGATACACACAATTTGTTGTTTTTCAGTTGCTCATGTAGTCAGTTGTTCGTGTCTGACTCCTGTCTACCATATGGACTGTAGCCCACCAGGCTCCCCTGTCCTTCACAAACTCCTGGTGCAGGGTCTTTTCCAATGAGTCAGCTCTTCATGTCAGGTCCACAAGGGAATACACATAATTACATCTTTATAAAATGGGAGCATGATTAATGATCTGAGGGGTTTTTGAAAAAAAATTAATAAGATTATGGATATACTTGGGAAACATTGGCTTTTGGTCTGTAAATCATCCATGACCTAGTGTCCCTGAATCAGATTTCCATGACTTGTTGAACCAATTAATTAATAAAGAGAATGCATATAAAGTACTTAGCATAATGTCTTAACATACTATGATTATATCTGTATTACTCTTTAAAATTGAATTATATTATTTTTCTATAGTAATAAGCAACTTCATTGATTTTAAGATAAATGAAGGTTACCACTTCAGAAGCAAAAAGGTTTATTTTAACTACTTATGAAAATATTCTAAGTATATATGGTATAGTGTCTTCCCTACCTTGATATGTATTTTAAGCAATAGCTGAGTCCATAATTTATCTTAGGAGTTGAAGTGCAGTGTAATGGGCTTGATTCTGTAGTGACATCCAGGCAGAGGCTCTGGCTTCTACCCATGGCTTACCAGGGGGTCTGAATGAGTGAGCACGGCAGGACTCATCAAAGTTAGTAATTTAGGAAGACTTTGAGACTGAGGGCAGCAGATAACCATAATAATGTCTTTTCTCTAAGCCTAAGTAAGATCTTTTGTTGTCTTTGTGACCGTGACCGGCTCTTTTAGCCCACCAAGCTCCTCTGTCCATGGGATTTCCCAGACAAGAATATTGGAGTAGGTTGCCATTTCCTTCTCCAGGGGTCTTCCTGACCCAGGTGTCAAACCCAGGTCTCCTGCCTTGGCATGCAAATTCTTTACCACTGAGCCACCACGGAAGCTCAATTATGATCTATTACTTCCCTTTTATTCAATCCTAAGATGAAGCTTACCTAGTTGCCTATCTCCGGATTTCAGTTCAGTCCCTCAGTTGTGTCCGACTCTTTGCAACCCCATGGACTGTAGCACGCCAGGCTTCCCTGTCCATCACCACCCCCAGAGCTTGCTTAAACTTAAGTTCATGGAGTCAGTGATACCATCCAACCATCTCATCCTCTGTCATCCCCTTCTGCCTTCAGTCTTTCCCAGCATCAGGGTCTTTTCCAAAGAGTCAGTTCTTTGCCTCAGGTGGCCAAAGTATTGAAGCTTCAGCTTCAGCAGCAGTCCTTCCAATGAATATTCAGGACTGATTTCCTTTGGGATTGATTTCCTTGCTGTCCAAGGGACTCTCAAGAGTCTTCTCCCAAGACCACAGTTCAAAAGCATCAGTTCTTTGGTGCTCAGCTTAAAGGTTCAACTCTCACATCCATACATGCTACTGGAAAAACCATAGCTTTGATTAGACGGACCTTTGTCGGCAAAGTAATGTCTCTGCTTTTTAATATGCTGTCTAGGTTGGTCATAGCTTTTCTTCCAAGGAGCAAGCGTCTTTTAATTTTATGGCTGCAGTCACCATCTGCAGTGATTTTGGAGCTCAAAAAAATTAAGTCTGTCACTGTTTGCATTGTTTCCCCATCTATTTGCCATGAAGTGATGGGACCGGATGCCATGGTCTTAGTTTTCTGAATGTTAAACTTTAAGCCAACTTTTTCGCTATCCTCTTTCCCTTTCATCAAGAGGCTCTTTAGTTCCTCTTCACTTTCTGCCATAAGGGTGGTGTCATCTGTATATCTGAGGTTACTGATATTTCTCCCAGCAATCTTGATTCCTACTTGTGCTTCATCCAGTCCAGCATTTCATGTGATATGCTCTGCATGGGCATTTAAAAGGAAAAGGACAGGCTGGAAAAGGATGAGGCAGTAAGATTCCAGAAAAATTATTAGTAAACTAAAGGCCCTCACCATGGTTCCTCGCTCTCTGATTTAACCTTGTAAATACTTTTCACTGATCATAGACATTTCAATTCAGAGGACTGGGAAGTCATCTGCTTCAATACTGAATAGAAAGAGTCAAATCCTCAGTCTTAGAATTAGTTGCTAGATGAGCAGGGTTGAACCTGGGTCTTCTGACTCTTCCTTCCATGTTTGCTGCACCGTATCTGAAATCCCGGATTTCTGGTCCACATTCAAGACTCTCTTTCACCACTTGCTTGTTAATTGTGTTGTTTCAGTATCCTTATCCATAAAAAAATGGGGATGGTAAGAGTGTTACAGAGGTGCTAAGAACTTAAATAAATCTAGGTTTGTAAAGAACCTAGTCATGTGTTCAGCACATAGTATGTCCTCCAGTGATGTTATCTGTGATGCTTATCTGTCCTTTTATTTCATTTTTTCCCACTACTTCTTTATTACATGAAAAGTAAGTTTCACATTGTATTTCAAGACTGTTTTGAGAATTGTTGTTGTTCAGTCGCTAAGTTATGTCCAACTCTTTGAGACCCCATGGACTTTAGCACACCAGACTTCCCTGTCCTTCACTATATCCTGGACTTTGCTCAAACTCATGTCTGTTGAGTCAGTGATACTATATGGAATACTCAAGTTTTTCCTTTTTATTTTTAATTTGTCTGAAATATTGTAACCTTTCCTTTATGCCCTTATTCTAACATATGATTCCTGTCAATCATTCTCATATTTTCTTACTTATAGTAAGAAAATGTATATGTATAGTATATACATATACTTACTTATATTTCCACTTATAATTTATGTAGTAAAAAGGCAAAAAATGAGAGGCAAATACAGTAGAATTTTTCTTTTGAACCCATCTGTATTTTACACATTGATTATATCAAGGAATTTTTCAAAAGGCTTTGTAGCAGATAATTTAGTGCACTCATTTTCTACAGGAAATGAGCATTCCTCTTGTATAAATTTAATTCTTCATTTAGTAGTATACTGGTCCCAGCAGGGAAACATATTTTCCAAAGGTCATTTTATGAAGAGAGTTACAGTGTTATGAACAAAATGCATCTCACAGTGTTCTGTACAAATTTTGTTAAAAATGTAATAATCTTGAAGATTAGAGCAAAGTCAACCTCGAATAGCAACATAAGGATAGACTTTATTCAGAAAGAGTTTTGAGAGTCCATTATGAATTTTTTACAGTCCAAAAGCAACAATAATTTACCATGGCCAGAAAGCTCCAAGTTATTTCAGTGTGAGTCCTAAGTCACTTCAGTCATGTCTAACTCTTTGTGACCGTATGAACTGTAGCCTGAGAGCCTCCTCTGTCCATGGGACTCTCCAGGCAAGAATACTGGAGTGAGTTGCCATTTCCTTCTCCAGGGGATCTTCCCAATCCAGGGATCAAACCCGCATTGCTTATGTCTGTTGCAGTGCCAGGTGCGTTCTTTACCGCTAGTGCCACCTGGAAAGCCTATTTCAGCAAAAGTGAACTCTCATTCAAGAACTGTCATTCTCTCATTCATAGAGAAGCAAGAGCTACCTCTATTTTTTATTTCATGCTCAGAAGATGTGTTTGTTCCCTTTTCCTTAGTCAATCTTCCATCTTCCAGTGTACCTTTGACAGACCCTAGTAGCAAGGTGTTGTAAAGGAAGCAGATGTAGCCTTATATATCAAAGTGTTTAATTAAGGATAAAGGATAAATTCGTTCCATAAGCTCAGTGCCACCAATATACAGATCACTTCATAGCATGTAACCTAATTTATAATAACATTTTCAGGGCTTGCCTGGTGGCTCAGATGATAAAGAATCTGCCTGCAACTCGGGAGACCTGGATTTGATTCCTGGGTCAGGAAATCCCCTGGAGAAGGGAATGGCTACCCCCTCCAATATTCTTGCCTGGAGAATTCCATGGACAAAGGATTCTTTAAATTCTATAATAACACTTTCAGGCTTCCCTAAAACAGATAGTTTGCATTTCTATCACGGATTGCCAGGATGTCTGCCGGGGTTATATTTGAAATTACAGGGCCAGCCTCTGCCTTCAAGTCTAAGTGCAGTGTGTAGCTTACTTAAGTTTTCTAGATGCAGCATTGCTCAAACAGCTCCCCCAGCTTTTTCATAAACAAGTAAGTGCTGCTCTACCTAACTTCAGACTCTGTCTCATGTTCCCTTGAAATGCTGCCAGCTTTTATTTCATGATTAATTCATCATCTTTTGGAAAACACTTTTGTTTCTTGGGCATCAAGTGCCATCCATCAACATTTTTATTACTTGGTATTCATTTGTCTTTGCTCTCTCTGGCAATTTATTTAGACTCATTTTTGTTGTTATGATGTTGTGTCTTATCTCGAGTTCTCTGCTTTTCATTGTTGCTCTCCGATTTCTGCCTTCCTTCCTTGGAGTAGCTTGTTTATTACTGCCAGTTTATTACTCCCTCCTTGGTTTGCCATGATGGCTGACTCAAGATCTCCATCCCTTCTTCTTCATTTCCATGTGGGTTCATTAAAAAAATATGGCTTTTCTTGTTCAGATTTACCTTTTGATGTGTTATCCTTTTAAAATTCCACTGAATGAACACTAAAGTTAATCATATTCTTAAATAAATGATTTTGATACTGTGTTTGACAGGTCTGTTCTTTAAAACCAGCTCTTTATTGTTGCTCTTTGCTGACGTTCCCAACAGGGAGAAATGGATGAACCTTGTGTTTCTTTTATGTTAATTTTAAAAGTGAGATTTCGCAGAGTGCACCAAAGGCTTTGTCAGAGTACACTGTGGAGAGATGCTTCCATTGTACTAAGTACTTGCACAGTTCACAGCATGAGACAGGGCAGTTTACCAAAGGTTTCTCTTTTCACCTTCACTGACACCCTGCAGAGTAATTTTAACATCATCATCTTTCTGCGGAAACTGGCTCAGTTAAGCAGTTCGTCCAAGTTAACCAAGTATTAAGGGACTAAATCAAGATTCAAAGGAAGGTTGGTGTGACCAGAGCCTGTTCCTTGGTCAGGATATTCTACGCAATGACTATGTTCAGTGGGAGAATTTGGGTGCCTGCTCTGGGTCCCTTGGAGGTACACCCACCATGCTTGTCCAGCCCAGTCTCTTTCACACATTAGACCCCAGATATGTATTTATTGAAGGATTGAATTTTATTCAGCTGTGTGGACAGCTATTGTTTTAACCAGTTGTCGCATTTTAAAGTCATCTTACCTTATTTTTGATTGACTTTAGGACAGTGAAAATCCCAGATTCAGCGGAAGGACTTGGCTTCCAGATCCGAGGATATGGCCCGTCGGTGGTGCATGCAGTAGGAAGAGGTGAGAAAGTCACCCTGTGTGGTATCCAACTGGCCAGCAGGTTTGAATGGTCCTTACTGAACAAAAATGTGTCTAATCATGTTGCTATGAATATTCTCAATGTTTGCTGAATTAGCTCAATGGTAGTGGCTCAGTTGGTCAGGAATCTGCCTGCAATGCAGGAGACTCTGGTTCAATCCCTAGGTCAGGAAGATCCCCTGGAGAAGGAAATGGCAACCCACTCCAGTGTCCTTGCTGAGAAATCCCATGGAAAGAGAAGCCTGGCAGGCTACATTAGATGGGGTCGCAAGAGTCAGGCACAATTTAGTGACTAAACCACCTACACCAATATACTCTTATTAAAAAAAACAAAAAACTCCAAATTGTAAGACAAATTTATCATTGTTAAAAATTCATAAGAGAATGATTCCTGTCAATCTCACTTTTCTCCATGTTTCAGTGTAATCAAAGGATGTAATGATTTTAAGGTGGTCTGTTTTTCTCTGACAGCAAATTACTGTATTTCTGTCAGCAATTCTAAGATGTGAGTTTGGGTTTAAGAATTATCTGTGTGGTTTATGTAGTGTCTGCTGCTATATGATTAGTTCAAGTGTTCTCATAAACCGTGTGTTTTATAAACCATCCAATGCATTTTAAATTAAATAATTTAGGGGACCCAGAACTTAATGTTTATGTTTTATTCTCTTTCTGTTTGACAGACAAATCAGCCTTTGATATCTCTTGTTAACATGTGCACTTTTGAATTTTATACTAACACTGATGTAATTTAAAGAAATAACTGTTAGATCCCACATTACTAACCACAGTAAATAAATTGCTGCTGTAGCAAGAAAGATTTTAGTAAGCGATGTGTTTATCTTAACAAGAGATATACATGCTTTTCATTACTAAGATATGTGAATTGTAAAGCATCTCAACATGATCATCCCAACATTAGACTGGGAAATTTTGAGAGGACATTGCTATCAGAGTCAAATTTATCAAGAACATACTAGTTAGACCTCTATTAGAGTCTGTAAAATTGCTTTCATTTGTGTATGTGTGATAAAAATTAACCTTACTTCAAAAACTTCTTTTCACTCAGAATTTTAAAACACATAGATTAATAGATATTTCAGATATTTCCAGTTACTCATTAAAATTAGAAAACAGAAATGGGATTCATTGCATAGCGAAAGGGATGTTTGATTGACAAGTATTTCCTTCATTTTCACTAGACCGAAAAGGAGCCAGTCACTTTATTAGTACTATGAAATAACTGAAAACCGGAGTGAATCAAGTTTTTTCTTTCCTTGTCTTTTAAGGAGCAAGGTTGTATTTTGGGAAATTAGTCATAGGGTTAAGTCCAATTCTGGTTACTATGCCTTTTGCTTCTAAAGAAGAAAACAAAGAAATGCTCATGTGCTTTTCCTTTCAAGTGAATATGAAATAAGATAATAGCCTGTGGTTTCCTTTTGCGCTGTAATCTTGCCATGAAAAAATAAACTTCTTTCCCATTTTTCTTCTTCAGCCCTTTCCCATGGTCGCACACTAGAGCATATCAGTGACTGAACTTCTACCTGTGGTATCTACAATTCCAGTATGCCAGTTTCTGACGCTACAGTCTTTTTGTTTTTTTTTTTTTTTGGTCTCTCATCACTTTGATATTCTCAGGTTGTTTTAAAATTCAGTTGGTTTGTAAGTTAACTGTAGTTCAATAAAAAACGGCAAGCAAAATTTGATAGGGTCGTCCAAGCTTTGGATACTTCTCCTTTTCCGCTGGTGAATTACATCCTTCAGAGTACCACTTCCTTCCTGAGCCAGCTTTATCCCCATGGTGGGTCACCGCCGTCACTTGTCTGCATCATTAGGGTCTTCTCATCCCTGTCTCTCAGGTGCATCCAGGGTCCTCTTGGCCTTATCCCTCAGGTGCATCCAGACCACCTCGTTTTGGCCTCAGATAAACCTAATTACAGCCTTTGCGCTTTCTTTTGAGCAGCTGAGAAGGAATTGTCATGGATATGGAATTAGTGTCATCCCAAATCACTGTCTAGTCTTTTACTGAGCCCCTGTTACTACTTAGCAGTCTGTTTACATGTCTGATCAGTTTTCTCCTCATCATTGCCTCCTGTCTCCCAGGTATGAAGTCTTCCAAGTCCTATATCTTGTTGGCTATTTGACCATCATCTGTTTTTCTCCTACTCTAGAGGAACAGGTCTTCCATTTTCTTCTCTGGAGTTCAACGTTAATATCTCTATAAAGATTCTGGAGCCTATCCCTTCAGATACTGCCTCTGCGATATTACACTGTCAGATAGTCCCTTTCCAGAATTTTCAGCCTTTATCTTCACTGGATTACTATAGTAGAGGCTATAAAAATAGCCTTGGGCTTCCCAGGTGGCGCACGTGGTAAAGAACCCGCCTGCCAATGCAGGAGGCTTAAGAGATGCCAGTTCGATCCATCAGTGGGGAAGATCCTCTGGAGAAGAAAATGGCAACCCACTCCAGTATTTTTGCCTGGAGAGTCCCATGGACAGAGGAGCCTGGAGGGTTATAGTCCATGGGATCGCAAAGAGTTGGACACAACTGGAGCAACTTAGCATATACAACACACATAAAAGTGGTCAGTTTTTTCCGCATTGAAATAAACAAAGAAACAAAGCTGTCTTGAATTGAACAGTAAACTCAAAACTTTCCTTCTTCCTTGTTTTCCCCTCTAGATCCTTGACACTCAAAATTTGGTCCACAGACTGATAGCATTGGCATCACTTGGGAGATGGTTAGAAATGCAGAATCTCAAGCCCCATCCAATACTTACTGAATCAGAATCTGCATTTCAACAAGACCCGCCCTCCCAGGTGATTGGTATGCATGTCAAAGATTGAGACCCTCAGCTCCAGAATATTGCTCTCAGGATTTTAATTTTTTTCATGACCAAACTTCCTGAAATGCTGGTCTGTATTTTGGCTGGATCTTCCTCACGTCCTACTTGAATTTCAGCTCAGTGCTATAGCTCCTCCCACCTCCTACCCATGTCTTCAAGAGTAGCCCATGTCTTATAAGAATAATCATGGACTTAACTGAGAAGTGCAATGGATATTGAGAGTTCCTGTCTTAATTGAATTTTCTGTTGCGTTTGTTTAAACTGACTAGTCTTGTTGGGGTGAAACGTTCATATTTTGATTTCTGAGATGGTGCTTTTCAGATTTTTCTCCTATCCCTTCTCTGCCAACTCTTCATCTATTGACCCCTTAACTGTTGGCGCTCTCTTCTCTGCCTTCCGTGCTTTCTACATAAACAATTGTATTGATCCTCTTTGTTGGGGATTTCTGAATCTCTTTGCTCAGATCCCTTGAATTCTATAGCCAAGATCTAATTGTTTATTATACATCAGTGCCCCTTTGGCACCTTAAAATCCAGTATTTTCCCCAGTTGAACTTTTCATCTATTCTCTGAAGTTGCTTTACCTCCAGGTGTTCTCTCTTTATTTAATTAACTCCATCTACTCAGCCACTGAGTCCAGAGGCACAGGAAGGATCCTGGGTACCCTCACCACTCCATCAACTCCATCATCAAACATCAAATACTTGATCTCATTCTCCCCTTCATAACTAATGCTACCTCAGTTTCAACCTGGGGATTTGCAGTAAGTAGATGCTTACTGTGATTTTGATTTTTGACTTGAACTCCAATGATCCATCCTGTTTCAGTGGGTGGGGAGGGATCATGTCACGTCTCTACTTAAAATTCTTGAATGCTTTTCCTCTTGTGTGTATAATAATGTTCACTTCACAAGTTTCAAAACCTGCCTCTGCTTTGTCCTCCTTTATTTTTCACTCACTTTCTCATTCAAGACTGACACCAATTGCTCCTATGGTCCCAAATGTCCAGGTTATTTTTGATTCAGTACCTCTTTTGGGGCTGCTCTTTCTTTTCTTCTTCTAGTTTTTTTTTTTTTTTTTAATATTGGAGTATAGTTGATTTAAAATGTTGTGTTAACTTCAGGTGTATAGCAAAGTGAGTCAGATATGCATATACATATATTTACTCTTTTTTAGATTCTTTTCCCATATAATCCATTACAAAGTATTGAGTAGAGTTCCCTGTGCTATGCATTAGTAGGTCCTTTTAGTTATCTGTTCTATATATAATAATGAGTATATGTCAGTCCCATTTTCCCAATTTATCCCTCCCCTTTTCTCACCTCCTGCTAACCATAAGTTTGTTTTCTACGTCTGTTACTCTATTTCTGCTTTGTAGATAAGTTCATTTGTACAACATGTTTAATATTTAACACGTTTAATAATTCCTTCATGAGAGAACTTGCTTGCAAAGGAAGGTTCTTCTAACATGCTTATGATAGTTTTTACAATCATTGATATTAATTACATATATTGTATTTAGCAATGGTGCTTTGTATTTGTTCAGAATATCAAATAGTATTGATTGGCAGGTCCTGAAAATCTTAACTCACTGGTTAGAATATGCCACTGTATCTGTGCAGATAAATGGTGGACAGTTGATGTTTTCTGGTTAATTTTATTCTCCACAAATTCTCTGGTTCCTGACTCTCTGTATATATCCTAAACTCATTTTCTTAGCAAATCCAGTCCACTCCTGGTTGCTATTGACTTGATTTTTTTTTTTTTTAAGAATTTCTTTTAATTGTCATTTTAAAAAGATGAAAGTGAAGACTATTTTAATATTTAGAGATTTTGTAGACTAAATGAAGGTAAAAAGGCCAGTGCTTCTGGTTTTCTCATTTTGCCTTTATATTTGCATGTATAGAACATTAGATTGATTAGACATTTGAAAGGGGAAGTAACTGATTAGCATGATAAAGATCTCTTTATAATATCCCTTCAAACGAATTCTTAGACGGGGTGGGAAGATACTCTCTTCAACACAGTTTGAATGGCCAAATAAATAGAGAATGTTTGAGAAGGCATTGTCATCAGAGCCAAATTCATCAAGAACTCTTCTGTCCATGGAATTCTCCAGGCAAGAATACTGGAGTGGGTAGCTGTTCCCTTCTCCAGGGAATCTTCCCAACCCAGGGATTGAACCCAGCCCTCCCATGTTGCATGCAGATTCTTTACCATCTGAACCACCAGGGAAGCCCATGAACATACTAGCTCAGTTCAGTTCAGTTCAGTCACTCAGTCATGTCCAACTCTTTGCGACCCCGTGAATCGCAGCACGCCAGGCCTCCCTGTCCATCACCAGCTCCCGAAGTTTACTCAGACTCATGCCCATTGAGTCAGTGATACCATCCAGCCATCTCATCTTCTGTCGTCCCCTTCTCCTCCTGCCCCC
This sequence comes from Dama dama, assembly GCF_033118175.1. Lineage (NCBI taxonomy): Eukaryota > Metazoa > Chordata > Mammalia > Artiodactyla > Cervidae > Dama > Dama dama. Next base: position 32,029,200 of record NC_083701.1, read on the forward strand.
AATCCCTCCCAGCATCAGCGTCTTTTCCAATGAGTCAACTCTTCGCATGAGGTGGCCAAAGTACTGGAGTTTCAGCTTCAGCATCAGTCCTTTCAATGAACACCCAGGACTGATCTCCTTTAGGATGGACTGGTTGGATCTCCTTGTAGTCCAAGGGACTCTCAAGAGTCTTCTCCAACACCACAGTTCAAAAGCATCAGTTCTTCGGTGCTCAGCTTTCTTCACAGTCCAACTCTCACATCCATACATGACCACTGAAAAAACCATAGCCTTGACTAGACGGACCTTTGTTGGCAAAGTAATGTCTCTGCTTTTTAATATGCTATCTAGGTTGGTCATAACTTATCTTTATTATATTTTAAAACTGCGATGGACCTGTGGACACGGGGTGGGTGGGAAGTGGAGGGTAGGACACATTGGGAGAGTAGCATTGGCATATATACCATGTGCATAGATAGGTAGTAGGAAGCTGCTGGATAGCACAGGGAGCTCAGCTCAGTACTCTTTGATGACCTAGGGGGGTGGAAAAAGGGATGGGATGGGAGGGATGTTCAAGAGGGAGGGGAAATATATATATATAAATACACACACACATCCATATAGCTGATTTGTTTTGCTGCACAGCAAAAAGTAACACAAAATTATAAAGCAGTTATACTCTAATTTTAAAAGTTGGCTATATGGAACTTAAAAAAATAAAATTGCATCCCTGTGTTACATGGGATAGAAATGAATCACATTCCTACAATTAGTTTTTGGCAGTTTTCTCATTTGTATTTAAAGGAACTGTGGCTGCAGCTGCTGGTCTTCACCCTGGACAGTGTATCATCAAAGTCAATGGAATCAATGTCAGCAAAGAGACACACGCCAGTGTTATCGCCCACGTCACGGCCTGCAGGAAGTACCGGAGACCAACGAAGGTAAGTACCTTCGGCTGGTGCATGTAATGGCGGACTCGCTCAGAAGGCGCTGGGGATGGCATGGGATGATGCCAGAACTGTCTGTGGTTTCCACCGCCAGGTTCGCGTTTAAGCGCAGCATTGTCAGTCTCTTAATGCTTCTTTTATGCACGTAATTAGTTATCGATTCTGCTTAAGTGGCCACATTTTGCTGCTGTAGTATTATCACCAGTTTAAACAGTGCCCTGGGCTATTTTCATTTTCCTTGTGATGAGTTTTCAAATAGTTAAGTGTTTATCAAATTGAAATCTAAAGGCCTGAACTGTTTTCTTGACAGTTGCTTTAGAATCTGTAATGGTCAGCATGTATCTTTGTTGGTATATATGAATTATAAATGCTTACACTGTTTATTAAAAAACTTCTATGAGAAAGAATTGTAGGTTATAATTTATAGAATCCGTGATTGACTGTTGGATATGTTTTATTTAGGTAACTGAATTTAGCTTGTAAAAGAAAATACCACAATGTGCTTGCCATTACTTAAAATTTTAAGCATTGTCCTCTGATTCAAACTTTACATGCCATACAAAAATACAGTTAGAATCCTATTTGGTAAGTAAAACTTACTATCTCATGAGATACAAATGAGTATTGGATTATAAAAAGAAAATTCTCTCAAGTTAATTGAGTGCAAAAGGAATTCTGAAGGAAAGGCATTCTGTTTTTTTCTGTCATGCACCTAAAATACTCCTTTTTTTTGGATTTGGGAATATGATTTTGTATCCAAAATGGAAAGCTGAATGACTACTTTCTCTTGGGCCAGGACTGACATCCTGCAAAATACTGAGCCTCCAAGAAAATAGCTGATCAATTTTGCTTTCTAATAAGGTCAAACGAGCATAGCAAATTGGAATGCACATGCAGATGCATGGGTTACTTGGATTAACAGTAGTTTAATAAATATTTATTGAACTATATTAGTGAATGAAGTTTTAAAAAGATACTGAAATGATCAGATCTTTCCCCTTATGCCAGAATTTTAAGAAGTAGTTAAATTGAGTTCCGTTTCTTTTCATTTCCTATATCTTCCTTGTTGGAGAGGTGTTGACCAGTGAAATAATTAAGAAAAGGAATAAATAAACAGAGAAATACACCAGGCAAATAGCACACTCTAGCAGGTATCCACTGCTGCAAAACAGACTGTCCCAAACTTTGTGACTTGGAACAGCAGTGATTCATTATTTCTCTTGCTTCTCCGGGTTGACTGGGTGTTGGTTCCTTGAGGGCTTCATTCTGCTGGGATCTGACTGGTGCTTGGGTCCCCTCCTGAAGATTTCTCACTCCAGAGCCACTCCACCTGGACCTCCTTTCCAGTCCTGAGCAGAATTCTCCTTTCTGCATAGTGTCTAGGTTTCAAGAGGGAATATTCCAAGTGATGATCTCTATATCATGCTTGGTACTAGCCCTCTGAAAAGTCAGATCACATGACCAAGCCGAGGGTCAGAAGGAGCTACACAAAGGTTTGGATTCTGGGGGATTGGTTCCTTGAAGGTCACAACCAGTTACCGAAGTTTATTTGCATGATTAAGTGTTAGCTAGCATTTTAATGATGTGGTATTGGTGCTCAGTTGCTCAGTTGTGTCTGACTCTTGGCAATGCCATGGACTGTAGCCCGCCAGGTTTCTCTGTCTATGGAATTTTCCAGGCAAGAATACTGGAGTGGGTTGCATTTTCCTTCTCCAAGGGATCTTCCTGATCCAGGGATTGAGCCCTCATCTCTTGCATCGCCTGCATTGGCAGGTGGATTCTTTACCACTGCGCCACCTGGGAAGCCTTTTAATGATGTGTGAAAGTGAAGTCTCTCAGGCGTGTCTGACTTTTCAAAGCCCCATGGACTGTAGCTTACCAGCTTCTCCATCCATGGGATTTTATAGGCAAGAGTACTGGAGTGGGTTGCCATTCCCTTCTCCAGGGGATCTTCCCAACCCAGGGATCGAACCCTGGTCTTCCACTTTGCAGGCTTTACCATCTGACCCACCAGGGAAGCCCTTAATTATGTGTAAGTGAAATGAAAGTCTCTCAGTCATGTCTTTGCAGCCCCATGGACTATATAGTCCCTGAAATTCTCCAGGCCAGAATACTGGAGTGGGTAGCCTTTCCCTTCTCCAGGCAATCTTCCCAACCCAGGGCTCAAACCGAGGTCCCTATGTTGCAGGCAGATTCTTTACCAGCTGAACCCCAAGGGAAGCCCAAGAATACTGGATTGGGTAGCCTATTCCTTCTCCAGTGAATTATCCTGACCCAGGAATTGAACCAAGCTCCCTGCGTTGCAGGCAGATTCTTTACCAACTGAGCTATCAGGGAAGCCTTTAATAATGTATAGCACTACAATAATTAAACACAATTGTGAAGATGGATAATACAAATTATATCACACTTCAGTCATGCAGCTCATCTGATCATCCTAACCTAGGAAAACTACAAACATTAAAGTAATGCAACCCTGAAAACATTTACTTGGTAGCCATTTCCTCTTTCTCATTTATCTAAATAAGACGAGGAACTGCTACTTAAATTAAAATATAGGACCTTTTATGACATAGAAGGATTAAAAGGTGGTTATATCAGTTGGGAACCCCATGAGTTGAAAGATATTCTTCCAGTTTTCTTATTGGTTTGATTCACGAAAAACATTAAGTGTATTTGAAACATGTGTGACTGTTAAGAGAGCTTTCTAGGGACTTCCCTGGTAGTCCAGTTGTTGCGACTTCGCCTTCCAGTGCAGGGGGTGCAGGTTCGATCCCTGGTGAGGGAACTAAGATCCCACATGCCTCATAGCCAAAAACTAAAACATAAAACAGATAGAACACTGTAACGAATTCAATGAAGACTTTAAAATTGGTCTACATAAAAAAAGCTTTTTTTAAAGAAGGACATTTAAATCATCTGTACACTTACAGATGACTGCTTCTTCAGAAAAGTGTCCATCTACCATTTATTTTGTTTACAAATGTAATTTATAGGTCATTATAAGATACACTTGAGTCCTTTGAGTAAGACATTTGGGAAATACATCTTATTTATAAACCTGTCTTTGAAAGAAAAAATCCTCAAGCTTAAAAAGGTTAGTTTGTTAAAAAAAAAAAATTAATTGCTATTGACTTCCAGTCAGTTTTGGACATCGACTTTCCTTCTCTTTCAAATTTTATTGTACTTAAACTAGAAGGGTGAATAAGACTGTCACCTCTTCTTCTGAAGCACATTTATGAAATGGATATGCATTTTAGGAAACACTGATATTAAATACCTCTGAGATTTCTTTCCTTCATTTCCAGCAAGATTCCATACAATGGGTTTATAATAGTATTGAGAGCGCTCAGGAAGACCTTCAGAAGTCCAACTCCAAACCGCCAGGAGATGAAGCAGGGGATTCCTTTGACTGTAAAGTGGAAGGTGGGTTTCTTCTTCTCTTGGGCTTATAGGATTCTTTGTCAATGTGCCATTGCCGAGTCCCAATTATTAAAAACCTTATGTGTTCAGGTCACTACTTTAGTCATTGTCTCAAATAGACATAACGTCAAATCCCTAAGTCATAACTGCTCGTGGCTAACATGGAATAGATACAACACTTTCTTAGGCACTTTGTTAGATATTTTGCATGGATTACCTCATCAGCTCATCAGAAATGAAGCTCTATTTTGTTGTTCAGTCACTCAATCGTGTCCGACTCTTTTCTACCCCATGGGACTGCAGCACACCAGACTTCCCTGTCCTTCACCATCACCTGGAGTTTGCTCAAACTCATGTCCATTGAGTCAGTGATGCCATCCAACCACCTCATTCTCTGTTATCCCCTTCTCCTTTAGTCTTCAGTCTTTCCCAGCATCAGAGTCTTTCCAGTGAGTTGGCTCTTTGCATCATCTGGCCAAAGTATTGGAGCTTCAGCTTTAGCATCAGTCCTTCCAGTGAATATTCAGGGTTGATTTCTTTTAGGATTGACTGGTTGGATCTCCTTGCAGTCCAAGGGACTCTCAGGAGTCTTCTCCAAAACCACAGTTCAAAAGCATCAAAATTATCATCTAACTTTATGGAGAAGAAATTGAGGTCCATGGAGGTTAATGAATGTGCCCAAGCTAGTAAGTGGTAGAATGAGGATTCAAACCCTGGCTATAATGTGTTTCCTTGTTTTGAGTTTAAATGTTGTGTCAACCTTCCCACTCCAATGTGGTTCACAAACCATGAGCACCTGCATCACGTAAGTAAGATGGAGATACAGAGGCTCAGTGCCACCCTCGATCTACTGGGTGAGAATCTCAGTTTTAGCAAGGTAATATCTATATGTACAATAAAATTTGAGAAGCCCTAGTTTGGAAAGTTCATAGTTCCTTTGAAATTACGTTTTTTTCTGCTCTTGCCTATTTTATATTTACTGGTCCTGTTTTTATTCTAGGGATTAATTGTTTTAAGTAAACTAGTACTGTATTTTTACTTAGTGTTTACTGTTAGATTCCTCAGCAGTTTCTTGCTTGAGACTACATTTTGTTTTTTTCACTAGCTGACTGATTGTTGGCCAAAAACCTGTAGGAATATATTCAGGATAGAAATTTTATTACAGTCAACAGTGATACATTTTCTCAATGAGTTAGCCTCAGAAGATGCTGTTTGGGAAAATTCAGGCACTCTCTGCTGAAAAAATAATTATTGCATCTCCTTTCTGCTTCAGTATGATTTTCTGTATTTTTTCTGCTTTGAGAAAATATTCATCCAGTGTTTGAGGCAGTTTTAGGAACCCTCACTTGAAGTTATGCATGATTTTAATGAAAAAATTGTATGTTTCATGTTGATACAAATATAAATAGGCATGCATATGGTCCATAGGTCAAAACTGGGTGTGCAAAGATAAAACTAGTCATATTAGAATGGTAAGGTTTGGATCAGTCAATCTTGTATTTTTTTTCAATGTTCTTTTTAAAAACGTTAGCTAGATACTTCATTTAGCACATCAGATTTAGTCACCTTTTAAAAATTCTAAAAATTATTCAGAGAGACTCAGATTATTTGAAGAGACTAAAAAACCCTTCCTGAATTTGCTGAATTAACGTTGTCTTTTTTCCAGAGGTAATTGACAAGTTCAGCACCATGGCGATCATCGACGGGAAGAAGGAGCACGTGAGTCTGACAGTGGACAATGTCCACCTGGAGTATGGTGTCGTGTATGAATATGACAGCACTGCTGGGATCAAGTGCAACGTGGTGGAGAAGATGATCGAGCCCAAGGGCTTCTTCAGCCTCACTGCCAAGGTACGAGCGGTCCTGTCAGAGAAAGATACTGTGTTCTCAGTGAAACAGCTGAAGTCCTCACCCACCCCCACTTTAAAAAATGAAATAGCTGTGAATGCTTCAGCTGTCTGCTCATTCAGGTTCTCTTTCTTGTTCTTTTTTCCCTCATTACTTAACTGTGTATAGTCTTTTTTTTTTTTTTTTTTTTAATTGACCTCTTTTGGAGCACAGTGTTATGTTAGATGGGCTGCTTGCCCAGGCAAGCATTAGTTGATTTGGCAAAGGTTCTCTGGATTTAGTAAGTTTGCTACGTCTGTGAATTCAGTATCGTGAAAACGTTTCAGATGGCTTTCATGACAGATGGTGTTTTCCTAAATGTATATAGTCCTCTGAAGAATATTTGAAATCGTAAAATGCATTCAAATTCTGTAAGGCTCATGTTTATTTCATACAGTTTCTTGAAGCTTAGAGACTAGTTTAGGAATAGATCTTCAGATGTGTATATAATTCTTAGTTATGAAGGGTCTTGTCCTTAGTCCTTAAAGCAAGACAGGGAGGGAGGAAGAGGATCTTCACTGAGATGGATAAAACACATGCTAAGTAAGAGGTCACCCTGTGTTTGCTTTTCGCGATCCTTTCACAAGGTAAATTGGTCAGACTCCTATTGCAGCCTCTGCAAGTCAGAACTTTCGTGTTCCATCCACTTTTACAACACCCTGGGAGGATTCAGGTACAACAAGAAATATGTGTCTTCACCACCTTTATTTCTTCATTTCAGTTCATGCTTCAAATGTGTATAGTTGAGATAGATCTAGTAATAATAGCAGGTATTTTTTATAATTTTAGTGGCAGAAAATAATAGAAAAATCAAAATTCACTATTTCAAAAATAATTGTCTTGTGTTTTTGTTTTATGTTCTGAAAGTCAATTTCTTTTTTCTTTTGTTTTTTTAAATTTAATTGAAGGGTAATTGCTTTACAATATGAAAGTCAACTTCTTAAAAATATCCCATCATTATGATGACATTGTACCACTATATATATCTATTGGTAGAGAAGCTATAGTTTCAAAATTCAACCCATTCCCAACTATTAATACATTATACTGCTGAGAAGATCTATAGAGAGTTTGGGACCAGTTTATTGTAATTATTTTATCTCATTTTCTAACTTTTTGAAATTTACAAAATTACATGGATTATTTTATATATGACAACTGTACAACTTAATACTGTATATATTTCTATTTTACACATGAAGAAAGTCAAACAAATTAAGAAATTTAACCAAGACCACACTGCTAATGATAAAGTGAGCTCTGATTTCTAGACTAGTGATTAAACCAAAAATTCACACTCCATATTCTGCAAGACAGGGAAATGGAGGTGGTGAGGGAACCCAAATAAACATAGCATCTATACATTGTCTATCTCACACTATATTATAAAAATCACATGCAAAGCTGTAATCAGTCATTGTGATCTTTGAAAAATCATAAATGCTACATATACATAATGTATGTGCTAATTTGCTTCAGTCATGTCCAACTGTTTGTGGCCCTGTGGATCATAGCCCACCAGGCTTCTCTGTCCATGGAATTCTCTAGGCAAGGATACCGGAGTGAGTTGCCATTCCCTTCTCCAGGGCATCTTTCCAACCCAGGGATTGAACCTGCATCTATTATGTCTCCTGCATTGGTAGGCAGGTTCTTTACCACTAGCACCACCTGGGAAGCCCACATATAAATAATACACATAATTAATTCTCTGTTCATTGGAAATTCTCAGTGATTCATGATGTACACACACACATACTGCCTTATAATCAATTCAGATAGCCAAAAGATTTACTAATTAAGCACATCATATGAATGGTTTTGTCTGCTGCTTTTATCAGATAGAGTTCAGACACTGGAAGCAACGTTGTTTTTTAACTTTGGCAAGAGAAAGTCTCGTTTATTCCATCCTTCTTTGAACATTTGTTATTATAAATGCACTCTCTATACCAGGCTCTCAGTAGCAAGAAAGGATATGGTTTTCCTTAGTTTTTGTTGTTCTACTACCAAGTTGAGAAAAAAAAAATGTTCTGAATAACTCTGACTAAAATATGGGCAGTGTGTTCCCACATCAGAGTGTACTGATTTATTCAGCAGGGCGTCTTTGAAGTCCCCTCACCTCCCTCAGGCAGCCTTTTATAGCCAGCAGAAGGGAAAACAGGAGATGCCAGACACACAAGTCCATCACTTCACTGCCAGGGTTTATTGAACACAGAAATCCCAGGCAGCTAAAAGAAGCAGACTGGGGAAAAACACCCTATGTTGAGGAATTGTGCACATTTTATTTGGCTGATTTTGAAGCTTTTATTTTCTTGTTCTGTTTTGTGTGTGTGTGTCTACAGATTCTTGAAGCCCTGGCTAAAAGTGATGATCATTTTGTACAAAACTGCACCAGCCTTAGTTCTTTGAATGAAGTGATTCCTACTGACCTTCAAAGTAAATTCAGTGCCATTTGTAGTGAAAAAATTGAGCGCATATGTCAGAGAATATCCAGTTATAAAAAGGTAAAGTAAAGGCGCTGTGTATTTTACACATGATTATTATTTAAATTATTATTGTAATGTCAAATTTAATTGTGTCTGATTTTTTATTCCTTATTTATGTACCAGTTTATTGAAATAATGATAAGATTTATATAGCATTTTAGAGTTTTTCAAATGCCTTTATATCCTTTATTTCATTTGATCTTTGTAAGCTAAGTCATTATTTCATATTTTCCAATATAATAACTGAGACCTAGAGAATTAAATTGGGATTCCCAGGTGGTACAGTGGTAGAGAATCCAACGGCCAGTGCAGGAGAAGCAGGAGATGTGGGTTCAATCCCCGGGTTGGGAAGATCCCCTAGAGGAGGAAATGGCAACCCACTCTAGTATTCTTGCCAGAAAATTCCATGGACATTCCAAATTCCATGGCGGGCTGCGGGCCATGGTGTCGCAGAGTTGGACACAACTGAGCGTGCATGCCTGCATTCATGCAAAGAATTAAATTCCTTACTGGCAAGTATAGAGTTGGGATGTTAATCCAAACCACCTAATTCTGAAGTCAGATTTTAAAATGATACAGTAGTTGTTCCTTCCCTGTTCTCTCAACAGAGGGAAAAGCGTCCTCAATCAGAAAGTACTTGGAACACAGGCTGTTTCCTTCATTAATTGAGCATATTAATTGAACACCTTTTATGTGTGAACCTGTTCTTGGTTCCAGGAATATGGCAGCAAAGATTCTTCCCTCATGATGTTTCCATTTGAGTGGGGGAGACAGCAATGAAGTAAATAACATGTTAACAAAGGGGTAAAATAAACTATTGAAGAGACTTATGAGGACAGCCATGGTGGGAAGTACCAGTGTGGGAACTCTGAAGTAGGTAGCTAGAGAAAGCATCCTTAGGAAAGCTTGTATTTAAATGACAAGTAGAGCTCTTCCTCCAAATGGGAGGAACAAGCCTCCAGCTATACAGAGCAGCTGGTGTTCAGTTGCCAAGTCATGTCCAGCTCTTCATGACCCCATGGACTGCAGCATAATCAGGCCTCCCTGTCCCTCCCCATCTCCCAAGATTCACCTATGTTCATGTCTTTTGAATCGGTGATGCCACCCAACCATTTCATCCTCTGTTGCCCTCATCTCATTCTACCTTCAATCTTTCCCAGCATTAAAGTTTTTTCCAGTGAGTCAGCTGTTCACCTCAGGTGGCCAGAGTATTGGAGCTTCAGCTTCAGCATCAGTCCTTTAGGCCTCAAAGCAGAAAGAAGGCCAGGGTGTCAGGTGGAAAGAGATTAGTCCTAAGGGTGGAGGCTTCGGCAGGGACCAGCATGAGATGCTGTGAAGTTCTGTACCTTTCAGGACTTTGGATTTTCTTCTTACATCAACGAGAAGTTGGACGTTTTTAGATCTAAGGGTGGCTTCATTTAATGCAGGTTTTTAAAAGGTCGTGCTGGGAACTTCCCTGGTGGTGCAGTAGTCAACCCTTTGCCTGCCAGTGTGGGGGTGTGGGTCCAATCCCTGGTCAGGGAGCTGAGACCCCACATGCCTCGTCACCCAAAAACCAAGACATAAAAGAGAAACAATATTGTAACATACTTAATAAAGATGGTATACATCACATCCAAAAAAAAAAAGATGGTGCTGGCTCCCCTGTAGGAATAGACTGCAAGGTGCAGGTGTCTAGAGAGGTGTGTCCAGGTGAGTGATGGTGCTGGCGTGGACTCTGGTGAAGACAGAGGAGACAGAGAACTCTTAGTGAATTTGACAATATACTTTAGAGACAGAGTAAATAAAAATGGATCTCCAAAACATATCTTTTAATATATTTTAATTTTTTTTTCTATTTGTATCAATGGGAAGATAGCTAATTAAATTATTTTCCTCAAAGTGAGGCTGGTCACATGGATATTTTGTGTGCGCATGTGTGTGTGAGAGTTTAATAGCCAATGAATGACCTAAAAGGAAGACTCCTCACCAGAAAGTGAATTAGCCAAAACGTTGATCTTGAACTTCTTGCCTGCAGAAGTGTGACTGAATACATCTCTGTTCTTTAAGCTAAAAAAATAAAAGAGCGAGAGAGAGACTAGTTGCTTAAAATTTGATGGTCATACTAGGAAATATTATTTATCCCAGTGTATATGAATATGACTTAACTGACTATGTTTGATATGGTAAATAAGAGATAAGCCCTTTTGTGTCCAGATACATCCATTTAAAAATAGGCAAATGCGTGAAAGAATACCCAAGGAATTTCAATCTTGGTTACCTCAGGTAGGAGAAAGAAAAGAGGACTCACTGCGTTTTTCTTTAAGGCCTTCCTATACTCTTGGCTTGTTAAGTTGAATATATATTGATGTCATAATTTTATGAAGAAAAAATGATATTCAAGATCACTGTATAACTGGCATGTCTGTTCACCCTCTTTCCATGACTGCTGTTGACCCCTTTGAGTTTGAGAATGATTCCTTGAATATGCCTTGTGGAAGCCCAAGAACAGAAGATTTTCTTTTTACTTCTCCTGTCTCTTTGAGATGTGACAGTTCTTTGAAGTTAAATTTAAAAGCTCTAAACAAATGCAAATTAGTAGTTCCCTTTTGAACACATTTTGAAAAGAGAGTCATTCTACTTCAGAGATGGATCTGTATAAAGTATGGTAGGGTTCGGGCAGATTCTGGTTATCAAACTTGTCACGGTTGTGTGTCTTGTTTTTCTACCTCTTTTTCGATTTCTTCCTATTTTCTCTCCATTCATTCAAACAACAAAAGCAGTAGAAGTAGCTTAAAGAAATATACATAAGGGAAGGTAAAATATCTAAGTAAAAGCAAAACATTAGGATGAGGGTATATTACATAGGGTATTGATTCAGCTGCTTTAAGATGGGCCAAGACAACATAGGCTTAAAGCAGAAAGTTTATTTCTCACTCTTGTGAAAGCCCAACCGATAGGAGTCCAGTGTTGGTGGGGCTTGATGATCTTCTAGGGATCCTCCTATATTTTTGTTTTCTCCTCTAGGATATTGCCCTCTTCCACAAAGCCAAAGTTGGCTCACCACCACCATATCTAAATGAATTCCCCTTCTTTGGGGAAAGAGAAAGTAGAGAGTGAATTGCTTCCTTTTGAGGGCAGGACCCAGAAGTTGTACACACCATCCCTGTTTACATCCTGTTAGACTTTTAGTGCAAAGGAGGCTGGGACATGTAGTCTCAAACGGGGCGTCCATGTGCCAAATTAAGGGCTTCACTGGTGGCTCAGTGGTAGAGTCCTCCTGCAGTGCGGGAGCTGCAGAAGACTCGGGTTCAATCCCTGGATCAAGAGGATCCCCTGGAGGAGTTCATGGCAACCCACTTCCAGCATTCCTGCCTGCAGAATCCCACGGACAGAGGAGCCTGACAGGCTACAGTCCGTAGGATCACAAAGAGTCAGACATGACTAAAGTTTCTTAGCATGCATGTGCCAAACTAAAGCTTAAGGAACTTTATTACTCAGAGAAAGAAGGGGAGAATGAATATTGAAGGAAAATGAGCAGGTAAATTTAGAGATAAAGCTTTATTAGAGGGTCTTCCTTGGTGGTCCAGTGGTTAAAACTTCATTGTCCAATGCAGGAGGTGCAAGTTTGATCTTTGACTGAGGATCTAAGGTCCCACATGTCTCAGGAACAAAAAGACAAACAACAAAATTCCCCCCATAAAACAGAAGCAATGCTGTAGCAAATTCAATAAAGGCTTTAAAAATGGTCCACATCAAAAAAGATAATCTTTAAAAAAAAAAAAGCTATTAGAAGACATGGTGTAAAAATTTTTTATTTAAAAAAATTTTTTTTTAAAAAAGATGATATGCATTGTAAAAAAAAAAAAGAGAGAGAAAGAGATGGTCTAGATCATCAGAGAATAAAGGGTAAGTAGGTCCTAAGACTCTACTTACTCAAGTGGCATATTCTGTTTGGCCTTCAGCTTCCTGATGTCTAAAATGAAAAGGGAACACTGTCTATTACAAATTTATCAGCATCTCTGTGGTATATACATAATTTCTTAAGAGAAGCAGAACTTTTCTTGGGTTGAGTTCTGAATGAAATCTCTCACCCTGAGTTTCACAGAGGCAACACCAGGAATGTCAGGGCAGTGCACATAAACACAGCCCTGCAAAAGAAGCAGACACCCATTTTATGTGGCAGATATGTTTAATGCATTCTTAATGGAATATCAGAGGTCAAAAAACTGAAGTCCACAAAAGCAAATTTGTTGCAATATGGGACAGGCAGACTAGGAAATTAGTAAATGTGTACCTTTTGTGTAGGCAATGGGGCCTTAAGTCAATTATTTGAAGAAGACTGCCCTCCCCCACATACTGTCTACTTGAGAAGAAAGGTCAAAATACATGAAGCAATAGTAATACTCATTAGCCTCCTCAGAGGTGTTGCCATAATGGTTGAGTATGCTGGCATTCAGCACCGTGCTCTACATGATAGTCCTTCCTGCAGTTATGGAGCGCACAGCAGTTTATAGGAGTGCGCAACAGTTTATAACAGTTGATATCAGGCAGTGTGTACCATATTTTGGGCTTCCTGGGTGGGTCAGTGTTAAAGAATCCTCCTGCCAATGCAGAAGACGCAGGAGACACGGGTTTGATCCCTGGGTTGGGAAGATCCCCTGGAGAAGGAAATGGCAATCCACTCCAGTATTCTTGCCTGGAAAAAGCCCATGGACAGAGGAGCCTGGCAGGCTATAGTCCATGGAGTTGCAAGTCAGACACGACTTAGCAACTAAACAACAACAACGAAACATATTTTACAGTTTGCCTGTGTTGTGTAATCTTACCAACACGGTGGTATGAAACACATTTCCTTGATGAAGTGACTGAAGGTCAGAGTGGTCAGCTAACTTGCCCAAAGGCACACAGCTGGGAACAGCAGTGGAATTTGAACCTTGTTCTCTTTTATTCTAAAACTGCTTGTTTACCTGGAGTTGTTACTGTGCTATACAGCTTCTATTGGTTCTGACTGCAAATGAGTGCATGCTCAGTTGCTTAGTTGTGTCCCGCTTTGCGACCCCACAAACTGTAGCCCATGAGGCTCCTCTGTCCATGGAATTTTTTTTTTTTTTGTCCATGGAATTTTCCTAGTAAGAATACTGGAGTGGATTGCCATTTGTCCTCCAGGGCATCTTCCTGACCCAGGGATAGAACCCCTGTCTCCTGCCTCTCCCATTGCAGGCAGATGCTTTATTGCAGAGCCACCGGGGAACTGCAAGGGCAATAGCATTTCAGTAAAGGAGAAATCCTCTCAGATTGAGTAGTCAGCAGATGCTAGCTGCTGTCAGATGGAAAGATGTGTCAGATTGATTTGATATCTCTCTTTGCTTCGCTCTCAAGTTAAGAGAGATATCATAAGCAAAGGCAATGACTTAGAAATGAGACTGATCTTATTGAGGAAGAGTTGACAGACTGCCTGGGCCAGAAAGGAGGACTTGAGTTGGATGCAATTAAAAAGGAAACCTGACAAAAATCTGATTTTTCCAGTGATGTTTCAAAGTGACATAATGATGAGATTTGTTTGTAAGATGTCCATATTGATGGTGATTTGGATTCATAGAAGCCTTGGGGATGGAGAGAAAAGATCAGTTCAAGCTATGAGTAGGACTGACAGAAAAGATCAGTTCAGGCTATGTGCTGAATTGTTTATGACGATAAAGAAGGTGTTATTTTTGGTTTCTAACAGCCTGGTTTGAGATAAAATGAGAGGTGTATATGGGGCTTTCCTGCTGGCTCAGACAGTGAAGACGGGCATCCCTGCTGGCTCTGTTGGTAACGAATCTGCCTGCAGTGCAGGAGACCTGGGTTCAGTCCCTGATTTGGGAAGATCCCCTGGAGAAGGAAATGGCAACCCACTCCAGTATTCTTGCCTGGAGAATTCCATGGACAGAGGAGCCTGGTGGGCTACAATCTATGGGTCACAAAGAGTCAGACGCGACTTAGCGAGTTAACTGAACTGATGAGGGGTGTGTGTTGTAGGGGGTGAGAAGCAGAAAGTATAGGAGTTTCCCCCCAAAGTGGGTGATTCTCAGAAACATCCTGGCATGTGAGAAGCATCTTCCATTTCCTCAGGAGTAAGTGGGTGCTTGGGAACCTTTTAAAGCAGAAATGGACAGGATACTGGGCGGTGAATTCAAGTGATAAAAAGAATATCACTGAAGTGTGAAAGCTTCTGAATGTACATTACTGCTGTTTGAGCCTCGAAGTAGCCATGTGTGCTAAATACTCTTATCATCCTGCTTTTTTCCTCAGAGAGATTAAGAATTGAGTTTGCGTCACCTATTTGGCAGGCAGCCAACCAGATATCAGTCTGATGGAGTACTGTCTCACTTACTTTTATTTTTAATTTAGGAACTAGGACTTCAGTGCTTTAAAAGCAATTCCTTCTTAAATTAAAAGCAAATCATCATCACTTCTTGACCCTAATTCAGTTCAATTCAGTCAATCAGTTGTGCCCGGCTCTTTGTGACCCCATGAACTGCAGCATGCCAGACCTCCCTGTCCATCACCAGCTCCTGGAGTTTATCCACACTCATGTCCATTGAGTCGGTGATGCCATCGAACCATCTCATTCTCTGTCATCCCCTTCTCCTCCTGCCCTCAATCGTTCCCAGCATCAGGGTCTTTTCCGATGAGTCAGCTTTTCGCGTCAGGTGGCAAAAGTATTGGAGTTTCAGCTTCAATGTCAGTCCTTCCAATGAACATCTAGGACTGATCTCCTTTAGGATGGACTTGTTAGATCTCCTTGCAGTCCAAGGGACTCACAAGAGTCTTCTCCAACACCACAGTTCAAAAGCATCAATTTTTAGGCCCTCAGCTTTCCTTATAGTCCAACTCCCACATCTATACATGACTACTGGAAAAACCATAGCCATGACTAGATGGACCTTTGCTGGCAAAGTAATGTCTCTTCTCTTTAATATGCTGTCTAGGTTGGTCATCACTTTCCTTCCAAGGAGTAAGCGTCTTTTAATTTCATGGCTGAAATCACCATCTGCAGTGATTTTGGAGCCCCCCAAAATAAAGTCAGCCACTGTTTCCACTGTTTCTGCATCTAATTGCCATGAGGTGATAGGACCAGATGCCATGATCTTAGTTTTCTTAATATTGAACTTTAAGCCAACTTTTTCACTTTCCTCTTTCACTTTCATCAAGAGGCTCTTTAGTTCTTCTTCACTTTCTGCCATAAGGCTGGTGTCATCTGCATATCTGAGGTTATTGATAGTTCTTCTGGCAGTCTTGATTCCAGCTTGTGCTTGTTCCAGACCAGCATTTTTTCAGGATGTACTCTGCATATAAGTTAAATAAGCAAGGCAACAATATACAGCCTTGACGCACTCCTTTTCCTATTTGGAACCAGTCTGTTGTTCCATGTCCAGTTCTAAGTTTTGCTTCCTGTCCTGCATACAGGTTTCTCAAGAGGCAGGTCAGGTGTTCTGGTATTCCCATCTCTTTCAGAATTTTCCACAGTTTATTGTGATCCACACAGTCTAAGGCTTTGGCATAGTCAATAAAGCTGAAATAGATATTTTTCTGGAACTTTCTTGCTTTTTTGATGATCCAGCGAATGTTGGCAATTTGATCTCTGGTTCCTCTGCCTTTTATAAAACCAGCTTGAACATCTGGAAGATCACGATTCATGTATTGCTGAAGCCTGGCTTGGAGGATTTTGAGCATTACTTTACTAGCGTGTGAGATGAGTGCAATTGTGCAGTATTTTGAACATTCTTTGACATTGCCTTTCTTTGGGATTGGAATGAAAACTGACCTTTTCCAGTCCTGTGGCCACTGCTGAGTTTTCCAAATTTGCTGACATATTGAGTGCAGCACTTTCACAGCATCATCTTTTAGGATTTGAAATAGCTCAACTGGAATTCCATCACCTCCACTAGCTTTGTTTGTAGTGATGCTTCCTAAGGCCCACTTGACTTTGCATTCCAGGATGTCTTGCTCTAGGTTGGTGTCTTTGTAATGAAGTAGAGAAACAAGGTTAACTAGAAAACATTTCAAAAATCTTTTCACTTTGAATAAAATGTTCATACCTAAGGTAATAGTCTGTCATGGAAAGTAAGCTCCATCTTTGTATCAAATGTGTGTCAACAGAAACTGTAGCATTTGGGAATATATATTTTTAATTTTCACTTACGTACTTTTAAACTGTTGTTATTTGTTGTTTAGTTGCTATGTTGTCTGACTCTTTGTGACCGCATGGACTGCAGCCTGCCAGGCTCCTCTGTCGATGGGATTTCCCAGGGAAGAATACTGGAGTGGGTTGCCATTTCCTTCTCCAGGGGATCTTCCCAACCCAGGGATCAAACCCGCATCTCCTACATTGGTAGGCAGATTCTTTATCACTGAGCCACCAGGGAAGCCCAAACTATTATTAGCAACCCATTTTTCTCCAAAATAAAAGCTTCAAACAGCCCTCTTTCTATAAAATAAAATGTATCCTTAGAAACTAAAATCTCAAAGAGGCTGGCTTTCCCTTATTGCTTCGACTCAATAAAAGTTTTAGGTTTTAAAAATAGAAACAGGTTGATATTTTTACAGTTTCCATTGCCATGCTGCTGGCATCAAATTTGAGTATTTGGCCAGTGGTATAGGTCACAGATGTTCAGACCTTGCTGAACCCTAAGCTGGCTTTTAATCCCCATGGGGTAGGAAGTGTGGGTGATGGATACAGATGCAAAAGTGTGCGCTGTGTGGAGGAACGTGCTAACTCTCTATTGGCCTGAGAACTTTTAAAAATTCTGGATTCCCTCTCCTGTTTCCAAATAATTCCATAATTGGGCTTATTTTTGGCAATGGGACCACTTCTTCCATATATTTAATGAGCTTTCAACAGATAGTTCCTGTTTACACAAAAATACTATCTGTAGGGGCAGGAGTTGTATCTCTAGGACAACCCAGGATCATGCATAGATGCTTCTGTTCGTGTTTTTATATGAGTGAATAGTTGATTAAAATGAAAGGAGAGAGAAGGCTAACTGCCTATCACAGTGGATGCTGTGACATAATGGAATTGATCTCCGTGCTTCTGTGTGTGCCTTGGGAGCCTGATCTAAGGTGTTTATCCTGCGACTACAGTGGGAAAGAACTTCTGAGTGAAAGTTTGCATCTGGCCTTAAATTCTGGATCTTTCCGAGATAAATCAGTTTCTTTAGTTAATAAAGAGAGAGTAATAGATCTCTCTTCACTAGAGATTTGCACGCATGAAGTCACTTCAGCCGTGTCCAACTCTTCGCAACCCAATGAACCATAGTTCACGAGTCTCCTCTGTCTATAGGCTTCTCCAGGTAAGAAGACTGGAGGGGGTTGCCTTGCCCCCCTCCAAGGGATCTTCCCAACCTAGGGATCGAAGACGTGTGTCTTACATCTACCTACATTGGCAGGCAGGTTCTTTACTGCTAATGCCACCTGAGAAGCCCTACTACAGGTTCACTAGAGATTAAGATTGATTAATTCTCAGGACTTCCCTGGTTGTCCACTAGCTGAAACTCCAGGTTCCCAATACAGGGGGCCCAGGTTTGATCTCTGGTCAGAGAACTAGATCCCACATGCTGCAACTAAGAGTTCGTGTGCCACAAATTAAAAAAAAAAAAGAAAAGATCCTGCATGCCTCATCTAAAGATTCCACATGCTGCAACTAACAGACCTGGCACAGCCAAATAAATAAATATTTAAAAAATAGATTAAGAATTCTCTAAATGCCTTTCTGTCTTTCAGTGTTTAGGCTATTTTCACTATACTGTGCTGTTCTTAGTCGCTCAGTCATGTCCAGCTCTTTGTGACCCCATGGACTGTAGCCAGGCTCCTCTGTCCATGGAATTCTCCAGTCAAGAAGATTGGAGTGGGTTGCCTTGCCCTCTTCTAGGGGTTCTTCCCAACCAAGGGATTGAACCCAGGTCTCCTGCATTGCAGACAGATTCTTTACCATCTGAGCCCCCAGGTAAGCCCAAGAATACTGGAGTGGGTAGCCTATCCCTTCTGCTGGCACTTTGCTGAGCTTCATAGCTTCTGACGTATGATTTGAAAACATAGTTTAGTATATACGTAAGATAGATCACATTCTAATAGTGAGCTTTTAAGATGTGATTTTTGATGTCACATCTTTATTCTTGAATTTAACCTAGAAAAGTTGCTAAGTCCATTTCCTCCTCCAGAGGGTCTTCCTAACCCAGGGATTGAACTCTTGTCTCTTACGTCTCCTGCATTGGCAGGTGGGTTCTTTACCACTAGCACCACCTGAGAAGTCCTTCAGTTTTTGGGATGATGTACCCTGGTGGCCCAGATGGTAAAGAATCTGCCTGCAATGGGTTCAACCTGGATTCGATCCCTGGGTTGAGAAGATCCCCTGGAGGAGGAAATAGCAACCCATTTCAGCGTTCTTGCCTGGAGAATCCCCATGGACAGAGGAGCCTGATGGGCTACTGTCCGTGGGGTCATAGAGTCGGACACGACTGAATGACAAAGCACACACGCAACTGAAACGTCGGGAGCTGGTGGCTCTCAGTCCTGCTTCTGAAACTATAATCTCCTTCATCTCTATGTGATGCTTGTTTGTGGGACACAAGACAGATGTCAGCATCACCCTCGTGGAGTTCACATCTGCTCAGGGAGAGGGAAAGAAGAAAGTTATTCATAATTGTAAGGGGGAGTTACAGAGTGCTGTAACCTAACACCTAACACCAGGAAAATTGAACTTAAGACTGGCACTCATGGAACATCTCTTGACAATTTCACAGAACTTGAAAGTGCATAGCAGTAAGTTTGGAAATGAAGGAAGAATATTCTAGTGACATTGAACGGTTTGTACCAGGATCTCCAGAGAGTAGACGGTGTGGGAGAGGAGCTGAGTGCAAGCCAGAGGAGCAAAGGGAAGAGAGCTTGAGATCGATAACCTGGGTATGGATCAGACTTTAGGTGGCCATGTAGACCATGGCGGGCTTCCCAGGGGGTGCTAGTGGTAAAGAACCTGCCTGTTAATGTAGGAGACATAAGCCAATTGAACCTGCCAATGTGAGTTCTGTTCCTGGGTTGGGAACATGCCCTGGAGGAAGGCATGGCAACCCATTCCAGTATTCCTGCCTGGAGAATCCTATAGACAGAAAAGCCTGTTGGGCTATAGTTCATATAGTCGCAAATAGTCGGAGTGGACTGAATGACAGCACACACATAAACCATGGCGTGTCTAGACCATGGATGGATTGCAGAGTTTTAAGTCATTGAGTGGCTATCTGAGGAAGCTGTGTAAATTCCTTGAGCATCACTTTATTCTCAGTGGCGTAGAAGCAGAGTCCACACCAGTCTTCAGGCTGATCCTGACCCAAGGCTCTGCAGGGATTGGTAGAAACCATGGACGGTACAGCCTGTTCTGCCTCAGGGGTACCACCACAGAGCTTTGCTGTCTAGCCTGTTCACAGGCTCAGGTCTGGGTCAGCTTTCTCACAGTGTTTGGAATAATCCTTCTTCTTCTACCCTTGACCTGACAGCTACCCTATTCTGACAGCTTGCCTCACTTTAAATATTGTGTTCCTATCTTGGTGTCCTAGGACGCCGATTCGATTTCTCTGACTCTCAGCTGCTAGGAGCCTGTGGATTTGAGTCCTAGTAAGTGGTATTGATCACTTAAATTCATTTCTTTTACTGCTTAGCTTGCAGTCAGAGTTTCAAAGGCATCCATTGCATTTGCTGCCTCTGTGGCTTTGCTTTTCTAAGAATGTGTGGGTTTTGAAGTAATGACTTAATTTCTAACAACTTATAATTTATTTCACCCATTCCAGTTGACATGGCTTAATTTTCTTTTGACTTTGCTGTGGATGACAGGAGTGAAATGTTTGATTATCACAGCACGTTTAACTGCTTTCTTTTTCTTCTTTCATTTACAGTTTTCTCGTGTACTGAAGAATAGAGCCTGGCCCACCTTTAAACAGGCCAAATCTAGAATCTCCCCTCTGCACAGTAGTGACTTCTGCCCCACCAA
Organism: Dama dama; assembly: GCF_033118175.1. Taxonomy (NCBI): domain Eukaryota; kingdom Metazoa; phylum Chordata; class Mammalia; order Artiodactyla; family Cervidae; genus Dama; species Dama dama. The sequence goes on from NC_083701.1 coordinate 32,049,923, forward strand.
CTGCCATGTCAACGTGATGGAAGTTTCTTATCCCAAAACATCAACATCCCTGGGGAGTGCGTTTGGCGTTCAGTTGGATAGTAGGAAACATAATTCTCAAGATAAAGAAAATAAATCTGAACAAGGTAGGTTAGCTTTTTAAACTTTATCAAATTATGACAAGTAGCTTAGGCAGTCATAACTATTCCCGCATCCCTGGAATTGGATAGATTCCTGGCATGTCAGCAAGTCTGAACTAAAGGATTCCTCACTCTAGTCATTTGGATAATTATGCATAAGTGTTTGTAGGATGAAAGTGGACTTATGCATTTTGTATTACTTTTCCTTCAAAAAGAATGATTGTTTTTGACTTCCTTATATGTCTGATAAGCACAGCTCATCTTGCTGTGAAATCTCTCATCTGAAATGGCCCTGTAACTGTGAGAAAAATAAAAGAGGAGCAGCTGCAAGAAAAGCAGAGTACCATCCCATGCCATCAGAGTGGGCTGTGGGATTGCATTATATCCTAATTTTGAATCTCAACTCCCTTTAAGCTTTAATTCTTGAATTAAATTTAGCATTGAATTGGCATTTTATTTTTTGTAAGGTTGGGCATCTAAAATGGATTGTGCTGGATTGCTACTGTAAGCTAAAGGTAATAGTTGTTACTCTAGAATGATTTTAACTCCTCAGGAAAACTAAGCCCTATGGTGTACATTCAACATACGATCACAACCATGGCGGCCCCTTCAGGTCTGTCTCTGGGACAGCAAGATGGACATGGTCTCCGGTATTTGTTGAAAGAAGAAGACTTAGAAACCCAGGATATCTATCAGAAACTTCTGGGCAAACTTCAGACTGCACTGAAAGAGGTGGAGATGTGTGTTTGTCAAATAGATGAGTAAGTATTTTATTTACTGAACTTTTAAATGTTCCTGAAAAAAATAGCTGTAGGAAATGGGACTCTTAAACATCCATTATTCTTTGTAGTGTTTGAAAATATAGGAATTTTTGCTGACCCTTTAGGTCCTCTTTATTCCATCACCTTAAAAACGATGTAGTTGTTGTTCAAACAATATCAGTCGCTAAGTGGTGTCTGACTCTTTGTGACCCCATCAACTGCAGCATGCCAGGCCCCCTGTCCCTCACTATCTCACAGAGTTTGCCCAAGTTCATGTCCATTGAATCAAAACATGTTAACTCTGTTGACCTAAGTTTTAAGGAAGCATTTAGTGCCAGAGAATAATGGACCACCTGACCTGCCTCCTGAGAAACCTGTATGCAGGTCAAGAAGCAACAGTTAGAACTGGACATGGAACAACAGACTGGTTCCCAGTCGGGAAAGGAGTACATCAAGGCTGCATATTGTCACCCTGCTTATTTAACTTATATGCAGAGTACATCATGTGAAATGCTGGGCTGGATGAAGCACAAGCTTGAATCAAGATTGCTGGGAGAAATATCAATAGCCTCAGATATGCAGATGACACCACCCTTATGGCAGAAAGCAAGGAAGAACTAAAGAGCCTCTTGATGAAAATGAAAGAGGAGAGTGAAAAATTTGACTTAATGGCAAACAAAGCAACTGACAAAGAATTAATCTCAAAAATATACAGGCAGCTCATGCAGCTCAATACCAGAAAAATAAATGACCCAATCAAAAATTGGGCCAAAGAACTAAACAGACATTTCTCCAAAGAAGACATACAGATGGCTAATAGACACATGAAAAGATGCTCAAAATCACTCATTATCAGAGAAATGCAAATCAAAACCACAATGAGGTACCATTTCATGCCAGTCAGAATGGCTGCTAACCAAAAGTCTACAAGCAATAAATGCTGGAGAGGGTGTGGAGAAAAGGGAACCCTCTTACACTGTTGGTGGGAATGCAAACTAGTACAGCCACTATGGAGAAGAGTGTGGAGATTACTTAAAGTACTGGAAATAGAACTGCCATATGACCTAGCAATCCCACTCCTGGGCATACACACCAAGGAAACCAGAATTGAAAGAGACATGTGTACCCCAATGTTCATCGCAGCACTATTTACAATAGCCGGGACATGGAAGCAACCTAGATGTCCATTGGCAGACGAATGGATAAGAAAGCTGTGGTACATATACACAATGGAATATTACTCAGCTATTAAAAAAAAAACACATTTGAATTAGTTCTAAAGAGGTAGTTGAAACTGAAGCCTATTATACAGAATGAAGTAAGTCAGAAAGAAAAACACTGATACAGTATATTAACGTTTATGTATGGAATTTAGAAAGATGGTAACAATGACCCTATGTGCGAGACAGCAAATGAGACACAGATGTAAAGAGTAGACTTTTGGACTCTGTGGGAGAAGGTGAGGGTGGGATGATTTGAGGGAATAGCATTGAAACACGTGTATTACCATATGTGAAATAGATGACCAGTCCAAGTTCAATGCATGAAATAGGGCACTCAAAGCTGGTGCACTGGGACAACCCAGAGGGATGGCATGGAGAGGGAGGTAGGAGGGGGGCTTAGGATGGGGAACACATGTTTACCCATGGCTGATTCATGTCTACATATGGCAAAAACCACTACAGTGTTGTAATTAGCCTCCAAATAAAATAAATAAATTAAAAAAAAAAAACAGCATTCAGAAAACTTAGATCATGGCACCTAGTCCAATCACTTCATGGCAAATAGACGGGGAAACAATAGGAACAGTGAGAGATTTTATTTTGGGGGCTCCAAAATCATTGCATATGGTGACTGCAGCCATGAAATTAAAAGATGCTTGCTCTTTGGAAGAAAAGCTATGATCAACCTAGGCAGCATATTAAAAAGCCAGAGATATTACTTTGCAAACAAAGGTCCGTCTCGTCAAAGCTATGGTTTTTCCAGTAGGCATGTATGGATGTGAGAGCTGGACTATAAAGAAAGCTGAGGGCCGAAGAATTGATGCTTTTGAACTGTGGTGTTGGAGAAGACTCTTGAGAGTCCCTTGGACTGCAAGGAGATCCAACCAGTCTATCCTAAAGAAATCAGTCCTGAATATTCATTGGAAGGACTGATGGCCGAAGCTGAAACTCCAATATTTTGGCCACCTGATATGAAGAACTGACTCACTAGAAAAGACTCTGATGCTGGGAACAATTGAAGGCAAGAGGAGAAGGGGACAATAGAGGATGAGATGGTTGGATGGCATCACTGACTCGATGGACATGAGTTTTAGTAAGCTCTGGGAGTTGGTGGTGGACAGGGAGGCCTGGCATGCTGCAGTCCATGGGATCGCAGAGTCAGCACAACTGAGCGACTGAACTGAACTTAGTACCAGAGAAGAGAACAATAAAATTCACACAGAAAACGCTGAGTTTCTGTGTGCAAATGTTCGATTGAACAATATGATTGAAAGAGTATGAACTGTGTATAAGGAATCACTTGTATCTGTTACAGACAGGAACACAGTATTTGGTGGATAGGCACTCGATAGATATTAGAAAAAATGTAAAATATACTGAATCCTTAACATGTTAAATGAGTAAAAACAAAAGTCTGTAACCCTAGGAATTACCTATACCTGTTTTTCTCTTCTGATTGAATTATTGGTTTACTGAGGAATTATCCAAATTTCTGTGCCAGTAATTTCAAATTTTTTTTTAAATTAAGAACAAAGAAGAGGAAAGAGTTAAATAATATTCTTCCAAAGAGGTCAACCCTGATTCCCATTCCAGAATTTGATGGTTGGAGAACTGCCTGAACTCTGTAGGAAGGTTGGCTATGTCATGGGTGTGATTATGAGCACATCTAGTCTAGGAAATACAGGATTTCATGAGTTTGCTTCCTCGTGTATAGAATGGGGTGATTAATAACAAATTGTTGATTTATGGTGAAAATTATAAAAATGAATACAAAGAGCAATCAGCTTAGTGCTTGACATGCTTGCTTATCATTTAGGAGCCTGAAATTGTTGAATATATCGTAATGGGTAGAATCTGAAAACTCGATCAGGATCATTTTCCTCTTTTGTACTCTCTATGGAGTTACAGATTTAGATTGGTATCAAATGTTTATTACTTGGTTCACACACATCTTCCCTACTTCCATGGATAATTCACATTTGAGTTAAAATATTTAGAACTTACTGTAAGGCTCTGTTGTAATTAGACTAATGAAATTTTAACTGACACTTTCTCTTGCTTTACACACCTTTGAAATTTAGAGATGAAAAGCACCATATTAGATGCATCATATTTCTAAGATTATCTCTTTATTTATTTAAAAAAATTTTTTTAAATTATTTATTTTTGGCTGTGCTCTGTCTTCACTGCTGTGTGTGCAGGCTTTCTCTAGTTGTGGCAAGGTGAGCAGGGGTTAGTCTCTTATTGTGGAGCACAGTCTCTAGGGCACAGGCTCAGCTGCTCTGCCCCAAGTGGAATCTTCCCAGACCAGGGATCAAACCTGTGTCCTCTGCATTGACAGGTGGATTCTTAACCACTGGTCCACCAGGGAGGTCCTAAAATTGTATTTTAATAGTTACTATTTACTGTGCTATTGCTTTGTGACATTTTTATGAGTTAATTTAGAAATGAAATTCTGTTTTCCTTTGTCTAATACACTAATTTTTAAAATTACTTTTATCACTTGGTATATTGTGACCATGGCATTTATAGACAAGTTAAACAGTTTGAGATTACTGAGAGAACAGGTGGTTATTTTTAAGCAATTATATGATACTTGGAATTATTTTAGAATGACAGTGTGACAGAGAAGTTAATATTTTAGGACATTATATTTTTCCTAATAAATTGATTTTATTGTTAATATATATATTATACTCTTATTTTAGAAGCCAATATCTTTTTTTTCCCCTGAAGTATTTAGAAAGTTCAGGAGGAACATGTTTTATTAATAAGGCAGTAGATAGTAGCATTGAATCATGTATCTGAGATCTCAAAGGGATTTTAGGAGAGCATCTGGACCAATCCCACACTTCCAGTTAAACCAGGAGTTATTACCCCTCCTTTTCAGAGGAGTCCTTTGTCAATGGTAGGATTATTGATGTACCTAGTGAACGCTGCCTTGTAGACTGGATTTCTAAAGCAGTGACTACCCAGCACTCCCTGGCAGTTGTCCAGACTTTGTCATCTTTGTTAATTTATTGACTTTTTTTACAAGTTCAGCTAAAGTAGATATACTTTCAAGGAAATGGTTAGAGCCAAGGGGGCTTCCTGTACTTGGTTTAAAATGCTTATATATTTAAAGCACTAATTTCTGAAAGAGGGTTAAGCTATTTTATTAACTAAACTACCTAAAATGTTTACCTATTTTTACTTGTTATTCTAAAAGCCTTCACCAACTGTGCATGTTTACTAGGAAAGTGAAGTGAAATGAGCTAGTGATACGAGAAACTTCCTTGGTCTTGTTTGTGTGCACCATATAATTTAATTCTAAATATAAATATGTTCACCATAATTCAGTGTGTAACCTAATTGCTTTAAAATAGTTCAGTTATCCAAGTGCCTGGAGTCCCCCATTGCGTCATTTAGAGATGCTGCAGTGGAGCTTGACAAATCATTTAAGAAACTAGTTACCAAACAATTTTCTTACCATGTAGAAATTATTCTCTGCATAGTGAAAAAGCAGATCTCAGATGCTCTGCCAAGTTTTTAAGAGAATTAAAACCTCAAAGCATCTCACTGCTTACCTTTCCAGAAGTCATTCATTTCTGTGAAAGGGCCTGGTGCTGAGCCTGTCTAATCATGAAGTCTGGTTTTCCTGTCTCTTGGGAACATGTCTTTTGACATGACGTGTAGACATTCCTCTAAATCCTCCTACCTTGTTCAGATCCAAAGATAGAACTAGAGACAGATTTGCTGTCTAGTAACAGGAAGTAAGGTGATGTTATGAATTTCATCAAGACTTCGTGATTCCCGTTCCATTTTGGGAAGCTAATGAAAGGTTGTTGATGAACCACGAAAGATGCCGGGATTCTTAGCCTCCGGAAGAGAAGAATTCAATCTGGGGCCAGAGACGAGGGTTGATTGCTCAGAGCTTTTGTGTAGTAAAGTTTTATTAAAGTATAAAAGAGATAGAGAAAGCTTCTGACACAGACATCAGAAGGGACAGAAAGAGTGCCCCCCTTGCTAGTGTTAGCAATGGAGTTGTGTACCTTTTAATTAGTTATTACAATGAATCAAAACTATCTCAAGTTAGTGAAAATTTTACCAGACCCACTCCCACAATTTACATTTTAGGATAACAGGATTAGAATTTAACAATAGAAAGATCCTCCAGACCCACTCCCATAATACATTCTAAGATATCAGGATTAGTCAGAAGGTTTTCAGGAAGGAGAAACTGTCCTCCAGCCAGATACAGTGTTGTTGTATAATCCCTAGTACAGAGTTTAAACTGAGTTGTGTACTTGACTAAGACTAAGGAATGTAGGGGTGATTCCCTGGTGGCTCAGAAGGAATGTAGAGGAAAAAAAAATTTGTCCTTTTCTCCTCCTTGAGAATTCCAGACCCCTATCTCCACTTCGAGAACCCCAGACCCCTTTCTCCTCCTTGGGGACCCTGGTCTTCTTATCAGTCTGCCTAGGAATTGACTCTCTCACTAAGTACTTTTGCCCTTTAATGGGCTATTTTCCAGTTAATGACACTTAGGTACTAGACATAAGTAAAGGGAAAAATATTTCGTGGAGAGTCCAAATATTTAACGGGGTTTTAAATTTCAAACTTTGTGTATCCTACAGGAAGAATATGCATAAAGAGTATTGAGGGCTGGTGAAGATACAAAATTTGAGAACAGACTTCATTTTCCAAGTGTCTGAGGCCCCATAGTTGAGTGATGAACAAAACACATTATTTAGGATAGTTAGCGACCTAGAGATTACAGATAGGAATGTCAAGGCTAATGACTGAATTATCTTTTAGGTTTTCCCAAGCATTTTGCTGGTTAATGTAAAAAAGTAGGCACAGTTTCACAAAAGCTAATGTGTGTTAGCTCACTGGTCACAGTTATATGATTAGTGAAATGAAAGTTGCTCAGTCGTGTCTGACTCTTTGTGATCCCATGTACAGTATAGTCCATGGAATTATCCAGGCCAGAATACTCGAGTGGGTAGCCTTTCCTTTCTTCAGGGGATCTTCCCAACCCAAGGATCGAACCTAGGTCTCCTGCATTGCAGGCGGATTCTTTACCAACGGAACTATCAGGGAAGCCTGATATAGGGAAGTTATATGAAATAGCAACCCACTCCAGTGTTCTTGCCTGGAAAATCCCATGGACTGAGGAGCCTGGTAGGTCCATGGGGTCGCAAAGAGTTGGACACAACCGAGCGGTTTAAACAAAAACTATGACTACATGTAATGATTTCTTCTCACAATCTGTCTGTGAGTTGGTTTATGAAACACTGGACTGTATCACAGACTCCTCAAACTTAAATTTGTTTCTGAACCTCATATCTACTTTGACCTACTTAAACCTACTTTGACCCTTCCCTCATCAAGATCATCCCCCTTCTCAGGAAAGTATCCTGCATCCCTTCCATTTGTGAAGCCAGAGTCTAGGTATCATCTGTGGCTCATTTCTTTCCTTTCGCTTCACCTCCAGCACCTTATCGGGTTCTGTCAGTTGTACGTGAGAACCGTCCACCCCATCACCTTACACTGGGTAACCATCATCCCCTCCCTAGTACTTGGTATAGAACTTTTCAGCTGTGTCTCTCCATCTGGTACATTCCACATTAGGCAGATGCCAGAGGAATCTGTATAGGTAGATTTTGCTGTTTGCTTAAAACCACTTAATGACACTGAAGTGCAAGTAGAAGAATCGGAGATGCGTTACTGTGGCCTGCACACCCCAACGTGATTTGTCCCTGACCCGCACCCCCCCCCCCAAAAAAAAAGCCAAACTTATTTCCCTGAGCTCCTGTTGCATTAGCCTCTTTCTGATCCCAGAACATGATGCACTTCTGCCTGGGCAGCCCTGCTTCTAAAGCCAGTGTGCCTGACCTTCCAGGCACTCAAGTGTTAGGCTGGTGGCTAATCTGTGGAGAGATGGTGCCTTCTTGCCTATGTGTATGCGCACTTGCGTGTGTGTGTGTGTGTGTGTGTGCGCGCATGTGCATGCGCGCTACGTCACTTCAGTCATGTCTGTCTTTTTGAGACCCCATGGACTGTAGCCTGCCAGGTTCCTCTGTCCATGGAATTTTCCAGGCCAGAATACTGGAGTGGGTTGCCATGCCCTCCTCCAGGGGAATATTCCCAACCCAGAGATCAAACCTGTGTCTCTTACGTCCCCTGCCCTGGTAGAAGGATTTTTACCGCTCACACTACCTGGGAAGCCCTAGGTGCAATCTACCACATACAAAAATCTTTATGCATCAGGAGCATTAGGTGCAGATTGACCAGAAATGATGCTCAGGTCAGGATGTTCATTCAGAATCAATGGACCTGTAAGCTGTCAGAGAGAGCTTAACACTCTATAGGAGCAAAAGTAAAGGAAAATGTATCTGTGAGCATAAATATTGAGCTTTAGCCTCTATTATTGCTTTTAAGAATCTAGAAATTTTGTAAGAAAAAAACAAAACAAAACCCAGTGTCAAAAACACTGTTTTTCTATCACTGTGTTTGGTAGCCTAACAAGTGTTCCCACAGGATCAGTACAATCAAGACTACAACTATTTAAAATGGAAAGCAAATATGTGAACATAATTTGCAGAGCTTTGAAAAAAGTGTTTATACTGAGACCCATGACTTCTCATTTAAAAGATGTTTAAAGCACAGAGGACTCCTCGCAGAATGAGAACTCTGTCATCTCTTCCCTCTTTGGTATTCAGGGTTCATCTGTCTGGCAGTGTGCAGTTTGGGTAATTGGAGTTAATCTAATGCTTTAACCTTTCAGGTGGAGGGAGTGAAGAAGTGTACAATCTATCTTATGAGACATGAAAGTATCTTTCCAAATAGAAAAAGTGTCTTTAAAATAATTCATAGCTTCACAGAGCCCTGGGCAATCTAATACAACTTCCTGATTCTCCCAAGTGTCTAAAAACTATAAAATGCCAAAATATTATTTAGATACCATCTCACAGTGAGACTATTTGAAGTTGCAGCCCCAGCTTCCATCCTTTTTTTGTTTTTTTTTAAATTTTCCCCTTCCTGTTTGTAGCCGTGTGATATACTATATGTACTTCCCAGGTGGTATAGTGGTCAAGAATCTGCTCGCCAATGCAGGAGATGCGGGTTCAATCCCTGTGTCAGGAAGATCCCCTGGTGGAAGAAATGGCAACCTGCTCCAGTATTCTTGCCTGGAAAATTCCATGGACAGAGGTGCCTGGTGGGCTATAGTCCATGGCGTCCCAAAGAGTTGGACAGGACTAGTGATTCAGCGTCATTGTCTGCACACTATATACTATATAGTTTATTTGGTTATTGTTTTTTTCTTCCCAGTAAAACTTAAGCTTCAGGAAGGCAGGGAGTTTTGTTTTGTAAAATGCTGTATTCATAGCCCCAAGGACAGTGCATGGTACAATAAATGTAATTAATTCATTAGTGAAATCACTTAATAAATATTTGCTCAGTGCACAACATTGGGCTTGACATTATGGGACATAAATAAGAAGTGTAAGATATTTTCATGATCTTGAACTAAAATAAATATGACATTGCTATGGAAAAATGGGTGTCAAGATAATGTGCAAATGTACTGTTGGTTAGAACAGCATGTCATTGGTACTTGGTAAAAGAAAAGATGATTGCTGGCTGCAGAAACCATGTCCGGGTCCTTTGTTCAATTATGGTTTAATTTGTTTTGCAATTTTTGTAGCACATCGTTTGATAGTAAGGACTAATTCCATCATTGTGTCATTTTGAGTTAGACAGTTTAAGAAGTGATTTACAGCTGAACATTCGAGTTTAGCCTGGCGGAATCAGTTATGTTGTTGTTATTTCTTTGCTGAGTCGTGTCCAACTCTTTGCGACCCATTAAACTGTAGCCCACCAGGCTCTATCCATGGGATTCTCCAGGCAAGAATACTGAGTGGGTTGCCATTTCCTTCTCCAGGTGATCTTCCCAACCCAGGGATCAAACCTGAATCTCCTTCATTGCCAGGTAGATTCTTTACTGCCAAGCCACAACTCAGAGTCCAAATCTAGTTTAATGCCAGTTCAGAGTCTGACAGTGTGTTTTAGCTTTGAACTTCCAGTGGAAGAGCTTTTCCTTTGGGCAGGTACACGACTGTTTCGTGATGAGTGGATTGTGGATGACCTTGAGGTAGCAGCCTCTGCTGCCTCCTGTCCTCATCTTGTGTGTGACTGTATTTAGCATCTTTGGGTCACAGTGGCAGGACTCCTGTTCACACGAGCATGAGAAGGGTTTGCCCACAAGACATTCTCTCTGACAAATAGAGAAAGCCTGGAGGAAACCCAAAGCAGAGGGAGGTGGGTAGATGGGTTTTTATTGTCTAAAGGTAAGTCAGTGAGGAGATTTTGCCCATTTAGTGTTTGTTTTCTTATTTGGCTAGCACTTTAAAGCTTCCCAGGTATCTTTACATGGTGATGACAGTGGCTGGGGAACGAGGTGTGCCCGTGGTGACCCAGCACTATATTATATGCATTTCATTCTCACAGCAACCCTGTGGGACACTCTGCTTATTATCCATGTTTCATAGATGTCAAGGAGAGCTATCCTGGTTTTGCTGGGATAACACAGCTAATCCATGGCAGAACCTAGGTTTGAATACAACTTTCTTGTCCAAGTAGTGTGCTGTTTCTCTTACTCTGAGAGGAACTTGGCATGACAGGCTTTATATGCAATGGCGGTTTAGCTGCTAAGTCATATCCGACTCTTGTGTCCCCATGGACTGCACCCCCCCCCCCCCCCCCCCCCCCCCGCCCAGGGTCCTCTGTCCATGGGATTTCCCAGGCAAGAATACTGGAGTGGGTTGCTGGGCCCTTCTTCAGGGGATTTTCCCGACCCAGGGATTGAACCCAGGTCTCCTGCCTTGTGGGTGGATTCTTTACCAACTGAGCCACCAGGGAAGCCCTATTATATGCAACAGGATATTAATTTCAAGGGAAATCTAGAAGAAGCATTCTAGAAATATCTGTAAGCCTATCATATTTAATGAGCAGGGTGGTTACTTGTAACCCCCTGTGTGAAAATGTACACTTATCCTTTCTTTTTTAAATCCCATTGCAGCCTTCTGTCTTCGATAACATATTCTCCTAAATTAGAACGTAAGGCATCCGAGTCCATAGTCCCAACAGACAGTGACAACGAGAAGGGAGAGAGAAACAGCAAGCGCGTCTGTTTTAACATGGCCGGAGACGAGCAAGAAGACTCGGGTCACGACACCATCAGCAACAGGGACTCTTACAGGTAAATGCATTCATTTGTGAAACTCCTCTCATCGACCAAGTTGAAGGTGATTCTGCGTTTTCCACAGAGGTCTTGAAAAACATTTTCAACTGTTGTTTTTATTTATTGTGGTTCAGTTGCCAAGTCATGTCTAACTCTTCAAAACCCCAGGGTCTGAAGCATGCCAGGCTTCCCTGTCCCTCATCATCTTCATTTGCCCAACTTCAGACAAGATGAGGTGTGTTCAGGACGGTATGGCTGTACACTGGCATTTGCCCAACTTCATGTCCATTGACTCAGTGATACCATTCAACCATCTCATTCTCTGTCACCCCCTTCTCTTCCTGCCCTCAGTCTTTCCCAGCATCAGGATCTTTACCAGTGAGTCAGTTCTTCGCATCAGGTGGCCAAAGTATTGGAGCTTCCAGCTTTAGTATCAGTCCTTCCAGTGAATATTCAGGGTTGACTTCCTTTAAGAATGACTGGTTTTGTCTCCTTGCCTTCCAGGGGACTTCCCATAAAATAACTGCAGCTCTTAACCAACCTCAGACAGAGCACAGTGAGATATCACAGTCTTTCAAATTCTTCCCTTTTATAGTCTGTGTAAATTTTGAAAAACCAATTTTTTTCTCCAGCTGAGTGGGCCTAATTTAGGAGATTCATTATTCTCTTCTGGATTGTGTAACATGTATGGCAAATAAGCAAATTGTGCATGTGTTAACAGTTTTGGGGGAATATCTGTTTCTGATATCTATTTCTGGTGGCTCAGTGGTAAAGAATCTGCCTGCCAGTCAGGAGGCACCGGTTCAATACCTAGGTTGGCAAGATCCCCTGGGGGAGGAAATGGCAACTCATTCCAATATTCTTGCCTGGAGAGCCCTGTGGACAAAGGAGCCTGGCGGGCTGCCATCCATGGGGTCACACAGAGTCAGACACCACTTCGTGACTGAACAGCAGCAGCTGTTTCTGATTTTTGGACTACTGAGTGAATAGGGGCTCTTTTTGTCTTGTTTCTCCTCTTACGTTGTGCTTCAAGCTAATTGGACAAATTTCACTCCCTCAACTCTGTGACCAGCTTTGTGCATTTTTTCTTCCCTGCCATGCATTCTGTATAGTTTTGGTAGGACTGTGGAAATAAAGTACCAAGAGCCAGGTGGTTTGAACAACAGAACTTTATATTTATTATCCTGGAGTTCTGGAGCTGGAAGTCTAAATGCAGGTGTCAGCAATGTTGTTGCTTTCTGAGGGCTGTGAAGGCAGGCTCTGTACCAGGTCTCTCTTCTTGGCTTGCAGTTGGCTGTCTTCTCCTTCTGTCTCCTTTTCCTCCCAAGTGTGTCTCTGTGTCCACATTTCCTCTTCTTACAAGGACACTAGTCATATTGGACTAGTATTCATGCATGCCTGCTAAGTTGCTTCAGTCGTGTCCGACTCTTTGCGACCCTCTGGAGTGTAGCCCGCCAGGCTCCTCTGTCCGTGGGATTCTCCAGGCAAAAATACTGGAGTGGGTTGCCATGCCCTCCTCCAGGGGATTCCCAACCCAGGGATCAAGCCTGTGTCTCTTATATGTCCTATGTTTGCAGGCAGGTTCTTTATGACTAGCGCGACTGAGAAGCCCATATTGGACTAGGGTCCCCACTGATGACCTCATGTTAACTTGATTACCTCTGTAACGACCCTCCCTCCAAATAAGGTCATGGTCTGGTACCCTGAGTGTTGGACTTCGGCATGTGGATTTGAGGAGGGGGATACAATTCACCCCATAGCACCTTCCCTCCAGACTCTGTTGCCATCTTCTTACCAGACTTTCCCATGATGGCTCCTCCCATGAACTTCATTAACTGAAAGTGCTTTCCCTCCTTTGAGCCCTTGTGTGTCCTGGAACCCCAGGGAGGCCGTGGTAACCTGTCACATGTGCTGGGTGTGCGGCTTCAGAACCTTTCCTTTTATTCACATCAACTGAAGATGATTACTGTCTCACTCACTCATTTATTATGCAGTGTTTTACAATTAAAAGTTATTTAGTAACTATTATTAAATCAAAGTTGTTTCATCAGAGATATTTAGCACAAACTCATAGGTTCCATTAAAACATATTTTTATGTATGGTTGTGTCCCTTTGCTGTCCGCCTGAAACTATAACCATAAAGAAGGGTGAGCACTGAAGAATTGATGCTTTTGAGATGTGGGTGCTCTTGAGAGTCTTTTGGGCTGCAGGAAGATCAAACCAGTAAATCCTAAAGGAAATCAACCCTGACTATTCCCTGGAAGGACTGATGCTGAAGCTGAAGCTCCAGTACTTTGGCCACCTGAATCGAAGTGCCAACTCATCAGAAAGACCCTGATGCTAGGAAAGATTGAAGGCAGGAGGAGAAGAGGGCAATAGAGGGTGAGATGGTTGGATGGCATCACCGACTCAATGGGCATGAGTTTGAGCAAGCCCTGGGAGATAGTGAAGGACAGGGAAGCGTGGTGTCCATGGGTTTGCAAAGAGTCAGACACGACTTAGCCAGTGAACAACAGTACCCCAATACAAAATAAAAAAGTTGAAAAAAAAGCTTATTTTTACCAGGCACATGGGAAAAACAGGATGATTTCAGGTAATTCCTACCACAGTCCTCTGTAGCAAGTTCTGATATTAACTGCTTTTTACATCTAAGAAAGCTGAGACTCACAGGAGTTATATAATTTACCCAGGAAATCAGGTGGCCTGGCTTGCAATTCATTAACCACTCTACAATTCCAGTTTCTATATGAAAAAGATTTTAATGAGTATGTGAGTTAATTATTTCTAGAAATTTAGTAATATAAAAAACAGATTAACCACTTTTACCGTTTCATTTACTTTTTAGCTTCTAAAGAGACCGGTATGCCCTTTAATAAGAACCTGTGGTTTCTCTCCAGTGGGAAATTACAGATCTAAAAATACTTTCTTACCTCAATTTCTAGTTATCAGATAATTAAAATTACTCTCAAGTTCTCGCTAGAGTAAAAGAGAAATTTTAAATGTATGTTTAAAGTTAAATAAGTCTTTTTTACTTATTCTGAAAGGCAAAAAGAATTTTGTCTGCTGCACTATTTCTGAAATCTGAAATCTGTCTTCTGTCCATATTCACACAAAAACATCTCCAACTTTCTTTCCCTTGACATTCATCATTATCCAGTACTTACTTGGTGAGACATCCTTGCTGGGCTCTGGAGTGGAGACAAGGCATCCCATCTTCCTTGAGGGGATGGGAAAGGGCTCAGAATGCAATTAATGAATTATAATCGAAGTTAATAGAAAGAATTCATAGGCAGAGATCATGAAACAGGATTTGTCTCTTTTAATAAATCAGCTACAGGCATATACTATCAAATGGATCATGATAAATTTTAAGTTTGGTTTGACTCCTGTAAATTAACTATGCATTCTATTTTACTTTTTTATTTTTTTAAAAAGTATTTATTTATTTGACCGCATTGGCTCTTACTTCCAGCATGTGGAGTCTAATTCCCTGACCAGGGATCAAACCCAGGCCCCCCACATTAAGAGTGCAGTCTTAGCCACGGGACCACCAGGGAAGTCCCAATAACTGTGCATTTTAAAATTAATTCGTGATTAGATTATATAAGAAGAAAATTTGAAATATGATTGAATTTGAAATTTTTTCTTTCAAACTAAGCTAAAATGTGATTGCGCAAACTTGCTTTTCTCATCAATTTCTATAAAGCATATTAACAAATATCACAGTCGCATACTATGTTTATCCAATAAGAAGTGACAGGGAAACTTTGCCAAACTTTGTCATTTTGTGAAAATGACATGTGCCTCGTTATTTTCAGTGACTGCAACAGCAATAGGAACTCCGTTGCCTCCTTCACCAGCATCTGCAGCAGCCAGTGCAGCTCGTATTTTCACAGCGATGAGATGGACTCAGGTGCGTTTGGTGAAGCCACGTGAACTCTTTGAGGCCAGCCCTCTGGGATTCATTTGTTTAATCCATACACATTTTTATCTTTGAACAGCCATTCTTGGTGGCCACACAATGGCCTTTGTTTCACATGCCTGAGAAAGTCAATTTCCCAATCTCATTATAAACAATGAATTTTTTGAAAGATGGAAAGAACAAACTGATTTTTATGTTAATAAATGCTGTCTTATGATGTTTCTGTGGTACTGTGAAGGGTTTAAACAAATAAATTAAAAAAAATAATTGAATACCATAGTGCCTCAGACAGGACTTAGAATATAGGAAGAAGGGTATAAATGGTAGATAGCATTACTACACAGGAAACAAATTTTACCAGGACATTAGACATTGCTGACTGTGTGCAGAGGAAGGACGGGCTTTGAAGACAGCAGGGGCACCTGAGCTCTCAGGTGGGCGATAGGGCAGGGGTTAATGAGAAAAATACTGCTTGATATAAATGTCTTATACAGTTTTTATTTTGTGTGTATGAAGAACAAAAGACTTTTCATCCAGTTGGGAAATGTCTTAAATTTGAAATATGCCACTTATCCCAACTATTCGACCATTAGAAAAAGGCACCATTTGGAAGAATCATTGACATGGGTGCTACAGAGCTCTTTCTGTGAGTCCCTCTGCTTTTACTGCAGCTTCAAAGGAGCCATAATCTAACATCCTAATGTCTATCAAAAAGCTTTGGAATTCTTTTTCTGAACATGAGAACTAACATATGGAATACGAGCTAGTGTTTAATTATTTTTTCCTTTATTTACTCGAAAACGGTTTGGAATGTTAAACATAAGAAGAATGATTTTTTTTTTTTAATATCTAGGTGATGAACTTCCCCTAAATGTTCGCATTTCTCGTGATAAACAGGACAAGATACACAGCTGCCTTGAGCATCTTTTCAGCCAGGTATGATTGGGACAATTGTAGGAATTTTTTCCACAGACTGAACTGTCAAAAATCCATTTTCCAGACGTGAAGGAGTTTGGAATTGGAATGGAAAGAACTCATCTGTTTTTCTACCCTGTGTATTTCAGTTTCCACAGCTTGACATGGGATTCCTTCAGCCATCTGACCCAAAAGATTGTTATGAATGTCAAGTATTTCATAGTCCTTAAAAATTATAAGGGCTTCTCAGGTGGTGCTAGTGGTAAAGAACCCACTTGCCACTGTAGGAGATGTAAGACCGGTTCAATCCCTGGGTCAGGAAGACCCCTTGGAGGAGGAAATGACAACCCACTCCAGTATTCTTGCCTAGAGAATCCCATGGACAGAGGAGCTAAAGCATTTTACAAAGAGGAGTTGTTCTATTTGTTATTTGTTTCTTTGTGGATATTCAGATATTCCCTCATGATTTCTCATTCAACTTCATTTCTAATCTCAAGAAGCACAAGATTGTCTTGGTGCTCATGTTGGTGTTTTACATTTTTTAAAAAATGCATACCCACAACCAAAATTCATAATGTAGAAATTTTGACCACTTTGTAAAGGATTTTGAAAACTTTTAGGTGGTTTTTTTTTTTTTTTTAAATAATTCTGGGCCTCTTACGTCTTTTATAAAATAAATTTATATTTTGTGTGAATATGTGGTGGGTGTCCCAGGTGGCACAGTGGTAAAGAATCTGCCTGCCAATAAAGGAGAGGCAATCCTTGGGTCGGGAAGATCCCCTGGAGGAGGGCACAGCAACCCACTCCGGTATTCCTGTCTGGAGAAACCCATGGACAGAGGCGCCTAGTGGCTACAGTCCATGGTGTCGCACAGAGTTGGATATGACTGAGCACATGTATATAGCAGGTGGATATATGGTAGGATAGTAAGAGATGCCATTTAAAATGTTATCAGGTGAGTTTATCCCAATATCTTATTCAAAGATAGACTTTGCAGGCAGCATAGGATCCCCAAAATAATCATTGGTTTCATAAAAAATGTTATGAGATTTACCATTGGAAATGTCTGTTACATGTTATGAGAAGTTATGTAACTCCCCCAAATCTCTGCTGTTGTGATAGGTGGATTCCATAACCAATCTCCTGAGAGGCCAAGCTGTTGTGAGGGCCTTTGAGCAAACTAAATACCTGACACCAGGTCGAGGATTACAAGGTGAGCTTTACAATCTACCTGTTCGAGGTAGTTAGAAAACAAAAGTGGGGGACATCACAGTCATGAGGCAAAAGCATAGCATGAGAAAAAACAGGTTCTGGGTGCTAGTTCTATCGTTCATTCAATACTACTTCTATCTGATAGTCATTGAATATACTTAATAAACCAATATAGGACCTGTTTTAGAGTTCTTTGAAAATTTAAAATCTTTCAAGCCTATAGAGGGCAGACTGGGTGTATTAATTCAAGAAATGTAAGTGTTGAGTTGCTTTTGCTGAAATCAGGCTCAATGCTTACTTGGTTATAGCCCAGTGCTGATGGAAGGGGTTTTGGGAATGGGGTGGGGAGTGGGGGACTTGGCCAACAGAACAAGGTCTAAGAGCTGCCACTTTCTGACGTCCAGTTTAGGATGTTGAAAGAGAGATTTTCATCTAAATTTCTTCCTTTGTTTAAACCTTTGTGAAAAGATAATAAGGATCTGACTTTGTTTTAGATTTAACAGATTTTCTCCCGTAATAAAGCTACATAAATTGCTACCATGATAATAGCCTAAGACCACAGGAATGAAAGGAAGAGGATTCTGTTGTTTATGGGCTTGTGAACCGGTAAATGGTTGAGACTTAAGAGAGCTTTTCTGTGTTTATTTAGAGTTTCATCAGGAAATGGAAACAAAGCTGAGTTGTCCGAAAAGGTTAAGACTTCACATCAAGCAAGATCCTTGGAATCTTCCCAGCAGTGTCCGGAATCTTGCTCAGAACATCAGAAAATTTGTTGAAGGTCAGGATGAAAAGCAAAAAACATCCCATGACATGAGCAACACTCATTTAAAAATCCATTAAACCCTCAAATTCAGACATGCCCTGATTACTCTTTGGAGTGTTTCATATTATGAGGAAAATAAAAGAACTGAAAAGGGTGAGAGAAAGCAGAGGAGGGAGAGAAGGAATAAGGTGACAAAACCTGTGTTCCAAGGATCTAAACAATGTGGACTGTATCTCAAAGAATATTCGTAGGAAATAAAGCAAAGCTCATTCTTATGAAGACAAGTAGAAAATGAGGGAGTTTCATATCTTATAATATGAAACCATATCAAAAATGTCTAAAGGATTCACAAAATGCTTGAAACTCCCATTTCATGGAAAGTCTAAAAAACCAATTGTGAGTCTGTGAGAATCAAAATAAGGTTGCATCATTAGTTTTTCAGTTTGTCTTCCAGAGGTGTTTGTCTAAGTTGCTTGTTATTTTTAATACTGACATGAGATGGTCTACTCAGCATCCCATAACTGGTACCACCTCTAATTAGAGTTGTAAAAACTTCCAGACAATGCCAGTGAGTTTGGTTGCATATTATTTAGGGTCAGAATTGTTAAGGAAAATATTCTGAGAGTTTCCAAAGTGATGATGGTGAAGAAGATGAAATGAGGGATTTGTTTAGTTTTTGGAATGTCCAATTCTGTGGTTTTCTTCCCAGTATTAGATCAGTGCTTGGCAATGTCCGGAGACATTTTCCCATTGTCACAATCATGGGTGCCCCTGGCATCTAGTAGGTAGAGGCTAGGGATGCTGCTAAACATCTTACAAGGTGCCAGATAGTCTCTCCCGTCAAAGAATTGTTTGGTCTAAAATGTCCTTAGGGCTAAGGTGGAGAAACCTGGATAATAAATATTATGCTTGTATGTAAATTTATATTCCTCAGTCATTCATTCGCCTAACTCCAGGCAATCTTCCTGCCCCAGGGATCGAACCCGGGTGTCCCGCCCTGGAGGCAGACGCTTTACAGTCTGAGCCACCAGGAGAAGTCTTCTCAGTCATTCATATGTCATTTGAATGTGGTAATATTCAGCTGAAGTAACAATACATCGTAACCCACTGTTTAACCCACCTCTGCCATTTTAAATATTTTTTACTCTTGTCCACTTTGCACAGCATGTGGGATCTTAGTTCCCTGACCAGGGATTGAACTCAGGCCCCCTGTGTTGGAAGCATGGAGTCCTAACCACTGGACCACCAGGGAAGTCCCTCACTACCATTTTTTTAGGATAAATTGTTCTAAATATGTCCTAAAATTAAGGGAGCTTCCTTAGTGGTAAAGAATCCACCTATAATGCAGGAGATGTGGGTTCAATCCCTGGGTTGGGAAGATCCCTGGAGAAGAACCTGGCAACCCACTCCAGTATTCTTGCCTGGAGAATCCTGTGGACAGAGGAGCCTGGCAGGTTATAGTCCAAAGCATCACAAAGAGTCGGACACGACTGAAGTGACTGAGCACGCAGACACACAAAGTTACACACTTTGCTGACACAAGAAAGTTTTTAAACGCTATAGGGTCTAAGCCTGTGATGTCATTCATTCTTGCCTCAGTTTCTTCATTTACTAAATGATATGAATGGGGTAGATGTTCTGTGATTACCAAGTCTTCTGCCTAGAAATAAGCTCAAGTATAACAGCTTAGATATTCTTTAGAGATCAGTAGATAAGAAATTTTTACACATATGGAAAACTCCAAATAAATCACAGCAATTCTATCATATGATGAAATCTTTTATCCTTCACAGCTGGATTTCTTGGCTATAGTTTTATTTTACAGCTACATACCCATTATAACATCACATTCAATCAGAAGTCTGAATTTAAACTCCCCCCCAAAATAATGAATAGCCAAAATGACGAATATATTTTTAAAAGCTTCAAGGAATTTAAGCATATATTTTACTGTTGTGTACTCAGTTGTTCCGTTGTGTCCAGCTCTTTGTGACCCCATGGACTGTAGCCCACCAGGCTCCTCTGTCCATGGGATTCTCTGGGCAAGAATACTGGACTGGGTTGCCACTTTCCTCCTCCAGGGGATCTTTGCAACCTAGGAATCGAACTACATCACCTGCATTGGCAGGCAGATTCTTTACCACTGAGCCACCTGGGAAATCCATACTTTGCTGAGTAAAAAGTAGATTTCCGCTGACTAGATACCAGTATCACAACGCTCCTAAAAGCGATCATTTATGAATCTAAATGCAGTTGTTCTCATCAGCTTTGAGTTTTTCTGTATACATTATATTTGCTTTTAGAGTAAGTGCAGTATCAATTACTTTTGGGGGGTAAGAGCTGTGATTGTCACCATATTTAAGTGAGTCTTTAAAAGCAGTTAATCAGTAGTTCAGCTCAGTGGACCATCAAGGGAGAGGGCAAGCTGCCATTTCCTGGTGGTCTGTGTAGTGTCCAGTCCTGTTCTATGGGGTGGAGGCAGCTGCACTGGGTTCCTTGTAATCAGCTGCTTGTTCTGTGGATGGACTCAGAACTAACCTCACCGGTTCACCATGGATTCATCCTGTTCAATTTAAAGTCATTTTCATTCTATTTCCCAAATTGTCCTTCTGTAAAGAATGATTTAATAGAAAGTCAGGTCTGGGCTGGAAATTAACTTAGTGCTACCTTGCCAGAATGTTCTGGTGTATATGTGTAGCTGATGTTCCTGTAGAGGAGGAAAAACAACCTTTTTCCATTTACCCTCCCAGGTTCTCTGCCTGGAGCCCTGTAAATTAGACTGACAGAAACCAAATTAACAGGAGAAAAGTATATAACTTCATTTAATATAAGTTTCACACGCACACGAGAGCCTTTATAAGGAAATGAAGACCAGAAAAAAAGATTAAACTTGCGTGTTTGCATACTAGCTTTGAAGGCTTCCCTGGTGTCTCAGCTGGTACAGAATCCACCTGCAATGTGGGATACCTGGGTTCAAGCCCTGGGTTGGGAAGATCCCCTGGAGAAGGGAAAGGCTACCCATTCCAGTATTCTGGCCCAGAGAATTCCATGGACTGTATAGTCCATGGAGTCTCAAAGAGTCGTACACAACTGAGCAACTTTCACTTTCAGAAAGTCCTAGAAAAGTGTTACAGGACCAAAGGGTACATGCTAAGGGGATAGTAAAACTGGTAGCAAGACCTGTTCCTTTGGCATCCCTCCTTCTTTGGAGATAAAGATCTCTCTTTCCTCTGGGTATAGCTCTCCTGAGCATCTTATGATCTGCTTCCAGGGAAAAGTGGGAGTCAGGGAGTCCTTCCTGTCCCCACTGTTTCTCAGAGTCCTTCAACTTAAAATATGAATAACTCAGTATTCCAAAGTGCCATATTTGGGGGTAACATGTTCTGAACCCCATCATGCCTTCGTCTCTGGTTTAGAAATATCCTAGCAAATATATACCAAATATGATACCAGAATTTAAGTCTATGGTGTTTATGAAGGAAGGACTGTTCCAGTGCCATTAATATGCATACCATTCACTCATAGGCTGTAAACTGAGGGCAGAGGAGAGCAGATGAAATAGCGGACTAGACGGGGACAGAGTCATAGGGTGGTTTCAATAAGATCATGTCTGTCTCCTATCCCTCAGCTAAGTTATGGAATCATAGTATCGGCTAACTGAAGGTAATTTGTATGGTTAGCCCACTGTGGTATTGTGATTTAGAATAAAAATATGTATATATCTTTGGTCTTCATCCTCTTTCCTGGGACTGAGAGATATAAAAGCTTCGGAATTTCCTGTGCTGAGAGGGCAAAGCTGTCCTTTGTTCTGTGAACGAGGTGACTTTGGGAAGCCACCTAAAGATGGTGGCTGGTTGCCAGGGGAGCCAGCCTTGCGAGTAGAAGGTTGACATTTTCAGCCCCATCCATCCCTGAACTCCAGGGAGGGGAGAGGGGTTGGAGATTGAGTTCAGGGGCTAATGGCCAATTATTTCATTGACCATGGTTTACAAAGCTGCCAGAAAAACCCAGAAGGAGAGGGTTGGAGAGTTTCTGGGTTGGTGAAATTTGGCTTTTCAGATGGCTCAGTGGTAAAGAACCCTTCTGCCAATGCCGGAGACAAGACATAGGAGACTTGGGTTTGATCCCTGGGTGCAGAACAGCCCGTGGAGAAGGAAATGGCAACACCAGTCCAGCTTTCTTGCCTGTGAAGTTCCATGGACAGAGTTGCCTGGTGGGCTACAGTTCATGGGGTCGCAAAGAGTCAGTCATGACTGAGAGACCAAGCACTTTTGTGAGTGAACTTGTGTGGATTTGTGTTGGTGTCTGGAACCTCTGCGCTCTTACCCATCCATGCCTTGCCTGTGCATCTCTTAACGTCTGGTTGTTCCTGAATCATGTCCTTTTATAATAGACTGCTAATCTAGTCAGAAAATGTTTCTCTGACTTCTGTGAGGTGTTCTAGCTAATTAATGGAACCCAAGGAGGGGATCACTGGAACCTCTAGTCTGTAGCCAGTTGATCAGAAGAAGCACAGATGACAGCCTGGACTTGTGAGTGGTGTCTGAAGTGGGGGTGAGGTGCCGTCCCTTGGGGGGTGAGACCTTATCCCAAGATATCTGTCACTATATCCAGGTAGATGGTGTCAGAATTAAATTGAATTGTAGGGCACCCAGCTGGGGTTGGAGAATTGCTTGGTGGTGTGGGGAAGAATACCCATCTAAATCGCATCCACTGTCACCTTAAATTCAAATATCTATTAGCGACATACCATCTCTTTGCTGCCTACCTACCAAAATTATACTCTTTTTGAAAGCTCTCATTTTTCCAGCAGTACTTTTTTCGTTTTTTTCTCTGCCTTTGTCCTAATATCCTAAAGAGCTGCTTTTTTAAAAAAATTTTAACTAAAATTTGTTCAGTTTTTCCATTTTTCTTCATATTTCAGTTAATGAGACATATTCTGGCTAATTTCCCTTTTAAGTTTCATTAGGTCCCATTTGTTTAGTTTTGCTTTTATTTCCAATATTCTGGAAGGTGGGTCATAAAGGATCTTGCTGTGATTTATGTCGGAGAGTGTTTTGCCTATGTTCTCCTCTAGGAGTTTTATAGTTTCTGGTCTTACATTTAGATCTTTAATCCATTTTGAGTTTATTTTTGTGTATGGTGTTAGAAAGTGTTCTAGTTTCATTCTTTTACAAGTGGTTGACCAGTTTTCCCAGCACCACTTGTTAAAGAGGTTGTCTTTTTTCCATTGTATATCCTTGCCTCCTTTGTCAAAGATAAGGTGTCCATAGGTTCGTGGATTTATCTCTGGGCTTTCTATTCTGTTCCATTGATCTATATTTCTGTCTTTGTGCCAGTACCATACTGTCTTGATGACTGTGGCTTTGTAGTAGAGCCTGAAGTCAGGCAGGTTGATTCCTCCAGTTCCATTCTTCTTTCTCAAGATTACTTTGGCTATTCGAGGTTTTTTGTATTTCCATACAAATTGTGAAATTATTTGGTCTAGTTCTGTGAAAAATACCGTTGGTAGCTTGATAGGGATTGCATTGAATCTATAGACTGCTTTGGGTAGAATAGCCATTTTGACAATATTGATTCTTCCAATCCATGAACACGGTATGTTTCTCCATCTGTTTGTGTCCTCTTTGATTTCTTTCATCAGTGTTTTATAGTTTTCTATGTATAGGTCTTTTGTTTCTTTAGGTAGATATACTCCTAAGTATTTTATTCTTTTTGTTGCAATGGTGAATGGTATTGTTTCCTTGATTTCTCTTTCTGTTTTTTCATTGTTAGTATATAGGAACGCAAGGGATTTCTGTGTGTTAATTTTATATCCTGCAACTTTACTATATTCATTGATTAGCTCTAGTAATTTTCTGGTAGAGTCTTTAAGGTAATTCATCTTTTCTGGTCCATATAAGTCCTTGCCAGATTCATTCTCCTAAAATATCATATTCAGTCCCCTGCCTCAGAGCCTTAGAGTGATTTTCTATTAGATCAATCTAAACTCATCAATCTGATTTGGAAGCCGTTTTTCACTGGGGTTTTCCAGTTGGATCCCAATTGCAATCTCTTAATGATGTAATAAAATCTTTTCTTTGTTAGATTAATGTTTGGCTTTTTTTTTCTACTCTGTTCCCTTGCTAGCACTTTTTCCCACTCTTAGGATATGTATTTCTCCCCTGACAATTAACTTTGGACGTTTAAAATTTTGAGACTTTCAAAAAAATTCTATACCACCTTTAGCCAGATTCAAGTCACAATAATAAAAGTGCTTCATCAGTACAGAGCACTTTAAATAATTTTCCAAGCCTTTTGATATATATTCCCATGTGTTTCGTTTCTCTTGTAGCTCAGATGGTAAAGAATTCACCTGCAGTGAGGGAGACCTGGGTCCCATCCCCAGGTTGGAAGGATCCCTGGAGGAGGGCATGGCAACCCATTCCTGTATTCTTGCCTGGAGAATTCCCATGGATAGAGGAACCTGGTGGGCTACAGTCCCTGGAGGTCTCAAAGAGTTGGACACAACTGAGTGACTAAGCACAGCACCATGTGTTTTTTATACACAGTACTATAAAATAGGTACCATAGATGTTATCTTATGAATGCGCAAGATGAGACCCAAAGTAGATTAACACTTTACTAAAGATGGTAAAGTTAGTATATAATACATGGATCTTCTCACTCAGTCCAGTGTACTTTTCTGCTTCTGAAATCCATTTGTCCTTGTGTCTCACTTGTAAAACTTAATGCCCTCTCTGGTATTTCCTGCATTTCTTATCTGTTAATTTTGTTGCTCTGATTATTCTGTGAATTTATTTAGAATAGGATGCCACCTAACCTTTTTTATTTTCCATAATCTTGGGCACATAAAGGAACTCCTTATGTTTAATATTTTCCTACTGCAAGCAAACTGTCTACCAGTTGGAAGCAAATTGACTAGTTAAAGCCTTATGTCTTTGAGTCACCACTCTCTCACTAATCTGTTAACTTTATTAGCAATGTATCAGTTCAGTTCAGTTCAGTCACTCAGTCGTATCCGACTCTTCGCAAGCCCATGGACTGCAACACGCCAGGCTTCCCTGTCCATCACCAGCTCCCAGAGCTTGCTCAAACTCATGTCCATCAACGTGGTGATGCCATCCAACCATCTCATCCTCTCTTGTCCCCTCCTCCTGCTGCCTTCAATTTTTCCCAGCATCAGGGTCTTTTCCAATGAGTCAGTTCTTCACATCAGGTGGCCAAAGTATTGGAGCTTCAGCTTCAGCAACAGTCCTTCCAATGAGTATTCAGGACTGATTTCCTTTAGGATTGACAGGTTTGATCTCCTGGCAGTTCAAGGGACTCTCAAAAGTCTTCAACACCACAGTTCAAAAGCATCAATTCTTCAGTGCTCAGCTGTACTATATTATATATATTCTTTATATACTGTATGGAAGTGTAAGTGTTGGTTGCTCAGTCATGTCCGACTCTTTGTGACCGCATGGACTGTAGCATTCTAGGCTCTTCTGTCCATGGAATTCTCCATGCAAGAATATTAGAGTGGATTGTCATTCCCTTCTCCAGGGAATCTTCCCAACCCAGGGATTGAACCTGGGGCTCCTGCATTGCAGGCAGATTCTTTACCATAGAGTCACCAGGGAAGCCCCAAATATTGTATATATAATCTCTAAAAGTTTAAAAATTTAAAAAAATGCTATTTGGCATTTACTGGTCAAGACCATACATAATAGCTGTAGGCATTTATAGAACACCATGCAAGCTAATGATGATCTACAAAGATAGCAAGATTTGAATGATGTTTCAAGGCTCATATAATTCAGATCTGGAAATGATTTTAGGGTCTTGGGCAATGGGTAGAATTCATGTAGGTAGATAGGCAAAAATGGCTTGTCAAATGAATGGGATTTTTATTATCTAATATAATAAGTTTGTGCTTATTTTTTACTACACAACTAAAATATGATGTTAATTGCAGAAAAAGACTGAACAACTGATTGGTATATTTTCTTTCTCTGCAGAGGTAAAGTGTAGGATACTCCTGGCTCTTCTTGAATATTCAGGTAAGAGTTTGAAATTATTATAGCCCACTACTTTAGATGTCTTATGATACAAAGGGCAGTGGCTTCACCTGTTTACTAAGTAGATGGAAATATGATCCCTACTGTCTCTAAAGCCTTCCAGAGATTAAAAAAATACTTCTGTAGTATTTTATGATAAAGATATAAAACATGCTCATTTTCAATTACAAGTAAAAAGCATGAAAGCATATATGAACATATATTTATATGAAATGTGATTTAAAAGGAGAAAAGAACCAGGTTTTGGTAAAGTTCCTTGTACAAAAATAAGTTTTATTGTGAACCTGTGTCTAATTGTTTGTTTATAACAAGGATGTAGATGGTGCTGATTCAAGGAGAAACAAATTGTACTTTTGATGGGAGGAATCACAATCAGAAATTGGTTTGGAAGGCATGGACACAGAGAGGGGAAGAATTTGTGATTACTTTACAATCTACCACACCTGGAAAATTTAAATTATAATGAATGGATGAGCCAACTTAAACAAGAGAGCCTTTTCTTTTTTTTCCTTCTGATGATTGGTTTTTGCCTTGCTTTTTGACTAAGTAATAATAATAACAAAAGTATGTCACATTTTTTTAACTTTAATAATAATAGCATAGTTGATGTACCTCATTTTTATGGATTTCACTGTGTTCTCACAACTACTCTGTGAGAACATTATTATTGTTTCCACAGTTTTAAAGATGAAGAAATCTTCATTCAAGCAGATGAATCATAACTAGCACATGTAGACAGTTACCACATATTTTGAGGCATCCAGAAGATTAGGCATAAAGATGTCTTATTGGGTGAATTAATAAATAGTGGCAGTTTTGAAATTGAGACTTAGATCTGCCAGTTCCAGAAGTAGTTCTGGAATGTGTTGCTTTATTTATTAGTATTCAGATGGGTGTTCTTATTTTGATTTAAATTTTGTCTTTTCCTATCGTAATTCTTTTTTTGTTTACTTAATTTCCTGACTCTTTTTTTCCCTGTTACATTTGAATGGTACCAAACATAGACAAATTACTCCATGTTGTTGGCCACAAAATTATGCTTTTCACTTTAAAAGGGCAGACTGTATCTGCTAAACATTATTCTTAATTGCCTTTTATTTCTGTCTTTTTCTTTCTCTTCTTTTTGTTTATTTTGCTTTCTTTTCCCTACAACTTCAGAGTAATGACAGGTTGCTTGTGTGTCTAGAAACCTTCTCATCCTTTTTAGATCAGCAAGCTTAAGATGAAACTTGAGCTTTTTAAACAGCCGAGACTAAATGAAGTGTTAATGTTTTTACACACGTTTGTAGAAGATGAATTTAAGTAGGTTCTCAAATACTGAAATGAAACAAATGGATAGGTAATAATCCGTTTGTTTTGAGTGTGTTCTCACTATATGGGAATTCTTAGTTGGCAAAAGATAATAAATAAGCTGTCACACACACACACACACGAACAAAACAGAATTCTTTGCTTTTCTTCTTTTACTAGAAGCTGGGAGCAGCTCTTGTGATTCCTGCTGTAGTTGTTATTGATGAAAATGATAAATGAGAATAGCTTTGGTGAAGGATGGACACTTGAATTTTGAACAGCTGCATAATTAAAAGGAAAAGACCTATATGATTTTCAGTTCTCTTATTGGATTTCTTTTTTTATTGTGGCGTTCCTTCTCTAGTCAGTAATAAACTGAGCACCCGTGTGCCAGGCACCATGTTAGATGCTTAGGGGAAAAAAAGAATCTTGATAATGTCCAATTTCACCTTGCTAAGTGCTTTAAATGTTTTTTATTTCATTTACCTTTTTTTTTTGAAGTCTATTACTTTAAGAACACAGAGCCTCCATTCAGCTTTATTTTCTTTTTTAATTTATTTTAATTTTTATTGGAGTATGGTTGCTTTCCCTGACGCTGGGAAAGATTGAGGGCAGAGGGAAAAGAGGGTGTCAGAGGATGAGATGGCTGGAAGGCATCACCGATGCAATGGACATGAACTTGGGCAAACTCCAGGAGATGGCGAGGGACTGGGAGGACTGGGATGCTGCAGTCCGTGGGGTCGCAAAGAGTCAGACACAACTGGGCAACTGAACACCACCACCAACAGCATAGTTGCTTTACATGTTGTTAGTTTCTGCCGTACAGCGAAGTGAATCACTTACACGTATGCATATATTCCTTCTTTTTTGGATTTCCTTCCCATTTAGGCCACTGCAGAGCACTGCGTAGAGCTCCCTGTGCCGCACAGGAGGTTCTCATTAGTTATGTGTTCTATGCGTAATAGTGTATATATGTCAAGCCCGGTCTCCAGCCCCCTTTCCCGCCTTGGTGTTCATATGTTTGCTCTCTACACCTGAAAAATGGTACAGATGAACCTATTGGCAAAGCAGAAATACGTAGAGAACAAACATATTCCACTTATCTTTATCACAGATCTAAGAAGTAGGAATAGCTCCTATTTTAAAAATAGGCATCTAATACCTAGAATCATACACTTTAAAGATGGTGGGATGGCTGGTTGAAAGCAGATTATCTGCCTTTGAAGTACCTGAGCATAAATCACATGATATGCCAACTCCCCCGGCCCCAATGTTGACTGTCCCTTGGGAAACAAGCGTGTAAGCAAACTCTCAAAGTGCTAGGTCATTAGCCCTCCTGCAGGGGGAGACACCCCCAGGCCTCAGGTAGGGCAGAAAGAAGTATACCAACTTCCTGAAGGAGAGGGGACATTTCACAAGGGGAGGTAATATTTCAGTATTTCAGTGAGTTGACTCTTGAAGAACCATTTCACATTTGCTGAGTGGAGAGGGCAGAAGGGTGTCCCGCAGCCAGAGGGCCCATGAACCAAGAATCACCCTTTTAAGTCAGACTAAATCCAGTCATTTCAGGAAGCCAGAGAATGAATGCATACGTTTTCAATTCACTTAATTGAGTTGTTAGTCAGTCACTCTACTGATTCATTATTTTAATTCACTAAGTATTTGTTGAATACCTTTACACACTGTTAGAAATTATGTACAACAGAACAGGTGTTTTGCTTTTTTCTTAGTTGAAATTGGGCAAAGCTGTTTCCCAGTTTAGCCATTTTATAATGACATGTAAAACACTCTTTTCAATCTATTAGAATGGGGCACATGATATTTAATACTTAAGGGAAATGTCTAACATATGTTGTTGTTAAATTAACAGATTGAATCATATGGAATTGCCATATTCAATCATGCTGACCTACCAAAACAGCAAGTTCATAGAGTTCAACCTAATCAATAAATATTTTTATTATGTAATTAACTATTTTTCATATTTAATCTTGTTTCTAATAAAATTTTCAAGACTAGCTTTTACTAACAGTGAAACTGAGTAACAAGCAGTAATTATGTGTACCTATGCTTTGATAGTCATTAAAAGCAGGTGTTTCATGTCCTTGGTTAAACAACTTAAAAAAATAAGCCTTTTCATCAGTAAAGCAAGAAGAACTCACAGCTGAATAAAGGCAGCATGTTTATTTATATTATACACTAATTATTGACAATGCTTCTTCATTTCAGAAGTTTGCAAGCCCTCAACATGTTCAGTATACATTTGGGAATATGTTGATTTTTCACCTGTGTTGTTTTTCTAGTACAAGTAATTTTTCAGTGTACAGAATATGTGGCTTGGTGTTTATGTTGCTGTGTAGTTTGTGTATACCCTGTGTCTCAGAGAAGTGAACCCTTTGGGATTGAGTTCTCAGGGACATGGCTGCTTTCCATTTGAGAAACCTGAGGTCCAGAACTGGCAGTTCACAGGGTCAACATACCTTCAAAGGAGGTCAGTCGAAAGTCCAGTTAATTGCAGAATAAGTATGCTAGTAAAAGTCGATTTATATTAAAACTGTAAATATATAATTATGTCACAAAATATAGGGCTTTCTGAACTGGACCTATTGATAGCTTGTGAAATTGAATAGGTGACTTCAGGAGATTCAGATTCGTTTATTGTTACAAGTAGTCAGACATCAGTACTCTTTCCCCATGTGCATTTTATATTAGTATTTGAATAGGCCTAGTAGATAATTTTTAAAAATTTAGTATTAATAATATTGTATTTCATTTGCCAGTGCAAACTGAAAAATTGGGCTTTGAATTTCCTTTAGGGAAAGTGTCACACAACAATGCATATTATGTTCCATCACTAAAAAAAAAGTAAATAAACCTTATTTTATTTCCTTGGATTTTATAAAACAATTTAGTGATTGGAAAATCAAGTCACAATATCAAGTAAGAAAAAGATCTTAATGTTTCTAACATTTTTTGGTGCTCCATGTTTTGTAAAAAGCATACTTTCTAAAAAGTATGTGCTCATGAATAGAGCTTGAATTCACATTTTTCCCATGGTGTGAGTTTAGAGAGAGAATGAAATAACAGTGAATGCAGATGCTTAATGAACTGGTTTTATTTAATTATGACATTTTACAAAACTATCTTTATGTTCTCCTGCATCACAGATAGTGAGACACAGCTCCGAAGAGACATGGTTTTCTGCCAGAGCCTGGTAGCCACTGTCTGTGCCTTCTCTGAGCAGCTCATGGCGGCCTTAAACCAGATGTTTGACAACAGCAAAGAAAACGAGATGGAAACGTGGGAGGCCAGCAGAAGGTGGCTGGACCAAATAGCAAATGCAGGAGTTCTTTTTCACTTTCAGTCCCTTCTATCACCGAACTTGGTAAGGAATCACAGTGCCTCCCACTGGCTGTGCCAAATGTAACATACATTGGGACCTATTCCCAGTGAAAAATGGTTGTTCATTATTATCCTTCCCTGGTGGCTCAGATGGTAAAGAATCTACCTGCGATGCAGGAGACCCTAGTTCCATTCCTGGGTCAGGAAAACCCCCCGAAGTAGGGAATGGCAACCAATTCTAGTAATTTTGGCTAGAGAATTCCATGGACGGAGGAGCCTGGTGGGCCACAGTCCATGGGATCACAAAGAATCAGATAGGACTGAGTGACTAGCAATTCATTATTATATCTGCAACCATCCAGCTCCTTTAAAAAAGGTATATTTTTCCATGGGCAAATATACTTTTAATAAGTAGGTCGAAGGTATTTCTTCTTTCCTAATTTTTATTTATTCTCCGTGGCTGCTAAAAGCTGAGAAAGTCTCCATCTGTTACTAATTCCTGTATCCCTAAGCACCGGCTGAGAAAGGTCAGCAGAGGAAAGAGAGTTTGTCTGTGTTGGTTGCTTATTTCCAGTACAGAAGAAAGAGTCTGCCATAATACCCCGAGCTCCCCCTGAGGACGATGTTCTGGAAGATGCTCTTAGAAGAGCTCTAATGACTTGCATGCCATACTGTCTGACAATCTGGTTAAAATTTGCATGTGTCGAATGGTTTTATTTCCTTCCTTTGTGTGCGTGTTTGTCCTGTTAAATCTAAGAACATTGCCTTAATTACTGTAAAATATTCTGTGTTTATGCATCAGTGGTCCACAGCAGAGATGAAGAAAGCATCTCAAAAATATTTGAGGAGACTGCAGTGAACTGAGAGCTTTTTCACACATACTTCCTGTGACTCTGATAGTTGTCATGATGTGTGAAAGCAAATATGTTCATGTTATTTAAACCAGAGGCGCATGTTATATATAATTGTGATTTAAGCATGAGGTTTTATTTGTCTTTTAAAGTACACATTATAAATGTAGCTTCCAAGTAACATGGTTGAGTTTTTAAATGAATAGATATGAGTTTGCACATCAAAATAATGTATTTCTTCAGTGGTATTGAGGATAGGGTAATAGCAGTACTACATGGTCACAAAAAGTTCTGGAATGATAAGATAAGGAAGTTCATTGAATAAAATTCAGTGAAACAGTTACATTCTTTTGTAAAGAATTTATACGCTCCATGTGTGTGGTTAACTTCTTATTAGGTGGCTAATATAATCAGATAGAAAAGATTTAATTAAAGAAAATTTTGAAATGTTATTGTTCAGTTGCTTAGTTGTGTCCAACTCTTTGAGACCTCGTGGACTCAGCATGAAAGGCTTTCGGAGCTTGTTCAAACTCATGTCCATTGAGTCCGTGTTACCATCCAACCATCTCATCCTCTGTCATCCCTTTCTCCTCCTGCCTTCAATCTTCATCAAGGTCTTTTCAAATGAGTCCGCTCTTCATAGCAGGTGGCCAAAGTATTGGAGCTTCAATTTCAGCATCAGTCCTTCCAATGAATATTCAGGACTGATTTCCTTTAGGATGGACTGATTGGATCTCCTTGCAGTCCAAGGGACTCTCAAGAATCTTCTTCAACACCACAGTTCAAAAGCATCAATTCTTCAGCGCTCAGGTTTCTTTATAGTTCAACTCTCACATCCATACGTGACTACTGGAAAAACCATAGTTTTAACTAGACATACTTCTGTTGGCAAAGTAATGTCTCTGCTTTTTAATATGCTCTCTAGTTTGGTCATAGCTTTTCTTCCAGAGAGCAAGCGTCTTCTAATTTCATGGCTGCAGTCACCATTTGTAGTGATTCTGGAATGCAAGGAAATGTGAAGTCTGTCCCTGTTTCCACTGTTTCCCCATCTATTTGCTAAGAAGTGATGGGACCAAAAGCCATGATCTTAGTTTTCTTAATGTTGAGCTTTAAGCCAACTTTTTCACTCTCCTCTTTACTTTCATCAAGAGGCTCTTCATTCCCTCCTCATTTTCTGCCATAAGCATGGTGTCTTCTGCATATCTGAGATTATTGATATTTCTCCCTGCAATCTTGATTCCAGCTTGTGCTTCATCCAGCCTGGCATTTTGCATGATGTGCTCTGCATATAAATTAAATAATCAGGGTGACAATATACAGCCTCGATGAACTCCTTTCCCAATTTGAAACCAGTCCATTGTTCCATGTCTGGTTCTAACTGTTGCTTCTTGACCTGCATACAGATTTCTCAGGAGGCAGGTAAGGTGGTCTGGTATTCCCATATCTTTCAGTTTTCCAGTTTGTTGTGCTCCACACAAAGGCTTTAGCGTAGTCAAAGAAGTGGAAGTAAAAGTTTTTCTGGAATTCTCTTGCTTTTTCTATGATCCAATAGATCTTGGCAATCTGATTCCTCTGCTTTTTCTAAATCCAGCTTGAACATCTGGAGGTTCTTGGTTCATGTACGGTTGAAGCCTGGCTTGGAGAATTTTGAGCATTGCTTTGCTAGTGTGTGAGATGAGTGCAATTGTGTGGTAGTTTGAACATTCTTTGGCATTGCCTTTCTTTGGGATTGGGATGAAACCTGACCCTTTCCAGTCCTGTAGCCACTGCTGAGTTTTCCAAATTTGCTGACATATTGACTGTGACACTTTAACAGCATCATCTTTTAGGACTTGAAATAGCTCAGCTGAAATTCCATCACCTCCACTAGATTTGTTCGTAGTGATGCTTCTGAAGGTCCACTTGACTTTGCATTCCAGTATATCTGGCTCTAGTTGAGTGATCAGATCATCATGGTTATCTGGGTGATTAAGATCTTTTTTTATGGTTCTTCTGTGTATTCTTGCTACCTCTTCTTGATATCTTCTGCCTCTATTAGGTCCATACCCTTTTTATCTTTTATTGTGCCCATCTTTGCATGAAAAGTTCCCTTGGTATCTCTAATTTTCTTGAAGAGATCACTAGTCTTTCCCATTCTATTGTTTTCTTCAATTCTTTGCACTGATTGCTTTGGAAGACTTTTTTAAGTCCTATCTCTCCTTGATATTATTTGGAACTCTGCATTCATATGGGTATATATTTCTTTTTCTCCTTTGCCTTTCACTTCTCTTTTCTCAGCTATTTGTAAGTCCTCCTCAGATAATCATTTTGCCTTGTTGCATTTCTTTTTCTTGGGGATGGTCTTAATCGCCGCCTCCTATACAATGTCATGAACCTCCGTCCACAGTGCTTCAGGCACTCTACCAGATCAAATCCCTTCAATCTATTTATCACCTCCAATATATAATCATAACCAATTTGATTTAGGTCATACCTGAGTGGCCTAGTGGTTTTCTCTACTTTCTTCAATTTAAGTCTGAATTTGGCAGTAAGGAGTTCATGATCTGAGCCACAGTCAGCTCCTGGTCTTGTTTTTGCTGACATATAGAGCTTCTCCATTTTGGACTGCAAAGAATATAATCAATCTGATTTCAGTATTGATCTTCTGGTTTTGTCCATGTGTAGAGTCACCTCTTGTGTTGTTGGAAGAGAGTGTTTGCTATGACCAGTGCATTCTCTTGGCAAAACTTTGTTAGTCTTTGCCTTGCTTCATTTTTCATTCAAGGCCAAACTTATCTGTTACTCCAGGTATCTTTTGACTTCCTACTTTTTCATTCCAGTCCCCTATGATGAAAAGGACATCTTTTTTTGGTGTTAGTTCTAGAAGGTCTTGTAGGTCTTCATAGAACCATTCAATTTCAGCTTCTTCAGCATTAGTGGTTGGGGCATAGACTTGGATTACTGTGATATTGAATGATTTGCCTTAGAAATGAACAGAGATCATTTTCTCTTTTTTGAGATTCCACCCAAGTAGTGCATTTCAGGTTATTTTGTTGGCTATGAGGGCTACTCCATTTCCTCTAAGGGCCTTTAATCATTATTTCATTCCTACAGCATATTTTCACCTCTTGTGAAAAGTGTTTAAAGACAAAATAAATATTAATTACTCCTTGCCTATCAAATAAAAATTACATAAGATCAGATGCCCACTTCTTAATACATGTAGGCATTAAGTGTTTGTTGAATGAATTAATTAATTAATGAGGCTTCATTTGTATTCTCTTCTTACTTAATACCTGCCATTGGCTGGTCATGTGCTGGTACTTTTATTTGAAAGTAAACCTACAAAGGAATGGGAGAAAAAACTTGTAGTCCATGCATCTAGTAACTGGCTTACATCCAAATTATATAACGAATCCTTTAAAACTAAAGAATAAGAAGGCAACTCAATTAACAAGCAGGCAGAGAGGATTTGAATGGACATTTTCCAAAGACAGTATAAATGGTGCATGAAAAGATGATCAACGTCTTTAGCCACTGGGGACATGCAAATCAAAACTGCATAAGATGCTGTGTCACAGAAATGTGGATGAATGTAATCCAAAAGACAAAGATAGGCACAGGCGTTGGCGAGGATGTGGAGAAATTACAACCCTCATACACTGTTGAAGGGAATGTAAAAGAGAGCAATCATTTTGGAAGACATTTTGGCAGTTCCTCCAAATGTTAAGCATGGAATTTCCATATGACCCAGAAATTCTACTCATAGGTAATATCCAAGAGAAATGAAAACATATTCTAACAAAAACATGTACACAAATGTTCCTAGAAAAATTATTCATAATAGCTAAAATGTGAAAACAATCCGATTGTCCAAAAACTGAATGATGAGTGACAATCAAGTTGGGGTATATCTACACAATAGAATATTATTAAGCAATAAAAAGCAGTGAGCTACTGATTCATGCTACCACATGGATAAACCTTGAAAATACTGTAAGAGAAATAAACTAGTTACAAAAGACTATTATTTGATTACATTATTGTGTAATAATACAAAAGACAAATTTTAGAGACTAATAGTAGGCTATTCATTTCCTGGAGCTAAGGATTGGGGGAAGGTATATGGAGGTTCAATGCTAGTGGGGAAAATATTCTAAAATCAGATGATGGTGACTCTGTGTATATACTGTAAGCCCTTGAGCTGTACACTTAAAATGGGCGAAATTTATGATATGTGAATTGTATCTCAAGAAAGCTGTTTTTTATTTTAAAGTGGTATCTGATACCCTTAAGGTGGGCTTCCCTGATGGTGCAGTGATGATGAATCCGCCTACCAGCGCAGGAGACGCAAGTTCGATCCTCGAGTTGGGAAGATCTCCTGGAGGAGGAAATGGCAACCCACTCCAATATTCTTGCCTGGGAAATCTCATGGACAGAAGAGCCTGGCAGGCTATAGTCCATGGGGACACAAAAGAGTCATACATGACTTAGTAACTAAACAACAATAGTCCTTAAGTTAATTTTTAAAAATTAATTTTAAAAATCCAAAGGTAGTTTTAAAAAGTCTAGGAAACCCATAATCTTTCTGTCTCTGTAACAAGAGCATAAACGTCTCCTGGGACTGTGAAGGGCTCGCTGGGAGCTGCAGTCACTGGCAGTCTATGTGTCTCTGGGTGCTGAGCACAGTCCTAGGTCCTTGGGTATGACTTTAACCACATCTACGTATTATAATGCCTGTTTGGGACATTTCTTCCTGTGTATATATATTCCTCTTAACTGGAAAAATGCTCATTCTTTAGTCCTGTCCCTACAATTTCAGATTTATAGCATTTTTCTACCCTCCAACGGACTTTAAAAAGTAAGAATCTCATAAACATTTATCCAGCATTGACTGTGTACTATCCATTATATTAAGTACCAAACTGAGTTACAAAGTGATGATGCTGTTAACCTTTTCTTACCCATGCTGTCCTTCTTTGGGGTCTGGGGCTACCTTTGTATTTTTTCCCCCACACAATGGAAATTCTTTACCATCTCCACCCTCTACTTATGCTGCCCCCAAAATATGATTTTAAGCTACAGCAACTTTTAAAAATGAGGACATAGCATGTTAAAATTATTGTTTAAAAGGACCATTGATTTTCTTAAGGAAATAAATGTTACTTTTGAAAGAAAAGATGTGTATGATAAAGTTAATTATACTTTCATGACCAAATTAGTAAAAGACTTTGATACTACCCTGATCTGCTAATAGGATGCCCAGAACCCAGTACTAAAAGATGGTAATACTGAGATATGCAATTGCTTGCTAGTAAGTCTGGATCTTACCTACCTCAACTGTAAAATATAGGAATGAAATGAAAGATTAAAACAAATCAGATCTCATATTCACAAGATTCTAGATTGAAAGTGTTGAAGTGTTAGTCACTCAGTCATGTCCGACTCTTTGTGACCCCATGAACTATAGCCCACCAGGCTCTTCTATCCATGGAATTCTCCAGGTAAGAATACTGGAGTGGGTTGCCATTCCCTTCTCCAGGGGAATCTTCCTGACCCAGGGATTGAACCTCCATCTCTTGGGTTGCAGGTAGATTCCTTACCTTCTGAGCCACCAGGGAAGTAAGTCCCTATAAAAGCAAGTGAAAATGATTCTTGTCCCCAAGCTCTTTGGAAGAAAAATCATCACATACATGCAAATCGATTTTATCACAGTTTTCATAAATTGCAAATTGAATAATGCATAGTTTATCTTATTGTAAAATACAATGACCATTATGTACTGTGGCTTTTTAAGAAAACAGTATTTTTTCTTTTCAGCTGTTACATTTATAAGATTATAGAGATTTAGAGGCAAATAAGATGTTTATGTGTACACATTTGTCTGTAACTAAGAGATAAAATCAGTATAACTAGAATCTAGCTACAAAATAGACTGAAAAATTGTTCAGAATCGTTTAGACAGTAGAGGAAAAGAAAAACATGAAGCTACAAAAGAAACTTGTAAATCTGAAGATTAGTTCATTTCATTTTAGGCAGTAAGTTCTTAGGTATGTTGATAATGTGGTTTGTATGTAAATAAAACACAAGTGAAGCTAGTTTTGGTCTGGAGATGTTTTGTAATGTTATGTTATGCTCTATCTCAAACAATCCAATCATATCATGTATTGATTTTCTTTCTCTCTAGACAGATGAACAAGCCATGCTAGAAGACACACTGGTTGCACTGTTTGATTTGGAAAAGGTTTCTTTTTACTTTAAACCATCAGAAGAGGAACCATTGGTTGCAAGTAAGTAGTTAAATATTTCATATGTGTTTTATAAGATTTATTTTGTTATCAAACAATATATGGCAAAACCTGGATATGAATATATTTGATATGAAGATTAAGTTATATATATATAATTATTTTTAATGTAAAATAATAAAACCAACTGGGAAAGTGATAGAAAGTATATATAAGTTAAATCTACACCTAATCTTATAATCTTATACAGATATTTTTATCTCTTAATCTGACCTCTAAAACTTTTTTGGAGTGTGTGCAGCAAATTTTGGGCTACTCAAGATTGTCTTTTCTTTCTTTTTTATTGTTGTGATAAAATATACATACCATTAAATTTGCCATTTATTCGGTTTTGGTGTACATTTCAGTTTATTCAAAATGTTGTGCAACCATTTCCACCATCCATCTGCAGAGCTTTTTCATCCTCCCAAACAGAAACTCCATATGCATTAAATAGTAATTATCTTCCTCCCTTTCTCCAGTCCCTGTTAACCTTGATTCTGCTTTCTCTCTCTGAATTTTATAAATGGGTTGATAGAACATTTGTCCTTTCTGCTATTTTTTTCATGTCAATATTTTTTAGTAAAAGAACTGCCCTAATATTTCCAGCTATGTAGATAATCTCTGAGGCATCCAAAACTTTTGCTCTAACATATAACAATTATATAGTAAAAATGACTGTATTGGGTTTCCACTGCTCATCCTCAAATGATCCTGTAGAGAATGTGTTAGCAGGCAATATACACGAGCATTTAGAGCCAGTAATACACAGAGACCTAAGTTATGCTCACATTGTGTAGCATTTAGATTAAATAATTTGAGAGACATTATAATTGTTTGATCTGACAATAATTGTTAAAATTTATAATTTAATTCTGAAGGAGTAGACACATATTTTACATTTTTGCTAGCTTAAAAGTGGAAATCAAAGATTATTTCATCCATGTCAAAATTTTAATGTGTACAAATATAATCATATTAACTATTTTGATTCACTTATTCATCCTGTACAGTTTTCAAGATGGCAAAACTTTTTTCTGTCTTGTTCATTGTTGTACCTCCAGCACCCAAGAGAAAGCCTGGAACAAAAAGGACAATGTGTTTTTTTCAAGGAGATGAATGAACAAATATCAATTCAGTTTATACAGTGCAGCAGGCAGAAAGGTTTTATGGTTATAAAAGTAGAAGGAAAAACAGACTTGGGCAGAATGAAGACAAAAATTTTGACAGAACTTGGTTGTATCTAATGTTGCAAAGAAGTTATGAAATTCAGTTGAAAGATTGAGAAGTATCCCTTTCATTTAGCAACTTGCCATTGCTAAGCCTAACAAGGGCATTGTTTTAGAAATCTACATTCAGAGAGATACTTCTTAAGGTTTAATCTCTATATCTTTTAGTTTCTGCAAGTTATCATCATTTATATACCACTTCAACCTCACATATAGGTTTAAAATGTACCTGTTGGGCCAAGAAATCTTTTAGCAGTTTGTTATTTTTCTGGTTCTTGTTTATCAATAAGTGTAAGGGTCCTATGAATTACTGTAGAAGATCTGTATCTTCAGGACTTGGAAAGGTTTTTATTTATTTTCACATTTCCGATATCTAGTACAATAAATAGGGACTCAATAAATATTCATTTAATTTGTTATCTAGGAATGATAATCATTTATCAAAAATTTCTAAAATGCCTACTATGGCAAAGCACATTTCCAGGTGCTGGCTGGAGTAGAGGACTAAGCAGACAGAGATAAATAATATGGGAAATAAATGAGTTAATTTGATGATAAATTAGAAGATAATAATATGGCTGCATGAAGGGACATAGAAAAGAACAAAGAGGGAAAATGAAGGGGCAGGTGAAAGGTTGCCTGTGTGTAATGCTAGGGAGGGAAGCATTCTAAGGAGGAGGGTGAAGACCAGAAACAAGTCATGCAGACAGAGTTATCTCTCAGGAATTGGTTCCAGGAACCTCTCAGATACCAAAATCCACGGATGCTCAAGTAGCATATAAAATGGTGTAGTATTTGCATGTAACCTACGCATATCCTCCCGTATACTTTAAATTATCTCTAGATCACTTAGAATACCAATATATTAATAAGTGCTCTGATGTAAATACCAGTGTAAATGGTCAAATGTTGCTGGTCGGAAGCAAATTCAAATTTGCTTTTTGGAACTTTATGGATTTTTTTTTTGGACATGCAGTTGGTAGAAGCTGTGAATGCAGAACCTGTGAATGTATTTCTGCATCTGTGAATGCAGAAATTCAGTAAAGGGCCTACTGTATTTGGGAGAAGGGTGTTCCAGGTTCACTGAAACAGTGAGAACAAAGATCCCAAGGTGGGAATATGTGTGACACATTCTGGGGATAGCAGGGAGGGCTGGGTGCCTGGAGCAAAGTCAGAGAGGGGTAAGGAGAAGGGGCTGAGAGCAAAGAGGAGGCCGGTCTTTGAAAGAGCTTTGCCTTTCTCATTGAGCCACTGAGCAGGGGAATGGCACATGCTAAACCAAAGGCAGCGTGTGCCGCTGTGTTGAGTGGACCTTCCCAGGCAAGGGCAGAAGCAGAGAGGCCACTTAGGAAGGCCTTGCAGTGACCCAGGTGAGGGATGACGGTGACTTGACCTTGAGGGTAGCTGTGGAGATGGGAAGTGGTTCATCCTGTCTGTATTAAATTATGTGGGCAGAGAGAATAAAATCTTATTAAAGTGTCATCTCCACTGATAAATGAGAGCGCAAAAACATGAATTACAATGTTAGGGGTTTAGGCTGTATTCTAGGGAGTATTTGGTAAAGGGGATTATTTAATAAGGATAATATTATTTGGGCAAATTGTACGGTCTTCTGTGGGCAGATATAAAATAGAATATATTTTCATTTACTTGAATAATATAGGAATAATTTCACTACAAGGCAGAGAAACTCTATTTTCACAGTGTAACCTGATACTTTTCTTTTAAATTTTGCCTGAGGAACCATAACCTCAAAGGAGCATGTTGTCCATGATTCAAATACGACATTACTGGTGAATGGTCTGTTGAGTAAGCTGGAGATGAACCAGTATTTTAAGTTTGATAAAATGTTTGCTGCACATCCATTATGAGAGATTTAACTTTGGCATATTGAAATATATACTAAATAATAAAGGTAATTGAGACCATGTACGTAATATTTTGACATTATATAAATAACATTATAAATGTAGACACAATAAGCACAAAACTTGTGCTATATTGTGTGGCAGTACATTTTTATGTATTTCCCTGAAGCATAATCTCAACTTTTGAAGTTAGTTCTCCAGTGACAAGTCAGTTCCAAGGCTATGATACTAGGTATTCTAATCAAATTTAAACTGTTAGGATAGTATAGTTATTATTTTGGGTTGTTTTAACAAAGAAGAGAAT
Source organism: Dama dama (assembly GCF_033118175.1). Taxonomy (NCBI): domain Eukaryota; kingdom Metazoa; phylum Chordata; class Mammalia; order Artiodactyla; family Cervidae; genus Dama; species Dama dama. The sequence goes on from NC_083701.1 coordinate 32,091,278, forward strand.
TATTTATACCCAAGTGTCATCACGTCATATTGAAATAGTGTAAGAAAACTAAAGCTTTTTTATTAACTGCATGTGACTTGATCTTTCTGTAAGCCTAGAAGCAGAGGGGTCAGATTGACTAACTTGCATCACTGTGATGAAGACTAGTTGGCTGAGTGTCTATAAGGGAAGGACTGAGTCCAGAGGGTTGGAAGCATGAAGCATATAGAGAACACTGGGCCTTGACATCAAGAAATCCGAGCTCAAATCCAGGCTCCACTCTCATCTGCAAGCAGGAGAATATTAGCTTTCCCTGACTCATGGGATTGTGAGGCTTAAAGAAAATAGTGTATTTGAAAGTCTCTAGCACTATGTAAGGCTTATGATAGTATTCAGTAAATATTTGAGGCCACTGTCTCTGCTTTATTAATCTGTGTTCTTTTAAAAAAGCTCCATTTAGCATTATTCACAGTCTTATTTTTGCATTAAGGAACAATGAGATTCTGAAGAAAAATGCAAGCCAAGCAAGTAGAACTCAAATATCTGGATTAAAGATATTTCATTTTCTTTGAACAAATAATTATAAGGTGTATATAACATGCTTGGTACTGAACTAAGTTCTAGGGATATAATATTGATTAAGTAAAATAAAATCCCTGTTGGCATGAACCTTAGCTACTAGTGAGAGATACAAAGGAATAAAAGGGCAGTCTGGCCCACTTTGGTATAGAGGAAGTACAAAATATTTCCCATGTCATATGATGTAATTAGTGAAAATGAAGGTGTTAATTGCTCAGTCATATCCAACTCAGCGGTCCCATGGACTATAGCCAGCCAGGCTTCTCTGTTCATGAAATTCTCCAGGCAAGCTTACTGGAGTGGGTTGTCGTGTCCTCCTCCAGGGGATCTTCCCAACCCAGGGATAGAACCCATGTCTCTTAAGTCTCCTGCATTGGCAGGCGGATCCTTTACCACTAGCATCTCCGTTACTTTTACATATGTAGCAAATACCTTGAGGAAAAGTCTTTCACATAGCACTCTTAGTGTTAACCACATTTTAGATTTAGTATACTTGATCATTTTCAATCATTTTTCAGTTTCCTAATTCCTGGTGTAGCATCTTTATTTGTGCTTTGCTAACGCAGTAATATGATACTGCTGCATTATCATTTTCCTTCCAATAACGTTATCCTTTTACAAATACAGAGATTACAAATACAAATATCCAAATACAGAGATTGACTACGTTGGAACTAAGGGATAGAATTTAACCAAATTATAATATATATGAGAGGCATTGTATGGAAAGGGGAACTAGAGGATACAGATATTTTGTATATTTTAATCTCTAATTTATTTAGTATTCATGCATCTTTTTTCTTTTAGTACCAGAAAAAAAAAAGAATTTTCCCACTCATTAAAATGCACTTAACTTCCAAATCTTCAACTGTGAAATTTGTTTATTCTCTTTCCTAACCTCAATTTCTTCACGTCTCCCTTAAAAAGAAAGAAACAAAAAATAAGCATAATTATATGGTATAAAGAGGAATTGTAGATGTTAATACAATAAGTCCTCTATTGATACGCAGAATTAGATATATTTAGTAAGAAACCTGGAATTTGTGATCACTTATGGTATTTAATCTTGAGCTCTACTTTTATACAGTTTTATTTCAAGAAGCAGGGTAAAAATAATATTGAGTCAAGAACATATATTAAATACTTACTCTATTTTGGCCTTAACTTTAAACTGGTTAATGTGACTATTGTAGCCTTTTAGGAAGAGTTTGCATTCTTTTTAATGAAGTGGAAGTTATTTGTCACAGACAAGTATCATAAAATAAGAAGGATTTATGATAGCACTGTGAAATACTACTGCAGCATTCCAGCTTTTCAAGTTGGTTGGAGTTTTGTTGTGAGTAATTAAATTTAGGATCTATGAAAGTAGCTAAAAGAATTTAAACAGATAATGTCTAATGAGTGTAAGGCAGGGACAGAGGTAATACCTTTTTGATCTGGTGCTCAGAGAGTGGAGTTTGCAAAACCCATGCTAATTTTGATAATGGTTGCTATGCACTCAGTTTCTTGCACGCTACTTCACAAGTGTACCCCAAGGAGTCATCTTGACTAAAATATGAATGAGGCAGCTGCCTTGGGAGATTTTGATTCCAAACCATGTGTATCTAAACTTCTCATTTAGTTAACTGAGATGTCTGGTGTGTCAAAATGTAATGAAGTTTTCTGTTACAGAATTTTATATACAGTACAGTAATAAACCTGTTGCATTAGCTAATGAGAACCTAATTTAATACTCTTTCACCAAACAGTGCTGTTAAGTATGCCAAACCTGAACTTAATATACGTGGGTACTTTTAATGTAAAGTAATGGATGAATACTAGTTTTTAACAAACATACTATATAACATACCCTGATGATAGGAAGTAATATAACATTAAATGTCATTTTAGATGTTCCTCTTACTTATCAAGCAGAAGGAAGCCGGCAAGCTCTGAAAGTTTACTTCTACATTGATAGTTATCATTTTGAACAACTGCCTCAACGGTTGAAAAATGGAGGAGGGTTTAAAATTCATCCTGTTCTTTTTTCACAAGGTAATTGCTTTCTTTTTTGTACTTTCATGTACTTAGATTATTTTCTTTATCAGTTGTTTAAAAGAAATGTAATAATAACCATCATTCTTTTTCACCAATTCAAAAGTTTATTCTGAATACTTAGTATGTTTCCTTGTCTGACTGTCTATTAAGGGAAAATCATGTATGGTATAAATATTTATCAAGCAGAATTGCAGCATTATTTATAATAGAGAAATAAGATATGAGTGGCTTAAATAAAGATAAATTGATTTGCCTTAAATAAATTATTGCAAAGCCATTAACATATGGTTAAAGTATTTTATGAGATAGAAAAAGTTTGATAGTATACACAGATTACAAAAAATTTATGGACTTAATTATGTCATACATGTATGTATATACTTACATATATATAAAATGTTTTCAATATCACTGGGTGATTAAATTGTTTAAATTGTTGATTTTTTATTCTTTGAGTTTTTTGCATTATGTTAATTTTGTCAGTAAAAATGTATCCCTTTTATAAGTTAAAAAAAATTGTTTTGGCAAATGAACAATGAGTGTTAACCACAGTAGAAGAAATTAAGATTGACATGAATAAGAAGATTCTTGCAGTGAACTGATTTCCCAGGGAAGGTCCTGAATCTTTTTAATCTTTGGAGTCACAAAAGCCAGAAAGGTCAGGAATCCAGATTATTGTATAGTTTCTTTTTGTCTATGATTTTTTTTTAAAAAGATTCATGTTGTGATCACAAGATTTCTCTAAGTGGTACCACAGAATACTACATTTTTTCTTATTTTGAGTTTTTAAGACTGCTTTGGTTTTGCTGTGGAGTTTTTTTTTTTTTTTTAATAAAAATAGAATAGAGGAATAAAATCAATTTTGGTAACTGAAGAACCGACCGGCATGTGAAATCTAAATTCTCGACCAAATGAAAATTCTGCTTTGTGCCTCCTGCGTGTTATAATTCTAAAAGATAGATTACCCTTCCTTCAATTGCCATAGTTTAAAAACAATGCTGTTGTTGTTGTTGAGTCCCTAAGTCATGTCTGAACTCTGACCCCATGGACTTCAGCACTCCAGACCTCCCTGTCCTTCACTATCTCCCAGAGTTTGCTCAGACTCATGTCCATTGTATTGGTAATGCCATCCAACCATCTCATCCTTCGTCACCCTCTTCTCCTGCCCTCAATCTTTCCCAGCGTCAGGGTCTATTCCAGTGAGTCAGCTCTTTGCATCAGGTGGCCAGAGTATTGGAGTTTCAGCTTCAGCATCAGTGCTTCCAGTGGATATTCAAGGTTGATTTCCTTTAGGACTGACTGATTTGATCTCCTTGCAGTCCAAGGGACTCTCAGCACCACAATTTGAAAACATCAGTTCTTTGGTGCTCAGCCTTCTTTATGGTCCAACTCTCACATTCATACATGACTACTGGAAAAATCATAGCTTGGAGTACACACCTTTGTCAGCAAAGTGATGTCTCTGCATTTTAATAAACTGTCTAGATTTGTCATAGCTCTTCTTCCAAGGAGCAAGTATGTTTGAATTTCGTGGCTGCAGTCACCATTCACAGTGATTTTGGAGTCCCAGAATATAAAATCTATCACTGTTTTCACTTTTTCCCCTTCTAATTTCCATGAAGTGATGGGACTAGATGCCGTGATCTTAGTTTTTTGAATGTTGAGGTTTAAGCCAGATTTCTTACTCTCCTCTCTCACTCTCATCAAGAGGCTCTTTAGTTCCTCTTCACTTTTTGTCATTGGAGTGGTATCACTTGCATATCTTGAGCTTGTTGACATTTCTCCTAGCAATCTTGGTTCCAGCCTGTGAGTCCTCCAGCCCAGCGTTTCTCATGATGTACTCTGCATATAAGTTAAATAAGCAGAGTGACAACATACAGCTTTGACGTACTCCTTTCCCAATTTGGGAAACAACCAGTCTTGTTTCATGTCCTGTTCTAACTGGTGCTTCTTGACCTGCCTTTTCTCAGGAGGCAGGTTAGGTGGTCTCATTTTCCCATCCCTTTAAGAATTTTCCACAGTTTGTTGTGATCCACAGAGTCAAAGGCTTTAGCACAGTCAATGAAGCAGAAGTAGATGTTTTTCTGGAATTCACTTGCTTTCTCTATGATCTAGTGAATGCTGGCAATTTAATCTCTGGTTCCTGTGCCTTTTCTAAATCCACCTTGTACATCTGTAAGTTCTCAGTTCACAAAAAACAATGGCTATCTCAAACAGATACTTGGCAAGAATGCATTTAAGCCAAGAAAAATTTCAGCGGAGAGATCTTAGGAGTTATTAGAAGTGTTTTCATTTATGTGGTAGAGTCCATATAGGTGAACAGAATCTACAATGAAAAGAAATTAAAAAAAGAAATTGAGCAAAAATATACCTTTGGAACTAGGCTAGAAGAATAGGTTAGCCTAAAATATGTGAAAAGGCATTACAGAGATCAGTAGATTTAGAACACAGTAAAGGCTACTGGTCTGGAATGTTCACTTATATAGCATTTAAGCAGACCATGCACTTGTTAAAGGACCTTCCTTTCATTTCCTTTCTTTCTCTGTTTTTAAAAATTTTGTCTTTGAAGTCATTCTTGAAATGACAGATGGCATTAATCATCTCTTCTAAAAAAGTGATTACATTTGAGACACACAACCATAAATAGCTGAATATTTATACCTAGCAGCCAATATGCACAGGGAAAGAATTATTTTGCAAGTAGTCTCTATTTTATAATTGTGGCTAAAGCTAATTTAAAAAGAATCCCTAAATATATATGATTTCAGCAAGTACAATATTGCTTTTACAATGTAATTTAAAGAAAAGCTTTTGCAAACATTAGGTTTTAGTATTCATACAGCAGTAAAATATAAAAAATGATTTGAAGAGGCGATAGCAGAAATTCTTCTGCCATGGAGGTCACAGCTAGGTAAAGAAGACTGGAAGGGAGTCTGTCTCATTAACAGTCTGTCAGTGATAAGGTTGTTTATTTAAAGGAGATGCAGAGGTTCCTCTGCACTCATAGAACTCCCATGAGGAATCATTAGTTGTTCTGAGTTTTCATCAGCTCGGGAGAGCAGCGCAGGAAATTCAGCCCCAGCTTGAGTAGAGATTACCATCTGGTAATTGAAAGTGGTGGTAAATGGAAGGGATTCCAAATAGAGTCTATTCCTGGGATGAAAGTTTATTTGAAGGGTTTTCATTTTGTGGGTACATGAGTCTTTGCTAGCAAATAAAAAAGAATAAAGTGGATGAATTTGAAAATTTCCTGGGAAATGTATTAGAATCAGCCCTCCTAACTGTGCATGCATGCTAAGTCACTTCAGTCGTGTCCAACTCTTTGAACCTGATGGACTGCAGCTCACCAGGTTCCTCTGTCCGTGGGATTCTCCAGGCAAGAATACAGGAGTGGGTTCCCGTGCCCACCTCCACGGGAACTTCCCAACCCAGGGGTCGAACCCACGTCTCTTGTGTCTCCTGCATTGGCAGGCAAGTTTCCTTACCACTAGCGCCACCTGGGAAGCCTTCCTAACTGTATGGTCCATAGTAGATGGTGCTAAGTAAATGCCTTGTTGTTGTTTAGTCGCTAAGTTGTGTCTGGCTCTTTTGTGACCCCGTGGACTGTAGCCCACCAGGCTCCTCTGTCCATGGGATTTCCCAGGCAAGAATACTGGAGCAGGTTGCCATTTCTTTCTTCCCAACCCAGGGATAGAACCTGCGTCTCCTGCATTGGCAGCTGGATTCTTTACCACTGAGCTACCTGGGAAGCACACAAGTATATGGTACCAAGGACAACATACTTAGAAGAAGAAGCAAATGTCCTGACTTGTTATTTTTCTTGTCTGCATGGACCCCTGGGCAGAGGAGGGCACTCTGATGTATGGGGCGCCCTGCAGAGATCAGACCAACTAGTAAATCAGGAATTCCAGAGTTGGAGGCAAGTAAGGTATGCTTTAGGGAACATCCATTGCTGAAAACCAGAGTTGCTGGAGAACAAGAAGCTAGGCAGCCAAAATGACAAAAAGACAGATTTCCAAGGTTAGGAACACAGAAACAGCCAGACAGAAAAGTCAACACAAAGCATCACCAGAACACTAGAAGATGGGGGGTCACAGTGAAGCAATCTTCTAGAATTACTTCCTACAAGCCAGACAATGAATCCTGTTGGGATTCATGAGCCCTTGGATAAAGTAAGTGACTATAAACTGAGTGAAAATGGGAATTCAAGGGGGATAGACACCCAGGGTGCCTGGCTTACTATTATGCAGTCTTGCAGTGCTTCTCAATGCTGGCTGCCCTTCAGTCATCTTGGGAACATTTTAGAAAACACCCGTGCTTGGTCGCACACCAAACCAATGAAGTCAGAATCTCTGGGAGGTGGGGCTCACAATGTCAGTATATTTCAGAAGCTCTCCAGGTGATTCTAATGTCCCTCAGGAGTGAGAAGGCACAGTGCAATGTGGATTATAAATCACTGTGCAATTATATAGACTTCTGGTGGTGCAGTGGTAAAGAAACTGCCTGCCTCCTTGTGGTTTTGATTGGCACTTCTCTAATGGTGAGCGACATTGCCCATCTTTTCACCATTTGTAAAATAGATAGCCAGTGGGAGTTTGATTTATGACATAGAGCACCCAAAGCCATGGCTCTGTGACATCCTGGAGAGATGGGGTGAGGAAGAAGGTGGGAAGGTGGAGAGGACATATGTTTACTTATGGCCAATTCATGTTGATGTATGGCAAAAATCATCACAATATTGTAAAATAATTATCCTCCAATTAAAAAAGTCCCCCTGCCAATCCAAAGATGCAAGAGCTGAGGGTTCGATCCCTGGGTCTGGGAGATCCCCTGGAGGAGAAAATGGCAACCCACTCCAGTATTCTTGCCTGGAAACTTCCATGGACAGAGAAGCCTGGTGGGCTACAGTCCGTGGGGTTGCAAAGAGTCAGACATGATGGCACGCACACACATGCGGGTATCCAGTTCATCTTTGCTTAATTAGCTGAATCCATTTCACGGTGTTGACACTTCTAGATTCTGGGGAGCTGGGGCAATGAGAACTGAGCCTTCTTGCTTCTGCACTGTTAGATCATTAGGACTCGGGCTACACAGAGAGAATGTAATTTGGGTGGGACAGTTGTTATCAGCACAGGCCGAAGATTCCCTAGAGAGCTGACCACTGAGGCATGCCTTCTGACAGTCACAGCAGCTGGAGAGTAAGCCCTTCATTTTGGAAAGGGGATGCGAGTGGGTAGTTCTAGAACATCTGCCTCAGTTCACATCTTTCTTCTTCAGATCCATTCCTGTGTCCAGGGAATGTGTCCTTCCTGACTGTGATGGGCCTCTGTTCCTGGGAGGACAATTTAGCAGCATGTTAATGGGACAAGCTGGGGGGGCTTCCCAAGTGGCTCAGTAGTAAAGTATCCTGCCAATGCAGGAGACATGGGTTCAATCCCTAGCTTGGGAAGAACTTTTGGAGGCAGGTTCTTGGATCCGTGTATTCTACCTCTTTGGGACATGACATCAGATGAAAGGGTTTTTTTGTTTGTTTGTTTTTTTAAGGTATATATTGTGCCCAGCAATATAACATCCCTTTCTTGTAAAGTGTTAAGTACCTACTGCCTGGGTCTTTGATAGTGATTTTCCTTAAACTAAATGGAATATTCAATGCTGGTTCTTTCTCCACAAGCACATTCTTGGGGGTATTTGGTTCCTTCACTTCCTGTACAAAAAACTAGCACCCACAACTGTTGCTCCTAACTTTTACTTCTTGAAAAGGTATTACCTCAAAAAAAAAAATAAAATAAAAGATATTACCTCTCTGACCATAATTAAAATCACCCAGAAACTTGAGTGCTCTCTCTTTTTTAAATAAAAGAGAGCAGTCTGTTATAAACACTATCAGTTTCTAAGTTACACTTTTTCTTTCCTGGAAAACTCTTCTTAAGGTTCTTCAAAAGGTGCAGCCTTTAGTTTTCCATTGGGGTTTTGCAGAGTATGTATAATCAAAACATGTAATAGCTTTTTAGTAAGGAAGGAACAGTTCCCAGAACTGAAATTTCCTGAAAGTTAAGAGTGGGTCTTTATGAGCGTGGGCACCCACATCTCCTTACAAGGCAGCACAGCCTTTCCCGGTGTTGGTCACAGTAACAGACAAAACTTGCCTTCTTTACGAACTGTGACCAGTTCTGAGGAATTCTGACCATTTCTGGCGATTTGTAACAGTCCATATGTAGTGTCTTTTTTAACCAGTGCAGTTCTTTTGTGCTATCAGAAGAGGGTGTTAGCTGAAACTATTCTTAAAATTGTTACTCAGAGGCTCTATATTTTTTTCTGATCAATTCCTTTCTTGGAAAAGCCGTGAAATGTATTTTGAGTGAGTGGAAGAGAGGCTCATTTTCAGTCTTAGATAATTTAATCTATAATTTTCTCTAACATTTTTTTTTTTACTGACTATACCTGCTTTTAAAATAATGTTTTGCTTCTAAATTCAAAAGTAGTAGAACTAAAACAAGCTAACAAACTCAAGTAGTGTTTTAAATATTGCTTTCAGTTAAGTGCTCTTAAGTAAGTTAATGTTCATTCAATCAAATATGTTGGTACTATTTTAAAATATTTATTCCACCAAGTATGTCAGAACTATTCGACCAACTATGTCTGTACTAATTAGAGTTAATTGTCTAATTAAGAAATTAGACAAGGAAATGCTAAGGAAGGGTCAGACTTTGAAGTTTGGATTTTATTATATATTTAACCTTTTTTTCTTCTGAGAATACAGATTTAGTTTGGTATATGTCATTTTATTTTCTTTTTTAAAAAAGATGACCAAGTTGTTCACCTAAAATAGGGAATGTTGTTCTCCTTCCTCTGCTTTGCCATGCAAAGTTTACTTTTTAAACATAAAACTCATTTTTTTTGTTGTTGTTTATTTCCCTATATTGCTGAGACTCCTGGCAACATTGTTAAACTCTTTTCTTATTGTTTTAAAATTTATATAATTGTGAATTTTAACTGTTGTGAATTTGAAAATTTCTTAAGAAATATAAGGCACATTTGTTTCTCTGTTTGTAACAAGCTTTTAGAGCAGGACTGGACATTCTGGACAAAGCTGAGTCATGAAGACTTTATAGAAACTAGATCCCAGAGGTTTTCTTGTTCCCTTGCACTGTAAACCCCCTGCCTCCTGCCCCCATTACCCCTTTCTAATGTCATCTTCCAATCTTCTTGGCCTTAAATCACAAACTGAAACATCCTTGCATGGATCCTCCTCTTGGTTGGAAACAAACTTCCTGTTTGGCTAGGCTAACTCATCCATCATCACTACCTGTTGTGGAAATAGAAGGAGATCATGCTTCTGGGGCACTGGGCACCTAGTACATAAAATACATTCAGCAAGTGATGAGAATAGTCATGGGCACTCTTAATTACTATTACTTAATGTAATTGTTTCCCAAGTACTGTTATTAGTAGGTGGTCGTATTTTCCATTTCACAAATAAGAAACCTGAGGCTCTTAGATAGTTATTAACATGTCCAAGGTCACACAGCTCCTAAGCAATGGAAGTTACGGTTTTACTCCAATGCAAGGGTTTTCACTATTAGCTTTATAACTCAGAAGAGGAATTCACAATGAAGTATGACTATTGATAGGCTGAATCTTCCTGGAATAGTGGGCTTTCACAAGTAACACTCTTAATGGAAGGGAATGTCACATGTATTTGAGGACTGTTTTATCAGGGAGACCCCCTTGTATTTCTTGTGTGTATGCAGGCCCAGAATCTTACTGAACCAGTTGCAAATATTCTAATGAATGCAGAATTGATAAGGAATAAACAAATACATAGTTCTTGAAAGAAGCCCACAAATTCAATTTTCTGTACTGAAGTAAATGTTAGGAAGCTTTCTCTCTAATTTTCCACAAATGATTTGCTCAATTATAGACTAACAGTGCCATTTTTAAAAAAAAATTAAATTTAGCAATACTGTAAAAATTTTGTCATTTCTTCAATGCCCTAAAAATCTGATTAGTTTAGAAAACAGCACAGCAAAAATGAGCAGTGCCTTTTCTGTCTTTGCCCCAAAGTGGTAATGTTTTTGTCAATTTGAGGAAACATTATTATTTAGTTTAGAGACTATGGCATTTAGCAGTTTTGAAAGATTATTTCTTTTATCCATTTTGAATTAATCTGCTGAGAATTGAGGCTCATTAGTGGTAACAAGTTCAAGGGGAAATAATTTGCATTCCAAATTGGATCCATCGCCATTCCTGTTGCTGGCAGCCTCTTGAAAGGGAATCTTGTATTTCTAGGCACTTCCCTGTGATTCATTTCCTCTCCAAAAGGTTAAAAATATCACTGTGTAAATCTAAAGGAAGAAGAAACACTTAACTAAAAATATTAGTTATGAAAGAAATCTATATTAATCAAAGGCATTTTAAATTAATGGTAAGTTTTACATATATATAAATATGTTTTAGCTTATTTATTTATTTCCTTAAATGTTTCTCCATAAATGGCCCCTTTTTTATTAGCGTACAATTGCTTTACAATTTGTGTTAGTCTCTGCTGTAAGGTGAAGTGAATTGGCTATGTGTATACATACATTCCCTCCCTCTTGAGCCTTCCTCCCACCCTACCCGCATTTTACCCCTCAAGGTCATGACAGAGCTTATTTATTTTTAACTGAATTAACTGACCATTGAAGTAGAGGTAGTATTCTAAGAGTTCTCTTTATCTATACTTCTTGTTTCATAATTTAGTTGCAACTGCAGGAGAATGTTAATATACATGGAGACAAACAAATTCAAATTTTTTACTCTTATTATGTTAATACACATTTCTGATTCTCATACCTAGCTATATGTATGTGTATATATGGTGTGTGTTTATATGTATATATACATGTATGTGTTTATATATATGTATGTTGTGTTGTTTAGTCGCTTAGTCATATCCAACTCTTTGGTGACCCCATGGTTGTAATCTGCCAAGCTCCTCCATCTGTGGGATATCCCAGGCAAGAATACTGGAGTGGGTTGCCATTTTCTCCTCCAGGGAATCTTTCCCACCCTGGGATCAAACCCGTATCTCCTGCATTGGCAGGCAAATTCTTTGCCACTGAGCCATGAGGAAAGGAATGCATATATATATATATATATATATATATATATATGAAGTTTGAGTATAAATAATATATATGTATAAATAATATATATGTATAAATAATATATATGAAGTTTGAGTTCAGCTTCACAAAAACATGTACAAAACTTTTTTAAAAATAGAAGACAAAATTTTTTAAGTTCTTTTCTTTTCATCTATCTTGGCTGTGCTGGATCTTCATTGAGTGGGCTTCTCTAGCTGCGGCACTGAGGCTTAGTTGTGGCATGTGGGATCTTAGTTCCCCAAACAGGGATTGAACCTGGGCCCCCTGCATTGAGAGCATGGAGTCTTCCTGACCGCTGGACCACCAGGGAAGTCCTGACAGTTTAAATTAGAAATTACCTTTGCCTGCTTACTAAAGATAATTGCCAAATGTTTGAGCCCAAGGATGATTTTTATCTTTTTTTGGACTGGTTTAACCTTATTTCTTGTGTATGTGGTCATATTTGGTGCTATTCAATGCATTTACTAATAATAAGATGACACTAAATGTGGAGAAACTGAGTTATACAATCACATGAAGAGTACATTTACTTGTTTTCACAGCACTGGAGAGCATGGAAGGATATTATTATAGAGACAATGTTTCGGTGGAGGAATTTCAAGCTCAGATAAATGCAGCCTCCTTGGAAAAGGTCAAACAGTACAACCAGAAGCTCAGGTATGTCATTGTTCAGTTTTTTTTTTTAAAGTTTTCATATTGTAACAAGAGCAGATGAATAGAACTTTTGCGATTATTCGTTAGATGATTTATCATGGTATTTCTTTTGATATAAAGTCCTCTTGTTTAGGGTTAATATTTCTGATATTCTAATGGGTTCTTTTTTTTGCAAATAAGTTAGAAAAAGTTTTAAAACTTTCATGCTATTGTCTTAATTTCTTAGGAAGATCAAGAGATTAAATATTTAGCAGACCATTATCAGGAGAATAAAACCATTGATCTTTTATAGCAGTGTTTCCTAAGAGATTCAATGGATTAAAGGTAAAATAGTTTCCTTTATGTACCATTAAACAAAAACAGCCAGTACCTTATACCAAGAGGTGAATATGTTTAACATAGAAGATAAAATAAAACAGGTACTGCTTGATATTGGAAAAAGTATCTACTTTCAAATATTTTCAAGTAGCATTGCATTTTATTGTTTTTCCTCTAAAAATCATCTTACTGGTGTCATGCTCAATGGCAGGGAAAAATGAACCACAATAAGTGAAAGGGAAATGTGTTATAATTCAGAAGCTTTAATCTTCAATTAATTATTAGCCTCCATCTCCCTTTTATAAATTACTCTGGTAATAGGTCATCTTTTAAAATTATTGACAGATCATGGCTTTTATTTTTAAAAGAAAAAAGATTTTGTTCTGCCTTAGGCCTTAGTAAATCAAAAATACTGTTGTTTTTCTTTTTTCTTTTTGGTTTTGTCCATAATATGGCCAAATCATGAAGATAAATTAATTCCTAAAATTCCTGGTGCAGGAAGGGGTTGGTTCTTGTGGTTACCACCAGTAGGCTGGCTTTGTTTCACTGTGAGTGCATCCGCACGCTAACCCTGCCTCACACAAACCTGTCCCTTTTCCATGTTCTTTACTCTGTACCATCATTTTATCATCTTTAGCCTCAAAGCCCCCAGTATTTTTTCAATTCTCATTTTCTTTTCCTCCTAAAATCTAGTTTAAGATCCTGATGATTCTCTTACACTGTCCTAATTTTATTACCTTGTCTAGATCATTATTTCTCAAAGACATCTAATAGACTTTCACAGGGGGAAAAAAAAGGTTATTCTTGAGTTCTTAAATACTGTGTGTTTGTGCTTAGTCATGTCTGCCTCTTTGCGACCCCATGGACTGTAGCCTGCCTGGCTCCTCTGTCCATGGGATTCTCCAGGCAGAAATACTGGATATAAGAATAGGAGGTTGCCATGCCCTTTTCCAGGGAATCTTTCCCAACCCAGGGATTGAACCCGCGTCTCCTGAATTGCTGGTGATTCTTTACCGTCTCAGCCATCAGGGAAGCTCAAATACTGTGTCTAGATTCCTGGGTCAGAAAGATCTGCTGGAGAAGGGATAGGCTACCCACTCCAGTATTCTTGGGCTTCCCTTGTGGCTCAGCTTGTAAAGAATCCGCCTGCAGTACAGAAGACCTGGGTTTGATCTCTGGGTTGGGAAGATCCCCTGGAGAAGGGAAAGACTACCCACCCCAGTGTTCTGGCCTAGAGAATTCCATGGACTGTATAGTCCACAGGGTCGCAAGAGTCGGACATGACTGAGCGACTTTCACCCTCACTAACTAAGCAATACTGACTTAAGAAGCTAAGTCACATCTTGTGAAGACCTCTCATTTGAGTACCATTAGCACAAAAGATGGAGAAGGCAATGGCACCCCACTCTAGTACTCTTGCCTGGAAAATCCCATGGACGGAGGAGCCTGGTAGGCTGTGGTCCATGGGGTCGCTAGGAGTCAGACACGACTGAGCGACTTCACTTTCACTTTTCACTTTTGTGCATTGGAGAAGGAAATGGCAACCCACTCCAGTGTTCTTGCCTGGAGCATCCCAGGGACGGGGGAGCCTGATGGGCTGCCGCCTATGAGGTCGCACAGAGTCGGACACGACTGAAGTGACTTAGCAGCAGCAGCACAAAAGAGAATTTTTGCTTTCATATCTAATAAAATATAGGTTATCTTTCAAATAAGAATACAAAATTAAAGCATTTCTATGGAACCTGTGCGCCCTGAGAATACATCCCCTGAGTCCAGTTTGAGCAGACAAACTGGATCTTCCCAACCCAGGGATTGAACCCACGTCTCTTATGTCTCCTGCATTGGCAGGTGGATGCTTTACTACTAGCACCACCTCAGAAGCCTTCGAAGTCCCTTGGGAGATTCTAATATGTTGGTCGAATTGTAAACCAATTCTACAGATCGGGAAGTTGTCAAAGTATGACTGCCAGACCAGCATCCCACTAGACCATTGCTGTAGCATCCTCATTCATTTCTAGTCTCTAAGGAGCTGCTGCTGCTGCTGCTGCTAAGTCGCTTCAGTCATGCCCGACTCTGTGCGACCCCATAGACAGCAGCCCACCAGGCTCCCCCATCCCTGGGATTCTCCAGGTAAGAACACTGGAGTGGGTTGCCATTTCCTTCTCCAATGCATGAAAGTGAAAAGTGAAAGGGAAGTCACTCAGTCGTGTCTGACTCTTAGCGACCCCATGGACTGCAGCCTACCAGGCTCCTCCGTCCATGGGATTTTCCAGGCAAGAGGACTGGAGTGGGGTGCCATTGCCTTCTCCGCTCTAAGGAGCAGTGTTGTTCTAACCTGCTCAGAATTTTGCTCCCAGATAATAATTTTAACCCACATGTCTGACCATGTCACTCTTCTACTCGAAGCATTTGTTGATTTCTTATTGCTCTCCCCCCACCAAAAAGAGTCACAAACTCCCTTGCCAGGCAGTCAACATCTTTCATGACTTAACCCAAGACTTTCCTTCTCTGCCTGTGTGCCAGCCTGGCTGAGTTTTCCTCATTTCTAACCATACCCTTTATTTTCCTTCTCCCCTGAGTTTTCACACTTCACTTAGCTTCCGCTTCCTGTCTCCCCTGTCTATAAAGCTACTACTCATATGATTCAATGTCCAGCTCTAGGATCGTCTCCTTCATAAAACATTTTTCATTTGTTTTTGGGCTAGGATGAAGCCCTGGGCATTCAGTTTTTCAGAAGTCCCTTACGTACTAAGTCACTTCAGTCGTGTCCAAATTTTTGCAACTCTATGAAATGTAGTCCACCAGGCTCCTCTGTCAATGGGATTCTCCTGGAGAGAATACTGGAGTGGGTTGCCATTTCCTTCTCCAGGGGATCTTCCTGACCCAGGGATCGAACCCAGGTCTCCCGCATTGTAGGCAGACGCTTTTACCGTCTCAGCCACCAGGGAAGTCCAATGTGTTACTAGAATTGAAAATCAGTTCCATAGATTGGGAAGTTGTCTCAGTATGACCTCCAGACCAGCAGCATCTGTGTCATCTGCAAGCTTGTTAAAAGCATATCTTGGGTGGACCCAGAACTCTGTGTTGGAACAAGCCTTCCAGGTGATTCTTATCAAATCACACTCAAATTTCAGAGCCCTTGCCCGAGGCTAAATGAGTGACAGCTCATCCTTCCCCTCTACCATTTTACTTTATTTTACTTTATGGCTGTTACAGAATTCAGTTATTATCCCAGATGATACAGTTATGTGTATAGATTCTTTATCTTCTTTATTCTATTATAAGCTCTTTGAGATGCAGGGTAGGTTTATCTTGCTGTTTCCCATTGCATTTATCAAAGTATCTTGCATAGAAAGCTCTCATAAATATATGTTTCGTTGCATTAAATTATTTAGCTGGAACTGGCAAAGAAAAGTGGGGATGGGGCATAGCCTTTACACACCTATGGGTCTTTTTTAAAAAATACACGTGTACACTCACTATACATGAGTGTATATTGATTTTTTTTTTAAAAGAGGACATGAATTTGAGCAAACTCTGGGAGATAGTGAAGGATAGGGAAACCTGGTGTGCTGCAGTCCATGGGGTCACAAAGAGTCGGATACGACTGAGCAACTGGTACAATAACAAGAATAGATACGTGACAAGATGTTCAAGATTCTTTGTTAAGAAAAACAGCATTTGTATTAATTGCATGCTGTCCTCTTAACATAAGAAAATGTTTTAATGTATCTTGCTGAAGAGAGCATTTTAAAAGTACAGACTTGCTACAAATTACATGCCCTTGTCAGCAGTTACCTGCTATATATCTTTCTTGCTGAATATTAAATTTCCTTTGCACAGGAAGACAATTACCTTCCTCTTTACTCCCAATAATGCCATTTTTTCCTGCTGATTTCTTGAGTAAGGGTGTTAATTTCTTCCTTAATTTTTCCTGTTACTTGTAACCTTAGATACTCAGATGTTGCTCTTGAACAATCTGTTCTTGGTTTTCAGACCCAGAGGCTGACCTTGACCATTTCTTTAAAGGCTGTTATTGTCCATGTTAAAAAAAACCTTCAGGGGTCACTAGTTCCTCATAGCCCTAGAGCCTTTTTAACACTTTCACTGAAAACGGTTTCATTCCAAATGTTAATTTACTAATTAGACGTCAGAAAAGGCCTTATAACAAACAAGCATAAGTAGGTAACTTAATAAACTATTATCTTATTGGAAAGCTTTATTGGAAAGCTTTAGATTCTAAAATTCTTCAGATTACAGGTTTCAGAAACCAAACTTAAACAGGCATAAACACAATAATATGGCTTATATAATCAGTATATCCAGTGACTGTGGGTGCTTCAGGTACAGCTGGATCCAGGTATATAGGTCTTCAAGATACTCTTTCTCTCTCTCTCTCTCTGGTATTCCTGTCCTCTTTGTGGGCTTCATTTTCAGGCAGAGTTGTTTCACTTTTGGGTAGAAGTGGTCACCACAGACCAGTATTGCATTCAGAGAAGAGAAGGTGTCCCCACTGTACCTCTCGTGCCAACTAAGATTTCCAGCAAAGTACCTGGTCTCATTAACAAGACCTGAGTCATGTGCCTGTTCCTGGGTGGGCTGAGCATCACAGAAGACCAGTGAGCTGTTACAGAAAGCATGGGGTAAGGATTCTGGACAAGCAAAAACAATGGATTTCACATCAGTTATAGAGATCTCTCCAGAACAGCAAAGAACAGGTGGAAATTTGCTCCTTAAAAGAAAAGATAATGTAGCCATGATACCTACCAATTTTTAAGAACACATTAGAAGCCAGTCACAATGCTAGGTGAGTTATGTACATTATTTAATAAGCCAATGAGTTCCATATTATCATTTCTATTTTAAAGGGAAGTTGCACAAGTTAACCCAGATAATAACTGGTGAAAACAGGATTTAAAGACTTTTTTCTCTTTAAAGTCTGTGATTTTTTTTTTTTTTTTTTTTTTACTATATTAGGCCAGCTCAGTGAGAGGAGCAAACGGTTTACACGATAAACAAATTTTCTGTTATGAAGTTTTGTTATCAGATATTATCAAGTGCCTCCAGTTGCTCTGATTCTGTATCATTTATTCATTGAATGTTCATGAGGTTTCCATTCTTGTAAGAATGGCCAAGATGGAAAATGAACAAATAAGCTAATACATAAACAATGTATTGCGGAGAGTGAAAAGTGCAATGAAGAAAATCTGAAACTAGTTGCTATACTGAAAGATTGGTCAGTTAGAGCAGGTAGTTAGGAAGAACTTAAATATTAGATGTTATCTGAAAGAAGGGCTTCCCAGGTGGTACAGTGGTAAAGAATCCATCTGCCAATGCTGAAGACTCAGATTCAGTCCCTGGGTTGGGAAGATCCCCTGGGGAAGGAAATGGCAACCCACTCCAGTATTCTTGCCTGGCAAATCCATGGTCAGAGGGACCTGGCAGGCTGCAGTCCATGGAGTCACAGAGTCGGACGTGACTAAGCACACAAGAAGATTCGAAAAGAACCTGAATCACAAGGAGATGATTGCCAGAGTATGGGGGAAGATTGTTCCCAAAGCAGCAAATTGATGCAAATGGGTCATGGCAATAGCTTATCTTGTCTGAGGAAGACAAAGGTGGCCAGGGCAGTGCTGACAAGTTGAAAAGGATCATTAGTGTTGAGAGAGCTATGGAGAGGCCTGTTATGTAAGGGCTGTAGTCTATTGTAGGAGCTTGGATGTTTTTGTAAGGAAGGAGACCATTGCAAATGTTTTTTTGAATTCCTGCTGTCCAGTTATATCTCATGCATCTCTTGCAAATAGAATTCAAATGGTTGAAGTTTGCTGGAAGCAGTAGTGAAGCATGTGGTGGCCAGCTGGCTGTGCTGATTGTTTCTCCTCCAGTCTCCAGGGGAATACAGATGAGGCCGTGTACCTCGGGAGTCTTTGCCTCGTGCATCAGAGCCCTGGCACTGGGTGCCTGCACACACCCTGGGTTAGTTGTTTCTCCTGGTGAACAGGATTGAGCCAGCGGAAATTTCTAACAGCTGCTTCTAAAATATACCCTCCGGTGCCAAGTCAGATGATGTTCTTGATTGATTTCCTTCCGATTCTTAAGAAGTACGGCATGTGAAGTGTCTAACTCAGAAATTCTAACCACAAAATTCCAGAGCGAGGGGCATTCTCATTCCTTACCTTCACTATTTTATTCTCTGTTTTCTAACTCAGACTCCCCTTTGTATTTACTCTGGCCATAAGCCATCATTCCCATTAGCCTCATTTTTTTCCCCCACCTTACATAAATGTAATTTATCATTGCCAAATCCTTTCATTTTAATGTATCCTGTTTATTGGCAGAAAGCTGCACTGCATGGTGACTAATGAGATAAATGTGAATGTGAACGGTATTCTTCTATAAAGTGCTCCTTTTAGGTGGAGGGGTCTAGATTAGCTTTTTTCAAATACCCTTTTCAGCATAAAGTCAGCGTTAAAGCAAAAGAGAAAAATCAAACGGAAACAAGTTGTATATTAGATTCTAAGGTTATTTATTAGTGTGGTGAAATGGCAACTTTGTACTGAATATTTTAGGGCTTATAATTTGGGATATCTCAATGTAAACTCATCATCTTTATAGAAAGCAGACAAGGAAATTATTGAAAGCATATATTCCCTTTAAGTATGTCATTTTTTGGATATAGAATGACACATTTTCTTTAAAGAGAATTTTTTTAAAAAACAAAATATATTTTATATAACAAGTATAAGGATGATAGATGTTTTGTTTAGGTTAGCAAGAAATGCTATACAAATATCAATCTCAGAGTCTTATATTTTGAACAGTTTTTCAGCTGACAAATGTCTGGCTAGAAGGATGCATGTGTTTGGCTGTTCCCATGATAGCATCTCCATAAAATGGGTCATTTCTCTCTACCTTGAAGGGAAAAAAAGTGAGTGTGTTCTCCTGGCATGAGACAGATATGAAGAATGGCATAGCCTTACTACCATTTCACATCTTTATGACTATCAAACAGCATGAAAAAATAAAGAATAGCAGGACTCCAGGCTTTGACCCCATCTGCAGTCATAGGCTCATTACCAAACCAGACATGGGTCTCCTTGCCTAATGCACAGTAATGCCAGTCCACTGACACCAGGTTGTACTGAAGGACAGTTCAGCATTTATTGCAGAGTACCAAACGAGGAGTCCAGGCAGCTAATGCTCAAAAGGCCCAGACTTTCCAATGGCTTTCAGGGACAGGTTTTTAAAGGTAGAGTGAGGGAGGTGGGTTACAGGATGTGTGATCAGCTTGTGTACAGTCTTCTGATTGGTTGGTGGTGAGGAGATTAAAAGCTGACGTCATCAACCTTCTGGTTCCAACCTGTCTGGGGCTATGTGTTTGTGGTCAGTCTACAGTTTACTTCTCCCACCTGGTAAGCATCTACAAAACACCTGGTAAGTATCTACAAAACAGCTCAGGGATATGGCTTGAGGTATTATCTATGGACATGAATTTGAGCAAACTTCAGGAGATAGTGGAGGACAGAGGAGCCTGGCATGCTGCAGTCCGTGGGGTCACAAAGAGTCAGGAATGGCTTAGCAACTGAATAACAACAAATTATCTATAATCCACAAGGAAGAACTAAAGACCCTTGACTTTATTTAATGGCTAAAGTAATATCCTGACTGTTTACCTTTTTTCTGCATTTTCTCACTTCTCTGATTAAATTTATTCTTTGGAACTCAGGGGAGGCCTTGGGGGCCTTTTTTATAAGCAAGAGGCAGGTGGAGGGTGTGGGGATAGGTATTTGTCCTCACAAGGTGACATAAGGTCCTGCTAAGTTACAGGCACTTGTCTTCCATCCCCATCTTTTTCTTCTTGTAGAGTCTTTGACTCATAACACACTATTTCTCATTCCTTGTTTAGACAGCAAATGGTATACCCCAGTTTGAAATGGAAAATTTTGGTTCTGTTGATGAGAAGCTGTGCAAGCTACCTTAAATCAACAAGAGTATGAACTTCATAAAATCTGAAAGCAAGCAAGAGAAACAAAGAGAGAGAATATCAATTAAAATACAGATAACGCCTTTGTCCTTCAATTGTTTCATTTTATAAAGCTGCAGATTTTAGAGTTATTCTGTTTTAATTAACTGGAAACATTCCAGATGCATAGTGAACTCTTCCAAAGCAGTTTTATATTTGCTTTCCATCCAATCTTCAGCTGAAATCCATTTTTTATACCTTGAGATACATCCACATTTCTGTTTTGCTAAGACTAGCTGTAAACTAAATGTGTATATCCAGTTTATTTCTGTTTTCAATAGGTTATGGAGATTCCAGAGCTGTATATTTTGTTTTATATGAGAAGTGATTCTTTAGTAGCAGGAGAAAACAACTAACTCTACAAAGAATTTGAATTTGTTTATCCTGCTTAAAAGTGTACTAGATTTCTTTCCTATATCTGGCATAGGTAAAGGATCTATGTTTACAAAATTTAAGTTATACTCTAGGTGTCATATTCTTGCACAGTATAAAACTAAAGGAGCTGCAGGATACTTATGTTTGACACACCCTTCACCCCCACCAAGTATCAGGGACAGAAATGAATTCAGCAAGTGACTGGGTTTACAGTGTTTAAGGGGGAGGAGATGGGAGGTAAAGTTGTGGGAAAGGGAGTATTTTCCAACATAGAGAATTGTTGTTGTCATTCAGTAGCTCAGTCGTGTCTGACTCTTTGTGACCCCATGGACTGCAGCACACCTGGCTTCCCTGTCCTTCGCCATCTCCAGGAGTTTGCTCAGACCCATGTCCATTGAGTAAGTGAGGCCAACTAACCATCTTATCCTCTGTTGTCCCCTTCTCCTCCTGCCTTCAATCTTTTCCAGCATCAGGGTCTTTTCTAATGAGTCAGCCTCTTACATCAGGTGGCCAAAGTTTTGGAGCGTCAGCTTCAGCAACCGTCCTTCCACTGAATATTCAGGATTGATTTCCTTAAGGATTAACAGAGAAAAAAGAATGAGTAGAAGTCCTGGTGGGTTGAGGAGAAATGATAAAGTGTCTGGAGGCTGGAATTCAGGGGAAAGAAAGGCATGAAACAAATGGGTGAACAGAATCAGTATGCCTTCCTTTACCTCCTGCACCATCAACTCTTCCTCACTTCTTTCAGCCCAGCTGTCACTCAGGACACACTCCGGCCCTATTTCCGTGTGCTGAAAGAGTAGACAGTAAATCCCCTACATAGGAACCTTCAGGTTGTGAACTTCCAAAGATGTGAACGCGGGTTTGCATGCCCAGTCACTTAAGTCGGTTCATGTGTCCGGCGTACACGGTCACGTGAGTGCGTCCTCTGCAGGTTTTGCTCCCGTGTACTTAATGTACCGTACTGTAGTACAGTACCTTTGTTTCAAGCCCAAGATGTCTGGGAGCAAGTGTAAAAGCAGCACTCTTGTAGTTGGTACTACTGTACTTTTCAAGAAGATTAAAAATGTTTTCTTTATTTTTTGTTTTTGTTTTTTATGTATTTGTGTGAAACGTATTATAAACCTATTACAGTACAGTATTATATAGCTGATTATGTGCATTGGGTACCTAGGTTAACTTTGTTGAACATGTCAACAAATTGAACTTAAAAAGGAGCTCTTGGAATGGAGGGTGTTCATATGTAGGGGAATTACTGTAATTAGGACCCATCCCATCTCACATTTGTCTTCCTGCAGGAAGCTTTCAGGGATAACCTCAGCTGAATTGCTTGGTGTCTCCTTTGAAACTCTTTGAGACTCTCTGTGTTTTCCTTTATTTTATTTTAACTGCAAGTTATTTACCTGCTGATGTATACATGAGGGCAACCATGTCTTAGTTCACCACTGTGCTTGGGACATAACAAGTACTGTGAAGGGGCTTTCCAGGTGGAGCTAGTGGTAAAGAACCTGCCTGCCAGTGCGGGAGATACAAGAGATACCATTCGGTCCCAGAGTCTGGAAGATCCCCTGGAAGAGGGTGCAGCAACCTACTCCAGTATTCTTGCCTGGAGAACCTCATGGACAGAGGAACCTGGCGGGCTGCGGTCCATAGGGTCACAAAGAGTCAGACACACCTGAAGCAACTTAGCATGCACACACAAGTACTGTAAAAATACTTGAATTGGAAATCCAGTTAATTGCAATGTATTGGTCTTTGGGTGGGGTATTATCATTTTATTGAATTTATTCCAGTATCCAGTCTACTTCATTTTATATTCAGAAAATTCTGGGCCACTTGAAGGGTACATATGCTGACTCTGTTGGAGACTTCTCTAAAGAAAATTCATCAATGTAGCCAAGGTTCATAAATTTCACATGAGACAAGATCAGACAGAGTTGAAATTATAGTGGCAGTTTTGAGAGCAACATACCTGTTCTTTATTTGAAAATCGCCATAATTCTATTAAACTTTGACACTGTTATTTTCCGAAAATATGACAGAGGGGCCAATATATTTATGCATATAATCTCATTTAATTATCTGGACTTATTTCTGTGAATTAAGACTAATTCATTTACCCTTGGGAAGTTGTAATTATGTCTAATATTTATTTTATTATTACATGAAAGGAATTTTAATTCAATTTTTAGGTGAGAGTAACAAATGGGATTAGAATGATTTGACTATGATTTTTCACATTTTTGTGATAAGTCCTTCTTTGTGATAGTTTATCCAAGATGAATAGATGTTCTGGCTGACAAATAGCAGCAGATAAAATCATCTTCAAAAAGCAACATTTGAAGAAAATTATCTGTCTGCAAGCTAAGAAAGCTATTGTTTTCACTAAAGCAAAGGGAAGATCAAAGTACCTTGTGTTCAGAATTTCCTTTGGAATAAAAAAGAGCTGGAAGTGTCCAAGAAAAAATAAACACACCCTGAAGAATCAGTTAGGGAAATATATTTTGTGAAGAAAAATTGTCCCTGCTTATGGAAGCAAGATTGATTCTTATTTTTAACTCTGCTGACTTTTTTACCAGAGCACAAGGACAATCAGTCTTTAAAAAATACATTCAAAGCAGCCTAGTCAAGCTCTCTGTGAATTTTTTTCCTATTGCTTTTGTTCAGTTCCTTTTTGCTGACATTTCAGAGTTCTTTTCTTTGGTGGATGGACCATGGAAGGGGAGTGAATCATTCTAAATGATTCTTTCAAAAGAATCATATCCCTTCTTTCAAAAGAAGGGATAAGAAAATCACCTTATGCCTTCACCAGTCAGGAAATTTAGCTTGGACCCAGAGCTTTTGATAGAAAAGACATAATTGTAACTCAGAAAAATTAATATAGATGTATTGAAAGTCATAATTTATGTGAAGAGTCAGCGTATTCTGTTTGTAAATTGGCTGTCTAGTTACACAGACCACCCAACTTCAACTGAGGACAAAGTTCCATCTTATATAGAGTCAAGTGTGTGCAGTTCTGTCAGTCATTCAGGAATAAAATCAAACACGTCTTTGCTTGGCTTCTGGTAACTTCAGTTAGAAGGACTCTAATTTCAGTTGCTTTGGCCAATTTCTTCCCATCTTTCTGGCATGCTAAGTTGCTTCAGTTGTGTCTGACTCTTTGCGACCCCGTGGATTGTAGCCCACCAGGCTCCTTTGTCCATGGGACTCTCCAGGCAAGAATACTGGAGTAGATTGCCATGCCCTCCTTCAGGGAGTCGTCCCGAACCAGAGACTGAACCCACATCTCTTACTATCCTGCATTGGCAGGTGGGTTCTTTACCACTAGCGCCACCTGGGAAGCCCTTGGAATATTTCAAAATCTGTCCTTCCTGAGATGTCTTCCCACCTTCCTGAGGTTAGTCTTTTTCCTTATTTTCCCTTTATAAGCTTCTGTTTTGACATTTTTCACATCAAATTTTAAATTCTTTTTACGCATATCTGTTTCTGCTTTTCACCTTGTCTTTCTTTTTTTAGTTTACCCATTGCTGATAAGGTACTTATTAATGGACAATTAATGAATGCTTGTGTATGTATCAATGTCCAAAATTTAGGGCAACCAAACCATGATAGAGAACATAACTGAGCAGCCTGGGGGGACTAGTGAGGACAAAGCAGGGGTGAGAATGAGACTAGAGTCGGAAAGACTGATTCAGAATCTATTAACATAGTTCAGACAAGTGGAAATAAGAACCCTACACAGATGATAAAAATGGAGATGGATAAGAAGGTATGGATTTTAGAAATATTTGAGAAATGGAGGGAAAACAATCTTTTCCACCAGAAACATGGTTTGTTGAGAGAGAAACAGAGACATGTTGGATTGGGTGCCTGCATTGTTCTCTGATACAGAGAGAAAGCATAGAGGTCATGCATAGTTAAAGCTAAAATAATGCATGAAATTTCCAAGGTGGTAGCACCTCACCCCCAGAGAGGGTCAGTGAATCCCTTAAATTCAGGCACCTGGCAATGTTGCAGCCAAGACTCAAGCTAGGTGTTTCCAGCTCCACAGCACACACTTAATCACAGCACTCCACTGCTTCTCTGAAGTAGGGAATGATCCCAGTATTAATGTGTTTGGCTTGGGGAAGTGCTTTAAATGCAACTTTAATCACTAACAGTGAAACAGTTAAGGACAACACAAATATGGAAAATCATCTTGAAAGCTTGGGAATTTTGAAGGGCAAGGTAGCATTTGGATTTTTTTCTCTGAAAAGGGGTAGCTTCGTAACTATAGAAGGAGAAAAGAAGCTATGGTAAACACCAGAGCAGAAGACAAAGACAAAAGGAGCTGAAATAGTTGCAGTCTTATTGTTACTTATACATGAAAGAAATGATCTCTGGATGATTAAACTCACTAACATGTTTTTGTCTTCAAAATGAATGCACCTCATAGAATATTACACATTGCCAAGAATGGGGAATTCATCTGCATACATTTTAAATATCATCAGCATGCATAATGTCATGATCTTTGCATCAAATTCCAAAATATTGAATTATTAGATATAATAATATAAATTTATATTACATTAGATATATGATAATATTATGCAATATCATATTAGATATAGTAATATAATTATATTATTAGATATAATTTAATTTTAGATATAATTTATTTATACAATGATAATGATACTAGAATTAAACACAAAAGATTTAAAGAACAAAACTGAACTTAATAGGATATTTTCTTTCAAGACTGTTCAATATTAAGACATGTTCATTATGCAGAATTAAAAAGCTATAGTTCTGTTCCATTCATAGCATATTATGTAATAAATTAAGTTTCTTAGAGGTGCTTCCGTTGATATAAACTTTGAACTTCATCTTGATACTTGAGAAATCAATGAAGTCTGGTATAACACCAGATACACTCAGAAAACACAGTGAGAGCTCAGAGATGAACAAATATCTTCCTAGTCTGAAGGAGAAGCATTTTTAATAGACCTAATATGATGCTCATTGCATTTCTTATGAGCTAAGTAAGAAAAAACAGTAATATGCTTAATAGACCAAGTGACATTTAGTTCATGGGAAAATTTTTTTTCAGAAAGAGATGGGAATACCAGACCACCTGACCTGCCTCTTGAGAAACCTGTATGCAGGTCAGGAAGCAGCAGTTAGAACTGGACAGGGAACAACACACTGGTTCCAAATAGGAAAAGGAGTGCGTCAAGGCTGTATATTGTCACCCTGCTTATTTAACTTATATGCGGATTACATCATGAGAAACGCTGGGCTGGAAGAAGCACAAGCTGGAATCAAGATTGCTGGGAGAAATATCCATAACCTCAGATATGCAGATGACACCACCCTTATGGCAGAAAGTGAAGAATAACTAAAGAGCCTCTTGATGAAAGTGAAAGAGGAGAGTGAAAAAGTTGGCTTAAAGCTCAACATTCAGAAAACGAAGATCATGGCATCTGGTCCCATCACTTCATGGAAAATAGAAGGGGAAACAGTGGAAACAGTGAGAGATTTTATTTTGGGGGCCTCCAAAATCACTGCAGATGGTGATTTCAGCCATGAAATTAAAATATGCTTACTTCTTGGAAGGAAAGTTATGACCAACCTAGACAGCATATTAAAAAACAGAGAGGTTACTTTGCCAACAAAGGTCCATCTAGTCAAGGCTGTGGTTTTTCCATTGGTCACATATGGATGTGATAGTTGGACTATAAAGAAACCTGAGTGCCAAAGAATTGATGCTTTTGAACTGTGGTGTTGGAGAAGAGTCTTGAGAGTCCCTTGGACTGCAAGGAGATCCAACCAGTCCATCCTAAAGGAGATCAGTCCTGGGTGTTCATTGGAAGGACTGATGTTGAAGCTGAAACGCCAATACTTTGGCCACCTGACGTGAAGAACTGACTCATTTGAAAAGACCCTGATGCTGGGAAAGATTGAAGTCGGGAGGAGAAGGGGATGACGGAGGATGAGATGGTTGGATGGCATCACCAGCTCAATGGACATGAGTTTGGGTAAACTCCAGGAGCTGGTGATGGACAGGGAGGCTGGCGTGCTGCGGTCCATGGGGTCACAAAGAGTTGTACACAACTGAGTGACTTTCACTTTCACTATTTGTGCACAGAGATCCTTCTGAGAATAACCTAGTTACTGCCTTTGATTTCACACCAGAAAAACTGTTAAAGATAGAGACAGTGCTGGAAAACTATCTAGAAGGATGCACAGCCCCAGCTTTGTGTCCAGGCCTGAATTTAGTCCCAAGACAGAAACGATGATTGCCCTACTGTGCTACGAACAAAGTAGAAGGAGGCTTCCAGGTGCCTCCAAAGACAGTATTAGAGGTGGTAACTTTTTATAGAGTTTGTGATTAAAAGCTAAATGGAAGGTGCCACATGCAGCTATGCTCTACTATGCCTCGAATGCCACAAGATTTTTGGGGCAGTTTAATAAAGAATTTCCATTGAGGTCATTTTTGTTATTGTGCAATCAAAATTAGAGTTATGAGTGAAGTAGTGATTTCCCATATTCAACATCTAAAGAATTGAACAAACACTGCATATACCAATATTTAAAGTATTTGATGTGGGAGATGAATGGTTTCTTCATAGCCTACAGGGGAAAATGCATCTTTAAACTCTCCTATGCTTGTTTTAATAACTCACAACCCTTCCAATGGACTACCCTGGTAACTTAGTGGTAAAGAATCCACCTCCTAATGCATTCAATGCGGGTTTGATCCTTAGGTTGGGAGGATCCCCTGGTAGAGAAAATGGCAACCCACTTGTTGCCTGAACAATCCCATGGACCCAGGAGCCTGGCAGGCTACAGTTTAGTTGGACATGACTGAGCAACGGCATAAGTACAAGGCTTCTCATAGAAGAAAACCAGTCTCATGGAGCTCTATTGCCAGGGAAGGAAGATTTTAAAGCAGTTTCTTAACAAAATTCAATAAAATTGTATTGCCATTCATAAATTAAGGACAATTCTACCCATTTGCCTTCTCTAATTGATTTAATTATATTAAACCATCAACTTTGGTCAGTACAAATAAATTCACTGACATTACTAGGGAGAATGGTGTGAGTAGTGTGGTGGATGGAGTCAGCTGAGGGGAGTCTTTCAGAGATTTGGAAGGAGGATTACCAGGTTAGGCTTCTTGGCAAAAAATTTTGACTGGAAGAGGAAGGATGTTATTGGACAGTGTCTAAAAGATACATGGAATCAATGAGGGCATATTTACTTTTTCATTGGAATGCACTTGCTCAAATTTACAGTTCTTTGGGAAAGGACTCAGTAGTGGATGAGATGATTTCTTGTCTATCCATGCTAATTTTCACTTTTCCTTAAGTATGTACTTAGTGATTCACTTAACAAATATTTATTGAGCAGCTGCTTTGGCTAAGGCAATATTCTAGGTGCTGGGCTTACAGAGGTAACATGATGTAGATCATGTTCAATTTCAAAGAGTTCTTTAAAACTTAACCTGTGGTCTGTTCATTCATCTGAGGAATGAAATTACAAAAAAAAAAAAAAAAGGAGTCCTGAGGGACCTTCAGTTTCTTAATGTACTTTCATTAGCAGAATTCAGAAATAGTGAGAGCTTCAGGTGGGCTCCTGCTGACCCAGGCACCAGACCTGCATGCCTGAAGATTCCATTCGATGGCCCTTGCAGAATTTCTGTGTGAACTAACTAGTGAAAAGTTTTCCTAGTTGAAGCCAGTCAGTGAAGATAGGAAGAGTTGCCTCTTACTTCAAATGCACAGATGCCAACACAAGACCACAAGGATCGTGAATAGTCTAGGAAACATGTCATCACCAAAAGGAAGAAAGAAAAAAAAAGCTTCAATAACTGACTCTAAAATAATGGAGATCTGTAAACATCCTGACAAAGAATTTAGAACGATCCTCAAAGAAGGATAGTGAAATGTAAGAAAACACTGTCAACCAAATTAGGAAAACAGTGAATGAACAAAATGAGATGTCCAGCAAAGCGATAGAAACCATTTTAAAAACTCAAACAGAAAAGAACTGCCAAATTTAATAGAGAACTTCAACAACAGATTCAACCAAGCAAAAAAAAAAAAAAAAAAAATCAGTGAACTTGAAGACAGAGTGTTTTAAATTATCCAGTCAGAGGAACAAAAAGAAAAAGAAAAACTAAAAAAAGCTTATGTGAATTATGGGTTACCATCAAGAGGAACAACCTACTCATTACTGTTGTCCCAGAAAGAGAAGAGAGGGAGAAAGAGACAGATGCCTCTTTAAAGAAATGATATCTAAGAAGTTTCCAAATCTGGGTGGAAATGTGGACATTCAAGTTCCTGAGTTTATAGGTCTCCAAAGAGTTTCAACCCTGAAAGTTCTTCTCTAAGACACATTATAATAAAATTGTGTAAAATCAAAGGCAGAATTTTTAAAACTGCAAAGAAAAAAAAAATTGCTCACGTACAGTACTAGAGAACAAACCCTCCACGAGGCTGTCAGCAGATTTCTTAACAGAAATCTTGCAGCCTGGACAGAGGGGGATAAACCTGGAGGCCATTGTGCTCACTGAAATAAGCCAGACAGAGAATACTATGTGGTCTCACTTCTATGTGGAATCTGGGGAGGGGCAGGGGGGGCGTTGGGGAATGAAGATGTTCAACTCATAGAAGCAGAAAAGAATAGGGAGGTAGGGAAAATAGGACGACGTTGGTCAGAGGGTACAAATTTGTGGTTATAGAGGATGAATGCATCTAGAGAGCTTATGTACAGGCATGTTGTCTATACTTAATAATACTGTACTGAACCTGGAAATTATGCTTAGCGTGGAATCCAGGAGATTTTACATACACAAAAAATGTTAACTAGGTAAGGTAATGATATATTAATTAGCTTGACTCTGGTACTCATTTCACTGTGTATATTTATATGAGATCACCATAGTACTTACCTTAAATATGTACAATTTTTACTAAAAATTTTTAAAATGTTAAGTAATGAATAAAAATGATAATGATCGCTATTAACATTGGGTGATTTGCTGTGTGTCAGACGTTGTACACTAAAGGCTTGCGTGTATGTGCTTAGTTGCTCAGTCGTGTCCGACTCTTTGCGACCCCATGGGTAGCCCACCAGGCTCCTCTGTCCATGGGGATTCTTCAGGCAAGAATACTGGAGTGAGTTGCTATGCCCTCCTCCAGAGCATCTTCCCAACCCAGTGATCGAACCTGGGTCCTCCCGCATTGTGGGTGAATTCTTTACCGTCTGAGCCACCAGGGAAGCCCAGTTAAACAAAATCACCACTTTTTATAGGGTCTAGTGTATAAGTATAGAAGCCAAAAGCTAGGCTTTTAACATCTAAAGGTGATAGTACTTAATCATATTTATTTTTGTCTATTCTTCTTTAGAACACTGAACAAGAATTTGCTGTATCATTTCTGCTAGTCATTTGTAGATAAAACAACACTCCTACGAGTCTTGCAAGAGATCTTATAAATATTTGTCTCTTAATCATCGTTTTCTCTCATCGAGGAGGGAATATTAAATACCCTTCCTCTCTATTTTTAAGTTTTGATGATTGTTAAATCCTTTAAGTATTGTGCTTCAGTGTTAATTGAGATGTTGCCTAATAGTTATAAACTTAGAAAGAATTCTTCCTACAAAGAGTTCTTTTTCAAAAGTGCATAAAAATTATTTTATCTATTTTAAAATTAAGACATTTAATATATTTCCTTTTCTCTATCAGGTCACACATATGTTTAGTTGTTCGATTCTGTGTTTTAGAGCTCTCATGAAATAAAACTCAATTCAATACTACATCAAGTATTATTACAGGCTATGAATCAGGCACTGTCTTTGATTATGGGACAGCAAACTAAAATTTTAGGTGCTCTGTTTTTGACAAGCCAAGAGACAAATTTATCTAAGCAAATCCAAGTTTATCTCATTATTGAGGATTTCTCTTCATATAGCTTTAGGTAAAACCTATTTCAGAGAAGCCAGAGCTAATGCTTTTGGTCACTCAAGGTGGGTGAGATGAAGGTGCAAATCACCATTCTCCTACCTACTGATTTAGCATGTATTCTTTGCCCATATGTGGGCACAGGTTGAACCTGTCTGTTGATTTTCATTTATACAAGAGATCAGTATCTTTTGATGTGATTTTCTGTGGATTTTCCCCCTTTAAGTGCTATGATAGTCGAAGGCAGTTTAACAATAGTGCTTATGAAACAGTCACACCTATAGTCAACTGCTGTACCATTGTAATAATGGCATGTCTATGACTAATATCTGTAATTGACCAAACATTGTTATAACTCCGTTTTGAAATGCAGAATAAATGCTAAAATCCAAAAGCTACATGATCGAGGTTAGAATATTTAGAGATAGGACATGATATTAGGAGAACTATATATGAGTCTGGGCAAGTGAGAAATTTCCACAAATTATTATAAATGTAGAGATGATCTCATAAGCACTGACGTAAAGAACAAACAAGAATCTAGCAGAGACCTGAGTGGAATACTGTAGTTGTTCCTCCTTACTTATGAAGGAGGTACCAGTGGCTCTTGTACCTTAATTACCTCTCTTCAAAATTGGATATTTTCCAGCATGCCCAGAAGAGGGAGAAAGCGGGCCAGAGATATTGCCAAATACCAATCACTTTTGTTGTTGATTTAATCTCTGTGTCTCTCCTATCAGACTTTTGCGTGGGTCTCTCTTTATGTAAAAACCTGACCATTCCTGGAGCATCAGCTTGAGCCTATAGAGCTGTGATCCTAATATCACATGATTGAGAAATCATTTTTCTAACTTGTTGGTATATTAACTTGCATGAGTCTGAATTAATCTTGATGTTCCCCACACTCATTTTCTTTCTTTCATGGCAGATGTCAATTCCCTGTGTCCCAGACTTCCCTGGTGGTCCAGTGGTTAAGACTCCCACTTCCAATGCAGGGAAGCATGGGACTGACCCCTGGTCAGGGAACTAAAATCCCACATGCTGCACAGTGTGGACAAAAAATAAATAAATAAAAAATAAAATAATAAATACTAACCTAGTCTTTTCACTTCTAGGGTCTCTAGCATCTCAAATTTCCCTAAATTGTCGTATCTGATGGGTTGTGTACTTCTTTCTATTTATTCTTTTTTAAACAATAATTTTATTGTTGCTGTTGTTCAGTTGCTAAGTCATGTCCAACTTCTTGCAACCCCATGGACTGCAGCAAGCCAGGCTTGCCTGCCCTTCACCATCTCTCAGAGCTTGCTCATACTCATGTCCATCAAGTCAGTGATGCCATCCAACCGTCTCATCCTCTGTCCTCCACTTCTCCTGCCCTCAATCTTTCCCAGCGTCAGGGTCATTTCCATTGAGTCAGCTCTTCACACCGGGTAGCCAAAGTATTGGAGCTTCAGCTTCAGCAATTTTATTATTTTTTTAATTGGAGGATTTTCCATTTATTCTTACTTTTTCACTGGTAGCAAAGTTTTCCCTGTGTAGTGCTTCTCCACTGCTTAACAAATTAATTTTATTATCTTAGTTTAGTATTTCTTTTCCTCACCATAGGAATCCAGCCCACTTGCCCAATACTCACTCTCTCTGTCTTACATGAACCTGCTGTCTGGCAAACCTGACTCCATCCATTTATCTTTCTCTTCTATTGTTCATGGTGTTGCCTCCACTTGAAATTCTATTTTTCCATTTTGGCCTGTCCTGAATCCCATCCATCCATCCAAGTCCAACTCATGTGCCATATTCTTATGGAGCCTTCCTTCTTCCTCATGTGTGTGTATTTCAGTATCTTTCTGTAAGTTTTTAACTTACCTATCATTTTCTGCACTACCTTCTAGATACCTCTGTATTTGTCCTTGCTGTTAGATTGTATGAGCTACTTTCCCAAGACTCGTTTCATTTTAGTTATTTAATTTGGATATATTTATACTGCATTTATTGTAACATGACATCACCTCTTTCCTTGGTATTTTATTCTCTAGGGACTAAATAGAAACTATTATCATACTACATTTATTTTGTATGGCAGGGTTCATTTACAAAGTTGCAACAAGGAAACCTGATGCATGCCTGCATGAAAGGAAACTTACTGTTCCTCCTATGTAAAGTAGCAGGAGTGTTTTCAAAACCGTCTTAATGAGATTTGCTTATTGAGACAAAGAGCCATGACTTCATTCTTACTAACCTCAAAAGCATATTAAACTACAGTCAGTTTTGGCATTAATCCAGTTTTACCATTAACTCTCTCATAAATTTTGATTAAGGGGTATTGCCAGACTTTTGTAATTAAGGGAAGTGCATTAGAAATGTATTTCATGTGGGAATTTATTTGTCATGTTCTGAAAAATACTGAAGTTCTGTGAATACCTGTAAACCTTAGGGATGGTAAAATTCATGTCTGAACAACCATTTTTCTGAACAGAGAGTACCCAAAATTTGTTACAGGCTCAAGTCTAAATTTTTATTTTAAGAAATAATTGATTGAATTAAAATATTTCTTGGCTGTGTAAATTTCATAGGAGTCAGGAAGAAGCTGTATTTCATGGTTACCCTCTCTCGATGTCATCAGCCCATAGATATATTTTATAATTTGTCACTTTCTGTAACTATGGATTAATAAATATTAACTACTCACACAGGTCTGAATCAGTAAATATATTTAGCTCTGAATTTGTCATAAGCTTTTATCTTCTAAAAGGGTGTGGTTATATAGATGCTTTATCTATTTTCATTTTGCTCTATAGCATTTGGCTTCCCTGATGGCTGAGATGGTAAAGAATCCACCTGCACTGCAGGAGACCTGGGTTCGATCCCTGGGTTGGGAAGATCCCCTGGAGGAGGGCATGGCAACCCACTCCAGTGTTCTTGCCTGGGAAATCCCACGGACAAAGGAGCCTGGAAGGCTACAGTCCATCGGGTCCCAAAGAATTGAATAGGACTGAGTGATTAGCACAGCATTATAGCATTTAGAAAAAGTGAGATTCTCTCAGAATAAAGTTTTACTTGATGTGAGCATTTATACATTTTAAATCTATAAAATGTTTTATTCTGTTTTTCTATTGGCTTGCTTCATCAAATATGTGGGGTTTTTTCTTTACGCATTTTGTCCCAGTGAAAATTTGTAGATTTCTGCCACGTCAGTTCAAGTGACTATAGCAGGATTAGATCTATGTGATCCTGCTCTTAACTGGCTGAATCAGTGACAACTTTTTTTTTTTCCCAAGGACTGTCTCTTTTAGAAAGTAGGGAGAGTGCTCAGTGTGGCCACCTGTGTATCACTTTTCTAGAGTGAGTTTTCCACTTAGTGTATTAAAATAGTTGTGACCATATTGCATCCTGGTGACAAAAAAGAACCAGTATATCTTTGAAGAGAATTTTGCTTCTCATCTGAACATAACTTAGTGGCTGAAAGAATCCAGCTAAATAATCTGTTTAAAATTAGTGTTTGGAGAATTATTTTCATAATCTGTCACTTGCATAATAAATGAAAACTGGGTCATGTTTTTCAACAGTCAGGAGAAAATATCTATCTTCAACTTTTATAATAATATTAATTACTGCATCAGTGAGCACTTACTCTATGCTATGTGCCCTCCTAAGTATTTTATTTGCATTAACTCACTTCATTTTCTTGGCTGCCTCATGAAGTATTATTAATATAAACTACTAAAATCCCCAAATTACAAAAGAGGAAATTGAGGTATATACAAATTAAATATCTCTTTAAGGCCATACAATAAATAATGGAGGTGATGGTAGCTTTAATTGTTTTTTTCTGAATGGAAAACTTTCTTTTTTTGCAGTTCCACTCATGCTAACATTCAGCACTTTTTCAATTCATTTGTCTTTAAAAGGAAATCAGTAAAACTTGCACATCTTCATGCTTTTTAATTTTTCTAACAATAAATGATCATTTATTCTTTGGATTCTTACAGGGCATTCTACTTGGACAAGTCAAATTCACCACCAAACTCTACATCTAAAGCTGCCTATGTAGATAAGGTAAACATAGAAGACTGCATTGACCCTATATTTTACCATTTACCTCTTATTTAATGTTGTTGGTGGTGTTCTTGAGCACGGTGTCAGTATAAAATTTGTGATCTCCAATTCTGTTACCTCCATAATAAAATTTTTAGACTATAGGTTATAATGACTGTGAATTACAGCCCATCTAAAAAGATTTCTTTCTATTAAACATGTTGAATTTATGTTTATCGTTTTTGTTTTTTTTTCCTGCAGCTCATGAGGCCTCTCAATGTTTTGGATGAACTTTATCGACTGGTGGCCTCATTTATCAGATCCAAGCGCACGGCTGCCTGTGTGAACACAGCTTGCAGCGCCTCCGGAGTCGGGCTGCTTTCAGTGTCCTCGGAGCTTTGCAGTAGGCTGGGGGCCTGCCACGTCATCATGTGCAACAGTGGCGTGCATCGGTACGTGACTCCCACCTTGCTGCATCTTTGCCGGCATCTTTACTTGCATCTTCACTACACCTCGTTATATTTGGACTTTCTTGTTTATTACATTAGCTCTGTGAAATTATAGCTGGAAACATTTGAAGGGCTCGGATATATTTGGAATAAGACTTCAGAGATTCGTTAATTCTTGAAGAGTAATTTCTGGCTTTAGTTCTATTTTCAGTGACTGTTTATTCATACACAATGAATGCAATCCCACATTTATATCACTGTGGCCTAGAAGCTTAACATCTTTTATATATCTTAAGATTTATACTTTGGGTACAAAATTGTGCATCTGTTTTATGCACTCTAGGAACTTGCTTGGTAGGAGCTGGTGACTAGAAAAAAGGTTTTTAACCTTTTCTTCTGTGGTTTGGAGCCTTGTTACTCAATTGTTGTGAGTTAGATGTTCTCTTGGGGTTACCACTGTCTTCCTACTTCTGCCAAAATCACAGTCCAAAAGCCCACACAATATGCTCTTCCTGAAATTGTAAGGAGGAGTTTTAGATGGATTCTATTCAGGTGGTTTATCTTACGCATCAGTGCTCTGTTTGGGAAAGCCAGTAAGTACCTAAATTCCTACAGCTGTATCAGATGCAAATATGAGTGGAGAACCCCAAGTCAGGTTCTTCTTCATAATCACTTACTCCTCTTCTGTCCCATCTCAATTTTCACAGAGAAATGAAACCATATAAATGAAAACAATAGAACAGGATTTAGTCCTCATTGTAATCTGGTAGGCAGAGAGTCTCCTGTCACCAATCAGTCTGCTCTTAGTATGAGGCCAGTTAGATTTTGAGAGAACAGTACTTGTTGTTTATTCAAACTTACTTGGTACTTCATCCATGCAAAGGACTGCAGTTGGTACTATTGGCTGGGTAACATCATAAATTGATGATGCTCATGTTAGAGACATTTGGCATGAACAACAAACAACATAAAATAATAGTAAATAATAATATGACAAAATAAGATAACAAAAACATAATAAAAATAACAAATAACTTAGACTACAAGAAAAAAATAAATGACCTAGGAGAGTTACAGCTAAAAAAATAAGAATAAGAAGCAACATGTATATTGGAGATGGTTGGAACTTTCCCTGGAGAAGGTAGTGTTTGAACTGGGTTTTGATGGGTAGAGGTTTTGAAGAGGTAGAAAGAAAAAGATGATTCAAGTCAGTAGGTTTTCATCTGTGAAATTCCATTTGACCTGATGTGCCTGAATTAGGATTTCAAGTCCTACACAGCATGTCCTTGCTCATGAAGTGTGGCAAGACTTTGTTTCTCTAAAAGGAGCAATTAGACTTGTGTGAGTGACACAATATACAGAATTGCCCCCTTTATTTTAATTGCTGAGCACTTTGTGCTCTATTGCAAGCTTACTCATGCTCACGCTCAGTCACTCAGTCGTGTCCGACTCTTTAAAACACTTTGAACTGTAGCCTGCCAGGCTTCTCTGTCCATGGGATTCTCCAGGCAACACTACTAGAGTGGGTTGCCATTTCCTCCTCCTGGGGATCTTCCCGACTCAGGGATCAAACCCACCTCTCCTGCATCTGCCGGCAGATTCTTTACTACTAAACCACCTGGGAAGCATTGCAAGCTTACTAAGAGCTTAAGTGAAATATCATCTGCAACTAAGTGAGTTCAGCAGAGAAATGCTGTCTCTGATCCGTCATGTTCAGTCATTCTGTTCTCATTCATTCATTCATTTATTTACTTTCCATTCACTCAGTTAATATACATTGAGCATGAATTATGTGCCAGCACTGTTCTAGTTGCTGGTATCAAGCATTGAAAAAAAAAAACAAAAAGTAAAAACCTCCCTACTGTTATATAATGTAAATCATGTTGGGGGTGAAACAGATGATAAAGTAAATAAATGGTAACACGGTAGGTGATATAAATACAGAAAAGAACGGAAGTCAGAGAGGTGACAGGACAAGATGGGGTGAAGGGATTTTGTCTTCCAAGGAGGAAGCTCTGTTGGGTTAGAGACCTGTGTGAAGTGCAGGAGTGAGTCACGCAGATACCTCAGAGAAGGTACGTTCGGTTGTGGGGAGCAGAGGGCAGATGTGGGAGGCCGAGTGCGAGCCAGCATGATGTGTTCAAGGAACATAGAGGCCACTGTGACTTTGACATTTGGTATGTCATCACCATGATTAATGTTCTTATTCCGCACTGGTGTAAGATCATAGTTATCTGAGGACTGTGACAACTAAGGGATGTGCCAGGCTTCAGACTACAAGCATATTCTCTTGTCTCCATGTGAATTTACTGAAAGTTAATGCCTTTAAGTTTGCCATTTAATGCAGTTCCCTGGTGGTTCAGTGGTTAGGACTCTGTGCATCCATTGCAGGGGACCTGGGTTCAATCCCTGGTTGGGGAACTAAGATCGTTCAAGCCTTGTGGTATGGCCAAAATAAATTTTTTAAACTGCTAGAGTTTTTTAAACTCTAGAATTTTTTAATCCTAGAATCTTGACCAAGTTGTCCAAATTACTCTCTCATATGTCCCATGAGCAGTTTTAGAGTTTGACAATTGATGAGTAGGAGAAATAGACTGGTTTTCCACAACCATTTTTTAATTGCTGTATTCATTTATGGATGTGTTGGAATCACAAGTAACATTGAGATTTCAAAGTATTTTGGCTTTCTCCATTTCTGCAGTTCAAAATAAATATAGCTTTAGTTAATTCATTTCAGAGAGATTTACTGAGATGTAGGCAAAAATGCCCTATCACAGATGCTGAAATTAAGGTTAAAACTATTTGAAAATAGTGCTGTTTTATTTTTCTATTATGCAGAATAATATAGGCATTTAGTAATATCTTTAATCTTTCAGGTAAGGCTATGCTTAGATTTTTCATGGTGATAAGATGTGTGCTGATTTATATTAGAATCAGAAATCTTGCATAACACTGTAACTAAAATACTTCTTCTGTAATTATAATTCAGAAAGCTAGGAAGGAACCCAAGTAGACCCATACCTACCCTAATTGTTGAACATGGAAGTTTACCTTGAGGTTCTTCCAAAGGGGAGAAATTCAAAATATGAATTAGAATAAGTATTACAGACTATTTTTAGCATTTACTTTTAAAATTAAGATGGGAAGTGGTTAACAATATGGCATCCACATTATATAATCTGTTTCCTGCCTTTTCTGATTTTATTCACCAAGAGAAAGGAATCTAAAATATTTTAAAGTATTGTTATAAGCCTGTATTTGAAATTAAAGAGAAGAATGTGATTTTTTAGAATGAAAGGGCAGTTTTAATTAGCATTCATATCTAGATATTTTAATGCCAACCTGAATTAGATGGCAGGGTTGCATACTACAGGGAATGAAAGCTTGTTTTTGTTGTTGTTTAGTCACTAAGTTGTGTCCAAACTCTCTTCAAACCCATGGACTGTAGCCCGCCAGGCTCCACTGTCTTGGGATTTCCCAGGCAAGAATACTGGAGTGGGTTTTCATTTTCTTCTCCAGGGGATCTTCCCAACCCAGAAATTAAACTGGGTCTCCTCCTTGGCAGGTGGTTTTTTACCACTGAGCCACCAGGGAAGCCCTAATGCAAGATTAGGAGGAATAGAATTCAGGATGAATTATTAAAATCTTTTCATAGTGTTTGGCCCATCTTTGTTTTTATCAAATTCTCTTTCCCAGGGCAGTCCTTTGTGTGCATTACAATTCTACTGATGGACTTTCTTGCCTACACTCCTCAATCATTCACTTGTGTTAAATACCTCCATTGTTATTGAATATTGAAAGAAGAAGATTGTCTTTTATTAAGATCAGGCTTTTTTTTTTGCCTTTTAAACTGTGTCTGTGATATTAAAAGATAGTTTGATAAATGGAAATTTTCCAAAGTTTCCATTTTGTTTTCATCTCTTACACCTTCTATCAAACAACATACATCTGGACATAGTTTTATTAGTACCTATAGTTTTATAAGAGCTTCCCTGGTGGCTCAGTGGTAAAGAATCCACCTGCTAGTGCAGGAGATGTAGGTTCAATCCCTGGGTCAGGAAGATCCCCTGGAAAAGGAAATGACAACCCATTCAAGTTTTCTTGCTTGAGAAATTCCATGGACAGGGGAGGCTGGCGGGCTACAGGCCATGGGTTTGCAAAGAGACGGACCATGACTGAGCGACTAACACTTTACTCCCCTATTGCTATGTTGCCCCTCCCCGCTTCCCTCTCCCCACTGGTAACCAACAGTTTGTTTTCTCTGTCTGTGAGTCTGCTTTAAAGCTCTCTTTTGTATCCTGCAGTTGATTGCTGCAGCCCTTCCAAAAGCGTGCTAGAGGGTTTCTAAATTTCCCTATTACTTCCTTCTGCCGAATCCTTCCATTCATTGTGGTATTTCATTTTGTTTTGCTTCTTTCTCCCCATCACTGCCTAATAGCCAACTGTTTTCCTTTAATCATTATATTGACAAATCAGCATATTGCAAAGGTTATAAAACCCAAGCCTGAGCCTTACCACCTCCAAAAACAAAGATTCCACGTCCCTCCTATGATGTTTGTTTCTGCTTCCTTCCCCAGTGGAAACAAGTAGGTGGACATTTCCAGAGGCTAGGAAATTTCTAGTGAGGGCAGGGACTCTGGAGTCACAGCGTTTCCCTCTGAGGACTCCTTCCAGGGAGATTTTGTTCACGTCCTCTTTTAATCTATTCATGATGGATTTTCAGTGGTGTAGGAATTCTGGGATGATCCTGCAGGAAGACGGGTCATTTGAGCCCAGGCCTCATGTCTGACCCACCTGTGAAGTCTGAGCACCAAAGCCTTGGAGATCTGTACACGTAAATTACCTTTTATCTTCAAGCTTTGTTGTGAAGATGAATCTCTTCCAGGAAACAAGGCCCATCATCAGCTGATTTACTTGGTGTTCAGTCACCAGTGGGGGATGTGAACAGGAGCATCAGAAGGGCTGGCTCACTGTGTCAGGGGTTCACCAGCACCTGCAGCAGTGGCGCCATCGCCAACTTGTTTTGAATCCCACGCAGGTGTGAGGAGGAAACAGGCTATGGCGAGGCCTGTTCTCATTATTAAAAAGCATGATGGTAATGGGCCAGCTGGCTGCCATTTATATATTCCAGTGTTGGACTGCTTCTTCTTTTATACATTCTGGAAACTCATTTTAACATATATAAAGCTTTAGGAGCTAAAAAAAAACTGTATATATGAAGTTTCTAACTTAAAAGGAGTATATTTCCAAGATGCATTTCTTAGTTGGTTATTTAGAAACTGAGACATATTTTCACATTGGATAGTATTGCAGAGGGTGGTTGAATTCTCAGTCATCTGTCTTCCAGCAGAAATGTACAAAACCCATCATGTGACCATAAAGTAAAACCCAAAATATGACTCTCAGGATTTTTCAGAAAAATGAAATCCAGGAATTAAAAACAACTAAAGAGAAATCTGTATTACTAGTTTGGTTAATGAAACAGTTATTTAAAATGAAAATAAACAGTGTAGTGATTCTTAATTCATGTAAACAATTTTTTAAATTCTTTTTTAAGGGAACTATCAATTAACAATTTTAAAAACCACTTTTGTTCGACTTTAAAGAACTCTTTCTTAGCAATATTTTATTCTGTCATCACCATGACATCAAAGGACAAATTGACAAATAGGCCCAGGGTAAGGAGTACAGACTCTTATAAAAGTGGGGCACTCAAGGTAACCTGGCATAGGTGATCAGAGTCCTAACAGAGAGATGATGAAGCTGCAACAAAAAGCATCAGACACAGGGAGTACATTTACCCTGGGGAT
This sequence comes from Dama dama, assembly GCF_033118175.1. NCBI lineage: Eukaryota > Metazoa > Chordata > Mammalia > Artiodactyla > Cervidae > Dama > Dama dama. The sequence continues at coordinate 32,132,632 of NC_083701.1, forward strand.
TTCTGTATGTAGGTTAGATTCTAGGTATGGGAGGGAAACAATAAATGACTGCTATAAGCAAATGTAGTTTTAAAATTGTATCCACTTATTTTTTGTCCAAAAATGACTTGGAAGTTTCAGTAATGAGATTAGTGGAAATACTTGAATTTTAAATCTCCAGAAAGATGGCTAACTAGAACAGAAGAAACTGGTAACTCATGATGCCAGGATCCTGTACATTCCCAATAAGAAGTCCTAAAATTATGCTCTTATAGTCAGGAATCAAAAATATGTTAGTATAAAGCACTTATTTTGTATATGGATAGTAGTAGCAGTAAGTGATAGTAGCAGTGAGTAGTGATATTTAAAATTGTCATTAGATATGGCTGCAGTTTTGATTGTTCTTTAACAGTTGTAATTTGATTTTGGTCAATGCAACTTTCCCCATTTGTTAATATCTAGTAAAATCATTAATGAAACAAAAAAAAAGTGAAAATATAAAATTGTGTACCAATCTTTAGAAGGGAAAAAAATAAAATGCTATAATAATAGGGCTCTGGGAGAAAGACAAATATATCTTACTTATGCTATAAGTACACATCTTAGTTACTCTGGCAAACTTAAAGGAGCAGAAAATAGAATTATGAGGAGGAAGGGAAAAATGGGGAGACATTGGTCAAGGGGTACAAAGTTTCAGCTACACAAGATGAATAATTCTGGAGATCTGACATAACAATGTGAATATACTTAATATTGTATTATATTCTTGACATTTGCTAGGCTCTCAAGTGCTTTCACCACCAAAAGAGGAAAGGAAAAAAAAAAAACAGCAAAGACTATGGTAACAATGTGAGGTGAACAATGCCTGCTGCTGCTGCTGCTGCCAAGTTGTTTTAGTCATGTCTGACTCTGTGCAACCCCGTAGATGGCAGGCCACCAGGTTCCCCCATCCCTGGGATTCTCCAGGCAGGAATACTGGGACAAGGAGGGAGGCAGGGAGACAGCTAGGATTTTACAGGACTTCAGTCACATGATGAGGTCCAAAACTAAGGCCTGGGCACAGAGTTAGAAGGGTTGCCATTTCCTTCTCCAATGCAAGAAAGTGAAAAGTGAAAGTGAAGTCACTCAGTCGTGTCCGACTTGTAGTGACCCCATGGACTGCAGCCCACCAGGCTCCTCCGTCCATGGAATTTTCCAGGCAAGAGTACTGGAGTGGGGTGTCATTGCCTTCTCCAATCAATGCGTTAATTAGCTTAATTGTGAAGAATATCTTGCGATGTATATCAAATCACCAAGTTGTGTACTTTAAATTTATACGAGATTTATTAATTATACTTCTGTTGAAAGCTAGGGGAGAAGAAAGAAAAGTAAACCCAGATCTTCAAATTATACTAAGCTGTAAAGTAGGCAAATAAAACCCCACAGTTTATGTTAATTTAAGCAACCAGATGAGTAAATTTATTCTCTTAGAATTATAGGAAGAAATCAAATGTCTCAAATAAGATAGAAGTTTTATTCTTTTACCTTTTTCCATTATCTCTTACTAAAGTTCTTTACCCCCAAGAGGTAACCAGATTTGCATACGTGTTTTTTTTCCTGAACTTTTCTTTGCAGTTGATAGAAATCTTAATAAATTAGTACATTAAATTATTCTATTTAAAAATGTTCATTGCTTTCATTAGATTACTGTGAAAGAAGAATAAAACAGTAATTATGAGTCACTTCTTATTGTAATAGTTTCTAGCTCAGACTGCCAGTAATCATGTGTTGCTGGCCAGGCAAGCTTTAATGTCAATACTTATAAAGTCAAAGCTTATACCTTATTACCATCTATCATTAAAATTGGAAAATTCTAGGTACATTCAACATATCTTGAGAAAAATAATCTAAATACATAATTATAAGTGATAGTTCATCGGATTTTGCCAAACCCAATTTTTCTATTTAACTAGTAAAATTTAAGTATTTACATTTATGAAACTGAGCTACTTGAAAGTGACAAGTGTAGAATCAACTTTAAATTACAGTGTTAAACAGGGCATGATTCTGCAGATTTTATTTGAAAGAAACTGAAGCTATTATTTTCCCTAAACCTGCAAAATTACATAAAAAGCAAAGTTCCAGTCATTCTCTAAGATGTTTTCCTGAGGATTTCATGGCTACTGGTTTTATAAGTGCTCTAATAACTGTCATAAGCCAAATTTTCTATCCTCCAGAGGAGGGAAGAAGTATGGGTGTCTCACCAATATAAATGTTTCATTGGCCAGCACTTTCAGAATTGCCTCTTTTTCTGTGTGACCCAGAGCAGAAGAGCAGGTGATGTGGAGGCAGCTGATGGGAGGAAGCAGCAATTTCTGCCTCTATGATGTTAATTTCAAGTGGGCACTAGCTCATCTAATCCTCTGGAGGAATACCGAGAAGTGAGATTTCAATCCTTTTAAGCAGGAGGGATGTAATGTAACACCTGTTACAGGTTTTAAAGCATGAATAGTGTTTACCAGGTGACAGAAATGAAGGAGGACATTTCCCTGTAAAGGAATGGTATGAAAATATAATACTGAGGGTGTGAAATAGCATGGGAAGGGGCTGAAGGTCACAGTAAAGAGTTTGCTATTTCTGGACAGTGAAATGAGGAGGAAGTCATCCTGGGAGATGAAAGGAGCAAGAAAGACAGGAATTGGAGCATGGAATGCCCTGCCTATTGAGTTAAAAGTTGGGGACTCCCTCCCAGAGGCTCTAGGAAGCCAGTGAAGGACTTAGCAAAAGAATAACATGATTAGATACTTGAAAAATATTTTTAAAATAAAGATCAATACCATGGTCTACAGTGGGACAAGGAGGGAGGCAGGGAGACAGCTAGGATTTTACAGGACTTGAGTCACATGATGAGGTCCAAAACTAAGGCCTGGGCACAGAGTTAGAAGGGAAAAGACATGTGAAAAGTATGGAATGGCAGCACACAGAACTGGATAACTGGTGAGCAGAGAACAAGGGAGAGAGATGCTGTCTCTTGCAGTGTAGACTTAAAAAAATGCTCAACATGGCAGTTGCAAATTAAGTTTTATCTGGGGCAAAATGAGGACTGCAGCCTGGGAGACAGTACCTCAGATAGCTCTGAGAAACTGCTCTACAGAAGCTGCGGGGGAGGCTGGTATATATAAGGTTTTGGGGGAATACATGCAACCAAGCACATATTTTTCCAGAAGGTTTCTGCTAGTCATGAAGAACAGTCATCACCATGAAGGATTTCAGTGCTTTTCTAGATATAAGGAGATACACGATTTGGGCTCGTAAAATCAGCTTCTGAAATTATCTAACTCTCTGAAGACCTGTCCTGCCAGTTTTTCCTCCCAAGCACAGAGTATCTCATTTCTGCTCTCCACCCTGAACTCCTTTCAAGGGGATGTTGAAAGTCAGCAGCTGCATTGCTGCTGCTGCTGCAGGGTCACATTAGCACATGATTTAATGCTTGTAGAGGTAGATGGCAAGTGCCCATGGCAAGTGCCAATTTGCGGTTAACATCAGCGTGGAAAGACGGTGGGGAGGGAGGCTGCCGTGATGGGGGTGGGGAGGATATGCATTTGTCATTGAGGGGATTGTGGAGACAGATGTTGCATTAATCTGTAACATGTTGAGTTTTAGATGTCCATGGTGTACCTATGTGTGTGTGCACTCAGTCATGTCTGACTGTTTGTGACCCCATGGACTGTAGCCTGCCGGGCTCCATTCTGTCCATGGGATTTTCCAGGCAAGAATACTGGAATGGGTTGCCATTTCCTCCTTCAGGGGATCTTCCCAACCCAGGGATTAAACCCGTGTCTCTTGAGCCTCCTGCATTGGCCGGCAGATTCTTTACCACTGTGCTACCTGGGAAACCGTATCTATATAGGGATGTCCTTTGATGGATTCATACTCAGCAAGGACTAAAGTTGTATGTGAGTACAAGTGGGTATAATAACAATAAATAATCAAGTATATATATATATATACTCTCAAAGGGTAATGGAAAAACACTACTAAGAGTTTTCTGGGAACATGCTTCAGGCGTTAGGAGCAGGGAAGAGGTATTCCAGGAACAGGCACAAAAGTGTAATAACAGAATCCTCAGCTGCCAACTATGGAAGGTGAGAAGAGATCACCAGGGAGTGTGTAAAAAAAGTATTAATATTCCTTGATTCTCTACCACCAGTCCCCTGTACACCCAAGAGCCTCAGAATAAAGCATTGTAGGATCTAGGAGAAAGGAATGAAAAATACTCAAACAAAGTTCTGCTTAGTATCTTGCATAAACAGGTCAAAGAGAAAACAACTATCCTGTCAAAGGATGCGGGCGACAGATGAAAATCACATACTAGACACCCCTTAAGTGTTGGTGTCATCAAAAAACCTGCAAGAATCGAGGACAAAAGTCCAGTAGCCAAAACAGATGGACTAGAGAGGGAGTGTTGAGGACCATTGGGTAGCCTTTGGATAAGCCTTTGGGTAGCCAGGATTAAGTTCCTCACCTATTCCGTTAAATTCCAAAAATAAAACCAAAACAGAAGTGAAATCGACTGGAAAAAGGGTCCCAGGCTGGATCATTTTAAATGCAGGGAAGCAGGTTCAAACCTGGTGGCTGTGGTCATGAAGGTCCTACCGTACCCACAGATGTTTCATATTCATGTACATTTTCAGCCTAGCAAACACCTCCTCCCGTGGCCAAGTGCTCAATTACCTGTCTCCCAAAGGTCCATAATTGCCTCTGCACTCACCACAGCAACGAACCATGTCAGAGAAGAACATGCCTTAATGTGCTTGATGAGAGGGGAGTGAGGGCTGTGGAATGTGTTTGCCTAGCAGTTGATTTTGAAGCCTAGGCTTAAGGATAGACACTGAGAACTTTCTGAGAATGTACTAAAAGTTGCAATAGAAAAGTCCTATTATCTTTAATGGGAATTTCATGGCTAATTCTCTGTGCGTTGCTGAAAATGTGCCCCTTAAACACGATTGCTTTTTTGCCTTAAGATATATGGAGTGAGCCAGAGTATTCAATTTGGCTCTGCTTCTGCTACCAGGATCTCTTTCCAGCTGTCTCCCGCTGCTTCTCCATTCTGTTCAGTGGTTTTCTATGGTGCCACTCTCCGCCTGCCATCTTTCTGCTTTCTTTTCAAATATTTATTAACCCCTTGTCTTTCAGCTCTCAGACTGTGAACCGTAGGAGTTGGTACAGAAGATTTCATCAGCACTGTCTATTTGACAAGAGTAAAATAATAATGTTGAATGGGCTTCCCAGGTGGTGCTAGTGGTAAAGAAACTGCCTGCCAATGCAGTAGACGTAAGAGATGCAGGTTGGATTCCTGGGTGGGAAGGATTCCCTGGAGGAGGGCATGGTAACCCACTCCAGTATTCTTGCCTGGAGTATCCCATGGACAGGGAAGTCTGGCAGGCTACAGTCCATGGGATCGCCTGTGAGTCATACATGACTGAGCACATGCACACACATGTGTCTGTAAGTGTATTATTTATTTTTTAAAACAAATAGCTATTTGCCTGTTTGTCACATTTAAAAATATTTACTTGTTTCATTAAGAAAAGTGCCTCCTCTGTTATAAGGGGAAAAGGACAGAGGTGTTGGGTTTTTGAAATCCCTGCTGACTGGTGGCAATTTTCTTAAGCTTTTCATTTGTCACAAACACATTGCTCAGGGTGACCAAGGTGGGAAGGATCAATAGATCTGCAGTGGGCTTTCCATATTAATTTTGCAGACCCTCTGCGTTTGTTGAACCATACCAGTCACTTCAGGATTGATTCGTGTGTAACACACTGCCTTAACCCTCTGATGTATAGTTCTCCCTTGGTGTGAAGTATAATAAAAAGAAGCAGGGAAAATAACACCCTGAAACATTAAACAATTAGTTTCTTCAATCAGGTGCTTCCTTCTGGTCGTCGATAGACTTTTCACAATGGTGCCCTGTGCTCAGTAGTTGAAAGTAATTAGAAACCAGAATAAATGAGATTCCTGCAGGAATGAACATGCCTTACACAGAACAGTACATTTCATATAGAAAAATACAAATCAAAATACAAATACAAAAATACAAAAAATACAAATACAAAAAATACAAATAAAGAAGGAACACGATCTTCTTTCAGTTTATTTTTACTACTTGATTGATTTACAGTCAATATAATTGTTCAGCAATCTGTGAATCTAGTTCCTTCTTAATCATGAACACATTTCAGTAGGAGGAGGTCCACATTCATGGTGAAGTGGTTTGGGCTGGCAGCATTAGTCTCTGCCTAAACGATGCACTGAGCATATAAATGCTGAGACCAAGATTGGGACTGTTGAATTATGCATTTGGGGAGTTGAGAGTCTCTAAATGCAGTGATCTTTGTGATGTGATTTTTGTATAATGGACCCAGTCCTAGATTTTGAATCAGAAAACTGGTTTTGAATCCTGTTACTTGCTGTGTGACCATGATTATAGCACCTGGTCTATAGAGACTTAGTGGTGTAATGGAAATAATAATTTCTTTTTGAAAAAGATGGCATGAGAATTAAGTGAGCAATATATGTGAAAGCATCTAGTGAAGGATCTGGCAATAGTGTACACTCAATTGTTTCTGCCTTAATCTCTGTTTCTTATAGCAAGTCCATCTTATCATTGCAGAGATAGAAATATGAAATGCAATTGACTAGATCATTTTGTTGTTATTGTTCAGTTGCTAAGTTGTGTCTGACTTTTTGCGACCTCATGGGCTGCAGCACGCCAGGCTTCCCTGTTCTCCACTATCTCCCGGAGTTTACTCAAATTCATGTCCATTGAGTTGGTGATGCTATCTAACCGTCTCATCCTCTGCTGACCCATTCCCCTTTTGCCTTCAGTCTTTCCCAGCATTAGGATCTTTTTCAGTGAGATGGCTCTCACTGAGTATTGGAGTTTCAGCTTCAGCATCAGTCCTTCCAATGAATATTCAGGGTTGATTTCCTTTAGGGTTGACTGATTTGATATCTTTGCTCTCCAAGGGACTCTCAAGAGTTTTCTCCAGCACCATGGTTAGAAAGCAGACTAGATCATACCTGCTAAAGTAGGGGAAACCTTGTATCTAAAACAAAATCAGTGGTTGCTAAGGGAGTAGGTATTAAATATTCTCACCACAAAAAAACCCAAGTAATTAATGTGATACAATGGAGGTGTCAGTTAACTCTACAGTGGTAATCATTTTACATCATGTAAGTGCATCAAATCAACATTTACACCTGTAACCAGCACAATGTTATATGTCAATTCTCAATAAAGCTGGAAAAATCAGAGTGATGAGTCACAATAGCATGACAGAGGTGTATGAAAAATATGAGCTCACTCCTCTGATCTTTTAAAAGTGGAACACACAAAGCAGTGGTTCCTATTACAGCTTGTTTTTAGAATCCTCTGTTGATAGCTTATAGAAAGTCCTTCAAGAACAGCAGAACTGGATCCCCTTGAGTATCTGTTAAAACAGAGACAAGTATTTAGGACTTGGAAAGAATCAGGCGCTAGCATTTGTTTGCACAGTCATTCATTGAGGGAGAGAGTAGCTGTTTATGGAACATTGCTATGGGGCATGCTCTGTGCCACCCCAAACTAGGGATGTTAGAGGTCCCTGCTCTCCTGGCACTTAACAGTCTGAGGTCTTGACAAGGGGACCACGTTGGGAAGCAAGTCAGCCGTGTTGTGTGGCACCAGTTTTCATATGGACAATAGGAGAAAGAGAACGAAAAGATTGTTTTTTTTAATTTGTTTTTTCAGTGAAGTGACTCAAAGAAATAGACACATGCTTTTGAAACTCCAGGAGAGATGAAGCATACATCACATGTCATTTTGACAGTGTAAAAGAACTGATTCTGCTAGGGTTCCAACCATAGTCTTCTGAACCTAGAAAATATTGGTAAATTGTAAATGGACCATTTCGATGAGAGAATAGTGATAATTAATGAATTGATGTAAGGCTAACGAATCAACAGTATAGTATAATATGTGATTTTCTCACATTACCAAAACCCATCCAGAGTTGCTCATCAGAAACCATGCTAGGAGCAGTGGTTCAATCCAGAGAAAGGGAAATGCAAGTTATTGTTGATGAAAGAAAAACTATATCACGTTTAGAAATTCTAAGGGAATCTGTGATTGGTTTTTTACTAAAATTTATTGTCTCTACAATTCAGTTATTACTGTACCAAGTTTATTTAATAAGTGAACATTTCTTGAACAAATAGATGGTCAATGTAGAGTATAAAGAAATTAATTGCCTCTTTTAGGAGTTACCTATAATACTGTTGGAACACATTAGGAATTCATGTAATTTTTTTCAATAATTGTTTATTGAATGCTTACTTAATCCCAGGAAATATACTAGTTCTAGGAAGGTTTCAATCAATACAGGCACTAGTGTGGTCTGTTTCTGGTGTAAGTGACAGTAATATTAATGAAATTTGCTAACATTTGTTGAGAATATACTACATGCTATATATATATACATATATATGTGTATGTGTGTGTGTATGTATGAGTGTCCTAAGTATGAGACATGAATTATTTTATGTAATTCTCAAAACAACACTCTGAGGTGCATGCTATCCTTAAAGTAAATTTACAGGTGAGAAAACAGAGTTTTAGAAACTTATGTAATGTGCCCAGTCACAGAATTATCAGCAGATTCAAGCTCCAACCCTGGGGGTTTACCTCTAATGCCCATATTCTTCATCCCTACACCTTTCAGACAGGTATAACAGAGCATGACCAGAGGTATGATATGTGACCCAAACCAGGGCATCAGTGAGGAGCAGCATATGAGAACCATGGAAGGAGGTGACTTCAGGGTACTGTGAACGGTTAAGTGTGGAGTAGAAGCAAGGAAAACCAGAGACCATATTGTGACGACTTTGTGTTTCAGTGGCTTTCCACTGAAATGTTTGCCTTTTCATCAGCATTTTTAAAAGATCACCTCCAAAGAATAGTGGGAAGAGACAAGATAAAAGGAGTCAGAGTGAGAGGTTGCATCTCTCTAGGCAAGAGATGATACTAGCAGTGCAGCTCAAGTGGAGAGATTTGAGAGATAGTAAGAAATATGAAGTGGACTTCTTTGGTGGTCCAGTGGGTAAGAATCTGCCTGCCAATTCAGAGGACAAGGGTTCGATCCCTGGTCTGGGAAGATCCCACATGACGCACGGGGCAGCCAAGCCCGTGAGCCACAACTGCTGAAGCTAGTACACCTAGAGCCCGTGCTCTGCAACAAGAGAAGCCACCACAGTGAAAGCCCACTTGCCACAACTAGAGAAAACACATGCTCAGCAATGAAGACCCAGTGCAGCCAAAAATAAATAAGTCAATTTAAAACAGATCAATATTTCAATAAATGCAATAAACCAAACATTTTTAAAAAGAAATATGAAATTAATAAGCATGAAAGATACTAGAGTAGATACCTTTGTACATGTGTCTGGCACACATACACTTATCTCTTATGATTGATGAGTTTGGTTTGAATGGCTTGGGAGCTTATAACATATCTCAATCTGGAGGTGAAACAATGGGTCATCTTAAATAACTAGAGAAAGATTATAGGAAAACAATAATTTTAATCTTGACCACACCCACTCTGGGAAGGCTTTACAAAAATGGGAAGCTTGAAGACACTACAAATATTTCACATACACCTTTAAGGAATTAAATAATTTCTACATCTTATTTCTTCTAACAACTTTCTTATTTCTTTCTTTTTTTTTTTAAAATTTTTATTTTATTATTATTATTATTATTTTTTTGTCATACATTGATATGAATCAGCCATAGATTTACACGTATTCCCCATCCCGATCCCCCCTCCCACCTCCCTCTCCACCCGATTCCTCTGGGTCTTCCCAGTGCACCAGGTCCGAGCACTTGTCTCATGCATCCCACCTGGGCTGGTGATCTGTTTCACCATAGATAGTATACATGCTGTTCTTTTGAAATATCCCACCCTCACATTCTCCCACAGAGTTCAAAAGTCTGTTCTGTATTTCTGTGCCTCTTTTTCTGTTTTGCATATAGGGTTATCATTACCATCTTTCTAAATTCCATATATATGTGTCAGTATGCTGTAATGTTCTTTATCTTTCTGGCTTACTTCACTCTGTATAACGGGCTCCAGTTTCATCCATCTCATTAGGACTGGTTCAAATGAATTCTTTTTAATGGCTGAGTAATATTCCATGGTGTATATGTACCACAGCTTCCTTATCCATTCATCTGCTGATGGGCATCTAGGTTGCTTCCATGTCCTGGCTATTATAAACAGTGCTGCGATGAACATTGGGGTGCACGTGTCTCTTTCAGATCTGGTTTCCTCAGTGTGTATGCCCAGAAGTGGGACTGCTGGGTCATATGGCAGTTCTATTTCCAGTTTTTTAAGAAATCTCCACACTGTTTTCCATAGCGGCTGTACTAGTTTGCATTCCCACCAACAGTGTTAGCAGAAGTTAACAGAGTTAGCAGAAGGAAAGAAATCTTAAAAATCAGGGCAGAAATAAATGAAAAAGAAACTAAAGAGACCATAGCAAAAATCAACAAAGCTAAAAGCTGGTTTTTTGAAAAAATAAACAAAATTGACAAGCCATTAGCAAGACTCATTAAGAAACAAAGAGAGAAGAACCAAATTAACAAAATTAGAAATGAAAATGGAGAGATCACAACAGACAACACTGAAATACAAAGGATCATAAGAGACTACTACCAGCAGCTCTATGCCAATAAAATGGACAACTTGGAAGAAATGGACAAATTCTTAGAAAAGTATAACTTTCCAAAACTGAACCAGGAAGAAATAGAAGATCTTAACAGACCCATCACAAGCAAGGAATTCTTATTTCTTTAAATGCTGGCACTTACATTAATATTTAGAAATCAATAAATATGAGAATCTTGGATTGTACCATACTTAATATACCCATTACTATACTGTGTTTTAAACAGTGTGTCTAAGAACTAACTCATCACACACCTTAAATTACAGTAACTTTGTAGCACATTTCAAGAATTTTAGATTGAAATTAAATAAGAGAATGTTAATTGAGAATCTCTAACTCATCTATATTCTCCAACTGCTTTTTTATTTATTGTTATTATTACTGTTATTGACTCTGTTGAGTCTTAGTTGTGGCTTGCAGGATCTTTCCATGTGGCTCACAGGCTTCTCTCTAGTTTTGGCATGTAGGCTCAGTAGTTTCATGTGGGCTTAGTTGCCCCAAGGCATGTGGGATCTTAGTTCCTTGACCAGGGATTGAACCCGCGTGTCCTGCATTGGAAGGCAGAATCTTAACCACTGGAGCACCAGGGAAGTCCCTGTTTTTAGTTTTTAATGGCTGAATAAGATGGGATCGTGAGAAAAGCACAAGCAAGAAGTATAAAAACATTTTGGAAAATGAGCAGAATCACTTACATTTTCTTCACCAGGGAGAAATGTGCCTTTAGTCAAAGATTGTTGAAACTAGTTTGCCTTAGGCTTCCTAGGTTCAGATGATGCTGCATAGTGCATAAAACCAGGGGGTCGCAGGATCTTTCACCTGTCATAAAAAACTTCTGGGTATGAAAGAGTGGTGGGCAAGTAGCAGTTGTAGCTACTATTTCAGCTTATTTCACCTGTTTCACTTTCTGTTGGGATTGACATAGTCATTATTATCCTCTCCAAAACTTGAATGCTGCCTGGGTAACTTCAACTTAGTAAAGAATCCTGGAGAGTCACAGCTGATTAGATTTCTAATAACTTATTAGTGACAGTCACTTGAACAAGGATAATGGACCTGGTTTTTAATTAAAGGAGGGGAAAAAAGCCTTTAATAGAATAAAGGAAATTATTTTATGTTTTAAGATCTAAATCTGTGTGATTCTAAATATGAATGGCTATAACTATATAAAGACATATAATTCACATGAAGAATATAATCAAATAATAGATTCTTTAGGCTGTTCTTATACATAGACTCTGAGCCATGTATTTGACCTAAGGGAATTTTTTCCCTCTTACTCTCATGACTAAAGGCAGCATCACAGAAAAGATGGTGGAAATGAGGCAATACACATGAAAGTCCAGAGCTAAAAAACAAAGTCAAGACTCTTATCACTGGGTGCAATTCTACATTGGGGCTAAACTTGCTGATTTCAGAGTGGTTAAATATTTATTTCACTTTGTATTTATCTAGCTTCCCAGGGCTTCTTAGTTGGTGCTAGTGGTAAAGAATCCGCTGACCAATGGAGGAGGCATGGGCTCCACCCCTGGGTCAGGAAGATCCTCTGGAGGAGGAAACGGCAACCCACTCCAGTATTCTTGCCTGGAAAATTCCATGGACAGAGGAGCCTGGAGGACTACAGTCCATGGGGCTGCAAAGAGTCAGACATGACTAAGCAAACACACACACACACATTTATATAGCACAGAGTCAAATTAACCTTCATATTAATGCAAATTATTCCAAATGAAATTTTGAAATAAATATTGAGTAAGTATTGAAATATTTAGCTAATTTATATAAAAAGTTTGTTAGAGGACATGTCTAATGTTGCCTTATCCAGCCTCAGTCAAAATCGTTGTTTGGCATATGGTTCCTCAAACTCAGAAGCCCCAACACATGCCTTTTAATTGTGGGTGTGTGTCTTCCATTTATCATATTTTTCTAGGAAATTATTCTGCTAACTATACTGCACTAGCACACACAAAAAAGTGAACATACTTATCCAGGTACTTCAATTATGTTATTATTGCACAAAAGAGTTAAATATCACTGCTCAAGAAAGAAACATGTATTCCTGAATGCAGTGACTTCAGTGGGGTTTGTTTTGGGACACAGTTTTCAGTCATAATTGAGTATGTAATATTTCTGAGGGGTCCAATTGAAGTGCTCAGACGGTCAGTCGTGTCTGACTGTGACCCCATGGACTGTAGCCTGTCAGGCTCCTCTGTCCATGGCATTCTCATTGCAAGAATCCTGGAGTGGGGTGCCATTTCCTCCTCCAGAGGATCTTCCCATCCCCTGGATTAGACCTGAGTCTCTTACGTCTCCTGCATTGGCACTAGCACCAATATTTATACTCAGCTTCAATGTTTAAAATATGGAGAAACAAAAGCAAAATATACCTTGCTAAAGATTGCATTTTTCTCTTTTTAATTACATTTTAAGTTTTTTTTTTTAACTTCAACATCTACATAATGTGAATTTAAGGCAAGTTTTTGTTGCTGCAAATTCAGAGATCTTCGTTGCACTAGTTTTTCATAGTTTTTATTTAACGTGTCAGTTTATAACTATCTGAAGGATCCTCCTCCACTAGTAATGACAAAGAGACCCAAAGGTCTCTTTTGAACCACCCCAAGAGAGAACAGTATAATGATTAGCTGCCAAACAAAGCATTAGAGGTCCTGTGAACATTCTGAAAGCCAGCAAATAAATCCACAGCTCAAAGCCATAAATGTCACGTTGTTTTGGTTTGCTATGTCAGTTTCACCGTGAGTTACTGCATCACCCTTGTGGTCCAAAAGGGATGACGCATCTCCCCAGGTGTTCAGTTTGATGCACTTCAACCCTTCAGAGATGGGCTTCCTTGTTCAGTATAAATTGAGTCAACATTAAATATGGCTTTAGAGGTTTAAAATGTAATTTGAGTAAAACTGGTTTTTTATCTGTGATCTTGCTAAATGATCAAATACATAGAAGGTCCTTGAGTTTGGAGAATCTTTTATCTAATTTATTAAAAATGTCATGAGTCATCTTAAAAGATTAACATATTAAAAAACAAAGATTAACCCAAGATAACTTGCTTCAGATAAGAACTGAAGTCTCAAAAGTGAACCAAATAGAGTGTAAATAGATATGAGTTAATAAATGGTTGAAATGTAATATGTTGCATTTAAACCAATTTAGGAAACAGAGCTTTGTCTGTCCAGTTGAGGGGGGGTGGGGTTTGGATGTTGATCATTGTGGAGCCAGGGCATCAAGAAGAAGGACTACCAAACGGGAGACCATTTCACGTGCTTTTCCTGACCCTAAACTCTATAGTTTGACATACAAATTTGATATCTCATGTTCTAGGATCAGTTGGGAAAAGCATTTGAATAAAAACAACAGACTCATGTGAAACATGTTTCAAATTATAGTCAGGTAAACTCTACCTCAACCAAACCCCAATTTATAAAGGAGATATTGCTGGAAGTTTGTCATGAACTTCATGTAATTATTAATGTCATAATTAATAGCATCATAATCTTACGGAAGAATTGACCACACATTTCAACATCAGCATTATTTTAAATTTGAAAGTTGTCATCAAATATGAAAATCTAGAGAAAGTTCTTTAGTGTGTGAACCATATGTATGGAAGAATATTCCACAGAGTAGCTTCTGGGTTCTGTAACATTCTAACCTGCTTCCTCTCCACCATACACAGTCCTGGGTACCCCAGGATTTGAACACATTGCATTACAGCCTTGGGCCCTGCACCTTCTTTTCAATCTTGGGTGAATCTGTACAGTGAAAGTGAAAGTGGCTCAGTCATGTCCAACTCTTTGTGACCCCATGGACCGTACAGTCGATGGAATTCTCTAGACCAGATTACTGGAGTTGGTAGCCATTCCCTTCTCCAGGGGATCTTCCCAACCCAGGGATTGAATCCAGGTCTCCTGCATTGCAGGCGGATTCTATACCAGCTGAGCCACAAGGGAAGCCCTAATCTGTACAGTGGGCAGTAAGAATACTCTGGAGACCATTACTACACCAGGATGTTGTAATAACCTAACTGTAAGTGACTGTGAATCATATTCACGCATGTATGCGTGCTAAGTTGCTTCAGTCCTCTCTGACTCTTTGCTACTCTATAGACTGTTGCCCACCAGGCTCCTCCATCCATGGGATTCTCCAGGCAAGAATACTGGAGTGGGTTGCCATGCCCTCCTTCAGGGGATCTTCTCCACCCAGGAATTGAACCTGCATCTCTTAATATCTCCTGCATTGCAGGCAGGTTCTTTACTACTGGTGCCACCTGGGAAGCCTGAATCATATACATAGGTCCCAGTAAACCTAGGCTAAACACATCCCTAACTCTGCTTCCTTTAGCTCAGTTCCAGAAAGAACTATGGCCATTTGAACATTCCAGAATATGACAGAGGAAAGTTGGGGCAGAAAAAGTCAGTAGTCATAAACTTTTGCAGTCAGAACATTTCACTTTTGCAAATTTGTAAGAGCATATGACTAAGTAAACAGTTTGCTAGAGGTCCTATAAATAAGGGACTCTGAAATTCAACCTTTTTTTTCAGTTTCATGTAAATTAAGATTTATTCTTAAATGCATGTAGCTCCACCACTTTGGTATAATATATATTAGCATATATTTTATATCTTTGCCCATGCTTCTCCATATTTTAAATATCATGAGTAAATTTTTGAAATACTTAAGTGTCTTAACTAAGAATAATAAAGTTAATATATGTTTAAGTGTCTTAAATAACATTAATAAAGTTTTTGAGTTTTTAATAGTAAAAGATTAAATCCAACCTTTTTTTAGCGTGATAGTAAGTCTGCTTCTGCCGGCACTTAATGGTACTTGTAGGTAGAAAGTAGACACTCAAAAATATTTGTTGAATGAATGAATGAATAGAAAGGAACCTCTTTGTGACTCTTCCATAGATCACTAAATCAAAATGCCTTTCAAATCAAATTGAACCCATTGGCCATAGCTTATATATTTCATATTAAAACTATGCTAAATCTCTGAGTGATGTGGATCTATTTTTAATATGAAATATGTCAAGAAGATTTATTCATTATATGCACAGGTGTATTGACCCTCTCCTTTTTCTTTTTATGGGGAATGCACAATTTCTGCATAATTTCACAGCCCTGTCAAGTGCACATTCTCAGGAGTATGCCCTAAGCAGAGCTATTACTTGGATGTCTTATTACAAAAATTATGGAACAGGTTTCCTCAGTGTATATGTTATATTTGCCTTTTTGTGAAGGACAGGACCTACACTGTGGCCTTTATTTTTTTAATTTTGTGATTCTCAGGGAAAGATTTGTTTATATTTTAAAAATGATATTGCAACTAGAAGAAGCTGAACAGTTCAGAACCCATGTTTTCCAGGATGGAGTAAAAAGTTAGATTTATTTACATTTTGGGCTTCCCAGGTGGCACTATGGTAAAGAATCCATTGATCCCTGGGTCGGGAAGATCCCCAGGAGGAGGGCATGGCAACCCCTCAGTATTCTTGCCTGGAGAATCCCATGGACAGAAGAGTCCATGGGGTCACAAAGAGTCGAACATGGCTGAAGTGACTTAGCACGTTTTTATATTTTAATTTAACTCCCTAATGTGCGAACAGAGATAATTCAAGAGAGGAAATTGGAGATTCAGACAAGGAATCTCATATGGAATGAGTTTTGCTCAGGATTCCCCGCCTCTGGTCTGCTTCCTTCTTTCTCTTGCCCAGTGAGCAGGACAGACTCTCTGGTAATCAGAGAAGTATCTATAAAATCCAATGTTCTCTTGTAAAGCCCAATTCTGAGTATACATTTATGCATCATCGAAAAACTAAGTGCCACTCTAGATTGGAAATATTTCAGAGAATGCCAGAATCAAAATGCTTTTTGCAAATGCTGAATTTTTCCACTTGACATTCAGATTGAGATAGTCAAGAGAAGATAAAAAGCTATGAGGCGAATAATGGTGTATTGACCACAGGGCTGTGGGCTTAGTGCTGGGTGCTCTTACACATGCTTAATTATGAGAATGGAACTGTGATGCTGTGAGGGGAAAACTAGACTTCCATTGGATAAATAAACTGTGAATCAAATAGGCAATATTTCCCACATTGACCTGGCTCTTTTAAAAATTTTCACTGTTTAAAAGTTTCAAATTAATCTTGGAAACTCACTGGAAGGTACTCAGTGGTTAATATGAAAAGGCATCCTGTTTTGACATGCTGGTGAAAGAAAACATATGTATTACTTTTAAGGTAGATTTTTCTATTAGATGATGTGTGTGATTGGTTCTTGGAGAAAGGCATAGCAACCCATTCCAGTACTCTTGCCTAGAGAATCCCTTGGACAGAGGCGCCTGGCCAGCTACAGTCCATAGGATCGCACAAAGTCAGACATGCTTGAAATGACTTAGCACACAGTCATGCATGCACATGATTGGTTTTAAAGATGTGACTCTTTGAGGGACCCTGCTCAAGAGCGTGTTACTGCCCATGTTGATTGATCAGGAAATTACAGTAAAGCCTTTTAAAGTCTCTGGCAGATAATTTGCTGCTGTACTGTTGTTTACGACAGCTTGATGTAGAGAGAAATAAATCAGTTTAAAAAGATTAAGAAAGTGGATAATACAAGCTGCCTGTTGAAAGTCCTCCACAATAAGTGAGTGAGTGTTATAGGTTGAGGAGGGCAAGTCAGCCTTTATTGGGAAGCAAAGACATATTTCAGTGTGATTAGAAAAAGATAAAGATTTTTTTCTTAGCTTCATTCAGCTGGTGTAATGAACATTATTGATTAAAATGTTAGGATCAATAAGGACTTAAAATTGGAGTACAGGAGACCTTAAGAAGGAGAAAAAGGTTATGTTGTGTGTTGAGTAAGCTGACAATTAAATGCTTTGTAAAAATTGATTCTTTCTAAACATGAACTCTCAATTATAGCTCTTGGGTTTCATTGGCATGTGTATGGAGGTACATGTAAAACAACAATTATATATTATTTTCAAACTTGTACACTGAATATTTATAAACATCATATACTGGACTGTGTAGCCAATCCCTTCTCCCCTTCTCCAGGGCATCTTCCCGACCCAACGATCAAACATGGGTCTCCTGCATTGCAGGCAGATTCTTCACTATCTGCACCATCAAAGAAGCTCATACTGTAATATAGAGGCTAATTATAAAACTTCAGCCCATCTTAATATGTGTTCTTAACGCTAAAGAGTTCTTTGTAATGTTAATAAGAAAACTGCTTTTCATGTCATTTAACAGCCAATGGAACTGATCATATTTCTCCCTAGAGTGCAACTATGTCTAATAATATGGCTGTGTTTTGTCAGATTCTTTCTAAAATTTCAGCAGTAATGTTTCAAGTCCCTTTCTCCTTTTTTATAATTCATCAGTATCTGAACCTACCAGGTGTACGGGGCTCCTGTGGTATAGCCTCACAAACATGGATAAATGACCTAGATATTCATCACATATAAGCAATTGCACTGTAGAACTTTAATTTGTGGGAAATTCTAAACAGATCTAGAAAAATGCACATGTAGAGTACCAAACCACAGGGAGGTAAATGTAAAAGTGGAGAGAAAAACAAGAAGTATCAATGTAAAGTGAAACAAAATCCACTAATATAGATGTTAGGACAAACATGTAAAAGTAGCATTTTTATGAAATGTGTGCAGAAGGTACCCCTAAAAAACAATTCAGAGACTTGAAAATATGAACAAGCATAGAGGGTTCATAGCTCCCTCAGAGTTGCTATAGAGAAAAATGTGGAAGAAGTGAAAGAAAGGCCTTAAAGGAAAGGAAGAGGACCAAGGCTCACCAATCACTGAATTCAAGACTAAACTGTGAATTTTCTCAGTCTGTTCTGGGCACCACATTGCTGAATAACTCATTAGGAGTCCTTTTCAAAAGTTTACAGTCTTGTTAGATTGTGTTCAAGGAACACATCTTTAAAAAAAATTCTGACCTCAGTGAATATTAATTTCACTTTTTTCTAAAATATCATATATAAATCAGCATAAGTCTATTAATCATGAAAATGTGGACATGAGTGAAGAGTATTAGTGAGTCATTTCCTTTAAAGTACATGAAACATCAGTAAAGAATAATATCTGATAAGAAAGCTTATTAATTCTACTTACTTAAAATTTCTATGTATAAGCTCCCTCCTAAAGAGAATTCATTATGGGTTTGTTTTAAATGCAAATACTTAATTTAGGACCCCAGTAGTGTACCTCTAACAGCTATTTTTAAACAGGTGTTCTACATAGAAAAATAAATGGTTCATTGTCGAGTTGCTTTGAATTTGGCTGCTTTGAATTTGATTTTGAAATTCATGGAAGAGAGGAGGAAAAATAACTTTCCCTCTACTCTTCTGACTTCTTAGCTGAGACTCCTATAATAGAGACAGATTAACAAGAGAAAAACAAATAGAAGTTTATTAGCATGCATGCCTCATGAGTACATGGGAGATAGATACCCAGGGAAAAATGAGTACTTCTCCCAGGAGGCATTAGTGTTCCACCTTTCATTGGCAACCCCAGCTGTCTTGAAGAGCATTAACAGTTACTGGTGAGGTCTGACTTGCCCTTGATTTTGTCCACAGGTGCACCCTGAGTGTGACCCTGGAGCAGGCCATCATTCTGGCCAGAAGCCACGGACTGCCTCCTCGCTACATCATGCAGGCTACAGATGTGATGCGAAAGCAGGTGAGCCTCACACATTTCAGGAAGTTATTTCTCAGGACCGGAACTTGAAGGTTCCTTGGTTCATTTGTCATAATCTGGCAGGTTCCTGGAAGTGAAGGCCATTTTCCAGGCTCAGGAACTGTGAGCAAGAAATACTGATTCCCAGAGAAGAAGCCCAGACATCTCTATGAGGGCTCTCCAGGAAACTCAGACAACCTGGGAAAAGGGATGTCTGAGAGGTAACAGTTTGGAGGCAAGGGAAGTGGCCGGCGAATGGAGAGGAGTGGATTTGAGGCTGTGTTTTCCAGTTAGCATGTGTGAATGTGAGAGTTGGACTATAAAGAAAGCTGAGTGCTAAAGTATTGATGCTTTTGAACTGTGGTGTTGGAGAAGACTTGAGAGTCCCTTGGACTGCAAGGAGATCCAGCCAGTCCATCCTAAAGGAGATCAGTCCTGGGTGTTCATTGGAAGGACTGATGTTGAAGCTGAAACTGCAATATTTTGGCCACCTGATGCGAAGAGATGACTCATTTGAAAAGACCCTGATGTTAGGAAAGATTGAGGGCAAGAGGAGAAGGAGACAACAGGATGAGATGATTGGATGGCATCACCGACTCAGTGGACGTGGGTTTGGGTGGACTCCGGGAGTTGGTGATGGACAGGGAGGCCTGGCGTGCTGCGGTTCATGGGGTCGCAAAGAGTCGGACATGACTGAGCGACTGAACTGAACTGAAAGTACGAGATAAAAGGACTGAGGCATTTTCTGGGAATGACAGGTCATTTAGTGAGGCTGTGTAATAGACTGAGGAATGGGGAGGGGTGAGGAGGAACCAGAGTTGAGGGCTCTGCTTGCTTCGGGAGATCTTGAAGGGTCTTCCACGCCATGCTAAGAAGTGTGTGCTTTATTCTGAAGATAAAGAACATACCTCAGGTTTTCCTTCAGAGGATGAAGAGCAGCCTTTGGACTGTCTTTAGATCACTGATGTACCCACAGGTGAAAAAGAATACACTCTTACAAAGTGAATGAGCTTTCTTCCTTTTTTGTTTTTGGCTCTGCCAAGTGGCTTGCTCCATCTTTGTTCCCCAAACAGGGAACAATCCCAGGTCCCTGCTGTTAAAGTGCCAAGTCCTCACCACTGGACCACCAGGGAATTACTTGAACTTTCTATACAATGGCTCAATAGTATTTTAAGTACGCTCGTTTAGTTTCGAATCCTTAAGATTCTTTAAAAAGCTAACAAAAATGCACTAATCTCCAGTGTACCAATTATTAGGAAAATGTGCTTAATCTAGTTGAATAAAGTCACAAATCTGTAGGCGACAAAAGAAGTCAAAAGACATCAATTTTATATTTTATTCCGTCACCTTTTCTTAGGGCTACTTCAGAAAATTTATTTAACAAATTTCTCTACTTGCTGATTTGGTTTGAATTATCCATTAATAGTGAATGACTTAATTTTTAAGCTATGCTTTTGTAATTATGCCTGCTTTATTTACTAAAGACTTCGTGTATACCTCTTAGGTAAACATATAAATCCCTATGGGTTTGCTCCCAAGATTACACTACAGAATGTCAACTGAACTAAAAGAAAAATCCATAGAGATAGTCTTAAGTGAGGCTGGTGCCTGTCTGGGATCTTTAGAGATGAGGGACAGAAAGTACACACTATATATCAATACACTGGTGCTTTGGGTTGGGAACCCCAGTGCTGAAGATTGAAAACTAAGATCACACAAGGTCCAAGAGGGGTTTGCTAAGTAAAGGTCAGGTCTCTGAGAAGCACATGACTCAGTGTGGGTCAGCTGGAAAAGGGCAAATACAGATGGAACAGCCTGCAAGTTTTGGAAGGATTTTTCAGGTAGATATTCAAATTTGGTTTTAAAAAGTAGATCCAAAGTAAACATGTGATTATTCACATCGGGGCTGGGATTTGGGCACTAAAACATACAGAAAGAGATTAATTTTTCTGTTTCACTGTGTTGCTGTTACAGTAGCTTTGCAATAATTCTTGGAGGAGCCCTCTCAAAAGTATGGTTTATGACAAAACTGGGAGACTGATAGTTGACCTTTTTTAGAGTAGTCCAATAAAGAGGTCATTACAAGTTGGCTACATGTACGTTCTTACTATATGGATTTGAATAATCAAAACCATTAGCCGCTTACAACTGGAAACTAAGATAGATAAAATACAGATGGGAAAAGGAAAAGCAGTATTATCTGGGTCTTGATGAGTTGTTTAACCAGCTTAAACCTCTTTTAAATATATTTATGTGGCAGAGGATAAGATGGTTAGATAGCATTACTGGCTCAATGGACATGAATTTGAGCAAACTCCAGGAGATAGTGAAGGACA
Source organism: Dama dama (assembly GCF_033118175.1). Taxonomy (NCBI): domain Eukaryota; kingdom Metazoa; phylum Chordata; class Mammalia; order Artiodactyla; family Cervidae; genus Dama; species Dama dama. The sequence goes on from NC_083701.1 coordinate 32,154,405, forward strand.
GGAAAGACCGGCATGCTGCAATCCAGGGGGTCACAAAGAGTCAGACACAACTTAGCGACTGAACACACACATGTATGTTATTAATATGTATTACTGTACATTTATAAAATATAAAAGACTGAAAAATTGTGAACTTTGTAAGTTTATTTCTCAACTGTGCTATTTTTCAATATTTATCACTCCTTCCTCCTATGGTTTATTAATAAATCCATTGAGGATGGGTAGCTTCCTTCTTTTGTTAACTTGTTTCTCTGCTACATCTGGTTCTGAGACAAAAACCTGATTTGTACCTTCTTTGTGAAAGATCATGGAGCCTGGGGCCCTCTCTTTATAGAAATTAGGGTGCCCAGGTCCCAGAGGAAACTTTTGCGAGATTCCTTCTGTGGCTGATCCTCTTCCTAGTGTCTGCAGTTCCAGGCAATGGGATTAATGTCTGGGATCCAATCCACAAACCAACTCTTACCAACGTGGAATCCGATTAGTTAGAACACAAGTGTGAGTCAGCTCTCTAACGTTTCTGATTACCTTGTCTTTCAACCATTTAGATTCAGCTTTCCAAGAGACTGAATGGTTAGAAAGTTTGCCTGATTAATGAATAATATTTTCTTTTTTTCTTTTTATTTTTTCCTTTATTTTTATTGGTTGGAGGCTAATTACTTTACAGTATTGTAGTGGTTTCTGTCATACATTGACATGAATCAGCCATGGATTTACATGTGTTCCCCATCCTGAACCCCGCTCCCACCTCCCTCCCCATCCCATCCCTCTGGGTCTTCCCAGTGCACCAGCCCTGAGCACTTGTCTCATGCATCCAACCTGGACTGGCGATCTGTTTCACACTTGATATTATACATGTTTCAATGCTATTCTCTTGGATCATCCCACCCTCACCTTCTCCCACAGAGTCCAAAAGTCTGTTCTCTACATCTGTGTCTCTTTTTCTGTCTTGCATATAGGGTTATTGTTACCATCTTTCTAAATTCCATATATATGCGTTAGTATACTGTATTGGTGTTTATCTTTCTGGCTTACTTCACTCTGTATAATGGGCTCCAGTTTCATTCATCTCATTAGAACTGATTCAAATGTGTTCTTTTTAATGGCTGAGTAATATTCCATTGAATAATATTTTCTAAGATCTTTAGATTCCTTTCGAGGAACAGGAAACTTTTCAGCATGATTTTTTGTCCGTATTTCTAACTGCAGTGGAGACGTCCCCCTGCAGTTTGGTTCCAGAAGCCCCCACAGATGACAAATCCACTGATGTGCAAATCCCTTAAATAAAATGGCAAGAGCACAATGAATACAGAAGGCCTTCTGTTTTCAGGGGTTTCCACACCCATGGGTTCTGCATCCATGGATTTAACCAACTGTGGATCAGTGACACAGCAGATTAAACCTACAGGTGCAAAACCCAAAGATATGGAGGGAAAATTGTACAGTTTTCACATACAGATTTTTAGTATATATGTTTAATAGAATTATTTTCATTAACTGGTTGAGTTAGAAGAAAAATAAAAGATAGAACTTCAGTGCAGTTGCTCAGTTGTGTCTGACTCTTTGCGACCCCATGAACTGCAGCACACCAGGCCTCCCTGTCCATCACCAACTCCCGGAGTTTACTCAAATTCATGTCCATTGAGTCGGTGATGCCATCTAACCATCTCATCCTCTGTCGTCCCCTTCTCCTCCTGCCTTCAATCTTTCCCAACATCAGGGTCTTTTCAAATGAGTCATCTCTTCGCATCAGGTGGCCAAAATATTGGAGTTTCAGCTTCAACATCAGTCCTTCTAATGAACACCCAGGACTGAACTCCTTTAGGATGGACTGGTTGGATTTCTTTGCAATCTAAGGGACTCTCAAGTCTTCTACAACACCACAGTTCAAAAACATCAATACTTTAGCACTCAGCTTTCTTTGTAGTCCAACTCTCACATCCATACATGACTACTGGAAAAACCATAGCCTTGACTAGATGGACCTTTGCTGGCAAAGTAATGTCTCTGCTTTTTAATATGCTGTCTAGGTTGGTCATAACTTTCCTTCCCAAGGAGTTCAGTTCAGTTCAGTTCAGTTCAGTCGCTCAGTTGTGTCCAACTCTTTGCGACCCCATGAATTGCAGCACACCAGGCCTCCCTGTCCATCACCAACTCCTGGAGTCTACCCAAACCCATGCTCATCGAGTCAGTGATACCATCCAGCCATCTCATCCTCTGTCGTCCCCTTCTCTTCCTGCCCCCAATCCCTCCCAGCATCACGGTCTTTTCCAATGAGTCAGCTCTTTGCATGAGGTGGCCAAAGTTTCAGCTTCAGCATCAGTCCTTCCAGTGAACACCCAGGACTGATCTCCTTTAGCATGGCCTGGTTGGATCTCCTTGCAGTCCAAGGGACTCTCAAGTCTTCTCCAACACCACAGTTCAAAGCATCAATTTTTTGGTACTCAGCTTTCTTCACAGTCCAACCCTCACATCCATACATGACCACTGGAAAAACCATAGCCTTGACGAGACGGACCTTTATTGGCAAAGTAATGTCTCTGCTTTTTAATATGCTATCTAGATTGGTCATAACTTTCCTTCCAAGGAGTATGCGTCTTTTAATTTATGGCTGCAGTCATAAAGTCTGACACTTTTTCCACTGTCTCCCCATTCCTATGAGGTGATGGGACCAGATGCCATGATCTTAGTTTTCTGAATGTTAAGCTTTAAGCCAAATTTTTCACTCTCCTCTTTCACTTTCATCAAGAGGCTTTTTAGTTCCTCTTCACTTTCTGCCGTAAGGGTAGTGTGTAAGTGTCTTTTAATTTCATAGCTGCAGTCACCATCTGCAGTGATTTTGGAGCCCCAAAAAATAAAGTCAGCCACTGTTCCAATGTTTCCCCATCTATTTGCCATGAAGTGATGGGACTGGTTGCCATGATCTTTGTTTTCTGAATGTTGAGCTTTAAGCCAACTTTTTCACTCTCCTCTTTCACTTTTATCAAGAGGTTCTTTATTTCTTCTTCACTTTCTGCCATAAGGGTGGTGTCATCTGCATATCTGAGGTTATTGATATTTCTCCTGGCAATCTTGATTCCAGCTTGTGCTTCATCCAGCCAGTGTTTCTCACGATGTACTCTGCATATAAGTTAAATAAGCAGGGTGACAATATACAGCCTTGACGTACTCCTTTTCCTATTTGGAACCAGTCTTTTGTTCCATGACCAGTTCCAACTGTTGCTTCCTGACCTGCATACAGGCTTCTCAAGAGGCAGGCTAGGTGGTCTGGTATTCCCATCTCTTTAAGAATTTTCCACAGTTTATTGTGATCCACACAGTCAAAGGCTTTGGCATAGTCAATAAAGCAGAAATAGATGTTTTTCTGGAACTCTCTTGCTTTTTCGATGATCCAGCAGATGTTGGCAATTTGATCTCTGGTTCCTCTGCCTTTTCTAAAACCAGCTTGAACATCTGGAAATTCACGGTTCACGTACTGCTGAAGTCTGGCTTGAAGGATTTTGAGCATTACTTTACTAGTGTGTGAGATGAGTGCAATTGTGTGGTATTTTGAGCATTCTTTGGCATTGCCTTTCTTTGGGATTGGAATGAAAACTGACCTTTTCCAGTCCTGTGGCCACTGCTGAGTTTTCCAAATTTGCTGGCATATTGAGTGCAGCAGTTTCACAGCATCATCTTTTAGGATTTGAAATAGCTCAACTGGAATGCCATCACTTCCACTAGCTTTGTCGGTAGATATACTATAGTGACGTAATGTATGATGACAATCAGCATCAGTGATGTGACGGACTACGAATATGTAACATCACTTCTGTGATTTTCTTGTCCAAAATACATGCCTTCTGTCTAATCATCTGACATACCCAGATTGAGAGACATTCTGCAAAACAATGACCAGTACTCATCCCAAATATTAAGGTCAGGAAAGACCAAGGAAACCTGAGTAATTGCCCCAGACTGGGGGAGACCACAGAGGTGTAATGACAGAATGGGGTTCTGGATTAGATTCTGGGATGAAAAGGGGGCATTAGTGAGAGGAAATGGGGAAAGGTGAATAAGACGTACAGCTTAGCTAATAACATTTCCTAGTTTTGATCATCACACTAGGACCAAGTGAGAGTTAACATTAGAGGGAGTTTACCTAGTGCGTAAGGTTTGTGACCTCTCTGTTCTGCTTGTAAACTTTTTTCTAAGTCTATAATTCCTTCAAAATAAAGAAATTTTTTTTAATGCATAGTTGCAATTCCTAAATTTCTTCCTATGTGTTTTTTTTTGCCATACACATCCTCTTTTCCCTGTTTTCTTTCTTTGACTTGGTCCATTTTGAGAGAATATATTCTTTTATTTTTATTTCTTTCTTTTCTCCTATCCTTTCCTCCTTTCCCATCTGTCAGAATCTGGGAGCAGCAGAGAAAGTTTCAGGGTTTTTAAAATCACTCTCCTCCATTTATACTCAGTCCCAAACTCTGGTGTTTGCTTCTTTGTAGTAACTCATCCCCATTAGGAATTGAACAATGAATATTCTTGAACTCGACAGATTTGCAAAGACTTTTTTCATTGCTAAAGCACACTATCTTTGTACTATAAACTTTGAGGCAGAATTCATACATTTTAGATATCCACATGCACCTGCCTTGTCTAGAAACTGCTTTAAACTATTTAAGGAAAGATTTTCTTGATAAATACTATGAATCTTTAAACAGCCAGCTATTCAGCTAAGCACAGAACAAGCTGCATGCAGGTGATAGAACTGTGATTTCTGTCCCAGGAAAACGCGGCGGGGGGAGGGGAGCACAGAGCAGTATTTCTAGCTTGCTCACTTCCTGTTTTCAGTGTCTTAACTATTAGTTGCTTAAATATTGAATAATGACATAGATGAGATAGTGAACAGGAAGCTGTCATTCAACCTTATTTTGAAATGATTTAGATGATATCAATCCTTTTAAACAGTGTATCAGTGTTATTTTTACTCTTTTTTAAAATTTTATGTATTTATTTATTTTTGGCTATACTGGGTCTTTGTTGTCGCACAGGCTTTTCCCAAGTTTTGGCAAGCGGGAGCTGATCTCTAGTTGTAGTGTGCGGGCTTCTCGTTGCAGTGGCTTCTCTTGTTGCAGAATATGAGCTCTAGGGTGCTGGGGTTTCAGTTGTTGCGGCCTGTGGGCCCAGTAGTTGTGGCTCTTGGGCTCTAGAGCACAAGCTCAATAGTTGTGATGCACAAGCTTAGTTGCTCCACTGCATGTGGGATCTTCCCCGATCGGGGATCGAACCCTTGTCTCCTACTCTGGCAGGTAAATTCTTTATCACTGAGCCACCAGGGAAGCCCTATTTTGATTCTTAAAAGCATTAATTTTGAAAATACTCAGTCGATGATGTCTGTCTCCTTCTTGAGTGTCTCTTGATGTTAAATATATCATTGCAATAACACTCTCCACTCAAATATTAAGGGTATGTTGAAAGTGATGTGAAAGTGATAGTCACTCAGTCATGTCCGACTCTTTGCAACCCCATGGGCTATATAGTCCATGGAATTCTTTAGGCCAGTATACTGGAGTGGGTAGTCGTTCCCTTCTCCAGGAAATCTTCCCAACCCAGGAATCGAATCCTGGTCTCCCACATTGCAGGTGGATTCTTTACCAGCTAAGCCACCAGGGAAGCCCATGATATGTTAAATAATTACTAATACGATGCAGAATTAGAAGTGATTGTCCTTATTTCTTTCAGGGAGCAAGAGTTCAGAACACAGCAAAGAATTTGGGAGTCAGAGACCGGACTCCACAATCTGCTCCAAGGTGAGTGATTCCCCAGGTCTGCCCTTTCCCAGAGGTCTTGCTATCACGTCCCAGACAGTGTCCCTCATAGCTTGTGCAGCCACCGCAAGATACACCCAGTCTACTAGTGAATGTACTCATGGAAATCAGCCTTGTAAGCATTCCGTGGCTCAATGTGATTAGGTATAAATGTTCTCCGATTAAATGAAATTTTAGGTGAAGCAAACTTAAGAGGTAGCATCACCAACATTATACTGTTTTGCAAGTTCTATCCTGAATTCAAAACCAAAAGCCCACCCAGGTACTACTAAAATAGATGTTGCAACTGTGCCAAGCCACCAAAATGCCATTTCCACTTACACTTCTACAATCACATGTGCTGTTCTCTCTGGTGTGATGGGTTTTCTCATTGTGTTTTATGAAAAACTGCTCCATAACCACAAAACTCATGTTAGGTATCATTTTCTCCTTGAAGTTGTGGTTTTCTTTCTCTCTGTGTTCCCACAGCATCTTGGGTATTGATCTGTTGTAACCCTGATTTTGCTGCAGTGTATTGTTACCTGTCTTTCTACCCAAGTTGGATATGAATTCTTTAGAAGCAGGGAAGATTCTTTTTGGATTTTATTCATTGCTCATCATAGTGCCTACATAGAATATGTGAACAGACTTTGAGAATGTGTGAATGGATAAATCAATTAATGAGCTTTTTGTTCGTTATCCTACCAAATGTTCACAGCACACATATCATCATGAGAAAGGACTCATCGACAAAGGACTAATCCACTTTTAAATGAAACATGGAAACAACCATCAAAGAAATGTTCCTTTGATTTTCCTGGTGACATTAGGGTAGATAGCCGTCTACCTTGAAGTAGGGCAGAGTTAAATAACTTCTTTTACATTTGATTGTGTATATTTGCATTTTAACAAAATGCAAGCATTTCAAGCGCTGTCACAAACAAGACGCTTTTTGTTACTATTTACGAAGCAGTTACCAGAATGCGAATGATGACTGCAGCATTTGTGAAGTTATATTTCATTCTGAAAATCTCTGTGGGCAGTGGAAGTATTTTCAAAAGGGAAAAATATTTCCCCCTGAAAGTGAATGCAATCCTCAAGTTCTAATTGCATTTATTTTCAGTGCTGACTCCTAACTCTATTTAATCCTCAAGTCTTGTTTATGTTGTTGTTCATAGTTGATTAAATGAGAGTCTAAGTCTTTCTCTTGCTAAAGAATCACTTTACATAGGCATTCTCTCTCCTGGACCTTAGCAGACATAGTATGTTTGGATAATAAACCCAGTGAAGCTTTAAAATTCCAAGAAGAAAACAAGATAATGGCTCTGCGAGGTCTTCTTAACTGGGACTTATAAACACTGATGAACAGAGGGGATGAGACTTAAGCATCCTGATCAATAAACCAGTATGCAACCTCAATATGCGAAAAGAAACTCTGATGAGCTCACTGTTTTGTTTATTGGGTTACATTTAAAACACTTGAAGCAAAAAAAAAAAAAAAAGTGCTAACTCTAAAGTGGACATGTTTTACAAGGAGTTAATTGCTCTGAGAGAGAAATCTAGAGTAATTTTTCAATTTTAGTTATGCTTTCATTCATTCTACAAATATTTATTGAGGATTTCATTCATTCTACAAATACTGATTGAGGACTTAAGAAATGGAAAGCACTCTGCTATGCCCGGTGGAGAATGTAAGCATGAGATAAAAATGGTTCTGGCCCTCAAAGAGCTTTCAGTTAAAGAGGCCAGGCTCCTCTGTCCATGGGATTTCCCAGGCAAGAATACTGGAGTGGATTGCCATGCCATGCATGCCTGGTCTCCTGCATCCCCTGCTTTGCAGATGGATTCTTTCCTGTTTGGGCCACCAGGGAAGCCAGAGCAAAACAGCACAAGGCCAGGGAGAAAGTGAGAAGTGCTCTGTGAGGGCACAGGGAAGGCGCTAAGGACTGCAGGGCACCTGGGATCCCCCCATCTGGGAACGAGGATTTCTGCCCTAAAGACAGCGATTTGAAGAACACGTTTGTCTCTCAAGACCAGGCCCTCCATAGGCAAGGGTAACGTTTCTAGAAACACCTTCAGAGAGATATTTTGCTGTCTCTGATACTGACATAGTATTTGATTCAAATCCCCAACCAGTCTCTATTACAGCTTTCCTTTCTCCATCCACTGCCTTTCATTTTTTAAAATTCACTCAGCAAACATATATTGAATTTCTGCTGTGCAACTGTAGATGTCAGGCACTTTGATAAAAGCTAGGGATAAAGACATAATCCCCTCTACCAGTCAGTGAGGTGTCAAAGAGCAGCAACTGAATAAAATGAAAATAGTATACAGTGTGTGTGTGATAAGGACCATCACAGTGCAGCCACTAGGACAGTATGCAGGTTCCTTAAATAACCACAGATTGAACTACTGTGTGATCCAGCAATTTCACCCCAGGCAGGTATCTGGAAAAAAGGAAAAAACTAACTCAAGAAGATGCATGTACCCCCAATGTTCATAGCAGCTCTGTTTACAGTAGTAAGACATGGAATCAACTAACTGAATTCAGAAGATGTGGTACCTATATTATATATGTATATAAATGTTAAATGTATGTATACATATACACAATGAAATACAACTTAATCTTTAAAAAGAATGGGCCTCCCAGGTGGTGCTAGTGGTAAGGAATCTGCCTACCAGTGCAAAAGACCCAAGAGACGTGGGTTCGATCCCTGGATAGAAAATGTCAACCCAATCTAGTACTCTTGCCTGGAGAATCCCATGGACAGAGGGCTACAGTCCATGGGATCACAAAGAGCTGGACATGACTGAAGCAATTTAGCACATAAAAAAGAAAAAAATTCTGCCATTTACAGCCATGTGGATGGACCTAGAGAATATTATGCCGAGTGAAATAAATCAAATACTATGTGATGTCACTTGTATGTGGAATCTAAAAAATAATGCAAATGAAACTGCATGTAAAACAAAAACAGACTCACAGACATAGAAAACAAACTGTGGCTACCAAAGTGTGGAGGGAAGGGGAAGGGGCACATTAAAGGTGTGAGATAATAGATACAAAGACTATATATCTAACAGATAAGCAACAAGAATTTATTGTACAGCAAGGAATTTATTATATACCCTTTATACTGTAATAACCTATAGTAGAATAAATCTACAAATATACTAAATCATGGTGTTGTACCCCTGAAATCACACAATGTTATAAAGCATATATATATTTCAATTTTTAAATAAAGAACCATGATAGGAATAGCACAGATTGCCATGGGAACATAGAAGAGACCCATAACTGAGTCCAAGGATGGAGGGGAGAGGTCACAAAGAATTCCTGACCCCATCAGCATGGTAATTAATAGATGTCTTCCTGAGCTGATGCAGTGACCCCAGTGCTAAGAGAACACATCGCATTCTGACAGCTACACCTCGACTTCTGTGACTGATGATTCAATGTGATTTAAGAATGATACAGAGCGAAGCTGAAGACATAGGCAGGGGCTGGATCAGGAAAAGACTTGTACCAGATACTGAAGAATTTTCATGGTAACACGAAGCCAACAAAGAGCCATGAATAAACCATCTTTCTTTCTGGAAGGTTTGGATTTTAGAGTTTATGTCTGGCAACGTTAGAAGGAATCATTTGAGGACAAAGGAGACTGAAAGCAGCGGATGCTTTGGACACTACTAGTCATTGTAGGAGGTTAGTGAAGAGGAAGATTCTAGGGTGACCACCAGATCTCTGGTTTGGATGATGGTGGTGAAAGGTTCTAGTCACTGAGATAGTAGATACAGGAAAAAAAGAGCATGTGTAGGAACAGACGATGGGCCTTAGTTGGTGATATTACACTGAGGCCCAGTGGGACATGGAGATGCTGTGGTGGACAGTGCAAACGAGGTTCCTCCTCCTTGTAACTAGCACACATTGACTGGCCAGAGCAATAAATGTATCTTCACTAAGGACCAAATATTGCATTCCAGATAATGGCACACTGCTCTTATTTTCTATTACATTACACACTTTGGCAAGTGTTGTGTAATGAAAATTTGATTTTCTTCATGTGCATAATTGTAGTTTGTATGTATTTGTATCATATTTGTAGGCACAAAATGATTTTGGATCCAGGCTGCTAACATGTGACCTTACTTAGGTTATTTACCTTTCTTAGACAGCTTTTCCGTCTATAAAATGGAGGCAGCTGCCTCAGGACTGAGTGCCCAGGTAGTGCTCATGCGTGCTCAGTCATGCCTGACTCTTTGCGACCCCATGGACTGTAGCCCACAAGGCTCTTGTATCCATGGGATTCTTCAGGCATGAATACTGGAGTGGGTTGCCATTTCCTTCTCTAGGGGATCTTCCCGACCCAGGGATAGACCTCGTGTCTGTTGCATCTCCTGATTGGCAGGCGGGTTCTTCGGGACAGAGAATTGTTGATAATTTCATCTGTTTTGTGGTCTCCTTTAGCACAGCTCTTCTTTGTGCCTTGTTGAAAAATGAAAGCTGTGATCTGTGTAGACTGAAGTTTGAGAATCCTGCTCTCTGCAGCCTTGGATTTGAGCTGGAAATACCAGCTCCAGGATGGCTGCCTGAGCCCAGCAAGAAAAGAAGAAAGTGGAGCCAGAAGCCAATCTTTATCTTGTAGGGCCCGTGGTGTGCACAAGTGGCATGAAGATGTGGCAAAAGCCCTAATGTCAGGCAAACAAAAGCCTCCATTCCCTCACTGTTTAGATGCCAAAAAGCAAACAGATCAGCACAGAGTGAAAGTCCAGTTCTTACCTATTACATTTTACTACCACGCCTGATCTGCCTGTTCTCAATTCCCAGAGCCTGCAAGTTCCATTACAAATGTGTCTGGACTCAGATAACCCTGAGTCCCTTCCAACAAGCCTCTGCCAAGTGGAATGTGCCCAGCTCTGCTGCGGTACCCAGAGCTATTACTTCATTAGGTGAATGCAGGGAGTAGCCTTTTCTCCAAATTGCGAGGCAGTCTTTTCAAAGACTGCTCTACACAGTGGCATTAGCCACATTATGTGGAAACGTGCAGTCCAAGGTAATGGCAGGTGACTTCTCAGCCCAGACCTCACGGGGAAGGACATTTGCCACCCAACTGACTGTTCCTGTTCTACTTGAGGCCTTTTCACTCATTAGGCAGCACTGTCAGGAAATGAAATGAAAGAGAAGAATGCTCCCTTCATTCTATTATTCCAGCTCTGGGAATGCAGTTTGAAGCAACACCATATTCTTCAGCTGCACAAGCAGCTTTGAAGTCTATCAGCTCAATTTAACGTATGCTTTGCTCCGGGAAGGATGAAATAAGCTTTTCTAGTGTGAGATGTCCTTATTTCAGCATTCATTTTTTTCCGTGGAGATGACACGTACAGTATTAAACACCTTGCAGACTCCAAAGGCAATTACTTCTCGTCTGGGTTTCCAGAATGGGAAAGTTATTTTGTTTAACTAGATTTCTAACTTGATATTAAATCTTTTTCGTTCTCCTCCACCCTTTGATTTTGAATGACTGTGGGATTAAATGTTGAAGGGAGAGGAAGTTTATAATTTGCTGAATTTGTCAGCAGCTCATTTAAACTGTGTTCAATTTCATCTGTAAAAGAGAGTGACTCAGCACAGAGACCCCCTGGGTTTGGAGTGCTTTTAACACAGAGCAAAGTTGGACTTCTCTGGCAGTTCAATGATTAAGACTCCATGCTTCCAATAAGGGGTGTTGGTTTGAGCCCTGGTCAGGGAACTAGGATCTCACGTGCTGTGTGATGTAGCTGAAAAGACAAAAAAAGAACGTAAAATGGAGCAAAGTTGAAATCTGCACCTTATATTTCTAGAGCATCAGACTAAGCTCTGAAGTAGGACCAGCATGGCCACATTCTTATCGAGGACTCCAGGCTTACAACCAGCTTCATTATATCCGCTGGTGTTGACTCAAAGTATAAAGGTTAGTCGCTCAGTCGTGTCCAACTCTTTGGGACCCAATGGACTGTAGCCCACCAGGCTCCTCTGTCCATGGAATTCTCCTGGCAAGAATACTGAAGTGGCTTGCCATGTCCTTCTCCAGGGGATCTTCCCGACCCAGGGATTGAACCTGGGTCTTCATTGCAGGCAGGTTCTTTACTATTTGCACCCCCGGGGAGGCCCACCTGTTCTCTCAGCTTTGGCCTTAATAATGGGCGTGCTTCACGCATCACTACTGAAGCAGCTATATCCATCTTCATTTGGTTCTGGAGTTAACAGTCAACCATGCAGAAGAACATGAAGCAGTAGACCTTGTATCATCTTCCAGGTTCCGTGCCCCAAGCTTTGTCTGCATGCTGTCTGGTTTCAGAAAACTAGACCTGGGAGGCAAAGAGAGCATCTTGGGGCATCTCCACCAGTTCAGATGGATTCCTTGGCCCCCTTGAATCTCCACCTGATTCTGTTGACAAGGGAATGACAGTGTGGACAGAGCTAGGCAGGTGTTCCGTAAGAAACACCAGCTCCTTGTGCCTTGAGAGTCAGGCCTCAGGACTGTGTCTCATCAGCCTAGCCTTGAGCAACTGCCAGCACCAGCAGGATGGTACAAGTGAGGCAGAGTTCTAGAAATTGGAAAGTCAGGAATGACTTAAGAGAGAGATGCTATGTTGCTGCAAGATAATCATAATAGATATGATGTTCAATGCCTCCTAGATTTCAGAGCATCACTTTTGCTACCAGCAAGGTGAGCAACCCAGATTGACACTCTGGAGCAGAAGCAGCTGGTATAAAAATGGGTGCATTGCCTAGTCAGTAGGCATGTAGATGTGCAAAGAGACGTGGGTGCTTTGTGATAACAGAACCAAAATTTTGGAGTTTTGCTAACGCGCATGCAATTTTTAGTGAAATACGTGATAGGATCTTGACTGACTCCCAAACCAAGAAGTTCTTGTCAATGTATTTGTCATACCAATGAAAACATCTCAAGTGATGTCAATGTGCTGGGTCATTGTCACACCTTCTGATGCCTTTTCTAGGCTGTACAAGCTATGTGAGCCGCCTCCCCCAGTTGGAGAAGAATGAGGAGCATCTTCAAGGAACCAGACAAGCAGAAGCTTCTGAACACTGGATGAGACAAAGAACGTGCTGGCTAAACATCCTCCACTCAACATAGAGAAATGGACTTTTTTCTCTGAGTCTTTCATCATGGTGTAAATAACTAATGTTCAGCTTATACTTAGATGTTTGTGCTGGAAATGGATAGACGTCCATTCAAACAACTCAGCTTCACAAACTGATCTCTCTCTGTGTTAACATGAATTATTCATCCTGGAGATTATATGAAAAAAGATCTGAGATGAAACATTAACCATTGTGCCTCCTTTCCCATCTATTGAAATTACCATATTGCATTTGCTTTTCATCTTCTCCAAATGGAGCGTGTAATTATGGATATTTCCATTTGAAGAAGTCTGTCCTTGGAGAAACCTGGCCACACTTTCCAGGTGATCACACAGAAATGTGACAGACGGCAGTGACTGGGCGTCATAGGTTTTCCATCTCCTGCTTGCATCTGAGAAAGTCATTTGTGGGTGAAAGGTGAGGAGCATCCTTTACTCTTTTTCAGTAAGAGAAAGAGTATTTCTCAGTAGAGGAGAAGAATGCTGACTGAGGCCTCCAGCAGCATCTTCCTCCAGCTGCTTTCAGGGACGCTTTCTGCTTGTGGAGCGTTCCAGCGACCCAGTGCTGTCCTTGATCTCCGAAATGAACATGGCTTCCTTGGATAATGAGTCCTGAAGCTGGGACGTAGGTGTCCAGGGGTGAGGAGAAGGAGGGATTGGGAAGGATTGGGAGGACGACTAGGGTGAAGCAGGGGAAAATAAACCTATTAAAAAACTCAACCTTTAAATTTGAAAGATACCCAAAACTCTTATTCAGGCTTTCATATGAGATGTCAGACTCTTAGAGAATACACCATACTGAGTGTGTTTCTGTCAAGGTAGTATATGTATAAGATGAGAAAATAAAGCTTTATTTGTTGAACTTTAAAAGAACTGTTAGAGACCTTGATAATTTATGAAAGTACAAAGTATATTCTATTTTCGTTCTAAAGTTTACATAATGTTTATCTGTCTCCATTGATAAAATATTAATAACATTTCCTTAGCACAGTGAAAACCGTAATGTTGATTTTAAATCTATAATTTTCAAAACAGTTAAATGCCTCTGCTGTGATTGTGATACTTTTATGGATTTAGATTAATTTCCTATATGAAATGCTTTCCATAACTAAAGTAGTTACACACCATTACTAAATTTTAATTTATGAAATTTGATAATAGTTTTCAAATTCATTAAAAAGCCTTCATCACTAGCAGTTGTGTGTTCAATAACAAAAACACTGTTATGTGTGTTTGAGGTCTTCATGTCCTGGTCAAGGTAATAAATGTTATTTCGCATAGAAGTACTGAAGACTTTCATGATAAGTACATATTTATAACGAAAAATAAACCAACATCAGAGTTTTCAGACAAAAAAGTTGAACACTTTGAATTTAATGAAGATATAACCTTAATATAAATATTTACGTTAAATACGATCTTAATTTTCAGGGCTTTAACACTTTTGATACTATTGCCAGTAATTCTGAAGGTCCATGAAATTAGTAAACTGTGATGTTCCTGTTACTGACAATTTGATTACATTTAACATGGGAATAATGAGTGAGCAAAACTGATTAACTAGCAAGTACTTTTCATGTTGTCATTACTGTTCTCTGATCACCACCCTGAAAGCCGTATTCCTTGTTAAAGGTATGAAGAGGCCACTTAAACATTTCAGTCATAGTTTGTATTTCATGGGAGAAATTATCTGCTATTGTAGTATTTATAAATTAGCATACTTTAAGATTGAACCTGTATATAATAGAATGTACTTAATACTATTTTAAGGGTTAAACATGGTGTAAGTGTACCATCTGTCAATGCTTGGCACTTAATAAAAACTCAAAAGTTAGTGATGACATGTTGCCATCAATCACTGTGATTTTTTATTGTAATGAAAATTGTAGCTAAAACCTAAGTAATTTCTCTGTGCCAAGCCATACCTCCAGGTGCTTTGCCGTAGTTTCTTGTTATTGCTTCATTCATCCTCATAATGATGCTTTGAGGTGATATTCTTAGCGTCACTCCTGTTTTATGGTTGAGGAACTGAGGCAAAGAATGGTTCAGTGACTTGCCCAAGATCACATGGCCAATAAGTGATAGAACCAGGATCTGAGCCTAGGAAGTCTGCCTTCTTAATACATTGTGTTACTTTCCCTTATTAATATAGGAAATGTTATAATACTGCCAGTTATTTGTTAGTAAAGTTGGGGTTCTGTGTGCTGTGGGCCATTACATTATATGTGTTATATTGAGAAAAAAGTGAATGAAAACATATAAAGTGCCTCTAAATATGTGAAAATCACAGGATATGCTAGACATTTTGCCATTCTGGATAGACATTATGAAGTAACCTAATGCTATTGCAATCTGAAAAGACATGATCTATTCTTCATAATTGAAGAAAATAGTTTTAGATATGTTTTAAAAGTGTTGAATAGTACATTATATAAAATCTGACTGATTCCAAAACAGTGGTGACAGCGAAAAATCGTGTGATTGAATGAATAAGGACAACTCTTCAACACCACGATGTACCCCTGCGTGACAGTGGACATTCGATTGACCTTGAGCTTTTATGCAAGCTCGGGCACGTTCAGGGTGGTATAACCATAGATTGGCCTTGATATGACCATAGACTGGCCTTGAGTTTTTAGAATGGGTTTATCTAAATGCTCACATACTCTTCTGCAGCCAGTGTACCTTTAAACGTTACAAAAGCCTGCTAACAGTTCTTCCAGGTTTTCCCAACTTTGCAGATAAGTGTGGACCTCTGCCTGTCTCCACCTAAAATGGGAGGTCACGCCTAGAAATTTTGGTTCTTAATATGGGACTGATTCATTAATACTTGTTTTTTTTTTTTCATAAATACTTGTTAACTAGTAAATCATGGTCAAGAAATCTGAAACCTTCCATTGTACCTTACAAAGTTTTCTTACTAAATATTAAAAATTAATATTAAAGGTATGAGTAATTTGAGGAGACTAGAATTTTACACCTATTTCCATTACATTTAATGGAAAAGAATGGAAGACAGAAAGAACGAAGGAAATAAAGAGGGATGGGGAAGGGAGGGAGGGAGGAAGGAAAGAACTTTTGTACTGGTTTTACTTATACTGGATATATAATGTTGAATTTAGAATCTAAGCTTTATTTTATGAACCAGTATCCCCATCTTAGGCGTCTCATACTATTTTCTGTCTTTTCAAATCACATTCTTCTAGTGATTTAGATTCCCTGTGCGTTCAACGGCCACTCTACTTGCAGCAACAATGTTCAATTTATTGAAGTTAGATTAATTTCTCATGATATTATAACATATGACATTGTAATGATATTGGTTCTGACTCTATTAATTTAAATTTTGTGATGAATTCAGAACAGCATGATACTGACCTTGGCACTAACTGTAAAAGCCAAGAAAATGAATGGGTAAAAAAATCCTGAGTGGCATATTAAGTCATTTAGGAAAACAAACTATTTTCTACTCTTTGGACACATTTTACCAGCAAAACTAATTTTACTGACTTGGAAGCATTCCTTTGAGTTACTGTATGTATTTGAAAATAATAAATTTGTAATTAGAACACTACTCTTTCATTAGTTCATATAGTTCCTATGTAGCATGGTTCAGTGTAGATTAGAAGGCATATTTTTATTCACCTATGTATTCAGTAAAACATAAAGTTGAAATTTAAAATGACTAATCTTAAGTCATTTTCATTTACCTTTTACTTTAAAGGTAATTTTTAGATTTTCTTCACTAGCTGAATTTACAAATAGTGAAACTAACCTTTAGCATGTGATTAAATTGCTTCTGACTTTTAAAATTTATGTTTAATTTTTAAAGGCTTTTTTAAGTGAATTATCATACAAAATGATAGTTCAGTTATGATCCCAACATTAGTAGCAGTTATTTCATTAACAGGTGTATATATTAATCGACTTGCTGAATGAATTGTCAGTTGTCCTATGTAAGTATGAAGACAAAAATTTTGGAAATGGTTTAGGACAATCTGAACCTTGATTAAGAAAAATACTCTGTATTTTATAAAGCTTTCCACATTTAGAGATGAGCCTCAGAAAAGTTTTATTCTTTATGAAGCAGACAAGTTGGGATAAGCTTCCGACAGGTGTCTGGACCAAGGATGGGCTCAGGCTGATCCCTTTTACATACAGTGGCCACAACCTTTGAAGGTGCTGTGATTCCATAGTCATTATTATGGTTAGTCTTTTGTTTTCGAAAAATAAGTTTTGCTTTTAACAGTAATCTCAGCGTTCATATGTGCCAAGTTGTGCTTGACCTCCTTCACTCAGGATAGTTTGCTTCTCATTGAGAAGACATTTCTGAAGTCTACTAGGTTTACTAAGAGATAAATATATATTTTATATACATATATTAATATTTATAATGTTTTGTTTTTATGATAATACATTATAAGAATGACTTAGATTCTTCTGTCTTATTTAGTATGAAGGTATGAAATATGCAGTGGTTCGGTATATTGAATATGTGTCTAAATATGCCGTAAGTGTCCCTGGTAGGCCATCTTTTGATCACTGGCACAGTCTGCTACTTAGTCTGGAGTCTATTGATCTGGCTTTGCCATCAGAGGTAGTTGATTAAGAACAAAATTATTGAATTCTTAAATGATAATTCTAGTAGAAATAGAAAGCTTTGGACAGCTCATTTGGGGTCAAATTACAGAATAAATATTATCCACTCACGTGTCATTCAACAAACGTGTTTGAGAATTCACTTTGTCAAAGGCACAGTTGGTGGGCTGCCTTTATGCGTTGCATGTATTTGGTTCAAAAATCTTCTCATTGTCTCCTCCGCGTTAATCTCCTTTGTGTCTTTTTCCTGTAGTGACGTTATTTGTAATGCAAACTTACTCTAATACCATGTAGATACCTATATTGTATGATTTCAAGAATACTAAGTTGATAAAATGCTCTAGAAAGCATACATTTAAACTTAAGTATCTAATCCCTCAAACAAATTTACTAGAGTTTCAGACGAATATATATTTTTGTAACTGCCAGGTAAATGAGTAGAACATAGCTTTTTTGTTTAAAAATATTTTTATAAGTATGCATTTACACAGTATTCATTATTTTAAACATTAAAATATCAAGTGGGTTCTATAAATAGTGATTCTTTTGAATATATCCATATTTAACATTGTATAACACCCAAATTTTAATGACAAATGTCATATGAATGTTATTATAGTAGTGTGTTTTTCCCTTTGTAAAATATACATGTAACATAGTTTGAATCTCTCAGTATTTTGTGCATGGATAAAATAATCAAGTGTATCATGTATTTTATATCATTTATTTTTGTCTGCATAAAAGACTAGAGTAGTAACATTGTATCATGTGTCAAAAAAATAATAAAGTGAAATGTAGTATGACCATTTCAGTTTCTATCCATTTAAATTTAATCAATTCTTATTATGTTTTCACCTGTTTAAAATATGCATGAAACAGAGCTTTTCATCGTTTAAGAATTCACAAGCTCAATAGAAGAAACTTTGATAAACATATGAAACAAATCTACAAATATGAACTAAAGTGAGTTGCAGAGACAGTAACTGCTAGGAAAAGAAGCTAAATAGGGGCAGGAAAGCTTCATGGCAAGAGACTGTGTGTTCCTTGAATTAATGAGCCAGTCTATCAAGGTTTATTCAGTACCTGTTGTGGATAAGCCCTTATCATGGTTGCTGAGGGTGTTATAAATGCATATAATTCCCAGACTCTACAGTTAAAGAACTTGGTAATATAAATGATTATCATAGTGCACAAACTAAAATGGTAATTACCAAAAAAAGGCACTACACATTAATACAAAATGAGGGGTAGGACAATGAGAAATATGTACTATAGAAATACAGGTAATTTAGATTCAACCCAACATCTCTTTATTGGGCATCTAGAAATTTCTTAACAGGTTCTGAGCTAAGCTGGATGATTAGTCCTTAGAAACATATATGGCTATTGCTCATGTGGAGTTTACAGTTCTAGAAGGGGAAGGCTAACCAGAAAACACAAAAACAATGAAAGTTGGCTAGGTCAGTGTTCAGAATGTGTAAGATTAAGCAACAGAAGAAGTGGACGCAGCCTTGTAACAAGAATAGCTTGTACTGAGATGCAAATATGCCAGGTAGTTTGGTAAGATGGTGAGTACATTAGTTTGAATAGAGGATCAAGACTTGTGAATATGATAACTAATAATGCTGAACATTTTACCTGAGCTTTTGGCTGTTAATATAATGATTTTGGGGCTTCCCTGGTAGCACAGATGGTAAAGAATCTGCCTGCAATGTGGGAGACCTGGGTTCGATACCTGAGTTGAGAAGATCCCCTGGAGAAGGAAAAGACTACCCATTCCAGTATTTTAGCCCGGAGAATTCTGTGTCACAAAGAGTCAGACATGACAGAGCAACATTTACAAATAATGATTTGAATGAATTATCTATTTAGATGCTTGCACATTTTTATTGAGCTTGTTGCTTTTTATTATTAAATTATAAATTTCTTTATATACCAAAAAAAAAAAATTTACAGATGTGATTAGAGAGAGATATGGATTGAAAAGAAGGTTGAATCTGGATGGTATAGGTGTCTCAGTGCCAGGCTAAGAAGTCTGGACATTTTACAGGGAAGAAAATTGAGACATCTAGTTAATAACAATAATAAAAAATTATGAAATCCCAGTGAGGAGTTTGAAAAACTTGTATGCTGTTGACTATATACACCACCTCAGAAAAGTGGAAGGAAATAATCATTGGAGGAAACAAAAATCAATAACTACATTTTACCTTTTGGAGACTGCTGTTATATTGAGATTGCAAGTTTAATACAGTAATAAGAAAAACTGGAATGAACAAATAGAGGTTGTTTGTTTTAGAGCAGCAGTCCAGACACTGGTGTTCCAGAGGCGCTATTAGGTTGCTATTAGACACACATACAAAATGTATTTTGTGGTCAAAATTGATTTTAAGAAACACAGACTCAAACAGATTTTCTTTATCATAGACTTCTCTGACCTTTTAATGTACTTATAAAAATCACAACTTCGGAAGAGAGAGGTGATGTGTTTCACAACTTACTAGAAGAGAGGACGTGTTTCATAGAAGATTTGCTATTTTCTTGGAATTCAGTAGGGCACAAAGTGGGAAAACTGTTCTAAAAACTTCATGATAACATAAAGGGGAAAAAAGGGAAACAAGAGATGGGGCAGCCATTTATTACTGGTTTGGTTGGTGGGGGGGAGGAAAGCTTTAAGGCTTAAAGGAAGAACTACTGACAAATTTTTTTTTGTTATCTATTTTTGTTTTATTTTTTACTAATATAGTTAACTTGCAACATTGTGTCAATTTCTGGTGTATAGCAAAGGACATTGACATAAATGAACAATAACAGTGGATTAGAATTAAAATCAGGCTGTGATATTGTCACCATTCATCCATGTTCAGAACGTTAGGGGCTTGGAAGAGCATATTCCATTCAAATGCAGATATATCCTTTCTGATCATTTCAGCTTATAATGTGATGAGATGTTAGAATAGAGGATATTTTAGTGACTCAAATATTGATGGCACCAGTTTGCCATGTTTTCTGGACTAAATTTTTAATTCTCCATGGCCATGTCCAGGGTGCTTAAGTTAGATGACATAAAGGTTAAAGACTAATTTTCTTTTCACAAAAAGTATTTTAAAATATAGGTACATGAATCAAGGTATATTGGAAGTGGTCAAACAGGAGATGGCAAGAGTGAACATTGACATTTTAGGAATCAGATGACCTTTATATCTAGTACTGTGGGCAAGAATCCCTTAGAAGAAATGGAGTAGCCCCCACAGACAACAAAAGAGTCTGAAATGCAATACTTGGATGCAATCTCAAAAATGACAGAATGATTTCAGTTCGATTCCAAGGCAAACCATTCAATATCAGAGTAATCCAAGTCTATGCCCCAAATACTAATGCTGAAGAAACTGAAGTTGAATGGTTCTATGAAGACCTACAAGAACTAAACCTTCTAGAACTACACCTTCTACAACTAAAACCCAAAAAAGATAGCCTTTTCATCATAGGGGACTGGAATGCAAAAGTAGAAAGTCAAGAGATACTCGGAGTAACAGGCAAATTTGGCCTTGGAGTTAAAACAAAACAGGTCAAAGGCTAACAGAGTTTTGCCAAGAGGACACACTGCTCATAGCAAACACCCACTTCCAATAACACAAGAGAAGACTCTACACATGGGCATCACCACCAAAGTCAGATTGATTATATTCTTTGCAGCCAAAGATGGAGAGGCTCTATACAGTCAGCAAAAACAAGACCAGGAGCTGACTGTGGCTCAGATCATAAACTCCTTACTGCCAAATCAGTGTTAAATTGAAGAAAGTAGGGAAAACCATTAGACCATTCAGATATGACCTAAATCAAATCCTTTACGATTATACAGTGGAAGTGATAAATAGATTCCAGGGATTAGATCTGATAGACAGAGTGCCTGAAGAACTGTGGACGGAGCTTCACGACATTGTAGAGGAGGCAGTGATCAAGACCATCCCCAAGGAAAGAAATGCAAGAGGGAAAATGGTTGTCTGAGGAGGCCTTACAAATAGCTGAGGAAAGAAGAGAAGTGAAAGGCGAAGGAGAAAAGGAAAGATATACCCATTTGAATGCAGAGTTCCAAATACTAGCAAGGAGAGATAAGAAAGCCTTCCTCAGTGATCAATGCAAAGAAATAGAGCAAAACAATAGAATGGGAAAGACTAGAGATCTCTTCAAGAAAATTAGAAATACCAAGGGAACATTTCATGCAAAGATGAGCACAGTAAAGGACAGAAATGGTATGGACCTAACAGAAGCAGAAGATATTAAGAATACACAGAAGACTATACCAAAAATAGCTTCATGACCCAGATAACCAGGATGGTGTGATCACTCACCTAGAGCCAGACATCCTGGAATGTGAAGTCAAGTGTGCCTTAGGAAGCATCACTATGAACAAAGCTAGTGGAGGTGATGGAATTCCAGTTGAGCTATTTCAAATCCTAAAAGATGATGCTGTGAAAGTGCTGCACTCAATATGCCAGCAAATTTGGAAAACTCAGCAGTGGCCACAGGACTGGAAAAGGTCAGTTTTCATTCAGTCTTGACTGAGCAACTGAACTGACTGATTTTAAAATGTTAAGTGTGGGGTTTTCTAGACTGACATTGGTCTGCCATTTGAACATGATCTGAAGTGTTGCTGTTCAGTTGCTAAGTCATGTCTGACTCTTTGTGACCCCATGAACTACAGCATGCTAGGCTTCCTTGTCCTTCACTATCTCCCAGAGTTTGCTCAAATTCATGCCCACTGAGTTGATGATGCCATCCAGCCATCTCATCCTCTGTCATCCCCTTTTCCTCCTGCCCTCACTCTTTCCCAGCATCAGGGTCTTTTCCAGTGAGTCAGCTCTTCAGATCAGGTGGCCAAAGTAACGGAGCTTCAGCATCAGCATCAATTCTTCCAGTGAATATTCAGTGTTGATTTCCTTTGCAGTAATACAAATATCTCACAGATTTTTTGAAGCCGTGTCTTGAAAATATGAACCCTCAGGGTCATCTCCGATATTCCTTGGGATCAGGAATTTTTCATTTAGTTCAAGTGCACACACAAGAAAAATTCCAGTATAAGACTGTCTAGAAATTCAACAAGTCACAGAGTTCCTTGACTCTCTACCCTTGACTCACTATCTTGCTTTTACATAGGAGAGATCTGTGAACTCCTTGTCAGAAAAGTGATGAGATATATTATTCCAGGGCTGAGAGAAAAAGGCAGTGATCACCACATGATATAGTAGAGTGTTCCGTTTAGGGCACTTTAGTGCCGAAGGATGAAGACAAGTGAGGATATAAATGATGGTGCAAGAATGACTAAGGACATACAGGGACAGATTGCCAGGAAATATTAGGTCTGTTAGAAACCTCTGCCACTCAAACTGCCCTCAAGTTGACTCACAGTTAAAATTGTTTATCTCAGAGGTTAGAGGTTAGGACGTTACCTAATTTTAGCAATGAGGGATCTGGAAGTTACAACCAGAGAAAATAGACTCAATGATGGTATGAAAAGTCTTTTATTTACAGTCTTAGAAAAACATATTTCAGTTTTCTAAACTATTGGTTGGAAGGATAAGCTTTCTTTCCTACTTTTTTTCTTTTTGTAAAAGAGTCTTTTATTGAATTTGTTACAATATTGCTTCTGTTTTATGCTTTGGTATTTTGGCTGCTAGGCCTGTGGGATCTCAGCTCCCCAACCAGGGATTGACCCACACCCTCTGCACTGGAAGGCAAAGTCTTAACCATCGGACCACTAGGGAAGTCATCCCACTTTTTTCTAATTGAGGTGAAATTTACATAACATGAACTCAACCATTATAAAGTGTAAAATTCACTGGCACTTAGTCCGTCCACCATGTTGTGTGTGCAAACATCACCTCTCTAGTTTCAAAGCATCCAACCATCCAAACAGACTTTTATTAAGTTAAACTTATGAGATGGAGCTTCCCAGGTGGCACTAGTGGTAAAGAACCCACCTGCCAATGCACAAGAGATGTGAGTTTGATCCCTAGGTCAGGAAGATCCCCTGGAGAAGGGCATGACTACCCACTCCAGTATTCTTGCCTAGAGAATCCCATGGACAGATGAGCCTGGCCAGCTGTAGCTGATAGGATCACAAAGAGTCAGACAGGACTGAAGCAACTTAGCATGCACACAGACTTTTGAGATAATTGTCTATTTATATTTTTGACAAAGTTTCAAAAGCAATCCAATGGAGAAAGGATAGCTTCTTCATCAAATGGTTCTAAGGCATTTGGACACCAATAGGTATAAAAATGATCTTTGAACTCAATGTTATGCCTAATATGAAAATTAACTCAAAATGGATCATAGACCTAAGTGTAAAACAGGCAATGATAAAACTTTTATGAAAAAATATAAAATCTTTGTGATCTAGAGCTAGATAGAGTTATTAGATTTGACACAAGAAAGCATGATCTATAAAAAGAAAAATTGATAAATTAGACCTTATCAAAATTTAAAACTTCTTCTATTTTAAAGCCTATGTGAGGATGGTAAAAAGACAAGTTGCAGACTGGGAGGAAATAGTTGCAAACTACGTATTTGACAAATTACTAGTGTCTAAGAATATGTAAAGAACTCTGAAAAAAGTCAGTTGCAAAAGATTTCATACTGTATGATTCCATTTATATAGCTTTCTTGAAATGGCAAATTTAAAGAAATAGAAAACAGATTAGAATGAAGGAAGTATGTTGTGTGGCTATACAAGGGTGACAAGAATGATTATTTTGACAGTATTAATGTTGACATTCTGGTTATGAAGCTTTACTATACTTATGCAAGACCATGACTTTTCAGGGAAACTGGGTAAAGGGCATACTAGCTCTTTCTGAATTATTTCTTACAACTGCATGTGAATCTACAACAATATCCATAAAAATTTCAATTAAAAATATACAATAAGTTTTAAACACTTCTCACAATGGTAGTTTTAAAGGTGGTTGTATTGGTAAGGAACATATATTCCTGAAAATGAAATCACATTTTGAGATGTGGCTAAGAAGCATTATGCTTTCCTTCTTTATCCTTCCTCCTCCTAGAATTCATTCATTCAGTTTTTCATTCGTTTATTCATTTATTGAGAAAGTCAGCTGCACAAATTGAGCGCCCACTATCTGAAAACTTGGTATCGGAATTGAGTAGCGTGCTGCCTTCAGGGCCCCTTGAGGAGCTCCTATTTTAGAGGTATGGCAAGCCTGGGTACTGTGGACAGTACAGTACTCTTGATTCAAGGGCCGCTCTGGCAGTTAATAGCTGTGTGACCCTGGGCAAGTTACTTATTTGATTCTCAAAATTCTCTGAGCTGTAAAACTATAATAATAGTGCCCCTTAGTTCACAGAACTGTAGCCTCTATTGAATGAGATACTGTAGGTAAATATCTAGCACTAAACCTGGTACCTAGAAACACTCTATAGTGTTCATTAGATAACAGAATATTAAATGTTACTGTGAAGTAGAGCAAAGTTAGGGAGAAAGATCTGCTCTCCAAATATTCAGACAGATGGCTTATTTGGGAAATAGGAAGATAGAATTGGAGGGGATAACTGTCATTTGAAAGATGGTATGCCATGTAAAGGAGTTCACAGTTTATCTTGTGGGTGGTGGTGAACCTTTGGAAGTGTTGAAGCAGGACAGCAAATGATCAAAATTGCTACATTCATAGCAGTGCAGTTAGAAGGCTGTTATAATAAACAAATTCGAGTTTCTCAGAGTGGAATTCTCAGACCAAGTTTGTCAGAATTTCCTGAAGGATTATGCTTTCAAATTGTGGTGCTGGAGAAGACTCTTGAGAGTCTCCTGGACAGCAAGATTTAACCAGTCAGTCCTAAAGAAAATCAATCCTGAATATTCATCAGAAGGACTGATGCTGAAGCTGAAGCTCCAATACTTTGGCCACCTGATTTGAAGAGCTGACTCATTGGATAAGACCCTGATGCTGGGAAAGATTGAGGGCAGGAGGAGAATGGAGTGGCAGAGGATGAGATGTTTTAGTGGCATCACCAACTCAATGGACATGAGCTTGAGCAAACTCCAGGAGACAGTGAAGGACAGGAAAGCCTGGCATGCTGCAGTTTATGGGGTCACAAAGATTTGGACATTGCTTAGCGACTGAACAAGAACAAAGCTTAGGGATTTCATTTTAGTAAGCTTTCCAGGCAATTCTCTTTGCACATTGGGGTTTGAGAATCACTGGTTTAAAGAAAAGTGATGGAATTCATAACAAAAGAGTATCACAGAGAATAGAGAAGAAAAGGTGTTTTGAGAAATATGTAGAGAGAGAAAAACCAAATTAACAAAATTAGAAATGAAAATGGAGAGATCACAACAGACAACACTGAAATACAAAGGATCATAAGAGACTACTACCAGCAGCTCTATGCCAATAAAATGGACAACTTGGATGAAATGGACAAATTCTTAGAAAAGTATAACTTTCCAAAACTGAACCAGGAAGAAATAGAAGATCTTAACAGACCCATCACAAGCAAGGAAATCGAAACTGTCATCAAAAATCTTCCAGCAAACAAAAGCCCAGGACCAGATGGCTTCACAGCTGAATTCTACCAAAAATTTAGAGAAGAGCTAACACCTATCTTACTCAAACTCTTCCAGAAAATTGCAGAAGAAGGTAAGCTTCCAAACTCATTCTATGAGGCCACCATCACCCTAATTCCAAAACCAGACAAAGATGCCACAAAAAAAGAAAACTACAGGCCAATATCACTGATGAACATAGATGCAAAAATCCTTAACAAAATTCTAGCAAACAGAATCCAACAACATATTAAAAAAATCATACACCATGACCAAGTGGGCTTTATCCCAGGAATGCAAGGATTCTTTAATATCCGCAAATCAATCAATGTAATACACCACATTAACAAATTGAAAGATAAAAACCATATGATTATCTCAATAGATGCAGAGAAAGCCTTTGACAAAATTCAACACTCATTTATGATTAAAACTCTCCAAAAAGCAGGAATAGAAGGAACATACCTCAACATAATAAAAGCTATATATGAGAAACCCACAGCAAGCATCACCCTCAATGGTGAAAAATTGAAGGCATTTCCCCTGAAATCAGGAACAAGACAAGGGTGCCCACTCTCACCACTACTATTCAACATAGTGTTGGAAGTGCTGGCCACAGCAATCAGAGCAGAAAAAGAAGTAAAAGGAATCCAGATAGGAAAAGAAGAAGTAAAACTCTCACTGTTTGCAGATGACATGATCCTCTACATAGAAAACCCTAAAGATTCTACCAGAAAATTACTAGAGCTAATCAATGAATATAGTAAAGTTGCAGGATATAAAATTAACACACAGAAATCCCTTGCATTCCTATATACTAACAATGAAAAAACAGACAGAGAAATTAAGGAAACAATACCATTCACCATTGCAACAAAAAGAATAAAATACTTAGGAGTATATCTACCTAAAGAAACAAAGGACCTATACATAGAAAACTATAAAACACTGATGAAAGAAATCAAAGAGGACACAAACAGATGGAGAAACATACCGTGTTCATGGATTGGAAGAATTAATATTGTCAAAATGGCTATTCTACCCAAAGCAGTCTATAGATTCAATGCAATCCCTATCAAGCTACCAACGGTATTTTTCACAGAACTAGACCAAAGAATTTCACAATTTGTATGGAAATACAAAAAACCTCGAATAGCCAAAGTAATCTTGAGAAAGAAGAATGGAACTGGAGGAATCAACCTGCCTGACTTCAGACTCTACTACAAAGCCACAGTCATCAAGACAGTATGGTACTGGCACAAAGACAGAAATATAGATCAATGGAACAGAATAGAAAGCCCAGAGATAAATCCACGAACCTATGGACACCTTATCTTTGACAAAGGAGGCAAGGATATACAATGGAAAAAAGACAACCTCTTTAACAAGTGGTGCTGGGAAAACTGGTCAACCACTTGTAAAAGAATGAAACTAGAACACTTTCTAACACCATACACAAAAATAAACTCAAAATGGATTAAAGATCTAAATGTAAGACCAGAAACTATAAAACTCCTAGAGGAGAACATAGGCAAAACACTCTCCGACATAAATCAAAGCAAGATCCTCTATGACCCACCTCCCAGAATATTGGAAATAAAAGCAAAACTAAACAAATGGGACCTAATGAAACTTAAAAGCTTTTGCACTACAAAGGAAACTATAAGTAAGGTGAAAAGACAGCCCTCAGATTGGGAGAAAATAATAGCAAATGAAGAAACAGACAAAGGATTAATCTCAAAAATATACAAGCAACTCCTGCAGCTCAATTCCAGAAAAATAAATGACCCAATCAAAAAATGGGCCAAAGAACTAAACAGACATTTCTCCAAAGAAGACATACAGATGGCTAACAAACACATGAAAAGATGCTCAACATCACTCATTATTAGAGAAATGCAAATCAAAACCACAATGAGGTACCATTACACGCCAGTCAGGATGGCTGCTATCCAAAAGTCTACAAGCAATAAATGCTGGAGAGGGTGTGGAGAAAAGGGAACCCTCTTACACTGTTGGTGGGAATGCAAACTAGTACAGCCGCTATGGAAAACAGTGTGGAGATTTCTTAAAAAACTGGACATAGAACTGCCATATGACCCAGCAATCCCACTTCTGGGCATACACACTGAGGAAACCAGATCTGAAAGAGACACGTGCACCCCAATGTTCATCGCAGCACTGTTTATAATAGCCAGGACATGGAAGCAACCTAGATGCCCATCAGCAGATGAATGGATAAGGAAGCTGTGGTACATATACACCATGGAATATTACTCAGCCGTTAAAAAGAATTCATTTGAACCAGTCCTAATGAGATGGATGAAGCTGGAGCCCCTTATACAGAGTGAAGTAAGCCAGAAAGATAAAGAACATTACAGCATACTGACACATGTATATGGAATTTAGAAAGGTGATAACGATAACCCTATATGCAGAACAGAAAAAGAGACACAGAAATACAGAACAGACTTTTGAACTTTGTGGGAGAATGTGAGGGTGGGATATTTCAAAAGAACAGCATGTATACTATCTATGGTGAAACAGATCACCAGCCCAGGTGGGATGCACGAGACAAGTGCTCCGGCCTGGTGCACTGGGAAGAACCAGAGGAATCGGGTGGAGAGGGAGGTGGGAGGGGGGATCGGGATTGGGAATACATGTAAATCCATGGCTGATTCATATCAATGTATGACAAAACCCACTGGAAAAAAAAATAATAATAATAATAAAAAATAAATAAATAAATAAAAAAAAAAAAAGAGAGAAATATGTAGGAGGTATATTAGCAACATGTGCTAATTCATAGAATATGGGAAAGTAAATTAAAAGAAGGAGTCAAGGACACCTCTAAAGGTTTTAACTTGGACAGTTGGCCCCCATAATAAAGGAAGGCAGGATGAGTTGCAGATGTGAAAGAAAATAAAATATAGTTGGCCCTTCAACTATATATCCACAGGTTCCACATTCACAGATTCAATCAACTAAGGATCCACATTAGTCTTTAAAAATTCCAAGAAGTTTCGAAAAGTGAAACTTGAATTTGCTGCATGTCAGCACCTCCTTTGAACACATTTACATTGCATTTACAACTATTTACATAACATTTGCATTTTATTAGGTATGATAAGTAGCCTAGAGATGATTTAAAGTATACAGAAGGATGTGTATAAGTTATATGCAAATACCATGCTATTTTATTTGAGAGACTTGAGCATCCTGGATTTTGGTATGTGTAAGTCTTGGAACCAATCTCCCATCAATACTGAGAGACAATGGTATATGCATTTTGCAGCATGTTGAATTTGAGGACTTCCAGATGGAGACAGCCAATTGTCCAAATAAAGCAATCTGTCTAGATTTTAAGTAAGAGATGGGGACTGAGAAATCTAGGAAATAATAAGGAATAATAAGGCCACCCATAAGAACCCATGGAGTTAGAAGGTGAGGATAAAATTCTGGGACACTAAAATTTAAGCAAAAGAAAAGATGCTGTGAGTGCAATCCTGAGGAAATATTTTAAGTGACTGAGAGAACATTCAAGAAATAGACTGGTTTCCACATAACGTTGATCAGAGTTCCCTGTGCTATACAGTAGGTCCTCCTTGGTTATCCATTTTAAATATAGCAGTGTATACATGTTGATCTCAAACTCACGTTATGTGGCAGCCTGGATAAGAGTGGAGTTTGGGGAAGAATGGATACATGTATATTAGTATGGCTGAGGTGTTCTGCTGTGCATATGAAACCATCACAATATTCTTAATTGGCTATACTCAAATATAAAATAAAAAGTTTAACAAAAAAAGAAATAGAGTGGTCATGGAGGTCAGAAAGGTAGAGGGAATTAACAAATTCATAATTGTAAGTAAATTAGGAAGTGAAAAAGAACATTTAAAATCCTTAATTTTTTAAAATTTTCTTTGTTTCTATATGCTTTTTGTAATACCAAAAAACATTTTTTCAAAAAGAATTATGGCAGTTAATCTCACCAAAGTACCTATTACCAGCACCTTTGTAAATATATTATATAGATTATACAATACCAGTATCTGTATTAGCCCAATTCTCTCAGTATGAGTCAATTCAGTTCAGTTGCTCAGTCACATCCAACTCTTTTGACCCCATGGAGCGCAGCACACCAGTCTTCCCTGTCCATCATCAACTCCTGGAGCTTACTCAAACTCATGTCCATTGAGTCAGTGATGCCATCGAACCTTCTCATACTCTGTCGTCCCCTTCTCCTCTCGCCTTCAGTCTTTCCCAGCATCAAGGTCTTTACCAATGAGGCAGTTCTTCACATCAGGTGGCCAAAGTATTGCACTTTCAGCTTCAACATCAGTCCTTCCAATGAATATTCAGGACTGATTTCCTTTAGGATGAACTGATTGGATCTCCTTGCAGTCCAAGGGACTCTCAAGAGTCTCCTCCAACACCACAGTTCAAAAGCATCAATACTTCGGTACTCAGCTTTCTTTATAGTCCAACTCTCACATCCATACATGACCACTGGAAAAACGATAGCTTTGACTAGATGGACCTTTGTCAGCAAAGTAATGTCTCTGCTTTTTAATATGTTGTCTAGGTTGGTCATAGCTTTTCTTCCAAGGAGTAAGTGTCTTTTAATTTCATGGCTGAAGTCACCATCTGCAGTGATTTTGGAGCCCAAGAAAATAAAGTCTCTCAGTATTTCCAATGTTCTCACATAAATTTGCCGTGAAGTGATGGGACCAGATGCCATGATCTTAGTTTTCTGAATGTTGAGTTTTAAGCCAACTTTTTCACTCTCCTCTTTCATGTTCATCAAGTGGCTCTTTAGTTCTTCTTCACTTTCTGCCATAAGGGTGGTGTCATCTGCATATTTGAGGTTACTGATATTTCTCCTGGCAATCTTGATTCCAGCTTGTGATTCATCCAGCCATCATGATGTACTCTGCATATAAGTTAAATAAGCAGGGTGACGTTATACAGCCCTGACGTACTCCTTTCCCAATTTGGAACCAGTCTGTTGTTCCATGTCCAGTTCTAACTGTTGTTCCTTGACCTGCATACAGATTTTTCAGGAGGCAAGTAAGGTAGTCTGCTATTCCCATCTCTTTAAGAATTTTTCACAGTTTGCTGTGATCCACACAGTTAAAGGCTTTGGCATAGTCAATAAAAGAGAATTAGATGTTTTTCTGAAATTCTCTTGCTTTTTCGATGATCCAACAGATGTTAGCAATTTGATCTCTGGTTCCTCTGCCTTTTCTAAATCCAGCTTGAACATCTGAAAGTTCACAGTTCATGTACTGTTGAAGTCTGGCTTGGAGAATTTTGAGCATTACTTTGCTAGCATGTGAGATGAGTGCAGTTGTGTGGTAGTTTGAACATTGTTTGGCATTGCCTTTCTTTGGGATTGGAATGAAAACTGACCTTTTCCAGCCCTGTGGCCACTTCCAAATTTGCTGGCATACTGAGTGCAGAACTTTCACAGCATCATCTTTTAGAATTTGAAATAGCTCAACTGGAATTCCATCACCTCCACTAGCTTTGTTCATAGTGATGCTTCCTAAGGCCCACTTGACTTCACATTTCAGGATGTCTGGCTCTAGGTGAGTGAACACACCATTGTGATTATCTGGGTCATGAAGATCTTTTTTGCATGGTTTTTCTGTGTATTCTTGCCACCTCTTCTTAAGATCTTCTGCTTCTGTTAGGTCCATACCATTTCTGTCCTTTCTTGTGCCCATCTTTGCATGAAATGTTCCCTTGGTATCTCTAATTTTTTTGAAGAGATCTCTAGTCTTTCCCATTCTATTGTTTTCCTCTATTTCTTTACATTGATCACTGAGGAAGGCTTTCTTATCTCTCCTTGCTATTCTTTGGAACTCTACATTCAGATGGGAATATCTTTCCTTTTCTCCTTTGCCTTTTGCTTCTCTTCTTTACTCAGCTATTTGTAAGGCCTCCTCAGACAACCATTTTTCCTTTTTGCATTTCTTTTCCTTGAGGATGGTCTTGATCACTGCCTCATGTACAATGT
This sequence comes from Dama dama, assembly GCF_033118175.1. NCBI lineage: Eukaryota > Metazoa > Chordata > Mammalia > Artiodactyla > Cervidae > Dama > Dama dama. Next base: position 32,186,527 of record NC_083701.1, read on the forward strand.
CATGAACCTCCATCCGTAGTTCTTCAGGAACTCTATCAGATCTAATTCCTTGAATCTATTTCTCACTTTGATTTAGGTCAATACCTGAATTGTCTAGTGGTTTTCCCTATTTTCTTCAATTTAAGTCTGAATTTGGCAGTAAGGAGTTCATGATCTGAGCCACAGTCAGCTCCCGGTCTTGCTTTTGCTGACTGTGTAGAGCTTCTCCATCTTTGGCTGCAAAGTATATAGTCAATCTGATTTCGGTATTGACCATCTGGTGATGTCCATGTGTAGAGTCTTCTCTTGTGTTGTTGGAAAATGGTGTTTGCTATGACCAATGCATTCTCTTGGCAAAACTCTGTTAGCCTTTGACCTGCTTTGTTTTGTACTCCAAGGCCAAATTTTCCTGTTACTCCAGGTATCTCTTGACTTCCTCCTTTAAGTAATAGAAACCAAAGTTTGAGTGACTTTAACAACAAAAACAAAACATCGGAAGGATACAATGAAGTTGTTGAATGTTGTAGGCTAGTCTCTAGGGGAGGACCAGCCCTGGGATTAAAATGATGTCATCAGAAATTTCTCTTTGTCTCTTGACTTTGCTTTCCTTTGCTTCTGCTCCTTTTTGGGGTCAGCTTTCCCTTGTGCTACACTTTGTCACTCAGTTGTGTCTGACTCTTTGTGACCCCATAGAATGTAGCCCCACCAGGCTCCTCTGTCCACGTAATTATCCAGGCAAGAATACTGGAGTGGGTTGCTATTTCTTTATCCAGGGGAATATTCCCAACCCAGGGATGGAACCCCGGTCTCCCACATTGCAGGCAGATTCTTTATTGTCTGAGCCACCAGGGAAGCCCCAGCTCTCCTTTAGTGATAACGAATTGGCCACCAGCAACACCAAGTTTATATTTCACACAGCTTACCACCTGCAGTTGAAGAGAACTCCCCTAAAGTCGCTGCAAAATACCTGCACTGTTTTTGACAGTGTAGGCTGAGTCATATGACTTCCCTTAAACCAGTCACTAGAGCCAAGCAGATTGCTGTACTCTCATGGGCAAGACCAGAATTAATTACACTGTCTATCTCAAATAATAATGAAGGCTGTCAGGAGATCCCCTAAAGAATATTAGGGTGACGTTACCACAAGCAGAAATGGATTCTGGGCAAGCGTTAACAACAAATGGCTATGAGAATAATACTAGAGTGGTCATGTGCTAGTCTTATTGTTGTTCAAACACTAAGTTGTGTCTGACTGTTTGCAACACCACAGACTGTAGCACACAAGTCTCCTCTGTCCTCCAGTATCTCCCCAAATTTGCTCAAACTCATTTCATTGTGTCAGTGATGCTCTCTAACCATCTCATCCTCTGCAGACCCCTTCTTCTTTTGCCCTCAATCTTTCCCAGCATTACAGTCTTTTCCAGTGAGTCAGCTCTTTGCATCAGGTGGCCAAAGTATTAGAACTTCAGCTTCAGCATCAGTCCTTCCAATGAATATTCAGGGTGATTTCCTTTAGGAATGACTGTGCCAATCTTTATGTGCTTTATCTTGCAGTGACAAATCTATCAGTGTATTTCCTCTTCTGTGAATTTCCTGATCTTTTAAAACTAGGACAGGAAAGTAGTTATCTTTACAAGAGATACTTGGTCTAGAAGTCAGATTACGATAGGTTATATATTGAGCAGAAAAGGAAAACAAAGCAGCAATAGATCATTTTTCTTATCAAGTTGGTAGAAAGGAAAGGAGCTATAGTTTGAAAAGGAAGGAGTATAAAGATTTTGGGTTTTGTTTTTGTTTTAGATTGTAGGCAGAGTATCAGTGAAGATTTATTTTTCTATTAAGAATGAAAATGCTAGATTTTTTTCATGTAGCTTTTCATGATAAGGGAATATAACTATCCATGTATTGGATTTGTTTTATTTGGCTTTGTTCTCTGGGTTCTATTATTTAACTGTAAGTCTCTAATGAGATGTTAACCTTGGAAGAGACCATGTTTTGTGGAAAAATGGGTTTAGGAGTCCCAGTGCATATTTTGTAAGCTAGTTATCTAAACAGAGCTTCATATTTTATATCAGATGTCATCCAAGAATTGAAAAGTTATCAGTATGGCTATCTAAAGAATTTAGTTGCATTCTGAAACACTAATATTTAACTTGCACATAGTATTGTCCATAGAATGAAAGCGTTCTTAAAAAAACAAGACAAATGATGGTCTTTGGCACACAGTTTTGAATTCAGATCTAAACAATGGATGGAATGTGATTCTGAACTTACACCCTGACCATTCTTTCCTTACTTTGGGGATAAAATTGTCAGAGGTAAAAAAGCTAGATGATTGTTCCCAGGAGAGTGTTCATTGGATAAGTTAATGATAAATATCACTGGTCTTAAACTAGAACTTTAAAACTGAAATCCAGAAAGAAATATGTCTTGTGGCACTCTGAGTAAAAGAAGATGATGAAGCGCCATCATACAATGTTTTCACATCTGACATTATAAATCATGAAGACGTGTAAGAGGCATTGCCTATAGCTTTTCTCAAGTTTCTGGGGTACATTTCAAGCATCTTTTGGAGTGATGTCCAGTAGTGAAGTCCACTGTCACTTTATTCCTCAACCAGAAGAGAAAAGGAAAAGGACTGTGATTAAGTTTCATTTTTCCTAGAACTGTTTCATCAAAGTCTATGACATTAGCTAAACAAAGTTCTCAGATGCCTGAGCCCTGGGCGACAGACTACAAGTGATGCCAAATTCATCTTTAGAGAGTAGGCAGAGTGAAAAGTTATCTGAAATATCTTATATTAATATTTATATTGACATTAGTTAAGGGAATGGCTGAGAAAAATCAGAGAAAACTTCAAAAGTGGAAGCTTGATTGCAACTTCTGCCAGTGCTGATGGGAGTAATCTCATTTGAAAAGTTAAAGTTGAATCACATCTCCATTTCCAATGTCAGAATTATTATCATGTTAACTACAGAGATAGTAGAAAATGACATTCCAGAAAAGAAGGGTATGATATCCATAAGGTGATGTATTTTCTATAAACAAGGCAGTGCTAATTCTATGATTGGCAGGATGTGTGTATAGTTATGACTGATTCTAGATATTGTTCAGCAGAAACCAGCACAACATTGTAAAGCAATTATCCTCCAATTAAAAAAAAAAAAAAGAAATGTTTCTGATCTTAGCAGAGTGATGGGGATTAGGGTATTGTATTGACCATGTCTTTTATTTTCTGCATTTTGATTTTTTTGTTGTCATTTTTTTTTTTTTTTTTTTTTTTTAGTTTTTGGCCAGGCTGGGTCTTCATTGTGGCATCAGGGCTTTCTTTAGTTGAAGCAAGTAGGCTTAGTTGCCCCATGGCCTGTGGGATCCTCGTGCCCCAATCAGGTATTGAACCTGTGTCCTCTGCATTGGACACCTAACCACTGGACCACCAGTCCCCATTCTGATGTTTTGACAGCTGGAGCTTTACTGACCCTGGAGAGTCTGCTCCTCCCAGGGTGACTCAACTCTTTGAGACAGTAAACAACTCATCAGCTCTAGTGCTTTACAAATGCAAACCAACCCAGGCAGAGCCTATATCCCCACCATCTTGCTTCTCAGACTCCCAAACTTGAGCCACTCTCCCCTGCTCTAAGCACCTCAGGGTCAGGAACCAGACCCTAGGGGCACCCTTTACTCCAGAGCCTGCTGAGGTTAGCCCAAGCCTACTTTCTCTGCCTCACATGTTTCTTCTCAGAGAAACCACAGTAAAGACTCTTATTCCCATGTTCCCTCCTCTTTCTTCTTTTGCATCCTGACCAACCCTGGTACCTCCCACTATGGCATGAATGTCCCTCCTCTTGAGAACTGTTACAAACTATCTTTTCAAAGGCAGTCCTCTCCTGATCTGTTGGCCTCATCATCCCTGAATAATAATAAAACCTATTTTTAAACAGGCTCCCCAGGTGGCTCAGTGGTACAGAAACCGCCTGCCAATGCAGGAGATGCAGGAAATTCAGACTCAATCCTTGGGTTGGGAAGATCCCCTGGAGAAGGAAAATAGCAGCCCTCTCCAGTATTCTTGCCTGAAAAACCCCACCAACAGAAGAGCCTGGTGGGCTACAGTCCAGGTCCCATAAGAACTGGACATGACTGAGCGACTGAGCACACATCTTTAAACAGGGATGGGGGTATGGGAGGTGACAGGAGTTAATTTCTTAGAATATGTGGCGAACAGACAGTAGAGCTCTACCGGATGATTCCATTGTCCCCAGTACCATCTGTGACGATCCTGGCGGAGTCTCTCACTTTTAATGGCTTGAAGGCACCTCCTCAGGGGACCCCAAAACTCACCAGCATCCTGAGCTGTGCTTTTGTGCTGGTAGGCAGTTACTTTCAGTTAATTTGTTGGTTACTTTGTTAATGACGTGCTCACGGCTTTGGGCTTAGAACTGGATGACTTTTTTTCTAGGAGAACCAGGGGCCATTCTTTTTGAAAATCAAGTAGTGGGTTAATCTACATGTGGGAAATAGGAGTCCAGTGGTGGTTCCTAAGTCTACCTCACCATCAGAATCATTCACAAAACAGTAAGACAAAAATGTACCTTTTCCCAGGCTCCCCATCCAGCTTCACTAAATAATTCTGGTGACACCCATCAGATTTGAAAACTCTGAGAGAATATAGCTTAATCCAGTGCTTTTTAAACTTCCATGTGCATCTACATCCCCTGGAGATCTTGTTAAAACACAGCTTCTGATTCAGTGGGTCTGAGTCGGGACTGAGATTGCATTTCTTTTTTTTTTTTTAACTTTTGTTTTTTTCTTTTTATTATTATTTTTTTTTTTTTCCAGTGGGTTTTGTCATACATTGATATGAATCAGCCATGGATTTACATGTATTCCCAATCCCGATCCCCCCTCCCACCTCCCTCTCCACCCGATTCCTCTGGTTCTTCCCAGTGCACCAGGCCGGAGCACTTGTCTCGTGCATCCCACCTGGGCTGGTGATCTGTTTCACCATAGATAGTATACATGCTGTTCTTTTGAAATATCCCACCCTCACATTCTCCCACAAAGTTCAAAAGTCTGTTCTGTATTTCTGTGTCTCTTTTTCTGTTCTGCATATAGGGTTATCGTTATCACCTTTCTAAATTCCATATACATGTGTCAGTATGCTGTAATGTTCTTTATCTTTCTGGCTTACTTCACTCTGTATAATGGGCTCCAGCTTCATCCATCTCATTAGGACTGGTTCAAATGAATTCTTTTTAATGGCTGAGTAATACTCCATGGTGTATATGTACCACAGCTTCCTTATCCATTCATCTGCTGATGGGCATCTAGGTTGCTTCCATGTCCTGGCTATTATAAACAGTGCTGCAATGAACATTGGGGTGCACGTGTCTCTTTCAGATCTGGTTTCCTCAGTGTGTATGCCCAGAAGTGGGATTGCGGGGACTGGGGCTGGGGACGCGGAGGGCAGAAGGCGCACGCACCCGACTGGCGCCAGCGGAAACTGAGACTGGGTCCGCGGAAGGGAGGGGGCGCGCCACACCTGGGGAGAGTGCGCCCACCAAGCCCCTGAGATTGCATTTCTATTGAGCACACATTTTGAGTAGCAAGGTCCAGTGCTCATTTTACCCAGGGATCTTGTTTAAAAATAAAGATTCCTAGAACTTCCCTGGAGGTCGAGAGGTTAAGACTCCATGCTTATGATGCAAGCGGTGTGGATTCAATCCTTGGTCATGGAACTAAGATCCCACGTCATGCAGTGTGCCCCCCCCCAACAAAAAAAAAAAAAAAGGAAATACAAAGATTCCTGGGAAGTTGCCTGGAGATTCTGATTCAGGAGTGTGGGCTACACCTAGGAATCATCTCCAATAATTTTATCATCAGATTATTGTATCATTTGGATATACCTGCTGAACAAAAAATATCTGAGTGTCATGTAATAGAGATGACAGCCACAATAGAGAGAATTTATTTTTAATGATATGTGTTAGCCCCTCTGTGTGCCAGCTCTGTTGCAGGCTTTGAGGCTAGCATGATCAATTAAAACAGGAATTCTTGCTTCCCATGTGGGGGATGGCAAATGAAAGAGCAAACTTCCCAATAGCTATAATAATTCCACAGAGTGGGAAGTGCTTTGAACATTATGAAGCACTATGGTAAGGAGACCGCATCCTAGAGAATTGCTGATGGGCAAGAGAACAGCAAAAACAACAGTGACTGTGATGAAAAGGACAGTTAGCATCTGGGAAGCAGATAATACAAGTCAAGCAGTGCGAACACATTTTCTATGTGTGATTCTGTTTTCTTCCTGCATCCAACGTAGGACAGATCGACTGTTATCTTCATTTAACACCTGATGCAACTGAGGCTTACAGATATTTACTAACTGATCTTTCGAATTTTTATTTTTGTGATAAAATATCCATAATATTAAATTTACCACCTCAACTACTTTTTAAAGGTTTTCTTAAAATGTATTACTCTGTTGTTGTTGGGGTTATTGCTCTCCATGGTTGTTTATTTACTTATTTGTTTTTAATTAGAGTATAATTACCTTACAATGTTGTGTTAGTTTTTGGTGTACAACATGAATCAGCTATATGTACACATCTCAACTGTTTTTAAGAATAGAGTTCACACACATTGTTGTGTGACACGTCTTTGTAATTCTTTTTCACCTTGTAAAACTGGAATTCTGCACCCCTTCAATGCTAACTCCCCTGTGCCCCCTCCCCTAGTCCCTGGCCACCATCATTCTGTGGTCTGTCTCTATCAATTTACTACTCCAGGTACTTCGTACAAGCGGAATCATACAGTATTTGTCTTTGTGTAACTGGCTTATTTCACTTAGCACAATGTCCTCAAGGTGCAGCACGTGATGGAATTTCCTTTGTTTTTAAGGCTGAATCATATTCCACTGTATGTATATGTGGCTGAACCATGATGACTCCCTTTTGTCAGCTTCATCTTGGACCCATAGCCCATCCCCCTCTTCCCTTTCAGCGTGACTGAATGTTTCCAGGTGGAGCTAGTTAGTGGTAAAGAACCCACCCTGCCAGGGCAGGAAACATTAGAGATGCGGGTTCAGTCCCTGGGTCAGAAACATCCCCTGAGGTAGGAAATGGTAATCCACTCCAGTATTCTTGCCTGGAGAATCCCATGGACAGAGGAACCTGGTGGGCTACAGTTCATGGGGTCACAAAGAGTCGGACATGACTGAGTGACTAAGCAGGCAAATTCATAGGTTGAAACAATCCTCAGTGTGATGGTATTTGAAGGTGGGGTCTTTGGGGGCTAATTAAATCATAAGGATGGAGCCGTCATGAATGGGATTATTGCCCTTATTAAAGAGGCCCCAGAGAGCTCCCTTACCTCTTCTTGTGAGAACACAGCAAGAGGCTGGCCATCGAAGAACCAGGAACTGGGCTTTCACCAGACATCGAATCTGTTGATTCCTTTATCTTGGATTTCTCAGACTCTAGAACTGTGAGAAATAAGTTTCTGTTATTTACAAGCTACCCAGTCTTGTAAACATTTTGTGGTATTTTGTTATACCAACCAGAATGGACCAAGACACAGGTTTGCTTGGTTAGAAAGACACAGAGCAAAAGCCTTGTCCATCACTACAACAGGTGCCATATTGTCCCTATTTGTTGGTTCTCTCAGAAAATGGTCTATTTTCTCCAAGTTACTCTAGGAAATAGTCTTCATGCAGGAGTGTGGAGTAGTGAGGAAAAAAGAAACGTAAATACATGTGTGTGTGCATGCGTGCTAAGTCCCTTTAGTCCTGTCTGACTCTGTGCGACCCTATGGACTGTAGCCTACCAGGCTCTTCTGTCCATGAGATTCTCCAGGCAAGAATACTAGAGTGAGTTGCCATGCCCTCCTCCAGAGGATATTCCTGACTCAGGGATCAAACCCACATCTCCTACGTATCTTGCATTGGCAGGCGATTCTTTACTACTAGCGCCACCTGGGAAGCCCACATATATATTTACATACTTACGACAAAACCTGTGTACAAACACTAGCTAATCAGTTACCTTGGCCAACTCAACCTCTTTATTTCAGTATGGATGTATAAATTAAATAAAAAGATGTAAAATGCTTAAAATAACTCCTAGCACATAGTAGTATTTAAGACATTGCTACTTTCCTCTGATAGATCCCTTTTCATTTTTCCAAGGCAATTTCATTTCCCCATCAACTTCTGGGAAAGTAAGCCTTCTCCTTACTTATTTGTGTATCAGGAGTGGTTTCTAGGAAATCCAGATTTTAAGTCTTCATAATAAAAACTTTCATCTAAAATCAGCTAGTTACTAGCTTTCTGATTATGAGAAATGTCCAGACTGTCAACCATTCCCATCTTAGAACTTTGGTGATTCATCATTAATAGATTTTTTCTCTATTCTCTCCACTGTATATTAGCAGAACAGGTAGCAGAAAAAGGAGGTTTCCACCAAACTAAAAATATTTATGGCTATTCATGCTGTTCCTGATCCAAAGGGCCATTCATCTCTCTGGATGCAGCAGATGGAGCAATCACTGCTGACTGATTTGAGGAGAAAGTCTGCTGAGTTGCTCATGAACTTGGCTGGGACTTGAAAGGTGAATATGATTTTGCGAGATGGAGTTAATAAGGAAGAACATACAAGGTTTATGCTAAAATGTTTGGAAAGTATAAATAGCAAGGCTCTGGTAAGGCCATGCAGCGTTAACTATTGTTGCTATGTTTTTTTGCAAAGGGCTCTGAATCAATCTTTGCTAATAATGGCACATTGACAACAAAACACGTTAACAGGTTAAACCAAAAAAAGAGCCAGCAGTGAGTGGGGTGGGAAATGGAAACTAGAAAAGCGCTGTGAGGGTTATGGAGAAAATATACTGCAGCAGAAACGCCTTTTCAACCTTTGCTAAATGCTTCTACCATAAAAGTTATAGTTCAGTTTAGAAAATGATTTTAGTTCTAGAGTGTAGTTTACAACTCATAAAAGCTTCTCTTTGGAGATTAATATCACTGTGATGTCATCAGCTTGAAAGTGCTTTTTTAAAAAAATATCTGGAATCGGAGTGAATATATTCAAATTGTATGAAAGGGAGAAATGCTTTACAAACAGTGTAATCATTCATACAAATGCATATCACAGTGAGCATTTCTGATACATGAATACCATAATTTACTGGAAAAATATACACTGAGCTTAAGTAATTCTTCCCAGAAAGTTGGACAGCTTTTTGTTTAATTGTAAATATCCCTACTGTGATCATTTGTATTTAATAATATGTCCATCCATCCATCAGATGAGTTAGACCTCTCAGTTGATAATGGTGAAGTTGGTCTTTGACCTTAAGAAGGAGGTATGTGCAGGGGCATAAACACAGGAGACTGACTTCTAGGCTCCTTTCCGCCACTGAGGAGTCACCTTGGGGAAGGCCCTACATGCCTTGGCACCCTATTTTCTTGTATGTTGATTTGGAGTGTTGGGTCAAATCAAACTTAAGGTCCCTTCCAGTTCTAAAAGTATAAAATGGGAAGATAAGATGAGGAAATGCTTCCTAGAGAAGGTGAAGTTGGAAATGGATATTGAAGGATTCAGAATGGATATCAGGCATGTTAGGTTTGCATTCCTGGGATGCAATCCAATCTACTGTGTCTATAGGTATGAAAGTTAGGGAATGGGGAGCCTTAGAGGCATTAGCAAGGGCTCTTGTCTCTCTAGGACAGGAAGAAAATGTAGCGAACACATTTGGATATGCAGATCAGGACCACATGGTTTATTTATTCAGCAATATTTATTAAGAACTTACTGTGTGCCAGACATAGTAAGATATGATTGAAGGCAAAAGGAGAAAAGGGTAGCAGAGGATGAGATGGTTAGATAGCATCACTGAGTCAATGAACATGAATTTGAGCAAATCTTGGGAGCTAGTGAAAGACAGGGAAGCCTGGCTAGCTACAGTCCATGGTGTCACAAAGAGTTGGACACATCTTAGAGACAGTACAGCAACGACAACAACAAATGAGCCAGACAACATCCCAAGCATAAGAGTCAATAGTGAGCAAGATGGGCAGCGTTTCTTTAGGGAAATTAATGGTCTGGGGAAGAGAGAGACTTACTTGCTGTGACAGGGAAGCTTACAGCAAGAACATCTTCAAGTCTGGAACTGGACAGTCTTTGAAGGTGTTACACTTAAGCCAAAACCTAACGCACTCCAGTTTTCTTGCCTGGAGAATCCCATGGACAGAGGAACCTGGTGGGCAACAGTCCATGGGTTCCCAAAGAATCAGACACAACTGAGTGACACACACTTTCACTTTTTTCACTAGAGGTTGAATTGATATTAGCCATGCACTCTTTGGAAGAGTGTCCCAAGCAGTGAAATACCTGCCTTTCCTGACCCTTCATGACCAAATCCTGTTAACCAAGTTACAGGATTATTCACAGGATACATGTGTCCAATAGCCAATAAAAAAGAGTCACTGGCACTCCAAGCAATTGATGTTGGCAGGCAAAAGAAGTATACTTACCTTCCCTGGTCTAAGAGATACTATGCCAGATATAGCATAGCATCTCCTCATTTAAAAAAAAAAAAATATATATATATATATATATATAATTTATTTATTTTTATGGATGCACTGAGTCTTAGTTGCAGCACACATGATCTTTGATCTTTGTTGTGGCATGTGAACTCTTTCCTCACTTTTTAATGCAAAAGAACATACATACAGTTTAAAAAGACTCACAAATAGTATTTTTGAAAGTCAAGAAATAGAATGTCAAAGCAAATTATTCATTAAAGCTTACCCAAATTTTAATAAAAATTAGGTATAAATAATTATAAAAAAATATTGCAACCTTGTGTGTGGTAAAATAGCTTCTGTTTAGGTATTTAAGGCTCTCTGAATGAGAGTCAGAGGTAGGAGGTTGCAAATTTTAAGCTATGAGTTTCTTTTAACAAGATTTACCAGTTGGAGTATATGGTGAGAAAAGTCTAATGGTTCAATTCATCTAAGGTTAAAGTTTGACAGGAATAATAGAACTGATGGTAATTGCAAGAAGGGCTCTAGGCAAGATGGAAAAAGACAGAAAGCTAGAGAGTGGTGGGTAGAATGGGAGAGAAATCAACAGACAGTTTCAGTAAAGCTGAGGAATGTATTGGGAGAGAGAGAATGAAGATTAAACATACCAACGAGTAAATACTGGGACTTCCTTGCTGGTCCAGAGGTTAAGACTTTGCCTTCTGATGCAGGGGTCACTGGTTCAATCCCTAGCTGGGGAGTTAAGCTCCCCCATGCCTTGTGGCCATAAAACCAAAAATGTAACAAATTCAGTTAAGACTTTTAAAATGGTCCACATCAAAAAAAAATAAGATATTGACATTTGAAATATGAGAAAGAGGGCAGTTCTGGGGGATGGCAATATTTAGGGTGTGGCCATGGCAGTGGTGCCCAAAAGAAACGGAAAAGAGCAGGTCCCTACAAAACCGTGGTCTGTGTTGAATGCACACATGAACAGTCAAGTCATCCAGGACCATCACAGAGTAGGAGTGGAGTCAGAGATTCAAGCCCTACAACAAAATGTTCAAGGAATATGGGTCATTGTAATGTAATTGGGGATAAAAAAGGAAATAAGTCAATTCTAGTAGCAGGGCATTTGTAAGTGAGAGATGCAGTGATCACCCTAAAAGCCGCAGGGGAGGAGGAAGAAGGAACTGTTTGGAAGGAACGGTGGAGAGCAGGAGGGATACATCTGCTTCCTAGACAGTATTGTTCAGGGAGGAGAGATGCGATGAGGCAGAGACTTTGAAAATGAGCTGAATACATTTAAGATCTGGTGTGAGTATGGGACAGAGGATTCGAGGCCAGATGACTATCTCTGCCCTGTGGCTGATTTAATTGTCCTAAAAGATGAGCTGCCTTTTGTGGAAAGGACTGAAGTGACTTAGCAGCAGCAGCAGCAAGCATAGCCAGACAGGAGCTGTGGTGACCTGCCCAGAGTTTTTATATGGACACAAACAGATTTGTAGAAAAGGGAGCAGCATCTTACTTAAAGGTTACTACGCAAGGTCAGGGGCTTCCCAGGTGGTTCTGTTGGCAAATAGAAACTGCCAATGGTAAATAGAACCTCTTGCCAATGCAGGAGACTCAAGAGACACGGGTTCAATCTCTTGGTTGTGAAGATCCCCTGGAAGAGGGCATGGCAACCCACTCTGGTATTCTTGCCTGGAGAATCCCATGGACAGAGGAGCCTGGAAGGTTACAGTCCATGAAGTTGCAGAGTCAGACACAACTGAAGCGACTTAGCATGCAAACTTGCAGGTAAGGTCAGTTTTGGCATTAACTTGATTGGTTGGCATTAACAGGTTTGCCTGGGTTGGAATTCAGGGTTGGCCTCTATTCTCAGTTTTGGAGCTGGAGCAAAAGGTGATAGACAGTCAGGGATGAAAGGGTGGTTTGAAGTGAAAGCGAAAGTTGCTGTCTTGTCTGACTTTTTGTGACTCCATGGACTATACAGGCCATGGAATTCTCCAGGCCAGAATACTGGAGTGGGTAGCCTTTCCCTTCTCCAGGGGATCTTCCTGACCCAGGAATCGAACCGGGGTCTCCTGCATTGCAGGTGGATTCTTTACCAACTGAGCTATCAGGGAAAGGGGGATTGGGGAGTATGAAAAGAGAAGGTAAATCTACATCAGCTTCATGCTCACGCAGGCCACTAGAACTCCTTCTGGCCATGGAAAGCCATGTACACTGGAGCTAGACCTAGTCACTTTTGCAAGAATTCCTCAAACATTTCCAAATCTAGCTCCCTATGATTCCATAGCTGGATGTAATTAAGTCATCAGGACAAGGAGGGCATGAGCCACACAATCATGAATGTGAGCACATTGAGAACTAAAGCCACCTAGGTGCAACTCCTTTATTTTTTATTTTTTTTAATTAATTTTTTGGAGTATAGCTGCTTTACAGTGTTGCTAGTTAGAATCTGCCGGACAGCAAAATGAGTCAGCTATACATATCCCCTCTTTTTTGGATTTCCTTCCAATTTGGTCACCACAGAGCACTGAGTACAGTTCTCTGTGCTATACAGTAGGTTCACATTAGATATCTATTTTATACAGTTATCTATTTTATACATAGTATCAATAATGTGTAGATGTCAAACCCAATCTCAGTTCATCCCACCACCCTCCCTTCCCCTCTGGGTGTCCATGTGCTTTTCTCCACATCTGTGTCTCTGTTTCTGTTTTGCAAATAAGATCACCTATACCATTTTTCTAGATTCCACATATATGTGTTAACATACAATATTTGTTTTTCTATTTCTGACTTACTTTACTCTATATGACAGTCTCTAGGTCCATCCACGTCTCTACAGATGACCCAATTTTGTTCCTTTTTAATGACTGCATAATATTCCACTGTATAAATGTACCACATCTTCTTTAAAGATGAACTACTGGACAGTATATGAAGGTCAGTGATAGGTTACAGTACTCACTAAAAGGGAATAAATTCATTTCCTCCTCTGGAAAATGAAGCCCAAGGTGGACACATTTTACCCCCTATCTGCTTTGAACAGCAACCTGAAGAGGTTGGGGGTAAACAGCCAAAGATATGAGCAGTGTCCCGAACTGCATGAAGACACACATGTTAGGTTTTCAACACGTGAGTCAACAGGGTGGTCAAAATTTGTCTCTTGGAAGCATCCTTAGGACCTTAGGGTAGATTTCCACTCAGCACAAAATTGCTCAGAACACTGCAAACCAAAACACGTTCCAACTGAATTCAAGAAGAGAAAAGATGGGGAAACCTCAAATAACCTAAATCAAAATTGACCTTTAAGACCTCTTAAAAGGTGACTGTGTTATATAAAGGCTAAATAACAAAGATGCAAATAGGAACCACATGTTACTCTCTAGAGGACAATGGCGTCGTGACATTAATAATACACATATCAGACTGGGAACATAGGTCAGGTTTTCTTTGTGGGAAGTGATTATTTTTTTGGGCTTTCATAATGCAAGAAGACGGGTTTGTAATTCTATTTCTCAATGGTAGCTTCTCTTTCTGACTCAGTTATTTAAGGCAATCTATTCAGGTACCAGTATTATTCACCCATATTTTAAGTAAAAGGTAGATGAAAAAAATGTGATCGTAAAGCTCCAATATTTGATTCAGAATAAAGTTAACTTTCCCTTTTGAGGGTACATCTGTAGCTTTTCATTGTCAATTCAAATTCAGATTAGAGCTGTGTGAAGCATATTTTTTTTTCAAACAAGAATTAAAGTATGTGGAGTACTTTATGTTCTCATTTTTAAAGTGGAACTTGAAAGAGAAAGAGCTCAAGGAAAGCTACTCAAGGCAGGTGGCATCATCTCCCTGTGCTCCTCTGTCTTGTAAGTTAGCTGACACCCAGTGCCCCAGCTCCCACCCCCTCACCACCTTTCGTGTGGGTCTCACAAAAACAAGCTCGAAGATTTCAGTGAAATGAAATTTAGTGAATGGAATGAGGATCTGGCTCAAGAAGGTTCCTCAGCCACCAAATAGAATGGATATCTACCTTCAAAATTTGAATTTTTTCCAAAGGAAAAAAAACAAGGTAGTCAAACATTGGACCTATTTAAAACATTTTCATAGAAATTATATATATATATATACACATACACAGGAATATACTTTAGCTCATATGGAAACTGGTTGTATATTTAGTTCATATTCTTTTTTTCTTTCTTTCTTTTTTTTGTTTTTTTGCCTAACTTTTTTTTTTCCATTTATTTTTGTTAGTTGGAGGCTAATTACTTTACAATATTGTAGTGGTTTTTGTCATACATTGACATGAATCAGCCATGGATTTACATGCATTCCCCATCCCGATCCCCTCTCCCACCTCCTCCTCCACCCGATTCCTCTGGGTCTTCCCAGTGTACTTTTTTTCTCTTAATCATTGTAAACTAATCCTTCCTGCTACAATCAGATCCCATTTCGTCTGCTTTGGTAATTAATGAAAAGAAGAATTAATGAAAAAAAAGTTTTTTCAATTCGCCAATGTTGCCTTCCCAGGCTGTGCATCTTTTAGTTATCCATTTTTTAATAACATGAATGAAAACCTAAATAGGAAACTTAGCAAACATGGAATTTTATTGACATCTGTTCCATGGAATTATTCCATGGAGGTGTAAACCTCAGTTCATCTCTGATGGGTTATTCAGTCTCTGTTTTTATAATGTCAGTTAACTGAGGAACTTAATAATGAAAATCAACTCCACTTCCTATCAGCGTTCAGTAAGGTTGATGGGATAAGGTTCATGGAAGCTAGCATTTGGATTACACAAACTCAAATGTTGTTGATTCTTAACTACCATTTTGAAACCAGACATAAAATGTTATATATTATCCTTTTTCCTACTACCTTTTACAGTAGTATATTTTGAAGTTTTGGGGGATCTCAGGCTGTGTTTTTCAGTCCCTCAAAGCTAGGATTGATGTGCTTTTTGGAGACAGTTCTTTTCTAAAGTATGGTTTTTATCCAAGAGTTATTTTCTCCGTGAAGCTATAATCATGAAATACTTTTTCCATTAAAAATCCTTTAGTAATATATCAAGAGCTTTTGCAACAGTTTATTACTACAGAAAGAGGTCATTTAAATCCAATAAAGCACTATCCCCATTTAACCTTCTTTATGAAGAGGTGAGCTTAGCTATTATAAAACATCTCTCCAAGTTTGGGCTTCAAAATAATTATGCAGACAAAGATGTGACGTTGGATAAGAACATAGGTTTTGCATTCAGAAGGTTTGAATCTTTGCTCTTATTTACTTAACTGTCTAATCTTGGGAAAATTAACTCCTACCTTCCCTCACTGAGAAATAGAAGAATATTGAGCCAGTAACAGTGCTAGTGGGAAACAAATGTCATAATGTAAATAAAACACCCAATCTAACATCACAGCAAGCATTTAACAGATGGTAACTGTTTATATCAATTGAGCTACTTTAGTTTGCAATTATATTAGAAAATTGAGTTCTTTTATATCAATTGAGTTATATTAGTTTGCAGTTGCAACCTTTCCTTTTTTCTTTAGTTTCATTCTTAAAACTAAGTTTAGCAATGAAAGTAGGATAGGAAAGGTTACCCTTTGAATTTATGAAAAATTCAAAGGAACGAATATTTAGAAAATTATTTTATTATAAATTATATGAATTATAAATAATTATATATTATACACACATATACCTAAAATAGTATCAAATTAATAAAATTATATATTTTATTTTATTTTTACATATGTAAATTATTTAATTAGAGCAAAGTACTAGTGTTTAATTACTTTCCAAGTGATTTCTCATAAGTCAAATGGCATCAGTTAGTTAAAACTTCCTCCAATGCATAATACATGTTACATTTAAGATTTTTTGGGGACATAAAATGATTAAAATGAAGTAATAATTACCTATGATGAAGTTGATACAAACTGCAGATGGATGTGCAATACCATTAATGAAGTTTTGTAGAACAATTGAAATTTGCATTTACAGGATGTTTATACTTATGGTAACCATGTGGATTCAAGAGGTCAGGCCACAGACTTCAGCTGCTATAAAGGCAGAACACCTGTGTAGCTCCTCGGATGTTTTCCCACAACCCATACCAATCTTTCTTGCTGAGATATGTGGAAGCTCTACTAGGGAATGCTATGAGTGAAACTGGGGAGAGAAGAACCTGTAAGCAAATTCAAATGGTGAAGTGCAAGCCAAAAAGAGAGATAAGGTCTTGTGAGAGTTAGAACCTCAGCACCAGGAATGTGGCAACGAGCAAGGTCAGTTTGAATCCAGCACGTTCTACTTAATGACAAGTAGACTGAAAAGCATCTTGCTTTTTTATTTTTCATTTTCTTCTTTATGAAACACTTTACTGGACATTAATTGCATGTTTTGTAGGCTCTCTGGTCTGCTTTACATACAGACACTAAAGAGCATGAACTTTATTCTGTGACAATTGGAATCCACACACAAATTAAGTTCTGAGCAGGAAAATTTTGAATGAGAATTTCAGAAACACTCATCTGGCAGTAAGGCATCAGCTTAATTTAAAGTCAAGCTTTAACAGCTAAAACCATTAATTTCTAGAAAAAAATAGGCAAAATATGTCTTGGGGAAATAAAATGGAAAAAAAGAGAAAATAAGGAAGTTTATCTCAGAAGTAGAATTGGCATAGACTGGCGGCTGGTTAGATATAAGATATCTCTACTTAATTTTTTCCCCTTAATTCTTAAATAGTCAATAATTGTGGGATATACTACAAGAAAGGACTTCCCAGGTGGCGCTAGTAGTAAAGAGCCTGCCTGCCAGTGTAGGAGACTTAAGAGGCACAGGTTTGATCCCTGGGTTGAGAAGATCCTCTGGAGGAGGGCATGGCTACCCACTCCAGTATTCTTGCCTGGAGAATCCCATGGACAGAGGAGCCTGGCAGGCTACAGTCCATGGGGTCACAAAGAGTCAGACGTGACTTAGCACGCATGCACAAGCATCACAAGAAATCTTTTGTCTTTTACATGTTTTAACAAATGCTCTCCTTCCTCCTTTGAGTCTAGAGCCAAGATTCTAAATTTTATGATACACGAGAGGGTGTAGTGAATACTTCCCCAGGCACACCTATTAAATGACATGACTGTAGAATTCTGGAAAGAATAATCAACAAAATACACAATTTAATATTTGCTTAGCAAAATGTATATAGTATTTCCTTTGTTTCTCCTTCCCTTGCCACCACATTTTTGGTTTAGTGATTTGCTGTAATATTATTTGGGGTGTCTGCAGATTAGAAATAGTTTTCTGTTCAGCTTTTTCTACATGCCTATTTACTGTTCATATGATGATGAACTTTGATCCCCACAATGGAGACCCTCAGCTATGCAGTTTCTAACTGATTTCAGCAGGAGGACTTCAATACAGTAAGTCCCCTGCGTACAAAGTTCTGTTCCAAGAGCACGTTCATAAATCTAACAAAGTTAGCTTAAGTACCCAACTTATATAGTAAGTTATATGGTACTGTACTGTAATAGGTTTATAATACTTTTCACATGAATAATACATAGAACACAAATAAAAAATGGAGAAAAATCATTTTTAATCTTACAGTAAAAGTACAGTAGTATCAGCTACATCAAGGCTACTTTTATGCTTGCTTCCTGACATCCTGGGCTTGAGATAAAGTCTTTGCACTACTGTACTCTATAAGCACTGTATAGTAAATGCACAAAGGCAGAATCACTTGCAGAGGATGCACAAAGGTGACAGTGTACTCCAGGCACATGATTGGACATGCATTTGCATCTTTGAAAGTTTATAACTTGAAGGTTCATTTGTAGGGGACTTTAAGATGCCAAGTGAAGCCTTTGTGGATTTCTGAGGTGGTGAGCAGAAGAGAATCTCAGTTGTACTTTCTCATCATTACTGTCTTTCCCTCCCCTTTCTCCATGGCTTTTGTGTTGAGGGACAGAGTCATTTCCATTCCCTTTTTATAGATTCTGCCCTATTTAAACCTTTCAAGATATCTCTGCCCATAAGCTCCATTCTTTCTCTTTCTGATATAATCTTTTCTCACACTTAGATGGAACCATTTCCCCACTTCATTTATAATAGTTTCTGAAACCCCATTTGCCTTTGGACTTGGAGTGCTGACTGAAATCAATGAAAAACATTTCCTGCTTCATAAGAAGGTGGGATCTAAGCTCCAAGTTCCACAGGAGAAGAAGTCTGGGGAGCTGGCTGTCCCCAGAAAGGCAGAGATGTGGGAGACCAGAGGCAGCTGCCTGGAGTTCCGTTAACACTTCCACCGATGGTTATGTTGCTGGCAGATGGTTCCTTGATAGATGTTCACTGTGGTGTTGAAAATGCTCTGGGCACTGAACCCCGGGCAAGTTTCCATTCCCCTTGTTTCTGAAGCGACAAGAAAATATTTTCTGTGTCTCAGAACAATGCTACAGTTTCCCTGAGATGAGTTTGAGAGTGCAATTCTGGCCAGTTTAGATTCCCACTCTTACCACGTATAACTACTTGATTCAAGAGACCACTCTATCCTTCTATCCATCATCTATCGATATAATTTTTCTCCACTTATTTGTTTGGGGAAGCCGTTCCTAGTCCTATTTTCATTAGAACTTTTGAAACATTTTATGTTTCCTGGCTGAATGGAAAAAACTAGAACCAATAAATAAATACACACACAAAAAGACTTCCTCAGTGGTCATCGGTTTGGATTGAACTGTGATTTATCTTGGACACCACCAAAGCTTCTCAAACAAGTGGCATCAAATTCTGCTCTAGCAGAAACTAGCTGGGGACGCCTAAACAGGCAAGCAACAGCTTAAAAATAGGCTTCATGTGATTTCCCTTGTTCCTCCCCAAGGAGAGTGGTTTGAAGAAGGAGGGGTTGAGTAACAGAGCTTGTCATTTTCATTTAAAAAAAACAAGCAACTTTGTGGATATCATTTTACATAAACTTTTTGTTTTTGAGGATTCTTTGAAACATTTTTGGCAGCAGTGCAGCTGGGAATTGTTGGTTTGTAGCTTTCAGAAGCCTCAGAGCAGAGGGATAAGAGGACTAGCAGACATGGTTCAGCCCCATCGTCTGCAACTGGGATAGTTTTATTGTTATTTGGGGATGTGAGGGCCAAGCTTTCCATAGATTTCTCTGAACTGTCTTCCCTCTCATCCTCATGTACAATATTCTGTTCCTACACCTGTATTCTGTTATTGAGTCACCTATGTAAATTGTACATCATGTTCTAGTTATCTGTTTATATAGAAAAGCTGAACTGCTGACTCATACAGTGTGGAATTTATAAATGAGCAAATTCTCCATCCTTAACCATAGTATGTAAAATAACATTAGCAAAAACAAATATTTTTCATGTTTCAAGACTAATAGTAATTAGGGACTCTCCATTCAAATTTGACTCTAGAAAGATGTTGTGTAATTCATTATCAAGATATACATGGGAATTAAAAAATTTCTTTCTATCCTTTTAGGTTCTTCTGGCTGGTCTAAGAATTAAATTGACAAGAGATACATTAGCAGGAGAAAATCAAGCAAAAGTTTAATAACATAGATACATGAGAAAAAAAAACAAACAGGAAAACTAACTTGCCAAAATGATCTAAGCTGTCACCTGAAATACCATCTTCGCTAATGACAAAAAAGGATTTTTTTTTTTTTTTGAGAGGAAATAGATTTTAATGAAGTCTCTGTAATAGAGATGTTGATTTCTTTTTTCTTTTTTTTTTTTTTTAATTTTATTATTATTTTTTTTTTTCCAGTGGGTTTTGTCATACATTGATATGAATCAGCCATGGATTTACATGTATTCCCAATCCCGAACCCCCCTCCCACCTCCCTCTCCACCCGATTCCTCTGGGTCTTCCCAGTGCACCAGGCCCGAGCACTTGTCTCGTGCATTCCACCTGGGCTGGTGATCTGTTTCATCATAGATAGTATACATGCTGTTCTTTTGAAATATCCCACCCTCACATTCTCCCACAAAGTTCAAAAGATGGGCCAAAGAACTAAACAGACATTTCTCCAAAGAAGACATACAGATGGCTAACAAACACATGAAAAGATGCTCAACATCACTCATTATTAGAGAAATGCAAATCAAAACCACAATGAGGTACCATTACACGCCAGTCAGGATGGCTGCTATCCAAAAGTCTACAAGCAATAAATGCTGGAGAGGGTGTGGAGAAAAGGGAACCCTCTTACACTGTTGGTGGGAATGCAAACTAGTACAGCCGCTATGGAAAACAGTGTGGATATTTCTTAAAAAACTGGAAATAGAACTGCCATATGACCCAGCAATCCCACTTCTGGGCATACACACTGAGGAAACCAGATCTGAAAGAGACATGTGTACCCCAATGTTCATCGCAGCACTGTTTATAATAGCCAGGACATGGAAGCAACCTAGATGCCCATCAGCAGATGAATGGATAAGGAAACTGTGGTACATATACACCATGGAATATTACTCAGCCGTGAAAAAGAATTCATTTGAACCAGTCCTAATGAGATGGATGAAGCTGGAGCCCATTATACAGAGTGAAGTAAGCCAGAAAGATAAAGAACATTACAGCATACTGACACATGTATATGGAATTTAGAAAGGTGATAACGATAACCCTATATGCAGAACAGAAAAAGAGACACAGAAATACAGAACAGACTTTTGAACTTTGTGGCAAAAAAGGATTTTGAGGGTAGTGGTTTGGGACTTCAAACGGGAGGGAGGCAACTGACTTGGAGATGAAAAAAGCAAACGTTTGGTAAATGAATGTTTGGGGACCATGCAGGGTCAGTAGGACACAAAAGGAATTCTGATCTCTAGGTCCTGCTGAGGTTCCTCCACCACACCTGGCCCATATTCTTTGTAAATATCTCTGGAACAGGCCTTTTATCTAAATTCTTTTATGCAGTTGCATGCATGCTAAGTCGCTTCAGTCATGTCTGACTCTTTGTGACCCTGTGGATTGTAGCCCGCCAGGCTCCTCTGTCCATGGGATTTCCCAGGCAGGAATACTGGAGTGCGTTGCCATTTCCTTCTCCAGGTGATCTTCCCAACCGTGGGATCAAACCCATCTCTCTTATGTGTCCTACACTGGCAGGTGTAGCTGTGCTGCCACCTGGGAAGCCCTTTAGGCAGTTAAAGGGGAGGAAACAAGAAAATCTTCCTGAGTCTTCTGTTTCTTAAAAATAATTAGCTTACATTAGTCTTCATTCAAGCAACACATTTTGGGGTTGCAAATTTTGCTCCCCTCCAACTTCAAGAGCATTTCTGTCCATTTTTTCATATTTGTTATTTATATATTTGGCTGCACCTAGTCTTAGTTGCTGCATGTGGGATCTAGTTCCCTACCAGGGATCAAACCCAAGCTCCCTGCATTGGGAGCATGGTGTCTTGGCCACTGGACCACCAGGAAAGTCCCCTGTCCATTTTGTAAAGAAGAGCACACAACAGGAATTGATGTCTGACCCACAGTACAGAATTGAGACTTATCAAAGGATCTCTGCTATAAACAATGGTAATTTTACCTGATGAACACTAAGGACCTGAATCCAAATATCAATGCTTATATTTTGTGGCTTTGTAAATGTGGGTGAGTTTTCGAGTTTTACTCTCCTGCCTTTAAAAGGAACCAGCAATAGCAACTAGCACATAAGATTAATAAAGGGATCAAATGGAGATTTATATGAAGTGTTTGAAAACAAAGTTTTACGTAAATACTTGTTAGAGTGGTTGAACAGGCATGGGTCTTTAACATCAGGCTTCACAAAAAGCATCTGGTTCTTCCATTTTCTGTGATATGCAAACAAAAATTGATCCTTCAGGAGATTACATTTCCCACCTCCCAAGATTTTTTCTTTACTCAGAAAAATAAAGGATTCAGAGATACTTATGAAGGGAATTTTATTTAAAATAGTTGGTAATGCTGTAATTCTATGGTTTGTGTATTGCATCTGTAGTTCCCTTTTAAGTTTCACATCCAGTTAGACATTTAGAAAACTGGAAGCCTTGTTTGTTTATTTGTCTATTTTTTAATGTGTTAGAGGTGTTTTGCTCTTTTAAATTGTTGAAAATCTGATTAATTGGTTCACAAAATGATTTTCTTTAAAAATAACTGTACTAATTATATTAAACATAGAGTTCAAACACTGAATTCCAATTTTAAATAACTGATAATACTATTACCAAGTTTAAAATCAGAAGAAATCATAACTAAGAATTATTCTTTAGGCATTCTTTGCTGAACACCAGCTTTGATCAGTATATATATACATATATATATATATATATATATATATATATATATGCACATGTTAATTTGAATTTAAGTATCATTGATACACTCACACAGTATCTTTTATCCTAAAGTTGTCACCAAAAGAAATGCAATTTGGTTTTTCATATAAAAATATTATCCAACGGAACTAAAATGTTTTGACATTGTGTTTTATCATGAAATTGGTATAGAGGGAGTTTGCTTTGTTGCTTCAGCCCATTACGCACCTTCAGCCTGGTTGATTATAACTTGCTGTCTTTCTGTCTTCAGTGAGAGGGTGAAGAGCAACTACAGACTGCTGTCATTGAGTTTATAAAATGCTCTGAGTTGAGAATTAAATTACAAACAGCACTGTGACCTATAGGAAAAGTTGGCACTGAAACAAAATGAAGCCCCAACCTGAGATCCTAAGAGGGGGGTCCCATTCTATCATGGCAGAATGGCTCCCCTCTTCCCAAGATTACCCCTACCATCTTGATCCCTCCCATCCACAGCCTGTCTCCATTATTCACAACCTCTCTAGATAGGACAGTATGAAGCATCCTCTTTTTTGGAAATTACATTGTCAGTAATCTTGCCATGTATATGCCTTCACCTTGTGCCTAAGAGAAAACTTCCAAATCAATCTACAAGGTCCTAAAAAACAACTTCAGGGAGATACAATACAGACAGAATCAGAAACAAGTGTTCTTAGTCCAGGACTGAGAAGTGGACACAGTATGAAAGGAAACAGCAACTCCACAGACTGCAGCAGACCAGGCTTCCCTGTCATTCAGTATCTCTTGGAGTTTGCTCAAACTTGTCCATTGAGTCGGTGATGCCATCCAACCATCTCATCCTTTGTCATCCGCTTCTCTTCCTGCCTTCAATCTTTCCCAGATATCAGGGTCTTTTCCAATGAATCGTCTCTTTGCATCAGGTGGTCGAAGTATTGGAGCTTCAGCTTCAGCATCAGTCCTTCCAATGAATATTCAGGGTCGACGTCCTTTAGGAATCCTAAAGGAAAGAGCTCTATCAGTCAGTTCAGTTCAGTTCAGTTGCTCAGTCGTGTCCGACTCTTTGTGACCCCATGAATCGCAGCATGCTAGTCCTACCTGTCCATCACCAACTCCTGGAGTTTGCTCAAACTCATGTCCATCAAGTCGGTGATGCCATCCAGCCATCTCATCCTCTGTCGTCCCCTTCTCCTCCTGCCCCCAATCCCTCCCAGCATCAGGGTCTTTTCCAATGAGTCAACTCTTTGCATAAGGTGGCCAAAGTATTGGAGTTTCAGCTTCAGCATCAGTCCTTCGAATGAACACCCAGGACTGATCTCCTTTAGGATGGACTGGTTGGATCTCCTTGTAGTCCAAGGGACTCTCAAGAGTCTTCAACAGTTCAAAAGCATCAATTCTTCAGTGCTCTATAGATAGGCACAAATCAAAAAGATAGTCACTGGGTTAAAATGGCCACAATCAGAAGACAGTCTTATGTACAAATAGTGCTTCATCTGTCCATTTGACTTTGCTGTCAATAACCATTTTCAAACACAAAAGAAGCAACAATCTTAAATGCATTGGAGTGGAGGAGTGTTTGTTTATATTTTTTATGGCTAAGAGCTTAGGTCAAGATCAACTTTTGTTATTCAATCCAAATTAAACTGATGGTGGGTCAAGGTATTCAGTCAGTGACACACAGAAAATATCTGAAATACAGATATGATGTAATATGTCCTCTTGTGAAAGTCACTCAGTTGTGTCTGACTCTTGGCAACCCCCAGGGACTATATTCCAGTCCATCAAATTCTCCAGGCCAGAATACTGGAGTGGGTAGCCAGTTCCCTTCTCCAAGGGATCTTCCCAACCCAGGGATTGAACCCAGGTCTCCCACATTACAGGCAGATTCTTTACCAGCTGAGCCACCAGGGAAGCCCTCTTAGTTATTCCTTCATGTAAAATACATGTGGAACTCAAAGAAGGAGATTTTCCACTTGAATAGAATAATGGAAAGCTTTTAGAAAACATAATATTATTCCCTCCAACCAATAGAAAAATCCATGTGACTGTGATAATTTAACTAATAAGTACAATGTGGATAAATTCTAGCAGCTTTTATGTACAAGCTATGAAATTTTTAATGTCTTTAACTGAAAGGTTTTAAGATGCAGTTGGGACTGAAATATTTTCTGACATACAATTCAATTATCTTTTATTGTTTATAAAACAAATGATGGGAAACTAAATGTAAACCCAGAAAATGTTTCTATCTCTATGAAAGCATAAATTCTTTATTTTTAAGCAACCACACAATCTTTTTATGATTTTAATGATGTGACTGTTATAAAACTAGGTTGAATAAGCTGCTCATTCTTTTGTGTTTTTTTGTGAGTCAATTTCATCAAGGACAGTTGCAGTGTATGAAGCTGTGATCAGAAATATTTCTCACTGAAATTGTAAAATGTCTGAACAGCATAGTGTTTGGGAGAATTTTTTTCTGTATTACTTAGAAGCCTGAGTTTCCACCCTTGGATTTTTAGCAAAATTATTTTCACTATGTCAGGAAGAAATTTCCCTTTCAAGTTTTTGTGGCTTTCAATCAATAATAAAATTGATACAAGACAGATTAATAGGAGAAAAAGAAATTTAATTCAGATGTAACTAAGTGAAAGTCAGTCGTTTCTAACTTTGCAGCCCCATGGACTGTACCCTGCCAGGCTCCTCTTTCATGGTATTCTCCAGGCAAGAATACTGCAGGGGGTAGCCATTCCCTTCACCAGGGGATCTTCCAAACCCAAGGATTGAACCCAGGTCTCCTGCATTACAGGCACATTATTTACCATCGAGCCACCAATTCATGTGTAAGGAGGTCTCATAGAAATGGATTCTAAGAAGCAGCCAGAGCAGGCAGCTTTTATACTTTTTAGACAAACAATAAATTTCAGAGGAATTGACAGGACAAAGAAACATGGGTTGACATCATTAATTAGTAAGGAATTTAAGTAAACTTTGGGCATGGGTAGTAAATTAAGAAAGAAGTAAGAAGGTTTTTTTTTTTTTTTTTTGTACTGGCATCTGGGCCCTAAATCCCCTATCTGGTGATAAGGATGTCTTTTTACCTTCTGGCTCCGAGAGGGTACTTTTCACATGGAAGATTTATTTCCTGCTTTCAGGGACATAGAGAGGAAGGTCAAAATATCCCTCTTACATTGGCTGTTTCTTAACTAACTTTAATTCAAATATGCCATTGATGCATATTTGGGGCAGCCTGCTCTGGGCCCCGACATGGGCTTACTATTAGACTTGGGTTCTGAAAATTTATGAGCAGCAAAACTGACCTTCAAGGTTAAGTGGAAATCTCTTTTTTTTCTAGCAAACTCTCTCTCTCATTCCTCTTAGCTCTCTTTCTAGAACAGTACCATTTTCTCAAGTTCTCTTTCTTACTCATTGCTTGTGCCAGTACTGTGGTATGTACTTTTAACCCATCTGGGTCTTTATATTTAAAGTGTATATGTACATAGTTGGATCTTGTTTGTTTTTTAACCAATATAGCAATTTTTGGTTTTGAGTGTTTAATCTGTTTACACTTAAATTGATAACTGATACAATTGATAACTGATACAGTTCTATCTTCTTGCTATTTGTTTTCTACAAGTCCCATCTATTCTTTATTTGATGTCATTTCTTCTTTCCTAACTTATTTTGGATTAATCAAGTATTTTTTACTGTCAAATGTTTTTTCCTTCTCTTTTAATTTCTAGTTCTAACTTTTTGTGCTTTTAGTAGTTGAATATACATTTCCAAGGGTTTCCCCAGTGACTTAGCAGTAAAGAATCCACCTGCAATGGATTCAATTCCTGAATTGAGAAGATCCCCTGAAGTAGGAAATGGTAATCCACTTTAGTATTCTTACCTGGAAAATTTCATGGACAGAGAAGTCTGGCAGGCTGCAGTCCATGGGATCACAAAGAGTCAGACAGGACTGAGCACACATGCAGTATACATTTCCAAATGCATCCTTAACATATTACATGTAAGTAAATACCTGCAAGGAGATCCAACCAGTCCATCCTAAAGGAGATCAGTCCTGGGTGTTCATTGGAAGGACTGATGCTGAAACTGAAACTCCAATACTTTGGCCACCTCATGTGAAGAGTTGACTCATTGGAGAAGACCCTGATGCTGGGAGGGATTGGGGGCAGGATAAGGGGATGACAGAGGATGAGATGGCTGGATGGCATCACCAACTCGATGGACATGAGTTTGAGTAAACTCCAGGAGTTGGTGATGACAGGGAGGCCTGGCGTGCTGCAATTCACGGGGTCGCAAAGAGTCGGACATGACTGAGCGACTGAACTGAACTGAACTACCTGCACTAGTTTCTGAATGATACAAGAAACTTACGCGAGTTTATCTCCAGTTGACTTCTTCCCACCAAACTGGAACACCTTTGAGTGTGAAGAAGTTATGCTATTAACAATTATGTTGCCCTAATTTGCATGAACTAGGAATATGTTGGGGCAGTTCAGGACCTGGGGAGACCTCATGGACCCTGAAGAATAAAATGGAGTTGCTTTTGTGAAAGGATCTCAAGTGGAGCCGGAGGTTGTTAAGGAAGCACAACTTACATCATACCTGGAGGCAACGTAAACATCTGACTAGGCCAACCAATAAGCCCACCTGGAACTCATTTTCTTCACTCTCTGGAAACTGCAGCTTAGCAAAGAATCAGCTGCCCACAGCTAACTACCTGCCAGTACTCATGGTAATTCTGCAAAACAACCTTTGTAAACTCTCTGGAATGTCTTTGTCTGTTGTCTTTACAAGCCTCTGCCATTTTTACTTCCCTTGGAGCATGTTTGAGTTGGTTGCTACTCGAATCTGTGCTTCCTGAATTTCAGTTCCTGAGACCCCAGATAAACCCTTTTCATATTTACAGCCCTTTGCGATCAGGCCACCAAAGATGGATGACTCTACTCTTGCCCTCTGTCTATCCCCTACTCAACCAGTACCTGCTTCATTTGTATCCTACTCACATGACTGACCTTCCCACATGCTTGCCCCCAGAACCAGACTACTGATTATTCTAATCTTTAGATCAGAACATCTCCACCAGAATAGCTTATCAAAACTGCTGTGAGGGGCAGGGTCTTTCTACTGGTTTCCCTGGTAACTGATGAGGCAACTTGATGTCACTTCCGTTTCTAACAGTCAGCTCCCTCTCTCCCTGAGAGCAAAGATGGCTGCCACGTTCGGCCCAGCATCTACCTGAGTCTCCCGCCTTGACTGAGGTTCTAGTTTATTTTCTAGTTCCTGGCCTCTGTTCTTGGGAATTATTTCCTGTTTTGTCTTGGTGAGTAATTCCTCTTGGCATAGTGGGAAGTTTGTGTTACGGTAAGGCTACAGCGGCCTCCTTCTAGTACTCTGGCTGGTTTTATCTACCACAACTATGGTCCTTCACCCTGCAATTTATCTCACTGGACTATGATTCCCTGGGATGATTTACAGTTAAATTGACCGAAATTAGTCTACCCTGGACAGGCAATTCGTAAATTAGTCTACCTGGGCAGTCAATTAGGAAAACGATGTAAGACAAAGCAGTCCAAATGGGAAACTTACTTCAACTGGCATTTTGAGGCCTCAGCATGAGTTAGCAATTCCCAATTGCTTCCCTCCAGGATACTAACTCCAAATTATCTAAGGCTAATTCTGAGTTGTCTCAGGGACTGACTAAACTTAAAGAAACTACTAAATGTTCCCCTAATGTTCCTCTCTCTCTTTCTTCTCCTAATGGTGTTCACCTGCTGTGCTTCTCTCAGCCCCTCCCCCTCTCTGCACAGTTCTTTTTTTTTTTTTAATCAGTTTCCTTTATATAGTGCTGAGAGCCCTCCCTCTCAAAAGACCAACCATCATGCCTCCTGCTGTAATGCCAGCCCCCTTTGAAAACCAGGTGTAAAAGGTAATTGAACAGGGTGGATCCAACTATGTTATCTCTTACAGATCTTTGCAAAACTGGAAATGCAGCTTTAGAGACCATTCAAATCCCAGCCATTTCTTTTCATTGATCCCCAAACATCCCCCATTTATTTCAAAAGGCATGTGACCTCTTAGGGAGCTCTTATGCAGGCTATCTCCAATTCCTAAGACTGAAAAATAGGGAAAAGAGACCATTTTAAACACAAACTGCAAAAAGAGCTCTTTCCTAAACAGCCTTCTTAAAATTGCTTGTCAAGGGCAAATAAACTTCTTTAAAAGCCTTCTCCACATCTGAGTGAGTAGACTTATTCTAACAGTTGGTTTTTTTTTTTAATATATATATATAAAGTAGTAACTTGTGTATTGTACCTGATTCGTGACTAAAATTTTAAAGTGAAAATATTTCTCTTGGTGTCTATCTGTGTATATGTATGAATGTCTATATATGTTCATTATAAATGTGGTGTTTTTCTACTTTCCAATGATATTATCAAAATTAATTTTAAAGGAAGTTTATTTAATTGACTTAAATAATATCACTTATATAAAATTCTCACAAATACAAAGTATCCCAAATATTTTTCAAGTTCCCAAGATCAAGGATTAATCCTTAGTAAATGAAAGCTAGTTTAAGTTTGGTTTAATTAATATGGGCAAGTCTTTAGAATTATTAACGTTATAATACTTTCACTGAACCAAAGATAACTACAAAGTTTTTCATCAAGAAAAATAACTTTGTAAGTTGGAATTTTCATAAGTAAGTTAAATGTAAATGAGAAGAACTTTTAGGTGAACTTTTAAGAATAATTATGCTTTCTATTAGGTCGACTTAAAAATAGTTTCCCCTTATCTTTCTGGTAACTTGAAACTTCAGAGTTTTGCTAGGTTAAGTTAAATGATGGGAGTTCATCGAATGTATAGATTATTTCCAAATAAGATAGAATACTGAACCATTCATTGTTAAACGAGTCTAAGTCTAAGTTCACCTACTTTTGTCTTATTACAGAAAAACTAAAGATGTTTGGATCTCTTAGAAACTTTGAGAAAACAACACTGATATAACAAACATTTCACAATTGCTTACTTCTTAGTTTTCAGTAAGAACTAACATTTCTAAGGGTTCGGAATTCTACTTAAGTTGTTGACTACAAAAATGCACAGCATGAAAGTTCTGAGTTTTTTTTTTTCTTTTTAATCTTTTTTTGAAGGATAATCGCTTTACAGAATTTTGTTGTTTTCTGTCAAACCTGAACATGAATCAGCCATAGGTATACATATAACCCCTGCCTTTTGAACCTCCCTCCCATCTCCCTCACCATTCCCTCCTCTAGTTTGATACAGAGCCCTTGTTTGGGTTTCCTGAGCCATACAGCAGATTCCTGTTGGCTATCTATTTTACATATGGTAATGTAAGTTTCCATGTTACTCTTTCCATACATCTCACCCTCTCCTCCCTTCTCCCCATGTCCATAAGTCTATTATCTATGTCTGTTTCTCTCCACTGCTGCCCTGTAAATAAGGTCTTCAGTACCATTCTTCTAGATTCTGTATATACATGTTAGAATATGATATTTATCTTTCTCTTTCTGGCTCACTTCACTCTGTATAATAGGTTCTAGGTTTATCCACCTCATCAGAACTGACTCAAATGCGTTCCTTTTTATGGTTGAGTGATATTCCATTGTGTATATGTACCACAACTTTATCCTTTCATCTGTCCATGGATATCTAGGTTGCTTCCAAGGTCTAGCTATTGTAAATTGTGCTGCAATGAACAATAGGATACATGTGTCTTTTTCAATTTTGATTTCCTCAGGATATATGCCTAGGAGTGGGATTGCTGGGTTATATAGTGGTTTTATTCATAGTTTTTTAAAGAATCTGCATACTGTCTTCCATAGTGGCTGTATCAATTTACATTCCCACCAACAGTGCAAAAGCATTCCCTTTTCTCCACACCCTCTCCAGCATTTATTGTTTGTAGACTTTTTGATGATGGCCATTCTGAATGGTGTGAGGTGATATCATTGTAGCTTTAATTTCCATTTCTCTACTACTTTGGGTAGGAAACCCTTAGAAGAAATGGAGTAGCCATCATGGTCAAAAAAAGAGTCCAAAAAGCAGTATTTGGATGCAATCTCAAAAATGACAGAATGATCTCTGTTCGTTTCCAAGGCAAACCATTCAATATTATGGTAATCCAAGCCTATGCTCTAACCAGTAACACTGAAGAAGCTGAACGGTTCTATGAAGATCTACAAGACCTTTTAGAACTAACATCCAAAAAAGATGTCCTTTTCATTATAGGGGACTGGAATGCAAAAGTAGGTAGTCAGGAAACACCTAGAGTAATAGGCAAATTTGGCCTTGGAGTACAGAATGAAGCAGGGCAAAGGCTAATAGAGTTTTGCCAAGAGAACGCACTGGTCATAGCAAACACCCTCTTCCAACAACACAAGAGAAGACTCTACACATGGACATCACCAGATGCTCAACACCGAAATCAGATTGATTATATTCTTTGCAGCCAAAGATGAAGAAGCTCTATACAGTCAGCAAAAACAAGACTGGGAGCTGACTGTGGCTCAGATAATGAAATCCTTATTGCCAAATTCAGACTTAAATTGAAGAAAGTAGGGAAAACCACTAGACCATTCAGGTATGACCAAAATCAAATCCTTATGATTATACAGTGGAAGTGAGAAATAGATTTAAGGGACTAGATCTGATAGACAGAGTGCCTGATGAACTATGGACAGAGATTCCTGACATTGTACAGGAGACAGGGATTAAGATCATCCCCATGGAAAAGAAATGAAAAAACACAAAATGGCTGTCTGAGGAGGCCTTACAAATAGATGAGAAAAGAAGAGAAGCACAAAGCAAAGGAGAAAAGGAAAGATATTACCATTTGAATGCAGAGTTCCAAAGAATAGCAAGGAGAGATAAAAAACCTTCCTCAGTGATCAGTGCAAAGAAATGGAGGAAAACAACAGAATGGGAAAGACTAGAGATCTCTTCAAGAAAATTAGAGATCCTAAGGGAACATTTCATGAAAGATGGGCTCGATAAAGGATAGAAATATTATGGACCTAACAGAAGCAGAAGATCTTAAGAAGAGGTGGCAAGAATACACAGAAGAACTGTACAAAAAAGATCTTCACGATCCAGATAATCACAATGGTGTGATCACTCACCTAGAGCCAGACATCCTGGAATGTGAAGTCAAGTGGGCCTTAGAAAGCATCACTATGAACAAAGCTAATGGAGGTGATGGAATTCCAGTTGAGCTATTTCAAATCCTGAAAGATGATGCTATGAAAGTGCTGCACTCAATATGCCAGCAAATTTGGAAAACTCAGCATTGGCTACAGAGCTGGAAAAGGTCAGTTTTCATTCCAATCCCAAAGAAAGGAAATGCCAAAGATTGCTCAAACTACTGCACAATTGCACTCATTTTACACGCTAGTAAAGTAATGCTCAAAATTCTACAAGCCAGGCTTCAGCAATACGTGCACTGTGAACTTCCAGATGTTCAAGCTGGTTTTAGAAAAGGCAGAGAAACCAGAGATCAAATTGCCAACATCCGCTGGATCATCAAAAAAACAAGAGAGTTTCAGAAAAACATCTGTTTCTGCTTTATTGACGATGCCAATGCCTTTGACTGTGTGGATCACGATAAACTGTGGAAAATTCTGAAAGAGACGGGAATACCTACTTGGTTCCAAACAGGAAAAGGAGTATGTCAAGGCTGTATATTTTCACCCTGCTTATTTAACTTTTGTGCAGAGTACATCATGAGAAATGCTGGGCTGGAAGAAGTACAAGCTGGAATCAAGATTGCCGGGAGAAATATCAATAACCTCAGATATGCAGATGACACCACCCTTATGGCAGAAAGTGAAGAGGAACTAAAAAGCCTCTTGACGAAAGTGAAGGAGGAGAGTGGAAGAGTTGGCTTAAAGCTCAACATTCAGAAAACTAAGATCATGGCATCTGGTCCCATCACTTTATGGCAAATAGATGGGGAAACAGTGGAAGCAGTGTCAGACTTTATTTTTCTGGGCTCCAAAATCATTGCAGATGGTGATTTCAGCCATGAAATTAAGAGACACTTACTCCTTGGAAGGAAAGTTATGGCCAACCTAGATAGCATATTTAAAAGCAGAGACATTATTTTGCCAACAAAGTAGCCAATCATAGTCTTGACTAGACAGACAGGGAGGCCTGATGTGCTGTGATTCATGGGGTCGCAAAAAGTTGGACATGACTGAGTGACCGAACTGTATTGAATAATCAGCGATGTTGAGCATCTTTTCATGTGTTTATTAGCCATCTGTATGTCTTTGGAGAAATGTCTGTTTAGGTGTTTTTCCCACTTTTTTATTGGGTTTTTTGTTTTTCTGGCATTGAGTTGTATGAGCTGCTTGTATATTTTGGAAATTAATCCTTTGTCAATTGTTTCATTTGCTATTATTTTCTCCCATTCTGAGGGTTGTTTTTTCACCTTGTTTATAGTTTCCATTGCATGAAAAAGCTTTTAAGTTTAATCAGGTCCCAATTGTGTAATTTTGTTTTTACTTCTGTTACTCTAGGAGGTGGGTCATAGAGGGTCTTGCTTTAATTTATGTCATTAAGTGTTCTGCCTGTTTTACTGTAAGAGTTTTATAGTTTCTGGTCTTACATTTAGGTCTTTAATCCATTTTGAGTTTATCTTTGTGAATGATGTTAGGAAGTGTTCTAATTACATTCTTTTCCATGTAGCTGTCCAGTTTTCCCAGTACCATTTATTGAAGAGGCTGTCTTTGCCCCATTGTATATTCTTGCCTCCTTTGTCAAACATGAGGTACCCATAGGTGCATGATTTTACTTCTGGGCTTTCTATCTTGTTCCATTGGTCTATATTTCTGTTTTTGTGCCACTACCATACTGTCTTGATGATTGTATCTTTGTAGTGTAACTGAAGTCAGGAAGGTTGATTCCTCCAGTTCCATTCTTCTTTCTCAAGACTGCTTTGGCTATTCAGGGTCTTTTGTGTTTCCATATGTATTGTGAAATTTTTTGTTCTCATTCTATGAAAAATGCCATTGGTAATTTGATAGGGATCACATTGAATCTGTACACTGCTTTTGTTAGTATAGTCATTTTCACAATATTGATTCTTCCTACCCAGGAACATGGAATGTCTCTCCATCTGTTTATGTCGTTTTTTATTTCTTTCGTTCAGTTCAGTCACTCAGTCGTGTCCGACTCTTTGCGACCCCGTGAATCACAGCACACCAGGCCTCCCTGTCCATCACCAACTCCCGGAGTTTACTCAAACTTATGCCCATCGAGTCAATGATGGCATCCAGCCATCTTAGCCTCTGTTGTCCCCTTCTCCTCCTGCCCCCAATCCCTCCCAGCATCAGGGTCTTTTCCAATGAGTCAACTCTTTGTATGAGGTGGCCAAAGTATTGGAGTTTCAGCTTCAGCATCAGTCCTTCGAATGAACACCCAGGACTGATCTCCTTTAATATGGACTGATTGGATCTCCTTGCAGCCCAAGGGACTCTCAAGAGTCTTCTCCAACACCATAGTTCAAAAGCATCAAATTTTCAGCACTCAGCTTTCTTCACAGTCCAACTCTCACATCCATACATGACCACTGGAAAAACCATAGGCTTGACAAGATGGACCTTTGTTGGCAAACTAATGTCTCTGCTTTTTAATATGCTATCCAGGTTGGTCATCACTCTCCTTCCAAGGAGTAAGTGTCTCTTAATTTCATGGCTGCAATCACCATCTGCAGTGATTTTGGAGCTCAAAAAAATAAAGTCTAACACTGTTTCCACTGTCTCCCCATCTATTTCCCATGAGGTGATGGGACCAGATGCCATGATCTTAGTTTTCTGAATGTTAAGTTTTAGGCCAGTTTTTCCACTCTCCTCTTTCACTTTCATCAAGAGGCTTTTTAGTTCCTCTTCACTTTCTGCCATAAAGGTGGTGTCATCTGCATATTTGAGATTATTGATATATCTCCCGGCAATCTTGATTCCAGCTTCTGCTTCTTCCAGCCCAGCGTTTCTCATGATGTACTCTGCATATAAGTTAAATAAGCAGTGTGACAATATACAGCCTTGACATACTCCTTTTCCTGTTTGGAACCAGTCTGTTGTTCCATGTCCAGTTCTTACTGTTGCTTTCTGGCCTGCATACAGGTTTCTCAAGAAGCAGGCTAGGTGATCTGGTATTCCCATCTCTTTCAGAATTTTCCACAGTTTGTTGTGATCCACACAGTCAAAGGCTTTCGCATAGTTAATAAAGCAGAAATAGACGTTTTTCTGGAACTCTCTTGTTTTTTCGATGGTCCAGAGGATGTTGGCAATTTGATCTCTGGTTCCTCTGCCTTTTCTAAAACCAGTTTGAACATCTGGAAGTTCTCGGTTCACGTATTGCTGAAGTCTGGCTTAGAGAATTTTGAGCATTACTTTACTAGTATGTGAGATGAGTGCAATTGTGCGGTAGTTTGAGCATTCTTTGCCATTTCCTTTCTTAGGGATTGGAATGAAAACTGACCTTTTCCAGCCCTGTGGCTACTGCTGGGTTTTCCAAATTTGCTGGCATATTGAGTGCAGCACTTTAACAGCATCATCTTTCAGGATTTGAAATAGCTCAACTGGAATTCCATCACCTCCATTAGCTTTGTTCGTAGTGATGCTTTCTAAGGCCCACTTGACTTCACATTCCAGGATGTCTGGCTCTAGGTGAGTGATCACACTATCGTGATTATCTGGATTGTGAAGATCTTTTTTGTACAGTTCTTCTGTGTATTCTTGCCACCTCTTCTTAATATCTTCTGCTTCTGTTAGGTCCATAGCATTTCTGTCCTTTATCGATCCCATCTTTGAGTGAAATGTTCCCTTGGTATCTCTAATTTTCTTGAGGAGATCTCTAGTCTTTCCCATTCTGTTGTTTTCTTCTATTTCTTTGCACTGATCTCTGAGGAAGGCTTTCTTATTTCTCCTTGCTATTCTTTGGAACTCTGCATTCAAATGAGAATATCTTTCCTTTTCTCCTTTGCTTTTCCCTTCTCTTAGTGTCTTATAATTTTCTGTGTACAGTTCTTTTGTCTCCTTAGGTAGGTTTATTCCTATATGTTTAATTCTTTTTGTTGCAGTGGTGAATGGAATTGATTAATTAATTTCTCTTTCTGATTTTTCATTGTATATAGAAATGCAAGTGATTTCTGCATATTGATTTTGTATCTTGCAACTTTGCTAAATTCACTGATTTTCTCTAGTAATTTTTTTGTTTGTTTTTGTTTTTTTTTTCTAGTAATTTTTTTATACTATCTCTAGGGTTTTCTATGTACAGTATCCTGTCATCTGCAAACAGGGAGAGCTTTACTTCTTCTTTTCCAATCTGGATTCCTTTTATTTCTTTTTCTTCTCTGATTGCTGTAGCTAGGACTTCCAGAACTATGTTGAATAATAGTAGTGCAAGTGGAAACCATTGTCTTGTTCCTTATCTTAGGGGGAATGCTTTCAGTTTTTCACCATTGAGAATAATATTTACTGTTGGCTTATGATATATGGCCTTTTACTATGTTGAGGTAGGTCCCATCTATGCCCATTTTTTGAAGAGTTTTAATCATAAATGTGTGCTGAATTTTGTCAAAGGCTTTTTCTGCATCTATTGAGATTATCATATGGTTTTTATCTTTCAATTTGTTGTAATGGTGTATCACATTGATTGATTTACATCTATTGAAGAATCCTTCCATTCTAGGAATAAATCCAACTTGGTCAAGGTGTATGAGCTTTTGCATGTGTTGCCTAATTCTTTGTGCTAAAATTTTGTTGAGAATTTTTGCATCTATATTCATCAGTGATATTGCCTGTAGTTTTCTTTTTTGTGTAGTTTGGTTTTGGTATCAGGGTGGTGGTGGCCTCATAGAATGAGTTTGGAAGGGTTCCTTCCTCTGCAATTTTTTGAAAGAGTTTTAGAAGGAAAGGCATTAGCTCTTCTGTAAATGTTTTATAGAATTCTGTGAAGCTATCTGGTCCTGGGTTTTTGTTTTTTGGAGAGATTTTTGATCATGTTTCAGTTTCAGTGCTTGTAATTGGTTTGTTCATAATTTCTATTTCTTCCTGGTTCAGTCTTGGAAGATTGAGCTTTTCTAGGAATCTGTCCATTTCTCAGGTTATCCATTTTATTGCCATATAGTTATTCATAATAGTCTCTTATCATCCTTTGTATTTCTGCATTGTCTGCTGTAACCTCTCCTTTTCTTTCAATTTTGTTGACTTGATTCTCCTCTCTTTTTTTTTTCTTGATGAATCTGACTAAAGTTTGTCAATTTTGTTTATCTTCTCAAAGAACCAGCTTTTAGTTTTATTCATCTTTACCATTCTTTCTTTCATTTCTTTTTCATTTATTTCTGCTCAGATCTTTATGATTTCTTTCCTTCTACTAATTTTGGGGTTTTTTTGTTCTTGTTTTTCCAGTTGTTTTAGGTGTAAAGTTAGGTTGTCTATTAGATTTTTTTCTTGTTTCTTGAGGTAGGATGCTATTGCTATAAACTTCCCTCTTAGAACTGCTTTTGCTGCATCCCATAGGTTTTGAGTTGTCATGTTTTCATTGTCATTTGTTTCTAGAAATTTTTTTATTTCCCTTTTGATTTCTTCAGTAACCTGTTGGTTATTTAAAAATGTGTTGTTTAATCTCCATGTGTTTGTGTTTCTTACAGTTTTTTTCTTCTAATTGGTATCTAGTCTCATAGCGTTGTTGTTGGAGAAGATGCTTGATACAATTTCAATTTTCTTAAATTTACTGAGGTTTAATTTGTGACCCAAGATGTGGACTATCCTGGAGAATGTTCCATGTGCACTTGAGAAGAAGGTGTATTCTTCTGCATTTGGATGGAATGTCCTGAAGATATCAGTGAGATCCATCTCATCTAATGTATCATTTAAGACTTGTGTTTCCTTATTAATTGCCTGTTTTGATTATCTGTCCATTGGTGTGATTGGGATGTTAAAGTCTCCTACTATTATTGTGTTACTGTCAATTTCTCCTTTTACGGCTGTTAGTGTTTGTCTTATGTATTGAGGTGTTCCTATGTTGGGTGCATAGATGTTTACAATTGTTATGTCTTCCTCTTAGATTGATCCCTTGATCATTTTGTAGTGTCCTTCCTTATCTCTTGTAATCTTCTTTATTTTAAGGTCTATTTTGTCTGATATGAGGATTGCTATTCCAGCTTTATTTTGCTTCCCATTTTCATGGAATATATTTTTCCATCCTCTCACTTTCAGTCTCTATGTGTCTTGAGGTCTAAAGTGGCTTTCTTGTAGAGAGCATATATATCAATCTTGTTTTTGTATCCATTCAGCCAGTCTGTGTGTTTTGGTTGGAACATTTAATCCATTTACATTTAAAGTAATTATTGATATATATGTTCTGATTGCCATTTTCTTAATTGTTTGGGGTTGATTTTGTCAATCTTTTTTCTTCTGTTATATTTCTTGACTATATATGTCTGTTTAACATTTGCTGTAAAGCTGGTTTGGTGGTACTGAATTCACTTAACTTTTGCTTGTCTGAAAAGGTTTTTATTTCTCCATTAATTTTGAATGAGATCCTTGCCAGGTATAGTAATCTTGATTGTAGATTTTTTCCTTTCAGTACTTTAAATATATCCTGCATTCCCTTCTGGCCTGCAGAGTTTCTGCTGAAAGTTCAGTTGTTAAGCATATGGAGTTTCCCTTTTATGTTACTTGTTGCTTCTCCCTTGCTGCTTTTAATATTCATTCTTTGTGTTTAGTCTTTGTTAGCTTGATTAATATGTGTCTTGGCATGTTTCTCCTTGTCTTTATCCTGTATGGGGCTCTTTGTGCCTCTTGGACTTGATTGACTATTTCCTTTTCCATGTTGGGGAAATTTTCAACTATAATCACTTCAAAAATTTTCTAATACCCTTTCCTTTTCTCTTCTTCTTCTGGGACCCCTATAATTTGGATGTTGGTGTATTTGATATTGTCCCAGAGGTCTCTGAGATTGTCCTTTGCTCTTTTCATTCTTTTTGCTTTATTCTGCTCTTCAGAAGTCATTTCCACCATTTTATCTTCCAGCTCACCGATTTGTTCTTCTGCTTCAGGTATTCTGCTATTGATTCCTTCTAGAATATTTTAATTTCAGTAATTGTGTTGTTTGTCTCTGTATGTTTATTCTTTAATTCTTCTAAGTCTTTGTTAATTGATTCTTACATTTTCTCCATTTTGTTTTCAAGGTTTTTGATCATCTTTACTATCATTATTTTGAATTATTTTTCAGGTAGTTTGCCTATTTCCTCTTCATTTATTTGGACTTCTGTGTTTCTAGTTTGTTCCTTCATTTGTGTAGTATTTCTCTGCCTTTTCATTATTATTTTTTAATTTATTATGTTTGAGGTCTCCTTTTCCCAGACTTCAAGGTTGAATTCTTTCTTCCTTTTGGTTTCTGCCCTCCTAAGGTTGATCCAGTGGTTTGTATAAGTTTCATATAACGTGAGATTTGTGCTGAGTTTTTGTTTGTTTGTTTGATTTTTCTCTGATAGGCAAGGCTGAGTGAGGTAGTAATCCTGTCTGCTGATTTGGTTTGTATTTTTGCTTTGTTTGTTGTTTAGATGAGGTGTCCTGCACAGGGTGCTACTGGTGGTTGGGTGATGCAAGGGCTTGTATATAAGTGGTTTCCTTTGGGGAAGTTCTCACTATTTGATACTCCCTAGGGTTAGTTCTCTGGCAGTCTAGGGTCTTGGAGTCAATGCTCCCACTCCAAAGGCTTAGGGCTTGATCTCCTGGGAAGAGGGGACCTGGGAGGGGTGGAGCTGGGAGGCTGTGGCTGAGCAGCGAGTTTTTATTCAGGTTCTAAGGGCAGTGTGATGTGTGAGGCCCTGGGATGAACAAAGGCATCATAGAGCTGAGGACTGGGTAACAATCCTTGGGAAGATCACAATCCAGAATTAACCATCTGTTGCTCCTGTCAGCATCCCAGAAATCTCTCTTCAATAGTTTCCCAGCTTGGATGTGGTGTCACCAGGATTTGGATTGCTGTCTCTTCTAACTCCAGCTCTTAGGCTCTGACAATGACTAAAAGAGCCTGAAGTGGGGATTACCAAGGCTTCTGTTGTGGTTCTCACTCTATCACCTTGAGAGGTTGGACCAATACTCAACATCTCCAGCCTCTAGTTTCTTTGGATATTTTCTCTTTTTTCCTTTTCCTTTGCACTTCATCTAGTTCCACTTGCTCATCGGATGTTGCATGCAGCGACCTCCACCCTGTGCTCAAACGATGTTATAAATGTCAAGGGTCCATCTGGACCATGCAGTTAGGGCATGTGCCGAAGCTGTGAGTTAAGTTTTATTTGGGGAAAAATCAAGAGTGCAGACTGGGAGACAGCACCTCAGATAGCTCTGAGAAACTGCTCCAAAGAAGCAGGGGGATGGTCAGTATACATGAGATTTTGGTGAAGAGGGGATACGTGCAATCCAGCGTATATTTTTCCAGGTTTCTGCTAGTCTTGTGAAGCTTTTGCTAGTCATGAGAAACAAATGTCACCGTGAAGGATTTTAGTGCTTTTCCATATATGAGGAGATTCAAGAATTGGGCTGATAAAAATGAGCTCCTGAAAATATCTAGCTATCTGAAGACCTATCTTGCCAGGTCCTGCCCCCACCAGCACAGAGTACCTCATTTCTGCTTTCCACCCTGAAGCCCTTTCAAGGTGTGTTGAAGGTCAGCAACTGCAACAGCACATGATTTGATCCTTGTAGGTGGCAAGTGCCAATTTGTAGTTGACTGTATATACTTAAATCTACTAAAATTAATAAGGAAACAATTTCATATACAAGGAAATTTTATTAAATGGTTTAAGGAATGGAAGGCACACTTTGTTAAGAAAGTGATTTTGTCCTGAAATAGTAAAAGTTGAAGTGTTAGACTGTCAGTCAACTCTTTGCGACCCCTGCTGATTATTTCTAAATGGCAGATTAAATAAACGGTGCTGCCTTATTCTCATCATCTGTAAAACAGAGAATAAAATGTGATTCAATGCAGTCAAACTCATATAGATGTTATGAGGGTTTTTAAAAATGCTTAAGACATAAGACACTGCCTGGCATATAGTACTTAACAAAAGGTAGCACTATTATTCCCCGTAATTTTTTCATAAACACATTCTTGCCTTAGCTGACATTCATGTTTTGTATTTCTGAGAATCTTCAGATGTTCAAGACTAGAAGGTAAAGTCCCATTAGCATGGAAGACTGGCCTTCAGTCTGTTGCTGCTGCTGATCTTTCTTAATGCACTTCAGACCTGTTACCCTTCTGCTGACAAAGCTTTATAGCTTGGCCACTACCTGAGACTGAAGACCAAAGTTCGCATGGCAAAGAATTTCCCTGAGTCCTTCCCTGCCACTTCCTCTATACAGCCCACACGCTACCAAACTCAACTCTTGCTTCTCTCTGTTCAGTAAATCACTTTTTTGGGCCTTTGCTCAGGCTGCTTGGAGAGCATTTATTCTTCATGACCCAACTCATCTTTAATTGTGTAAGTTTCCCCTGCCTTTCACAACTAAGTTAAGTTTTCCCATTTCTCTACTCCAGTATAACCTTGTATATGTAGGCGGCTCTGAAAACAAGAAAAATGAGTGTTTGAGAGTTAACCTAATAACTGAGATCAACATGCCAAAGACACTTTAGAGTTAACGTTTCGCCAACCAGAGTCATGAAGAACGACAGCAGTGGTTCTCATCCCCAGAGGACCATATAAAAGAATTTGTTGGATGTTTTTTGTCATAACAGTGATTGAACTGTACAGTCACTTCTGCTATAATGCTTCTTTTGAAACCATAAATTTATTTCAAGAAAATCAGTATATTAGGAAACAATTTTAGCATAAGGTGAATTTAATATTTGCTTTTTTCGCAAAATTTCATCAGAGGGAAAATTATGATAATGCAAATAACTGCACCAAGATGAACCAGATGCATGGCAATACACAACACACACACACACACACTCTCACTCAAACATCTACTAGTACCTCAATTTACCATGTATGTTATGCTACATAAGTTATGTTTTGTTGAATATTCACAAATGCAAAAGGACAACAGAAGGAATGATGTTGAAGCTGAAATGCCAATACTTTGGCCACCTGATGCAAAGAACTGACTCACTGGAAAAGACCCTGATGCTGGGCAAGATTGAAGGCAGGAGGAGAAGGGGATGACAGAGGATGAGATGGTTGGATGGCATCACCGACTCAATGGACATGAGTTTGAATAAACTCTGGGAGTTGGTGATGGACAGGAAGGCCTGGTGTGCTGCAGTCCATGGGGCTGCAAACAGTTGGACACAACTGAGCAACTGAACTGAACTGAACTGATATGACACAAACCAAACACTTTTTCAACATCACAAATCTATTTAAGCATCCTGGCTCAAAACTCCAAGGTGGCTCAGATGGTAAAGAATTTGCCTGAAAGGCAGGAGACCTGGGTTTGATTCTCCAAGAAAGGAATGACAACCCATTCCAGTATTCTCACCTGGAGAAACCCATGGACAGAGGACCCTGGCGGGCTAGAGTCCATAGCGTCATACAGAGTCGGACATGACTGAGCGACTAACACTTTCACTTTCTTTTCAAAACTCCAAGTAGTCCTTACAAAAAAGGAAACACTTGAAGGTCCTCATGGAAATTGTCAACTATCCTCTTTGTGCTAATAGTGTCAGGTTTAGTGGTTTCCAATAACTATGATTTCCAGTGTCTTCAGTTGCCAGGAGAAGCTATGGATGCAGATGAGAAAGTTGGAAAATAATTTTAAGCAATAATTCCTAACTTAATTGAAGAAGAAGGTTACACATTGGATCAAAATTTCAATTTTGATGAAATAGACATCTGTTATAAACATGTGCCCTGAAGGGCCTGAATCCCAAATGTAAAAACATGCCCTGGGATTAAAAGCTGAGCGAGATCTCCAGAAGGTTAATGAGCCATATCTCTCTGCATCTGATACTACAGATCAGAAAACCTGCCTCCTAGTACCTCAGAATCACTTTCAAGTTGCATCCCTTCCCATGCCCACTTCCCCAAATAAACTCCAGGTCTTTTGCAAGATAAAGTGCCATATTTATTCTAGATTTTATACACTTATTATCACTGGATACATAGAAAATTTGGCTTCCCTTGTGACTCAGCTGGTAAATGATCCACCTGCAATGTGGGAGACCTGGGTTTGAGCCCTGGGTTGGGACGATCCCCTGGAGAAGGGAAAGGCTACCCACTCCAGTATTCTGGCCTGGAGAATTCCATGGACTGTATAGTCCATGGGGTCGCAAAGAGTTGGACATTACTGAGCAATTTTCACTCACATATAGAAAATTGTACTACCCTTTTTATTATGTTTCTATCTTGTTTTAAACATGTTGATGACAAAATTTAGTCCATTTTCCCCATCATAAGCTCTGTGGCTCTTAATTCGTATTTTTAAAGGAGTGTGTATGTCACGTTATAGCAGAATTGACTGTACCATTGATAACCTCGTGTGTGGATCCTAGGAAGGGTAGATGATGCCCTGTGTGGGAAAACCCCCAAATTTCCTTGTGTTGGGCATTAGTTCCTATGTCCCTAGTGGCATAAGCATGCATTTAAAAAACTACATATAATTATTGGAGTTGAGAGCCCAGTTCAGTTTCACAGATAGACTGAAAAGGTTTTTGTGCTAAATGGCTTTAGTTGTGTCTGACTCTTTGTGACCCCATGGACTGTAGCCCACCAGTCTCCTCCATCCATGGGATTCTCCAGGCAAGAATACTGGAGCGGGTTGCCCATTCCTTCTCCAAAAGGTTTTTGAGTAGGTTATTATTAAATATGTACTGAATTTTCAAGAAATGGCCTTACCACGTAAATTAAGAGGGAATTTTTTCCCCCAAGAATTTTTCATCATCTGGGGATGGTGGTCTCTTGGTGGCAATGCCAGTTAGGATTGTTTAGTTGCCAAAAGAGAACATACACACAAATGTGATCAACAAAAATCCCCACTATCATGTCTGTTCCTGTAAGTGTCATTTTTATAGTGATTCCACCTACTTCTGCAAAGACCTTACTACTTCATTATACCTTCTAGTGTAGTCATTCTATGAAAATTCTTTGGCGCTCAGCTTTCTTTATAGTCCTACTCTCAGATCCATACATGACTACTGGAAAAACCTTAGCTTTGACTAGATGGACCTCTGTTGGCAAAGTAATGTCTCTGCTTTTTAATATGCTCTCTAGGTTTGTCATAGCTTTTCTTCCAAGGGGCAAGTGTCTTTTAATTTCATGGCTGTAGTCACCATCTGCAATGACTTTAGAGCCCAAGAAAAGAAAGTCACTGATGCCATTGTTTCTCCATCTATTTTCCATGAAGTGATGGATTCACATGCTATGATCTTAGTTTTTTGAATGTTGAAATACTTTAGTAAAGTTTATATATGAGTCCAAAGACAAAATTAACATGCTCTGCCCTTATTGGAAAATTTCTATAGAATTAAATTTGAAGAGTGAGATAATGAGTTGGAAAATGCAGGTTGAAGTATCAGAACCAAATTTCTATCAAATTGAAGTCAGTGTAACTATACTTTTATTTATTGACACCCAGCTCCTTCCAGAAGCATTTGAAGTTGGTCCAAGTAAATAACATCTTCACCTTCTAAGAGGCATCCACTTTACAACCTCTTGAATTCAATAAATCTGAGAAGAGTAATAAATTTAGAAGCAAAATACATTCCAGGCCTGAGTTCACCAAATTAAAGTCGTTTTGCCTGGCAAGAATGCACGTATTCATGAAAGCAAACAATGTAAAATTTGAT
The DNA here is from genome assembly GCF_033118175.1 of Dama dama. Lineage (NCBI taxonomy): Eukaryota > Metazoa > Chordata > Mammalia > Artiodactyla > Cervidae > Dama > Dama dama. The sequence goes on from NC_083701.1 coordinate 32,231,171, forward strand.
TTAAAAAAAAAAGAAGATTCAGTAGTACCATCACCATGAAATGGAACCACAGAATTTGAATCTCAGATGATCTTTCTTCCATAAATGCCAAAGTTTCTCTTCATTTCAGTCACATCATCTTTAGCAGATTGCATTTCTTGTGGAAAGAAGCCCAAGTTCACACTCAGTAGCCATAAACATGGCCCTGTTCATTTTACAAAAATGAGCTGGCTGTTTCAGGAAAGAAGCCCCATAAAAATAAAACTGTGAAAAAAAAATAAAAAATAAAACTATGAGCTGGCCTTCCACCACAGTGCTCGATCATGAAGAAGAGAGGAAAATGCTCTCCCAGCATTTCCTCTATATTTAAGTTGCATATTCCTTTGAGAAGCCAATGAAAGCTATGGACAAATACCCAGGAGAGGAATAAAGGCAGACATATCCATCCAAATACAATTCTTAATGATTTGAAGGCAGTCAGGAAATCCTCACATCTCCTTCACCCAGGACCTGGTGGCTCCTGTGGTCACCTGCTGTGCTCACCAGCTCGTCCCCTTTCTTCTTTTTCTCTTTAGAGCCCTTAACACTCCCCTGCCACATTTAGCTTTACCCTAACAGTTTTCTTTGATGTTTTGCTTAGCTCTATCAGTGCAATAGCAGGCCAACTTTAGTACACAAACTGCATTTGGTATGTGTGTGTGTGTGGGGCAACATTTATCATATGCCAAGCACTGTTTTATGGGCTTCCCAGGTGGCTCAGTGGTAAAGAATCCGCCTGTCAATGCAGCAGGTACAGGAGACTCGGGTTCAATCCTTGGGTCAGAAAATCCCCTGGAGGAGGAAATGGCAACCCACTCCATTAATCTTGCCTGGGAAATCCCAGGGACAGAGGAGCCTGGTGGGCTAAAGCCAAGGGGGCCACAGAGTCAGACACGACTGAGCAACTGAGCACACAGCATGCAAAGCACCGTATCAAATTCTCAAAAGTTACACACAAAATATGAATTGTAGTTTTCTATATTTGACTGCCTAGATAACTATAGAGAGGTATAGTAACATCTCCAAATCACATGTCTGGATTGGAACACATGTCTATTTGATTCCCAACTTTCCCCCTTAACTTTCTATTTTCTGAGCACATGAATCTATATTGTGGTGCTCAGGAGGTACTCTAGCCTTCTGGGAAGTAAGGTCTTTCTACTTTTTCTACTTAGATCTTTCCAGAAATTAACCCTGCTGTCTGCTGCCAGGTACCCCAGAAGATGACTGACTCCCCTTACCCCCGCTCCCACCCTCCCTGTCAAGACCACCACTTCATGCACATCTGTAGAAACCCACGGTCTTATGGACCTCGCTGACAGACCAGTTCTGTACTGCTACTGCTGCTAAGTCACTTCAGTCGTGTCCGACTCTGTGCGACCCCATAGACGGCAGCCCACCAGGCTCCCCCGTCCCTGGGATTCTCCAGGCAAGAATACTGGAGTGGGCTGCCATTTCCTTCTCCAATGCATGAAAGTGAAAAGTGAAAGTCGTTCAGTAGTGTCCGACTCCTAGCGACCCCATGGACTGCAGCCTACCAGGCTCCTCCGTCCATGGGATTTTCCAGGCAAGAGTACTGGAGTAGGGTGCCATTGCCTTCTCTGAGTTCTGTACTAGCTCCTTGTAAATGAATCAGGACTCATCTTTAGGGGTTAACATAAAGATTAAATATCCCCATTTTTCTTAGATTTACAAATTCAATCCTTTGAGTTTTTTTTTTTTTAATAAATATTGGCTAAGCAAATATTTTCAGATGCCATTGCTTTTCAGCAACTTTCTTGACACTAGTATTTGTTACACTATTCTTTAAAAGCTATCTTATAAATTGTACTGAAGCATTAACAAGCCCTCTTCTGAAGACCCAGGTTGAAGATTGTGTTCTTGATTGTTTCTTGTTTCATGTAGTTTCCTCATAGTATCCCAGTGCATTTGTCTTTTAAAATCTGCTTACTTATTCTGTTCATTCTTATTCCTTAAGCAAGAATATCTGATCTGTCATTTATTAATATCCCAAGTTCAATTTTTAAAAATTAACATCTAGTCCCATGGTGCATGCTTTTGTTCACCAGCAACTAACATAACTGTTCATGCTCTGATTGCATAGTAAACATACACCATCTAAAATGGAATTCTTTTGTATTCCCTGTAGCACCTAGTATAGGGCTGAGCATGTAGCAAGGTTCTGGAACTGAGTGGAAATGAATGCATGCTTTATCACATATCATGTACTATTCTGGAAATTTTAAAAGAAGATATTATTTTAAGTAATGCCTCATTTCTCAAGTGAAATGCGTTATAAAGTCACATATATAGTTACACATTAAAATATTTTTAAAGTAACTGAATGCCATGGAATCTCAAAGAACAAAAAAGGTTAAGTTACATTTGTCAAAGAAGCAATCATCAAAAATTGTTCCATTTAATCTATTACCTCTTATTAAAGAATAGATCATACACACATGGTTGCTTAAGAATAAAAACAAACAAGCAATAAAAGACTATTGAAGAAGAAACATATAACTAGATTAGGTGGTTTAATCACAAATGTCCCAAATATGAGAAAATCACCAAAAGCCCTAACAATTGGTGGGCTTTTTCAAAGTCACATGGCTATGATTCTTCTCATTGCATATAATAAATGTTTTATTGAATGTTATAGAGGCGACTATTCTACCTTTCTCCTTGTTTTGAGGCCCTGTTCACCTCTGCTTTACCTGGGGATACCTCTGCAATATATTGCAGTATTTGAAAAATCAATAACTGAAAAGACCAATGATACTTAGTTGTGACGTTTCCCCCTGCCCTCTCTCGGTGCCCCCCTCTGGAAAGTAGCCAACACTGCTTGCAAATTACTGGATTGTGCTTGTGCTGACTATTGTGTTTCCAACATTATTTTTTTGAATTGATTTGTATCAGCACCATGAAATGTTAGCATTAAACTCTATAAACTTTTTGTGGAGCCTACATTCAACTTTAATGCACGTAATAGAGGGAAGTTGGCACTGGAATTGAGGACAGTAACAGAAATCAAAATTAGCGAGTTTAACTGGTGTTCTTTCAGTGAATACATGAAACTACAATTTCCAAAGTCACGTTCTTGGCAGGTAAATTTTTGTTAATTTTAGTAAGGCTTCGTCCTGCTTATTACACTATTCTCTAAATTATAAGTAACCCTATCATTGGAAATTTATGGAGTTTATTTGTTCCTGTGGTTTATTTTTAAGACCTCAGAACCAAAAGGAGAAAATAAATAAAGAAAACAAAGGGCTAGAATCTGGAGGAAAGCACTTATAAGTAATGTTAGCTACATGATTTACCTTTGCAAGAACCATTTGACTCTTCCATTCATTAAATTTTCTCTGTAAGTCATACTTGATATTTTTCAATTTAGGATAATATAAAGTCATAACATGATATTGTCCTTCATCATCCATATGGTTAACCCTTTCATTCAAAACTATCGAGATGATATAGACAAAATTTCTTCCATTAAAGCATTCTCATGTGGAGGAAAGCCATTTTTTCCCAAAGATGGAAACTGAGAGAGTCTGGTAGAGGTAAAAGAGTCTGGAATTATTCTTGAATATCTGACATGCTAAATTCAAGATTTAAAGATTAGAGTGTTACTTTCTGCATTACACATACACCAAAGTTAAGGGAATCAAACAACTTTCATGACAGGCACAAGCAATTCAGCTTATTAATTCTAATTCAGCTTATTAGATGGGAATAAAAAGATTAAAAACAATAATCAAAACAGAAATAATAATTGTAATGGAAATTAAATTTACCAAGGACTTAGGGAACCATGCCTTTCATTAAATACTTAATATGTATAAATAATTATGGCCCTTCTAATGTAAGTATTATGTTTATTCTCAGTTTACTAATATAGATTAGTATTTAATCCTTAATTAATTAAATTGAAGGTGAGAGGAGAAGGGGACAACAGAGGATGAGATGGTTGGATGGCATCACCAACTCAATGGACATGAGTTTGAGTAAACTCTGGAAGTTGGTGATGGACAGGGAGGCCGGGAATGCTACAGTCCATAGGGTCGCAAAGAGTCGGACATGACTGAGTGACTGAACTGAACTAAGGATTAAAGAACACCATCAAGAACATATAGCCTAGAAGCAGCAAAGCAGGGGTCTTGATCTCAGAACCAACTAAGCCTGGAGTTCAAGTTCATATTCAGTACTTTATTCTGCTTCCCCAACAATGAAAAGATTTAATGATTGATTACCTTATAGCTTTATATAAATTTTTCATTCAGCACCTTCATTGTGCCTGTCGCTCTGTCGACATTAATGTTTATCTAAGTCTAAAGAAAGTAAAATTCCATTTCAAATGTCTGCCACTGAACAGAGCAGACTGTAGCCATGCAAATATAATGGGAATTCAAAACATTATCAACAACAGTAAGAGGAGGGCAGTCCTAACAGGATTGGCAAGACTGCAGATTTCAAAACACTAGAATACAGAAAATAAAAGCAGTTACTATAATATGATACTCTTAATCTATTAAAGGAATTTCATTTACAAAATGTATTTTTAACATTTAACATCTCCAGGAGTTTGTGATAGGCAGGGAAGCCTGGCATGCTGTAGTCCATGGGGTAGCAAAGAGTCGGCCACAACTGAGCAACCGAACTGAAAGTATTTCAAGGTTTTAAAAATTGTTACTGGTCTTCAGACTGTCAGGTGTAAAAACACATGAAGTCTATTCAAATATGAAATAACTCAGATTGTTACTGCTAGTAATCATATTCTTTTTAGTGAGATAATTCAAATTTTATTTATCCCCAAATATGAGATCTCAACTGTCTAAAGCAACCAGGGGTAAAATCAAACCCAATCATCTGGCTCAGGATGAAATTTAGATATTTCTTAGTAACTATTTACCTGAAATTCATACAAAAGTACATTCAAATAGCTAACAATACTGTGAAAATTTCACTGCCATCTATTAGAATGCATAGCACCCAAAGAAGATCCACTAACTATCATGAATTTTCATTAAATTAGCACCTTTGACCCAAAGGTTCCAGTACAAGAATTAACAAGAATAAAAACATTTTTGCATCAAACTGAAAAGTCCGTGACATACATACCAGATCAATCTACATCCCTTCATGCATACTTGATCAAGTGTAAAATTGTTTCCTTTTCATTACAAAACTTTTTCAAAAAAATTTGAAGATTGTTCACATGCATTAATATTTAAAGGTTTCTGGTTAATAAAATTCTATTTATTCAAACTGGCAGGAACCTCAAACAAATCTTTTTTTAAAATGTTTTTGCTTTATTGAGAAAAGGAGCATTGAAAAAAAAAATTTTTTAAAGGACCATTGACATCAAAAAAGGGTCACCACAAATCCAAATCAAGTCTCATATCTATAATGTTATTCATGATGACTAATATGATTATTGATAAGCCAGGCACAGTATAAGATCTGAAAGTCTTTTGAATCATCAAGAAATGATTAAATTATTGAGACACAGAGGATATAGTATGAAATCAGAAGAGCTGTTTAAGACTACTGACTGAACCACAAATCCTGTGTGCACTTTCACCAGTCTCCACCTATATTAAAATTTTACCCCCCAAAATGGCACATTTTCATCACCAGAATATTGACATAGAATTTATTCACCTACCCAGTTTTACTTGTTCTCACTTTTGGTGTGCTTCCCTTCTGGCTCAGCTGGTAAAGAATCCGCCTGCCATGCGGGAGACCTGGGTTTGAACCCTGGGTTGGGAAGGTCCCCTGGAGAAGGGAAAGGCTACCCATTCCAGTATTCTGGCCTGGAGAATTCCAAGGGGTCGCTAAGAGTCGGAGAGGACTGAGCAACTTTCACTTCACTTCATGTAGTTGTATACAATTTTACCACACGTGTAGGTTCATGTATTGATTACCGCAGTCAAGATAAAGAACAATTCTATTGTCATGAGGAACTGTTTGTTGCTCTTTTATTAACAAACCTACCTTCCTCAGCCCCTCCCCCATCACTAAGCTGTTCTTCAAGCTCAAATTTTGTCATTTCTTAAATGTTATACAAAATGGAGTCATACAACTTGCAACATTTTAGGTATGGCTTTTTTCTCTTAGCATAATTCCCTAGAGATTCACTCCAGTGACTTCTTGCATCAGTAGTTCATTCTCTTTTATTTCTGAGTAGTATTCCATGGAATGGACAGAATAGCATTTGCTAAGCCATTCATCTGTTGAAGAACATCTGGATTCATTTCAGTTTTGCATTGTTATGAATAGAGCTGCTATGAACATTTCCATATTTTTATGCAAACATGTTTTCATTCCTCTGGGATAAATACTCAGGAGTGCAGTTGCCACACCACATGGTAATTGCTAAACTTTTTCCAGAGTGACTGTACTACTTTACATTCTAACTTGGAGTTTGTGAGTGATCCAGTTCTTCCACATTATTATCAGCATTTGATATTATCATTATTTTAAAATTTTATCCATTCTGACGTCTATGTAATGATATCTTATTGTAGTTTTAGTTTGCGTTTACTTGATGGCTAAAGATGTCCAACATCTTTTAATGTGGTTATGTACCATATACATATCTTTCTGGGGGAATTTGTCTCTTCATCTCTTTTGCCTCTTTCCCTATTTGAATTGTGCATTTTTTATTGTTGAGTTTTGGAAATACTTTCTAAACTCTTCACATTAGTTTTGTGTTGTATATCTGTCTTACAAATAATTTTTTCCAGTCTGTAGTTTATAATTTCATCTACTTAACAGTGTCTTTTGCTGAGATGTTTTAAGTTTAGAAAAAAGTCTAACTTATTGTTTCCCTTTTATCAATTGTGCTTATTGGCATCATGCCTAACACCTCTTTGTCTTGCTCTGGATCCTTAAGATTTTATCCTATATTTTTCCTAAAAATTTTATAATTTTATATCTTACATTTAAATTCACCCAGTTAACCAAATTTGAGTTAATTTTTGTATCAAGTGTAAGGAGTAAATCAGGCTTCATTTTTTTTTTTCTTGTGGATGTCCAATTGCTGCAGCACTGTTTGTTGAGAAAACAGTTCTTACTCCACTGAAATGCTTCTGCATTTTTATCAAAATTAAGTTACACATATTTGCATATTTTTATTTCACTGATTTATATGTCCATTTCTCCAATACTGCACTGTCATGAATACTGCAGCTCTAAGTAAGACTTTATATTGGTGAGAGTAATTTTAATCACTTCATTCTTCTTTTTCAAGGTTATCTTAGCTCTGGTAGAGTCTGTGAATTGCCATATAAATTTTAGAATAACTTGACCATGTCTACAATTATCCTGCTGGGATGTTGATGGGGATTACATTAAATCTACAGGCGATACTGAGGAGAATGGCCATTTTCACTCATTTAGCCTTCTAATTCATGAATATAATTTGAACATGGCAATTCTACTTATTTTCATCTTCTTTTATTTAGTTTATCAGGATTTTGTAATTTTCATTATACACATCCTACACATGTCTTCTTAACTATAATCCCTAGGTATTTTGTTTCTGTTAGAATGATTATAAGTGGCATTATGCTTTTGATTTTAGTTTCTGCATGTTTGTTTTTACTATTGTGTATTGATCTTGTATTCTGTGACATTACTGAATGCACTTATTAGTTTAAGAGTTTCTGTGTAAATTCCTTGGGATTTTCTTTGTAGACAGTCATATTATCTTCAAATAGAGATATTTTCATTTCTTCCCTGCTAATTGGTTATGCTTTTTATTTCTTTTTCTTCCCTGACTAGAACTTTTTGCACTATGTTGAATAGCAGTGGGGGAGGAAACATCCTTGTCTTACTCCTGATCTTAGGGGGAAATCAGTCCATTTTCACCAGTAAATCTAATGGGTATATTCAGCTGACATGTTCTTGAAGAAATCAAATTATCAAATTGTCTCCTGACTCATTTTCCCATCTGTAAAAATAGGGAGAATCATAGAAAATATGTCTCTGAAATCTGTTACCAAATAAACTACTGATGATGTGAGAAATGTAAACTAGCAAATGAGGGAGTTAGTTTGGCAAAGACTCTCATGAGATTTTGAACAAGAGATTTCTTCAAGCTCACCAAGTCAGTAAATACCTACTTAGAAGACCTTACCATGTGACTTTAGGCTTTAGACAGTTCAGTCTTCTCCCTGTCAATTTCTTATTCTATAATTCAATCTTTTTGAATGGATCTCCAAATATTCTTCCAGTTTTCTTTAATTCTGTGTTTTGTGAGCTGTACTCTGACCATTGTGTCAGATACAAAGACTGAGACTGTTCTATACATGTTTGAAATATAGTCACAGGCATAACATCTATACATGTAGAAATATAACTAAGATATATCATTAAAATCAAATTGTGGTCAAGTATATGAATGAAAGCTTGCTAGCTCCATGAGAGTAAAAATTGAGTTGATTTTAATGCACCATTTATCAGTGAATATTTGCTGAATTAATAATGGGGGCTTCCCTGATAGCTCAGTTGGTAAAGAATCCGTCTGCAGTGCAGGAGACCCCGATTCGATTCCTGGATCGGGAAGATCCGCTGGAGAAGGATAGTGCTACCCACTCCAGTATTCTTGGGCTTCCCTTGTGACTCAGCTGGTAAAGAATCTGCCTGCAATGTGGGAGACCTGGGTTCGATCCCTGGGTTGGGAGGATCCCCTGGAGAAGGGAAAGACTACCCACTCCATTACTCTAACCTGGAGAATTCCATGGACTGTATAGTCCATGGGGTCGCAAAGAGTCGGACACAACTGAGCGACTTTCACTTTCAGCAGAAGTAGAATTATACAAGTTACAATTGATATGATGCAATTTCCAGTGAACAAAAAAGTATAGCTAACTAATCAAGATGGATGTTGGCTGATATGCTGTGCCAATATACACTTGATATGATCCTTGGATGCAGATCCAGGAGAGGGAGAAATTGTTGGGTGGCTAAAAAGAGCTCCACTGGAGCTAGACTTCAAAGATTTGTAGATTTCAAGTGAGAGAGAAGGGGCAGGGTATTTAACTATGGGAAACTGTTTGAGTAAAAGTGCCAAGGTGAGAAATTGTGAAGAAAGTATAACAATCTGGTTTTATTGGCGAAATAGGAAGAAAACTTTTTGAAAGTAGCTTGGAGTCTAGGACTTGGAGGGTCTGATGCTTAAATTCTTTTTTTTTCTCTTTTATCTAAATATACAGTGTACTTTTCCTACTTCAAAACAGTAATGATAATACAACAAAAACTTCTGAATGTATTTTTTAATCGCCTTCCTTTTCATCATTATTAGGCTAATTAATTTAACCTTTTTTTTTTTAAAAGCTCAGTTTTTAAAACCAAATAAATCATTAATATTTCATTAAAAAATTTAAAGTGGAATAATGATTCAAGGAGGGCTTCCCAGGTGACTTAGTGGTAAAGAACCCACCTGACAATGCAGGAGATGAGGGTTTCATCCCTGGCTGGGAAGATCCCCTGGAGGAGGAAATGGCTACCCACTTCAGTATTCTTGTCTGGGAAATCCCATGGACAGAGGAGCCTGGCGGGGCTGCATTCTATGGGGTCACAGAAGAGTTGGACGTAACTTAATGACTAAACAACAACAAACAGTGGTTCAAAACATAGAAATTATGTATTATAATAATACTTAAATGTTCTTATATAATCAAATGAGGCCTATTACCAATCTTAAAAAACTTAAAAAACTAAAACTAAAAAACTAAACAAAACATTGGCATGTCTTGATGATGTTATTCTTAGAGCCTGTATCTTTGGTTAACTCCTTTCTATAGGAGGAAATGAAAACAACTAGTAGATTTTTTATATAGTATGAGTAATAAACAGAGTGGGAGGCTCACTTTATATGTTTATAAGTAAATCATGTTAAGATTCCTTCACATGTTTTACAGTCCTTCTCGACCCTGCTTTGATCTAGAAGGCACTGAAGAGAAATGCAAGTGGGAGCCATTGATTTTGTTATGTAGAAGAAAGGGCTAATAAGTATTAAATCCACTGTTTGGCCTCTCTTCTTTTTTTATATTTTCCCTCTACTATTAACTGGGACACAGACTGTCTTATATCTGAAATATATCAGATCTGAAAAACTGAGAGAGTTAATCACTGATTTTAATCAGAAAGAGAAAAACAAATGTTGTATATTAATACATATATGTGGAATCTAGAAAAAGGGTACAGATGAACATATTTGCAATAGCAATAGAGACCCAGACATAGAGAATAGACGTGTGACAGTGGAGGGTGAGATGAATTGGGAGATTAAGATTGATATATATACACTACCATGTGTGAAAAAGAAAGAAAGCAGAAAGTGTTAGTCACCTAGTTGTATCCAACTCTTTGGGCTGTAGCCCACGAGGCTTCTCTGTCCATGGGATTCTCTAGGCAAGAGTACTGGAGTGGGTTGCCATTCCTTTCTCCAGGGGATCTTCCCAACCCAGGGATTGAACCCAAGTCTCCTGCATTGCAGGCAGATTCTTTACCATCTGAGCCATCAGGAAGCATGTGTAAAATAGATATTAATTGCTAGTGGTAACCTGCTGTAAAGCAGCAGGGAACTGAGCTCCAGGCTCTGTGATGACCTGGAGGGGAGGTCCATGAGAAAGGGGATACATGTATACATGTGACTGATTCATCTCATTGTACAGCAGAAACTTAAAAGCAGCTACATCCAAATTTTAAAAAGCTGAATTAATACAATGAATGAAAGTTTAAAAATCTGAAGGAGAAATTATTATAGAAACAGAAAGAAACTTACATTTTCTTAATTTAATTTGAACCTGGAATCTCATTGTATACTTTATATATACTGACAAAGAATGCCTGTGATAAGTGAGATACCAGAATGTTACTCTGGCTTAAGTAATACGCAGAAGGAGATCTCAAGACTGCACTATTGTGTTTTCTTTTACCCAATAGGAGAAATGTTTCTTTCTAGGAAAACAAGATTAAGGGTTATCTATAAATCTTGAAAATGCAAATATGGCATTCAGTGTTATATTATTGCAGCCTAAGTTCTTTTAAATTAGAAAGATTTGACCCACCCATGTAATATACAGCATTCATCTTAGGAATTGGTCTTATACTTTTTTTTTTATCTTATACTTTTAAAATGTTAATTGATCATCTCCTAACTCTCCCAACTTTTCCCTCTGAAGGGCCTTTGCAGTTATTGGAGGAGCAGCACACAGAAGCATTTGACGCCCCCACTTTCTTTAGTTTTAAAAGATGCTAATCTCAGTGGTAACCTTCATAGGCCAATTTGTTAAAAGGAAAATTGTTTTAATACCTGGGAAGTGGAATTTAACCAGTTCAGCATCAACATCATTGCGGTATTTGACTAGTTTCAATCATTTTCCCTTTTAAATCCTTTTATCTCCTATATTTTTCAACGCCCTTCAGCATTCTATGATTTTTTTTTTTACTATTATTTCATTCTTTCATTTCTTTTCTTTCTTTTCATTTTATTTCTTTACTTTCATTTCATTCATCCTTATGTCTGTTACATGATAACTTATGCAGATCTTCATGTCATTATTTTTAAATTTTAAAAGCATTTTTATCTAATAAAATAAATCCAAAATATTGTCATTTCAAAATGTAATTCACATACAAATGAATAATATATTTTATGTTGATTTGTACTAGTGTTCACAATCCAGTGTATAATTTATACTTATGACACATCTTGATTTGGAAATTAAATTTTATCAAGTTATTTGATCTGATAAAATTGGTCTGATGTTATAAGATTACAGTTGAAAAAGAGATTCACATACCCAAGTTGTTTCAAATATATTTTTAAAATTTCCAATTTTTGAATCAAATAATCAGTTTTTAAAGTTAAATATACACTAAGATAAATTAAATTTAAAAATTCCTTTCTTTTTATTGTAATAGGTCTGCTATAATATTTGCATACAGGTTTCTGTGTGAACATAATATTTCATTCTTCTAGGGGAAATATCTAAGAGTGGGAATTTTGATTTCTTAACCGTGAGGCATTTCAGGCTTATGTTTTAGTTTAATTACCTAGGCTACTAAGACATTAAATAATCCACCTCAATCTAATGACCTTTTTGTTTATAATTAATTTAACAATTCAGTTAGATTTTCTTTAAACTAACATCTGCATTTCATTCCAAGATCTCTTAACCTTTTAAACTACTTTCTAAAAATTCGTACATATTAGTGTCCTCTCTATGGTCTGTAAAGTTCCAAGGGTTTTGATATGCATAGCATCATATGCCCACCATTATAGTATCATAAGGAATAGTTTCACTGTCTTAAATATATCCTCTATACTTCACCTATACAACCCTGCCTCCCCAGTCCAAACCCAAATACTGAACTGTTTATTATCTCTATAATTTTGCCTTTTCCAGAATATCATATAATTGAGATCATAAAGTATGTAACCATTTCAGCTGGCTTCATTACTTAGCAATATGTATTTAAGATTCTCCCAAGTCTTTTTGTGGCTAGACAGGACACTGCTTTTTATCAAATGGGACTTCACTGTGTGGATGCATTATACTTTGTTTTTCCATTTATCTATTGAAGAACATCTTGGTCACTTCTAGTTTTGAGCAACTATGAATAAAAATACTATCAATATTTTGCTGACTGTTTTTCTGTTGGCATAAGTTTTCAAATCAGTTGGGTAAATCAGGAGTACAATTGCTGGATTATATGGCAGGACTATGTGTAGTAACGAAAGAAATTGCCAAATGGTCTTCAAAAGCATCATTTTGCATTTCCAGCAGAAATTAATGAGAGTTCCTATTGCTCTGCATTGTCACTGACAATTGGTATTGTCAGTTTTTTTTTTTTTATTTAAGGATAAAGTCTTAATCCAGCATGACTGCTGTCCTTATGAGAGGCGGGAGTGCCTCTCAGAATGCAAGCACACAGTGACTATGTGAGGTCCCGGCGAGAAGGCAGCCGTCTGTCAGCCAAAGAGGGGGGCTTCAGAAGAATCCAAACCTACCAACACCTGTTCTCAGGCTTCTGGCTCCAGAACTATGAGAAAATGAGTTTCTGTCATGTAAGCTACCCAGTGTGTGGTGTTTTATTCTGGTAGCTCTCACAAATTAGCACACTTGTTTCATAGGTTTTCTTCTAGAAGTTTCATAACTTTTAATTTGATATTTAGGACTATGATCCATTTTGAGGAAATTTCTGTGACAGGTGTAAGGTCCATGTCTGAGCCATGAAGTATAAATACTAAAAGGTGTCACTTTTATTCAGGAACTCGGGGAGAATCAAGTCATATAATTCCTGTTCTGAAATCTTCACACTTAACTTTTCAGGATTGGCATTATTTTTAACATGGACCAATCTCCTCTGTTTCTTTAGTTAAGTCAAACCTTGTGATCCTCTTTCCTCATATATTTTTGTCAGTGCATACCTTGAGCTGTTTTCATATTATTTCTTTCCTTTCTGTGAAATTAAAAAAAAAAAAGTTAGGGCCCATCAAGTTGTAAAAACATTTGTTTTACCTGGCAGTTACAACACAGGTAGATAGTCTAGTTAAATTGAGAAGAGTGAATTGATAACTTGTATTTGTTTTTAAAGTTAAGTTAATCCTAGGTAAAAAAAGGGGGCTGGTGGCTCAGCTGGTAAAGAACCGCCTCTCAATGAGGAAGATGCAAGAGACAAGAGTTAGAGCCCTGGGTCGGGAAGATCCTTTGAAGAAGGGAATGGCAACCCATTCCAGAATTCTTGCCTATAGAATTCTATGGACAGGGGAGCCTGGCAGACTGCAGTTCATGAGTTTGCAAAGAGATGCACATGACGTGTGCATGCACAAGCAAGGAAAACTAACAAACAAAAAAATAGGAATGTACAATTGTACCCACACTGATTGTTGAAAAAACTATCCTTTTTTCTATTGAATTGCCCTTGCACCATTGTCAAAGATCAATTGACTATTTTTTGTATGGGTATTTTGGGCTTCCCAGGTGGCACTAGTGGTAAAATGCGTTGGATCCCTGGGTGGGTAAAATACCCTGGAGGAGAACTTGACAACCCACTCCAGTATTCTTGCCTGGAGAATCCCATTGACAGAGGAGCTTGGCAGGCTGTGGTCCATCGGATTGCAAAGAGTTGGACACAACTGAAGCTACTTAGCATGCACACATGCACTAATATTTTAATATTTAAATAAGCAAATTTGAATTAAAATTTAAACCTAAATATTATCTGCAAACATGGTAATGATCCACCTAGCACAATATTAACTCGAAGACTATGAACTGATCTGTATAGCTTATTGAATTATTTATCTCCATCTTAATTTTTTTTCATAGATGTTCAGTTCAGTTCAGTTCAGTCACTCAGTCGTGTCTGACTCTTTGCGACCCCATGAACTGCACCACGCTAGGCCTCCCTGTCCATCACCAACTCCCAGGGTTTACCCAAACTCATGTCCATTGAGTCAGTGATACCATCCAACAATCTTATCCTCTGTCATCCCCTTCTCCTCCTGCCCTCAATCTTCCCCAGCATCAGGGTCTTTTCAAATGAGTCAGCTCTTAAGGTCAGACACATTTATTCTTTGAAGAGAATGCTTCAATTTAAGGAAAATAACAGTTATTTATTTTGGCATTTGGGGACCCTGGCTCCAGGTCAAAATTTTGCATGTGTTTTCAGGTCCAACCATAAGCATTTACCTAGCTGAGAGACCCCATGGAGGAAAGCTGTGCTCCCTACACCAGACTGGGTGCAAAGCCAGTGCACACCAAGTAAAATGTTAGTTGCTCAGTCATGTCCCACTCTTTGTGACCCCATGGCCCTACCAGGCTCCTCTGTCCGTGGAATTCTTTGGGCAAGAATTCTGGAGTGGGTTGCCATTTCCTCCTCCAGGGGATCTTCTCAACCCAGGAATTGAACCCAGGTCTCCTGCATTGCAGACACACTCTTTACCATCTGAGCCGCCAGGAAAGCTGGGGCACACCAAAGGGAGTTTCCGTTAAGGACCCCACCTCCGTTCAACTCCACAACCCCCATCCTGCCTTCTGGTGTCCCAGGCACTCCCCATAGGTGCATTTGTTCAGCAAAGCAAAATTTTAACATGTTATAGTTGCTTTGATCACATTTTATCCTTTCTTCTTATTTCTTCAAGTCTCTAGATTCCATCTGGTAAAGGAAACATTCTCATGATTTTAAATTTTCGTTTTCTTCACCTTGGGGTGAGGAAATTTATATAAGAATTCTCAGGAAATTGGTGGCACACTTATTTTCAGAGACACATTTCATTTGAGTGTAATAAAAATCACACTAGATTTGCTTATGGTATAGATAGACTCCATTATAATTTCACTTTTATTTATTTTTAGGATTTCATGTCTAGTTCCTTGTAGATATGAAGGATTGCATCTGTTTGAAATCCTCAAAAGAGTCTATAGAGTTTTAAGCTAAATTTACTTGGAGAATATTTTTTTCCTAATGCTTCAATAGATTCACACAACAGCTGTTGATTCTCCTTCAAACAGTTTCGTACCATGAAGATCTGGGAAGAGTATTACTCAGGGCTCCTTCTATATACCAGGTCTGTAGTTGGTCACTTATAACTGAAACAAGCCTCCACAGATTATTTCATAAGTACTAATTCCATCTCGGGCACTGTGTAAAATCTACCACTTAAAAAGCTATTATATATTTTTATACAGCTGACACCTGCACACATGAATACCCAGGATTTCAAAATGGAAACACATTTGCAAATTCATTACAGAAACAATCTCCTTTCTCATATGAAATTCCACAACAGAAATCATAGTGGGTAAAAGGGTAACAGACTCTATACTACCTATAATGCATGCATTCAAGCTTATTGAATATGACTCCAAATTATCATAACTTGGAATTTTAAATACTTGAATATAAAATAGCTTCAGCTAATACTTAAAATATTTATGGCACATATATACATATGCAGTGTACACATATATATATTCATTTTTTAGCTAAATGATAATTCCATAATAAAAGTATAAGGTCTCCTTTGGGTAACCTGAAAGTAAAAGTTGTTCAGCTGCATCAGATTCTTTGCGACCCCATGGACTGAATTCTCTAGGCCAGAATAATGGAGTGGTTAGCTGTTCCCCTCTCTAGGGAATCTTCCCAAACCTGGGATCGAACCCAGGTCTCCCACATTGCAGGCAGGTTCTGTACCAGCTGAGCCACAAGTGAAGCCCAAGAATACTGGAGTGGGTAACCAGTCCCTTCTCCAGCAGATTTTCCTGACCCAGGAATTGAACTGGGGTCTCCTGTATTACCAGCAAATTCTTTACAACCTGAGCTATCAGGAAAGCTGAGCACTGAAAAACTGATGCTTTTGAACTGTGGTGTTGGAAAAGACTCTTGAGAGTCCCTTGCACTGCAAGGAGATCAAACCAGTCAATCCTAAAGAAAATCAGTCTTGAAAATTCATTGGAAGGACTGATGCTGAAGCTGAAACTCCAATACTTTGGCCACCTGATGTGAAGAACTGACTCATTGGTAAAGACCCTGATGCTGGGGAAGATTGAAGGCAGGAGGAGAAGGGGATGATAGAGGATGAGATGGTTGGATGGCATCACTGACTTGATGGACACAAGTTTGAGCAAACTCCAGGAGCTGGTGATGGACAGGGAAGCTTGGTGTGTTGCAGTCCATGGGGTTGCAAAGAGTCCGACATGACTGAGTGACTGGACTGAAGTGAACTGAACTGAACTGGGGTAATCTGACTCTTACTACAAAGAGAGTATGGGATGTGACTGGTGTGGATCTCTGTGGTCATTAATGGAGATGCTGTCAGTTGGTAAGGTTGGTTTCAGAAAGTAATGTGAGTCCTGGCCTTTATGGAATTCACAAACCAGTGAGAGAGACATATGAACAAAGTTATTAGAAGAGAAAAAGTAAGTCTATCAATAGAGTTAAGTGCACTGTTTCAGTTAAATATAGAAAGAATGAGTCAGAACAAGTCTGTCTGGAAAAGTCAGAGGCACTCACAGGAGAAATCACTATGCTGAATAATGAAAGTAGAAAATCTGTAGCTAAATGTAGAAAGAAAGAGGGAATTTTAGGAAGAAAGTATATTCTGTGGAAAGTCACAAAACTGCAAAAGTCTTTAAGCTGTGTTTGACAGAAGGTAAGGAGTTTGGTAGGGGCTTCCCATATGGTGTTAGATAAAGAACCCATCTGCCAATGCAGGAGACATAAGAGATGTGGGTTCTATCCCTGGGTCAGGAAGATCTCCTGGAGGAGGGCATGGCAACCCTCTCCAGTATTCTTGCCTGGAGAATCCCCTGGACAGAGGAGCCTGGTGAGCTACAGTCCATGGGGTTGTAAAGAGTCCAACACGACAGAAGCAACCTAGCATGCATGCATGCAAGGAGTTCGGTATAGTCATAACAGAATTCTTGTGAGAAAGAAGCCTCTCTTAACAGAGGATAAAATAAAATTCCAATGAAAATAAAGGTAATGGGAATATCATATCATCCAGCAATTTAAAACATTTAAGATTTTGAGGAGTTTCTGCTTGTTTTGGGTTTTACTATTTGAACAGAAATATCTAGTTTAGTCAATAGAGAAGTGTTCACTGAGAAAAACCAAAGGGAGTATAAATGAAGTATATGCAACATACCTGAAAAAGGAATTTCATTAATGATTTTTATCTATATGATTGACAACCATCTTAACTAATATATTTTCAGTATGAAATTGATTTCAGAGGTTATCTGTCTATAACAGAGCAACCCCAAATAGAAGACCTGCACATCTGAGGGAGCTGCATCAAAATAATGAGGAAATATCAACAAGGATGCCCTTAAGAAAAGATTCATTTATGTTCAGACCCTTTGAGGGGGGAAAAATGAGAAGAACCTCAATAGTTTAACATTTTTGTAAAATTTTCAATATTTAATTATTTTTAAAAAATTCAAAACATTTAGAAAAGCAAAAAAAGAAAAAGAAAAAAATCTGCTTCTCAGTAAGCTACAGCCACCAGGGTGGATCTTTTAATCTGCCTGATAGTGCATCACTGTTAAAAATGAAAGCACAACCAAGGATCAGCAGACATTCAAGAAAGGTTTTAACATGAAAGGGGCCCAAACAAATAGGTAGGAGAAAATCTTCAGAGGAAACAGAATTCAGAGAGTAGTAGAAAACTTCAAAAGTGAATTACTGAGGGTACCACTTCCTGTGTGGTGTCCAAGTAATTTCCTAATTGACTGAACTTCCAGTAAACTAAAACCATAAACCCTGGGCGAAATATGACAAACAACTACCTCAAGACACTAACGAATGAAGAAAAGTAGGTTCTAGAAGGGAATTGACATTTGGAAGAAGACTCCCCTCTTCCCTCTTTTAAAATGGCTTTTAGGTTAACAGCAGCCTGAGGCTGATGCCACCCTGAAGGACTAGCACCAAGCAAGGAAACATTGTAGTCCTTCTGCCAGAAGAAAGGAAGGACAGGGTGCAGAGCTGTCAGAGACATTGGAGAGGGAGGGGAGAACCCTAAAATGGTGAGAGCAAGAGAGTGCGATCTCCAAAAGCTGTGTTCTCGCTTCGCAAAAGATACCTGGTTGACCCTTATGCATACATGTGAAACTCGATCCAAGAAGCACAGAATCCAATATGAGATCAACCAAGTAACTACCTACAAATCAAAATTTGACACTATTTGAAGGAATAAGACAGAACCAGATTTTCAGAATCATAGAGTTCATAATATGATACAATATGAAAATCAGCAAAGAAGAATAGGAAAATATGACACAGTCTCAAAAGCAAATAGAGATTCAACCCATAAATGACCCAGATGTTGGTAATAGTATACAGGATTTTTAAATGGATTTTTATAACTGTGCTGAATAAGTAAAGAAAAGTGTACTCATAATGAATGAAAAGATAAAATTCAATGAAAATTTTAGAATTTGAAATGCAATGTTTGAAGTTAAAAGTTACTGAATAGATTTAGCTAAATAATATAGCAGAAGAAAAGATAAGTAATCTTGATGGTAAAGCAGTAGGATTTGTCTAATATGAAGTGGGAGGAAAAGAGAGGAGAAAAAGGACGGGCACTTTAGGGATCTGTGAGACATGAATGAAGTGTCTAACAGGCATGTGTAACTGAGTCCCAGGAAGACAGACTGAGAGAAGAAAATGTGAAAAATGACTGTGACTTCTGCTTCTGGCTGATACAAATGACCCAGTCTTTCTACTCCTAGGTATTTACCCAAGAAAGATGAAAAGATTGTATATGAATTTTTAAAATTAACTTATGTTAATTGGAGAATGATTACAATATTGTGATGGTTTTTGCCATACATCAACATGCATCAGTCACAGGTATACAAATGTACCCCCCCATCCTGAACATGAATGTTATACCTTTGTTTGTAAGGGTCCCAAAGAGGAAACAATCTAAATGTTCATCAACAGGTGACTATATAAACATAATGTAGTACATCCATAAAACAGAACACCATTCAGCACTGTAAAAGATTAGGCTATTAACACACACAATAACATGAATTTCAAAATAATTACCTTGACTGAAAGTGGCTAGACAAAATGGTGGATACATTGTAGAAATTCATTTGCATGAAATTCTCGGAAATGCAAAGTAACATATAGTGTTGGAAAGGAGATCAAAGAATTTCTGAATGAGATGAAAGATGGAAAATTACAAAGAGACAGAAGAAAACTTTTTAGGGTAATAAATATGCTCATTATTTTGATTATGTGGTGTTTTCCTGAGCATATATATATTAAAGTGTATATGTAAAGTGTACACTTATTATAATAAATAATGCTGATAAGGGTATGCCAATTATACTTCACTAGGCTGCTTGAAAATAATAAGGGAACTCCAAATGTGAAAAAGTAAAATAAAACCAAACTTTGGTTCATCACAGTAAAATTACTGAGTCCTGAAAATGAAGAGGAAAATCTTGAAAACATCTAGAGAAAAGTAACACATTCTAATAGGTGAACAAGGCCATGGAACAATGTATTTAGAGTTCTGATAGAATAGAAAAAAACCCTGACAACTCAAATTTCTATATTCAGCAAAAATGACAAAGGCTTAAATAAAGGCAACTTTAGATAAGGAAAAGAGAATTCATTGTCAACAGATATGCCCTTGCAGAAATGTTAATGGGAATTCTTCAGGCTGAAAAGAAATGATACTGCATCAAAATTCAAACTTCAGGAAAGAATTAAGTGCACTGAAAAGAAAGCCTTTTCATAAGACTAGATGGATCAGTTCATTGGAAGGACAATATTTATAAATGTTTTCCCCTCAGAACAGCTTCAAAATTGAAGCTACCACCACCTTGACATAAATGATATTTTTAGAACATTATTCTCAACAACTACAGAATACACATTCTTTTCAAGAGCACGTGATATGTTCACTGCGATAGATCATACACCAGAATCTGCAACAAGTCTTAATAAATTGAAAAGAATAAAAGCATACAAGATATGTTTTCTGAGTATAACGATTAAACTAGAAATCAAGAGCAATACATCTGGGCGAAAAATCACTGAAAAAAATAGAAAACTCCTCTATTGTCTTTAGCAAAGAAATCACCAAAGAAAACAGAAAATATTTTGAAACTGAACAATACTGCAGCAAAAATCATAAAGCTTTTGAAGAGAAATACAGGGTAGTATCTTTGTGATTTGTGTGGAAGCAAAGTTCTAAAATCGGAAGCAATAACCACAATAGAAAAAATTGATAAGTTAGACTTGTCAGAATCAAAAACTAATTAACAGAATGCAGCATTAATAAACTGAACAGGACTACCACAGATCTGACAAAAATATATATTGCAAACACATACCTGACAAAAGACTGGGATGCAGGGTGTATTAGAAACTCCTACAACTCAACGATAAAAGAGCAGCTCAACAAAGCTGAGCAAAGAATTGAACAGACACATTAACACACATGTGAAATGAGCACATAAAAATGTTCAACATCATTAGCTGTTAAATTACAACTACGTGGACATACCACAACACACATCAGAAGGAATAAAATTAGATTGTCAATACCAAATTTAGGTAAGTATGTGCACAACTGGAAAACATGTATTGTTGGTGGGAATGTAAAATATAGCAACTTTTGGCAAAAGATCTAGCATTTTTTGGTAAAACTACACATATACTAACCTATGATCCAGACCCAAAAAAAAATGTGTATACTATGCTATTTTATTTTTATGAGGTTCTAAAATAATAATCAGTGATGGAAAAAAATTGAACAATGGTCTTCCTGAAATGGTTTTAGGATTTGTGATGAGGAAGGCACATAAAGGAGCTTTCTGGGATTATAGTGATGTTGTCATAAAGGGCTTTGGATTATATAAATATTTGCATATTTTAGAACTCAGCAACACGTGCATTTGATTGTATGTAAATTTTACATCAAAGGAAAAAAAACAAATATTGAACTCTCGGTCAAGAATACTCTAGGGCAAGAGCAGTAGATGAACCAAGAACTTCTAGATGTTCAAGCTGGATGTAGAAAAGCCAGAGGAACCAGAGATCAAATTGCCAACATCCACTGGATCTTCGAAAAAGGAAGAGAATTATAGAAAAAGACGTACTTCTGCTTCATTGACTACACCAAAGCCTTTCACTGTGTGGATCACAATAAACTGTGCCATATTCTTCAGGAGATGGGAATACCAGTCCACCTTACATGCCTCCTGAGAAATCTGTATGTGGGTCAAGAAGCAAAAGTTAGAATTGGACATGGAACAACAGATTGGTTCCAAATCGGGAAAGGAGCACGACAAGGCTGTATGTTGTCACCCTGCTTAGTACATCATGTGAAATGCCAGGCTGGAGGAAGCACAGCTGGAATCAAGGTTGACGGCAGAAATATCAATAACCTCAGATATGTCGAGGACACCACCCTTATGGCAGAAAGCAAAGAGGAACTAAAGAGCCTCTTGATGAAAGTGAAAGAGGAGAGTGAAAAAGCTGGCTTAAAACTCAACATTCAAAAAACTAAAATCATGGCATCTGGTCCCATCACTTCATGGCAAATAGATGGGGAAACAATGACAGACTTTATTTTTTGGGCTCCAGAATCCCTGCAGATGGTGACTGTAGCCATGAAACTAAAAGATGCTTGCTCCTTGGAAGAAAAGCCATGACAAATTTAGGGTATTAAAAAGCAGAGATATTACTTTGCCAACAAAAGTCCATATACTTAAAGCTACGGTTTTTCCAGTAGTCATGTATGGATGTGAGAGTTGGGCCATAAAGCTGAGACCCAAAGAGTTGATGCTTTTGAACTGTGGTGTTGGAGAAGACTCTGAGAGTCCCTTGGACTGCAAGGATATCCAACTAGTCCATCCTAAAGGAAATCAGTCCTGAGTATTCATTGGAAGGATTGATGGCTAAAGCTGAAACTCCAATACTTTGGCCACCTGATGCAAAGACCTGACTTATTTGAAAAGACCCTGATGCTGGGAGAGATTGAGGGCAGGAGGAGAAGAGGACAACAGAGGACAAGATGGTTGGATGGCATCACCGACTTGATGGACATGAGTTTGAGGAAGCTCTGGGAGATGGTAAAGGACAGGGAAGCCTGGCATGCTGCAGTCCATGGGGTCTCAGAGTCAGACATGACTAAGCAACTGAACAATAGCAACAGGGCAGGAATGCTAAATTCAAGTACCCCAGTAATTGAATTGTATACACTTGTTTGCAACTTACTGTGAAATGCATAAAAACATATGATTTATCAAAGTAAGAATAAATACGTGAAAAAGCAAGGGTTAAAGTTAATCCAAAAATCTCTGTGGTGGATATATTGGCATTTTACTCTAAAATTCAGTTTTGCTATATATTTCAAAAGTTTGATTAAAATTTTTTTTCAAAATCTCAAGTGCTATAGTCAACATCTTTAGAGAAAAGAGAAAGCATAGCATTTGGGTACCTTGGGCCTGCAGGAATGACAGGGCTGGAAGGGTCTGTGCTGGTGGCTAAGACTATACAAGGGATCTTAGAAGCATGGCCAACATGTATGACATTCGAAAAGCCACTAACCAACTCCTGGATGTGAACTTTCATGGAAATCAGAGACCTATTCAAGCAACAGAAAATGGTTTCAGAAATGAGTGTGAGTCTCTCCAAGTCACTATTAGAGCCAATAGCAAGGAGAGATAAGAAAGCCTTCCTCAGTGATCAGTGCAAAGAAATAGAGGAAAACAATAGAATGGGAAAGACTAGAGATCTCTTCAAGAAAATTAAGAGATACCAAGGGAACATTTCACTCAAAGATGGGTTCGATAAAGGACAGAAATGTTATGGACCTAACAGAAGCAGAAGATATTAAGAAGAGGTAGCAAGAATACACAGAAGAACTGTACAAAAAAGATCTTCACGATCCAGATAATCACAATAGTGTGATCACTTACCTAGAGCCAGACATCTTGGAATGTGAAGTCAAGTGGGCCTTAGGAAGCATCACTACAAACAAAGCTAGTGGAGGTGATGGAATTCCAGTTGAGCTATTTCAAATCCTGAAAGATGATGCTGGGAAAGTGCTGCACTCAATATGCCAGCAAATTTGGAAAACTCAGCAGTGGCCACAGGACTGGAAAAGGCCAGTTTTCATTCCAGTCCCAAAGAAAGGCAATGCCAAAGAATGCTCAAACTACCGCACAGTTGCACTCATCTCACATACTAGTAAAGTAACGCTCAAAGTTCTCCAAGCCAGGCCTCAGCAATACGCGAACCATGAACATCCAGATGTTCAAGCTGGCTTTAGAAAAGGCAGAGGAACTAGAGATCAAATTGCCAACATCCACTGGATCATCAAAAAAGCAAGAGAGTTCCAGAAAAACATCTATTTCTGCTTTATTGACTATGCTAAAGCCTTTGACTGTGTGGATCACAATAAACTGTGGAAAATCCTGAAGGAGATGAGAATACCAGACCATCTGACCTGCCTCTTGAGAAACCTGTACGCAAGTCAGGAAGCAACAGTTAGAACTGGACATGGAACAACAGACTGGTTCCAAATAGGAAAAGGAGTACATCAAGGCTGTATATTGTCACCCTGCTTATTTAACTTATATGCAGAGTACATCATGAGAAATGCTGGGCTGGATGAAGCACAGCTGGAATCAAGATTGCCGGGAGAAATATCAATAACCTCAGATATGCAGATAACACCACCCTTATGGCAGAAAGTGAAGAAGAACTAAAGAGCCTCTTGATGAAAGGGAAAGAGGGGAGTGAAAAAGTTGGCTTAAAGCTCAACATTCAGAAAACTAAGATCATGGCATCTGGTCCCATCACTTCATGGCAAATAGATGGGGAAACAGTGGCTGACTTTAGTTTTCTGGGGGCTCCAAAGTCACTGCAGATGGTGATTGCAGCCATGAAATTAAAAGACACTGACTCCTTGGAAGGAAAGTTATGACCAACCTAGACAGCATATTAAAAAGCAGAGACATTACTTTGTCAACAAAGCTCCATCTAGTCAAAGCTATGGTTTTTCCAGTAATCATGTATGGATGTGAGAGTTGGACTATAAAGAAAGATGAGCACCGAAGAACGATGCTTTTGAACTGTGGTGTTGGAGAAGACTCTTGAAAGTCCCTTGGACTGCAAGGAGATCCAACCAGTCCATCCTAAAGGACATCAATCCTGAGTGTTCATTGGAAGGACTGATGTTGAAGCTGAAACTCTAATGCTTTGGCCACCTGATGCAAAGAGCTGATTTATTTGAAAAGACCCTGATGCTGGGAAAGATTGAGAGCAGGAGGAGAAGGGGATGCCAGAGGATGAGATGGTTTGATGGCATCACCGATTCAATGGACACGAGTTTGTGTAGACTCTGGGAGTTGGTGATGGACAGGGAGGCCTGGCGTGCTGCCGTTCATGGTGTTGCAAAGAGTCGGACATGACTGAGCATCTGAACTGAACTGAAATGTACTAACTGGTTTTGAACAAACAGGGGCAGATAAAAGTGAGAGAGAAATTCAGGTCATCATGCAAAATCAGCCAAGACCAGAGAAGATGCATTTTGATATTTCAGTGGAAAGTCTGGTTCAGGTTCATTGTCTGAGATCAGTTGATAACTTACTTGTGGTGGTTCAGGAGTTTAAAGATCTAGTTCAAAGGTTTTTAAAAAAGGAAATTCTAAAGCATTTTGAAGAATTGACTGGGAAACGCCTGCACTCAGACCTTTTGAAAGTAGGGAAAGTTGCCACCTGTTTAAAGGGGGAAAAAAAGTGCAAAAAGATAAATCAGAATTCAAGTAAAAGGAAGATCAGTAATCGACGAGGAGACAAGATATAGTTGAGAAATATGTTAAAAGCAATTCACTAACAATGCCATAGATTCATATCTTAGACTAGTATGAAAACCCAGCCATCAAAGAGGAGATGCCAACAATAGTAGGTGATGATTTGGCACCTTGCAAATATGAGACTGATGGAAGTTCAAAAGAAGAAATTGATTCTCAACGACTGAGTTTAGAGTCCCATCCAACACAGGAGGAGGGAAACATAGCTTTACCTCAATGCAACCACAAAAGATTTTGTTCAAGATTATTTTAAGTTTGGGAAGGTCATAGGCACACTGCTATATTTAAAGTAGATAACCAACAAAATCCTATTGTATAGCACATGGAACTCTGCTCAGTGATATGTGCCAGCCTGGGTGGGAGGCAGGTTTGGGGGGAGAATGTTATTTTTGTTCAGTCACTCAGTTGTGTCCGACTCTTTGTGACCCCGTGGACTGCAGCACGTCAGGCTTCCTTCTACTTCATCATTTCCCGGAATTTGCTGAAACTCATGTCCATTGAGCCAGTGACACCACTCAAGTATCTATTCCTCTGTCATCCCTCAATCTGTTCCACCCTCAGAGTCTTTTCAAATGAGTCAGGTCTTTGCATCAGGTGGCCAAAATAATTGAAGCTTCAGCTTCAGCATTAGTCCTTCCAGTGAATATTCAGGGTTGATTTCCTTTAGGACTGACTAGGGTAGAATGGATACATCTATATGTATGGCTGGTTCCCTTTACTGTTCACGTGAAACTATGACAACATTGTTAATTGGCTACACCCCAATACAAAATGTTTTTGGCATTTAAAAATAAATTTTTAAAAAAAAGAAAAAAAGATTATTTTAAGTGGAAGCCTGACAATCGATTTTGCTGTGGAGGTTCTTTTGAATATTCATGATAATGAAATCACCATGGGTTTTGCATTGAGAGGCATCTCCACCAAAGAAATATCACACATTTTGAATCTACAGCTCTCAGCTTTTCTCTTGCCAGTGGATGCTCAGGCTGTGTTCCCCACACCCTCCTGATATAATAGTTGATCCAATGTGTGGAAGAAGGGCAGAAACAAGAGACAGGGCTACTGAATGATCTCACTGTTATTATACTGTTCATAATAATAAATAGTAGTTCAGTGGCTGTGATGAGAGCAGCATGTGCGTGAGTGAAAGTCGCTCAGTTGTGTCCAACTCTTTGTGACCCCATGGACTGTATAATCCATGGAATTCTCCAGGCCAGAATACTGGAGTGGATAGCCTTTCCCTTCTCCAAGGGATCTTCCCAACCCAGGGATGGAACACAGGTCTCCATACATCTCATTTTGGGGATCAAGAGCCAAATTAAATAAGGCAGACTGAAGAAACAAACATAAAATGAAGAATGCAAACTACCCTGTGGCTTGCCCAAAGATACTGTTCAATGGGATATTTGCAATCTTCCATTGACAACTCTCTCTGTTAATACATTGTAAAAATATGTCATTTTGAAAAAGGATGGGTTCCTTCAGAACCTTTATTCAGCTTGTCTACACTACACAAATGAGTGGAAGGTACATCAGAAATAAATATATATAAGGCATTGATTGAAGCCAGGGAAGCAAAAAGTTATACAAGGAAATGTTTCCTTCACCAATGACTACATGGTTCAGCTGTGATTATTACATGACAGTATTAATATCAAATTGAATTATTATTAACCAAAAATGACTAGATGAATGGAGGAATGGGTACAGAAGAAAATGAAGTCCTCAAGTCAAAAAGCAATAATATGCATTATAATTTAGGAATATAATAGTAAATATAAGAAGAAAGTGACTTGAACATCTTCTCTCTTGGAAACACAAGTCAGTCAGAGGTGAAGAAGAGATCAGAAGACAGCTTTTTGAACAATTTATTGTAAGTCATATAAAGTTATTTGACTTTCTGATAAACAGATGGGAAAATAAAATTTAATTTGTAGCAATATTATAGAATGCTATCACTCCAATGACTCTTTGCTGAGAAAATTCATCCCTGTAGCTCAAATTCTTATTATAAAATATAAGAATCTTAATGTTTCTCTCCATGGGAACTGGCTATGGAGGCGTTAAACTTATTAACCAGAAATTTATGAGTATAAACTTTAGTGAGGCAATGCACATTTTCCAATGAATTTATGTATTTATTTTTTGGTGTATAAGAAAACTTAGTGATGTTTTCTAGAGCTCTCTGCACGCAGGAAATTTACCAAGAGTACTGGAAATATGAATAATACAAAAATAAGAGAAATTTTTTGGGAATATTGAATTTCCTTAGAAGAAATAATCGTAAAACTTCCTTTATTGTGTTCTGTATAGAGCTAACAAAATATGTCATGGACATAAGCCATTACTGGATTGATTTCCATCAAACACAGCTTTGAGCAGGTCACCCCAAGCTCAGAAACATCACTTCTGCCTTATCACCTACAAAATAAAGCCTGAATTTCTTACATTGACATTTAATGTTTTCTGTGCTCTACCCATAAAACATATTTTCTAGGTAATTTACTGCTGTTCTCCTTTGTGTACCCTTCAGTAGAGTCAAAATGAGATTCCAATAGTTCTTCATATTTATTTATTGTCTCCATGACTTTTTTTGTTTTTTGTTTGCTGTTGACTGCTTAGTAACCTCTTCCCTCATTTCTAAAATTTGAATTTAAATTTCACAATTTGTATAGAAATACAAAAAAACCTCGAATAGCCAAAGCAATCTTGAGAAAGAAGAATGGAACTGGAGGAATCAACCTGCCTGACTTCAGGCTCTACTACAAAGCCACAGTCATCAAGACAGTATGGTACTGGCACAAAGACAGAAATATAGATCAAAGGAACAGAATAGAAAGCCCAGAGATGAATCCACGGACCTATGGACACCTTATCTCTGACAAAGGAGGCAAGGATATACAATGGAAAAAAGACAAACTCTTTAACAAGTGGTGCTGGGAAAGCTGGTCAACCACTTGTAAAAGAATGAAACTAGAACACTTTCGAACACCATACACAAAAATAAACTCAAAATGGATTAAAGATCTAAATGTAAGGCCAGAAACTATAAAACTCCTAGAGGAGGACATAGGCAAAACACTCTCTGACATAAATCACAGCAGGATCCTCTATGACCCACCTCCCAGAATATTGGAAATAAAAACAAAAATAAACAAATGGGACCTAATTAAACTTAAAAGCTTTTGCACAACAAAGGAAACTATAAGCAAGGTGAAAAGACAGCCTTCAGATTGGGAGAAAATAATAGGAAACGAAGCAGCAGACAAAGGATTAATCTCAAAAATATACAAGCAACTCCTACAGCTCAATTCTGGAAAAATAAATGACCCAATCAAGAAATGGGCCAAAGAACTAAACAGACATTTCTCCAGAGAAGACATACAGATGGCTAACAAACACATGAAAAGATGCTCCACATCACTCATTATCAGAGAAATGCAAATCAAAACCACAATGAGGTACCGTTCCACGCCAGTCAGGATGGCTGCTATCCAAAAGTCTACAAGCAATAAATGCTGGAGAGGGTGTGGAGAAAAGGGAACCCTCTTACACTGTTGGTGGGAATGCAAACTAGTACAGCCACTATGGAGAACAGTGTGGAGATTCCTTAAAAAACTGGAAATAGAACTGCCATATGACCCAGCAATCCCACTTCTGGGCATACACACCGAGGAAACCAGATCTGAAAGAGACACGTGCACCCCAATGTTCATCGCAGCACTGTTTATAATAGCCAGGACATGGAAGCAACCTAGATGCCCATCAGCAGACAAATGGATAAGGAAGCTGTGGTACCTATACACCATGGAATATTACTCAGCCATTAAAAAGAATTCATTTGAATCAGTTCTAATGAGATGGATGAAACTGGAGCCCATTATACAGAGTGAAGTAAGCCAGAAAGATAAAGACCAATACAGTATACTAACGCATATATATGGAATTTAAAAAGATGGTAATGATAACCCTATATGCAAAACAGAAAAAGAGACACAGGTGTACAGAACAGACTTTTGGACTCTGTGGGAGAAGGCGAGGGTGGGATGTTCTGAGAGAACAGCATTGAAACAAGTATACTGTCAAGGGTGAAACAGGTCACCAGCCCAGGTTGGATGCATGAGACAAGTGCTCAGGGCTGGTGCACTGGGAAGACCCAGAGGGATAGGATGGGGAGGGAGGCAGGAGGGGGGATCGGGATGGGGAACACATGTAAATCCATGGCTGATTCATGTCAATGTATGGCAAAAACCACTACAATATTGTAAAGTAATTAGCCTCCTACTAATAAAAATAAATGAAAAAAAATAAAAAATAAATAAAATTTGAGTTTAAAAATTACTATTTTACCTTAAAATTATTTATGTATTTAAATTTGCATGGTTTAATTTAGTGTAAATATATGTTTGCAATTATTTATCTTAAACATTCTTTTCTTCAGAATTAAAAATAAATTCTTCTACCCGAAAAATGAAGTCTTCGTTAACCTTACATCTTTTTTTTTTCTAGCTATTATCTGATCTACATTCTGTCTTTTAAGGTTATGTTTCTTGAAAGGACTTAAAGATGTATTTTAGGTTTAATTAGGTCTTTGACTACTTTGTTGCTGTTGTTGTTTAGTCGCTCAGTCGTGTCTGACTCTTTGCGACCCTCTGGACTATAGCCCGCTGGCCTCCTCTGTCCGTGGGATTTTCTAGACAAGAATACTGAAGGTGGTTGCCATTTCCTTCTCCAAGGGATCTTTCTGACTCAGGGATCAAATCTGGGTCTCCTGAATGTCTCGTGCACTGCAGGCAGATTCTTTCACCACTGAGCAAATGGGGAAGCCCACCAAAGGAATGTCAGTGGAGTTCCAGAAAGTTACAGAGATCACTTACCTCATGGAGGTAAGTAAGAAATCAGAGAAAGCAAATGGAGATCTTTGTAGGCTACTTGTTAGCAAACCTTTTTTTTTAAATTTATATGTACTCCCTAATATACTAATATATTATGAAAAAGAAGGAAATTCTGCTGTTTGCAACAACATGAATGGACCTTAAGGGCATTATGCTAAGTGAAGTAAGCCAGACACAGAAAGATAAATACTGCTTAAAGATAAATACTGTTTTGATGTCACCTATATGTTGAATGTAAAAAGAAAGTCAGACTCATAGAAACAGAAGTATAAGGGTGGTTGCCAGAGTCAGGGGGGTGGGACAAATAGAAGTTGGTGAAAGATAAAGTCTGATCTAATGTAAATTATGATAGTAGGCTTTGCTGGTGCCTCACACTGGTAAAGAATCTTCCTGCCAATGCAGGAGATGCAGGTTCAGTCCCTGGGTTGGGAAGATCCTCTGGAGAAGGAAATAGCAACCCACTCAGTTTTCTTGCCTGAGAACTCTCATGGACAGAGGAACTTAGTTGGCTACAGTTCATGGGATCGCAAAGAGTTGGACACGACTGAGCACAGGAGAGTATGGTATGACTACTAAGTGTAATAAACATGTTGTGACTTGTGTATGGCCTGAAAAGGGTGGTCAGAGGATAAAGACCACACATGACATAAGAGCAGGATAAAAGGTGTGTCATACAGACTTGGTCCTAATTTTCCATTCCTGTGCAGAGTCAAATCCTGAGACATTGTTTCTCATACCCTGAACATCTTCATACACTAAAAGTGACTACTCTAGACAAAGAAAAAGCTTTTGGAAATTGTTTCTTTTTTTTTTTTTTTTTTTGCTCAGAATGCCTCTTTAATCCTAAAAACAGCTGAAGGGCCTATTTAACATCCTTTCTCCTAACCTGTATAACCACTTGGCTGGCCCACAATGGGCAACAATTATTTTGCTTGTATTATGGAGCACAGAGAGGCTTCTAGGTAAAATCCATTTATCATTAGTATCATTAAAGTTGAGAAGTAGTGCTATCATGCTGCCAACATTAGATTGTCCATGCTGGCAATTTTAGGGGAGATCATTTTTTAAAAAATATTCAGAGGTAGTACAAAAATAAATGTCTAATATTTATTCCTCCATATATCACATGATTACATAGCACACACTGTACATCAGATACAGTTCTAAGTATTTTTATAAGTAGTAACTGATTGACATTTTATACCAGTCATACAAGTCAGATTCTATGATTTACATCCTTGTCCTATAGATGAAGAAATTGTGATTCAGAAAGGTGAAGTACATTGTCCAAGGTCACACAGCTAGTAAGAAACTAGTTGAGATTCAACCTCAGATAAGCTGCAGATTCCCGTGTGTGGCAGCATAGTAACTAATGAATACACGTGGAGAGAGTTTAATAGCTCATTGTAGTGGCTAATTTGATTGCACTTACTTCCTTTATGGTATCCAACATCTGGGGTGTGTTTAAAGATTGCTCAGGTGCTGAAAACGCTGTCAGGCATTTAAAGGTCTGGCAGTACAGATAGCTTGAAAACCCTCCAGCTACAAACACCAAGGATTGCTCAATAAATTATAACTAACATCCTTATAAATGCATGGCTGAACTGCTAAGAAAGGGAAATTGCCTTGGGCCAGAAATGAAGAAGGAACTGAAAATCAGGACAGTGAACTGGCGAGCTGACACTGACTGCCTGGAGGTATTTATCACTTTTAATATAGGGGCTTGAATTTAATACCAATGTAGGGAGAGTTGGAACGGAGACCCACACCTTTTATAGGATTACCCCTGTGGTATGAGTGAGAATTCAGGGAAAGGGACTCTCAAAAGTTGTGGGAAGGACTATAAATTTATACAGCCGCTTTGGAGAGTAATGTAACCATGTCCCATGAATTCAAATATGTGTATCCTTATGACCAAGCAATTTCTTTCCTAGGTTTATGCCCTGGAGAAATTTTAGGCTATGGAAAAAATCAGACATGGACAAGAATTTTATTGTAACATTGTTTGCATCAGTAAAAACTTAGAATGGGGTAGTGGATAAATGAATTATGCTATATTCATACCACAGAATACACAGAGCAGTGAAAATCATTGTCCTGTAAACACACATCATCAGGGATAATTCTCAATAGCTTCACTTTGGTGAAAAAGAAAGACAAGTTGCAGAATATTCGCAGCATTAAGACTTAAGTGCTGAAAGGTAGAAAATCAGAATTTTAAAAATAGTAATTCTTTTTTTTAATATTTTATTTATTTGGCTGTGTTGGTCTTTGTTGCAGTGTATGAGATCTTTAGTTGTGGCATGCAAACTCTTAGCTGTGGCTTGTGCAATCTACTTCCCTGATCAGAGATAGAACCCAGGCCACCTGAACTGGGAGCATGGAGTCTTAGTCACTCAACCACCAAGGAATTCCCTAAAAATTGTGATTCTTAACCTCCAGAAGGAAAGAAACCAAAAAGGACTTCTAATTATCCTTCTCCAACAGGAAAGCTCCATCAGTACTTCAGATGAGGTGGCAGCTACCCTCCAGATAGACTCTCAAAACAGGTCCCAGAGCCCAGTGAGAAAGAAATGGTTCTGCTGGATATTTTCTACTTAAATGAACATATGCATATTCTCGTCTATTGCATCAAAAAGCAAAGCAGCTCAATATAGCTGTAATTCTTCTTTTTCCCTATGCTGCATCTTTGCCTCTCTCTGGCCTGGTCAAGTGTCTCCTCTTTCCTGAATCCACACAGATGCTTGAAGTCTCAAACTTAATACAAAGTGATTTAATTCCCTTTGGTTTTTAAACCTGCAGTTTTAGCCCATCATGCTGCTCATCAAATAAAGGATCTGTTTATAACTGTGAGTGTTGCTTTATAATCACCTTTTTTTTTCCATCACACACAAATGAACGAAAACAAGAATCCAAGAAGACCCCAGGACATAATATAACAATTACTGCTAATTCCTTAAAAACATCTTTATTGAAAGAAATTCAATATTCACATAAAACAATTCACCAATTAAAAGTGTACGACTGAATGCTTTTTAGAACATTCAACAGAGTGGGCAACCATCAGCACAATGAATTTTAGAACATTTTTATCACCCCTAAGAGAAATCCCATCAGCAGTCACTCATCATTCATCCACCCTATTTCTGCCTGCACCTTCCCCTGTCCAAGCTCTTCCCCCCAGTTACCTGCCACCTGCTTTCCCACCAGCCCTAGGAGACCACTAATCTACTCTCTGTCCCTGTAGATTTGCCTATTCTGGACATTTCATATCAGTGGGAGCACACAGTAAATATGTGGTGCTTTGTGACTGATTTCTTTGACAAGGTTCATCCATGCTATAGCATGGATTAGTATTGCATCCCTTTGTATTACCAAATCATAAGATAATATATGGACATATAAAATATTATATGAGCGTGTATGTGCTCAGCCACTCAATTGTGTCTGACTCTTTGCAACTCCATGGTCTGTAGCCTGCCAGGCTCCTCCATCCATGGGCTCTCCCAGGCAAGAATACTGGAGTGGGTTGCCACTTCCTCCTTCAGGGGATCTTCCCGACCCAGGGGATGAGCCCAAATCTCCTGCATCTCCTGCAGTGGCAGGCGGTTTCTTTACCACTGAGCCACCAGGGAAGCCCACTGTATGCACATATCACATTTCATTTAATCTTTCATCTGGTAATGAACACTGGGTATTGGGATTATTTTCACTTTTTTGGCTTTTATGAATATTGCCGCTGCAACACTCATGTATAAGTTCCTTTGGTATCATGTGTATTCATACCCAAGTTTATACCTAGGAGTGGAATTGCTGGGTAATATAACTTGATATTTAACCCTTTAAGGGCCTGCCAGGCTATTTTTCAAATTGGCTGCACCATTTTACATACATAGCAGTAATCTGTGAGGGTTCCAAGTTTTGCACAGCTTGCCAACACTTCTTATTGTTTATCTTTGTAACTGTATCATGGCATTCCTTATCTTTTAAGTGGTATCTCATTGTGGTTTTGATCTATATTTTCCTAATGAATAACGGTATTAGGCATGTCTTCATGTACTTATTGACCATCTGTATATATTCTTGGGAGAAATTCTGTGCAGTTCCTTTGTCCATTTTTAATTGGAATATTTGGTATTTTTATTACTGAATTGTAAGAGTTAATCATATATTCTAGGTATGTGTCATCAGATGTATGATTTAAAAATATTTTCTCCCATTCTTTGGGTTGTCTTAACTTTCTTGATGGTAACCTTTGCATCAAAAAGTGTTTGTTTTTGATGACATACAACTTATTTTTGTGTGTGTGTGCTTTTGACAAAATATCTAAGGAAGCATTAATCCAGTATCCTGAAGACATACACCTTTGTTTTCTCATAAAATTTTATAGTGTTAGATCTTATCTTTGAGATCCACTTTGAGTTAGTTTTTGAATGTAGTATGGTAGAAGTCCAGCTTCATTCCTTTGCATGTAGATATTCAGTTATCTCAACACCATTTGATAGAAATATTGATCAACACAATTTGATGAAAATTTTGAATCACTTTGACACTTCTGTCTAATATCAAGTCAACATAAATGTGAGGCTTTATTTCTGGACTCTAGATTTGGTTTCATTCACATCTGTTCTTATGCCAGTACCACACTGTTTTGATTACTGCATAGCTTTCTAATAAGTTTTGAAATAAGGAAGTGTGAGTCTTCCAACTTCACTCTTTTTCAAAACCATTTTGGTTATTCTGGGTCTCTCACATTTCCATATGATTTTAGGATGAGTTTGCCAATTTTTGTAAAGAAGTCAGTTGGAGTTCTGATGGGAATTGTGTTGAATCTGTAGATCAGATGGTGAGTACTGCCATTTTAACAATCTATGAATACAGGGTATTGTTCATTTTATTTAGATTTTCTTTTACTTGTTTCAGCAATGTACTTCTAAGTACTGGCTAGCCTGAGGAGGTACCATCTCTCCCCAGCCAGAAATGTTCTGAAGGTGTTAAACATCAAAGACAAAAACTGATGTCAGTTATATGTGGAAGGTAAAAAATAATACAAATGAATGTATATGCAAAACAGAAACAAAGTCACATGTCTAGAGAACAAACTTGTGATTACCAAAGGGGAGAGGGAAGTAGAGAGGAACAAATTAGGGCTATGGGATTAATAGATATAAACTTCTATATATAAATAAATTAGCAATATACTATATAGCACAGAGAATTTTTACCATTATCTTGTAATAATTTATAATCCTGTATAATCTGCAAAAATACTGAATCACTATGTTGTACACCTAAAACAAACATAATATTGTAAATACTTCCAATAAAAAATAATGAAAAGATGTCAAACATCATAATGTACAGAAAATTTTAAAATGTAAACAATACAAAGTCTAACTTTAGAGCCCATACTTCTAAACATTCTCCAATATTACCTCTTTTATTCTACAGTTAGTGAGACATTACCAAAAAATTATAATGTTACAAGAGATATTACAAACACATACCTCTTCCTACTCTTGAAAAGTATGAGATTGATCAGTTGCCATTACAAGTGCATTCAATGGCATAATTGAATATTGTTCCAAATAGAGGTAGCTATGAAAGTCAGAACATTACCAAAAGAAAAAAAAAGAAGCAATTGAAATGTTGATGGGTAATCAAAGCAATTAAAACAGAAATTGTTCTTGTGTAATGGAATGAAAGAACACATGCTTCCAAATAAGACAGACTTGAATTCAGATTTTGTTTTTCCCACCAACTAGTTGGGTATGTTATTAAACTACTCTGGGCTGTGGTTATGCTGCTGCTGCTGCTGCTAAGTCGCTTCAGTCATGTCCGACTCTGTGCGACCCCACAGACGGCAGCCCACCAGGCTCCCCTGGGATTCTCCAGGCAAGAACACTGGAGTGGGTTGCCATTTCCTTCTCCAATGCATGAAAGTGAAAAGTGAAAGTGAAGTCGTTCAGTCGTGTCTGACTCCTAGCAACCCCATGGACTGCAGCCTACCAGGCTCCTCTGCCCATGGGATTTTCTAGGCAAGAGGACTGGAGCGGGTTGCCATTGTCTTCTCTGGGGCTGTGGTTCTGTCCTTGGTAAAATGCAGTGATAATAGTGGGTGAGGGATTTTCTGGGAGTCCAGCGGTTAGGATGCCACTCTTCCACTTCCAGGGGCATGGGTTGGATTCCTGGTTAGGAACTAAGATCCAGCATGCTGCGCATGGCAAGGCAAAAAGAAAAGAGTAATCGTGGTCACAAAAGTGTAGCTGTGTGTACAGCTGACCAATAATTCAATCTCAAGTTTGACACAAAAGCCAGGTTAACTACCTTTGAGAAAGTTACACTCTGAGGGAGACAGAAATGTCAATGGACACTTAAGCTGTGGCAAGCAGCTCAAATACTGAACAGATACAGAGACCACTTATTTTTGCTTAGAAGCAGACAAGACACATATTTGAAAAATTCAGTCTCACATTTTTTATTTCCTAAAGGTGCTAGCCTGTGAGTGCCTAATTTTAATTTTTCACTGGAGGGAGAATATTTTGAAATTAAATATTAGGAAATGTAAAAGGTTAACCATATTTCTTTGTTCCTAGCTTAAATTCCAAAATAGCCTTAGTGTCATTGCTTTCTTAAGGCAAGTTTTTACATAATGCCACTTTATTAAAGATAATGAAGTGAAAAGGGAGAAATAAATGAGTTTTTTGGATAATATTTTTGGCAAAACAGATCATATGAGTCAGTATATGCTGAGAGTAAGGAATGACCATCCTAAAATGAATGAAATCTTGGGTTCAGTGTCAGAAATTTGATACTAAAATACGCCTAAGAATATGACTGTCAGGGCAAGCATTTACAGACAAAAGGATCTTAAAATACATGTTGGAAAACAGATATTGCAGAAAACATTTGTCATCAATTCTAGTCAATTGGTTTTTACTGATCAACAATTCTGTACTTCTGTTTCAGGCTCACGCTTCAAGATGAAAAACTCCTTTAGAAATGAAAAGAAGAAAAGTTAAGAAATGGCAAATTGAAGAGTAGAGACTCAAGTAAAACACACAAAGGCAAGTCAATGCTGTCATCTTATTGGAATGCTGTGTTTAAATACTTCATAAATATTTAGAAGAATTGTGTATTGAACAAAATCAATGAACTTTATAATACATGAAAAGGAGGATTTAGACATAAATGATTGAGGACCTGATTGTTAGATATGCAACGTGGTTGCCTGGGCTTCCTTTGTGACTCAGATGGTAAAGAATTTGCCTGCAATGCAGGAGACCTGGGTTCCACACCTGGATCGAGAATATCCCCTGGAGAAGAAAATGGCTACCCACTCCAGTATTCTTGCCTGGAGAATCGCATGGACAGAGGAGCCTGGCAGGCTACAGTCCATGGGGCTGCAAAGAGTTGGGCATGACTGAGCGACTAACACAGACACACACACATGATTACCTTATAAAGTATCAGCATTTAATTAATTAATTCTTTCCTTCCTCTGTTCTTCCATCTGTCCACCTATCCATGCATTCATTCGTTCATTTAACTTTTGGTTTTCTAATCCTCCCAAAGTAAGTTTAGCTGCT
This sequence comes from Dama dama, assembly GCF_033118175.1. Lineage (NCBI taxonomy): Eukaryota > Metazoa > Chordata > Mammalia > Artiodactyla > Cervidae > Dama > Dama dama. Next base: position 32,269,033 of record NC_083701.1, read on the forward strand.
GTTCTTTATGACCTCATCAGAAATATTTCATGAGCATTACTTGGCATTTACAGGGATGTGTGCTTGAGAAATAGGTCCCGTGTTACTTATTCCTTGATAGCTAGATTGGAGCAATAGCACATCCAGTCCTAGCCACTAGGCAGAGTGCCTGGCTCCCCAGGGTGTACACCAAGTAGAACTGTTTTCCTTTCTAAGTCATCTTTTATTTGCTTTTATTTGCTTAGTCTGCTCTTATTTCCTCCTCCTTTTCAATAAATTCAGTATCATGTTACAGTATTCTGTAGCAGTTTTCATTGTTTAAGCTATGTTTCTTAACAAAGGCTCTCACTACAATGAAAAATCATTTGGAAATTATTTTGGAAATTATCATTTTGGAAATTATAAGCAGAAAGCATGTCAAGGTTAAAGTTTATTGAAAATGAGTATCAGAGATATCTGTGATTTGATATCTGTAAATTTCCATTCCATGATTCATGATGTAATGCAAATATATATTATAAAAAGTTATTGATATAAAGCAGTTTAGATGGTGATTGCTTGTAAACATATTAAAAGCTAAATGGGGAAATTAAAGTGATAGAAATGTTCCCTGAGAAGGCTGGATGGCAGGATTTCACAAGCTGCCAGTATCACTTGAGTTCTCAGTTTAGGAGGTCCAGTGAGTCAATATTATCAGTTCAATCAGTGTCAACATGACTGATTAGCATTATTGGAACTCTCAAGAGACACATATAAGCCAGTTTGCCAAAGTTTTCATTGAGTATGGGACCAGAAATTACATGGATATCTGCTACCCTGGTTACCTCCTTCCTCATATAAACATAGCAGTGAGGTCAAAGCAGCCATCAAAATACCTCTTGGTCCAAACAAATTCAATACAAAGGAAATGACACACGTGGTCAGAGCTTTGGGAGACAATATAGTGATGTTTATGATACTACCTCGGTTCACATATGGGCTTTGCTACTAACTAGCTGGGATCCTGGGCAAGTTGCTTATCCTCTGTGTGTCTCAGTTGCCTCATCTGAATAAAAGGGGATAATAGTAGTAACTACTTCAGGATGTTGTTTGGAGGATGAGATGACCTAGTGCAGTGTAGAAAGTGCTTGTAACAGTACCTGGTACATAAGCCATACTGTATATGTGCTCATCATTTGAATTCATTCTGAGAAGCACTTCAGGCAGAAATGAAGAAAACTAGCTCTCTGTGACTACCCTCTCTTAATGACTCTCTCTTAATGATTCATTTGTGCTGGGTCCTGTAGCTTTTTGTCCTGCTCAGTAGGTGTGGATAATCACCAAAATGTTTCTCTTGGTTCTCCTTTTACCAGGCTTCATGTGGAAACCTTTCATCCCTTATAAATAATTTCTTATGTAGAGTAATCCAATTGAGTAGATAATTTTATATTACACTTTATACTCACCTATGTTGTTTAGTTGCTAAATTTTGTCTGACTCTTTGGATGGTAGCCTGCCAGGCTTCTCTGTCCATGGGATTTCCCAGGCATGAATACTGGAGTAGGTTGCCATTTCACCTTATAGCTCTCTTTATTATTATTATTATAGCTCTCTTTTTGAATTTAGAAGGACTTTTCTTATTTTCTTTAGTTAAGAGACTTTCATATCCTGCCTTACGGCTTTGATTTGCAAGACATTCTTTCTACTTAGGACTTCTTCAGATAACTTGTTTAATACAGCTTATGTGAATTTTGCAAGTCCAAGTCTTAGGGATTTGATAATGCTAGTGGTGGTAATGATGATGACATGATGACAATTAATAAAAATATTAGCACTATCTTTCATGAATCTTTGCTGTGTACCTAGCTCCATATTAATGCTTCCTATATGAGTTCATGAAATACTAATAATAAACTGATGAACTAGGTACTGTTTATCTTCGGTTTATACATGAGGATACTGTGAATAGAGAGGTTAAGTAACTTGCTTGACATCACACAGGTAATAAATGGCAAAGCCTTGATTCTATCCTGGGCTAGAACTCCAAGGTCAGCATTCTCAGTGATGAGGCTGATAGATTCCCAAACAATGCCTCCCCCTCATCCCTGCTTTCAGCTGCATTTGAACCACCAACTAAGAGCAAACAAGAAAACACTCTCTACATTTTCCTGGGGTGATGTTAAAGAGAGAATCAAATTCAAGGGAGACCTAAATGACCCTTCACACATACTAACACAGATATGGGTCCTTAGGCTAATTAAAAACCTAACAATATGTTGAAATCAGTCTTTATAACTGAAAGTATATGGGACTATGTGAAATGATAGTAAATATTCTTGCATTAGCATCAAAATATACCCGGGCATCTTTGGAATTGTTTCCCGAAATCTGTATTTTGAAAGTTTCCATCTATGGAATATCCCATTATGTAATAGTTTCATGTGGTTTAAGCCATAATTATCATTCATTTTTGAACAATTCTGACTTTGAAATCAAAGGACATTTGGAAAGTTCCTCATTCAGGACTATATTCATGTCTCCAGGTCTCTGCTTTATCTCTTCCAGAACCTCTTTCATTTCAGTCTCCGATGCTGCCTCTCCACTTAATAACTCAAAAATTAAAATCCTGCATGATACACTGAGTTCTTTGGAAAAACAGCTGTCTGAGTTTGTTTTAAAGTGGCAAGGTGAGCAAGATACAGGAACAGGGCAAGTATGCTTCAGGCTGGCAGCCTAAATTCAATGTACTGGTATTGGCATAGAACTTCTCTGTCTTCTTATTTAAATATTTAATTAATTTCAGGGGATTACATTGTTTATTTTATTTTTTTTATTTTATTTATTTTTTTTTTATTAGTTGGAGACTAATTACTTCACAACATTTCAGTGGGTTTTGTCATACATTGATATGAATACATTGTTTATACTTCCTAATTAGGCCTATTGGCCTTCACCATTGTTCTCTTGTCTCTAATCAGAAATCATTTGTTTTGGGAGCTATGCAGAGTGGAGTTAGATGAGGGCTTTTAGAACATTCTACAAATTGGATTCTGTATATTTGTAAATTATGCTGATAAGCACTTTTGTAGCACAATGAGGTCAAGACATTCTCATCGAAAATGGCCTTTTTGTGCTGTACTCAAGCCAAAAAAAGGTAAAAGATCATAAAGGTACTAAGTTATGTTTGCAAAAGAAATTCACTGCAGGACAGTGGTTACTTTAAGCCAATCTTATAGAGACTAAATGAAATAAATTCTCAAAATGTACAGAATTTAATTAAAGATATATTTATGAAAAACATTGTATGAAAATATACAATGTTACATGCTATAAAGCACAGAGAAATATTAAGATACAGTTCATGATTTTAAAGAGTTTGTAATTTAAAAGAGAGACTAAAGATACGCATGCAATTAATTAAATATAAATGCCCTTTGTCAGAGGCACAGTTTAGCCCAAAAGAACATAGCTGGATTGAATTTATCTACTATAATTTAATTCATTCATTTAACTGCTATTTATTAAGTGCCTACTATGTGTCAGGCCTAGAGATATGGCCCTTGCTACCAAGGGATGCTCATCTTCGGAAATGAAATTCTTGGCTAATTTTCAGGATACAGGGTGAAAAATGGGAGTAGCTTTAGTTTTGGAGTTTGAAAATACTGAATCAAAACCTGACCCTATCAATTATTCATTGGGTGACTTAAGCAAATAATTTATAATCCTTTTAGCTTTATTGCAGAAATTAGAGGGTCATCTCTGATTCCCTCTTCTAACTTCATCCTAAATAAAGGTAATCAACAAGTCAGTCTTTCAATGTTCCTTGAATGTTTTCCATCCTCCCCATGCTTTTATCCCCAGTTCCAAAGGCTGGCCCTCATGATTTGTTTATGGATTCCATACCTTAAATTAGTTTTGGATTAGTTTTGTTTACAGATTCTAAATTAGTTTTGCTCTTCCCACATCATTTTTCTTCAATCTATCATGCATGTTGTAACCAAAGCAATCTTTTTAAAACTTTTCCCTGAGTATAACAGTCCTCTCCTCAAAACTCTTCAGTCATGGCTCATCACCCAGGAAATGCAAGTCTGTATTTCTTAGGAAGTAAGGCCTTTAGTGAGCTGAACTCTGCTTACATTTTTAAGCACACATGCCAATCTTCCTCCATATCCCCCCTATGTTTCTCTAACCACCAGCGTGCTTTATAACTGTGTGCCTTTGCTCACGCTATTTTTTTGTTTGTTTTGTTTTGTTTTCTTGGCTGCACCACACGTGGGATCTTAGTTCCCCAGGAATTGAACTGGTACCTTGTCCCCTGCATTGGGAGTGTGGAGTCTCAACCACAGCAATTTTTTTTTTAATGCCAAAGTTTGAAACTTCATCCTCATTCTCAGTTCACCAATCCTATCTAGAAAACTTTAAAATTTTATTGTTCCTTTGACACTTTACTCAAATGCAGTCTTCTTTACAGAGCATTCCTTGATGATGTGGGCACAGGTAATTTTTTCATTCTTTAGTATTCACACAGCATATGTTATATATCTATGTTTTATGTATATAAATACATATTTTATGTATCATGCATATGTTGGCACAATTCATTATAATGTCACTATCCTTGTATATACCAATTGTCTCAAAAAGACTCAACAACTGAGAAAAAGACAAGGCCTTTCACCTTTGAATTCTCACTTCTAATGTAATGTCTGTCAAGGAGAGGCTGTACAATGAATATTTATTTTAGTAATGAAGTTTGGGGATAAGTGGAAAGAACCAAGTGCCTTGTGGAAGAGATGGTATTATTTAAGGGCTTGAAAAACTTCTAAAATATTTCGTGAATTTAAAAAAATATGATATGGGGATGTCTAGTGTTTTAACATACACATACACATAAATACTATATATATCTTCATGATCTTCCCTTTACTGCTTAAGTATTTTGCCAGCAAAACTGTCTTTTCCATTCAAGGCCCTGGATGCAGTACTCTGAGCATGGTGAAGACTTATTAAATAGGTTAATAGTCTGATTTAAAGAAGCATTTTCCTCATGTCTCTTTAAAAAAGGTACCATTCTGATTCTCTGGTACTATGTGGTATTGAAAATGCCTGACTTTTTAGCTGAGTCATAGATGTCTGTATACTATACCTAATATCAAATAAAATGCTGATATTCACTCTATATATTTATTTTCTCCTGAACATGCTAAAAAATATGTAAGTAAGTAGGCCTTTGATCGTCAGTGGAAAATATGTGATAACCCTGGGCACCTCACTGCTATCCAGTTTAGCTCTCCCTGAGCAGATCACCTGAGTCTGACTGTAAAAGTATTAACTTGGGCATCTTTCCAATGCAAATCCTGTCTATTTCAGGTTATCAATGATGGTTATGCTCTTAGGTATTCTGGCAGGCTTCTTATCTGAATTTTGAAATAGAATTAACAATACTTCCTGGGATATTCCATTCCTTACTAGTGCATGTTTCTACTTAAGTAGTTCCTTTAAAATACAGATAAGGGACTTTCCCTGTCGTCCCGTGGTTAAGACTTCCCCTTTCAATGCAGAGGGTGTGGGTTTTATCCCTGGTTGGGGAACTGAGACCACACATGCCTGGAATCCAAAAAGCAAAAACATAAAACAGAAGCAATATTGTAACAGGTTCAATAAAGACTCTAAAAATGGTCCTTATAGAAACAATCTTTAAAAATTAATACAAAAATTTAAAACTATACAGATGAAAAACCACTGACACCAATAAAGATATTATGAATAACAGAAACCCAGAACATAGCAGCTGGCAAAAGACAAGGAAAGCTATACCCTTGCAGTCTAGTTTAGGATAACTATTCCCTTCATTTTAAACCACGTTTACCAAAATAAATCTTTTTATTTTGGTAGCACATCATGGTTAGGAGAAAGAGAAGTCGGCTTTGGAGGCTTCGTTGAGTTTTCTTTTTTCTACAAGAAAGAGAACTTATGAAGGAACCTCTGCAGCCTGGAGATCTTCCCTTAGAAACCCCTGCATAATAAAGTTATTGGCTAAGTTCGAGGAGCTCAGTATTCTTGCCTGAAAAGTCCCATGGACAGAGGACCCTGGCCGAGTCCAGACCAAACGGTCGCAAAGAGTCAGACACCACTGAGCGACTGAGCACACAGACACGCACACAGGAAGCATCTAAAGGAAACCTCGTTGAGTGCAATCCTGTAGTACTGGAGATGCAGCTATAGATCTACAGCCATAATTACATGTGGGTGGTAATCCACATGAGGATTAGGAAGGCAAACTGGAAGGAAAGGCTAGCTTGCTTTCATGGCTTTCCTCCTGTGAAAACCTGAAGGTTTGCTCCCAACCTTTGGGTGTCTGTACTTTGGGAGTTTTCAGCGGGATGCTCAGCCCACCGACCTGCTCTAAGCCAAGCCAGACGGCCTGATGGACGGCTCCTTCATGTTCGTGGTACACCCTCAGACCCACGCTCCTTCTCACAACTCTATCCACCTCGGACCCTGAGCTGGTGGAGGTGCGAGGAGAGGCTCAGAAGGAGCGGTGGGGACGACCCCATCTCTGAATGCCTTTGCAGCTGCCAAGGAGTAGCCAACAAGCGCCAGATTTATGTGCACTTTGAAAGAAGCATCTCCACCATTGGCTTTCCAAGCGGCGCTGTCGCTAGGGAGCGGCGGGCAGGGCGAGCCGAGACCCGGGAGCAGCCCGGGCGGGTGTTCCCGTCACTTGGGCGAAAGCGCCGCCGCGGGCGGGTGCGGACACGCACGCACACGCGCGCTCCCCGCGGGTTCGAGCCCCGCCGCCCCGGTCCGCCCGAGGGCGCCCCCCCCGGGCGCGTGCTCTAAGCAGAGCCGCACCTCCCGGCTTGCCGCCCGCCCCCTGATTCCCGCCGCCGCCGCCGCCCGGAGGAGAAAGGAAGCGGGTGCCTCCGCTCCAGGTCCCCCGGCGCGGGCGCTGCGGAGAGCTGCGGGCTTGGGGAGGAGGAGAACGCGGTGAATGAGTGCCCGCCTCGCCTCCGAGTTGTGTGAGTTGGCGGCGCCGCGCCCTGGCTTCCGGCTCTCGGCGCCCCACGCGCTCGCGGCTCCCGCGGCTGCAGCCCACGCCCGCGCCAGGAGCCCCAGCTCACCGCTCCGGCGGAGCCGAGGCTCCCGAGCTCCCGGCCCGGCCCCGGTCCAGCGGAAAGCAGGGGTGTCCCCTGGCAGAGGCGCACGGCCGCGCGCTCTCCCGCTAGCTCCGTGGCCCTTCGGTCTCTCCATGGCCTCGCATCAGCAATCCCGGATCCAGGCTTACCTGGAGAAGAACAGGATCGGTCCGCTGTTTGAGGTGAGGCGCTGGCGTGCGGGCGGTCCCGTTTGTCTTAGGAAGAAGGGATACAGAACACCCCGGAGGGAAGGACGGGGAGAGAAGGGAGACGCCGGAGGGGCGCCCCCGTAGCCCCGGTTCTGTGGCATTCGCTCTGCCCGGGACAGGTGTCCTGGAACGCGGCCGCGCGGTCACCTCTTCGGTTACCTGGGCGCGGACAGGTGAACTCTGGAGGGGCCAGCCTGACCCAGGCAGGGATAGTTTGAGGTGTCCGACTGTCCTGTTCCGCTCACCACATGCACAGGGGCCCGGAAAGGCTGAGACGGATGGATGCACACACTCAGTCTTACACACGCTCACTTTTTTCCTGGAATTCACACTGTCTTGCGCGTTGCTTTCTTTTTTTTCCTCTTCCAAATGTGGGCAGTAGTAGAACCCGAAAAAGGTGGAGGAGGTGCTTAGCAGTGGGATGGAATAAGGTTAACCGGGAGAAAACTGAATTGGTAAGGAGTAGATTTCAGCAGGTGCGGGCGTGTTGAATGAAATTGCCCAGCTGAGGCGCTGACATTGGTCTCTGGATGGAAAAAAAAAAACCCCTTTGCATTGCAGCCCCTACCTGTGCTGGGGAGGGGGCGGGGGGAAGAAAAGGGGGCGGAGAAAGGTTCCGGAAAAGCTCACGCATATTTATGGGAAGGAGACGTGGGGCTCTGAGCTGTTTTTTTTCTCGCCATCGGAGAACTGATGACAAAATACTGTAGGAGAAAGGAAGAGCGGGAGAACAGGAGAGAACGAGGACTGAAACCCACACGGGCAGAGCGTCCCGCCGGTGGCCAGGGCTCTGGGCAGCTGCAGAGACCGGCGGGGAGGGGGTCCCCACGGCCCCCCGTCCTCTCCGGTTCAGCCGTCCAGTTGGGCACCGATCTGCCGTGAGAGGATGTGGGGAGGCGGTCGAGATTCCCCACCCCTCACAATAAACCCCAAGACATTGTGGTCATTTTTGAATTTTACATGACCACGGTGTTTTAAGTCTGAAACGCGGCAAGAGGAAGAGCTAAGCGGAGCATGGAGCTCCTTCGCCAGGATTGATGAAAGGAGAATGACAACTGCAGGAAAAACAAGGATGGAAATTAATGTCCCATCACAAAAAGGGAGCAGACAAGGGTGTGATCATAACGGGGTTCACATTACCAAGATTTTCTAGATCTCTTATTTTTCTGATCAACTTTTAAGTTAAGGATGTACTGTCTTGAGATATGCGACCGTTATTTCAACCCAAACTCATTGTTGTATTCATAAAGTTCTACAGTATATTTCTTGAGTCTTGTTTTTGCCAAAAGTGTGAGCAAAGGAAGTCCACAAAAGCAGAGTATTAAAAGAGTATTAACAGAATTGCTGGAGCTACTTGAATTCCTTTCTTTGCCTTTAGTCTAAAGATTAGAGACTATATACAATTATGTATATATATATTAAATTATGTATATACATATACTAAATATACCTACGTATATTTAAAGGAGAAACATAATAACTCTCTGTGGCACAGTTGATTACATCAAAAGAAACATAAATACATTTGGAGTGTTTCTTCTCTAGAACATGTAGTTTACCAAGAAGAATAGATGAATTGTTTTTAATAGATGCTGTTGGTGTTTGTTAACTTTTAAAATTCCCCAGATTCTCTCCAAGTGATAATAATAGAGTTTGGAATATATGTAAACTTTCTACATAATTAGGAAACAGATCCAACTTGGTTTTTATTAAATGTTCACATTTTCAGGTGCTGACTAGCTAGTTCCACTGATGAATTGTAAGTGATGGTAAAATTGTATCATGAAGTGTTAGACCTCCTCACTAAAAAACAAACAAGGACAGAATTATACACTTTGTATTTTACTGATTTGGGGGAGTAACATATTACATATACTCCTCCATTAGCTTGGATTATAGTTTGAGTAGTTAATTTTTTAAGGTAGATGTGCACTTTATTTTTTTTTTCCATTTATTTTTATTAGTTGGAGGCTAATTACTTTACAATATTGTAGTGGTTTTTGTCATACATTGACATGAATCAGTCATGGATTTACATGTATTCCCCATCCCGATCCCCCCTCCCACCTCCCTCTCCACCCGATCCCTCTGGGTCTTCCCAGTGCACCAGGCCCGAGCACTTGTCTCATGTATCCAGCCTAGGCTGGTGATTTGTGTCACTCTAGATAATATACATGTTTTGATGCTGTTCTCTCGAAACATCCCTCCCTCGCCTTCTCCCACAGAGTCCAAAAGTCTGTTCTGTACATCTGTGTCTCTTTTTCTGTTTTGCATATAGGGTTATCGTTACCATCTTTCTAAATTCCATATATATGCGTTAGTATACTGTATTGGTCTTTATCTTTCTGGCTTACTTCCCTCTGTATGATGGGCTCCAGTTTCATCCATCTCATTAGAACTGATTCAAATGAATTCTTTTTAATGGCTGAGTAATATTCCATGGTGTATATGTACCACAGCTTCCTTATCCATTCGTCTGCTGATGGGCATCTAGGTTGTTTCCATGTCCTGGCTATGATGTGCACTTTAAATGATTAATGGGAGAAAATGGATAAGTTCTCTTCTACTTGAAGAAGAGTTCCTTATGCAACAGTTTTTTTAATCATGAGAGAGCTTAGTTTTTGAAAGTAGAATTACATACGCTTTACAAAATTGGAAAATCTCCTCATACTAGAAAATTAGTGAAACTAGTGTAAAATGGACATATTGATCTATCATTCTCCTCAAAGCTCTCAGGACTTTAGTTAATGGTTCTCATAAAAATTGCTTCAGGAGATCAGAACAGGAGCTGAAGCATCTGAATTTAGGAGGAAGTAGCACAAAGGACTGTCACATATTTAATTCTTGGGCCACATTGTAAGAAACAATGATATAAGCTAAAATCTCCATTTACCGATCACAGATTGAAATCATTAGGTCATGCCAGGTTTTTTTTCTCTGTGCTTTGTTATGATGTGTGTGTGTGTGTGTGTGTGTGTGTGTGTGTGTTGAGATGCTGGAGTTGTTGATATGGGCTTACTTTAGTTGTGAAAATATACAGAATCAGTCTGTACCTTCCCTTTACAGACCTTGTTAGGACTGTTTTAAGAAAACACATTGGAGTGAGACACTTTAAAGACAGCACATGAATGTGACTTAATAGCAAGGGTAACATATACTGGTAGGGAGATCACTTGTATCTTTTTTTAACCTGTACAGGTTATTTACTTAGTTAATTTCTTACTTAGTTTACTTATTTCTAACATTTTGTCACTGAAAATTATTGGTTGGGATGGTGCTCGGGGCAGTCATATATCTTGGTTCAAGCGTGGTCACACTCACAAGGTCACACTCTTGTGTGTGTGGGTTATCCTCACACTGACACACACAAGTGTGGGAAATCCTACACCATACAAAATCACTTGTATGTGAAATCTAAAAAAGAAAAATGATACAAATGAACTTATTTACAAAACAGAAACAGATCCACAGAAGGAGAAAACAAATGCATGGTTACCAGAGGGGAAAAGGGGGAGGAAGGGATTGATTAGGAGTTTGCAATCAACAGATACACACCACTGTATATAAAAGAAATAGCAAGCTATAGCACAGAGAACTCTACTCAATATCTTGTAACAACCCATAATGGAAAATAATTTGATAAAGATTATATATTCATATATATATATGCACATTGTCATATATATATGAATCACTTTGCTGTGTACCTGTGTACATTGTAATCAACTGTACTTCAGTTTAAGAAAGCAGTGGTAACAAGGCCACCCCTGTAATAAAATCCATGCCAAGAGACATCATAATGAAATTTCTAGGGAGCAAAGAAGAGATTAAAATCTTGAAAGCAGCCAGAGAAATGCAACATTATCCCTATAGAGGAAAAAGCAATTAGAATGGCGCCCAATTTCTCATCATACCCATGGAGGTCAGGAAGCAATGGAATAGTATTTTTCAAGTGCTGAAAAAATATAAAAAGAATCTAGAATTCTATAGAGAAAATATCCTTCAGAAATGAAAGGGAAGCCAAGAGAATTTGTCACCAGCAGTCCTTCCTGAAAAGTATGGCTAAAGGAATTTCTCTAAACAGAAAGGCAATGATAAAAGAAGAAGAAAGTTTAGAACATCAGGAAAGAGAAAGAACATGGAGAGAGCAAAAATACAAATGAGTACAGATAATACAAAAATGAGTACAGGTAATACATTTTCCTTCTCCTCTTGAATTTACTAAATTATGTCTGATTGAAGTTCTAATTATGACAATGCCAGATGTGGTTCTAAATGTATATAGAAGAAATACTTAAGAAAACTGTATTATTAATGTAATCAGGGAAGAGAAAGGGGGTACAAAGGAGGTAAGGTTTCTGTTCTTCACTTGAGCTGGTAAAATGACACCACCTGTTGATTAATGCTGCATGTATAATATAATATGTAGTATGTACATGCCTGCTCAGTTTCTCAGTTGTGTCTGACTCTTTGTGACCCCATGGACTGTAGCCCACCAGGGTCCTCTGTCCATGGAGATTCTCCATGCAAGAATACGGGAGTGGGTTGCCAGTTCCTCCTCCAGGGGATCTTCTTGACCCAGGGGTTGAACCCGAGTCTCTTGTATCTCCCATATTGACAGGCAGATTCTTTATGTAACACTGTGCCACCTGGGAAGCCTCAGTTCAATTCAGTTCAGTTGCTCAGTCATGTCCGACTCTTTGTGACCCCATGAACTGCAGTATGCCAGGCCTCCCTGTCCATCACCAACTCCTGGAGCCTACCCAAACTCCATTGAGTTGGTGATGCCATCCAACCATCTCATGCTCTGTAGTCCCCTTCTCCTCCTGCCCTCAATCTTTACCAGCATCAGGGTCTTTTCAAATGAGTCAGCTCTTCGCATCAGGTGGCCAAAGTATTGGAGTTCCAGCTTCAACATCAGTCCTTCCAGTGAACACCCAGGACTGATCTCCTTTGGGATGGACTGGTTGGATCTCCTTGCAGTCCAAGGGACTCTTGAGAGTCTTCTCCAACACCATAGTTCAAAAGCATCAATTTTTCAGTGCTCAGCTTTCTTCACAGTTCAACTCTCATATCCATACATGACCACTGGAAAAACCATAGCCTTGACTAGATGGACCTTTGTTGGCAAAGTAATGTCTCTGCTTTTAAATATGCTATCCAGGTTGGTCATAACTTTCTTTCCAAGGAGTAAGCGTCTTTTAATTTCATGTTTGCAGTCACCATCTGCAGTGATTTTGGAGCCCCAAAAAATAAAGTCTGACCCTGTTTCCACTGTCTCCCCATCTATTTCCCATGAGGTGACGGGACCAGATGCCATGATCTTAGTTTTCTGAATCTTGAGCTTTAAGCCAACTTTTTAACTCTCCTCTTTCACTTTCGTCAAGAGGCTTTTTAGTTCCTCTTCACTTTCTGCCATAAGGGTGGTGTCATCTGTATATCTGAGGTTATTTATATTTCTCCCGGCAATCTTGATTCCAGCTTGTGCTTCTTCCAGCCCAACGTTTCTCAAGATGTACTCTGCATATAAGTTAAATATGCAGGGTGACAATATACAGCCTTGACGTACTCCTTTTCTATTTGGAACCAGTCTGTTGTTCCATGTCCAGTTCTAATTATTGCTTCCTGACCTGCATACAGGTTTCTCAAGAGACAGGTCAGATGGCCTGGTATTCCCATCTCTTTCAGAATTTTCCACAGTTTATTGTGATCCACATAGTCAAAGGCTTTGGTGTAGTCAATAAAGCAGAAATAGATGTTTTTCTGGAACTCTCTTTCTTTTTCGATGATCCAGCGGATGTTGGCAATTTGATCTCTGGTTCCTCTGCCTTTTCTAAAACCAGCTTGAACATCTGGAAGTTCACAGTTCACATAGTGCTGAAGCCTGGCTTGGAGAATTTTGAGCATTACTTTACTAGCATGTGAGACGAGTGCAATTGTGCGATAGTTTGAGCATTCTTTGGCATTTCCTTTCTTTGGGATTGGAATGAAAACTGACCTTTTCCAGTCTTGTGGCCACTGCTGAGTTTTCCAAATTTGCTGACATATTGAGTGCAGCACTTTCACAGCATCATCTTTTAGGGTTTGAAATACTAGAGCAAGTAAAAAATCTGTACCACAAGATGCCCTCAAAAAATATAGGTAAATAAAAATGAAATTTTTAAAAATGTAAAAATAACTAACAGAAACAGGAAAAAGGAGAAAAAAAGAGAGAACAAACAGAAAAACAAAAAAACAGGGCAGGCTTCAGTCCTAATATGTCAATAATTGAATGCAAATGGTCTGAATATACCAGTGAAAAGACAGATTGTCAAAATGGATTAAAAACATGATCCAACTAAATGCTATCTCTGAGGAACTCATTTCAAATATAAATATGTAAGCAGAATACAAGTAAAAAGATGGAAAACATATGCAGACATCAAGAGAAAGCAGGAATGGCTATGTTAATGTCAGATAAAGTAGACTTTAGAGGATAGAAAATTACCAGAGACAGGAATTGTCATTGCATAATAATAGAAGGGTTAACCCGCTAAGAGAAAGAGCAATCCTGAGTGTGTGTGTACTGAGCAGCAGAATTACAAAATGGATGAAGCAGAAACTGATAGAACAAAAAAGGAAAATAGACAAATCTGTAATCATAGTTGAAGATTTCAAAACCCCTCTCTTGACAATGGAAAGAACAATTTGACAGGAAGTCAGAAATGCTACAGGAGAAAGCAACAGCACATCAGATAACAGGATCTAGTTGACATTTGTAGACTGCTCTATGCAACAGCGGCAGAAAACACATTCAAGTTGCATGGAATGCATATAGAGACAGACCGTTCCCTGAGCCACAAAACAACCCTCAGTTGAAATCATACACAGGTTTTCTCCATCACAGTGGGATAAAACTAGAAGTCAGTAATAGAAAGAAAAGAGGAATATTCCCCCAACACTGGGAAGCTGTACATCACACTTCTCCATAATCTACTGGTCAAGGAAGAAATCACAAGGAAATAAAAATACATCAAACCGTGAAATAGAAGATAAGTTAAAATTTGTGAGACGCAGCTCAAGCAGAGTGGAGAGGGAATTTTATAACACTAAAATGCATATGATAAAAAAGTGGATGATGTGACTGACCTAAATAAGACTGCTCTTTCTATACCATTCCTCTGTCTACTCCTAATAGTAGAGGACAGTCTAGCCAATGAGAGAGAGGGCCCTTCTTCTGCAGTTAAGGGTATGTGACCATCAGTAAGGTGATAACAGTAAGGATTTGTTCATATATCATGTCTTGAATCTAGAAGTAGATCTTAAGTTCCTGAAGGTGGGAAACAAGTGCCTCCTGCTTTATTGTGTATCTCTTCAAGTGTCTGGTGGGGCCCAGACTATAAATCAGGTGGTCAGCTGACGTTAAACAAAATTTTATTCAGTTTGTTTAATTGAATTAAACAAAACATTATGTTGTGTATATTTTTCCTTTCTATGGAGAAAAAACATTGAAGATAGAACCAGCTAGCAAATACCATCTTGATGTATATTCCTTTAAGACCTAGAGCAAAATATCCCACATCCCATTAATTAACCTTTATGTACAGTAAATAACTTATAACTATGTACTTAATTACCACATTCACTTTCAGCTTTCCGCTTTTTAATATCTGCTTCCTAGAGAGGGCCTGATAAATTAATTCACACCACTCTACAAGGCTTAGTGCATGAGTCCTCCCTCTCTCAAGTGCATTTGCATTTAACGTGGCGGAAGATACATGACACTGTCATGTTGTTGTTCAGTCTCTCAGCTGTATCTGACTCTTTGCGAGCCCATGAATTGTAGCACACCAAGCTTTCCCTGTCTTTCACTAGCTCCTGGAGTTTGCGCAAACTCATGTCCATTGAGTCAGTGATGCTGCCTAACCATCTCATCCTGCATCGCCCCCTTCTCCTCTTGCCTTCAGTCTTTCCTAGTGTCAGGGTCTTTTCCAATGAGTCAGCTCTTCGCATCAGGTGGCCAAAGTTTTGGAGCTTCTGCTTCAGCATCAGTCCTTCCAATGAATTTTCAGGGTTGATTTCCTTCAGGATTGACTGGTTTGATCTCCTTGCAGTCCAAGGGACTCTCAAGAGCCTTCTCCAGTACAATTCAAAAGTATCAATTCTTTGGCACTCAGCCTTCTTTTTAGTCCAGCTTTCACACCAGTACATGAATACTGGAAAAACCATAGCTTTGACTATATGGACCCTTGTCAGCAAAGTGATATCTCTGTTTTTAATATGCTGTATGGGTTTGTCATAGCTTTTCTTCAAGGGAGCAAGTGTCCTTTAATTTTGTAGCTGCAGTCACTGTCTGCAGTGATTTTAGAGCCCAAGAAAATAAAATCTGTCACTGTTTCCACTTTTTCCCTATATATTTGCCATGGAGTTATAGGACTGGATCCATGATCTTGGTTTTTTGAATGCTGAGTTTTAAGCCAGCTTTTTCACTCTCCTCTCTCACCTTCATCAAGAGTTCCTCTTTGCTTTCTGCCATTAGAGTGGTACCAACTGCATTCCTGAGGTTGTTGATAATTTTCATGGCAATCTTATTTCTAGCTGCTTATTCTTCCAGCCTGGCATTTTGCATGATGTACTCTGCATGTAAGTTAAATAAGCAGGGTGACAATATACAGCAAGAATACTGGAGTGGTTTGCCATCGCATACTCCAGTGGAACATGTTTTGTCAGAACTCTGCACTATCACCCGTCTGTCTTGAGTGTCCCTGCAAGGCATGTCTCATAGCTTCATTGGGTTATGCAAGCCCCTTCACCACGACAAGGCTGTGATCCATGAAGGGGGTGGGTAGTAGACTAAATAGTTGT
Source organism: Dama dama (assembly GCF_033118175.1). Classification (NCBI taxonomy): domain Eukaryota; kingdom Metazoa; phylum Chordata; class Mammalia; order Artiodactyla; family Cervidae; genus Dama; species Dama dama. Next base: position 32,285,183 of record NC_083701.1, read on the forward strand.
CAGTACATGTATGAATGAAGACAATCAGGACCAACCTGTCACATCTCAAAATTATGGTTTGTGTATGAGTTATATTTTGTAGTAGAAATCTGGAAATGTTCTCAGTAGTTTGTGGGAGATTTCACTGTCTTGAAAATTCATCACAAGTTTGTCTTTTCAACAGCTATTAAATTCTTCAGTGCATCATGTTTGGAACTTCATTTCTACTCCTTTGGTACTTATTTATTGGATGCTGTATTACATACTGAGAAGTATACATTTATATAAAAGATTTCCTATCCTCAAAAACTCCTGTATATTTATTAATAGAAAAGACTGATACACTTGGGACACTCTGAACCATTCTATTCTGATAATTTTGCAGAAGCACACCTTGATTTTCTTGGTGCTTGGTCCACTTCATGCTCGTCAATATATTCCATCATTATACTACAAGAAGTAAAAAATTCATATTTGAAATTCACATTTAGAGATTAGTTTTCAAGAAATTTAGCCTTGAAATCAAGTATGTAAATCAAATAAGGTAAAGGGCAGATTTGTTAATAGAGTAGCTTCTGTTGTTATTATTTTTGTTCCTGAAAGTTCTTAGCAACAGGAAGACATCTAAACATGAATTAGTAACAGTATCTAAATCATCTGATAGTTGGATAGTGCTCTAGTGAAATACATGAATAGTTTTAGGTTGTAAGTTGTTCCTTTAACATAAAAAGATCCGTTTCTTTTTGAAGTGTAACCTGGAACATACAGGAGTGTATTCCTTCACTGTTTGAACATATTGATCTCAATTCATAGTGATCAAGCTGTATTGAATTGAGAATGCATTTGATATGCCTATACAAGGGGCTTCCCTGGTGGCTCAGAGGTTAAAGCGTCTGCCTGCATTTGCCTTTGTCTGCCTGCAATGTGGGAGACCTGGGTTCGATCCCTGGGTCGGGAAGATCCCCTGGAGAAGGAAATGGCAACCCTCTCCAGTATTCTTGCCTGGGAAACCCCATGGACGGAGGAGCCTGGTGGGCCACAGTCCACAGGGTTGCAAAGAGTCGGACTCGACTGAGCGACTTCGCTTTCTTTCACTTTCACTTTCATACATTAAAATAATGTTTCTATTTGTATAGAGTGAACTCTATTGTATAAGACATTGTAGCTGCATGTTTTTGAGACATTAATTCACTACTCTTGTACTCCTAAGAATTCTCTCCATAGAACCTAGTGTTGTTTTGGTTATTTCACCTTTTCCCAATACATTTTTTACTTCCCAAATATAATAACCATCTTAACATTATATAAAATTATAATTTAAATAGCTACAGTTAATTAAACAGAGTATTATTCTATTCTGACCAGAAATATTTCTGGAAACATTCCCTAGTATCTTTCCTCTTAGTGATATAACAGTGATATGAAAAACAACACTGTTAAAATATGCAGCTGGAGGTTTCCCAGGTGGTCCAGTGGCTAAGACTCCACACTTCCAATGCAGAAGGCCCGGGTTCTATCCCTGGGCAGGGAACTGAGTCCCATGTGCCACAGCTGGGAGTTTACATGCTGCAACTAAAAAGTCCATATGCCACAACTAAGACCCTGGACTGCTAAGTGAATAAATAAATACTAAAAATATGTACATATATATATATGTGTGTATATATATATGTTCAGTTGAAAAGTCATGTTTGCTGCTTTGTGATCCCATGGACTGCAGCATGCCAGGCCTGCCTGTCCTTCACTATCTCCCAGAGTTTGCTCAAATTCATGTCCATTGAGTCAGTGATGCTGTCTAACCATCTCATCATCTGCTGCACAGGTGACAAATACTCTGCTTTTTGGAAGCTCATAGAAAGTCTTAGCTTTTGCAGAATTATTTTCAGTCTAACCCTTGCTTAACATTAAGACATTGAGGCCTGTGTACACTTGGCTACATCTCATTGCTGCGATCTAGAGATTGGTCAGAGTAACTCTGACCAAGACAGAAATCAGAGTCACTCAGTTTGTGAATAGTTCAGTTTTGAGAAATAATATTTAGAGAAGAATTCCTGAAGTGCGTTATGTTCTCAAGTTATTAAAAGTGTATTTTAGGATACAGTTAGTTGAGCAATGATTTGGATACCCGGTCTGCATAAAGTTGCCCCATGGAAGAATTACTTTTGCTGAGCTGAACTGTGGAGTGATTTCAGAAACTGCTACTGAGAGTCATTTTTCAAATTAGACCATGCAAATGCATAGTTTTGTCTACTATGGGATGTGTGGAGTGGCATGCTCATCACAGTAGGCAACATCTTTTGTAAGAACTACTGCACATTTTAACAATGTCAAAAATAGTATATAAGTATTCTGAATTGTGTACCTAAAAGTATTTCCTCCTTCCTTTTTTTTTCTTTGGCATAGGTTTCTGGAAAACTCATAGCCTAATGGTAGTCAGAATGTAGGCCATTATCATAACGACTCATGCACTCATTCTTTTTCCCATGCTGTCATTTGTTTTACTTTGTCTTTTCCCTCCCGCTTTTTGTTAATTCCATTTGATCATAATTTCTGCTTCTTTGGAGAGTGCTTTCAATTCTTTCTGAAATAAGACTGAATACAAGTTTGATATAAATCATAAAGTGACCCACCCATAATCTGAATAAATTAGGTGCTTTACAGGACACATTTGAATGATGTTCCCTATTGATACACACTCTCACTGACTTTCTTTTTGGAAATATTTCTTTGGCTTCTTCCAGATTGTTGAGGGAGAATTTATTTGCAGGATGATGTCTCCTGGGATGAGTCTATTGAGGAGCAGAAATGAAGCTTCCTAAAAGGCAAGATCTGAGACTCAGGGTCTTTGCTTGATCTGTTTTCTCTGCTTGCAAGTTTTCCCCTCAACATCTCCTGTGCTGGCTTCTCTTCCATTCAGAAGTTTAAATATCTCATCAAAGAGGCTCTCACAGATAACTTTTGTTGTTTTTTTTTTTTTTTGCCATACCACTTGGCTGGTGGGATCTTGGTCTCTTGGCATTGAAAGTGCAGAGTCCTAACCACTGGACTACTAGGGATTTCCCACAGACAACTCAGTCTAACAGCTTCCCAGTTAGTCTCCATCATGCAGCACTATTTTATTTCCATACTCATCAATCTCTGGCATTTTTTCTTATTCATTTGTTCAATATTTGACTCTCCCTTATAAATATATCCTCCACGAGGAAAGGGACTTGGTCTCCCTTGTTCTGACTTACCCTGGTGATGCACAGTAGCCCATTTCTTGCAGCTGGCTTTCATTCTTATTCCTCTAAGCAAACATTTAAAAAAAGAGTTAAATAAACCTCTCCCCAGGTAGGATATTTTAGAGCCATTAAAATGTAGAAGAAATGAGTTCAAGATTACATTTGCAATATCTTTATAACTGTATTCGACATACAAAAAGAATGGAAATAATAATGGTTTATAGTTTTTATATAAGTTGATAGGCACTTTTTGCTCCCACAAACTATCCAATTTTTCAAGCTCTCTCTGTATTACTGCACTGTTTCTTATTTCTTTTAGTATTAAGTTCTTTATTTAATATCATTTTGTCTTCTAGAGGCCCTTACTGAGGCCCATGCAAGTATTGTATTTGCATGTTAATAGTACTTTTCTTGCCAATTAGAACCTTCATGGAGAGTTTTGGCAGAGGTTGGGAGGAAAACACTAATAGAGTTGATAAAACCAGAAATGATGATGTTAAGAGGACGGGAGCAGGTAGAGTGAAAATGAGGACCAGGTGAGTAGAAATGGTACCAGGTGGGGAAGTGGAAAGGAGTGAGTCAAACATTTTCAGAAACAACCCTTGAATCATGCTGTACCCACTTCCTCAGTTTCTCTTTTAAGCACTTTATTAACACAGAACTGTGGATTTTACCTGCTAACTGGCTTCACAAAACTCTATATTTCATCCTGTGCACCAGATCCTTGTCAGAATACTCAGGAATCAATTGCCCTAAGCATGAAGAGGCTTTAAAACTGAGCTAACCTCAAGAACGTGACCAAAAGCTTTATAGAGGAAATACACTGCATTTCATTTGGACATTAAAAGCAAGACTGGTCTTCCCTGGTAGCTCAGATGGTAAAGAATCTGCCTGCAATGCAGGAGACCCGGGTCAGTTCCTGGATCAGGAAGACCCCCTGGAGAAGGGAATGGCAACCCACTCCAGTATTCTTGCCTGGGAAATCCCGTGGACAGAAAAGCCTGGTGTGCTACAGTCCACAGGGTCGCAAACAGTTGGACATGACTGAGCGTCTGAAACTAACTAACTTACTTATAAGGCCAGACTGAAATCTGCTGTAACATCAATGGGTTGATGCATGGCCAACCCTACAGATATTTTTGAGTGGATACTATCTGAAAGGCTTTTCTATGTAGAACATCTTTTAGGTGCCTTAAACTCGAAGTGACAAAAAAGGAGCCAGAACATCACAAGAAGTCCTACTCTCCTTGTGTCTTTGTTTCAGTGGTGGTTTAAGAATTATTCCCAAGACCCAGATATCTTTCTCTCCTCCCTTTCCTTCAACAAATATATCCAGTGAATTATCAAATCCTTTCAGTTAGGTCTTGTGAAAAGACTCTCATGTAAAACACTTCCCTTTCTCTTTGAATCATTGCCAACATAATCCTGGCACCTGCACAAGTCCATCATATTGTCCTGTCCTGATCCATTCTACATGTGGCTAACACACTGCCCATCCAAAGAGTGATATTTACCGTGTATTTCTGTACTGAAAAATAAATATATGGGCTCTCTGATGGTTCAGCAGTAAAGAATCTACAATGGAGGAGATGCAGGTTTGGTCCATGAGTCAGGAAGCTACCTTGGAAAAGGAAATCACAACCCACTCCAATACTCTTGCCTGGAGGGTCCCATGGACAGAGAAGCCTGGTGGGCTGCAGTCCATGGGGGTTGCAAAAAGTCAGATGCAACTTCGTGACTAAACAGCAACAACAAAATACACTGTTCTCCACTCACTGTGGTCATGCCTCTTAAACAAGAGCATGCATTCATTATAGCAGATGTCTATAACCATGAACAAAATGTAAGGTTCAGGAAAATTTTCAAAGTATTCAAACTTTAGAGAATTTTCAAGCTTGCATTGTGTCATGTTTGGCACTGCATCCAGGTGATAAAATCACAGGGCTGCGCCTCTGAAGATGCAAAGATTTTGAAACACTGAATTATGGGATAAATTCCAAACCAGGGTTGCATTAAGAGTCCTCCAACATCTACTTAATCTTGGTTTTCATCGTCCCTTCAGTGGTAGCCAGGCTAGTTTGTCCAGTTGCCCCAGTACATGCAATATTAAGTCTTTGCTTGACATTCTTTCTACATGGAATATTTTCCCTTTCTTCTATAATGTAATAGACTAGGTTCCTTGGGAAGCATAGTCTGAAGTGGAGATTTGCAAGCAGAGGTTTAATTGTGGGATGCTCATGGGAGCAGCAGCTTGAAGGGAGTGAGGGAAGTGAGTTTGAGTAGAGGAGGAAGTAAGAGAAAAGTGGGGCTTTCTGGGTAGCTCAACTGGCAAAGAGGCTGCCTGCAATGCGGGAGACCTGGGTTCAATCCCTGGGTGGGGAAGACCCCCTGGAGAAGGGCATGGCAACCCACTCCAGTATTCTTGTCTGGAAAATTGTTGCAAAGGGTCAGACACAACTGAGTGACTAACACACACGCAGGAAGAATATATTCCAAGGCAGTGACAACAGAATCCTTAGCTGAGCACATAGGGAGGATTACCTCAGGAGTCCTGGAACTGGGAGACCCCTCAGGGTTGTTACAATAAAAGCCTAAGGGTCAGCCCTTTGTGTTCCAGTCATTAGAAGCAGGCTTCCAACAGAGAGAGAATGTGATCTTGGATGAGGCAGCTGCCTCCTGTGCAAGGACAGATCTGGGCAAGGCCTCAAGTGAGAGCCTTTCAGAGTCAACACTCCTGGCAGAATGAGCTTTTGTTTTTGAAGGAAGGATTTGGACACATACCCCAATGTCTACTGCAGCAAGTCCCTTACATACGGATGAGTTCTGCTTTGCTTTAAGTCCAGCAAAGTTGGCATAGGTACCCAACTAATGCAATTGACTATATGGTACTTTACTGTAATAGGTTTATAATATTTTTAACACAAATGATACATTAAAAAACAAAAACAAAAATAAAGCATTTTTAATCTTACAGTAGGTGTCAAGCGCTTCATTCGTGTCTGACTCTTTGAGACCCTGTGGACTGTAGCCTGCCAGGCTCCTCTGTCCATGGGGATTCTCCAGACAAGAATACTGGAGTGGATTGCCATGCCAGACTCCAGGGGATCTTCCTGATCCAGGGGTCAAACCCATGTCTCTTAAGTCTCCTCCATTGGCAGGTGGGTTCTTTATCCCTAGTACCACCTGGGAAGCTCCAGTCTTACAGTATAGTACCTTGAAAAGTACAGTAGTACAGTGTAACAGCCGGCACACAAGGGCTGGCATCGAGCGACCAGGCAAGAAGAGTTACTGACTGGAGAAGGGAGAGGAGGTAGGACATGGCAGAGCTGAAGGATCCAGCAGTAGGAGACAGACTGCAATTTCACTCACACCTGCCTTTGATGGAACACATGTTTGCATCTTTGAAAGTTTGCGACTTGAAGGTCTGAGTGTAGGGAATTTATTGTACCTTCCCTTTTCAACATGAGCCACTCACCAGGGTATAGTTAAGCTAAGCCTCTTTCATTAAATATGTTTGTACTCTCCTAATTTCCCTAGATTTTCCATTTCTATATACTCCTATTGCATTTAGGGGCCAAGCCACTCATTTTTGTGGTTAACCACGTTGTTACATCACTACTTTCTGGGTTATGATTTGTCTTTCTAAACATATTGTTGGCTTTTTCCTCTATTTTTTTTTTCCCAGAGTATCTAACTTGTAGTATAGGCATCATAAGAAGTTAATTGAATGCTTGTTAAATGAATAAATGCGTAAAAAGAGCATGGTCTACAGAAACAGAAAGTAGTCTTTGCTTTATACACAAAGCAGGCAAAACCTTTCGATTCTTTCTAAGCTTCACAATGAGAAATATGCAAAGACCTCAAAGAAGGTTAAAAGAAGATCTGCAGAAATAAAAGGAATTAAAATCAATCAGCTGTGTGAGTCAACTGATCCCCTTATTTGTGTGTGTGACAGACTGATTTGGATTTTCTTTTGTTTATAACAGAAGAGTCCTAGGTTATCCTTGTAGGTACAAATGTTGTAATTGGTATAAAGTTAAAACATGTCTGTTTATATGACTCCATTCAATCTATGTGAGCATGAGGAAGATGAGGCAGAAATAAAGGGCATCGTTTTCTGTTTGTTGAAGTGATTGCCTTCTCTCTGTCTTGTGGCTTCTTTGGTGGCTCAAATGGTAAAGAATCCGCCTGCCGATGCGGGAGACCGAAGTTCTATCGCTGGGTTGGGACGGTCCCCTAGAGAAGGGAATGGCTACCCACCCCAGTATTCTTGCCTGGAGAATCCCATGGACAGAGAAGTCTGGCAGGCTACAGTCCAAGGGGTCAGAAAGAATCGGACATGACTGAGTGACTAAGTACACTCTCAAAGGGTTTACATCTGAGTTTCTTAAATGGAGGGTGTTTTTTTCTTTTTTGTCTCATAATGTCTCATATTGACTAAATAATGAAGATTATTCATTAAAACCATAGCATATGTACAAATTAATTCTCAACTTGAAGTTTTCTTCATTAACCTCGAGATTTTATCATTGAATATCCAGTGGAGTCCACACTTGCTTTTCATTAATGTAGAACAAATGCATCAGTGAACTATAGATAGATAAATTAATCATTCTTACTCTATGCTGGACCAGTGAAGATGCTAGCAAATCTATATTGATCAGTTTGCTTTCTTCTGTGTTTTAGTATATATTTGAAAGTGCGATTTGGGAAGACTGTTGAGCTTGATGAAGACCTGACACAGAGGGTTTCAGGTCTGACCTGTTCTGTGAAAGAAGCATGAGGAGGTGTTACCACTGCTCATTTTCTGAGATTGGACTAGAAAGTGGATTTCATTATGATGAAAGAAGGTTTTAATTTTTCTTTTAAATGTACATCTAGGAACATGCCAAATTCCCTTATTTATATTTATTTAGCCTGAAATTATTTTGAATTTTCCTTTGTAGACAGCCATATTGTTTATGAAAATGATAGTGTCATTTGTTTCTTTCTAGTCATTTTAAGTTTTCTCTTTTTTTCCAGTCTTCATATGATGGCCGTTATTAGTGAAAAAAAGAAAAATGGCCATTTCTTTCTTTTCAATCTCAATAGTTTTTGTCTTTTTTTTTTTCTGTCTTATTCTCTTGACTAAGATCTCTAATACAGTGTTGAATAGAAGTGGTAATACTTTATGTTTTTTGACTGTGTCCTCATTTAAGAAGAAAAAAGCTCTGGGAAAGACTAGAGATCTCTTCAAGAAACTTAGAGATACCAAGGGAACATTTCATGCAACGATGGGCTCAATAAAGGACAATATGGACCTAACAGAAGCAGACGATATTAAGAAGAGGTAGCAAGAACACACAGAAGAACTGTACAAAAAAGATCTTCACAACCCAGATAATCACAATAGTGTGATCACTCACCTAGAGCCAGATATCCTGGAATGTAAAGTCAAGTGGGCCTTAGGAAGCATCACTACAAACAAAGCTAGTGGAGGTGATGGAATTCCAGTTGAGCTATTTCAAATCCTGAAAGATGATGCTGTGAAAGTGCTGCACTCAATATGCCAGCAAATTTGGAAAACTCAGCAGTGTCCACAGGACTGGAAAAGATCAGTTTTCATTCCAATCCCAAAGAAAGGCAGTACCAAAGAATGTTGGGACTACCACACAGTTGCACTCATCACATACGCTAGCAAAGGAATTCTCAAAATTCTCCAAGCCACACTTTAACAGTACATGAACCATGAATTTCCAGATGTTCAAGCTGGCTTTAGAAAAGGCAGAGGGACCAGAGATCAAATTGCCAACAACCACTGGATCTTTGAAAAAGCCAAGAGAGTTCCAGAAAAACACCGACTTCTGCTTTATTGATTACGCCAAAGCCTTTGACTCTGTGGATCACAACACACTGTGGAAAATTCTTAAAGAGATGGGAATACCAGACCACCTTACCTGCCTCCTGAGAAATCTGTATGCAGATCAAGAAGCAAGTTAGAACAAGACATGGAACAAAGGACTGGTTCCAGATTGGGAAAGGAGTACGTCATGGCTGTATATTGTCACCGTGCTTATTTAACTTATATGCAGAGTATATCATGTGAAATGCTGGGCTGGGCGAACCACAAGCTGGAAACAAGATTGCCAGGCGAAATATCAATAACCTCAGAGACACAGATGACACCACCCTATGGCAGAAAGCAAAGAACTGAAGAGCCTCTTGATGAAAGTGAAAGAGGAGAGTGAAAAAGTTGTTTTAAAACTCACCATTCAAAAAACAAGATCATGGCATCCAGTCCCATCACTTCATGCAAATAGATGGGGAAAAAAGTGGAAAACAGTGGGAGAAAAGTGGAAACAGTGACAGACTTTATTTTCTTAGGTTCCAAAGTCACTGCCGATGGTGACTGCAGCCATGAAATTAAAGGACACTTGCTCCTTGGAAGAAACGCTGTGACCAACCTAGACAAAATATTAAAAAACAGAGACTTCACTTTCCCAACAAAGGTCTGTCTAGTCAAAGCTGTGGTTTTTCTAGTAGTCCTGTACGGATGTGAGAGTTGAGCTATAAAGAAAGCTGAGTGCTGAAGAAGTGATGCTTCTGAACTGTGGTTTTGGAGGAGACTCTTGAGAATCCCTTAGACAGGAAGGAGATCAAACCTGTCAATCCTAAAGGAAATCAGTCCTGAATATTCATTGGAAGGACTGATGCTGAAACTGAAAGCCCAATACTTTGGCTACCTGATGTGAAGAACTGACTCATTGGAAAAGACCCTGATGCTAGGAAAGACTGAAGCCAGGAGGAGAAGGGGACGACAGAGGAAGAGATGGTTGGTTGGCATCACTGACTTAATGGAGGTAAGCTTGAGCAAGCTCTGGGAGTTGAGGATGGACAAGGAAGCCTGGCATGCTGTATTCCACGGGGTCACAAGGAATTGGACACGACTGAACTGAACTGGTTTAAGAAGAATGATCATTGCAACGTTAGAAGACTGGTTTTTTTAAAAAACCTTTAATGAACTTAGGGAAGTTTACTTTTTTTAGTAGATTGCTAGGATTTTTATATTAGAAGTTGAGTTTAGTTATATTTAAAAGTCTCTCTTTGTTTATATTGAAATTAGCATACGATTTTTCTCCTTTATTCTATTAATGGGGAGAATTGTACTACTAGATTTTATAATGTTAAACCAACTTTGCATTTCTGGGAGAAAATGTTTCTGATCAAAAGACATAATCTGTTTTTTGTATTGCTGAATTTCAGTTACTAATATGTTGCTTGACATTTTTTCCTTTCACTTTTAGAAGTTTTGAACTCAATTTCTTTCCTTTGCTGTTATCTCAGAGAAAATAGGATGCATGTTTATCTTAAAATTTGAAATTGAGCAGTATCGTTACCTTCTTCCTGAATAATGCAAGAACTTCCTGGATAATGCTTTGCCTCTAGCCACCACTTTCCTCAGCTTGTATACTGTTGCTCATTATTTCAATAATTCTTCTTTTTTTTAATTTGCTTCAGGCTCACAAAAGATATAGGTAACAAATTCCTTAAGTCTTTGTACACATTTAAAGATGTTCTTTCACATACCTCTCCCTCGACATCTCTGAAACCAACATTTCAGTTCTGTCCTGAATCATGCTGTTATCCACTGTCCATAAATCAGTGGTGCCTGACTTCTGGCAATGGATCAGTTCAGTGGAGAAGTAAATATTCTCAAAGTTTGGGGGTCCTTCTGCCTGACTTTCTAGGATACTTCTGAGTGGACATATAATACCTACTGATTTTATGCCACTATATCATGCAGGACTAGGTCTAAATCAGTCTCGGGGGCTTTTGTTTTGTTTAGTGAAGGGCTCTCCATGAAGACATATGTATAAATTGAGGGAAAGCAGGAATGTAGCCTGAGTGTGTGCCGGAGGAATCTGGGCTACCTGCACATGTAACTTGCTTGTGCCTTCTGGATTGCTGTGCACATTCAGTCTTCTTGTCTGGGGACTTCCGTTGAGGGAGGTCCAGTGGTTAAGACTTCACTTTTCAATGCAGGGAATGCAGGTTTGAATCCCTGGTTAGGAAGCTAAGAATTCCACATACCTTGTGTCCAAAAAATCAGAACATAAACAACAGAAGCAATGCTGTAACAAATTCAATAAAGACTTAAAAGAAAATCCTATGGTTTGATGAGTCAGAGAATACCCAGTTCATGATGGGCAGCTTAAGTCTTATGGCCAGTTCATGTCCCAGAGTCAGGTGTTCTTCAAGGATCTAGTAAAAACCAGGAGGTATATCTCAAAAGGGAACTGGTTACCTGGAGAAGCAGACAGGGCTTTACTAAGGATGCGTGGGAATCTGTGCTGTGATTCTCCTGTGCAGGCTTGCCAGCCACTCAAAGCAGCATCTCTCACCAGGCACAGGCAAGTATTGTTGGGTCTACCAGAGTCTGAGGATTGAGTGCTGGAGCCGTTTGCACTGAAGCTGGACCTGCTGCCGGGTATGATCTTGCTCTGCACTCCAGTCACAAAGGGCATCTTGGGAGTTCCTTGGTTGTCCAGTGGTTAAGAAAAAACTTTGCTTTCCAATGCAAGGGATGCAGGTTCAGTCCCTAGTCAGGGAGCTAAAATTGCACATGCCTGGCGGCCAAAAAAACAAAAACATAAAACAGAAGCAATACTGTAACAAATTCAATAAAGACTTTAAAAAGGGTCCACATCAAACATATCTTTAAAAAATGGAGGGGCATCTAATGGATTGCTCAGTATACTGTGGTGTACAGTACCTCCTTCCCAGGTGGCTCAGTGGTAAAGAATTTTCCTGCCAACGCAGGAGACGCAGGTTTGATCCCAGGGCTGAGAAGATCCCCTGGAAAGGGAAATGACAACTTACTCTAGTATACTTGCCTGGGAAATCCTATGAACAGAGGAGTTTGGCGGGCTATAGTCCATGGGGGTCACAAAGAATTGGACACTACTGAGCTCACACGCACATACCAAAGTCCAAAGAGGGCATGCCCATCTGTCCTGTTAGCTGGTGTGGGTGCAGCATTTTTGGAGAGAATATCCTGAAGGATGAAGGGTTCCTCAGAGACCTCCTGCTATTGGTGTAACTTTAACAGGAAGCCAGCTGACAAAGGAAGTGAAATTTTCAGAGTCCTAGCTTCTATGTTATTGAACAGAATATAGACAAATGGATTTGTTAAGAAATAATAATTTCATAATTGGCATAAAGATATTGTCTCTTGGCTTGGTGTGGCGGGGCGGGGGCTGGGGGGTTGTGATACTGTGGAAGGAGGAAAAGAGAGGAGGTGAAACAGCCCAGCACTCCCGATTCATAGGAATTCTCTTCAAAGAGTTTTTTTCTCCCTAGCTTGATCTTACTTTGGCTATTGTACTAATGGAGGTTGAATCAGTTTGACCCTTAACAAGTCCTACTGTTATCCTATGCCAAGTCTAGGCATAGCTTCAAATTGTATTCCTGTTCTCCAAGGAAACAGAATGCACACCTGTACATATGTGAGTGCTGAGTTGCTTGAGTGGTGTCTGACTCTTTGTGATCCCATGGACTGTAGCCTGCCAGGCTCCTCTGTCCACCGGATTCTCCAGATAGGAATACCAGAGTGGGTCGCCATTTCCTCCTCCAGAGGACTTTCCTGACCCAGGGATTGAACTCATATCTCTTATGACTCCTGCGTTGGCAAGTGAGTTCTGTACCACTAATGCCACCCGGGAAGGCTGTGTACGTACATGCATACATAAGTAGGATATTTATTATAGGAATGGACTCATGTGATTACAGAGACCAAGAAGTCCCATGGTCTGCTGTGCTGTGTGGACGCTGGAGATGCAGGGAAATCAAGGGTGTGATTCATTCTGAGTCCAAAGGCTTGAGAACCAGAGGAATGCCAGTATTCAAAGTTTGGTGAAGTTGGATGTCCCAGCTCTAGCAGAGAAACTCTTCCCTCATTCTGCCTTTATTTTCTGTTCAGACCTTCAAGGGATTGGATGATGTCCATCCACCTTGGTGAGGACAGTCTTTTTTACTCAATCTACTAATTCAAATACTAATCTCCTATGGAGACACCCTCACAGACACACTCTGAAACAATGTTATATATCAGCTATCTGGGCATCCCTTAGCCCAGTCAAGCGGACACATAAACGTAGCCATCACAGTTTTCAGTAGGGCTTCCCAGGTCTTGCTAGTGGTAAAGAACCAGCCTGCCAATGCAGTAGATATAAAAGACTTGGGTTTGATTCCTGGGTTGAGAAGATCCCCTGGAGGAGGGCGTGGCAACCCACTCAAATATTCTTGCCTGGAGAATCCTGTGGACAAAGGATCCTGGCAGGCTATAGTCCATGGGGTCACAAAAGTCAGACACAACTGAAGTGACTTAGGACAGCACAGCAGAGCACAATATTATAAGGTTTCCTTCTCATCCACTGTTCTCAGCTTTAATGGTTTAGCCAAAATTTCTGAGACAGATGGGACTGTCTGTTCTACATCCTATTACTTTGGTTAATTTAATAATGGACTTTATTTCCTTTTGTTAAGTCACAGAATATTTTATTTATAGCAGCACATGGGCAACATTTACAGTATATTTTCTCTCTCTATTTATTTTGTAGTAAATATATATTTTTGAGTTTATCATCCAATCAGTAATCTTGGTATATCATATAGTTAAAATAAATATGGCATTCTTATTATTAGCAAAGACATTGTTATTATTAGCAAAACCAAAATTATGTAATTCTTTATTAAATAATGATTATACTTTAGACATAATTATACTTTTCAATGTGATGCTTATATTAGAAATATATGTCTCTTCTGGTATGTTGTATATAAATTTATAGTAAATACTGAATGGGAACTCTTATACCTTAATACTCAGCTTCTCTTCTCATGAAATCTAATTAAAAATAAAAGTTTTTCCCCATTTCTGACTCTGGCACAGCAGCTGTGAATCTATTTTATTATTCATATTAGGATTTATTGTAGTTCAAAACTGACCAGATATAGATATTCTTTGAGCGTCCAGCTATCCACCAAACACAGATAAAAATATTTGAACTTCCTCGTAATTACTCGACATGAGCTTTGAGATTGAGAGTGAAGCCTCAAGGACACCACATAACTCCTAAAATATTAGCATATCTCTCTCAGTTCTTCAAGGTCCCATATGTGAAACACACTAATTAAGTAAAGGTAGTTATCTTTATCATTCACTTAAAAAAAATAAATGATCTAGGCTTAAAGAATTTAAATAATTTTCCGAAGATCGTATCTAAGCGCTAAAGTTGGAGTTCTTCCTTAGGGGAAAAATACTTGGACTTTCATTAAAAATTGTTCAAATACCAATTCTCCTTTCACTAGGAGTGTGGCATTGGGAAGTTACTTAACTCTCTTAACAGCTATTGCATTAACCTGGCAAGGAATCTGGCTGTAACATGGGAGACGTGGGTTCGATCCCTGGGTTGGGAAGATCCCTTGGAGAAAGGAACATCTACCCACTCCAGTATTCTGGTCTGTAGAATTCCTTGGACTATGTAATCCAGGGGGTCACAAAGAGTTGGACATGACTAAGGGACTTTCAGTTTAGTCAGGGGAAATATTCCCTATCTTAGCGGGTTGTTATAGGGATTAAAAAAGGATATATATTTTGACCTAGTGACTAGTGCAAAATAAGACAAAGATAGACAGTAGTTTTCTTTTCTCTCTTTGTTTAGAAAAGCATGTTATAGAATCAACATCAGTAAGATTCTTTGAGATGTTTTTCTGACTCTTTAGCAGAAATTGTTCTGTGATGACTCATCTGTGTCTTCTTAATTGGACTTAATTTTATGTCCCCTGGGAGTGAGATTTTATTTATGTGAAGTAAGGTGATGTAGGAAATTGAATTTTTGGCATAGACCTTGTCTCCATCACGTTCTAACTCAGTGGTTTCAGAATGTTTTGATTGTGCAACCCTATTCATAAAATGGTTTCTTTATGCATCCATGATATTTATGTTCATGCATAAACTGTAGGCATGTACAATTGTATCAGTACATTTTATACATAATAAAACACATGTAAATTAGGACATTTTCTAAAGTAATAAGTCAAAGTAGAAATTCTCATACTCTCTATTTCCTAACAGATGGTCATGTCCGCCCTTTTAGGAAACTACTGCTCCAACCAATAAGTGGGCATGTACAGCATTATTGTGATGCAAACTCATTATATAGTATGTTCATATATTTATTTCTGCTTCTATTAGTTTTCTGATGCCTTTCACAATTTGGTCAAACCCCAGAAAAGAAATGGGATGACCCAAGACGAGTTGATCTTTCAATCATGAAAAATGATTTATGAAGCATTTGCTATAGAGTGGTTCCCTGGGAATATTATTTTCTCTGGGAAAAAAAGCACAGACTACTTAAAATACATGTTTTGCTGTATTGTAATCTAGGAATTGGGCTTCCCTGATGGCTCAGTGGTAAAGAATCTGCCTGCCAAGCAGGAGATGTGGATTCAATCCATGGGTCAGGAAGATCCCCTAAGGGAGGAAATGGCAACCTGCTCCAATATTCTTGCCTGGAGGATTCCATGGACAGAGGAGCCTGGTGGGGTTCTACAGTCCATGAGATCTCAAAAGGGTTGGACGCAACTTAGCAAATAAACAATAACAACAGTCTAGGAATTAGTATCTATTAGTGCCCATCATTGGGCTAGATTTTAACTGGTACAAGTGTGATTGTACTTAAAGACACTTCATATTTTAGATAATACGTGGGTGTGTTTGTCTAGATTGCCAAGTAGTGAAGAGAATGGGCTTTAAGAGTCAGACATGTCTAGTTTGAATCAAGTTTTTTAAAGTTTATTTATTTGGCTGCACCAGGTCTTGGTTGCGGTACAGGATCTTTTGTGGTGGTGTAATCAGAGACCTGACAAATTGGAATCATACAATTTATTTCCTGGTTAATTCAGTTATTTGTTTAACAAATATTTGTTGAAAACCCTGTTTTCTTTTTTTTTTTCTTTATGAATCAGTCTTCAGAATAAATTCCTTGCTCTCTAACTCCCCCATGCATTGATTTATTGGCCAAGATGATATTTAAATTTCCTCTGTAACCATGGAGAGAGATCCTTTGAAGATGGAGTCCATGGTATGCATAGCAGAGCAGAAATGCAGAAATGACCAAGTCCTTGCATGGTCCTCGGTGATATTGTTGAGCATTCAGTCAACCAGTCTGAAGTCTGTCAAGCTGAGAACTTTCAGGTTGAACAAGCCAGTGACTCCCCTTTATTCTTTAAACCAGTTAGAATTGGATTTTCTGTCACTTGCAACTCCAGACATCTTAAACAATATGCATATATGATCGATAAGTTGGAGGATACATAATAGAGAGGTTGGGATGTCTGTGTTTTGAGGAACATTGGAAGTTTCAAGTCTCAATCAACATATCAAGGCTGACATTAAGAACATCCAGTTAAAATAGAAACCTAATGCTATACATTTGAAAAAGTGAAGAATTACCTTTGAAATGAAGAGAGAAAATGAGACCACAAACATTTCTATGAATTCCTTGTATATTATGAAATGCCTTTTTAAAGTTGTTCCTTAGGATTTTCCAAGAAAGAAGACTTGCTGTGTGAACAAAATAATCTTAGATACATTTATGTTATTTATATTAATAAACCAAAACTTTTATGTGAATCAGTTAATTAAATGGAATATTGTACTAATTTGGAAACAACCTAAAACTAATCATCATCCACAGAGGAAGAAGCTGATGGCTTAATCCAGCTGTTCATGGATATTAGAGAATCAAAGACTTTATATCTCTCAAAAACTTCAATGTTACTTTAACTGTCAGTCCCAAACCCAGTCCGTTTCTAGCGGCAGGAATTCAACTAGCTTCTTCTTTTTTTTTTTTAAGTTTATTTATTTTAATTGGAGGCAAATTGCTTTACAATATTTTAGTGGTTTTTGCTATACTTGACATGAATCAGCCGTGGGTGTACATGCATTCCCCATCCTGAACCCCCCTCCCACCTCCCTCCCCATCCCATCCCTCAGGGTCATCCCAGTGCACCAGCCCTGAGCACCCTGTCTCATGCATCCAACCTGGACTGGCGATCTGTTTCACATATGATAATATACACGTTTCAATGCTATTCTCTCAAATCATCCCACGCTCGCCACCTCCCACAAAGTCCAAAACACTGTTCTATATATCTGTGTCTCTTTTGCTGTCTCACATATAGGGTTATCATTACCATCTTTCTAAATTCCATATATATGCGTTCGTATACTGTATTGATGTTTTCCTTTCTGGCTTACTTCACTCTGAGTAATAGACTCCAGTTTCATCTACCTCATTAGAACGGATTCAAATGTATTCTTTTTAAGGGCCGAGTAATATTCCATTGTGTATATATACCACAGCTTTCTTATTCATTCATCTGCTGATGGACATCTAGGTTGCTTCCATGTCCTGGCTATTATAAACAGTGCTGTGATAAACGTTGGGGTATACGTGTCTCTTTCAGTTCTGGTTTCTCAACTAGCTTCTGAACAAAACCCAGGAAGGAACTGTTTCCTTCCCTACAAAGGAAGAATGTCTAATGTAGTTTTCACAATCCTATAGGCAAATTAACCAATCATGAAGTTTATCTCCATTTATCTCTGCCTGCCCCCATTCATGGCAGAACAGATTTAACATTTATTGATGTATCATTTAAACCATTGTGGCAACTCTAGCTTTTTATTTTTTGGCTTTGCTCCTCTCTTTCTATTGCTACAAATTCACCTCTTCTCTTTCCTTCCATCACTTCCATGGCTTGCACCTTCCCTTCATTTCTTTCTGAAGCATTATCTGTTTCTTCTACATATCACTGATTCCTGTTTAAGCAAACATATACTAAAAATCCAGATGAGATGAAGCCTTTCCAGCATAGGCCACTTTCTAGAAACAAAGAAAAGTCAAATTACTGTCTTAGATATGATGTGTCAGGCACCTTCTGACCCTCATGGGTGCATATGTCTACACCTCCACCCTTTCTATGTTGTATATTAATTGGAGGCTTTATGGTTACATAAAATACCTTCAGAGTCTGAGATTTATAATATGGCCCAATATGTCTTTAAATTCACTTGGCAAATTTTTTTAAAAGTGGGAGCTGCATTTTTCTCTAGTGGGAACAAGATGTACTTGAAAGAGAAATTGAGTTCAGCTCAGAAAAACAAGTTTTAGAGAATGAAAGAAGCTTGAAGAGAAATCTAGTGTTTAATTATGTTTAATTGTCACTGTGGAAATTTCTGTTTACAGTATTGTCACTTAGAAAAAGATATTTCCAGAAGTGACATTTTGATTGGGATAATTTTCTGCTTCCAAGCTAGTGTGTTTTTTCCTTTGTCTGGCTCTGTGGCTGTCAAGCCAGCAAAACTGTTGATAGATTTTTTAGATCGGATGAATGAGATCCCGGATGTCTTGCTTCTAACCCGGGCTGGTTGTATCCATTGCTATTTCATCAACATAAAAAAAAAACCCAGTTTCTGTTACACAGACTGAATTCAGTTGTATAATTTGATGGAGAGATATATTTAAGACATTGATGAACTCAGCAAATATTGTGTGTGTGCAGACAATTTGGAAAGAAACTCAGGATTGAAAGAGATCAAAGCAATCAAGGTTTACAACACATGTACTTGCTTCTGAAGATTTTAGGGGAAAAACTTGGACTCCTTTTTAAGTGTCAAGTGATGCCTTGAGGGTAAATTCCAACTGAGAGTCCCTGTTAATAAATTAGGTAATAAAATATAAGCAGAAAGATGAAAGCTAGTGAGATTAGTTGTTCGAGGGAAAAGAAGGCTTTGAGGTGAGGGAACTACAATGAAGAGTTCTAAAAGAAGTTATCATAAACTAAAGCTTGAAGGATTTCAGTTACTTAGTACAAGAATAGGTCAATGAAAGAATTGTGTCCATTGTTTCGTTGCTAAGTCACGTCTAACTCTTTGTGATCCCACAGACTGTACCCTGCCAGGCTCCTCTGTTCATGGGGATTCTCCAGGCAAGAATACTGGAGTGGGTTGCCATTTCCTACTCCAGGGGATCTTCCTGACCCAGGGATCAAACCTGTGTCTCCTTGTCAACCAGATTCTTTACCACTGAGCATCCTGGGAAGACCAATAGAAGAATACTTATGCATTTTTTTTTTTCGGAATAATAAGAAATGAGACAAAAAAGCTTGACTACTTTGGCTAGTTTAATTGTCTCTTATCCAAAGGAGGAAGATTAGGCTATTGATTCTTCTGAAGGGAAAATGATAAACTTTGTCAATGTGTATTCAAAAGCCTTGCTCTAGGTTTAAATCTTTCAGAGAGGCTTTGTAGTTTAACTGACCAGGCTCTGATTAATCTACCAAATTAGTCATATGCAGTCAGTATGTATTATGTTGCTTTATGCTTTTAATATGCTCTTGTTTTATCATGCCTGTTTTGCATGTGAAGAATCTTAGTGCTATAGAATTGACATAACTTTCCCAAAATATGCAAAGCATAAATTGGGACCTGGCATATGTCTGAGTCCAAAGCTTATACTTGTGAAAAATTATCTATTTTTAATTGAATGATAGTTGCTTCACAATAGTGTGTTGGTTTCTGCCAAACATTAACATGAATCTGCCATAGGTGTATATATGTCCCCTCCCACTTGAACCTCCCTTCTGCCTCCCTTTCACTCACAAAACTTATACTTTTAAAGTTTTCTAATTTAAAATTATTTTCAACTTTATTGAGGTATAATTGACATATAACATTATAACATTGTTTCAGCTTAAGGTATAAAAGTGTTGGTTTAATGAAAGTTGTATATGTGTGTGTATACACACATGTTATTGACTATGATATCATTCTGTACATTAGATCCAGATTTTTTTCACCGTACATTAGACCCAGATCTTGCTTCATCTTATAACTGAAACTTTATAACTCTTAACAACATCTCCCCAACCCCCTACCCCTCTTCTTCTGGTAACCACCATTCTACTCTCTGTTTCTATGAGTTTGGCTTTTTCAGATTCCACATATAAGTGATATCATACAGTATTTGTCTTTCTCTGACTTATTTCACTTAGCATAATGCTTCCACAGTGCATCCATGTTGTTGCAAATGGCAAGATTTCTTTCCTCATGACTGAGTAATGTTCTGTTCTGGTGTGTGTGTGTGTGTGTGTGCATGTGCACACGTTTAGTTCATCTTCTTTATCCATTCATTCATTGACAGATATTTAGGTTGTTTCCATATTTTGGCTATTGTTAATGATGTTGCAGTGAACATGGGAGTACAGATAATTCTTCAAGATCCCATTTTCTTTTTAAAAATAACATACCAAGAAGTAGGATCACTAGATCATTTGGTAGTTCTATATTTAATTTTTTGAGAAATGTCCATACTATTTTCTGTACTGGCTCTACCAATTTACATTCCCACCAACAGTTTACAAGGGTTCTCTTCACATCTTCACCATCACTTGTTATCTCTTGTCTCTTTCACGATCAAAGCTCATACTTTTATTTTCTAGTCTAGTTTGCTTTTTGTCTGCTTTGATTTTCCATACTGCCCAATCCAGCTTGTGGCTGTTTAGATTAAACTAAATTAAATTAAAAATCCAGTGCCCATTCTCACTGGCCACATTTTAAGAGCTCAGTAGTACACGTGGCTGCCGCACTGAACACACAGACATGGGTTATTGCCATCATTGCAGAGCATGTAATTGGACAGCTTTGCCTCAGCTTTAGAGACTCTCCTCTTCCCATTCCCCCTGGCCTTCCATCTATTCCACACAGTGAGATGCTATTTTCTCTGGGCTCCTATAACACCATCCTCTCCTAGTTTTCTTTCTGCCTCTTTAGGCCATTTCTTCTCTGCCTCCTTTGGGAACTCCTCCACTTCCACCTCTTGTTTAAATGTTAAGTATTCTCAGGGCTCAGTCCTAGAGATCACCCACTTCTATGAATTCAAATCTCTGTTTGTTGACAATTTTTGAATTTTCTATTTTCACTTCATATCATGTCTTCTGATATGTCTACATCCTTGCCACTTGTATTTATTTCCAGTTCCACCTTCCTGAGAAAGAGGGGGCTCATTAGGCAAGAATTAAAAACTGAGAGGATGACTCTTATAACTAGAAGAAGAGTATTATCTTTCCCTTTGGACTAGACATTGGGTCTGGATATCTATGAGACTGTTCAGTGCAGCAGAGGTTAAAGATGGCATCTGGCCAAGAACCAGAAAAAAAAAAATGCAAAAACAGGCAAGATGTAACTGTCATCCTTGGTCTAGTGCACACTTGAAAGTAAAATGATCTGAGATCATTACCATGAATTTATGTTCTTACTACATATGTTACTGAATGTTACTGAAGATGCTGACCCTATATCAACAGTACTGTATGGAGCCTGTTAAGGAGAGAACCTTTGGCTAAATCTGGATAAAAGTTAACCATGAAATTATGTCCTCCATCCCCCCAGACTTTCATCACCCACTTCAGACCTATGTGATAGTGACCATGATGATTCATGAGCCACTCCAAAGGTCTGTGCCGTGCTTTTGTGGTCCGGACCTTTCCCCATCATGAAACTTTCCTTCCAGGGTTAAGATTAAAGTTTATAGTTTTATGTTACTAAAAATATACATTCAAGCTGCCTACTGAGAGGAAATCTGTTTGGGTCTGGTGGATTTCTTTAAGGTTTTAGATCTAATATATATATCTACACCTGCAATGTGAGGGTGATGAAGAGGCGTCTGTGTCATCACATTTAATTTTGTGCTTCGGGGTATAGAGTGGGCAACGGAGGATCTTTCTGGGAAAAAAAAATTAGGAAGGAGCTTCCTCACCTCTCCTGCCCTCTCCCCCACTCCCTGAGCCTATCCTGATTCTTTCTAGGATCATATCCTTTCTGTGGCCACCAGTATCTCCATAAATATTTGGCAGCAGTGTGTCCAGGAGAACATTCTGGCAGTTGTGTGCATGCGTGCTCAGTCACTTCAGTCATGTCCGATCGTTTGCGACCTTATTGACTGTAGCCCACGAGGCTCCTCTGTCTGTGGGGATTATTCCAGACAAGAACACTGGAGTGGGTTGCCATGCCCTCCTCTAGGGGATCTTCCTGTCCCAGGGATAGAACCTGGGTCTCCTGCATTGGCGGGTGAGTTACTTACCACTAGCGCCACCTGGAAAGCCCACTCTGGCAATTACTAGGTGCTGAAAGGATATTGAGTGAAGGCATCCAGGTTTGTGTCATTAGGCAGTCTCAGTGAAGCTACCTTTTTCTGGTAGGGTGGGAGGACTATTTCTGTTTAACTAAAAGCAACATACAACACTTTGGGATACATATGGGTGTATTTCAAGTAGCCTGCCATTCAGATGTGTCCTATTTATAGTGAAAGTGAAAATATTAGTCGTTCAGTCCTCTTTGTGACCCCATATGGACTATAGCCCGCCAGGCTACTGTGTCCATGGGATTCTCCCAGCGGGTGGAGTGGGTTGCCATTTACTTCTTCAGGGGATCTTCCAAACCCAGGGATTGAACCTGGGTCTCCTGCATTGCAGGCACATTCTTTACCATCTGAGCCACCAGGGAAACACTGTTTATAAGGAGATACTTAACCACACTGCCCTTTCTCAGCAGATAAAATAGGAAGTGTTACCCTTTTCTATAATTTGAAGTAAAACTTAATCTTTATAGATAGAAATTCAGCCTGTTCAAATTGTTTTTTGAAACTATTGATTTAAAATTTTGTTTGCATCTCAAGTTGTTATCAATTTACACTTAACCCTTTTCTTTGAAGTTTTAATAGGTTCCTTAATTATAGAGGGAGCAGATATTGTCAGCAAAAGCAGTGGATCAAAATATCATGTATTCAATGACTTTTGCCAGTTTAATATTCTATATATGAATGCATTGCTGTTTGCATTAATTCTAGGAGATTTGATGAGTGGCCCCCAAATCATGTTTGGAATGATTATATAGTATATGGAACTGATTTCTTCTTCTAGCTCCAGGCTTTTGTTGTCAATATATCACTTTATTTGTTAAATGGAGGAAGACAATATTAATTGGTTAATATTAAACTTCCAAGATTTATGATTAAGTGTTGCATAATAAAAACATCGAGTACTTAGGAAGAAAAATGATGCTCAATAGAAGCCAGTATGAGCTTACTATTACCCTCTACTGTTGTTGGTCACTGTAAGATTAATAGGCTAAAATTGGTTGTTGAAATACAGAAAAATATGTTGACAAGGAAATTGACTCAGTCATTATGTGTAGATATAACTTATTTCCACTCAGCCAAAAGTATTGTTTTCTCTGCATATATTTTGGAAGGCTGGAAATGTAGGTTCTAATAATATCATGATGGAACAAAGCTCATGGTGGGAGCAGATGGTGAGATTTTAGCGGATGACATGGAAAAAGTGGAATAATTCAACCTTTATTTTGTTGCTATATTTTCTTTCAAAAATGGTTGTCCTTATACACTACAAAATAGGATATTCTTGATTGAGAGGAAGCTGAAGACCTAGAAATGAGAAAACATAATGCACTATACTATTCATCAGTTAAAGGTCTCTTGGTCTGGAGCTCTTAACATCCTTGTGAATTTAAACAACTTGGATTGAGGTCATAGAATCGTGGTGTACCTTCTTTAATTAATAAGCTCACATCTAACCACAATTACTAAGTGCCAGCCACTATTCTAAGCACCGGGATGTTGCTCAGTGGTAAAGAATCCGCCTGTCAATGCAGGAGACACAGGAGATGTGGGCTTGGTTTCTGGGTCAGGAAGATCCCCTGGAGAAGGAAATGGCAACCCACTCCAGTATTCTTGCCTGAGAAATCTCATGGACAGAGGAGCCTAGTGGGCTACAGTCCATGGGGTTGCAAAGGATCGGACTCGACTTAGCGACTGAGTATGCCCGCGTATCTTATTTGATTCTCACAACAATTCTATGTGGTGATTTTATCAGCTCCATTTTAAAGATAAGGATATTGAAACAGAAGTTGACTTGCTTAACATCATAATTTATCAAGTAGAGGAGCTAGGATGCACACCCAGGTATTTTTATATCAATGTCCATCCATGCTCTAAATCCCCATGCCAGACCTACCAAGCTGGCACACAAAAGTGCCAAAATATGGGAGGGAGGAAGACTTTTAATTTTCAAGATAGTAAATTATGTATATTCAGAGGAAGACAAGATTAGTTGATCTATATAGTAAAATTATAGAATTTATGATTAAATGTTGAATAATGAAAATGGGTGTACTTAGAGTGGCCAGTATGCACCACTGAAGCATTATGAGTTAATTGAAAAGAAATCCTTTCACACTAGCTCAGTCTTCCTTTCTGATACAGAATAACTAGACTCATTGACAAGATCCATTTAGATTTAGGAGACATAGTTTATGTGAGGTTTTTTTTTCCCCAGGCAATTAGAAAAGTCTTCCATATGCATAAGATGGTTAAATATAAGGTGGAGAAATATGGACTGAGTGACGGTACATCACTGAGAGCTTGTTGGACTACCCTATCCAGGAGGATGTTCTGATGACTGATGTGAGCCTGGAGGGTGGTCCTCGGTGACTTGCTGCTGTCGGAATATGTCCTGGTCAATATTTTTACCAATGACTTAGATCACGAAGGGCAAGTTATATTTTAAAAATTCATAGATGATACAATCAGAATTTTGAAAAACAGATCCTGTACCTTAAAATGAACAATATGACCCTTGGTAGGAATAAAGATGAAGTTCAACATTTAGTTGGAAATTCTAAACACAGGGCTTCCCAAATGGTTCAGTGGTAAAGAATCCTTATGCCATTGCAGGAGACACAGGAGATGTGGGTTCGATCCCTGGGTTGGGAAGATCCCCTGGAGGAGGAAATGGCAATCCTCTCCAATATTCCTGCCTAGGCCTTCCCATGGAGAGAGGAGCCTGGCAGGCTGCATTCTATGTGTGCAAAGGGTCAAACATAACTGAGCATCCATGCATATGCATTCTAAATGCAGTGGTCACTACAACAATGGCTAGGGTAAATGAGATATATTTGAAATATTTAGAAATGTTAAATTTAAGAGAGAAAACTTAGGAGCATCACACATGTCTTCAAATACAGGAAAGATTGTTGTATGGAACATAATATTTTTCTGTATATGTTCAGGAGACAAAACTGAAATCAGTAGGTAAGAACAACATGACAACTTCCTGATGACACTAACTGTTTGGTTTATTTTTCCTTGTATAAGCTCCCCGATGTTTATGACACAAGAGGTTGGTCTTAAGTAAGTATCAGCTCTACTTGGATTTCTGTTATGAATTGAGAAGTGATAAGGCCTGGACTTCCCTGGTGGCTCAAATAGTTAAGAATCTGCCTGCAATGCTGGAGACCTGGGTTCAATTCCTGGGTCAGGAAGACTGCCTGCAGAAGGGAGTGGCTACTCACTCCTGTCTTTGTGCCTGGAGAATTCCATGGACAGAGGAGACTGGCGGGCGACAGTCCATGGGGTTGCAAAGAGTCAGACATGGCTGAGCAACTGAGCAAGCAGGCACGCACAAGGGATTCCCTTCACCTTCCAAAATACCTTCTACCACTAGAATTTCCATAGACCTTTAAGCTTCCATCTTATTTATAGCATTAGCGCAAGGTTTCTCAGCCTCAGCAGTGTTGACATTTTGGATCAGATAATTCTTTGTTGTGGGGGAACGTGTTGTAGGAAGTTTAGCAACTCTACCTACTAGATGGTAGTAATACTTACCCCAGTCGTGACAACCAAAAATATCTCTTGACATTACCAAACATGCCCCAAGGGGCAAAATCACCACTGATTGGTAACCACTGATGGAGGGAAAGGCATTAAAAGTCTTTTCAAAATGCAAATATTATTAGAAGGTATATATACCAATTCAGTCAAGAATACAAGTTGAACTTAGGAATCAGAATTTATCAGGTACTTGGAAACTTATTTATCCAAGGGGTTATATATTAAAAATCTGAAAGTGAGACTGAATTAAGGAAATAGTGATCTTTGATACATAGAAGAGATGATTTAACAATTTCTTTCCTTTTTTTATTTAAAGTCTTAGAGAACTTAATGTGGCTAGAGATATATTTACTTTTCACATAAGAAGAATATCTGGTTCAAGGACAGTTTCTTTAGATGGAAATTATTTTTGGCTTACATAACCCTAATGATGACCACTTTTCTTTGAATCTCTGTTCTAAGGTGTTTATGTATTTGAGCATCTGAGTAAACATTTTGGTGAGCTAGTTACTCTTGAACTTATCCCCATCACTATTAGTGAAAAGGTGACTTCTCCATTACCCCAGATTTGAGCATCATTTCAAATTTGAGTGTGTTTTCCCTTTTCCCTTACTGTTGTATCTTTCCTTTTGGTGTAACATCTTTTGCCATGGAAGGAAAGAGAAGGAGTAAGGATTCAAGGAGAATACACTTGATTGGAGATGAGGGTGGCGGGTTCTGACTCCTGGACTAGTGTCCTAAAGTATTAACATCTTGGGTTCTGTGTCTGTGTGTTGAGGGTTGTGAACTGAGTTTCGTCTCTTTGGAAAAGATAAGTGTGAGGAGCTCAATTTCACTGATTACATCTATGAAGTTTTTTGAACTAAAAGATGTAGGCTGTTTGTTACTTTCTACATAAACCACAATGAGTCAAGAAGGAATAGGTAGCAATAAGATAATGTGTACAAAGCAAATGCTTGGTATAAGTTAGTACAAATAAGAAAAGATTATGAATGGAGGCTATATCATGTACAATTCTTTAAAAGTAGGACAAACTCTTTTCATCTCTGTCTTTTTTTTTTTTTTTTTTTTTCCTTTTCCCTCTTTGGCTATGGGAATTTTACCAAGTTTTAAAAATCCAGCTTGAGTATCTTCCTCAGGCCATGGGCTCTGGAATCAGTACATCTGAATCTGAATTAAACTCCACCACTTATCAGCTCAGTTTTTTATCTTTAAGATAGAGATGCAGGTTACTCAGGAGTGTGGTTATAGTTCCTATCAGTCGGGGTGTTCCAGAGAAAACAGATCCAACAGAGATTTATTTTAAGAAATTGAGTCATACAATTGTAGAGGCTGGCAAGTCTGAAATCTGAAAGGGCAGGCTGGCAAGCTGGAAACTCAGGCAGGAGTTAACATTGCAGTCTGGAGACAAATTTATTCTTTAGGAAAGCTCAGGTTTTGCTCTTAAGACTTTCGACTGATTAGATGAGTTTTGTGACACATAAAACTAACCATCACACAATTGTCATGTTAATGATAGCTAGTATGTGGTTACTGTTTGAGCTAAATGTTCACATGGATTATTTCATTTAGTTCTGATAAAACCCACAGGAGGACCTATTATTATAATCTTAGGATAAAATGTGCCAGTGTCCCACAACAACTTGTATAAACATGGGAGCCAGACCACTTGTGAGTCCACCAAAGTCCTGTCCCCCAAATTTAAATCGGAAAAGAGAAATGTTTTTCTTTACTCTCTCAAAGCTAAAGGCTGAACTGATGTGCTCATGGCCATGAAAGAGGCATGTTTAAAAGCATGAGGTCAGCATGCTTAGAGAAGATGATGAGGATCAGAGAAAAGTAACCATGAATGTTTCATTCCGCTTCTCCAACTTGACCTTGTTAACTAATTACTGCTTTTCTTTCTTGAAGCAACTTTGAGGTGGGTTTCTGTTACTTGTTGTTAGAGTCCAGCCACCAGGCTTCCCTGGTGGCTCAGTGGTCAAGAATCAGCCTGCCAATGCAGGAGATGCAAGTTCCATCCTTGGGTTGGGAAGATCCCCTGGAGAAGGAAATGGCAACCCCCTCCAGTACTCTTGCCTGAAAAATCCCATGGGCAGAGGAGTCTGGACAATGATCCTGTCGCATTGCTCTCCACGTGATGGGTAACAAAGAGCCATAAGATCTCAGGAGCTGAAATCACAAGTGTTGAATTCTCACTCACACTCCCAGTCTATCTTTAGTCAGTGCTAAGTTCTGGTCTCTACTATCTTTTGATAGTAGAGAACTATCTTTTGATAGCTTGAGAACCTCCACTTGCCATGACTGGCCGCCGTGACAGGGCCAGGAATATGGAAGATCATGCAGTAACTGTTAAGGCTTCTGCCCACTGTGATATATATCACTTCTCATGTTTTAGTGTCCACAGCAGACCACACAGCCCACCAGGAACTGGGAAAGTGTAACCCTACCACATGCCTGCAAAGGAAAAACCAGAAAAAATGGTGACTATCACTAATAATGGAACAACAGACTGGTTCCAGATAGGAAAAGGAGTACGTCAAGGCTGTATATTGTCACCCTGCTTATTTAACTTATATGCAGAGTACATCATGAGAAACACTGGACTGGAGGAAGCACAAGCTGGAATCAAGATTGCCGGGAGAAACATCAATAACCTCAGATATGCAGACGACACCACCCTTAAGGCAGAAAGTGAAGAGGAACGAAAAAGCCTCTTGATGAAAGTGAAGGAGAGTGAAAAAGTTGGCTTAAAGCTCAACATTCAGAAAACTAAGATCATGGCATCTGGTCCCATCACCTCATGGGAAATAGATGGGGAGGCAGTGGAAACAGTGTCAGACTTCATTTTTTGGGCTCCAAAATCACTGCAGATGGTGATTGCAGCCGTGAAATTAAAAGACGCTTACTCCTTTGAAGGAAAGTTATGATCAACCTGGATAGCATATTTAAAAGCAGAGACATTACTTTGCCAACAAAGGTCCGTCTGGTCAAGGCTATGATTTTTCCGTGGTCATGTATGGATGTGAGAGTTGGACTGTGAGGAAAGCTGAGTGCCGAAAAATTGATGCTTTTGAACTGTGGTGTTGGAGAAGACTCTTGAGAGTCCCTTGGACTGCAAGGAGATCCAACCAGTCCATCCTAAAGGAGATCAGTCCTGGGTGTTCATTGGAAGGACTGATGCTGAATCTGAAACTCCAGTACTTTGGCTCCCTGATGTGAAGAGTTGACTCATTGGAAAAGACTCTAATGCTGGGAGGGATTGGGGGCAGGAGGAGAAGGGGATGACAGAGGATGAAATGGCTGGATGGCATCACCGACTCAATGGACATTGGTTTGGGTAGACTCTGGGAGTTGGTGATGGACAGGGAGCCCTGGCGTATTGCGATTCATGGGGTCACAAAGAGTCGGACATGACTGAGCGACTGAACCGAACTGATCACTAATAAATATTAAATAGTTCATATAACTTGTCACTCATGTAAAACACATTGGTTTTATTGGTAAAGGGTAACTGATTTGAAGAGAATATACATTCTGATTTCAAAATTGATTTTTAAGTTTTTGCCATGATTTTTATTTCTTATCTATAAATAAAATACTTTTTTTCTCTGAGGTTATAAAGATTTTTTTCTTATATTTTCTTCTACAGTTTTGCTTCTCCCCACTTAAGTTTTAAATAAATCTAGAGTTTGTTTCTGCCTGGGGTTTGAGTTAGGAATCCAGTTTATATATATATATATATATATATATATATATATATATATATATAGAGAAAGAGAGAGAGAGAGAGAGAGAGAATTATCCCAATACCCGTTTTAAAATTGTTCCATTTTCCTCCTCTATTATATAAAGCCATCACTAAAATATATTAAATTCCTACCTTTACTTCGGTGCATAGGGGATTTTGACTTTTTCTGCAATGTTCTAGTTATTTTATAGCAAAAAAAAAAAAAAAAACCTGGAAACAAAAAAGACACATGTTACTTTCAAGTTTTGAGGACAGATACATTTGAGACAGATATGCTGGATTAATCTTTGTAAGCTTTTGTATATTTTTCCCAAATATAAAAAGTCATATTCTGCCAAAACTATTATTTTGCTTTTTAAAGTTGAAAATATTGCAGGTAAAATTCTGTTACAAATAACTTTGCATAAAAAATTATGTATTACTTTAAAAAGTAATACATGTATTGCAATTAAAATATAAACAGTGGGTTTCTTCTCAGAGGCTTCTGAGAATCCATTTTAAATCCATTGAGGATGACCCTAGCTCATCCTCCATTTACTCTTTGTTTGAAGAATATGCCTGTGTTAAGGTCTGAAGTCATATTTTCTTTCATAGGCTGTTATGATTTTGAAAAGTGATAACATCATCTTCTTGGCTTTAGGAAATAAAGACAGCTTTGGAAGAAGCCCAAGAATTGAGTCTTGACCTTGGAAATGTTTCCTAAGTGAATATATTAGAGAAACATACTACTTTTTAAATTTTGTTTAATCCATTAGCAAAATTTAATTTCATTTGTAAAAAAATGCTGTAGATCTCTCTTATGCTTTAAACTATTTGGGGCTGGTGAAAGAAGGAATGCTGAAGACAAAAGTGATGTATATTTATGTATTTAGTGAATTCCCTACAACTGAATAGCCTTTTTGTGAGTAACATGAGTTGAATTCAGATATTAATGATGACTGGTCAAGTCTAGTCCATCTGAAACCCAGGATAGTTCAGACTCATTCCGTACATGACAAGGAATGTTGGCTATATTAATGTGATTTGATTAAATATAAAAATGTGGAGAGTGGACACATTCCTCTAGGCAGACTTGTTCATTGTTGCATGAACTAAGTGGAGGATATCCTGAATACAAAATAAAATATAGTAATAATCTCACATTTTTGATAGAACAAGGCATGAAAATGTGAGCAGACCAGTGGATTTTGCAATGAACCTTCTTTCCTACCATGATTCAACAGTACTTGCCTGCAGTGACAAATCAGAAGTTATATGACAGTCTGAAAGTCAAGTTTCACAGACTTCCCTGGTGGTCCAGTGGTTAAGAATCCACCACCCAAGGCAGAGGACACAAGTTTATCCCCGATGGGGGAGCAGATCCTGCGTGCTGTGGGGCAGGTAAACCCATGTGCCTCAAGTGCTGAGCCTGTGGGCCCTTAAGCCCATATGCCATGACGAAGACTCAGTGCAGTCAAAAAAATTTTTAAATAAAAGTCATGTTTCAGCATGACTTTCCCCTCCTCTGGCTTCTTAAAAATGGCGTAGGGAAAGAAAATGAACATCGTGGCAAAAAAATAGAGAAAAGACACCTTTAGAAGATTTACCAAAGGAAAGAATTTCAGTGTCGAGTTTGAAGAAAAAGAAGTGGAAGGAGAGGAAATTAGAGACTTCAGGCGGAATCACTTCATGCAGGTTCCTATAACTGTCTCTGGGAGTTTGAACTTGATTCTGAAGGTGATAGCAAGTCATCAAAGGGTTGTGAATAGGTGAGTGAAATTATGAGATGAGAGCATTGCAAATGAGGTCTTGTTTCAGTTTGAAAAAATGGATTGGAGAAGAACAAGGCTGAAGGTGGCGATACCTATTAGGAGACCATTACAGTGACCTTGGGGAGAGGAGATGGTGGAAACGGCAAGGGGATGGCATCTGGACTGGAGAGGACTGATGAGATTTGAGGTCTGTTTAGGAGATGCTGTCAGTCAGACTTGGTGTTTGACTTAGCTGTGGGAGTGCAGGTGAAGGAGGATTCAGGAATGATGCTGTAGTGATAAAATCAAGTGGGTAGGCATGCTGTCTCTGAGAGAAGAAACATACATCCGTGGCAATTATGCATGAATTTTAAGTGCCAGATATTACAGTCCCTGGGGTCCCAAATAGACACGACTGAGCGACTAAGCACCGCAACGTTGTACAATGTAATTTTGTTTCTAAATTTATAACATTTCCTACAACTGTAATGATGGATTCCATCTTGTTTTGGACTCATGTACTTTACAGTAAACTCATAATTTCTCATTTTAAGTAAAGGCAGTTGTCTTAATTATTTAATTCTAAGAATAATGACATTTCTGCTGTTGCCATCTAGTGGCCACTATTAGTTATGGTCCCTTTATTTTGTGCTCAAGATTTCAATTCTTGAATGTTACTGCTCTGAGCAAGAAGTAAATATTAGAGAACCAGTGTCTTTGAAAATGCAGTAGAGATCCTTATATTTGAATGAATTATGCCATGTAGAGTGTTAGTGATATGAGTGAAAGTGAAACTGTTAGTAGCTTAGTTGTGTCTGACTCTTTGCAACCCCATGGGCTGTAGCCTGCCAGGCTCCTCTGTCCATGGAATACTCCAGACAAGAATACTGGAGTGGGTTGCCATTTCCTTTTCCAGGGGATCTTCCTGACCCGGGGATTGAACCTGGGTCTCCTGCTTTGGCAGTCAGATTCTTTCCCAACTGCACCACCAGGGAAGATACTGTTAAATTTTTAGTTTAAGTTCTACAGTTTTTCTAAAGTAGGACTTGAAACAACTTATTTTAGCAGTTTTAGAGAGAATTTAGCAAAATATAAAGCAAGAGTTTGAATTCTTCCATATCAAGTCAAGTAAGAGGATGCACCTCAATGGCAAATACATGGCAAAGGTGCAAAGGAATTTTTATAACAATCAACATGCAGATACCTAATGAACAGCTTTAGTGTGCCCACGGTTAACACTGTCATACTCTGGTGGACACAAGCAAAGAATAGAAGATGGGGGTTTTCCCTGGACATATAACTTTACTGGGGGAAGGTGTAGTAAAATACACTGTGTTTGTTTCACTCCTCTCTGCATCCAACTACTACTACTGCTTTCTCTCTCTCTCCAGCCAATAATTCAAGGTTCTGAACATCTGGAAGGTACTTCCTGTTCCTACTAAAATTGGTTGGTCGACTACTAATTGTGAACTCCTTGATGTCAAACGATGTGTTCTCTTTTATACTTTATGCCTCACTGTGTCAAACAAACGAACAAAAAATTAAAATAAAAATGAACAATCCTGGGACTTCCCTGGTGGTCCAGTGGTTAAGACTTCAAGATTCCACTGCAGGAGGCATGGGTTCAATCGCTTGTTGGGGAACTAAGATCCCGCATGCCATGCAGTACAGCAAGCAAAACAAAACACACACACACATATATATACACACACACATTAACCATCCTACTCAATTGGTACAAATCTCTGCTATGTGCTATGAGAAATTGAGAAACTGATATGAGCCCAGATCCTTAGGGTTTAGGAATTTATGGTCTGTTCAGTGAGAGACTGGGCACCTATTATATTAGAATTATGTTATTCAAACAATTATACAATAGAGTGGTGTTAGTAGGGCCAAGTAGGAAACCAGTCAGCTTGAAGTATCTATGCTGGAGTTTGATGTTGTGGGATAGAAAACTAGCATCCATATTTTGTCCAAAGTGTTCAGTGCTATGGAAACCTATAGATTCTGAAGGCTGAGAGAACTAGTGTGCTGGGTACTTTTCATGGTGCATGATATAAAATCATACACTTTTTTCCTATATCTGTTCCTAAGAAGGCAGTACATAAAGTATAGCAACTTTTATACTAAATGACCACTTTGGGGGCTTATTTTTGTCTCAACCTTTGCCCCTCCAACCCCCCACCAAACAGTAGGAAGCATGTCCTGTTCATCCTAGTATCTCTCAGGCTCTAACATGAAATTTGGTTGTGATTTATAAAAAGAGAGTCTCAATGTCTGTTTACTGAATATGTCAGCATGTTTCTAAAAATATGTTATTTCCTACCATTTTAATGATGAATGAATTATCATTAATAATTAGTCATTGCAATAAATTAATGACAAATTCCCTCTTGTACGGCATATGATGCAACTCTGAGGGACTTTGTAAACTTAGGTCATCTTGAGACAGACTGGGACCTGGGACTCTGTGCTATGGTGCTTGCACCTGGACACACCGCCCTTCAAGCAACAAAATGCAAAGACACTCTATGGGATTAAAGTTAACTGCACACATGGGGCACGTGGGCCGAATTCTGGACAAAAGATACAAAGAGACCAAAGCCTTTGATCAATTCCTATTGATTGAGGAGGCCAAGAACCCCAGTCAGTAAGGAGCTCATCCCCATGGTCTTCTGCTCTGTCTCGTAAAGTGAGGAAGTTCTGCCATCATTCTCAAGATCCAGTTCCTTCTTAGACTGTTCCTCTCACCTGTGCCCCCTCGTTACTTTCACAGTGAGGCAGTCTCTTTTCTCCAGCCCCCACCCCAAATATTTCTCCATTCTCCTGTCGATTCCCCTATTTTCCTAAATGTTATCCTATATTAGACTCCCAACTTCCAGTTTATTGGATTAAATTAAGAGCCATAAACTAACTCTTTAAGTGGGTTTTTCCACTTAGTATTTTAACTTGTAGAAAGATCCATATAAGTACATATAAACTGCTTTGTTTCTGTTTCGTAATTGTAATATATTCCAAAGTATGATGTATAGTAATTTCTTTGGTCAAAGTCTTATCCAAAACTTTTAGGTTGTTTGTTGTCTTTGTTGTTTTAAATAGTGCTCAATAAATATTCATGCATATTTGTTAGTTTTGAATTGCTAAATCAGGATGCACATTTTTACTTCTGAAATGCATTGCTAAATCATGCTGCACTATTTAAGAGCCATTCATTTTGTCCTTTGAATTGTCTCTGTATATTTTTAATTGGATTTAGTCTATTGTTTCTTTTATTCTTGTCTTTTCTTCTAAAGAAAAAAGCAAAGTAAAGCAATTTACAACTCTGAAACATAGGTTATAGAAATGAAGGTACTAAAATATAGCCTGTTATTTTTCTGTAGTCACTTTAACTATTAGAAGGCTGCAGGGCCTCTTAATTAATTTAAAAGACTAATAGGTATGTTTAAACACAGCTAATTAAAAATTCCCTTGCAAATGAACCAGTGATTAGTATCTGTGAACAGAATCCTATTTATCTTAAATATATACGTATAGGCTGGTTCGCATAAGCCTGAAAGGAATATGTAATCAAACAGCTAACAGGAGCAAAACATAGTATTCTGAGATAATATTTTGAAAATCCAGTGGTGTTATCACAAAACAGAATTCTCATTTTGACCCAGAAGAATTTACTTACGTAATCTAACATCCCTATGAAAGAAAGGACTTTATAGCAGTTTTAAAAAGTTTCAAGTACTCTTGAGATGTTCATGCTATATTTGAATTGTTTTGCTAACTATGCAGTTTTAGCATTGGAGAAATTTTCTGAAAAAGCAGTTTATAGCACAGCAGTGCCTGACTCAGCAACTCTTCACACTCCTGAAGCCAGGGCTAGCTTCATGGGCATGTGATGTGTGAAGTCACACAGGCCCTACGTTTGGAGGTCCTCACTCTTGGTTTAATGATCTACTTTCAATATCTTAAAGTTTTAAATGATTTTTGAACAAAGGGCTCCACATTTTTATTTTGCACTAGACCCTACAAAATGTTACAGCCAGTCCTACCCTTGGTATATTTTTCAGAATGAAACTGTGTTTCTTAGCATGTACCCTTGAGTCAGTGTTAATCCTAATTACAGAGAAAAACTTTAGAATGAGATCTATATGAATATATCTATTCTGTTGGAAACCAGGGGCCAATGAATGCTGACTGCAGTTGAAATCCTTATCCCTGCAGGGGCTATGGAACTAACTCCTGCCGCCCTAATCCTATCTGTCTCCCTTTCCTGGTCACTGAGAAGCATCAGGCATTGAAAACTTCTTGATGAGATTTCCTGCTATTTCAGAGTTTCAAATCTATGTGGTTCACTGTTTCTAAGTGCCAGATTACTTCTTTTTCTCTGAAAGTTTTAGTTTATATTGGAGTATAGGTGATTAACAGTGTTGCATTAGTTTCAGATTACTTTTTGAAGACCCTTACTCAACCAGGAACAGACATCAGTAAGGAGCTTTGTGATGTTGTCTTTATAGTAGTGGAGAGGACACCTGCTCCATGAGGTACTTTTATGCCCCTGGAAGGCAGGAAAATCTCAGGGACAGATTTCCATGCCCATCAGTTCTTGTTCCATCCCTTGCTGACTTGTACCTTCTCACCAGTGCCTGCTCTTTCTCTTAATTTGCTTTTCTTTCCCCTGTTTACCCACTCCAGTATTCTTGGGCTTCCCTGGTGGCTCAGCTGGTAAAGAATCCGCCTGCAATGTGGGAGACCTGGGTTCGATCCCTGGGTTGGGAAGATGCCCTGGAGAAGGGAACGGCTACCCACTCCACTATTCTGGCCTGGAGAATTCCATAGACTGTATAGTCCATGGGGTCACAGAGAGTCAGACATGACTGAGTGACTTTCACATTCACTTCCCTATCTTTTGGAAGCCTCAGAGTTACTACATACTGAGTTAATCAGTTTGTCTTTTGACTCTGTGTTCTTAAGGTGATTCAAGGATCATTTGTCAGTTAGAGTCTGACATCAAAGTTAGCTTGTTGTTGTTTAGTCACTAAATCATGTCTGACTCTTCTGTGATCCCAGGGACTGTAACCCCCCTGGCTCCTCTGTCCATGGGATTTTTCAGGCAAGAAAACTAGAGTGGGTTTCCATTTCCTTCTCCAAAAGTTAGTGTCTTAGTTGCTCAGTTATGTCCAACTCTTTGCTACCCCATAGACTATAGCCCACTAGGCTCCTCTGTTCATGGAAGTCTCCAGGCAAGAATACTAGAGTGGATTCCCATTCCCTTCTCCAGGGGACCGTCCCAACCCAGGGATTGAACCCGGATCTCCTGTATCACAGGCAGATTCTTTACCATCTGACCTACGTGAAAATGAAAGTGAACGTTGCTCAGTAGTGTCCGACTCTTTGCAACCCCAAGTCCGTGGAATTCTCTAGGCCAGAATGGTGGAGTGGATAGCCGTTCCCTTCTCCAGGGGATCTTCCCAACCCAGGGATCGAACCCAGGTCTCCCGCATTGCAGGCAGATTCTTTACTAGCTGAACCACCAGGGAAGCCCAAGAATACTGGAGTGGGTAGCCTATCCCTTCTTCAGTGGATCTTCATGACCCAGAAATCGAACTGGGGTCTCCTGCATTGCAGGTGGATTCTTTACCAACTGAGCTATCGGGGAAGCCTGAGCCACGTAGATTGGACTTATCTTGGCATAGGGATC
The DNA here is from genome assembly GCF_033118175.1 of Dama dama. Lineage (NCBI taxonomy): Eukaryota > Metazoa > Chordata > Mammalia > Artiodactyla > Cervidae > Dama > Dama dama. The sequence continues at coordinate 32,322,352 of NC_083701.1, forward strand.
CTATGTGGGATAGTCACAAAGAGCAAAGAAATACTGGGCCTCTCAGGATAGCTGAATCTGTAGAGCTTGGGACTTGTTTCAGCCTAAGAATATGGTTTATTCTAGGATCAGTGAGTTCACTCAGGTCCGAAAATAAAATATTGTAAATCTGTTACACCTGATCTCCCTAAGATAGTGTAAATTCAAAAGTGTGAGTCAGTCTGAGTCATGACTTACTATTAGGATGGTTCTCATAGATTTGCCATGAGAACTTGATGGTGGATTCAATTCTGGGCTGGCAGAGAACATATAGGGGGCTGATAGGTTGTGTGATAGATTGCAGTTCATACATCATGTAAGGTTTTTTCCAAAGAGGGTCATTTACCTCTGACGGTATTTCAGTCTATAACCACGTGTGTCAGATACATAAAGGATTGGCAAAACAAGCATATAAGACAAAATCTGGTTATTTACCACTACTGAAAACTAACTCAGAAGAAAATAAGCATTTGATTTTTGTTTTTGATTTCACTTCTTCCCATAATCCCATGAGAAACTAAAATAAAGGCAAATTCAACTACTTTTAAAATTCACAAAGCAGATAAAATAACTCTCTTGTCTTCCTGCTACAATAAAACTCTTAGAGAATTGGTGTACTGTTGGGTCTCAACTTTCAGATTTCCTGAATTTTTTTGACTTATTTGGCCATGAAAAATACCAAAAAGGGTACAAAAATGTTTGCTATTAGAGGAAGGAATCAGAGGTATGGGGACATAAAACCCATGTTTCCAAGTAAAAGGTACAGAATAAGATGGACCAAAAGTGTTTTAATTTACACGGTGGAGAATTGAATGTAAGAGGGAGGGAGTGTGGTCCTGAAACATAAAGCAAGAGTTGGTGCTGAAGACCCAACCATGGGCTAAACACCTGCACAGGTAGACACAAAGAGGAAATGAATGGGAGGAGTAACGTGATCGATTCCATCTGCTGGTCTGCTGGTTGCTTTGGCTTCAGTAAATTTAAACATGGTTTCCACCCTTTTTGCTGTATATTATCATAGAACTTGGAGGAAGGGTGCAGAATCATGGAGAGGATTAAAGATAGGTTTTATTTGTGAATATATAGAAGAAAGACTGAAGGCAAAAGGAGAATAGGGCAGCAGAGGGTGAGATGGTTGGGTAGTATCACCAACTCAATGGACTGAACTTGGACAAACTGTGGGAGATAGTGAGGGGCAGGGAGGCCTGGCATGCTGCAGCCCATGGTGTCGCACAGAGTCAGACATGACTTAGCCTCTGAACAACAAACAACAACATACAGAAGACTGTGGGTATGACCCTGAGTTGGGACGATCCATTGGAATAGGAAATGGCAACCTGCTCTAGTATTCTTGCCTGGAAAGTCCCTTGGACAGAGGAGCCTGACAGGCTACAGTCTTGGGGGTTGCAAAGAGGCAGACAGGACTGAGGGACTGAGCACACAGCACTCACATGCATGGGTATGACAGTCTGGGTGATCAACTGGGAGACTTGTGTTTCCGTTGATGAATCAGTGGGAGAGGTGAGATGTGATGGGTCCTCCTGGGCGCCCTGAGGGTGAAGGCAGGTCACCCACTTCACTGGAACCAGGAGCTTCCTGGACAGGACTGTTCTTCTCCCTGCAGATCCCAGTGAGGATGTCTTGGAAGATTGCTTCCTTGGGTGGACTAGTGCAGGGGGCTGTGGGAGAATCTTCTTCCAGGTGGAGCTGTGGAATGGGCGGCTCTGGGAGAAGAACGCCAGCCTGCCTCAGACATAGAGCACTGTGGACGGTGAGCACGGGGTGGGGCCTGCCACCTCTGCCGTGTGGCTGCCGGCCATGTGGGGTGACCATGCCCACAAAAATTGGAAAGTAGTCACCTTTGACTAAAGTATTATTACCTGAAGAGCGTCCTAAATGTCAAATTCTATAATAATTTTTTTTTTTTGGGCATTTCACCATACTTCTGAATACCTGACTACCTTTAACTTTTATATTCCTATTATACTTTTTCTTAGATCCCTTTTTTATCATTATAGAGCATTTTCCCCATAAAGTAGGGGAAATAAACTCTCTGAATTTCATGTCAAAAATAGCCTTATCCCCCCCCCACACACATTTCATTTATATCCTCTCTCATTCATAGAATTCTAAGTTTGTATCCCCTACTCACCTTAGTTGAGCATCTTAAAGGTACTGCCCTTTTGCTTTTCATCATTCGAGTTTTACTGATAATAAGTTTGATATCACTGAGATTTTTATTTTATAGGCAACATTTTACCCCACTGACATCTTTTATTGTTTTACTTTTGTCTGTGAGCTCGTAACATTTCATCAGGGTGTTTTTAATTATGGGTCTTTTCATTAATTCTGAGCTCTTTCAGTCCTTCGCTTTGGGTGTATTTCTTTAGCTTAGAGAATTTTTATTATACTTTTCTTCATTTTCTTATCTGTGTTGTCAGTGTATTCTTCTGAAATGTTTCTTTAAAGGATGATGGGCCTTCCATATCAGTTTGATTCTCAGTTTGATCAGTTTGATCAGTTTAATTTATATTTCCCATTTTTATATTTTTATTTCATTTATCAGATTTATTTAACTTTATTTTTAAAATTTATATATGTCACTAACATTGCTTTGAATTTATTTAGTCCTTTCATTTATATTTTGATTTAGGAATACTGTTTAATCCTCATTGACACTATTTTCCTTAGATTTCTTATTTTTCACAGCCTCAAGGTCCTGTTTTATAAATGCAGCACTCTTTCTAGTAGTTTCCTGTGATAGCTCTATTCTTGTCTCAGTTGTCTTACTTTTATGCTTGCACAATTCTTCCTAAAATTTCTGCTGATTTCTGATTGTCAATTCATGTATATGAATGAGAGATAAGATTGGTTCTTATAGGTAGCTTGTATGGGTTCCTCTGCCTTGAGTGAGTGGGCTGGGTGAATGGACTTAGAGAGCTTAGCAGTCAGATGTCTCCGTCCAGTGTGCAGGTGGAAAGCTAATATCCCCAAGAAAGGAGGGCCCTCGCCTCGGGGCAAAATGCTTTCCCAAAGTTAGCTCACCAGCCTCTGTCCTCACCTTCCGTGAGAGGTGAAGCCCAGGGTTACTTCAGGTTCTCCTCTGCTGCTTCTTGTAGTCTAGTGCTGTTACTGGGGACTTTCTTAGATGGCATTGGAAAAGAGTTCTCTGATCTCACTCTGTGTGTTAAAGCCCCAGCTGCGAATAGCATCCCTTAGAAGAGGGAGATGAGTCCCAACAAGCCTAGCTGATCAGAACGTACTTCTTTACCGAATTATTGGTTTGGCCAAAATGTTCACTCAGGTTTTTCCATAACATATTAAATATGTTTTCCATAACATCTTATAAGATGTTATGGAAAAACCCAAATGAACATTCTGGCTGGCCCAGTCCACTGATGGCTTCTCTTTGGCTTGTATTTGGTGCTTTAGCTTGAATGTTCTCCCTGGCTCTCTTGGGAAGAAGAGAACTTCCTTCTGGTATCTTGGGCTGTAGTCTCTCACCTGTTCTAATGTAACCACTCATCTTACCCCATCTGCTTAGTTCTTCATGCTTTAGAGTTTCTCAATATTTCCAGTCCATCAATAGCACTTTTTCTTATTTTCCTGTGCTATTGTGCACACAACATCATTTCTCTTATTTTAATATAACTTTGGGGAATGAGGGAAGGGCTAGTCATTGTGTAAACTTGTAAGGTCATTCCACTGTATTATACAAGAAACCAACTTGCATTTAACCTGTTAAACGTTATAGGACCACACGGCTTTCGATAGTGTTTGTGGTCTGGATTCAGTGTAGAGGGGAAATGTTTGTGGTCAGATAAAAATATATAAGCATACATAGCATGTTTCTTGTGTAAAACAATCTTGACAATAGCTGGAAAGATTTTTCATTGCTATAGCAGAAAATAGATTTTATTGAGTGATTGTAAATCTTTCTAAATCACCATGTTGCTTATCAGCTTCAGTGAGCCTAGTCAAACTCAGTGAGGGTTTGTTGAAATGATTGCTATTTATTATTCATTAAGGAATTTAGTCTTAAGCACATGATGTCTGTTTTTATCAAAACATATATAACTCTACAGAACCTACATAGAGTGTATTTATTTCAGCACATACCTTCTATGAATGGGGGTATTAGGTATCTGTAGGATAGAAATTTATTACCAGCAATTACTAATGATGTCAATATACTCTTTTACTTTTCATAAACCATAGATAATATTGATGTCAGCATGCTGCTAAATTAATTTATATACAAATTCCTGTCTAGGGACTTTCCTGGTGGTCTAGTGATTAGGAATTCTCCTTCCAATGCAGAGGGGTGTGGGTTTGATCCCTGTTCAGGGAACTAAGATCTCACATGTCACTCAGCATGGCCAAAAAAAAAAAAAATAAAAGAGAATTTCTAATTTCTCTGCTAATGCCATGACTTTAATGTTGGTTTAGAATTAAATGCCTTATCAGTTGACTTCATTTTTTGTACATTAACTTGGTGTTCTGCATATTAGCTATAATTTTCCTTTGAAAATGAGCATATTAAATTTGTATGTTTATTTAATGTTTATAGTTTTGGATTTTAATAATAGTATGGTGGTTTTTTCCTAGATGAAACATTTTTTTGCTGATGAAATATTTCTAATAAAGAAGAAAAATTTAAAATAGACTCATTCCTTCCACTCTGTTTCATCAGATTACATTGCCTACCACCCCAGTCGTTACTTTTACAGACCCCTGGGTGGCTCCCCTATATTCCTCAATAGTTTTAACTCTCTAGAACTCTGGGTGATTTCCCTGTATCTCTCAGTAGCTTTAATTCCTAAATATTGCCATTCTTTATAATGGTACATTAGAAAGATTCATTCTTGCAACTTTCATGTACATATGGATGACCTTTCCATTAGCCTCTTTGTTGAACTCCTCTCACCCAGGGATTTATTTCTTACTTCTTATCTTAGCCACTCCTGGTGTTGTTACTAATGACTGTGGTTTTCTGGAGTCTCACTTTCAAGCATCCTTCTCTCCGACCATCTTCTCCTCTCCTTCTAGCTCACTGCCTCTAATATCCCAACTCCAACTTTTCTTTGACCTCCCCTGGATGTCCAACTCATTGATACTACCACATTTTCATCATCTCTTACCTCTTTCATGTCCTCACTCAGCTGAAATTCTGGGGCCAGTGGCCAGTCATTATAATTGCTCCTTCCACGTACTCTCAAGTGTTGATACCTTTCCTCTCTCCCAGCTCCTCCTACTCACTTCACTAAACCATAAACCTGCCTAAATACAAACTTTTGCCTCTTTTGTGCCTCCACGTGTGCAGCTGAATATGACTGTGAGAAAAACCTGCTGCCACACAAAATTGTCTTACTTTAAATTTGCAACAACAAATCTCAAGTGGCCAAATAATCCTACAGCCCTGAATCACTGTTTTTCATTTGTTTCCCTTTTCTCAAAACTCCCAGTGTTCATCTCCCATCCTCTATTTCTGCTGTTAACCTTGTTTCCGGCTTTACTGGGATAATACAGACAATTATTAGAGGAAGCCCACAGACCAAAACCAACAAGTGCAGGGCAAGGACATGTTTCTGTTTTGTTCACTAACCATCGGCAACACACGGTGCCTAGTTTCTAGTGCGTGTGTGTGTGCTAAGTCACTTCATGTCTGACTCTTTGTGACCCCATGGACTGTAGCCCACCAGGCTCCTTTGCCATGGGATTCTCCAGGCAAGAATACTGGAGTGGGTTGCCATGCCCTCCTCCAGGGGATCTTCCCGACCCAAGGATCGAACCCATGTCTCTTATGTCTCCTGCATTGGCAGGCGGGTTCTTTACACTGAGCCACCAGGGAAGCCCCGTGAGTGCTCAATAAACATCTGTTGTGCAAATAAAGTAAATTATTGTCATTCTAAAGGAAGCATTGAAAAACATTAATTGAAGAGTTGCTATGAGCACTATCTCTTCTGTTTGGCTAGTTGACAGCTCCTTTCCCACACCCATGTTGGAATTCCTGGTCTTCCACCACTGAACCATCCCTGTTCATTGCTCTGTTTTATAGTGAATGGCAGTGACATCAGCTCATTACCATTCATTCAAACTCAATACCTGAGTGACTCATTCTTCAAGCTGATTTGACCCTCTCCTCCCCAGGTCAGATCTGCTGTAGGAACTGATGTGTAAAGTCAGGCCATTGCTTTGCACCCTCACTTACAGTGGAAACAGTGTCAGACTTTATTTTTTGGGGCTTCGAAATCACTGCAGATGGTGACTGCAGCCGTGAAATTAAAAGACACTTACTCCTTAGAAGGAAAGTGATGACCAACCTAGATAGCATATTAAAAAGCAGAGACATTACTTTGCCAACAAAGGTCCGTCTAGTTAAGGCTATGGTTTTTCCATTGGGCATGTATGGATGTGAGAGTTGGATGGTGAAGAAAGCTGAGCACCGAAAAATGGATGCTTTTGCACTGTGGTGTTGGAGAAGACTCTTGAGAGTCCCTTGAACTGCAAGGAGATCCATCCAGTCCATCCTAAAGGAGATCAGTCCTGGGTGTTCATTGGAAGGACTGATGCTGAAGCTGAAACTCCAATACTTTGCCCACCTGATGTGAAGAGCTGACTCACTGGAAAAGACCCTGATGCTGGGAGGGATTGGGGGCAGGAGAAGAGGATGACAGAGGATGACTGGTTGGATGGCATCACCAACTCGATGGACATGGGTTTAAGTAAACTCTGGGAGTTGGTGATGGACAGGGAGACCTGGTGTGCTGCGATTCACGGGGTTGCAAAGAGTCGGACACGACTGAGCGACTGAACTGAACTGAACTGAACTAATAGTTCAGTAGTCTTGGAACAGTTTAAGCACATCTTTTAACAGGGCAAATCAATTTCATTTCCTTAATGAAAATAATCATTGGCTTTGCACTCCATTTAAAGTAATATTCAGTCTACATGTCTTAACTGACAAAACTCTGTGAGTTCTGTCATCTGCCTACCTCCTCAACTAGCATACTATTCCATCCTTGCTGACATTTGACAGCTCTTTTTTAAATTAACTTATATTAAAGTATGAAAAGTAAAAGTGAAGTCGCTCAGTCTCGTCTGACTCTTTGCAACCCCACAGACTGTAGCCTACCAGGCTCCTCCGTCCATGGGATTTTCCAAGCAAGAGTACTGGAGTGGGTTTCCATTTCCTTCTCCAGGGGATCTTCCCGACTGAGGGATTGAAACCGGGTCTCCTGCATTGTAGACAAGTGCTTTTGCCATCTGAGCCACCAAGGTGTACTCTGATACAGCACATTAGAGTATTGTTGCTTTTCAGTGTTTTGTTAGTTTCTACTATACAGCAAAGTGCATCAGCTTTATGTATATATAAAGTCTTAGTTGCTCAGTCGTGTCTGACTCTGCGATCCCATGGACTGTAGCCTGCCAAGCTCCTCTGTCCATGAATTTTTCCAGGCAAAGATACTGGAGTGGGTTGCCATTCCCTTCTCCAGGTGATCCTCCCAACTCAGGGATCGAACACATTGCAGGCAGATTCTTTATTGTCTGAGCCTATTTTATGTGTATATAGACATATGTGTGTGTGTGTATAATATATCCCCCTTTTTTTGGATTTCCCTCCCATCTAGGTCACCACAGAGTTGACAGATCTTTAGAATGCACCAATTCCCACAATGCCGAGGAGTCTTTGCATTTATTCTTCTCTTTGCCTGAAATACTAACTTTTTGAATGTCTGGTTCTAGTTTTACCCTCAGGTCTCAGATCAAGTAGCATTTCTTCAGAGAGGCTTTATTGATCACTCCCTGTAATATACTTCATCCCCATTTCTCTGATGTATTTTCAGCTTTTTTCCCCATAGAACTTTCCAGAATCTATATTTTACTTAGGAAAGTGAAAGAGTTAGTTGCTCAGTCATGTCTGACTCTTTGCGTCCCTATGGACTATAGCCCGCCAGGCTTGTCTGTCCATGGAATTCTCCAGGCAAGAATACTGGAGTGGGTAGCCAGTCCCTTCTCCAGGGCTTCTTCCTGACCCAGGGATTGAACCTGGCTCTCCTACATTGCAGGTAGGTTCTTTTGCCATCTGAGCTTTCAGGGAAGCCCATATTTTACTTATTGGTTTTGTTATTTGTTTATTGACTAACTCTTCCAAAGAATAACTCCCTAATTCCTGGACCATGCCAGTCTTGTTTATTCTGAAAAAAAGAGTCTACTATAAATATGTAATATGGGAGTGAAGGAAGTATCAAGGGAACTTTTGCTGTCTGTAGAATCTAGAGCATATTATCATAGGAGATGAAACTGCCAATTGGGGACCAGTTTTAGGTAGCTTTGAATGCTATGAAGGGAAGCATGTGGAGTTTGTTTGTTTTGGGGGCAGATATTTTGCAGGTAATAATGCAGCTAAAGAAGTTTTTTTTTAATAAAGTTATTGACTTAATTTATTCATTTATTCATTCTTTCTCTTAGCACATGTGTAAGGAACTGTTCTTTGATCTTGGGAAACAAAGATGTCTAAGACATGTTTCCTGACCTAAAGAACCCTTCAGAGAGCTGAACTGGTAAACACATGATTTAATACAGTGGTGTGTGTTGTGCAGAATTATATTCATAATATTATTCAAACACTGACTATGCCTAACTAACTCTGGGCCTGTTTTTTTGTTTTTTTTTTCAGAGCCATTAAAAAAAAAATTCCATGTGGTTTCTATTATGATGGTCACTTCTTTGAAGCTGTATTTAGTCAGCATCAGTGATATCATTTGACCACAACTCCTTCATTTAATAAGTACTAATTCAAACATTCATATGACTATTAACAAGGCTATAATTTTCTTCATGTTTTTACCATTCTAGTCACAGTCAGATAGCTCCAGTTGGACACCTGATCACTATGTCTGCTGTATATCTTCTGGAAATATTTATACTTCGGACTCTCAAACTCAAATTTTGCTGCTGTCTGTTGATCTAAAATGTAGGAGATAAGTAGGTTGGCTGTGTATGTATAGTTGTGTAACACCAAAGTCCTGCATGACCAAGAATCAGGTTTCCCAGGAGGTACAGAAAACCATATGCGAACGATAAAGCATATGGTGGAGATAAGATATGGACAGAAACATGTGGTGGGCTTCAAATGCCTGCCTTTACTTGTTCCTAAAACCTAGCATCATCTTTATACTTCTTGTAGATTGATTATCCATGCCACTCTGAATCCATGAGCCAATAAATGCATGTTTTTGTCCAAACTAGAGATTTGACTGAACCATACTTCTTTTGGAATGTTATTTTTTTCACTTTAATTGTGATGTAGTTGACATACAGCACTTTATAAGTTTAAGGTGTATGGTGTAATGCCTTGACATACATGTATTGCAAAATGACTACCACAGTAAGTTTAGTTAGCATCCATCATCTCATATAGTTGCAAAAAAATAGAAAATCTCTTAAAAATCCCTAGAAAAAGTTAGATTTGAAAAGAAGAAGAAATATGGTTGAATTCTTTAAAGGAACCATGGGGAAAAGTGGGAAATAATCCCAATATATAGATACAGTAAAATTATCTTCAAGTTTAAAAACAACAAAAAAAGACATTTCTATGTAAAGCAAAACATAACTCGTCAGCACTGAAGTAAAGGTATTCCTTATTGTTGCTAAGAATAATCCCAGATGGATGGTTGGATATGAATGAATAGATAAGAGCAATAAAAATGGTAAATATATAGGTACATATAAATGTATGCTAATGGTATAAAATAAAAATTAAAAATACCTGTGGGATCACATATATGTATATATTACATATATCTTGCATATTATATATAGTTATAATACATAACAATAAATGTATAAACCAGGGGTGGTAAGTAGTGTCAAAGTATTCTAACTTCCTTGCAAAAGCTGAGACAAGGGAAAAATGCCAATTAATACTTAATGTAGCTAAGTCATTGCAGAAAGTGAAGAGGAACTAAAAAGCCTCTTGATGAAAGTGAAAGAGGAGAATGAAAAAGTTGGCTTAAAGCTCAACATTCAGAAAACTAAGATCATGCATCTGGTCCCATCACTTCATGGGAAATAGATGGGGAAACAGTGTCAGACTTTATTTTTGGGGGCCCCAAAATCACTACAGATGGTGATTGCAGCCATGAAATTAAAAGACTCTTACTCCTTAGAAGGAAAGTTATGACCAACCTAGACAGCATATTAAAAAGCAGAGACATTACTTTGCCAACAAAGGTCTGTCTAGTCAAGGCTATGGTTTTTCCAGTGGTCATGTATGGATGTGAGAGTTGGACTGTGAAGAAAGCTCAACACCGAAGAACTGATGCTTTTGAACTGTGGTGTTGGAGAAGACTCTTGAGAGTCCCTTGGATTGCAAGGAGATCCAACCAGTCCATCCTAAAGGAGATCAGTCCTGAATATTCATTGGAAGGACTGATGCTGAAGCTGAAACTCCAATACTTTGGCCACCTCATGCAAAGAGTTGACTCATTGGAAAAGAGCCTGATGCTGGGAGGGATTGGGGTCAGGAGGAGAAGGGAACAACTGAGGATGAGATGGCTGGGTGGCATCACTGACTCGATGGACATGAGTTTGAGTAAAGCCTGGGAGTTGGTGATGGACAGGGAGGCCTGGCGTGCTGCGATTCATGGGGTCGCAAAGAGTCGGGCACGACTGAGAGACTAAACTGAACTGTACTTAAGTCAAGTATTAATTTTATAATCTCTAGGTAACCACTAAAAGAATCTTAAACATGTATAACTTTCAGACTAACAGAGGGAAAAGTAGGAAAGTTTTCAATCAACCCAAAGAAAATAAGAGAAAAAATGAACATAATCTTGACAGAATAACTAGAAAGGTGATAGAAATAATATAGGATGATTTTTTTTCACAATTATTGTATAGCTGTTGTCTTTAAGACATTGCAGTGATGGTATAAGATTGACAAATCGATTAATGAAATAAAATGTACTTCTAGAAGTAGGCCCATATTTATATGGCTCCTTTGATTTGTGACTCTTTTAGGATCGAATCAGAGAAAGGCCTTACTAAGTAAGGAATGTCCAGTGAATTCATACCCAATTTGAAAATATCTTTGCCATGAAGACAAACATCCTTTCCTTAGATCATCAGCTCCTAAAGGAAGTGCCAGGTGTACACTATGAAATTTCCTCATAACTCTGTTATACTGAGCATCCTGTCTTAGTTACACATTATTTATAAATTATAAAAGGCTAAAATAACGTAATTCTTACTCAACCGAGGGATGTCATCCTTCTTACGGTGACTTCTACATACATCTGCTACTTCCACCATGGATTGATTTAATTATTTTCTTTAAGTCAGGAAGTGCTTAATTATTTCTACTGAGTGTCACCCTGTATTGTATTCCTATGGAGATATTTTCAAGACTGTGGAAGGTCCTACCTAACATCATAATAGTTTCATTGATAGACTACTATATTGAGTAATATAAATTCCTTAACTAAAAGTAGATCCATATTATATGCTAATATTTCTCACTGGAGACCTTGATGTTGGCATGAAAATTTAACTACAAGCTTGTACGTTTATATGAAAACTTTTCAAAGTAGATACTAAATATTAAAAAATTAAATTAAATATGAAATCTACTTTAGTATCTCTAATACAGAGATGTCTTCTAGGTGGGATTAATAGGTATTAGATAAAATACTCCATAACTTGTCATCTGCTGGTTAGGTTTATTATTTGCCTATATTATTAAAAGCAGAGAGAATTTAGTGTCTAAAATTCAGCTCTAGAGTTTAGAATATTTTTTAATTGTATTACTTTCATTATTCTTAATCTTCATTACAAAACCACCCTCTCTCTTTTTTTTTTTAACTTTCCATACCTGGATTATGTTTTATAATATACAAAGTGAATTCAGTTCAGTTCAGTTGCTCAGTCGTGTCCAACTCTATGCGACCCTATGAACTACGGCACGCCAGGCCTCCCTGTCCATCACCAGCTCCCAGAGTCCACCCAAACCCATGTGCGTTGTCGGTGATGCCATCCAACCATCTCGTCCTCTGTCTACCCCTTCTCCTCCTGCCCCCAATCCTTCCCAGCATCAGGGTCTTTTCAAATGAGTCAGTTCTTCGCATTAGGTGGCCAAAGTATTGGACTTTCAGCTTCAGCATCAGTCCTCCCAATGAATATTCAGGACTTATTTCCTTTAGGATGGACTGGTTGGATCTCCTTGAAGTCCAAGGGACTCTCAAGAGTCTTCTCCAACACCACAGTTCAAAAGCATCAATTCTTTGGTGCTCAGCTTTCTTTATAGTCCAGCTCTCACATCCATACATGACTACTGGAAAAACCATAGCCTTGACCAGATGGTCCTTTGTTGACAAAGTAATGTCTCTACTTTTCAATATGCCGTCTAGGTTGGTCATAACTTTCCTTCCAAGGAGCAAGAGTCTTTTAGTTTCATGGCTGCAATCACCATCTGCAGTGATTTGGGAGCCCCCAAAAATAGTCAGCCACTGTTTCCACAGGTTCCTGGTCTATTTAGTTGCATTTTATTTTGTATTACAAATGAGTATTATGAATCTAATTTTATATTAAATTATATTTCAGAAGGGCTAAGAACCTATTTTTTAAATTTTTTCATTTATTTTTATTAGTTGGAGGCTAATTACTTTACAATATTGTAGTGGTTTTTGCCATACATTGACATGAATCAGCCATGGATTTACATGTGTTCCCCATCCTTAAAAACCTTTTGAAATAGGGATGAAAGTTTCTTAGGTCTGTATGGTTGTGTTTGGATGTGTGGCTAAGATTGTTTGCACTGGTGGGTTGTTGGTGAGGGGCAGGTGACCTGAAATGAGTAGAGAGTTAACACACACCTTAGTAACAGTGCATGTATCCTAGTTTGGTTGTGCATCTAGTATGAAGTCCTTTAATGTATTGTTGTTGTTTAGTTACTAAGTCGTGTCTGACTCTTTTGCAACCCCATGGACAGAGGAGCCTGGTGGGCTACAGGCTCCTCTGTCCATGGGATTTCCCAGGCAAGAATAGTGGAGTGGTTGCCATTTCCTCCTCCAGGGGATCTTCCCCACCCAAGGATCGAACATGAGTCTCCTGTACTGGCAGGAGGATTTTTTACTGCTGAGCCACCAAAGAAACCCCTGTTCATGTATAGTGAATGATTAAATATGTGAAAATGTTTGACATCTGTGCATATCAGGCAGTAGATAACTGATACTTTTAAGCATTTATTTTCACATTCTTCCTTTCCTGTTGAGCTCAGCCTTCCAGGGAAATCTCAGTTCTCATTGTGAATGAGAAGGTTTAGGGCAGGCCTGGGCATGGTCCTGAGATGGAGGAAGGTTGACTAACCAGAGGACAGTCTGAGTTATGTGAGCAGAAGAGTCCGACTAGAAAACATCAAATAGATATTTGTCTGTCTCACTTGTACATGGAAACCTAGTGCTGCATTGGAACTTATTTCTTGCCAAAGGCAAAACCATAACAGAGTTTAGAGATGTAATGAAGCAGAACAAAATTTTCCTCCATTCTACTTCTGTTTAGAAAAATGGAATGAGAAACAAGGCAAGGGTTCTGGTGGGGGTAGAAACCATTTGGGATTCTATCAATTGGGAATCCTGGCATCAATTTAAAATAAGGGTGTTTCATAAAGTATTTTGGAGACAGCTGATTTTCAAGTATTCTGTCCTTCATTTGTTGACAATTCAGTGCCCATTAACTGCCTATTTATGAAAAACGGGTGGTGGTGGAGAGGGTGAGTGTCTGGAAGGTTGTGATCTCATGCTAATTTTTAATAAGACCTAATTAAAAAGAGAAAATTGAAACATATGCAGATTTAGAATAAATTAATTCAGTCATCAGATCTTAGTGCCAGTTTTGAACTGAAATATCCTGCAGATGGTAACGTGCCAAATACCAATTAATATTTAAGGTAATTATGGGTGTTGAGTAAAAAATACATTTGATTGACATCGTCTCCATTATTAGGCTTCGTGTGTGGCGCTGGTGGTAAAGAATCCACCTGCCAATGCAGGAGACATAAGAAATGCAGGTTCGATGCCTGGGTTGGAAGATCCCCTGGAGGGGGAAATGGCAACCCGCTCCAGTATGCTTGCCTGGAAAATTCCATGGACAGAGGAACCTGGCAGGTTATAGTCCATGGACATGACTGAGCATGCTTGCATGCACATTTCCATTATTACTAGAGTGTAATATCCTTTATGTTTATTGATTTAACAAAAAGACTGCATAATGAGAAAGCCCTGAGATTTTGGAAATGGTTTTAATTTTGATTCCTGATAACTTTCTAGTGAGGCTAGGACTTCTCTCTCAGGAAATGAAATCAGAAGTAACTAATTCCTAAGTAAGTATTTAAGTGAATAAGTAATGTTTTAGGCATAATGGCATGCTCTGTGTTGCTGTGGGACCTGGAGCAAAGATTCTTATCCTGGAATCATTGAAACCTTAGAGCGTCAACTCTTAGGTGGGTAAACATCCAGGAACATTATGTAAAATTTGATGTTTGTGTGTATACATGTGATTTTGGTTTTTAACCATGAAATTCCATAGTTTTCATCAAATGAAATGACTGTTATTAAAATTATTTCTACTGGATCATGATTACTCGTTTCCTTAACTGTTCACTTATTATTTAATAATAAATGACTGCAAAGAGCTACCAACTCACTCATGGTTTTGCTTTTATCTGGTGGACATTCAAACTAAAATGCATTTTGAGACAGTCATTACTGCTATTAATTGATAGTTAGCATTCATTCTCCAGTTTATTAATTATGACCATGTTCTATATAGTACAAGGTTCTATATAGTACAAGCCCTAACTTCCATGTATTTACATGATATATAATTAAAATTTATGCTCAGTAATTACTTAATGATTTATGTTCTCTGGATTATTTTTAAACATTTTAAAAATAATATTATCTTCCTATATATTTATATTTTAAAAATGATATATTTAAATAGGTAGCAGAATTATAATTAGCAAAAAAGGAAACATATTAATTCAGAGGCTGTCTCAATATAGTATATTCATGATTAAAGACTGCAGCTCATAATAAACTGTATTAAGAGAACATTTATCAGTCTTAATAATCAGAACAATAAGTCCAATAAAATGATGCAATGTGCATATTGTATTAAAACATATGCTATAAAAACATAAAATGGCAATAACAGTGTAATAATAAATGTATACATATATAAAATAACATATACATACATAAAAATGATAGTAAACTTGAGAATATTAGCTAACACCATTTTTGGACATATGATTAAAGGGGTTTTGGTCAGGAAAATAGAAGCCAGTCTGTATCTGGGTCATACAGGTTTTAATACAGATGAATGGGTAAAGAAGATGTGGCACATATATACAATGGACGATTACTCAGTCATCAGAAGGAATGAAATGCAGTCAGTTGTCATTTTGTGAATGAACTGAGAGCCTGTCATTCAGAGTGAAGTAAATCAGAAAGAGAAAAACAAATGTCATATATTTAT
The DNA here is from genome assembly GCF_033118175.1 of Dama dama. Lineage (NCBI taxonomy): Eukaryota > Metazoa > Chordata > Mammalia > Artiodactyla > Cervidae > Dama > Dama dama. The sequence continues at coordinate 32,337,910 of NC_083701.1, forward strand.
GTATATATGTGGAATCTAGAAAAATGGTCCTGATGAACCTATTTGCAGGGCAGGAGTAGAGGCACCAACGCAGAGAATGGACTTGTGGACATAGAGAGGCGGAGAAGAGTGCGGGATGAATTGAGAGAGTAGCGTCGACGTATACACTACCAGTGTGTACAGGCGTATACACTGCCAAGTGTAAAACAGACAGCTCGTGGGAAGCTGCTCTATAGCACAAGGAGCTGAACTCGGTGCTCTGCGATGACCTGGAGGGGTGGAATGGAGGAGGATGAGGGGAGGCTCAAGAGGGAGGGGCTGTATGGATACATATGGCTGATTAACGCCGTTCTACAGCAGAAACAACACGACATTATAAAGCGATTATATTCCAAAGCATGCAGTGTGCTCAGTCACTGAGTCAGGTCCAGCTCTCTGTGACCCTGTGGACTGTAGCCGGCCAGGGTCTTTTGCCCATGGGATTTCCCAGGCAACAATATTACTAGAGTGGGTTGCCATTTCCTTCTGCAGGAGATCTTCCCAGCCAGGGATCAAACTTGTGTTTACTGCATTGGCAGGTGGGTTCTTTACTGTTGAACCACCAGGGAAGCCCTATATTCCAATAAAAAATATGTAAAAAAATAAAGACAGTATAGGAACACTTTAATTTACTTGGGAAAAAAAAACCCAGAAACTTACCATCTAACTTGAAAGTTAAAGGAAAAAAAGCTTGTAAGATCTTGTGCTTTTTTCTTTTTTTAACTTTCAAGTTAGATGGAAAGTTTCTGAATTTAAGTTAAAGTTCTTTATCTGACCTAGTTTTGCTCTATCAGAGTAAAGGAAAGGCCTTCTGTGACAAGAGTAGTCTAGTTGGTCTTTCTATTTATTTTTCTCTTTATTTTCTCATTGCTTTTATAATGTATAACTGATTTGAATGGAATAATAATATTTTTTTTCTACAGAAGCAAAACCTAAAATGTCTTAAGTTATGTTCCACTGATGTGTAATTGGGTTTTAATTGAACCCTACATTGCTTTACCACATAGAGGAATGACCTCTTAAATTATACTTGTAATAATTGCAATTTTAAATAACAGAAGTAAAGAAGACCTGTGCCAGCTGATTGTTTGCTTACCTACTTTTTAGAATATAAAAACATTATATTCATTTGTCTGACAAATATGTTGCTTCACAATGTGTTTGTGGTAGAAATCCTTTGCTCTTTTTAGTTCCAACTTTATGTTCAGTCTGCACAGTTTTGAGATACCTTGAATTATTTTATCCATGTCTCTGAGATCAAATTGTAATCTTCTCATCTACAGAATCCATTTAGCCTCTAATCAGACAAATCCATGTGTTCCTAGACTGTTATAAATGTTAACAAATATCTCTGGGATATGACAGCAGTTTCTGGTGTAGCAGTTCAGAAGAATGTGTATTACTGGGCTAAGAAATCTATGGATGCTTTAATCATTGTTTGTTAGGACAATAAGGGACTTTAGTTCTAGTAGTTCAGTCAATCAGTTTCATGTCTAACTCTTTGTGACCCCATGGACAGCAGCTCACCAGGCTTCCCTGTCCATCACCAATTTCCGGAGCTTACTCAAACTCATGTCCATCGAGTCGGTGAGCCCATCCAACCGTCTCATCCTCTGTCATCCCCTGGGTTTGATACACCAAATATTCATTCATTCATTTAACACCAGCTATGAGCTAGGTAGAATCTAGGGCCTAAGGAGAGAGTAGCGATCAAATCAGTTGGTCCCTGGGTCTTGGTGCTGTAGTAGGGGAGGAAGAGAGACAGGCACACACTGAAGAGCAAATATGAAAAAAGATGATTCTGGAGAGTGCTAAATGCTGTGATAAAAGATTATGAAGATTTGTTAGGGTAAACTTTTTAAGAAGATATCATTAGAGACTGAATGATGACAAGCCAGCCATCTGAACATCCCAGAAAAGAACATTCAAGGCAGAGGAAATAGGCCACCAACAAAAAAAGACAATGGGATGGGAAATTTCCAGTATCCCTTCCATCAGCATCGCTAATGCTTGATACACACTGTATCACTAGAGCCACTGTGTCTCACAGACTCTGAACTTAAAAAATGACAATTGACAGACTAGAATTCTGAGCTAAACCCAACAAGATGAAATGTGACTAATAGGAATCTAAAGTGGTGCATGCAGGTTCGTAAACCCAGTTACACAGCTCGAAATGATGTTCAGTTGGCTTGGCAGCTGTTGATAAAAGAACAGTCTGGGAATTCTAATTGACCACAAATTGGAGCTTGCTCTTGCCATTTCTGACCGGCAAAAGCAATGTGTAGATATTACCCTTAGGCAGACTTCTCCCCAGTTTAAAGCATCACTAAAGCGGTCCAAAAATGGAACTCTCCATTGCTTCACTCATTAAAAATAAAAAAAAAAAGAAAAGAGCAAGAAAGAATGAATAACTTTCAGGCCTTTTGAAAAAAAGAAACTTCTGTTAAAGAACCAGTTTAACATATTTTTTGGTTTCTGTGAAGCTGTGACTTGTTACTGGTTTCTTTCATTCCAACATTTTCTTCATTTGGGGATATTTATGTATAGTTAAGAAAGAAAAATGACATTGGCATATAAATCATATGATGAGGTATATTGAAAATTTGATATATAATGGCATCTCTCAAAATAGTAATCTGAAACTTATTTGACTGTAATTTTTCAAAAGAACTTAAACTTCCAGTATGTTTTGGAAAAATAAAATATTAAAACTCCAAATATGTCTTGGCTTTGCTATGTATTAGCCATGTAATGTAGACAATTTACTTTCCTCAAAATGAGACCAATAACTTGTACCTGCCTGAAAAGATTGTTAAGAGGATTAAATTAGTTGCTGTGTATAGAGTAGGTAAAGCAGTGCCTAGTAATAGTAAGTGATGTGTATGTGTTTGCTGTTATTATTAGATGTAAATGTATGCTCTACTCTGCCTTCAGGAATTAATGACCAAGTTAATAACTGAGACACCTGACCAGCCAATCCCATTTCTCATTGACCATCTTCAGTCAAAACAAGGAAACCGTGGGCAACTTCAAAGAACCTTATCTGGATCTGCAGCTCTCTGGGCAGAAAGTGAAGCATTAGGTAAATGAAAAGATATATTTTACAGTTAATGTTAATACATTTAATGTAAAATTTATGAAAGTCTTTCTTTTTATAACAAATAAATCTAGATAATTACCTAGGGTTTCATGTATTCACTGGTGTTCACCCATACCCTAGAACTTTTCAAAAAGTATTCTTGAATTAGAATATATTGTTATTTATTAGGCTTCCAAACATGAGAATCTTTGTATTCAATTTGAATAGAAGCTTAAGATTCAGATTTGCATGGAAAGCTTTCGTATGAATTCAAACTAATTATTTTAAACTTTAGTTATTTATTCTCTTTTTATGAAGAATTTGAATTAAGTGCTTATAGCTCCTCTGGGTAAAAGGGTAAACAGTACATTTCTAGAGTTACTTTTTTGTAGCCCAAATGAATAATTATTCTCTGTTTCCCTCAGTTCTAATTTTACCTTTGTTGAAAGTTCAACCCTAGGAAGATTTATTTACTGTAAACATTGGGGGATCAGCCTTACCTCTCCAGTAAGCACTAGTGAGATAATTGGGTAGACTTGTCCTTGATTTTTATTTATAAAATGTGTGTCTGATAGCTTAGTTCTTCTACACACTAGTCTGTTAGTTTGGTATTTACTTCCGAACCCAAATCCTACCCCCAAACCTGTGACTTGAGTAGCTAAATCCTCACTTGATTCCCATGATATCTGACTGACTGGATTCCAAATGCTTTCTGGGGATAGCACCATTGCTTCTATTCTCTTCATGCCCTCTGTGATCCCATGAAAGGATTTTGGTTCTCTTTGGCTGTATTCTCACATTGGTGCTTAAAGTGGGTAGGGGATAAGGTATTCTCTGCAGAATGTAGACAACTCTGGTGTTAGTTATCTATACAGAAGTTCTCTGCTGCATACAGGAAACCAGAATATGAGCTTTTGGTATAATAAGAGGGAACTCTTGGTTTTTCTTGGTCACTTTCTTAGGGTTAGATTCTTAGCAAGGTGAGTATTAGGCATAGGCTCTGGTTTCTAGTTGCAAAGAGGAATCCATTCTTGTGAAGGTGGACTAGATAAACATCTATGAGCCCATTAAAACTCATAGGGACCCATATTTGTAAGTTATCATGTCTGGAGAGACAATAGTGTATTAAATTCTATAGCATTAATCAACACACATTTAATAGATCCCATTTACAAGTCAAAAGTCTGGTGGGTTTAAGCAGATCTTCTGTTTCATCATACAAAGCTATAGATCAAGATGTTGGCCAGGTTGTATCTTCATCTGGAGGCTGGAATAAGAAAGAATCTGCTTCCAAGTTCATTCAGGTTGTTGGCAGAATTAATTTCCTTGTGACTATATGACTGAAGTCCCTGTTTTCTTGCTGCGTCTGAACCAGCAGCTGCTCTCAACAAATAGGTACAGCCCACAGTTCTTTGCCACACAGCTCTTGCATCATGGCAGCTTATTTCTTTTTGTTTCCTGAGAGAGAATTTGTTGCTATTGTTGTTCAGTTGCTAAGCAAACTCAGTTTGCTAAGTTGCTAAGTTGTATCCAAGTCTTTGGGACCCCATGGACTGCAGCATGCCAGGCTTCCCTGTCCTTCACTGCCTTCCAGAGTTTGCTCAGATTCATGTTCATTGAGTCGGTGATGCTGTCTAACCATCTCATTCTCTGTTGGCCACTCTTCCTTTTGCCTTTAATCTTTCCCAGCAACTGGGTCTTTTCCAGTGAGTTGGCTGTTCACACCAGGTGGCCAAAGTATTGGTGCTTCAGCTTTGGCATCAGTCCTTCCGATGACTTCAGGGTTGACTTTCTTTTAGGATTGACTGGTTTGATCTCTTTGCTGTCCAAGGGACTCTCAAGTTTTTTTCAGCACCATGATTCAAAAGCATCAGTTCTTCAGCGCTCAGCCTTCTTACGTTTATTTATTTATTTTTGAACTTTTAACTTTGTATTGGAGTGTAGCCAGTTAGCAATGTTGTGAGGATTTCAGGTGAACAGTGAAGGGGCTTAGCCATACATATACATGGATCCATTCTCCCCCAAGCCCCCCTGCCCTCCCTCATTAGGCTGCTACATAACGTTCAGCAGAGTTCTGTATGCTATACCGTAGGTCCTTGTTGGTTATCACTTTAAAATATAGCAGGCTTATTTCTGTAACAAGGAAGAGAATTTCTTTCAGTAAGGTTTACTAAGATGGAATCTTATAATACAATATATCATGGCATTGACATCCTATCACCTTTGCTATATTCTGTTGGTTTGATGAAAGTCAAAGTCTTGAATATGTTCAAGAGGAGGGAATTATTAGGGCATACATGAGGGGACAGAGATTGGGGGATGGATCATTTTAGAATTTTGACTAGCACAAGTACTTAATAACTCATTGATTGGAGAGGGAAGGAGATTTTTATAACTCATAGTTGTCTAATTTGGGTAATGGTAGAAGTGATTGTTCATAAAGCAAGAGACTCCCTTGGGAGTAAGGAGATCAAACCAGTTAGTCCTAAAGGAAATCAACTCTGAATATTCATTGGAAGGACTGATGCTGAAGCTGAAGCTCCAATACTTTGCCACCTGATGCACAAGAGCTGACTCACTGGAAAAGACCTTGATGCTTGGAAAGATTGCGGGCAGGAGGAGAAGGGGGTGACAGAGGATGAGATGGTTAGATAGCATCACTGACTCAATGGGTATGAGTTTGAGAAAACTGAGAGATAATGAAGGACAGGGAAGCCTGGTGAGCTGCTGTTCATGGGGTCACAAAGAGTTGGACACAACTGAGTGACTGAACAACAACAAAACAAAGCAAGAGGGGAACACAAGACTAAAATTCATCCAGCTTCTTTGGATGAACTTGAATTTCTTGGGGCATCTTAGTAGGTAATTCTAGCAGGCTATTGGATATGAGTCTAAAACTTTGGATGGGTTAAGGCAGAAGTTTCAGGAATAGCACATTGTGCTATTCAGGATTCAGGATTGTGCACATTAAAATTATGAGAATGGAAGAATGGAAGAAGTTGTGCTTAAATTTAGAGTAGGAGCTGGACTGGGATAAGGCAAGTGTGAGATGATATTTTTCACCTATGTTTTGCCATTTTTTTAAGAAGTGAAGTTGTTTGCTGAGGACAAGAGTTTTGGGGAATAAATCGGAGAAATTGAAGTGAATGATAATGATTGTGAGGAATAAAAAGAGACTTGGCAAAGGAAAATAAAAAAGACTGAAGCAGTCCAGGGGCTTATCTAAAATTCAAGACATGAAGTAATAATCATGGAAATTATGGGCAGGATTGTGGTTTTTCCCCCACAGTGCCCAGAAGTGCTAGGAGGAAGGGGAGAAACACAGTTTAAGAGACTGATGAGAACTGTGGATGTACCGCAGTGAGGATGAAGGGTGGACAGACAGTTTTATGAAAGCGTTGAGGATGTCTGTGGGTAAATTGTACAAGTGATCAAAGCATGTGGCCCGGTATGAGAGGGAGGGAGCAAGGAAACAGTCTAGACATAAAAAGCAGATCAGAGAACTAAGAATCTTTAAGAGGCCAATGTAAAGGAAGGTATGGTGAAAATATGAAATATTGAGAAGGCCAGGGAAATTGTGATGTTTGGGACCAAGACTTTTGAGGGGAAATGATTCCAGATGATGAGAAAGTCCTGTGGGTGGCCTGAGTTTGTGGGCTCTGAAGTTCAGGGAAGTGAAGTTCTTTAGGGTTTGAGAGGACAGTGAAGTGTGAGACTCAATACATGGTTTGTTTAAGAAATTAAGAGGTCACCAGGGTTTCATTCTGGTTGTTGAAAGGTCAAGGGTAACTGTGCCAGTGTCTTGAGTAGGGCTGCAAGAGTAATCAGGAGCAGAAACATGCAGTGATGAAGAGTGGTGAGCAGTATAGACACGCAGCACTTACCACAGGAGAGGAGAAACTTTCAGCTCAACATGACCGGACCGTATTTGTTTTTCTTTTTCTGACTTACTTCACTCTGTATGACAGACTGTAGGTCTACCCAGATCTCTACAAATGACCCAGTTTCGTTCTTTTTTATGGCTGAGTAATATTCCATCATGTATATGTACCACATCTTTATCCATTCATCTGTCATTGGATATTTAGCTTGTTTCCTTGTCCTAGCTGCTGTATATGTGGAATCTAGAAAAATGTACAGATGAACCATTTCCAGGGCAGGAATAGAGACGCAGTATAGATAATGAACTTGTGGACACAGTAGGGAAGGGGAGGGTGGGATGAACTGGGAGATTAGGATTGACATATATACACTACCATATATAAAATAGAGAGCTGGTGGAAAGCTGCCGTGTAGCACAGCGAGCTCGGCTTGGTGGTCTGTGAAGACTTGAGAGTGGGATGGGGGATGTAGGTGGGAGGTAGGTCCAAGAGGGAGGGGATACATGTATACACATAGCTGATTCACTTCATTGAACAGCAGAAAGTAACACAGCATTGTAAAGCAATTCCACTCCAAAACAAACAAACAGGACAAAAAAACCCACCGTGGATGGACCAGAAAATCCCAGCCTGTGGCAGGTGACACATGAGGAGGGGATGAACACCTTTCATTCCAAGAAACTGCAGAGGAGGGAGCACTGTTGTGGAAAGAATGACATGGCTCTTCTCTTGAAGGAGAGGATTTGAAGATGGAAGACTGTTGTTTACCATGGAATGTATGCCCCAGAAGGTGAAGAGGAAAGATTTTAGAGAGAAGGATATGGCGGGAGGGAGAAGGAAAGCAGAGACTAACTCTTGGATACGAGTGTTAGCAGAAGAGGTGGTAATTCAGGTGACAGTAAATAGTGCCAGTTTAAACTTTGACTGTTATTTTGAATTATTTCCTTTGGTGCTTGTTATAATTAGTTAGAAAAGGTCTCAATATGCAAACTATTTAGGTTAATACTTTTTGAAAATATCTGAAGGTGCCCGCTTTTTGCTATTAAATTTATCTAGCATCTTGGGGACTTAACATGTTCTCAGAAGTTTGTCTTTTAATGTCTAGGAGAAAGTTGAAAGCAACCTTGTTTTTACTTATTCTTAGATGCTCTATTATTAAACACTTATGGGATTTGTTTTTTTCTTTATTTCTGATATTCAAGAGTTTTACTGGGAACACATCTGGATGTTTGCCTCTTTTCTTATTTTTCATTTTATCCAGTGAATCCTTTCAATTAGCAAACCTGCGTCTTTATCCTAGAACAGTTGTCTTCTTGTGTACTTAATGCTTCTATTGTATTTGTTTTGATTCCTTCAGAAAAGTCAGCTATGTGTAAATTGTTTTCTTTACTTTATTAATAACATCTAGGGATGTTTGTCAAGTGTGTTCTGCCTGTCACTGATTCAATTTTCTGCAGTATTGCCTTTCTCTTTCTGGCTTTGTATACAGATTTAAATGTTGGTACATACTGCATTTTAATTTCCTGTCAGTATTCTTTATCTTCTTTCATTTACCTTAGCAATTATAGTTTTACAGTTTTATCTCTTTTCTCATTTCTTTTTGCTTCACAGAGTCTATTTTATTTGTATTAAGATGATAAATTAGCCATATTCTAAAATTTAAAGGTTTTTTCATAGTAAATCTGTCCTCAAACTATGAATTTCTTCTATATATTGAGTGATGTATTCTTGCCTTTTATATGGAATCTTCTTTGTTAAAATATTTATTTTGTTTATTTGAATTTAAATGAAGAATGTTCTAATTAGTTTTGTTTGTTTAGTTGCTAAGTCACGTCCTGTTGTTTTGTGACCCCATGGACTGCTGCCCTCCAGGCTCCTCTGTCCATGGGATTTCCCAGGCAAGAATGCTGGAGTGGATTGCCATTGCCTCCTCCAGGGGATCTTCCCAAACCAGGGATCGAACCTTTGTCTCCTGCATTGGCAGGCAGGAGGATCTTTACTGCTGAGCCATGGGAGAAGCCCATCTAGTTTTAGGTTTGTCAGTAAATAGTGTAGGTATTTATTATTCTCTTCTTTTTTGTTCCCTTACCATATAGCTTAGAACTATTTAGGTAAGTTTTAAAACATCTGGGGGAGACGGGTGAACTCACGGCTGCTACTACTTGTAGTGTCAGTCAGATCCTATAGGTCTCTGAGATACTGACAAGTGACTTTCTGTCTCACATCTCTTTCCAACACATTAAATAAGAACAGTATCACTGCCAAGATATTCAAATTAATGTGGATTTCTTTTTCTTTCATAGTGGAGAATTTTAAAACCTGTAAAATCCAGTGTAGTATTCTTCTATGGCTGCTTTTGGTTTTTCTTTGTATCATGAGATACTGTGTTTTGTGTCCATGATTCTTTTTTTTTTCCTTGACTGGTAATGATTTTTAATTCCTTTAGCTGTGTTGCATTAGAAGAAACTATGGTCCTAGGCTGAATAAAGAAAGACAAATTCTGATAGACTGTGAAACAATATAAGGAGCTGAATCTGAGGTAGGGGCAAGCATTGTGAATGTCTAGATATTTTTCAATCTATTTATGATATGTCTATCTTTTGTCTTAATACTGTCTATGGCAGAATGCAGAACAGTGTTTCTGTTCATAGACCAATATTTCTGTTACTAGTATTTTAGAATATTTATACCTCTTTTGGTATTTAATGGGATGTTTGCAGTAGAAAAACTGGATAACAACTCACTAAGTACAAACTTAACATGAGAATTTGAGGAATCTCTGTAATATTTCATGATGTCTGCTTGGTGTTTATAAGTGGGTAGCCAGAGAAAGATTTATGAATCATGCATAGAGCTAGGATGATTTGAAAATATTGAAATTTAAACAAGAAGGTAGAAGAAAGGAAGCTAAGGAACGTCATTTAGATAAAAGATAAGGAAGCAATGAATAAGACAGACAAGGTGCAGTTAGGTAGGTGATATGGGGATAAGGAGAATATAATGCCCTGAGAATAAAAGAAGAAAAAGCTCCACAATAGAGTCTGTCTAAAAATATGGGATGAAAAGATGTCAAGAGGGATGAACTCCTGGAAAGATCATTTCATTTGAAAGTTGGTATGATACTGACCGCCTTTGAAGGGGAGCTGTAGCTTTCAGTAAAGGGGACTGAATTACTCTTTCTTGAACAGAACAGTGGAAAAAATGAGTGATACTATTTTGCTGAATGTTTTCAGTTTCGTCTCAGGGTCAATGGATTTGTTAACAAAATAAGCCACTTGTTATATATGAATAAATAATAAAAATATTTGTCAGAGAATTATCTGGCTTACTTTCAATATACTAACATTAAAAGAAGAGAAATAGAGCAGAAGATACATCACCAAATTGGACTTGCTGACATTCAGACTTAAACAATGTGGAGAAGTCCCATGTGACAGCAGTCTGAGGTACCAATTGGGGAACGGTCCTGGGCAGTGCATCAGCTCTGTGTGTGAGACTTCAAAGATTACAATTCAAGGTTCCCCCTTATAAACCCAGGACGGATGCAAACTGATATCATCATCAATCTGTAACCAAATTGTAAGTCTCAGGTTAGTTCAGTACAGTCACTCAGTCGTGTCCAACTCTTTGCGGCCCCATGAAGTGCAGCATGCCAGGCTTCCCTGTCCAACACCAACTCCCGGAGCTTACTCAAACTCATGTCCATCGAGTTGGTGATACCATCCAACCATCTCATCCTCTGTCGTCCCCTACTCCTCCTGCTTTCAATCTTTCCCAGCATCAGGGTCTTTTCCAATGAGTCAGTTCTTCGCATCAGGTGGCCAAAGTATTGTACTTTCAGCTTCAGCATCAGTCCTTCCAATGAATATTCAGGACTAATTTCATTCAGGATTGACTGGCCTGATCTCCTTGCAGTCCAGGGACTCTCAAGAGTCTTCTCCAATACCACAGTTCAAAAGCATCAATTCTTCAGTGCTAAACTTTCTTAATAGTCCAGCTCTCACATTCATACTTGACCACTGGAAAAACCATAGCCTTGACTAGATGGACCTTTGTTGGCAAAGCAGAGACATTACTCTGTCAACAAAGGTCCGTCTAGTCAAGGCTATGGTTTCTCCAGTGGTCTTGTATGGATGTGAGAGCTGGACTATAAAGAAAGCTGAGTGCCGAAGAATTGACTCAATGGACACGGGTTTGGGTGGACTCTGGGAGTTGGTGATGGACAGGGAGGCCTGGCATGCTGCTGTTCATGGGGTCGCAAAGAGTCGGATACAACTGTGTGACTGAACTGAACTGAACTGAATGTCTTTGCTTTTTAATATGCTATCTAGGTTGATCATAACTGTTTTCCAAGGAGTAAGCATCTTTTAATTTCATGGCTACGGTCACCATCTGCAGTGATTTTGGAGCCCAAGAAAGTAACAGTATCTCTCACTGTTTCCATTGTTTCCCCTTCTATTTGCTATGAAGTGATGGGACCGGATGCCATGATCTTTGTTTTCTGAATGTTGAGTTTTAAGCAAGTTTTTCATTCTCCTCTTTCACCTTCATTAGGAGACTCTTTAGTTCCTCTTCACCTTCTGCCTTAAGCATGGTGTTATCTGCATATCTGAGGTTATTGATATTTTTCCCCACAATCTTGATTCCAGCTTGTACATCATCTAGTCCGGCATTTCACACCATGTATTCTGCATGTAAGCTAAATAAGCAGGGTGACAATATACAGCCTTGACGTACTCCTTTCCCAATTTGGATCTAGTCTGTTGTCCATGTCCAGTTGTAACTGTTGCTTTTTGACCTGCATACAAATTTCTCAGGAAGCAAGTAAGGTGGTCTGGTATTCCCACCTCTTGAAGAGTTTTCCACAGTTTGTTGTGATCCACATGGTCAAAGACTTTGGCATAGTCAATAAAAGAGAATTAGATGTTTTTCTGGAACTCTGTTGCTTTTTGTATGATCCAGTGGATGTTGGCAATTTGATCTCTGGTTCCTCTGCCTTTTCTAAATTCAGCTTGAACATCTGGAAGTTCATAATTCATGTACTGTTGAAGCCTGGCTTGGAGAATTTTGAGCATTACTTTGCTAGCATTTGAGATGAGTGCAATTGTGTGGTAGTTTGAGCATTCTTTGGCATTACCTCTCTTTGGGATTGGAATGAAATCTGACCTTTTCCAGTTCTGTGTCCACTTCTGAGTTTTCCAAATTTGCTGGCATATTGAGTGCAGCAATCATCATTATACAGCATCATCTTTTAGGATTTGAAATAGCTCAACTGGAATTCCATCACCTCCACTGGCTTTGTTCATAGTGATACTTCCTAAGGCCCCCTTGACTTTGCATTCCTGAATGTCTGGCTCTAGGTGAGTGATCACACCATCGTGGTTATGTGGGTCATGAAGATATTTTTTGTATAGTTCTTCTGTGTATTCTTGCCACCTCTTCTTAATATTTTCTGCTTCTGTTAGGTCCATACCATTTCTGTCCTTTATTGAGCCCATCTTTGCATGAAATGTTCCCTTGGTATCTCTGATTTTCTTGAAGAGATCTCTAGTCTTTCCTATTCTATTGTTTTCCTCTATTTCGTTGCATTGATCACTGAGGAAGGCTTTCTTATTTCTCCTTGCTATTCTTTGGAACTCTGCTTTCAGATGGATGTATCTTTCCTTTTCTCCTTTGCCTTTTGCTTCTCTTCTTTTCTCAGCTATTTGTAAGGCCTCCTCAGACAACCATTTTGCCTTTTTGTGTTTGTTTTTCTTGGGGAGGGCCTTGATCACTGCCTCCTGTACAATGTTTTGTCTTGTAAAATTTGGAATGTTGTTTAAGCCTGGGACTTGGTTGTTCAGGCCCTCTTCAGGGGCTAAACAATCTCAAGGTTCCCCCCTACCCCTGCATCTTATCTGTGGTGCTGCAAGTCCTGCACTCACAGCCGGCAGTCATTCAGTCATTCGCAGTCACTCCCAGTCAGGGCTGTGTCCAGGAAGGTTAGAAGCAAGGTCAGAGGCCTGCTCTGTTTTGTCCCTGAAGAGTAAACAAGTCTATTTATTTAATTTCCCTAACAAATACTGTGGTGGAAATGTATGTGTGCGCCAGTGGTTTTACATGTCATAGTGAATAACAGATAAGGTAACATCAGATGAGTAAAATTTACTTAAACATTTAGTTGTTTTTATTTACAGCAAAATACAATGCTTTATTCCATGACACCCATTTATAGAATATTATTTTAAGTAATCTGTGCCTTAAAAAGACTTTCAAATAATTTCACAGCTTAACATCATTTTAATCACATTAATATATAAACTAATTCATATCAAATGCAAAACTCACATTTACAGGACAAATAAAGCAAGTAATAATCTGGGATATTTGCATTATTTTGATACAAGGCAGCATAGCTTTCGCTAGGTATATCTAATTAATTCATGGATTTAATTTTTGATCAATCATGAAATCACTTATTGTTTTTATTGTGTGTTTTTTTTTTTTGTTTGACAGAACATAAAGGAACAAGAAGAGATTTCAGAAACTATGATAAACCCTGGCAGTTAAGTGCAAAGAAGCCTAAAAAGTCAAAAAGTGACCTTGCTGTGTCTAATATTTATCCACCATCTCCAGAATCAAAATCATGTAAGGAAATTTGTCATTTAAATATTAACTTAATGTATATTAAGTATGTGTTAGTAAAGTGAAGAAAAGGTAAGAATTGAAACCAAATTTGTTTCTGATATTTCTGCCTATTAATTGTAATTAATTTCACATTTGTTTTAGCATTAACATATATTCTCAAGCATATGTGATTGGTTTAGACCTTTGAGTATAATATTCTTTTAAGAATGTAAACTTCATGGTGCAGGTCCCTTGCCTCTCAGGAACAGTTGCAGTATTTTATCATGTTCGGAGCAATACCAACCCTACATTTAATAAAGGATATAAAAACAAATTAAATCTTTTAGAGGGAAGGCAAAGAAGGTTTCTTTTCAAAACATTTAACAAAATTAAAAAAAAATCCTTCATCCAGGATCTCTCTGAAGTCCTACTCCTTTATTACTGAAGGTTGTGTATTTGTTCTCTCCCAAAATAAGTGCCCCTTCCCTCAGTGCCTCTCCGCCTTTCTCTCTGCCTTTCTAGCCGCTAAGTTCTTCCATTGCTCTGTTACCACCACATATGCATAAACATGTCCTATATCTTAGGATCTTGTTGCAAGTCAGCTATTCTTGGAAGACAAAAGAGCCTGAAAGCTGTTCTTAAACATCAGTTTCTTGTGTTTGTTGCAGACTGAGATATGTGATTTTAATTTAAACAGAGAAAGGAATAGATATAAAATACTTATCTTTGTTTGAAACTTTTGAAAAATCATTATGTGCTAACTGGATTCTGAATTTGGAACATTTGTGAAAATAACTGAAATTAACTCCTTGAGTTTTTTTGTTTGTTTGTTTATACAATGACACTCATAAAAAGAATTGTATCAGCCACAAAATTCTAGTGAGAATTATGTTAAGTAATACAAATAACAAACTGCAAATGTTCTTTTAAAATTATTATTTTAGCTAAATTATACTGCTTCACCAGGTTGGTGTATAATATTTGGTCCCAACATTTAAAAAAGGCATAGAAGTTTAAAATTTAAATGTGTTGTTCATAACCATATTCCCAGTAATATCTAGTACAGTTCCTGGCTCAATGAATAGTGTTAAATGAAAAAAAAGAATAAAGGAATAAATGAAATCAATCAGTTCTCAGTCTCACATTTCTCTTTCTATCCTTGGAAATGTCTGTCTGTCTGTCTTCATTCTTTCCCAACGATAAATATTAATACATAACCCTGCTGCTGCTGCGTCGCTTCAGTCATGTCTGACTCTGTGCGACCCCATAGATGGCAGCCCACCAGGCTCCCCTGTCCCTGGGATTCTCCAGGGAAGAACACTGGAGCAGTTTGCCATTTCCTTCTCCAATGCATGAAAGTGAAAAGTGAGAGTGAAGTCGCTCAGTCATGTCCAACTCGTAGCAACCCCATGGACTGCGGCCCACCAGGCTCCTCAGTCCATGGGATTTTCCAGGCAAGAGTACTGGAGTGGGGTGCCATTGCCTTCTCTGAATACATAACCCTAGAGTTTGCTAATTTTAAAGAGCCAAGTCCTGGATCTCAGCACTTAGAGGACAGAATGCTGTAAGGTCCATCATTTTGCAGAGACTTTGCTGTTTATGGGATGTTCTGTAGGCACAAAATGTTACTGGTAAACTGGCATCTAATATCTTTTCTCTTCAGGTGACCTACTGTTAACCTCCACTGGACTATTAGCTTTTTAAAGGAAAATTATTAACACAGTCTCATGCATTTTTAATATTATATATAGAGATAATAAACATGACATTAAGATTATAGGATTCAGAGTTATTAATTAGAAATATATTGTTTAAACATAAATTGTTCCTGAAATAATAGAATAGCTTTTGAACATAGACTGGTAAGTCACAATTGTATGTTGTAATATATAAAGCACCACTAGAAAGAAGCATGAAAAAGAATAAAAAAAATGTTAATAAGTTTATTAAAATAGGATGCCCAATTTTTTTGATTTAGTCTACCAAAACAAAGACAAGAAAAGAGGAAACAGAGAAACAAATAGCAACCTCTTATTGAAATAAGTGCAATCTTTATCCAATCTCTACAGGTCCTTGAAATTGACTGTATTATTTTAAATTGATTTGGAAAGGCAAACGACCATGATTTTCTAAAGCAATCTTGAAAAACATGAACTAGCTTGGAGAATTTACCCTGCCTGGCTTTAAGTCTTTTTATAAAACTTGTAGTTATCAAGACAGTGTGATTTTGGAGAAAGGATGGAAAAATAGATCAATTGACCTTAATAAAAAGTGAAAAAAAAAAAAACCTACGTATGCAGTCAAATGGTTTTTTACAAGGACATCTAAGCAATACAGTAAGAAAAGAAACAGTCCCTTCAACATTGGATATTCATATGGAAAATACACACATTGATTCATATGGAAAAATACACACGTTGATTCGTACCTTAATTCATGCTGAAAATCAATCTGATATGGGTCATAGACCTACAGATAGAAACAAGAACAATGAAATGTCTAAAATAAAATGTACAAGTGTAACACTGTGACCTTGGAGAGTCAAAAATGTTTTAGAGATATTCTAGTTACCATGGCTTCATAACAAATCACTCAAAAATATACTTTTTTAGGTTAAAATAATATAACAAAAATTAAGCATTTTGAATTGTACAATTCAAATGGCATTTGGTACATTCAAAATAGTGTGCTACCATAACCTCTTTCTTACCAAAACATTTCACCTCAGAAAAGGAAACTGTACAGTCACTCAACATTTCTACCTCCCACCAGCCCCTGGAAACTTGCTTTCTGTCTCTATGAATTTGCCTGTTCTGATTGGCTTAGGCTGTAAAGAATCTGCCTGCAATGTGGGGACACCTGAGTTTGACCCCTGGGTCAGGAAGATCCCCTGGAGAAGGGAATGGCAACCCGCTCCAGTATTTTTGCTTGGTAAATTCCATGGACAGAGGAGCCTGGCACAAAGAATTGGACATGACTGAGCGAGAAGGGGGCGACAGAGGATGAGATGGTTGGATGGCATCACTGACTCAATGCACCTGAGTTTGAGTCAACTCTGGGAGGTGGTGGTGGACAGGGAAGCCTGGCGTGCTGCAGTCCATGGGGTTGCAGAGTCAGATACGACTGAGCGACTGAACTGAACTGAACTGAGTGACTAACACTTTCATCTTAATAGAATCACATGATGTGTGAGCTTCCTGTGATTGACTTATTTTACCTCGCGTAATATTTTTAGGTTCATTCCCATTGCAGCAGGTAATAGAACTTCATTCTTTTTTGTGGTTGAATCATATTCCATTGTATAAATAGACTACATTCTGTTTATTCATCCATTTATTTTAGGATACTTTGGTTATTTCTACATTTTGCTATCATGAATAGTCCTACTATAAACATTGACATAGAGGTAGTTGTTTGAATACTCATGATCCATGATTTTGAGTATGTACCTTGAAGTGGAAATGCTGGGTCACATTGTATGTTTTAACTGGAGAGAATTGCAGTTGTATTTTATAGAAGCTGTACTATTTTACATTCCCTCAGCAATATAAATGTTTTTGGTTTCTCCACATTCTCACCAACATTTGTTACTTTTTTTTATAACAAAAATATTATAGCATACAAGTGGGTGTGAAGTGCTATCTCGTTGTTTTGACTTACATTTCTTTTTTTTTATTTTTTATTTTTTCAGTGGGTTTTGTCATACATTGACATGAATCAGCAATAGATTTACACGTATTCCCCATCCCGATCCCCCCTCCCACCTCCCTCTCCACCCGATTCCTCTGGGTCTTCCCAGTGCACCAGGCTCGAGCACTTGTCTCATGCATCCCACCTGGGCTGGTGATCTGTTTCACTATGGATAATATACATGCTGTTCTTTCGCAACATCCCACCCTCACCTTCTCCCACAGAGTTCAAAAGTCTGTTCTGTATTTCTGTGTCTCTTTTTCTGTTTTGCATATAGGGTTGTCGTTACCATCTTTCTAAATTCCATATATATGTGTTAGTATGCTGTAATGTTCTTTATCTTTCTGGCTTACTTCACTCTGTATAATGGGCTCCAGTTTCATCCATCTCATTAGAACTGGTTCAAATGAATTCTTTTTAACGGCTGAGTAATATTCCATGGTGTATATGTACCACAGCTTCCTTATCCATTCATCTGCTGATGGGCATCTAGGTTGCTTCCATGTCCTGGCTATTAAAAACAGTGCTGTGATGAACATTGGGGTGCACGTGTCTCTTTCAGATCTGGTTTCCTCAGTGTGTATGCCCAGAAGTGGGATTGCTGGGTCATATGGCAGTTCTATTTCCAGTTTTTTAAGAAATCTCCACACTGTTCTCCATAGCGGCTGTACTAGTTTGCATTCCGACCAACAGTGTAAGAGGGTTCCCTTTTCTCCACACCCTCTCCAGCATTTATTGTTTGTAGACTTTTGGATAGCAGCCATCCTGACTGGCGTGTAATGGTACCTCATTGTGGTTTTGATTTGCATTTCTCTGATAATGAGTGATGTTGAGCATCTTTTCATGTGTTTGTTAGCCATCTGTATGTCTTCTTTGGAGAAATGTCTGTTTAGTTCTTTGGCCCATTTTTTGATTGGGTCTTTTATTTTTCTGGAATTGAGCTTCAAGAGTTGCTTGTATATTTTTGAGATTAATCCTTTGTCTGTTTCTTCATTTGCTATTATTTTCTCCCAATCTGAGGGCTGTCTTTTCACTTTACTTATAGTTTCCTTTGTTGTGCAAAAGCTTTTAAGTTTAATTAGGTCCCATTTGTTTAGTTTTGCTTTTATTTCCAATATTCTGGGAGGTGGGTCATAGAGGATCTTGCTGTGGTTTATGTCGGAGAGTGTTTTGCCTATGTTCTCCTCTAGGAGTTTTATAGTTTCTGGTCTTACATTTAGATCTTTAATCCATTTTGAGTTTATTTTTGTGTATGGTGTTAGAAAGTGTTCTAGTTTCATTCTTTTACAAGTGGTTGACCAGCTTTCCCAGCACCACTTGTTAAAGAGTTTGTCTTTTTTCCATTGTATATCTTTGCCTCCTTTGTCAAAGATAAGGTGTCCATAAGTTCATGGATTTATCTCTGGGCTTTCTATTCTGTTCCATTGATCTATATTTCTGTCTTTGTGCCAGTACCATACTGTCTTGATGACTGTGGCTTTGTAGTAGAGCCTGAAGTCAGGCAGGTTGAGTCCTCCAGTTCCATTCTTCTTTCTCAAGATTACTTTGGCTATTCGAGGTTTTTTGTATTTCCATACAAATTGTGAAATTATTTGGTCTAGTTCTGTGAAAAATATCGTTGGTAGCTTGATAGGGAGTGCATTGAATCTATAGATTGCTTTGGGTAGAATAGCCATTTTGACAATATTGATTCTTCCAATCCATGAGCATGGTGTTTCTCCATCTGTTTGTGTCCTCTTTGATTTCTTTCATCAGTGTTTCATAGTTTTCTATGTATAGGTCTTTTGTTTCTTTAGGTAGATATATTCCTAAGTATTTTATTCTTTTTGTTGCAATGGTGAATGGTATTGTTTCCTTAATTTCTCTTTCTGTTTTTTCATTGTTAGTATATAGGAATGCAAGGGATTTTTGTGTGTTAATTTTATATCCTGCAACTTTACTATATTCATTGATTAGCTCTAGTAATTTTCTGGTAGAGTCTTTAGGGTTTTCTATGTAGAGGATCATGTCATCTGCAAACAGCGAGAGTTTCACTTCTTCTTTTCCTATCTGGATTCCTTTTACTTCTTTTTCTGCTCTGATTGCTGTGGCCAAGACTTCCAACACTATGTTGAATAGTAGTGGTGAGAGTGGGCATCCTTGTCTTGTTCCTGATTTCAGGGGAAATGCTTTCAATTTTTCACCATTGAGGGTGATACTTGCTGTGGGTTTGTCATATATAGCTTTTATTATGTTGAGGTTGTTCCTTCTATTCCTGCTTTCTGGAGAGTTTTAATCATGAATGGATGTTGAATTTTGTCAAAGGCTTTCTCTGCATCTATTGAGATAATCATATGGTTTTTATCTTTCAATTTGTTAATGTGGTGTATTACATTGATTGATTTGTGGATATTAAAGAATCCTTGCATTCCTGGGATAAAGCCCACTTGGTCGTGGTGTATGATTTTTTTAATATGTTGTTGGATTCTGTTTGCTAGAATTTTGTTAAGGATTTTTGCATCTATGTTCATCAGTGATATTGGCCTGTAGTTTTCTTTTTTTGTGGCATCTTTGTCTGGTTTTGGAATTAGGGTGATGGTGGCCTCAGAGAATGAGTTTGGAAGTTTGCATTCTTCTGCAATTTTCTGGAAGAGTTTGAGTAAGATAGGTGTTAGCTCTTCTCTAAATTTTTGGTAGAATTCACCTGTGAAGCCATCTGGTCCTGGGCTTTTGTTTGCTGGAAGATTTTTGATTACAGTTTCAATTTCCTTGCTTGTGATGGGTCTGTTAAGATCTTCTATTTCTTCCTGGTTCAGTTTTGTAAGGTTATACTTTTCTAAGAATTTGTCCATTTCATCCAAGTTGTCCATTTTATTGGCATAGAGTTGCTGGTAGTAGTCTCTTATGATCCTTTGCATTTCAGTGTTGTCTGTTGTGATCTCTCCATTTTCATTTCTAATTTTGTTAATTTGGTTCTTCTCTCTTTGCTTCTTAATGAGTCTTGCTAATGGTTTGTCAATTTTGTTTATTTTTTCAAAAAACCAGCTTTTAGCTTTGTTGATTTTTGCTATGATCTCTTTAGTTTCTTTTGCATTTATTTCTGCCCTAATTTTTAAGATTTCTTTCCTTCTGCTAACCCTGGGGTTCTTCATTTCTTCCTTCTCTAATTGCTTTAGGTGTAGAGTTAGGTTATTTATTTGGCTTTTTTCTTGTTTCTTGATGTGAGCCTGTAATGCTATGAACCTTCCCCTTAGCACTGCTTTTACAGTATCCCATAGGTTTTGGGTTGTTGTGTTTTCATTTTCATTCATTTCTATGCATATTTTGATTTCTTTTTTGATTTCTTCTATGATTTGTTGGTTATTCAGAAGCGTGTTATTTAGCCTCCATATGTTTGAATTTTTAACAATTTTTTTCCTGTAATTGAGATCTAATCTTACTGCACTGTGGTCAGAAAAGATGACTGGAATGATTTCAATTTTTTTGAATTTTCCAAGACCAGATTTACGGCCCAGGATGTGATCTATTCTGGAGAAGGTTCTGTGTGCACTTGAGAAAAAGGTGAAGTTGATTGTTTTGGGGTGAAATGTCCTATAGATATCAATTAGGTCTAGCTGGTCCATTGTGTCATTCAAGGTTTGTGTTTCCTTGTTAATTTTCTGTTTAGTTGATCTATCCATAGTTGTGAGTGGGGTATTAAAGTCTCCCACTATTATTGTGTTACTATTAATTTCCTCTTTCATACTCGTTAGCGTTTGCCGTACATATTGCGGTGCTCCTATGTTGGGTGCATATATATTTATAATTGTTATGTCTTCTTCTTGCATTAATCCTTTGATCATTATGTAGTGTCCTTCTTTGTCTCTTTTCACATCCTTTATTTGTAAGTCTATTTTATCTGATATGAGTATTGCGACTCCTGCTTTCTTTTGGTCTCGTTTGCATGAAATATTTTTTTCCAGCCCTTCACTTTTAGTGTATGTGTCTCTTGCTTTGAGGTGGGTCTCTTGTAGACAGCATATATAGGGGTCTTGTTTTTGTATCCATTCAGCCAATCTTTGTCTTTTGGTTGGGGCATTCAACCCATTTACATTTAAGGTAATTATTGATAGGTGTGGTCCCGTTGCCATTTACTTTGTTGTTTTGGGTTCACGTTTATACAACCTTTCTGCATTTCCTATCTAGAGAAGATCCTTTAGCATTTGTTGAAGAGCTGGTTTGGTGGTGCTGAATTCTCTCAGCTCTTGCTTGTCTGTAAAGCTTTTGAATTCTCCTTCATATCTGAATGAGATCCTTGCTGGGTACAGTAATCTAGGTTGTAGGTTATTCTCTTTCATTACTTTCAGTATATCTTGCCATTCCCTTCTGGCCTGGAGGGTTTCTATTGATAGATCAGCTGTTATCCTTATGGGAATCCCTTTGTGTGTTATGTGTTGTTTCTCCCTTGCTGCTTTTAATATTTGTTCTTTGTGTTTGATCTTTGTTAATTTGATTAATATGTGTCTTGGGGTGTTTCGCCTTGGGTTTATCCTGTTTGGGACTCTCTGGGTTTCTTGGACTTGGGTGGCTATTTCCTTCCCCATTTTAGGGAAGTTTTCAACTATTATCTCCTCGAGTATTTTCTCATGGCCTTTCTTTTTGTCTTCTTCTTCTGGGATTCCTATGATTCGAATGTTGGGGCGTTTCACATTGCCCCAGAGGTCCCTGAGGTTGTCCTCATTTCTTTTGATCCTTTTTTCTTTTTTCCTCTCTGCTTCATTTATTTCCACCATTTTATCTTCTACCTCACTTATCCTATCTTCTGTCTCCGTTATTCTACTCTTGGTTCCCTCCAGAGTGTTTTTGATCTCATTCATTATTCATTTTTAATTGACTCTTTTTTTATTTCTTCTAGGTCTTTATTAAACATTTCTTGCATCTTTTCAATCTTTGTCTCCAGGCTATTTATCTGTAACTCCATTTTGTTTTCAAGATTTTGGATCATTTTTATTATCATTATTCTAAATTCTTTTTCAGGTAGATTCCCTATCTCCTCCTCTTTTGTTTGACTTGGTGGGCATTTTTCATGTTCCTTTACCTGTTGGGTATTTCTCTGCCTTTTCATCTTGTTTAGATTGCTGTGTCTGGAGTGGGCTTTTTGTATTCTGGAGGTCTGTGGTTCCTTTTTATTGTGGAGGTTTTTCCCAGTGGGTGGGGTTAGAACGATTGGCTTGTCAAGGTTTCCTGGTTAGGAAAGTTTGCGTCGGTGTTCTGGTGCGTGGAACTTGATTTCTTCTCTCTGGAGAGCAATGGAGTGCTCAGTAATGAGTTTTGAGATGGGTCTATGTGTTAGGTGTCACCTTGGGCAGCCTGTATGTTGACGTTTAGGGCTATGTTTCTGCGTTGCTGGAGAATTTGCTTGGTATGTCTTGCTCTAAAACTTATTGGCCCTTGGGTGGTGGTTGGTTTCAGTGTAGGTATGAAGGCTTTTGGACGGTTACTTATTACTTAAAGTTCCATGTAGTCAGGAGTTTTCTGGTGTTCTCAGGTTTTGGGCTTAAGTCTCCTGCCTCTGGATTTCAGTTTTATTCTTCCTGTAGTCTCAGGACTTCTCCAACTACACAGCACTGATAATAAAACTTCTAGGTTAATGGTGAAAAAGATTCTCCCCCGTTAGGGACACCCAGAGAGGTTCACAGAGTTACATGAAGAAGAGGAGAGGGAGGAGGGAGATAGTGTTGAGCAGGAGGAGAAAAAGGGGGACTCAAGAGGAGAGAGACAGATCTACGCAGTTGTCTGTTCCCAGAGTGTTCTCCGTAGCCCAGACACCCACCAAGATTCACAGAATTGGATTGGGAAGAGAAGGGGAAAGGAGGAAATAGAGGTGTTCTGAGGTAGAAAACAGAGAGTCAAGATTGGGAGAGAATAATCAACACACTCCTGAATAAAAATGGAAACTGAATATTGGATTCTTAAATGTTCACAATTTATATCATATATTGAAAAACAAAAATTAAAAAGCTAGAGTAGAGATTAGACTCTTAAGAATACTATATTAAAAACAAAAACCAAAACACACACACAAAAAAAATTTTTAAAATATATATGAAATTCAGTTTAAAAAATAGGTCTTCTCTCTCTCTTTTTTTTTTTTTTTTTGGTAAGATTATAGTGTATTGAAAATGAAAATTAAGGAGTAGTAGAGGAGTACTAGAGGACTTTAAAAGAAATAAGAGAAAAAGAAAAATAGAAAATAGAAGAGAAAAAGGAGAAAAAAAGAAAAAAAAAAAATTTTCCCTAATTAAAAAAATCGTAAAAATCTATGAAAATGAAAGTTAAGGAGTGATGGGGGAGTAATACGGAATTTTAAAGGAAAATAAAAGAGAAAAAATAAAAAAGAAAAAATAAAAAAAGAAAGTAAAAATATATCTAGGAATTTCTCTGGAGCTGTTGCAGTCAGTGTCGGTTCGGCTCAGTTTCAGATACCTCCTCGTTCCAGCTTACACTTCTCGATATCTACAGGCCTCTTTCGGTGTAATCGGTGTTTTCTAGAGGGATTTTAATCTGTTGCACCGCTCTCTTCTGAAGCGGTTCCCTTTGTTTATTTGGCTTCTGTTTGCCGGTTTCTTCAGAGCCTCATTTCCGCCCTGACACAGGCGGGCGAGGTGGATTCTTATTCAGGTAGATAGTTCTGTCGCGTTGCTGGGAGGGGCTGATGCTGCGGGGATGGGCTGGCGCTGCCGGGAGAGGCTGGCGCTGCTTTCTCGGTCCGCTGCTCAGGATCCCGGCTGCTCTATATGGAGCACGCCCCGCGCTGCGCGCAGCTCCAGCCCTCGGGTGTTCCACAAAAGCGCGGAACAAAAGGCTGCGTCCGCTCTTGTGCCTTCCCCGTCAGAGCGGTCCAGGCAGCCAGGAGCTTGACAGGTGCACTCTCTCCAGGTGCGGTGCACCCGTTCCCTTCCACGGTCCCAATCTCGGTTTCCCCGGCGCCAGTCGGGTGCGGTCGCCTTCTGCCCTCTGCGTCCCCAGCCCCTGTCCCCGCCCGCGCCGGTCGGGTGCCTGCGCCCTGTGTCTCGCCGCGACCTGCTTCAGCCTCCGGCGGGTCCGGGCCGGTCCGCAGTCTGTGAGCCCCTCTCCGGACTCTCTCAGTCCCCCCGTTCCGCGAACGGCCGGCAGCGTGTTTGCGCCCGTCAATTTTCTCTCTCTTCCCTGCTCTCCCACAGTTCAAGTTGGCAACTCACAAAAGCTCCCTCCGATTGTCCTCAGGGCACTCAGGCCCGGACGCTACCCCAAGCAATGCCGCCCGCTCCTCTCCGTGCCGCCCCCACTTGCTGGTGGCGGATGCGGGTGTCTGGGGCACTTTTCTGCTGAGAGTTGCTTTTAGGCACGTAATCTGTGGGTTTTATTTATTGTTTCCCTCCCAGTCAGGTTGCCCTCCTAGATTCAAACACTTCCCCCAGGCCCGCCAGTGCGAGGGTTTCCCGGCGTCTGGAAACGTCCTCTAAAGACTCGCTTCCTGGGACGGATCTCCGTCCTTAGCTCTTTTGTCTCATTTTTTATCTTTTATATTTTGTCCTACCTCCTTTCGAAGACAATGGGCTGCTTTTCTGGGCGCCTGATGACCTCAGCTAGCGATCAGAAGTTGTTTTGTGAAGTTTGCTCTGCGTTCAGATATTCTTTTGATGAATTTGTAGGAGAGAAAGTGGTCTCCCCGTCCTACTCCTCCGCCATCTTGGCTCCTCCTTGACTTACATTTCTATAACAACTAATGATATTGAGCGTCCTTTCATGTTCTTCTTGGCCATATGTATATCTTCCTTAGAGAAATGTCTATTGAAGTCCTTTGTTCATTTTTTAAAATAAGTTGCTATTCTTTTTATCTGCAAGTAGTGTTAGTTTTATTTTTCATTTTCCAATATTGATGCTGTTTATTTTGTTTTCTTGCCTACTTGCTTGGGCTAGAAATTTTATAGTGTTGAAGGTAAGTGATGAAAGCCAGCATCCTTTCTTATTCCTCATCTTAAAGGGAAATCTTTCATTATTTTACTAATCTACATGATGTTAGCTGTGAGTTTCTTTTATCATATTGAAGAAGTTCCTTTCTATTCGTTTACTGGGAGTTTTTATTATGACAGAATATTGAATTTTGTCAAAAGCCTTTTCTCCATCAATAAAAATGATGGTGCATTTTAAAATTAATTCTGTTAACACAATTATTGCATTGATTAATTTTCTTATGTTAAATAACTTTTATATTCCTGAGATAAATCCCACTTTGTCATGATGTTTAACCTTTTTTAATGAGTGCATTTATTAAGTTTAGTTTTTATTGCTTGGGAACAGCTTATAAATACTTCTAAAATATAATTTTTATTTGACATTGGAGTATAGTTTATTTGCAGTGTTGTATTAGTTTTAGGCATATGGCAAAGTGATTCAGTTATACATCTACATATCCATTCTTTTTCAGATTCTTTTCCCATATAGGTTACTACAGAATATTGAGTAGAGTTTGCTGTACTATACATTAGGTCCCTGTTGATTATCTATTTTATATGTAATAGTGTGTATATGTTAATCCCAAACTCCTAATTATCCCTCCCCTCAACCTTTCCCCTTTAGTAGCCATAAGTTTGTTTTCCAAGTCTGTGAGGCTGTTTCTGTTTTATAAATAAGTTCATTCATAGCATCTTTTTAGATTCCACATATGTGATATCATACTGCATATGTCTTTGTCTGACAGCATTTATTACAATAATGTCTAGATCCATCCATGTTGGCTGCAAATGGCCTTATTTCATTCTTTTTATGACTGAGAAATATTCCATTGTATATACATACTACACCTTCTTTATCCATTCCTCTGTGGATGGATATTTAGGTTAATTCCTTGTCTTGGCTACTGTAGTGCTGCAGTGAACATTGGAGTGCATGTATCTTTTCAAATAATTTTCTCTGGACATATGCCCAGGAGTGGGAATGCTACATTGTGTGGTAGCTCTATTTTGAGTTTTTTAAGGAATATCCATACTCTTCTCCATTGTGGTTTTACCAATTTACATTCCCACCAACAGTGTAAAAGGCTTCCCTTTTCTCAAAACCATCTCCCACATTTATTGTTTGTAGACTTTTTGATGATGGCCATTGTGACCACTGTGAGGTGATACCTCATTGTAGTTTTAATTTGCATTTCTTTAATAATTAGCAAAGTTGAGCATCTTTTCATATGCTTTTTTGGCCATCTGTATGTCTTCCTTAGATCTTCTACCCATTTTTTGATTGAGTTGTTTGTTTTTTTGATATTGTTATGAACTGTTTGTGTAGTTTGGAGATTAATCCCTTGTCAGTTGCTTCATTTGCAAATATTTTCTCCCATTCTGTGGGTTCTTGTTTCATTTTTTTATGGTTTCCTTTGCTGTGCAAAACCTTTTAAGTTGAATTAGGTCCCATTTAGAAATTTTTGTTTTTATTTTATTATTTATTTATTTATTTATTTTTGGGTTTTGTCCTACATTGATATGAATCAGCCATAGATTTACACGTATTCCCCATCCCGATCCCCCCTCCCACCTCTTGTTTTTATTTTCATTAGAGTAGGAGATGCATCCAAAAAGATACTGCTGCAATTTATGTGAAAGAGTGTTCTGTCTGTTTTCCTCTAAGGGTTTTATAGTATCTGGCCTTATATTTAGGTATTTAATCCATTTTGAATTTGTTTTTGTGTTAGAGAATGTTCTATTTTCATTCTTTTACATGGAGCTCTCCGGTTTTTCCAGCACCACTAATTGAAGAGACTATCTTTTCTCCATTGTATAATGTACTCTTACCTACTTTGTTGTAAATTAATTGACCATTGGTTTACTTCTGGGCTTTCTATCTTGTTCCATTGATGTTTATTTCCATTTTTGTGCCAGTACCTTACTATTGATTGCTACAGCTTCAGTGTATAATCTGAATTCCAGGGGCGTGATTCCTCCAGCTCCATTTTTCCTTCTCAAGATTGCTCTGATTATTTTGTGTTTCCATAATCCTTTTATTATGCTGCTGAATTTGATATGTTGCTATTTTGTTGAGCATTTTTGCCTCTATTCTCAGAAGAGATGCTGCTGTATTGTTTTATTATTATATCTTTGTCTTCTGTGTCAGGGAAATGCTGGCTTTATAGAATGAGTTTAGATGCTTTCCCTCCTTTTACATTTTTTGGGAAGTGTTTGAGAAGAATTTATGTCAGTTCTTCTTTAAATGTTTGGTAGAATTCACCAATAAAGCCACCTTGTCTTGTGCTTGACTTTGTTATGAGGTTTTTGATTATTGATTCCATGTCTTATTATAAATCTTTTGTTTATTCTTGAGTAGCTCTTGGCAGGTTCTTTCTAGGAATTTTTTCATTTCATCTAGGTTGTGTAGTTTATTGGCATTCAATATTCATAACATTCTAATTCTTTTTAAAAACAGTTCTGAAAAGTCTATAGTAATGTCTTGGTTACATTTGTGATTTGAGTGATTTGAGTCTTCTCCCTTTTTTCTTAGTGAATCAAGCTAAAGGTTTATTAATTTTTATGCTCTTTCTTAAGAATCAACTTTTGGTTTTGTTGATTTATTTCTGTTACATTTGAATCCTCTATTTCACCTATCTCTGTTTTAATATTTATTTTTTATGTCATTCTGCTAGGTTTAGTTTAGTTCTCTATTCTTTTCTACTTCTTTAAAGTATAAAGGTCAGTTATTGATATAAGATGTTTCTTGCTTTTTAATGTGGGCTTTACGATTGCAAATTCCCATCTGAGAAACCATCTTTACTGTAGTCTATACATTTTGACTTATTTTGTGACCTGACATATATATGGTCTATACTAGAGATTGTTCCATATGCACTTGGAAGAAAAATACATATGACTGTTGTCTTTATATTGTTCTCTATATGTATCCTTGCCTGGAAAATCTCATGGACAGAGGAGCCTGGTGGGCTGCAGTTCATGGGGTCGCAAAGAGTTGGGCACAAATGAGTGACTTACTTACTTATTTACTTATATGTCTATTAGGCCTAATTGATTTATAGTGTTGTTCAAATGCTCTGTTTTCTTATTGATCTGTTTAGATTTTTTCTATCCAATATTGACACAGAAGTATTAGACTTTCCAGCTATTATTGTAGAATTCTATACCCTCAGTTATATCAGTGTTTGATTCTTGTATTTGGGGGCTCTGCTGTTAGATTTGTATATGTTAAATAATTGTTAAATCTTCTTGGTTGGTTGCCCATTTTACCAATATGTAATACTCTTTGTCCTCTTTAACAAGTTTTGTCGTAAAGTCTATTTTGTCTGATATTAGCATAGCCACCCCTACTCTTTTTCATTAATGTTTTCATGGAATATCTTTCAAGCATTATTTCTTCAAATGTTCTTTCTTCTCCTTTTGCGACTACCATTATGTGTATGTTGGTACAATATACAAATTGATAAAGTAAGAAAAGTTATTTGAGATCTCAAATAATCCTTGAATGTATTTGATAAAATTTTACAACAATTCTTACTTTAAAACAAAACTAATAAAGAGACTTTCAAAATAAAAGGATTTTTTTTAGCTGAAGTATTATTTCACAGAAATATTTGTGTAATAAGTATAAAAAGTTTTCTAAGTGACTGTTTTTAAAAGAACAAAGACAATAATAAAAGGAAAAAAGACCGTATTAACAGTTATTAACTTTCATATGAGATAAATATCATTAACATTCATTACAAAAGATACTTATTGCTAAAACATATTTAAAAATATATACTGTATATTAATTAGGCCAGTTTTGTCAGGAACAAAATAACCTGTTACCCTATGCAATGGACTGTGAACTTGAATAGAATGTCATCTCCATGAGTACAAGGAATTTTGTTACATTTATTCACACTGGTTTACTCCTAGAACCTAGGATGGTGTTTGTGCTATACAAATGAGAGTATAAATGAGTAAATGAAGAGAATTTAAGGATAGATTAGTACAAAATATGTCCTGGTCTCATGAGATAACAGTTTAGAAGCTGTGCATTTTCAGGTAACAAAAAAAGAGCACATCACACAATGCAAGCTAGTATAGCTACAAAGATCTGCAAGATAATATTATTGTTGTAATTTTCAATTGTGAATTGTCACAACTAAAGGAAATTATGACAAAGAGAGTTCACTGAAGTTTTTCCTATGTGGTTGAAGCATTTTTACTATTTACCTGGTGTAGTGGTGGTTCTGATAGAATGGTTGAGGATGGTCAGTAGAGTCCTGGCAGAAGGGTCCAGAAAAACATTTGTCTATCAATTCCCTATACATGATAGTGTATACTGATTCTTTTATAGCCATTTCAAATTTGTGATCCAGATGAGAAAATTGAGGTAAGTACATTAACTTCAGTTAAAACCCAAAACTAGAACCAGTTCTCAGTATTTTTATTTATGCTCTTGTATTTGGCAGAGATTTCTCATTTTTTAATGTTTCATTTAGCACAGCATATGCAAAGAGGCCTTACAAATAGCTGTGAAAAGAAGAGAAGTGAAAAGCAAAGGAGAAAAGGAAAGATATTCCCATTTGAATGCAGAGTTCCAAAGAATAGCAGGGAGATATAAGAAAGCCTTCCTCAGAGATCAATGCAAAGAAATAGAGGAAAACAACAGAATGGGAAAGACTAGAGATCTCTTCAAGAAAATTAGAGATACCAAGGGAACATTTCACTCAAAGATGGGTTCGATAAAGGACAGAAATGCTATGGACCTAACAAATATTAAGAAGAGGTGGCAACAATACACAGAAGAACTGTACAAAAAAGATCTTCATGACCCAGATAATCACGATGGTGTGACCACTCACCTAAAGCCAGACAGCCTGGAATATGAAGTCAAGTCGGCCTTAGAAAGCATCACTACGAACAAAGCTAGTGGAGGTGATGGAATTCCAGTTGAGCTATTTCAAATCCTGAAAGATGATGCTGTGAAAGTACTGCATTCAATATGCCAGCAAATTTGGAAAACTCAGCAGTGGCCACAGGACTGGAAAAGGTCAGTTTTCATTCCAGTCCCAAAGAAAGGCAATGCCAAAGAATGCTAAAACTACCGCACAATTGCACTCATCTCACACGCTAGTAAAGTAATGCTCAAAATTCTACAAGCCAGGCTTCAACAATACTGAACCATGAACTTCCAGATGTTCAAGCTGGTTTTAGAAAAGGCAGAGGAACCAGAGATCAAATTGCCAACATCCGCTGGATCATCGAAAAAGCAAGAGAGTTCCAGAAAAACATCTATTTCTGCTTTATTGACTACGCCAAAGCCTTTGACTGTGTGGATCACAATGAACTGTAGAAAATTCTGAAAGAGATGGGAATACCAGACCACTTGACCTGCCTCTTGAGAAACCTATATGCAGGTCAGGAAGCAAAAGTTAGAACTGGACATGGAACAACAGACTGGTTCCAATGGAAAAGGAGTATGTCAAGGCTGTATATTGTCACCCTGCTTATTTAACTTATATGCAAAGTACATCATGAGAAACGCTGGGCTGGAAGAAGCACAAGCTGGAATCAAGATTGCCAGGAGAAATATCAATAACCTCAGATATGCAGATGACACCACCCTTATGGCAGAAAGTGAAGATGAACTAAAAAGCCTCTTGAGGAAAGTGAAAGAGGAGAGTGAAAAAGTTGGCTTAAAGCTCAACATTCAGAAAACTAAGATCATGGCATCTGGTTCCATCACTTCATGAGAAATACATGGGGAGACAGTGGATACAGTGTCAGACTTTATTTTTTGGGGCTCCAAAATCACTGCAGATGGTGATTGCAGCCATGAAATTAAAAGACGCTTACTCCTTGGAAGGAAAGTTATGACCAACCTAGACAGCATATTAAAAAGCAGAGACATTACCTTGCCAACAAAGATCCATCTAGTCAAGGCTATGGTTTTTCCAGTGGTCATGTATGGATATGAGAGTTGAACTGTGAAGAAAGCTGAATGCCGAAGAATTGATGCTTTTGAACTATGGTGCTGGACTCTTGAGAGTCCCTTGGACTGCAAGGAGATCCAACCAGTCCATCCTAAAGGAGATCAGTCCTGGGTGTTCATTGGAAGGACTGATGCTGAAGCTGAAACTCCAATACTTTGGCCACCTCGTGCGAAGAGTTGACTCTTTGGAAAAGACCGTGATGCTGGGAGGGATTGGGGGCAGGAGGAGAAGGGGATGACAGAGGATGAGATGGCTGGATGGCATCACCGACTCCATGGACATGAGTTTGAGTAAACTCTGGGAGTTGGTGATGGACAGGGAGGCCTGGTGTGCTGCGATTCATGGAGTTACAAAGAGTCGGACATGACTGAGCAACTGAACTGAACTGATGAAAAGAGGAATAGCTGTATATTTGTTAAAATTTTAAGAAAAAAATGAAAAGACTGTGTATGGAAAACATAAATTGCATAGATACAAGAGAATATATATGGCAATGCAATGTCTGAAATATCATAGTATGGAAATGCAGAAGGCAAGAGACATGAAATAATAAATTCACTATAATCAACTTTAGGTATATCATAACTATAGTACTGGGAAATCTCCTGACATATTATAAATGAAGGTAAAGTACTTGGGAGGAAGTTTCAGGAAAGAATACTAGCATTTATTAAATTTTTAGAAAACAGAGTTAAAAGATCTAAATAATTGAAATTATTTTGGTTCAAAAGAAATGGATAAACAATATATTAAAAGTCATTTGGAGAGAATAGTAAGTTTATTATTTGACCCACAGATGAAAACTATTGGTGGAGATATCAGGATTAAATTAATTCTGATTTGATTAATGTTGTTCAAAATAGGCTCTGCTCAGTATACAGTAGGCTGTTTGTGAAGTAGTGACCTCTTTATGAATGAATGGAGCATGACCATTTATATGGTGCTGTGGATGGGTTTGTGCTGTGATCTGGGAATGTGTTTTATCTCAGTGATATTACAGGTTGTCCCTAATCTCAGATTGTTTCACCTTGTATGGATCATATTAATGTTCTGTTGTTTATACCATTCTATTGTTATCCATTTCTCCTGAGGACATTTTTTAGACCATATAAACTGTAGCCCTGAATTTTAATACTAAGTATTACCTAAGCAAGGTTTTTAATTTATTAGAAACCTTTACAGATTCTCACCTGGAGTCTGTAAACTGGGCTGATGACTCCCAAATCACCTTCCATTAGTTATCAAAACATCTTCTGAAATCATCCAGTGTAGTTGATTAGACCATGATTATCCTGTGGCCTTCCTTGTCCTAGATTTGGATCCCATGATAAATTGAATATCACATATGTAGCACATTGTCACAAGCTACAGAACTATAGAAAGAAATTTGTCTTAGTTTCTCTTGAAAGTTCCTGAGGGAAAGAACTTGGATGTCATATCATTTCTCTATAGTCCTACATATAACCTCCTCCAAATTCCATGGTTGTAAACAACAAATTATAGTTTCTCAGGGTTCTGCAAATTGGCTGCGTAGTTCTGCTGGTCTCATCTGAGTTTGCCCATGAGGGCATTCAAGTGGTGTTCTGTAAAGTCTGCTGGGGTGGGCAGCGGGGCATGGCTCATGATTATCTGGGGAGGTTGATTGGGACTGATTTTTTTTAAAAAAGACTATGTTCTTATTTTTTTTATTTGATAGGATATGGTAATTTTAAGAAAAGTTAGATAATATAATGATGCAGTTTAGAGAAATTACTTTTAAAAGGGCTAACAAAAGTACCAGTAAGTGTTGTAAAGGATCTGGTACAAGTACAGTTTTCTCTGCCTCCTCTTCTGAGTTTCTCTTCCCTGTGCCTGAGCTTGCCCCCTGGGAACTCCTGGGGTATTACCTGTGGGGTAATAGGTGCATGCTTTAAGGTCTTTTCTAGAACCATTGATCACGATCGCTGCTTCCCCGCTCCACTGCTTGAAAACTGGGATACTGATGTTAGCTGACATCTCCATCCCAGAGTCCCTTAAACAAAGAAACACAGAGGAGACAGATGCATGTTTTTAGTTTAGGTATATTTAAGTTATAGAAGTAATTACTTCTTTAATTTAAATAAATCTTTAAATATTGCTTATAATGACAATGAAAAAGATACAAACATGTAGAAAGATAGATTCTCTCCCATCAGCCATTTCATATGCTACTCCCCCGGAAATAGTTTGTATCTTTTCACATCCTTTGAAATGATTTACATTCTTTTGCATCCTTTTCTTTGTCTAAACTAACATAAAATACGTGGGAGTTGATTTGCTTTATGAAACTGGCTTTAAACTGTACACATTCCTAAGCAACTTGTTTTTACTGTTTTAAAATGTGTTATGGATATATCTCCATGCAAATGAACTTAGATCTATGTTGTATATTTTCATAAATACATACCTGTACCATAGTGTGAATATGCCATAATTTGTTTATTCCCCTGTAAAGTGCATTTAGTTTTATAGATTATTTACAGAGTTTTACAACCACAAACTGTTTGGTGAAATAAACAATTATCATGCACTTTCTGATAAAATAAACCTCTTTTTACATTATATACATAACTATGAGTCTTTTAATTTATGTATTATAATTTATCAGAAATAATATTGCTGAGTCAGAGCGTCAGTATATGTTCTATTATAATAAATATTTCTGAATTACTTCTAAAAAGGTGGCTGAAGAAATTTTTCAGTAGGTTGAGAGTATTTTTCCTATAACCTTACCATGTAAATATTTTAAAATTATTTTATTTTTATCAAACATAGACATATATGGTATAAAGAGCAAATTAATACCATAAGACAAGTGTCCTTCTTTTCTTCTTGTTCTGCTTCTATTGTGGACCCACTTTTAACTCTTAGATGTTTCTTTTGGCATGCAGATCTATATATCTAAACATAGAAGATACTTGCATAGTTCTCTTTTAGCTTTTAAATTTGAAGCATCATCTCTTGACCTCTCTCTAAGACATGTGCTTTATTCCCAAGACCCATCACATTCTCACAGTACAGGCAGGCAGATATTTCAAATGTTGGTTGATGTATACTCTGCACTGATATTTTTATGATTGTGTTAATTAGCCTTTTTCATAGTAGAATCATAAGAAAGCCAACTTTTGTTTCTAGAATCAATAATTGGCTTGTTTTCTGCTTGCTTTGCTTTCTCTGTACCCATCACTAATACTTCATGAAAACGTGCCTTAAAATATTAAAACTTTCAATAACTAAAACACATCGTGTTCTTCTATCTTACTTTAATTTATATTTTATACTTTATTTCATTTAAAAAGTCTTAGAGACTTCTCTCCTGTAGTCCTTTGTCCTCTTGTTCCAGTCTTAACTCCTTGGTTTCCATTCTTTTCCTCAGCTGTCTGCTGAGACAATCCTTTACCTGTCATCCTGAGGCTTATGTTTTCTTTCCTCTTATGGAGGATTATCTGTTTCCTGAATCTCAACTCATTCCAGTTTGGGGCTTACTTATTTTTGTGGAGGACCTCCACTAGGAGCTTTCTGAAAAAGAGTGCTTGCCAGGTGCATTTTTTGAGTCCTCTCAAGTATCTTGACTGACTCTTTGTGCTGTGTGCTGAGTCTCTTCAGTCGTGTCTGACTCTTTGCGGTCTTATGGACTGTAGCCCACCAGGCTCCTCTGTGCATGGGATTCTCCAGGCAAGAATACTGGAGTGGGTTGCCATGCCCTCCTCCAGGGGATTTCCTGGCCCCGGGATTGAACTCTCGTCTTCTATGTCTCCTGCATTGCCAGCTGGGTTCTTTACCACTGGCACCACCTGGGAAACCCGATTGACCCTTAAAGTAAAGTGTGAAGTGAAGTCGCTCAGTTGTGTCCGACTCTTTGTGACCCCGTGGACTGTATCCTACCAGGCTCCTCTGTCCATGGGATTCTCCAGGCAAGAATACTGGAGTGGGTTGCTATTTCCTTCTCCAGGGGATCTTTCTGACTCAGGTATCGAATCCAGGTTTCCTACATAGTGGGCAGATGCTTTACCCTCTGAGCCACCAGGGAAGCTCATTTTAGTTGGGTGTAAAATTCTAAATTAAAAAAATAAATAAATAAAATTCTAGGTTAGAAGTAATCTTCAGTTAAAAATTTGAAGGAACTTCTCCTGTGTCTTCTGAGGCCAAGCATTGCTGCTGAGAAATCAAATGATAATTTGGTTTGCTATTTTTGTCTCTGAAAGCTTTTAAAGATGTTTTCTTTATTACCACTGTTGTAAAATTTTGTGATAATGTGTCTTGAATTATGGGCTTCCCTGGTAGCTCAGCTGGTAAAGAATCCACCTGCAATTAGGAGACAATGGTTGAATTCCTGGGTCGGGAAGATCCCCTGGAGAAGGGATAGGCTACCCACTCCAGTATTCTTGGGCTTCCCTGGTGGCTCAGATGGTGAAGAATCTGCCTGCAATGTGGGAGACCTCAGTTGGATCCCTGGGTTGGGATGATCCCTGGAGAAGGTAAAGGTTACCCACTTTAGTATTCTTGCCTAGAGAATTTCATGGCCTGGAGGGCCACAGTCCATGGGGTCATAAAGAGTTGGACACAACCGAGTGACTAAACACAGCACAGCCTTGCATTATACTGGACATTTAATGGATCCTTCTAATCTGGAAGGCAATTATGTTTTTCTATTCTTATTATTTTGGCCTTGGTCCTCCTTGATTGATACTTTAATGTTTAAATGGTATGAAATGTTCACTTTTTTGGTATCTCTATCTTCAAGGTGTAGATTTCAGTTTTCTCTACCTTGTTAAATCCACTTGTCACTCATCAGTTCATTTTGCATCTTCCTTTAAAAATGTATTGTCTTCTTTCTTTGTTTAGCCAATTCTTTGACAAAAGAAAAGCACCAATAATATAATTTTAGTGAGAACTTGAGGGAAAGTGAAGGTAAATATAAGTATTCAGTCTTGTTTTATCAGAAGACAGCAGGAATGTCTTAAAAACATTTAACAAATTGCTCATGAAGAAGGTAGCAGTTATTTTTAAGCTGCCGAAACATAATATAACATACTTTGCTTGTGTTATTCCTTAATTTATATGAATTACTAGTGTTAAATCAGTGCTTGAAATTTCTTTTTTCTATAAACATTGTCACACTTCCTTTACTTGTTTAGTTAAAACATTTCTTAAAATCCAGCTTCATAACTTCGCTTCTGTTTGCTCACAAAAGAACTATTTCCAAAAACCATTTTTATTCTGTACACTGATCTTGAGACAGTCTTTCACATAATGATGAATAGTAAGTTTTTATCATTCTGTAGCATGCTTATGAAGTAATCGTTTTTTTTAAACATAGTGCCAAGGTCAGTAGATCATCCTAAGTGGAACTGGCGGACTAAACCAGAAAGCCGTGATTTTGATGAATTGAACCACATCCTTCAAGAGAGCAAGAAACTGGGAAAAGCCCTTGAGAATCTCTCTCGAAGTAAGTTCATTTACTTGATTGTAATTGGAATTCCTAACCAATATTAAAGTAGAAACATTCATTACCATTACCAATAACCTACTTCCAACATCCTCATTATAATTCCATGAGCGGCTGTAGAGTTCTGGAGCATGAGATTGGATGTGAGGACCGATCGTGCGTGTTACGTGGATTCGTGGGAAGACCGGTTATATAGAGTAGGAAGAGCTATAGCCCCCTCCCCACAACGGCTGTTTGACTCTCATCTCCCTCCAAGGCCTCTGTTCATTACCCAGGTCAGCTGTACACCTAATGGTGTCTTATTCATTCTTCTCTTCTGAACCCTGTGTGTGTCATCCCAGTTCATGCACAAACCCGTTGCTTCCTTGAGTTTTTGATGTCTCTAAACTTCTTAATAGTGACTGGGCCAGATTCTTCTTAGAATCCTCTCATAACCTAGCAATATACCTTTTTGTAAAAGCAGTGATCTATAATCCAAGGGCCTGAGTTAACAGTTTTGCCACCTATGAGGTTAATAACCTTAGATAAATCATTATACCTATCATTAAACCTGTATGAGCCTTGGTCCTCGCATCTCCAGATCAGGAAGACGTGGTTCCATCTCCTTCTTCTGATGGGTGGGAATGTTTAAAATGATATATTTCAGGTAGACAAATATTTGATTTGATCAATGCATTCTATATATATAGTATAGTATATACATAAAATATATATTTATATGTAAATATATATATGTATACACTTTGCAGTTTTTGTAGTGAGTTCAAAGTATTTCTGTCTTTCTCTGGTTCTTAAATATCTTTCAATTTTAAAAATTAGGCATCTCTGGAAACATAATGCTATAGTCTCACTAAAATTTTCTTTTGGTGTGATAGCATATTAAAGATTCATATTAAACTAGAATACTAGTAAATTCTAGTAGATTATGTTTTAGGATCAGTCTGTTTTTTAAAATAGCAGTGTTACTAGTTTCTTGATATTTTTTCCAAGTTAAAAATTTCCCTTATTATATTTTGGGAGAATTGTTTATATGACTATCTATGTGTTTATATATTATGCTATACTATAATTATATATTTATATACTATATTTTATTGTTTTATGGTTTTTTATAGAGAGATTTTGCTTTTTCATACTTCTTAATTTATAATTCACCAGAGCCACTAGATTTTTTACTTAACCTTTGTGTAGTTAGCCTGTCTCAATGTTAACTTGGCTTCTGATAGATTCTCATAATTTTGCCATTAGTAGGAGCTCTTTGGTTGAGATTCAAGAAAATCCTGCTTTTGGCTAGGTTTACTTTTGGACCGAATAATGATAAAATGAGTTTTCAGCTAATTATTATCTTCATGAAAAGAACCTTACCTATTAATATGTCAGAGGCTTTAGTGTGGGTCTGTATGTGTATATGTGTGTGTGTGTGTGTATGCTTTGGTGTCACTTGATCATTATAAAGGGGCTCTGTTTTTTGTGGCAGTAATGGTGATGTTTATGTGGGGTAAGGGAGCAGTTGGTCACACAGGGAGAGGTTGCTTATTTCTCTGGGTAAGTTTCTGAGTCTCTTTTGGAACAAAAGGCTACTTTCTTGGATGACTTGAGTTTCTGTGATTTTTGCTCTCTGAGATTTAATATTAACTTCTTGTCTTATGTCCAACATGTGTCTAACTACTCGGTTACCAGTTCACCTGAGATGATCATTGTAAATTAGTAGAAATATCCCCAGTGGCTCAGCAGTAAAGAATATGCCTGAGTGTAGATGACGAAGGAGTTGTGGGTTTGATCCCTGGGTCAGGAAGATCCCTTGGGGAAGGAAATGGCAACTCACTCCAGTATTCTTGCCTGGGAAAGTCCGTGGCCTGAGGAGCCTGGTGGGTTACAGTTTGAGGGGCTGCAGAGAGTTGGACATGAGGGAACACGCCTGAGCACAATGTTTATTTAGTGATCTCGCTGCCCAGAATTGAACTAAAATCTCAAACTGTTCATCCATCTTCCTGAAGCTAGATGTCAATTCATTCCTGTTTGATCTTGTTTGACTTTTATAATAGACTTTCACTTGGTAACTCTTTCTCTAAAATAGTGGTGACTTTATTAACCATTGTTTTATTTAATAGGAAGAGTTAGGGAATGGAATCTTTCCTCCAATTACAGTCAAAAGGAATGTTCCTTGTCTTATTATTGTGGACTGTTTTCCTGTACCATGGAAAGGTTGGAAGTTTTTAGTGAGTGCCTAATTTTCATACAGTCTCTGATAGAATTCTCTCTGGTAAGGCTGGTCTTTGCTTTATCCTAGTTTTACTTCCTAAAACATAATACATTATTTAAAGTATTTGTTATTAGTAGAGATTGACAGCAAAAAATCATTTATATCCCTCAAAATGGTAGAATTATCTCATCTCTACAGCTGTCAGCTTATACAGACTTAAATGCAACCCCCTCCTTCCTTCTCCCTCTCTCACTCTTTCAAATAATAACAGGAAAGATTTGAAATTCTCTCCAGTTTGCAGATAGGAATTGTGTATCAGTAGCAACTGTACCATGCTCTTTTTCTGGCTTTTTGCAAACCTCTCAGTGTAATGCTTTATCTTAAAGTCAGACATGACTTGTGACCCTCTTCATGCTGTGTTCCTTACCTCAAGGTAGATATGTTAGAATAGTTTGAGTGGCCTGGAATAGTACCAAATATTAGTTTCATGACCTTGGGAATAAACCTTCCTGGGTTTTTGTCACCTCTACTGTAAAGTTGGAATAATCATGGTACTATTTCTGAAGGTTTTATGACAATCACATGAGATGTTGTGTCTAAAGTGTTTAATATCATGCCTGGTATGAAATAACTGCCAATTAAACATTATATAGGGGGCGTTCCTGATAGCTAAGCTGGTAAAGAATTCGCCTACAGTGCAGGAGACCCTGGTTTGATTCCTGGGTCAGGAAGATTCCCTTAGAGAAGGGATAGGCTACCTATTCCAGTATTCTTGGGCTTCCCTGGTGGCTCAGTCAGTAAAGAATCTGCCTGCAATGTGGGAGACCTGGGTTCGATCCCTGGGTTGGGAAGATCCCCTGGAGGAGAGCATGGCAGCCCACTCCAGTATTCTTGCCTGGAGAATTCCATGGACAGAGGAGCCTGGTGGACTATGGTCCATGGGGTCTCAAAGAGTTGGACATGACTGACTGATTAAGCACATCACACACAGCACAAACGTTAGATATAACATTCCATTTCTATTATTGTTTAACAAATTACCAGAAACTTAGTAGCTTTAAAAAGTACAAATTTATTATCTTACTATTTTTGTGTTTCTTTCGGGAGTTT
The DNA here is from genome assembly GCF_033118175.1 of Dama dama. Lineage (NCBI taxonomy): Eukaryota > Metazoa > Chordata > Mammalia > Artiodactyla > Cervidae > Dama > Dama dama. Next base: position 32,377,906 of record NC_083701.1, read on the forward strand.
GAGTGCAGGTTAGTTGGGTCCTCTGCTCAGGGTCTGGGCAAGCTGAAATTAAGGTGCTGGTGGGGGCTGGGGTCACTCCTGGGTCTTCTAAGCTCATACACATTGTTGGTCAAATTCAGTGCTTGCTCTTGCAACACTGAGTCCCCTTTTTTTCTCATTGGCTCTTGGCCGGAGTGTTCTTAGCTCATTCCCAGGTCTTGCCTTGTGGTCTCCTCCTCTCACAACAACAATGAGCTGTTTCTTCCTTGAGGCCACTGGGGAAGCTTTGCCTTCTTTTAAAAGGCTCATCTGATTAGGTCAGGACCACCAGGATTTACTTCGGATTTACTCAGTCTGCTGTTTAGTAACCAAATCAAGAGAGAGATACCCTTTCATCTTCAGTGGTTCCACCATGCAGACTCAAAAGGAAAAGACTGCACAGGTGTGTATCTTGGGAGCTGTCCTGATTTCTGCCTGCCACAGATATTATTAGTGTTATTACTATTTATCCCTGACAGCCAATAACATAATTCAGCTGAGCCCTGCAAAACAGAAGTGTACCATGAGCCACACATGTGATTTTATATGTTCAAAATACGCATATTACAAAAAAGCAAAAAAGAAACCTGTAAAATTAATTTTAATACAATATTAACCTACTGTATCTAAATTGTTATCATTTAATTTATATTCCATCTAAAAATTATTATTGAGGTGTTTTATATTGTTTTTCTTTCATACTGAGTCTTCAGAAGTCTGTTGTGAATTTTATTCTACAGCACCCCTCAGCATGGACAAGCCACATTTCGAATGTCCGTTAGCCATCTGCTGAGTAGCTCCCATGATGAACACCACAGTTCTGATGTTAAAACAAACACACACAACCTTCTCTTGAGGTTGAGTTCCCTCAGACAGCATCAGAATTCCTTCTTCCTCTTTCATCCAAGTTTTCAAAAAGAATAGTTAACGCGCATCTTCTCCGCCTGCTCGGGTTCCTCTCACTCCTCAGTATAGTTATATTATTGGACCTGTCATTCTGCTCAGACTTTTCTCACTATGGTCACCACCAGTTGAATCCAAATTGTCAAACTCAGCGAACACTCTTTCTCATTTGCAAAAATTGCTTTGGTTGTTTTAACACCAGTGATGACTCTGTCTGTCTTCAAACCCTTGATGTTTTAGTTTCTGGAACCTGGCCTTCATTTGATGGTCTTTGGATGCCCTACACATCATTTCTTGTAGGTTTCTTTCTAATACACTTCTTTCTTTCCTGCTGCTCTAGATGTTTTTCATCCTCTGTTCTGTTCTTCCAACTGTTCTCTGTGTCTAGCCTTATCCTCCCTCACAGACTTAATTATCACCCCTACACAGCTAACCCAGATGAGTGTATTTCTCATCCAGACTGTTCATGATTTTATACAAGGTGGTGGCTATCCCACTGCCATGTCAAACTCAATTTATCTGAGTAGATCATACTTCCTTCTTTACCACTGCTTTTTTTGCTTGCCTTATCTTAGCTAGTGACACCTACCTACTGGTTCAGCCAAACTGGACTCATATTTCTAACTTTTTTTTTTTTTTAAGATTTTTTGATGTGAGCCATTATGAAAGTCTTTGAGTTGGTTACAGTATTGCTTCTATGTTTTGTTTTTTTTGGCCATGAGGCACCTAGGATTTTAACTCTTCAACCAGGGATCTAACCCGCACCCCATGCATTAGAAGGCAGAGTGTTTTTAAAATGTTTATTATCTATTTATTTTTGGCTTCACTGGGTCTTTGTTGCTATACACAGGCTTTCTTGAGTTTTGGGAAGCGGGGGCCGCTCTTCATTGCTGCGAGTGGACTTCTCAATGTTGCAGGCTATAGGCACATGGGCTCAGTATTTGCTGCTTAGGGGCTTATTGCTCTGTGGCATGTGGGATCTTCCTGGACCAGGGATTGAATTCATGTCCCCTGCATTCTTGGGTAGATTCTTAACCACTGGACCACCAGGGAAATCCCTGTCTGTAACTATTTAATAATTAATTCCCAAGTCTTGAGATTTCCCTGCTCTCTTGGGGGGCATCCCAGGTGGCGCTAGTGGTAAAGAACCTGCCTGCCATGCAGGTTCATAAGTGCAGGAGACATAAGAGATGTGGGTTCAATCCCGGGGTCAGGAAGATCCCCTGGAGAAGGAAATGGCAGTCCTTTCCAGTATTCTGGCCTGGAAAATCCAATGGACAGAGGAGCCTGGCAGGCTACAGTCCACGGGGTCACACATAGTTGGACACAACTGAATCGACTTAGCATGCACACACTCTCTCTTGGGTGTGATTCTCTTCTCTGCCCCTATTAGTACCCTGTAATTCACACTCAACATCACTGACCAGACCATTGGTTTATCCATTTAGACGTTCCATTTTTATTTCATTTCATTCCTGCTCCATGACAGGAAAAAAACAAGTGTAGTCCTTATCTGAATTGAGCCTGTGGCTGAAGGGCTTGCCATAACTTTATGTTAGGGGAGTCTCATGGCCAACATCTCTGTGGCTTAATACCATGTAAGTCTTTAGTCATTGCATAGAGTGTGCCTGATGCTGGAGAAGACTCTTGAGAGTCCCTTGGAAAGCAAGGAGATCAAACCAGTCAATCCTAACGGAAATCAACCCTAAATACTCTTTGGAAGGACTGACGCTGAAGCAGAAGCTGAAACTTCAGTACTTTGGCCTCCTGATGCAAAGAGCTGACTTACTGGAAAAAACCCTGATACTGGGAAGGATTGAAGGCAGGAGGTGAAGGGGTTGACAGGATAAGATGATTGGATGCCATCACAGATTCAATGGACATGAACTTGAGCAAACTCAGTGAGATGGTGAGGGGCAGGGAAGCCTGGAATGCTGCAGTCCATGGGGTCGCAAAGAGTTGGCCACAACTTGCTACTGAACAACAACAACAGAGTGTGACAGGAATACAGACTATTCTACCCTGTTATTCTCCCATCTTTAGCACCTGATCCAAGGGGCCTGCACGTAGACAGAGACGATAGAGGATTACAGGGGTGGTTTCTAATGTTTCGAAGTGGAAGTGCACGAATGACGCCACCTACATTCTACAACTGACTGCAAAGGAAGCGGGGAATGTAGTCCAGCTCGTGAGCCCAGGAGAACTGGAAATAGTCTGAGGCACCAATAACCAGTCCTGTCCACACTCTTGTTTCTCTGTTCCTCCAAACAGCCCTTACTGCAGTCAGTGGGCTGGATCTACAGTGAAAACCTGACACCGCTTGTTGCAGACATTCAGTGGCTCCTTAAAACCTCATAGAAACTTCTCTGGTGGTCCAGTGGTTATGACTTCCCCTTCTAATGCAGAGGATGTGAATTCAATCCCTGATCGGGGAGCTAAGATCTTATGTGCCTCGTGGCGATAAAACCAAAACATGAAACAGAAGCAATGTTGTAACAAATTCAATAAAACCTTTGAATATGGTCCACATCAAAAAAATCTTTATGAAAAAAAAAACTCATAGAAGGTTCTCCATGCTCTGACCCTTAGTCACGTGTCTGGTATCATCTCTCATGACTCATCATCAGGCCACTTATGCACCAGTAACAGGGGAATTTTTCACACTCACTGATGTTCTTCCCTTTCTCATATTTGCTTATGCTGCGCCTGTGCCCTGACATCTCAGTCCTACTTGCCCCAGGCTAATTTCTGCTCCTCTCTTCAGTCTCAGCTCAAATGCCCTTGATGATTTATTGCTGCTGTCTTTCTCAGGACTGGGTTTTGTCCCCCTCTTTCTGTGATTCCATGCTTTTCTCTGTGCACACTTACATGCTGTGATCTACTTTCAGAGACCACTGGACTCTGCACTGTGGGGAGGCAGGGGAACCCAGGACTTGGACTCCCCAGCATGTAGTACAGTGATTAGCACATAACTCAGTCATAAGAATTTATGCTTTCAAATTATGGTTCTGGAAAAGACGCTTGAGTGTCCCTTGGACTGCAAGGAGATCGAATCAGTCAATCCTAAAGGAAATCAACCCTGAATATTCACTGGAAGGACTGATGCTGAAGCTGAAGCTCCAATACTTTGGCCACCTGATGCGAAGAGCTGACTCATTGGAAAAGACCCTGATGCTGGGAAAGATTCAGTGCGGGAGGAGAAGGCAGGGTGGCAGAGGATGAGATGGTTGGATGGCATCACTGACTGAGTGGACATGAGTTTGAGCAAACTCTGGGAGATAGTGAAGGACAGGGAAGCCTGGCATGCTGCAGTTCATGGGGTCGCAAAGAGTCGGACATGACTTAGTGACTGAACAAGACAGAAATCTATTAAAGGATTAGCCAACAAGGAGTGAGCCCAAAGCTTTTCTGAGTCTAATCTGTCTGAAGGGAGGCAGTGATAGGACGGGTATCTTTAGTCCATTTAGACATCAATCTGCAGTTTGCAGTTCAGGTGAAACACTGGCTGGAGCTTTTCCAGGGAAAATGTCCAGCTATTGGGAGAACAAAGGGCTGATATTTTATGCTCTGTGACTGATAATAGCTGTCCGGAATCAAGTGAGAAAAACAACAACAACAAAGAACTTTTTGAGTGCATCAATCATGAACATCCTACAAAAGTCTCTTCCGACAGACAGCCTGAGGAGTTAGAGGATAACAGCCTCTGAGTGAAAACGGAAGCAGATATTGTGGCAGTTGTTTGTTCATTTATTTATCTAGTCTTCAGACATTTCTGTGGGAGTGTGAGGTGAACAGCCTTTGCATGATACAGATATGGGAATCTTTAGTATACAGTGAAAAAGAGCCCACCCACCTGGCACATACATCTCAACCTTTAGCTGAGAACACTGAAAAAGAGTTTTCAGAGAGATAAGATGAAAATCGAGATAGAATGTTTTAGAAAAATCAAGGATGGAAAGTACTTCAGAAAATCTAACTGTCTGAAGTGGCGGATAAGTTGGTAAAAAAAAAAAAAATTGGATAGGAAACATATTCATTGTGTATAGCCATGTCCAAGCTAAGTTTCCATTGTTTCCTGCCATGGGAGTGTTAATAGGAAAAGTTGTAAATTAAGTATCTTTTATTAGAGAAAGAAAAATGGATAAATCATGACACATTCATACAATGGTATACTTTATTTTTTTAAACTTTTTAAAGGAATTTATTTTAATGGTCTACTTTATACTCTTTAAAAATGATACTGTAGAAAATACTTACTAATATAAAAATATGTTTTATACACAAAACAGATAACAAAATAGTGTGTGTGCCTCCAATTTTGTTTTACACGTGCATAGAGCAGCATAAAGCATTTGTATGTATACTTATATATGCTGATAAAATTATTTGAAAGAATTCACAAGAAGCCTTTATCATTCTTTGTCTTTAACGTGTCTTCATAGCAACCATTTTCTTCATCTTCGTTTTCCACTGGTAAAATTTCTTGGCCCTGCAAAAGCTCCTGATACCTGCTAAAATGGACGGTGGTCAGAGGATGCAGGGACTAGCTCTTGAGTGAGGCTTAAGTTCTGTGTGACATGCATTTTGATCATACAAGGCCATTAAGGCCTTTTGACTTACTTGCTAGTTCTCAGCTACACTCTAGGCAGGTGAAGTATTACTGCTGTCTATATGAATAATGGATTCATAAGTCTGAGGTGTGAAAAAAAAATTTTAAGATCAACTGGTAACTTTCTAAAAAAATGAGTGAAGAGACTCTTTTTGCAGGGCCAAGGCAAGGGGATGAGTACCCTTGGCCTTTCAGGAAAGGACTCACTACCCACCCCCCAAAGAAGAAGATCTTTGTGAAGGAGACAAAGGAGAATAGAAAACGTAGGGATGCATTTCAAGAAAAGACTGGAGTTAACAGAGTCTGTCATCACAGAGAAATAAATTAAGGACTAAAACTTTTATGTTACTAACTTAGAACAATTTTGGAAGAATAATAGAGACAAAAATTGGACTAAGGAGTGTGTGGATAGAAGGGCAGCTTGTGAGGAGGAATCTTGATCCATTGGCCCCAAGAAGCTGTTGATCTCAGGGAACACGGAACACAATACTTTAAGTTCCCCTGTCTGTGTCCTCCTCTGGAAAAATAGGGAATTAAAATACATGATCTTCAACCATCTTTCTGCCTTAATTTTTTAACCACTCTAGGAATCTGAATCAGTTCTTAGAAAAGAACACTGTTGTAACAAGCTAAGCTGCACTTGATTGTCATTACCACATAAAGACAATTTCTCTACAGTTGTCTTTGCAAGTTTGTTCTGCATTTAACAAGCAGTATGTTACTTGTTTTTTGTTGCATCATTTCCATTGTTTTAGCAGCTATTATAGTTGTCTTAAATTCCTAATTTGTTTTCATCAGTAGAAAGAAAGTACCACATTATTTTGAAGTACCCTTAACAAGAAAAAAATAGCATGGAAAATATACTAGTTCTACAAATAGAACTTTTGTTTTTAAGACTGGGTTATTTAGGATTACTTCTAAAACTTTTTTGTCTCTCTTGATTCCCAGGTATTGCAATATCAGATGAACTCGATAAGGTACGTTGAACTATCCATCTAGTGAGAATAAAATATAGAACTTACATTTTAATCCAATGTCTAAATGAAAGAGTTTTGGAAACATAAAGTGTTTAAATTTAATTTATTTGGGTGCTAACATTTGAAAACTTTCAAAGTTATATGCTTTTATGAAAGTTATTGCATGAAATATATGATATCACCTATTCTTCTGAGTTGAGAGTTTTAGAATTTAGTTAGACAAAACTGAATCACTGTAGTCACTGAATCACTATACTAATAATGAAAACTAGTATTCTATAAACTGTTTGGGTTCTGCCTGTGTCTATATGATGATGAGATAGAACTATCCTTTGGAAACTTTACTAAGATTTTTTTTTTTTTTTAATTCCAAGATGCCAAGGGAATATTCCCCTTGCACTGGGTGATAGTTGTGAAGGTGGTGAAAAGTGATGTGACTAGGAATATATTTTAACGGTAGTGTCAATGGAACTTGCTAGTAGTTCAGTTGTAGAAGAAATCAGTCAATGGTGAGTCCTAGGTTTGGGAGATGAGCAAGTAGGGACATTTTGGTGCCATTTGGCAAAATTAGAAAACCTGGGGAAACAGCAAATTTTGCAGGTTGAGATAGCATCAAGATTTCTCTTTTGGATTGTTTACTTTGTCTATGTAACATATTTATATGAGTTGTTGCTCATGACAGAGGTTTGATTTGAAGTTATGCATTTAGGCATCATTGAAATAGAAGTTCTCATTTTTTTAATCTTAGAACCCCTTTATACTCCCCAAAATTATGTAGAGGACTTTAAAAGCTTTAATTTGTATAGGTTTTATTTACCAATATTTGTCATGTTAGAAGTTAAAATTGATAAAAATTTTTACATATATTCATTAAAAATAGCAGTGATAAACCATACATTAACAAAAATAACCTTTTTATGAAAAATGCTTTGTTTTCCAAAACAAGATATCTGTGAGAAAGTGATATTGTTTACATTTTTGAAAATCTCTTTAATGTCTGGCTTAATGTCTGGATTTTTATATCTGCTTCTGCACTGTCTTATGTTATTTTGGCTTCCAAAAAATCTGACATCAGATTATAAAAAAGAGAAGTACCTCAAAATAGTCAAAAATATTTGGTGAACATTGGTCCAGATGTCTCTCTAATCAGAAAACATATTGAAATTTGGCTTGGTAGCTAAATGTGTAGGTAGAAAGAAAGTGATAGAAAGTACAGTAAAAAAATGAGATCATATAAATCATGACATCTTACAATAATAAACTATAAGTTAATAATTATAATTTACAAAAGCAATGAAGTTAGTATCCTTCTATTTCAAGTAAGACTATACCTTTTGAGTTTGGTACCAAAAGTATATTTCTGATTCTCTAAATAAATGAATTTGTGAATGTACTTTTAAATATGGATTTACTTTGATAAATAATCATATTTTTAATTAATAAATTTATTTTAATTGGAGGCTAATTACTTTACAGTATTGTAGTGGTTTTTGCCATACATTGACATGAATCAGCCGTGGGTGTACATGTGTCCCCGATCCTGAACCTCCCTCCCACCTCCTTCCCCATCCCATCACTCAGGGTCATCCCAGTGCACTGGCCTTGAGTGCCCTGTCTTATGCATCGAACCTGGACTGGCCATCTATTTCACATATGATAAACCGTCATAACATTTTAAAATCATTAAAATTTCAGTCTATACTAACTCTGTGCAAAACTCGGTCTTGACTGTGTGCCATTGTTGTCGTTCAAGTTGCCAAGTCACGTCTGACTCCTTGCGACCCCATGGACTGCAGCACACCAGGCTTCCCTGCCTTTCACTATCTCCCAGAGTTTGCTCATACTCATGTCCATTGAGTTGATGATGTCATCTAACCATTTTTATCATCTGTCAACCCCTTCTCCTCCTGCCCTCAATCTTTTGTAACATCAGGGACTTTTTCATTGAGTTGGCTTTTTGCATCAGGTGGCCAAAGTATTGAAGATTCAACTTCCCAGTCAGTCCTTCCAATGAATATTCAGGGCTGATTTCCTTGAGGATTGACTGGTTTGATCACCATAGCAAATAGAATAAGTAACAGATGAGGTCTCTTGGCTTTGTCCTGCTTTTCTAGTCCTCCTCTGTCCATCACTGTTATTTGCCCCAGTGGGTCTCCTCCATCTTATACAGTGACTTAGCTTATAATTTGTAGAAACTTAATAATCTCTATCTTGTATTTATTTTTGTGTTCATTCTAAGTACAAAGACATAATTATCACTATTTCTGGGTTCATTTGCTCCCTCCAGTATGTTCTACAAAGCCGTGGCTGCCTGAACCCTGAATTAGCTTGAATGATTGCTTGGACTTTGTCCTTCCCTTTTTTCCCTGGGCTCTCTGACTTGCAGCCTGGTTGCTTTCTATGTTAACCTATCTTGGGTGAGCTAAAGAACATACTAATTATTCTTTGAACTGAAAATGGATTTTGGCCTCACCGGATAAAATTGTGGAAGTCTTGACACTTATTTAAATATCCTCCTCAGGATGCATCCCCCCCTCCTCTCACCTCTCTTCAAAGCACTAGCTTGGGAGAGTTTCCATTTAAATAAGTTGCATAACACTGCACATTTTTACTACTTACCTAATGTTCCTGTTGTTGAAGACTTCATGGAAATTTTATTATTTTTCATTTTTATTGAGGAAGATGCCAACAATTATCATAAATAAGCTTTTATTGAAAAAAATTATGTCAATGCAAAAATATTGCTCTTACTTTCAAACCTGATATTTAGGAGTACAAGGTCATACAGAGGATGCACAGGCTTACAGGACCAAAGCCAGGATGCTTTGTTTGCCTAGGAAAAAACCCCTGGATAAGAGAGAGAGAGAGAGAGAGAGAGAGAGAGCGAGAGAGCAAGCGAGAGGAAAACCTGCCTCATGGCGCCCTCTGCTGGCCATGAAGCTCACAGTCCTGCATTTTTCTCTATAAGACAATGTGAATCTCAGGCAGGTAGAAAACAGTAGTCAAAAAAAAAGGATCACCATGTGTTGAGCTAGCACCTATTTCTTTAATGTAGTAATAGAAATCAATACATATTCTTCCTTGCAATCTACCATTAAAATTTTGGGGGTTCACTAAAGGTCTGTTTTTCTTAACTTTTATAAAATACTGATCTTTTACTATCATGTTCTAACTCAATTATAATTTCATGAAATTATTTTTTCTGTCACTTTTAAATTTAGTTCATGAATTCTGATGAAGGTTATAAGAGTTATTAATTTTACTTAAAATAGAAAAATAAAACAGAAGCTAATATTTTTAAGACCTTTAGAAAAATAAAAGTCTTATTTATTAGTCTTTCCCTTCTCTTTTCATAGTCACTGTGTTGGTTTTCCATTGCTGTTGTAACAAATTGAAATAACACAAATTTATTATCCTACAATTCTTTAGTTTAAAGGGTAAACATGAGTCTTCCTGGGCTAAAATTGGGTTTAACAGGGCTTTATTCTTTCCTGAAGTTCTAGGGAAAATCTGTTACCTTGTCTTTTCCAGCTTCTAAAGGCTGCAACATTCCTGGTGCATGATCCCTTTTCTACATCTTTAAAACCAGCAACGTCTCATCTCTCTCTAACTGCATCCAGGAAAAGCTGTTTGCTTTTCTGGAATCCTGTGATTAGTCTGGGGCCATCCAGCTAATCTGAATAATTTTACCTTTATCTCACTTTTAACCTTAATCATGCAAAGCCCCTTTTGCCATCTAATGTACCATATTCACAGTTTTGAGGATTAGTGTGTGGACATCTTTGGGAAACCATTATTTTGCTTACTTGGCCACCATCCAAGTTCAGATTTTATGTTGTTGCTCAGTCACTCAATCGTGTCTGACTCTTTATGCCTCCATGGACTGCAGCATGCCAGGCTTCCCTGTCCTTCACTGTCGCCTGGAGTTTGCTTAAACTCATGTCCATTGAGTTGGTGATGCCATTCAACCATCTCATTCTCTGTTGCCCCCTTCTCCTTCTGCCTTCAGTCTTTCCCCGCATCAGGGTCTTTTCCAGTGAGTCAGTTCTTTGCATCAGGTGGCCAAAGTATTGGAGCTGCAGCTTCAGATCAGTCCTTCCAGTGAATATTCAGGGTTGATTTCCTTTAGGATTGACTGGTTTGATCTCCTTGCTGTCCAAGAGACTTTAAAGAGTCTTCTCCAGCACCACAGTTTGAAATCATCAATTCTTCAGTGCCCAGCCTTGTTTATCTATATGAAAGATACCTTTCATATCTTTATCTAATTCTTTAGGCTCCTACCATTCTAATTCACCCTTCAAAATGCCGTAGAGTACACTTGGCTGATGCCTTCTCAGTTGCCCTTTAGTAGGGCAGTATGAACCCACTCCAGTACTCTTGCCTGAAAAATCCCATGAACGGAGGAGCCTGGTGGGCTGCGGTCCATGGGGCCACGAAGAGTCGGACACAACTGAGCGACTTTACTTTCACGTTTCATTTTCATGCCTTGGAGAAGGAAATGGCAACCCACTGCAGGGTTTTGGCCTGGAGAATCCCAGGGACGGGGGAGCCTGGTGGGCTGCCGTCTATGGGGTCGCACAGCGTCAGACACGACTGAAGCGACTTAGCAGCAGCAGCCGGGCAGTATGACCCATCCTTCAACTCCTGTGAAAGTTGGGTGTTTGTGGACTCACCCGTCTCCAGAGAATTGTTTCAACTCATTGGGGGCCATCCTACCCAGACATGCTTGGATTGGCGTCACCAATGTCTAACCAAAATGAGGCTCCGAGTTTTCATTTACATTACAGAGCTTTCTGTGGGATCAGCCTGAGAATAAACTAGCTGATTGCGCTGAATGCTTAATTTTGCTTAGCTTCATCCCATCTTCTGCTTCTTTCACTGTCTTACAAGCTTCACTTACGAGACCCGCATCAGTAAGTCACCTTGCTTATCTGGTTTTAGGGAACCCTACCTAGGGAGTCCTGCTAAAAAAAATTTCAGTGACTCCCTGCTATTTAACAGGTTAAGTCCAACTTCCTAAGACTAGAATGAACAGACTATTTTGTCATTCAAATCTGTATCTTCTGCTTTATTTTCATTTTTTTTCTCTACTCAGAGTCTGAACTGTGCTGAAAAAGGAATACTGTGTGGCAGCCAGGCTCTAGTATTTTGAAATCATGTATTTTATATATTTCTACATTTCTGCTGATTGTCATCCCCTCCCCTTTCTCCAGCTGTTTTCTATCCTTTAAGCTCAGGTTTTCAGTGTATAAAAAACTATATGTGCACAGTTATCGTTTGATCAAATGGTCCTACTTCTAGAAGTCTATTCCAAGGACATACTGGCAAAGCTATAGAAAGACCAATGTGGGTGACTATTCATTGTTGCGCTATTGTAATAGAAAAAGTGTTGAAATAACTAAATGTTCATTAAAAGAAGAGTAAGGGATAAATTATAGTACATCTACTATAGAGTACTGTATAGCTATAAAAATGAAGGAATATCTCGATAGATACACAGAACAATCCCCAGGATATACTGTTGAATAAAAAAGGCAAGGAGAAATGTGTTTATAGTATGCTACCATATATCTAAGTAAGTGTAATTCAACTGTGGATATGTATTTACTTATTTTAAAGCCAAAATAACAATGGCAGAACATGCCATTATTGTAAAACACACACACAATTACTTTTTAAACGTTACAAATGGGAGAAAGGAAGCAATAGAAAATGAGAGTGAAGCGGGTAGACAGTAGAGGGTAGGGATAGAATCTTGACTTCTTCGAACTTTGTGTGTATGAGACTTTGGAACCATCTAAATATATTATATATATTATTTTTGGGAAACATGGTTTACTCTTAAAACAGTGATTTCTAACTGATGAACCCAAACAGTATGGCAAAACACACTCAGGTGAATTACTCCAAGTCTTTGTAAATTAGTGATTTGATTTTTCTCTGGTGGAGTCTACCCAAAGAACAGAGGGAACAGCATCAGCTCTTAACCTGTTTTTAGTGACTGTGTTGTTAATGACAGTTTTGGTATTATTATAGAGAGGCTGTTGTGTGTGCTTTGTGTGATATAGGAAAGAGTTAATCATGTTGATATCCTTAAGAACCAGAATATTTGGCATAGGGGAAAGGAAATACAAATATAAGATCAATAATGTAAGTGAAAATCCTATATCATGCTTTGAATGAAAAATATCATTATGAATTCATAATATTTTTTTTTTATTTTAAAAACAAAAGTAGAATCTCTACAGGCAGTAAACATAGCTAGAGCCCAGGAATTCTGCCTTTTTTCTCAACTTTTCTGTAAGGCTGAATTATTTAAGTTTAAAACATGGACATTTCTTAGAGCTGTCCACTATTACCAACACCAAAACAGTGAGTACCCCAAGTATGCAGATTCTAGCCTTAAAACATATTTTCAACTAAAAAGAATCAGAGTCTCTTGGAATAATGGTTGATTCTACGTTAAGAGCAGATGGTATTTACAAAGTGAGCCTAAAATGCCTTATCATGCCAGAAGGCAAGAACTATGAAAGATCACTAGGGTTGTGTCAGAAGAGCTCAGGAGCCAGCTTCAATAGTCTTCTACTGGAAAGAGTTGAGAAAATTTGAACATGAATAAGAATAATAATTGCATTGTTATGAATTATACCTAATACTTTAAGATACATATGTTTATCCAAAAAATTATTCATGTTTAGTAAGTTAAACCAGCAGGCTTTAGTAGGTTAAACCTGCAGGAGACATAGTTTGATCCCTGGGTTGGGTAGATCCCCTGGAGGAGGGCATGGCAACCCACTCCAGTGTTCTTGCCTGGAGAATCCCATGGAGAGAGGAGCCTGGAGGGCTACAGTTCAAAGGGTCGTAAAGAGTTGGTTATGACTAAGCACTCAGGCATATGCACAGGGGACCAAAGTTATTGTTTTTAAAAACTGGTAGAAGTCAAGGAAAAGAATCAGATTTTTCATCCTCCTTTTTATATAAATCATACTTCAGAATAACCTAATATTTGATGACAGGAAGTTTCTGTCTACAGAAGTATTCCAGCCGATAAGTGATTATGGAATTGTAAAATTAGACAATCACCATTTGGCAATGCCTATTGAATTAATGGATCTAAGCAGTAATTACCAATGCTGCCCAAAGTGTTAGAGAAGACAGTCTTATGTGCCTCCAGATAAAACTAACCATTCTCTCTGAAGAAGTATTGGCAAAAACAAAAACCATAGCTAAACAACTTTATCCCAAGCTAACTACTAATTTACAGAAATTACGAAGGGCACAGGAACGTTTTAAACCACATCACAGGGGGGCGAAGGGGAAAATCCAGACTGTGGAAAACTCAAAGGACAAACAACTCAGGTTTCTGAACAGTAACGGCAATGACAAAATTACAAGAGAGAAAATGAGACAGAGGAAGAGAATAGAGAGATTAAAAGAGACATAAAAGACTGTTGATCAATTGCAGCATAGCGAGTCTTGCTTAGAGTCTGACTTGCACAAACAAACTGAGATAATCAGGGACATTTGATTGCTAAATAGATATTTGATATTAAAACATTCTCACTTTGTGTTTAGGTATGATAATGGTATTTGTTTACAGTAAAGCACTCTTACTTTTTAGAGATTACATACTGAACTATTTGCAAATGATGTGATGGCTGGTGAATGGGATTTTCTTCAAAGTGATTTGAGCAAAAAACGGGTGATATGGAAGGGATGTGGGTGGAGATGAGGGTAAAGTGAGTTTCCTCATGAGTTGATAATTGAGGAAAATGTGTATGGATACAAAGGAGTTTGTTTTACTTTTCCTTATACTTTTGTATTAGTGTGAAAAATTTCAGAATAAAGAGTAAAAACTTTAGATCATGGGTAGGAGGGTGGTGGTGCTGCTGCTGCTAAGTCGCTTCAGTCATGTCCGACTCTGTGTGACCCCATAGACGGCAGCCCACCAGGCTCCCCCGCCCCTGGGACTCTCCAGGCAAGAACACTGGAGTGGGTTGCCATGTCCTTCTCCAATGCATGAGAGTGAAAAGTGAAAGTGAAGTCACTCAGTCGTGTCCGACTCTTAGCGACCCCATGGACCGCAGCCCACCAGGCTCCTCCATCCATGGGATTTAACAGGCAAGAGGACTGGAGTGGGGTGCCATTGCCTTCTCCAGTAGGAGGGTGCAGAAGATAGCAACGGAAAGGAAAGATAATATTGAGCACCTGTTAACATTAGCAGGTATGCTCGGTGTTTTTGATATGTTATTAAATTTAGTTCTTGTATCAGTCTGACGAAGTGGTTATGCTTTTCTTGGCTTACAGATAAGGAACCTGAAGCTAGTATGATTAAGTGATTTGCTGAAAGTCTCAGAATTAGTATTGATTCTTCATCTATCTGATTCTAAATCCATGCTTGTCCCTTGCAGTATGCACCGCACCATGTACTCCGCTTTAAGAGGAGAATCTGAAAGTGAGTTTAATTCATTATTTGAACAACTTTATTGAGAGAAAATTCACATAAAATCCCCCCCTTTAAAATGTATAGTTTAGTGGGTTTTAGTATATTCAAAAAGTTGTGTAACCATTTTGTTTTTAGTATTTAGTCGGTAAGTCATGTCCAACTCTTTTGTAACCCCAGGGACTGAAGCTCTCCAGGCTTCTCTGGCCATGTGATTTTTCAGGAAAGAATACTGGAGTGAGTTGCTATTTCGTACTCCAGGGGATCTTGCTGACCTATGCCTCTTGTATCTCCTGCATTGGCAGACGGACCCCTACTACAACTTAAGTTTAGAACATTTTCATCATCCCAAGAAATTCCATGTCTGCTCCCCATTCCTCCTATTCCCTTATCCTAAGAGAACCGCTAATTTACTTTGTCTCTTTAGATTCGCCATACAAGTTTCATACAAATGCAGTCATAAAATATGTGGTCTTTTTTCACTATCTTCTTTCACTTAGCATAATGTTTTCAAGCTTCATTAATGGTATGGCATATATAAGTACTTCACTTCTTTTTATTGCTGAAAAATATTTTGTGGTATAAATATACTATGGGTGGGTGCTCAGTCACTCAGTCCTGTCCAACTCTTTGTGACCCTTTGGATTGTAGCCTGCCAGGCTCCTCTGTCCATGGGATTTTTCAGAAAAGAACACTGGAGTGGGTTGCCATGTCCTCCCCAAGGGGATCTTCCTGACTCGGGGATTGAACCTGAATCTCTTGGATCTCCTCTGTTACAGATGGATTCTTTACCTCTGAGCCATGGGAGAAGCCCAATAGATATACCACATTTTGTTTATTCATTCATCAATTTGTGGACATTTGAGTTGTTTCTACTTGTCAGCCATTAAGAAGGATGTTTGTAGGAACTTTCATGCACAAGTTTTGTGTGGATGTTTTTAAAATTTCTCTTGTATATATAGGGAATGAAAATGCTAAAACATATCTCACTCTGTGTTTAACTTTTTGAGGAATTATCAAACTGTTTCGCATAGTGGCAGCACCATTTTACATTCCAGCCAGCAAGTATTAAGGTTCAAATTTCTCCATATTCTTACTGACACTTGTTGTTTATCTTAAATTATAGCCATCCTCCTGGTGTAAAGTATCAGTATTATTTTACTATGGTTTTGAGTTACATTGTCCTAATGACTAATAATGTTGGTAATGCATTATTGAAACATTGAATCATACATTACCTTAATTTTGTCATTCTTTTATTCACGCTGCAAATGTATATCAAATACTTTCTATTAATATATGCCAGACCTTGGAGAAGAAATGACAGTTCACCCTTTGTAGGTGAAGACAAGAATGTTAGTAGCTGATGGGTTTGGTGATGAGAAAATGAACAAATCCTCTGCTGGTTGCTTTCATTTTTCTCATTGAAATAAGCAACATGATCAGTTGAGAATCAGGAGAGAGATAGGAGATGTTGTAATTAAGGAATAAAAATGTATCTGAACTAAAAGGAAAAAACACAACTAATTGAGCTTCAGTTAATCTTGCAGTATTGCACATGCATTTTTTAAATGTGTTGTTGAAGGATAATTGCTTTACAGAGTTGTGTTGGCTTTTGCCAAACATCAGCGTGAATCAGCCATAGGTGTACATGCGTCCCCTCCCTCCCATCTCCCTCCCCGTCGCGTACCTGTAGATGGTCACAGAGCCCATGTCTGAGTCCCCTGAGCCATACAAATTCCCATTGGCTCTCTGTTTGCATGTGGTGATGTAAGTTTCCATGTTGCTCTCTCCATACACCTCGCCCTCCCCTTCCTGCCCCCGCCCTGTGTCCATAAGTCTGCTCTCTGTGTCTCTCTCCCTTGCTGCCCTGCAAATAATTTCATCAGTACCATCTTTCTAGAGTCCCAAACATATGTATGCATTAGTATACGATATTTATCTTTCTCTTTCTGACTTACTTCACTCTGTGAAATAGGCTCCAGGTTTATCCACCACAGTAGAAGTGACTCAAATGCATTCCTTTTTATGGCTGAGTAATATTCCTTTGTATATATGTACCACAGCTTCTTTATCCATTCATCTGTCTGTGGACATCTAGGTTGCTTCCATGTCCTAGCTGTGCTGAAGTGAACACTGAGGTACATGTGTCTTTTTCAGTTTTAGTTTCCTCGGGGTATATGCCTAGTAGTGGGATTTCTGGGTCGTATGGTGGTTTTATTCCTAGTTTTTTAAGGAATCTCCATATTGTTTTCTATAGTGGCTGTATCAGCACATGCATTTTAAACTTTATTAGTAATACAGAATTTTTCTCAAAAAGATTTATTAATATATACTCCCAACAACAGTTTGTAATAATATATTTTTGCCCCTGATCCTTGCCAACACTGGGTATCATCAAGTATTTTAATGAAATTTTTTTCTCATGGATTAAATTATTGCTTGTAATACTTAATTTTCAGTAAGATTGAATGCCTGCTTTTCTCTTTTGCTCATTTTTATTGCCCACTTATTTTTTTCTTTAGATTTGTGTGAGTTTATTATATATTTTGGACGTCAACTCTTGTTGGTCTTGTTTGTCTCAAATACCTTCTTAAATTTTTAGGCTTGTCATCACTTTTTAAATAGTGCCTTCTATTAACAGACATTTTTAACATTAACATGTTTTGTTTAAGAAATCTTTTCTACTTGACATCATAAAAGTATTACTTTTATTTTCTGTTAAGAATTCTGTTTTTATCTTTAATCTACTTGAAAAATATTTTTTAATATTGTAAGAAGTTGGAACATATTTTCCCCTATATGCATAATAGATTTCTTGTAACTGTTTATTGAAAAGTTCATCATTTGTCCATAAATGTGCATGCTTCTGTCACTTACCTTGTTTCTGGACATTCAGTTTTCCTCTTCTGGTCCTCTTCTGGTCTTGTATCTGTTACTCCATTGGGTTTGGAGTTGCTTTGTATTTTAGATTAGTATGAGAGAATTGACATCTTTACATTTCTGAGTTTTTCTACTCATGAACAAGGCATGTTTCCATTTAATTAAATATTGTAGTATTTTATGAAAAAGTCATATAGTATATTCAAAAAGAGCATGCAGATTTTTGTTAAATTTATTCCTTAGTACCTTGTGTTCTTGACTACTATTGTAAATGGTATCTGTTTTACAAGTTACCTTTGAAAACTTGTTGGCATATAGGAATGAAAATTATTTTTCTAGTTTTATCTTAAATTCAGTAAACTTGCTAAACTCATTAATTTGTAACTTGTTTCTGATTTCTCTTGGTTTTCCTATATAAGAAATATATGTAAATGATAGTAGTTTTGTTTCTTCTTTTCTATTAAGTGATGAGACTAATTTGGGATAACTGCACTGAATACTTTCTGTTAGAAAATGGAAGTAATGAGTGGTTTATACAAGTGACTGGTTCATAGCAGCTCTCAAACCTTGCTGGACAGATGTCATCAGTTCTTCCTGTCCATGGTGTTGGGAGGTGTTCCTTAATTGGAAAGTGAAAGTGAAAGTGAAGTCGCTCAGTCGTGTCTGACTCATGGACTGTAGCCTACCAGGCTCCGCTGTCCATGGGATTTTCCAGGCAAGAATACTGGAGTGGGCTGCCGTTTCCTTCTCCAGGGGACCTACGCAACCCGGGACTGAACCTGGGTCTCCTGCATTGCAGACAGATGCTTTACTGTCTGGGCCACCAGGAAAGCCCCAGTCCTATTCCCTGGGAGTCCCTATCCATTGTTTTCCGTATCTTGTGGCTTCACCATCTGAACGTTTCTTTTCTTTTTTTTTTTTTTTTTTTATTAGTTGGAGGCCAATCACTTCACAACATTTCAGTGGGTTTTGTCATACATTGATATGAATCAGCCATGGATTTACACGTATTCCCCATCCCGATCCCCGCTCCCACCTCCCTCTCCACCCGATTCCCACGGGTCCTCCCAGTGCACTTGTCTCATGCATCCCACCTGGGCTGGTGATCTGTTTCACCATAGATAGTATACATGCTGTTCTTTTGAAATATCCCACCCTCACATTCTCCCACAGAGTTCAAAAGTCTGTTCTGTATTTCTGTGTCTCTTTTTCTGTTTTGCATATAGGGTTATCGTTATCACCTTTCTAAATTCCATATATATGTGTTAGTATGCTGTAATGTTCTTTATCTTTCTGGCTTACTTCACTCTGTATAAGGGGCTCCAGCTTCATCCATCTCATTAGGACTGGTTCAAATGAATTCTTTTTAATGGCTGAGTAATATTCCATGGTGTATATGTACCACAGCTTCCTTATCCATTCATCTGCTGATGGGCATCTAGGTTGCTTCCATGTCCTGGCTATTATAAACAGTGCTGAGATGAACATTGGGGTGCACGTGTCTCTTTCAGATCTGGTTTCCTCAGTGTGTATGCCCAGAAGTGGGATTGCTGGGTCATATGGCAGTTCTATTTCCAGTTTTTTAAGAAACCTCCACACTGTTCTCCATAGCGGCTGTACTAGTTTGCATTCCGACCAACAGTGTAAGAGGGTTCCCTTTTCTCCACACCCTCTCCAGCATTTATTGCTTGTAGACTTTTGGCTAGCAGCCATCCTGACTGGCGTGTAATGGTACCTCATTGTGGTTTTGATTTGCATTTCTCTAATAATGAGTGATAAGACCAGAAACTATAAAACTCCTAGAGGAGAACATAGGCAAAACACTCTCCAACATAAACCACAGCAAGATCCTCTATGACCCACCTCCCAGAATATTGGAAATAAAAGCAAAAATAAACAAATGGGACCTAATGAAACTTAAAAGCTTTTGCACAACAAAGGAAACTATAAGTAAGGTGAAAAGACAGCCCTCAGATTGGGAGAAAATAATAGCAAATGAAGAAACAGACAAAGGATTAATCTCAAAAATATACAAGCAACTCCTGCAGCTCAATTCCAGAAAAATAAATGACCCAATCAAAAAATGGGCCAAAGAACTAAACAGACATTTCTCCAAAGAAGACATACAGGTGGCTAACAAACACATGAAAAGATGCTGAACGTTTCTTTCTTTCTTTCTTTCTTTTAACCTTTTGGCTACTTCTGAAGAAAGCACTGGAAAGGATTCCTTTGAGTCTTCTTCAACTCTCTGACTTTGTGTAGAAAAAATGGAGTCCCTAAGGGCTGTTTATTATTTCTTGAATAGTCTCAGTCCTTTTTACTTCAGGCTAATGCCTTTGCCAATTCAACTACCTCAAATGATTTTTGTGTTTTCTGGGTATTTGATTCAAAGAGTAAGTTAACATTTCAAAGCTTCACAGGCCAAAACTGACTCTGAAGCTGTAAATATGTTTATGGATTTTTTTTTCCTAAAACATGTCTTTCCTTAATTTGCTCTTAATGCAAATATAGGCTTAACATTTAATAGTACTACTGTTAATTTTCATTCTTATACTTCAAATGATATGAAATTGTGGCAGATAAATATGCCTTTTCAGTAATTGCAAGTCATTAATTTGATTGCATGATTTCACAGCTGGAAGCTTTGATTTCCTAGCTTTGGGAATATAAATACAGAAGGATATCAGATCAGTTGCTATGTTATGCAAACACTAAAAATTATTTGCTACATTTTCATGAAGGCTGGGACTCAATATCAAGATATCTAACTATTTTCTGTCACTTGTCACTTGGATAAATGTTCACTAAATATGTCTAAATCATATTTCACATGTTGTTTTTGGTGTGTATTGGTATATTAATTAATACTACATTGTATATATTTTAATATTTTATTTGTATAATATTTGGGGGAACTGTAAAGATTCAGTTGATCCGATCTAAATTTTAAGGAATTGTTCGAGACTCTTGTAATATTGCAAATTATAAGCCTGTTTCTCAGATTAAGATATTTTAAAATATATTTTTTCTTATTAGAACTATATATTTATCATAGAATATTAAAAAGACATGCAAATGCCAAAAGAAGAATTTAAGAATTACCTGTAGTCCCTCCATTCAGTTGAAACCAGTAAATTTTGGTCTTACCATTGTGTTTTCCAGTAAATCAAGCAGTGTCTGGCACATAGTGAATCATAATAAATATAAAAGAATGAATAAATGAAGGAGTTAGTCTATGAATGATGCATTGATGGTTTATAGTAGAAACCCTGAGAGGTTTTGTTTGTTGTTTTGTTATTGAAAGTGCCTGACTTTAAGCTTTGATTGCTGAGGCATCTACCTCAAAGGTGGTGTCCATGGAGTTTCCCAGGCAAGAATACTGGCGTTGGTTGCCATTTCTTTCTCCAGGGGATCTTCCCAACCTAGGGATTAAACCTAGGTCTCCTGAATTGCAGGCAGATTCTTTACTGACTGAGCTGCCAAGGATGCCCACTTCAAGGGTGGCTATCACTAATAAACATATTTCAGAGATCCAGGTCCCACCCCCACCCTGTAGCTCTTTTGTCTTAGAGGTGTTAGTGGATTTTAATAACCTGATGATTCATTTTTTTTCAACTGGCCACTTAGTTTTTCTCTTCCCACTTTACATTTCTACTCTCTCTTATAAATTTGCCAGTGAAGAATGAGCCCATAAAAACCCGTGGCCCCCACCATTAACCCCAGTGAAAGCAGAAACCCAGGCCCATGCTTGCTGTCTTCCGCACTCCCTCTGTATGCTACCAGGTTATGGTGTAATTCAAGATTCTGTAGGTCATCAGTTCAGTTCAGTCGCTCAGTCGTGTCCCACTCTTTGTGACCCCATGGGCTGCAGCACGCCAGGCTTCCCTGTCCATCACCAACTCCCGGAACTTGCTCAAACTCATGTCTATCGAGTCAGTGATGCCATCCAATCATCTCATCCTCTGTCGTCCCCTTCTCCTCCTGCCTTCAGTCTTTCCCAGCATTGGAGTCTTTTCCAGTGAGTCAGTTCTTTGCAGCAGGTGGCCAAAGTATTGGAGTTTCAGTTTCAGCATTAGCCCTTCCAATGAATATTCAGGACTGATTTCCTTTAGGATGGACTGGTTTGATCCCCTTGCAGTCCAGGGGATTCTCAAGAGTCTTCTCTAACACCACAGTTCAAAAGCATCAATTCTTCCACACTCAGCTTTCTTTATGGTCCAACTCTCACATCCATATATGACTACTGGAAAAACCATAGCTTTGACTAAAGACCTCTGTTGGCAAAATAATTGCCGTGCTTTTTAATATGCTCTCTAGGTTGGTCATAGCTTTTCTTCCAAGGAGTAAGCGTCTTTTAATTTCATGGCTGCAGTCACCATCTGCAGGGATTTTGGACCCCCCAGAAATAAAGTCTGTCACTGTTTCCATTCTATTTGTCATGAAGTGATGGGACCAGATGACATGATCTTAGTTTTTTGAATGTTGAGTTTAAGCCACCTTTTTCACACTCCTCTTTCACTTTCATCAAGAGGCTCTTCGGTTCTTTTTCACTTTCTGCCATAAGGGTGGTGTCCTCTGCGTATCTGAGGTTACTGATATTTCTCCCAGCAATATTGATTCCAGCTTGTGCTTCATCCAGCCCAGCATTTCACATAATGTACTCTGCATATAAGTTTAACGAGCAGGGTGACAATGTACAGCCTATTTGTACTGCTTTTGCAATTGGAACCAGTCTGTTGTTCCATGTCCAGTTCTAACAACTGTTGCTTCTTGACCTGCATACAGATTTCTCAGGAGGCAGGTAAGATGATCTGATATTCCATCTCTTGAAGAATTTCCTAGTTTGTTGTGTTCTACACAGTCAAAGGCTTTGGCGTAGTAAATAAAACACAAGTAGATGTTTTTCTGGAACTCTCTTGCTTTTTCTGTGATGCAATGGATGTTGGCAATTTGATCTCTGGTTCCTCTGCCTTTAATAAATCCAGCTTGAACACCTGGAAGTTCACGGTTCACATACTGTTGAAGCCTGGCTTGGAGAATTTTGAGCATTACTTTGCTAGCGTGTGAGATGAGTGCAATCGTGTGGTAGTTTGAACGTTCTTTGACATTGCCCTTCTTTGGGATTGGAATGAAAACTGACCTTTTCCAGTCCTGTGGCCACTGCTGGGTTTTCCAGATTTGCTGGCATTTTGAGTGCAGCACTTTCACAGCGTCATTTTTTTAGGATTTGAAATAGCTCAGCTGGAATTCCATCACCTCCACTAGCTTTGTTCATAGTGATGCTTCCTAAAGCCACACAAAAATGCTTCTGTGAGTCATAAACCTTTATTTTTTCAAGTTGCCTGGTGATTATTGCTGAAGAGTGTCTTGCACTTATAAAGAACCACAAAGGCTGGTTCAATAACAGTGTTGGTTATTGGTAGGCTGAAACTGGCACATGAAGGTATACCCATATGAATTTTTTAAACAAAAATTAGATCTTACAATAGGTATTGCTTTGTAATCTACCTTGTTTCCACACTGAGGTATCCCTAGCAGTTGCATGTCTTTGGTATTCATTTTAAAGTATTAAATGATGTAAATATTTAAAATATCATTTTAAGAGTCACATCATATCCTAGTTTGTGAAAAAAGATCACCTTAGCATTTTTTAAAATTAGCATAGCATGCCTGTCATTGATACTGCTCTGCTTCCAACCTCTACTGGATTTATCTAAGTGTTAGTCGCTCAGTCGTGGCTGACTCTGTGAGCCTATGAACTGTAGCCCACCAAGCTCCTCTATTCATGAGATTCTCCAGGCAAGAATACTGGAGTGAGTTGCCATTTCCTTTTCCAACGAATCTTCCCAACCCAGGGATTGAACCCGGGTCTCCTGCATTGCAGGCAGATTCTTTAGGGTCTGAGCCACCAGGGAAGCCCCTGGATTTCTAGAAGTCCAAAATGCTTTGCAGTTGGAGACAATGTATCCTTCTAACCCTATCTCTCCTGGACTTTGTTCTCTGAGTCCACCTCAATTTCTTCCATGTTTGAAAAATTCTGTATCATTTTCTAACAACACCAAGCTCTTTCACTTCCTGGGCCTTCCCATACACTCCTCCTTGTGTTGCAAATGCTAATCCTCCCCCTCTTCCATCTTGAGGACAAACACACAGCCTAAGAAACCCAAATCAAAGATTTCATTCCTGGGTCCTTTACCAAAATGGCCTTCATGAGTGGGCAGCAACCCTATAGAGGAAGTCATCTATAGAGATGGAAAGAACTGAAATTTTATGTCAATTCAGAAAGAAAGGGGAAAAAAAGGTACATTTTAATTTGAGGAAGCAGTTTAAAATCTAGACAAGAATATTTCCCTATCGCCCTTTTCATGGCAATATGTTATCTAAAGCACAGAAATTCTTTTCTTCTCTTCAGGAAACCATAGCATTTAGTTCTTCTCTTCTGAGACCTCGTGTGATTGGTGAGTGGATTGGTCGAGAAGAGAATGATGCTGACCCATTGGCCGCTGAAATGCTACAGCCCCCAGTTCCCAGAAGTAAAAATGAACAATGGGAAAATGAAGACAGTAGCTCTAGCCCTGCAGGAAGGTGAGATGAGATGTCTTCTAAGATTCTGAACACTTTCATCATTTCAGACAAAAGGGAAATCACATGCATGATTTTGATGAGATAACTCTTAGCAATTTTATATAGAATATTATGTCACATATAAGATAAAAATTAATTTCTCTCTTTTAAAATTAGAGTTTTCTCAGATTTGCTTTTAGATTTGGTTTTGATTTTTTGCTTTACATCTAGCAAGCTTATAATTTCTTTGCTACCAAAACCAAATAGAAAAATAATTACAAGGACATAAACTGTCAGTCAAGACCTACTGTAATACTGGATAAGACTGGCTTATTATTAGGGTGAGGGTTAAGATTGGAGAGGGAAGACTTCTGATTTACCAGAGAGATCTAGTTATTCAGCAAGAAGAAAACTATTAAATGTATGTTAGACTCTTGTGGTTTAGTCGCTAAGTCATGTCCAACTCTTGCTACCCCATGGACTGTAGCCCACCAGGCTCTTCTGTCCATGGGATTTTCCAGGTAAGAATATTGGAGTGGATTACCATTTCCTTCTCCAGGGGATCTTCCTGACCCTGGGATCGAACCCAAGTATGAAAGACTATACAAGGTGGAATTAGATGGAATATAGAGAGAGAAACCTTGGTTTAGAACCATTTGGGTTTAGAGTTGATAACTATGATTGAATATAATTATTTACATTCTCTATGGCTTAACTTTTGAAATGATTTTGAAACTATTATAATTTGTGAATTTGAAAGTCCCTGGTTTATTTTACTCAATCCTATGATGCTCAAAATGGTTTCAGAAGATTTGCCCTAAGTTTCCATGTACTGGTGTGCATGCATGCTAAGTTGCTTCAATGTGTCTGACTCTGCGACACTATGGACTATAGCCCATCAGGTTCCTCTGTCCATGGGATTCTCCAGGCAAGAATACTGGAGTGGGTTGCCATTTCTTTCTCCAGGGGATCTTTCTGACCCAGCCATCAAAGTTGTGTCTCTTTATGTCTCCTGCATTGGAAAGCAGTTCTTTACTACTGAGAAGCCCCCTCTATATACTAGTAGAAGTGAGATAATTTTGAAAAGTTTAGATATTTTTTAGAAAAATCGTATTCAGTATAACTATTTCTTGTAATACTAACTGCAGTGAGTAAAATTTGAAATGAAAATGAAAACTGCTATGAGGAAGTTGGAGTGGAAAGGGATTATCAAGGCATGGCTTACACAGATTGAGAAAAAATACTCATGGACTGAAATGTGACAGGAACTTAAACTTTCTGTGAATGTTGCTAGCTGAGCACCACAGAAGAGTTTTTCCTGTGCATAGCATAGCCACAGTAACTTTGTGTTTCCTACATTAAATTTAGCAGCAACCAATAACCATTCTTTCTCAAGGAGAAAATTGTATTTTCTACAATGTAATAGCTTTCAGGGTTTTTTTTACTTTGACTTATCACTTGGCTAGAGGGAAGAAAATTCGGAATACTCGTTTAATGTGCTTCAGGCATATAGAAAATTGATTCTATTTCCATGAGAAATAACTTTTAAATTATTTAAATAGTTGCAGTGTACTGTATAAGGAGAAGAAAACCATTTCTAAAAATCCATTTACCTTCTTTCGTGAAATGTCAGATCAATTTCACCTGTCAATGAGGGTAATTTTATTTTTAATACTAGACGTATGAAACACACTACACCTTTATCTTTATTCATTGCTAGATCTTTAATTCTTAAATATAAAATAGAGAAATGTCGATTTTCATTGTGCTTTCATTTAGTCATAGTAATAAATAAGAGCTATTTATTGCAAATGTTAGTCCTTCTGTTTTCTTCCTGGCTTCAGTGAGCTCTTATTTTCTCTTGAATATCCAATAAATGAGACTTTCTCTTGCAATCCTAGTAATATCCATTACCAGAAAACTCAGTCCGTGGAGCTCTCACTCAAATATTTGTTTTGAAAGGTTGTTTTCACTTTTATTTTTCTCTATCTTTAATTAATGAATTGATATATTACCTATGAAATGAAGAAAGAGGTGAAAATCCTGCTCAGATGCCCCATTAGAGAAAAAAGAAGGCATGCTTTCTGAACTAAATTTAAAGAGTAAAGCAGTAAAGTTATGGGTTAGAAACTATATTCCATCATCTAATACAAAACCAGGATTTCTGAATTTAGGCCGGGAGCTCACACAGCACTAAATTTGACTGGAATGAATAAAAACAGATTGGGGAGCAATTTCCTAGTGAATCAAGAGTCTGTTGCTAGGGTATTAGCTTTTGTCCTTGAATAGTAATGACTTTATCTTATAACTTAACAGTCTTAAAAATTAGCAGACTAATTACATTCTAGACTCCTGAAAGAGAAGACTTACTTTTTAAGGATGACTTCTGTTTTTCTCTCCCCTACTGGACCTCCTACATTGCCATTGTCAGTAGGCATCTGCTATGTGAGTGAAGCAGGCACAGAAGACTGTGAGTAGACATCTAATAAATAAAAGTTATTTATACGAAGGGTTGGAGAAGGCAATGGCAACCCACTCCGGTGTTCCTGCCTGGAGAATCCCGGGACGGGGGAGCCTGGGGGGCTGCCGTCTGTGGGGTCGCGCAGACTCGGGCACGACTGACGCGACTCAGCAGCAGCAGCAGCAGCAGCACACGAAGGTTGTTTATAGTCTGTCTTAGCATTTTGTCTCTTTTCCTGTTGTGGAAAAGGAAAATTCCCTCCTGTTAATTGCTCAGGTCTTATTTGAATGGCTGTTATTACAGCACCCAATCTTTAGTACATCGCTAATTTTCCCTCTCATTCAGAACAATACAGACATAATAGGCTGGACTTTCACCATTAGATTAGAGAGAATTAAATAAATGGTGCGGTAAATCACTGAGAGTCTTATGAATAGACTCTTACCCACCATATTTTCCTGGAACTTTAAAAAAATGATACACTTTACCTAAACTTTTTCCTTAGGTCCTACAAACACAGCGTTGTGTGAAGAGGGTCAGCAACTTTAGTATACATAGCTGTCATCTGAAAGGTTAAGCGCAGGTTAAAATGAAGGCAATTATGAGGGCAATAAGAGAAACTAATAAAATAAGACAAGACGATGTAATTGTTAATTGTTAAGAGAGTTTAAGAAAGTAAAGCATCTGAACAAGCAAACGGAAGGGTCATAAGGGAGAGGTGAATGTGTTAGGGAAAGATTGCATGTGTTCTATGATTGTCACGTGCTACCATTTGACACTGGTTGCTGTGGCTTGTCTAGGCATTTAGTGGGAAGCATACATATTCATTGCACGTTTAGAGTTGTTAAAAATAATCACACATTGATAATATAAATGTAAATAAAAATTGAATTAATAAACCTATATACTTATATTTTGAGCCATCTCAATTAGAATTTGCAATAGCTCATAATAGACTTTCTAAAATTACTTGCTAAGTTATAATTGAATTCTTAAATAGGCTTATCAAGCCTTGAAAGCCTAATGAAGCTCCTCTAAGATGAACCACTTTATTAAAGTAAGAATAATATCAATAAATATTATAGATCTTGTAAGTTGACTTTATTCATTGAGAGCATCATTATCAGATATAAATATGCCATAAAATGAATAGAAAATTTTATAAACTAGAAATATATATTAAATATTGAAAGCTAAAGTCACTTCCCGTAAGCAGTGCTCCTTTTCATTAAACCTCATAATTGCTTCTGATATATCTGTTAACAAACCCTAGAAATGTTCTACTCCTCTTAGAGCTCCTCTGTTGGCAACTAGAAAGAAACAACAAATAAACAAATATATTAATTTATGCCATAAATTCAAGTAGTGATAAAAGGTATAATGGAAAATAAACCAGAACAAGAAGGAAGAAAATGGATGGAGGGCACTTTAAAAAAAAATAAAAGGAGTCAAGAATAAAGAAATAATCATAAAATTGTCTAATTTTTGGCTGTTATGGGCATGTTAGAAAATATATAATACATGTGGCAGAGACCATATCAAACTTAGTAATTTATTTGCTATTCTTGAATATTCTCACATGCAGATTTTTACCATAAAGAATATTGATCAATCAAAAATGATTTTGCCAAAGTAATTAAAAAACAGAAACCTTAAAAATATCTAAAACATACAAAAATTGCCCCTTGTAACTCACAAATTTCTCTTTAAAACCAAAAAAGTATATAACTAAATCATATATTTCAAAATGTTGATGAGGTCATTTTAATATATTAAAAATTTGCTCTCATTTTTTAAAGAATTTATTCATTTATTTAGTTAGGAAATACTTACCCTAATTCAAATAGTCATTTTATGAAACACATTGCTAGTCATCTTTGGACTCATAGACTCAGATGAACTCGTTATTAGACAACTTTTTGGATTCAGTCTGTGTCTAGTTCTGGTAGCACACCACCATCTTCATGACCAAATCATGTATTTTAATGAGACTAAAAAAAACACTTGCTTCACCGTTCATGAAATGGTCTTGGTCATTGTTAGGGAGTTACACATTTGTTATCTGTCGCTTGTTCCTCGTTATTCACATTCCAATCTATTTGTTCTTTTTTCTTTTGTTTCACTACCTATATTTCCATTTCCCTGGATTCTCATATCTCTCAAGTTGGAGCACTCATATTACATCTACTTAAATGAATTCTTATTTTATTAGAAAATATGAGATTCAAAAAGAAAGTGTGAATTTGTTAAATATTTATTGAGCACTAACACAAGGTAATGTGCTAGGTACTGGGAAAGACCAATATGGAAACAAAAATTGTAGACTCAAAGTATTGGGTTGACCAGAAAGTTTGTACAGGTTTTCCCATAAGATGTTATGGAAAAGCAATACTTGCTTTAAAGTGAGGAGAATGGCAAGGACATATGTCTTATTTCTGCAGCTCAGTGCACACATCTGGTACATAGCAAGTGGTTAATAAATGTCTTGCTAAATAAATTATAAAAAACATCACATTTAGACATATAAAGAAGAAAAAGAGCTCTTTTGCATAAATCAAAAGGCAGCAATTAAGGGTGAAACTTTTTGTGATCTCTTCAACAACTTGGGCTTTAATACAAAGAGAACCTATTAATTTCTGATTAAGAGTCAAGACAAAGGGCACATAGATTTTCCTACTAAGCTTCAGCAGATAGCTGAAGAGATATCTCTTCAAGCTTAGCAGATATCTCTAACAAGCTTAGCAGATAGCTCAAGAGAGGAATCATCCAGTTTTCCTACAAAAGAGACCACGCAGGGCAAGAAAAGTCTAACACTTACCAACCTGTGTTCATAATTAGAATGTGGAATAAAATGGAGCAAGGTCAGACCGCCTGAAAGAGTGGGGCCAGGAGGAAGAGAGCAGATATCAGAAGGCAGCCCATCCAGTGGGAGGAGGTAGAGGGGATGGCCGCTTTCAATTGTTCTTGTCCAGGTGATCCCTGTTTAGAACTTAGGTGTTAGACCAAAGCAAAGTGGAGTCCTGGAGTGTATTGATGGGCTTTCCCACATGGCGCAGTGGTAAAGAATCTGCCTGCCAATGCAGGAGACACAAGAGACGCCAGTTTGAAGAAGATGCCCTGGAGGAGAAAATGGCAACCCACTCCAGTATTCTTGCCTGGAAAATTCCATGGACTGGGCAACCTGGTGGGCTATATAGTTCATATATAGTTCAAATGGACATGACTTACTGACTAAACAACAACAACAATATATATCGTCATTGCACATTTAGAGTTTTTATTTTACTGGAGTTATTTATTTTACTAATATATGCATAGATTTGCAAAGCAAAATATTTGAGTGAAAATTTGTAGATTTTCTTTAGTTATCACAGCTAACAGTCATCCTCACTGAAAGTTCACATTGAACTATTTCTTCAGCTTAAAGGTGGAGCTCAAGACTAAAGGATTAAAACAGCAGCAACAGCAACATAAGAAACTTCTGGCAGCCATGCTTTCTCAAGATTCTTTTGAGTCTGTCCATAGTCCCACCCCATCTGTAACAGAAGAAGATATTGATAATGAAGATGATGCAATGGAATTGCTGGGTAATTTTAAAAATTAATAATTTCTCTTTTTATTCTCTGGCATTGTAAAAGTGTGTAGTGGTTTAGAGATTTTAAAGGTTTTGAGTGGTTTTGTCATAGGGTATAGAAACCATTTAACATACACTTTTCATTAGACTTTCATGGAGTTGCATGTGAGAATTAAGTTGAAATCAACTCAGCATGTAAAATATTTATCGGACTGTATTTTGTGCTTTGTATAGGTAGAACTTACCTTCTCCCTGCTTAATTAGTCTTTATTCTGTGTGCAATTGTGATACAGATTCAGGTCTGTCTGCTTTATTCTCTGATTATTGCTGCCTTGATCACATCTTCTGTCTATACAGTATATCCGGAGTACCTATTTCAGAGTTCATTCCAAACTGTCTCCCTGTTGTTTCAAAGATGTTTTAGAAAAAGCAAGTTAAACTTAAACGGGCAGATAGTAAATTAATGTTAGTATGTTTTCCATAAATGATAGGAAAGTTTGCAGAGATTTCAGTGTTTTTATAGTCTTATTACTTTTATGGAAACCTTATTGATGTTGTATATATAGGAAGTCCTTTTGTATCTTTTAATGAAGTAGATGTCTATTTTTGTTTTGTCAGAATCTCTGCATAGTAGTTTTTTTTTTAATTGAACTTCCTTTTGTAAAACATTTTTTCAAAGAAGGAAATGAAATTTTATTTCAGAGCAAATGATCCACATATAAAACAGAGTTTTTAGTTCAGTGATATTATCTATTCTATTCTAAATAATTAGGACAGTTTTCAAATATTTTGTAACATTATCCTAGGAAATGAAAACATGATAAAAATCATTTGAATTTTTCAAATAAGTTTTACGTATAGAAAAAGGACCCCCAGAAATATACAGACTATTTTAAAGGTTTTTTTTTCTAAACTAGCTTTCTGGGTTTTAAGTGTTTATGGCAGTAAAATACTGTTATTGTAATAAATGATATAGGTTTCCAAGGATAGGCTTACAAAGTGTTATTTAGTTAGTGATGGCAGGTTCACTGATGTTGTCTGATGTTATAATAACTGCATTCATTCGAAAATTTAGAAGACTGTGTCATGGCATTTTCACTTCATGCTGTCCATCTTTTTTTAAAAAGAACTGTTAAGTTTTGTTGTATTTTTTAAGGGATCTCATTTCCCACCAGATGTGCCAGATGCGGTGGCTGTACCTTCATCCAGCTTCCATTCAGCAAACCTTTACTGAATGCTAGGCACTGGGCTTAGTCCTGGGGATGTAAAAATAATTGTGGTTTCAGTGTATGTTCAAGTGTTCAAAATGAAAATACAAATACATCACTCAGTTTTCACTACAGGTGCTTAAATTTAGTTAAGCAAAGAGTCGTACATAGGAATAGCATCCAGTGCGGAAGTAGGGGCCAGTGATCAAGGAATGCTTTCTAGAGAGACTTATTCCTCTGCTAAGTCCTGGAGGAGAAGCGGATGGAGTTTGGCAGGCAGAGTGTGGTCCTGATCCTTGCAGGTTTGCTGATGCAGGAATGGATTCTTGTTGTGCTCCATGACAATGCCTATATGTTGTTCCTCTGCCCTCATCAGTAGCAGTGAAGGGGGCAAGTCTGGAATAGTGACTGTTCATGGATGTGGCCTGTGTGACATCAGTGTTGATGAATCGGTACATGGGTAATTGGTTGTACAGATATCCTTCTGTCTCATCCCTTTCCTTTAAATGACAGCTCACAGTCAGTTGATACCCATATGAAGTTAGTTTTACTCTATCTTGCAGAGAGTATCTTTTGAAGAAATCCAGGCATTCTCTGAATCGCTTTGAGATTCCTGAGAACATCAGGAATGTCTTATCAGAGTGGTTGGTTGTTGTTCAGTTGCTCAGTCGTGTCTGACTCTTTGCAACCCCATGGGCTATAGCCCACCAGGCTCCTCTGTACAGGGGATTTCCCGGGCAAGAATACTGCAGTGGCTTAGGAACTCATCTTGTTTCAGTAACACCAAGGGATTCTTAAAGGAGACTCAGGCGTCCACTCAGTATTGGCATCCCTATATCTCAGCTCTGCTGTTCTGAGGTTTCTAGTCTTCCGAGATGAATACCAAAGGATTGGGTTTTGGAGACTTCCTAATGTGAGCAATTAATATCTGGGTCTCAATTTTGTTTTCATTTAGACATTTTAGCGTGTGGTCTGAACAAATTTAAGAATGAGAGGTAGTTGGAGGTTTGGACTTTTCTCCTTGTGAAGTCTGCATATGTCAGCACAGGCAGATGGTGGTTTACTAGCGCTGGTCTCTAGGTTATAAGATTTCCCAGCGACAATATAGAATATTCCAAGCACTCTTGGCTGTCCCCTAAAATAATGCCATATACAACCCTGTTGCCTAGCTGTCTTAATGAACAAAGGTCATAAAACAGAAAACTGTATCAGCAAATTATTGTGCCCAGAGACTTCATCAATTAAGTAAAATGTTCTTTGAATGAAATATATTTGTCTCTAAGGCCCTAATATTCCTACTCATTAATATTATTCTATTATTTAGAAATATTTATTTAAAATGTAGACTCAGAGGTTTTTTCCAAAGTAGTATATGTAAGTTCATGACTTATAATGTTAGTTATGCCTTTAACTAATGTAGTGAATGGCTCATCTCTTACATGAAATCAAACAGATGTCCATGAATAATTTCAGTTAGTGCAGGAGCTAAGAATTTTTCAGCCATGATATTGTAGTAGATGAATATGTGAAGTACAGGTATGAAATAAAATGGTTATTAAGTTACTCAGTTTTAAGAACTGTATCTTCAGTAGGCTTGTGCATTCCATTGGATTTTAAATCCTATACCAATCAATTGATGAAACATTCCTAAATCAATTTAGAACCCCTATAGTATCTATCTTCCTAGTCCTTTTAATATTAGATTTGCATCTTGTTGTTTATTATTGAAGAATTTTGAGATAATCATTTTGAAACTCTGATTCTAGAAAAACATAAGTGAAGTGATTGTACATATTTGAGGAAAATATAAAGACCAAGTTCTTGAACTTATTTGAAATCGAATTTTAGCATGTGAAATCATTGTAAACTGCAACAGTGACATCTGGTATTTAAAATATCTTTTTGAATCTCCAACATTGTTTAGAATGAATTTACTATAGCTTATGTGTTTTAAGGGTTTAACTTGTGATTGTTAACTATACTGTAACTGGCTGAAAGTTTTATTTATTATGCATGGGAAGCAGTGCACTTTGTGTGCTGATAAATAAGTAAAAAACATAATTATTAGTTAACAATATAAGAGAAGATTATTCCTAAGTAAAACTTGTTGATTTGAAGGGGAAAAAACTTTTAATTGAATTAGTAGAACTTATTAAGAGTAAAATTATTGGCCTTTGTTTTGTTTGTTAAGAAATCTAGTATTATTAATATATGCTAATATTTAATTCTTCACAGTTGTGTATTTGTGAATTTCTTTTCTAAGTGTACTACACAAGTGAAAATATTATAATACAATATCTATAATTTTAAGTAGATTATTTTCTATGATTACTTAAAATGCTACTTAAAAACTCATGGTATAAAAGTAGCTTTTAGTATGAAATTAAGATATACATGTGTATGTGCTCAACTGTGTCTGACTCTTTGCCACGCCATGCTCTGTAGCCCACTAGACACCTCTGTCCATGGGGTTTCTCAAGCAAGAATACTGGAATGGGTTGCCATTACCTTCTTTAGGGGATCTTTCTGGCCCAGGGATCAAACCCATGTCTCTTGTGTCTCCTGCATTGGCAGGTGGATTCTTTACCACTATGCCATCTGGAAAGCCTGGAATTAATATATAGCAGAGAATAAAATATCCAAACTTGTGAAATTTTAAGATACAATTTTAAGCACCTCTGAAATTGGTGCTGTAATTACAGAAAAGGCTGAATAAGATATCTGACAATTCATCTCAAATTAAGTAGTTTTCAACTTCAAATATAAGATGTTCTCAATATTTCAATAATTATGCTAGAATTGATCACAATGAATAGAACGTGAAAGAATATTCACATTATTTTTAGAGTTATTAAAGTCAATAACTTTTCAAAAGTGGAGAAACAAATACCTGTATATCGTACTACATTCAGTTGCACAGAAAATTTGAGGAACCTCATTAGTTTAAAAGATATTTCAGTTTGTAAATGTGAGTCTATTTTCATTATAGTACATGGAATTTTCATTTTATTTTTGATGGGACGTTCATTGCAGTTTTGTGTTTGATTATTCTGTATATAATTTATCCTCGTTTTATTTTTTTTTTAATTCTTTTTTTTTTTTTAATTAGTTGGAGGCCAATCACTTCACAACATTTCGGTGGGTTTTGTCATACATTGATATGAATCAGCCATGGATTTACACGTATTCCCCATCCCGATCCTCGTTTTAAATGTCACCAGAACTTTTTGAAAGCTACTTTTTTGTACATTTTAGCATGGTATTACTTTAAAAAGCTTTCTCTTAGATTTTTCTCTGAATTGATGAGACAAATATCTAAAAATCACTTTCTAGAGAGGCTAAAAAAGAGAAACAACTTTAGTCCTGCTTTATAATTCCTGGTCTTAGCTTATATATAATCATATCAAAATTAAAACTGTTTTACCGAAAACAAGGTGGTTGAAAATATATTTTATTTATTTGAAATTTAATAATTAAAACCAAGTATAATTATTCTGGTATTCTTTGCAGAATATAGTAATTGAATTTCTAAAACCCAGTTGGCAGTATCTTCCCAAATTATGTAAAATATAAACTTAATTTTCTGGAAGGACTTATTTGTCAAAGGTTTGACAATTTTTTTTTTAATGGATGCTTCTTAAAACAGACCATTCATATTCTCAAAATAAGAACATGCATTTCACCTAATGAGAAATGGATACTGTCACTCAATGATGTTAAAGAAAAAAATGGAGAGGGCCTTTAAATGTTTAAAAAAAAAAAATCTGTCTACCTATCGCTATACCTGTATTTTAATAATCTAAAGCATATGATATGATCTAAATCACAAAGGGACATTCTTAAAAACTTCATTTCTTTTGCGTATTGATTATTGGTAACATCAGGATGTCAGAAAACTTATAGTTTTAAAATGATATTCTTTGTAGAAATTTTTCTTTTAAAGTCTTAGGACTTTCAAAAATTATATTTATGGATCCTTTAATACTGTGTACAAGATTGCTTTAAATATGGTTTAGAAATTCATTCAGCATATACAAAAGTAACAATACAGAATTAGTACATATTTGAAATTAAAATATCCACATTAGTGGATGTTAAGACATAGCAATTTTGAGCACCTCTGAAGTTAGTACTCTAAATCTAGAACATACTGAATAAAATACCTTCCAAATCTCTCAATTTAAGTAGCTCTCATTTAAAAATATTAGTCTCAAAAATTCCAGTAATTTACTGGCAGTATTGACCAAACATTATAGAAAATTGGCACATATATTTTTAAATGTTCACTAAATTAATTAGTACAACTGAAGAGCTAGGATACCTGTACACAGGTGTGTGAAAATCTTTTTCACATGCTGAATAATAAAGATTTCCTCCTGTTAAGCCACGGAATATATTGTAAAAGAAATTCTATGAAATACTTTTACTATAGAGTTTATCCTGTATTTCTGAATTCTGATTTCATCTTGCTTTTGTACCGTCATTGCCTGCACAAATGCCAAGTGAGCTTGGGTTAAAGTGTAACCTGAGTGGGGTTAATAGCACAGTGCTTGTCTTTCTGGATTATAGTGAAAACATTTGAGAAAATATGCTGAAACACATTCTTCCATTCAGCGACTATCACACATCTGCTATGTGAACAGTGCTGGTACATATTAATAAACAGCACTAAGAATATTGTGCCCTCTGTGGAAATGGCAACCCATTCCAGTATTCTTGCCTGGAAAATTCCATGGAGAGAGGAACCTGACAGGCTGCGGTCCGTGGGGTTGCAGGGAGTCGGACACGACTGAGCAACAGCAACTCTTTAGGCTGTGAAGGAAGAGTGAATCCAGTGAGCACTGGCATCTGCATAGAATCAAATATCCTGTGGATCTTTGCTTTAGCTCTCAATTAGTCCATTAATTCATTCACAGGTTTGTTACTGTTTCCACTGACAGTGACTCTGCACATTCTTGGGAGTTCAAATTTGCACAAATGCAGATATGTTTCATAAACTGTCGACTCCTCGGGGATGATTCTTAAGATTTGTTTTGCTTAAAAAGCATTTGAGAAACTTATTAAATACCAATTCCTGTGGCCTTTATCCCCAATTTTTGTTTCATTAGATTTGGATACAGCCCATGAATCAACGTTTTTCAACATAATTGCCCTTCCTCCCATCTTGCAAGAGATTCTGTTGCAGGTGTTGTTTTGAACATATAGTGAGGAACTCTGATCTTGGTGTGTGAAGTGAAAGTGTTAGTCACTCAGTCATGTCTGACGTTTTGCGACACCATGGACTGAAGCCCACCAAGCTTCTCTGTCCATGAAATTTCCCCGGCAAAAATACTGGAATGAGTTGCCATTTCCTTGTCCAGGGGATCTTCCAGACCCAGGGATTGAACCCCAGTCTTCTGCATTGTAGGCAGATTCTTTACTGTCTGAGTGACCAGGGAAGCCCATATGTTCAATGCACTCTTTTGTTTGATGTGATATATCCTGAAGCAAGAGGAATAAAATATTAGAAAGTCTAACTTTTACAACAGAAAGTACATGGAATAGAGATTTCTGAGTTAACCAAATTCTTTTGAACTGTTTCCGGGAGGTAAGGAAAACTCTTGCTAAAAAGCTCCCGGTGATGCAGTTTCTATTACCTTATTATCTTTCTTCCTGATATATTACTTAGAGGAGCACTTAAAAAATGAACTGCTAAGGTGGAAAAATTCAGTTCAGTTAGATTCAGTTGCTCAGTCCTGTCCGACTCCTTGCAACCCCATGGACTGCAGCACGCCAGGCTTCCCTGTCCATCACCAATTCCTGGAGCTTGCTCAAACTCATGTCCATCGAGTCGGTGATGCCATCCAACCATCTCATCCTCTGTCGTCCCCTTCTCCTCCTGCCTTCAATCTTTCCCAGCATCAGGATCTTTTCTAATGAGTCAGCTCTTTAAATCAGGTAGCCAAAGTATTGGAGCTTCAGCTTCAGCACCAGTCCTTCCAATGAATATTTAGGATTGATTTCCTTTAGGATTGGTTGGTTTGAGCTCCTTGTTATCCAAGGGACTCTCAAGAGTCTTCTCTAGCACCACAGTTCAAAAGCATCAATTCCTTAGTGCTCAGCCTTCTTTATGGTCTAGCTTTCACATCCACACATGACTACTGGTAAAACCATAATTTTTACTATATGGACCTTTGTCAGCAAAAGTGGTATCTCTGCTATTTAATACCCTATTTAGATTTGTAATAGCTTTTCTTCCAAGAAGCAAATGTGTCAATATTATGGCTGCAGTAACCATCTGCCATGATTTTGGAGTCCAAGTGAGTAAACTCTGTCACTTTTTCCATTTTTTTTTCCATCTATTTTCCATGAAGGGATGGGACTGGATGCCGTGATGTTAGTTTTTTGAATGTTGAGCTTTAAGACAGCTTTTTCACTTTCCTCTTTCGCCTTCATCAAGAGGTTCTTTTAATACGTCTTTCTTGCTTCGAAATGTTATAAATTTTTGACATAAACATTATAAGTT
Organism: Dama dama; assembly: GCF_033118175.1. Classification (NCBI taxonomy): domain Eukaryota; kingdom Metazoa; phylum Chordata; class Mammalia; order Artiodactyla; family Cervidae; genus Dama; species Dama dama. The sequence goes on from NC_083701.1 coordinate 32,416,051, forward strand.
AATGTCTTTTTCATGTTTAGGTCATAGCTTTTCACTGATTGTTTTGCAAAAGCATGAGCCATATTGTGAGGTGGTGCATAGAGTCTGTGATCAGAGCACTGGGCTAGAACTCTTAAGACTGGCTCCAGCTCTCATGCTGCCTCTGAACTACAAGTAATTCATTGTAAAATGCAGATAACAATATTTCTATCACATAGGCCTGCTTTGGGAATAAAAATGAAGTATTCTCTGAAAGGTGCTGTTATTTTGTTTCTTTTTGTCATGCTTAACAAAAATATTTGGAAGAAGACACTGGAATTTATATGTAAAACTTTCCTTCCAAATAAATTCATAGCTTTTGACATACATGTTGTCTAGTTATAAGCAAAGGAAAAAGAAAAGAACTTTCTTTACCATTGGGAAACTGCCTATTGACAGTAAAAATTTCCCACAAGACAGTAAAATCAAAGGCTTGAAGAGAAAGAATGTAAAACCACAAATGTATTTGCAAGTCAGAGTATTTGCTGGATCACTACAAAATGTTGCATCAATTTTTAACTTGGATATTTAAGCAAGGACAAACATTATCTGATTTGGTTAAGGCTATAGAGTAAATTATTCCACTCTTTAATTTTCTTCCAAGTAAATGTTTTTTAGGAGGAAAAGAAAAATGTTTTGTACTTACACATAAATGTCCACCAGTAAATGTTGGGCTGAAAGAAGGAAGAGGAGTAGGGAGAGACAAGCAGGAGACATAGAAGAACAAGAAATTTATGTTCTGTGTTTACATACTTATGTGTAAGTTAAGTCATAAATGTGTTGAAAATCTATGACCTTCAAAAACTCTTTTAATTATATTGAGAAGTATGAACATATTTGAAACACCACAATTCCAATGGTTTTACATTAATTCATTATATAAACAAATCACAACCAAATTGAAAATCAGTATTAAATAATTTTAGGGTTTTGTTGCTTTTGAAATAAACTTGCCTATTTCAGATACATAATAAAATGGTGATGTTATACTTCAAGATGATTTATTTAGCCGTGGTAATGGTTTTTATATAATTTGACTGAATTTGAATAAAATTTGTACTCTGTATAAGAGCCATTTGAAACTGGTACAGAATTCATGACTTTATTGTATTTTTTTTCTTGGTTGAAAATGTGCAAATAAGTGTGATTAATTCAGCAATTATTTGCATTTTAATGTAAAAAACAATAGATATTACAGAGGCATTAAAACTTTTCTCTGAATTGCTTGAAAGTTCTTGTATAATTATAGTGATCTATTTAGATTTTCATGTTATAATACCACTGATATCTTTTTAAAATTATCTTTAAATAGAAACCTTAAAATTATTGAAGTTGAACACTGAATATGCATTAACAGAAGAGTGCTGTTAAAATTTACCAGTTTTCAATATCTGAAAACAGTCATTTTTTTTAAATGAAATTTTATCCAAATGTTTTAAACTTTTATAAGCACATTTTTCAAAATTCAAAATGTTTAAACTGGCCCTGTATATGACTTTCTTTTGGAGTGGAAATATAATTTTCTTTTTCAATAGTCTTATCTTCAGTAATTTCAGAGAGGAAATATTCTTAATAGTAATGAATGTGTTTTTGTTTGAAAATTGTTCTAAAGCTTTTAAATAAAAAAGTGCTAAAGTCCACAATGGGAAAAAATATGACAGTGTTGTAATGGAGGTAAATTAGATTTGGTGACTTATATTTTACTTTTCAATTTTTCAGTTAGTTGCTTTTTGCAAAAGATGATTGAATGCCCTATGTTGGTATAGAATGAATTTGCTTATGTTGGAATAGAAACTTAAAATTCCGTATAAAATTATAATTTCTTTAACACTTAGTTTTTCAAGAATTATCATAAGGGGGTTTGTTAGGCCAACTATTTTTCATCTCAGGTGCTGTCATATTTACTCATTAATCACTGACATTTGTTTGGAGACTCTGTATTTCGAGACTTGAACATAGAGCATTATTAATACCATAAAACAAGATTGAAATTAGCCTTCTGAAATTAATTTTATGAAAGATAATTGAACATAATGTTAGAAATAACAATAGCATGTACTAGCTTTGTTTTCAGGTAGTCCTATTAGTAGGTTTCACTGTTGCCCTTTACTAATTCTGTGATTTGATAACAGTATCTTCCTTCTTCCAAATATCAGATTCATCATCAGAAAAATGGGAATTATAACAATACTTATATCATAGGATTTTATGAAGATTAAGTAAAATAGTTTATGTAAATTGCTCAGTGTATCTGATAAAGGATTAGACCTAGGGAAAAAAGGTTTTGTTGCTGTAATTCATATCATTTTTATATCAGTTCCTTTCCTGTCTTCAAGGAGCACATGAGGTTGAGTAAATTTAAAAAGATATGAGACCATAGGATCTTGGCCTTAAGGATTTATTACCTTTTGTCATAAATATTTCATTTAGATACACTCCACATATTTAGATATAATTTCAACAAGTATTCTCTACTTGATATTCAAGTCCTAATTTTTTCCTTTCTTTTAAAATTCACAAGCAACTAGGAAACCCAGAGCCAGTGCTCTGTGACAACCTAGAGGGGTGGGATAGGGAGGGAAGTGGGAGGGAGGTTTAAGAAGGAGGGGACATATATGTACCTATGGTTGATTCATGTTGATGTATGGCAGAAATTATCACAACATTGTAAAGTAATTATCCTTCAATTAAAAATAAAGTAAAATTTTAAAAAATCACAAGCAGCTTTTTCAAAAGATTATGTTTCATGAACGTGAATTTTTACATAATGTCTTAGAAAGAATCTTGGCCCTTTTTTCCTTTTTAAGACAGGACCCTCAGTATAAGAGAACATTATAATGTTTGAATTCTTCTAATAACACGACTAAAGCAATTATTTTAAGCAATTTGAAATATGAAAACTTTTAAAAGAAAAAGTATGAAAAGCTGAAAACTTATATCTGATTTTCTCCTGTATTTATTTTTGTTACCAGGTTATTGCCTCCCTGATTAAAATCATGGACATTCTTAGGCCCTTCTGTAGCACAGACAAGAAGATATCTGGCTTGTATAAACAAAGACTTTATCAGCCCCCATGAATCCCAATTTATAATGGGAATATGATATGATATAATGGGAATATGATTCCAAGACTAGGTCAAAGAAGTAAACATTTTTCAAAACTTATGCAGGCTATATGCACTTTCATATTATAATACGTTACTTTATCTTCTGACAGTTTAGAGAATTCATATCCAATAATAAAAGTGAAAATATCAAGAGAGAAGAGGGGCAGGGTTCTTTCCTATTTTTTCCCAGGCTACAATCTGATGTTCTTATCTTCTTTATATGGACTTTGGACATTTATGATCTAAAACTTTCAAATCGTTGTTGTTTCATCACTAAGTTATGTCTGACTCTCTTGCGACCCTATGAACTGTAGCTCACTGGGCTCCTCTGTCCGTGGGATTTCCCAGACAAGAATACTGGAGTGGGTCGCCATTTCCTTCTCCACAGAATCTTCCTGACCCAGGAAATGAACCCGTGTCTCCTACACAGGCAGACAGATTCTTTACCACTGAGCACCCAGACTCTCAAATAGCATTGTTAATATCTAATCTCATTTGATTTCTAACATCTTGGCTTCTGAGTTAGGGACATCTTTTGTAGAAAGTAGTTTAAGATGGAAATGTATCTCCGTTCATATATAAACACAAAAAAGACAAACAAACTCCAAGTAGCCCTGTTTATTAAAGAAAATTACAAATGTGAGAGAAGTTATTCTCCAGTATGAAAGCTTTTAACCAATAGAAAGAAAATCCTAAGATGATACATTAAAAAAAAGCACAGAAGCAACATTCTTTTTACAATAAATTTCAATTTATTCACTCATAAAGCTATTCCCTTCTCTACCAAGGGACAATCATGGTTGTTTCCTTAGAAATCCTGCCTTTGTTTAAACACACTTTACAACCATAAAATGCAATGCCATTCATAATATACACATTTATAAATTTATTTATTAAATTATATCATTGCTTTCCCTAATAATCAGGAGTTTAAATAATTCTCAGTTAAAAAAAAGGCAAGAAAAGTCATATGTGCTCATTACTGGCCTTATAATAGCTTCAGGATCTTAGAATTTCTGTGTGTTCAAATATGCATACTATCAAGATATTTATATTATATATTATCTTCCTGATAAGTGGAGAATTTTAAAAATTTGAGCAAAGAATGATTCTTTGGGGGAAAATTATTGGCACTTATAAGTCAATGAGGAAAATTTTAGGGACTTTTAATATCAAATTTTCTTTAAAAAAGTATTCTTTGATTATTAAAAGATAGATATTCATTTAAAGTACATGGCATTACAGAGGTCAAAATAAGTAAATAAATGTTACCCAGAAATACTTACTTTTGATGTTCAGTGATGTACTTTCTAGGTATTTTTATATATATATATATATATACATATATATATATATATATATATACACACACACACACACATATACATATTGAAACATAATAATATTAACACTTAAGTGCATTACAATATTCAGTGCACTGCACTAGGTGCTTTGTGTGCATTACTTAATCACAAAAATATCATGGAGTAGACAATATAATCATTCTTGCTCAACAGAAAAGAACACAGATCCTTGCAAAGCAAAATTTACTTAGATTACATGGTTGGTACCCAAGAGTCAGATTCCTAAGCCTTAAGAATTAAACACTAATTGTGGAATACATACAAATTAAAATATCCACTTATGTTGATATTATATAGGCTTACTTGCTTTTACATGCAGTTTTCACATAGTCAACAAAGTTTTAAAGTTTAACATCAGAATGTTCTGCTTCTATTCATAACAGAGTTTAAGGTTTAAAGATCAGGTAGGTGAAATTAAAAGGAATTTCACCTACCTGATCTTTAAACTATAAATTTTACAGTCAGCTTATGAATCTTGCTTATTTATCCAGGCTGATGATGTCTGCCTTTTAATGAGTAAGTATAAATTACATTTATACTTAATGTGATTAATATGCTTAGTTTTAAATTGAATGTCATTGAAATACTGTTTGTATTCTATTAATATTTGTCCCAACTGCCTTGTATTCCATTGTTCCTCCTTAGTTGAATATATTTTAGTATTTTGTAATGTTTTCTATTAATTTTTAAGCCAAAGCTCTTATTTATTTATTTTTAATGATTGCCTTTAGGAGTAAAGCAGTGTCTCCCTAGCTTGTTACAGTCTACTTACAGATGGGCTTTCCTGGCAACTCAGATGGTAAAGAATCTACCTGCAATGCAGAAGACCTGGGTTCGATATTTGGGTTGAGAAGATTCCCTAGAGAAGGAAATGGCACCTCACTCCAGTATTCTTGCCTGAAGAATACCATGGGTAGAGGAGTCTGGTGGGCTACCATCCGGTCACAAAGAGTCGGACATGACTGAGCGACTAACACTTTCTTTCATTTTTCAGGTGAAATTAAGAGGATGGGAAATACATTACATGCCAAAAGTAGGCACAAAATGTTGTTATAGCATAATGATGAAAAGTACATTCATTAGGAAGACATAACAATTGTAAATATGTATGCCTTTTAAAATATTTGAAGTAAAAACTGACAAAATTTTAAAAAATTAGACAGCTGGCTGATCATAGTGGGATATTTAATACATTTCTCTCAATAATTGATAGAAAAAGTAGATGAAAATCAATTGGGATATGGAAGACTTGAACAATACTATCAACATTTATTGTAGTCTGAAATTTTCAGTGTACCCAACAATGCAGAGACATTATTTTCACGTGCTGATGGAATGTTCATCAAAATAACCTGTATGCTGAGCCAACTTTCTGTACTCGGAACACAACAGGATTAAATTATATATCAACAATAAGACAAGTAGGAAAATTCCAAAATTTGGAAATTAGTTCTTAACACACAGATGAAAGAAAAATCAAAATGGAACTTAGAAAATAATTCAAACTAAAAGAACGAAGATACAACATACAAAATTTAGGGTAATGTAACCAAAACACTGCTTAAAGGAAACTCAAGTTTTAAACAAAAGAATTTTAAAACTTAACTGATGTAAGTTTCTAACTCAAAAAGTTAGAAAATAAATACAAACTGAATTCAAATAGATTGGAAGAGGGCTTCTATGGTGGCTTAGCAGTAAAGAATCCACCTGCCAATGCAGGAGGCCCAGCTTTGATCGCTGGGTCAAGAAAATCCCCTAGAGGAGGGCATGGCAACCCACTGCAGTATTTTTGCCAGGGAAATCCCATGGACAGAGGAATCTGGTGGGCTACAGTCCAGGGGGTCCACAGAGTCGGACTTGACTCAAGTGACTTAGCACAGCAGCACAGGTTGAAAGAAGGAAATAATACAGATAAGGATGGTAATGAAATACCATTGATGACATAGAAAGAAAAAAAAAAAGGCTAGCAGAATATTAGCAGTGCTGAAACTGCTAAATTCTTAGTAAAACTGACCCAAAAAAGGTAGATAAATGCAGTTTACCAATATTATTAATACAAAGGAAAGACAGGACCAAACTTCACTACAGATCTTACAGGCACAAAGGATATCAGAAGAATATTGCAAGTAAATTTAACTCAGATATAATGGGAAAAAATCCTGGCAAAACACATCATACCAGAGATAAAGCAAGAAGAAATAGTGCATCTGAATAATTCCATATATATATGTTAAAGAAACTGAATTCATAAACAAAATTCTTCCCCAGAAGAAAATTTCAGGTTCAAGGTTTCAGTGGTGAACTCTGTCAACAATATAACATACCATTTCAGAAAATAGAGAAAAGGGAAATTTTCTCAGATTGCTTTGAGACCAGCATGGTTCTGATATCAAAACCTGACAAAGACATTAAAAGAAAACAATCACAGATGAATAGTCCTCATGAACATAGATATATGTGTTCTTAACAAAATATTATTAAATTAGATCTGTATGATTCAGTACAATTGAATCAAATTCCTAATGGGATTTAGAAAAATAAATGAGCTGATTCTAAAATTTATATGGAAATCATGACCTTGAATGACCAAAATCATCTGAGAAAAGGACAGTGTCTATGGATTACAGTCCCTCATTTCAAAAAATTACCATAAGGCTATAATAAGACTGTGGTATTGACAGAAGACTAAACCAACAAATCAATGGAATGAATTAAAGTCCAGAAATATATCTGGTCAATTAGTTTGCAACAAAAGCTTCAAGGCACTTTGATATAGGAAGCAAAGTATTTTCAAGGATTAGTGCTGGAACAATTGGATAAAAATATAGAAAAAGAATGAACTTTGGCCATCTATTTCATACCATAACAAAATTTATTTTGAAATGAATTACAAGCACAGACATAAAAGCAAAGATTCTGAAACTTGTAGAAGGACATGTAGAATATATTCACAACCTTGGGGCAGGCAGAGATTTCCTAAAGATAAAACAAAAAAAGAAATCACTAAGGATAAAAGAAAAATTTGATAAATTAGACCTCATTAAAATTACAAATTTCTCCATAGCAAATGAAAATAAAGTAAGAGGAAAATAAACAAAACATAAAGGCACTCCACTGACTGGTATATGCAGTATATCTGACAATGGACTTGGGACTAGAATGTATACAGTTGTTGTTTAGTCACTAAGTCCTGTCCTACTCTTTTGCGACTCCTTGGACTGGTTCTTTACCACTGAGCCACCTGGGAAGGTCATAGAATATATACAGAGCTCCAGCAAATCAGTTTTTCAAATAGCCTAATTAAGATAAACAAAAAATTTCAATGTTCAATTCACAAAAGGAGGTAAACAGTAAATAAGCACATGAAAAGCTGTTTAACATCATTAGCCATCAAAGAAATGCAAATGAAAACAGCATTGAAATACCTCTTCCCACCAGTTAGAATGGCTAAAATGAATGTTGTCAAGATTAGAGAGTAGCTGGAATTCTCAAACATTGCTCATAGGAATAAAATTTTATAGTCACTCTGGAGAAAATGGCAGTTTCTTGTGAAGTTTAATATGTACCTATCCTGTGGTCTAGTAGTTCTTGGATATTTTCCCAAGGGAAATGAAACTGAAATATATTCACAAATATTTGTATGTTGAAGTAGTTTTATTCAAAATAACTCAAACAGAAAACTATCAAAATTACTGTCACTGCAAACAATCTGTATGTTCATATAATGGAACACTATTCAATAAAAATGAAGTAAATACTAATACATTTAATAATATGAATCTCATTGCTATGGACTGAATAATTCCCCCTCCCCCACCAAATTCATATGTTAATACCATAACTCCTAATGTGATAGTTTATATTTGAAATAGGGCTTTTAATGAAGTACTTAAGGCTACATGTCATAAAGCTGGGTTCCTAATTGAGTAGACTTGGTGGCCTTGTAAGAATAGGAGAGTTCTTTCTTTCCCCTCCTCTCTCCATGTGCATGAGCGGATGAAAGGTGGTGTGAGGACAGAAGGAGAAGGTGGCTGTCTGCAACCCAAGGCGAGAGCTCTGACTTGTAAGACCTGCTAGCATCTTGATCTTGGACTTTCCAGCCTCCGTTAACTGTGAGAAAATAAATTTCTGTTGTTTAAGTTACCCAGTCTAAGATATTTTGTTATGGCAGCCTTAGCTGAGTAAGACACTCGTAAACATGTTGAATGAAAGAAACCAGACACAAATGATTACATACCATACTAATTTAATTATAGGAAATTCAAGAATAGACAAAACTAATTTATGGTGATAGAAATCAGAACATAGCAGGGATTGGCATGAGAAAACTTTCTGGGGTAATTGAAATTTTTATATCTTTACCGGGATGTTCATTACATAAGTGTATACATTGATCAGAACTCATTTCGTTTGTCAAAACTCATATTTGCATTTCACTGTTAAATTTGAACTAAAAATAAACTAGCAATTTTAATATATATAAATCATGGCTGCCCCTTCAAATATATAAAAATCATGGCTATGTAATATTGCATCATAAAATATCTGAGGAGTAAAAATGAAACTTGACATTTGTAAATGTTTCTGAAATGAAATGATTAAATTTTATGTAAAAGACTGAGGTATGAAAGTAATTCAAAACAATCATATGGGCACTTGCTGTGGAAAAATGTCTCATAACCATGACCTCTGATAAATTTTCCAGAAGTCTGTGCCTATTGTAGCGTGATGTTTGAGTAATTCTGAGCAGAAACAGGACTTGTTATTTTAATTTCATAATAGCACTTGGAAAAGTAGAATTTGATCTTTGATGTTTAATATCCTAGTTTGAATACCCTTCTGATATGGTCATATTATCTTTTATTTGATATACTGAAATTTCCTTTCTTATCAATTTGTCTATGCTATAAGGAGTTTAAGATGTGGAAATTTTACCTGCAGATGTCCTTATTATCAACTGCAAATGTGTAGTATCAAAACACAGATCTGCTCATATTCTTTTTTTAAACATCTTTCTTGATACATACACACAACATAAAATACACCCCTTTATATAATTCAGTGGCTTTTACTACATTCACAGAGTTGTGCAACCATCCCACAATCCAATTCAGAACATTTTCAATGCCCTAAGGAAACTAAATTAGCAGTCACTTCTTGTCCCTGACATTACCCACTCCCACACCTCTAGGCAATCAATAATTTGTTATTCTGTCTTATGGGTTTGCCTGTTTTGAGCGTTTTAATATATGTGGTCTTTTATGAGGGACTTCTTTTGCATAGCATAATGTTTACAAGGTTTATCAATGTTGTAGCATGCATTTGTTCTTTATTCCTTTTTCTTTCTTTTAAAAATTTTAGGTTTGACAACACTTTTAGATTCACAAGACAATTAAGCTGAAGCACAGAGATTTTCCACATACCATCCTGTTTGGTTTGCACAACCTTGCCTGCTATCAGCATCCCACAGCAGAGTGAAATGTTATAATAAATGAACATACATTGACACATTATTATCACCCAAAGTTCGTATTTGATGTCAGTGCTCATTTTTGGTGTAGTTCATTCTTTTGGATATAATAGTATGGATGCCCCACTATCGTATCATACAGAGTAGTTTTACTTCCCATAAATCCTCAGTGCTCTTTCTATTCATGCATCTGGCAACCCCTAACTATCCCTGATCCTTTTGAACTGACTCCATAGTTTTTCTTTTCCAGGGTATTGTAAAGTTGGGGTCATGCTGTGTGTAGCCTTTTGAGTTTGGTGTCTTTCACTTAGTAATATGCATTGAAGCTTCCTCCAGGTCTTTTTATGGATTGATAGCTCATTTCTTTTTAACACCAAATAGTATTTCATTTCTCAATGTACCACAGTTTTTTTCCATTCTTCTACATGTTGGTTGCTTCCAAGTTTTGGCGGTCATGAATAATGCTGCTAAAAAACATCTGTGTGCAGGTTTTTCTGTGGACTTAAATGTTTTCAGTTCATTGGGGTGAATGCCACAGAAATTGATTGCTGGGTTGTTTTGTGAGAATGTGTTTAGTTTTGTAAGAAACTGAAACTCTCTTTCAAAGTGGCTGTACTATTTTGCATTCCCACCAAAGAATGAGAGTTTCTCTTGCTCCACGTCCTTTCCAGCATTTGGTATAGCAAGGTTTTTGGATTTTAGCAGTTGCAATAGGTATCTAGTGGTGTCTCATTGTTATTTGCAATTCCCTAATAACATGTGATGTTGAGCACATTTTTATGTGCTTATTTACCGTCTATATATCTTCTTTGGTGAGGTGTCTGCTCATATCTTTGGCCCGTTTTTTTAAATTGGCTTATTTGTTTTCTCTTCATTAAATTTTAAGAGCTACTTTTTTTTCTTTTGGCCATGTCACCCATTTTGTATATGCTCTATGTATTTTGGAGACGAGACTTTTATCAGGTGTGTGTTTTGCAGATATTTTCTCCTCACCTGTGGTTGTCTTCTCATTCTCTTGACATTGTTTCACAGCAAGTCTTTGGGGTTTTTTAATATTTATTTTTATTTACTTGGCTGTGCCAGGTCTTAGTTGCAACATGTGGGATCTAGTTCCCTGACCAGGGATCAAAACCGAGCTCCCTGCATTGGGAGCAGTCTTAGCACATGGGCTGCTAGGGAAGTCCCCAGAGCAAGTTTTTAATTTTAGTATAGTCCAGCTTGTCAATTATTTCTTCATGGATAGTCACTTTGTATCTTATCCAAAAGGGCACCACCTTACCTCAGGTCATCTAGGTTTTCTTCTTTGTTATCTTCTTGGACTTTAATACTTTCGCAATTTATACTTAAGTCTGTTACCCATTTTGAATTAATTTTTGTGAAAGGTATAAGGTGTGTGTCTAGATTCATTTTTTCTGCATATGGATATCTAATTGTTCCAGTACTGAACTATCTTATCTTCATTTTATTGCCTTTGATCACTTGTCAAAGATCAGTTAATTGTATTTGAAAGTGAAAGTCCCTCAGTCTTGTCCGACTCTTTGCAACCCTATGGGTGATACAGTCCATGGGATTCTCCAGGCCAGAATACTGGGGTGGGTCGTCTTTCCTTCTCCAGGGGATCTTCCCAATCCAGGGATCAAACCTAGGTCTCCAGCATTGCAGGCGGATTCTATTAACTATATTTATATGGGTCTATTTCCAGGCTTTCTATTCTGTTCATTTATCTGTTGTCTATTTTACCAGTGATACTGTCTTGATTACTTTAGATTTATGGTACATCTTGAAGTCAGGTTTGTTAGTCTCCACTTTGATTCTTCTGCTTCAGTATTGCGTGAGCTACTCTGAGATTTTTGCCTCTTCAAAACACTTTAAAAACAGTTTGTTGATAGCCACTAAAAAAGTTACTGGGATTTTGATTGGGACTGTACTCAATCTATAGCTCAAGATGGGAAAGACTACATCTTGATAATTCCGAGTCTATTCATGAAATGGAATATCTATTTATTTAGTTCTTTAAGAAATATTTATTCATTAATTTATGGCTTTGCTGGGTCTTTGTTGCTGTACATGAGCTTTCTCTAGTTGCAGTGAGTAGGGGCTACTCTCTAGTTACAGTGCCTGGGCTTCTCATTGCAGTGGCTTCTCCTGTTGCAGAGTATGTGCTCTAGGCACATGGGCTCTAGGCACGTGGGCTTCAGTAGTTGTGGCACATACGCTCACTGATTGCAGCTCGCAGGCTCTAGAGCTCAGGCTCAGTAGTTGTGGAACATTGGCTTAGCTGTCCCACGGCATGTGAAATCTTCCCAGATCAGAGATCAGACCCATGTCCTCTGCATTAGCAGGTGGATTCTTTACCACTGGACTACCAGGGAAGTCCTGGTTCTTTTTTTTTTTTTTTTATTTCATTTATCCGTGTTTTGTAGTTTTTGTGTCATGGATCTTGTACACATTTTGTTAAATTTGATACCTAAGTATTTCATTCTGGTTTCCCTGGTGTCTCAGATGGTAAAGAATCTGCCTGCTAATTGGGAGACCTGGGTTTGATCCCTGGGTTGGGAAGATCCCCTGGAGGAGGGCATGACAACCCACTCCAGTCTTCTTGCTTGGAGAATCCCATGGACAGAGGAGCCTGGCGGGCTACAGTCCATGTGGTCACAGAGTCATACACGACTGAGTGACTAAGCACAGCACATTTCATTTTGGGAGGTACCAGTGGTACTGTGTTTTAAATTTCAAATTCCACTTGTTCATTTTTGATGTTTAGGAAAGCAACTGACATTTGTATAATGACCTCTAACCTGCAACCTTGCTATAATTGCTTATTAGTTCCAGGAGTTTTTGCTTTTTTCTTTTTCCAATTGTTTTGAATATTGAACATGAACAGTCATTCATCTGTGAACACAATTTCTTCTTTCTTAATCTATGTACCTTTTAATTCTTTTTCTTTTCTTATTACAAGAAAATAAGATGTTGAAGTACAGTGTTGAAAGGGACTGATAACAGAAAACCCCTTGGCTTGCACTGATCTTAGTGGGAAAGCTTTGAGTTTCTCACTTTTAAATATGATTTCAGGTAATGTTTTTGTAGCTATTCTTTCTCATTTGAGTGTGTTTCCCTCTATTCCTAATTTATCATGAGAGTTTTATGTCATATATTTTCTTCATCCATTGGTATGATCATGTGATTTTCCTTTTTTAGTCTGCTGGTATGATGAATTACATTTATTGATTTTTAAATGTTGAACTAGCCTTATATACTTGGAGTAAATCTCACCTAGTCATGGTTTATAATTTTTTATACATTGTTGGATTTGATATACTAATGTTATATTGAGGTTTTTGCATCTGTGGTCATGAGAGCTATTAGTCTGTAGGTTTCTTTTTCTTTTTTCCCCATAGCACTGTGTGGCTTACAGAATCTTAGATCCCTGATCAGGGATTGAACCCATGCCCTCAGCAGTGAAAGTGTGGGGTCCTAACCACTGGGACCCCAGGGAATTCCTGTAGTGTTCTTTTCTTATATTGTCTTAGTCTGTTTTTGGTATTAGGGTAATACTGGTCTCTAAACATGAGTTAGGAAATATTCCCTCTGCTTCTGTCTTCTGTCAAATATTGTAGAGAATTGGTGTAATTTCTGCCTTAAATGTTGGTAGAATTCATGGGTTAACTCATTTGGGTCTGATACTTTTTTGGAGAAAGGTTATTAGTTATTGGTTCAATTTCTCTAAAAGATACAGGCTTATTCAGATCATTGTCTATTTCTTATCTTTTCTTATGTAACTTTTGGCAATTCTCTTTCAAATAATTGGTCCATTTTATCTAGATTATCAAATTTATGTGCATAGAGTTGCTTTATTATGCTTTTAATGTGTGTAGATATCTTCTCTTCATTTATGATTTTAGCAGTTTATGTCCTTTTTGTTTTTTATTTATTTAGATTGGCTTGAGTCCGATCAATTTTATTCAGCTTTTGAAATACTGGCTTTTTTTTCATTTGTTTTTATTAGTTGGAGGCTAATTACTTTATAATACTGTAGTGGTTTTTGCCATACATTGACATGAATCAGCCATGGATTTACATGTGTTCCTCATCCTGATCCCCCCTCCCGCCTCCCTCCCCATCCCATCCCTCTGGATCTTCCCAGTGCACCAGCCCTGAGCACTTGTCTCATGCATCCAACCTGGGCTGGTGGTCTGTTTCACCTTTGATGGTATACTTATTTCAATGTTATTCTCTCAGAACATCCCACCCTCACCTTCTCTCTCAGAGTCCCGAAGTCTGTTCTGTACATCTGTGTCTCTTTTTCTGTTTTGCATATTGGATTATCGTTACCATCTTTTTAAATTCCATATATATGCGTTAGTATACTGTATTGGTGTTTATCTTTCCAGCTTACTTCACTCTGTATAATGGGCTCCAGTTTCATCCATCTCATTAGAACTGATTCAAATGAATTCTTTTTAATGGCTGAGTAATATTCCATTGTGTATATGTACCACAGCTTCCTTATCCATTCATCTGCTGATGGGCATCTAGGTTGCTTCCATGTCCTGGCTATTATAAACAGTGCTGTGATGAACATTGGGGTGCATGTGTCTCTTTCAGATCTAGTTTCCTCGGTGTGTATGCCCAGGAGTGGGATTGCTGGGTCATATGGCAGTTCTATTTCCAGTTTTTTCAGGAATCTCCACACTGTTCTCCATAGTGGCTGTACTAGTTTGCATTCCCACCAACAGTGTAAGAGGGTTCCCTTTTCTCCACACCCTCTCTGGCATTTATTGCTTGTAGACTTTTGGCTAGCAGCCATCCTGACTGGCGTGTAATGGTACCTCACTGTGGTTTTGATTTGCATTTCTCTGATAATGAGTGATGTTGAGCATCTTTTCATGTGTTTGTTAGCCATCTGTATGTCTTCTTTGGAGAAATGTCTGTTTAGTTCTTTGGCCCATGTTTTGATTGGGTCATTTATTTTTCTGGAATTGAGCTGCAGGAGTTGCTTGTATATTTTTGAGATTAATCCTTTGTCTGTTTCTTCATTTGCTACTATTTTCTCCCAATCTGAAGGCTGTCTTTTCACCTTGCTTATAGTTTCCTTTGTTGTGCAAAAGCTTTTAAGTTTCATTAGGTCCCATTTGTTTAGTTTTGCTTTTATTTCCAATATTCTGGGAGGTGGGTCATAGAGGATCCTGCTGTGATTTATGTCAGAGAGTGTTTTGCCTATGTCCTCCTCTAGGAGTTTTATAGTTTCTGGCCTTACATTTAGATCTTTAATCCATTTTGAGTTTATTTTTGTGTATGGTGTTAGAAAGTGTTCTAGTTTCATTCTTTTACAGGTGGTTGACCAGTTTTCCCAGCACCACTTGTTAAAGAGGTTGTCTTTTTTCCATTGTATATCTTTGCCTCCTTTGTCGAAGATAAGGTGTCCATAGGTTCGTGGATTTATCTCTGGGCTTTCTATTCTGTTCCATTGATCTATATTTCTGTCTTTGTGCCAGTACCATACTGTCTTGATGACTGTGGCTTTGTAGTAGAGTCTGAAGTCAGGCAGGTTGATTCCTCCAGTTCTATTCTTCCTTCTCAAGATAGCTTTGGCTATTCGAGGTTTTTTGTATTTCCATACAAATTGTGAAATTCTTTGGTCTAGTTCTGTGAAAAATACCATTGGTAGCTTGATGGGGATTGCATTGATTCTATAGATTGCTTTGGGTAGTATAGCCATTTTCACAATATTGAGTCTTCCAATCCATGAACACAGTATGTTTCTCCATCTGTTTGTGTCCTCTTTGATTTCTTTCATCAGTGTTTTATAGTTTTCTATATATAGGTCTTTCATTTCTTTAGGTAGGTATACTCCTAAGTATTTTATTCTTTTTGTTGCAATGGTGAATGGTATTATTTCCTTAATTTCTCTTTCTGTTTTCTCATTGTTAGTATATAGGAATGCAAGGGATTTCTGTGTGTTAATTTTATATCCTGCAACTTTACTATATTCATTGATTAGCTCTAGTAATTTTCTGGTAGAGTCTTTAGGGTTTTCTATGTAGAGGATCATGTCATCTGCAAACAGTGAGAGTTTTACTTCTTCTTTTCCTATCTGGATTCCTTTTATTTCTTTTTCTGCTCTGATTGCTGTGGCCAACACTTCTAAAACTATGTTGAATAGTAGTGGTGAGAGTGGGCACCCTTGTCTTGTTCCTGACTTTAAAGGAAATGCTTTCAATTTTTCACCATTGAGGATAATGTTTGCTGTGGGTTTTTCAAATATAGCTTTTATTATGTTGAGGTATGTTCCTTCTATTCCTGCTTTCTTGAGAGTTTTTATCATAAATGAGTGTTGAATTTTGTCAAAGGCTTTCTCTGCATCTATTGAGATAATCATATGGTTTTTATCTTTTAATTTGTTAATGTGGTGTATTACATTGATTGATTTGTGGATATTAAAGAATCCTTGCATTCCTGGGATAAAGCCCACTTGGTCATGATGTATGATCTTTTTATTTATTTATTTTTTTTGTGCAAAAACTACTTGCATTTATTTTACCATTTGCAAAAGTAAGTAAACTTATTTTTTTTTTTTAATTGGAGGCCAATCACTTCACAACATTTCAGTGGGTTTTGTCATACATTGATATGAATCAGCCATGGATTTACACGTATTCCCCATCCCAATCCCCGCCCCCACCTCCCTCTCCACCCGATTCCCACGGGTCCTCCCAGTGCACCAGGCCCGAGCACTTGTCTCATGCATCCCACCTGGGCTGGTGATCTGTTTCACCATAGATAGTATACATGCTGTTCTTTTGAAATATCCCACCCTCACATTCTCCCACAGAGTTCAAAAGTCTGTTCTGTATTTCTGTGTCTCTTTTTCTGTTTTGCATATAGGGTTATCGTTACCACATTTCTAAATTCCATATATATGTGTTAGTATGCTGTAATGTTCTTTATCTTTCTGGCTTACTTCACTCTATATAAGGGGCTCCAGCTTCATCCATCTCATTAGGACTGGTTCAAATGAATTTTTTTTAATGGCTGAGTAATATTCCATGGTGTATATGTACCACAGCTTCCTTATCCATTCATCTGCTGATGGGCATCTAGGTTGCTTCCATGTCCTGGCTATTATAAACAGTGCTGTGATGAACATTGGGGTGCACGTGTCTCTTTCAGATCTGGTTTCCTCAGTGTGTATGCCCAGAAGTGGGATTGCTGGGTCATATGGCAGTTCTATTTCCAGTTTTTTCAGGAATCTCCACACTGTTTTCCATAGCGGCTGTACTAGTTTGCATTCCGACCAACAGTGTAAGAGGGTTCCCTTTTCTCCACACCCTCTCTGGCATTTATTGCTTGTAGACTTTTGGATAGCAGCCATCCTGACTGGCGTGTAATGGTACCTCACTGTGGTGATTTGCATTTCTCTGATAATGAGTGATGTTGAGCATCTTTTCATGTGTTTGTTAGCCATCTGTATGTCTTCTTTGGAGAAATGTCTGTTTAGTTCTTTGGCCCATGTTTTGATTGGGTCATTTATTTTTCTGGAATTGAGCTGCAGGAGTTGCTTGTATATTTTTGAGATTAATCCTTTGTCTGTTTCTTCATTTGCTACTATTTTCTCCCAATCTGAGGGCTGTCTTTTCACCTTACTTATAGTTTCCTTTGTTGTGCAAAAGCTTTTAAGTTTCATTAGGTCCCATTTGTTTAGTTTTGCTTTTATTTCCAATATTCTGGGAGGTGGGTCATAGAGGATCTTGCTGTGATTTATGTCAGAGAGTGTTTTGCCTATGTCCTCCTCTAGGAGTTTTATAGTTTCTGGTCTTACATTTAGATCTTTAATCCATTTTGAGTTTATTTTTGTGTATGGTGTTAGAAAGTGTTCTAGTTTCATTCTTTTACAAGTGGTTGACCAGTTTTCCCAGAACCACTTGTTAAAGAGGTTGTCTTTTTTCCATTGTATATCCTTGCCTCCTTTGTCAAAGATAAGGTGTCCATAAGTTCATGGATTTATCTCTGGGCTTTCTATTCTGTTCCATTGATCTATATTTCTGTCTTTGTGCCAGTACCATACTGTCTTGATGACTGTGGCTTTGTAGTAGAGTCTGAAGTCAGGCAGGTTGATTCCTCCAGTTCCATTCTTCTTTCTCAAGATTACTTTGGCTATTCGAGGTTTTTTGTATTTCCATACAAATTGTGAAATTATTTAGTCTAGTTCTGTGAAAAATACCGTTGGTAGCTTGATAGGGATTGCATTGAATCTATGGACTGCTTTGGGTAGAATAGCCATTTTGACAATATTGATTCTTCCAATCCACGAACAGGGTATGTTTCTCCATCTGTTTGTGTCCTCTTTGATTTCTTTCATCAGTGTTTTATAGTTTTCTATGTATAGGTCTTTTGTTTCTTTAGGTAGGTATACTCCTAAGTATTTTATTCTTTTTGTTGCAATGGTGAATGGTATTGTTTCCTTAATTTCTCTTTCTGTTTTTTCATTGTTAGTATATAAGAATGCAAGGGATTTTTCTGTGTTAATTTTATATCCTGCAACTTTACTATATTCATTGATTAGCTCTAGTAATTTTCTGGTAGAGTTTTTAGGGTTTTCTATGTAGAGGATCATGTCATCTGCAAACAGTGAGAGTTTTACTTCTTCTTTTCCTATCTGGATTCCTTTTACTTCTTTTTCTGCTCTGATTGCTGTGGCCAGAACTTCCAACACTATGTTGAATAGTAGTGGTGAGAGTGGGCACCCTTGTCTTGTTCCTGATTTCAGGGGAAATGCCTTCAACTTTTCACCATTGAGGGTGATGCTTGCTGTGGGTTTTTCAAATATAGCTTTTATTATGTTGAGGTATGTTCCTTCTATTCCTGCTTTTTGGAGAGTTTTAATCATAAATGAGTGTTGAATTTTGTCAAAGGCTTTCTCTGCATCTATTGAGATAATCATATGGTTTTTATCTTTCAATTTGTTAATGTGGTGTATTACATTGATTGATTTGTGGATATTAAAGAATCCTTGCATTCCTGGGATAAAGCCCACTTGGTCATGGTGTATGATTTTTTTAATATGTTGTTGGATTCTGTTTGCTAGAATTTTGTTAAGGATTTTTGCATCTATGTTCATCAGTGATATTGGCCTATAGTTTTCTTTTTTTGTGGCATCTTTGTCTGGTTTTGGAATTAGGGTGATGGTGGCCTCATAGAATGAGTTTGGAAGTTTGCATTCTTCTGCAATTTTCTGGAAGAGTTTGAGTAAGATAGGTTTTAGCTCTTCTCTAAAGTTTTGGTAGAATTCAGCTGTGAAGCCATCTGGTCCTGGGCTTTTGTTTGCTGGAAGATTTCTGATTACAGTTTCGATTTCCTTGCTTGTGATGGGTCTATTAAGATCTTCTATTTCTTCCTGGTTCAGTTGGAAAGTTATACTCTTCTAAGAATTTGTCCATTTCTTCCAAGTTGTCCATTTTATTGGCATAGAGCTGCTGGTAGTAGTCTCTTATGATCCTTTGTATTTCAGAGTTGTCTGTTGTGATTTCTCCATTTTCATTTCTAATTTTGTGATTTGGTTCTTCTCCCTTTGTTTCTTAATGAGTCTGGCTAACGGCTTGTCAATTTTATTTACCTTTTCAAAAAAACAGCTTTTAGCTTTGTTGATTTTTGCTATGGTCTCTTTTGTTTCTTTTGCATTTATTTCTGCCCTAATTTTTAAGACTTCTTTGCTTCTACTAACCCTGGAATTCTTCATTTCTTCCTTCTCTAGTTGCTTTAGGTGTAGGGTTAGGTTATTTATTTGGCTTTTTTCTTGTTTCTTGAGGTAAGCCTGTAATGCTATGAACCTTCCCCTTAGCACTGCTTTTACAGTGTCCCATAGGTTTTGGGTTGTTGTGTTTTCATTTCATTCGTTTCTATGCATATTTTGATTTCTTTTTCGATTTCTTCTATGATTTGTTGGTTTTTCAGAAGCATGTTATTTAGCCTCCATATGTTGGAATTTTTAATAGTTTTTTTCCTGTAATTGAGATCTAATCTTACTGCATTGTGGTCAGAAAAGATGACTGGAATGATTTCAATTTTTTTGAATTTACCAAGGCTAGATTTATGGCCCAGGATGTGATCTATTCTGGAAAAGGTTCTGTGTGCACTTGAGAAAAAGGTGCAATTGATTGTTTGGGGTGAAATGTCCTATAGATATCAATTAGGTCTAGCTGGACCATTGTGTCATTTGAAGTTTGTGTTTCCTTGTTAATTTTCTGTTTAGTTGATCTGTCCATAGATGTGAGTGGGGTATTACAGTCTCCCACTATTATTGTGTTATTGTTAATTTCCCCTTCATTCTTGTTAGCATTTGCCTTACATATTGCGGTGCTCCTATGTTGGGTGCATATATATTTATAATTGTTATATCTTCTTCTTGGATTGATCCTTTGATCATTATGTAGTGTCCTTCTTTGTCTCTTTTCACAGCCTTTATTTTGAAGTCTATTTTATCTGATATAAGTATTGTAACTCTTGCTTTCTTTTGGTCTTCATTTGCGTGGAATATTTTTTTCCAGCACTTCATTTCAGTCTGTATGTGTCCGTTGCTTTGAGGTGGAAATACCCGACTTTTATTTTTGCTTATTTTCTCTACTAATTTCCTATATCAATTTCATTGTTTTCTACTCTTATTTTATTTTTTTCTTACTTTGAGTTTAATTTGCTCTTATTTTTCTAATTTCTTAATGTGGAAGCTTAGATGATTTATTTTAGAGCTTTCTTCTTTTCTATTATAATATATGTATTCAATACTATAACATTTTCCTCTAAGCACTGCTTTTGCTGTAGCTACAAATTTGGTAAGATTTGATTTGTTTTCATTTTCAGTTAGTTCAACATATTTTAAAATTTTTTCTTGAAACTTTTTCTTTGACTCATATTACTTAGAAATGTGTTGTTTAATGCCCAATTTATGATTTTCCATTTTCTTTCTGTTACTGATTTCTAGTTCAGTTCAGTCTTATTGTCTGAAAATAGATGTTTTATCATTTTTATTTGTTTAAATTTATTAAGTTGTATTTTATGACTCTGAATATTATATATCTTTTTTTAATATTACATATCTTGAAAAATGTTCCATGAGTTTAATAAGAATGTGTATTCTGCTGTGGTTGGACGGTGTAGTCAGTAGATATCAATTATTTGTGTTGATGGATGATGCTGTTGAGTTCAACTATATCCTTACTGATTTTTTGCTTGCTGTATCTCTCCATTTCTGAAAGAGTGCTAGTAAAGTCTCCAACTCTAACAATGAATCCTCTCTTTCTTCTTGCAGTTCTTTCTTATTTGGCCTCATGTGTTTTTGAGGCATACATGTATATGCCTCAACATGTATGTGTTCATTGGGCATTTACATACTAGGAATTATTATAAGAGAATTGGCCCTTTTATCATACTATAATGCTCCTTTTTTATCCCTGACAAACTTTCCTCACTCTGAAGTCTACTCTGTCAGAAAGTAAAATAACTACTCCCACTTTTTTTGATTATTGTTATCCTGGTATATTTCCTCATCCATTTATTGTTGATCTACATGCATATTTATATTTAAAGTGTGTTTCTTATAAATAAATATAGCTAAATCTTGTTTTTTTCATTCACTGTGATAGTATCTGTCTTCTAATTAGTGCATTTAGACCATTGATGTTTGAAGTGTAGTTGATATAATCAAATTAATATCTACCCTATTTGTTATTATTTTCTATTCATTGTCTTGTTCTTTATTCCTGTATTTGTCTTCCACTCTTTTTCTGGCCTTTTTGGTTTTAGTTGATCATTTCATGTTATTCTATACTCTCTCCTTTTTTAGCATGGCAATTATATTTTAAAAAAATTTCCTTGGTGGTTGCCATAGAATTTGCAAAATACATTTATGACCCATCCGAGTCTGCTTTCAAATAACAGTGTACCTTTTCATAGGTAATACAAGTACATTATAATAATGAAAAACCTTATTTCCTGTCTCATCTCTTGTATCATTGCTGTCGTTCATTTCACTTTTATTATAGGCATACATAACCATATGTAGAATACTACATATATGTATCTACATAGTCAAGTGCACTGTTGCTATTATTTTTGAACAAACTATTTGTCTATTACATAAAGTAAGAAAAAATAAAATTGAAAGTTTTATTTACTTTCACTTATTCCTTCTCTATGCTCTTCCTTCATTTATGCAGATCTGAGTTTTTTGCCTCCATGATTTTCTTTCTCTCTGAAAAACTTCTTTTAATCTTTCTTACAAAACAGACCTACTGATCATCAATTCCAATTTTTCTTTGTTCAAGAAAGCCTTTATTTCTACCTCATCTTTGAAGGATAACTTCACAGATTTCAGCCTTCTAGGTTGGTGAGATTTTTTCTCTCAACACTAAATATTTTACTTTGTGTTGTTCTTGCTTGTGTGGTTTCTGAGAAGTTGGAAGTAATTTATATCTTTGCTCTTCTATGGAGGTAAGGACTTTTTCCCTCTGACTTAGTTCAAGATTTAAAAATTTTTTTGATTTTGTGCAGTTTGCATATAATGTGCTTAAGTGTAGGTTTTCTTTGTCATTTATCCTACTTGGTGTTCTCTGAGCTTTCTCTGTCTGTGGTTTGGTGGCTGACATTCATTTGGGAGAAATTCTCTGTAACTGTTTCTTCAAATGTTTCTTTTGTTTCTTTCTCTTTTCTCTTTCCAGTATGTATATGTTATGCTTTAGTGGTTGCGTCACAGTTCTTGGATAGTCTGTTCTGGATTTTTTTTTTCTCTTTGCTTCTCTGTTTTGGAAGTTTCTATTGGCATATTCTCAAGCTCAGAGATTGTTTCCTCAGCCATGTCTAGTCTACTGATGAGCCCATCAGCTGTTTGTTTTGTTAAGTTTTTTTTTATCTCTAGCATTTCTTTTTGATTCTTTCTTAGAATTTCATCTCTGCTTAAATTGCCCCTCTATTCTTGTTTGCTGTTTTTTTAATCCATTAGAGCCCTTAGCACATTAATCGTGGTTGCTTTAATTTTCTAGTGTGATAGTTCCAACATTCTAGCCGTACCTGAGTCTTTATCTAGCATTTCTGTATTTGGAATGGCAGAGAGTCTTTTGTGACATTCAGTTGGTCATATTGGTGGTTCGGCAGAAATATACAGGGAAATATATTAAAATATTAGCTTTTAAAAACAAGTAACATATGTATGTCTTCTAGTTATTGAAAAAATGTGGTCAAAACTATGAATTTTATGAGCTGTAAATATTTACATATCTATTTTTATCTCTATGTGTTAAACCAAACTACTATCCATGATTAGCTTAGGGGAGCAGAATTAAGGTGGGAGGGATCTTTCATTTTTTTCTTTATATATTTCCTTCTTGTTTGATTTTGTACAAAAGCATTTTAAACAAACAAAAAAATAGATGCTAAAACCACTAATTATTTTAAAATGAAGTGTTCTGTAATTTCCCCAGTTAGTATTTGAATAGTTACTAACAGTGAAAATACACCTAAAAGGTGTATACACCTAAAAGGCAGGATGGGAACTTGTTTCACAGACTGAGGTGTAATGGGTAAGTCTGAAGTACACTGCACCTCACAGCAGACCCCAGGATCTGTGTACCGGTGCAGGTGGTGGGAAATGACCAAGAGAGCAAGAGCAGATCCAGTCTTGGCCACCTTCTGAAGTGGAGCATCGTACGAATCACACCATGACCGCAGCCATGTGCGGGAGATGTCAGTCATCAGCCTGGGTCCTTCCTGTTGTGTCAGCCTGGTGGCATTTTGAGTTTGTTATAGAAGGTCACAAAGTTCTTGTGGATTTTAAAGCAGTTATAGTAATGTAGGTTGTAGGCATGATAGATACTGTCCACAAATGGCATTTAAAGGTCAATCGAATTTCCCTGTCATAGTTCCCACTGACTTCAATTCTTCGTATACCACCTTTCAAAATTTTTCATTCTTCTTCAGTCTTCCACAAGCCACATTTGATTCATCATAAGAAATAAGAATGCTTAGTATAAATTTTCCCAAGAAATTAAAACCCAAGTTTTCTTACTTTGTTTTTGATAGATCTTATAGATCCTTTCTACCATACATACAACCTGTTAATCATACAAACAAAGACAAAATGTGTGTTTTATTGAATTTCAGGACACTAATAGAACTGGGAAAAAAAATCATTGCTGTCTCTACATACCGATTGAATAGTATTTCAGACTATATTGTGCCCCTGCAGGGTAAAATAAAGTTTGTTAACTTCTGTGTTTTGTAATTAACTCATTACATATTTACATTTGGCATCTTACTCTACAGTTGGTTCTAGGCAAATAATTTTACACTGAGAAATCCGTTAACCTTCTCTATGGGAGAATCATTTTCTCATAAATTAAATTGCCTAATTTAATCCTTTGGAAACTGATTTTGAACTTGGTCCTCAAAAGCTTAACCAAAGTGTTTTTCCTTTTAAAATAAGCTACTTCCACATCATTTCATAAGAATACCAGTTTTATATAACTCTTAGACCAACAATGAAGCCACTTATCCTAGGAGTTAAATAACTCATCCAAACAAAACTGTGATTATATTTAGCTTGTATTTATTTGTGATATATCTACCTACATCTTGCAAGTAAATAGAAAACCCCACACCTTGCTTGTGGCCTATCAGAGTGTGATTTGGTTTCCTTACAAACTGCCTTGCCATAGAATATCATGTAACAAAAAATACGTCTTTATTAAATCAGCTTTGTACATCAATAAGGAATAATATACTTCCAAACAGTGATGGAGAGGTATTGTTATTTAGGGAATTTTGTGGCTTTCATTATGGTTTCTACTTAATATTCAATTTGTAGTAACAGAGATATTTTCCTATGTGCAGTTTTATTATAATAAATGTGAGTGATGGAACCTTTCCAGACAAGGTGCTCGTAACATAACCATCAGAATAATGGGTAGCATGGATGCTGGCACTCAAAGATGAGAGGCTAAGAATTAGCGACAGATGTGAGTTAGTGATGAAATGTTTTAGAATGTTCTCTGCCTTGATTTTTGGTCACTTGAATGATATGCCCTTGTAACTGGAGAAACAAAAAGTGGACATTTTCCACTTAAACTATGAACAGATGCTAAAAAACCTGTGGTTCAGAAGGTCATTCTTTATGAATCTGGTTTTCATCTTGTGGTATTCATTTCTAAGTTCTGAAATTTTTACTGGTGGAAGTTAGAGTAGATGAAAATTATACATGATACCACTAAGCATTTTCATTCTGAATCAGCACAAACAAAACAAGCTGTCCATTGTTCAACAAATATAGTTTGTGCAGACACCTAACTTCGGAGGAAAGTTAAAAGCTACATATCTGTCACTTTGTTTTGGGCTTTGAGCCTAATTTTGATAGCTAACCTGAAATACAAGATTTTTTTTTTTTTACTTTGCCATTAAAAAAATTTAGAAAACAAATATTTGTTGCTAATATGATTTTTCTTTAATAAAATATACCCCTTTTACAATAAATTAAACTGTTTTCAACAAACAGAAAAGAAAGTTCCTCATCATAGAGTTTCTTTTTTCCTTCTCAAAGACTCTAATAATATGGAGAATTTAATTGTTTGAAGACTTGATCTTTGCTATTTTTATATCCAGTAATTTAGCATGTCATCTGAAATAATTGTTGGTATTCCCAATACCTGTCAAAAGTTGACACATTAATATTTCTTTAAGAAATTAAGATTTCTATTTATGTCTTAACCTTGATAGTTAAGAGTCCATAATTGCTGGATTTGTATTCCAAAACTATGTATTGTAGCATATCACTGTAAATTTTAAAAAAATTTCCTAAATGGCACAGTTCATGTTGGTTTTATGTTGCTAGACTAATGAAATATGCCTTTCAAAGATGTGTGAAACTATTGTTGGGGGAGCTGTTAGTTTATACAACATGTCCAGTATTCATCTCAGTCAACCAGGATTGTTTGACCTATTGTAACACTATTAATTTCCAATACTGCTAATATTGCCTCATCCTCAATACTGCCACTAATTAACAAGGCTTCTGAGAAATGAACTAAGCTAGTTAGATAGCCAGGAAATTGGTTATAAGACAAGAAATTTAATTGCGATACTGATTTTCTATTCGAGGTAAAGAGGTATATAAACACATATAAATAAAGTCCTAGGGCCATAGCTTCCTGTATTTTGGAAAGCTCTTCTCTCAGATTTTACACTTGCAGTCAGCATCTCTTAATATTCCCAGTTCTGTTAAGGGAGGAGTGATTGAAAATGAGTCAGGAAAATAAAAGTATTTTAAAAATGCTAGGTGTTTTGGAGCCACAAAAAGAAACAGTCGTATCAGTGACTTTAACAAAAGTCTGTGGAAGTTTAAAATAAAAACACAACTTTTCAAGGGTTCTAGTAAAATGTTTTCTTTTTTTGTCAAATTGGGTGACCTGCAGATCCCAGTGCCATAAAGGGAGAAGGAGATATCAAAGGAAAGCCAGCTAGGAGATTTTGGAGGGCTAGTGTTTGGAATAATCAGGTTATTATCAGGTATTATTCAGGTCTGGTATTATCTGCTTGTGAGAGCTAAATTTTTTTTAGAAAGTAGGGTAGGTATTTTGACTCCCATCAATACTCAGTGTGTGTGTCATGTTATATTGCATTGATACTTAAATAAATAAAGTTTCTATCCCTAAAACTTTTTCAGACTAGTGAGGAAATGGACATGTAATTGAATACTTTACATTGCCTGGTGAGTGATGTAACAGAAGCATGTACAAATTTCTAGGGGGAATTAAGAATGGAGCAAATTACATTGTCTAAAAAAAAATCTAACAGATATATAGAGGGGAAGAAATTACTGAAAGTGATTTATCTTCAGAAAACTGCTAGGAGCTATCATATAATACTTAGTGAAGACTAGATAAGATAAAAGGATATCTGAAAAATAAATGCCTGTACTTTATTTAAATTTCAAAATAAAAACTGCTATGATATGTAACTTCAGAGTCTGCATTATCCTTAACTAGATAAGTTTGCTGTTTACTTCTTAGTAGGGAAACACCTTTATGCCCTACGTTTTGTTAGTGTGATAAAAAATACCATGTATAAATTTGTCTTTCTGAAGTTTTTATTTTACAAATGAACAGAAACCCCAGTTTTCATGTACTTTGCAAAATGACACTTGCAGACAAAATATATTCTGTCTAAAAAATGACTATGCTATTTTAAAAGAACAAACATGAAATAAAGTGTAACTGACCATCATAATGTTAGTCTCTCAAAAAGATGATATTTTGACTACATATTTTTTCATCTCTCTTTGGAATGCTACATCTGAAATTAGCAGATATTCAAAAGGATATGTAAAACCTGCTGACTCAGGATTCACCCTGGGAAGTGTAACATGGTTACAAAGTAAAAAATTTCTGCTTTTACATATTTTGCAGATTAGTCTCAAGTGTATATATGAGCCTAGACTGAAGATAGAGTATTTGGACAAGGAGACCTAAGCTGGAGCCATTGGACTGGTTGACAGCTCTGTACTTGTCTTGGGTCCTCTTGAGTTTGGACAAGCCATTGCATTCTGTGGTCTCTGGTTTCTTCCTCTTAAAGTGAGAGAATGAAAGTAAGGGTTCCTAAAGTTCTTACCTCATATATAAAGGCATTGTTATCTTAGAAAAACTGGTATCAGGAAAAGATCACTTAAATAGATTCATTTAAAATGGTGTGCATAATTTTAGAGTTAATACTGGAGAAAAGTATGACTAGAATGTTTCCTAAAAATAAACAATTTTAAATTTTATTTTACTTATAAAATTTAGGTGGCTATTCTACTATGTACTCACTCTTAATAATAAATGGGTTTTGTGGACTTTTTGGCATGGTCAGTGTAGGATGATAGTAGTCACTGCAGGCTAGTATCATAGCCTTCACCCACATTTGATTTTTTGGCAGTTTCATAGAAATAGCCAGTTTTGCAAAATTATCCGAAGGCTTCAATAATGCTTCCAAGGCTGTCTCTCAAGCCCTTGATATGCAAATACTGCTCTTATGAAGCCTTTGTGATCTCATCATTGCTATATCTGTTCTTTTTCAGTTGTTCTTTGGTTCAAGCTCAACCCAATCCCCATTTCTCAATCTCTAAGCATAGGACTCCAAATGTTCTCTGGCCAATTTCAGTGCTTCATGTTATCTTTTTGTCTGTTTCAAGATTTTCAGTTTACATTTTTTTTACTTTATTGCCAGGTTCCAGCAAGAATGATTATAGTTAAAATGCAGAATAAAGCTAAGAGGGATTTGTGAGTGAGGGTTGATTTGTAGACATAGTTACTTCATTGACAAGTATTTTGTTGTTGTTGTTGTTCAGTTGCTAGGTCATGTCTGACTCTTTGTGACCTCCATGTCCGACCCGCTTTGTGACCAGGCTCCTCTGTCCTCCGTTCTCTCTGGAGTTTACTCAGATTCATGTCAATTGGGTCGGTGATGCTATCTGACCATTTCATCCTCTGCCGCCCCTTTCTCCTTTTACCTTCAATCTTTCCCAGCATCAGTTTTTTCTAATGAGTGTTTTGCCTTGGGTGGCCTTGGAATTTCAGCTTCAGCGTCAGTCCTTCCAAAGAATAGTCAGGGTTGGTTTCCTTTAGGGTTGTAATTTTAGTGACTTACTATCTGTTTCTCTCTTCAACCCTGAAATGTTGTAATGAAGATTGATGTAATGAAGAGTTAGATAGTGCATCCTTCTCCCATGACCTTCTTTGATCCTGGCCTTTGTATAGCTGGATGCAGGAGACTTATCTGGACCAGACTTCTGCTTTTCAGAATATTTTTAAGAACAGGCACAGGTCCGGAGTGGCAGCTCCTTCCAACCCTCTCATTTGCCTTACCCCCTGAAGTCTGTATCTGTCATTGGTCTACACTGCTGGTCTGTGATCTGTGGACACCAGGACAGAAAGCGGAGAGGGTTATAGAAAGCCAATATCAGAAAGAAAATAGGTGTGTAGGTGGAAGTCAATTCCATGGCTGCTTCATATAATGTCTAAGCCTTTTTATCTTATTCTTGTTTTTCCCAGATTGATCTCATTGCTTCTGTCCTTCGGGGGTACCTTTAACAGTGTGTACAGAATTGGATCTTTGCTTTCCTGAAGAATGGCTTTTGCACATATAGATCTTTCTTAGATATAACTTGGTTAACTTACTCTCCCTACGTTTTAGGAAGCAAGTTAATTCCCCAGAAGATAAAGCTGCTAGCCTAATGATTAGAGGTCAGGTGAAGCCAAAACAGAACAGCAGTATGATTCCCCAAATAGCCCCTGAGCATCTTCTCACAGCAGGACTTTCAACTCTGTTTCCAAGGGAGAGAGGAGAGTAGAAAGTAAAGAGTGATGAAGGAAGAGAGGAGAGAGGGAATGAGCATTTAAAGGAATATATAGAAACACAAGGTATGTTTGAAAAGCTAAAATAATATTCATAGCATAATGGATCTATCTTTAGTATAACAAACTCAAGGGGCGTTCTCTAACCACTGAAGAACAGGGATGGATATTTTGTACACAAAATTTCTCATAACATTGCTTAAACTCTTATGTTATCTGGCAACATGGACTAAGATTTACTCAGGTTTTATATTACCTTTAAACAGAGTGTTGAAAGGGATTTAGAGTGTTTATTATGAGATGATTTTTTAAGTGAAATATAGCTGTATAGCTATGAAGGAATTTTTCTAAAAATTGTTAATGTATCTAAATAGGACAATCATGTAAGAGAGAGGAAGAAGTTCCATATTCTACAAAAACAGATAAGAAGTAGCTAAGAGTTTTAGTCAAGATATTGTTATTAAACATTATGGCATTGTTTTTTTAATTATATTTAATTAAAAATCTGTATTGAATTATATTTTCATTTTATCTGTTAATCATTTCAAAGAAATTTATAATCATTTCAAAGATATTTCATATTTGTGGTTACTTATTTATAGTGTATTTTTAAATTTTGCATGTAATTATATCAAAATATGACTTATTTCTGTTTTAGTGAAGTATTAGTTTAACTTTAGTTAGCAGTAAGAATCTACTGAATATTTAATGTAAGGATTACTAGGGAGACTCTGAGGTCAAGGGTTCAAATAGGATTTGGGTTTTAATATTGGTTCTGTCACTCTAGTTATGTGACACTAAGACATTTAATAGGTTCTTTAAGGTTTTGATTGGGCTTCCCCTGTGGCTCAGTAGTAAAGAATCATCCTGCAGTGCAGGAGACACAGATTCAATTCATTCCCTGGGTGGGGAAGATCCGCTGAAGAAGGAAATGGCAACGTACTCTAGTATTCTTGCCTGGGAAATCCCATGGACAGAGGAGTCCTCCAGGCTACAGTCCATGGGGCCATAAGAGTCAGACACAACTAACAACATTGCAACTAAACAACATTTCTGATTACTGTATGGAGCAGTTGATTTCAAAGTGTTTTCAAAGTAGATGACTAATGTATGGTAATCTACATGATAACTATATCAGTAGATTTTATAAAGGCCCAAATTTTTCATAATCCTTTGTTGAAAGATCTTTATATGAAAAATTCTAACAATATAAACCTGCATCAAATTGAAACATAATATTTTAACATTGAATCTGATAAAAAGGATTTTGTCTTTAAGGTGGAGAATAAGTATTGGAAAACTTTCTGTGAAGGGCCACATAACAAATATTTTAGGCTCTGTAGTCTTTTGAAGTCTCTCTCACACTATGTAACTCTGCCATCTTATGGCAAGATCAGTCATAATAAGTCAACGAATGGGCATGGCTGTGACCCAGCAAAACTTTATTTACAGAAATGCAGTGGTTCAGATTTGGCTTTTGAACTTTCCTCTGTCAACTCCTGTTATAGCCTGTTTTCTTTCCCTCCCCTTCACCCATTTATCGTTCCCCCTAAAATAACTCTTGGTTTATTGGCTCTTAGAAATAAGGTAGTGGGTCTTCCCTGCTGGCTCAGTGATCAAGAATCCACCTGCAATGCAGGAGACCTAGGTTTGGAAAAATCCCCTGGAGAAGGGTATGTCAACCCACTCCAGTATTCTTGCCTGGAGAATCTCATGAACAGAGGAGCCTGGCAGGCTACAGTCTATAGCGTTGCAGAGAATGGGACACAACTGAAGCGACTGAGCATGCACACACAAAAGTAAGGTAGAGGTTTCCATGCCAAGAATTTCAGTCTTCACATGCTGGCCTTTACTAAGAAAAGATAATTTGGAACTAACCATGCTTCACTTAGAGTGTGCTCAGAGAAACAATAATTCTAGGATACAGAATAAGGGATTTACTGTAGGGCCTGATCACGCACGTGTTGAGGGTGGGTTACATATCTATGTGAAAATGTTGCTTCTGTGTCTGGCGTTGGGCTGAAGTCAGCTGAGTGGGAAGTGAAGCAGAGAAGACAGATGTGATGTAGCAAAAGGTAAAAGCAAAGCAGAAACCACAAGGACCAGCTGGAGCCCACATCAGTCCCACCCACTCTTGGCTTCCGACTTCACTCACGGAGGTGACTCCCCACAGACACAGCATGTGCTTCTGGCCTGGAGGTCACAGACCCCCAAGGCAGCGGTGCAGCAGAAGTGGGAGTGGCTGCAGCTCCCCACTGGTCCACCCAAGACCACCTCGCCCAAGTCTACCCCACCTTCCTAGCCTCTACATGACGACTGCTTCACTTCCTTTTTGCGCATTCCTGCAGAGTCCTTAACCAGGGGCTCTGCAGGACAGGATACAATGAACCCTGTAGCCAGATTGAGCATCATCTGCCAAGGAACTCAGAGGTCAGTCAATGTCATTAAAGTTTAAACATGCTACCCTTGCCTCCGCTTTTAAAATTGCCTTGTGGGCAAATACTGCTGACTTTGGCCTTTTAGAAACTGCCTCTGTAGAGTACCTACATTGGCTCCCTGCTTAGAGGCTTTCTATCTGAATAATAAACTTTGGGTCATCAGTTAAGTTGCCAGCACCAAAGCTTCTGTTCCAGATGCCCCTTAATTTCAGTCTTCCCTAGACTACGTCTCTTCTCATTAATCACCTGCTCCTGGTCTGTTCTCTTATATTTTCTATTATCCTCAAAATAATTGGCTGGAATCCCACATTTTTCTATATTGAAGACCATTCTCTCTCTTCAGAATGTCAAAATCATTACTAAAAGGCAAACCTGAGATGTCATCAGTGTAGAGTCACTACCAAGCTAAATTTGACTTAAGAACATTTAAACAAATTTGTGGATAGTCTTCACAGTTTTCCTTAGTTTAATTTTGTTATATGTGTGTGTGTGTGTGTGCTCAGTCATGTCTAACTCTGTGACCCCGTGGACTGTAGCTGGTGAGGCTCCTCTGTCCTTGGAATTTTCCGGACAAGAATACTGGAGTAGGTTGCCATTTCCTACTCCAGGGGATCTTCTTGACCCAAGGATTGAAACCTCATCGCTCGAATCTCCTGCACTGGTGGGTGGATTCTTTACCACTAGCACCACATGAGGAGCATATCTATGTGTGTGTGTGTATGTATGTATATATTGCATTTACTGTTTCCTGCTCATCTTTAGGAAGCTTCCCATCAAATGCATGTTTGCTGACTATGTTGTCATGAATCTAGTCAGTGTCCAAACACACTTAATCATGGGAACAACAATAGGAGACTCATCTCCCACCTACACAGAGCAATGAAGAGAAGTCATTATTCAGCAATGTAGCCTTAAGGTGTTCCTGTGGTGAGG
This sequence comes from Dama dama, assembly GCF_033118175.1. NCBI lineage: Eukaryota > Metazoa > Chordata > Mammalia > Artiodactyla > Cervidae > Dama > Dama dama. The sequence continues at coordinate 32,448,751 of NC_083701.1, forward strand.
AGGGCGATCCTTGTGTCGATGAAAACATGCAAACCAACCTCACTGGGAATGTTTGTGAAGCATCCAATATTGATTGCAGTTCCTCTACCTAACTTGGGGCTTCCCTGGTAGCTCAGTTGGTAAAGAATCCTCCTGCAATGCAGGAGACCGGGTTTGATTCCTGGGTCAGGAAGATCACCTGGAGAAGGAATAGGCTACCACTCCAGTATTCTTGGGCTTCCCTGGTGGCTCAGCTGGTAAAGAATCTGCCTGCAATGCAGGAGACCTGGATTTGATCCCTCAGTTGGGAAGATCCCCTGGAGAAGGGAAAGGCTACCCACTGCAGTATTCTGGCCTTTAGAATTCCACGGACTGTATAGTCTGTGGGGTCGCAAAGAGTTGGACACGACTGAGTGACTTTCACTTTCTACCTAACAACACAGCTTGAAATATCCTTTTTACTACTGTTACGGGCCCAGACAACCCACTCCAGTGTTCTTGCCTGGAGAATCCCAGGGACGGCGGAGCCTGGTGGGCTGCCGTCTATGGGGTCGCACAGAGTCGGGCACGACTGAAGCGACTTAGCAGCAGCGGCAGCAGCATGGGCACAGATGTTTTCCCCTGCTAAGTGTAAGCCCTGTGAAGTCAATCATTCACCCCTTGCTACCCAATGGTTGCTTCTGAACCAGCAGCATAGGCATCACCTGAAAGCTTGCAAACCTGTGGAATTTCAGTCCCAAACCTAGATCCCTTGTCATATGCGTGCAACTTAATGGTATGAGAGGAGCCGACTGAACACTTGAAGCCTTCTCATTCAATTAAAAATCATAATATGATGCTGGAGTAGGTTGCCATGTCCTCCTTCAGGGGATCTTCCTGACCCAGGGATCAAACCCACATCTTTTTTGTCTCCTGTATTGGCAAGCGGGTTCTTTACCACTAGCGCCACCCAAGAAACCCATAATGTAACATACAAGTGGTTAAAAGGATTCTATGAGATGGTTGATGCTGAGTGCATTCAGAAGCCTGAGAATGGAATGGGCACTTTTGTTGGTCTCCGATCTTGAAAACTGATGGAAGAGGCTCTGATGTAAAGGGAATTATTGGGAAATGGCACTGTCCTCGTAGAAGAGTGAGGTCCTGCAGGAAGGAACTTGCCCACCTTTGGGAATTAAACACTGAAAGTATGTAAGTGGTCAACCTCAGCGATCTCAGGAGAGCCATTCCAGCAAGACCCCTCCTCCCTGCAGAGGGAGTGCTCTGAGCCTCTGGCTAGACCCAGATTCATTTAGTCGCAGGACCACATTAATTTGTTGGTATGTTTCCTTCCAATATAATGAGGCATTTATTGAAAATTCTGCATACTTTTTCCATAAGTAAATCCCCAGAAGGGAATAAAAGGATGTTTGTAGTTGGGATAGACAGTAGTCAGTCTTCTAGCTCTAAATTGGAAGACAGCTGTGGCAGTGGATATACTGTCAGTCCATCAGAAACTATCATCTAAAAATAGGTATGGAGCTCCAACAGCCCATAGATGCTTTATTTTATTTATCATTTTAACTTTTTATTTTGTATTGGGGCACAGCTGATTAACAATGTGTGTGATAGTTTCAGTGAATGGCAAAGGGACACAGCTACATGTATACATGTATCCATTCTCCCCCAAACTCCCCTCCCATCCAGCTGCCAAAAATCATTGAGCAGAGTTCCGTGTGCTCTACAGTAGGTCCATTTTAAATATAGCATTGTGTCCAGGCAACTGTAAGTTCATTCTCTGTGTGAGTCTCTTTCTATCTTGTAAGTAAAAATTACTCTTAATCCTACTGCTCTTGATGTGCTAGTAGTTGAAGTTAATGTAGGCAGATGCCTGTGTGCCCGGAATAGTATTAAAAAAGGGATAAGAAAATATGCTCTCTGTGTGCAAGCTTATCTGTTATGGGTGATAAAAAGCATTTATATCACAGTAGGGAAAAGCATAGGAAAATTGCAAACTAGCCTTCTTTTTGTATTTTAATGCCAAGAAGAGCTCAGTGTTCACTTACACCATTCTCATGGATTTCAGACTATGAACACATTGAGTTAGTTTTCTATCTGCTAGGAAAAGTAAACACGTATATTTTTTAATACTAACAATAATGGTAAATATAAAAATATATATTTGTATTGGGTTAGCCACAAAGTTTGTTTGGATTTTTTCTAAGATGTGTGTATCTGTTAAACAATAATTTTCAATGAGTTTGATCATTGGTCTTTCCATATGAGATTGTCTTCTTTAATGTTTTTCACTTAAAGCTAATATTAAGACTGTATGCTCACTATGTATCTTGCACTCTCCATCTACACTTTCCCACTATAAATACATAAGATTTTTGGAATGGTGTTGCTGTGTTATTGGAATCACAGTTCCAAGAATATATGTATATATTTCCAGAATATATGTTTAATATAATTTATATATAACATCTAAGATATATGTAATTTTAGTATATATGCATATATATGTGTGTGAATATATATGTATACACATATGTGTACTGTGTGTGTGTATATATATATATATATATATATATATATATATATATATGTATGTATAAAATACTGATGATCCAAAAAGAAAGAACTCCATTTCATTTAGCTACATCTTTAATTGGTATGTATGGGATTTTTGTTTCTTATCTGGTTATGGAAATATTGCTCTGCTTGATACTATACTTAGGGGAACTCAATGTATTTTACTCCTATTTTCCCAGATTTGGTTGTTATACTTTAGTGCACCATAAACAATACATTTGGGTTTTATGGCTGCTGTCTGTTCCTGAAAGTGCTAAGCTTAGCAGGATTGCACTGTGATGAGCATTGCTTTGAATGTGACAGTTTATGTGGTTCAAAACAACATGGATAATGATAATGAATGGCCTGTTTTCTTATATAGGGCTGGAATTTGCCTGTTATTTCTGTCTCCTGATGCAATCCTAAATAAGTTGTTCATACTCAACTCTTAGCTGAGTAGAGTTGCCATGGGTATGCCAAGTCATCTTTTCTTCTGCTAAACATCTCATTTTCGTCAACTATCCCATAATATCATGGCTTTTGGAGCATCCCATGTTGCTCTTCATGATCTACTCTAGTTAGAGGTTGTTGAGTATTGCATTGACTTTTTTCTGTTCTCATATTGCAAACCTATTCTTGGGTCATTCTTGGTTACAGTAGATCCCTTTGTCTTTTACTCATTTAGTTGACCTTTTTGAGTATAATCTAAACATGTAATTTTATATTGATCCCTGTTAAATTTCAGTGTTGTCATTTGGCCATTTTCTATTAGACCATCAAAAGTGCATCTCATGAAATATTAGTGCTATGTGGTATTCCTTAAGAAAAAAGAATCTATGGTCAAATAAACTTGTAAAAATTATTTTTACTATATTCTTGTCTTGCAGGTTTTCAATGACCATTAGATACTCAAAAGTTCTGAGAAGTTCTACAGTTACGTAACAAATTTAAACTTTATTTACCCAACATTTTATAAATTTATTTGACTGCTGTATTATTTTTCAAATAATAATCGTAATATACTATAAAGCCAGTGTTCTGCTTAATATAGTTCATGAATTATTAACTTTGTCTATTTCATCTGTTTAATTTTGATTTGTTTTTCCAATAATATGAGCTGCTATTTTCACATCTGTGTAAAAAGGTAAGCTTTTGATAGCTGTGATATTTATCTTCATCCAAGAAACTGAGAAAATGGTGAAAAGTTAGTGTTATGACTAGCTACTAAAGATTTTATCTAAGCTTGTCATCTGTCCCCTGATTATGTGATATTCCTTGAACATCATTGTTCAAAGAGAAATTAGTTATCTACTTGAGAGATGATCTATCCTGGATAGTAAAAATAACAATCCAATGTCTTAAAATCCTGTTATTTCTCCAGTTTCAAAAAAATTCTAATGTATAGCAAAGGTTATCTCTGCATTGTGCTTTAAACTTTTTGGAACTGCAGAAGAGATAATACTTTTTATACATCATATTAGGATCAATAGCTAGGATCTAACCTAAAGCAGAGATCAGAGTAACAGAGAACTGGTTATATTTTTGTTTACGTGTTGTAACATACTGCATGCATTTGTCTTCCATTTCATGTAAACTCAAAACACATGCATAAGGAGCTACTGTTCTACATGATGTAAGATCTTATTTGAAATGCTACTAGTTTTATAGTTTATTTGTTAAAAATCTGACAGCAGTGGTAATTTCTTTAGAACTGGAAGAAAGTCCAGATCTGTCTGATAGATTTTCTGTGCTTATTAGGGCTCCTTCAGTGAAATATTTCTTCTTCTTAAGAACAAAAAAGAAGAAATAGGGAGATCTGAATTCCTTATTTTCATATGTATAGAAACTTAAATAAATATTAACTCCATAGTTTGAAGCTCTTCTAAGTAAAAGAATATTTATATAAAATTTAAACACTAAATGACATTTCTATATTAATTATACTGTGTCTGCAAAGAATGGAATACGAATACAAGCCACAAAATTGGAAATGTCATTCGGCGAAATGCCACAAGTATATCATGTTTATAATTTTTCACTTGTAAACATGCCTTGTACTTAGCTGAGATGCAGTCACATTGTTAGTGAATTATATTAAAATGCCAATAAAGTGGCTATACATCTAAGTCAGTGTAAATTAAATGTATAAAGCTAAAAGTAATTTATAACAGCTACTTCCTAATCACTCTTCTTGTCAAGCTGTTTCTCTTTGGTTTATATTGCTACTTTTACCACTAGAAATAGTGTTGTTTTCCAATCCTTCATACTGTCACTTCTGGAGTGCTTGTATTCTATTGCTGCTTACTGATACTTTCAATCCCGTGTTATGGACTGCACTGGTAGTTCAGTTAAGTCACTCAGTCATGTCGACTCTTTGCCACCCCGTGGACTGCAGCATGCCAGGCTTCCCTGTCCATCACCAACTCCCAGAGCTTATCTCCATCGAGTCTGTGATGCCATTCAACCATCTCATCCTCTATCGTCCCCTTCTCCTCCCTCCTTCAATCTTTCCCAGCATCAGGGTCTTTTCCAGTTTGTCAGTTCTTCGCATCAGGTAGCCAAAGTATTGGAGTTTCAGCTTCAACATCAGTCCTTCCAATGAATATTCAGGACTGATTTCCTTTAGGATGGACTAGTTTGATGTCCTTGCAGTCCAAGGGACTCTCAGGAGTCTTCTCCAACACCACAGTTCAAAAGCATCAATTCTTCGGTGCTCAGCTTTCTTTGTAGTCCAACTCTCACATCCATACATGACTACTGGAAAAACCATAGCTTTGACTAGACGGACCTTTGTTAGCAAAGCAATGTCTCTGCTTTTTAATATGCTCTCTAGGTTGGTCATAGCTTTTCTTCCAAGGAGCAACTGTCTTTTAATTTTATGGAAATTTCAAGCATCTTTTAATTTCATGGGAATAGCAGACCACCTGACCTGCCTCCTGAGAAATCTATATGCAGGTCAAGAAGCAACAGTTAGAACTGGACATGGAACAACAGACTGGTTCCAAATTGGGAAAGGAGTATATCAAGGCTGTATATTGTCACCCTACTTATTTAACTTATATGCAGAGTACATCATGCGAAATGCTGGCCTGGATGAAGCACAAGCTGGAATCACGATTGCCAGGAGAAATATCAATAACCTCAGATACACAGATAACACGACCCTAATGGCAGAAAGCAAAGAAAAACTAAAGAGCCTCTTGATGAAAGTGAAAGAGGAGAATGAAAAAGTTGGCTTAAAATTTAGATTCAGAAAACTAAGATTGTGGCATCTGGTCCCATAACTTCATGGCAAATAGATGGGGAAACAGTGGAAACAGTGAGAGACTTTATTTTGGGGGCACTGGTACACTGGACAAAGGTATGAACTGGCATTCAACATAGATACTCCTTTTTCATCTTATGAAATAATTTAAGTGAGAAAAAGATATTTTATCAGCATACAGGCGCATCATCCCCAGAGCTCACACACAGTGAGGACATTCTAAATCTATCTTGAGGGTGAAGTGCCCAGCCCCTACTATGATCAATGACCACCCAACAATGGGTGCTCTTTTAATGGAACCCTATGTTAAGAGTGATCAGAGGCAATATCATGAGTCTCCCATTTCCTAAAGGGCCTACACATATTAAAGAGCTATAGTTCCTAGTATTCAGGAGCATAAAATTTTTATGGTGACTTAATCAAGTGTTGGGCTTCCCACACTTCCCAGGTGGCACTAGTGGTAAAGAACCCGCCTGCCAGTGCAGGAGACATAGAGACAGGGGTTCGATCCCCAGGTTGGGAAAATCCCCTGAAGGAGGGCATGGTAACCCACTCAGGTATTCTTGCCTCGAAAATCCCATGGACAGAGGAGCCTGGCAGGCTACAGTCCATAGGGTGCACAGAGTTGGGCACTACTGAAGTGACTTAGCATGCATGCATGCAATCAAGTGTTACCATTGGCTGCTAGAGACAAGGTAAGTTATTTACCTATTTAAACTTTGATTTCCTAGTTTGGACAAATTGAATAATAATTCATGCTTACTTGTATACTTACATATGCTTTGAGGTTTTTTCCCCTTTTCTATTTATTTTTTAATAAAATTATATTATTTGGACATCAAAGTAACTGTCATTCCCAGAGTTTCCTAGAAACCTGTACAATAACTTTGTTTTTATTCCTACCCCAAAATTCAAGGTATTAGGTCATCATCAATTTATTTACTTATCACCAATTAATGTTCTTTTATTGCACATGCACACACACACATATCATTCTGTATGTTATCTATCTGCCTTTCTGGAAATAAAGATGATTAGAATAATAAGTATATGGAAATATTTAAAAACAAACAATAACCTTTCACTGAGGATTTAAAGCTTTAAATAGTCTGTCCTGTCCTATGCTCAGACTTTTAATCATGTCCGACTCTTTTGCGACCTCATGGACTGTAGCCTTCCAAGTTACTCTGTCCATCAAATTCTCCCGACAAGAATACTGGTGTGGGTTGCCATGCCCTCCTCCAGGAGATCTTCCCGACACAGGGATCAAAACTGCATCTCTTGTCTCCTGTTTTGGCAGGCGGATTCTTTACCACTAGCACCACCTGGGAAGCCCTTAAATACTCTGTGGTAAAGGACAAAGCATGAACAGTAAAGTGTTCAGCCCACATTCAAGTAGTATTTTCCATCTTCTAAATATGGCACTCAATACTGAATTAGAGATGTAAATTTATTGAAACCAAGAGTCTTTAAAATTGATGTTGACATAGGTGACAGGCAGTGTCCTTTAGCAAAAGGAGGCATAACTAATTGGTTACTTTTTCCAAGCCACAATCTTTTCAATATAATTGTCTATAAAGTCATTAATATTATAGGTGGAGGCTTTGTTTGATTGTATATGATGGAATGATTTAATAATAGCTAAAATATAAAGAGTTCTTATTATGTGCCCAAAACTGCATTGTTACTTTATAATTTGGTGCTGATAAAAGTTCGAGGGTCAAATTCATTCTTCTCAGTGATTTTTTTTTTTTTTTTTAGCTTGAGCAAACATTTCTGCAAATACCTGATAAATAAGAAGATTTAAAAGTAAAATATATATCTAAACAGACTTTTGTTTTACACATTTGCATATAAAAAGACATGAAAGAATACCACTTGCAAATTTTCTGTGAATTTGTTAATATAAGGTAGTATATTAAAATGCACATGAATCAATTAGTTCATAGAAGTATTCCTCTTTTTAAAGTGCAGTTATCGCCCAAAGAATTGTATCTTTACTATTTAGCCAGGCATGTAAAATATTTATAAATATTTTAAATGCTTTATCCAAAAAAAATTAAATATTTTTTCTGCCTGATGAGTACTCAAAATGCTGCTTGGACCAGCAACATCAATATCTTCAGGAAGCTTATTAGAAATACAGACTCTTAGGTTCCACACAAACCTATTGAACAAAATGTGTGTTTCATCAAAACCTCAGTTGATTTATACACACATTTGACAAGTTATATCTACTTTCTAAAAATAAATATAAGTACTTTAAAATGTGCTGTCATTATCATAAGGTAAAGAAAGAAAATATCATATAGAATGTGTTCGTGTAAATATGTAACAAAGTATTACACTTCTCTTTGAGTCAGTAATATGACTTTTTAATATTTTTGATTGATTTATGCTGGACATTTGCCCTTTGAAATTATCAGAATATATTTAAAATTATGTTACAAGGAAGAGATTTTAAATTATTTCATGCATTGTTAAAAGCAAGATGAATGTGAGAAAAATTGAAGCAAGTTTGAAGACACCCACACTCCTTTGCGCTTAAAACTTTTTATACCACAAGAGGGTGCTAATGCTTTTGATTTGCAATTTCAAAAATTCACATGTACATGAAATGATTTTCATAAAGAAAAGAATGAATATATGTGATCTGTGAGTAAATCTCACATAGGACGAAAGGGTATAGATTATTATTATTATTAAAATGGAAGCCTGGGTTGTGAATTACATGTGCTATACAAGATTCTTTTATGTAAAATAATTTTTAAAACTTCCTTCATATTTCTACTTTTTTGAACTTTCTGCAAAGTTTAAAGAAAAATATTTAACATAAAAACATTGACTAAAATATACTAAAAGGTGAATAGTGACTACTTCATGAGACAGGCATTATGGGAGATTGTTATCCTCTTTTTTGTGTTTTTGTGCATTTTCCATTTCATTTTCTACTATGGTCATGGGATATTACATTTATAACAACCAGAAAAAAAAAAAAAAGAAGGAAAGAAGTTAGGTTAAGAGGAAAGAAAGAAAGAGAAAGATTAATTTAGCACTCCTTTGCCAAGATATTTGGCAGTTAAGAATCAAATTTTGCTTGAGACCTGCAAATTATTTAAACATATTTAGGACACAAGAAACAAAGCAACTGAAGTCTTGCTGATATGGTTACATATTTACATAATATGTACTATGCCAGGATAGTCCCTGAACTTTTCTTTTTTCCTATGGTCCATGTGGAGGCTACAAGGAAAGTAAGAGGATTTCATTTTAGTTCCTGCTTCAATTAGTGCAACACTGTACATTCTTTCAGTGGAAACTTCTTATTGAATTAGACTATGCTTAAACTAGTACTAAAGGAATTCCTCTGGCCAAATATACTAATTATTTTATTTATTTTTGCATTTTTTTATTGGAGGATAATTGCTTTACAATGTTGGTTTCTGCTGGAAAACAACATGAATCAGCTAGATGTATACATATATCCAGGCTTCCCTGGTGACTCAGATGGTAAAGAATCTGCCTACAATGTGGGAGACCTGGGTTCGAGCCCTGGGTTGAGAAGATCCCCTGGAGAAGGGAATAGCAACACACTCTAGTGTTCTTGCCTAGAGAATTCCATGGACAGAGGAGCCTGGTGAGCTACAGTCCATGGGGTTGCAAAAAGTCAGACATGACTGAGTGAATAACACACACATGTACATATATCCCCTCTCTCTTGAACGTCCTCTTACCCCCTAGGTCATCACAGAGCACCAACCTGAGCTCCCTATGTTACGCAGCAGGTTTCCACTATCTATCTATTTTACTTGTGATAGTGTATATGTGTCAAACCTAATCTCCCGTTCATCTCACCCTCCTTTTCCCCTCCTGTCCTTCCACATGTGTGTTCTCTATGTCTGCATCTCCATCCCTGGAAGGATATACTATTTCTTTTAAGTCAGGAGAGTACCCTCGATGTGCTTCCCACTAAACCTAGAATAAACTTGGTGGCTAAAAGATGCACATTTTTTAAGAGGTTTCATTAATATGCTGATATAATAAGTAATTTAGGCCCAGGAGGAAAAAAAAGTAAAATATTTAGTGAAAGATACTTGTAGATATGCAAATATTTATATCTATTCTCCAATACTTATCTACAGTCTAAAGAATTTAACTAATTGGCAGGTTTTGCCTTGGTTTGCTGTCATTTTGTCATTAGTATATAAAGCACACTTGATTGTCACTAATATATTTACATTTCATGAAAGTTCATCTACATTGCTCTTCCAAGTGTGTCTGTAGATCAGCAGCATCAGTATCACCTGGCAGGTTGTTAAAAATGCACACCTGTATCCCCTAACCATTTGTAATCAGAAGGTTGTGCCTAGCTGAGAGCTTATCCTAAGAGCAAAGATGACTGAATAAATGAATTTTAGATAAAGGATGGCAAATAGATGGCACATATGCTAATGACTTTCCTCTGTACGAACCATTGGTAATAACAGCCATCAGTAAAAGAGCCTGCCAGTGTTTTCCCTTGAACCCAGACTTTGCCTAAGACGAATTCTCAACCCAGAGCTCAAATGGCCTCTAAGATAGATTTATACTAAATCTATTAATTATATCTTATCTAAGGCTTCAGTATTCAGATTATCAACTTTATTCACTCTTAGAGAAACCTAAGACATAGAAATTACTTTATAGATGGCTTCTCATAAGAGTATTATAAATTCATAGTAAGTAGGGAATCTAGAAAAATTCTGAGTGAGTAACAAGGGTTGACATAAACATAGTTGAGAGAGGATTATTCATTCCCAGACTGTAAAGAATATCTGGGACAAAAATCTCTGCAAACCAATAGCTTATTTTTTTCCTAAATAGAGAAAGAGAATACTAGAGCATTAAACTATATGAGAAATCACCCAAGTCCAGCCTTTTAAATTTATAAAAAATAAAGAAGAGGAAGAGGAGATGAGAAAGGAGATCTAAAGTGCTTTACTTGCTCATATATTCATTTATATTATTAAATATAATGTTTAATATTTGACTTGGGATTCTTAATGTTTAGTATTTGACTTGGGATTCTTACTTACTTAGAATTTTAAATACTCAGGCAATCCTATAGAAAATGCTATCAATACAATTTTAACATTGTACTTACGCCTCCAATCAGGTTGATTCAAGTTCAACATATATTCTGCCTTTAACAATTAGATTGCAGAAGAAAACAGACATTATGAGTAGAAAATTTGAGTTACTAATTTATATCTACCAGCATAATCAGTGCCTAATACTGATAAATCATGAGAAAATAGTCTTAATTACACCTCAGAAAATGAAGAATTAAAGAATATGTACCCCAGCCTTTCCTGGTGGCTCAGATGGTAAAGCGTCCGCCTGCAATGCAGGAGACCCAGGATCGATTCCTGGGTTGGGAAGATCCCCTGGAGGAGGAAATGGCAACCCACTCCAGTACTCTTGCCTGGAAAATCCCATGGACAGAGGAGCCTGGCAGGATGTAGCCCATGGGGTCTCAAAGAGGAGGACGTGACTGAACGATAGCACGCACACATGCTCCAATGTCATTAATTTAGTATAAAATAAAAGTATAAAATATATACATATACAGTATAAGTATAAAAGTATAAAATTTAGTGTAAAATAAAAGTATGTTTTCCAGGCACAACTTACCTTCTGAATAATGAAAATATATTGATTTTTCTGATGATGGACTTGACCTCTCCATAGATTTTGACTTTATTGAGATTTGAAAGAAAATTTTCCACTTTACATTTCCAGTGTCTAGAACATGCTTAGAACCTAAACAGGTTCAGTGCAGAAGACCCTCTTGCTGTTTCAAGTTATGAGTGATTTAATATGGGGATTAGGTGCTAACAAAATTATTGGTAAAGATAGAGAAGCAAAAAAGTCAGGGTTTTATGTTTTCAGATTTTCACTTCTGTGATCTCTGTGATCCAAAGTTCCTGAAGCAGCTGCTACCACCTGGAGATCAGGAAGCTTCATGAAACCACTGCTGTGTCAGAACTGTCCCACAGTCCCCAAGTGAATAACTAGCAGTGGAGGCCTCCCATTGCAAAAATTCACGTTGCCAAAGCCCGTTGGCCAGACATTTCTACTGCCAGAGGGAGAATGTTCTACATTCTCCCACCTTCCTGATTTCTTACCAGTGTATCTCATTGGCAGAATCAAATTATATCCAGAATCTTAGCTGTAAGAGAAATCTCAGAAAAGTAGTTTCCAGTCTTCCAACTCCTATGAAACATAGAAAGCATATAAAAGGATATGAATGGGTGCTAAGCAGAAGTAGGCAATAGCCAAAGACATTTAAGAAAAAAAGGAATATTTGCAGGAGGGAAAATAAGGGAAGATTCCCTAGAGGAGGGGATGGCAACACACTCCAGTATTCTTGCCTGGAGAACTCCATGGACAGAACATGGGATCGCAAAGAGTCAGATATGACTAAGAGCGACGTGACACTTTCACTTTTCACTAGATGCCTGCCATGCATGAGGAACTGTAAGGGCTTCACTGAAATTATTTAACTTAATATTTCCAACAAATTTTAATTATCCCCACTTATACTGAAGCTTAGAGAACTTAGTAACCTGTCCAAATTCATATAACCAGTAAATGACAGAGCAAATATTTAGTATTTGAAACCAGTTTTCTCTGAATCAAAAATTTATTCCCTGTTTGCTACACAGTGATAACCTCAATGAATTCTTCAAATAAATAATGATTAAGATATCTATTTAAGCTAATACCTATTTCCAGTTCCCCACAGGGATATTTTTCAGTGTATTAATCCAGTTCTATTTATTTAGAAGTCAATAGGTCATGTATATAAATGATTCTCAACAAAAGTACAAATATATACTATTGTCACCAACATCTGTGAAGAACTTTGTGATTGTAACTAACATTAATATTAGTTAAAGAACCTAAGGTTATAAATGATGCCTTTTTTTCCTATTAGAACAAATTCAATGTTTTTCTAAAACACCGTCATTATCTCACTTCCATTTCAGTTTGCATTATTGGGAGGTAAAGATGAAATAGACATCCTACTATGCAACGCACTATTTTTAAATAAATTCAACTTTCATTGTGAGTAGACTTTATTGATGGTAATGAATCTTAAAGTATTTTACCTAATCACAAAAATTGTTTTAAAATTCTATATTTGCTTATAAGATTATGTCATCTATGTGAATATGATATGTCATGTAAAAGTGACATTTTTATCATGGACGGAAATATAGTTGAGAATTGATGATGTAGAATATTGAGAATGACTTTTCTCTTGCCATGGATTCATAGGCAATCACTTGGTGCATTAATTGCTTTTATTATTCAACAAATATTTATTATGTGCCTAGTGTTTTTAATGCATTGCATAGGAAGAAAGAAAATCTGCCCCTAATTCTTAAATGGTATGTTCAGGCAGATCAGATCTCTCCTTTTAGCCCCTAAACTCACTTGAGTGAGTGTTAGTTGCTCAATCATGTCTGACTCTTTGTGACCCCATGAACTGTAGCCTATCAGGCTCCTCTGTCCATGGAATTCTCTAGGTAAGTATACTAGAGTGGGTTGCCATTTCCTTCTCCAGGGGATCTTCCTGACCCAGGAATAGAACCCAGGTCTCCTGCATTGCAGACAGATTCTTTACCATCTGAGCTATGAGGAAAGTCCCAAACTCACTTGAGATTGTAACAAAAAGCCCTCCATCTCCAATAGAATTCTCCAGGAGAAAAAGAAGTGAACCTGATCAAATAATGAATGCAAATAAGATTAATAAAACATAGCATTTATATGTATTCATTTTCCTCAGTAGAGGAACTGTTCTGCCCCACCAACTGAGATGTATATATCTTTCTGTGGAAATCTACTTATATGCATATAAATATACATGTCCATATCTTCAGAGTCCAATCTCTTAGGCACCCAATGGACAGAAAGAGCACATGTAACATAAAGAGAACAGCTGGGAATCATTAGGCATAAACATGGCCAAGATCAAGGTAAAAACATCCCTGTGGGTGGAGAGTCTTCCCTCTGACAAAACAGTCATCCTGAGAAACTTTGTTTAAAACATAGGTCTTAAAATAAATCATAACTGAAACTTCCTTCTGTCTTGATTTGCTTTCTTTTTTAAAAAACTGGTTCTTATTGCTTAAAAATGGAATATTTGGTATCATAAAAATAATAAACATGAATTGAGTGAAAGGGTTTCAAAGGGTATAGAAGTAGGTAAAACCACTTTTCCTCTACTTCTGCAGTTTATTAACTGTCATACTAACATTTTTAAGGTGGTACTGTGGAATTAGAACTAGTTGGAGAAATAGAATTCCTGAATCTAATGCAGACCTGGGCTTCCCAGTTTGCCCTAGTGGTAAAGAACTTACCTGCCAGTGCAGGAGATATAAGGGACATGGGTTTGATCCCTGGGTTGGGAAGATGCACTGGAGAAGAAAATGGCAACCCACTCCAGTATTCTTGTCTGGGAAATCTCATGGACAGAGGAGCCTAGCAAGCTGCAGTCTGTGGGGTCCCAAAAGTGTTGAATATGACTTAGCTTCTAAAATATAACAACAAGTCTTCTATTATCAGTAATATTTCAGTGAAAAATATGCACTTAAAAAAATCTGCAAAAAAAAAAAAAAAAAAAAAAAATCTGCACGTGTTGCCAGATGTGATTTTTTACCACCAGTGTGTCTGACAGAGATCTTGAACTGTATGAAGTAGAAGGTGCAGTGTGACCATTTTCTCGTAAATTGTTCACATTCTCGTTATTAGGGTTATCATTAATCTGTAGTTTCTCTTCAGAAGCCTTTAAAGCTATCTATTTTTGAAGGCTGATTAGTTAAAACTGGGTAATAAAATAAATTAACCAATTTCATGAGGCCAGATATAAATGGTAACACCTTTCAACTCACCAAGAGCAAATGAAACCTAGACTTCCCCCACCCCGCCCAATTTAATGAGTTGGATTGTATAATATAGAAACTCTCTATTGGTTACATTGAAGTTTGGTGGAATCTCCCGTGAAACTGTCTTTGTTTTCACTTAGGTAGAGATTTTTTTAAAATATTAATGCTTATTAGTCTAGTAAAAATATTTTTCTTTTAATAGTTTTATTTTTAGAAGTGTTTCACTGTGGTTATGGTTGTGTATAAAATATGTTATTTCTATACTATCCTGTCTCCTGCTGCTGCTGTTTACTTGCTAAGTCGTGTCCAACTCTTTGCAACCCAGGGACTGCAGCCCTCCAGGCTCCTCTGTCCTTGAGATTTCCCAGGCAAGAATACTGGAGTGGACTGCCATTTCCTTCTCCCGAGGATCTTCTTGACCCAAGGGTCAAACCCACTTGGCAGGCAGATCCTTTACCACTGAGCCACCTGGGAAGCCATTGTATTTTGTTCATTTGCAACTCTTCTCTCCTTGTTTTCTTCTTCCAACTTTCCAGAGATTTCTCTGTCTTAATAGTCCTTTCAAAGAAGTATCTTTTAGTTTTATTGATCATCTTTTTTTGATGTTGTTTGTTTTCTATTTTGTTGATTTCTGACCTTACCTTTATCATTGTATCCTTCTAGTGTCCTCAGGTTTTATTATCTTGTAGTGTTAGAAGTTCCAGTTCTTTCTTATTTTCTAGTAAACATACTCAACTCCGTAACATTTCTTAAGTGCAAACTTAGTTGTATCCCACAGACTTTGATATATAATGTCTTCATTTTAATCTAGATTTAACTATTGTTTACTTTCCTCAAAACATTCTAGGCTAAGGGTTATTAATATTTAATAGTGATTCATTTGAATTACAAACACTGGAGATTTTTTTTTGTTTCTGTAGGTATACTTTTGGGGGCATAGTTTCAATATTCATTCATTGGCGTTTTTTGAATGTCTTGTGTCATGAAAGATTTTTTAGAATGTTTAAAATGTGCTTTTTCTCTGCTTGGGAGTGTGATGTCCTCTGTATCTGTGTGTCAATGATAGTAAGTATGCTATCATATATTCTGCTCTTTTTGTCCTCCTGATCTCTTTATGTATTCATTTGTCTATCTCTTCCTTCATTCTATCAGATGTTACTTTACATCTTTAAAGATAATGTCAGACCCACGTATGGAGATGTTGATTGCGTCTTCTTCATCTATTGTTCCCTTAACTTAAATCTGATTTCCCTTTTCCTGTTAAGATTTTTTTTATATTAACTTATCTTTTATCTAAAGGTATCAAAATGGGTACTCTAGAATCCATTGTTTATATCTTCATGGTTCATTATTTTTATATCCTTATGTTCTACCTTTCTACATTTTTTTTTGTTTTAAATTTATAGTTCTGGGCCATTATAATTTTGGATCTTTTAAAAATTCCACCTGAGCGTCTTAGACTTTTGATCAATGAACTTAACACATGTACCTTCTTGGAAATTATTCTCCTCTCAGGGAATAGTTCTGCCATCTTGTTTTAAATTTATTATTCATCATTATTTTATTCTTCTTTTCGTAACTTTAGTAAGATAGATCCGTTTTACTCCCACTGCTCATTCAATACCTACAGGTGACATAATAAGGCCAGGTGACACCTGTGAGTTGTGTACAGGAAAATAACCCTGAGGTTATATATAATAACTGAGGCAACTCTTGTCTTTAATAATGGGCTGAGAGCAAACTTGCCTAACTTTTATCCTGGAGGAAGATGTCATCTCTAAACAATCTTCTTTATGCATCTTAGTTACATACTCTCTGTGTTCCAAGTCTGTGCACATTCTTGAAAAAGTAGTCCATAACAGAAGTCAATGAAGGCATGCAGAAACATTATTGTTTCTGAACATAGGTGGGTAAACTATTTTAATAACCAATTCAAAGAATTTCTCAAATTATATGTAGTAATGGATCCTCAATATATGTATAGTTCCTATGAATCATTGAAGCCTTTCAAATACTTTATAGCTGAGTGCTGAAATCTGGCTTATTTATTTTTAATTAAAATAATGTTTTAGAGTCATGTTTCTCCTTGAAAACATGCACACTTTCAAAGCCACATTTCACATGGAGGTGGAAAGTTATGGTTTTGCTAAGAATTCTTAACTAGACCACCATCCTCCTCCAAAACAAACTGTATACTTATAGAGTAAAAATCTGACAAAGTAAGGCGTTGTTTTAAATGCCAAAGATGAGTGAGATCTGAATCATTTCAAAGAGGATTTTGCTTTTCAAAAAGTGTAAAAATGCAAATGAAACTCAGAGGGAAGCTCTTAAATGAGAATTCTGATCTCAGAGTATCAGAGATGTTAGAAGAGATCCCAGACAGAATTTTCAGTGAACCTACTCTCCTAAGCATGCTCCTGGGATAGATACCCCCAAGGATCAAGGGGTGAAGGTGACACAAAGAGAAGCATTGTGTCAGCAGAGCCAGGTGCCCGGTGTCTCAGATGAGAGGGGAGTCACACGCGCATTCTCCTGTGGCCTACAGATTGGCTTTCTGACTCTATTCTAATGGCTACATTTTTTATATGTATGAAATACGAGGGTGTTTATTTTATTTATTTTTTTTTCAGGTTCTTTTTTTTTTTTTTTAATTATTATTATTATTGTTTTTTTCCAGTGGGTTTTGTCATACATTGTGAGGGTGTTTATTTTTAAATGATTTTATAGAGAATGACTTTATCTTTTAAACAAAGGATCCATGTGTTTTGGAAGAATGGCTGAATTATAAGGGCATGAACTTTGTGTTGAAAACTCATTCATCTATTTTTCTAAGTACAAATCTTGGGAAATCAGGGAAACTTAAATAGCTTCAACTTGCAGTTCAGAAGTTCAGATAATACATATGTCAAGTTAGTGTGTGTGTATGTGCCTATGTGTGTGTGTACTGATGAAGGAAATTTAAATGGATTCTTTCCTCATTATTTTGGCATCCAAGGAAGAGCCCCAAAGGGACTCTCTTTGCTAGAAAATTGATACGGTAAGAGCAATTTTTCTCATGTTTCAGATAATACCTTTAAACCCACTTTAAGCCTTAAAGTAATATAACTACTAGGAAAGAGTAACTTTATTCCTGTTTCTTGTCACACTATGACAGCCAGTAGCACATATGTCTTAGTTCTGACTTTGTTTATACTGATCAAAAAAATGAAGGTGGTGAATACCTTATTTTAAAACCAGAAAGTTTTTTTTTTCTTCCTACAACTAGTTTGATTAAAGCCCTTTTAAATTATGACCTTCCCTCTTTTTCTTACCTCCATTCAAGAAAATTAACATTTTGACACAATTGTGATAAGGTAATTTACAAATTCAAAATAATGTTAATCATTGTTTCTACAAATTCAAAAGTAATGTTAAGCTAAGGTGACCACTTAAACAAATTTAAGCTACTCCCTCTTTTCTCACTCACTCCCAGATCAATCAAAATAAATAACGCATTACTACTGATGACCAGGGAACTACTTCCTAATCCCTGAAGCATTTCTGCTGGAAACAGCGTAGCAGAGTTTAGAACAGCTTCATTGTCCCTTGCTAGACAGTAATACATGTCCCATTAAATCCCTCAAATACCAATTGGGATTACTTTTGCTACAAGGTGATTGAAAGCAGTGGGTACCAGTCCTTCTTGGGATCCAGGGTTTATTGAAGTTATCACTGGTGTGGTGACGTTAACCCCTTAAACAGCCAAAAACACCAGGGGGATGGATCTATGGCATAGCTACCCATGCTGAGGTGGCATAGAAATCCGGAGCATGGCCTTAGGGTGTCAACAAGCAAAACAGAAACCAGAAACTAGATGAAGACATTACTCTATTAGGATGATCTCCAAATTTTAAAATTACTGATTCATTGACTACATTATAGAATTTTTTATCTGTAAGGTCTTCCTTTTCAGATGTGAAAAGAAGATTCTAATTGTAATTAAGTGGAGAATGAAAAAATCCAATGAGGACCTATTTGTTCTCTTTCAGGGAAAATATCAGAGATGAATAAAAAGCCTTCATGAAGTTAACTAAAAGTGAAAATGTTCTGGATCATAAGATAAATAGCAGAATCTAGTATACAGGGGAAAAGGATTTTCTGTTGATAGGCCAACAATATTTGTTATATAATAGATAAGTAAAATTCAGACATTTGCTTTTTACTCTCAATATTGAAAAAATATGAAGTTTATGAAAAGAGAATATTAAAAGGCAACATAGTGAAATATAAGTGGAGATGGAGGAGAGAAAGGGAAACTAAATTCAAATGAGATTTGATCAATACACAAAGATCAATCTTATATCTATGTACTAGCAGTGAAGGATGAAATAAAAGTAACACACAAAACACCCCACATAAAAATGTCATTAAAGACATAAAATACTTCAAAGTAAGTTTTTAAAAAAATTTTAAGAGTATACACTAAATGCTAAACATACTTTTCTGGGAAATATTAAAGAGGGCCCAAATAAACAGAAGTTACATTATGGTCATGGATTGGATGAATCAGTCTTGTTAAGATGTCATTATAGTTTTCATGAACTCCCAATGAAAATCCCAACAGGCGTTTTTTTTGTAGAAATTGATAAGCAGTTTGTAAAATTTGATTGAACACATGAAAGTCCTAGATTGTAAAAAATAAAAAAACTCGTGAAAGAAGAACAAAGTGGAAACTCAAACTATCTGAATTTAATATTTATAAACTGCAGTGATAAATACAATGTAGTACTAGAATAAGAACAGAAAAATAGGTCAATGGAAAACAATATATAGTCCAGAAATGGACTTTGGGAATATAGTCTGAAAGGAAATTCTTTTTTAAATGAAGTACTCAGTGAAAATGAAGGTGGACTCCTCTTTCACATAATGTACAAAAATGAATTCAAATATTTTAGAGCCCTAAAAGTAAAAGCTAAAACTCTAAAAACTCTAGGTGAAAATATAGGATAATGTATTTATGGCTTGTGGGAAACAAAGATTTCTTAGTGAGGACATGGAGCATACCAGTCACTTAAAAAAAAAGTGATAAACATCATCAAAATTTAAAAGTTCAAATTATGAAAGCCATCTTTAAGAAAATGAAAAAGATCAAGGAAAATATTTATATTTACCCATGCACATATGTCAAAAGAATATCTAAGGAAAAACAAATATTGTTGATGGAGAAGATCATCTGACATATCCTGACCAGCTGTTAACAAAATCGTAAATAAACAAAATACTTATAGATTAAAGGTGGGCTTTTTGATTTGCTTTGTTGACATGTATGCATTCTTTATTGGGAGCAGTAACAGAATAAAGGATTTTATTGTCTGTTATCACTTTAATAATAAGAAATTGACTGTACTTTAAGAACTCCAATGTCATTTTTTGAAGAATTCTAAATTGTATTTGTTGGTGTTTAGTTTGGATCTTGGAGAAGGCAAATGCAACCCACTCCAGTACTCTTGCCTGGAAAATCCCATGGACGGAAGAGCCTGGTAGGCTGCAGTCCATGAGGTCGATAGGAGTAAGAATCGACTGAGCGACTTCACTTTCACTTTTCATTTTCATGCATTGGAGAAGGAAATGGCAACCCACTCCAGTGTTCTTGCCTGGAGAATCCCAGGGATGGGGGAGCCTGGTGGGCTGCCATCTATGGGGTCGCACAGAGTCGGACACGACTAAAGCAACTCAGCAGCAGCAGCAGTTTGGATCTAGCAAGATTAATGTCATACAATAAATCTGTAGCTAAGTCAGCACAGGCAACCTGATATCCTGCCTCCAGTGGTCTTCCCTGGTGGCTAAGATAGTAAAGAATCCACTTGCCAATGCAATAGACCCATGTTTGATCCCTGGATCGGGAAGATCCCCTGGAGAAGGAAATGGCAACCCATTCCAGTATTCTTGCCTGGGAAATCCCATGGACAGAGGAGCCTGGTGGGCTACAGTCCATGGGGTTGCCAAGAGTCGGAGACAACTGAGTGACTAACACACAATCTTTATTATTGGAAAAGAGTTGTAATGATAAGGCAATGGGCATTGGATTTTTTGTAGGATAGCTGTGGGTGGTGGTGCAAAAAGTGGGTGAAAAAGGGTATATATGATGAAGATCATGCATAATATCTATTAAACTTAATTACTATTGTGAAGAAATAAAAATAAATTAAATGACAGCAATTTTAATTAATTCCTGCTAGAAAGATTGAGTTTCATTGGCTTTTACTTGTTTCATAGATATTTCAAAATGAAAATAAACTAGTGGAACTAAGATCTCCATGTGTCTACCCTCAAAGCACTTCTGATCAGAAAGTAATATTTTAGTAATAGTTTAGTAATAATAATAGAAAGTAATAGTAGCCATCTCTCAGGAAACATTCACCCACCCAGTACACATCTCCAGATGTTTATCATTTATGAGTATTGGAAAAAATATCTATTGTACCATCTGTGTGTCTTACTTACAATTAGAGAATATCACCAACAACTGAAGGTATTCCTAAGACTTTCTTGATCAAAAAGTACAAAAAAATTAATTTTTTTCTCCCTGCTTCATTGGTAGAAAAAAAATCTGTTTCCCTGAAATGATGATTCCTTATTCAGTTCAGTTCAGTTCAGTTGCTCAGTCATGTCCAACTCTTTGCGACCCCATGAACCACAGCACGCCAGGCCTCCCTGTCCATCACCAACTCCCGCAGTCCACCCAAACCCATGTCCATTGAGTCGGAGATGCCATCCAACCATCTCATCCTCTGTTGTCCCCTTCTCCTCCTGCCCTCAGTCTTTTCCAGCATCAGGGTCTTTTCCAATGAGTCAGCTCTTCGCATCAGGTGGCCAAAGTATTGGAGTTTCAGCTTCAGCATCAGTCCTTCCAATGAACACCCAGGACTGATGTCCTTTAGGATGGACTGGTTGGATCTCCTTGCAGTCCAAGGGACTCTCAAGAGTCTTCTCCAACACCACAGTTCAAAAGCATCAATTCTTGGGCACTCAGCTTTCTTTACAGTTCAACTCTCACATCCATACATGACGACTGGAAAAGCCATAGCCTTGACTAGATGGACCTTTGTTGACAAAGTGATGTCTCTGCTTTTTAATATGCTGTCTAGGTTGGTCAGAACTTTCCTTCCAAGGAGCAAGCATCTTTTAATTTCATGGCTGCAATCACCCTCTGCGGTGATTTTGGAGCCCAGAAAAATAAAGTCACCCACTGTTTCAACTGTTTCCCCATCTATTTGCTATGAAGTGTAATAAGTGATTCCTTATTACAGTCAGATATTTTAGACTAACATTGTTATGTACTGTGTTAGTTTTTCAGACTGCTGTAACAAAGCATAGACTGAGTGACTTAAACAGCAATTTTGGAGGCTAAAAGTCTAAGGTCAAGATGTCTGCAGGGTTGATTTCTTCTGAAGCCTCTTATCTTGGGTTTGCAGATGGCCATCTTTCTGTGTTTTCACATCATCTTCCCTCTGCACATGTCCATGTCCAGATTTTTTTTTAACAAGGACAATCCTAACAATCTCATTTTCACTTACTTTTTAATGACCCTATCTCCAAAACGTCGTGTTTTGAGCTACTGGGAGTTAGGACATAAGAATTTTGGGATGGGCTCACAGTTTAGAGTAACACTTTCTTATTCACCTTGAGATCTAACAGTCCAGGCTTGTTGGAAAGTTAGAAATTATTCATGGTGTGGTCATATGATGGTGTATTCATGTAAATGAACCACAAGGTATGTTGAATACCAAAATCTGGAGAATCTCTGTTCTAGTTACTTTTCACTTAAAGCTTTTGGCCTTAAAAAAAGCCAGTGAATAATGTCCCTATGAGGGTAGCACATATGGTTAGTCTTCATTGTGATTTGGCAAAGTTTATGGCTAAGAGGTGTTCAAAAGGATATGGTTGAGATGTTTGACAAGATCTAATGAGTATAAATTATGGAAGTCTGTGTGGTCAGAGAGGCCAATGAAGTTCCTAATGAGAAAGTTAATGGATTTTTCTAGTCAAAAAAATAAATGGTAGAAAGCAATGCAGTTTTTTTTTTATTCATTCATTCATTCAACAAGCCTGTCTTTACTCTTGTATTTGCTGGACAGTGAAGTAGACCCTGAACACAGAAAGAACAAAACGTGGCCTCTCTCCTTTTTATGTGGGAGAGAGAGACATATCCAGCAGAAATTATAATACTGTGTGGTAATGGGAGGAATAGAATAGGAACATAGAGAAAAGAAAGCCAAACCGCAGTAGAGCTCCGAGGGCAGGGTTGCAGCAAATGAATTATGGATAGAATCCCTCTGGTGAAGAGGATGAACAGGACTAGGAGAGACGATTGCAGTATGAACAAAGGCACAGGACTGAGAAACAATGTGACATGTGAAGGGAAATAGGAAGCAGTGATTCAGTGAAGCTCAGCCATGCAAGCATTGAATGTACTGTCTGTGGCACTACATGTACCAAGAGTTGGTGTTGACACTTGTGTATAAACAGTGGTCATATTATTTATGTAGTGATTCTCTCTAATGAAGTGCTGCCTAGAAGTTCTCTGATTCACTCCTAGGGAATAATCAAATGCATGTTGGTATGGTAAATCTATATCAAGGTCTCAGAAAGATGTATGATATTATAGTCTAAAGTAATCATATTTGGACTTAGATTATTACAAATAACCAGACATACTTTCATATTTTCTTGCCTTCATTTGCATGCTCAGGCAGTCCTTTTAAGTATCCACTAAGTTTGAGGAGGCAAGTAGCTGCTAAGCTAGGGCTACAGGAAGATGAAGAAGACATTATTATTTCTTCCTCAATTTTAAATTAGTTCAAGCCTACCTGAAAACTATAAGAAAAAAGTTTAAGTTTTAATGGATGAGGGCATATTAATGCAATGTATATTTTATTTATGTATTCCAATCATGAATAAATAAAAAGTGATTCGAAGGAATTTGAATCAGTTGAAGTTTTATGGTTGTAGGGAGTTAAGGTACTCCCATGTCTTTAAGAGAGTGACGGATACAGAGAGACAGCAGGGAAATAGTCTGCTAAGGTGTGGAGATGGGAACAGACTAGCAATGGTTAGGAAAAAGTAAGGAAACAGATGAGCTTTTTATAAGAAAGATAGAACTAGCTATGGTATTTGTTCTTGTTCTTAGTTGTCAGTTTAGTTCATCTGTATTTCTTTTGGTAAAAAGAAAATCAAAGAATTCCTTGGTCTTGCAAAAGAACCCTGAGATCTCAGCTGGGTCTCTTCTGGGATTGTTAGCTGAGGTTGCAAGAAATGAATGCCTTTTATAAGAAAGTATCTTTGTTTTTTTAAAAAGTCTTTCTCAGTGTCCCTTATTTTAGTTTCACATTTATTATTTATTTATTTTGGCTGTGCTGGTCTCAGTTGCAGCATGCAGGATCTAGTTCCCTGACCAGGGATCAAACCCAGGTCCCTGCATTGGGAGCACAGAGTTTTAGCCACTGGACCACCAGGAAAGTCTTGACATTTTTAATTTTATAATGTAGCAGCTCTAGAAATCAGATTCTACTCTCCTGAGAGGTTGCTTTTGCTGTTTATTTAGTTGTTGATGTTTGCTTAGTGAGTGTCCTAAATAGTTCGTCAAGTTTGTGTTTGTCATGAACCAAGTTCTGTCGTTAGCTGAGCGATCAGCTAGTGATTGGACAAATCAAAGTTATGACTCTGAAATAAATATTTAAAGCCTTTAATTCCCCTATAAAGATGTAGTTTGTGTATTCCTTAGGTTTTTTCTCATTATCTCTTTTCCATTTCCTTATGTATAGTTTTATTTTTTTTTACCTCTGCCAAAGGTTGAGTATCTATTACTTCATTGAAAAGGTCACAGTTATGTGGACAATATTAAGAACTATATTATCAACCTGAAGCTTGGCAGGGTTCTCTCAAGCTGGTAGGAGTTTAATGGATATGGTGGGGAAGAGTCAAAAAATGATCCACACCTGTGTGTCTGGTTTCAATAAGAGATGTATGAGTCAATGAATGAGCAGACAAATATTGAAAATTAGATAATGATTCAAAGCAATATAGTATTGTTAAGCTTCAGATATCATGGGTAATGTGTCATTGTAGTTAAGTGGAAATAAGTAATTACTGAGAGCTAGGGTGTTGAGACAGAGAAGGCAGTGGCAACCCACTCCAGTACTCTTGCCTGGAGAATCCCATGGATGGAGGAGCCTGGTAGGCTGCAGTCCATGGGGTCGCTAAGGGTCACTTTCACTTTTCCCTTTCATGCATCGGAGAAGGAAATGGCAACCCACTCCAGTGTTCTTGCCTGGAGAATCTCAGGGACGGGGGAGCCTGGTGGGCTGCCGTCTGTGGGGTCGCACAGAGTCGGACACGACTGTCGCGACTTAGCAGCAGCAGCAGCAGCAGGGTGTTGAGAAAGTTTTCATGGAGGAAGTAGCATTTGAGCTGAATTTATAAGGAGAGGTTGGATTTAATTTATTCGGTTTTAAATTTTATTATTGGAGCATAGTTGCTTTACAACGTTGTGTTACTTTCTGCTGTACAGCAAAGTGAATCAGCCACATGTATATGCATATCCCCTTCCTTTCGGACCTACTTCCTACTCACCACCCCATCCCACCCCACAAGGTCATCACAGAGCCCTGAGCAGAGCGCCCCATGCTATACAGCCGTTTCCCACTCGTTATCCATTTTACACACAGTATAGTGTATGCATTAGTGCTACTCTCTCAACTCGTCTCATCTTCTCCTTCCCCCTCTGTGTCCACATGTCTGTCCTCTATGTCTATGAGGTTAGATTTTTATCGGCAGAGAAGTCATGAGAGGAGAGTAAACAAGGCATGTAGGAAAAAAAGATTATCATGGACAATGGGAAAAATATTTTTGCCACTGAACCAATTTCTTAAAAAATTAAAATTATCTTTTTTTTTAAATTATTTTTTTAATTATTTTTTTATTATTATTATTTTTTTTTGGTCATACATTGATATGAATCAGCCATAGATTTACACGTATTCCCCATCCCGATCCCCCCTCCCACCTCCCTCTCCACCCAATATCTTTTAATTTTAAATGATGTTTCCCTTCTGCCTTTGACTTCAGTAAAGCTATTACTTTGGGGAAAAAGAGGGTGAAAGTGAAAGTGTTAATATCTCAGTTGTGTCCAACTCTTTGTGACCCCATGGACTGTAGCCTGCCAGGCTCCTTTGTCCATGGAATTCCCCAGGCACGAATATTGGAATGGGTGGCCATTCCCTTCTCCAGGGGATCTTCCCACCCAGGGATTGAACCTAGGTCTCCTGTATTACAGGCAGATTCTTTACCAGGGAAAAAGAGTTACCACCTAAAAGAAAGGAGTAATTTGCTGATCACCTTTATGTTTCAAAGCTAGCTTCTTTGAGGTAAAGGAATACAGTTTAAAGCAAGATCTGTGAAGAAAGAAATTTATTTTCTCAATTCGGAAAACTCCCCCTTTGCATCTTCAGAGCAAAGCTCTTGAGAGGTTTAATCATGGATTGTATTCATTGTGGAAAATGAGATGTAGAGAAAGTCTCCGGCTGATCAAATGAAAGAGGAAAAACCCCACAGAGTCCTGGATAAAGGGAAAAATACAAAGAACGACCAAGAGGTGAGAGATGAATGCCCTGGCTCACCCCTCAGGATGTGTAGGTTGTAGAAACATCCAGAAGGATTAGGACTAGAGAAGAATGTGACAGAATATTTACACAGATGCTTAGACTAGACTATAAAAATCTGGGTGCTGTTGGACTAGATTTTTCTTTTACATTCATACAGTACAGAGCTCCATGAAATAAAACATGGAGGTGAGAGACCAGCAAGACAGACCTAGGTGAGGACTCCTGGTTCTCCCTGAGCCTAGGTTCAGTGGAGGAGACCTGGCGGCCCAAACTTGTTTTGTGAAGGACACGAGGGAGGGAGGGTGAGTAGCTGACAATAGAGAATAATGGGGTGGCCATAGTGAGGAGCAGTGGGACTCCACAGCAGAGGATGTGATGTCCCAGTCTAGGCTGAGCCAAGGAGGAGGCTGAGGGCGGGACCCAGAGGATCCCAGAGTAAAGATGGAGCTAGATCGGGGTGGAGAGAGGATCTCCAGATGCCAGACCATGCTGAGAACAGGCGGCAGCCAGACACCAAGTGGGTGAGAGTAATCTTCTCAGAGTCCAGTGAAGGAGACCATAAGGATTTGCACAAAGAGTAGCTGCCTGCCAGCCATTGTCCAGAGGGTACATGGATTGGGTTGGCCAAAAAGTCCATTTGGGTTTTTCTGTAGGATGTTACAGAGTAACACCTGAATGAACTTTGTGGCCAATCCAGGGCTTCCTCTTATATGCCATGCTGCCTTAGGTGGCCAGGGAGAGATGTAAACTTCAAAGAAGAGAAAGAGTCCTTGTTGAAAATTTTGAACTTAAATTTGACTGTATCTATGTTAAAAAGAGACTAAGATTATTGAAAGCAAAAGTTTAAGCTAGGAGAGACTGATACCTTGAAAAGGCAAATGTATGGTTATTATTCTTATTTGTTTAGTTTTATTTTGTTTTCCCTATGACTCAAAAGGATGGAGGTTCAGATCACTTATAGAAAATAAAGATTCTCAGTTTTTACTCATCTTAATTGTAGTTAGTTTTGGAGCCAGTCTGCATGTGTTTTGGAGGCTATGAATAAACCAAGCCTCCTAAAGTGGAGTGTTTGTGTTAGGAAATAGTGATCCATAGAGTTAGAAAAATATAAATATTTGTCTGGATGTGGAAACACCAATATATTGAAGTTGGATCTGAAAATATGTTCAGTATATTTTATATGAAAAGTGCTCTAATTTCAAAAGTTCCAGATGAACCCCAGAAGAAATGTTGGATGAATTTTTCTTTGGCTCTGTCTTTATCTAAGTCATGGCTATGGTCCATCTGGAATTCTGAGCTAGGACTGTGTGGATTATCATGGGTCATGTGTTGCTTTAGTTACTCTAGCAGTGTGTATGTAACTTTGCCTGTGCCTGTGTGTGTGTGTGTGTGTGTGTGTGTGTGCATGTGTGCGCGCGCGCATAGGTGTGTATTGAACATCTTCTATGAAAAGCTGCTACAGACTTTCTTCCATTTTTCGGTCAGAATGAATTCATAAAAACCACATACTGGATCTGAGACTCTCAAAGTGGATCATATTTTTCCTACCCAAATGATGTTGTAATTTTGGTTTGAATTTAAGACATGGCCTCAAATAAATCATAGCTGTAATCAACACCACAACTGCAAAGGGAAAAATTCAGTTACTACAAATCTTGAAAATTATATCATAATGTTATAAACTGTGGATAAAATTACTATATAAAATGATTGTAACTGGGACTCCAATATACAGTAAACTGTATATAGTAACTCTACTGACAGTTTTGCTTTATCATATATTTGATCAACTGTAAAACTATGATAACTTAATTTTAATTCATACTTTTACTTGACATTTTGAAAGTTGGAAAAGGTTTTAAAGAATAATTTGAATGACCAGGTATTTTAAAATAAGGTAGTCTGAAATTTTAACTGTCTTTTATATATTTTGATAAATCTCAACTGATCTTCAATTTGAAGATCAATTTTATTTAATGTTAAAGCCACCTACTAAAGTAATTCTTTAAGACTTCATTAAGAACTATATTCTAAATAATTTAGAGAAAATAAAAAATGGTTTGCATATTGCATTTGTTGTCTTTCTAACAGGTTGCTATGCCAAGTCACTTCAGTCGTGTCCAACTCTGTGTGACCCCGTGGACAGCAGCCCACCAGGCTCCTCTGTCCAAGGGATTCTCTAGGCAAGAATACTGGAGTAGGTTGCCATTGCCTTCTCCAAAACAGGTTGCTATACACTTAACATGTTAAAAGAACACAGATCTATCACCTTAATTTCTTCGGATCAGGAACCTAGACACAGCTCAACTGTGTCTTATATGTCCAGGTTTCTCATGAGACTGTAATTAAGGTATCACTCAGGGTTCTGAGGTCTTTTCTGAAGCTCAATTCAGGAAGGATCTCCCTCCAAGCTCACCCAGTTGTTGACAGAAATCAGTTCCTCAAGGGTTGTTGGACTGAGGGCCTCAGTTCCTAACTGGCCATTGACCAGAAGCCATCCCGAGTTCTTGTTATATGGGTCTTCAAAAGACAGCAACTTGTTTCATCAAAATGTGCAAGTCAACAAAGCAACAGAGAGAGTGTGCTAGCAAGATGGAAGCCACAGTTTTTCATAATCTAACCACGGAAGTGATGTCCAGTCAACTTAGCTGCATCTACTGGTTTGAAGCTGAGATGCCACGTTTCACTCATCTTCAATGGGAGAGGTAGAGAAGGAAATGACAACCCACTCCAGTATTCTTGCCTAGAGAATCCCGTGGACAGAGGGGCCTGGTGGGCTGCTGTCCATAGGATCGCACAGAGCTGGACACGACTGAAGCGACTTAGCATGCATGCATGCATTGGAGAAGGAAATGGCAACCCACTCCAGTGTTCTTGCCCGGAGAATCCCAGGGACAGAGGAGCCTGGTGGGCTGCTGTCTGTGGGGTCGCACAGAGTCAGACATGACTAAAGTGACTTAGCAGCAGCACCAGCAATGGGAGAGGATGCTACAAGGGCATGAGCAAGAGACAGAAGGGATCATGGATATCTTAGAGTCATCTGGACACAGACGTGTTCCACATGTTGATCTTTACGTATCTGTTTCTCTTGCTCTCTTTCTCATTTACAGTGCTCTTGGAGGGAAAGAGCTCACAGTATTCTGAGTGGAAAAGGGACAAGAACACTGCTTTTTGCATTGCTTATAGAGCTGTGTCGTAGGTTGATGATAGTATAGTTATAAGCTTGATGTCTTCATGTTATTGAGAGACATTGTTACCAATGGCCATAAGGGAGATGAATTTCAAGGTAGTACCTTTGCTTTACTAATCACAGTGTTGAGTGAGATGCAAAGAAGCATCAGTTCAACTGTTATTTCAGGAGGACTGCAGATGAGATTCTGGTTAGAAAAAAGAGCAGATCAAAAAAGAAGATGGGTTATAAAATATGGAGCAGTCATAGAGATAAAACTTAATGAAATGTATGTCTAAGAAGTTTAAAGGTGTTTGGGGGAAAGTTTTGATAAACGAAGTTCAATTTAACTATCTCTCTTGTGTGTGTTAAGTTGCTTCAGTCATGTCTGACTCTTTGCAGTCCCATGGACTGTAGCCTCTCAAGCTCCTCTGTCCATGGGATTCTCCAGGCAGGAATATTGGAGTGGATTGCCATGACCTCCTCCAGGGGATCTTTCCAACCCAGGGATCAAATCTGTGTCTCTTATGTCTCCTGCATTAGCAAGTGGGTTCTTTACCACTGGAGCCATTTGGGAAGCCCCATCTCTTCCATAGTCTCCTGAAATTTCCAGTAAAAAAAGGTCTATTAGTTAGACATCATTTGAAGAGAGGGTGTGTGTGGAATTCTGAGAGTAGTGTCAAGCTAAAGGCTGAGCAGCCCTTGCTGACCAGTGTTGTGTAACATAGACTTAACTGGAAGCACAGTGTGAACAGGGTATTGTGTTGTGATTGGGAAAACATGGCCTTTGTTCTAGTCCTGGCTGTGTGTGACTTGATCCAACTAAACTCGAACTCAAATGTCAGATCTCATCAGCTGTACATGGCTTACACTGTTTGGCCTATACTTTACATGCTTTCAAAAACTGCCCTATCTCCAGCCAGTACCCTACTTTTTGTACCTCTCTCTTTTATTCCTATATGGTACCTGCCTATAATGCAGGTAAATAGGGGATAAAACAAACCTTTGAGCAGGGATTTTCAGCCTCAGCACCATTGATGTCTTGGGCTGTACAATTCTCTGTGGTGAGGAGCTAGGCTGTGCCCACTAAATTTCAATTCTATCTAACACACACCCTCCTTTAAGTTATGACAATGGAAAATATCTTCAGATATTGTCCTATGTCTTCCTGTAGTAGAGGAAGGAATAAATTACCCAGGGTTGAGAGCCACTACCTTAGAGGTTTGTTGTGTGGAGCAGAATGACGTGTTATATCTCAAAGCACCTAAAAGAATAATTAAAATGTAATAGGGACGGAACAAGTGATGGTTTTCCTCTAACATTTGGCTTTGGAGACTAGTATCTTATATATGGAGTAACTTGACGTAAGTTTTCTGAGACATAGAAGGCAAGTGTGTGTGTATGTGTATGTTACTCACTCAGTTGTGTGGACTTCTTGCGACCCCGTGGACTTTAGCCCACCAGGCACTTCTGTCCATAGGATATTCCAGGCAAGAATACTGGAGTGGGTTGCCATGCCCTTTTCCAGGGGATCTTCCTGACCCAGGGATGGAGCCCAGATCTCCTGCATAGCAGGTGGATTCTTTATGATCTGAGCCACCAGGCAAGTCCAGAAGGCAAATAACCCTGTGTGTAATAATTTATGTAATCACTAATTTGAAAAAGTCATTTGTTACAGGTATTTGTGTGTGTACCTAAAAGCTGACCCTTACCTATAAAGTCAGACCAGTGGAGCTTCAGTTACAGTCCTCTTCTGATTAGTACTATGTGCTCTGGGGAAGTCCTTCATACTTTCTAAGGGGCTTTATTTGTAGCACACCTTACAAATAAAATAGAGTAACAGTGACATGTATATCATGGTGTTAAATGATTCAGTCATTCATTCATTCAATGTATACCTATTGAGCATCTATTAAGATTATGTTTCAGGTGTAGGAAATATGAAAAATTCTCTGCCATGTTGAGAATTCATTAATGAGGAATCAAATGATGAACAAATAAATGTCAAGTGTAATAATTCCAGGATGTAAGCATCGTTCTGAAGACAAAGAAGGAGAACTTGGATAAAGAGTAATAGAAGATGCTGTCTTAGATAGAGTAGTCAAGGAAATCCCCTCTTAGAAGGCAATCTTTGAGCAAAGACTTGAACAAAGGAAGAGAAGCATAGTATGGTCATGTTAGGTCCAAGGGCACCCCAGGGAGAAGACATAGCAAGTACAGAGATCTGAAGATATTTATAGTCTTGGATAGTTCATGGCACAGGAAGAGGCTTGGGTTGCTATTTAGGTAGTATATTGCATAATCTGTTCATTACACTTTTAGATGTTTATACACATATGTATATATAATATATATTTATTATCACCTAATACTCTTTAAGGGCTTCCCTGCTGGCTCAGTAGTAAAGCATTCACCTGCAAATGCAGGAGACGTGGGTTCAATTCTTGGGTCTGGAAGATCCCCTGGAGAAAGAAAAAACAACCCCTTCCATTCTTGCCTGGGAAATCCCATGGAGAGAGGAGCCTGGCAGGCTACAGCCCATGGGGCCACAAAGAGTCAGACACGACTTAGTGACTAAACAACAACTTTTGTTTTAAGACACTCAAAAATTTATATATTATAGGAAGTGAGATGAGGTTCTTAGGCAGTATCATGCGGCATGATGTTATTAAAAAACAGTTCCAGCTATCCAAGGAAATGGATAGAGGCAACTATCCAAGGAGGCAACTATCCAAGGAAATGGAAGAAGTTGAAAATAATCTTGTAGAATTTAATGCGAGGTGGCAGTGTCTTGTGACTTGAAGTGTAAGGGATGAGAACAGCATGTGAATTCCAAGAAAGCAGTGCAGAACGGAAAGAGGATTTACAATGTGTCAGACAGGGTGGCAACATCCTGTGGCGTGTGGCTGGCATCTCAGTGATGGGAAAGGTATGTCCTGTGCCTGCCTCTAGCCTGCGGCACGCCACAGGGAGGACAAGTTGGCAGCCACAGCCACAGCCCATCAGCAGCAGTTTCAGTGTATGACCAGCCACCACCATCTTCTTTACTTATTTTTCCAAAAATGTGATTCTTTTTTTCCTTATCCCAAAGGGCTTTACATATATGTAAAACAGAAATAAAGAAAGGTTGAAGGGGAGAGGATAGGAGGCAGTTATGAGACTTAATGTCTTTTTTAGACTAACCATATTGAATTTGGGGCTTCCCTGATGGATCAGCGGTAAAGAAACCACCTGCAATGTGAGAGATGCAAGAGACTTACGTTCAATTCCTGGGTTGGGAAGATCCTCTGGAGGAGGAAATGGCAACCCACTCTAATATTCTTGCCTGGAGAATCAGTTGGCAGAGGAGCCTGGCAGGCTACAGTCCATGCGGTAGCAAAAAGTGTTGGACGCAATTGAGTGACTGAGTGCATATTGGATTTAGGATCCCAACAAATATAAAAGCATAATACAGTACTTTTTTTATATTTTATTTTTACTTTTTAACATGCATTTAGTTAGTTAAAATTTGCTTCTTTGAGAATATTGCATGGTGAGTTGAAAATCTCAGTATCAACAACACGAAGTTCAGCGGAGTGTAGCCAAGTCCAAAGAAATAAAATGGAGGACCCTTGAAGCAAAAGAAGTCTACTATGTGGAGGGTCTAGTGAAGGAAGTGTGTTAGTCGCACAGTTTGCAACCCCTTTGCAACCCCTTGGACTGTAGCCTTTCAGGCTCCTCTGTCCATGTAATTCTCCAGGCCAGAGTAAAGGAAGTGAAGGAAAGGTACTATCAAAATTTGAGACTTAAGCAAAAATAAAGATAGAAACCAGAAAGAGGAAACGGGGGGTGGTGGTGGGAGACTTGTTATATTTGAAATCCAAGAAAAAGGTAAACTAATTCTGAGTTGATTCACTAACCTCATATCAATTTAGTTTTTTATATTCGTGTCATGTGTATGAAGTCACCTGGCTTCAGGCAGAATTATCTTTACTAAAGACAAGTTTGTTGTTGTTGTTCAGTTGCTAACTTGTGACCGACTCTTCTGCGGCCCGCTGGACTGTAGCCCTCCAGGCTCCTCTGTCCGTGGGATTTCCCAGGCAGGATTATGGGTGTGGCTTGCTATTCCCTTCTCCAGGGGATCTTCCAGACCCCAAGATCAAACCTGCATCTCCTGCGTTGACAGGCAGATTCTTTACCAGTGGGCCACCAGGGAAGCCAAAGACAAGCTTAGAGACTGGGTGAAGAAGCTGCTAGGAGGACCTCCCTTGTAGTCCAGTGGTAGAGAAACTGCCTTCAATGTAGGGGACCTGGGTTCCACCCCTGGTCCAGAAACCACCATCCCACATGTCTTGGGGGAACTGGGCCCATACACTACAACGAGAGATCCTGAGGCTACAACTAGAGAAGGCTGTGTGCCACAATGAAGACCTAGTGCAGCCAAAAAAAAATTTTTTAATTTTTTTAAAACTTAAAAAACTGCTAGCATTAGGGCTATAAGCAATTAGTATGTGAATTTACCACACTCTCTCTAAAGGGCTTATTTTGAGTTAGCAAATTATGTAATTAATGCAGGGACACTTATCAGAATGAACTCAATTAATATTTGTAGTCTAGATCAAGAATAAAAATATCATCTGGTATGGTATAACATGTAATTATTAGGTTTATGGTCAAAGTTCATTAGCAAGCAACAAATTGATACAGTGCTCATAGGAACTTCTCAACATAGGACCTTATTTATTTAACGTAGAGTCTGTCGGAACATAAAAATTATATTAAATAGTGTTCATAATTAGTTTAGAAACAAAATAATAAGTCTAAGCATGATGTATCACCTGCAGTGACTGAAATCATGCTACTGTAACATAATGGTACCTAGTAGGGTACGTAGTCATTCTACAACTGAACTATTTTGATGAGAAATGCTTTCTCATTATTGAGAGGGATAAATTGTATGAATGCTTTAGGCAGAGACACACCCCAGGGGAATTAAAATTAAATACACCTTTAAATGGTGGTTAAAATGATGAGCTCTGCAAGATTTTATATAATTTTCATATTTGAAAAAATTACATATTTACCCATCATCCTACAAAAATTAATAATTTATCTAATCCCAGCCTTTTAGATTAACCAGCCTTCCTTGCTTGGCCCATGTCTACAGTGTTAACACTGTGCTTGAGTTGCCTCATTTCTTTTTTAGTCAATATTGCTGTTATTGTCATTTTTAA
Source organism: Dama dama (assembly GCF_033118175.1). Taxonomy (NCBI): domain Eukaryota; kingdom Metazoa; phylum Chordata; class Mammalia; order Artiodactyla; family Cervidae; genus Dama; species Dama dama. The sequence continues at coordinate 32,483,502 of NC_083701.1, forward strand.
TTTCCAGGCCTAATTTTTATTTTATTAAAAATTTATTTTTAATTTTTTGGCTGCACTGTTCAGCATGCGGGATCTTAGTTCCCCAGGGATATAACCCACGCCCCCTGTAGTGGAAGCAGAGTCCTAACCACTGGGCCACCAGGGAAGTCCCTGACTCATTTCTATTTCTAGTTCTATTCCTGAACATCTCTAGTTAGCTCTGTTAAAGGCCTCCCCCTGCATGCGTGAATGTGTATGTGCTCTGTCATGTCTGACTCTTTGCGGCCTCACGGACTATAACCTGCTAGGCTCCTCTGGCATGGGATTCTCCTGGCAAAAATACTGGAGTTGGTTGCCATTTCCTCCTCCAGAGGATCTTCCCGACAACAGGGATCAAACCTACTTCTCTTGCATCTCCTGCATTGGCAGGCAGATTCTTTACCACGAGCACCACCCCCCACCCCTCAAATCTGATTGTTGATGGTCCTCCAGAGACACTCTGTCTAGATTTCTGTGTTGATCATGAGGTGTCCTTGCTTCTCTTAGAGCCATGACCAAGCTTTCAGGTATACCAGACCAGTCTGCTTATCTAACCCTGCCTGACAGTCCACATGCCTGGAATTTCAGTCATTTTTAAAATAAAGAGACTTGTTTGCAACCTCTATCTGCCAGCCCTTTAGAGGATGACAAAAGTTTCAGGAAAAAGTCAGGTTTTTTTTTTTTTTTTTTTTTTGGTGAATACAGTATAATGTCTTGAATTTGTGATAGGTGCAAAGCGAAGAAAATATAGATGTACTCTGATGCAAAAATCAGACTTTGAATAGCATTTGGGTTTAAATTTGTTAGAAACACTAGTATTTTCTTCCAGACTGGAAGGAGAAAACCACTCCCAGATGTCTTAATTTTTCTGACTAACAGAGAAGCTTTCACAATTTATGTAATGATGGGTTCAATTAACACAAGTCTTGTGATTCATTTGCAATCTAAGTGAACAAGTTCCAACCCATAAATTTTTACAAATGTTTGTGGTTATTGTGTATTTGGCTGTTGATGGTCAGAGAAATTAAACAGGAACTGGTAGCTAACAAAAAATATCTCAGGAAATTTCTTGTGCTTTTCAGTTAACAATAGAAGATAAAAAAGATATGTAATTTTAAGTTTATGCAAACATTTTCCTTAACTTAACCCTGGCCAAATCACTTTGTTTATTGATCTCATATGATCAAGTAAAATAAACATTCTGTAACTTACTCTTTTATTAAAATGGGAAAATTCATCACAGCATTTAAATTCCATGACATTTTTTTAATGAAATACTAACATAATTATTTTTAAAGTTGTGTGCATGCTCAGTCGCTCAGTCGTGTCCAACTGTTTGCGATCCCATGGCATGTAGCCTGCCAGGCTCCTCTGTCCATGGAATTTCCCCGGCAAGAATACTGGAGTGGGTTGCCATTTCCTTCTCCAGGGGAATCTTTCCCACCCAGGGATCAAACCCACATCTCCTACATTTAGCAGGCAGGTTCTTTACTACTGAGCCACCTGGGAAGCCGCTTTTTAAACTTAGGTTATTCTAATAAAAGTTCCAGCGTATAATTTCTTATATCTGCCATTTTGTTCTTATTAATTATGAATTTGGTTAAGCTGCACTGCTCTGATATCCTGAGAAAGAATACTGAACTCATACTGGAGCATGCTTGTAGGAACACGGAATCAATAGAAGCATGGCCTCAACATCCTTCTTCCACTTTTCAACCAGAATTTGTCCCAGAAAAGTGAATTATGTTTTGCTCTTAATTCTTTCTTTCCTTTTAAGGAAATAGTGTAGCCGTCTATACTATAACAAAAAAAGTATTCGTAAATATTTCATTAAAACGTGTCTAATTTCTTATACGTTTTCTTAACATTTGTTTTATTTTTAATAATTCACTCAGAATATATAACATCTGTTTAAAATATTTGACCAAATCAACTCTATCGATGTAAATCAACATACCAGGGGAAACTGCCATATAATTCTTGTGTATCCCATCACTGAATCACTGTGAAGAGACTTATGTTTGGAAAGTTTTTAATTTTTGTTCTAAAGTTCTAGAAACAGATGTGAAAATTCACTCATATCCCACATTGTCTAGTTCAAGCAGCTGTAAATTATTTCATGGATTACACGTGAATGAAATGAAAGTCCTAGGATTATTTCATCTAGGCAGCTGTTACTTTCTTAAATTAAATGAAAACAATTCTTTGCTTGATTAGTTCTTGGTTATTTAGATTGCATGAAGATAAAGTGTGCGTGTCTCTAGTCATAAATTAGTTCGTTTTTCTCAATAGTCACCCTGTGTTTCAAAAGATGCATGAAAAGTTATGTGTGTGCTAAGTCGCTTCAGTCATGTCCGACTCTTTTCAACCCTGTAAACTCTAGCGCACCAGGCTCCTCTGTCCATGAAATTCTCAAGACAAGAATACTGGAGTGGGTTGCCATGCCCTATTGCAGGTTATCTTCCCGACCTAGGGATCTATCACCTGGGATCAAACCTTCATTGGCAGGTGGGTTCTTTACCACTAGCACCACCTGGCTATCTTTAAAAATAAATGACCGCTTTTGGGCTTTCTAATGTGAAAAAGAATAAGTACAGTTGTTCTGTCGCTAAGTCGTATCAGACTCTGCGATCCCATGGACTTCAGCACACCAGGCTCCCCGTCCTCCACTATCTCCCAGAGTTTGCTCAAATTCATGTCCATTGAGTCGGTGATGTTATCTAACCATCTCATCCCCTGCCACCGCCTTCTCCTTTTACCTTCTTTTTAAAATCTAACATCCATATCATGCACACATTTCACTTGTAAGGAAAGTTAGACATAAGAAGTATCACTGCTTTATTTCAACTGCTGTGTTGATAATTCTATCAAGTTTCTCAGCCATATGGTCTGTGGCTTCTTTCCACACTCCATAGCTCCAGACTTGCCCTTCTAACTGCCTACCAAACATCCATACAGATGTCTTGATGATAATTCTATCTCAGCACGTGTGAAACCAAAGATACAATCTCTTCCTATATTCCCTAAAAGCGGTAATATGGAGAAACCTGCAAGGATTTCATGTGCAATCATTCACTACAATCTGTCAAATCTTTCTTTGAAATCACCTTCTGATACATTTCTCTCTGTTGTTACTTCTCTGCCCTGGGCCCTCAGCAGCTAATACACACACTATGAAGGATGCAGGCTTCTTCCTGCCTCGTCTCCTTATTTCCAGTTTTCACTTTGCTACAGGCTGTGGGCAAGTGCAACAGATCTATTCCTTCAAAATCCAATTTTCCAAAAGCCAGTTCCACATAAGGATCAATTTGTCAAATAGTCAATTAACCAAGTTTGTCAAATTATACAAAAATCTTCTCTTGAGACTGGTGCTTTGAGTGATGTCTCAGGGATGCTCAGGACTGTCATTTGCAGAAAAAAAAAAAAAAAGTCTAATAGTCAGTAAATATCAGTGAATGCCCACCCTGTACTAGACACACTTTTAAGAAAGTGAGATTATTATAGTAAAGAAGAAAGACTTAATTCCTATCTTGAGTTATCAGGAAAGCAATTTTATAAATATAGGAAATTGTTTGTTTCAGTAAATACAGCCACAATTATCTCTATAAAACACAAATTTGATGACTCTGTCTCCTTTCATTATCTGAGACTGAACTCTTTCAGTATTACCTTCTGCTGTCCCCATGCATCTCAGGTTATGATCATATAACTGCATAACTTTCCCTAAAGTACAGTGTCCCTTCAATTTTCTGCTTTTTAATGTTCTTACACACCTCTGAAGACTCCTTTACCACCTGGTCTAGCTTGTATATTTTTACTCAACTGTTACCTAATTATTCAACTTCCTTTATCTTTCAGTTTTCAGTTAGAAAGCTGAAGCTAATCTACATGATTAAAATGAAATAATGCCAAGTGCTGACGGATAATTATGGCAGTTGTGGATTTGTTTTTATCTTCAGTTAGTTGATTTTTCATGTGTTTTCCATAAATATAAATATAAGACATTTATTTTTGGTTTTTTTTTCCTGAGATAGAGCTGATCACATTACATTAATAGTTATCTAATTTCTTAACTAGACATTAACAGTCACTACATAGTTTGATTTCAGAGTATCAAAATAAAGCAAGTATATTTAAAAAAATTCTCATCAGGTTATTTTCACATAATCTTTCTTTACTACTGTAACCTTAAGAATTGTGAGATTCCTTGATGAAAAAAGTATTACTGGTTGCTTCAAAGAAATTTCTAGTTGACTAAAGTCTCTCCTCCATATACTGACTTTGGGAACTCTAATATCTCTTCTGAAGGATAAACCTTTAGATATTTGAAGATTGCCATTTGTGGAAACATGCATTTAGCTTGGGGAGCATATTTGGTTTTTTTCTGCTTGGTTCTGAGTTGGGCAAAAAGCTGGAATCTGGCCTCTATTAACCAAGTCCTGAATGTTTGGGGCCAACTGCTGCAGAGCTTGTGATTTGGCTTCACTGATTGTTTCCATCAGAGGTGGTGGGTCAGTGCTCTGATATTGTATATGATCTTTCATTGTCTTTTTCTGTATTCAGTCTCTCGGTCCCCTCTTTTAGTCATTCTCTCCCTTGCAAGAAGTTGGCCAAAAGACAAGACTCAAGATCCAAGTCTTTACTGCTTCATGATGTTCCCTTGTTTCCATAGTCAATCTTTTCAATGTTGTATTATCATGGTGAGCATCTGATAAGAGAGTGGCTACATAAAAGCATCTCAGACTCTGGATAGAGTTCAGTGATAGAGATTGTCCATCTCTATTCTTGCCTCTTGCCAAGGAATTGAGACTGATCTATAATCCATGTAAAATAGAGTGTGTGTTTGTGGTAGTTGCTCAGTTGGGTCTGACTCTTTGCAATTCCATGGTCTGTAGCCCACCAGGCTCCTCTGTCCATGGGATTCTCCAGGCAAGAATACTGGAGTGGATTGCCATTCTCTTCTCCAGAGGATCTTCCCGACCCAGGAATCAAACCTGGGTCTCCCAAACTGCAGGCAGATTCTTTACTGACTGAGCTGTTTATAACTTCTGCCAGAATCAAAATGATCTATGTCGTAAAGCCTTTTGTTTGTGTGATCCCTGTTTTTGGAAGCACTGCTTTGATTGTTTGTGTAAATAATGTGTCAGATATTCCCCCAGGTAAAGTGTCTGAATAATCAAGGGGAGCTTTGTTTTGGAGCTCCCATCTGAATTATAATTTCCTGGTTTGATGTTTTATAGAATTAAGGTGTCTGTGCACGGAAAAGTTTTGGAATACTATTGCTAAAGTACACGATCTATTGGTTTGAGACAAGTAAAACTAGCCTTCCTGGTTACAGAGGAAGCAGTATCTAATAGGAAAACATGGCCATGTTTTCTTACGCCAAGAAATTATTCCTGGCATAAAATTGAAACCAACACCTTGCATTAGCTCCTTTACACATTTGTATATACATTAGTCTATTCCGCATAGTAAGTAATTGGATCATCATTTTCAGTTCAGTTCAGTCGCTCAATTGTGTCCAACCCTGTGCCCCCATGAACTGTAGCACGCCAGGCCTCCCTGTCCATCACCAACTCTTGCAGTTTACTCAGACTTATATCCATTGAGTCGGTGATGCCATCCAACCATCTCATCCTCTGTCGTCCCCTTCTCCTCCCACCTTCAATCTTTCCCAGCATCAGGGTCTTTTCTAATGAGTCAGTTCTTTGCATCACGTGGCCAAAGTATTGGAGCTTCAGCTTCAGCTTCAGCATCAGTCCTTCCAATGGATATTCAGGACTGATCTTTAGGATGGACTGGTTGGATCGCCTTGCAGTCCAAGGGACTGTCAATAGTCTTCTCCAACACCAGAGTTCAAAAGCATTAATTCTCTGGTGCTCAGCTTTCTTTATAATCCAACTCTCACATCCAGACATGACTGCTGGAAAAACTATAGCCTTGACTAGATGGACTTTTGTTGGCAAAGTAAAGTCTCTGCTTTTTAATATGCTGTCTAAGTTGGTTGTAACTTTCCTTCCAAGGCTTGTCCTTTTAGGAAATTCTAAATTCAAATTTAGAATGACCTAAGCTCTAACTACTAGACCTTGATAATTTGTTCTCTTTCTATAAGAGAGCAACACGAACAGTCACGAGCTGATTTCTTTTGGGCCATTTGTCCACATAGGTCAAGTGAAATGCCATTGACTGTAATTCTCTTTTATCTCATTTGTTGAGACTGGAATTATCCCTGGTTTGTATCACAGGAGTCTGGTGAGGAACAGCATATCCAGCAATCAGTAAGCTTGAAGGCTGCTGTTCAGGAAATCTGAGATTGGTATAAGAATGATTATGCTCTAACAATTTTAGTACTAAGGGAATAAAACAAGAAGGATCATTAGGGGTGAGTGATGACCAGGAATTTATAGAAATTACAAGAAGAATGATTTTAAGTAAGCAGATGGAAAACAAAATAGTAATTAAACAAAGGTTTTGATTCAATATCTTGTGCAGAAGCTGTCCATGATCGGAGGTCATCAGGTCATTCTGAGAGCTTTGGGTCATTGGTCTATGTACTTTGAAAATCAGCTGTTTCAGGAGAATCTCTGAGAATCTTCATTTTGAGGTCCCCTATTAGAGAAGCCTTCCAATTTTGTTGGTTCTAGATTGTTTCTTTTGTCATAAAACATGAGCCCAAGAATTTGCTTCAGGGAGCTTGACTTCTGTATTTGTTGTTAACAGTATTTGATAGAATCCCTTCCAGTGAGGTTCAAGAGCAACTTTTCTCTGATGTCTCTCTGACAGATGAAATCGTATAGTTGAATTTCATGAAGAGGTTGTTGAAGATGTTTAAATGCAACTTTAACCTGTTTGTGATAGATAGCCTGTGTGGGCTTAGTACATGAGTGTCTTGCAACATTTTGCAATGTCTACATGCATCAGGGCAAAATATCATAGGTAAGATACTGAAACCCTTGGGCCTTCCAGTTACCAGTTCACAGGGAAATAAACAATGTGTCCAGAGGGAGTGGGAGCTTCCCGGCTGGCCCTAGTGGTAAAGAATCCACCTGCCAATGTAGGAGATGCAAGAGACTCGGATTCAATCCCTGGATCAGGAAGATCTCCTGGAGTAGGAAGTGGCAAGCCACTCCAGTGTTCTTGCCTGGAAAATCCTATGGACAGAGGAGCCTGGCAGGCTACAGTCCATGGGGTCATAAAGAGTAGGGCATGACATGACTGCACACTCTAGGGAGTGAACCATATTGGCCTCAGGGTGGGTGGGAGTACCTTTGACCAAGGGAGCTCAAGGGTTTCTAAAAGTTTGTTAATTTTATTTCAAGATGTCATTGGTTCTTTTCACCATTCAGAAGTTTGTAGATGATAAGCGCAGTATGGTTTCTGAGTAAAGGTTAATACTTTATAGAGGTTTTTCTTTTTAAATAATATTTCTTGTAAAGTCTGCACCTTGGTCACTAGATTGTTGTTGTTTTTCAGTCACCCAGTCATGCCCGACTCTTTGTGACCTCGTGGACTGTAGCACGCTCTGCCTCTCTGTCCCTCAACATCTCCCAAAGTTTGCCCAAGTTCATGTCCATTGCATCAGCAATGCCATCCAGCCCTCTCATCCACTGATGCCCTCTTCTCCTTCTGCCATCAGTTTTTCCGAGCATTAGGGAATTTTTCAATGGGTCAGCTGTTCACATCAGATGACCAAAATACAGAGCTTCAACTTCAGCATCAGTCCTTCCAACAAGCATTTAGGGTTGATTTCCCTTAAGGTTGACTGGTTTGATCTCCTTGCTGTCCAAGGGACTTTCAGGAGTCTTATCCAGCACCATGGTGCTAACGCATCAATTATTTGGCCCTCTGCCTTCTTTACAGTCCAGCTCTCACAACCATCACTTGATATAAAAGTTTATATTCACAAGATTAGAAACACAAAATAAACCAGCTCTTTAGCAACTGTAAAGATTATAGCTTTTTGACAAAGAGATGTTTAAACTCATCTTGAAATTATATAGACATTTAATAACTAAAGTGTATTCAGATCTCATGGAAAGTGGAAGGTACATAATATAACATTATGAGGTTTTCAAGGGGCTTTGAAGCTTTGGTCCCTGACCATTTCCCACATTTATAGTTTTTTTCTGGAATTATGCTGTTGACAAATCCACATGACTTAAAAAATTACCTTAGCTGTCTTTTAAAAGTTTCCCCAGCCATGTTGATTTATGATAGTATCCAGTTTGTCTATACCATGATGAGTAGTTTCATGGAGAAATTTAGCAAATGTCCACTTGAAACCATCTAGTGCCTCCAGCCATCTGCGTTGGGAGTACCAGAGATGATCTGAGTGAAGTTCAGAGGCTAAATATTGATATTTTATAATGGTTACTTTGAATTTCTTTAAGAATTCACCCTTTAAGAGTTTAATAGGATCCAAACCTTGGTTAAGGCTACTTGTTTGGGACTTCCTTGGTGGTCCAATGGCTAAGACTCTGCAGTCCCAATGCAGGGGACTCAGGTTCAATCTCTGATCAGGTACCTAGATCGCACATACCACAACTAAGAGTTCAGAAGCCACAAAAAAAAAAAAAAAAAGAATACCTCATGTCACTACTGAGACCCAGTGCAGCCAAATAAATAAATTAATAATTATTTTTAAGACAAGAAAAAGGAGGAAAGACTGCTTATTTAGCAAAATGACCTGCTGGAGTATTTCTTTTAGTTTCCATGTCATTTCTTTTTTCATGAGCCTCAACTTTTACAGCAGCTACCTCAATATGAACTAGGAGTACACCTAGTACTCCTAGTTATGTTAAATATGTTAAAGTATGTTAAAGTATGTTAAGTATGTTGTCCATTTTTGATGGAGGTTCCAGCAGAATTGACTCTTGGCTTCCGAAGCAACCCAAAATAATAGTTTTTTCATTTGTTTGTTTTTAAATCATGCCCAATATGTATCTATGTTAGTCATTCAGTCATGTCCAGCTCTTTGCAACCTGCCAGGCTCATTTGTCTTTGGAATTCTCCAGGCAAGAAAACTAGAGTGGGTGGCCATTCCCTTCTCCAAGGGATCTTCCCGACCTAGGGATTGAACCTGGATCTCTTGCATTGCAGGCAGATTCTTTAGCATCTGAGCCACCACTGTGGTCTCTGACCAGTTGACAAGGTCAAGGAAGTGCTATCGTTTTACCCTTGGGGCTGATTTTTCCCTCAGGTGGAGGACTGTATTTTAAAGGCAAGCTTCAATGGGTGTTAGCATGTTCTGCTCTAGGTTCAAGTTTTGAGATGTGATTTGTCAACAAATAATATTAGGTCAGAGTTTTAAAAACACTGAATGAGGTATAACAAGTTCCTAAGGAAGCTAAGAAAATGTTAAGTTTCCCTTCCTTTGGTAGGGACAAGAAGGTGGACAGGCACAGTGTCTCAATGATGAATGGTGGTGTGAGGGGAAAAGGCTAACAGAATCTCATCAGAGGCTGATCACCTAACTAAGAAAGGTTGTGTGTTCTCGGGCAGTAGTAATATCTGTGTCACATGAGGAACCATGAGAACAAGAGTGGCACTTATTACTAGTTTAGCAGAAGTACTGAGTTTTGAAGCAGTGGTTATTGCCGTACAAAGAGGGGACTATGCCTTTATGACCAGGTCAAGGTGATGAGTGTTTGACTCCCATGAAGTTATGTTGAAACTCTAAAGACATGCCTAGACTGCTCACATGCAAGTAGACAAAATGTCCACTTGGGTTCAAAGGACATAAACCCCAGACTTCTGAATCAAAGGATTTTAGTTGGAAGTGCCTATAGAGAGAGTCTGTTGACTAACCCTCTTCAAATGACAGAAAGACTGTTTAAGTAGGTAGGTAAATAGGTTTAGTCACTAAGTCCTGTCCAACTTTTGCGACCATGTGGACCATGGCCCACCAGACTCCTCTGCCCATAGGATTTCCCAGGCAAGAATATTGGAGTGGGTTGCCATTTCCTTCTCTAGAGGCTCTTCCTGACCCAGGGATTGAACTGGGGTCTCCTGCATTGCAGGCAGACTCTTTACTGACCGAGCCATTTGACACTTGTTTGCAATATTCGGTTGTTGATGAAAGAATTTTATAGACAGAAGGAAGTGGATACAGGAAGATATACTACCAAAAGGCAGATATGTTGTGGTGAAGGCAGTTTCCTTTAGGGGACAGCATAGGTCTGTCAGACATTAACTCACTGGTGCTGACCAGGTGATTCCTGACTGTTTCAGTTCAGTTCAGTTTAGTCGCTCAGTCATGTCCAACTCTTTGCGACCCCATGAACTGCAGCATGCCAGACCTCCCTGTCCATCACCAAATCCCGGAGTTTACTCAGACTCATGTCCATTGAGTTGTTGATGCCATCCAACCATCTCATACTCTGTCGTCCCCTTCTCCTCTTGCCTTCAGTCTTTCCCAGCATCAGGGTCTTTTCCAATGAGTCAGCACTTCACATGAGGTAGCCAAAGTACTGGAGTTTCAGCTTCAACATCAGTCCTTCCAATGAACATTCAGGATTGATCTCCTTTAGGATGGACTGGTTGGATCTCCTTGCAGTCCAGGGGACTCTCAAGAGTCTTCTCCAACACCACAGTTCAAAAGCATCAATTCTTCAGTTCTCAGCTTTCTTTATGGTCCAACTCTCACATCCATACATGACCACTGGAAAAACCATAGCAATGACTAGATGGACTTTTGTTGGCAAAGTAATGTCTCTGCTTTTTAATATGCTGTCTAGCTTGGTCATAACTTTCCTTCCAAGGAGTAAGCGTCTTTTAATTTCATGGCTGCAGTCACCATCTGCAATGATTTTGGAGCCCAAAAAAATAAAGTCTGACACTGTTTCCACTGTTTCCCCATCTATTTCCCATGAAATAGATGCCATGATAGGGACCAGATGCCATGATCTTAGTTTTCTGAATGTTGAGCTTTAAGCCTACTTTTTCACTCTCCTCTTTCTCTTTCATTAAGAGGCTCATTAGTTCTTCTTCACTTTCTGCCATAAGGGTGGTATCATCTGCATATCTGAGGTTATTGATATTTCTTCCGGCAATCTTGATTCCAGCTTGTGCTTCATCCAGCCCAGCGTTTCTCATGATGTACTCTGCATATAAGTTAAATAAGCAGGATGACAATATACAGCCTTGATGTACTCCTTTTCCTATTTGGAACAAGTCTGTTGTTCCATGTCCAATTCTAACTGTTGCTTCCTGATCTGCATACAGATTTCTCAAGAGACAGGTCAGATGGCCTGGTATTCCCATCTCTTTCAGGATTTTCCACAGTTTATTGTGATCCACACAGTCAAAGGCTTTGGTGTAGTCAATAAAGCAGAAATAGGTGTTTTTCTGGAACTCTTACTTTTTCGATGATCCATCGGATGTCGGCAATTTGATCTCTGTTTCCTCTGCCTTTTCCAAAACCAGGTTGAACATCTGGAAGTTCACGGTTCATATATTGTTGAAGCCTGGCTTGGAGAATTTTGAGCATTACTTTGCTAGCATGTGAGATGAGTGCAGTTGTGCGGTAGTTTGAGCATTCTTTGGCATTGCCTTTCTTAGGGATTGGAATGAAAACTGACCTTTTCCAGTCCTGTGGCCACTGCTTAGTTTTCCACATTTGCTGACATACTGAGTGCAGCACTTTCACAGCATCATCTTTTAGGATTTGAAATAGCCCCACTGGAATTCCATCACCTCTGCTAGCTTTGTTTGTAGTGTTTCTTCCTAAGGCCCGCTTGATTTCACATTCCAGGATGTCTGGTTCTAGGTGAGTGATTATCTGGATCGTCAAGATCTTTTTTGTTTAGTTCTTCTGTGTATTCTTGCCACCTCTTCTTAATATCTTCTGCTTCTGTTAGGTCCATACCATTTCTGTCATTTATTGAGCTCATCTTTGCATGAAATGTTCCCTTGGTATCTCTAATTTTCTTGAAGAGATCTCTAGTCTTTCCCATTCTATTGTTTTCCTCTCTTTCTTTGCACTGATCACTGAGGAAGGCTTTCTTATCTCTCCTTGCTATTCTTTGGAACTCTGCACTCAAATGGGAATATCTTTCCTTTTCTCCTTTGCTTTTGGCTTCTCTTCTTTTCACAGCTGTTTATAAGGCCTCCTCGGACAGCCATTTTTCCTTTTTGCATTTCTTTTCCATGGGGATGGTCTTGCTCCCTGTCTCCTGTACAATGTCACGAACCTCCATCGATAGTTCATCAGACACTCTATTAGATCTAGTCCCTTATATCTATTTCTCACTTCCACTGTATAATCATTAGGGATATGATCTAGGTCATACCTGAATGGTCTAGTGGTATTCCCTACTTTCTTCAGTTTAAGTCTGAATTTGGCAATAAGGAGTTTATAATCGGAGCCACAGTCAGCTCCTGGTCTTGTTTTTGCTGACTGCATAGAGCTTCTCCATCTTTGGCTGCGAAGAATATAATCGATCTGATTTCAGTGTTGGCCATCTGGTGAGGTCCATGTGTAGAGTCTTGTGTTGTTGGAAGAGGTGTTTGCTATGACCAGTGCATTCTCTTGGCAGAACTCTATTAGCCTTTTGCCTGCTTCATTCTGTACTCCAAGGCCAAATTTGCCTGTTACTCCAGGTGTTTCTTGACTTCCTACTTTTGCATTCCAGTCCCCTGTAATGAAAAGGACATCTTTTTGGGGTGTTAATTCTAGAGGGTCTTGTAGGTCTTCATAGAGCCATTCAACTTACGCTTCTTCAGCAGTACTGGTCAGGACATAGACTTGGATTACCATGATATTGAATGGCTTGCCTTGGAAATGAACAAACTCTAATTGTTTAGGATTCCATTTTTGGGAGAGCTTAAACTGTAATTAAATTAAATCTCAGGTTGATGACACTGGACTTAGTATGAGCAGCTTCATAATAGGTATGCTATCATGTTTTTAACACAGTTAACCTAGAAATTCTCTCAGTTGTTTTGTGAAAGTTCAGATGTTTGGATAGTCTACAGCCTTAGCAGAAAAGAGTGATTTCCCTTCTTATATAACTTCAGTCATGGATTATGTTTTGGCAAAATTATGACTTATCTTTTGAAACTTTATGTTCCTCTTTTGCTAAGGCTCACAGCAAGTGAATAGAGTCCTTTTTATAAGGTTCCTTATACTGTGAATGAAGTAGGAGGTCATGTACAAATTTGGTTAGAACCAAATTACAAGAGAAATGTAGACCTTTTAAATGTTGATTGAGGGCCTGGATGAAATAGAAGGTTTCAGTGAACACCTAGGGTGTGACTATCCAGGTGTATTCTTGTCCTCCCCAGGTGAAGATAAAAAGGAAAGATTTAGGGTAAAAAAGAGAAGGCATCAGGTATATTCTGATTGGAGTTTGTTGGATGGGGAAGCTCAAGACAGGCAAATTAGAAGTGAACGATCTGACGTAATTGGTTTGGGAGCATATTTGTCTTCCTTTGGATTGTTCTTGGGCTTACCAGGTGGCTCAGTGCTAGAAGAATCCAACTGCCAATGCAGGAGATGCAGGAGGATTCTTGCCTGTAAAATCCCGTGAACAGAGAAACCTGGCGGGCTACAGTATGTGGGGTCGCAAAGAGTTGAACACAACTGAGCGACTGAGCGTGCACATGCTTGTGGATTGTTCCTAGTTGGAAGCTGGCAGTCACTGACCAAGTCTTGACCATTTGGGGCCAATTGCTGTAGAGATTATGGTTGACGTCTGTGGATGGTTACAGTAGAAGTTGTGGATCCATGTTCTATATGTGGTCTGCCCATTCGTTATCCAGACAGGTTGATCTCTCACCCTTTTCCTGTATAATGTTCTCCAGCTACATCTCAAAATGATTTGAAAGATAATGAAGTAAGATTTTGCAAAGTGGAAATATAACATTTTTCTTAATCTACTGGCAGGTATCTGAAAACATGGATTTTTCATCTTAATTCCATTAGAGTTAATTTTTTATCTGCAATTGTTTATGTTCTTACAGAGGATCTTGATGATTTAAGAATGGAGGGAGTAACTACCCTGACACCTTCTGGGAGCAAATTTAACCAAGGTCGAGCTACTTACTCTGCTGAACCTCAGGCCAAAGTCACATTGAACATCTGTTCAAGGTGTGCCAGGTAAAACAGATTATAGGTGTATCTATGTATATACATGATCTTGATGTTTTAAATCTAAGATTTTGATGCAAAGGGTGTACTCCTCTGTTTTAAGAGAATCTTTTCTTTCTGGTTATCTTTTGTGATGAGTTAACAAGGGAGTTAGTTGTACAGTTTATCCTCATGCCCCAATGCCACTCAGACCAACAATGAATCAAAGAGTTTCGATTGTCTTTACTTCACAGTTGGAGACTATTCTAAGACTTTCTGCCTCTGAATTTCATTTGCTGTCTGCCTTTCTGTTCCTTTTCAAAAGAAGATTCAAGGGACCCTAGAAATTCAAAGCCACTTCTGAGGCACCTGTATAAAGGACAGTTTGCCCAGGTACAGTTTAAGATCGGACATTATTGGCCTCTTAACCTGTTCCTCATCTTGTTCACCTCCTGGAAAGAATTTAATCAGCTTGATGCTTTTCAGTTTTGGCAGCTGGAAGCAATCTTTGCATATAGTGTATGTGGCCAAAGAAGTAGCTTAAGTTAACTGCCGAGTCAGCTCCCAGTGCTGGTCTAGCAGAAGCTCACCAAATAGCTAGAATTCATTCTTTTGTAGGAACTAAATCTCATTTGCAAAGAGGCTTTTAAGCCTGTTTAAATGATAAAACAAGTCTTCTAAACCCTTATGTAAATGGTGCAGATTAGCAAGAACAATGCCCTGACTGGCCAGTTTTATCTCCTTTGCTTTATGTCTAGCTGTTCTATTGTACAGTTTGAGAGGGAATTTGTGGCTTGGAAATGGGGCGGTGGGGGGAAGTGTAGGAAAATCAAATCAGATTTTTGTAGCTTTTCCTTGCCTTTACTCCTTGGGAAGTTTAATTGTAATTGTCATGGGCTTAGAAAAATAAAAAGAGATAGAATAAAAATAAATAGAAAAATCAGAGGATATTATTTGACATCATTAAGAGAAATGCCACCATAAAATGAAAACACCACTGGAAACATTGCTTCAGACAAGTAATATTTGGGTGGATCGATTTTTTTGATTAAGGGTATGAAGAAAACTGCAAGTATTTATGCAATGATATTTAGGCATCCTGAGTGTGGAAGAGTCATTTGGCAATTAAAAAGAACTTTATAGTATGTTTGTACATTTACAGGTTGACTGGGAGGGGTTGGTGCTTGGTTCTTGGTCCTTGGTCCTTCATGTTATTTGTAGAAGATTGGGATATGAGGAGTTTTTTATGGAAAGGAAATCCCATGAAAACAATATGTTTTACTAAAGTACTGAAGGTTTGAATTGGGAAAGGACCAAACCCATTCCATAGCCCTAAATTATTCACATTCAGCTTCCTAATGATAAGCTAGATTATAAATTATAAACTACCTGCATATAAGATGAACTCATAACCTCTAAGGGCTTCCCTGGTTGCTCACATAGTAAAGAATCTGCCTGCAACACAGGAGACCTGATTGAGAGGACTGGATAGGGTCATGTATGCATAGACAGCCAACCAAGTGATCACAGTGTTAAGACTCTCAAGAAATCCTTAAAAAAAAGTTTCTCTTCTTTTTCTCCCATGCACTGGGATAATTCCCATGTAAATACTTAAGGAGTTGAAAATATTTTGAATTTTCCCCCTCTTTTAGAAAGGCCCACATTAAAGTACTCAGGCACTGAAGAAAAAGAGAGCCTCATTTTCCTGACACGAAGGAGTTTTTTGCCTTAGGCTTCTTACAGACAAGGGAGAAAACTATAGCTCATCATCCAGGACAATAAGTGTAGGGTGGCAGTGTTTTTGTTTTTGTGTTTGTTTGTTTCTCAGAGTTTCATGGTCAAGAAATAATTTTTTTCAGGTAGAACTGGAAGGTTTAAAAGCTTAAAGGATGTGTTGTTTTCTTGAAATAGTGCTGTAGCCCCAGGACACCCAAGTGTCATTGAGATTCAGGGGATGGCCAGAGCTTTTGCAAAGAACCCATCAGTGAGCAAGTCAGTGTAAAGACGTGGAGTGTACTCTTGAAATTGTCATTTTCCTCAATCTCTTTTTCAAATACTACACTGCTTGTGAGCTACGTATGGGATCACAGTATCTAGAAGGAAGTTTGCATAGAATATGTCCAGAACATTATTACTCTTATCAAACTGAGGGCATACAGCCAAAGGCCACAGAGACTTTCTCCTTCAGAACCTGATTAGAAGACATGATCTGTCCTGAAACTAATACATTGCTCTGGGAACAGTTGATGGATATAATATATATGTGACCATTAGTAGGACTTCTGATTTTCAAGAGATCAGGAAAAGAGGAATTCAGCCCACATTAAGTTGCTCTGTGAAGTTTTATGTGCAACGAAGTGCTAACTATGAAGAATGTAAAAAAATGTTTTGATTAGATGGTTACAAGAAATAAAATTATAACTTTTTTCATAAATATTTCATACATTGTTAGAAAAGTGCAGATGGAAGAAAGCTTATGTTTTCAAGCTGGAAAATTATTCCAGGGTAATGTTATTCCCTTAGCTCTTAGTGACCTTAATCTGATGTGGACATTGCTGCAATTTGTATGGTTTAAACAAACAGATGACATCATTTGGCAAGTGGAAAAATGCATAGTTAATAGATGTCTGGTCACCAAGATATATTGAGATTCTAACCCAAAATGTCTCTGTTTTCCCCTCAGATCATAAGGGAAAGAAACCATTACAAAATAATTTTAGGTAAATAAAGAATTTTCTTTGTATAATATAATATATCAGTGTCCTTATAACTGCTGATTTTTTTTTTTTTTTTGCATTACAAGTTAGATTTTTTTATATATTCATTGAGTGTCTTAGTTTGACTTTCAGAACATTCTACTCATACACTACTAAGCCTTGAACGGCGTGGGCAAAACAAGTTTAATTTGTTGCCTAGGAGTCACACCAAGTCATATCAACCAAAAAGTAAAATGTCAGTAGGTCAGTAATACGCATTGCCAGTAATTATCAGCAAAACTTGTGTGTTTTTAAAAAAACAGTAGTTTGGAGCATTGTGAGTTTCAAATTAAATTTCTCTATTAAATATCCTGAATTTCCTTTTTAAGGTAACAGTTAAGATATCAATAACAAGCAAACAAATGCTGATACCAAGGCAGCAAATGACTATTTCAGTGAAGTTTATAAGCCATTTTTCTGGAAAGACCACCCATTAATTCTGTCTACCCACTGCCATTCCGAGGAGTTAAATCTTGTTTTTGTGGACTCCTGCCAGGGCATTCCGGGTGGTAGGTTGCTGTTTGTTTTTGATGGTGCAAGTGTTTGCATTCATTCATGCCTAACATCAATAGAGCACAAAAAAGGAACGGAAAGCCATTTAAAAAGAAATTGGATTATAGAGAACATACAGTGACACTGGCTCAAGAAACTGCAGCCTGAGAATGTTAGGAGAAATTTGTTTCCAAATAGCCTGCTGATTTTTCACTGATTTGCTTCATGTCATTGTACCAAAAATTGTTCACCATTTTTATACATCGTGACATTAAAATAATGAGTTTATTCATATATTGACTTGATAAAGCAAAAGCCAATGATTGCTGGTGGTAGGAAGCTGAAGAAAAGATAAATGTCAGCACTTATAAATGTGAGCTAATTTCAAACTAACTATATTAGGATTTACTAGTTAAGAAAGCTGACATCATTAGTGATATGTTAAATTCTGTTTCACTTTGCTATGCATTTTTTTTCCCTTTTTCCTCCCAACCTCTTTTATAAGGTTTATTTTCAGTAAGTTCCCACTGGAAAAAAAGTGAGCAAAACTGACCTAAAGGAAAATGGATAAGGACAAAAAGGGACTGCTATCATTGTTTACAGTTACAAAGTTTTCCATAAAATTGACTTCCTACACCTAGATTAAAAGGTTTGGTTTGAGTGATGAATATAGTGCATGTTTTAAGTGACAGAAATGGTTCATTTGAACCAAAATGAATTTATGGAAGACTCACTCTGTGACAAGTACTGGGGTAAACTCTGGAAAGAAAAATTAACACTGCTGATCACTAGGAACTTATATTCTGTCTAGAAACAAACTTGGAAAAAATAGGTGCAACCCAAAATATCAGACAGTGATAATTCTCTAGAAAAACTAAAGCATCGTAAAATGGCTCAGTTATGCCAGACATAATTGATTGTTACTTTATAGGGGCTGTTGGTGTGGGGAAAGTCCCTTGGAGAGATTGAAATATGACTTCCAGGGTTCATTCTGCATGAAGAAAGAAATGAGGCCAACACACATCAGCGAGAAACTGGGGACCACTTTATCTCAGTTTTAAACATTTTAACTTCACAGTTCTTTTGTTTATACATTGATACAATATTCTCTCCATCGCTAACTTTTTTTAGTGGTTGTTTTGTGATTCATAAGAGAGGGAGGGCCTTGGGCCGCATAAGTACACACCTGCTCTATATAATTAATTAATTAATTTTTGGTTGCATTGGGTCTTTGTTGCTCTGTGTGGGCTTTCTCTTGTTGCAGCAAGCAAGGGGTAGAGAGGCTACTCTCTAGTTGTGGTGTGAGGGCTTCTCTTGCTGTGGAGCACAGGCTCCAGGTAAACAGGCTTTAGCAGGTGTGGAGCACAGGTTTATGTGCTTCGTAGCATATGGAATCTTCCCAGACCAGGAGTTGAACCGTGTCTTCTGCATTGGCAGGTGGACTCTTAACCACTGGACCACCAGGGAAGTCCACACTTACTGTAAAAGACTACTTCTTATTATGTGAAAAAGTGCTGGGGCTTTAGAGCAGTAGAGACTAAGGTTGGAATCTCAGCTTGCCCACTCCACTGGACAACTCTGAGAAATCACTTACCCTCTCTAAACCTCAGTTTCCCATTTATAACTTGGAAGTGGTCATTTCCCATTCCCAGTTATAGCAAACTGGAGTGGCTAGCTCAGTTTAAAGCATTGAGTCTACTCTGGGGAAAAAAAAGTGTTACAAGATGAAAATATTTATATACATTTCAGAAGAAGTTAAATATCCTTTTGAAATGCGGGGAAGTCATGTTATATACTGAAAAAAACAAAAGGAGCATCAAGGTCAAGATCTAGGGAAACATTATGAGGGTTTAGGGAATAGAAAATTATGGGTAAGTTTTGGTTGATTTTGAACAAAATGCATCAAAGTGTTTTAATTGCAGAGACTTTTTCTCATTGTTTTCCTCATATTTCCTCTCTCTGTGAAAGTACCAGTCTACATGCTTATATTCTCTCTCTATCTATCCATCCCTCCCATAAACCCTTTCTAAGACTGTGATGTAAGAAACACTAGAAGGAAATGGATAGCATGATAGAGGCAGGGAAAGATGGTCTTTTAGTCATCTTTGCTAAGTAGCAGCAGCCTTGAATGAGAGCCAAAAAACTGTTTGCAAATCCCACAGTCAGTACTAGCAGGCTGATTTTCCAGTTCATACCAGAATGCCTGAGATTATTTTTTTGGCATCTCCATAGAGTTTGTCAGGACTACTGTGATCTTCAATCAGAGTAACCTCTTTTTCCTTATGGACTTTCTGGGTCTTACATATTATCTGTGACTTATAGAAGAGTCCTTTTGGGGAAATCTACCCACAGAATGGGCTTTCCAGGTGGCACAGTAGTAAAGAATCCGTCTGCCAAATCAGGAGATGCAAGAGACACAGGTTCGATCCCCGCGTCGGGAAGGTCCTCTGGAGTAGGAAATGGAAACTCCAGTATTCTTGCCTGGGAAATCCCATGGACAGAGGTACCTGACAGGCTACAGTCTATGGGGTTGCAATGAGTCGGACATGACTGAGCACACACATACACACCCAGAGAATAAGCATCTTAGCATTAGGGAATGGAAATGGCATATTGTCTGAGAAAGTCAATATTGTCAATTTCAGGGTAGGAGAAGAGTCCTAAGTTTCCAGTGGGGTGCTCAGTGGTGCCCATGGACTGGCTTCCCCACACTAATGGGCAGCACGTACAATAAGATGTAACTGGGGACAAATTAGAAAATCCAGGAACAAATAAAGTATTTGTTGTTGCTGTTGATCTACTATGCCTCCTTTATCCACTATATCCCTGAAAAGGATGCCTGAACCAGCTGAAACACTTCATTCCTGTTCTTTTATCATTTGATGGGCATTTGGGTTGTTTCTGCTTTTTAGACTGTTAAGAACTATGCTGCTAGGAATATTTCAGTGTAAGTTTTAGTGTGAACATGTTCTGTCATTTCTCTTGAGTATATATCTAGGAATACATTTATTGGGTCATATATTAATTTTGTATTTACTTTTAAGGAACTACCAAACTGATTTCTGAAGTGGTTGTACCATTTCACAATCCCACCAGTAATGTATGAGAGTTCCAAATTTTCAACATCCTCATCAACCTTTGTTACTCTTTCTTTTCATTGTTTTGCTTTTAAATATTAGTCGTCCTACTGAGAATAAAGTATTATTCCACTGTGATTTTGTAAAAGTTTTTATTTATTTTATCTTTGGCTGCATTGGGTCTGAGTTGCAGCCCCTGGGATCTTAGCTGCATCATGTGGGATCTTTTGTTGTGGTGTGTGGGCTTCTCTCTAGTTGTGGGATCTGAGCTCAGTAGTTGCAGCTCTCAGGCTGAGTTGCCCCACGGCATGTGGGATCTTAGTTCCCCAACCAGTGATCAAATCTGTGTCCTCCCCCACCACCATTACAAGGCAGATTCTTAAGCACTGGACCACCAGGGAAGTTCTAAAATGTACTATTTGGTGAAATAAAAAAGATAGGGAGAAGCTTGATGAGGAATCAGAGATATTTGCATGTTAAATTTAGGTTGCCTATTAGACATATGTAGTCAAAATCTCTCTCTCAGCGACAGAACTAATAGTTCATAGAGTAAAACTTTGCATTTTCTTTTGGGCTTCCCTTGTGGCTTAGCTGGTAAAGAATCCACCTGCAATGTGGGAGACCTGGGTCCAATCCCTGGGTTGGAAAGATCCTCTAGAGTAGGGGAATGCTACTCACTCCAGTATTCTGGCCTGGAGAATCCCATGGACTGTATAGTCCATGGGGTCACAGAGAGTCAGACATGATTGAGTGACTTTCACTTCACTTGCATTCTCTTTTAGCAGCAGTATGAGAGAAGTGAAAGATTTGTCATGTCTTTCCAGAAAAGGCTTTGTGACTGTCATCAGCATTGGGGTCAGTAGGCCACATTGTACATGTATCAGAAATGACCTCACACCTCATAACTCTTCATCTCTCTAGGCATGCTTGGCTTACTGTCTATCATAATCTGCTTGACTTGAATTTCTTATGTAAATTGTTTATCATTCCTTCACTCTCATTAAAATATTAACTGCATGGGAGCTGGAACCAAGGCTGTCTTGAATCATGGATATATCCTCCGTACGTTAAGTAACTTGTGACCCACGTGAAATAGCCACTGAATACTTGAGTGAATGAAAGATTGGAGGAGTATCAACCGGAATCTCTTTCTTCCTCTCTGTCTCCCTTTTTGTCTACTGTGTCTCTTCATCACTATCTCTAGACTCAACTTTCTTTCTCTCCATCAACATCTCTATTTTTACCTCCAGATTCAACTTTCTGTTGGGCCACTCCATGTGGGTAAGGATGGCCCTGGCACCTGGGTGCTCCAGGATTATAGATATCCTTAAAGCTAGGGCCTTTTTCTCACCCAGAGTTCATATGATAATGTTTAGAAAGACTCTGCTAGCATACCCCTGATTATTTGCTACCAGAGATCAGGCACAGAGTAGGGATGATGAGATATCTGCTTTACCTTTGGTCATAAGCTCACTCCTGTGTTAGGGGAAGAGACACCCCTTGATTGGAAATTCCACCAGAATCATGAAAAGTTGAGGAGAAGCCTTTATCAAGAGAAAGAGATTCAGTGCAGACAGAATGATAGCATGACCATCCCAACAAAATAAAATTAATAAGATATTTGATTCATAGAGAGCTTAAAATTATATTAAGTACTCTAGCAAATATTAATTCATTTTAAAACCAGTCCTCCTAATTTTTACACCAACTGCATAGATGGTTGAAACTTGACCCAGAAAGTTTAAATAACTTCTACACACAGCCAAGAAATGTCTTTGGTGTACATAAACCCAAGACTTCTGAATCAAAATTCGATATTCTTCCAGCTATAGCACATGGCTCTGTAAGTTATTCTGGTACTCAGTGCCACTGCCCACCTTCCATTTTCTAACTTGAGATTAAAAGCCCTGTATGATTTCCTTTCCTCTAATGTTGTGTCACTGGTAAGCCTAATGACAGGTTCCAGACTTGGATCCAACAAACACTTGAGTTGCCATCAACAGCTACCGTGGGGACAATTTCCTTTTGCTTTGAATGCCCAGACTGTCTTTCAGCCCGGTCCCTTTGCTTTCCTAGATCCCATTTCCCTTTTAAGTAGTTTTCTTCTTTTACAATGTCAGAATTCATGTAGTGTGACTCTAGGTTCTTTTAGTAATAAATCAGCATGGCAAAAAGGTTAGGAGTTAGTAGCCCTGAAAAGTGGTATCATCTTCTGACTTTTGCTGATAAGGGTAGAAGGTGGGTATGAGAGAAACAGCCTGAGGACGTGCATATATGTTTGTTTTTACATATTTTTATTTCTCTTATTTCCTAAGCCCCAACCAAACCAGGCTTGTCTCTTTTCCCCATTAAGATTCTGTGATTAACTCCCATCTTACCCACGTTCTCTCTTCCAAAGTGAGCCGACCTCAGGTGCGTGGAAGAACTCGTTCCTTCCCTACAACCTACAGACACATTCAAACACACTTTCTTCTCCACACACAGCTTATATTTCCATCCTTGCCTCTAAAGTTTTCTTGTTGCTTCTAAACTGAAAGCAGTTAGGAAATGGCAACCCAGTCCAGTATTCTTGCCTGAGAAATCCCATGGTCAGAGGAACCTGGCAGGTTACAGTACATGGGGTCACGAAGAGTTGGACATGACTTAGTGACTAAAAAAACAAACAAAAATTGTCCCTCGGTATCCTGGGATATGAAACCCATCAATACTTTTGGAGGGCTGTCTAGGCCATTTTATGTAAAACACACATAGACATCCCCAGATACTGGTACCTGCGAATGTTGTACATCTTTTGGCCTTCTGTTTCATTTTTTAAATCTTTCCCTGTTCAATTTCTCACTAACTGTTACATATTGACTTTCTCTCCTCTTTTAGAGGCAAAGTGTTCCTCTCTCAGTTGTGTCTGACTCTTTGTTGGACACATGGGCTCTAGCCTGCCAGGCTCCTCTGTCCATGGAATTTCCTAGGCAGGAATACTGGAGTGGGTAGATATTCCCTTCTCTAGGGGCTCTTCCCGATCCAGAGATTGAACCTGGGTTTTCCGCTTTGCTGGTGGATTCTTTACCACCTGAGCCACCAGGGAAGCCCCTTCTAGAGGGAAAGGCAGCAACATATTGATTGTATTGATTGATATTGTATGTATGGATTCATTTTGAATCCAGTTCAGAGCTCCAACAGTCTACAGGGAATATGTTCCAAATCTGAGGCATCATTCCCACTGAATTGCCTGTTTGTTTAATAAAGGAGAGATGGTTGGCACCAAGATTAAAGTCAGAATTTTGTTTGTTTGTTTGTTTGAATTGGTTACGAAGTCTGAAAGTTGTTTGCTTCTTGCTGGATGGCCTGGGGATTTCATATTTCAATTGTCTTTATACAGTTTGTTGATTTTATTCACCTGTTCCTTGCAGTTTTGCTCCTCATGAGCAGGCATGGCGTGTTGACTGACCCCATCTTTCCCTTCCCACCTCATGTCTCCCCTCCCACCCATATTCATTTTTTCCCAAAACAACAGAATCAAAATCCCTTTCATTGGATCACAGTAAGTTAAGAGGTTTTACCATTATAAAAAAAACAAAAACAAAAAAGCCACTTAAAGTTTTCCTTAAAATTTACCTATCTTCTTGCTGTGACAAAGGTACTCTGAATCTCTCCTTCAGTTACCATTCAGTATTGTCTGAATGTGAGGAGCAGAGTTCTTATTCTATGTCATCTTGGTATCAATGCCTCAATGTTAAGGGATCCCTGGTGTAAGCTTCTGAAATCAGAGAATTAGGACTACTTTGTATAAAATGAACGTACTTTGGTTTCAGTAGCCTTCTGATTACATTGCCCAGAGCAGGTACTCGTAGTTTTAAATGAGTACCCAGACTGTTTAGGCTTTTTACTCAACTGAAATAAGGCATCACACTTATCATTTGTTAATCATCTGCCATTCATTTATAACACTATTAATCAGATGCCCCTTCCTTCTTGTGGCTTGAATGAGTTAGAGTGCCCTGGTCTACTTCTGAGAAAGCACCAGAGAATCCACAGGATGGCATGTCCTGCTACATCCACGAGGGGACATGCTGGTGGCAGAGTGGCTACAGCCTGGGGAAGTCATATTTCAAGATGATTCACAATGCCCACTAGTCATAAAAGTATGATATGATGGGGTCCAATTCACATTTTAAATCATGACATTTTAGAATTAGAGAATTTCTGATATAGATCTTAGACTATCCCACATGTTTTTACAATAGAATACCTAAGGATTTATAAAAACATCAGCCAATAAAATGACACTCAGGGAACAGCCTGTGTTGTAAAAGTTAATTCTCTGCTGCCAGAGATTCAGCCAAGAAAACGTGGGCTCAATTTAGTGATGTCATAAGGTTGGGAGAAAAGTCATTGTCAGGATGAAATTCGCATTTGTGTAATGAATAGTCCACTGGTTCAAGTGAGTTAATATAGAGATATTTATGGTATGCCTTAGTAGATCAATTTTGATGTAAAATACAGATGGAAATAAGAGAGGCAACTTTAAATTGTGTACACAGGCAGTGTGCAGAGTGAGTGTGCCCACTTACTTTGAAATTTTAGGAAAGTATCTATTTGGGGGGAGAGGGAAGATTGTCTTTTAGATCCAATCACCTCATGTTATTACTTTTCCTAGAAGGAATTTATGAGATAATTGTTTGACTCTCTACTCAAAGTTCTTTAGCTTTCACAGAAGCAGGCAGGAAAGAGTAAAACATTCCTTTCTCCACAGCTACCCTGACTGAGTGACTGAGCGCACACACACCTTTTCTCCATCTGCCTCTTCCCTTCATTGTTGCACAAAGGCAGCTGGGTGATAACGTATTTCATCCAGGTCCTTCTTCCTACATTTACCGGAAGCACTGAGTCCTTTTTAACTGTCCAGAGGGTGCCAGTGCTTTCTGGCTTCTTCTCTCAAATTGTTTGCATCATTCTCCACTTGCTCCTTTTTTTTTTTTTTTTTAATTTGTCTCTGCTGGGTCTTCATTTTGGCGCATGAGCTTCTCTAGTTGCAGTGCATGGACTAAGTAGTTGTGCCGTGCAGTCTTCTCAAGTTGCAGCACACTGGCTTAGTTGCCCCACAGCATGTGGGATCTTAGTTCCCTGACCAGGGATTGAACCACACCCCCTGCATTGGAAGGCGAATTCTTAACCACCGGACCACCAGGGAAGTCCCTGTCCACTTGCTCTGGACCAGCGATCATGCTGGCCTTCTGGTTCTTTCTCTAACAGGTCAAGTAAGTGCTTTCCCATATTGCTCTTCTTTGACACTTCCTGTTTCCCCGGATCATTGACCTTTGCCTGGCTTCCTTCTTCATTTCAAATGTCACTTCATCACTGAAGCCTTTTCTTATCCTAACTTCATCCTTCTCTCTCCTTACCTGACTTTTTTCTCAAAAGTTTCATTGTGCTCAATCCCTGCAGTCATGTCCAACTCTTTGCACCCTATGGACTGTAGCCCACCAGGCTCCTCTGTGCATGGGATTTTCCTGGCAAGAATACTGGAGTGGGTTGCCATGCCTTCCTGTAGGGAACCTTCCCGACCCAGGGATTGAACCCGTCTCCTGTGTCTCCTGCATTGCAGGCAGATTCTATACTGCTGAACCACCAGGAAGCCCCGAGGTTTCATTACTTACTTTTTATTTCACTACTTGCTCCCTTTGTCTCCTCCTGCATGAGGTCAGGAATCTGGTCTGTTTTGTTCACTACTATAATTCCAACACCAAGAACAGTGCTCGGAACACATAATTATTGAATAGTTGAATAAATTAATGGAAAGTGCATGAGGCACATTTGTTATTAAAATTAGGAATAATAGCTAATTTTATTGAGTGTATTCTATATCAGGTATTTTTCTAAGCACTTTATGTATATTAATTCATTTAATGCTGACATCAGAGAGGTTGGGCAGTTTACCAAATGTCATAGAGCCAGTAAATAATAGAGCAAGGAGTTTAACTAGCAGGTCTTGCTCCAGAGAAGGCACTCTTTTATCTTCTGCTACCAACAATAATAATGGGAGGATGTAGGTGTGGAAGGAGGCCAGGAAAAGGAGGGAATGATGTGGCTCTGTAGCAAGTGATTATTTAAGTTAGTTGGAGTTTTTCATGATGAGTTTTCTCATCACTACCTTATTAGCATGATGAACAATCAATAAAAATTACTGATGCTATTATGTCTGCCCTGGTCCTAGTCCCCTTGTGGTATACCATCTAAACAATGTTGCTGTTTAAAGTATTGTGAAAGGATACACAGTATTATCAAAAAGTTTGAAATGCTTCCAACAAAGTAATTTCACTGTAATTCTCTAGAAGAGGATGTGTATCTATAAAAAAAAAGTTTGGGTCTTCAGATTCAGTATGCTAGGCATTGTGCTGGTAGTAGAGATTTATAAGATATTAAGTCTGCCACTCATGAGTTAACCAAAATCATAGCAAATAGACTTGAACTGCATTCAACTCATGTCGATTTGCAATAAGATTTGCTTGGACATATTCTTCTTGTGTAGGTGTACCCCAAATTATATTTTGACTTACATAAAATATAAGCAAATTTAGAATAAAAATAAATTGATTAATGTTTGTTTTAGCTTTAATATGATTATTGCCTTTTTAAAGTGACTTAAATTGTGGTCAAGAAAATGCCATTTTCATCCTCAATGTTGTTTTTATCATCTCACCATGATAAAAATAAAATAAGACTCTAGCCAGGCTAAGAGAAAATGGGGAGTAGACACAAATTATTAATATTAGAAATGAAAGAAGGGACATCATTACAGATCTCATGGCTATTGAAAGAATAATAAAGGGTTTCTGTGAATTAATCTATGCCCACAAATTGGATAATCTAGATGAAATGGACCAATTCCTTGAAAGATATATGTGTGTGCGTAAGTAGCTCAGTTGTGTCTGACTCTGAGACTCCATGGATTGTAGCCTGCCAGACTCCTCTGTTCATGGGATTCTCCGGGCAAGAACATTGGAGTGGATTACCATTCCCTTCTCCTTGGGATCTTCCTAACCCAATTTTTAAACTCATAAGAAGAAATGAATAATATGAATAGGCCTGTATTTATTAAAGATTAACTTAATAATTAATAGCACCAGACCCAGATAGGATGACTAATAAGTTCAATCAAACATTTAAGGACGAAAATATACTAATTCTTTACAGAATTAGTAAAATTCTGTAAATACTTTTTAAAAGATAAAACAATTATACTTTTTAAAAGGGAATACTTTTTAAAAGATTAAACAATTATAAACCATCTTCAGTATTAGCATTCTGTGACTGGGAAAGTCTGTAAATACTTTTTATAATTTCCAGACATGTGCTTTCTCATAGAAAATTTCTCAACATGGCATAAAGATGTTTACTAATTGGCACAAGTACTTTTAGTTCCATAAAAGAAAAGCAAAAGTGGACAAACTTGTGTTTAGCAATTAGTGTTTCAATGTTTTATCTTATTTGGAAATTATTTGGATATTTAATTGTTTAGTCTAACTCATCACTTATAAACTTAGTAAAACTTTGATGTTCCGGGTTACCAAAAGATTTGGGAAAACTATTTGAAAAGTTCACCTAAAAACTTTTTGTCCTACTTACATCTCTTCCATTTACTTAATGATTATATTTAGATTATCCACAAAAAGTTCATGAGACATTAAGCAAAGTCAGCCATCATCCCAAGCTACTTTTTCTTGCTGACAAATTTAGTAGAGATAACATGAACTCATTTGATTAATAAAATTAATAAACCCAGATGAAATAAAAGTTACATGTCTGCATTATATTCATTGTTGAGAACTCTAAAGATATGCCTATTCTAATAAAATCAACACAAACTAGCTTTTTTTTTTTTTTTTTTTACAAACTAGCTTTAATTCTGAATATTTTCCTAAAGCATATGAACCTGAAAAGTATTTGGGTTAAATCTCTATTATATTTCTGAGAATTTTATGACTGCTTAATTCTTATAAGTGCTTGATTTTCTTTAAGCCAATTAAATGGAGCTCTTTTACAAATTAATTTAAGTAATATCATCCAGAGGTTAAAAAAAATACCACATATTTAACACAGAAATAGATACACATATGCACACAGACACAGAGACTTTATAGTTTCATTTAAAAATTTCTACCTTAAAACAGGTACAATGATACAAAGCTCACTAGTTACAAAAGGACAGTTGGAATAAGTTATCTGCTTTGATGGCTAAAGCTTTTTTTTTAATATATAAATATTTGTGAAGACACATGATTTTTTATTTGCCTCAATTCCAAATGACCCTTTCACCTTTTATTCCCCTTTTGATAAGAATTATCTCCATGAAGTTTGTAGAATATCCACATCTCAAAGGCATAAAGAAGGAATGTAAGTAACAGGCCTTTTAAGATAAATAGGGGAGGTTTTAGGATTGGTAGGATTAGGTGAACTTTGACTTGCCTCTAGAACTGCATTTCTGGTTCTGCAAATATTTGTAAGATAGAGACATTTGCTTTTAATTCCTCTAAGAACTGAGTTGTAGCCTAGATGGTTAAGGACTGACACAACCCATCCACCTTTCCCTCTGGGTACATTTAGAATGAAGAAAAAGGCCTAAAAGAAAATTTCTGTCAGACCCTAAATATTAGCTTCTAATTTGGCCAAATTTCTGATTATAGAGTTATTCATCATCATTCAGTCACTCAATTGTGTCTGACTCTTTGCGACCCTGTGGACTGCAGCACACCAGGCTTCCCTGTCATTTGCCATCTCCTGGAGTTTGCTCAAACTCATGCCACCTGAGTCAGTGATGCCATCCAACCATCTCATCCTCTATCATCCCCTTCTCCTCCTGCCCTCAATCTTTCCCAGCATCAGGGTCTTTTCCTTTCAAATATCTTGTCACCTTTCAGCCTTGACAAAGAGTAAATATTTCTGATAGTATTAAATCCATGGACTAAAAGAGGAGGATCCTCCAAGAGGTGCAAAAGTTACTACCTTCCCCAAATCCAATGTGTGCGTGTATTCTCAATTGCTCAGTCATGTTACAACCCCATGGACTATATCCCACCAGACTCCTCTGTCTATGGGATTTTTCAGGTAAGAATCCTGGAGGGATTTGCCATGTCCTCCTTCAGACTGAGGGATCAATCTGTGTCTCTGAGGTCTTCTGCATTGGCAGATGGATTCTTAAACACTGAGCCACCCGGGAAGCCTCTCCCCAAATCCAGAGTCACTCCCAAAGATAGCCAAAAGCAGGCAGGCAGAAATTTTCAGACACAAAATGAAACAAATTAGAAGACAATACCTATCCCTAGGAGGGTGTGAGCTCAGTGGTGTCTGACTGTTCGAGACCTCATGGACTGTAGCCCTCCAGGCTCCTCTGTCCATGGAATTCTTCCAGCAAGAATACCAGAGAGGATTGCTATTTCCTTCTCCAGGGGATCTTCCTGACCTGAGGATTGAACCCAAGTCTCCTGCACTCCAGGCAGATTCTTTACCACTTTTGCCACTGGAGAAGCCATCCATAGGAGAGAAAGAATCAAAAACCAATGAGTCAGACTGGGAAAGGAAGGGACATGGTGAAATTTTATTTTCCTTTCTCAATTGGGTGCTTTGGAAAAATTTGGGAGACCTGATTCTGGTCAGAATTTTCACCTTATGTTGGCTACTGCCCATTACTTCAGGATCCCATCTACAGGTTCTGAGTGGAGTTTATTTTTTTGTTTTTGTGTTTTTTAGACTGTGCCACATGGCACTTGTGATCTTAGTTCCCTGACCAGGAATTGAACCTGTGCCCCCTGCGTTCGAAGCGCAGCATCTTAACCATTGGACCACTAGGGAAGTCCCTGAGTGGGGCTTAAAGTGCAGCGTGTAGCTCTGATTTTATTAGAATCTGAATTTGATATTATTAGACTATTATTAGAATTTGGCTTTATTAATTTTAATTTTACTTTCCCCTTGGTTTTTTTAAGGGAATAATGTAACAGATTAAGTCATCAACAAACAATTGTTGAATTAAATCAATTTGCACCGAAGTATTCCCTGGTTACTCAGACTGTAAAGAATCTGCCTGCAATGCAGGAGACTAAGGTTTGATCTCTGGGTTGGGAAGGTCCCGTGGAGAAAGGAATAGCAACCCGCTCCAGTATTCTTGCCTGGAGAATCCCATGGACAGAGGAGCCTAGAGGGCTGAAGTCCATGGGGTCACAAATAATTGGATATGACTGAGTGACTAACACATGTTGAAATTAATTTGGAAATTAAAAAATTAAGCTCAGAGCATGGGCATATTCACAGTATTTTATTAGCTAAGGAACTTTTATAATAACTCCATGAAATTCTTTTTAAAATGTTCTTTATTTTTTTCCAAATTAAGAAGCAAACCACTGAGTTTTCAAGAGGAAAAAAATATTTTGTGCACTGTAGTTGGAAAGCACTCCTAGCAATCCCACATCTTACAGACTCATTGTAGCCAAGTGCCAGCGTTACAGACTGACTGCCAAACACAGATAGTGAGATTTAACACTGATTTTGGACTGAAGAAACCTTTTCAGTACAGTCATATTGAACAGAAAGAAATGAGATGATTTACAGTTGGATTTGACAATAGTGAGAACAGTGAGAACTCTGGAGCCTCAGATCCTGGTCTACAGGTTCCCTTAGTTGATGGTTTTCAAATTCTGTTGTATACGTCACATGGAATGTTGTTTGGGGAATTCAGATTTTACTTAACAGGCTATTGATAAGATTTAAACAAAATTATGGCTTGGAATTAATTTGTGAGGATCAATCCTGATCACTGTTGAAGATTAAGAAATGGAGTCTGGATCCTCAAATTGATGCTTGTGAAGAGGAACAAAGACTCCATCATGACCTAGCTGGGAGTATCAATCTGTTCTCTACTAACTACCTTTTTCTCAAGTGCTTGGAGAATAGACGATATGAAAGACTGTAGATCTATTTTACTATGCGCCTCTTGATTCCAATAAGAGAAATAAATAAACAAGCCAAGAACTGTGTTATATACAGATTTAAAACACGAGTAGAAATCTAAAGGACAAATTTGATCAGTCTGGAAAGAAGTCTCAGTTTCAGGAAGAAAAGTATATCCCAACAGCTTTTAAATATTTATTGCAGTAAAAATCAGAATCTAATTATACATAGGCTTTCCAATAATCATAAGAAAAAAAAATGATAGATGACAGAAAACAGTAAAAAAAGATGTTACATTCATTATTTTTAATATCTGACTTTGGGGAAATTTCTCACATTCAAATTATGAAAATAATCCTAAGAGTTAGAAGTAGGCAGACCCAGGTGTATACATCAGCATCTAGCTGGCAGAATCTGCATTGACTATAAACCCCAGATGGTAAGGGTAGACAGGAGTTGTACCATACTTACCTTCGAAACCGTTTTAAAGACTGGCTAAAGTTTTAAAATAAAAAACCTATAAGAACAGTGAGCATTATATATAACATCTGAAGGAGGATAAGCTTGCTTATTTCTCTTTCTGTTTCTTTTCCTTTGAGTTAAGTCCCATGGGACCAACTGAACCTTGTTTATTTAAAAGTGTTCACTGAGCTCATAAGAAATACAGAATGTGATAGAGCTCTCTTCTAAGAATCAGTGTGTGTCACTGTTGGCCCAGGATTTGTCATCTTCATAGCAAAAATAAAATACAATATCACCATTCCAGAAGAGAGAGAGCATTAAAGAGGACATATATACTTTATATAAAATAGTTCCACATCACAGAAAGAAAATCTTTA
Organism: Dama dama; assembly: GCF_033118175.1. Taxonomy (NCBI): domain Eukaryota; kingdom Metazoa; phylum Chordata; class Mammalia; order Artiodactyla; family Cervidae; genus Dama; species Dama dama. Next base: position 32,515,690 of record NC_083701.1, read on the forward strand.
ACAGAAATAAAGTATTAGGATTTAGGAGCTGATTTGGGTAGATACTGAGATTGCAAACAAGTTTGAGTTGTAAGAAATATTCATAAATTCTGTAGAGGAGTATATTGCTCTGGAAAAGAGGATTGTTAAGTCATTTAGATAATCTAGCAAGCCCCACTCCTTTCTCTTAAGTCATGAATTGTCATTACCTCTTTCTAAATTTGTCTGATTTTAGATTTGAACAGGTATAACTGATTCTAAGTGATTGTTTAACTTAGCTGTGATTTCTGAGAATGATTTTAAAATTAGCAAAATATTTAGGCTTTAATATTCAAAACCAAGAGTAATAAGAATTATGCTAATAAATGTGAAAATTAAGGTTTTTTTTAAATGCTTATCTAATGTTATGTAGCTTTCTAGAAGAATTTTAGAAAAAAATGTTACAGCCTGTTTGTAAAAAAAAGAAAAAGTTTTGTATGATAAAAATAGTGTTAGTGTTGAATTTAGTGAAATAAATGATAAGAATTTAGAATAGTTTTAATATGTAATATCATTTATTATTATATTAATTATATTATGTTAATATATAATAGATAAAATAAGAACATGATCATTTACATAAATAATTATGCAAATTTAAATGATCCTATTTTAGTAAATCTCAAAAAATCAGAAATTTGTACCAGTTGTTTTATCATTATGGTACTTTGAAACTAAGAAACTCTCTGAGCAACATGGTAAGCAATTGTGATAATGAAAGTGGTGAGAGAATCCATGAAAGAATATAATATTCATTTAATACATGAAATTCTTATTATCCCAAACTTTCCTCTTTATGCCTTTTTTTTCTTTTTGTCAACCAGAGCTCCTCTTCATTATCTCTTCTATCAGTTCACACACACAGTTCAGAAATATAATGAGTTCAGATTCAATTCTGTAGCTTGTTAAATTCCCACAGATAAATGGTCAGAAAAATGTTGGGGAGAGCAGAATAAAGGCTGTGTTGATTCAGAGCCAGAATTGATGTATATTGAACAATGAGGGCTCAGAAATCTAGTCTGTAAATTGTTAAAACCAATGATCAATTCAGTTAAAATTCTCAGTGAATGAGTTCAGCCAAATTGATCAATTCAATGGCCTTATATGTACTATTGAAAAACACATATGTACATTGAGCCTTGGATTTGGGTATTGCTTTAAGAAGCACATGAACAGCATTCCTTTCTCCACAGCATTTTGAAGTTATGCTTGTTAAGAAGCACCAGCTGGGTACCAAACATCAGATTCGGTATTTAGAGACATTTTCTCTAATCCTCACAAACAACTCTTCCAAGTGGATGCTTTTAAGATTTATTTTGCAAGCAACAAATGAAGTTCAAGGAGACCAAGTAAGCTGCTTAAGCACCAAAGACTCCTAAATTGCACAGGTAGAATTTGAACCTTGCTCAATCTGACTTGAAAGCCCCAGTCTTGCTACTATACAATGCTGCCCTCCCAGTTTTAAAACAAATTGTTGGTTCAATTGTGGAATTAGGCACATTTTTCAAATTCATTGTACTGCCTAATCTGTTTTAGGATAAAAAGCTGATGGGGTAGACTAAGGCAAGATGTTTATATGAAATTAAAAAAAAACAAAACTGTTAGGCAACAAAAATTCAAATAAAGCAGCAGATAAATTGTTACCTATATTATTGAGATGAAATAGTTACTCTATTTTTAGGTTATGAGTGTTGTAATTTAGGTGAAGTGAAAGTGAAGTCTCTCAGTCGTGTCTGACTCTTTGCGACCCCATAGACTGTAGCCGGCCAGGCTCCTCCTACCATGGGATTTTCCAGGCAAGAATACTGGAGTGGGTTGCCATTTCCTTCTCCAGGAGATCTTCCCGACCCAGGGATTGAACCCAGGTCTCCTACACTGTAGGCAGACACTTTACCGTCTGAGCCACCAGGGAAGTCCTTGTAATTTAGATACTACACTAGAAATCTGAAACCAATAAAGTAATGAATAACTTCAAAGTGAGACATTGATTATTTAAGCATCCTTTTTCCAGCTGCATTTTAAGTAAAAATTTAGTTGCTATTGTGAAATGAAAACACTATCACAAGCATTATGAATTTTATAGGTATCTTGATTCTAGCGATGACTGTGTTTCATATAAGGGGGAGAAAAACTTGTTTCTAATTCTTATGGGTTTTATTTAAAATTCAAGTTCTATTTAGATTTCTTCTCATAAACATGAACTTGTCAAAAACACTTGGTTGCTACCATTGAAAGTTTGTGTCTCCCCCAAATTCATACGTTGAATCCTAAACCTCAAGGTGATGATATTAGGAGGTGAGGGGCATTTAGGAAGTGATTAAATCATGAAGATGAAGCTTATTTTCAGACTGAATTGTTCTGATTTGATAGTTGATCCAATAAGAGGATGTTTCTGTCCCACCAGCTGAGCCCATGGAAACAAATGAAGTGTGATGTGTAAATCCTTAAATTTCAGCATCTAACAGTATCCCAGTTTCACTGAGCATCGTTAGGCAAGTAGTTTAATTCCCCAGTGGCTGGCGAATAAAAGCATAGAACATCCTGCAGCTCCCATACAAATCGGGAAGGAGCCCCACAAGTAGAGGAATGTCCAGTGTGTTTTCTGCTGTATTTTTGTAAGCCTTTTTTTTTTTTTTTTTTTAAGCCTCTAATAAAAGATTTTTATTGAATATTTTCTTCTTTTTTTTTCTCCTTTATTTATTTATTTATTTTTTCAGTGGGTTTTGTCATACATTGATATGAATCAGCCATAGATTTACACGTATTCCCCATCCCGATCCCCCCTCCCACCTCCCTCTCCACCCGATTCCTCTGGGTCTTCCCAGTGCACCAGGCCCGAGCACTTGTCTCATGCATCCCACCTGGGCTGGTGATCTGTTTCACCATAGATAATATACGTTTGAACCAGTTCTAATGAGATGGATGAAACTGGAGCCCATTATACAGAGTGAAGTAAGCCAGAAAGATAAAGAACATTACAGCATACTAACACATATATATGGAATTTAGAAAGATGGTAATGACAACCCTATATGCAAAACAGAAAAAGAGACACAGAAGTACAGAACAGACTTTTGAACTCTGTGGGAGAAGGTGAGGGTGGGATGTTTCGAAAGAACAGTATTGAATATTTTCTAAGGGCTTTCAGAGATTAAAGGATGATTGTCATATAAGCAAATTAATTATATACAAAAACAGACTGCCTTCAAAAATCTTAGGAAAATAAGAATCATATACCTTATACGCATTTGGTACATTTTTTTTTCCTTTGGGGATATTAAAATAATGTGTTTGACAGAATGACAACAGTAAAAACATGTCTTTAAGTGATTTGGTTTAGAAAGGATTTTTCCTTTATGTGCTACTTCTGTAGATAAAATAGTTATAGAAATTGCCATGACAGAAAATCATGAGTTCCTGTTTGGCTTCCTTGCTGGCCCAGATGGTAAAGAATCTGCCAGCCATGGGAGGAGAACTGGATTTCATCCCTGGGTCAGGAAGATCCCCTGGAGAAGGGAATAGCTCTAGTATTCTTGCCTGGAGAATCCCATGGACAGAGGAGCCTGGCAGGCTACAGTCCATAGGCTTGCAAAGAGCTGGACACAACAGCAATTTTCACTATATATCTCTATATAAGTAGTATCAAGAATATCAATCATGATGTGACAATAATAATTTTTGAAAACATGCTAGTAGTTATTCTTGCTTAAATACCCTGTCTGATAATGTAATAGCAATAGGATTTGTAGGACTTTATTTTGTTTTTATAATATGAGAAGTTTCACTTAAATGAGTCTTCTTTTTTAAAATTTTAACTTCCATACTGGCATAAGATGAGGTATCTAATGTGAGAAACAGGAAGAAATAGTGAAAAAATTATATTTCTCATTTTTATCTACATGTGGTAGCTTCTTGTTGATTCACTTGCTTGGCATGCTGGACCTCCCAGGTACCCTTTGTAGTAAAATTAAAATCATAATTATGTTCAATTACTTGTTATGGTAATTACCTTTTTAATTGGATCACAGTTTCTAAATGGCCTACATAAACCAAATCAAACATATATTTTGTTTATCTCTATGTATGTCTTCTGTTATCTTCCTAATCACTGAACAGTTAGTTTGTCTCACTGGTATAAAATAAATATTTTAGATTAAATCAGACTGTATATATTATTGCTATAAAACAAAGAATACTAACATTTCAGAATAAGAATCAAAATTCAGAGTATGTATTTATTTCAATTGTAAACGTTAGTGCTTAAAACTGAGTATGAACTACCTAAAAAGAAAAGCAAATAACTGTGTACCAGTGCAATCATGTATCATGTTTCAGTAAATCTGTGTTTTCAGGAAAGAGCATTTAAATTTTAAAATGAGCATTGTTTTCAGAATGTTAATATAATAGTCTATTTTCTTACTTAAAACCAGAAATTCTATGATATCTAAATGCTTTGTGTCCTTAGTCACTCTGTCGTGTCTGACCCTTTAAGACCCCGTGGACTACAGCCTGCCAGACTCCTCTGTCCATGGAATGCTCTAAGCCAGAGTACTGGAGTGGGTTTCCATGCCCTCCTCCAGGGGATCTTCCCAGCCCAGGGATCAAACCCAGGTCTCCCACATTGCAGGCAGATTTTTTACCATCTGAGCCCTCAGGGAAGCCCATAACATCTAAATCATGCCATATAAAAGTTAGAAAAAGAAATGAAATTTTGGAAACAGTAACTTATAACTTGAAATATGGTAATTATATCACAATAACAATAAGTTAGATAAAGAAATAGTTAAGACTCCTTGAGAAAATCTTATTTACAAGCTAACTCTGGTTACCAGTGCAAACTATTTTAGTTTGCAGAAGTCAGAAAGTAGTTTCACTATAAATAAATTCTATGATCCTTTTAAGAGATCAATTGATGTGAACATCAGAAAAAATAAATTCTTGACTAAGGTAGTTAAAATTTAACAAAGCAGTGTTTATATTCTGTGGTAAGTCACCAAACGTATTTCTTCTTTTAGACTGTTAAGCCTAAAGATGAATCATCCTAAAATCTTTTTGCCTTACTGCCTTTTCTACTGGTACAGGCATTTATATTTGGTGTTGTGTTTCTTAAGAAGAATTTTAAGAGCATTGTTACAAGAATGAAAGAAGGTGTTTATCTAGTCTATTAAAATCTCTTCAAGGACTCCATATACTTGACATTTTCTCAGCCAATCTTGTTTTCCAGGACATCAAATTACTTATCAGCAAATTTCAGTGTATGCTCTCCAAATCCTAATAAACAAAGCACTTTAACATTGACTCGTTCGAAAACCATTTATTATGTGAGTTGTATTTATTGCAGAAAGTTATGCAAAAAACAAACTTAAATCATGCTTCTTGCCTCAAAACAAACTTAAAACCTAGGAAGTATATCAAGCTTATGGATAGTGCTAACAGAAACTTTATTCAATTAGTAACTGTTTGTCACCTGTTAGGTAAAGGTAGAGGTGCGTGTTCAGTTGTGTCTGACTCTTTGTGATCCCATGGACTGTAACCCCCTGGACTCCTCTGTCCGTGGAATTTTCCAGGCAAGAATACTGGAGTGGGTTGCCATTTTCTACTCCAGGGGATCTTCCTGACCCAGGGATTGAACCCACATCTCTTGAATCTCCTGTAGTGGCAAGCAATTTCCTTACTTCTGAGCCACCAGGGAAGCCCTGTTATGGGAACATAAATAAAGCATGGCATAGAGGAGACCACATTTTGTTGCTATACTCACACATCTTGCATTCTACTGTGTTCTGTTGAAATATGGAGAATGTTACTCTTATGGAGAAGAAGTATGGTCACAAAATCCCCACTTTGGGAGCCTTTCTGTTTGGTATGAAGCAAGCTGGCTAACCTGGCTGAGGCTGCAACCTCCGAACACAGTGGTTTCAGATTTCTAAGGGATCTTCTCAGGGATCCCTTCTAAGGGATCTTTCACTGTTCTTTACCCCCCTGCTCTACCTCCGATCCCTCCTAAGTAGATGGAACTTGGGTTTTGCTAGAACTTCCTTTATTTCCTCCTTGGAAAAATGTACAACTTTCTCAAGAAGAATTGCTTGGAAGCTGCCCATGGATCCTTCCCTCATGCTAATTCCACATCAAGAAACAATTTCTCAGATATTGTGATATGCGCATCACTGGCAATATTCCCTCAGTTGCCATCTGTGGGTGTATAGAACCCTGCTAAACTCTTACTGCTCTTTGGTACAAAGTAATATTACTGGTAATTTGGGAATTTCGGTCTGCCTCATAATTCTGCTGCTCATCACAAATTACTTTCAATTACTCCCAATCTTATGGAATGGAAATTGCAAAGAAAGGCATATGAACCATCTGACTAAGGCAACACAACATACTGTCACTTCCAGGGCTGTGGCATGGAAAAATGTGGTCATGTCAGAGAGGGAGAGAGATTGACTATATACAGAACTCAGCGATCTAACAGATGTTCCCAGGGCCACATACAAAAGAGGGGGTGGTCTCCCATCAGATACACATCTGAGGCAGCTTTCTATTTCAGGACCATAAAGGAAGGGTCTCTGATTAAAGGAAGGAATGGCTGAGGAGGGAACAAAAGCTTTGGCAGTTTTTCAAAAGGGTGGTTTGGCTCCCCACACAATCCCATTTTTCAACCTGTTAGAAATCAACATATTAAGGAGACTTCCCACAGCTGCTCTGTGCTGAATGCTGCTTACCAGGCAGACTTGCTAAGCAGCGCTCTGATGGAGACTACAGATGCAGCACCCCAAGCTCAAGTGCAATCTACTCTGAGATTTCTAACTTCAATAAGATGGAATTGTGCCTGTGGTGAAGGAGACCTGGGCTCGATCCCTTGGTTGGGAAGATCCCCTGGAGAAGGAAAAAGCAAACCACTCCAGTATCCTTGCCTGGAAAATGCCACGGACAGAGGAGCCTGGTGGGCTGTAGTCCATGGGATCGCAGAGAGTTGGGCACGACTGAGCAGCTAATGCTTTCACACTTTCAGTCTGACTCTTTGTGACCTCATGAACTGCAGCATGCCAGACTTCCACTAGAATCTGCAGGAGCTTTCTCTAACTGATATCCATTGAATCATCTCATCCTCTGTCACCCCCTTCTCCTCCTGCCCTCAATCTTTCCCAGCATCAGAGTCTTTATAGTGAGTTGGCTCTTCACATCAGGTGGCTGAAGTATTGAAGCTTCAGCTTTAGCATCAGTCCTTCCAATGAATATTCAGGGTTGATTTCCGTTGGGATGGACTGGTTTGATCTTCTTGCAGTCCAAGGGATGCTCAAGAGTCTTCTCCAGAACCACAGCTCGAAAGCATCAATTCTTCAGTGCTCAGCCTTCTTTATGATACAACTCTTAGATCTGTACATGAGTACTGGAAAAACCATATATACTTGGGAGTAAAATTGAGTGTTCAGCTAAAAGTCGCTAGTTGGAGAAAGAAAAATACCAACATTCTCTGGTAGAGTCTTAACTATTTTTGGCATTCCAGGCATAGTCTAATACTACTACACAATGAGAATGAATGGGAGGCCCATCCCTTACCAAAGCTGTTAATATAAAGAGGAGGCACTTACGGGGGACTGTGTCCTACCTGATAGTATCAGTATCACCTGAGAACTAGGTAGAAAGACAATTCCCGGACCATCCTCCAGACTGGACTCAGGAACTCTGTGGATAAAACTCAGCAATCTATGTTTTAAGAAGTCCTCCAGGTCATCAGTCCTCAAACTTTCTGGCACCAGGGACCAGTTCTGTGGAAGACAATTTTTCCATGGATAGGGGTTGGGGGATAGGAGATGGTTTCAGGATATTTTGAGTGTATTACATTTATTGTGCACTTTATTTCTAATCTAAGGCTGCCACTGATCTGACAGGAGGTACCTGTCAGCTCAGAGGAGGTCTGTAGCCGGGAGGCTGGGGACTCCTGTAGTCCAGGCGAGTCTAGTGTACCCTAGAAACTGAGGACATTGCTCTACGCTGTCTGTCAAATAAGGACCTCAACTGCCTATTTCCATGTGGATAGATTTTTAAAAGGGTGCCGTCTAGGGATGACGGAAGGCTGAAAGCATACCCACACTTCGCCAGATTATTTTAGAGACAGGGAATCCAGTTTAAAATGCGAACGAATGGTCATGTTGAAGGAAGCTTGTGGATTCCAATGCCCAGAGCTGCTTTTAGCTCAAACATTCTGCGTTTGGCTGTTTTCTCTTGGAGTCTCCTTAGGCCCAGGGCAGTCCGGCAATTTGAATGTAATCCTTTTTCACGACTGCCTCGAATTTCAGGAAGGTTGGAATGTCCCCTGGGTCATCCATGGTGTGAGTAATAACCTGGCCAAGGTGTGTGTCAGTGGTCCACGTGCTGGTCAATCTGCCTGGAAAATCTAGTTTAGTTAGTCCCAAGGGGTGGTAAGGATCAGTCCTGCTCCATGCGTCATCTTCTCTACCTAATTTTGTGTTGACATTTTTATATCTGAGTTGAGGTAAAGCAGAAGAGACTGAAAAAAAAAGCAAATTGATTCTCCATGTGTGCCCTCCTTAGATTTGGTTTTAAAATTCTTTAACTTCTGCCAGGAGTGTAATTAGCAGCCTAGATAAGAGGCCACCAACAGCAGCGTCACGTCTGCAATCAGGCATGTGTGAGAGAACTATAAATTTGATTAGAGAGTTACCGATGGTTTGCAGGCTCATATCTCACTTTCAGGAGATAGGAAGTTAAAAGGAAAATGTGAGAGGAAAGAGCATGTCACCATCCATCATTTTATTTTAGAGGTTTATGTTCAGAAATTCTTGTGAACAAGGGAGAGAATTTTAAAAGCAGAATATAAAGAAAGCCCTCTGGTGAAGGGGAGTGTTATTCTATTCCATTCCAGGGTCAGCAGAAAGGTGCTTTGTCTTGATGCATTGTTACCTCATGTGACATAAACAGCAAGAGACAAGAAATAGAGTGCCTACGGATGAATGTTAGAAGGAAGATTTTTAAGAGAATATACTAAAATAAGGAGAGCGAAAAAAAGCTGGCTTAAAACTCAACATTCAAAAAACGAAGATCATGGCATCTAGTCCCATTACTTCATGGCAAACAGATGGGGAAAAAGTGGAAACAGTGAGAGACTTTATTTTCTTGGGCTCCAAAATCACTGTGGACGGTGACTGCAGCCATGAAATTAAAAGATACTTGCTTCTAGGAAGAAAGGCTATGACAAACCTAGACAGCATATTAAAAAGCAGAGACATCACTTTGCTGACAAAGGTCCATATAGTCAAAGCTATGGTTTTTTCCAGTAGTCATGTATGGATGTGAGAGTTGAACCATAAAGAAGGCTGAGACTGTGGTGCTGGAGGAGACTCTAGAGAGTCCCTTGGATAGCAAGGAGATCAAACCAGTCCTCAAGGAAATCAACCTTGAATATTTATTAGAAGGACTGATGCTGAAGCTGAAGCTCCAATACTTTGGTCACCTGATGTGAAGAGCTGACTCCTTGGAAAAGACTCTGATGCTGGGAAAGATTGAGGGCAGGAGGAGAAGGGGACGACAGAGGATGAGGTGGTTGGATGGCATCATCGAATCAGTGGACATGAGTTTGAGCAACCTCCGGGAGACAGTGAAGGACAGGAAGACCTGGCATCTTGCAGTTCATGGGGTTGCTAAGAGTTGGACATGACTTAGTAACTGAACAACAACGAACAGCAACTAAAATAAGGAGTAAAATCTAGGTACTGTTGGAAACTTCTTGTTGGCAAAGGAGTTCCTGGAGTAGAATTATTTATCAGAGGTTCTGGAAGGTAGAGCTGTGTCTGGCACACAGATAGTACAGCTAAGGGGGCCTGAGAAATGGTGTCAGAGGGCCAGACCACCCACGAAAGGTCAACTGGAATGGCCAGGGGTAAGGGAGACCCAGAGATGGAGTCAGTGGGTTTGGAAAGCAGAATGAGAGGAAGAACTCATCCCTCTTGGGGAGAGGAACTCCCCGAGGAACTGAGACTTAGTTGGGACTTGGGTGGAGGGCAGCAAAGTTCCACAGAGAGAAGTGCCATTCTTCGAGAGTAGAGAGGGCACTCTTACAAGTCTTTAGTGACTTCAGATAGATGCTATTTAAATCACATAGTTACTCGAGGGTAGGAGGGGCACACAAATGTAAATTAGTATGCTAAGCCCTGATGGTGCGGAGGATATCAGACCTGATCTTTGAAGCCTCAGGAAGCTTGACAAGTAACTGGAGAGATGGTGAAAATACACCCAGGTCTCACAGCAGATTGCAGTCTCATTCCTCAGTGAAGGATTTTGCCTCTGAAGATCCCTGATAAGTTTTTGATGTTGATGACAATTTGACTTTTTTAAGACTTTGAAACTGAGTGACAATAAATTGTTAGTGAGTGAGTGAAAGTTGCTCAGTTGTGTCCGACTCTTTGTGACCCCCATTGACTATACACTCCATGGAAGTGTAGGCCAGAGTACTGGAGTAGGTAGCCTTTCCCTTTTCCAGGGGATCTTCCCAACCCAGGGATCAAACCCAGGTTTCCCACATTGCAGGCTGATTCTTTACCAGCTGAGCCACAAGGGAAGCCCACCCCTAAATTGTTAGAATTTCCTTCAAAAAATAATTCTGGAGAAACATAGTGGAATCTTGAAATGGAAAATGAACAGTTAGAAAGAGACTTAGAAATAACTCTATGACCAATGTTATGAAAGACACTTTGAGAATTAAAGGAAGACTTTGGAGGACAAGGATAAGGTAATCTTCTACCCCTTTGTAGAAAATGGTTCAAAATTTCTTAAAACCTAAACTGTTTACCGTGGTTCCCTGGATCCAATTGGCATTTATGATATACTGTTGTTTTCTAGTGAAAGAATATCATGTCCTTCAAAATAGCTGAATGAAGTCATCATTTTTGTTCAGTTGCTAAATCGTGTCTGAAGTTCTTTGTAGAGAGTTTGGAGCCCAGGGAGGGCAAGCCTGGTACACAACTCAGTCTGCTCAGCATCTCCCCTCTATGCATCTGCCTTTCTGCACCTCCACCAGCACATCTAAAATGAAAGCTCCTTGAGGGTGGAAATTTTTTTCACTGTGTCCAAAGCTCCTGCCCCCCAGCCCCCCAAACTGAAACAGTGCTTGGGCCACTGTAGGCACCTGCCTAGACCCTCCTCCTTATTACCTGCTTTTGATCTTCTATTTATAGTTTATTGTAAAAGCTTCCCAAATGGCCTTCCAAGAGGCCCCAATTAATATTATTTTCTTAGTGCAGCTTTTATTATATTAGGCAATAATTAAAAACTTTCACAGTTTCCTGTTTCATTAAGTCTACATCTTTTTTGTTTAATTTGCAAGATCCCACCTGAATACATTTTATAATCTAGATGTTTGTTGCTTTCAATACACTACTTTCACTGAAGCTATTAGTTTTTTGTTATACTTGGTTTTCCCTTTCTCTCTCTCTTTTCTTTTCTCATCTTTCCCCCCTCAAGGGAGACTTCTTTTTCCAAAGTAAGTGTACTGCATTATTTCACTACTCGTTCCTTGGAACACCCTTCCTCTTTTTCTTCACTTAATCAAACTTCAGCATTTTCAAAACCCAGTGCAAGTACCACCTACTCCATTAACATTTCTTGAATTAATCCAGATTCTATTCATCATCTCCTCTGAACTAGAAAAGTTAGAAATGTTAACTTGGCATTTAATTTTATGCATGCCATAGTGCATTCAATTTGGTTTTAAAAAAAAAATCTGAAGAGTGTTTACTCTTTAGTTAGGGCTTTCTGGTGGCTCAGTGGATAAACCGTCTGCCTGCAATGCGGGAGACCCAGGTTCGATCCCTGGGTTGGGAAGATTCCCTGGAGAAGGAAATGGCAACCCACTCCAGTATTCTTGCTTGGAGAATCCCATGGACGGAGGAGCCTGGTAGGTTACAGTTCACAGGGTGGCAAAGAGTCGAAAATGACTGAGACTTCACTTTCTTTCTTTCTTATGCTGCTTTCTTCCAGAAAGTATTAAGGGAAGATTGAAGTATAGAATACATAGCATGATAGCGTGAAAACAAAAAGATGACTGAATGTCTTCTAGGCCAAATGTGAAAAATTAAGAATATACTTATTTGAGTCTTGTCACATCACATGGTTCAACTGAACCGATGGTACCAGAGGCTTTTAAAAAAGAAAAATGTTGAGTGTTTTGGATTTTTTTTTAAAGTATAAAAATGAAGTAGCACTCATCACTATCCTCCCACTGCTTACACTATTCAAGCCTTGCCCCCAGAATGTATATGGCTGCTGGTGGTGTGTTTTAACCAATATTTTGGACTAGGACTGGACGGCTACTTGGCCCTGGTTTTTGTTTCCTGTTTCTTCTTACAAAGCAAGACATTGGAATCAGCTGATCTCAAAACATTACTAAGCAAGCAAAATTTGAATCACTGCTATAGCGACCAGTCTCCTGAATGAGCTTCCATGTTTCCCCTTGACTGGTCCATCTTCCTTAAGTCTATTTGGTAAGACATAGGGACTTTTTGGCAACGTTTACTTAACAAATGTCTATTGATCACACACATGTGCCTGGTACTATGATAGGCTGTGATACGCACTACAGTAGTCTCTGAGGATGCTTTCTTTCATTGGCTTATTCACCATTAAGACTGAGTCAATGGAAGGTGACTGTTGACTCATAAACTTGGAGATTTTTCCTAGGCATACTGGTCAGTTCAATTAAAATGAAATCTGATTCATTTGTTTGAAATCCAAACACATTTGCTATCTTTATCACCTCTGCTTGTATCTCACTTAAAATGCCCCAACTTTTATTAGCAACTGTTTTGACATATGCTTCTTCTAACTGCAGCAGCCAGCTTTGTGCATGTGAGAACTTTAGCATCTCAGTTACACTGGTATCTTTCACATCTCATTTCCTGCTCTGGGATGACCAGTGAGAATCATTCTAAACTAATGTATGCACAACTGAAAAGATCAGGGAGATCAATGATCAGGGACCACCCTTGACCAGGAGGCTATGGATAAATGCTCTATGCTGTCATTCTTCAAGTGGACATGTTTTGCAAGGATCCTTAGAATTCTTGTGGGATTGAGCAGCAACAACTGGTAAAGCATATGACTCAATAACACACCTTTCTCTTCTTTTATGTGTTACTCTGTGTCCCTCACTCCTGCCCCCCCCCCCCAGACCATAAATTGGATTGCACATAAGCCTCTGGTTTACATTCTGTATTAGGGTGAACCAGGTTAAGAAATGCAGGATAATTTTTACCTCTTTTCAAGAGAATGTAATTGTAAATATACTCAGGTATTCTGTAGAAAATTCCTTACACATAGATTGGGTCCCCTTTTCCTTTCCTTTTCTCTAAGGTGAGCTCATCACTAAAAAATACCTTAAGAATTCTCTCTCAGAGTTTGCAAGGTATCAAGCTCAATCTGAACTAGGCTTTAGAGACATAAAAATATGAAAAATAAAACTCATCTTTAAGACACTTGGTGTGTGTTGATAGACATCAAAGCAATACAAAACATAGTAAAGTAAGAACTATGGTAAAGATTTGCATAGGTACTAGGACTTCTTGAAGAAAAACTTCTGAAAAAAGGAGAATCTGTATTTAAAACCTAGGATTAAGCCAAATAGTAAATGAGGGGAACGTGAATTCTGCCAGAGATAATTATAAGCCAGAGAGGCTTAATAAAATATCTTCACAAAAGTAAAAGCAGATTGGAGTTTATGGAATATAAAATCCATGGTGAAATATCCAAGAAGGTGAAGTTGCAGACACAGGTAGGGGTTGTGCAATAGAAAGATTTGAATGATTTGGTAAGGAAACCATTACTCATTTTGCACAAGAGACTCCAGTAAAAATGCTAGTTCTTAAAGTCTTTTGAGTCAAAGATTAGTTTTGAGCATCTGGTTGAGGTTACTGTCTCCCTGTCCAAAAAAGGGCCATCCACCAAAAACATTTTATTCCATTTATTGTGAATTACAGTGATTCCCCTGAAACCTGTTTATGGGTCCCTTAAGAATACTCGTGTTAAAATCCCTTGCACCAAAATATTTAAAGCATGAGAATAATAAAGCATGAGGATTTGTTTGGAATTTTCTGGTAGCCATATGGAAAATGAATTTTTGAAGGACAGTTTCTGTGTATAAATATCATCAAGGAAACTATGTAATAACCCAAGCAAGTCAAGATGCACAGCATGATTGTAGTAGTAGAATAAAGAAATGCTGGATTCAGGAAATTCCTTTAGGAAATGTAATTAATAAGAATGAGATTGATTAGCTATGTGTCATACAAGGCAGGGTATGATGCAGAAGAGTTTGCTTTGTACAATTTGCTTTGAGATGTTTCTGGTTAGTTCAATTAAACTGTCCAATTAGTATTTGGTTATACCAATCTCAGGCTGAAAACTCAAGATAAAGATTTGAAAAACCACCCTACATGCAGTTAAACCATAAGAGTGGGTGAACTAATTCAGGGAGATGGTACAGACTGGGAAAAGAGTGTTCACACAAAGTAGAACTGAAAGTAAAATAAAAACAAGATCAGAAAGTTTTCCTCTGTGTGTGGCAAGTAGAAGATCAGGCAGTCTTAGTGTATAGCCAGTTGTCTCAGAATGGTAGCAGGACAAACCAAATTAAAATAGCTTGAGGGGTGAATTAAAACTGTGGAAGTAGAGGCATTGGTGGAGAGTTAATATCTAAAATATGTGAAGAGCTTGTGCAACTCAAAATTTAAAAACTTAAAAAACTGGATTTAAAAAATAGGCAGAGAACCTGAATAGATTTTTTTTTTTTTTTTAAAGAAAGCATGTAAAAAAAAAAAAAGAAAGCATGTAGATGGCCAACAGGCACATGAAAAGATGCTCAACATCAATAATTATCAAGGAAATGGAAATCGAAACCACAGTGAGACACTACCTCACAGTTGTCAGAGCAACTATTATCGAAAACACAAAAAATAACAGGTGCTGGAAAGAATACGGAGAAAGGGGAATCCTCATGCCCTGTTGGTAGGAATGGAAGTTGGTGTGACTGCTATACAAAACAGCGCAGAGGTTCCTCAGAAAATTAAAAATAGAACTATCATGTGATCCAACAATTCCACTTCCGAGTATTTCTCTGGAAACACAACAAAAACACTAACTCAGGAAGATATTTGCACCCATATATTCATTACAGCATTATTTGTAATTTACAATAGCCAAGATATGGGAACAACTCACATGTTCATACATAGAATCTAGAAAACAAAACAGGGATGAAAAAAACAAAACAGAAACATAATCATAGTTGCAGAGATCAGACTGTTGGCTACTGGAGGGGAGGGAGGTTGAGGGGCAGCCAAAATAGGTGAAAGAGATTAAGAGATACCAACATCCAGTTATAAAAGAAGTAAGTCATGGGTATGCAAAGTAGAGCATAAGGAATATGGTCAGTAATATTGTAATAACTTTGCTTGGTGACAGATGATAACTATACTTCTCTCAGTGACCATTTCAAAATGTATATGTGTATATATATTTATATACATATTTCAGCTTTCTATAAAGAAAGCTGAGCACTGAAGAATTGATGCTTTTAAACTGTGGTGTTGGAGAAGACTCTTGAGAGTCCCTTGGACTTCAAGAAGATCCAACCAGTCCATCCTAAAGGAAATCAGTCCTGACTGTTCATTGGAAGGACTGATGCTGAAGCTGAAACTCTAATACTTTGGCCACCTGATGTGAAGAACTGACTCATTGGAAAAGACCCTGATGCTGGGAAAGATTGAAGGTGGGAGGAGAAGGGGACAACAGAGGATGAGATGGTTGGATGTCATCACTGACTCAGTAGACATGAGTTTGAGTAAACTCTGGGAGTTGGTGATGGACAGGGAGGCCTGGCATGCTGCAGTCCATGGGGTCTCAAAGAATCGTCAGACACGGCTAAGCGACTGAACTAACTGACTGATATATATATATATATACATATATATATTTATATATATATATGTATGTATATAAAATCACTATGATGTACATTCGAAACTAATAGAATGTCTTATGTTATACTTTGATTTTTTTAAAAAGGCATTGATGGAAGCATTTTTAGGAAGTTTGGCTCAAAGAATAATGAGCTAGAAAAAGCAATAGGTAGATGTTTTAGATAATTATGGGAGGGATGTTGTTTTGTTTTTTTAAGGTTGAAAGAGAAGTGAGCTTATTTCTATGCTGTGGGAAACGAACCATAGAGATGAGCAGAATGAGTGGTGGTGAGTAAAATAAATGAAGATCCAAGAGGCAGATGAGATGATGGGACCCAAATCACCAGCCTGATGAATGATCCAAGCCTTGGACGGGGGAGAGGGTCCCTCACCCTCTGTGAATTGGGAAGGTGGTGAATACAGGTCAGGGTAAAGATACTTCTGTAGGCGCTCTGTGAGTTGGGAGTAGAAGGTCTTTATTTTTGATTACATAATTTTTTGGATGGACACAAAAGAGGGGTGGTATTTTTTAAGACTTTGAAAGGAATGGAAGAAAAACTACCAAGAAGCTGAAGTTTAAAGTTGGTAACTATTGATTTGTTTGTACTCATCAGTCCTAGAGTGTCATAATACTTACCAGTAGTTTTCAGTTGCCATGTGAACGAAAATGACAGGTTAATACAGGATTAGGGTCTGGATGGCAGTAATGACTAAAAGATGTGGGTGCATGGGGATTCAGGGGACAATAGGTCCCATCTGAGTAGGGCAGGAAGGAAATCAGGAGAGGAGCAAAACCCAGGAGAGAACTGAGAGACGATGAAGATATGTATTTGATTGAAGAGGAAGTTGAGGAACTTCCCTGATGGCCCAGTGGTTAAGAATCTGTCTTTCAATGTGGGGGACGCACGTTCAATCCCTGGTCAGGAAACTAAGGTCCCACATGCTGTGGAGCAACTAAGCCTGTGAGCAGCAATTAGAGAAAGCCCACCCGCTTCAGCAAAGAGCCAGTGCAGCCAAAACTAAATAAATAAGAAAGCTGAGTTTGTGAAAGAGCCTAAAGGAAGTGAGTTTGTTATCAGAGAACAGAACACTGGATTTTAAGATTTCTGACAGAGCAATTGAATTATCTGTCCTTGGGTTGAGGAAGGTGAAATGCAAGGAAAGTCTCCAGATTTGAGACTGAAGGACTTTGAAATTGGTACATATACGTGAACACAAATTTCATTCAAGATAATAGTGACACTTGAAGAAGAAAATTTTGAGCCTGATCAAAGTCTTCCCAGGCAGAGAGAAAACAGGTTAATCTTTATACTCCTCTGTTAGCTGAGGTTGACAGGCTACACAGCCTCCTTTGAAGAGGAGGCACTATAATATTCTTAGAGGGAAAAGGGATGTCCTATTCTTAGATGAGGAAAGGGCTTTCCTTGTGACAGGAGGAGCAAGAAACATTTTATTTAGAGGTTGAGAATATAGAAGAGTGCTTAATATGGAAGGAGAGTTTCAGAAAGCAAAGAGAAAATGTTTGAGGGTATGAGTACAACTCTTGTAATGTTAAAAAAAAAAAGTGATTTAACTTTTATTGCAACTGTATTTCCCGGACTTGCCCACACAACCCTTGTTTGCATAGCACCTATTAAGCTCTTACAGAAGTAGTGCTGTGTGGATTTCATCTTGGGAAACATTGGCAGACCACTCAAGGATAGCGGGGCTCAGAGGCATTCCTCAGTGGGGTTGATGCCAAGTCACGGTGAATTCAACTCTAAAGGTGTCTGGAGGGCACTGTTTGGACAACAATGAGGAGCTTCAAGGCCACCCAATTTGTTGGTTGTTATCCTGGTCATTTTTCTTTTCAACTCAGCTAAATTGAGAACTCCATGAAATCGAGGACCGTTCCTATTTCTTTACATTGCCACAACATTTGGGTTATTATTGAGCATATTGATAAATACTAAACAAGTATTTGTTTTTATTGAAGCTTGCAATGAATTAAAAAAATTGCAACTTAGGTTTGATTTCTTGTTTCATTCTACCTTTATTGGAGATTTATTTTCTGTTTAGGTATTTTAAAATGTTTTGGCAGCTCCATGCAGCAAGTACCGTCTTAGTTCCCCAACCAGGGATCGAACCCATGTCCTCTGTGTTGGAAGTGTGCCGTCATAACCACTGGACTTAGAGGGGAGTCTTCATTTAAGTTTTTAACCTAATGTTAAATACCCAAATGTGTTGGAACTGATTGTCAATTTTTAATAATAATCTTTATTTACATGCTTCAATGTCTTGTATACCTACATATATTCTCTCTTTGCTAATTTTGAGGAAAAAAGAATATTTGATGTTGATGTTGAGTAAAATACTTACCCCAATTATTAGAAGTAACAAAATAAAAAAAAGGAGCTGGGCAGATTTGAGAAGTATGTAGCTAAATCAGTCACTTAAAAATGATCCTTTTTTTTTAGAGTAAAAATTAAAACTTAATTAAAAGTGTAAGATTTTTGACTGAAGAGTTTAAAAGACTATCAGCAAATTACTCTTGAGAATTATTTAATTAGCTTATATAACATAGTAACTTTGTGTATAGAAGATAATATGTAAGTATAAATGTATCATGGGGCTTTTCAGGTGGCTCAGTGGTAAAGAATTCACCTGCCAATGCAGGAGACGTGGCTTTTGTCCCCATCCCTGGGTTGGGAAGATGCCCTGGAGAAGGGAATGGCAACCCACTCCAGTATTCTTGCCTGGAGAATTCCATGGACAGAGGAGTCTCAAGGGCTATAGTCCATGGGATCACAAAAGAGTCAAACATGACTGAGCCACTAACCACCACCACCAACAATAAATGTATAATACATACATAAATGTGTAAAATTTATTATTGTAGTAATAAAAATATAATGCACAATATTTATCCTTATACAAAAGATCAAGAAAGTCATGCATATACATTATTGGATTCCACTGTGGTATATACAAATAAAGATATAAAAGAGTTGAAGATTTTAACTATGAAAAATTCTGGTATAGTTATGGATTGTATTTGAGTTTGCATTTTTTTAAATATTAATAGTATATGTCATGTTTTCATTAATACTCTCCCATGAGGGCACTCCCCATCAGGAATTACAAGGAAAAGTAAGGGCACTGGAAGAAACCTCCAACCTCTGAATTATTTGATATACTGTCCTCCAATGTTAGCAGAGCTTATTCTGCTTACTTAGGTCAGAGTTCCCACATTTATTGATGAGCTCTACCTCTTTTCATAGAGTGCTTTCACAGTATAACTAAGCCCAGACTAACCTCACTACAGAGGTGAGGATACAGAAGCTCAGAAATCTATTGTCATGAAAGTCCCCATGCAATCTTCCTCTCCTGAAGAAGAGCCAGTGTCATTGAGAACCCTGGGCCATCCACGTATTGAATCTTCATGCCCCCTGATGAAACAGATTTTGACCTGCAGGCCTTTAAGCTCAGGTTTGGTTGATTTGGAAAACTGTGTTTAATGAACCTCTGTGTAACCATGGAAACCTTCTCAGGCCCCTGGACACAGAAGTCAGGCGAGCACGCTATGTTGGATGCTTGCTTTTCTTCCACTCACTTCCCCATTGCAGTGTCCGTGAAAATATTTACTTATAAACCTTCCTCAGTCAGGCTAAGTAGAAAAGCAGATTCTACCTAGACTAATCTTCCCATGGATACAGGAGAAAAGATGAAAGCCTTTTCCTTAAAGGTTAGAAAAGCAAAAACACTATGACAAAGATTTCAGTAAAGCTTTATTTCTACTTGGAAGAAGCATGCCTGGTTTTAGAATTTAGAAGTTCATAGTCATGTTCCCAATAATATATAGTTCACATTTCACAAGTCAACATTACTGGAGGTTTCAATAACCATTTTTCATCATTTAGGCTTCAAGGAGATAACCTGGCAGAAAGGACAGAAGAGACTTCACAAATACTTCAATCTCCAGATGAAATAGTCCCAGATTCTTTGGGTGAGTTTTAAATCCAACAAGATATATTGTGATTTTAGTGTCAGTTAAAGATGTCTTTAAAAAGAAAACTAGACCAAGCATCTTTGCCTACACCAAATCACCATAGCTGTCAGTCATCTGCCCACCACTCCTGCAGGTTTTGTGTATCAGGAAGCTAAGGGCAAAGGAGAAAAAGAAGTGTGAGAAGCAGCCTCTTAATTCCTGTGCCTATTTTAGGTACAGGGTGACTACATTTTCTACTCTCAGAGTTTGTCACTAATTCCAACTTGGTTTTGGAACTTAAATCACCTACTCCGATTCTCGTTTTGTGGATCTTTTCAGTCTTCTGGGCAGATTGTCAATATCAGACTTGATTTACTTTCACCTCTCTCAGCCCTATATTAAACTGAACTCAAATCATGTCGTTGTCACCAAGCCAGTCTCGTTTTCCCCAAGACTGCCTAGTCTATGCCTTTGTCCTTCGCCATCTAGTGTAAGAGCTCAGTAAATAGATTTTCCTTGTACAATCTCACCCATTTGGTTCATTATATTTCTAAAAATAAAAAAGGGAAGAAATTGCTATTTCTTCCCCATTTTCTATAGAACAAAATTCAAACTCCTTGGCTTAGCATATTAAGTTCATGCCAGGGCACTTCAAGATGTTTGCTGAATATATAAATAAGTACATGTAATGACACTACAGTGGCATGTAAGGTATATCACTGCTTCATCATTCATTGTTCTACCCGGAAGCAGCCCATACATCCAATTGTAATAATTAGAAGAGAAACTATGGGAAAACATTTTCCTTACACCTGGCTAGAGAAGGACATCTTAAACAAGATGCAGAAATTCCTAAACACTAAAAAAGCTCAATAGTGTTAAGAATTCTTAACACTTAATTTTTAATAAGAATAAGAATTCTTATTCATCAAAAAATGGCAGAAAAAAAAGAGGTTGATAAGCTACAAAATAGGAAACTATATTTGTCACTGATCAAAGATTAATATTCAGGATATGTAAAGTGTATCTATAATTCAGTAAACAAAGGATCAGCAAACCAATAGAAAAATAAGCAATATATATTTCACAGGACGGGAAACACAAATGGCCAATGAGCATATGAAAAATGTTTTACTCTAGTAACCAAGGAAAAGTAAGGCCCTTGAGAGATGCTGTTTTATGACTTTTTACGTGACACTGAGAAATCTGACAAAATCAAGTGCTGGTGAAGACAGAGACAAAAAGAAAATCATACAACAGCTGGGGCATAAACAATTTTGGAAATAGTTTTCCATTATCCTAAAATCTGAGTGAAGCCCAGAAACTTCACTTCTGGATAAATATGTTAGAAAGCAAGTCTCATGTACCATGAAATGTAAGCAAATTTGTTAGTGTGATGGTGGACAGGAAAATGGATAAATTGTGGAATTGTTATACTGTGGGAAACTGAATGCATGTCAGCTACACTCATAGGATGGATGATATAAGTGGAATGCTGGTAAATGTTAACAGCTGTCTGAAAATGAAAAGCCCTGGTTTGTAGAGATTTCTGGTTTCCATGATATGCTGCTGCTGCTGCTAAGTCACGTCAGTCGTGTCCGACTCTGTGCGACCCCATAGATGGCAGCCCACCAGGCTCCCCTGTCCCTGGGATTCTCCAGGCAAGAACACTGGAGTGAGTTGCCATTTCCTTCTCCAGTGGATGAAAGTGGAAAGTGAAAGTGAAGTTGTTCAGTCTTGTCCGACTCTTAGCGACCCCATGGACTGTAGCCTACCAGGCTCCTCCGTCCATGGGATTTCCCAGGCAAGAGTACTGGAGTGGGGTGCCATTGCCTTTTCCTTCCATGATATAAATATAATATAAACGCTGACTTCAAGCCACCCATCTGAAGTGGCATTTGGGCCTTCCAGTCTTGTGTGAGTAGGTTGCAACTCACAACTGAATGAATCTTCAAAGCATCATATTTGTTTAAAAAAAAAAAAGGACTTGTAAAAATTCATATTTCAATAAAATAAAATTTGTCTATAAAAAAGCATAATATTGATTGAACAAAAGCAGTCATAGAATGTCATTTTTCTAAGGCTCAAAACTAGTAAATCTAAGTAGTATATTCTTTAGGAAAACATACATTAAGTGGTACAATTATATTGAAAGAAGGGAATGAAAAACTTGAAATGGTGGCTATTCTTAGGGATGGGGAAGAAAAGAGATGGGATTAGGAAGGAATTCATAGATATATGAAGGTTATTAGAAGTGTTCTAATTCTTAAATCAGGTGGTAGATTTGGGGTGTTTATTTTATCATTGTGATTTGTAACTTAAATATATACATTATTTTGCATGTATATTTTAAATATACTTTTTATATGTCAGATATTAAAAACATGTAAATAAATGTTAAAAAATAAGGTATCATAGGAACATAAACCAGGGCCAATGTAACACAATACTAAAAAGAAGGCAATAGTTTCTGCACACTCAACTCTTTCCTAGTGCTGATAAGATGAAACACTCTCATGACAGACATTAATATTTGACAGTGAAACGTGTACACTGTGTCACTAGCAACTTAGGGGCCCCAAGCTAGCCATTAGTGGACACTCCATTAGTTTTTAGAGTCAACTAGGTTTCTCCTCTCTGCTCTTCTTGCAAGTGTCCATTTACTTAAGCCATTCTTCTTTGACTCATAGTAATTTCTTTCTCTTGTCATCTGCCTATTCAGATCCTGTGTGTTAAGATGATGTCAGGTCTCTCTGAAGTCCAGTTCACAAGCAATGTTTTCTTCTTTTTTCTTTTTTGAATAGTGTGTATATGTCAATCCCAATCTCGCAATTCATCCCATCCCCCTTTCCCCCTGATTATCCATACTTTTGTTCTTTACATCTATGTCTCTCTTTCTGCTTTGTATATAAGATCGTCTATACCAATTTTTTCAGATTCCACATATATGCATTAATATATGTTTTTCTGACTTACTTCACTCTGTATGACAGTCTCTATGTCCATCCATGTCTTAACAAATGATCCAATTTTGTTCCTTTTATAACTGAGTAATAGTCTATTGTATATATGATATATATATATATATATGTATATATTTCACAACTTTATCCCTGCCTCTGTCGATAGACATTTAGGTTGCTTCCATGTTGTGATTATAGAAGACATACAGTTGACAAACAGACACATGAAAATATGTTCAGCATCACTAATTATTAGAGAAATGAAAATCAAAATTACAGTGAGGTATCATCTCGTACCAGTCAGAATGGCTATCATCAAAAACTCTAAAATGTACAAAAAATCTACAAAAAAATAAACAATGAATTCTGGAGAGGATGTGAAGAAAAGGGAATACTCTTGTACTGTTGGTGGGAATGCAAACTGATACAATCACTATGGAGAACAGAATGGAGGTTCCTTTAAAAACTAAAAATAGAATTACCATGTGACGCAGCAATCCCACTACTGGGCATATACCCAGAGAAAATCATAATTCAAATAGACACATGTACCCCAGTGTTCATTGCAACACTATTTACAATAGCCAGGATATGACAACAGCAAAACCTAAATGTTTTCTTGTTTTCAGCCCCTAATTGTTCTTAAAAATTACTTCTTGTGTGTTTGTTCTCTCATCAATTGGATTATATGCTTCTTGAGAGTTTCTTGTGTTCTCCACCATGCTCAATATAAAACTAGGTACAAAACAGATGTTAACTACTGCCCCTTACACACACACACACACACACACACACACACACACACACACATGTATATATAGATATGGAGAAGGAAATGGCAACCCACTTCAGTATTCTTGCCTGGAAAATTCCATGCACAGAGGAGCCTGGTGGGCCACAGTCCATGGGGTTGCAAAGAGCTGGCCGACTGAGCGACTGAGCGCGCACACACACACACACATGCTTTTGAATTCTATTAAAACTACTCCAATCCACTGATCTACAGATAATATATCCTTCAACAATCACATTTACATTATAACTGAGTATTGTTGGGACTTAAATTTTTTAGAAAATTAAACAAGGAAATCAGTAATATGTTGGTTATAGTTACTTGCATTCACTGGGGGAAAAAGGTATTCATTAAGCTTAAGCTCCTTTCTTGAACTTCTTATATCCTGCATTCTTCACATTCAGATGTTAGAGAACTAATCAACAAATTCCAAAATCCGCTGTCTGATTCAGTACATTCTTTTCTACTTAAGTTATTCAGATCGCTAGATCCAAAGTGCTAATGTGATTTTTATGTCAGCTATGCATCCACATTGAACTTGGCTCAATAAACAAATATTTCTATGAGCAGGTGTAACTTTGTGCTTCAAAAAAACCTGTTGTGACACAAACAGCAAAAGTATAAATAATGACAGGAAGTCATTAAATGAAGTTAAACATCATTGACAAATCCTAGAGATCTCTAGGATCTTACCGGCAGGCCCCATTGACCACAGAGGCTAAGTTTCAAGTGCAAGTGGTGCCAGAGACTGTTAGATTTTGATAAAATTACTTTATATTTCTGTTCTTCAGTTTCTTCTCTCAAAGGAGGAGATAAACTAACATTTGACAAATTTAGAGACTCATTTTCCTTTCCATGTGATTCAAAAAAGCTCAAAAAACTCATAGCTTGTATTTTTAAAATCATTTATATTAATACTTGGAAAAAATTTCTCTGGAATAGACATCATTTTCCTTTCCATGTGATCCAGAAAAGCTCAAAAAAACTCATAGCTTGTATTTTGAAAATCGTTTATATTAATACTTAGAAAAAATTGCTCTGGAATCGACAGAGCAACATAGTTTACACAAATGTGCCTGCCAATAGTTGGTAATAAGCAGTGTACTCAGAGCACTTTAAAAATGAAGTGCACCTCTCCAAGCATTAAACACTAAGGTATTTTTTATTTTTTTTTGAATTAGAGTGTAGTTGGTTTTTAATGTCGTGTTAGTTTCTGCTGTAGAGCAGAATGGATCAGTTGTATGTATGTATACAGATTTCCCCTCTTTTTTTGGATAGCCTTCTCATTTGGATCTCCACAGAACATTGAGTAGAGTCCCCTGTTCTATACAATAGGTTCTCACCAGTTATCTATTTTATACATAGTATCAATAGTGTATATATATCAATCCAATCTCCCAATTCATTCCGCGCCGCCCTTAACCTGCACAGGTATCCATACATTTGTTCTCTGCGTCTGTGTCTCTATTTCTGCTTCACAAATAAGATCAGCTATACCGTTTTTCTAGATCCTATGTATATGTGTTAATATACAAAGTTTGTTTTTCTCTGACTTACTTCACTCTGTATGACAGTCTCTAGGTCCATCCTGTTTTCACTACATTTTTTGTTCCAAGTAGCTTCTTATACTGCTATTCTATCACCAGATTTGGGCTATTTAGAAGGATCCTTTCTACTTAGCAACTATAAATATGGTTAGATATGTAAATATGATGGATATGTAAATTTTCTAATATTCTGGCGCACTTCACACCTCACCACACTGTAGATCGCACTAGATGTGGCACCAATAACCAGGGAAAATTGAACCAAAACAAGAACAGAGCAAAATGTAAAAACATTGCCAAGCCTTTTAAAAATGTTAATTTTTATTTAAAAAAATCCATATTGTATGAAGGTGTTCAAGTAAACTCCAAGAGAGCAAGCCATAGAAGATTATCTTGCTCAAATTTTTTTTTTTTTTCTTTTCAAAATTTTATACTGATCATTTTATTTCTTTTTGTATACAGGGAAACCTTAAAAGCAATGGTGAATAAGAATGGCAGTGGCATACACCCTCTGTTGTTCCTAATCTATTTAGGTTTTACCTCTAAGTAACAAAAATTTTTCTGTTACATTGTCTTCTGCTAACTTGATAATCTTATCTTCCACATTTATTTCTCTGATTCATTTTGAGTCTGTCATTGTATCTGAGGTTAAATAGAGATCATATTTTATTTTTCTCTGTAGAGTGAGTCAACACCATCTCTATATTGTCTGTTCTTTCAACATAAATTTGTGGTACCGTTTTATCAAAAACTAAGCTCTTATGGGTTTGGACCTAAAAATTCTATTCTGCCCATTGAACTATTTGTTCATTATTGAGTTGTACCATGTTTTTTTGTTTTTGTTGTTTTAGCAGATCTTCATATTCTTTTTTAAAAAATTAATTTATTTATTTTAATTGGAGGTTAATTACTTTACAATATTGTAGTGGTTTTTGCCATACATTGACATGAATCAGCCATGGGTGTACATGTGTTCCCCATTCTGAACTCCCCTCCCATGTCCCTCCCCATCCCATCTCTCAGGATCATCCCAGTACACCAGCCCTGAGCACCCTGTCTCATGCATCAAACCTGGACTGGTGATCTCTTTCACATATGATAATATACATGTTTCAGTGATGTTCTCTCAAATCATCCCACCCTCACCTTCTCCCACAGAGTCCAAAAGTCTGTTCTTTACATCTGTCTCCTTTGCTATCTCGCATATAGGGTCATCATTACCATCTTTCTAAATTCCATATATATGCATTAGTATACTGTATTGGTGTTTTTCTTTTTGACTTACTTCACTCTGTATAATAGGCTCCAGTTTCATCCACCTCATTAGAACTGATTCAAATGCATTCTTTTTAATAGCTGAGTAATATTCCATTGAGTATATGTACCACAACTTTCTTATCCATCCGTCTGGACATCTAGGATGTCCATCTAGGACATGGACATCTAGGTTGCTTCCATGTCCTGGCTATTGTAAATAGTGCTGTGATGAACATTGGGGTACACGTATCTCTTTCAGTTCTGGTTTCTTCAGTGTATGTGCCCAGCAGTGTGATTGCTGGGTCATATGGCAGTTCCATTTCCAGTTTTTTTAGGAATCTCCACACTCTTCTCCACACTGTTCTCCATAGTGGCTGTACTAGTTTGCATTCCCACCAATAGTGTAAGAGGATTCCCTTTTCTCCACACCCTCTCCAGCATTTATTGTTTGTAGACTTTTTGATAGCAGCCATTCTGACTGGCATAAAGTAGTACCTCATTGTGGTTTTGATTTGCATTTCTCTGATAATGAGTGATATTGAGCATCTTTTCATGTGTCTGTTAGCCATCTGTATGTCTTCTTTGGAGAAATGTCTGTTTAGACTTTTGGCCCATTTTTTGATTGGGTCATTTATTTTTTCTGGAATTGTTGCTCAACTTGTTTTAACAGCTCCTAGTTAAAAACCTGGCATATAGTATTATTTTATAGTATTTCTAACTATAAAAATCCTAGCAAATCCACAAGAGAGTGAGTTTTCTTCTGTAAATGTAATAATTTGCTTTATGATGTAGGGTAGGACATTTTAATACTATTGTCAATATTCCACACAAATAGCAATTTCAACATATAATAAAATGGGAAAACTACTGAGTGAATACTAAAATTATGGTAATATTTGATCACTGTTCAGCAGAATATAATTCAGTCTTGGGGGACTTAAGTTCTGCTAATTTATACATTTTAAAGTAAATGGGGTTTTAATAGATAGGGATTCAAGTTTCCTTCATTAATGGATTAATATTTTTAATGTGGTACAATTCTCATCATTTATCCTGATTTTTTTGCTTAAATATAAAATTCTGAATTATTGGAGCTAGAGCTCCATGATTCAGAAATTGTGATTATGGATTTGTGCTAAGCTTTCCATTGTCTCTCTGGTCTTGACTGGCCATTAAGGACTCAGGGGATTTAAGGCTTTGATTTTCTTCTCAGAGCATACATTTTATGAAAGAAAAAAAAAATCTGTCTCCACTTCTGCGTGTGAATGTGTAGGAAGTCCTTCTTTACATATAGCTCTTTAAAATATTAATAAATATAATCAATCAATGTTTAAAGCTTCCAGTGATTTAAAATACCCTCCTTATAACTGATTTTTTTATTTTAATGGAAGGTATTAAAACACAAGCTATTTCTAGATGCTCTATGTATATATCTCTATTGAAGAATTCTCTAGAGCCTGTAGAAATCTTTGTTGTTATAATTAATTTAGCAGACATATGGAAAAGTTTACCATCTTGTTATTCACATATTTGAAAGTCATTACATACCCACTCATCAATCTAGTCAAACAAATAATATCAGCTTGATACATTAAAATGGAATACTAACCATCATTTAATAAAAAGTACTCTTCTCCCAGGTAGTGATGGTGGTAAAGACCCGCCTGCCAGTTCAGGTGATGAAAGAGACACAGGTTCAGACTCTGAGTTGGGAAGATCCCCTGGAGGTGCACATGGCAACCCACTCCAGTGTTCTTGCCTGGAGAATCCCATGGACAAAGTCTGGTGGGCTGTAGTCCCTGGAGTCACAAAGAACTGGACATGACTTAGCAATGAAATAACAGCAACAACCTTTCTCCCAACTTTTCAGAGTTGTTCATCCTGTTTAAAAGAGAGAATACAAATTGGAATTTAAATACTGTGGCCTCTCAAAAAAAACCAGTTGATGGATAAAGCAAATAAAAAATTATAAGGCAGAAAAAGAACATTAAGTTCCAACAATTAGCTAAATAATATGCCAAAAGAAGAGTTGATCTGACTAAGATGACTGCAGCTCTTGCACAGTCCTGACTTCATTGAACCCTTTTTTTCCCCCATTTATTTTTATTAGTTGGAGGCTAATTACTTTACAATATTGTAGTGGTTTTTGTCATAACATTGACATGAATCAGCCATGGATTTACATGTATTCCCCATCCCGATCCCCCCCTCCCACCTCCCTCTCCACCCAGTTCCTCTGGGTCTTCCCTTTAAATGGGCTTCCCAGATGGCACTAGTGGTAAAGAACCCGCCTGCCAATGCAGGAGATGTAAGAGATGCAGGTTTGATCCCTGGGTCAGGAAGATCCCTGGAGAAGAAAACGGTGACCCACTCCAGTATTCTTGCCTGGAGAATCCCACGGACAGAGGAACCTGGCAGGCCACAGTCCATAGGATTGCAGAAAGTTGGGAATGACTGAAGCAACTGAGCATGCAAGCATGCAAATTAGAAATGCTAAAGGTTTGCATACATTCTCTATATGCTAAATAAAAAACACTACACACTATTTTAAATCTCAAATACTATGACTTTTCAACATCCTGTTCAGTTACTTTCATATCCTTCTCATGATAAGTTTATATATCAGAGAGTTTATGATTTATATATAAAAATTGTATCATATATAAACATAGATAAGTTCATATATTAAGCAATATGTGACTCCAACTTATTCTTTTTTTTCTATCTTATTCATTCTTTTTGTGAAAATAGATTCTTTACCTGGGAATGAAGAAGCACCAATGGAAGAGAGTGAAGAATTTGAGAAAGCATCTAAATTAACAGGACCTGTAAGTATATTCATTGACTTAATTTTATCTCTAAAATGTATATCTTAACTAATGTATATCTCTAACAGGAACATCTAAAAGGAATAGAAAGAAATAGGAAGCAATGTCATTTAAAGAATATGTTAAAATGTGCCTCCAGTATAGCCCACATAGTCATGGAGATGCTCCTTTAAGTAAGTGGTCAGCTTGATTACAGGTACACAGCAAAGCTGCAAAGTTGCACTGAGCTCTTTCAGCAATTGGAGAAGAAGAGTTGAATAAAGGGGTGGGGAACCTAAGTCCTGTATTATTAACTGCTTGGTTGTGCACATGAACATTCTAAAAGATTATGAGCTGCCATCTCAAACTTCAATAAATCAATCCACTCCAGTACTCTTGCCTGGAAAATCCCATGGACAGAGGAGCCTGGTAGCCTGCAGTCTATGGGGTCGCTAAGAGTTGGACAGGACTGAGCGGCTTCACTTTCACTTTTCACTTTCATGCATTGGAGAAGGAGATGGCAACCCACTCCAATGATCTTGCCTGGAGAATCCCAGGGACCAGGGGAGCCTGGTGGGCTGCTGTCTATGGGGTCGCACAGAGTCGGACATGACTGAAGCAACTTAGCAGCAGCAACAGCATATCATGATAGAAAAATAAATGTTTTGCATATCCTGGAAGTTCACATATAACTTAAAGTGAAAGTCGCTCAGTCATGTCCAACTCTTTGTGACCCCATGGACTCCACAGTCCATGAAATTCTCCAGGTCGGAATACTGGAGTGGGTAGCCTTTCACTTCTCTAGGGGGTCTTCCCAACCCAGGGATTGAACCCAGGTTTCCCAAATTGCAGGCAAATTCTTTAACAGCTGAGCCACAAAGGAAGCCCAAGGACCAGAGTGGGTAGCCTATCACTTCTCCAAGGGATCTTTCTGATTGCAGGGGTATTCTTTATCAACTGAGCTATCAGGGAAGCCCAGGTATAACTTAAGCATGATATTATTAGTTTTAAGTCCTTCTGATATTTTGATTAAACTATATCTCTTCCACAAAGTACATTGGGAGGTAACCATTCAGTTCAGTTCAGTCGCTCAGTCCTGTCCAACTCTTTGTGACCCATTGACTGCAGCATGTCAGGCTTCCCTGTCCATCACCATCTCCCAGAGCTTGCCCAAACTCATGTCCATTGAGTCAGTGATGCCATCTAACCATCTCATCCTCTGTCGTCCTCTTATCCTCCTGCCTGCAATCTTTCCCAGCATCAGGGTCTTTTCTAATGAGTCAGTTCTTGGCATCAGGTGGCCAAACTATTGGAGTTTCAGATACAGCATCAGTCCTTCCAGTGAATATTCAGGATTGATTTTCTTTAGGATTGTCTGGTTGGATTTCCTTGCAGTCCAAGGGACTCTCAAGAGTCTTCTCCAAAACACAGTTCAAAAGCATCAATTCTTCGGTGCTCAGCTTTCTTTATAGTCCAGCTCTCACATCCACATGACTACTGGAAAAAACATAACTTTGATTAGATGGACATTTGTTGGCAAAGTACTGTCTCTGCTTTTTAATATGCTGTGTGGGTTAGTCATAGCTTTTCTTTCAAGGAGCAAGCATCTTTTAATTTCATGGTTGCAGTCACCATCTGCAATGATGTTGGAGCCCAAGAAAATAAAGTCTGTCACTGTTTCCATTGTTTCTCCATCTATTTGCCTATGGAGTGATGTGACCAGATGCCGTGAACTTTGTTTTTTGAATGTAGAGTTTAAGCCAGCTTTTTCACTCTCCTCTTTCACCCTCATCAAGAGGCTCTTTAGTTCCTCTTTACTTTCTGCCATAATGGTGGTGCCATTTGTATATCTGAGATTATTGATGTTTCTCCTGGCAATCTTGATTCCAGCTTGTGCTTCATCCAGCCTGGCATTTTGCATGATGTACTCTGCATATAAGCTAAATAAGCAGGGTAACAATATACAGCCTTGACATACTCCTTTCCCAATTTGGAACCAGTCTGTTGTTCCATGTCTGGTTCTAACTGTTGCTTCTTGACCTGCATACAGATTTCTCAGGAGGCAAGTAAGGTGATCTGGGCTTTGGCGTAATCAATAAAGCAGATTTTATTTTTTTAATTCTCTTGCCTTTCATATGATTCAAGAGATGTTGGCAATTTGATCTCTAGTTCTTGTGCCTTTTCTAAATCCAGCTTGAACATCTGGAAGTTCATGGTTCATGTACTGTTCAAGCCTGGCTTGGAGAATTTTGAGCATTACTTTGCTAGCGTGTGAGATGAGGGCAACTGTGCAGTAGTTTTAACATTCTTTGGCATTGCCTTTCTTTGGAATTGGAATGAATCTGACCTTTTCCAGTCCTGTGGCCACTGCTGAGTTTTTCCAAATTTGCTGGCATATTGAGTGCAGCACTTTCACAGCATCATCTTTTAGGATTTGAAATAGCTCAACTGGAATTTCATCACCTCCACTAGCTTTGTTCATGGTGATGATTCCTAAGGCCCACTCGACTTCACATTCCAGGATGTCTGGCTCTAGGTGAATGATCACACCATCGTTGTTATCTGGATCATGAAGATCTTTTTTTTGTAGTTCTGTGTATTCTTGCCACCTCTTCTTAATACCTTCTGCTTCTGTTAGGTCCCTACCATTTCTGTCCTTTACTGTGCTCATCTTTCCATGAAATGTTCCTTTTGTATCTCTAATTTTCTTGAAGAGATCTCTAGTCTTTCCCATTCTATTGTTTTCCTCTATTTCTTTGCATTGGTCACTGAGGAAGGCTTTCTTATCTCTCCTTGCTCTTCTTTGGAACTCTGCATATAAATGGGTGTATCTTTTCTTTTCTCCTTTCCCTTTAGCTTCTTTTCTTTTCTCAGCTATTTGTAAGACCGCCTCAGACAACCATTTTGCCTTTATGCATTTCTTTTTCTTGGGGGTGGTATTGATCACTGCCTCCTGTACAATGTCGTGATCCTCTGTCCATAGTTCTTCAGGCAGTCTGTCTATCAGATCTAATCCCTTGAATCTGTTTGTCACTTCTACTGTATAATCATAAGAGATTTGATTTAGGTCATACCTGAATGGTCTAGTGGTTTTTCCTACTTTCTTCAATTTACCTGTGAATTTGGCAATAAGGAGTTCATGATCTGAGCCATAGTCAGCTCCCGGTCTTATTTTTGCTGACTGTGTAGAGCGTCTCCATCTTTGGCTGCAAAGAATATGATCCACCTGATTTCAGTATTGACCATCTGGTCCATATCTTGTGTTGTTGGAAGAGGGTGTTTACTATGACCAGTGCGTTCTCTTGGCAAAACTCTGTTAGCATTTACTCTGCTTCATTTTGTACTCCAAAGCCAAAATTGCCTGTTACTCCAGGTCTCGACTTCCTACTTTGGCATTACAGTCCCCTATGAAGAAAAGGACATCTTTTTTGAGTGTTAATTCTATAAGGTCTTGTAGGTCTTCATAGGACCATTCAACTTCAGCTTCTTCAGCATTACTGGTTGGGGCATAGGCTTATATTACTGTTATATTGAATGGTTTGCCTTGGAAATGAACAGAGATCATTATGTCATTTTTGAGCTGCACCCAAGTACTGCATTTCGGACTCTCTTGTTGACTATGAGGGCTACACCATTTCTTCTAAGGGATTCTTGCCCACATTAGTAGATATAATGGTCATCTGAATTAAATTCGCCCATTCTAGTCCATTTTAGTTC
This sequence comes from Dama dama, assembly GCF_033118175.1. Classification (NCBI taxonomy): domain Eukaryota; kingdom Metazoa; phylum Chordata; class Mammalia; order Artiodactyla; family Cervidae; genus Dama; species Dama dama. The sequence continues at coordinate 32,548,730 of NC_083701.1, forward strand.
ACTGATTCCTAAAATGTCAATGTTCACTCTTGCCATCTCCTGTTTGACCACTTCTAATTTACCTTGATTCATGAACCTAACATTCCAGGTTCCTATGCAGTACTGCTCTTTACAGCATCAGAGTTTACTTCCATCACCAGTCACAACCACATCTGGGCATTGTTTTCACTGTGGCTCTGTGTCTTCATTTTTTCCTGGAGTTATTTCTCCACTCTTCTCCCATGGTTACTCCCAGGTAACCATTAGGTTCAAGATTTTCAGTGCAATTTAATGGTACAAGGTTTGTTGCTGTTGTTGTTCAGTGACTAAGTCAAGTCTGTTTGTGATCCCATGGACTGCAGCATACCCAGCCTCCCTGTCCTTTACTATCTCCTAGAGTTTGCTCAAACTCATGTCCAGTGAGTTGATGATTCCATCCAACCACCTCATCCTCTGTCACCTCCTTCTCTTCCTGCCCTGAATCTTTCCCAGCATCAGGTTCTTTTCCAATGAGTCGGCTCCTCACATCAGGTGGCCAAATATTGGAGCTTCACCATAAGCATCAGTCCTTCCAATGAATATTCAGGGTTGCTTTCCTTTAGGATGGACTGGTTTGATCTCCTTGCAGTCCAAGGGACTCTCAAGAGTCTTCACCACCGCCACAATTTGAAAGCATCAATTCTTTGGTGCTTAGCCTTCTTTATAGTCCAACTTTCTCATCTGTACATAACTACTGGAAAAACCATAGCTTCAAATATCTGGACTTTTGTCGGAAAAATGATGACTCTGCTTTTTAAATGCTGTCCAGGTTTGTCATAGCCTTTCTTCCAAGGAACAGGATCTTCACAAAGATAGACACAGAAAAACTGAAACTTACATAGATAGTCTAAATATAAAGTTTTTCAAGAAGTCTGAGTTACTATAAAAATGGCTTTGCAATCTTGCATTATCCTAAACTTAGTATTTAGACTGGGTTAATATACTACAGTGGCTTCCCTGGTGACTCAGCTGGTATAGAACCTGCCTGCCAATGCAGGAGATAAAAGAAGATGCATTTTTGATCCCTGGGTTGGGAAGATTCCCTGGAGAAGGAAATGGCAGCCTGCTCCAGTATTTTTCCCTAGAAAATTCCACAGTATTTTCTGTGTTAGTTTGTTAGAGATGCTATAACAAAGCACCATAGACTGGGTGGCTTAAACAACAGAAATGTATTGTCTCACAATTCTGGAGGTGGAAGTCTGAGATCCAGGTGTGAGCAAGGTTGGTTTCTTCTGAGGCCTCTCTCCTTAGCTTGCAGACAGTGCCTTCTCCCTGTGTTTTCACATGGTCTTCCCTCTGTACATGGCTGTGTCTTAATCTCCTTTTCTCATAAATACACCAGTCATTTTGGGTCAGGACCCATTTCAGTGATCTCATCTGGCTTAATTACCTCACAAATACAGTCACATTCTGAAGTACTAAAGCTTAGAACTTCAGCATTTGAACTGTGGGAGGGACACAGTTCAGTCCATAACATTTTCTGATGAGATTGCATTATTTGGAACATTATTTGGGTCACAAGATTTGGTTGAGGGAACCACATTTTTCAATGGATTTCATAATAAAATTATTGTAAAAATTTTGATGAAATTAATGTATCTTTTTTCATATGTTGGCTTTTCATGGAAGCTTCCCAGGCCTTATTTAAAATCTCTAATTTCTCTGTTATTGTATATAGTACTTATCACCTTCTCTTACACTGTATGATTTACTTGTTTTGTTTATTTTCTGTCGCCTCCCACATGATTTTAAGGTCTATCTAAACAAAGTTTTTGGGCATTTTTCTCTTCTGTACTCTTGGAGGAGTGCCTATATATAGTAGGCACTATTATGCAACATAGTAGCTATGTGTTGATTAAATAAAATTATTAGGCAGTAATTTCTTACCATGAGATGAAAAATATCATATTTTCACTTACTATGAAATAGTAGAACCTTAGAAAGCACCATGGCGGCTATCTAGTTCAAGATTTATGGTGCCATCTAGTTCGAGAGTGTTAGTCACTCAGTAATGTCTGACTCTTTGCAACCCCATGGACTGTAGCTTGCCAGGCTCCTCTGCCCATGGAGTTCCCCAGGCGAGAATACTGGAGTGGGTTGCCATTCCCCTCTCCAGGGGATCTTCCCAACCCAGAAAACGAACCTCGATCTTCTGCATTGCAGGCAGATGCTTTACCATCTGAGTCACCAAGGAAACCCCCAGTTCAAGATTTCCTCCCCCTTATCTCAGGATTCTGACCTGCTACACCACTTTTATCCAATGCAAGAACATCCATTTTATAAGTAAGGAAACAGAAAGAGAAGTTTAGTAACTGGACCAAGATCTCAAAGCTAAAAGAAGCAGTGAGGTCAGGAGTTGAGCACTAGTCAGTTTCCCTTCTACTGCACATTCTTGATATTTCTAGTGCCTTCCTATTTCTTTCAGAAACAGATTATTTCTATTTGTTAGACATTTTCTTACATTTCTCACCATTGTAACCTTCTTTCTACTCATGGAGTAACAGCCTGAGTAGAGTTCTTCTTCTGCTAAACTCATCTCTAGATAGTAAAAGCTGTTGGTATGTCCCAACTGAGACTTTTTTTCCAGCCCAAAACAATCTGTTCCTTTAACCAGTTCTTACATTGTGTAGTTTTCAGTTCTTCTGGATGCTTTCTCTGAACACATTCTTGTTTGCCAAGTCCCCTGTAAAGTGTGGGTCATGCCAGAACTAAACCAAAAGCTTCAAATAATGTTCCCACATCAGAGACTATAATGGAGTATATATTGATAAAAATATTATATTTGGATTCTAATCCAGGTCTGTGTTAACTTTTTAAAAGGGATTTTCTGACATTTATAAACTTCAGCATGTTTTCATAATCTCATGATGATAAAAATATGTCATCATTGAGGTTGGGATAATCTGTCATTTATCCCTTTTTGCAGAGATTTGTTTTATCATCTGTGAATTCCAGCACAGCCTTTCTCATCTATCAAAGGATACAGTTAGATTCTATTTCTAATAATTTTCTAATATCAAGATTTATCCTGTCCATAGTATTTGGCTTATTTAATAGTACCTAATAGCCCAAAGAAGAAAAAATAATAGTTTTTTTGTCAAACTTATGAGTGATTTCACACTGACCTTCAGAAAGTTTTGTCTTCTTTTCACAGTGCTCACATAGTGTTTTTCTAATGCAGAAATTTGTTCTAAGTCAACTTAACACATTCACTTGATTTTGAACTTTTAAAAATTCTGTAATTCCATTTAAAGTCAAATGTAAACTTAACTATCTAGTTTGGGGGAAAAGTGTGTGGAATATACACAATAAATTAACAGGACCTCAAATATAGTTTCTAGATGGTAGCTGCTTTTATTATAAATAAAAAACATGGATTAAAAAATTACATTAAATTAAAGGTGGAAATCCCTTAAATAATATTTCTTACAATTGTGTTTTTGGTAGACAAGAAGAAAATTGTGGCTTTATCTAAATATTAATGGAGAATTGAAACAAGACAGAACTTTTTTCCCCTTTATTACTGTAAGAAATACAAAATACTTCAAAGAAAATTTTGAGTCATTTCCTGCAAAAATATAAACATGCCACAAATGTTGAAAACCATTTAGACTTGTTTCAACACATGCTGTCTCTATTTGCTAACTTTCCATGTTGGGTATTGGATATTAATAAGTGGGTAACAGACTCTTGGAAACTTTTTTCCCCAGTGGCTTAACCTGTGTTTAAAATATGTTGTGAATATTTGAGTGAGGTAAAAGCAACGTTGAGATTTACATTTTTATCCTCCCCAAATAAGCAAATCATTCTTATGGAATTTCCCTCTCCCCCTCCTTCTGTGTTCTGGAATGTCTCCACATATCAACATCTTGTGAAGATTAAAGCTGGATTTGTCAAATAAATCTGTTCATTAAAATTGAAACAACAAAAAATGAAGCCTTAGGAAGAAAATACAAAGCAGCAGATACCGATTATGACCTTTTTTGTTCATAAAATAAAGTACATAAATTTTTTAAATCAGTGATCCATGAAGACTTATTATCAATGATTTTTAAAATTTCACAGTTCATATAGTTCCCGCCCCCCCCCCCCCCCCACATTTGAGGTTTCCTTGGAAACATTTACTTTATTCAAATCGTATCTTTTCAACCTTATCTTTGCAAGTTCATTCCTGAAATCTTTTTTTTTTTAAGTTAATTTTTATTGGGGTGTAGTTGCTTGACCATGTTTCATAGTTTCTGCTGTACCGCGAATTGATGCGGCCATGTATTTACATATATCCCTTCTTTAGTTCCTATCGTTTCTTTGTCTTCAAAATTCTATTTTGTTTTGAAAGTATTAAACAAGCATGTGAGCATAATAGGAAGATGAAAAGATCATTAAAACAGACATTTGGCATTCAGTATTTTACTGATTGTTTTTCTTTTTCCTCTGTAAGTGTCTTATCGCATTCGTTGGTCAATACTGACCAGCCCTTCCTAAGCTTGCTCTTTATTAGACTTTATGTAACTAGTCATTCATCCTTTCTTAAAGTAGAAGAATAATTAATAGACAGGCTCCTGTAGAGAAAGGTTTCCTAAAATTCCTAGGAGTTACTGGAAGTTATATTTTTAATATATTTTCCTTCTGAAGAGTTTCATCTGTTTGAGGAGATAGGTAAAACTAACTAGAATTATGGTAGTGATAATAATAATATCACCTATTTGTATAGCACTTTCTTATTGTTAAGCATTTTCACATATTTAATATCAGTCCTCTCTGAATTTTGCAAGTCCTGTGACTTATCACTTAGGTTTGACATCCCTTCTGTGATACACTCAAATTTCCCAGTGCCCAAACTCTCACAGAACTTTTAGGGTCCATACAATTTTTAAGGCACAGGAGCCACTATTAAACAGCACATGTAATGTAGAAAGAATAAAATTAGAACACTGAAAGTGTTAATTGCTCAGTGGTGTCCAACTCTTTGCAACCCCATGAACTGTAGTTTGCCAGGCTCTTCTGTCCATGGGATTTCCCAGACAAGGATACTAATGTGAGTAGCCATTTGCTTCTCCAGGGGATCTTCCCAACCCAAGGATTGAACCCAGATCTCCCGTATTGCCGGCAGATTCTTTACCATCTGAGCCACCAGGGAAGCCCCCACTATCAGTAGCCAATATTAAAGATAGGATTATTCATTGGATTGAACCGTGAAAAAGTGATTGGAGGAACTAAATCTTAAGACAAGTAAATTTCTCTGAGAGCAAAGGATCATTAGATTTGGAGCATAAAAGACTAATCTTGTTCGGATCCTTGACAGGTGAAGGAGTATGAGAAACCAGAGCAGCCTGACAAGAAGGGAATCTTAAAATTCAGCGGGTACTCAGAAGGAAAACAAAGAGGAAAATAATACATGTAGCAGAAAATATTTCTTTGGCAAACTTGATGCAGAAGTTAGACTCAAGTGATTACAGAATCATGTTAAGAAAGTAGATGTATACTTAGCTGGATTAGAGGTGAACTTTGATTACTTTTAGGCTTGACTTGAAAATATTAATTGTGCCTTCTGGATTAGTAAATAAACCATTTTTTTAATTGATGTTCTAGGGACAAATAATGACTTTTTCCCCCCAACTCTATTTCTACTCTCAAGTAGCAAGGTGTGGACCTGATTGTCTGAAGTTGGAATTTCCCACACATATCTTATTTTCTCAAGATTCCAAGAATATGGACTTAAAAAAGGAGTAAATTTGGGTTAGATATAATGTTCTTTTGATAACAACTGTAATTGGAAAACATGAAGATAAAGAAACATTTATGTGCATGTCTCCAGTAATGCATATACACAGCTGATGTGCAAATTCAGAACAGAGCTTTGATAGGAAAGACATTGTTTCTAAGGGAATTTATTTTTATTGTACAGATGGTGAATTGATTTTGCTAATATTTAATTTTTTTTTATTTTGCTAGTATTTAAAACAGTTTTATTCAGCCAGTGAAGTAGATAGGTCAGCAAAGTTCCACTTGTATTTCTAGTCCCTGTCAGATTGTTAATAAGTACAGTGGAATCTTCTTATAACAAATCTTGGGTGCTCTTGGAATTGTGTTAAAAAAGAAAAAGAATTCCACTACACTCAGTGATCCCTTGTTGCTGAGACAGGGAAAAATTTGCAATTCACTGAAATCATACAACTTAAAAAAATCGATTTATGTGTTTGGCTGTGTTGGATCTTGTGTTATGGCATGTAGAATCTTCGTTGCATCATGTGGGTTCTTTCATTGTGCACACAGACTCTTCAGTCGTGGCACATGGCCTGGCACACAGGCTTCATTTCCCTGCAGCGTATGGGGTCTGACTTCCCTGACCAGAGATTGAACCCAAGTCCCCTGCATTGCAAGATGAGGCATCCACATATGACTTTTACAATATGTAGGTTGCACAAATGCTTTGTATTTCTCTACTCTAGAAACCTGCATACTACTTTGAAGCCAAAGAGTATAGGTCCCCTTGGAGAATCATTCGTTTTACACCATTTCTTCCCTCCCAAATCGTTACCTCTTCTCTCACAAAGCATACCATAAAGAGATCTATACATTTAAAAGATATAAAATTATCTATGTATAAAATAAATAAGGTATAGGATATATAGTGCAGCACAGGGAATAGGGAATATAGTCAATATTTTATCATAACTTTAAATGGAATACAACTTATGAAATATTAAATCACTGTGTTGTACTCCTAAAACTAATATAATATTGTAAATCAACTAAACTCTAGTAAAAATAAGATATAAAACTACAAAATTATCACTTAGACTTGACAAGCATAAAAACAATTGTTCCCATACTTTTCAGTATAAGATATGGGTATACATTTTTAGTGGACTTCTAGACAATTTCTTTAACTATAAATTTTGATACTCCTACTTTCCACCTTTTTTCTTCTTAGTGGTGTTCTTCCCTATAAACAACCCTTCCCTCATGAAAATTATGTCTGTTTCATCATCTTCACAACTTGACATTTTAAATGTTTTTAATAAGACATCTTCAAAACTCTTTCTTATACCCAAGTATAATTTTATGATGAGTAAATTGTTACACATATTTTAGAGTTTGTGATTTATGTAAATTGATTTAAATAGCTGACCAGTGAACAGTTGCATGTATAGGTTAATGAACAAGCTCCAATTTTTTCTTGCGCTGTATGGCTAGCCTGTGAAAAATGGGAACACAGCATTTATGGAATTAAAATTAAATATATTTTAACTTTCACTCTTGCAAAGTAAAGAAGGAAAGATTAATATTCATGATCATCTCACCAAGAGAAATAGTAAATTATGGTGGATTTTGTTTCTTGAAAAACAATATTTACAAACTGCTGGCAGGTAATTGGAGTAGTGAATTGTCTGCTAATAAATAGAAATTAGTATGCATTTTGCTCCACCCTAAAGCTTTTTACTCTTTCATTTTCCTTCTACCCTATAGAATTTTCCATAGCTTTCATCACTCACAGATTTAGGATGCCAATAAACTGCTTAAAACCAAGTACTATAGTAGACAAGTTATCTAACCAAATTTTGGCATCTACTGAGATTTTTCCTTTTGACATTTTTAGGTCTGTTGATTTCTAACACACTGAGGGTGGAAATATTTGCCCAAACCTATACAAATATTATTTTTTAAAACTTCTATGATTTTTTAAAATGTAACTTCTAAATGTCACATTTTCCCTGGAAAAAATGACCTGAGATGATAGAGTATGATATAATGAGTGGTAAAACATTGATTATAGTTTGGTAATTAATCAGTTTCTCTACATAATTTCACTATTTTTATATAGTAAAATTATGAAATTATTTCTTGGGGTCCGTTAAATTCTGCATTTTATTTTTAAGATAGTTGGGGAAGGAAGAATGACCTAATATGTACTCATGTATAACAAGTACAATTAATTTCTAAGAAAACAATGCTCAGGAAGATGTATGACAATATGCTATTAAAGACTTGAGATCCCAACTCAGGATGACTCCATTAATTCTTTTTTTAATTAATTTATTTATTTGGAAGACAATCACTTTGGTGACCCCAGCCACACATTGACACAGATCAGCCTCAGGCGCACATGTGACCCGCCATCCTGAAGCCCCCTCCCACCTCCTTCCCCACCCCATCCTTCTGGGTTGTCCCAGAGCACCAGCTATTTAAAATAACTAGGACATGGACGCAACCTAAATGTCCATCTGCAGAAGAATGGATAAGGAAGTTGTGGTACATTAATTCTTATAAACAAGATGGGCAAAAAAGAAAATGTATTTTGACGTTTTCAGTATTTTCAAGATTTTCAGTATTTCAAGAATTTAATAATTCTCTATTAAAATGATTTCCAGCTCCTGCAAATTTCATTTGGTCGGTATATAAATATAGTGAAGCAGAGGAAAAGCAATATGGATGTTTGTATAGTGAGGTAAAAACTTCATTCATATTCCACTTATGAACTGTGCAGGGTGCGTGTCGAAATGGTCTCTTTGTGTGTGAAGCACATGAAGTTAACATTCAGTCCCTTAGTGAGGATGGAAAAACATTAACATCCTCATAAAAAGGCTTTTCCTTACATGTTCGTCTTCTTTTTTGGCTATAAAAACTACATCGATTACATAAAAATGACTGGATACAAAGTGCTTTCCTAGAGATGCTTAAATATTTGTGGGTTTCTTTGCCCTCTCAACCACATTAATTTAATCAAGATTTTTTTTTTTTTTTTTTTTTTGCCTATTATAAGAAGTAGCCACGTATAAAGTCAGGGTCTCAGGAGTTTGCTGACTCAAATGGAGAAAAATATAATTTATTCCTGCTATTACATTGAACTGTAATGTATGTTAGAAGAGCATTAGAGAAAGATTATTTTAAGAGTTATGTTTGAAAGGATGTTGACTGTTGGGTCATATTGAATAACCATCCTTTAAGATATTGAACTCTTTTTTTCTCTTTTCCACACATCACAGATTTTTAGAGAGATTTCCAAAAGTTAATTTAAAAAAATTAACATCAATATCAATATTAGATTTGCAAAATATTTCAAAACTGCAATTCAGTGTAGCTCCCTATTACCTATGTTAAAGTTTTATTTCAAATTTGTTTGCTTTCAAATTATAAATATAGTAGTATTTATTATAAAATTTTTGGGAAAATTCAATAAAGAATATAATTTAAAATCAGAAAAACCACAAAATAGATGATTTTTCACATTTTGTTTTGTCTTTCCAATATTTTTATGCATATATATATGTAAATATGTCACATCATAACTTAAACTTTGAAAAATAGTGCATTAGCAACTTTGATTCTGTTTTTTCTTTACATATGATAATAATCTGACATAAAATTGTTTTAATGCCTTGTTTTAATACCCATATATTTTTGAAGCCTTATCTGTTTTAGTATCTATTAGACCAAATATCCTCTTACATTTTTAAAGTTTAAGACTTTAATTTTAGTGTCAAACCATATTTCAGAGTTGTTATATTTGAATCAATGTTAGGTGTTTTGGTTGGATAGTCTTAAGTTAGTTTGTCACAGGCTAATGGTTGGGAATTGGATGGTCATGAATTGGGGACAGGTGTGTTGGTATCCAGGCATTCCAGCTTTCCCATTAAATCCTCTGAGTCATATTCTGGTGCAAATAGGCAATTCCATGTCCTGCCGTGTGTTGTACAAATGTTATTTTCTGTGTTTGGTTTTATGTGAAAAAGTATGGGAAACATTGAGATTTGGGGCTTAGAAGTAATGTTTTGGAGGTAACTGCACAAAATCATCATTAGTTTTCCTTAGACTGGATTCCTAAAAATATCAAAGAGTATAAAGTATTCTTAAGTCCTTGATACATAACAGAAAAAGTTCATTTTTCCCTTTAACCAGCACTCTCCTAAACCTTTACTGGAATTAAATGTTCTCTTAAAATGTTTAAGTGAATAAACAAAACCTGTACAAAAAAATCTATCTTACTGGTAAATGTAATATGGAGTATTTTTAGTCTTTAAAGTTGGGTTTCTTTGTTTATTAGTAAATTTCTTTGATTACAAATGGATAAATTTTACATAAACTTATTAGATATGTATTTCTATTTTTATGAATTTTTTCTTGCCATCAGTTGTATTTATTTTGGGGTGTTTGTTTTCCTGTTGACTTATTAGTATTCATTATACTTGTTCTGTTTTATAGATGTAATTAGTAATTTTTGTTTTGCTTTATAATGTTGTTCATGATAGTTTTTTTTCATTCTATTTCTGAAGCTATGCCGTCCTCTTTCTGATTTCTTCCATCTTTTACACATAGTCTCCCCTCCCCAATATGAGATACTTACCTAAAAGTTGTCTACATATTCCCCTTAAATTCTGTAATCAGTTTTGAATTTATTTTGGTGGTTATTGTGAGGCAGGAATTTAAGAATGTATTCTCAAATAAAATGTATAGTGTCATTTATTTTTGAGAACCCATCCTTTTCTTATTCTGAATTTTTCTTTTCATCTGAATAAGGTATAATAATGTCATAATTAATACTTATTTAATACTAATTTTTTGCCAGATAACTTATACACATTATTCCTTATTGTTTGCTTTTAGATCTTAATTATTAATACTTAATTATTAGGTATGACCTAAATCAAATCCCTTATGATTATACAGTGGAAGTGACAAATAGATTCAAGGGATTAGGTCTGACAGAGTGCTTCAAGAACTATGGACAGAGGATTGTAACATTGTGCAGGAGGCTGTGATCAAAACCATCCCCAAGAAGAAGAAACACAAAAAAGGCAAAATGGCTATCTGAAGAGAAGGGAAAGACAAAGGAGAAAAGAAGAGATATATCCATCTGAATGCAGAGTTTCAGTGAATAGCAAGAAGAGATAAAGTCTTCCTCAGTGATCAGTGCAAATAGAGGAAAACAATAGAATGAGAAAGGCTAGAGATCTCTTCAAGAAAATTAGAGATACCAAGGGAACATTTCATGCAAAGATGGGCTCAATAAAGGACAGAAATGGTATGGACCTAACAGGAACAGAAGATATTAAGGAGAGATGGCAAGAATACACAGTAGAACTATACAAAAAAGATCTTCACAACCCAGATAATCACGATTGTGTGATCACTCACCTAGAGCCAGACATCCTGGAATGCAAAGTCAAGTGTGCCTTAGGAAGCATCATCATGAACAAAGCTAGTGGAGGTGATGGAATTCCAGCTGAGCTATTTCAAATCCTAGAAGATGATGCTGTGAAAGTGCTGAACTCAATATGCCAGCAAACTTGGAAAACTCAGCAGTGGCCACAGGATTAGAAAAAATAAGTTTTCATTCCAATCCCAAAGAAAAGCAATGCCAAAGAATGTTCGAACTTCTACACAATTGCACTCATCTCACACACTAGTAAAGTAATGCTCAAAATTCCCTAAGCCAGGCTTCAACAGTATGTGAACTAAGAAATTCCAGATGTTCAAGTTGAATTTAGAAAAGGCAGAAGAACCAGAGATAAAATTGCCAACACCTGTTGGATCATCAAAAAAGCAAGAAAATTCCAGATAAACTACTTCTGCTTCATTGACATGCTAAAGCCTTTGACTGTGTGGATCACAACAAACTGTGGAAAATTCTTAAAGAGGTGGGAATACCAGACCACTTTACTTGCCTCCTGAGAAATCTGTATGCAGGATAAGAAGCAACAGTTAGAACTGGATATGGAACAATGGACTGGTTCCAAATTGGGAAAGGTGTAAGTCAAGGTTGTATATTGTCCCCTTGCTTATTTAACTTATATGTATAGTACATCATTTGAAATGCTGAACTGGATGAAGCACAAGCTGGAATCAAGATTGCCAGGAGAAATATCAATAACCTCAGATATGCAGATGATACCACCCTTATGGCAGAAAGTGAAGAGGAAATAAAGAGACTCTTGATGAAAGTAAAAGAGGAGAGTGAAAAAGCTGACTAGAAACTCAACATTCAAAAAACTAAGATCATGGCATCTGGTCCCATCACTTCATGGCATGTAGAGGTGGAAACAATGGAAACAGTGACAGACTTTATTTTCTTGGGCTCCCAAATAGATGGTGACTGCAGCCATGAAATTAAAAGACACTCGCTCCTTGGAAGAAAAGCTATGACCAATCTAGACAGCACATTAAAAAGCAGAGACATTTCTTTGCCAACAAAGGTCAGTCTAGTCAAAGCTGTGGTTTTTCCAGTAGTCATGTAGGATGTGAGAGTTGGATCATAAAGAAAGCTGAGCGCTGAAGAATTGATGCTTTTGAACTGTGATGTTGGAGGAGACTCTTGAGAGTTCCTTGGACAGCAAGGAGAGTCAACCAGTCAGTCCTAAAGGAAGCCAGTCCTGAATATTCATTGGAAGGACTAATGCTGAAGCTGAAGCACCAATACTTTGGCCACCTGATGCAAAGAACTGACTCATTGAAAAAGTCCCTAATGCTGGGAAAGATTGAAGGCAAGAGAAGAAGGGGTAGACAGAGGATGAGATGGTTAAATGGCATCACCAGCTCAGTGGACATGAGTTTGAGCAAGCTCTGGGAGTTGTTGATGGACAGGGAATCCTGGTGTGCTGCAGTCTTGGGGTAGCAAAGAGTTGGACATGACTGAGTGACTGAAATGAAATGATTATCCAACTTATAGATGGGGAAACTGAGAGTTAGGAAGATGTGATAACTTTCCATACTTTCATTTAAAAGCCAAGGACCCAAGAGTGCACCCACCCTAGGAGGCCCAAGTCTAGGATCTGCTCCCTTAATCACTGTATCATCTGGATTTGGAATGTTAGCTTCTGTTGCCATGCCCACTCTTTTTGTTTTAGTTATTACTTGTTGTTTTATTAATAATATAAAGTAGAGAAAGACCTTTCTTTCACTCTTATTTTGCAAAATCAAGGAATGTAACCATCATACAGTACCTAGGTAGTCTTTATCACAGCATGTGACTTCTTCTATTTTTTTTTTTTTTAATATAGGTTGGCATTTGGTTTTTCAAAGGAAGCTTGGTATATCATTTACCAGAATACAGGAACCTACTCACCAGTCTCTGGAGATTATTTAGTTTGCTTATATAAAAAGCATTTCCTCTAGTGATTTTTGCAGCATTTCTGAAACAAGGCTTAAATAATTTTCACATGAATGTTCTAAATTAGAGACATAATTGATATCTTCACTTCCAGTTATTTTGTTCAGTACATTGGGACATTTGATTCAAAATAACATGAGCTTCTTGGGAAAATGGAAGATGAGTAATCTATAAGTAACTCTTTATGATGTCCCAACTATGAAAAGTTATTTGTGTTTCTTAAGAATTGTGAATCAGACGCCTGTACTTATTTTATTTAAGTAGGAATTTTGGGAACTCATCATTTCCTTTATGTTTCACTGATTTTTTTTTAATGTTTATTAAGAAAGTATCTGCATTCCAATAGTAAGAAAGCAGACATGTCCTAAAAGGGAATTTCTGGAAGGATCACTCAATCAAAGAAGAATATTAATATTAACATAAAGGTTTTATTGCCTAAGGAGACAGACCTCAACTGAAGTCAAGAAAAAAATAATTTGAAAAATGATAAAAAAAATTAGCAGACATTATTCCTGGAGACCATAAAAGTTAAGAAATATTCATGTAGAATCTGTTCTTCAAGAAAGGATTTTTCCAGGGCAGGAACAGAGACACAGATGTAGAGAAAGACTTGTGGACATGGGGTGGGGGAAGGAGAAGTGGGATGAATTGAGAGAGTAGCATTTATACACTCCCATGTATAAAATAGATAGCTAGTGGGAAGCTGCTTATAGCGCAGGGAGCTCAGCTCAGTGCTCTGTGATGGCCTGATTGCGGGGTGGAGATGGGAGGGAAGCTCAGAAGGGAGGGGATATATGTATACATGGAGCTGATTCACGTTATGCAGCAAAAACTAATACAACAGTGAAAAATAATTTTTGTTTTTGTTGTCTAGTCGCTAAGTCATGTCCAGCTCTTTTGTGACCCCCTGAATGGTAGGTTCCTCTGTTCATGGGATTTCCCAGGCAAGAATACTGGAGTGGGTTGCCATTTCCTTCTTTAGGGGATCTTCCCGACCCTGGGATAGAACCCATGTCTCCTGCATTGGCAGGCGGATTCTTTACTGCTGAGCCACCAGGGAAGCCCCATGTGGATGACAGTGGACTATAAATCTAGGGGCCAGGCTTTCCTGCTTGAGATTCACTGTGGTAGATATTGATAAATGTATGGAAAGGGAAACAAGACTGGATAGCCACTCTTTTTCTCTCAAACTGTATCTCCTTAAGAGTGGGTACCTTGGATGTAACCAGGTAACCAAGCAGGAAAACATGGGGCCTTCCAGGGACAGGCCCTCCCTGATATCCCTAAATTACTTAGATAATAGTATTTGATGCACGTTTCCTGATTTGTTTTCCAGATGTTAAACTGCCTGCCTTACCCCACCAAATAGAAGTTGTTAATTACTTGATGACCATGAATACATAGCCCCAGGCCTCTGGAGCCTAAGGACTGGTAGTGTTAACCCCTCTGACACCACCCTGGTACCTCAGTTCAGTTCAGTTAGTGAGTCGTGTCTGACTCTTTGTGACCCCATAGACTGCAGCACACCAGGCTTTCCTGTCCATCACCAACTCCCAGAGTTTACTCAAACTCATGTCCATTGAGTCAGTGATGCCATCTAACCATCTCATCCTCTGTCGTCCCCTTCTCTTCCTGCCTTCAATCTTTCCCAGCATCAGGGTCTTTTCTAATGAGTCAGTTCTTGGCATCAGTTCTTGGCAAAGTATTGGAGCTTCAGCGTCAGCATCAGTCCTTCCAATGAATATTCAGGACTGATTTCCTTCAGGACTGACTGGTTGAATCTCCTTGCAGTCCAAGGGACTCTCAAGAATCTTCTCCAACACCACAGTTCAAAAGCATCAATTCTTCGGCACTCAGCTTTCTTTATGATCCAACTCTCA
Source organism: Dama dama (assembly GCF_033118175.1). Lineage (NCBI taxonomy): Eukaryota > Metazoa > Chordata > Mammalia > Artiodactyla > Cervidae > Dama > Dama dama. The sequence goes on from NC_083701.1 coordinate 32,563,736, forward strand.
CATCCACACATGACTACTGGAAAAACCATAGCCTTGACTAGACTGACCTTTGTTGGCAAAGAAATGTCTCTGCTTTTTAATATGCTGTCTAGATTGGTCATAGCTTTTCTTCCAAGGAGCGAGTGTCTTTTAGTTTCATGGCTGCATTCACCATCTGCAGTGATTTGGGAGCCCCCCCAAATAAAGTCTGTCACTGTTTCCCCATCTATTTTGCCATGAAGTGATGGGACCAGATACCACAATCTTAGTTTTTCTGAAGTTGAGTTTTAAGCCAACTTTTTCATGCTCATCTTTCACTTTCATCAAGAGGCTCTTTAGTTCTTCTTTACTTTCTGCCATAAGGGTGGTGTCATCTGCATATCTGAGGTTATTGATATTTCTCCTGGCAATCTTGATTCCAGCTTGTGCTTCATCCAGCCCAGCATTTCTCATGATGTACTCTGAATATAAGTTAAATAAGCAGGGTAACAATATACAGCCTTGATGTACTCCTTTCCCTATTTGGAACCAGTCTGTTGTTCCAACAGTACCAGACTGTTATATCTTGACCTGCATACAGATTTCTCAGGAGGCAGGTAAGGTGGCCTAGTATTCCCATCTCTTTAAGAATTTTCCATAGTTTGTTGTGATCCATGCGGTCAAAGTTTTGGCATAGTCAGTAAAGCAGAAGTAGATGTTTTTCTGGAACTCTCTTGCTTTTTCAGTGATCCAACAGATATTGGCAATTTGATCTCTGGTTCTTCTGGCTTTTCTAAATTGAGCTTGAACATCTGGAAGTTCACAGTTGATGTATTGTTGAAGCCTGGCTTCAAGAATTTTGAGCATTACTTGGCTAGCATGTGAGATGAGGGCAACTGAACAGTAGTTTGAGCATTCTTTGGCATTGCCTTTCTTTGGGATTGGAATGAATCTACCTGACTGTCAGAGAATTGTGCACAAGCTGATTGCATACCCTTTGACTCTCCCCCTCTCTCACCTGTCCTTTAAAAATGCTTTGCTGAAACCCTTCAGGGAATGAGGGCCTTTTAGAGCATGAGCCACCTGCCTCATTGCATGGCCCGACAGTAAACCATTTTCTGCTCCAGACTCAGATGTTTCTGTTTGTTTGGCCTAACTCTGTGTCAGGCACATGAACTTGTTAACAATCATGTGAAGTGTTTTAGCTTTACCAACATTAACTTGGTTCAGATGGTAAAGAATCTGCCTGCAATGCAGGAGACCCAAGTTCTATCCCTGGGTGGAGAATATCCCTCAGAGAAGGGAATGGCCACCCACTCCAGTATTCTTGCCTGGAGAATTCTATGGACAAGAGGACCCTGGTAGGCTATAATCCATGGGGTCCAAAGAGTTGGACACGACTGAGCAAACTAACACTTTCACTTTCTTTCAACTACTCTGTGAGGTAAGTTTATCTTCATTTTTTAAGTCTTACTAAAGGTTGAGTTGAGTTGATCTGAGTATTAGTCACTCAGTCATGTTCGACTCTGCGATCCCATGGACTGTAACCCATCAGGCTTCTCTGTCTATGGGCTTCTCCAGACAAGAATACTGGAGTAGATTGCCATTCCCCTTTCCAGAGTATCTTCCCAACTCAGGGATTGAACCCAGGTGTCCTGCATCATGGGCAGATTCTTTACCATCTAAACCATTACGGAAGCCCCTTACTAAAGGTAAAAAAAAAACACAACTAATGGTGGAAATGTGATTGGAACCTGCTGTAGACCAAATGTTTGTGGCCCCTCAAAATTCATATGTTGAAACCTATTCCTCTCATCCCCAAAGTGATGCTATTTTGAGATGGGGCCTTTGGGAGGTAATTAGGTCATAAGGATGGAGTCCTCTTGAATGGGATTAGTGCCTTTCTAAAAGAGACTCTGCAGGCACCTTGATCTTGGACTTACTAGCCTCCAAAACTGAAAGAAATAAATTTCTGTTATGTAGAAGCCATTCAATCTGTGATATTTTGTTAAAGCAATTTGAACAACCTAAGACAGAACACTCTGTGGCACTATTAGAATTCATTTAGTCACTTTTCCACCTGTTTTTGGAGACTGAAGAGCATATACTGTGCTGTAGGGAGAACCGTTCTGGGTTCTGGTCCCCTTCAACTAGAGCAACTCCAGTGTTGTATCTCTCATACTTAAGATTTAGGTTTATGATTTGTTTCAAAAATAAGAATTGCCCTGCTATAAATGAATTTTGAAAATTACTGTTCACATTTTTCAGAAATTTGTATTTTCTCTATATTCTTTTTTTTTAAAGGAAAAATCTTATTTTTATTTGTTTATTTTTTTTAATTTTTTATTAGTTGGAGGCTAATTACTTCACAACATTTCAGTGGGTTTTGTCATACATTGATATGAATCAGCCATAGAGTTACACGTATTCCCCATCCCGATCCCCCCTCCCACCTCCCTCTCCACTCGATTCCTCTGGGTCTTCCCAGTGCACCAGGCCCGAGCACTTGTCTCATGCATCCCACCTGGGCTGGTGATCTGTTTCACCCTATTTAATATACATGCTGTTCTTTCGAAACATCCCACCCTCACCTTCTCCCACAGAGTTCAAAAGTCTGTTCTTTACTTCTGTGTCTCTTTTTCTGTTCTGCATATAGGGTTATCATTACCATCTTTCTAAATTCCATATATATGTGTTAGTATGCTGTAATGTTCTTTATCTTTCTGGCTTACTTCACTCTGTATAAGGGGCTCCAGTTTCATCCATCTCATTAGAACTGATTCAAATGAATTGTTTTTAATGGCTGAGTAATATTCCATGGTGTATATGTACCACAGCTTCCTTATCCATTCATCTGCTGATGGGCACCTAGGTTGCTTCCATGTCCTGGCTATTATAAACAGTGCTGCGATGAACATTGGGGTGCACGTGTCTCTTTCAGATCTGGTTTCCTCAGTGTGTATGCCCAGAAGTGGGATTGCTGGATCATATGGCAGTTCTATTTCCAGTTTTTTAGGAAATCTCCACACTGTTTTCCATAGTGGCTGTACTAGTTTGCATTCCCACCAACAGTGTAAGAGGGTTCCCTTTTCTCCACACCCTCTCCAGCATTTATTGCTTGTAGACTTTTGGATGGCAGCCATCCTGACTGGCGTGTAATGGTACCTCATTGTGGTTTTGATTTGCATTTCTCTGATAATGAGTGATGTTGAGCATCTTTTCATGTGTTTGTTAGCCATCTGTATGTCTTCTTTGGAGAAATGTCTGTTTAGTTCTTTGGCCCAATTTTTAATTGGGTCATTTATTTTTCTGGAATTGAGCTTCAGGAGTTGCTTGCATATTTTTGAGATTAATCCTTTGTCTGTTTCTTCATTTGCTATTATTTTCTCCCAATCTGAGGGCTGTCTTTTCACCTTACTTATAGTTTCCTTTGTAGTGCAAAAGCTTTTAAGTTTCATTAGGTCCCATTTGTTTAGTTTTGCTTTTATTTCCAATATTCTGGGAGGTGGGTTGTAGAGGATCCTGCTGTGATTTATGTCGGAGAGTGTTTTGCCTATGTTCTCCTCTAGGAGTTTTATAGTGTATTTACTCTGTATTCTTATAGAGCACTAACTTTAACATGTAGCTCTCTGTCCCTTTTGCATCATGTGAATGTTTTGTCCTTTTTCTTAAACACTTTCAGAAATCAAGGATTGAAAAAATTGTAAAGGCTGTTTTTCTTACAAGGAAATTTATAAGAGATTTTGAATGCCTTTAAGGTCCTGGAGGCTCAGACGGTTATGAATCTGCCTGCAATGAAGGAGACCCAGGTTTGATCCCTGGGTCTGAAAGATCCCCTGGAGAAGGGAATGACAACTCACTCCATTATTGTTGCCTGGGAGGTTCCATGGACAGACAAACCTGGCAGACTACAGTCCATGGGGTCACAAAGAGTCAGATGTGACTGAGCAACTAACACACACAAGGTCCTAAAGGGCTTCCTAGCTGGCAGTAGTGATAAAGAATCTGCCTGCCAATGCAGGAGACACTAGAGATGCTGGTTGGATCTCTTGGTCAGGAAGAGCCCCTGGAGTAGGAAACGGGACCCTGTTCCAGTACTTTTGACTGGAGAATCCCACAGACAGAGCAGCCCGATGGGCTACAGTCTGGGAGCCACAAAGAGTTGGACACGACTGAGCACAGGGTCTAGAAGATCCTGTTTGATTTGCTCAAGTAGTAAACACAAACACATTCAATTAAATTAAGATATTAAAGATATTAAACTTTTTCAAGACTGATAAAATTAGATATGAGGCCGCAGCTATAATTTCTCATTCTTTAAATCACTTACAAGAATATCAGTTTAATTCAGTCCATATAGATTTAATTAAATATTTGACTGCATCTTTGAATTACTCCTCAACTTGAGAGAGAGAAGAAATAAAATCCCATAAGTGCAATATGTCATTAATAAATTAAAATGGTTCAAAATTTCATGAGGAAGTGTTTTATACTTGACTGAAGTGTGCCAATCTTATCACTGTCACTTTTAAGAAACATTAAATTTTAGCTTTATTACTCATAATCCAAATTTGTAAAATATCAAATTTCCACTAATCTCTCTTTTTGTGAGTCTGCTTAATTATTGAAATTTTGTCCTGGAAGGCGGATTCTACAGAATGAAATTAGTTCATGAACTTCCATTCAACATCACCTCTTTAACATGTAGGAAAACCTCTTCATTCCACTGTTGACTGGTTTTCTGCTAGACAGTGAAGACTGATGTTTTTTATTTCTTAGGCGAGTGGTTTTTTTCATACAGCTGTTGACATAAAAGGAAAGCAAAGAAACTTAGTAAATCATCTTTTGTATATTGGAAATTCAAGCATAACATACTCATTTTATCTGTGGTTTTTCAGTCTTTGCTCAGCTATGATGTGCAAATGTCAAATAGTCAACTTTTGATGTGTTTTCACACAGTCAGTAAAGGAGACTGTAACAAGGCAAACTTTGTCTTTACACATCTCTGTGGTTGGGTTTCAAATATCAATAAGTAACATTCATATATACATTTCAGCTTATAAAACACTCTTACATTATTCCAACAATCCTGGAAGTAAGTACTATTGTTACCCCCAGTTTAAAAATGTGAGAAGAAACCTAGAGAGGATAAGTTGCCCCAAATCACATAGAATTAAAATTGCTTTAGGCTTGTTCTGAATGTCCTTTAGAATTTTAGCATATAGGTGGCAGTATGGCTTGCAAAATCATCAACCAAATAATTTTAACCGTGTTTGATATGAGTTCAGAGATTTCCACAATGTGAATTCTATGATTATCAACAAGATAGTTTTACCAATAATAAAATATTAGAAAATAGAATTGCTATCATTATCACCAGATAAGAAAGAGATGTGTAAGGAAGTTGTGGGGTTTAGAATAAGTGGTATTATTGCAAGGGCCATAGAAACCTACTGTGTTGTAGTGAATGATTTGTTATTGAGTTGTGAACATCATGGTAGACTGTGAATCCTGCATGCTATGAGGGCAGTACAGATCACTAGTCACTCTGGGCATGTTCAGTTAATTTTGGAATATTTGAAGAAATAATGTGGTAGCTACTTGATAGGGTTAAATTTGAATGGATAACAATTACAGAAATGGCAAGCAAGAAAAAAAAAAAAAACATAAAAGGAAATGGCAAGGGCACCAATTAAGAGTCTTTGTAATCCTTGAATAGGGTGAAGAATTTAAGACCCTAGAGTAGCAATGGATGACAAAGAGGAATAGCAAGCTCTTTAACTTGCCTTTTCCTCTATGTGATTGTTTTCAGTTTACTAAGATATAATTTATCTATCATAAAATCCACTTATTTCAAATATAATTCAATCACTTTTGGCAAATATGATGAGCTGTACAACCACCATCATAATCCAGTTTTAAGACATTATCATCACCCCGATAAGATTCTTCATGCTGTATTTACAGTTAATCTCTATTCCTATTCCTAGTTCCAGGCAACCACCAATCTATTTTCTGCCTCTATAGATTTGCCTGTTTTGGACTTTTAATATAAATGCAATTATATAGCATGTGGTCTTTTATGTTTGGCCTCTTACATAATGTTTTTGAGGTTCATCCATGTTGTAGTATGATGAGTAATCCACTCTCTTTTATTGATAAATAGTGATATTTCATTGCTGGATATACCACATTTTATTAATTCATGAATTTATGGACATTTTAGTTGCTTCCAATATTGAACTAATATGAACAATGCTGCTATGAAGACACATGCAAATCTTTCTGTAAATATATATTTTCATTTCTCATAGGAGAGTCCTAGGAGTGGAATTGCTGGGTCATGTGGTACATTTATATTTAACTTTAAAAATTCCTTATTTTCAATTTTTTAGGGCATAAAATTAAAGCTGTGAAACATACAATTACTATATGGCCCAACAATTCCACTTTTAGGTATATACCCCAAATAACTGAAAACAGATACTCAAAGAAAAACTCGTTATGACTGTTCGTGGTAACACTATTCAAAATAGCCAAAAGGTAAAAATAACCCAATGCCCTTTGACTAATGAATGGATAAACAAAATTAGTTATACAATAGAATTTTATACTGAATATTATTGAGCCATAAACAGTAAATTTCTGATACATGCTATGTGGAAGAACACTGAAAATACTATGCTAAGTGGAAGAAGCCAGACACAAAAGGTCATGTATTGTATGATTCCATTTATATGAAATATCCAGAATAGGCAAATTCATAGAGACAGAAAGTAGATTAGGGATTGCCAAGGGCTGAAAGGAGGGGAGAAAGGGAAGTCATTGTCTAATAGTTTGGGGTTTTCTTTTGGAGAGATGAAACTTTTCTGTAATTACATAGTGTTGATGGTTGTGCAACATTGTGAATGTACTTAATTTCCTTGACTTATACACTTTAAAATGGTCGAGATCATAAATGTTATGTTTATTTTACCACAGTAAAAAATTAAAGCTTTGTATGATCCATAAACTGAAAATTCTGAAGTCTTTATGAATACAGTAGAGTGATTTGCTTTGGTCCACTGCACCCGGAGAGTCAGCATGTCCAGGGAAATCATCTCTTTTAGAATCAATTACTCATCCTCATTATCATCATGGCTCACTAATTCAGTGTCTGCTCCATTCTGACAGTGGGCTCTAAGGGCTCTATGCTGTTCCTTTGTTACTCAGATGGTCAAGAATCTGCCTGCAGAGCTGGAGGTCTCAGAGATCTTCCCTGAGTTGGAAAGATCCCCTGGAGAAGGGAATGGCAACCCACTCCAGTATTCTTGCCTACACAGTCTCATGGACAGAGGAGCCTGATGGGCTACAGTCCATGGGGTCGCAAAGAGTCAGACACTACTCAGCTACTAACACAAGGGCTTTACAGACACTGTCTCTATTTTCATAGTATCCCAGCTAAGCAGGACTAATTATCCCCCATTTTCAAGATTAAGAAATAGAAACTCTAAATGGTTCATTTATCCATAGTTGCATAGTTAGTACATGTTAGAACTGGATTCAAGAGACATTCTCTTTTATTCTAAAGCCTGCGGATTCTATATTATATTTTGTTCTTCTAAAATTGTTTGAGCACGTACTAGCTGGAAAGCACCATGCATAAAAGATTAGGAAAACAAAGCATTATCATTGGAGCAGACAGAAGAATTTGGAAAGGAACTCTCATATTGGAAACCTCAGTGTTTTAGGAAATTCACGTTGTGTTTAATGCTAGTGGACCCCTGGGTAAACTGGAACAATGACCATAATTTATCCCATATTGTAACCTGACAGGTCCTAGCTCCATATATGCATAAGTTAGCTGATTTCAAGTATTCTGGCTTAGTTCCAGGAAGAACACAGAGCTTGTAATTTCAATTACATGGCATTTCAAGTAGAACCATGTCCTAATATTGGATGGAGGGATTAGAGTTGACTGCCAGGACAGCAACAAGGTTCTGAAAAGGATTATTATTTTTAGATCACTTTAAGAACCAAGTAGACCAGCTTACTGCTGTGCTTAAAAACATCACAAAGGCTAAAGGACTTAGTACTTGGTGAGCCTTAATAGAAAAAGGTAGGTTTTGTGAAGTGATTGTTTACAGAGTCTCAATAGAAAGTTAAAACTCTCACACTTCACATTTGTTGAAGTGTTAGGAGATTGAATTACAAGTAGTTTCCTAAATGGTAGGTTAGGATTTGTTTGATATAAAGATTTAACAATAGTTGTTAGAAAAAAAAAAATGTGAAATTGAGAAATATTTGGCTATACTAAAGGAAACAAACAACATCTCCAAGCTTGAGTAGATAGACTACAGGGGTTAGAAGGAATGTATGAGTTATTTTATTATGACATTGCTTCCTGAAATTATTAACAAAATTTACATTGGTTGAAAAATTTTAAATAAATATTTATTCTGTTATAAAGGTAATCATATTGCAGTTTCTGAAACTTTATTGTATAAATTCAGATATATCCCACAATATCAAATCACAAGGTTCATTATGTTCAAGTTTAACTGCAGTTGCCGTGTCACAGGCTCAAATTATATAGAGAACCTGAGCAGCGATTCCATTCTCAAAATCTACTTTGAGATCTTCCAGCTTTTCCTCCACGTCTCCAGGTTAAAGAAAACTAAGATCCCGAGATGAAGAACAAATCTCTGTTCCTGGTTAGAGGGCTCTTCCTTAGAGTGATCAAAATTCAGTGCCGTTTGCTTTCCACAGATTGTGTTGGTGTCTCATTAAATTCAGTTCCCTCCCTTTGAATTCTGTGAATGAACAGCTCCTTGAAACCTTTTTAACAATTTCCCTAGCAAGACATCTATCGTCTAGGCTGTTGTCTTCTTTTGACCACATTGTCAGATGTAACATTTTTGTGCACTGGAGCTGGCGCACACTGGCTCCCAGGAGCTGGTGATGCCACCTTTCCCAGCTCCGTGTGGTGACATCACATGCGTGCATGTGCATGCTCAGTTTTGTCTGACTCTGCGACCCCATGGACTGTACTCCGCCAGGCTCTTCTGTTCATGGTATTTTCCAAGCAAGAATACTGGAGAGGGTCGCTATTTCCTTCTCCAGGGATCTTCCCAACCCAGGGATCAAACCTGCATCTCCTGCATTGATAGGTGAATTCTTTATCACTGCACCACCTGGGAAGCCCAACATCACATTGATAGCTTGAAATCAGCCCAGTGGGAATATTTAAGTTACAGACATCGGCAAATGCTGCATAATGTTAGAGCCTTAATTTTTCCCTTGGAGAACTGGTTGTTGAACTTTTACCAGCACACCACTGATATTAAGATTCCAGTTAGAAATACAGAGAATAATGCTGTAGAGACTGATAGGTCACTTCTTGGGGCTATCAGTGGCAAGCCTTATTGTGGGTGCTCAGCTGGCATTCCTGAGCCTGCATCCCAGAAACTTATATCTTCATAAAGAATATACACCTTCATAAAGAGGTGTATATAATGTGTGATTGATCAGTGTTCAGTCCTGTCTGATTCTTTGCAACTCCATAGATTGTAGTTCGTCAGGCTCCTCAGTCATGGGATTTTCCAGGCAAGGATATTGGAGTCAGTTGTCATTTCTTCCTCCAGGGGATCTTCCTGACTCAGAGATCAAACCTGCTTCTCCTGTGTTTCCTGCATTGGCAGGCAGATTCTTTACCACTGTGCCACCTGGAAAGCCCAATGTGTGATTAGGATTTTCCAAATTTAGGGGAGGAATCTTCTCCCATTCTTACACAAAATATCAGTGAGATGCCATAGTCTATGGATGTGAGACTGGTTAAAGGGGAAATGTTTCTTAATTTTAACATGCTGTGGTATGATTAGGCCAGCATTTTTTTTTAGCTAGCTCCTGAATTGTGAGTGTTTTTAATATCAGGAAACTCTCCATAAATTTTTAGGTAGTTTTTGTTTTGTTTTGTTTTAGAATAGGATGGATCCAATTCCTTGCCAGTCCACCAAGAATGTTGATTTGTTGTTAGAAAATGATAGATGATATCTTATATAGTTCAGTACTGCTGCACATTATTTTGTTCTCAAGGAATACCTAAAAGGAAATGACAGCATGTTTTAGGTCATAACACTAGAATACTGAAAACATGTTCTTTTAGATCAAATGATCACTATTTTACAGAAAATGTACACCCTTGGATCATATAGATATGCCTGTGAACACTGAATATGTAATTTAGTGTACTATTAGAACATGTACCCTGTTTTGTTAATCAACTGATTTATTTATTAAGTTATTAATATGTTTGCTTTCGCCACACTCATTGCATAATGCTTCATAGAAGAAAGGTGTGAAGTGAAATGGTTTTAGCTCTAAGGACATTCTGGTCTCTTAGGAAGATTATCTGTACACCAAGATGAAAACTGTTAAGTAAATTGTATGATGTAGACTGTATACATAATGTCAGTTTAAAGATAGGAGAGTCTTCTATAGGTTGAACAGTTAGATAAGATTTCAGTAGAGAATCAAACTTGATCTTTGTGCTACAGAAGTCATGTTTGATGGTTTGTTTTACCAGTTGACATAGTATATCTTTCTATCTCTGCAGAATAAAAACACAAAGAAGTTAGAAAGCCAGGAACCTCAGGTACATTTGATATGACCTTCCTTTAAAATTTGCCTAGTAACTTTGATCTATCATGCGTGGCCCCTCCGTGACATTTCTTGGTGTTCTATTCCCAGCAAGGAACAGAGTCACTGCCAGTGGGGCCAAGCTTTTCTGTGATGGCTGGAGGGGTCAAGCCGTGCTATAGTCAGGAGCAGGGAGCTCTGAGAGTGAGCCTCCCACGTTCTAAGCAAGTTCTCATGTCTGTGGTTGATGTCTAGCATTTGGTTACCAAGTTCTTTCAAGCAATTCTGTGCATATAATAACTTTAAAAAAATTACTTCCAAAAAAATACTGGGAGTAATTTGGTTAAATAAAATTACTAAAAAATATAGAACTACATGGAGCTTATTATGCTATGGGAAAAAACAAACTAATAAATCAGTAAGTCATGTCTAACTCTGTGACCCTATGAGCTGCAGCACGCCAGGCTTCCCCGTCCTTCACTATCTCCCAGAGATTGCTCAAACTCATGTCCACTGAGTTGTTAATACCATCCAACCATCTCATCCTCTGTTGTCCCTTTCTTCTCCTGCCCTCAATCTTTCCCAGTATCAGGGTCTTTTCAAATGAGTCAGTTCTTCGCATCAAGTGGCCGAAGTATTAGAGTTTCAACTTCAGCATCAGTCCTTCCAGTAAGTATTTGGGGTTGAATTTCTTTAGGATTGACTGGTTTGATTTTCTTGCTGTCCAACGAACTCTCAAGAGTCTTCTCCAGCACCGCAGTTCGAAAGCATCAGTTCTTCAGCTCTCTAAGCTTTCTTTATGGTCCAACTCTCACATCCATACATGACTACTGGACAAATCATACTGTAAACTAAATAACACATACTGTTGACCTTAGAAATGGAAAAGTATATCCGGAAAGTGTTGCTTTTACATTTTTTTTTCTAAAGCTATGTTAAATTGCTACCTTAGTTCAAAGTGGGGAAAAGAAGCTAAAACCTGCTACTGGGAGGGAGTGAAGTTGACAAGTCTGTTCTTTCATGATTACTTTGTATTAAGGCATAAAATTCCTTTTTGATGTAAACAGGGCTTTTAAGAATCTGGAAAGGAATGTTAAACAGCAGGTGAAGATTGGAACCTTGAGGCCAAAGAAGATGTTAAGTAAACTTAACCCACCCACCCAAATTTCCTTGAAACTTGAATAAATCTAGAGCTTGGGAGAGAATACCTAAGTCTTTCCTGGTCATAGTGAATTAATGTCTGAGTTAACTGAAACTGTACTAGTTGTATGGACGACTTTTGGGATACAGAAATGCAAAGGCAACTCTGATAGGCTCGACCATTGAAATTCTTCTTTTGAAACTTTAAAAAAATAATTTCAACAGAAATTTATTGAGCACCAACTATGTACAATGCATACTTTTGATCTTAAAGTACACCTCTAAAATCAGCTAGAACACTTTCTAACACCATACACAAAAATAAACTCAAAATGGATTAAAGATCTAAATGTAAGACCAGAAACTATAAAACTCCTAGAGGAGAACATAGGCAAAACACTCTCCGACATAAATCAAAGCAAGATCCTCTATGACCCACCTCCCAGAATATTGGAAATAAAAGCAAAACTAAACAAATGGGACCTAATGAAACTTAAAAGCTTTTGCACTACAAAGGAAACTATAAGTAAGGTGAAAAGACAGCCCTCAGATTGGGAGAAAATAATAGCAAATGAAGAAACAGACAAAGGACTAATCTCAAAAATATACAAGCAACTCCTGCAGCTCAATTCCAGAAAAATAAATGACCCAATCAAAAAATGGGCCAAAGAACTAAACAGACATTTCTCCAAGGAAGACATACAGATGGCTAACAAACACATGAAAAGATGCTCAACATCACTCATTATTAGAGAAATGCAAATCAAAACCACAATGAGGTACCATTACACGCCAGTCAGGATGGCTGCTATCCAAAAGTCTACAAGCAATAAATGCTGGAGAGGGTGTGGAGAAAAGGGAACCCTCTTACACTGTTGGTGGGAATGCAAACTAGTCCAGCCGCTATGGAAAACAGTGTGGAGATTTCTTAAAAAACTGGACATAGAACTGCCATATGACCCAGCAATCCCACTTCTGGGCATACACACTGAGGAAACCAGATCTGAAAGAGACACGTGCACCCCAATGTTCATCGCAGCACTGTTTATAATAGCCAGGACATGGAAGCAACCTAGATGCCCATCAGCAGATGAATGGATAAGGAAGCTGTGGTACATATACACCATGGAATATTACTCAACCATTAAAAAGAATTCATTTGAACCAGTCCTAATGAGATGGATGAAGCTGGAGCCCCTTATACAGAGTGAAGTAAGCCAGAAAGATAAAGAACATTACAGCATACTGACACATGTATATGGAATTTAGAAAGGTGATAACGATAACCCTATATGCAGAACAGAAAAAGAGACACAGAAATACAGAACAGACTTTTGAACTTTGTGGGAGAATGTGAGGGTGGGATATTTCAAAAGAACAGCATGTATACTATCTATGGTGAAACAGATCACCAGCCCAGGTGGGATGCACGAGACAAGTGCTCCGGCCTGGTGCACTGGGAAGACCCAGAGGAATCGGGTGGAGAGGGAGGTGGGAGGGGGGATCGGGATTGGGAATACATGTAAATCCATGGCTGATTCATATCAATGTATGACAAAACCCACTGGAAAAAAAAAAAATAAGAATAATAAAAATTAAAAAAAAAAAAAAATCAGATAATGTCCTTCTACCTTTTAATAAGTGCTTGGTGTGTGTTAGGCATCATGCTGAGTTTTTCCATATTCTAATTCTTAATCCTGAAGGTGAAACTACTGAGGCTCCAAGAGATTAAGTAACTTACCCACCGTCACAAAGAATATATACAATTCAAATCTAGGTGTTTCTCCAAAACCTGAGTACTGAACCACTGCACAATTTCCTTGCACATTTCTAAGGAATCTCCCTACATTATCCAAAAGGGAGTTTTTTTGTTTTGTTTTTTTTCCTGAATGCTTACTAAGTGCCAGGCACCATTCTCTAATCCTCATAAAAATCTAAGTACAGGTATCTTAGAGAACAACCAAATTATAAGTAAACAAAAGACCTTCTTTATACGGTAACTTTACCTAAGGTCACAGAGATAATAAACACAACAGACAGTGTGCTGAGCACTTACCATATTAAGGCAATATGAATGTCACAGTCTACCAGTCACAGAAGTAGTATATATTGTGTAAAATGTCTGCTTTTACACAAAAGCCAAGGTAGATCAGATTTCTCAGGGCAACTGTACTCCATGTGTAATTTGGCTCACCATGGAATTGGCACATTAAGATGCTTTTTAATGGTTACTGAAACTTTAATTAACAAATAGTACTTAATATATTTTTGTGTGTTCAAAATCTCTTGGAAATATTTAAGCTTGTAGAAAATTCCTGAACTATGAAAATGAAAATTGCGCAGCACACCTGGAATGTATTTTTTGTTGTTTATTCTGATGAAACAATGTGTGCTATGTCATTTAAAATCCTCGCATTATTTCAAATGTCTTCCTTTCAACTTCCAGTAAATATTTCTCACCAGGCATGTATGAGGGATATTTCTAGAAAATAACAGGATCAACAGAGTCATTGGCTTCAAAATAGAGCCTGAGTGCAACCCTGGAAGAACTGACATGATTTCACTCTCAAGGAAAAGTTGTATCTCAGATGAGTTGAGGTCTCCTGTTGAACCTTTCTGACATTGAAAATGTTAAATCTTCTGTAGCTCCCTATGGATTGTTGACAAAAGAACTGGCAGTGTCAGTAATAACAGTAATAGAATAATAAGCCAGTGGCATAATGAGCATTACCTTTACATATGAAAGAATATCATGGAAAAGAAAATGACAGCCCACTCCAGTACTTTTACCTGGGAAATCCCATGGACAGAGGAGCCTGATGGGCTATAGTCCATGGGGTTTCCAAGAACTGGACACAACTTGGTGACCAAATGACAATAACAGCAATAAGTGCTCTATTCTTCACAAATATTATTTTGTAAAATCATCATCATTTGCAATAGGCATTGTTATGCCAGTGTTAACAGAAAAAAATGCACAACCTCAAAGTTGAGAATTAGGTTTCATTTTGTGGTCTTATTGAGGACTGTAGCCTGAGAGGGCAGCCTCTCAGAGAGCTCTGAGGGACTAGGAGGCAGGATATGTAGGAGTTTTTGCTGAAAATACAAAACAAGAAAGAAAACCCATGCAGTCAAACATCAAAAGATTGCTGCTAATCACAAAAAGTCAACATCTCAAGTTAATGAGGTTAGTGCTTTTCTATGTACTGGAATATGCAAGAGTCTGGGCTTATTGAAAGCGGTCCTTTGATATGCATCTTAACTATCTAAGGCCAGTATCCTGTGTTCTCCATCCCGAATTCCTCGCAGGGCACACCGTCAGGGACAGCTGCCGTGACTGATGGCTTTATGAAATCCTTCATTGACTGAAATGGCAGGTGACATTCTTTGTCCACATTAGTTTCATAGCCGTAGAAGCTGCTATCAGGAGACTCAGCTATCTTTTAAGATTATGAAGCTACAGAGCAGTAGGGTGACTTTGACACAGGTCCAGATGGCTCCATAGCCTACCCTCTTCATTCTAGTAGATGGCGGCCTTTCTCTGCATATCCAACCACCCACCATCGCCCAAGCCACCTGAGAACCCATGTGGCAGTCATATCCTTGGTATTGTAAGAAGTCCATCCACACACAAGTGCATTTGTGACTTAAAACTAAGAGTGACCATTCCCAGTATAAACTGAACAGAGCTACCAGCAGCCCTATATTTTCCATCAGACCATCTGAAGTCTCAGCATCAAGTACAGTACGCTAACCAGAGCATGTGTTTGACTAAAGGAAGGCAAGCTGGGAAACTTTATTTTTCCCATATTTGTTGCCTGAAAGAGATATAAGTACTCAGATGCTTTAGACCACTTATTCAGAATTAATTCGTTTAGGAACAACTTTTCTATTTTGAAAAGTGCAATTCTACTAAATTTCTGGCTGCTATTCATGATAAATGTAGAAAATATACTCTTAGTTTCCTTTTTAAAAAATTAGAATTGACACTAATTCATTCAGTATCATTCATAAATCATGGATATATTCATATCAATATTTACAGCAATATTCCCCAAATATTTGATAAGCACTTCTTCTGGGCATTCTGCCAAGTGTGCAGTGCTGAGGTGAGGGATGCTATGAGAGGACACTTTTGATTCTAAAATTGAGTCTTGAAGGATAAAGAGAAGTTATCTCTGCTTAATGGAAAATATTTTTTTGCTTTATATTGGTGGTGCCATGTGGCATGTGGAATCTTCGTTCCTTGACCAGGAATTGAACCCCCGCCACATGCAATGGAAGCATGAGTCTTAACCACTGGATTGCCAGGAAAGCCCCAAGAATTTCTTAAAAGTTGGACAATGTAAATGGCATCTTAGCTAAGTACCTTGTATTTGGAGGGGGTGTGCATGTGTTGTTTTAAGTTCACTGATGTGTTAACTGGAAGGATATTAAGGGATGTTCATCTAAACAGCACTAGTTCAGGAGTGAATCTGCAAACCACAAGACTCCAAACGTTCTGTCTATAAATAAATGTCCTCATCAAGATCTTAAGTAATTCAAATGGTGTTGATGGATATGATTTTGAACAGAACTAGCTTGTTTCTCTGTGAAAATATGAAGTCTTTACATATGTCTATTTCTTCCATATACTGATGAAAGAGAACTCTTATTTAGTTAAACACAGTTGACAGAGGCTTAATAGATGGTTTACACACATAGGGTGATCAGATGCATACCAAGTATTCGCTTCACAAATTGAAACAACTCCTCCAGCATAACATAAAAAGTAGGCCTCTTATCAGTGCACTTCCATTTCACAGTCAAATGTGATTTTTAAAGGGGATGTGAACTTGATGCCATTTTTAGTCTTTAGCAATATTTTTCATTATTTGTTATCTATTTTTGAAGTTTTCATACAACCAAGGTCTTTTAAAACAACTTTAAAAATGAAGATTAAACCCTATATCATCAGTAGGAAAGTTCTGTAACTTCTGTATCCCTCCACAAAGTCTACTGTTGAGCTGTGGAGGCACTGGGGCAGGCTGCTTCTTATCAACTCACCTCCACAAATTTGCTAGGTTAAAAATAAAAAGGTTGCCCGCCTTGAATATTATGCTGAATCTGTGCAGAGCTTTTCCAAATTTAAATTTAGACCAAACCAAATTTCATATCTGTTCTGAAAAGTCAAGACAATGTACAGTGGATAGAACATAGACTCTGAAATTCTCGAGACCCAAGGTCACAACTCGTGTTAGGGGTTTTAGTTCTGAGATATGTGTGCTTAGTCACTCAGTCATGTCTGACCCTTTGCGACCCAATGGACTGTTGCCCAAGGTGTCTCTGTCCATGGGATTTCCCAGGCAAGAATACTGGAATGGCTCGTCATTTCTTCCTCTCAACCCAGGGATCGAATCCTTGTCTCCTGCATTGCAGGTGGATTTTTTATGAATGAGCCACAAGGGAAGCCCCTCTAAGATATATACTGGGCAAGTAATATAGTCTCTCTGAACTTAATATTTTTACTCATAGAACCAACTGTATACACCTATGCAGGCAGGATGAACTGAGGTCACTTATATGTCAAATGCTAAAGTGGGTAGTTACTGAACTTGTTCCCAATTGCTCCAGATTGTTCTGGGTTCTTGGGTTGAAGTAGTTCAGTCAGTCAGCAAATATCTGTTGTTGTTGTTCTGTCATCAAGTCATGTCTGACTGTTTGTGACCCCATGGACTGCAGCATGCCAGGCCTCCCTGTCCCTCACCATCTCCTGGAGTTTGCCCAAGTTCACGTGCACTGAATAGGTGATGCCATCCAATCATCTCATCCTCTGTCACCCCCTTCTCTTCCTGCTCTCAATCTTTAGCAGCATCAGAGTATTTTTCCAGTGAGTTGGCTCTTCATGTAAGGTAGCCATGGAGCTACCTTGAGCTGGAGCTTGAGCTTCAGCGTCAGTCCTTCCGATGAATATTCAGTGTTGATTTCCTTTAGGGCTGATTTGTTTGATCTCCTTGCTGTCCAGCAAATATTTACAGGGTGCCTGTTGGATGCTGAGCCCTCTGATAGCACTGGGGACACCTCTGTGATGAGGCTCAATCTTTATCCTTCAGGGGCTTTTTGTCTGTTTGCAAGGATCACAAAATGATAAGCTCAGCATATTGTGATGGCAGTAAGGAAAGTCTCGACGACAAGCATTTCATGTAAACGACAAAACTGACTCCCTTTCCCCGCCCCCCATGTGGACTGGTTTGGTTTTCTCCTGTTGGCTTGGTGATTTCTGATAACCCTAACCTTTGTATTAGAGTAGCAAATTCCCAGGCTAGCCCAGAGTCAGGACAGTACCAAGAATGACTCTCTCATGAAGTTGAATTCAGACCACACCCCTTAGTCAGCAGTTGATGTCCCAGGACTGTCAGGTTGGAATATCCTCTCCTGAAACAAGTGATATATGAACGTATTTACGTCAGTTCTGTGAATTCAGGGAGTGTAGCAGCATTGTTAAGAGCTATTTATCTTTAATTGAGCTTTTCAAGTCTGCTAACTTTATGCCAAATTCAGGCAGGGAGAGTGATAAGGAATTGTGGCGGCTTGCTGTCTGCCTGGGAACCTGGAGGCCTTTCAGAACTGCGCTTCTTTTTACTCTAAGCAGAGATCACGCAGAACATGCAAACTGTTGTTGTTGTTCAGTCACTAAGTCGTGTCTGACTCTTTGTGACCCCATGGAGTGAAGCATGGCAGGCCTCCCTGTCCCTCACCATCTCTTGGAGTTTGCCCAAGTTCATGTCCATTGAATCGGTGATGCAAATTGTGCTTAGGCTATTTTCTTGTACTGTTCTTATAGTCTCATCTATTTAAGTACTAGATTATATTTGATACGTAGGCTTCATTAACAAATGGCCATGACTTTGCTCAAAGGTGGAAAGTGGTTCTAAACTCAGTAAAACCTATAGAGCTTCTACTTACTTTACCTGTGACTATTCTCAGTAAGACTGGCAGAGCAGTCACTTTGTTGTCATTCTGTATAGTAATGATAAAAATAAAACCCACTTATTTTGGCTTTAACTATTTGCATTTCCAAGAAGAATGCCAGAGCTTTAGAATAAAGCATGATTTAAAAAATTCTATGTAGACATATACATATACAATATAATATACATATAAAATTTACAAACCCAGGTCTCCCGCATTGCAGGCAGATTCTTTATCGGCTAAGCCACAAGGAAGCCCATACATATACAATACAATCTATTGGGCTGGCCCTGGACTAGCAAACCCAAGAAGTTGAAAATAATCAGCCTAACTTAATGGACAGAAAACTGAGTTAGGAGTCCAGGTAGGTGCTTACACCAATATCTGTCACAGTTAAAGCATTTAATTTGACTAAAGCAATGGTTGATTTCATTTACTGTGTTCTAGAAAGAGCATAGGCTTTAAGAACATAGGATTTGAGGTTCAGCTCTATTTTTGAATTTTCTCAGTCTGTTTCTTCATCTGTATAATATAGATAATTGTTTCACAAGAATATTGTGAGGATTGAGTACAGAGATATATATGCTTGGTCTGTGTGTGTGTCTCTGACTCTTTGTGACCTCATGAACTGCAGCCCTCCAGACTCTTCTGTCCATGGCATTTCCCAGGCAAGAATACTGGAGTGGGTTGCCATTTCCTACTCCAGGGAATCTTCTCACCCCAGGGATCAAACCTGGGTCTCCTGCATTGCAGGCAGATTCTTTACCATTGAGCCACCAGGGAAGCCCCTTGTTTTAAGTCACTTTCCATCAAAGCCCTTTCTTGTTTACAAAAGTGGCCAACATGTGCTTCCACTGGCCTCCTTGGCTGAGGCACAGTCTGCTTGGTTGTACATGGCAGTCAGCCCTGAGTCTGGTGTTCTGCCAGATGAGTGTTCAGAGTCCTCGAATATTCTAAGGCAAAACTCTGCATGGCAGGTGCCTGGATTAACTTGATTTGTGTCATCTCTGAGCTTCAAAGGGCATTCTACAAGAGTCAAGAGAACTGTAACCCAGAAGACTTGTGATCTTTAAAAATATAGAGGCTGCTTTTTCACGACTTGGTTTTACTACTAAATAAAGTGACATATTTAACTAACTGGCAGTGACTCTAAGATGAGTTACATTTAACTTCTAACCTGCAATATTGCCATGGTTTGGAGACAGGGCTAAATATTTGGCTCTGAAGTTCATTGTCAAAGTGTATCCAGGATTTCAAATGTTTATCTCAATGAACATTGAAAGTGTGTAAAATTAGGCTACACATGTTATAAGAATTATTTTTTCTCTTGACATTTCTGGCTTTTAGATTCCCAGACCTGGCAGGAAATCTTTTTGGCTCCACTGCTTCTGATCTAGCTGTTTTCACAAAATGCAAACACATGCAAAAACATTGTAATAAACCTCAATGTTCAGTCGTGTTCAGTAAGACTTCAAAAGATGTTTGCTTTGAACTTGGTTCTAAAGATGGGCATACCTTCATGAGAATGAAAGGTATCTTCTTACCCTCTATGATGTGGTTTGGCCATTTTCGAGGCCTCAGAGTTAGCTTTGTTCTGTAAGGCACATTAAATTCACTCTTTTGGACTAGGAATTAACGGAAATTTCTTCCTATAGAACATTTTGGAGCTCTCGGTCCCAAGGGGACAATGGTTTTATGCCATAAAGAGAAAACTCTACTGCATCAAAGAGACTTAGGACAGCATCACGAACTCCACACTCTGTGCCTGGTCTTAGATTTAATGAAGCATCTGTATTGCCTTTTTTAAGATTGTTGGATGTTAGGTGATTTGTATAAACTCTGCCATCATTCTCTAGTTTACAAAAAAATGTGAAACTAGGCTGACGGGATTTGGTACATATTGTAGTGAGCAGAGTACAGTTGTGATACCTTCAGTAGACAGATTTCTCTGCATCTTTTCCTACTTTGTTTCTTCTCTAAGTTTTATCAAGCTTTCTTGGTAGTAATCACACTACAAAACATTCTGTCCATCCTAGAAAAACCTTTGTCGTGGCTCTCTTCTCAGACCACTGTAGCTGGTGGGATGGAGGTCTCTTTTTGATGGGCGATTTCATTGAGTCTCACCCCTTTCTTGTTATTCTTCTATCTTCAGTTTATTTTTGTCTGTCTCTGTTTTGAAGCCATTATCCAACTCAAAACAAATAGCCAATCTTTATTTATTTATTCATTCAGTTCAGTTCAGTTCAGTTGCTCAGTCATGTCCGACACTTTGCGACCCCATGAATCACAGCACGCCAGGCCTCCCTGTCCATCACCAACTCCCGGAGTTTACTCAAACTCATGTCCATCGAGTTGGTGATGCCATCCAGCCATCTCATCCTCTGCCATCTTCTTCTCCTCCTGCCCCCAATCCCTCCCAGCATCAGGGTCTTTTCCAATGAGTCAACTCTTCGCATGAGGTGGCCAAAGTATTGGAGTTTCAGATTCAGCATCAGTCCTTCCAATGAATATTCAGGACTGGTCTCCTTTAGGATGGACTGATGAATCTCCTTGCAGTCCAAGGGACTCTTCAAGAGTCTTCTCCAACACCACAGTGCAAAAGCATCCATTTTTCGGCGCTCAGCTTTCTTCACAGTCCAACTGTCACATCCATACATGACCACTGGAAAAACCATAGCCTTGACTAGATGGACCTTTGTTGGCAAAGTAATGTCTCTGCTTTTTAATATGCTATCTAGGTTGGTCATAACTTTCCTTCCAAGGAGTAAGCGTCTTAATTTCATGGCTGCAGTCACCATCTGCAGTGATTTTGGAGCCCCAAAAACCAAAATCTGACACTGCTTCCACTGTTTCCC
The DNA here is from genome assembly GCF_033118175.1 of Dama dama. Taxonomy (NCBI): domain Eukaryota; kingdom Metazoa; phylum Chordata; class Mammalia; order Artiodactyla; family Cervidae; genus Dama; species Dama dama. The sequence continues at coordinate 32,585,257 of NC_083701.1, forward strand.
CATCTATTTCCCATGAAGTGATGGGACCAGATGCCATGATCTTAGTTTTCTGAATGTTGAGCTTTAAGCTAACTTTTTCACTCTCTTCTTTCACTTTCATCAAGAGGCTTTTTAGTAGTGGAGTATAATTACTTTAGGGCTTCCCTGATGGCTCAGTGGTAGAGAATCCGCCTGCCAATTCAGGAGATATGGGTGTGATCCCTGGGTCAGGAAGATCCCCTGGAGGAGGAAATGGCAACCCACTCCAGTATCCTTGTCTGGGAAATCCCATGAGGAACCTGGCAGGCTACAGTCCATGAGGTCACAAATAGTCAGACATGACTTAGTGACTAAACAATAAAAAACAACAATTGCTTTACAATGTTGTGTTTTTAAAATATCTTATCTCCAGCTCATATGCGGGCTGTATTTTCTGTGGATCTTAAATAAATCCTCCGTCAATGGGATTCTCCAGGCAAGAATACTGGAGTGGGTTGCCATCTCCTTCTCCAGGGGATCTTCCTGACCCAGGGATCGAACCCAGGTCTCCCACATTGCAGGCAGACGCTTTAACCTCTGAGCCACCAGGGAAGCCCACTTTCTTTCTTTTTTTCTTTTCTGTGGATCTTAAATAAATCTAAATGTGACCTCTCTCCCTATGCCTGGCTACAGGAGTTTCCAATTCTGTCATTTCTGAAATGTTTGAAACTTTTCCACAATGTCTTTGTCTTTCTGTGCTTTTAACCACATCTTCTACTACCTTTTGATTATTTAACCCCTTAAATGAAAAATGTGTGCTTCTTTAAAATAATGCTTATTCATTCTATAAATATTTGGGAATAATTTGTAGATGCCAAGCCCTGCGCTGAATGTTCGACAGTGAAGAGTTAGTGTGTTTGCTGTCAGTCAGCCTCAGTGCTCTCATCGACCAGCCAAGGCTGTGCCCTTCTGCGTGGGAAAAGCAGTTCATTGGGTCCAGGAGACATGGCCAGCTGGAGCCTGACCATGTGCTAAGTACCAGGATCCTGGAATCTGCTGCCCAAATTATTCTAAACTCACTTCCTGGACCTTCGTGGTCCCCTTTCCCCTAGTCCATCTTTCCCAATAATTCAGTTTTAAGAGTAGACAAGAGGGAGGGTGTAAATGAGCTTGGAGATGCAAGCAGGGGTATCCACACAGGACTCATGAAGACCATTGTGGTTCAGTGGGGCAAGCCAGAGAGAAAAGGGGCAAAATGACATGAAGTTGGGGCCAGCACTGCCTTCCTGCTCTCCTTTTTATGCCAAGTTACAGTGTAGAACTGGAAGGGATACAAGAACAAGGCATGAGGCATGTTGGATCTTATTTCCCAGACTAGGGATCCAACTGGTGCTTCCTGCATTGGAAGCACAGAGTCTTAACCGCTGGACCACCAGGAAAGATGACTCCAGCCCAGGCAGTCAGTATAGCTTACTCTCTAACTGTAGGTATCATGGCAACACATGACATGTGGGCAGGGGCAACTCAAACACACAGGTCAGGAAAGTCCTGCTGAAACAGTGGCACCGAACTTGGACTTGTTGAGCGTAGGATCTTCTTAGGTGGCCTCCATGTGTGGATGTGAGAGTTGGACTATAAAGAAGGCTGAGCGCCAAAGAATTGATGCTTTTGAACTGTGGTGTTGGAGAAGACTCTTGAGAGTCCCTTGGGCTGCAAGGAGATCCAACAAGTCCATCCTAATGGAAATCAGTCCTGAATATTCATTGGAAGGACTGATGCTGAAGCTGAAACTCCAATACTTTAGCCAACTGATGCAAACAGCTGACTCATTGGAAAAGACCCTGATGCTGGGAAAGATTGCAGGTAGGAGGAGAAGGGGACGACAGAGGATGAGATGGTTGGATGGCATCACTGACTCGATGGACAAGAGTTCAAGCAAGCTCCAGGAGTTGATGATGGATAAGGCAGCATGGTATGCTGCAGTCCATGGTGTCACAAAGAGTTGGACATGACTAGGCAACTGAACTGAACTGAAGTGGCATCAGGAAGAGGGCATGAAAGGATGCACAGAAGGATGGCTGAGGAGGGATGGCAGGACAGGAAGAAGGAGGGAAGGAAATAGTGTGAAAAACAGAGAAACTGACTGGTGGGAATGTGTAGAGGTTTTTCAATATGCTAGCAGTTTGGGGAGTGTCTTAAGTTGAAGAAGAATAGATGGTCAGAAGCAAAGTCCTGTTAAGGATGCTGGCTCACTCCTTTTCTTATCAATTCATTTCCCTTGACTTGTGTTACTTGCTTCTTTCTCCTTCTGATGTTATAGGCTTTTTAAAGTCCTTTTTAATCTCACCATTGGGCTTCCCTGGTGGCTCAGATGGTAAAGAATTTGCCCACAGCTCAGCTAAATCTGGGTTCAGTCCCTGGGTCAAGAAGATCCCCTGGAGAAGGGAATAGCAACCCACTCCAGTATTCTTGCCTGGAGAATCCTATGGACAGAAGAGCCTGGTGGGCTCAAGTCCATGGGGTTGCAAAAACGGGGACATGACTGATTGACTAACACTTTGACAGTTCATTTCACCATCAGTCAACCTTCATTTACCCTTGAATTTACTGCTGAAAATTTATTTGTATTTGAAGTCATTCAAAAATTACCTATAATTGAAAATGCAAGATTCTTTTAAAGTGACTTTTAATGAGAGTGAAAATAAGAATAGATAAGTTAAAAAATAGCATCTGATTTCCCCATAGTCAGGTTCCCTTCCTGGCTATATACTTTTTTATTTATTTTTATTGGAGTGTAGTTGCTTTATAATATTGTGCTAGTTTCTACTGTACAACAAAGTGAATCAGCTATACAAACACATATATTCCCTCTTTTTTTATTTTTTTTTTTGACTTCTCTTCCCATTTACATCGCCACAGAGCATTGAGTAGATTTCCCTGTGCAATACAGTAGATCCTCAATAGTTATCTATTTAATACATAGTATCAATAGTGTATATATGTCAATCCCCGTCTCTCTACCCATTCTACCACACACCACCCAGCTATATTCTTGAAGAATTAAGCATATTCCTAGTTTTCCTACCTTACATAGTATATGGTTGGTTTTCTCTTTCTTTTACTAGAAACCTCCTAATGCTAGTGCTATTACTTATTATCCTAATTAATAATGGTGACAGTCCATGATGTTGTCACCATTTACAGATGAGGAAACTGAGGCCCAGGGAAGGTTTTATGTAACTTGTCCAAAGCCCGTAGGCATAAGCGGCACAACTGATGTCTGAACACTTATTTGCTTGTAGGCATAAGCAGCACAACTGATGTCTGAACACTTATTTGCTTGACTCCAAACACTGTACTCTTGCCTGTTTAGAAGGTTACCACCTTTAGGCTGTTTCCAACAATACCTAGAATCTAGGCCAAGTCTTAGGGACTTCTCTGGTGGTCCAGTGGTTAAGACTCCGTGCTTCCAATGCAAGGGGCACAGGTTCCATTCCTGGGGTCTGGGAACTAAGATGCCACATGTTGTGTGACTCAGCCAAAAAAGAAACAAACTGCCAAATCTTAGTCCAGTGGCCAACCCGCATTAAACCCATATTGTGTGTGTGCGTTAGTTACTCAGCCATATCCGACTCTTTGTGACCCTATGGACTGTAGCTCACCAGGCTCCTCTGTCCATGGAATTCTCCAGGCAAGAATACTGGGATGGGTTGCCATTTCCTTTTCCAGGGAATCTTCTGGACCCAGGGATTGAACTCAGAATGTTAAGCAAAAGAAATACTGTAGTACATTAAACACAAGTGGTGAGTTTGGACACACTTGTGAGAGTTGCCTTTTCAAATTATCCTAGAAACAATAGGTAAACTTTCAGAGGTAATACTGTGATACTTTGAGTCAGTTAAAGACCTCTTTTATCTTCCCCTCCAAGTCATTTCTCTGATTTATTTGGAGGTCATCTCTGTTTCTTGGACAGTTGATGCTGTTTCTATGCATTTCCCTCAAGCGTGTCACAACTGTCCTAGTGACACTGCTGATGACATCAGTTGTCGAGTTTGTGACAGGCTAGATAATGTTAATTCATGCATTTGGTTTATTTGATTTGGACCTTAATTCTGCTGATATGCTCTTTGGACTACGTAAGGAATCAGTTCAAAATTAAAAACACACACACACACACACACACACACATTTAGCCCTTTTCAAATAAATGTGTTAAGTTTCAAATGGACTTCTGCATTATACTACCTACATTTATTTACAAGATTTTTCCTACAGTGAATTTTTCATTTTTCTTATAATGTTTAAGTTATTCTATAGCCCTTTAATGTGTATTAAAATTTTCAAAGGTGTCTGAGCTGTGTAACTGATCTTTTTTTTATTGTTGAATGAAAAAAATCAGAGACATATGTTAAAAGAAACCAGCACAAGATTGTGTCCAGGTAATTGTGTTCAAGATTGGGTCCATGCAAACATATTTCTCTTGGTTATAGAAATGTTTCCCTCAGTGTGGAGAAATGCTGAGTATTATTGCTTATCAAAAACACTGATCATTTTTTTAAATTAAGGAAACATGAACTGAGAACAAGAGAGACCTAACATCTTGGTATTTCATGAGCCTTGGATATCAGTTTTCTTGCAGGCTCCCATCTGAGTCACAGTTCAGGAAGTTGGTCACCTTAGCCATTTAGGCATTTTGCAAAGACACAGGTTAATTTAATTTTAAAAGAACACATTGTATCTTTGGTTTAAATTATGAGACTGACATTCGTTTTCCACTGACCTCAGAGAATTTATACAGGTACTTTACAGATTCCCGAGTGACATCTATTGATTTTTTTAAAAGCTTAATGGAACAGAATTTAAAGGCTTAATTATTTCAAATGGTAAAAATCAAAATTGCCAACCGATTTTTATGAGGTCAGTGTTATAATTAGATTAGCTTAAGATTGAATCAGAATGATAAGAGTGTCCTTTAACTGCTTTTCTAGATATATAGCCAATAATTACCTCTTTACATAGAACAAAAGATTTAGCTTAAATGGGGAATTGGGTATGTCACCATGTAGGTAAAGCCAGCGATAAATAGAACTTTATAACATTTCATTCTGATTTTTTAAGAGTTTTAGTTGGACCTTACAGTTATGCTTGTAACAAAATAGTTTAATATTAGAACTGGCTATTTATTTTAAAATATCTTTTCATTACAAAACACAAATAAAGAAAATCACTCACATATATGGCTTAATTACTTTTATAATGAGAATATTACTCAAATCAAGAAATGACACTTTGCCAGACAACTAAGGTGTCCTTTCAGTATACCCTCTGCAACTTCTGCCTCTCCCCACAAATAAAAACTATTCTAACTTTTATAATAATCAACTTGTGCTCTAAAAGTAGCTTTATCACCTAAATGTGCATCATGCTCTGTGCTGTTGTGTCCAGCTTTTTGTGACCCCATGGACTGTAACCCGTCAGGCTCCTCTGTCCGTGGGATTTCCCAGGCAAGAATATTGGAGTGAGTTGCCATTTCCTACTCCAGGGGATCTTCCTGACCCATTGGTCAAGCCCATGTCTTTTACATCTCCTTCTTTGACAGGTGGATTCTTTACCACCGCGCCCTCTGGGAAGCCCTAAACATGCATTCTTTGACACTATTGTTACCCTTTTGTGCGCTTTGTCCCTAAGTTGTGTCTGACTCTTTGTGACCCACTGCGCTGTAGCCCACCAGGCTCCTTTGTCCTTGGGGATTCTCAGGCAAGAATACTGGAGTGGGTTGTCAAGCCCTCCTGCAGGGGATCTTCCCAACCCAGGAATCGAGCCCAGCTCTCCCTCATTGCAGGCAGATTCTTTACCATCTGATACACTAGTGAAGCCCCTGTTGTTAACCTCACCAACTTTCAAAAGTCAGGTATGTCTTTGTCTCTGTCTCTTTTTTAATTTATTGGAATATAGTTGCTTTACAGTTTTGTGTTATTTTCTGCTGTATGGCCAAGTGAATAAGTCATAGATAAACATATATCCCCGTTTTTTTATTCCCTTCCCATTTAAGTCACCACAGGGCACTGAGTCAAGTTCTCTGTGCCCTACAGCAGGTTCTGATTAGTTCCCTGCTTTCTACATGGTATTATATTTACGTCAATCCCAGTCTCCCAGTTCATCCCACCTTCCCTTGCCCTGCTGAAGCCTTTTTTAAACTTTATATTACTCTTCCATTTTTTACATTTTCTTACAATTTATCTGTTAAAGAACCCTGGCCACTTGACCTGTCAGATTTTCTTCAGTCTGAATTTTGCTAACTTCATATTCTTGGTGCAATTCAATGGGCTCTTCAGTTCTCTGTATTTTCCTGTATTTATCCAGAAACTGGAAAAAGCTCCTCTTTGGCATGAGTAGAGGAGACACATGATATCTAGTTGTTGGGTTTTTTTTTTTTTTTTTATGTTATCATCTTAGCAGCCATAGATGCTTGATACCAATATCTGTTTATTCATTGATAGCTGAAAGGTGATGATGTTTTAATTTCATCACTTCCTTTTGTATTTATTGTTGGAATGCTTTTGCTAAGAGACCCTTTCTCTCAAGTTACTATGTGATTGGCTAGGAATACAGTTCTCCTAAGAAAGGCAAGGATACATGCTTGATTTCTCTCCTTTACTTGCTAGTTTTCAAGATGATGAAGATAAATAATTCCTTCTTTAAGCTTCCTCGCATTTGTTTGTGGGTCATTCCATCCTACCCCTGGTAGTCTCTGATAGCTGGCTTGCTATTGGGTAGCACAAGGTATTCCAAGCTAATATGGTATGTATCCTCCCCAAATATGGGATCAACCTTTTTTTTTTTTTTGAAAAGTCCTAGTTTCTTTTAGTGGGAACTGATGTTTCCAGATCACAATCTGGATACCAGGGATTCTCATTGATCCTGAGTTGTTATTTCCAGTGTCTTTTTAAAAATATTTATTTTATTTCAGATCTGGTTTCCTCAGTGTGTATGCCCAGAAGTGGGATTGCTGGGTCATATGGCAGTTCTATTTCCAGCTTTTTAAGAAATCTCCACACTGTTCTCCATAGTGGCTGTACTAGTTTGCATTCCCACCAACAGAGTAAAAGGGTTCCCTTTTCTCCACACCCTCTCCAGCATTTATTGCTTGTAGACTTTTGGATAGCAGCCATCCTGACTGGCGTGTAATGGTACCTCACTGTGGTTTTGATTTGCATTTCTCTGATAATGAGTGATGTTGAGCGTCTTTTCATGTGTTTGTTAGCCATCTGTATGTCTTCTTTGGAGAAATGTCTGTTTAGTTCTTTGGCCCATTTTTTGATTGGGTCATTTATTTTTCTGGAATTGAGCTGCAGGAGTTGCTTGCATATTTTTGAGATTAATCCTTTGTCTGTTTCTTCATTTGCTATTATTTTCTCCCAATCTGAGGGCTGTCTTTTCACCTTACTTATAGTTTCCTTTGTTGTGCAAAAACTTTTAAGTTTCATTAGGTCCCATTTGTTTAGTTTTGCTTTTATTTCCAATATTCTGGGAGGTGGGTCGTAGAGGATCCTGCTGTGATTTATGTCGGAGAGTGTTTTGCCTATGTTCTCCTCTAGGAGTTTTATAGTTTCTGGTCTTACATTTAGATCTTTAACCCATTTTGAGTTTATTTTTATGTATGGTTTTAGAAAGTGTTCTAGTTTCATTCTTTTACAAGTGATTGACCAGCTTTCCCAGCACCACTTGTTAAAAAGGGTGTCTTTTTTCCATTGTATATCCTTGCCTCCTTTGTCAAAGATAAGGTGTCCATAGGTTCGTGGATTTATCTCTGGGCTTTCTATTCTGTTCCATTGATCTATATTTCTGTCTTTGTGCCAGTACCATACTGTCTTGATGACTGTGGCTTTGTAGTATAGTCTGAAGTCAGGCAGGTTGATTCCTCCAGTTCCATTCTTCTTTCTCAAGATTACTTTGGCTATTCGAGGTTTTTTGTATTTCCATACAAATTGTGAAATTCTTTGGTCTAGTTCTGTGAAAAATACCGTTGGTAGCTTGATAGGGATTGCATTGAATCTACAGATTGCTTTGGGTAGAATAGCCATTTTGACAATATTGATTCTTCCAATCCATGAACACGGTATGTTTCTCCATCTGTTTGTGTCCTCTTTGATTTCTTTCATCAGTGTTTTATAGTTTTCTATGTATAGGTCTTTTGTTTCTTTAGGTAGATATACTCCTAAGTATTTTATTCTTTTTGTTGCAATGGTGAATGGTATTGTTTCCTTAATTTCTCTTTCTGTTTTTTTATTGTTAGCGTATAGGAATGCAAGGGATTTCTGTGTGTTAATTTTATATCCCGCAACTTTACTATATTCATTGATTAGCTCTAGTAATTTTCTGGAAGAGTCTTTAGGGTTTTCTATGTAGAGGATCATGTCATCTGCAAACAGTGAGAGTTTCACTTCTTCTTTTCCTATCTGGATTCCTTTTACTTCTTTTTCTGCTCTGATTGCTGTGGCCAGAACTTCCAACACTATGTTGAATAGTAGTGGTGAGAGTGGGCACCCTTGTCTTGTTCCTGATTTCAGGGGAAATGCTTTCAATTTTTCACCATTGAGGGTGATGCTTGCTGTGGGTTTGTCATATATAGCTTTTATTATGTTGAGGTATGTTCCTTCTATTCCTGCTTTTTGGAGAGTTTTAATCATAAATGAGTGTTGAATTTTGTCAAAGGCTTTCTCTGCATCTATTGAGATAATCATATGGTTTTTATCTTTCAATTTGTTAATGTGGTGTATTACATTGATTGATTTGCGGATATTAAAGAATCCTTGCATTCCTGGGATAAAGCCCACTTGGTCATGGTGTATGATTTTTTTAATATGTTGTTGGATTCTGTTTGCTAGAATTTTGTTAAGGATTTTTGCATCTATGTTCATCAGTGATATTGGCCTGTAGTTTTCTTTTTTTGTGGCATCTTTGTCTGGTTTTGGAATTAGGGTGATGGTGGCCTCATAGAATGAGTTTGGAAGCTTACCTTCATCTGCAATTTTCTGGAAGAGTTTGAGTAAGATAGGTGTTAGCTCTTCTCTAAATTTTTGGTAGAATTCAGCTGTGAAGCCATCTGGTCCTGGGCTTTTGTTTGCTGGAAGACTTTTGATGACAGTTTCGATTTCCTTGCTTGTGATGGGTCTGTTAAGATCTTCTATTTCTTCCTGGTTCAGTTTTGGAAAGTTATACTTTTCTAAGAATTTGTCCATTTCATCCAAGTTGTCCATTTTATTGGCATATAGCTGCTGGTAGTAGTCTCTTATGATCCTTTGTATTTCAGTGTTGTCTGTTGTGATCTCTCCATTTTCATTTCTAATTTTGTTAATTTGGTTCTTTTCTCTTTGTTTCTTAATGAGTCTTGCTAATGGTTTGTCAATTTTGTTATTATTTCAAAAAACCAGCTTTTAGCTTTGTTGATTTTTGCTATGGTCTCTTTAGTTTCTTTTGCATTTATTTCTGCCCTAATTTTTAAGATTTCTTTCCTTCTGCTAACCCTGGGGTTCTTCATTTCTTCCTTCTCTAATTGCTTTAGGTGTAGAGTTAGGTTATTTATTTGGCTTTTTTCTTGTTTCTTGATGTAAGCCTGTAATGCTATGAACCTTCCCCTTAGCACTGCTTTACAGTGTCCCATAGGTTTTGGGTTGTTGTGTTTTCATTTTCATTCATTTCTATACATATTTTGATTTCTTTTTTGATTTCTTCTATGATTTGTTGGTTATTCAGAAGTGCGTGTACCCCAGTGTTCATTGCAGCACTGTTTATAATAGCCAGGACATGGAAGCAACCTAGATGCCCATCAGCAGACGAATGGATAAGGAAGCTATGGTACATATACACCATGGAATATTACTCAGCCATTAAAAAGAATTCATTTGAATCAGTTCTAATGAGATGGATGAAACTGGAGCCCCTTATACAGAGTGAAGTAAGCCAGAAAGATAAAGAACATTACAGCATACTAACACATATATATGGAATTTAGAAAGAAGGTAACGATAACCCTATATGCAAAACAGAAAAAGAGACACAGAAGTACAGAACAGACTTTTGGACTCTGTGGGAGAAGGCGAGGGTGGGATGTTTCGAAACAACAGCATGTATATTATCCATAGTGAAACAGATCACCAGCCCAGGTGGGATGCATGAGACAAGTGCTCGGGCCTGGTGCACTGGGAAGACCCAGAGGAATCGGGGGGAGGTGGGAGGTGGGAGGGGGGATCGGGATGGGGAATACGTGTAACTCTATGGCTGATTCATATCAATGTATGACAAAACTCACTGAAATGTTGTGAAGTAATTAGCCTCCAACTAATAAAAATTAATTAATTAATTAATTAATTTAAAAAAAAATAGAAAGTTGGTACAAACATGGAAAAAAATAAAAAAAGAAGAAGCTAAACATGGGATTACCATATGATGGCATTTCCATCAAAAAACCAAACATAGGTTAACCCCAAAGAATTGAAAACAAGGAATCAGATATTGTATGCCAATGTGCACAGTAGTATTATTAGTTAACAGTAAAAAATAAAAACAACCCAAATATCCATCAACAGATACATAGATAAACAAATTATGGTATATACCTACAATGGAATATTATTCCATCATAAAAAGAAATAAAGTACTAATACATGCTACAACAAGAACAATCTTTGTAAACATTATGCCAAGTGAAAGGAGACAGACACAAAGGGTCATATATTGTATGATTTCATTTCTATGAAATATCCAAAATAGGCAAGTCCATAGAGACAGAACGTGGATTGGTGATTACCAAGGGCTTGCGGGGCATGGGGATAGGAACAAGTGCTTCATGGATAAGGGGTTTTCTTTTGAGGAGATGAAAATATTTTCTAACAAAATAGAGGTGGTTATGGCACAAAATTGTGAACGCACTAAATGTCACTGAATTATTTACTTTAACATGGTTATTGTGATATGAATTTCACCTAAATAAAAATTAATATAAAATTTAAAAAAATAAAATAAAAATAAAAAATAAAAATATTAATTTTATTTATTTATTTTTGGCTGGGCTGAGTCTTCACTGCTTCATACAGGCTTTCTCTGGTTGCTGCAAGCAGGGGCTCCCCTCAAAGTGTGGTACTCTGGCTTCTCGTTTCAGCGACTTCTCTTGTTGCAGAGCACAGGTTCTAGGGCACTCAGGCTTCAGCAGTTGTGGCATGTGGGCTCAATGGTTGCAGCTCCCGGGCTCTAGAGACAGGCTCAGTAGTTGGGGTGCACGGGCTCAGTTGCTCCATGGCATGTGGGATCGTCTCAGACCAGGGAACAAACCCATGTCTCCTGTATTGGCAGGCAGATTCTTTACCGCTGGGCCACCAGGGAAGCCCTGTTTCTAGTGCCTTGGAGTGGACAGTTAGTTCACATTGACACTCAATTCAAAGCAGAGAGTGCTAAGACTTAAATTTAAACTCTTTTTGTATTATAGCTTTATCTCCTTTTTTCCATACCAACAATTCTCAATGATAAAGGTGATATTGGAATTTAAAATATTCCATAATAACTCATTTGTTTTATTCCGTGTTATATACAGGAGTCTCAAGATAAAAATATCAGCCTATCTACCAATATAAAATACTGAAAAAAATGCATTTACCTTTTCTATTCTCTCCCCAACTTTTTAATAGTTGTACAAAATCCACATTGTCAAGAATATATAGCCAATGTATAATATATTCTCTGCTTTTCAGCTGTCTTGTGGTCTTAGGACAGATAACTATAGTTAATGCTCACCATCTGTTCTTAGATCTAGGCATTTTGGTTTTCTGAATCACTCTCCATTGGATTACTGGGCTCACATTTTGAAGGAAACTTCAGTATCTTAAATATATTACTTCATTTTTCTACTATTATAAATCACTGCTGTTAAAGTCTAATGATAATCTAAGTTTTCCCCTTGTAAATCATGCAATATGTTTTTCTAGATGTCCAAAGGACTTTATTTTTCTTTAAAATACAATGAATTTCCTAGAGTATATCAGTCTGGCTCACTGTTGCCAGGTATGCAGTGTCATTTTCAGACAAAGAGGGTCTGTACTGATGCTATATTTGTTCATGAGATTGTAAACAAAGTTTCATAAAAAATATTTTTCAACAATATGAAAAAACATTGGGATCAATTAGAAAGAACATCTGTTCATATATTTAAGTCTGAAAACACAAGTTAGCTATTAATTTATTGCCTAAATCAGTGATATAAAAGACTTCAGAACTTGCCCAGAATTTTTGATTTTCTAAACTGTGGCACCCAATTTTTTACACATTGGACCTAGCTCACTGCCTGTTGTCTTGGACGTCAGTAGTAGTTGCTACCTGTCAAATTTGCTGAAGTTTGGAAAGTTGAATTTCAATCTTTTTATCATCTACCACAAATTCAGTATCCATGTGTAATACACTTTAGAAAACCCAACAGGGAATTCCCTGGCAGTCCAGTGGTTAGGACTTGCTGCTTCCACTGCAGGGGGCCCAGGTTCCATCCGTTGTTGACATGGCCAAAAGACAAACAAATAACACACACACAACATATAACCATTTAATTAGCAGCTATATTACAGGAAAGTATAGTATAAAATTAGGAAATGACATGATACTGATATCTCTCTGTCTCAAAATATTTCAATGCATGATGTATTGGTGATTTTCATTGTAATACTTGTGGCTTCAGGTATTTGCTGTGTTGGATCTGGGCCCTTGTAGAGAATTTTCCTTCTGCCTGGTATGAGTCCTCTTCCTTATTCAGCTCCTTCATCTGGCTAATCGACTAAGTCTTTAGGACTAAGCTTAAAAATAATTTGCTCAGTTTTAATCTTTCTCCTTTGACTCCTTCATCCTGTGTATCAAGTGGTCATAAGAGTTCCCAGCACATAGACATTCTCAAAACATGCTTGTTTAATAAATGAAAGACAAAATGCCCTTTCCTCCTATTTTTTTCCTATAGCACCTTGGGCTTATCTGTGTCAAATAACTTCTGCTTTATCTTCTAATAACTTGTAGATCTGTTTTCTCAAGGTAAACTTTCTATGGTAGGGATTAGTTCTTATTCACCTTTTTGTCCCCAAGCCTGGTAAATTGTGTGGCACAGAATAGGTGCTTAATAAACACTTTTGAAACAAAAGAGTCATGGGTCCCTTAGGTTCAGAAATGCCTTTGCCGTTTATATGGAGCTCCCATTCTATGGGTTATAAGTACCCCCAGGTACTTCTTAAGAGAGTCTCCTCTGTATTAAAATTATTTTTTAGTTTCATTTGAAAAAAGAAAAAAGGTGGGAAGAAAGAACATTCTGGTAGAAGTAGGGTTCTCTTGGAACTTTCTCTGAAGGAAATGAATACCAGAGGTATTAGACATAAAATGTTTGAGAATAAATGTACCCTATATGCAAGTGCAAGTCTGTACATATTTTGTTTAAAGATTAGTAAGAGAGGAACAGGAAATACTTACTGATAGAAACAAGAGCAGTCTTATATGATGGAAAATGGTGATAGATTTGGGAGAGTGTGAGTCTAATCCTAGCTCTGTCTCTAGAATATTCCATCTCACTAAGAATGCGTCCTTAATTGGAAAAAAAGCTAGGAGAGTGACAAGAGCCTTCCATCTCTTAACAGCCGTGATCCTGTGTCATAAGTTAAGCAGTAATCATATCAGCCTCTTTTCTTCCTTTCGCTGAGTTTATAATATATTTTGTAATTCACATTCAAAGCATTTTTATCTCAACTGTTGGTTATATTAAGATTCATGATAACTGAAACCACATTTCAGGAAATACCTTTTCTTCCTTTTTTTTTTAGGCACAGTTTCCATGTATTCTGCCCTTTCTTTCCTTCACACACCCCAGTCTGCCTCCCTTCTATCCCCTTTCTTCTCTTTGCTTTTTTCAAGGGAAATTGCATTTAGGTACTTTTGATTCATTTCCAGGTGATTAACATCATATTATGTTCTTGATATCTAAAATGCCAGTTCTTTAAAAGATGACCGAAGTTGATAGCCTTGTGCTTTGGAAGTGGTTTTATTTCATTCGCACCACCAGTAGGGTAAGGAAGAAAGTCATCATGGCAGCAGCGCTATGTTGGAAATGGGGAACCGAGGACAGACTTGTTGAATCAGACCTCCTAACCAGTGCCATCTCCTCTGACCCCAAGACTTAGAGATTCTGATGTCTTGTTCGTTATCTGGTTCACTTGGCTCTGTGCCATATTTATCATCCTGTCTCGAAAGACCCATTCCCTCTGTTTTCCTCTTGAAGTTTTTACTTCATGCTCCTCATTCATCAGTGCTACCCATGTCAGTGATCGGAGAGGTGGTTACAGCCAGACTCCGATCTGTGTGGCCTTTGAAACAAATCATGTTGTGTGGGTTGCTCCCTTTTCTCTGGTGTAGATATTCAAAAGGACCTGGCACTGTTGGAAAAAGAAAGCAAAGCCCTGGAGGGTACACAGTGCTTTTGTTACATCTGGTCATCAAGAAAGCCCTCAGTCATCACCAGGTCTAGCCCTGATTCTGCAAGTTTCCAGACAATGGGGGAAAACGACCACGTTGCAGATCCAAGGAAAACAAATTGCTCTTTTCAGCAAGCACCTAGGGACTGCTCTCCAGCATCTCACTGTTAGGCCTTAGATGCTGGCCCTTCCAAAAGGCAGGTCTCTATCTAATTCCAAACCATTTGCCATCTCATCCTCTCATCCCTGGGCTTCCCAGGTGCCTCTAGTGATAAAGAACCTGCCTCCCAAGGCAAGAGAGAAAAGACGTGGGTTAGATCCCTGGGTCAGGAAGATCCCCTGGAGGAGCGCATGGCAACCCACTCGTGTTCTTGCCTGGATAATCCAATGGGCAGAGGAACCTGGAGGGCTACAGCCCATAGGGTTGCAGAGTTGGACACGACTGAAGTGACTTAGCACACACGCATGCCTCTCACCCCAATAGCACAGGCAAAGAGGAAAGGAGTATTGGCAGAAATGCACTGGTTCTGTCAGGAGGAAGAGCCAGATTGGAAGAACCCACAGCATTCTTTCTAGACCAGTTGTCCAAATGAGGGGAGATAGTATAGTTAATTCAACTGTAAAAAGCAGTGTATCTGAAGTAAGTTTCCAGCCCTGTCTGCCTGCTTTGATTAAATTTCTCACAGTTTGGGGGGATATATATGGATTTGATTTTTCCTAACAGTTTATGCTTTAGTTTAAATAAATATAAGTATCCTATCTCTTTCATTATTTTATCCATTAAAAAATCCCACAAGCTTGGAAGCATTTGAAAACATTTAAACTACAGCATATTACTTTTTTGCTTGTGAAAACCATAATTTGTGAAAAAAGTATGACCCCATCTGTGATTTCTAAAGAATCCCAGAACTTTATTCCTAGATTAATTTTTGTTTTGGGAAAAAAAATAAAGAAGAAGCTTTTTTTTTTTTTAAACCCTCTGAAAGTGCTTTGGAGTATGTGAAGTTGTGAAAGTGTTAGTTGCTCAGTCATGTCCGACTCTGCGATCCCATGCACTGTATCTCGTTAGGCTCCTCTGTCCATGGGGATTCTCCAGGCAAGAATACTGGAATGGGTAGCGATTCCCTTCTCCAGGGGATCTTCCCAACCCAGGGGTTGAAACTGGGTCTCATATCACGATTTTTTAAAAAAACTAAAGTGAATTTAATTTTTCATTTTATAATTTTCATTTCAGCAAGGTGTAAGAGTGTCAGGGTTGACTCCAGACCCAGCAATGCCTTTTTTGGCTCCTGGCCTTTAAGCATTGCTGTCTGCAGCCCTGCCTTCAATTTCTTTATGGATCGAATTGGCCTGAGGATGCCTTACCCTCAAGTTGTAGTAAAAAAAATCAATCAAATAAGATCATGCATACGAGAGCCTTGAAAAGTTAAAAAGGAGGGTCTTTGAAAAGTTATAGAAACAAATGTAAGCTTTATTCATATTTATTTAGTTATCGTTTAAACACACATGATGTCCTAGAATTTATCATTTCATGGTATCCCATAATTTATTTCCAAATGTTTCTGGCCATGAAGTATAGAAATATATCTTTTTCTAAACTAAATCACTTTGCTGTACATCTGAAATGAACACAATATTGTAAATCAACTGTACTTCCATATAGTTATGTATATAGGTGTATATATGTATAACTTTTATATGACTTGTTACACATATATTTATATAATGTTAGGTCTTCACACAGATTTATTGAATACAGAATTAGTGACTTTTTATTAGCCTAGTTTTAAGTACATATTTATAAAGTTACTAACAGAAATTTGGATGCTAGTCATTTAGCATTCAGTCCTAAGTTGTCCTTGGTGGCTCAGATGGTAAGGAATCTGCCCACAATGCAGGAGACCTGGGTTCGATCCCTGGGTCAGGAAGATCTCCTGGAGAAGCGAATGGCTACCTACTCCAGTATTCTTCCCTGGAGAATCCCATGGACAGAGGAGCCTGGTGGGCTGCAGTTCATGGGGTCAAAGAGTTGGACATGACTGAGTGACTAACGCCTAAGGTGTAGTTATTATAGCTCCACTAGGTGCTGTTTCTTTATGTGACCTAAAATCCACCTGAAAGATATATTGTTGCCTTGAAAAAATTATTTCCTTCCAAGCCAGAATTTGTCAAATGGTTGACTCCACAAGTGTCAACTGAGGTGGGGTTTCCCTGGTGACTCAGTGGTAAAGAATCCGCCTGCCAGTGCAGGAGATGAGGGTTTGATTCCTGGACTGGTAAGATTGCCTTGAGAAGGAAATGGTGACTACTCTTGTATTTTTGCCTGGGAAATCCTATCGACAGAGGAGGCTGGTGGGCTAGTCCATGAGGTTGTGAAACAGTCAGACATGACTTAGCAACTAAACAACAACCACCAAAAGAAGTGGTGGGGGAATAGTATAGATTTAGTGTTGCTCCCAGATTCTACTACTTTTCATGACTCTTCTTTTCTTCTTTCTCCTTCTCCTGACTTTTTCAACCTCTCTTCCTCTCTGCCTCTAGGGAGAAGCGGTCAGTGGAGGACAGTCATTGAAAAACTACATGGAAGAAGTGAGTTTTCAGGTGGTCTTGTACATGGTCTGAAATCAGTCTATCATATGGGGTGAGACACCCACTTGGGCTTTCTCCATCTGCCTGTAGGGTTTACAGTCCATACCCATTCACTGGTCATGCCTACAAATAAAGACAGTATATAGTAGGTTATCAAAATGGTGTTATGTTCCTCTCTGGTGAGGAGATCCTATATTTAATTCATCTTGAAAATGAATGTAAAGTGGTATAAACCTAAGGCTATTATGTATTTTCATTCACAAGCATTTGTTGATATCCTCATAAATGAGAAACACATGTTTTATATTGGCTGTGCACAACAAAATAAGACGTGATTATTGCTCTTATGAGAGAATAAGCTGTACCAGCTTGGCATTCATTCATGTGATAAATGCTTATCAAGGATGTTATTCCTACAAGTCATTAAGCAAAGCGCTATCTTGACAATAGAAATGTCTGGCAGATTTTTGTTGCAAAGGCATTGAAACTCCTGGTTTTATTTTGGAGATAGCCAAGGATTCTCTGTGTCTCAGGATGTGTTTCTGCTCTGTCTGCAGACTGCATTTGAGAACTCTCAGATAAGCCAGTGGACCGACTCCATAAAACTTGGTCTGAAGCCAAACCATAATGGTCACTAAATTAGCCATCTGAATCTTTTGCAGGTGAAGGAAACTGGGAAACAGTTTGGCAATGAAGTCATAGAAGTAGCAAATATTTGGTTTGAATATTGCTTCTCGGCGAGACAGAATCTGTTTCTCTAAATATTTTATTCTTGCATGCATGAATCCACTCAAAGACCATTTTGAGTGGCCTACTTAGTGTAATAGGTACTTCATATATTTATTCAGAACAGTGTACCCATACTTAAAGTCACTCTTGCTTCCAGATATCACTCGAAGAGGAAAATTCAAGTGCATAGCACCCCCTTTAAGTTTCTAACATCTCTGGTTTGCATCCTTGTGTGGAGGTGGTTGAAATGTTACCAAAGGCACATGGAGAAAGGGTAGCAAAAGGAAAGCAAGGAAATAACTGAGCAGAAGTTCTGAACTCAGGTTAGAAATCAAAATATATGGAGCAAAAAAAAAAAAAAAAAATTGGAGGGTTGGTGCATCAATTTTAAATTTCAGTTTAATGTACTTGATGTCGAAATCTAGATAAATATATTAAAGCAATTAATGTTTCCCAAGAAGATAGAGATACTATTTTCAGTATGTACACTTAGAAACTCCCTTTAGGATTCCATGGTTGCTCAAGCCCTTGGTCAGCATTCCCCACGAGGGACTAAGGGTAGTAGGTCACCTCCACAAAAAGGGTGCCTAATACCTTTTCTAATGTGTCCTGTATGGATCTAGTACTGTAGAGAAAGGGGACCATTGAGATGCCAGTACAGGAAGAGGGCTGCATATGTGATAGAACTTTTAAAAAGAGACAGTCTAGTTTTATGGTTCTTATCCAAGGAAAAGATCCTTATTTTCTCCATCATTATACATATGCAATCTAAACGTGCATGTTATATGCAGTTGCATAAATACTTTATGTGACAAGGGCTTCCCAAGTGACTCAGTGATTTAAAAAAAAAAAAAATCCACCTGCCAAATGCAAGAAACACAGGTGACTCAGTTTCAATCCCTGGGTCGGGAAGATCCCCTGGAGAAGGGAATGGCAACCCACTCCAGTATTCTTGCCTGGAGAATTCCATGGACAGAGGAGCCTAGCAGGGTATAGACCATGCGGTCACAGAGTCAGACACAACTGAGCATCTGACACACATGGGAAGTAATGGCAGGGCACTGCTTCTCAGAGTGTCCCTCTGACCAGTGACGCTGGATCCCCTGGGGGCTTGCAAGAAATGCCAAATCTCAGCACTCACACCAGAGCCAAAGAATCAAAATTTACGTTTCTACCAAGAATTCTGTGTGATTCATAGATACCCTATAGTTTGAGAAGTGCTGCCCTGACGTGTTCTTTCCGATGCTATTTCTAGAAAATAACCGCATACATCATGGAAAATCCCCAATTTTGTTTAACATAGGTTAGGGAGAAATTCTTATTAATTAATTTATTTATCTACTCTGTTTATTCATTTACTCTCAAGAATAATATTTTTTGGTTGATTGGGGTATATAATCTCTCTAGCTTCTGAGATTCACTGCTCACTTTCAGTTTGAATTTAGGACTATGTGTGAGCTAACCAAGGTAAGCCTTACCTTTCTAGGGGGTCAGTACACATAGTATTTTTAATCTAATATTGGTTGATATTTAGATTTTAGCTCTATTTAAAACCAATAGATAATCATCCTTTACATTAAAACTAAGTATGACCTTAATTAATGAACTATTAATTTATTGATAGTTTCTTTTTTTGTAGATGTTCATCATTCCATTTGGTCTGTAGAAAATATATATTTAAATTCTTCTTCCTCGCCAGTGCAAAATGTTGAGAATGTGAGGCATAAAATGATAGTTTTTGTTTCTTCTCTCTTACACTCTTATTTTGCTTTTGCCCTCCTTCTTGTTAGTAGAATCAGCAAACAATGAGGAGCAGTATTTATAAATGTTAGAAGCATTGAAGTTAAAAGTGATCTAGCAAATTGCTTTTATTTAGTATACACTAAAACTCAAATAAACCATAGAGTTTACATTTTTATTATATTTAACATTTCTTGCTAAAGTTTGAACAGCTTTTTGCACATCAAAGTCCCTTTTTTTTTTGTATTTTGTAAATTTAGTCTTATAATTAGATAGAATCATAACCACATGATGTGAGGCAATTCTGTTTAGCCCTAAATCAAAACTAAGGAGACAATATGGTCTCCTCTAGAGGTAAAGCTAAAATGAAATGTCTATATTTTCTATATTTTTAATGTATTATTTATTTTTTCAGATAGGATTTGTATTCTTGGCAAAATGAAAAGGAGATATTTTATAATAGTTTACTTCTCTTGATCCTCAAAATGGTTCTAACAGTTTAAAAAGAAATTATGTGTTCTTTACATGTAACGTACTTAATAACTCAGGGTAGGAATAAAATTTTCACATTGCAAAAATTTTAGCTGTTAAAATTATAATGTTAACATTCACTCAAAAATATATATATATACATAATTGAAAACAACTTAAAACCAAATACTTGCAAAACTTGCTATACCTTTTGTAGAGAAGCTAAACCATTTAAAATATCACATTTCCTAGAGGAGTAATTGGAAAGTGGCATACAATATGGATTTCCCTGGTGGCTCCATGGTAAAGAATCCGCCTGCCAATACAGGAGACCCGGATTCAGTCCCTGAGTCAGAAAGATCCCCTGGAGAAAGAAATGGCAACCTACCTCAGTACTGTTGCCTGGAGAATTCCACGGACAAAGGAGCCTGGTAGGCTACAGGTCCATGGGGTCACAAAAGAGTTGGACATTACTTAGTGACTAAACAACACCAACAAGCATAGTATACTGCTTAAAAACCTCCTAATTATTAGAGAAATATATTCATTTGCATATGTATCCATCAGATAAATATTGTCAGTTTAAATGATTGAGTATCTATAAAGAGCTCAAGACTGAAGTTAATGATTTTTTAAACTTGTTCAAGAGCAGCTTCCCCAGTGGCTCTGTGGGAATCCATCCACATCCAATGCAGGAGCCACAGGAGACTTGGGTTCCATCCCTGGGTTAGAAAGGTCCCCTAGGGGAGGAAATGGCAACCCACTCCTCTATTCTTGCCTGGAAAATCCCATGGACAGAGATGCTTGGTGGCCTACAGTCCATGGGGTCTCAAAGAGTTGGACAGGACTGAAGTGAGTGCGCGTGCACACACACAAGAGCAGCTTAGAGAAGGGCATGGCAATCCACTCCAGTCTCCTTGCCTGGAGACTTCCATGGACAGAGAGGCCTGGCGGGCTACAGTCTGTGGGGTCGCAAAGAGTCGGACACGACTGAGTGGCTAACACACAGTCAGAACTTCAGGAAGTTAGCTGAAGGCTGGAGACAACACACACAGGAGGGTAAACTAACTCACGGTGTCGAGAGGCAGTGTCATAGTCTCCGAGGGTGTCAGACAGGAAAAGAAGCACGCTGAGCAGACAGGTCTTTCCAAATCTGTTGAGGATGATTTTGTCAGCTGTACCATCTGAACTGGAAAGAGGATTGATTCTATGCAACCAAATAACTTAGAATTGCTTTTCATGCTGATTTTGGCATCTTTTCTCCTGTGGTATATCCTGTGATCATCACTGTAATGAAGTTCCAGTTATACTTTTGAAGGAATGTGCATGACATTATTCTCCTATAATAGTAAGAGGTCTTTGCTTTTTATCATGCACTACTATACATTTCTATAAATTGCAAAGTTATAACATAGCTCAAAGTCGATGAAAGAGTGCCTTCATAAAATCAGACAAATGAAAGGGCTTGCCAGAAAAATGACTTGTTTTTCATTGGCTCTACCCAATCATCTTTTGTTACTTTCAAAGTTTTTACAATGTCATCCTATAATTTCCTTGAATAGAAACACCACAAAAAGGAATGAGTTAAGAAATAAGATGGAGGTGTCATGAAAATAATCAGCATAGAAAAAAGTATTTTTTGAGCCAAACTGAGGACTAGCCCAGAAGCCTACTTCCCAGATGACTCTGAGAAACTGTTGAGGAGATGCAGGATTTTCAGCACAGTTTTGTATCTTGTCAGAACAAAGGACATCAAACAAGTCAGGGATACATTTCTTCAAGGTTTCAGAAAAAAGAACAGTCCAGCAAATACACAGCAAGTCAGTGTGGCCTTGGCACCTGGCAGGGGAGTCTTATCATTGAAGGAGGCCCAGCATTGGTGTCCCAGGAAGAGAGGCATTTAATCTTTATTTTTAACATGGACATTCTTTATTCCTTGGTCAATGTGTCCTTTTCTCTAATAATTAAAGCAGATGTGCAATGTATGTATGATAGGCCACAAACAGACTATTTTAGTTAGATCAGATTCAAGTTAACTCATGCATAAGCCTGAAGACTTCCCTATAACTCAATATGTGAACATTTCTTTTATCAGAGGGCAATACCAATACGTAGTGTAGTGTAGCAAATTTGTTGGATAAATTTTTTTAGCAGCTTGTGTTTATTTTGTAATGTTTTTCATAATCTACTGTATTTTTGTAACTTTGTTATTGCTCCTTTTTTTCTTTTCCCAGACCTTGTTCATTCAAACTTAATTTTCTCAAATGTATCACTTTCCTGTTCTTAATTATTTTTAATTTTAATTGAAATATAGTTGACTTACAGTGTCATGTTTATTTTAGTTTAAAAAAAAATTGGCTGCACCCTGGGGCATGCATTATCCTGGTTTCCTGACCAGTTATGGAACCTTCATCCTCTGCATTGGAAGGCAGAGTCTTAACCACTGGACCACTGGGGAAGTCTCCCTGTTCTTATGTTTTAATTGTCCTCTGATAATATGCAAAAGAAATAAGCTACAGAAGTATAATTTGCAAAATAATTGCAGTGTTCAGCCTGATAACACTAGCCATTTCATTAACAAATACAAAATTATTTCTAAATTGTATTAAATATATGTTATATATGGAGAATTTTATTTTAACAGAAGTATAGATTTAATTCTCTGTCAGTTTTACAGTCTATTAAATGTATGTAAGTGGGATACAGTATTGTTTTGCTTTATTTGCAACATGCTTCAGGAATACTTGCTTTTTAGAGATCTTAAAGAAGTAAAGATATTTAGAGAAATAAAATAAAAGTGATAATCCCTTTTGAAAGGTTGAAGCTGATGTTTTGTGTATTATTTTCATTCTTAACCAAAAAGAAAGAAATATTTAGTTGCCTCAGAGTTAAATTATCCAATGGTGAGCATTTGAGCAGAGGACTTTTTTTTTTCCTCCCTAAATAACCAGAATAACCTATGGCCACACATGACATCAATCACTGATGGATTGCATTTAGAGAATCCAAAAATAAACCAGCCATGTGGAATAACAATACCACTAAGTTTATAAAGCACTTACTCTGTTAGCAGATAAAATGATATGTTGATACAGGGCTAGAGACTGTTTTCCATATGATACATGTCACTATTTCCCACCATTCCTGGTCCCTGGACATTTACATACTTATAGTGAAAGTGTTTTAGAAAAAGGATGAATGGCATTTCTTCTAAAAGCAATCCAAAGAACTTGCTCTTGGGAATATGAAATAGTTTGTACTATGCTCAGATAGAGTGAAGTATTCCTGTAGAAAAATTTTTGAATAAGTTGGCAAAAAAGGAACATGTCAACTCTTGTTTTTAAAAATGTTCACAATTTTAGCTCCTTGACCCCATCAAAAAGAATTATAAGTAGTCTGATGGGCTGAACTTTGGCCATACATAGTTTTGCCTGTTGGCATTGATGAAGCAAACAGGTGCATTATATTACTAACTGTATTCAAGGGAAAACCAAAGTAAAACATTTAAATGATCTATTAATAGCAATATTTATACTATCGCTATGATTCTGATTCCAACAGCTCAACATTTTAAAGTTCTTCCCAAACTACAAATTTTACCAAGCTAATGTTTCATTTGTACTTTAAATAATTTGTAATAAACTAAGAATAGCTTATCTGTTCAACAGTAAAGCCATTAAGACCAGAAACCAATCAGTAGTATTACTGAATATTCTGAACTATTGTGGGAAAAAGTAACACTATTGACTTATTAGTCATATCTTTTCTTATGAAAACAGATTTTAGGATTTGGGCCAGAAAGCTAAATAGCCAAAATGGTTTTTCAATTAAAAACATTTTTTTCATGATCACTTTAAACTTTTTTTCTGTTTTAAACAAAGGACTTTTGCCATTTGATTTTACCTTATAAGACCAAAAAGGTCATTCTTCATATTCTTTAAACCCAGAGATGCTATGTGAAAAACTGCAGGGATGTAATATCCCTTTCTGTTACATGAAGATTTTTGAAAATTTACTTCTGTAGTTCTCTGTACTGTTAGGGAATTCTAAAGTTAAGATTTTTCAGATTTGTGCTGCTTCTGTACTTTACTCTTGCAAGACCAAATCCAGTATTGGAAAAAAAAATTAAATCCTAAAAATAAATCAGGGCTTTCCAGGTGGCTCAGTGGTAAAGAATCTGCCTGCCAGTGCAGGAGACCTGGTTTGATCCCTGGCTCAGGAAGATCCCCTGGAGAAAGAATTGGCACCTACTCCAGTGTTCCTGCCTGGGAAATCCACGGACAGGGGAGCCTGGCAAGCGACAGTCCGCGGGGTCACAAAAGAGTCAGACACAACTGAAGCAATTTAGCATGCATGCATGCACATCGATCATCAGAGCACTTATCAAAACATCACAATGGAGATGACAACTGAGCCTTGGGAGGACTGTTAATGTTTGAGACAGATAAACAGAGTGCATCCTAAGCAGGAAGTATAACATATGAAAACATCTTAGTAAATTAGAGAGAATGAGACAATTGGGGAACTACCAGTTAATGATAGCTGGAGTGGAAGTGTCAGTCAAGGTGGAATGGAGATGGAAGTGATGGTAAATCAGAGGCTAGCATGAAGGGCCTTGAGTTGTGATTTTATGCTGGGGATAATGAGAAGGCCACTCAGGGTTATAAATGAGGTAATGAATGCATCATGTGCCATTGTTAAAATCTCACCGTGGCAAGGAAATGGTGGAGGGAACTAGGGAAGGTATGAATCTTAATCCTAGAAAACTTGCAGACGACTATAACTACAGTCAGGATGTGAGATGATGAGGGACTGCCTTAGGTCAGTGATGGAGGTATGGAGCAGCAAGGAAGTACTTAAGAACTATATTAATGAAAATAGGAAGTAATAAGAGGAAGGAGGCAGTGAAGTAGTACTAAAGGGTAAAGTTGAGACTGTTCACTAAATCCTACTAATCCTTAATCACATTTAAAGGAATTGAAAACTTGATGGCAAACAGACCCATTTTATGCAGTTTTATATTGAATATTTCACTATTATATTCCCCAGAATGAGTGCCAGGAATTCATAAAAACATTAACTCAGGAAGAAACATAGTCTAGTGTTGTATGTTCGTTGCTCAGTCGTGTCCGACTCTTTGCGACCCCGTGGATTATAGCCTGCCGGGTTCCCCTGTTCATGGAATTCTCCAGGCAAGAATATTGGAGTGGGTTGCCATTCCCTTCTCCAGGGATCTTCCTGACCCAGGGATTGAACCCAGGTCTCCTGAATTGCAGGCAGATTCTTTACCATCTGAGCCACCAGGGAAGTTCTAGATATTTCTTATTGAGACATTAAATCTTATTAAAAGGAGAAAGTTAAAAATAATGAGTTTGGAGTTTGTGGCATGTCCGTGAAATGGAAATGAATTTAAGCTTAGAATTCTTTTCTGTTGTGAGGAAGTTCTTGTTATTTTTTTTGACATGTAATTCATCGGAACTGAAGTATTCATCCATATTCACAATATCATTCTAGAATTTAATCCAAATAAGTTTCTTCTTTGGCAGGATGACTCTTTAAAGCAACTGCAGGTGGTTCATCAACCGTGGATTTTGCCAAGTGACACAGAAAGTGAAGGGGTAGAAGCAGAACAAGAGAAACGTGAGTAGACACTGCTGTTTATTGACAAATTGCTTTTAGCCAAAGGACATTCATGATGATAGTACATCCTTTTCCTAACATCAAACAATATCTGCAAAAAATTCAGACTTGTTTGTGGGGCACATGTAAAGTGAAGCTATACTTTGGGTCTATAAATCTTGATTCAGTGATATCTTAATTGTGGTGCAGAGACCTATAAGCTTAACTTTCTGAAAAGGGGTATAGTATCTTAAAACGGAAATTATTCTTTCTGAAGACCAACATAAAATGTCCATTTGAAATGTGAGTCTTCTATTAATACTGTAAATTTATATCAGTATAACTTGTGGCTATTAAAATGTTTTAAAGTATATTAGGAACTGCTGAATATTATATTTGAAATTATCAGTATTTGTTAAATGAATAAATTGATATATGTAAAACTGTTCTAATTTCATAGAAAGATTAATGTTATAATAGTACTTAAGACAATTAGTATATCTATCCCCTGATTTAAGTCATTGGATTATATCCATAACAAAGAATGAATGACTATAATTTGGAGGTAATTCAGTGCATGCTCTCTAGGTGTTATTGACATTCTCAGACAGATGGGTTCAACATTGTAGATGAGAGGTTAGTGTCTGAATCGTTGAGGAAAAATGTTGATTTTTAAAACAATATGATATCAGAATTTTACCTTTTTTTTTTGTAGCCTGTAGAGAGAAATAAAAATTATAAATAGTAACCTAGCCCTCATGATAATTGGTGTGAAGTGATCAATTAACTGTTCCCTTGGGCTATAGTCATCAGAGATACCTGATATGTTACAGGGTAGCATGATTCTGTACCAGAGAGATTCAGGAAATCACTCTTCCAGGTGAAAAGGCATTTGTAAATATCCTGATCCTGCTTCTCTAACTGTAGGATTATGTGGCCAGAAAGAACATAGCCAGGAGGGGGAGCTCAGGTGAGAGGAGGAGACAGCCGCAGCGACACTCAGCTGGCACATCCGAAATGCGGTGAATGGGACACTGTCATTGTACAGACTCTAGTGGAGGGAACACCTTCTTTAGAAAACAACTGATGAAGACTCAGAAAGTAGACTGTAGTTTAAGCAAGTATGGAAATAAAGAGTAATTTATCTTTTAATCTATTTTTAATAGGAGAGTAGTTTAGAAGATCTTTAACACAAGGGATCCTAAGTAAAATAGTCTAGGAAAAGGGCAGTGTAGAATAAAAAGAGAATCCCCCAACTCTAAGAGAACAAGTGGCCCACAACTTTCACGAAAACAAAGGCAAGCATGTTTATACCCCTTACTTCCTACACATTTAAAGATATGGAAACTCTCATTCTAGAGTTTGGATTTAATAATTCTCATCCATTTTTTTTAGGTCTTTGTAAATTTTGCATTAAACAAACCCTTTAAGGGAATGTGTGTGTGTGTTCATATGTGTGTGGTGTATAAAGACAGTGTATGTAATTGGGATAGTTTAACTCTCTTAGATTCAACACATATGTGCCCAACATGGGTATGACCAGGTAAACAACACCCTTATAAGATGCATAGTGTATTAATTCTATGTGTGTGCTATAATTTTTAATGAACTAAGACTAAAATCAAGAAAGTATTGATCAAAAGTGTGTTTAATCCAAGTCTAAATTCAGACTTAATTCCTTTCCCTCAAGTCCATATGTCTCCAATCAGTATTACGTCTAGAAAATAGGTTAATAATGCAAAGGAAATTAAAAATTCCCAAAACTTTCTTCAACTCTTGTCACCTAATCATATTGTCTTTCTGCATATACTGTCACAAGATTTTCATGATAAGTTGTAATCATCTTATCTTCTATTAGAATGCAACTTCATAGAGGGAATGACTCTGTTCTCTTATTTAGTTACATATTAAGACCTCAATAAATATCTGAAAATTTAGTGAATTAATAAATAGATTTATTTGGTACTGACTTGTTTATCAATAAATAAATAATAATTGTGACTGAATAATTGTCATTAAAATATCTGTAGTTTTATTAAAATTTTAATGTTGGGTTTAGAGTTTAGCTATAGATTTTGCCATATGGTCTATCAATCACTCTGAAGAAGGCCATTCTTCAACTCTCCTAACCATAGACCTAGAACCAAAAATATTTGATTTTAGCCATATTGTACTTGGAGGTGACCCTTGACAATGGTAAATTGTTTGAAATAAAATCAGGATTTGAAAATAATTAAGTGGTAATAGGAGCCATCTGGAAATGGAATGCTAGTTGGCAGTGTAGCCAAACTCATAGCACAGAGATGCAAGTACTTTTCCAGAGCAGCATCCAACATTTAAGTACTGGGTCAAGTGTAAGATGGAGCCACTGAGGTTATGATGAAAGTGAAAGTGAAAGTGTTAGTCATTTAGTCCTGTCTGACTCTTTGTGACACTATGGACTGTAGGCCCCCTGGCTCCTCTGTCAATGGAATTCTCCAGACAAGAATACTGGAGTGGGTAGCCATTCCCTTCTCCAGGCAATCTTCCTGACCCAGGGCTCGAACCCGGGTCTCCTATATTGCAGGCAGATTCTTTACTGTCTCAGTTTGTATTCAATGTATGAGGTTTCTTGAACAGCTGGCAAGATATGTACAGATCATTTACCTCTTTATTTTCTCAGTGAAAGAAAATAAATGACATAAATCTATGTCATCCCAGCGTCTGATTTAGCGTCTAGAGGCTCGTATATTAGAAATGTATGAATAGGAAAAGGACAAGATTCATCATTCCAGTGGTAACACCTGTTTCTTGACTCAACTTCCTATAAATTATATGTAGATAATTTTATGGAATTTTCAGATTTCTCCTGAGACCAAATTATCATAGCAGAAAGTTTCAAAATAATGTCGGAATATTCGTAGTGGTGCGTATTTCTTATTGCCTCATTTAAAACTAAGACTTATCACAAGTAAGTTTTATAAAAGAGCACCATTTAGGAAAATATGTCTTGAATAATTCAATGGGAAGCTTTAACAACTTTTATTATAAACAAGAGAAGCAGACTCCTTACATAGACTTTTTCTTTCCACTCTGATTTTGGTATAAACGTCTACATCAGAAATTTTAAAAACTCATGTCAGGACTATGCTTGTTTTTAATTGCTCAGATTATGATCTGAAGTCACTAAGTAACTGAAATGATAGGCACTTGAACCTACCGGGGTACCTGTTTGCTATTCATGTTACTGGACTCCACTTCAGACCTAGTCAGTCAGAATCTCTGTGCATGGAACTCTGAATTCTGCATTTCTAATAAGCTCCTCAGTTGATCTTTGCTTATTCTAAAGACTGAGAACTACTGGAATGAAAAGTCCAATGAATCAGAGAGTTGTGTTTTCAGAATTTTCTCCATGGTGTTGTTAATCTTTGGACCTTATTTCTCTAGGCTGCGTTTCTATCTGTAAGTTAAGTTTAGACATCAAATGTGAGGATGGAGAAGAAAGGCTGAAATTTAAGGGAATGAATGTGGAGTAAGATTGAGGGTCAGGTCCCCTAGTCAGTAGGTTCAACATCTAGAAAGGCACATGTCATTAAACAGCCTCAGTCAAGCCAGCCAGCTGACTACATTTTGGATTTTTAAAAATGAATTATTGTTGTTGAGTCACCAAGTTGTGTCTAACTCTTTGCAATCCCATGGATGTAGCCTGCCAGGCTCTATGTCCATAGGATTCCCCAGAAAAGACTGCTAAAGTGGGTTGCCATTTCCTTCTCCAGGGGATCTTCCTGACATGAACAACTAAATCAAAAATAAACAAACAAATGAAAAGCCAAACCAAAGAAACAAATCAGCAGAGATGCCCAAAATAAAGAAATAAGAGCCAAATTAAATGGGAACTAATATGGTAGTGACCCACTGAGACCGCAGATTTGGATGTAGGTCTGAGGCCCTGGGGTCTGAGGTCTCACTGTACATAAAAACAGCAGATTTGACCCTGGGTCTGCTTAAGGCCGGGGGGCTGGTAGGATGATGCTGTACAAAGTCTGTTACCTGGAAAAACAGCCTCAGGTGTGAAAAGGGAAACAAGAAGCTGGACTTCCCAGCTGTCGAAAGCAGCAAGGTAGTTTACTATCTATTCTAGGGTTTGGATGAAAAATATAAATATATTCATCAGAAATCAAATTCTCAGATTTGTACCTTGACTGTTAGGTTCCAACTTAAGCTACCTATATTGTTAGGAACCCAAAATTATAATAAACATTGGGCATTCTCGTTAAGTGTATTTTGAATTAACAGAAGTTAATGTTAAAAGGCTGCAGTTGGCAACTTCATTGAAAACATAGTACTAATTTTGGTAGTAATATTATATAATTTAATAGTGTGTTATGTTTCAATGTTCTTTCCTTCTGTGTATGTTTTTGTGGTAATGCTAATTTAAAATTTTCAACGTGCATATTTATCTCTTACAAAAGCATGACCCAAAAATCTACATTATATTTTTATTCTTAATTCTTTAGTTTAGAATAATTTAGAATTCCAGAAACATTGCCAAAATAATACAGAGAATTTATATATCACCTTTACAGTTTATCTTAGGTCAACATGTCATAATACATTGCTAAATTTACAAAACTAATAAACCAATACTACTATTAACTGACCATCAGACTTTATTTGCTCATCATGTTTCCCTAATCCCTGCTGATCTGTAACAATTTCTGTCTTTCCTTATTTTCCATGACCTTGAACCTTTTGAGGAATACAGGTCAAGAATTTTGTAGAATGCCACTTAATTAGGATTTGTCTAATAGTTTTCTCATTATTAGACTGTGGTTATGTATTTTGGGAGAAAAGACCAAGAAGGTGAAATACCCTCATCATTTAATATTAGAGTGTGTGTGCAGTTATCATGATGATACCCTATATCACCAGGCCAAGGTAGTGTTTTCTGGCTTCTCCCTTGTAAAGTTACTTTTAATCCACCTTTTTATACAATTCTTTGGAAGCAAGTTGCTAATTCTTGCTCCAATTATATGTATTTGGTATACTTGCTGATGACCTATAGAGTCTCTGAGTAACTGTTCATTTTTCTTGTGTGCATGTGTGAGTGTTCCTCAGATTGGATTTCAGTTGACCTATCCTTTTATAATTTGTGTCTCTTTGTTGATAGTCTCCATTTTGTAAGAGTTTACTTCTCATACTTGATTATTTGACATGATTTCCTTTAGCACCTTGAATATATTTCTAGTAGTTGATTAAAAGTCCTTGTCTAGAAATTCCATCATCTCGGCTTCCACAGGGAGTTTCTATTGACTGCATTTTTTTCCCACTTATGGGCCATGCTTTCACATTTATTGTCATATGTGATATCGTGACTTCTTGTTTGCTAACTTTCCTAAACTAATTTTGTAAAGCCTATATAGTTTGTTGTATACAGCCACTGAAGTCTTTGCTCAGTAACTTAGTTGTCAGCTAGTGACTGGACTTCCCAGGTGACACAGTGGTAAAGAATCTCCCTGCCAATGCAGGAGATGCAAGAGATGCAGACTCAATCCTTGAAAGAGTCCCCTGAAGGGGAAATGGCAGCCCACTCCAGTATTCTTGCCTGGAGAATCTCATGGACAGAGGAACCTGGCAGGCTGCAGTCCTCCATGGAGTCACAGAGGTCTGGACACGACTGAGCACAGTGCCCATGTGATTTGCACAATGATTGGACAAAGTATTGATGTATGCCATGAATATTCCAGAAGTTTACAGCTTGTCTTAAATAGAGCCTCTAAGTCAACCAGAGGTGAGATCCTTATGAGATCTTTCCTGATTAGATGCATAGCACTGAACATCTGTGTGGCCTTCTAGAGCTACACAGCTATGTCGAGTTTTTGAAAACTTCCTGTGGACATGTCATTTACTGTATTTTCTTTTTAATTTTTTGGTAAGTCTCTTGTTTGCCTCAGGCAGCTGCCATATAAAACTATTACCCCTGATTGTTTTTGACAAATGCTTTACAGACAAAGTATCTCATTGAGTGAGGTAAAAAAAAAAAAAAAAAAAAAAAAAAAAAATATATATATATATATGTATATATACCAGTGAGGCATTTCCATATAGGTCAAATAGTGACAAATCTCTAGATATTTGGGAACTCTAAACCGGTTCTGCCCCCTCTAGTAGACCACAGGCTGCTTGTTTCATAGTTACCATTATTGTGAGGATACTGATTTGCAAGGCTTCCATAGAACCAGAGAGAAGGATATTAATACTGGGTAAGTTAAAACCCCACATAGTTATTATTCCTATTGAGATTCAACTGCTTTTCTTTAATGAATGTTCTATGGATTATTGTAAGCCTTTCACTAATTTCCAGAGTTTTTAAAAAGTTGATTTTAGTGATTTTTCCCTGTGTTACATTCTCATTGTATATTTAAACAAGCAGACTTTTTGAGCTGTCTATACTCTCATTTGGGGCTTCCCTGGTGGCTCAGACTGTAAAGAATCCACCTGCAACCTGGGAGACCTACATTTGATCCCTGGGTTGGGAAGATCCCTTGGAGCAGAGCATGGCAACTTCTCCAGTATTCTTGCCTGGAGAATCCTATGAACAGAGGAGCCTGGTGGGCTACTGTCCATGGGGTCAAAAAGAGTCGGACATGACTGAACAATTAAGCACAGCACAGCACATACTCTCATTCTAGAAGTATTTCTTCTCTCCTATTTTTCTTGATTTTACAGCCTGTTGTTCTCTTTGTTTGCCCCCGGAGTACGATATCTTCATAATGGATTATAGAATCAGACAGTATCTGCTTCTTGAAATCCAATTTCATGACAAACTATTAAAAACAAATTTTTGGTAAAGTAAGTTTTGAGAAATTCTCAGTTCAATTCAGTTCAGTCACTCAGTCATGTCCAATTCTTTGTGACCCGATGGAATGCAGCCCGCCAGGCTTCCTTGTCTATCACCAACTCCCAGAGCTTGCTCAAACTCATGTCCATAGAGTCAGTGATGGCATCCAACCATCTCATCCTCTTTTGTCCCCTTCTCCTCCTGCCTTCAATCTTTCCCAGCACCAGGGTCTTTTCAAATAAGTCAGCTCTTCACATCAGGTAGCCAAATTATTAGAGCTTCAGTTTCAGCATCAGTCCTTCCAATGAATATTCAGGACTGATTTCCTTTAGGATGGACTGGTTGGATCTCCTTGCAGTCCAAGGGACTCTCAAGAGTTTTCTCCAACACCACAGTTCAAAAGCATCAATTTTTCAGTGCTCAGCTTTGTTTATGGTCCAACTCTCACATGACTACTGGAAAAACCATAGTCTTGATTATATGGACCTTTGTCAGCCAAGTATTGTCTCTGCTTTTTATTGAGAAATTCCAGATATCATTGTATTTGAGAGGCTCTCAATTGTAAGACATCCCTTTTCAAGAGGAGCAAGGCAGCCTTACAATTCTAACAGGTCAAGTGTAACCAGCATCCTGTCTTAAAAAAGGGGGAAATATTTTTCATTGTTGACTTGAAATACTATAGAGTCTCTTCTAAAATATTTACATAGTAAAGTCACCAAGTAGCCCCTGCTTGATTGTATTTATCCCAGTTGGTTTTTTTTTTTTTTTTTTTTTTTTTTTTACTGAAGTCCTTTTTGCAGAATGTCAATTAACTCCTATTTTCTAGAATGCCTATAAATTGCAAAATGCCTATTAACTGCTGGAAGAACATGTATTCTGGGATTTTAGGAAGTACAAACCTAGTCTAATCCCCTCCACCTCATCTCTCTCAACTTAGTGGAGAAGAAATTGATGCTCTTAAGAGACTGTCATCTTGCCACATCATCCAGTTAATAACAGAAGCAGGAGCAGAACCAAGAGCTCCTCTTTGGGTCCAGTAATATTTACCTCCTTTTCCTCATCTTTCACTAGTACCTCCCTTCTCTCCCCCTTACCAGGGGGTGACACAGTTTATGCTGTGACTCTTGAGAGCCAGAGTTTACTTAGGGCAGTAAGGAAGGCTATGGGATTCTACTGTCCACCCAGGATGTGGCCTAACTTCTCACCTTGAAGAAAAACTTTGTTCTCGTTAACCTAACTTCTAGTCATTTCTTTCCAGGTAGTCTCCCAAAATTCATATGTGCACAATGCTTAAGGCAGCGGTGTTAGGGTACCACAGCTGATTATCTTACCAGTCTCAAGATAAGGACTAACACTCTGTCAAGTGAAGGGTAGAAGGGGTGGGTTGGGGAGCAATGGACGGTAGATAACTGAAAGACCCAAATGAGTTAACAGACAATTGTGTTAAAGTGTCAGGGTACATGATACTTGAAATTTTCAGGATTTTAATAATATTAGGGACGTGGCATCAGAAATACAGACTAGAATGCGACTATACACACCTCAGGAGACAAATGAGACAAGACTAACAAGATTGTTCAGTCGCTAAGTCACGTCTGACTCTTTGTGACCAGGCTTCCTGGTCCTTCACCATCTCCCTGAGTTTGCTCAAACTCATGTCTATTGAGTCAGTGATGCCATCCAACCATCTCATCCTTTGTCACCCCCTTCTCTTGCCTTCAGTCTTTCTCAGCATGAGGGTCTTTTCTAATGAGTCAGCTCTTCACATCAGGTGGCCACAGTATTGGAGCTTCAGCTTTAGCATCAGTCCTTCCAATGAAAATTCAGGATTGATTTCCTTTAGGACTGACTGGTTTGATCTCCATGCTGTCCAAGGGACTCTGAAGAGTCTTCTCCAGCACCACAGTCCAAAAGCATCAATTCTTTGGCACTCAACCTTCTTTATGGTCCAACCATAAAGGAAGACCCCAGCTTTGATTATACGGACATTTGTCTCTGCTTTTTAATATATTGTCTCGGTTTGTCGTAGCTATTCTTCCAAGGAACAAGTTCTTTTAATTTCGAGGCTGTAGTCACCATCTGCATTGATTTTGGAGCCTAAGAAAATTAAATCTGACACTGTTTCCTTATTTTCCCCATCTATTTGCCAAGAAGTGATGAGACTGGATACCATAATCTTCGTTTTTTGAATGTTGAATTTTAAGCCAGCTTTTTCACTCTCATCTTTCACCTTTTTCAAAAGGCTCTTTAGTTCCTCTTCACTTTCTGCCATTAAAATGGTATCATCTGCATATCTGAGGTTACTGATATTTCTCCAGGCAATCTTGATTCCAGCTTGAGCTTCATCCAGTCTGGTATTTCGCATAACATACTCTGCATATACTAGATACTTTGTTTTCCTTTAAAGGTCATGTATTTGTAGAGAAAAGACATGCACACACTAGAAACAATCAAGAATGAAGCAATAATATTAATCCAAAATAATAGCACAAGGATAATTAGAAAGACGAGATCTTAAATTTCAGAAAGACAAATACTTCTGACAAACTGTAGTAGGTTCTTTTTGAAGACTAAAATAAATCTTGATAATTTTTTGTCTCACTTTTCATATTCAACCTCCTATGAATGTACAGAAACTTCTAAAGCTTGTCCTAAAACATTTAGGGTATCTGAACTCATCCCAGGCAATAATTATTCTGAATTAAATATATCAATATTTGTATATTTGATATCTGTTTATTATTACATAAATATTTAGCATACCCACAAATATATCAACATATCTGTTTTGTTTCTGTTATTATCATAAATATTAGAGAATTAATATTTAACCAATAAGTATAAAAGTAAGTTAATAATTACTGTTAATGATCTATTAAAAACAAAGCATTATTGTGTTAAAGTGAAATTTTTGTTATAAACTGATTGTAGATAATTATTTTGGTGATAAATAAGTTTTTGCATTTCTAGAAGCCAAGGCTCTGGTTTATTCATGTGGCATTCTTACCTGGAAATGCTTCCCATGTCTGTGGTGAAATTCTGATATTATGAATGGTTCAATTGATTTCCAAGCTCCTAGAAAAATTTTAAAGGGTAACATTTAATAACATATAAAATTTAATCTCACCAAATAAACTATTATTAAGTATAAAGGAAAAATATGTCAAGTTACTCAGCAACATATAAGGTTACATGCTTTAGACTACCTGCTTTGTTTATTAAAACTTCCTTGTCACATGCAATAGCTGTCAGAAAATTTCATAACAGGTATCAGAAAAGGTTGTATTTAAACAAGACAGCTGAACTGTTGTTTTGAAATGCAGAATTCTTGGGATTGAAGTATCATGTGGAATTGAAATCTTGAAAATTGAAAGTAGGAGGTACATGGTCTGATTCTTTGTTATTTTGAAACATCAAAATTAGAAATGAATAGCACATTTTTGACCATGGGGTGGTGTTTATACACTTTTTTCTCCTACTTTAAATCTTCTTCTTAAATTAAGGTATTACTTTTGAAAAAACTTTGCTATTTCAGAATGGCTTACTGCTTTTGTTTAAAGCCTGTATATATGCTCAAATTCATACCACAGGCTATGTTTTCAAAGGACACTAAGGGTGGTATATTTCTATATAGTAATATCTAAAGACAAGTGACAGTGAACTAGTAGCCTATGAGCTAGGTTCATCTGCAGACATGCTTTATTTGGTTAGGACAATATTTTGACATAAAAATAAGCTTAAGCTAACATTTAGTTAGAATATATCAACTAAAAAATTCAGATATTCTTCTCTTTGAAAAACAAAAGATAAATCAGTCTAGACTTGCCCTCATAGCAACAACTAACTTGAACTGCTTGCTTCATTCATTGACATTCCATTCCTGCCCTGGTCAGATTTAAGTTTGTTATCTCTGCTCTCTGAGAGTGTCATGGGACTTCCTCGTTAGCCCAAATTGTCTCCCTCTAGCTGTCCAAGGTTTTTCTATTTGCATTGTCATATTTCCAGTGGTCATGTATGGATGTGAGAGTTGGACTATAAAGAAAGCTAAGTGCCGAAGAATTGATGCTTTTGAAATGTGGTGTTGGAGAAGACTCTTGAGAGTCCCTTGGACTGCAAGGAGATCCAACCAGTCCATCCTAAAGGCGATAAGTGCTGGGTGTTCATTGGAAGGACTGATGTTGAAGCTGAAATTCAAATACTTTGGCCTCCTGATGCAAAGAGCTGACTTATTTGAAAAGACCCTGATGCTGGGAAAGATTGAGGGCAGGAGAAGAAGGGGACAACAGAGGATAAGATGGTTGGATGGCATCATCGACTTGATGGACATGGGTTCGGGTGGACTCCGGGAGTTGGTGATGGACAGGGAGGCCTGGCGTGCTGTAGCTCATGGGGTCGCAAAGAGTCGGACACGACTGAGCGACTTAACTGAACTGAACTGAACTGCCTCAAAGGTTACCGTTTATGGAGTCCTTTCTGCTAACCAACAGCCTGTTTCACAATATATTCTATAGCGGTGATAGAATTAAGTCCACAAAATTCACATATGGAACTTAATGCAAATTAGTTTTGTCTGGTGGCTTTTACTTAATACTCAACTTGTATCTGTCTAGTGGGAAGA
Source organism: Dama dama (assembly GCF_033118175.1). Classification (NCBI taxonomy): domain Eukaryota; kingdom Metazoa; phylum Chordata; class Mammalia; order Artiodactyla; family Cervidae; genus Dama; species Dama dama. The sequence goes on from NC_083701.1 coordinate 32,622,290, forward strand.
GGAGCTGTGATAATTTGGAGAACTATTTACAAACTATCTATGAGAAGGACCTGAAGACAAGCAGAAAAGACTTTTCCACAATTAAAGATATTAACATATTAATAAGAAACCATGAGATGGGTAGGAGGGGTAGAGATGCAATATAGTCAAGACCCACATAATTGATTGAGCTTCCCAGATGGCTCAGTGGTTAAAGTATCCACCTGCCAATGCAGAAGACTCGAGTTTGATCCATGGGTCGGGAAGATCCTCTGGAGAAGGAAGTGGCAACCCTCTCCAGTATTCTTGCCTGGAGAATCCCATGGACAGAGGAACCTGGTGGGCTACAGTCCATGGGGGTCACAAAAGAGTTGGACACGACTGAGTGACTAAACAACAGCAAGCATGCTCAGGTAGGTGATGCACAAACAGATGATCACAATCCCAAAGGTTCTTCTCAAGTTATGAGGGACTCAATTCTTCCATCAGGCTCCTTCAGCCAGCCAGGAGTCCAACATTGGGAAGACAAGCTCTCAGAATGCCTGGCTTTGAAGGCTAGTGGGTCTTGGGTATGGGAGACAAGAAGGGCCGTTGGAAACAAAAACTTTGCTTTTAAAGGGCATGCACAAAATTTTGCACACTCTTAAGACCCAGCTCAGAAACAATGATTTGAAAGGAGTCTGGCTTAAGCCCACTTTTTGGCCTCAAGTAGTTTCCTGGAGAGGCAAGAGACAGGAGGCAACTGGGACCCCTCACCGCCCACCTCAAGGATATAGACGCTGGCTGGAAGAAGCCACTTGGGGAGCTTGTTCTAACATGAGGACACTGGTGCTGGCAAGCGCCATTCTGAAGTCCTCCGTCTAGCGTATTAGCACCTATCCACCAGTAGGCTGGCACTAGCCATGGGCCCCCTGGGCCAGGCAGCCAGGAGGTGCATTTACATTTAAGGTCCTTCCTCCCTCTGTGGTCCCCAGGCTCATAAGTTGCAGAGAAGGGATTCATACTCAGGGGCATCTACAGTTGTCCAATTCTCAGATTTTAACTCTCAGAGACACATTACATGAGTATAAAGGAGACTGCTATCCTTCAAAGTTCTCTGCCAAATACTTTTCACCTTTTCCTTACTAACCAGGAATGATTTATCTTTCCACTTGTGAAGCCATAGCTCACTTTTCCGTTTTTCCTAATTATCGTGTCTTTTCCATTCAATATCTTGCCTTTAATATGCCTTGACGCTGGAGAGGGGAGAACGATTTTTGACCTCTCCCTTGGGTGGGCTTATGGGTGGTGCCTGCTGCTCAGTCACTTCACTTATGTCCAACTCTTTGCAACCCCAAGGACTGCCAGGCTCCTCTGTCCACGGGATTCTTCAGGCAAGAATACTAGAAAAGTTTGCCATGCCCTCCTCCAGGGGATCTTCCTGACCCAGGGATCGAACCCGTGTCTCTTATGTCTAACCTGCATTGGAAAGTGGTTTCTTTACTACCAACACCACCTGGGAAGCCCCCTCATTGGTGGCACAATTGTCTTATGCAATGCTGTTACATATTATCAAAGGCTGTGAGAGTTCATCTTATATCTACTAATTGGAGTACCTGCCACCACGCAGGGTTTGATCTCAACCAACCTTATTATTTCATTCATCTTTTTCCTGCTACTTAAGACTCAAGTGCTTACTTCTGAAACTAAGTTTAAAAAAAAAAAAAAAATCCAAGAATGAATTATTCCCTCCAGAAGATGCTATATTTTCATTGTTTCAGTTAGACTAAAACTTTACTTGCAAAATCTCTTAGGAGGTAATGGAATATTTGCTCTTAAGGTCTGGCAAGAAGTCGTAACCTGAAAATAGACACTGCAGCTTAAGAAATTATTTGTAATAATAGACATAATATAGAAGGTATACAAATATAGAATAGGAGTACTAAGCAAAGAATTTCAAAACTATGGCATAATAAATCTTTTTCGCTGAAACAATTAGCATATATTCTAATAGATATATAATTTAATAATAAACTGGGAAAATTGTCATATAGCCTAACAAACAAAACTACAAAATCTATTTGGGGGATATATTTAGAATTATAGTATTCAGTTTCTCCTTAAAGTCTATTATGAGTCACTGACATTTTAAAGCTCATATAGAAATGCATGTTTCTCTACAAAAGGAGAAAATGGAAAAGGACTGACATTTATTACATTTTTGTTGTTATGTGCTGTGTAGTATCTCCTTTAATTCTTGTGACAACTTGTGTAAATGATATTACTGATTTTACAAACTCCGATTTGTTAAAAACCGTTTTCCAAGGATGTACAATTAGTAAGTACAATTTACATTCTAGCTTAATCCAAAGCCATATGTTCTACTCTGAAATGTCATTTCATTTCTAAAAGCTTAAAAAAGGAGGGAGGGAGAAGGAATGTGTGTGTAGATAATATCACGAAAGGAATTATTTAGCTGAGCACTGAAAGAGTTTGTATCATAAAGAAAGGAAGAGTTTGTATCATAAAGAAAACACTATAAAACATGAAAATAAGGGAAAGTGACATATAAAGAAACAAGCAGTAATATATTTGAGTAGGAAATCTGCTTTTAATATAAACTTCAACTTGATTTAGTTATATTTACACTATGCTCCAAATTATTATCTACAGGCAAAGTCATCCAGAAAATTAAGGGAGGCATATATGATAAACATAAAAATTAAAATTTTGACAGTATAAAATAAATAACATTTAGTAATTACATTAAGCACGTTTTCAGTCCCATAGTATGCTATTAAAAATAGAACAACTGTTCAAAGCATGCTGCCAAATTTCTTCAAAATGACTTGTTTTGAAATGTTGACTAAATATCCCAAAACTGTATATCCACTTTAGTATATTTAAACATTCTTCAGACCAAAAACAACTTTTCTCTATATTCATAAGGATAAATGACATGACTTTCCCCTTCATGTTAGGACATAAAGGTTTGTCCATTTGTTAACTTTTAAAATAATTTTCTGATTTGTTTCAATTGTGTCTGACTTTGCGATCCCATGGGCCCACCAGGTTCCTCTGTCCATGGGATTCTCCAGGCAAGAAAACTGGAGTGGACTGCCATGCCCTCCTCTAGGGGATCTTCCAGACCCAGGGATCAAACTCAGTCTTTTATGTCTCCTACATTGGTAGGCGGGTTCCTTACCACTAGCGCCACCTGGGAAGTGCCTTGTTATATAAGGCTTTATAATTTATAAGTTGCATCCACATACTTAATTCCAAAAATAAACCTATTAGGGAAATTTTGGTCTTACCATTCTTATTTTACGCTGTAAGGGTTCAACACATATTTATTTAATAAATATGCATTCAGTATTTACTTAGTAAATGTTTACTGAATGAATGAATGAATGGCTGAATGAATTTAGTTCAAATTGGTTAAGTGACTTGAAGATCACTTGAGCAGAGGCCAAGCCTCAGTCTCCCCTTCTGATTATTCAGTGGTCATAATGTCTAGAAACAGACAGATGTGTATCATGAGTGGTTTATTAGTATACATAGCAAAACACAATGCATTCAGTGACGTTTCCTATGTTCCGCGTGTTGTTCGTCTGTAGTAATGATGGTTCCATTAGAACTTGTGATGAACATGGTGCATTCATGCAGCATATCCAGCCATCTCTAGATGTGCATTTGTGATACACTGCCTCAGCTGATTGTGTGGCTATTTTTCACTGAATAAACCACTCAAGAAGAAAGAATTACAGGTTCTAATCAGTAAACAAACGTACTATCTTTATTAAGATACTCTTTATCTAGACTTCACAGCTACTCATGGCTTGTTCTTCCCCTCACCAAAGCTGCTTCATTTCTTACATCCCCACGAGTTTGGGGAATGTTCCTCCCCGTTCAGGCGGTCCCGATGCACAGACCCAGCAGTATACGGCTGGACACTTAAGTCAGTTGCCATACAAGGATGTTATGCCGAAGTTCAATTCAGAAACTTGAGATCGGTTACTTCTGCCTTTTAGTCCTGTTGTCCTTGGCCACTCTGCCTTGCCCCCATGCCCCCTATCAAAATAAAATCTTCTCATGTGTTTGTATTCTTAACCACTGTTGACATATTTCCCGGATCTTTCCACTGTGGCCTATGGAACAGGAATTTGATTTGCAAACTGATCATTTTGGTGCTATTCAAAGAACACTCTCCATGCCTTTATTGCCTTATTCAAAATGGTTCCTAGAAGACACTGCTTCCCTTTTAGCCTTCACCAGGAAAAGCTACTCCTTTCACTTGCCATGTACTAAACACCATGACATAGCGTTCATATTCTACCTGAATGTTTTTTAGGCTCATGCCATTTGTCCTGCTGTCCTGTGTCTTTCCTTGGCACTGTCATCTCATCAGTCATTTCTGCTCTTTTCATGACAGGTTGAAATTTGGTTCATTGGTTTCCTTTCTATCACACTCTTATCTTTAGAAAATTTTAATTTCCTTTGAGTTCGGTATCCAAAGTCTTACCCTTAAAATTCCTTGGCCCTCTCCAGTCCAATGCTCTTCTAAGACAGTGTAATATTTTTTTCTTATCAAATGCAAAATAGCATCCTACTGTAAGATTTTAGATTACTGTAGTCTACAGTCTGTCCCAAACCTTTTATCTTTCAGATTCTCTAGTTTCTGTTAAACCCACACTTCCATCTGACTTTAGTACCCAGACACATCAGTACTCCTTTTTCTTCAAGTATGCCAGACCACAGTTGACTTCAACCTAAAGTCCATGCTACATAGAACAGTGATATCCAGTGTGTGGTCCACACACCAGCCGCATCAGCCTTTCATGGAAATTGTAAGAAATGCAATTTCCTTGGGCCTCACCCAATGTCTGCTAAGTCAGAAACTAATAGTGGATTCCACCAATCTGTGTTTTAAAAGCTTTCCAGATAATTCTGAAACACAGAATTTAAGAGAACGACTAATACAGAGCATTAATTCAACTGCTCTCCTGCCAGGATCTCTAATATTTTTGAGTGGTGAAGAATATTCAGCTGTGAGTGCATCATTATTCTAATTCAAAGCCTCTCTATGTGTATGGTTTCAAAACAATTATCAAGTTCTCCAGCTTTATTCAGCATCTACATATAAAGGTCGAGACTTTCAATCCAAATGTTTGTAGTTCTTCTTCATCTAAATTTGAATTTTCTAAAACTGTCAAATGCCCAATGCTTAATGATACTTCCAGAGGTGCTTCCTATATAACGCTCCTCTGTGCTGGACTCTGAGCGATGCTAACTGACTCAAGTCAGATGTATGAGAAGGGGTAAAATCAGAATTTGAACCCAAATCTGAGTACAAAACTTATGCTTTCTCTTTGGTTACTGAGTTTTCTGTTTTGCGCTGACATGCCTCTATTCTAACTGAAGCGGTATTTACAACATATCTCTGTAGAATTTTAAAAAGTGAGTTATATGAAAATCTATTATCAGGTAACTTTGATAAAATATCAGGTTAAATAGTTCCCTTTATTATAGGACTTCGAAGAGCCTTTAATATGCTTGTGTGTATTTTGAGCCTCCAAAAAGCAGATGGTATGTTATTGCTGAAAAGTCTTTGATCAAGGAACCATTTGTGGATTATCTATATTAACACCTTGCAGGACTAGCATTCCAAAATCTGCTTTGGAAAACTTGGGTTTAATCTATTTCCTTTCTCTTCAAGAAATGTGAAGGCTTATCTCCCTTGCTGCCTTTATTTCATTTTCTTTGATCTCCTGTTTTATTTCCCTGCTCTTTTTAAGTAGAATACTCATGTCCCCTTGTTCTGCTTTTCTGCCTCAAGGATGCATTCAGAGCAATCACGTTTAGCATATATTATGTGTATAACATTATATCACTTTGTGGACAAAGGTCTGTATAGTCCAAATAGTCCGTATAGTATGATTTTTCCAGTAGTCGTGTACGGATGTGAGAGTTAGACCATAAAGACAGCTGTGCGTCCATGCTAAGCTGCTTCAGTTGTGTCTGACTCTTTGCAACCCCATGGACTGTAGCCTGCCAGGCTTCTCTGTCCATGGGATTCTCCAGGCAAGAATCCTGGAGTGGGTTGCCATGCCCTTCTCCAGGGGATTTTCCTGGCCCAGGGATCAAACCGATATCTCAAGACAACTGAGCACCAAAGAATTGCTGCTTTCGAATTGTGGTGCTTGAGAAGACTCTTGAGAGTCCCTTGGATTGCAAGATCAAATCAGTCAGTCCTAAAGGAAATCAACCCCGAATATTCTTTGGGAGGACTGATGCTATAACTGAAGTTCCAGTATTTTGACCACCTGATGCAAAGAGCCAACTAATTGGAAAAGATCTTGACGCAAGGAAAGATTAACGGCAAAAGGAGAAGGAGGCGGCTGAGGATGAGATGATTAGATAGCATCACTATCTCAATGGACATGAATTTGAGCAAACTCAGGAAGACAGTAAAGGAGAGGGAAGCCTGGCATGCTGCAGTCCATGGTGTCACTAAGAGACGACTTAGTGACTGGACAGCAACAACAACAAATGTTATGTGCCAGGCATTACAAATAGAGTATATATATGTAAATACATACTGTTTTATGTAAACCTTATAATAATTTTGTGATGATTATGTTAAATTACAAATTCTATAGCATCATAATATGTGACATGTATATATCCAGACCTGAACATACTGTGTTAGGGTAGTAGTAGTCTGTAAAGCATGCCTTTGCTGCCGAGCCCATGCTGGATGTAAGAATCATGACTATGATTAGACAGGATCTTCTTGCAATCCACGTATATGTTCATAGCACTTATCTTGAGGGGCCTTTTGCCCTAGTTTTTATTTAAAATCAGAAAAAGTTTAAATTGAAAATGGCTTATGAAATGAGAACCAACACATGTAAATAGTTAAATTATGTATGATTGCCATCACTATATACTCTGAGTGTAGTTTTGATATTGATTTCAGTTAATCCTCATAAGAAATTGATCAAACCGCAAGGGAATTGTGTTTCATTGACTTTTTTTTTTCCTGGTCCAGGACATTACCTCTTTTTCTTTCACTGTGCAGGTTCTGCGGATCTTCTTCTTTGCGTTCCGTGCTCATCTTGTCCTGCACTGGTCTACTCCGGTATGTTTGCTCAGGGCACTTAATGTCCATGTCTGGTAATGATGAGCACCCCTTAAAATGGCTCAAATCTAGGTTTTTAAAAAATACATACTCTTCATGACCTATACTGAGAAAAAGATTTTCCTCCTCCATGATGTTTTCTCTTTCTTTTTGTGACGTTCTGTGGATCTCAGGCTCCTCATTGAGTCTGTATTCTCCTGTGTGGAGGAAGTCGGGTGAGAATTTTAAATCTCTTGTCCATGGCAGGAAGATCACTTTTAGATATACGTGAGATGCAAATATCTACCCTCTTTGTGCTAACCCTAACCCTAAGATACTACAAAAGATATCTTAGAGACGTAGCATCTCAAAACAATTTCATATCCTGGGACATGAGGTTACTCTATGAACTGGATGTATATAGATGAAAAATTCTCAGTATCTTCTCTCAAGGATGTTACCAGGAGGAGTAAAGCATTGGGTATGTCCTTAGCACTAATAGAATCATAAAATATCAAAATGAGAAAGAATCTGAGAAAGATCTACTTCTCTTCCTGTTCCACGCTCACCCCTTCTTTGAAATACCCCTACCAAATGGCTAACCAGCTTCTATGTAATGGTATAGCAACTCCTATGCTCTGCTCTAGTTGCTCAGTGACCCAGTCCTTGTGTATTAAAAAATCCCCTGAAGAAATAATTTCTGCATTGTACCATTGTGTAGTTGGCAAAATATTATGTTCATTACACATGCTTTATGATAAAACTTGGAAACTGTTTTATGATAAAACATGGAAAAGATAAAAAATGGGAACAGTCTAATGACCAAGAAAGGAAGAGTGATTTTAAAAATTACAGCAATCTGTATAATGGGATACTGTGCATCTGTTATGAAGAATGAGATGTGTTAACTCAATACATACCTAGATTTTACTGATATTAACTGGTTCTATCTAGTCATAGCTATATATATTCTGATGTGTAAACATTTTTACAATATTGTTTTATAAAAAATTGAGTCATAGGACAGTATACTAGATATGATTCATTTTTTGTTATGTATAATGCATAGACTCACAATCATATGCAGTTGGTCCTTGAACAGTGTGGGTGTTAGTGCACTGATTCTTCACATAGTTGAAAGTCCACATATAACTTGACAGTCAGTCCTCCGCATCTGTGATTTCACATCTGTGGATTCAGTATCTTGGATTGTGTAATACTGTAGTACATATTTATCAGAAAAAATATGCATATAAGTAGACCTGCACAGTTCACACCTATGTTTTTCAAGGGTCAGCTGTATTTATATCTACAAAATATTGTCTGGATAGTTTAAAAGGATCTTGAAAAACTATCTGCACCCCTATGTTCATTGCAACATTATTTACAGTAACCAAGATATAGAGAAAAACCTAAGTATCTATTAACAGATGAATAGATTAATAAAATGTGTGTGTGTGTGTGTATAGTGTTAGTTGCTCAGTCATGTCTGGCTCTTTGTGACCCCATGGACTGTAACCTGCTAGGCTCCTCTGTCCATGGGATTCTCCAGGCAAGAATATTGGAGAGGGTTTCCATTTCCTTCTCCAGAGAATCTTCCCAACCCAGGAATCAAGCCCAGGTCTCCTGAATCGTAGGCAGATTTCCTTACCATCTGAGCTACAGAGAAGTCTATCTATATCTATATCTATAGACACACACACACACACACACACACACTGGAATATTATTTGGCCATAAAAAATAATGAAATCTTGCCATTTGCAACAACATGGACAGAACTTGAAGCCATTATGTTAAGTTAAATTATTCAGACACAGAAAAACAAAAACCACATCACCTCATCTATACGTGGAATCTAAACAAAATGAAACACCAAGCTCATAGATACAGAGAACAAATTGGTGGTTGCCAGAGGCAGAGAGTGGGTAAAATGGATGAAGGTGGTTGAAAAGTACAGACTTCCAGTTATAAAGTAAATCTTGGGGACATCATGTACAGCATGGTGACCACACACAACAAACATGAATTTCTTATGTTGTTAAAAATATTTAAAACCTACTTTAAAAGAAACCACTATCCTATTTTGTCCCAAAATCTGAATCCTTGTAGCTGCCTTCTTTCTGGTTCAGTCTTTTCATTTCACAATCAAAAAGTGTATCTCCCTTCTATGTAATAACTCTACCATTGCAGGGATGTGAAGATCTTCCCAGCCCAGGGATTGAACCTGTGTCTCCTGCATTGCAGGCAGATTCTTTATCATCTGAGCCACCAGAGAATCCCCAGTGTCACAACTTACTTTAAAGTCACACATTATATTATTATTCACATGCAATTCTGATGATTACTGTTATGTAAGCATTGGGATTAGGTAAGTGCATGCAGCTGGAGAAAGCTAGCTTGACTAGTGGTCAGGAGCCCTGAGAAAATGGTCTTTAAGACCTGAAGGGTGGGACTTCCCTGATGGTCCACTGCCTTCCAGTTCAGGGGGTGCTGGTTCAATCCCTGATCCGGGAGCTAAGATCCCGCATGCCTCGTGGCCAGAAAACCAAAATCTAGAAACAGAAACAATATTGTATCAAATTAAATAAGGTCTTTAAAAATGGTCCTCATCAAAAAGAAAAAAAAAAGCCCTAAAGGAGAGAGTGAGATAAAGGAGTTGGCAAGGTTAGTTGGGATAAGTGGAATATTCTAGATAAAGGAGAAGTATGCACACAGATAACCCAACTCCCTTCTTCCTTACCTCTCTTCCTCCCTTCCTCCTTTCTCTTCCATCAAACAACTACTTACTAATCAAACACCACACACAAAGGATTCTTTCAAGTCCTAGGAGTCATTCAGAGATTAATATTCTTCTTTCAATGTGTTTATGATCTAATCAGTGAATATTAAATATAACTCGGGTAAAAAGCATTAAAAAACATATAAAATATTCTTGAAGCATGGACATATTCCCTTGACATTCTAGTCGTATTTTTCTGGGGAAAAAAGCAGTTCATTCAATCAAGAAGTGTGGACAGATAGTTTCAGTGCCAAAGTGGAACAGGCTGACTTGCTTTATGCTGCTCTAGTTTTCTACATTCAGTCTCAGAATTCCTTCAAGGAGAGTAATTGTGTACATATCTCGCAGGTATTTCTCACTGCACTATTAGGAGGGAAATCCATCTATTTTACCAGTCCAAGTTTTTTTGCATATTTTATATACAAAGATGTTGTATACAGGTACCAGAAATGGACATAATGACAGTTAAATATGGTTACTAGAGGTAATACTCTAAGGTCAGTGCCACTGTCAAAGTTCAGATGGAGTAGAGGAAAGCATGAAAATCCCAATCTTTCTTTTTCACATGTTGTGCTATAGACATATCATTAAGTGCATCTTCTTTTGTCTTCTTTCTCTCCTACAGGTCTGTGAAGCAGGCAGAAGAAGTTACAAGTGGTCCTTAAAGAAATGGCAATTAATCAAATCCTTATGTATAGTTCTAATTTTATTTACTATGTGTAATCATTTAGAGAATGATTATTTTTATAATATCAATAATAAACAAGTACTCTTGTAACCAGGGGGTGCCTAAGGATGTAATCAACAAAACACTAACCCTGGCAAAGGATTCTGGGGTGGTCAGGCTGCCTGCTGCCTTTTGACATGGTTAGTGTCCTGGGTTTAGATTTCTTTATACCTAGTTATTAAGATTACTATTTGATACATTAAATATTGCCTGATTCAAATGACTTTGCTTAAGATTTTTCTGTATTTTAACTTGTCTAGGGTTTTCTACTTCTTATATTTTTATAATGTTTTCTCATTTTTTAGATTAATAAACATACTTATCCACATGTGCCAAGATAAGCCATTTAGGTCTCTACGGGAGTTAGCTATCGTGTCATCACCCACCATATGTGTTTTTGTGAAGCAGCAAGAGGTGTGTTCACCACCACTGCCCCTTCCTCTGATTATCCTCCCTCTTCCTACCAAAACAAATAATTGATATCTTAATTCCATAAAGTAAATCAATAAGGAATGAAATGCATGGCCCAAAGCATATGCAATGAAAATTGTTTGACCATTTATCCAATCATTGAACCCAATTAAGATTATCCATTTTAAATTTGATATATGCCCGCTTTTGGAATGTGTTATGCATTGATGCTACTAAGTGAATGGAACTAAGTACATTTTATTTAGCTTATCGTCTGTTTTATCTGACTTGTTGTAATCTAAGTTTACTTTATGGACCTTTAAGGCATACAGTTAAATTATAAAACTGCGTATACAACTGTCAAAGAAACAAACATTAAAGGCCAGAACATGACTAAAGAATAAACAAAGAAATTCTGATTGTATGAATGAAGTCAGAGTCCTAAATGAAATAATATAATAAACCTTCTTATAGTAACACTTTTGTGTGCATAGAAATGCATGAGACTAATTTTCATAAAAGTTTTTTTTTTTGGGGGGGTGAGGGGCAGAAACAAATTAAAGGCTTATAAACCAGTTTATTTTTGAACAGAAAAGAGAGAAGGCATGGGAGTAAGTTTGTGGGACCACACCACTCCTTTATTTAAAAGTCCTCACCATGAAGAATATCTTGAAAAAAGTTCTGAGAATACAAATGTTCTCCCTGTTGAGAACTGACTTTCTTTAAAGTACATCACCCCAGTGCCTTCATCTGAGCCAGACTTCCCTCCAGCCATCACTTGGTCAATTTTTGTCCAACTCGTGTCTTCTGACCTTTTCCTAGAGACAGCCACCCTACTAAGTGCCATGTCAAACTCAGAAATCAGATCCACCAGGCCATCAGAGTATATATTCCTGAAAATGCTACCACTAGACATGAATTAAAGTGGCAAGGACAGATTTTATTCCATGATAAATTACTTCAATAGAGAAGAGGGTTTAACATGAACTGAACTCAACTTCGATTTGTATGAAGTAACTGGATGTTTTAAAGGGAGTGAGGGAGGAGGGAGGAGGGATGTCCAGGACTTGAGCCGGAGTCAGGCAAATGGAAATTTATTAAAAGCAGTAAGGGGAGTTGATCCATGTGAAACCATCTGATTTTGCTAACTGGTACTCATGGAAGTTTGACTTCCATCTTCCCTCAGAGACTGAGTGACAGGCACTCTATCTTCAGGTCAGCTGGGACAAAGAGTAGATTCTTTTGTCAGCTTGTGCTTTCCCAGACAGGAACATATAGGGGGTGTGGAATTATCCTCTGAAGTCTTGACTTAGAAACTATGTTTGTATTTGTTCAAGCCTTTTAATGGGGGGTAGGATTAGGTGGATAAAATCATACCTACTGAGAGTCTCTAGTTTTTATTGGCCAAGGTTGAGGCTGGTCAAGAAGAGGGCTCAGAGACTTCCTTGGTGGTCCAGTGGTTAAGAATCTGCCTTCCAATGCAGGGGTCACGGGTTCGATCCCTGATCAAGGAACTAAGATCCCACATGCCATGGGGCAACTGAGCCTGCGCGCCGCAACTAGAGAGAAGCCCATGAGTTGCAATGAAGAACCCATGTGTGCCACAGTGAGAAATCCTGCTTGCCACAAGGAAGATCTTATGTGCTGCAACTGAGATGCAATGCAGCCAAATAAATAGTAAAAAATGAAAAAAATAAATGTTAAAAAAAAAAAAGAGGAGGGCTCAGAGGAGCCAGACTAGGTATATGCTCACTTTTGAAAGGACAGAATCTTCATTAATGCCAACTGGTCAGGTCACATACTCACATACACACATACACACACACAAACCTCTGCTCTCTCTTCTTTGTCTACTCCAGTAATCATTTTCAGAGGCTAAGGCCAGTAAACAACTAGAACCTCAAATGGGAAATTTCCCCAGATTACTTTCCTATCTCCTCTTTCAACTATCACACATGAAGTCTGAATCTCTTGGCAGTCATCCTGGCTATCATTCCTTACTTTCTCTCTTTTGTGTTTCTTAACATGACTCCAGAGTTATTGGTGGAGTAGGCTTGAAAACCCTACACAAAAAGGGCTTCTAGAAATACGTTTAGAATGAACGAAAGATACTGAGTTCAGTTGGGAACATGTAGAACTTAGACTGGGAACATAACCAAGACTTGGAGAATCACCCACATAAAGACAACCAACCAGAGATTATGGAGGTTGGTGCAGTAGACGGCATCACCCAGTGAGAACTTGTGCAGTGAGAGCAGGACAGACGCCTCAGGAGCACATACTCTCACACTCAGGGACTGACAAAGTGATTCCAGGAATAAAGATTGTATGTCCACCCACTGGACAGAGTGGGTGGCCCACACACAGTTTCTAAGAAGCAGAAAGTCAAAAGCAATGCACTTCAAGGTCCCCGGTTCCTCTAAGCACAGCTGGATTTCAGGGGAGAGACAGGCATGGGCTCATTTGTGGAACAGCCTTTAGTGGTCTAGTTTAATGAGACTCTAGAAACTTCCTGTGCATAGCTGGAATAAAAAGCAACTATATGGGAGTGGGAGGAGGGGAAGAAACATAGTTTCCCTTATTTAGAAAGAAAAACTAAGGCATTACCAATCTGACTAAAAGTCAGAGTGTGGAAGCATCTATCTTGAAAATGCCTTCTTCTTTGATTAACAGTGATGAAGAGACAACTAAAGCTCTTAGTTGTCTTAGGAAAAGACTTAAGAATTTGTCCTGCGACAACATTCTTATCTTCCTTTTTTTCTTCAAAGTAATCAAACATAAGTTTTTAATTGATTACAAAGAAAATAACCATCTTCACCAGCTGCTGAAGCCAGAGTCTTAGAAGGCACTCCTTGGGGGTGGGGGGTGGGGGAGAGGGCAGAGCCTCAGTCATTTTCCTGGGTCCCAGGGAGAGAGCTGTTTCCTGGCTGTAAATGCTGGCTTGCCTATTCTCCAAATATTTGTTGGTTTTTGCCTTTGGCTCTCTGACCACTATTTTTTGTTTGTTTTTAAAAAATGTCTACGATGGCTTCTTGTCTCTTTTGAGTCTTTGATGTTTGTAGGACTGATCTCCACAAAGCCATCCTAAGCGGATTTGGATTTGGGCAGAAGCTATGATTTGATGACTCTTCTCACTATTTTAATTGTTAAAAATGTGTCTGAAGATCCTCAAGGGTTCCACGCAAAATGACAGTAGTAATACAGCCCAGTATCTGAAAAATTCAGCCGATACATAGAAATTTTCTCTCCAAAACTGCCTCACCATGGCAAGGGGAGTGAATGACTCCGCAACATACATGGCTTCTCCAGGGAAGTGGCCAACTGATGGCTTAAAATGGAAGCTCTGAAAGAGCTTGCAGCTGTCCCAGCGGGCCTGCAATTTCCCAGCACCGAGCATTGCAGCTGTGCTTGAGGGCTCTTCACAAACCACAGGCATTTGACTGCATGACTGGCCTAAAGTTTACCACCTGGGTCCTGAGTGAAAGAGGAACTACTGTGCTTGTGGAAATTTTATGATCCTATTTTGCAAAACTTTTTAGGCAAAGATCATGAGCATGTACAGGAAAAATGCCTTAGAGCACATAGTCAGGATCATATTAGGGGCTGAAATGGAGCTATGGAAATGTTTCACTGTAGAAATCAAATATATGTGTATCTGAAGTATATTATGAGCCAGGTTTTAGCATCTTTTATATTTACTGTTCAAATTTGCTGTGAAATGTCTTTCTTTGGATCTGTGATAGAAGTGAGTACTACTCACCTGATCTACTGCTCTGCTCTTCTTCCTGGGTGTGTGGAAAGATTTTTGCCTTTCATTTAGGAAGGTTCGTGTGACTAATTCTGACCAATGGACCAGCCCTGGAAGTGTTGTGTAGCATTTCCAGCCCAAGGCATTTAGTAGAGGTGTGAGTTCTCCACTCTCTCTTTTTTCTGCGTCAGTGATTCTGGATGTTATAAATTAAGACAGCAGAGTTAAAGGTGTTTGGGTTCATGACTGTGTGCAGAGCTCCTGCTGACCTCTGTGTGTGTGTGTGTGCGCGCGTGCGTGTGTGTGTGCACACGTGCGTGTGTGTGTGCACGCGCACGTGCTAAGTTGCTTCAGTGGTCTCTGACTCTTTATAACCCCATGCACCGTAGCCTGTCAGGCTCCTCTGTCAATGGGATTCTCCAGGCAAGAATACTGAAGTGGGTTGCTATGCCCTCCTTTCAGGGATCTTCCCAACCCAGGGATCAAACCTGTGTCTCCTGCATTGCAGACAGATTTTTTTACCATCTGAGCCACCAAGGAAGTCCGGATGTCACAGCTCACTTGATGATAAAGTCACACATTAGACATTATTCACATGCAGTGCTGGTGATCACTGTTATATAAGCATTAAGGTTAGCTAAGCACAGGCAGCTGGAGAATCCTAGCTTGACTAGTGGATTTTCCTAAGCTTGACTCTTCCTTGGGGAAACAATCAGAAAGAGTATCACCACCCTGGAAAGGAGGTCACCTCATGCATCATCCCAACTTGAAATCTATCAGCGAAGCTCCATACATACCCAGACTGTTTATGTTGAAAGGACCGATGACAAGAGCAGATGAAAGAATATTAATAATCATATTAATACCCTGGTTATTAGTTCAAAACCAACAGCGTTAAACCAAAGAGCCAGATTAGCACAAGGGATATCACTGTTTATTGATGGAGAGAGACCTCGATTGCCATAGCAAGAAGATAAGCCAGCAGTGATGCTGAGAAAACTGCTCAAATGGTCTTAAGCAGATGAGTCCAACCTGGCTCGCTGAACCCTGGGCTTCCGCTGACTATAAACACTGTCGCCTGGAAGCATTTTGTTTTATAACATATGCTGGGAGAGGCCTAATTTTTTTTTAATATGTTCAGTAATAGGAATACCTATTCATATTTAGTATTTACTGTGAGACAAAGTTTGGGCCAAGTGTCACGTGTGTGCTAAGCTGCTTCAGTCATGTCTGATACTTTGTGACTCTACAGACTGTAGCCCACCAGACTTCTCTGTCCATAGGATTCTGCAGGCAAGAATACTGGAATGAGTTGCCATTTCCTTCTCCAGGGGATCTTCCCAACCCAGGGATTGATCCTGTGTCTCTTACATCTCCTGCATTGGCATAGGCAGGCAGGTTCTTTACTACTACCGCCACATGGAAAGCCCCCGAGCAAATCAATCAGTTAATATCTTCATCACTTGGTGGATGAGGGATTTGAGAGTTAACACTCTGAGTAGTCGCTCAAGCCAAGGAGTGGTGGAGCCAAGGATTTGAACCCCCGTTGTCTGATGTGTGAAACCGAGGATGTGGTTATTACATTGTCTCCTCTTCATGAGCACATGGAATGGCTTCAGCTTGACTACAATGAGTAAGTGATTAGATGTATGGCAGACCATCATGTGACCCCGGTTTTCCTGTCCCCACTGGGAAAGGCCTACTCTTTACTTTTTCCTCTGTTGGATGAGACTGGGCAGTATGGAATTCAAAGTAAATATTTACAGTTGTTCTCTGGTCTTTAGAAATTTCCTGGTCCTCTCCAGTTTTAGACTTTTGGACAGACTTTGAATAAACATACCATTCCAGGCTGGCAGAAGTTGGTATTCAAAGGCAGGTCATGGATGGACGACATGGTTGGTGACCTCCTTGGAGGCCAGGAGACCAAACTCTTTGCCTCACAGTGAAAGCAGAGAATTTCCTATGTGCAGCCAGGGCCAGGCAGCTTTGAGCTTTGATCAGCCTAGAGAAAGAGATGATGGCTAATCCTGGCATACCTCCCAACTTGGTACCTCATTCCCTGACAGTCTGCCTGCCTCTATCCAGTCACACCTCTTTTTTTTTTTTTTTTCTTGAAAACTGTGGTAAAATACTTAAGAGTTTCTGTTTCCATGTAGATGTTAGTGCTACATTAGGAGAGAGGGGGAGAGAGGGGATGACTTCCTGAGTGGATGCCCACCGGTCTGCTGGGTTGTCTGTACTCTACTCTGGAGTGAGCATCTTTGGCAAAAGCAGAAGGAGCTTGTAGGGTTGCCCCTTGATTATTTTCTGAAATTGCATCTCAACAGAATAGGTCATCTTTAGGTAGGAAAAAAAAAAAAAAAAGCCTTGGGTGTTCTGATCACAGATACATGGGAAAGACACCAAATTTGCTTTCACTCCAAGTTGAAAGTCTTCATCTGCCAAGTTGGTTGGTTCCAAAGACAGGTTCACTGTTACCTACCAGGGTTCCTCGTATGAGCTGGCAGAAGTCAAAACACATTTATGGCATCGGCTCTGCATCTCTTCATTGAAATCTTAATGAGCGGAGTGTGAGGGGATGACAAGGAACGGCGTTAGGGGGAAGGGAGCTTGAGTTGGTCTGAAATACATGACCATACATGCCATGAAAATCAAACCAACCAGATCCTCACTGAGGGTTGTTCATCAAATTCCCTTCCTGTTTTCCTTTTCATGCTCTTTGTTTTGTTTGCCTTTCCTTTGACTACATGGTTCTTATGGAATCGGAAGTCAAGCAACACCACAGAAGAAAGTGAACTGAGATTGTGGCATCCCTGACTGAGCCAAACCCCAGAAACAGTGGAAATATCCACTGCCAGCCCCTGTCTGAGATTTCCAGCCTGATAGCCAGACCAAAGAGGTTTGGAGTGACATGTGGGCCTCCCTGGGCTGAGCCTTTGCAAGGTTTGTGTTTATTATTTCAGTCATCTGTCAGCAACATTGATTTGAAGGGCTAACCTTTCTTTTTTTAGAGCCATTAAGTAAATACACTTCCAATAATCCAAAAGCTCTAACTTTGCAGGGTGTGAAATATTATACTAATTCTTCCTCCTCTAAGAGATATCAAAGTTCAACCATATCCCGTCTGCATTTGAGATTCTGCATTTGTTAAAGACCCTTAGGCTGCTGAAGGTCAGAGTCAGTGGTGTAGAAGTTAATATTAATCAAGCTGTGTGTGCTGTTTAGTTGCTCAATCTTGTCTGACTCTTTGTGACCCCATGGACTGTAGCCCGCCAGGCTCCTCTGACCATGGGATTCTCCAGGCAAGAATACTGGAGTAGGTTGCCATTCCCTCCTCCAGAGGAATCTTCCCGACCCAAGGATCAAATCTAGGTCTCCTGCATTGCGGTCAGATTCTTTACCATCTGAGCCACCAGCAAAGCCCATTGATCAACCTAGTCTCCTCTAATAAAAGGCCTCAATTTATAGTTTATGCCTGTAATGTAGGGTCCTCTCACTATGGCTGATTCCAAGCATCAGTGAGTCATCACTGAGCACACAGTTGGGAAGAGATGCATTAATAGATCTCGCTGGGTGCCATGAACTGCCTTCAGCTCACCTCTCACGTTTTGTCTGGAGAGTAGATGCATGGAGGTACTGGTTCCCTTGACCCTCCAGATGGGAACATTGGAAGTACTAGGGTTGGGAGGGGAGTCTGATGACTCTGTGCCACCTACATACAAATTGTGACATCCCTTACACCCTCTGTGCTTTCTGGGTTAACACTTGTAGCTGAAGGAAAATTAAAGGAAAATCAAGACATATGCTGCTTGTTCTCTCTTTGCACAACTCTTGAAAAAATGAAGAAAAGGTTTCCAATCTGGGGCGGTGAAAGTTGACCATCTAAAATTAAACTGGGACTGACTTTATATGTGCTCTCTCATCCTGAGAACTGGTGGGATGGTCTATCTTAGATGAGCAGGTAACTCCTGGGGTCACAAATGTGCTACATGCCCCCAATTCAGACCAAACTACACCCCGAGAGGCATTTTTCTGTATTATGTTGTTAAGTCATAAGTTGTGTCCAACTCTTTGTGACCCCATGGACTGCAGTATACCAGGCCTCCCTGTCCCTCACTATCTCCCAGAATTTGTCCAAGTTAACATCCATTGAATTGGTGATGCTATCCAACCATCTCATCCTCTGACACTCTCCTCTCCCTTTGTTTTCAATCAAGGTAGTGATCCCTGAAAGGGGTCTATATTATATGAGATAAGTTATTAAGTTTGACCTAATATTTCAGTCCTGGTAGCCATGAGTCTGCAACATTTCTCATTACCATCCAAGGTGGCTCCAAGTTGGAGAAAGAATTTCCCAAGCTCTCTCTCAGTAGCAGTTCTGTATCACTGACCTCCCGGCTTTGCAATATTCTAGACTATTAATGGACATTACCTCTCAATCTCTTTCAATCATATAAGGCAAAGATTATCTGCATTTTATAAATGAACCCAAAGAAATTAAGTGGCCAAATTTTACACTAGTGACGCTAGTGGTAAAGAATTCACCTACCAATGCAAGAGACTTAAGAGATGCAGGTTTGATCCCTGGGTGGGGAAGATACCCTGGAAAAGGGTATGACAACCCATTCCAGTATTCTTGCCTGGAGAATCCCATGGACAGAGGAGCTTGGTGGGCAACAGTCCATGGGGTTGCAAAGAGTTGGACATGACTGAAGCGACTTAGCACCCAAGCGTGCACACCAGTCATTAGAGCTGGACTCAGATTCAGAGCCAGTTCTCTCTGAAGGCAAAGCCTTCAGTCTCTTTTCAAGAAAGTATCATCTCTTATGTATCTTGACTTATATAAAGTGCTACTTTAATACAAATTCTAGGCCATGAATAAAAATGCCAGTCCCAGGGATGGATCTGGCAGTTTTGTTTTTAGTTTTTTTGTTTTTTGTTTTTTTCAAAAGATCAAATCCAGAGGAGAAGAATCCAAAGGAGTGGAGAGGCAGTGGAGGCTGTTAACCAGGGGTTCTGGCCCACAGATGCCTTGAATGCCAGGGCCTCTCCCCTAAGGCTGGAAGGTGTCTCTTGCTACAGTCATCCCTCCTGGGTCTCATTGTCACAGTGAGTGACACGAGGAGGATACTGTTCATTCAATCTGGGATCAGGTCCTGCCTTTGAAAGTATAGTAATACAGACCTCAGAGATGATGAGTGGTCATTTATGAGGAGGCGCATTGCAGGCCTTGAGTCCTCAGCTCCGGGGGAAGCACAGGTTCTTGTTGTGCCTCCGAATCTCATTGAGGCTTTAAGGACTAACACTGCATCAACTGATGACTCAGTGTCATGATCTAAAGGCAAGTGATGATAACTCCAGCCACACACCATTTGTTCAACTGCTATTTATTAGAGATAATCCCCCTGGGTGGCCGAAAGGGCATATTATTTATATTATTTTGGTTGTGCTGTTTGAGGGACAGCTAAAGAAACTCTTGTTCTACAAAACATAAATTAGTAAGTGTGGCTGAAGAAAGATCAAAACAAGGATCAACTTTAGAGCCTAGACTTAGTGCTGTTGCTAACTTGTGTTATTTTGGATAAGTTGCATAGCTTCTCTGAGTTTTCATTTCATCTTTAAAATGGGATTAGGATTACCTATCAAGGTAATCTAATGAGACTCAAATTAGTTATTGTATTAATACATGCAAATGCCTTGAAAATTATTGATAGTTATGAAACATGAAAACTGGCATATAGGCCACATGCTAGGTGTTTATAGAATGTGAAGAGATACATCACAGTCTCTGACACCAAGGACCTTACAATTTAGTTACAAAGAAAGGGCACAAACACATAAAAGGTTAATCAGCACAAGTGATAAATAATATACAAACTCAGCAATAGAAAGAGCCTGCAGTAGTTTGTGATTAACCTCCAATTGAATGCCTCTCTCTGTTTTCATAGGCACTTAGAGGAGGAGAAAACAATTGATGAGTGATATGTAAAGTGTTTTAGGAGAGGAATAGTTTGCCAGAGAGGGGGAAATTGATAAATCAAGGACAATGCAGAATGAATATACAGGTGTATAGGACTGATCGCCCAAATTTGTAAGTTGAAGACTTAACCCCACATAGTGTGACTATGCTGGAGATTAGGTCTTTACAAAGGTGATTGTAGTTAAGTGAGATCATAAAGGTGGGACCCTGATTCAATAAAACTGGTGTCATTATAGAGGAGGAAGAAGCACCAGTGAGTGCTTTCTCTATCACTCACTGTGCCTTGCCCTCTTAGGAGGACACACTGAAAAGCCAGCCATCTGCAGGTCAGGAAGAGAGCTCTCACAAAAACTGAACATGCCAGGAACTTAACCTTGGACTTTCTATTCATTATCCAGAACTTCTAGAAAACAAATGTCTGTTGTTTAAGTCCTTCTGTCTGTGGGGGTTACTTTGTTACGGCAGCCTGAGAGAGCTAAGACAGCATGAACTGTGTAAATAAAAGAGAGGAAGAGGAGATACACGGTACTCTTTAAAAGTCTTTTTTTTTTAATTAACATTTTGGCCAGTAAGTAGATAACCTTGGAGTTTAATGTTTGAAAAGTTTAAAGACCAAAAAGAACATAGGATAAATTAGGCTCAGGTTGACAGTGATTTTGAATTTCACTAAGTTTACGTTTTATCCTGTAGCAAGCATGGGCACACCTTGAGCTTTTGGAGAAGACAATATGCTCAGTAATAGAGCATCACATTAGTGAGAACAATCCTGTAGGAATAAGGCTTAATATTCAAGAGTAGAGAGAAAAGGCAGGAAGTTGTTGTAATCATTCTCTTGAGTTTAATGTTAAGTAAAAAATAATTTTTAATCTATATTAAAAGTGAGCTTGGTGGCTCATCACATTCCTGTATTTCTGCTAAGAAACTCAGCAAACACAGCTATTAGTTCCATCTTCTCAATTATTTGTTTCTCTTACTTTATTACCTGGTTTATCTGTTTTTTAATAGTTTTCCCCTCTATCAGAAATAGAGCTTTCCTATGGAAATTTTCCTAAGCCGAAATGCTATAAAGTGAATAAGCAGTTACCGTAGGACACATCTTGCTAACAAATACACAGGATAAATCAAGATAGAGCGCAGATGCTCACAGACAGTAGTTTAAAGCTCTGGTGGCTGGGTGCTGAGTGCAGTTCCTGGGAAGTCACTTGGCGGCGTTCCTCTCACTGTTCAGGGTGATGTCTCCATAAAGGCTCACAGCAAAGTATTAATAAGTGACAGGTGCTATTTTCACTTTTCACCTTTTATCATCAAAGCAAAAATTCTCTTCAGAATTCTCCTATTTAGTGAAAATAGGCACTAATGTAGGTCTTTCATAAAAGTTAAAGGGCTAACATGAAACTTCAAAAAGTACCTGTAGCTCTGTTTATTAATTCAACAAATATGTGTTAACATCTCCCAAATGTCAAGCTCTGTTTTAGGTGAATAAAGATTCCTTGCTCCTCTAAACACACCCTCTAAGAAAGAGAGATACACAATAAACATAATAAAAAAGGAAATCAAACATTTATTAGAAGTTGTAGAGTATTTAGTATATAACTTAATTATAGACCTCAAGATATATTTTTATTATACATAATATTTTTATTATATATACAAAAGAGCTTTTCTGTAACCTTTATAAAAAAAATAAGAGCAATTAGAGCAAGATAAGTTGAATTTAGATTGTTTCATGAGTGAATTTGTTGTTGTTCAGTCGCCAAGTTGTGTCCAACTCTTTGCGACCCCATGGACTACAGCATGCCAGGCTTCCCTGTCCTTCACTATCTCCCAGAGTTTGCTCAAAATCATGTCCATTGAATCAGTGATGCCATCCAACCATCTCATCCTCTGTCACCCCCTTCTCCTCCTGCCTTCAGTCTTTCTCAGCAGCAAGGTCTTTTCCAATGAGTCAGCTTTTTGTATCAGGTGGCCAAAGTACTGGAGCTTCAGCTTTAGCATCAGTCCTTCCAAAGAATATTCAGGGTTGATTTCCTTCAGGAGTGAATAGATGGCAATTTTAAATATGATGGTCAGGATAAGACTTACTGAAAATTTAACCTCTACGTAGCCTTGCAACTGCATCTCACATTGTAAGTCAATATGATCATTCTTGTTAAACAAGGAAGGTTTTAAATAATACACAAAAAGTAAATTTCAGTAGTCAGGCTTGCAAAGATAAAGGCTTAGGCCAGTGTTTTAGTGATGGGGGAAAGAGATCAATGTAAGAGGAAGTGTTAAAAATAATTGAAAGCTAAGTGACTACCTCACCCTTCTCTTGCTCTCCATATTTCGAAAGGTGAGGATTCAGACTTTAGTGAATGGAAGACTTACAGCTTCATTAATAGAGGCAGGGCTTTCAAGTGAACGATAGTCATGCACTTGTGAAATCCATGATCCTTGATGAAACCAAACCAAAAGAAAAGGAAAAAAAAAAAAAAGAGGTAATTTTATTTGCAGTGAAAATGGAAAACAGCTACTTCCCTAAACCACAGTCTTTGAAGACTATCTGCCAAACATTCTGAAATGCAGATGAATTGAGGACGGTTGCTGAAAGCCAAAACAAATGAATATCTTCTCATCTTGAATGAGGTACAGAATTCTATAAAAGTAAATGTGGCTCCTAACAGAGTATGGGTGGGCTGCAGTAATAAATATCCCCGTGCGGTGTAGGTTTCTTTGAAATATGGGCTCCTAAATGGCAGAAATCATCTGAATGTGAAGCGAAATTAGTAAGACATGGAAAATACCAGCTCCTGATTAAAACCAATGGGACATGAGTTAAATAATTGAAGGACCTGTCAGAAGATGAATTGGATGCTTAATTTTGAGCCGTACAAACCTGTCTGGATGATCTGTTCACCTGAAGAGACATGTTCCCCAAAGACATAGGATGAGAACTATACACTGATGATGTGTGCAAAATAACACATCTCATTTCAAATTGCTGATGGCCCCAAACAGCTTCTGCTACTCTGTAAATTATTCTTCTATGAATAGTTGAAATAGAGCTACACTTTTACAAACCATGGGACTTCCACTTCATCTAATGTGGGTAGCAAGAACCAGATATACCCTTCCACCAAAATATATGACACATGGGTTTTGACTTGTTAGATATCAGCCAATGAAAGATAATATTCACGTGAAAGTGAAAGTGTCATTGCTCAGTGTCCAACTCTTTGAGACCCCATGGATTGTAGCCCATCAGTTTCCTCTGGCCGTGGGATTCTCCAGCAAGAATACTGGAGTGAGTTGCCATTCCCTTTGCCAGGGGATCATCCTGACTCAGGAATTGAACCTGGGTCTCCCACATTGCAGGCAGATTCTTTACCCTCTGATCTATCAGGGAAGTCCAGTGTTCACATAGAGTCAAGCAGCAAACAAGACCGGCTGTGACCTCTGTAGATGCACTGGTATGCGGGGCTACCTCCCAGAGCAGGAGCCGCTTGGAAAGGTGCCCAGTGCTGGCTGAGGTCACCTGGCAGGGCAGGTGGTCAGAGGAGGAGCTGCTTTAAAGGGTCAAGTGGGCCAGTCGATTAAGCAGGGCAAATCCTGATTGGAACTGTGGACAGCAGCGCACAGAGTGAGCTGGGTGGTGGAGAGTGATGGAAATATGCTCGGCAGTTCTAGGCCAGAGAGATTGGAGGGGCGAGGGGTGGGGGTGGGGCTTGTGCTTCCTTCCCTAGAGGAAGATCTTCCAGACCTCTGTCCCTCCAGCATGTGTGCTTAAGTTAGTCAATGTATCTCAGTTTCATAGGAGGCAGGTGCTTTTCAAACTGCTGCATCTGGGAAGGGAATCAGAGTGAGTGAATCTGCACTCCAGACCTTCAAGAGCAGAAGTCTCAGTTTAAAAAAGATGTTTGCTCCTTGGAAGGAAGGCTACAACAAACCTAGACAGTGTATTAAAAAATCAGAAATATCACTTTGCCCACAAAGGTCCATATAGTCAGAGCTGTGGTTTCTCCAGTAGTCATGTATGGATGTGAGAGTTGAACTGTAAAGAAGGCTGATCACCAACAAATTGATGCTTTTGAATTGTGGTACTGGAGAAGACTCTTCAGAGTCCCTTGGACAACAAGGAGATCAAACCAGTCAATCCTAAAGGAAATCAGTCCTGAATATTCATTGGAAGGACTGATGCTGAAGCTGAAGCTCCAATACTTTGGCCACCTGATGCAAAGAGCCGACTCATTGCAAAAAGACCCTGATGCTGGGAAAGATTGATGGCGAAAGGAGAAGGGGACAGCAGGGCATGAGATGGTTGGATGGCATCATCAGCTCAATGCACATGAGCCTGAGCAAGCTCCAGGAGATAGGGAAGGATAGAGGAGCCTGGCATGCTAAGTTCAGGGGTTGTGAAGACTCAGACATGACTTAGTGACTGAACAATGATAACATTAAGGACAAGTGGCAGTTTGAAAAATCTCATCAAACTTGGGGGAGAGAATATTAGCTACCTGCATCAGAGTAGCATAAAATTTATTTTTGAGAATATCTTCTTGCTTTTAGATGTTCTTTTGCCTTTCTTCTCTAAGAAAAGAGTTGACTTATTAGTTACAACATTTCTCTCATTTTGTTTCTGTTGTCAAATCCATGAATAATTTGTACAGAAACTGGGAGCTTGGGGTGGGGGCATCTATACTCACTTTGTGTTCCAAGTGTCCAGAATATACACAATAATTTTTTTATATATAAAGTATTTATTTTTATGCACATATTTACCTACAAAATTTACAGGAAATAAAATAATGAAGAATATAAATATAAAGAAGAATATAAAGAATACCTTCTTAAGACTTAGTAGGAGCGGAGGGTTTTATTGATGCATTTTGAAGAATACAATTTTATACATGTGAAAACCAAAATGAACACATTTAAGATAAATGGCAGCCTTGTTAAAAATTTTTTGTCCTGTCTTTGAATTTTCAGCTTTACATTAAATGAAATTAGAAAGATTGCTCATGAAATAATTTAAATCTTTTTAAAATCTTCTAATAAACAGGAAGAAGGCACCTCCAGTTCTTTAAAATATTTACAGCAATCCCAATACTTTAATCTTAAGGGTTATTATAGTACAAGTGGCTAATATGCATACACCGTATGTCATTAACACTCTCTAAACAGTGACCGTTTTAGACTCTAGTTTGTGACACTGCCCCCTAGTGATCCCGTGATAGAGTGGATGACCAACCACACCTGCACAATACTGGTGTAACAGCATGTCTACCACAGCATAAAATCCAATTATCTAAAACAATGTCAAATTCCCAGACAATACATAATTTATAACTAATTTGTCTACTCAGAAGCCTTTGGAGTGTTTCTAAAATCATTTAAAAAATAAAAAGTATATTTAGCATTAAATGAAAACAATGAACCTGGAAAATAGCACAACAGTGGCTGAAACTCATATCTGGCTTAACAAAAACTGTTTCTCAAAACATCTATAATTTCTTACAACATAATGGAGATGAATTTTCCTTAGTCAAAGCTCAGTCCGATGTTTTTCCTGCATTCTGATTAAAACAGGAGTTTAAGAGTGAAAGGCACAGCTATAAGTAATAGACGGTTTTAAAGAACTGTGGAGATGGCAAGCAGATGTTCCTGAAATACTGGTGCAGGAGAACCAAGTCCACATAACATTTCCTCTTTAACATTGGCATTGATTGGCTATTTACAGAAGTTTGCAAAAATACATTGTAAAAACTGGATGAAGTTCTGTTTCTAAGTTTAACTTAGTAACATATTACATACATACTTCATCTGCAAAAATGTTTGCAGGATCTGAAGTACTAAAGTGACACTAATACAGAAACACAGATAATCAAAGTACCAAAGCACTGATAATGAGAGTCATCATCATGAAGATAATCTGGGGAAATATTGCACACTTCTTGTCCACTGTTGCTATGACAGTCACATATCCAACTGTAAAAGGAATCCTTTATGGCTTTTTGCTGTATCACTTTTTGAAGAAAGGTTGTTTTAAGACCCAAAACAATGAATGTAGATTGTCATTGAACATGAGGCCTAGGTTTCAAAATTAGTTTTCCTGTATCATTACAAGACATATTGTACTCTGCTAGCACAGTTTGACATCGAGCAGATTTATGGTGCAACTACTTTCTTGTGTATTCCAGTGAAGAATAAGCCTATTAGAGTGATACAGCTAATGGTGAGAAATGGATGGTTCCATAAGGATGTGAAGAAGGACACCTTTTGTATCTTGGGATCTATTAACCAGTTCCAGGCACCAGTAACTGTACAGACAGATACCACTATAAGAAACCTTCTCCAACGTCCAGTGGCAGGTTGCAAACAATGAATATATTCAGTAAGTCTCCTCTCCAAAGCTTTGAGATCTTCCACCTGCTTCAGCGAGTTCACATCGGGCAGTAGCTCCGGTCACCGGAGCAGCCCCTTCTGCATCTCAGCTCCGGTCCCTACCAGGCCTACAGCGCCAACTCCCAACTCTAACCAGTTCCCACAATAATTTTTTGAGTGTTAATATTTTCTAAGAAAATAAGAGCTTCTTATGGATATCATTTTCATAAGGAGCCCCAGAAATAATGGTTTTCTCCTATGAGTCTCATCCAGCCACTATATACTTAAGACTTGAGCTGGAATCCATGCTAAGGCCCTTCTGTTATAATTAACTGAACACAATGTCTGAGGTTTAAAACTTGCCTAACCTTCAATTCCCTTTACTGCTTTAGCTTTATTGTTTCTAGAACAACTATCTGTATGTATTCTCCCACTGGGAGTGCTCTCACATCGTTTAGCTCTCTCTTCCCAGAACTGCAAGTGCTGAAAACTGGAAATGATCTTGTCTGGGGCATGTGAATATATGTGCTCATGAGAAATCAAGAGGGCTGGGAATAGCCACTCAGGCCATAACTTTAAATCCACAGTGTGCTAAGCAAAACAAGGCTCCATGGTGGGGTGCAGGCTGCATATGCTAACAGAGCCATTGTTTCCCCAAATTTCTGATTCTCATCCAGGCAAGCCCACTCCAATCTAATATATTATGTTGTCATAAGAAATGTGCAGCATTACAGTCTGGTACATCTCTACGTGTCTTTAGGGGATCCTCTGTTTCTCTGTCAATTTCTTGGCTTTTTCCTGGAAGTCAGATGGATATAAATACTTAAAACAGAACTCCTTGGGAAATCTCTCCATCACCAGACTTGTGGGAAAGTTCAGGACCAGGTGGTATTAAAGAAATTATGATAATTCCCCTCAAATGCCCTTTAAACAAACCAGCCTCCTGGAATATGAGAGGAATGGGATTTGTGTCCTAGTCCTCTTAAAGCCATGTCTGTAACTCTAGTTCTAGAAAGACAGTGTGTGTGTATGTGTGTGTGTGTGTGTGTGTGTGTGTGTGGTACTTCAGTAAACACAAGACCTCCCCTCTTAGGTTCTACCTGTTGTCCTTCATGAAACTTGATTGATATATCTGTTGTTTTTTCTGTGATTATAAAGCTTATTCCCGAAAATGTTACTGAACTTGAGTCCACTCACCTGCTCGCACCAAAGTCAATTTACTGACACCAGGTTGTGATGAAGGAAAGGACAGCTTTTATGGAATAGCATCTAGCAAGGAGAGGAGCTTCCCTGGTGGCTCAGTGGTAAAGAATCTGCCTGCAATGCAGGAGACCTGGGTTCAATCCCTGGGTCAGGAAGATCCTCTGGAGAAGGAAAGGGCAACCCACTCCAGTATTCTTGCCTGGAGAATTCCATGGACAGAGGAGCCTGGTGGGCTATATAGTCCATGGGTTTGCAAAGAGCCAGACAAGACTGAGTGACTAACCCTTTCACTTTAATTTGATAACATGTGAAATTATAGTTTATTGAGGAAAATTTACTATGCCTGATGCTCAAGAGGTGGGCCTGTGTCAGTTCTGAATTTTGGCTGAACAGACATTCCAGGAGGTAGACACAACTGAGTGACTAATGCTTTCACTTTCAAGCAAGGAGAATGGGCATCTCATGTTTAAAAACTCAAACTCAGCAAGGGCTGTCAGAGAAACCATTTAAAGGCCACACTGGGTGGGGGGCGGGGGTGGGGAACAGTGAGGGTTACAGGGGACGTGGCTTTCTTCTGATTGGTTGGTGGTGAGGTAACAGGGTGATGTTTCAGGGATCTTAATCATCAACCTTCGGGTCCCAACCAGTCTGGGGTCTAGTTCTTTGTGGTCAGCATGTAGTCACCAAACTCCACATTGGTGGTGGTGGTGGTTGTGGGATGGGGGTGGGTGTCTATTGCCTGCAAAACAACTCAAAGCTATGTATCAGCTTGTTATGTGTACCCTTTAGGAGAAATTAGGACTCTTGTTGCTGAACTATTGTCATTATTTTTCTGGTTTAACCACATTTCCTTTGTTTCTGCATTCTTTTAAGTCCCTAATTATT
This sequence comes from Dama dama, assembly GCF_033118175.1. Taxonomy (NCBI): domain Eukaryota; kingdom Metazoa; phylum Chordata; class Mammalia; order Artiodactyla; family Cervidae; genus Dama; species Dama dama. The sequence continues at coordinate 32,651,464 of NC_083701.1, forward strand.
AACTGCTTACACCAGGGCTCTTTGGAACTCAAAGACCTAGGAGACTAAAGACTTCTTCTACAAACAAACAGGAAATGGAGGTAGGGAGGGGGGCGTGGGGGCATGGCATGAGCACCCTATAGAATCTTGCTAGCTTTTTTAAGGTTTTAAGTCATAGTTCTAAAAAAATCAATTATGGGGGGATTTAGAAGAAGCTTGTATGTAACATCCATTTGCTACAATGCCAGATTAGAGATTTCTTTTTAGGCAGAAAATTTTAAATATTGCTTGGCTTTGCACCCTTAGAGTCACTCCTTTCACCACACCATTAATATTATAAGAAACTTAATTTTATTTCAAGTAAGAAAATGAAAAGTTTTTGTTTGTTTGTTTGTTTTACAAGATCTTAATCATGGACGACTTATTCATTCACCTCTGCACATGAATCAAACTTCTGATCACGCAAAGAAGTTCATCTCATTTCCCTTAGTGTCTTACAGGCTTATGTGAGTCCCAAGTTAAAAGAAAAGACAAATTCTACTGCTTGCTTGGTCTGTTACAAATCTACCTAAACAGAATAGGAAAAAGATCTATCAGTAATCCAAGAACCCTGGAATTTGGAAATTCTCAAATGACTGCAACTGTGAGCTTTCACCATCTCTTGTAGCTTAGCAGTCAACCCTGATTCCAGGAGGGAAATATCTAAATACCTGACCCTTCTCTCTTATACCCTGAAGCCAATTGGTCAGAAAATTCTAATTTAACTCTTTAATGTAGCCTTTCCCCTTCCATCCAAACTACCACCAATTTAGTCCTTGCTTTCCTTGTCCTTTCTGGGCTGTTTCCATGGTTTACTTCTATCAGTGCTGATCCAAGTCATGGAGTAGCCATTAACTTTGCTCAAATAATAAATACAATGTTACTAAATGCAAGTTCCTGTGTCAGACACACAGTGAGGCCAAATAAACTGAAACAATGGGGTTTGGAGTAGAGAAAGGTTTATTGGAGCACAGAGTAAGGAGAACTCCAAACAACCCCAGACTCCTGGAGGGGTTTCAGCAAAGCATTTGCAGAGGCCAGGTAGGAGGGTGTTGTAGGGTATGTGATCAGCTCATGTACAGTTCTCTGATTGGTTGGTGTTGAGGTCACAGGGCATTATCATTCCTTCGCTCAGTTTAGTCAGTTCAGTCAGTTCAGTTCAGTCGCTCAGTCGTGTCTGACTCTTCGTGACCCCATGAACTGCAGCACGCCAGGCCTCCCTGTCCCTCACCAACTGCCAGAGTCCACCCAAACCCATGTCCATTGAGTCGGTGATGCCATCCAACCATCTCATCCTCTGTCGTCCCCTTCTCCTCCTGCCTTCAATCTTTACCAGCATCAGGGTCATTTCAAATGAGTCAGCTCTTCGCATCAGGTGGACAAAGTATTGGAGTTTCAGCTTCAACATCAGTCCTTCCAATGAACACCCGGAACTGATCTCCTTTAGGATGGACTGGTTGGATCTCCTTGCAGTCCAAGGGACTCTCAAGAGTCTTCTCCAACACCACAGTTCAAAAACATCAATTCTTCGGTGCTCAGCTTTCTTTATGGTCCAACTCTCACATCATTCCTTAGGTGCCAGTAGATCTGAGGGTTCAAGGAGTTAATTTCTTCCCTGTTGGGGGTGGTTTTAGCATCTGGAAAACAACTGGTGCACCAGCAATATTATCTAGGTACTTCAGAGAGGGGCTACAGCAGAAAATAAGGGGGAAGGATCCATCCCAGGAAGACCTCATAGGGTCCTGCTTGGTTACAAAAAAACAAAGACTAACCGGTGTTACCTCTGTAAGAAACACTTAGCAATCAGTTGTCAGTTCCTGTCATGCGTGTCAGTTTGAGGAGCTTGTGTATCTCCAGAGGCAAAGCAGAGGCACTTCGACTGCGTCTCAAAGCCTGGGACACCCTCCTGGAATGTCTGTTCAGACAAAATTCAGAACCGGCACGGGCCCACCTCTTGGGCATCAGGCATAGTAAATTTTCCTCAATAAACTATAATTTCACATGTTATCAAATTAAAGTGAAAGGATTAGTCACTCAGTCTTGTCTGGCTCATTGCAAACCCATGGACTATAGCCCACCAGGCTCCTCTGTCCATGGAAATTTCCAGGCAAGAATATTGGAGCAGGTTGCCATTTTATACTCCAGGGGATCTTTTCAACACAGGGATTGAACCTGAGTCTCTTGCGTTTCCTGCATTGGCAGGCAGATTCTTTACTACTGTGCCACCTAGGAAGCCCATGTTCTATAACATTTAACATGTTAATAAACTGGGGTTTCCTCCTGTTCTTCTGTCTTATGTCAATTTGATTATTAGACAAGCCTAAGAAATTAGAAGGGAAGAAGAAAAATTTTTTCGCCTCCAACACAATGTATGTACTTTTAGTGATTTAATGTTATTTCCAAATCATTCAGGTCCTCCCCCAGCAACCCCCCCCCCCCCCGCCACCGTTCTCCTGTTTAAAATGTCCTTAAATGCCGTGAATTGTGTAAGCTTTGTAAAGTGAGCCACGCTGGAACTCTACATTCTCGGTTTTATTGCTTCAGCTCAGAAAATCAGTTCAACAAAACAAAACAGCAGATTCTGTCTTGCTTTACAATCACTGTGTTATAACAGTCATAGTAACAAACATTCTTTAGTTTATAGCAGAGAAGCTTTTAAATATTCCTATTCTGAACCAGTTCCTCCACAATTGCTTAAGACCAAATGATTAATTCAAGTCCGTGGATAAACATGATACAGGCAGAATATGAATGTCATAAAAAGGTACAAAGAACTACAGCTTTTGGAAAGAAATCAAATGCCCCAGTTAGAAAAGGAACTGGGGACATTTTCCTTCTAAAGATGTTTCATTTCTGTCAGTAACACATTAGGGGTTGATAGTAAAATTCATGTTTTGAGGGGAGATAAGAAGCATTTAAATAAAAATTCATTCTCTGCTTGTTTGACCCACCTCCCCCTGTCCTGGTGTGCATCCTGCATCTGCTTTATGTGTTAACCAGACCTCCCCAATGGCAGAAATACCGGCTCAACCATAAAGATCCAGTTTTCTTCTTCCAGTCCCAGTCATGTAACTGCTTAGAAGATGACATTACTAACATATGACCTTATTAATGTTCATAGCTGTATTATTTGTATTCTGCCTGTTTGATAAGATTATTTCTTGTGCGAGATAAAATCCATATTTCGTGACAAGAAAAATTTAAACATAAAAAAATTTCTCTGCCCATTGGCACCCTCTCTTCCCCCTACTGTGCACTGTGTGTCTGAATCAAGCATTGACCAAACCTCCCCCATGAACAGAAATATCTACTCAACCATAAAACACAAGATTCTCCACATCAACAAGACAACTCCTTAAAAGATAACATTCCTTCTTGATCTTATATGGGGCCACGTGAGGTTTAGCTCTGGATTGTGTAAACTGTATAATCCATAGTTTAATGTACAGCCCTCTATCTCCAAAAGCTTATTTAATTGTGCCTTGATTTCTAAAGAATGGAACATTTCTTAGAGTTTTCTGAGATGCTCTTCCTGGGTTTTAATCCTCAAATTTCCCTGAATAGAATTTTCCATTTTTTTCTTAGATCTCCTGATTCATTTGTGTTGACACTTGTATTACCAAATGTGTGACTGAGCCTCTGATAAAAATACTGATGACTAGGTGACTTGAAAGGATTGACCAAGTATATAGTCTTATAATATCAATGATTGCATATAATAGTTTAGCTCTAGATATGGGAAGAAGCAACAAGAGGGACCCATTTCCAGGATGCAGGAGATGCAGGTTTGATCTGTGGGTGGGGAAGATACCCTCGTAAAGGAAATGGCAACCCATTTCAGTATTCTTGCCTGGAAAATCTCATGGACAGAGGAGCCTGGCAAACTACAGTCCATGGCGTTGAAAGGATCGGACACGACTTAGTGAACTAAACAACAAACAAACTAATAAGGCAGGCAGTCCAGAGTCTTTTGGCTGTTATTGATAAATCTTAGTCCAGTAAAAGCACATTGAGTGCCCAATCTATGAAATCCTCCCCTGGCCTAGGAATGAGCTTTTCTAGCACCATGAAACAAACTGGTCACAAATGCCTCTCAAATCTTGGAAGAAATTAAGACCAAACGGGAGGGGATTATAGAATAATGTTGCCCATCATCATTTCTACCAGAATCAAGTCATTAGCCATGGCAGTCGCTGACCTACAGCAGTGAAGGGATTCAGGATGAAGATCAGGGTTAGACTTTCTGTGCTCTGGGAAAACTGGCAGAACTGCTTAGGTGTTTTCAGGAAGAAAAAATTGTATGGACTGGTTTCTCCCATCTTTCCCTACTTAGAAAAGCCCTAAAATCATTAACTAATATCTGTGCCTTGAGAGTGGTAATAATCTTCTACCAGTATGTGTATCTGATTGCACATACCCCTTCACCAAAATCACATATGTACTTGCCGCTCCCTCTACCTCTTTGGAGAGCCTCTGAGCTTTCTGAAAAACTGCTTAAAACCCTCAGATTGCCCTGAATAAAATTTTCCATTTCTTTCTTAGACTTGACTATTGGTAATTTTTTATGAACAGAGTTCTATGTACATTGTTATGGGCATGTACATTATCTGTTGAAGAAGAAAGTAAAAGCTTAGTCTTTCAGCTGACTTAGAAATACAGACTGTTCACAATTATTACCTCAACAATATATTCTTATTTATAAAAATGAATACTTAACATCCTAGGGAAACTCTCAATCAATATAACTGAATAGTTAACTCAAAACTCAGTTAATCATTGTCCTTATTTTCAAAGAGAATGCTTGGATCTTTGGATATATAATAGCATAGACAAGTTTCATTCCTTTTTTGTTGGAAAGGAATTATATATTGTTGACTTTATGTGCTACTTATATGGTGTTCTTACTAGTTACTTCCTTTGACTAAAACAAAATATATATAAGTTCAGTAAATATATGCTGAACTTCATCCTAAACATGGCACTGTGATGTCATTTTCTGTTGTTGAAATAACCTTCATGGTATCTGTGAAGCTGACTGTAAGAGCTCTGCTTGTGGAAAACTCATGCTCGAGAAACAACACAGTTGTTAAGGCATTTGGAAGTAATATAGAACATTGAAAGTGTTCGTGTACTCACTGCTATTACAGTTCTCTTTAGGAAAATCTATAGCTTTGGAGTTTATTAAATCATGTACATTAGTTAAAGCCTATTTTCAATAGATACTCTTCATTCTCCTGTGCCTTCCAACACCTGGTGAGCGGTTGAAAGGGTTCTCCTTCCTAGATAGATTACTAAGTGTTTATAATAATAGAAAAAAGTTAGTAGTCTTTTATTCATGTGCATAAATAATCTGCCTATTAAAGTTCTATTTCTATCTCTTCCTCTCTCCCCAGAATTGATGAGTTAGGCAAAACCAATGATTTTCCTCAGCCTTGGAAGAGGGTGAGGAGGAAGTTGCTTTTTTTTTTCAGATACCTAGGAAAGCAGAGGTATTCAGATAGACAATCAACTGATCCTCCAAGGTGCACCAGAGGTCACTTTTCAGTAAAAGGCCTCATGAAATAGATATTCTCAGGATGTTCATTACTTGTTCTTCTTCTGCCCATACCCATTATTCCTTTTCTTCATCTTCATTCACTTTTTTGAAAGTTCCCTTCCAAATTAGCTTCTTCTCTCAACACATAGGTAATTGTTGCAATAGTTACAGTGATATGTTCTTATTAAGTGAGTAACTAACATGAACTATTTGTGGGATTTGGATAGTTAAGGTTTTTATTATCGTTCTTATTCCTCATGTATTCTTAGATTTCTGACTGTTGGTGCTGTAATTTTGTTACATGGGGGCTCCAAGTATTTTAATATTAGCTCTTCTCTCTGTTCCCTTTTATACTTATTCTCTTGGCAATTGCCTCCAACCTTATATTTTCAACTGATAGGTTATACTTAGCTGGTTCTAAAAAAAAAACTGCAGTGTTAATAGACTGAATTGCTTGCATGTTCAATTGTATCTGACTCTTTGCAACCTCGTAGACTATAGCCCACCAGGCTCCACTGTCCAATGAACTCTCCAGGCAGGGATACTGGAGTGGGTTGCCATTTTCTATTCCAGGAATGGACAGGAGGAACCTGCCAGGCTCCACTGTTCATTGAACTCTCCATCCAGTCTCATATGTTGATTTCTCAGCTCCCAGAACCTGAGAATACAACCACATTGAAAGCCAAGGTCTTTAAAAGGGTGATTAGATTAAAATAAGGTTATGAGCATAGGGGTCTAATCCAACAGAACTGGTCCTGATAGGAAGAGAAAGAAACACCAGAGTGTACAGTAAAGAAAAAAGGCCATGTGAGGACACAGAGAGAAGGCAGTGACCTGTAATTTGAAGAAAAATCTCAGAAAAATCCAGTGCCATGCTATTGTCTGAAAATGTCCCCTCCAAATTCCTATGTGAAATCGTAATCCTGATGATCATGATATCAGGAGATGGGACATTTGGGAAGTAATTATGTCATGAAGACAAAACCTTCATGAATGGGATTGGTGCCCTTAAAAAAGACACCCCAGAGAACTTGCTTCCCCTTGCACCATGGTAAGACAGAAGAAGAAGTCAGTTGTCTGACACCCATAGCTCTGACTAGAAGGACCTTTGTTGGTAAACTAATGTCTCTGCTTTTTAATATGCTGCCTAGATTTGTCATAGCTTTTCTTCCAAGAAGCAAGCATCTTTTAATTTCATGGCTGCAGTCACCATCTACAGTGATTTTGGAGCCCCCCAAAATAAAGTCTTTCACTATTTCCATTGTTTCCCCATCTATTTGCCATGAAGTGATGGGACCAGATGCCATGATCTTAGTTTTCTGAATGTTGAGTTTTAAGCCAAATTTTTCACTCTCCTCTTTCACTTTCATCAACAGGCTCTTTAGTTCCTCTTCACTTTCTACCATAAAAGTGGTGTCATCTGCTTAACCGAGGTTATTGACATTTATCCCGGCAATCTTTATTCCAGTTTGTGTTTCACCCAGTCCGGCATTTTGCATGATGTACTCTGCATATAAATTAAATAAGCAGAGTGACAATATACAGCCTTGATGTACTCTTTTCCTGATTTGGAACCAGTCAGATGTTCCATGTCCAGTTCTAACTGTTGCTTCTTGACATGCACACAGATTTCTCAGGAGGCAGGTAATGTGGTCTGGTATTCCCATCTCTTTAAAAATTTCCACAGTTTATATTTCTAGAGATCTTCTGAATATATTCAACACCTCCAAGTTTCATTCCTAGTGATTTCTACATTTTTGGTATGATCTTTATCATTCTCTTCTTTCCAATTAGGCTTGAAATTCTTAAGCACTTCTTCTGCCTGGTATCCTGAAATGCCATTCTGATACTGACCACCTGGTTTAACCTGTGTCGGACTCCACAGACATGGTCCCCAAAAGGACTATCCTCACTTCAAACACCAGCCCCACTTTTAGGGTCTCCAGGTCACCCATAGTTCTGTCCAACTGGATACAATTCCGGGGTTCTTAGGATCACCCACCCAGTTTTAATAATTTGCTAGAATGACTTAAAGAACTCGGGGAGGTGTTATGATTACAGCTTTATTATGAATGATACAAACCAGAACTAGCCTATTGAAGAGCCACATTGGGCAAGGCCTAGAAGGGTTCCCAATTCATACCTTCTGTGCCTTCTCTTCCTATGTATTAATACTCATCATATTCCCACAATGGCTTCACCAGTCAGGTAGCCCCATGGAGCTTCAGCATCCAGGGTTTTTATTGGGATTTCACTCTACAAGAATGATTGGTCAAATCATTGGCCATATGATTGAACTCAATCTCTTATCTCAATTTCCTGTTCACGTGACTGTTCTTTCTGGTAATCAGCCCAATCCTGAGTCACTATATCTCTTAGCATAAATTCAGATGTGATCCCATAGGCTCATGAATAGCAAGATACTATCACTTGGGAAATACCAAAGATTCAGTCTCATTTCCAGGAGCCAGGGATAAATGCCAGTCAAATTCTTTATTTTACAACAGAAATCTTTGACTTCATCTTTATTTTGTGAAATAATAGTCTGCTTCTATATCGAATGTGCTATGCTGTGCTAAATTGCTTCAGCCGTGTCGCATCTCAACACTATGGACCATAGCCGGTCAGGCTTCTCTGACCGTGGGATTCCCCAGTCAAGAATACTGGAGAGGGTCGCCATTCCCTCCTCCAGGGAATCTTTTCAACCCAGGGATCGAACCCTTGTCTCCTGCCTCTCCGGCATTCACAGGTGGGTTCTTTATCACTAGCAATACTTGGGAAACCCTCTATATTGAACAGTTCTTAGATAATCTGATAATTCTTAGACAATTTTTCTTATTTCCAAGCTAGTTCAGATTTTATTATGCCTTGCTTAGACTACTGCAATGACTTCCAAAATAATTAATCTTTCATTTATCTCTGTCCCTATTCTCAATAGCACAGTCAAATTAATATTCAAGGCAAATTTTTAATTGTTTTGCTACATTTCCAAAATCCCTTTGCTTTTTAAAAATAAATCTTGCCTTTTCAATCAAAGCTCTTGTCCATTTGACCTTCCCACACAGCTCCAGCCTTAACTGGAAAATGAATTGCTACCTAATTTTTACAGACATACTACAGTTACCTACAGGAAACATTGAAGAGTGTTTACTATTGTGACTTTAGAATCAGATAGATCTTGATTCAACAAGAAAGACTGAACTTATTTACTAGCTGTTTCACCTTACTCAAATAACTTAACCTCTGTGCCTTGGCTCTATTTTATTAAAGGATATAATGCTTACTTCACAGGACCGCTTCAGGGATTAAATGATATAATGTATTTATTAGAATGTCTGGCACTTATAAAAATGTACACCACTGGCAGCTACTTTTATTTTTATTTTGTTCTTCTAGAATGCCTTTTCCCCATCCTCATAGGGGAGTTCCTACCCATCTTGCTAGATTCAATTCAGATATATCCTCCTTTCTGAAGTTCTTCCTAATTTTACCCCCACCCCCCAACCAGACATGAGTTCTTTCTTTAAAATGACATAGTATTCTCAGTTCTTCTCAGGTAATTTTCAGGAAGTTTTGTTTATAATGTCAATGTTATAATGTTCTTATTCTGTCCTCTCACAATGTTAGGTTATATGACCATTGAAAACAAGGGTTTTTCAATGCATCTTAAATTTCCCATGGCACTCCACACAATCCTCACACTTGATGATCACGTTGGATTGTAAGTAAGGTTAATAAGCGCTCAGTCACTCAGCTGTGTCTGACATTTTGCAGCTCCATGGACTGTAGCCTGCCAGGCTCCTCTGTCCATGGAATTCTCCAGGCAAGAATACTAGGGTGGGATGCCATTCCCTTCTCCAGGGGATCTTCCCAACCCAGGGATCGAACTGGGGTCTCCTGAATTGCAGGAAGATTTTTTACCGGCTAAGCCACCAGTGAAACCCTGTGGATTGAGGTCTTTGTTGGATTGAGTCATCTGTAATTCAAAATTTGTGAAAGACCTTTTCATATGAAATATATTAACTTAAATATTAGAACTAAAAATTGCAGGAGTATCTTACTCTCTTATGGTAAGAACTATGTTTTCTTTCCTTTTTTTTCCCCCTTAATAGTATTGTTAATGTCATAGTATTTCTGTGAATCTTTTGCTTTTAATGCATACATACCCATAAACAGAAAAGCTATTCATTTTTTAATATCTACTACATATATGGCTTTATTTCTAATTTTCAATTTTTTTTAATTGGGAGGATAGCATGTACCCTTACAGATGCAAAAATAAGATTTTGAAAAGTTAAGTAAACTTCCCTAGGTTGCTTAATAAGTGAGTCACAGAGCCAGATCTCAAATGCAGGTCCATCTGACCTTAAAACCCATCCTGTTTCCAACATTCGTTATACTGCCTCTTGGCAAAATTCCTGCATACTTTTGTACAACACATGTAAAGGAAACAACCTCTAGGCTAAAGGCTCAGTTAAACCACTGAAAACAAACCAGTCAGGGGAGTGAGTGACAAAATAAAAACAGAAATGTGGTTATGCTTCCCAGGGCTCACAGTGATATTGTGTGGACATGAAGTGATTAAATACCTGCACCCTATAAGAAAGGCTGAATTCACTCCAGGAACTCAAGGCTCATGTCTTGGGCATAGCCTTGGCTGAAAGCCAAGCTGCGGGAACGTTAACACAATGGAGATATTGATTGAAAATCATCTCTGAGCTGGAAGCACTACGTTCAGTTAGAACATGTAGGAAGGAGACTGGCTTTCTTAGGATGGTAATTTGGTAAAGGCTTCCCAGATGGTGCAATGGTAAAGAATCCGCCTGCCAAAGCAGTAGATGCAAGAGATGTGAATTCGATCCCTGGATTGGGAAAATCCCTGGAATTTAAAATGGCAACCCACTCCACTATTCTTACCTGTAAAATGCATGGACAGAGGAGCCCGGAGAGCTACAGTTCATTGGAGTCACAAGGATTCAGACTTGACAGCAAATGAGCACAATTTGGTAAATGTGATTAATATTGATGATATTTTAAGCATGGTAGCTGACGCTTGTGAATTGCTGGGCCATTTGTGGCAGCAGTGTCTGTCTCTCTGGTTTTAGCATATTGAGTCTATATTCCAGAACATCAAAAATACTGTTTGAGCAGCGTTAGAGATCCAATGGGATATGGCAGGTCTACTTCACAACCAAGTCAGTGGGAATCTTTATTTATGGTTTTACATGCATGAATGAATACTAGAGCAAAGTTAAGTTAAATAATGTTAAGATCCACTAGTGATCAGCACACTCAGACAGTAGAAGTTAACCCTTGTCTATAAATGGTATGCACTCCACAGGGTGCCATGAGGCAGGCTCAATTGCTTAAGTGTATATAAAAGCCCATCCCAGGAACTGCCCATTTGAGACTTCCTAAACAACTGAGGCTTCCCAGATGGTGAAGTGGTAAAGAATCTGCCTGCCATTGCAAGAGATACAGAGACGTCGTTCAATCCCTGGGTCAGGAAGATCCCCAGAGGAGGAAATGGCAACCCACTTCAGTATTCTTGCCTGGAGAATCCCATGGACAGAAGAGCCTGGCAGGCTACATCAGTCCATAGGGTACCAAAGAGTCAGGCACGAGTGAGCACGCAGGCAAGCAACTGAAACGAAACTCCTTCTGAGAGAGCAACTGTCACCCCAGAGACATTTAGGCTCTCCCTGACCCAGCAAATAAAACTCACATCCAGTTCTGGTGGTCCTAATTCTACTCCAAGAAAACCCAATGGCATTTTCTCCTGGGGTCACACGAGATGTGAAGAGGCTCTCAGGCAGAAGACAAGCCCGTTAGAAACTGCCTCTTCCACTTAACTCAAAATGAAAAGTTTGCCTAGTTAGACAAGTAGAGCAGACTGAACTTCTTGACAGGATGTCAAGCTGTCCAATGACTGTATATTCTACTAATTCTTCCTAGTGAGCAAACAAGATATGTTTATATAAGGCACTAGGCAGATGAAGCTAAAACATACCATTCTTATTTCACTTCACAAATATTATCTTTGTCTCACAACATTTTCTCGCAACATTATTATATACTAACACTACTTCAAGGAGACAATTTAAATTGATGTCTTAAAAATACTCTGTAAGAACTGAGTCATTTTATACTACTCTTAGACCACTCAACTTATTCTTTTCTCTGTTGTACCGGCTTTTATTCTGTCTAAATTCCTTCTGAAAACCCTTGATTAACTCTTCATTGACTGTGGGAAAAATCTCCTTCCCTTTTAAAGTGTATTTGTTTTTGTTGAGACATAAATTCTTGTTGGATTTCCAGTTTTGACAATGTGATATAGAGGTGGTTCTACATTTGACTATCTCTGAAAGATTACTCCTAACCCCAAAAGAAGTACACATACAACATAGACAAAATTAAAGACATTTGTAGAGAGTTGGGGAAGTAGCATAAATAAAATTAATTCCTCACTCAAGAGCCAAGCATCAATCCTTTGTTTTAAAAGCTGACAAGTCAGGTAATTAAACTGTCTTTTCAATATCATGAAGCTAAATACTATGAAAACCAAAAACTAATATAATCAACTATTACATGGTGGTGGCAAGAAGAAAGGAGAGGAAAGAGAACAGAAATGAAGCAGGAGAGGCTTATTTCTTATGGCCTCATAGTGGATAGTCGATACCTATCAAAATAAATAAAAAGTTAAATATGTTATATTAAATCATAGCTACAGAAATAACTGCTAAGTGTTACTTAGTGTTTTTGGTTCTGCATTCCCTTTAGGGTGCATAGTTCATTAGTGACTACAGCAGCAAATATTAATAATTTAATCCTTGTATTACCAAACAGCAAGCAGTGTTCTTTGTCTTACACACAAACACACACACAGAGTGGGAAGATCTCTAAACACACAACTTAAAAAAACAGAAGGCATAAGATCAATAAATTTGGTCTTAACATAAAAAATAAGAACACGTGCAATCAGTTCAGAAAAAAATCTGCTACACATATAATAAAAATCACTTTACATTTTATAAAAATGCTCCATAAATCCACATTTTATTTATTTCTCTATTTTTTTGGCCATGCTACACAGCTTACAGGATCTTAGTTCCCCGATCAGGGATTGAACACCCACCCTTGGCAGTAAACGTGCTAAGTACTAACCACTGGACCACCAGGGAACTCCCATACAAATCCATATTTTAAAATCTAACAACTGAATCAAGAAAAATGGTAAAGAACAAGAGAAGGTAATGGGAGATGAGTTGACAAAATTTACTATATAGTAAATAGAAAATTATATTGTGTATAGTAAATGACATGATATCATGAATATTATATAATTTATAGCACTAGATGAGAAGGGGCCAGTGGGACAGTAGGGTGGAGAGAAAGAAGGAGCAGCCAGAGCTGAGGCTGGGAGTGGGTAAGGGTGCCCGCAGGTGCCTTACAGGGGCTTTGGGAATCACTGCTTGTTCAAGGGGAGGAGGCTTAACCCAGTGGAAGGAATGATGGATTTTGATATCCAGCTCTGGCTGTGAGGTTTAAAAGTGATGATAGGGAAGCAAATGGAGAAACAAAAAATACGAATGACTCCAAAAGTCAAGTTAAGAGAAATACAAATTTAAGCAATAGTAATAAACCATTGTCTTTCATCAGATTGTCAAAGATTAAAAAACAAAACAAAAATGATGAACAACTATGGCCAAGGGGTACAGAAACAGACACTCTATTATTTTTCTGTTGCAAGTTAAATTGGTTTGATAGCAACTAACATAAAAAAAAGCACCAATATTTTGATCCTACAATTCCATTTCTATCATATCCTATTGATTTAACAGAAGATTTCCTAATGGTATGTATATATAGTGATACACGGGCTTCCCAGGTGGCACTAGTGGTAAAGAACCCACCTGTCAATGCAGGAGATGCAGGAAACTTGGGTTCCATCCCTGGGTCTGGAAGATCCCTTGGAGTAGGACATGTCTATCTACTCCAGCATTCTTTTTTTTTTTTTCATTTATTTTTATTAGTTGGAGGCTAATTACTTTACAATATTGTAGTGGTTTTTGTCATGCATTGACATGAATTAGCCAAGAATTTACATGTATTCCCCATCCCGATCCCCCCTCCCACCTCCCTCTCTACCCGCTCCCTCTGAGTCTTCCCAGTGTAGCAGGCCCGAGCACTTGTCTCATGCATCCAACCTGGACTGGTGATCTGTTTCACCCTAGATAACATACATGTTTCGATGCTGTTCTCTTGAAACATCCCACCCTCGCCTTCTCCCACAGAGTCCAAAAGTCTGTTCTGTACATCTGTGTCTCTTTTTCTGTTTTGCATATAAGGTTATCATTACCACCTTTCTAAATTCCATATATATGTGTTAGTATACTGTAATGGTCTTTATCTTTCTGGCTTACTTCACTCTGTATAATGGGCTCCAGTTTCATCCATCTCATTAGGACTGATTCAAATGAATTCTTTTTAATGGCTGAGTAATATTCCATTGTGTATATGTACCACAGCTTCCTTATCCATTCGTCTGCTGATGGGCATCTAGGTTGCTTCCATGTCCTGGCTATTATAAACAGTGCTGCGATGAACATTGGGCTGCACGTGTCTCTTTCAGATCTGGTTTCCTCAGTGTGTATGCCCAGAAGTGGGATTGCTGGGTCATATGACAGTTCTATTTCCAGTTTTTTAAGAAATCTCCACACTATTTTCCATAGTGGCTGTACTAGTTTGCATTCCCACCAACAGTGTAAGAGGGTTCCCTTTTCTCCACACCCTCTCCAGCATTTATTGCTTGTAGACTTTTGGATAGCAGTCATCCTGACTGGCGTGTAATGGTACCTCATTGTGGTTTTGATTTGCATTTCTCTGATAATGAGTGATGTTGAGCATCTTTTCATGTGTTTGTTAGCCATCTGTATGTCTTCTTTGGAGAAATGTCTGTTTAGTTCTTTGGCCCATTTCTTGATTGGGTCATTTATTTTTCTGGAGTTGAGCTGCAGGAGTTGCTTGTATATTTTTGAGATTAATCCTTTGTCTGTTGCTTCGTTTGCTATTATTTTCTCCCAATCTGAGGGCTGTCTTTTCACCTTACTTATAGTTTCCTTTGTAGTGCAAAAGCTTTTAAGTTTCATTAGGTCCCATTTGTTTAGTTTTGCTTTTATTTCCAATATTCTGGGAGGTGGGTCATAGAGGATCCTGCTGTGATTTATGTCGGAGAGTGTTTTGCCTATGTTCTCCTCTAGGAGTTTTATAGTTTCTGGTCTTACATTTAGATCTTTAACCCATTTTGAGTTTATTTTTGTGTATGGTTTTAGAAAGTGTTCTAGTTTCGTTCTTTTACAAGTGGTTGACCAGCTTTCCCAGCACCACTTGTTAAAGAGGTTGTCTTTTTTCCATTGTATATCCTTGCCTCCTTTGTCGAAGATAAGGTGTCCATAGGTTCGTGGATTCATCTCTGGGCTTTCTATTCTGTTCCATTGATCTATATTTCTGTCTTTGTGCCAGTACCATACTGTCTTGATGACTGTGGCTTTGTAGTATAGTCTGAAGTCAGGCAGGTTGATTCCTCCAGTTCTATTCTTCCTTCTCAAGATAGCTTTGGCTATTTGAGGTTTTTTGTATTTCCATACAAATTGTGAAATTCTTTGTTCTAGTTCTGTGAAAAATACCGTTGGTAGCTTGATAGGGATTGCATTGAATCTACAGATTGCTTTGGGTAGAATAGCCATTTTGACAATATTGATTCTTCCAATCCATGAACACGGTCTATTTCTCCATCTGTTTGTGTCCTCTTTGATTTCTTTCATCAGTGTTTTATAGCTTTCTATGTATAGGTCTTTTGTTTCTTTAGGTAGATATACTCCTAAGTATTTTATTCTTTTTGTTGCAATGGTGAATGGTATTGTTTCCTTAATTTCTCTTTCTGTTTTTTCATTGTTAGTGTATAGGAATGCAAGGGATTTCTGTGTGTTAATTTTATATCCTGCAACTTTACTATATTCATTGATTAGCTCTAGTAATTTTCTGGTAGAGTCTTTAGGGTTTTCTGTGTAGAGGATCATGTCATCTGCAGAGAGAGTTTCACTTCTTCTTTTCCTATCTGGATTCCTTTTACTTCTTTTTCTGCTCTGATTATTGTGGCCAAAACTTCCAACACTATGTTGAATAGTAGTGGTGAGAGTGGGCACCCTTGTCTTGTTCCTGATTTTAGGGGAAATGCTTTCAATTTTTCACCATTGAGGGTGATGCTTGCTGTGGGTTTGTCATATATAGCTTTTATTATGTTGAGGTATGTTCCTTCTATTCCTGCTTTCTGGAGAGTTTTAATCATAAACGGGTGTTGAATTTTGTCAAAGGCTTTTTCTGCATCTATTGAGATAATCATATGGTTTTTATCTTTCAATTTGTTAATGTGGTGTATTACATTGATTGATTTGTGGATATTAAAGAATCCTTGCATTCCTGGGATAAAGCCCACTTGGTCATGGTGTATGATTTTTTTAATATGTTGTTGGATTCTGTTTGCTAGAATTTTGTTAAGGATTTTTGCATCTATGTTCATCAGTGATATTGGCCTGTAGTTTTCTTTTTTTGTGGCATCTTTGTCTGGTTTTGGAATTAGGGTGATGGTGGCCTCATAGAATGAGTTTGGAAGTTTACCTTCTTCTGCAATTTTCTGGAAGAGTTTGAGTAAGATAGGTGTTAGCTCTTCTCTAAATTTTTGGTAGAATTCAGCTGTGAAGCCATCTGGTCCTGGGCTTTTGTTTGCTGGAAGATTTTTGATTACAGTTTCGATTTCCTTGCTTGTGATGGGTCTGTTAAGATCTTCTATTTCTTCCTGGTTCAGTTTTGGAAAGTTATACTTTTCTAAGAATTTGTCCATTTCTTCCAAGTTGTCCAAAAAATATGGAACGCTTCACGAATTTGCGTGTCATCCTTGTGCAGAGGCCATGCTAATCTTCTCTGTATCGTTCCAATTTTAGTATATGTGCTGCCGAAGTGAGCACTACTCCAGCATTCTTGGTGGAGAATCCCCATGGATGGAGGAGCCTGGAGGGCTACAGTCCATCAGGTCACAAAGAGTCGGACTGACACTAAAGCAACTTAACACACACACATGCATAATAATATACACCTGTACATAAACAAGGATATTAACTGTGTCAAAAGATGTTGGAGTTATTAAAAAAGTCTATGAGTTATGAGATTGGTAAAGCAAGTTACAAAAATACATACAATGGAATATTTTCTTTTAAGAAATTATGATTACTAATATATTTGAATTTTTTCACCAGTTTTGTTGTGTGTATGTGTGCATCTTATTTCCTTTGCTTCTCTTTATCCTCTTTTCCTTTTCTCTATCTAGTTAATTTATCTAACTTTTATTGCTCTCCACCCCACCCCTCCATGAGCTTGGAAACTGTCATTCTATTTCTGTCCTTTAAGTGGCTTTCCTTAAAATCTCCATTAGTCCAAAATGGTCTCTAACTCTGCTCCAACTTGCAAGTGTTTGAGAACACATGACACTAATCACCACCTCTTTCCCTTCTTCCTTTTACTCTGTTACACTTATAAACATACTTACAGTATAAATCAGAATTCTTACCACCAGATTTTGGGTTACTAAGTCTCCTTTGCTCCATATGCTGATTTATGTCTTGTTTTCTCCTGTGGTTGTGGATTTAAGGTTGTGAACTTCTTCAGGGGCTTTTGATGTGCTCCATTCATGTTTGTATTCTCAGAAGATAGTTCTGCTTTGGATTCTGACAGTACGTCTGGGTTTCACTCGTCTCAGATTTTATGCGAATGTTTGGCCTTAGGGTACTAGCTCCCCACACAGGCTAAATATATATGAGCCCCTCTATCCCATATGGAACAGGCTGACTTTCAATTTCAGTGAACTAAAAGTCACTCAGTTGTCTCCGACTCTTTGCAACCCCATGGATAGTCCATGGAATTCTCCAGGCCTTGTAGTGGGTAGCCTTTCCATTCTCCAGGGGATCTTCCCAACCCAGGGATCGAACCCAGGTCTCCTGCATTGCAGGCAGATTCTTTACCAGCTGAGCCACAAAGAAAGCCCAAGAATACTGGCGTGGGTAGCCTATCCCTTTTCCAGCGGATCTTCCCGATCCAGGAATCAAACTGGGGTCTCCAAAGAATTGATCCTTTTGAACTGTAGTGCTGGAGAAGACTCTTCAGAGTCCCTTGGACTTCAAGGAGATCCAACCTGTCCATCCTAAAGGAAATCAGTCCTGAATATTCATTGGAAGGACTGATGTTGAAGCTGAAACTCCAATACTTTGGCCACCTGATGAGAGGAGCTAACTCATCTGAAAAGACCCTGATTTAGAAAGATTGAAGGCAGGAGGAGAAGGGGACAACGGAGGATGAGATGGTTGGATGGCATCACTGACTCAATGGACATGAATTTGGGTAAACTCCAGGAGTTGGTGATGGATAGGGAGGCCTGGCATGCTGCAGTCCATGGGTTCACATAGAGTCGGACACGACTGAGTGACTGAACTGACTGAACTGATTGTCTTTTTATGATGCTAGTACATTTCCTTCTATGGATAATCATTTATTTTAAATGCAAGCATATCTTTGGTGAAATTTACTTACGTGGGACTGCCATGAATTCTGAGTTGTTGAAGTATTTCTACATATTTTTTGCATTCTTCCTGTGCCCTAAGATCCACACCAGTTATTATGTTACTTCCTCTATGTGAGTTTCCCAAACCACAGTATGGCACAAATTCACGCCTCACTCCTGCATATGTTATTGACTAGTGTTTTTAATTTCCCTCTGTGCCTCTCAGAAATCTCTGAAGATATCAAATTCCTTAGACAGTAGGTAGAATTTTCTAGTTCTAGTTTCATGGAAGGTGCATTCCTTCAAGCCTGCAAGGTTTATCCATGGCCCTCTGTGATTTACCCTGTCCCCTCTCCCACAACCCGCAGACCATCTCTCCTGACTCAGTTTAGGTCCTAAAACCTCACTCCTCAAAACCTTTATTCAGATCTGTAGCTATAGCCTTAGTTTTGCCTTCACTCCTCACTTTTGCATTGAAGAGAATTTTTTCTTTCCTTCTTTCCAACTTGCCTATATAGTTAAAATTATTTTTTCTTATTATATTTTATTCAACATTTCTGTGAGTTTGGAAGGAGTGCCATCTGTGTGTTTCTACCTTCACATGTGCACGTGCATGCCAAGTTGCTTCAGTCGTGTCTGACTCTTGACCTTATAGACTGCAGTTTGCAGGGCTCCTCTGTCCATGGCATCCTTCAGGCAAGAATACTGGAATGGGTTGCAGTGCCCTCCTCCAGGGGATCTTCCCCACCTGGGGACTGAACCCGAGTCTCTTACATCTAACCTGCTTTTACCACGAGCACCACCCAGAAGCTGACCTTTCACAGTGCCTAGAAATAAATGCAAGAGAAGAGGATCTTTTAAGATGTGAAAGTGATAACACCCAATCTTAAGACAGAAATCTTAGTATGTTTACCTGAAACCTCATTTTGATTAAAAAAAAAAAAAATTGAAGAAAAAGAAACAAAGGGATGAACATCTTATAAATGTAGGCCACCTCAATGACTTATTGCCTAGATTATGGTGCAAGATAGAATATGAAATCATTTGTGAATATAGGTTGAGAAAAATATTTAGCACTTACTATGTGCCAGGCTCTGTGTTAATCCCACTAGGCTCAATAATTAAGCAACTTAATATATATCATGCATTTAATTATCTGTGCTGATATTAAACACTAGGCATAACTAAACTGTCCTTTATCTATTTTAATGTTAATCTCAAGCCTGGGAGTCCACAGACATATTCTGAGAATACAGAAACATATGAAGTTATAAATATAAGCTACAATAATAATTCACAATAGAAAATCACTTTTGTGGAATATACCTTTTCTTCAGTCAAACCTGCCGTAACTGAGTGGGGTACTTTGATAGTAGGGAGACAGAAAGGGGGCAGGGCACAACCTTTAAAAGAATGACAGCCATGGAGGACATAACATAAATTGATTAGAACCAACTAGGTCCAAGATGGCAGAAGAGTTGACTTCCAATAGACCTCAAACCTCGGTACACACACATTGTAACACAGCAGCTTGTGCTAAATGACACAGGTGCCATGACAGTTCCCAGATCAACCATAAAAGGCCAAAGAGTGAGTGGTGGCCCAATTCCTGGAAATCCCTACCCTTTCCCCAAAATAGTTGCAATAATCCTCCCACTCATTCAGTTCAGTTCAGTTGCTCAGTCTTGTCCAACTCTTTGTGACCCCATGGACTGCAGCATGCCAGGCTTCCCTGTCCATCACCAAGTCCTGGAGCTTACTCAAACTCATATCCATTGAGTCAGTTATGCTCAATGAGTCCCACTCATTAATTAGCCTATGAATTATCCACCCCTATAAAAACCGACAACCCTGCACCCTGGCACCTCTACTTTCCAAGTTGGCCCACACTCTTGTCTGTGGAGTATGTATCTTCTTGAATGAAAACCTTTCATTTCATTATGACTCGCTCTTGAATTCTTTCCAGCTCAAAGCCAAGAACCCACACTTGGTGGCCCATGCTAGGGACTCACCTGAGACCTGGGACATAACCATCCCCTCCGGTCCCACTTTCTTTCCTACAACAGTAGGACAAAATGTCCTAGTGCACTGAGGGATGGGAGGAAAATATTTTCCCTGAAAATGAGCCTGTACTTCCTTCAAGCTTTGGAAACACACCCACTGCCTCTCATACTTGTTCCATGATGAGGTCAGTGTGACAAGTTCTTGTGGGTTTTTTGTTTTGTTTTCCCTGAGAATATTTCTTAAGTTCCAGTCTTGTCAGTGCTGCAATAGGTTGAAAACAGATTTTTCTCACATCTCTTTTTGGGTAGGAAGGGAGATCAGCTCCCATGGTGATTGGCTGACTTGTTTACAAAATCTCTCAGGAGAAAGGTCTCCTGGGGGAGCCTCCACATCCGGGGGTGTGGGAACTGGGAAGGAGGGAGGAGCAGCCCAGAACCTCTCCCCTCCTGAACTCAGCTGCTTCCTCACAGCTGAGGTTCTTGCCTCACAGAAAGTTCAACCCTTGGGCAGCCCTGCTTTTCTCATTGCAATCCAGCATATAAATTTCTTGAGACCCATAGACAAGGCCAAGTGTGTCAATACTTCGGTATTTAATCTAATCTCATATCTAAATTAACATTTTCCTTTGTGGTCTTTTCCTTCTGTGTCTGGTTTCCTTTTCATGTCATTGTCATTAAAGCCATAACCTGCCTCCCCACCTTCCCTTTCTTAACCATAGCATTATCGATAAAATTGGGAGGAGATGTTTACAAGGAAATAACTTGTGGACTTATTTATGTGGGAAAACTGAGACCATGGGAGTCCTGTCCTTTAAGACTCTCAAAGCCCCTCTCTAATTCTCCAGGGGGATTTAAGAAAATTTTAAAAGCCATTTTATTGTTGTAGTTGTCATTGAGAATTTATGGATTTTTAGACAGAGATCAAATATCCATAATTTTCACAGTGTTTCCAAAATACATTTGCAGTTCTTTTGTTTGTTTATTAGTTCTTTCAGAAAAATGAGCTTTTCTGATCTATGGAAGAAATGGACTGTTTTGTGACATCTGAATGCTTACCTGTAGCAGTATATTTATGGTAATAAGCATCCATGTGGACTGCAGCCAAGAATGATGGACACACAGCTTTGAAGACCTCATAACTGACCATTTTAGTCTGTGAACCTACCGAACTGCAACTTCTCCAACCAACTCTTTTGGAGAGAAGACAAAAAGCATGAACCCAAACCCAGATCCCACTGGTCTATCCAAAAGGCCACCAGAATGTCTCTGCCATATAAGATTTACAGCTTAGAAAATGTCCAAATACGATGCTATTTAATTAACACACATTATGTTATGTAAAATCTCCTCTGTCATGTCGAAGCTCCTCCAAAAACAGGAAACTGAAACATCAAGAGATATTTGCCCTCGGTCATCAACTAAGTATGTAACAAAAGTGAATCTCAGGTCTTTTAAATCCAAATTCAACTTTGTACGGAAAAGAAAAATGCTGATTTTACGCTGATTGGAAATTCAGGCTGCTGAATCCAGTTGTACACCGTGTGTGCTGCACAAAGACTTCCAGTTGAAGAGAGGAGTCTGGTTGAAATTAGATTCTGTGCTCTCCTATCCAAGCCTGGTGCCAACTGGCACAGAGGACTCATCTACCAGAGGAAAGGGTGACTATTTCTTCTTAAAATGTGCCCTCTGCTCTCCAGGTCATGTGTCCAGAGGCTTCTTTTTCTTAAGGGGTTTGTATTTTTTTCTCATCAAGGGAACTATTTAGACTAGAATAAACCCTGGTTAGAACTGTCTAGAAAAGTCTCATTTGAGTGGGAACTTTGGAGGTGGGGGTGGAGGACAGTTGATAAGTAGCATCAGCCAATTTGAGTTAAGATGTGATCACCCTACAGATTGAGCTAATGGAACAAATTCAGTGCATTTGTTTTTTGTTTTCAGCACAAGGATTTTCTATCTCTTGAGGCTGAAGTTGCTTCTAGACAGAGACTCCCATATAAGAGCTTTGTTGCCACTCTGTTTTGCCCTTCTCCGTTCTTTCCCACCTTACAAGCTTCCATGGAGCTGCTTGACTATTTGAATTTTTTCCACAAGTTAAGAATACATAATTTGGACTTTTTACTCCCTTCTATATTACCCTGTATTATAGGATCTACTTCCCCAACAAATAAATCCATATTAAAGGTCTGACATGTAATAATAAAGTAAGATGTTTTCATTCCCATAATCGAATCATTTTGGAGAATGTCAATTTTGAAGTTCCAATTCTTAAACATTAGGAGGTTTTGCTGCTGGAAGTATAGGCATTGTCATATGTGAGTGTGGTAGGCAGCCTTCTAACATGGTGCTGGCATTTTTATCATCATGTAATCTTTTCCCCTTGAGTGTGGACTGGACCTAGAGATTTCCTTCTAATAAATAGAATACAACAAAAGTGAAGGGCTCTCTCTTGCGAGTTAGCTTATAAGAAACTGTGGCATTTTCTCTCAGGCTCAGCTTGTGTACTTGCCCTGATGGAAAGGACCAGTTGGCAAAGAATGAGGGTTGCCTCTGGCCAATGGTCAGTGAGGAACTAAACCCCTCAGTCCAGCATCCTACAAGGAACTGAATCCAATCAACACTTCATTAGAGTGAACTTGGATGCTGATCCTTCCCCAGTCAAGCCTTGAGTACAGACCCATCCAGGACCTTGACTGCAGCCTTGTGAAGGATCCTATAGCAGAAGACTCAGCTAAGCCTGGATTCCTATCTTAAGAAACTGTGGGATAATAAATAAGTGGCCACTAAGCTTCAGGGTAATTTGCTATACAGCAATAGGTAACTAGGGAATGGCAACCCACTCCAGTATTCTTGCCTGGAGAATCCCATGGACAGAGGAGCCTGGCAAGCTATAGCACATGGGTAGCAAAGAGTCAGACCCCACTGAGCGACTAATGCTAATGCAATAGAGAACTAATACAGCAGGTGCATAGCCAATATTTAGGTAAGTGGAGTTTTTTCTGACATTCTGTTATTTAGAAAGATGCCACCTGAGGTTGGGGGAGGGGGCAAATTCTTGATTCAAATTAGAAAGTTTCAGATAGGCTTTATGAGGCATATTATAAACTAAAATTTAAAACTAAGGCATATTCTCAGCTATTTTTATCAAGACTAGTTGAAATGACTGTTAGTTTAGAGTTGCATGTGAAAGATCAGGTTATCATTCACTGATAATAAACATAAATAATAATTCACTGAATAAACTGATAATTCACTGATAATGAATAAGCTAAACTGTAGGAAAAAGACAAAGGACTAACTGGGTGATCATGGAAAAGCTACTTAACATTTTAGAAATTTCTTGCATTGCAGAATGAGGCAATCAGACTAGAAGATTTCTAAGGCCCCTCTGGGTTTAAATCCTATGGATGATATTTAGCTGCTTCTAGAGTCACCAAAAAATAAATAAATAAATAACTTTACACCAAAAATCTAACTTTCTGTTCAACATTCCTCTGTGGACCATTTATTACCCTTAGGAATTCTGAGGCTCTCCCAGAATTATCAGATACAAATATCAGAATCCATAAGTTGAATAAGTGAGATATTCGATGACCAAAACTAGACCACTCTTGAAAGGAGTTTACTTCAAACAAGACTTAGGAAAAAATAGACACACACAAGAGAAAATCCTTGTGCCCTTAGAGAGAGCCAAGAATGCATAGGTAGCGTGAATGCTCAAGAAGCAGTAAAAAAGGCATGAATCATAAAACAAAATATTGATAACAATACATATTTCTGATAAAATCCTGACAGCTGAAATATATGGAGAACCCTTACAATTCAGTCATAGGACTAACAACCCAATGAAAACATTAGTAAAAGGTTTCAATACTTCTCAAAAGATGTGCTAATGGCAAATAACCACATGAAAACATGAAAAGATGCTGAATAACACATTGTCACTGGGGAAATATACTTTATAACCACATGAAAACTCATGCATTGATAATGGGAATGTAAAATTTTGGAAAATCTCTCTGGCAGATTTTCAAATAGAAAACCATCCATCCATCCCATGAACCAGCAATCCTACTTCCATGTATTTAACCAGAAAAAATAAATGCCTACACAAATCTTGATTTCAAATAGTCAAAAACTAAAAATAACTCAAAAATCTACCAACAACTGAATGGAGGGACTTCCCTGGTTCACTGGCGAAGACTCCACACTCCCAACGCAGGGGGCCTAGATTTGATCCCTGGTCAGGGAACTAGATCCCACATGCCATAACAAAAAGATCCTGTGTGATATAATGAAATGAAGATCCTAAGTGCTATAACTAATACTCAGTACAGCCAAATAAATAAATATTAAAACAACAAGTAAATGGATAAACAAAATGTGGTATATTCATACACCAAACTGCTACTTAGTCATAAAAAAGAGCAAAGTGTGGACATATGCAAAACACTGCATGCATGCGTGCTAAGTTGCTTCAGTCATGTCCGACTCTGTGCAATCCCATGGACTGTCACCCACCAGGCTCCTCTGTCCATAGGATTCTCCAAGCAAGAATACTGGAGTGGGTTGTCATGCCCTCCTCCAGGGGATCTTCCCAACCCAGGGATTGAACCTTCATCTCTTATGTCTCCTGCATTGGCAGGCAGGTTCTTTACCACTAGGGCCACTTGGGAAGCCCATGCAAAACATTAGATGAATCTAACATCTTTACATGAAGGAAGTCAAGAACAAAAATTACATATTGAATGATTCCATTAATAAGAAATACTGAAAATGCAATCTAAAATGACAAAGAGCAAATCAGTAGTTGCCCAGGGCCCGAGTCGGCCAAAGGAATGGATAACAAAGGAACGTGGGAAAGCTTCTGGGGGTGGATATAAATACTTTGTATTTTGGTTGTGATGTATGGATTTGTCAAAGCTCTTTAGACTATTAATTTTAAATGGATGTCATTTATTGCATGTAAATTATACTGTAATAGATTTAGTTTTAGAAATGACCTAGAGGTGGGGCAAGAGGGGAAAAAAATTCAGTGATTGAGTGGGGCTTCAAATGAAAGACTTCATTCAACAGGAAGTAAGATTGAAGTGGATTTGGTTTTGAGCTTTGGAAAATGCGACTCAACTTCCAGATGTAAGACGGAGGTCTTTCTTTACCTGTCAAGTGTCTTTATGTGTAACTATATTTCACAGGTCTTGTTCTCACACCTACACAAGTTGAGGTTATTTATTCTACCTTTGTTCACTGATTTACTTTCTACATAAGAGCCTGATCGCCTACTCCTCAAGGACTTCAGGCGGTTCCAGATTTGTAAAGGATTGTAGTCCTGGCCTTACTATTTTTGATGTTAACAATGAGAGACATAATAAAGCCACTGGGAACGACAGGTGATTTTCAAAGTACTTATTATCTTTATGTTGGAGACAAAGAAGATAAATGGCCAACATGTCATAAAGGGGAGGCTAAGAGAAGCAAGATATTAATATCATCTCAGAGGGGAAGTCTTTTGAAACTTCTCCAGAGGACTGGATTGATATGTATACAACACTCATCATTGGCCAAGCAGAGTCAGATTCTGGGAATCTGGAGATGGTCCAGACATAGACCATGAGCTAAAAGAAGTCTTGTTTGCATCTTTATTACATGAGAAAACATCAACTGGCCTCCCAGGAATTCAACTTATACCAAGCTCCATAAGAACTGAACATTTTGAACAGACTCAGCCTTTAAATCTTAGTGTGTGGGGAGCACAGTGAATATTTTAGTACCAGTTTCTGCTTCATCATTTCACTGCCCTTCTTCCTTCTAACATGTCTGGCTTCTTGGAAAATCTGTCTGATTTAAAACCTAGTTCTATGTGAATGGTATTTAGACAGGAATAGCCAATTTCAAAATAACAGCTTTAACACAAATAGAGCAATAGGGACAGGTAATATTTTATCACTGCTTCTAGTTCACACTCAGTTCATAAAACTCCTTGCTGTGAGAACCAGCCTCTTAAGTCATTCTGATTCAATAGTGCTACTCACTGGGAGATCTTGAAAGAGTAGGGTTGAATTAATTAGGCAATGGAAAACCTTGCAGGGAATAATGGGGTTCCTATGTGCATTTGGAAGCTTTGATAGGCAGCCCTTACTAGAGAACAGGAACTCCAATGTAAGCTCAGAGGGTCTGGGAGTCCTGGCTCACAAAGTAAGCAGGATGGTTGCTTTTCTAACCTGGGAGTTTGTAACTTTTAATCAATCAGTCAATGGTTTAATGAGCTCTGAGTGTATTTTTAGCATTGAGTTAGATGCTGATGCAGATTACAAAAGAATTCTCAAATATAGTTCTTGCTATTAATGAGATCGTATGTCTCTGGAATAATATGCAAGAAACATAGTATAATCTAAAACATATTTTAAACCATCCACGTAATTGTAAGGACCTTCACAGGTGCCTTGTGAGTGCTATGAGTCTGTTGAAGTGTTCTGAGAGCTGAGTGAAGGCTGTAATTGTTTAGATCTTCCTAGGCCAGGAATTCAATTAATCTGACTCTACTAGAAGTTTGGGGGCAACTAAGAGGTATTTAATTCACCCTCTCGCTTTATGACAAAAAAAGGAGCTTCCCAAACCTTTGGTATATTTACCTCTAAGTCATAAATGTTCCCTGGCTAGTTAAAAAAAGTGCTGTCAAAACTGATTGTTTATCCTACTCAAGAAAGTGAAATATAGAATACTTTGTGCCCACAGATGTAGCATGAGTCTGATCTCTTGGGAAAGGAAATAATGAGTGGTTGTTGCATATGACAGAAGTGTTTGTGTCATTTGTAAATAATTTTGACTCATGATACTTGTGGAATTTGAAATTTTCAGGACTTTTACACTTGTATTTTCTTCAATATTCTTGTCATCATGTTATCTCTTGGTTTCATCTTAGAAAACCTGGATTTTGAAATGTGAGAAGCATTTTTTCCTTCAGAAACCCCAGGGGCACTTGTAGACCTCTTAAGTGTCGCTTGTTGACCTTTTAGGTGGATTTCTCTGTTGCTGAGGTGGGAGGTAGCACATGGCAAAGATATGAGAGTGGCCCCTAGAAGCTGATCGTGGTACCAGGCTGACAGCTAGCAAGACAATGGGTACTTCAGTCCTCCAATCACAATGAAATGCATCCTGCCAACAGCCAGTGATCTTGGAAGCATGTCCTTCCCCAGAGTTACAGGATAGAATACAGTCCAGCCAACACCCTGATCTTACTCTGTGAGGTCCTGAGCAGAGAACTTGACTACACCACGCCCAGACCTCTGACTTACAGGATCTGGTAAAAGGATCTTATTTAAACACATAAGCTTGTGTTGATTTGTTACATAGCAATGTAAGACTAATACACTTTCTGAGTTGGAATCTCTGTCGTGTCATTTAAGTGTGACCTTGGGTGAGTTACTCTCTTTCTCTGATTCATAGTTCCTATTTCTGTATAACAGGTGCGATGTTACCTCAGTTCTCATAGGACTGTTATATAGACTCAGTGAGTTCATTTATCTGTGCTTTGCAGAGAAGTTGACATGAAGTGAAAGTGATTTGCGACCTCACGGACTGTAGTTCACCAGGCTATTCTGTCCATGGAATTCTCCAGGCAAGAATACTGGAGTGGCTAGCTATTCGCTTCTTTCGGGGGATCTTTCCAACCCAGCGATCAAAACCTGGTCTTCTGCTTGCAGGCAGATGTTTTACTGTTGAGCCACCTGGGGTAGTAGTTGAAATGGTAAACACTAAATATAAAACAGCAAATCTGTCCATGGTTTATAAGCAAATGAAGTTCATTTCTTCATATGGAGGAAGTATATTTATAATTATATATTGTACATTTATATTTGGTATGTATATAATGTTTCTATAATATAACTAAGTATAAAATCTTTGTCTTCCTGGATTACCATTAGAACACTTATTCAGTGAGCACTCTGAAGCAAAGAAAGTCACTTAATATTTATTTAAAGACCTTAAATTTTATAATTTGTGGTTGTGGTAAATCTACCTTCAGAAATGGAGTTACAGTGACCAAGTATCTCTTGTGATATTTCATACACTCCAGTGCAGTTCTTGTTTTACCTGTTGTTATTTTGGGGGAAAAGTGGTTTTTTTTTTTTTTTTTCTTTCTTTCTTTGATTGTACCTCGTGTGGAACTTCCCCAAGCTGGGATCAAACTCACACCCACTGCAGTGGAAGTACAGAGTCTTAAACACTGGACTACCTGGGAAGCCCCGGGAATAGTTTTTTTCAAGAGAATGGAACACCAAAAGTACCCAGGGCAAAAGACAAACTATGGCAGGCTAGAGCTTTGGGAACCATAGAAAGGACTGGAGCTCCTGAGACAATCACACAGCAGGACCAACTTGCTATCAATATAACAGGATCTTGGGGCATCTGTTTCCTATGAAGATTTTTAGCGGTGTATAAGTTCCTCTGAACTGATATGTGATCTTGGATCTTGACACACACCGTGGATGTATCCTAGCACAACGAATCAATAATTTGTTCATATTCTCTAAATGTCTTATCATGGAGAGTGGTCATAGCGCTCTTTGAGAATAATATTCCCACGATGATGAGAGTTGTGCTTTGTTCATTAAACATTTGTTAAATAGAATGGGCCGTCAATAGCAAAAAGAAATCTTCATGAGTCTGTCCCCCATGTTTTTCTTTTAAATGATCCTCTAACTAGGAGGTTTTCTACCTTTTATGCCATGGACCCCTTTGGCGGGCTGGTGAAAACCATCTGCCAGAATAAGTTGCTAAATGCCCAAAATAAAATACCTAGGACTACCAAAAAAAAATTTGCATTGAAATATAGTTATCAAAGTATTGGGCTTCGTAGGTGATGCTAGTGGTAAAGAATATGCCTGGCAATACAGGAGACTCAAGAGACATGGTTTCAATCCATGGGTGGGAAAGATCCATTGGAAAAGGGAATGGCAACCCACTCCAATATTCTTGCCTGGGAAATCCCAATGATAGAGGAGCCTGGCAGGCTACACAGTCCATGGGGCCGCAAAAAGTTGGACACAACTGAGCAACTGAGCGCAAGTCTATCAAAACATTAGGAAATTTGTGATATGGTAATCTATGGGCTTTTTATTAACATGTTAAATAAGATAAGTCAAATAATTCTTGCATATATTTCAAAAGATCTGCAACACTGTGTTAATAACAACAAAGTCAATAATAACAAACCTTTGTTAATAATATGGTGGTTTGTTGCCTGCTGAAGCTCCAATACTTTGGCCACCTAATGCAAAGAGCCAGTGCATTAGAAAAGACCCTGATGCTGGGGAAAGATTGAAGGCAGGAGGAGAAGGGCACAACAGAGAATGAGATGGTTGGATGGCATCACCGACTCAGTGGACATAAATTTGAGCAAGCTCCAGGAGATTGTGAAGGACAGGGAAGCCTGGCATGCTATAGTCCATGGGGTTGCAAAGAGTCCGAAACGACTGAGTGACTGAACAACAACAACAACTGTTGCCTGTATTCAAGTTCGTGAACTTTCTTAATCCTCTCTATGGACTTCCTGTTCCCCATGTTACAAGTACCTTGAATCCAGACTAAGGGGCACTGTTCTAATCAGGGCTAAGTCTGACCCTTCAAATCTGTGTCAGATTGTAATGAGCAAAGTTCAGAAATTAAAGAAGCACAGATCTGCCAAAAAAAGTTAATAGTCACATGGTGCTTGTGCCTACTGGATCAATTTTATGAACTTAATCTACATTTTCTTTTCCCCAATTAGAAAATATGTAAGTTACATGTTCTATAAGGAACTCAGAAATCAGATTTGGAAGACTTAATAGCTTTGGTAGCCTCTATGTATCTTATGCTCAAAAAGTGCTCATTTGAAATCAATATGCTTTGTGTCTTGGACAATGATCACACTATCTGGAACTGAGTAACAACCTGATAGATGCTTGTTGAATGTCAGAAAACTGATAATGGAATGTATTTTCCATTACTTAAGAAGAAAACTAGTAAACAAAATAGTCTTGTGAGAAAAAAGGTAAAATCTGACTTCATTTGATTCAATCCAGGCATCTCATTACTTAAGAGCTTGAAAATATATACTTGAAAAGAAATATAGATGACCACTAAACTACAAAAAATCACTACTATTATAATCACAAGGATTTTTAAAGTAGTTCTTTAATGACAGTTATATTTTTAAGATCCAAGAAATAAGACCCAAGACCCAAGAAACAAGCTAAAAGACATGCATGCTTGCACCTAGAAGTTTTCATAAAAGGACTGTTTCAAAGTTGTACTAAAAACTGGTTATTATATTTCAAGTAACTGGAAACTATCCAAAGAAACTTTTAGCTAATCTTTTAACTTGTAGAAGAATTTTTGAAATAGACCCATGTCAAGAAATTACTCAGCTGATGGGCAAACAGGTAAAGTACTTCTATAGTTACTTCTGTCTCAAAGGGGAAAAAAGGGATATTTCAAAGTTGAGATCTTTATTTTTATTGAAATCTGAGGTTTACATACAATTGTTTAATTCCAAAATATTCTGCTACATAAAAATGCTTCTGATATTTTATCTTCTGAAAGTAGACACTCATGAAATGCTGAAGTCACTTGTAATTGCTTCAAGGATAGATATTATAAACACATTTAATTTGTACATTATAGATACTGCTCTAATGGGGATAAATAGCTGACTCATCAACAACCACTTCCCTCCTGGTAACAGGACACCAACACCATTCCCAAATCTTTGAATCCAAACTCTTTCTTGTACAATACTTGCCTTTGGTTTAAAAAAGAAATCATATCATATTTGCATCTATTCACTTATTAAAGAAATTTTTTCTTACCAACTCTAATAGAACAACACCCATAGTTACAGCCATTTCGCTTGCCTATTTCCCCCATTAATCAAGACAATTAGACAAAATTTTCCTTCATGAGCATAGAGCACATTGAGAAAAATAGATATGAATAAGAGATAAGGCAGTACCGTGGTATTTTGTCATAAAACTTATTCTATACTAGTCACCAGTCAAGTGATAGGTTCAACAGTAGGAAAAGAAATGAACACATTTGTAGATGTAGGATAAGTTGTCATTTTTTCGTCTAAGTAATAGTTGTATAATTTAATAAGAGCTTCAGGTCTTAATAATACTCTTCCGTGAAGGGAGGTATCATGCAAGTTTAACAGCCTAATGGGAAATCACCATTTAGGAAACCAAACTACTTATTTCACTGTCACTAAGGTTAATGTGTTTTCTTTACAAAGCCTTCCAGACAGAGAGCTACGTGATCTATACACAGCCTAGGAATGTCTCCCTTGGTTTTTGCTGCCTTGTTAGAGGTCATTTGTAGGGGATCCTTTAGATGGTTTCAGAACAGCATTGTACAATGCCCCTCAGTTCTAATCTGTAAACCTTTCTCATGTTCTTCAGCACAACTTTAAACATTAAAACAGATCTCTCAATATCAAATTGTATTTCTTTCTGCAAGTGTGTGAAGTATTATAAAGAAAAAGCTATGTATGGCCTATGAATACAATGGGAAGACATGCATGTATGATGAGCACTAACGAGTACAAATGGAAATCTATGTGTAGTGTGTTTTCAATTACTGTAATGATTGTAAAAGGTGTTAAATGTTTTCTTTTTTAGAATGCAAAGAGGGAAAACATGATGGAATTTCAGTTTGTAGTCCGTCGACAAACATTATAAATCTTAACTGTTAGTGGCAGATATGTCTGTTTTACTTACAGTATTTGTTTTTCTTTGAAAACATGGTGCATGCAAAAGGATCTGGATTGGGTTTTGCAGAGTGGAAAAACAAATGAAACAAGAAAAATAGCTGGTGGTGGTGAATGTTGCAGTGTGTAAATTAAATTCCTAATGACATGATTTGGTGAGTTTCTTCTTTTTCAAAAAGTAAGCTTGCAAGGAGTAAGCCTTATTCCCATGGAAACTTGGCACATTCAGCAATCTGCTCATTTTTATTTTACCTTCCAATATCTGAGTAGATATGAGCTCTTGGACTTGGGTTTCCATTCTATGAATGTTTATTTCCAAGTAAAGTTGGCTAACGGCAACTACTGATGAAACTTGGCTACAACATGGTAATTTTTTTTAAATAGAAATATATACTCATTCAGAGTTCTTGATAAAAATTTTTCCTCTTTTGTACATAACTACATCTCTTAGGTTTTTGTTTTTTTTAATAAAGATATCCAACTCTCCTAATCTTTTTTTGGATGAGGTTCTAAATAATGGCTCTGTGCATCAAGGATACAATGGAATAATCCAGGCTGCCATTTTGGGGGTGGGGGGGTGGGGGAGATAATGGCATTCTCTACTGATTTATTGAAGAGAGAATCATGTTTCCAGGAAATACAAATCACCAAAGGTTAAGATGACCTACTAAATGATTTTACTCATATATCTTCTTCAATATGAACTCTTAAGGATTTTAAAGTATGAGGCTTCAACTGCTCTATAACTAAAAAGGAAACGTCAAAATTCTAGTTCTTTAAAATCCAGGTTGAGGCATTTCATAAGAACTCTGTAAATGCTGATGAACTATGTTATTCATGCCTTTTCTACTTTATTTAGAGAAAATGAAAGTATCCAAAGCCTATACTTTCTAGAATGAAGTAAAACACTCTATTGTCAAACACCCACAGGGGCCCCTTTCATAGGTTTCTTGAGATCAGTCAATTCGAACACTGGATAGCAAATTCCATGTTTAAGTTTGATCACTCACAAACCCTTGTATTTGATTCATTCTGTTCTGTGGTCTCAAACTGACCCATAACTCAGGCACATTTTTTGGCAGAATCTGCCTGTAATGCAGGAGTCGCAGGACACACAGCTTTGATCCCTGGGTTGGGAAGATCCCCTGGAGGAGGAAATGGCAATCTACTCCAGCATTCTTACTTGGGAAATCTCATGGACAGAACCGCCTGGCGGGCCACTGTCTGTGGGGTCACAGAGTCAGACATGACTGAGGGACTGAACATGTCAGGAGACAGCTATGTCTCAGCCGAGTAATGTGACCACTGAGCAGAAGAAATAAATGCAGTATGTGTCTACTGATGGGTCAGTGAATAACTTTTGCTTCACTTATAAGGCTGATACAACCAGTACATATTTCACTATAGAGATTTAGTCTAACTTCAAATCAAGCTTGAACTAATGTATTAGAAATAAAAGCTTTGATGTTTAACAAACAACTTTGTTAGTAGTTATTAATACTTTTTTCCAATTAAGCTATTGCATATTATACTAAAAGAATTGATTATGTGGTCATCCTTTTATTCTGGGCATTTCTAAGTATTTTCTATTATTTCTAGAAATAATATGCAAACCTGTTTTTCTCAGCCATGGACTCTAGGCAAGATCCCAATTATCTCTTAATGGTCATTCTTATAAAAATATATATAAAATGTAATTTGACAGCTAACTTGAGGAAGATTATCTGCAGTCCCAAGTAGATTTGGAATATAAAAATACCGTTAAATATTTCTGTTTCTACTTAGTCTACACTATATATCAATGTAGCTTAATAACAGTCACCCTTTCCTGGAGAACAGACTTTGTTCTTTGTAAGTATTAGGACTGAAGTGTTGGAAACATAAGCCAGCATTCTCACTGGGCTGCTTTTGCTCAATTGTGACATTATTCTAAGATCTGCCAAAGAAAAAAGTGTAGTAATTATAAGAAAGTTGAGAAAGTTCGTCTGGTTCCCAGCTATCTGGGGTAAATCTCAGGATGTCTGTGAGACTGTATCTGTATCAAACATTTTTCTGCCTGGACACTCCTTAACTTCTGGCCAGACTGTGTTCCTGATAAGAAGAAGAGGCTCGGTTGTTCTGTATGTCCATATGGCTACATATGGAATTGGTTCTTGCCTCTTGGACATTTGTCCATCCTATCAGAAAGTTTTGAGAAAGTTTAGTTTGGAAATTAGGATACCTCCTCTCCACTGGTCACCCTGTGCTGGCATTGTCATTTCATTATCTCCAACGCATCACAGAGTTTTCAATCTTTATGCATTTGATGAACTAAGTGTTGCATAAATGGGGAAGGTTATCTTGAACAGAGAAGGAATCCAGTTATTCTGCTCAATCTTTAATTTAAAAGCACTTATTGCATACTTTCTATAGGACAGGCTCTACACCAGGCACAGAGCATACAGTAGTGGATAAAACAAATGTAATCATGTCCTTTGTGCTGGTTAATGTGTCCAATGCTTAATGGCTTTCCCGAAATGACCCTAAAGAGTTTTGTTCAAAATTAAGTCCCCCTTTGATTTCCAAGGCCACCCAGAAACAGTCATTCTTACTCTCAATGTGGCTTGGGTTCCCCTCTGCCCATTGCTCTGACTGAAATATAATCCAGATATGGTTTGGAGCTGTGAACTTTGAAGGGAAAAGACGTATTAGTAGAGATTCCAGTAACATTAGTGCTGTACTACAGAATGTCCTGGAAGTTACTGCATCAAAACAAGACATCTGAAAGACGCTGTTTAGATGTTACCTCATCCTAGCTCCATTACCATGGGCAAGGCTTGACCATTTTCTCATGCTTTCAAACAAGGGTGCATGTAGCCAATTTTTCAGACACTCCAGCTCTGGCCAATATCTCCTCTGTGTTTATTATTGGGCTCTGACCTATTGACTTCAGAATATCCTGAACTCAGTCTTCATGTATCTTCATTCTCCGGAAATTTATTTATGACCCCCAATTCCATTGTTCCATCTGGTTTGGGATAAAAATAAAAAAGGTCAACAGGAATTTAAGATTTGTTGTTGTTGTTGGTTTTTCCCTACTGGAGATGCTGTAAATGCTGTTGGCATTTGATCAGTTAGAAGAATGTCTGTTCAGTTTCACACTCATTCCCACTCCCCAGCTTTCATTTGCTTTCTCTAACTACTGCTTCACTCTGAGAACACTCAATTTGGCTAGACATTGCCAGTTTCCCGACACCACTTTAATATAAGTGAATTCTGTGCTTACCTTAGACTATGTGAAAAATGTTTAGCTTAGACTGCGTTAAAAAATGCAAATCATAACAGTAAATAAAATCCAGTGGCATGTTTAAATCTTCAAAATGATTATGTTAATATAAAACCAGAAATCATAACAGTATGAAGTAAGTAAATATTTTCATGTAGAAATTTTAAATTGCCAGAAGGGAAACCTTAAACTATATCTTAAAATTAAGAATTAAATAATTTAAATGTAAAGGAACTAATATTATTTGGAAAAATTATTTGAAAATTTGAACAAAAATAGCCTCCAGGGATGTTATGTTTAAAGTTGCTACAGGTGAAACAAAATGAAAATGATGTATATTTGAAGATTGCTGTAAGAATATAGTGAAGAAGATGGGATGAAATGGTAAATTGATAACCAAAATCTTATTCCTGTTCCTTTTGAGAGAAAAGCCACGCGTCCTATGTTGGCATTATTAGAATACACAAATAGATCATATAAAAGTAATCCTTGTTGATGAGAAATTGTTCATAAGGGCTAGGACTCTGAGGCGGTGGTCTCTAGCATGGTGGGGGGCAAGCTAGTCAGGACTCTCAATTTCCAAACTTCTTGTCTTTTCTTAGTCACAAGTACTTTTTTATCTCCCCAAAGTGGTTTTCCAGGTTACTCTTTCCTGACCTATTGTTGTATCTTCCAGTGATGGAAAATTGGGATTAAACACTCTGCTCAGCATACACACCGAGGAAACCAGAATTGAAAGAGACACATGTACCCCAATGTTCATCACAGCACTGTTTACAATAGCTAGGACATGGAAACAATCTAGATGTCCATTGGCAGATGAGTGGATAAGAAAGTTGTGGTACATATACACAATGGAATATTACTCAACTATTAAAAAGAATGCATTTGAATCAGTTCTAATGAGGTGGATAAAACTGGAGCCTGTTGTACAGAGTGAAGTAAATCAGAAAGAAAAACACCAATACAGTATATTAATGCATATATATGGAATTTAGAAAGATGGTAGCGATGATCTTATATACGAGACAGCAAAAGAGACACAGATGTAAAAAACAGACTTTTGGACTCTGTGGGAAAAGGTGAGGGTGGGATGATTTGTGAGAATAGCACTGAAACATGTGTATTATCATATGTGAAATAGATTGCCAGTTCAGGTTCAATGCATAAGACAGGGTGCTCAGGGCTGGGATGACCCTGAGGTATGGAATGAGAAGGGAGGTGGGAGGGGGAGTTCAGGATGGGGAGCACATGTACACCCATGGCTGATTCATGTCAATGTATGGCAAAAAGCACTACAATATTGTAAAGTAATCAGCCTCTAATTAAAATAAATAAATATATTTTAAAAAATAAAACTTAAAAAAAAAAAAGAAAATTGGGATTAGACAAGGCAGATAGCTGAGAAAGAAAAAAAGAAAAAATGGCATCTCAAGAAAGAAAAATAAAACTGCTATGAACAGTGGTAAGTAGTAATTTGAAAACTCCAACTATGCACCAGTAATCAATTTGCCATGTTTCTCTGCCTGTTCTACTCCCAATGATTTGAGAAAATTCTAATTGAAAGTACCTAGGGTAGCTATGTATGGTGACAGATGTTAACTAGATCACTGTGGTGATCATTTCACAATATATACAAATTTTGAATCATTATGGCATACAGCTGGAACATCTAAACTAAAAATTTTTCTCTTCAAAAGACTTAATTAAGAAAAGGAAAAGTCAAGACAAACACTTGGGTAAAATATGTGTAAATCACTTACTGATAAGGAACGTGTATCCAGCATGTAAAGGAAATTACAACTCAATGATAAGAAGAAAAGCAATTTAAAATGGTCAAAATATTTTAATAACCGTTTCACCAAATATGTGAAAGGCTAATTACCAACTGTGAAAATGCTTAATATCACTAGTCACTAGAGAAATGCAAATTAAAACTACAGTCAGATACCACTTTACTTTCACTGAAATGGCTATATCTCAGGTGTAGGTGAGAATATGGAGAAATTAAAAGCTTCATATTTCCTTGGATAGGAATGCAAAATGGTATAACCACCTTGGAAAATACTGACAGTTTCATAAAAGTTAAGTATGTTATTACCATATACCCTAGCAACTCTTCTAGTTGCTTATTTGAGAAGAATGAGAACACAGGTCAATACAAAGGCTTGTGTCTGGATATCCCTAACATCATTTATTTAGAACAGCTGAGACCTGAAACCAAGCTTGATGCCTATCCACTAGTTCATGAATGCATAAAATGTGGTGTATGCATATAATGAAATACTATTCACTAATAAAGAGGAATGCTCTACTGATACCTGGAATAATGTGTGTGAACCTCAAAAGCCTTCTGCTGAGTGAAAAAAGCCAGACAGAAAAGAAACCATATTCTATTGATGTGGCATGAAATTTCTATAAAAGGGAAATTCATAAAGATGGAGCAGGTCAGCAGCTGACTGGGACTGATAGTGGGAGTAGGACTACAGATAGGCACGAGGAACTCTGTGGAGTGGTAGAAATGTCCTAAAACTGTGTTATGATGGTGATTGCACATTTATATAAATTTAATAAAACTCATCAGCTATTATCCATGGACTTTTATGGTGCATAAATTATAATTTTTATTTTTTATTTTTTTTATTTTTTTATTATTATTATTATTTTTTTTTTCCAGTGGGTTTTGTCATACATTGATATGAATCAGCCATGGATTTACATGTATTCCCAATCCCGATCCCCCCTCCCACCTCCCTCTCCACCCGATTCCTCTGGGTCTTCCCAGTGCACCAGGCCGGAGCACTTGTCTCGTGCATCCCACCTGGGCTGGTGATCTGTTTCACCATAGATAGTGTACATGCTGTTCTTTTGAAATATCCCACCCTCACATTCTCCCACAAAGTTCAAAAGTCTGTTCTGTATTTCTGTGTCTCTTTTTCTGTTCTGCATATAGGGATATCGTTATCACCTTTCTAAATTCCATATACATGTGTCAGTATGCTGTAATGTTCTTTATCTTTCTGGCTTACTTCACTCTGTATAATGGGCTCCAGCTTCATCCATCTCATTAGGACTGGTTCAAATGAATTGTTTTTAATGGCTGAGTAATATTCCATGGTGTATATGTACCACAGCTTCCTTATCCATTCATCTGCTGATGGGCATCTAGGTTGCTTCCATGTCCTGGCTATTATAAACAGTGCTGCGATGAACATTGGGGTGCACGTGTCTCTTTCAGATCTGGTTTCCTCAGTGTGTATGCCCAGGAGTGGGATTGCTGGGTCATATGGCAGTTCTATTTCCAGTTTTTTAAGGAATCTCCACACTGTTTTCCATAGCGGCTGTACTAGTTTGCATTCCCACCAACAGTGTAAGAGGGTTCCCTTTTCTCCACACCCTCTCCAGCATTTATTGCTTGTAGACTTTTGGATAGCAGCCATCCTGATTGGCGTGTAATGGTACCTCATTGTGGTTTTGATTTGCATTTCTCTAATAATGAGTGATGTTGAGCATCTTTTCATGTGTTTGTTAGCCATCTGTATGTCTTCTTTGGAGAAATGTATGTTTAGTTCTTTGGCCCATTTTTTGATTGGGTCATTTATTTTTCTGGAATTGAGCTGCAGGAGTTGCTTGTATATTTTTGAGATTAATCCTTTGTCTGTTTCTTCATTTGCTATTATTTTCACCACTACTATTCAACATAGTGTTGGAAGTTCTGGCCACAGCAATCAGAGCAGAAAAAGAAGTAAAAGGAATCCAGATAGGAAAAGAAGAAGTAAAACTCTCACTGTTTGCAGATGACATGATCCTCTACATAGAAAACCCTAAAGACTCTACCAGAAAATTACTAGAGCTAATCAATGAATATAGTAAAGTTGCAGGATATAAAATTAACACACAGAAATCCCTTGCATTCCTATATACTAACAATGAAAAAACAGACGGAGAAATTAAGGAAACAATACCATTCACCATTGCAACAAAAAGAATAAAATACTTAGGAGTATATCTACCTAAAGAAACAAAGGACCTATACATAGAAAACTATAAAACACTGATGAAAGAAATCAAAGAGGACACAAACAGATGGAGAAACATACCGTGTTCATGGATTGGAAGAATTAATATTGTCAAAATGGCTATTCTACCCAAAGCAGTCTATAGATTCAATGCACTCCCTATCAAGCTTCCAACGGTATTTTTCACAGAACTAGACCAAAGAATTTCACAATTTGTATGGAAATACAAAAAACCTCGAATAGCCAAAGTAATC
Source organism: Dama dama (assembly GCF_033118175.1). Taxonomy (NCBI): domain Eukaryota; kingdom Metazoa; phylum Chordata; class Mammalia; order Artiodactyla; family Cervidae; genus Dama; species Dama dama. The sequence continues at coordinate 32,690,912 of NC_083701.1, forward strand.
TTGAGAAAGAAGAATGGAGCTGGAGGAATCAACCTGCCTGACTTCAGACTCTACTACAAAGCCACAGTCATCAAGACAGTATGGTACTGGCACAAAGACAGAAATATAGATCAATGGAACAGAATAGAAAGCCCAGAGATAAATCCACGAACCTATGGACACCTTATCTTTGACAAAGGAGGCAAGGATATACAATGGAAAAAAGACAACCTCTTTAACAAGTGGTGCTGGGAAAACTGGTCAACCACTTGTAAAAGAATGAAACTAGAACACTTTCTAACACCATACACAAAAATAAACTCAAAATGGGTTAAAGATCTAAATGTAAGACCAGAAACTATAAAACTCCTAGAGGAGAACATAGGCAAAACACTCTCCGACATAAATCAAAGCAAGATCCTCTATGACCCACCTCCCAGAATATTGGAAATAAAAGCAAAACTAAACAAATGGGACCTAATGAAACTTAAAAGCTTTTGCACTACAAAGGAAACTATAAGTAAGGTGAAAAGACAGCCCTCAGATTGGGAGAAAATAAATTATAATTTTTAAAAATATTAAATTAAAATTATGTGGAGGGCTAGTCTCCACTAACATAACATAACATAGTTATCATAACAAATAGTTATCTTATTTGTTAAGAATAAACAAACATTAAGCCTATTAGGGATTTAGTGTTTATAGAAAAGGGTGAGTGATTTACTGCTGCCTATAAAAATTATTTCAAAGTCAACAGTTGTCACTGTTTCCTAACAGATGGCAAGTGAGCCTCCATGGATTATTTTCACATAAACTAAATCTAAGGAACACTGTCTTTACCTTGGTCTCTTGGTAAATTCACATATTAAATCCAACAACTTATGAGATTGATGAGTTTTCTTTTTCTTCTTAGTATCCTGGACCAAGAATTATTTGTATCTGTCAAAAACTGTATGAAAGTGTTCTTTGCAAATTACCTGTATATCAATTGCTGAAGAATCTTGAACAAAGACTAGAAAGGGTCAGGGAACATAAATTCATCTTAGAAATGAAATAAGATGAATATAAAAATTTTTTTAAATCTTAATAAAAATTATGCAAAGAGAGAAATAAGCTTTTTCTCTTAGTTTCACATTCACTTTTTGACTCATCCCAACAGAAGAGCTATCAAAGCAGATGCGATAAAGGGAAGGAGAGATGGGGAATGATAGGAGAAGGGGGGAGATTTTGAATAATAAGGAATACAACTTATTTTAAGATCTTTTATTCTTGATTTCTTGACATGTTGCTTTACTTAGTTGTCTTAATTCAGCAAAACAAACCATATCCATTTTCAAATATCAGGCAATTGATATGTCAAACCCATCATCAAATAATCCTCTCACTGTCTTTTATTTGGTTTTAACTAGCCATGGTCTATTGAAATTCAGTTCAACTCAGTGTTAGTAGAGATTAAAAGAGCTTTTGAGAGAAGGCACCATATGTTATTCTATGTTTAATGTATAATATAGCCTTCTTTGGTTGAGAAAAAAGTATCTAACACCAGGAAAGCTTTTGCCAGCACAGAATCCATAAAAAGAATGAAATAGCTTTCTTATGAAAATGTTTCAGTTTTGAGATACAACCTGATGGAAATGATAGGAATGGATTAAAGCCAGGGAACTTCAGTTCAAAGTCTATGGCTAAAGCTTCATAGGAGGGAACGTCCACCACTGAGAGCTATGTTCTAAATTAGCAGCACTATTCAGAGCAAAATTCAGGACTTTGCCACAGATTCAGATCCTTGGAAGAAGCTAGGTATTGCTTCAGTGGGAATGTATGCAAGCTGAGGTGGGAGGCTAAGATCCTGTGGGGTTTTTAATGTTACCAGCTTTAGTATTTCCATAATCATGCTTCAAACGGATGCAAGACTCCATTTGTAACATTTTTATTTCTCTAGAGACTATTGAGGAAAGTGATGAATGCCTTTATGTAAATCATTTTCCTTTTGATGATCATTTTCAAAGAAAGCTTTTGTTGGAATATGAACTTTTTGTTGAAGTTACTGTCACAATCATATTATTATCATGTAGTTAGAAATGTACATCTTGGATAAAGTTATTGAGCAATTAAAGAGATGGGAACACCAGACCACCTGACCTGCCTCTTGAGAAATCTGTATGCAGGTCAGGAAGCAACAGTTAGAACTGGACATGAAACAACAGACTGGTTCCAAATAGGGAAAGGAGTTATGTCCAGGCTGTATATTGTCACCCTGCTTATTTAACTTATATGCAGAGTACATCATGAGAAACGCTGGTCTGGATGAAGCTCAAGCTGGAATCAAGATTGTTGAGAGAAATATCAATAACTCAGATATGCAGATGACACCACCCTCATGGCAGAAAGCAAAGAACTAAAGAGCCTCTTGATGAAAGAGAAAAAGGAGAGTGAAAAAGTTGACTTAAAGCTCAACATTCAGAAAACTAAAATCATGGCATCTGGTCCTATCACTTCATGGCAAATAGATGGGGAAACAGTGGAAACAGGGACAGAGTGACAGACTTTATTTTCTTAGGCTCCAAAATCACTGCCAATGGTGACTGCAACCATGAAATTAAAAGATGCTTACTCCTTGGAAGAAAAGTTATGACCAACCTAGACAGCATATTAAAAAGCAGAGACATTACTTTGCCAACAAAGGTCAGTCTAGTCAAGGTTATGGTTTTTTCAGTAGTCATATATGGATGTGAGAGTTGGACTATAAAGAAAGCTGAGTGCCTAAGAATTGATGCTTTTGAACTGTGGTTTTGGAAAAGACTCTTGAAAGTCCCTTGGACTGCAAGGCGATCCAACCAGTCCATCCTAAAGGAATTCAGTCCTGAATATTCATTGGAAGGACTGATGCTGAAGCTGAAACTCCAATAGTTTGGCCACCTGATGCGAAGAACTGACTCATTTGAAAAGACCCTGATGCTGGGAAAGATTGAAGGTGGGAGGAGAAGGGGACAACAGAGGATGAGATGGTTGGATGTCATCACTGACTCAATGGGCATGAGTTTGAGTAAACTCTGGGAATTGGTGATAGACAGGGAGGCCTGGTGTGCGGCAGTCCATGAGGATGCCAAGAGTCGGATATGACTAAGTGACTGAACTGAACTGAAGTCCAGTCTCTGTTAATGATGAGTTGACCATTTAATTTCCATGTTTCTTCAGAACCTTCTGATTCTAAATTAAGATTCCTTAATGAGTTCCCTACATTCTAATTTCTCATGTAGCCAAAAAACAGTGTGAACTTAAAGGTTCTTGAGTTTCAAAGGTATATCTCCTCTCCATTTTGTTTGTTTTGGGCTTTTTGTTTATTTCTTTTTCTAAACCAGTAATCGATTTTTATGCTCTTAACAAAAGGAATTATATTAAGGATAAAATTTGAGAGAAACTTTTCCTGGTATTCATAATTTAAACGAACCTATTTTGGATGTTTTCCTATTACATCCTTTGTTTTGGCTCTTCTAAATCAGCCTGAAAAAAAGAACACACAACATATTTACTTGCACATTAAAAAATCCAAAGTTACAATTGGGGCTGTCCATGTTTGCAAAAGCAATTTGAAATACAGTTTAGAAACATTTTAAGAAAATTTTTCATTCTTGCCAAAACTGCTTCCAAATATTCATTATCAGACTCTAATGTACCTTCCAGGCTTAGAAATCAGTATCTGCCAGTGATCAGGATTCTTGGTAGCAGAAGGGAAGGAGAGACTCAAGGAAATATGAACACAACTTCAGGAAATTTATTTTTTAGGAAAATATTGTTGCTTGTATTAAAAAAAAAAAAACAGGATGCTGTGGCTTGTTAGTTGAGGATGCAATAATTATAATCAAAGTATATATTTCTCATCCCTAGTGGCTCAGATGTATAGAAACTACCTGTAGTGCAGGAGACCTGGGTTCAATCCCTGGGTTGGGAAGAGCCTCTGGAGAAGAGAATGGCAACCCACTCCAGTATTCTTGCCTGGGAAATGCCATGGACAGAGGAGCCTGGTAGGCTACAGTCCATAAGGTCACAAAGAGTCAGACACGACTGACTAACACTTTCAGTATTTCGTACTGGAATTAATTATATTTCTTAACTGTGGTATAGTTGCCTTGCAATGCTGTGTGAATTTCTGCTGTACAGTGAAGTGAATCAGCTACATGTATGCAGATATCCCCTCCTTTCTGACCCCCCTCCCTCCTCTCATCCCACCCCTCTGTATCATCACAGAGCACTGAGCTGAGCTCCCTGAGCTATATAGACGCTTCCACTAGCTATCTGTTATACACATGGTAGCACGTAGATGTCTATCCCAATTTCCCAATTCATCCCACCTCCTCTTCCCTGCTACCCCCACAACACAAACACACACACACACACACCCGTGTCCACACATCTATTTTCTATGTGCGGTCTCTTTTCTTGCCCTGGATAGGTTCCTCTGTACCATTTTCTAGATTCCACATGTATATGTTAATATATGATATTTGTTTTTCTCTTTCTGACTTACTTCACTCCAAATGACAGTCTCTAGATCCATCCAAATCTCTACAAATGATCTAATTTCATTCCTTTATGGCTGAGAAATATTTCATTATGTATTTAGGTACAGTTCTGCTGGTAAAGAATCTGACTGCGATGCGGGAGACCTGGGTTCAATCCCTGGGTTGGGAAGATCCCCTGAAGAAGGGAACAAATACCCACTCTAGTATTCTTGCCTGGAGAATCTCATAGACAGAGGAGCCTAGAGGGCTACAGTCCACAGGGTTTCAAAGAGTCAGACATGACTGAATGACTTTCACTTTCATATAGGTACCACACCTCTTTATCCAGTCCTCTGTTGATGGACATTTAGGTTACTTCCAAATTCTGGCTATTTTAGGTAATGTTGCAATGAATAAAATTGGCTCTTCCCTGATAGCTCAGTTGGTAAAGAATCTAGGTTCAATCCCTTGGTTGGGAAGATCCCCTGGAGAAGGGAAAGTTTGCACTTCCCAACCTTTATTCCCACTCCAATATTCTGGCCTAGAGAATTCCCTGGACTGTATAGTCCATGGGGTCTCAGAGTCGGACACCACTGAGTGACTTTCACTTTCACTATGAACAATAAACATTTTCTCACGTGAAACATAGGAAGGAAAATTCTGGAAATTTCAAAACTAAATTTTACTCCTCAGCAGTTGGGAAGGCATTTGGTGAAAGGGAAAGAGAAAGGGAAACAAATAGATCATCCAGGTTTTCTAAGCTTCCTCTTCAGTCTCTTAAAACTTTAACTCTTATAGATCTGACTGAGGCTGTGCTGGATGTTCTCTTTATTATGTTCTCTAAGCTGACAGCAAAATCCTTTGGCAGTTTATTCAACATTAGACCCTAATGGCCTTAAGCCTGAGGGAAGTTGGGGATTACTTTGCTGATATCAAAGACAGAAACGGCAATTTTTAAATCCAGGTTTTATTCTTTTTGGTTTGTTATGTATTTTTCCCAGCAGTATGCTTTTTAAGAATTATGGGAGTTTTATTTTATAATTTTTCCAGGAATATCTTTGTGAACATAAAAGAAAGAGATAGGGAAAGATATTGTTAGTATTTCAAGAGAATAAATGACAGTATATGGTGCCTGTTTTCTTCAGGTTCCACCTCATGAAAAATTTTAAAATATATTTTGTAATCTATCATCCCCATTCTCCTAGAGAATAACAGAGTTGGCTATATCCCAGTGACATTTCAAACTCATAAATTCACACAGGATACTGTCTTCTTAGATATGAGTCAGGCAGATGTTATAAATGAAATTAGACATAGAATGAAAGGGTGGGAGAGGCAGATGTTCAAACTGAAAGGAGAGAGGTATTGTATCTAGTCAGGATGGATACATTATGCTTCAGGAGTTAAAAAATCACCTCCTAAATTTTAGCCCCACAGAAGTTTGTTTCTCATACTCAGTATCCATCTTGTGGCCAGCAGAGTTCCACTCATCTTGGTCACTCAAAGACCTAGAATGACACAGGCTTCATCCTGACCTAACTCTACTGCTATTACTCAAAGAGGAGTCTGGCTGCTTGCCATTTGAAAATCAACTCCCCCCGATCACCAACAATCCGTGGACAAGAATTTTTACACGGGAGTTTCAGAGGTGAAGTGAGGGGACTACATACAGTCAGCTCTGACAGTCATCTTGAAACTGATCATTGGTGGTCTGTTCAGTGCATGATTGTTTTAAGTACAGTTAATATTTAGTTCCAGGGTTGATTTATTCCCATTTCTTTGGGCCCAGTTCTCAGAACTGTGACAACTGATACCATGGCTGGACTCTGGTCATCAAGTTATTAACTCTTTCCAGCTGGTGGGGATTTTAGTATCTATCTACAAGACAGTTCACAAGATATGACTTAGAATATTATCTATACCCCTTGAGGAAGAACTAAATGTCCTTGACTGTGTTTATTGACTAAGCTATTTTTATTCTGTCCTGGGTGACTGCTTTCCTTTGTTTTTGCATTTTCTCACTTCCCTGATTAAACTAGGAACTCTGCTTTCAGTAGGGTATATCTCTCCCTTTCTCCTTTGCCTTTCACACCTCTTCTTTTCTCAGCTATTTGTAAGGCCTCCTCAGACAACCATTTTGCCTTGTTGCATTTCTTTTACTTTGGGATGATTTTGCTCACCACCTCCTGTACAATGTTACAAACCTCCCTTCGTCCATAGTTCTTTAGGCACTCCATCTATCAGATCTAATCCCTTGAATCTATTCCTCACCTCCACTGTATAATCATAAGGGATTTGACTTAGGTCATACCTAAATGGCCTAAAGGAAATCAGTCCTGAATATTCATTGGAAGGACTGCTGTTGAAGCTGAAGCTCCAATACTTTGGTCACCCTGATGCGAGGAACTGACTCATTGGAAAAGACCCTGATGCTGGGAAAGACTGAAGGCAGGAGGAGAAGGGGATGACAGAGGATGAGATGGTTGGATGGCATCACCAACTTGATGCACATGAGTTTGAGCAAGATCTGGGAGTTGGTGATGGACAGGGAAGCCTGGCATGCTACAGTCCATGGGGTCGCAAAGAATTGGACATGACTGAGCGACTGAACTGAACTGAACTGAACTGAATGGTCTAGTGGTTTCGCCTACTTCCTTCAATGTAAGCCTGAATTTTGCAACAAGGAGTTCATGATCTGAGCCACCATCAACTCCATGTCTTGTTTTTGCTGACTGTTTAGAGCTTCTCCATCTTCAGCTACAAAGAATATAATCAATCTGATTTTGGTATTGACCATCTGGTGATGTCCATGTGTAGAGTCATCTCTTGTGTTATCAGAAGAGGGTATTTGCTAGGACCAATGTGTTCTTTTTGGCAAAACTCTGTTAGCCTTTGTCCTTCTTCATTTTGTAATCCAAGGCCAAACTTGCCTGTTACTCCAGATATCTCTTGATTTCCTAAAGTTTTTCTACAAACAAAAGGCAAATTGAATTCATGGGAGGTTGGCGGGGGGGGGGGCGGGGGGGTTCTGTCCTAGGAAGGCCCCATAGAGTCCTCTTCTTTTTTACTATAGAGGATGTTTTACTGAGGATGTGGCAAACCTCAACCAGGCTCTGGAATATATATATATTTTTAAAAAGAGTAATTCCTAAAAATTGAAAAAAAGAATAGTGGGCTTGGATTTCATTGACTAAAGCAAGTTGCTTGGCTAAGTTCAACTTCACAGACCATAGGGATGCACAGTTCTATCTGGTGCTCTGACAGAGAGAGCCAGAAATATGTGATCAACAGCATCGATGACAAACAGTATATACATGATATTCGAGAAATGATTTGTTGAAGACCTAATTGATCACATCTTAGAGAGAGGATCAGTTTTACTCTCAAAGACTTACTTCAGTTTCTTCAATTAGTCTTTTTATTGGGAAAAAAGAGACACTATTATGAACTGCAAAGTGCTTGTGTGCATGCTCAGTCACTTCAGTTGTGTCCAACTCTTTGCGACCCCGTGGACGGTAACCTGCCAGTCTCCTCTGTCCATGGGATTTTCCAGGCAAAATACTGGAGTGAATTGCCATTTTCTACTCCAGGGCATCTTTCTGACCCAGGGATCAAGCCTGCATCTCTTGCATCTTCTACACTGGCAGGTAGATTCTTTACCATCAGTGCCACCTGGGAAGCCACAGAGTACTCTGGTATGTACCATTTCCATTTATTCCGGTTATCAGGAGTTATTTTGGTTTCTAACTGAAGAGAATATAGTGATTGGCAAGGAGATGTGTCTTTCTCTAACTAATATTGCCATAAATTTCTCTGGAGTGAGCCTGAGACACATATTTCAGTAAGTCTAAGAATACTCTTAGATGTTTCTCCCTGCATAGATAAATCTTATGGACTATAAACTATTCTTATTTATGTTAGGAGAGGTGACCTGTGGTCAGGTCTTGGTCCTAAAAACTAAATTTCAACTAACATAACAATTACACACTGCTAGTTGTCTCTGTCCATTAAATATCACATCATGTCCTTATTATGGGCCAATGAGCATTGCCTATAGGACTTTATTCCTCTACAGTTAGATACCCAAGCTGAACTGCAAAATATGGTCAAAAAAGGTCAAGGTGGTAAAAAAAAAAAAAAAGAGGTCAAGGTGGTAACAGTACAAATATGTTAACATATAACTAAAGTAACCATATTTTTCACTCCAATTGTCAGAATACTTGGTTATAAAAAAAATTCTTTTTGTGCCTCTTTGCATAAGACATAGCCTACAAAATAAGAACTTGGATGCTAAGAACACAATAAGTCCTCAACAGAGATTTGGCAGTGAATGTAAGAAGAGCTGATTTTCTGAAATATTTTCTTTACTGAGGTAATACAGTATTTGAAAGTATATGATGATCTCTGAGAGTACTGAATATTCATTGGAAGGACTGATGCTGAAGTTCCAATACTTTGGCCACCTGATGCAAGAAACTGACTCATTGGAAAAGACCCTGAAGCTGGGAACAATTGAAGGCAGGAGAAGGGGACGACAGAGGATGAGATGGTTGGATGGCATCACCAACCCGATGGACATGAGCTTGAGCAAGCTCCTGGAGTTGGTGATAGACAGGGAAGCCTGGCGTGCTGCAATCCATGGGGTCGCAAAGAGTTGGACATGACTGAGTGACTGAAATGAAGGAATGAGAATACACAACCACTCATGTTATGACATTAATCTGCAAGCTTTCCTCACAAAGTAACATGTAATGAACATCTTTTCTTGCTAATAGATTAGTATTCAAAAATATCTAAAAGCAATTTTTCTATGCCCTCCCTCATTACTGCCATAGCATTGAGGTTGAAGAACATCCCAATTGACCACGGTTACTTTAATGTAGAAAGTACTCTAAAAACTTACAGAAACTGAAAAGGAATAAAACATGAAATAAGTTTTTTTTTTAATCAGAGTTTAAAAAAAAAATCCAGTCGTGAATGAATAGAACGTCATTTACTGATGTGGGATGGAAGGGTAATTCAATGTTTTTATAGTAGATTTTTAAAAAATCACAAAGCACCATATATTGAACTAGAAACTGAACAGGAAACACATTTCCTTTTGATTTGAGGTCAAAGGCGCCCTGAGGCTGAGATTTTAAACTCCCCAGTAGGTTTCTGGTTTTACAGTGGTTGGTAAAGTTATTTGCATACACCCACTGAATTAATAGTGGGATGTTTTACTTGAAAAGTAGAGAAAAACAAACATATTAGAAAGTACAAATCACTCATAGCCTTTTAAAATTTATGTAGACTGAAGTGAAAGTCCCTTTGTCTTCCTTAACCCTAGTATTTTTTTCTCTGTGGATATGCAAACACAGGTATGAAGTATATATCTTTTAAAAAGAGAAAGGACATGCTACCCACATTTTAAAGTTTCTTTTTAAATGTAATATATCATGTACACCTTTTTCAGTCCATACATCTAAAGTTACCTTATAACTTAGACTTAGTATATCACTGTATGTGATGATCCCTAATTTACCTTAGTTGTTCTCTTATTGATGGACATTTTTGTGGTATCTAATTTTATATAATGGCAAATCTAGCTGAAGTAAGCATCTTTTTAAATATTTTGGGGCTATTTTTAAATGTCTGAATTATAAGAATCAAAATAACTATAAGAAAATGTATTAAAATTGCAAGAATGATGGAATCATAAGAAGTCAGAGAGGGACAGGAAATGGTTAACAAGAAGTCTTTGTTGGTTAACAAGCAACTGGAAAAGTCAGTGCATATTGCTTCTCTATGGAGTAATTTTCGGAATATTTTAGATGTGATATTATTGAAGCATGTAGGGTGATACATCCTAGCATCATATACCTTTGACCCTTTAAGGGCCTAAATATGTATCCTCAAACAAGTTTCAATGGACACTTTCAAGTATCACATGGTTTGGGAATGGATGTAACAGAAAGAGATGCTCGTTAGGTAGATGATACTAACAGCAGACAGATAGGGCTACTCTTTCTCAGTGTGAGATTTCTGTTTGGTTTTAAAGCCAGTGAAGAAGAATGTCATGTCCAAATGTTCCTTGGGAAAATGTAAACTTTAAATGTTAATGTCCAAAATGAAAGCTCATATGATATGTACTTTACTATTGATTGACCAAGGTTTATCTTGGAAAGACTCCGTCAATATACATGGCATGATTCTTTTCCATATTTTCCATGAGGGTTTCCTTCCCCAGTAATTTGCAAAATAAACCAAGAGGCACAAAACTCAAAATGAAATTTACTGCAGAATGGAGAGAACTCTTCATAATTTTAGATGAATTTCATGATCAAATCTGAAAAAGATTGGTTATTTTAAAAAATTATGTGTAGATTTAGGCTTTGCCAAAGTTCACATTTCCTTCTAATTGGGTTCTGGAACATTTTAAATCTACCTCAAGCTCACCTAAGCTTAGTCCTAGTGACAGTGATGTGTATGATATCTCTAACTTTTTAACTGATTATTTAGTTTTACACATTTCTCCTACTGTTCATTTTATTGTTTAGATTAGATTTCGAGTAATTGTGATTTTTCCCAAAATACTTAGCAACTTTACATTAGGAAATTGAGGGGCTAGTTTATTTTTAGTTTGCTTTAAAGGTCATAGTTGAATTCTTTGTATATTATCATCACGTAGAAATCATAAGGTACGAGAGAATTTATTAGCATCTTTGCCATCAGCTTCATAGACAAGGAATTCTACAAAAGGTGAACTTGAGAATATTTCATTTTAGTTCATGGAAATATATGCATTATATTAATCTTTTAATTTTTATACTTTTGGTTTTAATTTCATGGTTAGAAAATGCCATTAAGCACATCCATAGCCTCTTTATAGACTTTCAATAGTTCTACATTCTAGTTATACTTTTGTTTCTTCTGGAGAGAATCCAAGTCCACAGGGCCCCAATCTGATATAAGTTCTCCTAATTTAGGAGCATAAACAAACTAATGCAAATGTCACAATAAATAATGTTGGCCAATATTGACAACCTTTCAATTTAATGGTGCAGACATGTTATTAAAAATTAAAAGTTCTAAGTTACCAGAAGTCATGTGATTGGACAATTATGCATTACAGACTTAAATTTGAAATTCTATCCATGTTTCAAAGACCTGACTTCCCTGGAGAATATTACATAGCCATCTTGTGCAAAACAATTGCAACTGCTGATCTTTAGATTGACTTTATGTGCACCTGTTTGTCACTTTATTTTTTAACCTAGTCGATCTCATGTGCCTTCTTGCCTGTGTGGCCTTTGTATGTCTCTGATTCACATCTTAAATAATCCTTTTTGATTTCTTATCATCCAAGGGAAAATATCTACTAACTGGCTCAATGCTGTAGTATTTCCAATCAGATCCATCTGTCTGCAAGACTTTCTGACCGGGAAGTAGTCATGGTGGTCTGAGTCCTGAGGCAGAAGCAGTGGTGTTAGGTTTTGGCTCCAGTGGCTTCACTGGAATGACTGATGCTGAAACTGAGGCTCCAATACTTTGGCCACCTGATACAAAGAGCCAACTCATTGGAAAAGACCCTGATGCTGGGAAAGATTGAAGGCATGAGGAGAAGGGGGCGGCACAGAATGAGATAGTTGGATAGCATCACCAACTCAACAGACATGAATCTGAGCAAACTCTGGGAGATACTGAAAGACAGGGAAGGCTGGCATGCTGCATTCCATGGGGTTGCAAAGAGTTGGACAACTTGGCAACCGAACAACAACCAGTGGCCAGTGCTCATGGTGTTGGCGGGGCATTCCGCAGCACTTAATGCTCAGCAGTGACAATAGCTGTGGTTAGTTCTACATGATTTTTTGACCTTGTTCCTGAAGTGGGAGCTCTAATCAACTCTCCAGCTCTCCTGATGAAGCTGTGAGCTACTCAGTAGCCATTTGCAAATTTCGTTTTTGTTTAAATAAGTTAAAAACTTGACTAACTGCTCTCAACTTTTATAAAACATGTGGAGTTACCTTTCTCTACTGCTTTCTCTACTCTGTAAAGAGCCAGATGGTAAATATTTTTGGCTTTGCAGGCTGTATGACCTCTGTAATAACTACTCAACTCTGCCATTGCAGTGAGAAAGGAGTTTACAATAATAAACAAGTGAGCATGGCTGTGTTTGGATAAAACTTCATTTGGAAAAACAGGCAATGGACTGGGTTTGGTCTGCAGGTTGCGGTTTGTCTATGCTGGCTCACTACCTAATGACGGACCTTGTAGGGGACTGGACTGAGTGAATCTGTTGCGTGAAACCACGCCACCCAGTGCAGCCATCTTTGTCTTCTCCCTATTCAGCATTGCTAATTTTAACGACTTTATAACTTCTAACATCTTTCCAAGACTGAGTCTCGCTTTGACACTATTAACCACACATAGTTCAGTTCAGTCGCTCAGTCATGTCCAACTCTTTGCGACCCCATGGACTGTAGTACACCAGGTTTCCCTGTCCATCACCAATTCCCATAACTTCACGGAAGCTGCTTCTGACTCTCAAAAGAAGTGTTTGGCTTAAGAATTTACAAAAACTAATTTCTTTTCTGTAATAGAAACACAATTAAAAATCTTTATTTAAATGTAATTCATCTTTGTATAGTATGAATGCCATGTATTCTTATACAATAATGCAGTAATAATTAGGTGAAAATTTTAATTTTATGTGGATAATATCTCTATAGGGATATTGGGAGCATTCTATCTAAATGAGCATTATGAAAACCACTGAGGGCATGGTATATAAATTTGAGATGCAGAAATTTTTATGCAATTTTAACTGAATCAATTCTGAAATGTGTGTTATGCTTAATCAAATCATATGATTGTGGCAGTTTATAATCTAAAATATTTATTAATGTGTGCTAACATTCTGTACTGTTAAACTGCAAAGTTATAATAATTTGCCAATACACGTGTAGTGATTATTTATCATGTCAGACACTTTACTAGTGTTTTCTCATATTTGGTAACTTAAATCACTTAGCAAGAGTGGGGACTGAGTCTTTCAGAAAACACTCCTATAAGATTTGTGTTGCTTCAGATGATACTCTTTGTTTGAATAACGCAGACTCTGTTCTACTTTGGAAAGAAGGCAAATTACAAAAACACTGAAGAAAATTCTCTTCTGATGTTCTTTCATATATGTCAGTATTCTTGTCCAGTGATCCTAAGTAATAACTTTTAAATGAGTAACAACCAAATCAACAAGAGAAGTTATTTACTATTGTGGTTTATTGCAAGTCACAAATCACCTTTTGTATCTGTCCCTAGTCTCATGCCTTCTTCCATCATCCAAGAAACCATGGCAGGCTATCTTGTTAGTTTGCAAGTAGAGTAAAAAAAAAAAAAAAAAAAAAAAAAAATCACAAATTCTACATCCCTATATTGAGATATAGGTATATGGTATCTTATATAAAGCAGAAGATGTCTAAATAGGTAATCTTCAATCTTTTCAATTTCTGTAAGGGAAAATCTTCCAGAAATATTTTTGTGTGTGTGTATGATGTGGTTTAGACTTATTTGGCAGTGAAAAAGAACTGACTTTGTCTTGGATTCTAGGAGAAAACACACAATCTGGTCATACTGGGTTAGCAATGAAAGAAGACATGACTAGAGTCCAGACAACCAAATTCACACTTGAGAAAACTTGACTTCCTTTGAGTCAAACTAACAGTGAAGCAACCACTTCATGTATCTATTCAAAACTTGAATTATTCTCTTTCAATCTGCTTCTGAAATTCTATTCTAGTGAACATTCTTAAATACTAAACTGTAAAAACTATCCTTTTAGCTTTTTATTCAGAATAGATTCATCTTGCGAGGGTCAGGTCACTCAGTGGAGAAGGACTAAGCAAATGAAAATAGATGCAGAGATGAGGGAGCAGAAATATTTGGGGAAAGTTAGTCAAGCTCAGAGACAGACCAAAGGATCTAAGGAGTATCTTGAAATGCCTTAGCAAGGTCTGCCTATATCCAGAGCTCTGCCAAGACACTTCTTAAGACCCAGGGGGATCCATCCCCATTTAGCCTGAGTTTGGGGTACTGTCCTTTTAGAAACCCCATGAAGGTTCCCTGATGAACACATAAATGTCTTACTTGTGAAATCTCTTCTTATCAAAATTTATCCATCTATTTTTCTGCTGGCTTTGCCTTGTACTTTTACATTTTGTTAATATACCATTTACTGATTTTTGGTCTGAGTTTTGTTAAAATTCAATTGTTTTTGTCCTGTTTTATTTTTTTTCAGTCTGTCCATATCCCTTCCATGTTTGTCTATAATATCTGTTCGTTGGCAGTCATCTAAGATTAGACCTCCATTGAGGTATTTCTGGCAAGCATTTTTCAAAGACAGCTCTACATAAAAAGCAGTAGACGAGTAAAATTATTGTTGGCTCTTCGCCTGAGAAAAATATACAGAGTTGTCCACAAATACCAACTCAGATCTTGTAATATTTCTGTCAAATGAGGTGTGAAGTAGTCACAGATATATATCAACTAACAGAGAGAGACTTGGGATATTTTATTTTACCAGAAACATTAGAATACTTATGGTCTGAATCGTGAAACACTGAAATGTCTGAAGCTATGTATTAATGATGTCCTTTTTACAAACTGCAGGAGAAGCTTCAAGCTTAAAAATGGATCTGTGTTAACAATCAAGTATTAATGACATAGTAACATTTTTACAATTGAATACCGTGTTTATAATTTTAAGTGTTTTAGAAGATGGGAACTGAAAATCATCTCAACCCAATCATCCCATTCAAGAAAAATAGGCTATTTTTGAATATATGTACCAAAACATCTTCTATAAAATCCACATAAGGCAACATTTTTCTTTTTTTCTTTTTTCCCCAGCGTTATTGCAATATTATATACGACATTATGATTTGATATATCTGTGCATATATCAGGGCTTCCCTGGTGCTCAGCTGATAAAGAATCCACCTGCAATGCAGGAGACCCTGGTTCGATTCCTGGGTTGGGAAGATTCCCTGTAGAAGAGATAGGCTACCACTGACATGAAACAACAGACTGGTTCCAAACTGGGAAAGGAGTACATCAAGGCTGTATATTGTCACCCTGCTTATTTAACTTATATGCAGAGTACATCATGCAAAATACCAGGCTGGATGAAGCACAAGCTGGAATCAAGATTGCCAGGAGAAATATCAATAACCTCTGATATGCAACTGATACCACCCTTATGGCAGAAAATGAAGAGGAACTAAAGAGCCTTCTTGATGAAAGTGAAAGAGGAAGGTGAAAGAGCTGGCTTAAAACTCAACATTCGAAAACTACGATCATGGCATCCGGTCCCATCTCTTCATGGCAAATAGATGGGGAAACGAGTGATAGACTTTAACTTTTTGGGTTCCAAAATCACTGCAGATGGTGACTGCAGCCATGAAATTAAAAGACACTTGCTCCTTGGGAGAAAAGCTGTGACCAACTTAGACAGCCTATTAATAAGCAGAGCCATTACTTTGCCAACAAAGGTCCGTCTAGTCAAAGCTATGGTTTTTCCAGTGGTCATGTATGGATGTGAAAGTTGGACCATAAAGAAAGCTGAGCACTGAAGAATTGATGCTTTTGAACTGTGGTGTTGGAGAAGACTCTTGAGAGTCCCTTGGACTGCAAGGAGCTCCAAGCAGTCCATCTTAAAGGAAATCAGTCCTGAATATTCATTGGAAGGACTGATGCTGAAGCTGAAACTCCGATGCTTTGGCTACCTGATGCAAAGAACTGACTCATTTGAAAAGACCCCGATGCTGGGAAAGATTAAAGGGAGGAGGAGAAGAGGATGGCAGAGGATGAGATGGTTGGATGGCATCACCGACTTGATGGACATGAGTTTGAGCAAGCTTCAGGAGTTGGTGATGGACAGGGAAGCCTGGCATGCTGCAGTCCATGGGGTCACGAAGAGTTGGACATGACTGAGCAGCTGAATTGAACTGAACTGAACTGAACTGAACCCACTCCAGTATTCATGGACTTCCCTGGTGACTCAGATGGTATAGAGTCCACTTGCAATGTGGGAGACCTGGCTTTGATCCCTGGATTGGAAAGATCGCCGGGAGGAGGGCATGGCAACTCACTCCAGGATTGTTGCCTAGAGAGTCCCCATGGACAGAGAAGCCTGACAGGTTATAGTCTATGGGGTCACAAAGAGTCGGATACAGCTGAACGACTAAGCACAGTGCATATATCAAATGGGAAATGATAACCACGATCTATCTGTTCACATAGGTACCTTGTGTGTGTGTGGTGAGAATACTTAAGATCTACTCTCTTAGCAAATTTCAAATATACTATGCAATGCAGGCAACCTGGATTT
The DNA here is from genome assembly GCF_033118175.1 of Dama dama. NCBI lineage: Eukaryota > Metazoa > Chordata > Mammalia > Artiodactyla > Cervidae > Dama > Dama dama. The sequence continues at coordinate 32,707,757 of NC_083701.1, forward strand.
GATCCTTGGGTCAGGAAGATCTCCTGGAGAAGGGAATGGCAACCCCCTCCAGTATTCTTTCCTGGGAAAATCCCATGGACAGATGAGCCTGGTGGGTCACAGTCCATGGGGTCACAAAGAGTTGGACATGACTGAGTGACTGAGCAGAGCATTATTGGCTACAGTCACCATGTTGCCCAGGAGATCCTCAGAACTTATTCACCTTATACCTGAAACTTTATACCTTCTGACCAGCATCTCCCCATTTTCCCTATTCCCCAGCCCCTGGTAAATACCATTCTATTCTGCTTCTATGAATTTGACTATAAGAAAAATTTCTTTTTTAGATTCCGCAAATAAGACAGATCATACACTATTTGTCTTTTTCTCACTTATTTCACTGAGCATAATGTCCTCTAGTTTCATCCATGTTGTCACAAAGGCCAGGATAATATTGTGTGCACACCATACCTTCTTTATTCATTCATCTGTTGATGGTCACTCAGGTTTTTTCCATCTATTAGCTATTGTAAAGTACACTATTTTTAATTGGGAAATTTTAAATAACCTCACAAGTATGTCATTGAATTTTTTTAAGATTGCTGTTGTACTCATTTTTTTTTATTCCCTAATGTCTCTGTATTTGTCCATAGAAGATTTATTATTATCATCATCTTCATCATTATCATTACCTTTATTGATTGGTATTTGTGTTTGAATGCTTTTCTTTCTTTCTTTCTTTTTTTTTTTTTTGGTTATGAGGCATGCAAAATCTTATTCCCTTCCCTAGGGACTGAACTCTTGCCCACTGTTGTGGAAGCACAGAGTTTTAACCACAGAGCTGCCAGGGAAGGCCCTGTTTTTTTTTTTTTCTTTTGACTGGAGATTCTTCCAAAGTAAAATTTTAGTTTACCCTGGCCCTGGATCATTGATATAATTAATTTTAATTATTATAGAAACACAATACCTTGACACATAACACCTTAAAATTGTTTATTTTTATCAGCTGATGACTCTGTGATTTTTAATTTTGCTCTGGGGTGTCGATGCTGAATACCCTGGATTTTTCTCTTGTGTTCGTTTAAGAAAGAACTGAGTTTGAGAATTCTTAGAGGACTCCTAGTGACTGGGACAGCTCTGTAAATGAGTTATTCTGGGTTGCTGAAAAAATATTTTTTTAGCAGTTTTTAACTAAAGTTCAGTTAGCAGGATACAGTTCACCATTTCTACACAGTCACTATGATTCTCTCAGATCCTGCAGAGGTCCTAAGACCAAGTCAATGGAATGGGGACTTTCCGGCCCCTCACAGTTGGTCCTGAGGGCTCATAGTGATTGCTGGATGGTTGAAAACTCAGTCTCAGTGGTTGACTTGAAACGTCCCAGATGGGATCTTCCCAGAGCAGGGACTGAACCCATGTCACCTGCATTGGCAATGGATTCTTTACCACTGAGCCACCAGGGAAGTCTAACTTCAGATTGTTCTAAGTGCCACAGATTAACAGCTATTTTAGGGTCAACATCCAACAAAAGTGCTCTTCCTATACTTCTGTTATGTTCTGAAAGGAGAAATGAATGGAGTACAAATATCCAAATACAGAATTGACAGGGTGTCTGATACTAAGCTCAGGGATTGCTAGAGTTAGAGTTCAGGCTACTGGCATTTGAGTAAAGATATATCAAAATTTCGCAGAGACTTGAAGTCTTTGTGGATCTGAAACAAATGACCTAAACATTCGCACATGGACTAATTTAAGCAAAGGTTTGTTTACTTTGTGTTTAGAGACAGAAATCTGAGAAGAAAGGAAGTTTTAGGTCAAATGGAAGGAACACTTGGGATTTTCAGAACTCCAGGATATTGACAAGTATACAGAGCTTCTCAGAGGGGCCCTGCTGGGCTCAGGAAGTAGAAGTTAGCACTGACATGATGGTGATAACAGCCATGCAAATGCACAAAGCGATCTGCTTAAATTTTCGAACCTGAGATGGTTGGAGAGGAAGAAATGCAATCTAACATTGAAACCTAAACTCTAGCCCATGGAGTATGTTGTTGAATTACATGTAAAGGTGCTTGAAGAATGATAAGGTTTTCTAGAATGAATTAAATTTTTGCAATTAATTTCAATTTTGAGAGAAACCACCTAGTATAATGCTAGAGAACAAAATTTATTAAGCTAATTGCAATGAAGATAAACACAATTTACAGTATCAGGCATATGAGTGTGCTGAAGGAAACCGGGATATATGCTGAGAGATAGATGGTGGAACTCATATGCATTTGATCTGAAGCAACAAAGTCTTGAGAAATCCCTAAAATGACAGCTCTGAGTTTTCCACCTCCCTATGATAACAAGATTACCCCCTTAGCGGTAAGACAATGTGAGCTGTGTTTTGAGCGTCTACCCTAGTACCTTTTCAGCATCTTCTGAAGAACACAAATGCAGACTATGTTGCTGGGACTTGGACTAGAAGGAAAAGAATTTATTCTTTCCAGTGGAGTCTTTGGCTTTCTTTCTGCTCTTCCCAGGTAGCGCCAGTGGTAAAAGAACTTGCCTGCCAATGCAGGAGATGCAAGAGAAGCGGTTTGATCCCTGAGTTGAGAAGATTCCCCTGGGGAAGGAAATGGCAACCCACTCCAGTGTTCTTGCCTGGAAAATCCCATGGACAGAAGGGCCCGGCAGGCTGCAGTCCATGGGGTCACAAAGAGTCAAACATGACTGAGCATGCATGCATGTATACATGAGTTCTTTATCCATCCTTATCCTGTTCTTTCAACCAACTCATTTAAAGCTAAGAAAATTTTTCTTAATTTTTTAAATACATGTTATGTGATGGAGGATGAAGTTCTTTGATTATATAAAAAGAACTCAGATTCTGTCTTGAGCCTCAATTTTAATGGGGAACAAAATACCTTCATTGCTTCTGATTGTTCTGAGTTTTCTTAGAACCATAAGCAAGAGGCTATTCACATGAACCACACTGAAGGAATAATGTTTTTACAATGTCATGGGGATTGTGGAAACAATACATATGATTCTCTAAGTTGGTTTGGATTCACTAGAACAAATTATTGGAATGAAGTGCTTTTATTTGTGGTAAAAATTATGTTTTAAAATGACAAGTCCTTGACTGCTGTCAGATGCTATACTTCAATCTGGAAGTGAACTATAAAGAGCTGAAATCTGAGAGAACAGAATCAATTTCAGAGTGTTTATATTATATCTATTATTCTTATCTTTGCGTGTTTCTCTATAATCTTTCAGCGCCTAGACATATTTATTTCAGTAAATTCCAGTATAAATTGACTTCTATTTGTGAAACATAAAATGATGTGAACTGGGTGAAAAACATGTTATCAATTAAAATTTCATTCATGAAATTCTATACATGCTCATGATATAAATAACTGCTTGTTATAATTTTCTCAAATTAACCTAAGTTAAAATGAATCCCCATGAAACTGTAGCTATAAAATATTTTATCATTTATTTTAAGTCGATAGTGGATTCATTAAAATATGAATAGAATAGCACACCTGGTTCTGACTAAATATTTGTCAGGCAGCATCTGCTACACAGATATTTACAAAGATTGGGCATCAATTCTGTGTACAGTATAATTTCAGAGGAAGTTCTTTGATGCTTTCAATGTTGATTCTTGTCATCTCAGTTATCCTTCCTGTCTTTGTTTATTTCCAGTTAACAGAGTTCTCACTCCTCTTTTTCTTTCAGTTTACTTGCTATACTTTCCATAACATCCAGGATGCATTCAGAAATTCAAAGTCAGCCTTTTCAGATATCCTATGTCATTTGTTTTGCAATTGATTTCAGTGAAAACATGTTTACTTTGAAGAAGTAAATATTGGGTTAAGAATGAGTGATTATTTGGCACAAATCAACAGAGATACAAAGACTCAGTTTCCAGGCTGAAAGTGCCAATTTCATGAGAACAGGTGATGTTTGCCTTTGAGCTAATATCACATTTTAAGCCTCTTGAGGTAGTTCTTTGATGAGGGCATTTACAGCAGACAGTGAAAATGATTTCTGAAGATGAATACATCTTAAATGTGCAAATGAGTCAACTATTATATATCACATACATATATCACTATGGAGTGATAGGCAGTGAGCCTCTATTTTGGCAATGGGCCCTCATGATAACCAGTCAAACGAATAACATTGAGAGTCACCTACTCTTCCTACAAATGAGGTCACATTTGACTGAAACTCAATTCTTTGACCACTGAGCTGGATTAGCTAGAACACAGTAAGGGACAAAGCAAGGGAAAGATGTAACACCATATTAGCAGAGGTTGCTCCTTTTGTTTGTTGCATAATCATGTGAAATTGTTCTTCCTGGTCATGAGTGGAGTATTTCTGAACTATTTTTCATTGCTTATTTATATACTTTTTAAATAGCCTATGTTGCAATGGCTATGATTAGACTTGATTGTTTTTTACTCATGGCTGGTATTAAAATAGAGTTCTGGGAAGCTACCGGGAGACCTGATTGGTCGAATTCAAATGCCTTCCTCCAGATGATAATTAGTGATGCATATACACAAGAATATACATTGTGGTCACTGCTGTTATAATAAAGTAGTTTGTGTGTGAATTGCTATATTTTATAGTACCTAGGACTTCCCTAGTGGCTCAGGTGGTAAAGAATCTGTCTGCAATGCAAGAGACCTGGGTTTGATCCCTGGATCAGGAAGATCCCCTGAAGAAGAGAATGGCTACCCACTCCAGTATTCTTGCCTGGAGAATTCCATGGACAGAGGAGCCTGGAAGGCTACAAATGTGTGTTAGTTTTAGGTGATAAATTGAGATTTGAAGTTCAAAAGATTCTGCAGATATCTTCCAAAATTGCATTTCCCATGAAGCCCAAATGATGTTGAAGAAGAAATACATTAATGGGCTATAATTAGCTGTATCTTATTTTCCCATGGAGTTAGAGAGGATTTTTACAGCAATTAATGAGTCTCCTGCATGAATGAGAAGCAGTTCATGCCCCCAAAGTGGTACACGGATTATTGCTTTTCTGAACCAGGTGATGTTGGGATGTCTGATTCCATTCAAGAGCAGTGGAACAGTGGCTCTCCAGTGTCACCCCTTAACCAGCAGCAGTAGCATCAGCTAGTAGCATGTGAGAAGTACAGGGTCCCCTTTGCTGTGCAAAAGCTTTTGAGTTTAATTAGGTTCCATTTGTCTATTTTTATCTTCAGCACCCTAGGAGACGGGTCAAAAAAGATATTGCTGCGATTTATGTCAAAGAATGTCTGCCTATGTTTTCCTCTAAGAGTTTTGTAGTTTCCAGTCTTACATTCAGGCCTTAATCCATTTTGAGTTTATTTTTGTGTATGGTGTTAAAGAATGTTCTAATTTCATTTTTTTTTTTTTACATGTAACTGTCCAGTTTCCCAGCACCATTTGTTGAAGAAACTATATTTTCTCCAGCATATAGTCTTGCCTCTGTTGTAGAGTGATTGACCATAGGCATGTGGGATTATTTCTGGGCTTTCTATTCATTTCCATTGATCTACATTTCTGTTTTTGTGCCAGTACCATACTATAGAGAATGAACCTAATTCAGAGGGGCAGGGTTGCAGGGAGGGATAAGTTTGGAGTTTGGGATTGACTTGTACACATGGCTATACTTAAAACAACCAACAAAGACCTCCTGTATTGCATAGGGAATGTTGCTCAATACTCTGTAGTAATCTAGATGGGAAAAGAATTTGAAAAAGTATAGATATATGTATATGTATAACTTTGCTCTACACCTGAAACAAACACATTGTTAATCAACTATACTCCAACATAAAAAAAAATTCAGATTCTTTGGGCCCCTTCCCAGACCCTAAATCAAAGCCTCTAGGGCTAAGAACCTGCTTTCTGTAGTCTAACAAGGCCTCCATGTGATTCTAATACACATCAAAGTTTGAGAACAACTGCCCTAGGGCACCTCTTTACATCAAGAAAGGATAAGGAACGGGCTGTTAACTGGCAGCCAGTGTATGTGTTAGGTATGGGGGTGATCAGATAGCATTGACCTAATGCAGGTTTAGACCTCAGCTTGAAAGACATCTTATCTCTGACGGCTCACACCTGACATTCCTTCATTCTCTATGGTTGTCTCATAAATTGAGAATTTACTATAGCTTAGGTTTTACCATGACCCTGAAGAGTCCAAGCCTTGATCTCACCCCCAGTTCCTACCATTTTGTCTGCCTCTGATATTTGCTTGCAGGCATTCTTGCCTTGGACCAACTCTGCTGAAACCCCAGTAAGCTAAACTTTAGACTCAATCCTTTTGTAATTTCTCCCTGGTCTATCACCACAAATGCACCATTATCTCCAGATAATGGTAACTAAGCAACATCTGGCTAGAGGCTCTCCTAAGGCAGGAACCTTATCAATTTTATTCATCCTTCTATGCAGTGATACCCTAGTGAATGTTTAATAATGGATTGGAAAAGGAAGCCCTGATTTGTAGGATTGCTGACAGCTGAGCTATCAATACTCCCACCATGGCCAATTTCAAAATACCAACGTGATGACACCAGAGTTGGGAGGGGATGAGCACACGGGGCTCTCCCGAGACTGTAGGAACTGGTCCCAGGATGCTGCAGCCCCTACCTCCCGTTTCCTCCCAGACACCTGCCGAACAGTAGGTGCTCAATGTCGTTGTTCATTGTTTAGTTGCTAAGCCATGTCCGACTCTTTTGTGACCCTATGGACTGTAGCCCACCAGGCTTCTCGGTCCATGGGATTTTCCAGACAAAAATACTAAAGTGTGTTGAAATTTTCTTCTCCAGGGAATATTCCAGACCCTTGGATGGAATCCATGTCTTCTGCACTGGCAGGTGGATTCTTTACCACTGAGCCATCAAGGAAGCCCAGGTGTGTGATAAACAAGTATTTAACAAATGAATGAAAACTGAGAGATCAGTGTGAACCCCTCACACCACTGGGCAAGAAAGTCATATGCATGTGCCATTGATGAAGCATGGCATCTATGTAAGTAGGTAGCACATTTGGGATTTTCCCTCATTCTTATCCAGCCTTGAAGAATAAATAGTTGACATCAAATTGCATAAACATTTGTCACATAATAAAAAATAGATATGTTCCTCTAAATAGGTATAACAATGATTCTAACTCATCCCCAAATAATTCCACGTTTGAATTAATAGGAGTATATAATTTCAAAGCAGAATTGGTCTGTATTTTAACATGTTTAAGTGAACTCATCATTGAAGTGGGCTAACCAAACTAGTGAAACTAACATTTGTAGATGTGACTCTTTTTTTTTCCCCTTTTAAGCCTTATTAAAGATATGTAAGGTGATATGAAACACTATTTAATAAAGCCCTCAGTTACTTTACTGAACATTAGCAAATACTATGTGCAAAGAAGTCCTATTTAACATTTCAGTAATATCTGAGGATGAGGTTTTCCCCTGAACTATTTATTAAAGCAAATAGAATTTGCTGAATGCTTTCAGAATAAATGTCTACTCGCTAGTACAATTTTATAACCCTATTTGGAAAGAAAAACTATGCCCCCCACCTTTTCTTTCTGCAGGGGCAAAGCTGATTTCTGTGACTTCAAAACATGTATTTCGACTACAAAGCTTTTGTTAACGTCTCTGCAATTAGATAATAGAAACCAACCGGTTCCTCCTTTCCCGGGTCCGTTCTTCACTTTTCAAATGCTCCCTGTGGGTGTTCGTGTTCACTGGTATTCTCTTTCAACAATTCCTGTAAGTTAGCCTTTCTTTGTGGGTAAGTAAGAGTTTGCAAAACTTTACACCCTTATTCTTCAATTAAATACCGACACGGAGCGACAGTGTGGGGCATGCAAATCAGCGGGACCTCCCTGTGGGAATCAGGGCTGGAAGACTGGTTCACATTGAAAGCAGACAGCGCTGTTGACACTGGCTGTCAAAAAGGCCTCACGTCTTTGAAAGAAAATCTTAATCTTCTTTATTCATGTGTGAACAGGTCCAGGCCCCCATCCCGGGACTCGGATGCATTGGCTGCTTAAACTCCAGGTTGCTAGGTTTTGGGGCAGAGTCTGTTTGCTGTGTCTAGTTCCCCCGAATGGATGAGGACTGAAAATTAAAATCTGTCTGACACAGACCGTGGCTTTTCTGTCTCTGTTTGAAGAGACATGGCAACCTGGGGCGAAATGAAAAGGAATTTTATTGAGCGCAAAACCACTCAATGTTGAAATGCTGGATGGGGTATGGAATGGTGATTTGGGGCAACCGGTAGATTGTTTATAGACAGTGGGATAGCTGTCAATCAAGGCACAATGGCAAAATTTGTATCAGGGTAGAAAAAAAAAAAAAAAAAAAGCTTTTTTAGTGGCTGAACTCCCGTTTCCTGTTGAAATGCTGAACTCCACGAATAAAAAGCTTTTTTTTCCCCCTGGAAGTTTCCAAGCACAAAAATTTCCAAATAACAGAGATGCTGTTACTGTTAAACATCGTTTGATCTGGGTGGCATGGTACTTATTAACAGTTTAAAGCTAAGTTATACCCCAAAGATCTTCTGTACAGTGTGTCTGTTGCATTTGAAATTTCTTCCTCTTGGTTTTATCTCCTCTTTCCATATTTTTCATTAATAGAAAACAGAAGAAACAAAGATGTAGCCCCCAATTGGAGATCATCAAAGATATTTGGGAACAAGATGTACTGGAAGATTTAAAAAACTTAATGCAAAAAGATTTTAATCATAGAATTCATTTTATTTTGAAAATAAGTTTTCTTGAGTGCTCTTTTCAATCATTAATAAAACATTTTAATTGCTGGTAGTATTTGAAAGGATGTATCTGTATATTTAGTAGGAAAAAAGCTAATAATTAGCAACACAAAATAGATTTTCAAAATAATTTTTGACTCTGTGTCACCAGAGAAATCTTAGGGCATACAAGTAATATTAATGACATTAACCTAGTTTGTTAGTCAAATGAGATTTTTATTTAAAAAGTAGAGGTTTGACTCTGACTGATTCATGTTGATGTATGGCAGAAACCAACACAATATTGTAAAGCAACTATCTCTCAATTAAAAATAAATAAATTTTTTAAAAGTAAAGGTTTGAGATCTTATTAGATAATAATAGACTCCAATAGAGCCTCTAAATTTCTGAGTATTTCTTAGACTTCTTTCAATCGATAGTAAGCTTTGTCTACATCTATGGAGACAGTAGCATTGAATCATCAGTAAAAGACACTCATTCCTGGGCCCTGTTCTAGGAAGGTACATTTGCTCCGTCGGGTCTGTGACAATTCCACCCAACTCACTTTTGGATTCATGTCATGTATTTGTAAAATGACTAACCAGGGATACGGGTTTGGTCCTTAAGAAGGGAAAGAGGCAGACCTAAAGCAAAGAAGGCCAACATAAACATTCTATTATCATTTTTGGTTTGGGAGCATGCTAATTAATCATCTTTCTTATCCCCAACCAGTTCTGAGCAGTTTGAGAAATAGTCAATAGGATTACTTCTGAGATTAAAAATTTGCAAAACCACAGAACTTGCCTGGCAGTCCAGTGGTTAAGACTTCTCGTTTCCAATGCAGGGGATGCTGGTTCAATCCCTGGTGGAGGTACTAAGATCCCACATGCTACAAGGTACAGTCAAAAGATTTTTTTAAAGCAAAACCAAATTGGAAATTGTGGTTTATTTTCCATGTTTTCATCAATTCCCTTGAAAAAAGGTTTATCCCCTAGCACTTCCCTAAGTAGATTAAAATGTTGGTGGAATGTACTTTACAACCCTGAGTAGGCATATCAGGTAAGTAAAATGAGTTCTGTAATACCCAGAGAAATTTTATGAGGCAAACCTGGGCTTGGGGAGCAGGAGAGGATAGCACATTCTAGGGATATTTTGATTGTCTTGAGCAGTCATCAAAATCACTGGACAATTAAGTGGATATTTATCCAATCAGTCATTTTCACCAATCATAAAAATAACAGTAAGAGCTGGAGCTATGTGCCCACTGCATTACAGTCCCCCTCAGGGATGACTACAACACTGAGTCCTGTCTGCCACCCTTCCCACCACCTCAAGCATCTCAGTCTGCTATCCAATCGAAAGTGTAAGAACATGCCCTGTCCCCCTGTAAAACAGAGAAGTTGGATCCACTATTCTGGCAGTTCACTAAGACTGTGGAAGTGAAGGTAGATTTCTATTTGCTCAGATGCTCAGTCATGTCTGACTTTTTGCAACCCCAAGGACTGTAGCCCACCAGGCTCCTCTGTCCATAGGATTCTTCTAAGAGCCCTGGAATGGGTTGCCATTTCCTCCCTTGGGGGATCTTCCCAACCCAGGGATCAAACCCTCGTCTCCTGCTTTGCTGACAGATTCTTTAGTGCCACCTGAGAAGCCCAGATTTCTATACATGGTCTTAATGCTGATAAGAACTGCAAGAAGGGGCCAACAGATATGCTAGAATTAGAACCATAAAGGACTCAATCATCCTTGCAATTTTCCATAGCCCCTCCAACTCCAAGAGTAAAGAAAATGTTAATATGCTTACATTTCCCCACAAGAACTGGGAACAGCCAAGTTACTATGTCTTCATGTTGGAATTTTGTATTATTAGCTTTCGCTAATATTTTAAAATTAATTTTCATTGGCATATAGTTGCTTAACAATTTTTTGTTAGTTTCTACTATACAGCAAAGTGAATCAACTATACATATACGTATATCCCCTCTTTTTTCAATTTTCTCCCCATTTAGGTCACCACAGAGTGCTGAGTAGAGTTCCCTGTGCTACACAGTATGTCCTCATTAGTTATCTATTTTATACGTAGTGTAAGCTAAGTTGCTTCAGTCGTGTCTGACTCTTTGTGACCGTATGGACTGTAGCCCACCAGGTTCCTCTGTCCATGGGATTTTCCAGGCAAGAATATTGGAGTGGGTTGCCATGCTGTCTTCCAAGGGACCTTCCCAACCCAGGGATCGAACCTGAGTCTTTTATGTCACGTGCACTGGCAGGCGGGTTCTTTACCACTAGTGCCTTATGTATGGGAAGTCATACATAATCAATTGTTTCTGGGTCAACCCCAATCTCCCAGTTCATCCCACATTCCCGTTTCCACTTAGGTGCCCATTCCTTTGTTCTCTCTGTCTAATTTAAAGTTATTAAATCACCTTGAGCTTCGAAAAGGGCAAAAATGAATATAAATCATGTTAATACAGTAATAATAATGTAGATACCCTGGAGATGAGGAGGGTACATTTAAAATTCCACCAAGCAAAGTGGTTTTGAAACATATATTTCTCTTTAGAGTGAGGGGCAGGGAGGGGGTGTGGTTTGGTCATCCTGTTTTGGGCCAATTTCATCTCACTACATCCTTCAGCTGCTTAACTGCTACCACTCATTGCTCCCCTGAAATTTTAATTCACTGGGCTTTCCTGGTGGCTCAGATGGTAAAGAATCTGCCTGCAATACAGGAGATCCGGTTTTAATCCCTGGGTTGGGAAGATCCCCTGGAGAAGGGAATGTCAATCCACTCCAATATTCTTACCTGGAGAATTCCATGGACAGAGGAGCCTGGTGGGCTCAGTCCATGGGGTCGCAAAGAGTCAGACACGACTGAGTAACTAACACTAAGTGTTATTACAAAGGATAAGAAGACATTTACTTAAAGTCTTAGGAAAAATACTCATCCCTTCTTTAGAACTATTGTATGTGCCATTTCTCAGTCCCTGTTCTCTTCCTTCACCCTCAAGGAAATGGAAAATTTTTGAGTGATGTGCTGACCCTAAATTCCTGGGTTCTCTAGATTTCAGCCTTTTATTATAAATCAACCTTAAAAAAATTAACCCAGCACTTGAAATTGTCTATGGCATTACTATTGATTCCATTCCATTTTACAAAGGTTACTTTTCCCTTATTTTAGACATTCCAAAGAACTTCTGAATAGCCACATCAAGGACTGAAATGAAAATCAAAATAAACTACCCAAATGGCAAATGCTAAAAGAGAAAAAATTGTATTAGGCTTTCCATGTTTCAAATCAAATGCAATATTTGTCTTAAAAATAAAAACTAGACATAAACTTCTGTATATTTCAAAACTATAAAACATGAGTCAAATGATTTTTTTCAATCAAAATGATAATATCACTGAACTAAACACATATGTCTAGGGAAATAAGCCTGACCTCCTTCTTGGGCATTTTGTCTTTGACCAACCATCACATTTATTTATTTAGTTGGTTACTTATTTATCTTTGACCCTTGGTATCTGTTTCTTATCATGATCTCCATCAATACTTTCCCCAGTGCCCTAAGGCTGCTTTTGGCTTCCAGTGTCTCTGTCCTCACCAGGGAATTTCTTTAAGGTTTTACCCAATAGCACACTGATTTGACACAGCCAAACAGATCCTAGTATGGTCAGGTTTTGCTTGCTTCGGTTAGAAAACACCACCAAGTCTCAGCTTCTGCAGATGTCTAGTCCATTCTTTAGAAAGTCCTATCGAACACTGGAATGAGGACAGACTTTCTTCCTTGGTGTTTCTTGGAAGATGACTAAGTAACTCTGCTCAAAGGTCTAACATTCTAGTGGTCACATTCTCCCACAGATGAAATTTCAGAGAGATCCTGGCTTCCTTTCAGTCACAAGAGCAGTCTAATTTCAGGGAGTAGGAAGTTTCATTGTACTCTTAACATTTCCATTTTTATCTAAAGAAAACCTCTTTCTTTCCCCCAGGTTGGGGTCACTGTAGGCTGAAGTGAGGGAAGGGTGTGGTCAATAGTTGGTGGTGGACATCCTCTCTCTTCATGGCTTTGTCCTCTCTATTACCTGCAGTTGTTATTGGTTTGCAGTTGATGGGCCTGTATAAGTAGGAGGTTAGCTGTAATTCAGGGTGCTGAGTCTTCCCTCCTGGGTCTCTCTCCTGCATTCACTGGCCATTCATGTGGGAAACTCTGACTATACTGCCCTCATCTCAGAAGCGCCTCTTCACACCACTTCCCTAGTCTGTTAGCATCTAGACTCCTAGACACTCACACCCACTCAGACGCAAGGGTTCACAGTCTCCAAGGGAGGTGGGGAGTGGGGGTGATCTGAGCTTTGCAATGTCTTATAAGCTCCTACGTGTTTCTAATCTGTAGTCATAATTGCAATCTATGAATTTATACCCAGGAAACATATCCACACCCTCAACACCCTACCCCTGCACCTAGAAAGGAAAATCTTACTCAATGAAATGGTTTCCTTTCAACCACATACAATAATTTTAATTACCAAAGAGAACAGTGAACTGCTCATGTTAAAACATCTGCATTTAGGTTAATAGCTATCCCATCTCCTTCCAGAATAGGGACTTTCTTGGTGGCTAGGGGTAAAGTATCCCCTTGCCAATGTAAGACATGTGGGTTCAATCCCTGGGTCAGGCAGATGCCTTGGAGAAGGAAATGGGAGCCCACTCCAGTATTCTTGCCTGAAGAATTTCATGGATAGAGGGGCCTGGTGGGCAACAGTCCACAGGGTCACAAAAGAGATGGACACAACTTAGTGACTGAACACACACACTCCTTCCAGAATGCTGCATGCTAAGTCACTTCAGCACCTTCCAGAATAGAGGTGCTTTTAAAAAATTGATTAATTAAATATTTAACATACTGATTTGGATAACTTCTTCAAGACAAGTGAATGATTACTTTAGGGAAAGCAACTTGGTGGGAAATTTTAACCCCTTTTCCAGTTTCAATTATTCTAATCTCTGTTGATAAAGTTTTAAAAAATTATGAGACCTAACCCTTGTGAGGGCACTCCCAAACTCAACAACTTATAACACCATGTCTCTCCTGTCAATCAAGGAAAGAAGAAACTGCATCAGTTTTGGCTTCTATACAGCAAACAGGCAAAAGGGAAATCATCAGTTTAATCATAAGTCACAGAAACTCCGTGTTCTATCAAGAAGCAATAGCTACATCATTTGCCTAATAAAAATGCACATCAGATGAGCTTTGATTCACTTAAACCAGATATCCTTATAGATGGTCTCCTTAATTGGTAAAGGTAATTAAGATTAATTGACTGGGGATGCCAAAAGAACCTCCAAGCTGAAATGCCAGTTGAGCATAAACCTTTTTTTGTTTAATAGAGTGTTCTTTAAGAGATACTTTTACTGTGAGAGTAAGTGCTATGTCAAAGACAGCATCAATACTGTTTATTTTCCCAAATGTGGATTTGCATTGAGCATTTAAAGTACCTTAAACAAGGGCAAAAGATAAAATATTCCCTTATACACACAAAGCTCTTTCCATGTGGTCCTAGGCTAAACATGATTTTAAAAGCATATGAATTGCTGGCAGGCTTTATAGTAGATTGATCATAACTTCATAGGCAGCTGAATTGAACTGTTCAAATGCTCTCTTTTTGGTCAAAACTTCAAATGAGAATTCATGATTTGTCAAATTACGGTAATCCTGGAAAAAGAAAGTACAATAAGAGATCCACCGAGTTCAAAAACAAAATGGAAACTGTGGTTCCTGGCGGAGACAACTCCGGCCGGATACATTTTATAAAACAAATCAAGTTCTGGCTTCTGGTTAGGATGACATCAACATACAAAGAATGACTCCAGGTCATGGGATGTCTGGGCAAGGAGATGTCAGAGGAATGCAGGCCACGGAACCCTGGCCATGTGCTGCGTTAAAAGCAGCTAAGTAATATTTCATCTCCTTCCTAAGCTTTCCTTCCTCTTCTGTCTTCTCATAACACTGCCATCTTTACCCATAAACATCTGCTTCAGTACAAGAATAAAAGTTGGTTTTTTTTTCAGAGGTGACTGAGTTGAAGCTAAAAGCCATCCTCAGACTGACCCAAGATGCACTTCCTTAGCCAGAAGAGATGCTTTCCTTGGGCAAAGCAGATGACCCACTAATACACGAAGAAGCCAAACCTTAAATGCTTCATAACGTTTTAAAAAATGCTATACTTGACCCAGGGCTTTTATAGCAATAAGGACTTAAACGATAGACTGATCCCTTTGAAACCATAAACTTTGGAACCAGCTTAATCCACAATGGCAACCTGTACCTTTCAGACAAAGCTTGATTGTTCTTCCTTTTTGATGGTTTTACATCTTGCCATCTGATATGGCAATATTATTTGACAGCTATCTGTTTTATTTCTCTAACTGCCTACACTGAGCTGCTTACTTCTGAAAATGAGGAGCATTAAAGTGTCTCGGATGTCCAGCCCCAGTTTGAAGAATGAGGAAGACCTGGGTGAATTCCTCTGTACAGGGCTCAAGATGAATATGTCTTCCTGGTTCTCCTTTTCAAGCTGTTTTGTTGAGCCTAATTTTTAGTGGCTTTTCACAAATGCAGAGTTCAGTTCTTCTAGGAACATATAAAGCAGTGATGAGTAAGAAATAACACCCCCCCCCCTTCTAAGTGGACAGAAGAAAAACTAAGGAAATTAAAAATTGTTTTTTAATTGAGAAAATGTAGCTGAAGCTCCAATACTTTGGCTACCTGATATGAAGAGCTGACTCCTTGGAAAAGATTCTGGTGCTGGGAAAGATTGAGGGCAAGAGGAGAAGGTGGCAACAGAGAATGAGATGGTTGTACGGCATCTCTGACCCAATGGTCATGAGTATGAGCAAACTCTGGGAGATAGTGAGGGACAGGGAAGCCTGGTGTGCTACAGTCCATGGGCTTGCAAAGAGTTGGACATGACTAAGTGACTGAACAACAACAACAGATATTAAATAGAGAATAATGCCATGCGTTGGCACTTACTGTGATCCAGTGCCAGGCACAATATTTTAGGTGTTCAATAGCTTTATTTCTTTTAGTAAACAAACTACCAAAGAGATAGATACTTACTTTCCACATTTTATAGCTAGGAGAGATGAGGGCTAAGAGATATAACTTGTCCAAGGTTATATGTTATGGAGGAACAGAGCTGTGAGTTGATTCCAGAGTCAAAACTCTTAGAAATAATGCCCATACATGAATATTAATTATGGGATCACTAATGCAGAGAGTTCCACAGGTACAAGCTTTAGATTATATTTAGAATTCGAGGTGGGGGAGATAGAAATGTCACATAGGTTGGTTTTGATAATAAAATAAGATAAGTCACAATTGCTGGCTTAATAAAAAAAAAAAATCACTATTGGCATTTTAGAAGAAATAAGACAATTATGGACATGAGTTTGAGCAGACTCCAGGAGATTGTGAAGGACAGGGAAGCCTGGTGTGCTATAGTCCATGGGGTCGCAGAGCCAGACAGAGCAACCGAACAACAGCAACAAGATAATTGTTCCCACCAAGGGTAATAGCAACATTCTCATCTAGATCAGTGTTCTTGGAAAGCTCTGATTCTTCATTTATTTGAAGATGCATGGCTCCATGGAGAATGTTAACTCTGCAGAGATGAATGAGACACACTTTAAGGAATAGGAGAGAGAATGTAAAAATAACAAAAAGGCATGTATTTAATTACAAATTACGAAGTGGTAGGAAAAGACTTTGGCTGTGTGGACCACAACAAACTCTGGAAAATTCTTAAAGAGATGGAAATGCCAGACTACCTGACCTGCCTTTTGAGAAATCTGTATGCAGGTCAGGAAGCAATAGTTAGAACTGGACATGGAACAACAGACTGGTTCCATTAAGGAAAGGAGTATGTCCAGGCTGTATATTGTCACCCAACTTATTTAATTTACATGCAGAGTACATCATGAGAAACGCTGGGCTGGATGAAGCACAAGCTGGAATCCAGATTGCCAGGAGAAATATCAATAAACTCAGATACGCAGATGTTACCAGCCTTATGGCAGAAAGTGAAGAAGAACTAAAGAGCCTCTTGATGAAAGAGGAGAGGGAAAATTTTGGCTTAAAACTCAATATTCAGAAAACTAAGATCATGACATCTGGTCCCATCACTTCATTGCAAAATAGGTGGGGAAACAATGGAAACAGTGACAGACTTTATTTTTTTGGGCTCCCAAATCACTGCAGATGGTGACTGCACCCAGGAAATTTAAAGAGGCTTGCTCCTTGCAAGAAAAGTTATAACCAACCTAGACAGTATACTAAAAAGCAGAGACATTACTTTGCCCACAAAGTTCTGTCTAGTCAAAGCTATGGTTTTTCTAGTAGTCATGTATGGATGTGAGAGTTGGACTATAAAGAAAGCTGAGCACCGAAGTATTGATGCTTTTGAACTGTGGTGTTGGAGAAGACTCTTGAGAGTCCCTTGGATTGCAAGGAGATCCAACCAGTCCACCCTAAAGGAAATCAGTCCTGAATATTCATTGGAAGGACTGATGCTGAAGCTGAAACTCCAATACTTTGGCCATCTGATGCGAAGAACTGACTCTTCAGAAAAGACCCTGATGCTGGGAAATATTGAAGGCAGGAGGAGAAGGGGATAACAGAGGATGAGATGGCTGGACGGCATCACCAACTCAATGGACATGAGTTTGAGTAAACGCTGGGAGTTGGTGATGGACAGGGAGGCCTGGTGTGCTGCACTCCATGGAATCACAAAGAGTTGGACATGACTGAACGACTGAACTGAACTGAACTGAGGAAACCTGAGATGAGCATTCTAGAACTTCTATGAAAGACATGGTGCCTTTTTACTCAGGGCACAGGGCACTCTCCGCAGGTCCAGCTAGTGTAACCAATCCCGTTGTCTTCATGGGTTCCCCTTCATGTGCTTGCAGCAGAAAACAGTGATTCCAACAAAGGACAAATCATGTTATTATGTTTCCCTCCTTATCTAATGTGGTTAGGGACCATGTCATTTGATCTTTCTGTACAAACTTGTGAACTCTGCTTAACTTTCTCCTTCTGACAGCCATACAATTTAAATTCTTTTCCTCCCTCTAATTGTTGCTGATGGTCCAGAGATCTTAATCTGTATCTAAAGAAGTTGGAAATTTGCATTTTGAAGCCAAGGGTTTATTTGGATGTCCATTAAAACTTAGAGATTTTAAATCCATTTATTCTCCTGATGATTCACGGAGGGTTTCTTTTTAGGTTTTCTGATGAATCTTGCCTGAACCAGAAAGTTAACCATGTGTAGTAACATATACACTGATCCTCAAGGCATTTAGAGTACTTTATCATTATTAGAAATAAAATGTAGTAAGAGACGCTTCATAGATTCTAATAAACATAGCAAATACACATTAAATCCCTGTACTAGACAGGGATTTTTACCTTAAAAAAGGAAAGAAATGGTAGCTTCTAAAAAATTACTTCTGTTTTTTTTTTTTTTCAAACACC
Organism: Dama dama; assembly: GCF_033118175.1. NCBI lineage: Eukaryota > Metazoa > Chordata > Mammalia > Artiodactyla > Cervidae > Dama > Dama dama. Next base: position 32,726,013 of record NC_083701.1, read on the forward strand.
CTTCACTGACATAGAACGAGTTGATTTGATGCTGTAGGAATAAGTTTTAAACTAGTCAGTAATCGGTATCCAGTAGAAGACCAAATTTTATCCTGTATCAAAATGTTTTACTCCCTAAGATACATGCTCAATGCCAACTCGAGGATAAGTGGTTGTCCTAGAAATTCTGACAGTTGAAAGGAGTTGCATAAAGATTGCACTTGGATGGCATGAGATCTTGGGAATTTTCTCAAAGTTGTGTTAACCACACCATTTCAAAGTGTATATTTGTCAAGGTAGACTAGACACTGAAAATTATGATGATTGCATTTACTGTCCAGCTTAAATTACCCCACAATACCAAAACTCTCAAGGGTTCAATTTATGGCTTAAACCATAGATGAGAGATTGCAAAGGAAGTAATTATGCTTCTCTGATGCTGTTATGCTCAGGTAATATCTGCTTTTGTGTGGAGTAGTGCCAGGACTATGTGAAGAAAGATGCTGCCAACTCTAGGAATTTTGTGAAGATAGAATACAAAAATGTGGACAGAGCTGAAGTCTGGCCAGAAGCACTGAAGCTGATTTTCCTTCACTTTGCCTGATCCTGCCAAGTATAGTGTATTATCATTGTTTGGCAATAGACCTTTATTTTCCTACTACTGGGGTGGTTTACACTGAATAAACAAAATACATTTAAAAAGCATTAGGTGTTAGCCATTGTCCTATATTATAAATTATGTGCTTGGTTGCTCGGTTCTGTGTAATTCTTTGCTTTCCATGGACTGTAGCCCACCAGGCTCCTCTATCTGTGAGATTTCCCAGGCAAGAATATGGAGTAGGTTGCCATTTCCTACTCTAGGGGATCTTCACCACTTAGGGATTGAGCCCACATCTCCTACAGCTCCTGCACTGGCAAGCAGATTCTTTATCACTGGACAACCTGGGAATCCCATGTATAAATTATAGAGATACATAAAAGATGTGTTAACCCTTGAGGAGCTAAGTAGGGGAAATGGACTTGTGAATGAATACGTCCACATGACGTGCTATGTTAGTCACTTGCATGGACATGGGCCCTCAGAAGTGTACCAGATACAGCAGATACGGGGTAAGTGGGGAGGGGCAACCAGAAAAGCTTCATTGAGATGACTTAACCTGAACCAGAAGAAGGAGGAACAAAGTTTAGGTTATTCAAGTTCCTCAGCTTCTAGAAGATAAATTGATATTTCATTTTACCTTAAAAATATTTCAAAATTATTTCCTATTGCTTGACTATATAAACTTTTGGCAGTCATGTTGCCCAAGAAGTAGGCACAGATGGCAATTTTCACCTTTTAAACCAGTGAAAATCTTAGATGATCTTAGATGAAGGCTGTTAGTCTGAGCCATTGCGTTCATTGAGTTGTTCTCCAGGGATATTTTTAGGACTTTCCATGTATTTATCCCATGCAAAGCCTATAATTATTGGCTCTTTTATACCACCACAAGATCTTTAATGATTTTCTTAGTGACTTGAGTTAAATTGCTAAGAATATCATAAGTGTTAACAGCCAGCTTGTAGGAAACCTGTATCCATATCTTTGAATGGGAAAAATAAATTGGATAATACACACAATAGGCAACCATGAGAGTGTCGGTAATACTATACTGAAAGAGAAGAGGCTTTTATAGTCAGATCAGGGGTTGAATTCTAGCTGTGTATTTTATGAATTGTATGACATTTTAGTAATGTTGTATCATATGATTGTTGTAAAAATCACATTAAATGATGTGGAGAGACAGATTGGGCCCTAGAATAAGAGGAAAGCTCAAATTTCATTTTTAAGTTTAGTTTCTATATCAACAAAATGAAGATAAAGTAATCTACATTGGAGAGAAACAGGTATGAGTTGATATAATCCACTCTCACATGACAACCTGGTCTTGACCACAGTGTGTCTATCACAAGTACTCAACTCAGCTCTAGTAGCAAGAAAGCAGTACAGACAATACGTAAATAAAACATTCTTATGTAACGGGTCTCTGTTCCACAAAAACCTTATGATCACTAAAATTTAATATCACATAAATTTCATGGGTTGTAAAATATTAGTTTTTCCAGTCATTTAAAAATGTAAAAATCCTTCTTACCCATAGTTTGTCAAGCTGTGACCCATACCATCGCGGAACCACCCTAGGAATCTATGGCAACCATGTTTTGGTGGTGTTGATAATGGCTTCTTGCTCTTGGATTTTTTTGTTTGTTTGTGATATTCCAAGTTTTATATTCTGTGATAATACTTACATTGTTTTATTTAACATTCCCAAGAACATTAGAATGTAGGTACCTCTTCTCAGCTGATGAATAAACTAAGGTTGCAATGATTAAATCAATTCTTAACTATATTCCAGGAAGCTCTCAGTAGAGTGGGAGATTTGGCCATATAAACAGGATTCTGCCCTCAGAGAACTTACATTCTGAGGAGGGGAGAAACATAATGAACAAGTGAAAAAAAAAAAAAAAACAACAATAATAAGATCTTTACAGATTATGACACATTTTTTAAGGAAATAGGGAGGTGGCTATAATAGAGAAAATGAAAGCATCTGAATAAATACTTTGTACAGAATGTTCAAGAAAGATCTCTGCAATAAATGGACTTCCCTATGAAACAGAAGCAGACTCGAAGAAGAGAATAAACATGTGGTTGCTGGTGGGGGTGGGGGGAGAGTAGGGGGAGGGATGGATTGGGAACTTGGGGTGAGCAGTTGTGAACTATCATATAGGACTGGTAAACAGCAAGGTCCTACTGTGTAACAGGGAGCTATATTCACAATCTTGTGAGAAACCCTAATGGAAAAGAATATGAAAAATAATATATACATATGTATAACTGAATCACTTTGCTGTACAGCCAAAATTAACACAGCATTGCAAATCAACTACACTTCAATAAAATAAATTTGAAAAAATTTTTGAAAAGAAAGGTCTCTACAATGGTGACATTTGGAGCAGAGATCCAAAAACTAGGAATGAACCAGCCATGGAGTGTCAGGGCAAGTCCCAAAGGATGGCATGGGCTTGACAACAAGAAGTCAGTGTGACAAGAATCAGATACAGAAAGAGAATGGGGAGAGCTGAAATTGGAGACACAGGCAGGGAAAGTTATGTAGGGCCAATAAGCCACATCAATGCATTTGCCAATTATAAATACAGTGGGAAGTGATTAATGTGGTTTTAGAAGGAGAGGGGCTGTGATTCAGTGAATGGTTTGCACAAGGTCAGATTCTGGAAACAGGAGTCCTGGGAGAAGGCTATTGCAGTGGTCATGGGCAGAGAGGACAGTGGTTTGGACAGGGAGGCAACCATGAAAGCAAGGAGTAGAGGATATAAGATCGAGTTTGGACATAAAACTTATAGGATTTGCTGACAGGGTGAATTTTGGGAAATGAGGAAAAGGAAGGAATCAAGGGTGAGCTATAGACTTCTGGTTTATATACTTTGGTAGATTATGGTAGGATTTACTGATGTTTCAGTGGACCAAAGTGAGATGAAAAGTCAAGACTTTTATGTTGACAGGATAGAAATATGCCAATTATATATTCATGTGGGCTTTCCTGATGATTCAGATGGTAAAGAATCTGCCTGCAATGTGGGAGACCTGGGTTCAATGTCTGAGTTGGCAAGATCACCTGGAGGAGGGCGTGGCAACCCATTCCAGTATTCTTTCCTGGAGAATTCCCGTGGACAGAGGGGCCTGGTGGGCTACAGTCCATGGGGTCACAAAGAGTTGGACATGACTGAGCAACTAAGCACAGCATATATATTCATGTGGATATTCCAAGAAATAGTTGACAATAGTTAATTTGGAATTAAAAGAGTGGTTAAAACTAGAAATATAAACTTGGGAGTCATCAGCTGATGGATAATAGTTGAAGCCTTGGGACCACATAGTATCATCAAGGGGAAATAGAACTGTAGACCCAGGGAAAGGACAGTTCAGACCAAACATTTAAGAACTGAGGATTAGCCAGTGTGGCAGAAGGATGTGGTGGCACAGAATTCATACAGAAAGTGTTACAAAGAAAATTAGTTACTTAGTTCTGGAGGGAAACATATCCAACTTAGGCCTTTGTAAGAGGAAGATCTAGAGCTTGAATTATGTTCTGTCCACTCTACACCATAAGGGCTTTCTACAGTTTCATGTTGTTGGATTAACTAACAAATTTCCCATTTCACTCGTGTATTCAAGTTCTACAATTCAATTGCTGGTACTCTTCGTAAGGCCCATAGTTGCCTCTCAAGTTGATAATGTTTTATTTTAATTAGATTCTAAGTTACGCAGATAACATTGATTTTAGGTCGCCTCACTGCCTTTGAATTTGGGACCATTTTATTTATGCTCAAATATTAACAGATTATCTGAAATCATTCACAGCCAACTATTTCTTTAGTTTTTATTAAATTTCAAGAGAGAACAAAAATATTTTTTCTTCACCCTTTTCAACTTCATAGTTTCATTGTGCTTGGATATTTAAAATAAGAAATCTAGAATTGTTTCTTATTCCTTTGTTATAAGGAATAAAATCAAAAGTAAGTATAAATATCCAAGAAAAAAAATATTTTTTGGCATTGTCCTGTAAGACTAAAGAATATATTAAGGGCTTCCCTGGGGACTCTGTGGTAAAAAAAAAAAATCCACCTGCCAATGCAGGAGACACAAGTTCCATTTCTGGTCTGAGACGATCCCACATGCCCAAGTAATTAAGCCCAAGTGTCTCAACTACTGAGACTGCGCTCTAGAATCTGGGAGCCACAGCTACTGAAGCCCACTCCCTCTAGTGGCTGTACTCCACAACTGGAGATTAGCCCCTGCTCACCACAACTAGAGAAAACCCCCGCAGCAACAAAGACCCAGCACAGTCAAAAATAAAATAAAATAAAACATTTAGAAAAAGAATATATTATATATTGTGTTTTAGTTGCTCAGTGATGTCTGACTCTTTGTGACCCCATGGACTGTAGCCCACCAGGCTCCTTTGTCCATGGGAGTCTCCAGGCAAGAATACTGAAATGGGTTGCCATAGTATTCTCCCATAATTAAGAACTGTGTATCTTGATTTTGTGGTTTTCATTCTGTCTTCCCTCTAATGGATAAGGATAACAGGCTTATGGAAGTTGTCTGATGGGAGAGACTGACTGTGGGGGAAAGTTGGTCTTGTTCTGATGGGCGGGGCCATGCTCAGTAAGTTGTTAATCCAATTTTCTGTTGATGGGTGGGGTTCTGTACCCTCCCTGTTGTTTGGCCTAAGACCAAACTATGGTGGAGATTGTGAAGATAATGGCAACCTCCTTCAAAAAATCCTGTGCATACACTGCCTCACTCAGTGTCCCAGAGACTGCAGCAGGCCGCTGCCGACCCACACCTCTGCTGGAGACTCCTGGACACTCACAGGCAAGTCTGGGTCAGTCTCTTGTAGGGTCACTGCTCCTTTCTTTGGGTTCTGGTGCATGCAAGGTTTTGTTTGTGCCCTCCAAGAGTCTGTTTCCTCAGTCCCGTGGAAGTTCTGTAATCAAATCCCATTTGCCTCCAAAGTCAAATTCCCTGGGAGTTCTCAGTCCCTTTACCAGATCCCCAGGTTGGGTAATCTTGGAAGTGACAAATAGGTTCAAGAGATTAGATTTGATAGGCAGAGTGCCTGAAGAACTATGGACAGAGGTTTGTGACATAGTACAAGAGGCAGGAGCAAAGACCATCCCCAAGAAAAAGAAAGGCAAAAATGCAAAATGGTTGTCCGAGGAGGCCTTACAAACAGTTATGAAAAGAAGAGAAGCTAAAGGCAAAGGAGAAAAGGAAAGATATACCCATTTGAATGCAGAGTTCCAAAGAATAGCAAGGAGAGATAAGAAAGCCTTCTTCAGTGATGGATGCAAAGAAATAGAGGAAAACAATAGAATTGGAAAGACTAGAGATCTCTTCAAGAAAATTAGATATACCACAGGAATATTTCATGCAAAGATGGGCACAATAAAGGACAGAAATGGTATGGACCTAACAGAAGCAAAAGATATTAAGAAGAGGTGGCAAGAATACACAGAACTATACAAAAAATATTTTTATGACACAGGTAACCATGATGGTGTGATCACTCACCTAGAGCCAGACATCCTGGAATGCAAAGTCAGATGGGCCTTAGGAAGCATCGCTACAAACAAAGCTAGGGGAGGTGATGGAATTCCAGTTGAGCTATTTCAAACCCTACAAGATGATGCTGTGAAAGTGTTGCACTCAATATGCCAGCAACCTCGGAAAACTCAGCAGTGGCTACAGGACTGAAAAGGGTCAGTTTTCATTCCAATCCCAAAGAATGGCAATGCCAAAGAATGTTCAAACTGCTGCACAATTGCACTCATCTCACAAGCCAGCAAAGTAATGCTCAATATTCTCCAAGCAGTACCTGAACCATGAAATTCCAGATGTTCAAGCTAGATTTAGAAAAGGCAGAGGAACCAGAGATCAAATTACCAACATCCGTTGGATCACTGAAAAAGTAACAGATTCCAGAAAAACAACTACTTCTGCTTTATTGACTACACCAAAGCCTTTGACTGTGTGGATCACAACAAACTGTGGAAAATTCTTCAAGAGATGGAAATACCAAACTACCTTACCTGCCTCCTGAGAAATGTGTATGTAGGTCAAGAAGCAACAGTTAGAACTGGACATGGAACAATGGACTGGTTCCAAATTGGGAAAGGAGTACATCAAGGCTGTATATTGTCACCCTGCTTATTTAACTTATATACAAAGTACATCATATGAAATGCCAGGCTGGATAAAACACAAGCTGGAATCAAGATTTCTGGGTGAAATGTCAATAACCTTAGATACACAGATGATACCACCCTTATGGCAGAAAGTGAAGAGGAACTAAAGAGCCTCTTGATGAAAGTGAAAGAGGAGAGTGAAAAAGCTGGCTTAAAACTTAACATTCAAGAAACTAAGATCATGGCATCCGGTCGTGTCATTTCACTGCAAATAGATGGAGAAACAATGGAAACAGTGACAAACTTTGTTTTTTGGGGCTTCAAAATCACTGCAGATGGTGACTACAGCCATGAAATCAATAGACACTTGCTCCTTGCAAGAAAAGTTATGACCAAGTAAGACAGCATATTAAAAAGCAGAGACATTACTTTGTCAACAAAGATCCATATAGTCAAAGCCATGGTTTTTCCAGTAGTCATGTATGGATGTGAGAGTTGGACCATAAAGAAAGCTGAATGCTGAAGAATTGATGCTTTTGAACTGTGGTGTTGGAGAAGATTCTTGAGAGTCTCTTGGAATGCAAAGATATCCAACCAGTCCATCTAAAGGAAATCAGTCCTGAATATTCACTGGAGGGACTAATGCTGAAGCTGAAACTCCAATACTTTGGCCACCTGATGTGAAAAACTGACTCACTGGAAAAGACCCTGATGCTGGGAAAGATTGAAGGCAGAAGGAGAAGGGTACGACAGAGATGAGATGGTTGGATGGCATCACCAACTCGATGGACATGAGTTTCAGCAAACTGTGGGAGTTGGTGAAAGATGGTGTCGCAGAGTCAGACTTGAGTGAGCGACTGAACTGAATTGATTCTGATTTTGTAGTTAAACTGGCATTGTGAAATATTACTTGTGATTATGTGAATTGTGTGAGCTAAATACTGCAACTCAATATGATGGCTATATACTCATAAAATAGATTCATAATTTGAAAGTAAGGCTAATTGTATGCAAGACAAGTGGGAAAGAAGAAAATTATGAGACTATAATAATGACTTTACGAGCTATGGTAAATCGTAAATCCGGTAGGATAACGATGTAACACAATGCTTCAGATTTAGAATGCCATTAAGAGATTCTAGTGATCCAACCAGTGGGCAAAATAGATTTAAACTACCAGTAAATTACTATTTAGTCCAAAATAACCTAAAACATATATTAAAATGTTAGCAGTTAAAAATTTAGAAAATTCACAATAAAAGCATGAAATAACTGGATTAAAAAGCTTAATGTCTTAAGAAAGAATATGTAAAAATACCACATATACTCACACACATTCACACATAACCCCCAAAACATACACACACCGCTCACAAAAGTTCCCTGTAAAAATCCCCTGATACAAGTTTGTGGTTTTGTCGCTAAGTTGTGTCCAACTCTTGCAACCCCATGGACTGTAGCCCTCCAGGCTCCTCTGTCTGTGGAATTCTCCACGCAAGAATACTGGAGTGGGTGCCATTTCCTTCTCCAGGGGATCTTCACCACCCAGGGATGCATTGTAGGAGGCCTCCTGCATTGCAGGCAGATCTTTACTAACAGAGCTAGTATTTGTTTAAATCACTAACATTGGTCAACTAGTATAAAACTTAAGAACTCAAACTCCCCTCCCCTACCCACCATGTGTGTGTTCTGTGTATATTGCGTATCTTTGTACATATCTCAAGAAAAATTTTATTCCATCAAAGATTTACATTGTACTTCATGAAAAAAAAAGATTCTAGTTAATTGTACTTCTGTTCTTTATACTTTTATTGTTTACACCTCTATTTACCATTTTTCTATTTGAGTTTCCATATAAGGTTTATCTTTTAAATATTTAATGAGTGTTTCTTAAGGCTGTTTCCAAAAAAAATTTTTTTTCACCATATGATTTTTCTTTCAACCTTTCAAAATAGTCTCAAACACTGCTAGGGATTTATTGGGCTAAATTCCAGTAGTAAATAGGATTTGTGGCATTTAATTCCTGTGCTTTAAATATATTTGCAAGAGAGGTAAACTTTGTTTAAGGGCAGTCAAATTTATTAACTCTCAACCAGGTATGTAGCTATCTTATCTTTGGCATCAAGTTTACACAATCACTGCACATCACTGAGATGCATGAAAAAATCGAAGGACACATTTGCTGAGCAATAAATTAAAAATGTAAGCTGACAGTGTAGCTAAGAATCTGGGCCTGTATGTGCTGACGAACAAGAAGTAGAATGATGAGAGGCAGCTGATGAAGGTATCCAGGCTCCTGTGAAGTTTTTTGCCCCGTATTTCTCTATATGTTAAATTACTAACAAACAACATGGTAGATTTTTCTCCCCTTCATTCATGTTTAATATTAGAATACGTCTTTGCTGTTACAGGCAGATTTATTATGGAATTTGCTGCATCTTAATTTATGCAAAGGGCTTCCCTGGTGGCTCAAATGGGAAAGAATCTGCCTGCAATGCAGGAAACCCAGGTTTGATCCCTGGGTTGGGAAGATCCCCTGGAGAAGGAAATGACAATCCACTCCAGGATTCTTGCCTGGAAAATCCCATGGACAGAGGGGCCTGGTGGGCTACAGTCCATGGTATCATAAAGAGTCAGACACGACTGCAGAACTAACACAAAAATGCTTCTTAACTAAATTGTCTGTTTAGTGTTTCCCTAAAAGATTGCTTATAAACTTATTTTATCATTTATTTTCTTGCTTTAATTGAAGTATCCTTGATCTATAATGTTTCAGGTGTACAACAAAATGATTTAGTCATACAAATATTCATATATATGTGTGTTTGTGTGTGTATGTGTATTCTTTTCAACATTCCCTGTGCTATGCAGTAGGTCCTTATTGTTTGTATATTATATATAACTCTATTTTTTTTTTTTTAAGGAACCTCCATACTGTTCTTCGTAATGGCTGCTCCAACTTTCACTCCTACCAATAAGTGTCCGAGGACTCCCTTTTCTCTGCACCCTCTCCAGCATTTATTATTTGTAGACTTCTTGATGATGGCCATTCTGATCTATGTGAGGTCATACCACATTGTAGTTTTGACTCACATTTCTTTAATAATCAGTGATACTGAGCATCTTTTCAAGCACCTGTTGGTCATCTATATATCTTCTTGGGAAAAACATCTGTTAAAGTATTTTGCCCATTTTTTGGGTTGTGTTGTTTGGTTTTGTGATATTGAACTGTATCAGCTATTTGTATATTTTGGAAATTAAGCCCTTGTCAGTTGCATCATTTGAAAATATTTTCTCTCATTTCATAGGTTGTCTCCTCTCTTTGCTTATGGTTTCCTTTGCTGTGTGAAAACTTTTAAGTTTAATTAGGTCCCATTTTTTATTTTTTGTTTTTATTTCTTTTGCCTTGGGAGACTGATCTAGAAAATATTGCTATGATTTATGTCAAAGAGTGTTTTGCCTATGTATTCTAGTAGGAGTTTTATGGTGTTGTGTCATACATTTAGGTCATTAAACAATTTGGGGTTTATTTTTGTATATGCTGTGATGGAATGTTCTAATTTCATTAATTTACATGTAATTCTCCAGCTTTCCCAACATCACTTACTGAAGAGACAATCTTTCCTCCATTGTATATACTTGCTTCCTTTGTTGTACATTAACTGACCATAGGTGCACAGGTTTATTTCTGGCTCTCTATTCTGTTCCATAGATCCATATATCTGTTTTTGTGCCAATACCTTGCTCTTTTGATTACTGTAGTTTTGTACTATAGCTTAAAGTCTGGAGGAGTTATGCCTCTAGTGTTGTTCTTTTTGTTCAGAATTGCAATTCTGGGTCTTTTGATTCCATATACATTTTAGGATTATTGGTTCTAGTTCTGTGAAAAATGTCACAGGCATTTAATAGTGATTGTATTAAATCTGTAGATTGCTTTGAGTATTAATAGTATGGTCATTTTAGCTAGAGTAATTTTTCCAACCCAAGAGCACAGGATATCTTACCATTTCTTTGAATCTTCTTCGATTTCCCTTATAATGTTTTATAGTTTTCAGCATATATCGACCTATACTTTTTAATGTCTATTAAAAAGTGTTCTAGAGTGGTAGCACATTCTCCTTTAAAAATGATAAAATATCCAGGAGTAAATTGACTCATATATACCATGGTGAACAATTAGTCATGACTCATTATCCTATTGAAGAGTCAGCGAGGAAAGAAAAAACAGAAACACATTATAGACGCTCTAAATAGAATGATTTACATTTGATATATTTGGAGAGCCTCCAAAACCACAACAGGATATCTCTTCCTCTGATCAACTTCTGGTACTGATCTTCCCATCATTTCATTACTCAGAGACTTAAATTCTCTTGCCAAAGGCACAGAGACTTATCACATGAAGCTCTTTGTGCTTCTACATCACCATTTTAAGTATTTCTAAATATTTCAGAGTTTAAAGAAGCACTTGCTACAAGTATAAATTCTGTGTATGATATGGAAGTGCAGTACCAGTCCTTAGGGTTCATAGGACATAACTTAGCATCCGCTTAATTAGACATTAAGGAAATAGTTAGGTATAGTGCTTAGAGTTTAAACAGTTTAGAGTTTGGACCAGATAGTCAGTAACTGTACCATCTCATGTGTGTATCTTAAACTCTTTAAGCCTTAATTTACTTGGCTGTAAAATGGAAAAAATATTACCTGACTCTTAAGGTTATTGTGAAGCTAAATGAGAATATATTTTTAGATTGATTAGTATAATGCCTGAGACATACTCTAGGAAAGTTACTTGGTTTATTATTTTTATTATGATTAAGTTGAGAAAACTGAGAGGAACATTTGGCACAGTGCTTGGCACATATTGTGTAGGAATTAAAATGGCATACAATAAACTCTAATAGTTTTGTTAGTATTATCTCTTTTCTTGTATGTGGAAAGATCTAGTGAATGAAGATTATGCCATTTTGCTAACATAGCCAAAATTATAGATTTGCTTTACTGAGATTATAGTAGTTTAAACTGAGCAAATCTGCAGATGCCTCTGAAAAAAGCACCCAAATGCACAACAACCATGATCGCTAAATGTAACGGTTACTTCTGCCCAATTGAGATGCTTTATATCCGTTTTGAGAAGTTCACTTCTGAATTCTTTCTTATCTTGTTGATGTGACCATATTTTTTTTAAGAATCATTCTTCTTATCTTTCCCTTATCCTTTCACAGTCAGTCATCAAATTTTTTAAATCATATCCTCCGATTATTTTGGAAAACTATCCTCCATCCTCCATATCCCCTACGATTGTCATTTCTTATCACTGTAGCCTCTCAACCGATTGGTTGGTTCATTTTTTCCCTTGCCACTCTCAGATCCACTCTTTGCACCATGGAATTTAAAAAGAACAAATCTGATTGTTTCTCCCTCCTGAAAGTTGGCAGGAATCTATGCCTAACAGAATTCATTATACGATTCTTAGGTTGGTTTGCCATACACTGTTCACTGTCTTCTAATTATTCATTCTCTCTTTTTCTAGAATAACAGAACCTCCCCCACTTATTTTTAGGAAGCACACAGCTACACACACTAAAGGTTAAACTCCCCAGCTTCCCTTGCAGTTCATTGTGACCACATGCCTCAGTTCTGGCCAATGGAATAAAAGCAAGTGCCCTCTACCACTTCTGCTAAGCATCTTTAAATGGAGGTAGCATGTCTTTCTTTTAACCCTTTATCTGTCCTGATGACTGGATTGTAAATGTGAGGGTTGGAGCTAGGCTAGCTCTTTCAACTTGTAAGTGGGATTCTAAAGACAGTAGAACCAAACGAACCTCTCTCTGAAATAGAAACAGGCTCACAGACATAGAGAATCAGTCAGTCAGTTCAGTCGCTCAGTCGTGTCCGACTCTTTGTAAAACCCATGGACTGCTGGATGGCAGGACTTGTGGTTACTAAGGCGGAGTTGGGGATAGACTGGGAATTTGGGGTTAGTAGATGCAAATTATTACATATAGAATGGCTGGGCAATAAAGTTCTACTGTAGAGCTCAGAGAACTATATTCAATATCCTGAGACAAAACATAATGGAAAAGAATATGAAAAATAATGTATATTATAACTGAATTACTTTGCTGGACACCTGAAACTTTGTAAATCAACTATACTTCAATTTCTAAACATTCATAATTTGAAAAAAAAGAGAACATCCACTTACATCTTCATGTAAACATAAACTCATGATATTAAAATATCTTATTTAATACTGGAACAAATCTACAACCTTAGGATTCATGAAACCCATTCGCAAACATCTATGTTAAGATACCTTGGATTTTAAAGAGACTCTAAATGCTTTAATATGGAAAAATAGTCTTCAGAAGTAAAAAGCCCTTGCCTAAAGCCAAAGAAGCAATGTGTTAGGTGATGTGAAAGAGGAACTCTTTTTGAGTTACCTAAAACATTGATTTGATTTTGAGTCATCCAAACATTTTTTTGTTGTTGTTTTATGAATTGGAAATGGGCAATTATTAAGTGAGTTTGCAACATCTACTAAACAATAAACTTCTGTTAACAATCATAATTGGTACTTCTGTCGGGAAAGAATGCATTTTAGCCTCGTTTACAGGATACCCAAATTACAGGGACTCGACTGACAAGATTTTATTTTTTTCACGAAACAAGATGCCTGGAGGTAGGCTGCTCAGAACTGCTATAGGAGACTCTGTAATACCAGCAGTAATGTAGGCTTCTTCCGACTTTCTGTCCAGTAGCCCACGGTGCAGATTTCCTATGTATGGTTGTTGCCTTGTATTCACAGGTTGGGTTCTCTGCATCCAGCAGTTTAGACAGGAAGTAGTGGAATAACAAAACTTGTATACAAGTGGAATTGAGGTTAATTTAAAAACTTATTTAGAGCTCCCTTCCCCAAAGTTCCACTTTCACTTCATTGACCAAGATGATCACATGACCACTTATAGCGGCCAGGGATGCTAGGAAATGCAATGATGCACCTGGCTACATACTATCTCAGTCAAGATCAGGTGCTGTCACCACAGGTGAAGGGGAGAACAGACAATGAGTGGGCAGGCAGAAGTGTCTGTGGCGGTGAACAGAGGTTTGTATGAACGATATGAACATTGTGCCTGTCTGACATGATGGATTTAATTTTTTTTTTTTTTTTTTAGCTTACCTAGGAACAAATGCATTTGCTCAGTTATTTGTTGTCAGGGCAAATGCAATGCTTCATTGTTTATCTTTACTAGTCAAATGACTGTATTTGGAAATAGTTTGTATGCTAGATACTGAGATAAAAATAGAAGTGCTATGTTTTGATAACAGACACACCTGGAGCAAATATATCTGTAATACAGATGAGCACTTTTGCCAAATTATCTCATATGCAATGTATTTAGTGAATATTTTCTCAAGAATCACTTTTGTGTACAATATTCCAAATCGTTTGCAGTCATTAAAAAAAAAAAAAAAAAAAAACTGGTAAATGGCTCTGATGTACTTCTCTGATGAGGTCTTTCCAAAAGCCCTCATAACTAAAATATTGCACTTATAATTAATCCCTTTAAAATGAATTGTACATGTGTGTATGTGCATTAAACATAATTAGCTAACCACAGCCCACAGCATATGTCTGTACAGCATGTGTAATCTGTTTATAGAACAGAGCAGATGACATAATGTAGATTTTGGCGAGCAATCACATTCTCCTTCCACAAACAACATCTGAAATGATAAAAACAACACACGGATGAATAACTCTCAATAGGTAAAATCATTATAACCCACCTTTGCAAACACAACTTTCATCCATTTTGTTGGTCAAATATTCTGAGAGGGAGGTATATGATTCCAGAACATGGCTCAGTGCTTAACAGGAGAGTAACTCTCAGGCATCAAGAATGTGGGTCGAGGAAACACCACATTGGGAAAGCTGAGCTTGGGAGCTGAGCCACATGCCTGAGTTACACTTGCTGAAAATGCTGAGGTCATGACCCTACACTCAGTCATCATGCCAACTTCCCTCTTCTTCCAGAATAGACAACAGAATAGACAACAATAGACATGCCCCATCACACTGCAAAAAAAAAAAAATCATGTTAAGATGTCTATTTCTCCCTTGTGCTCTGCTTCCTAGCACATAACATGTGGAAACTGCTTATCACATGCCAGGCATGGAAGGGCAAGTCTTTTCTCTAAAAAACTCAAGCCTTATCCTCTATATACAACTGAGAATTGAGAAAATATTGTAGTCTGTTTTCCAATGTCATTGAATATTCTTTGGAATATTTCGAGTATCTTTAGTCTGTGTCATGCCATGATCACACTAAATGAGTTGCTATCATTTCCACTTTTGACATGATAATTAATACAGCAACCCTTATACAAAAATTATATCTGTGTTTCTGATTACTTCCTTAAGTTCAGTATATCAGTTGGGATATTTTCAGTCCATAGCAAAAGAAGACCAAACTCCGAGTAGATTAAAAGAAATAAATTTACTATCTCACCTAACCAGAAGTCTTCCTATTTCAGGGTAGCATGTTAAAAAGTTGTATAAATTCTAACTTCAGGCAAGTTTTCTGTACAGAAAAAATGTGCAGTGAGGCATACTCTTAAACCTGGCTAATAGATAAGAGACCATTTCTCTTCAATTGTTCCTCATGAGCACCCCAGAAAATGTTTGTAATGCCAGGAGGCGTGCTTACTGTGGGTGCCTGCATGTTTTCCCATGATCTAACATCCCATGTCAAAGAGACACTGAGATGCCATCTGGAACTATCTGTTCGTTGTGCATTGTATTTCATATCCTAATCATTTCAAATTTCCTGGCATCCCCTGATCTCTGGAATATAAGTTAATGATTTTATGTCCCTCAGGGCTTCCATTATCATTGAAGTTAAAACATTTCACCTGATTGAGGTCTCACTATAATTCAGGTGATAACCTAGCTCAGACTCTCAACAGCTCTCAAGTATTTAGACATAATCACCGTTTTTAATTAAAAGTAAACTCAGACATCCAAATAGGTTGCATGAGTAAACTACTAACATGCTCAACCTTCCCCCTCAACCCACACTTGATGGTTCATGGTCCCATGTGGTGACCTTTCGTGCTTTTATTGTGAATTTGGAGTGGGGGAACCTAGAATGGACAGTTTTAACCACCTCTAACGTGATTCTTCCTTGTGGACCATCTTCTGAAAAGCACAACTTTGAGTGATCTGCCTACTTAACTTCTGGCTGTTTTTATTTCCTTGTGCTGGCAAAGTTTAGAGGGAGCAAAAGTATCTTTTTAAAAGTATGTTGATGCCTTCAGTTTCCAAAATGGTCAATGTATCTAATTAATTCCAGAGCTACAGAAAGAATTTGTGTCTTCTGGGGTTTCTGTTTGTTTTGGGGGTTAGATCAGGTCTGTACCTTATTCTACAACAGAAAGTTTGTGAGAAGTAAGTTATTATCAATATGGAAGACAGATAATAAACATAAATTGGTGTGTGTGCCTATTTGGAAAACAAATTTCAAGGCCTTACTTTGTATCTGGCACCAGAAACCAATCTAATATTTATCACAAAATGATTGCTCATGTTTAGGCTCTAACATTGGTTTTTAAGACAGTCTCTTCATATGGGACTTTTAAACAAATGTGTCTTTTTGCAAACAATACCTTAAAGTGATTTCCTTAACATGCCATGTCTTGTTTAAGCGGCTCTTGTTTGATTTTCTGGAGCTGGTTTTTAAATATAGTAACTTTAGGAACAAAGATCATCTAAAGAAAAAATAATAGATGCAATCGGAATATCATATAAAGATTCAAACAATGTCTTTTCTTCTACAGTCATTTAGGGAAAGTGAAATTTTGGTTCAAGTCACCAAGACTTGATCCAAATCTTAAGAAGTACTTTCCAAAGCTTAAATTAAGAACTCACAAAATTATATAGCTTGCACTACTAGCTAGCATATGTTTTCTAAAATTCTTAAATTTAGATTCTAAATTTAAGATTCGAAAAATCTTACTGTAAGATTAGTCATTACAATAAACTGCTACACTAGTAAGCATCTTTAAGTTCTCTATTTCTGCTATTATTTCTGCCTAGTTCTTGGGCTGTAGTCAATATCTGTAAAGAAATATGCTATATCCTAATTCCCAACGCAGTCCAAGGATTAGGTAAAAGAAACATTGAGGAACAAATATATTTCCATATACGGAAATGTTTCAAGCTTTTAAGAAGGATGATTATTTCTAGCTTAAAGATTTAAAGATTTAGGTATGACCTAAATCAAATCCCTTCTGACTGACTATGCAGTGGAAGTGAGAAACAGATTTAAGGGACTAGATCTGATAGACAGAGTGCCTGATGAACTATGGACAGAAGTTCATGACATTGTACAGGAGACAGGGAGCAAGACCATCCCCAAGAAAAAGAAATGCAAAAAAGCAAAATGACTGTCTGAGGAGACCTTACAAATAGCTGTGAAAAGACGAGAAGCCAAAAGCAAAGGAGAAAACAAAAGATGCACCCATTTGAATGCAGAATTGCAAAGAATAGCAAGGAGAGATAAGAAAGCCTTCCTCAGTGATCAGTGCAAAGAAACAGAGGAAAACAATAGAATGGGAAAGACTAGAGATCTCTTCAAGAAACTTAGAGATACCAAGGGAACATTTTATGCAAAGATGGGCTCAATAAAGGACAGAAATGGTATGGACCTAACAGAAGCAGAAGATATTAAGAAGAGGTGGCAAGAATGCACAGAAGAACTAAACAAAAAAGATCTTCATGACCCAGATAACCATGATGGTGTGATCACTCACCTAGAGCCAGACATCCTGGAATCTGAAGTCAAGTGGGCCTTAGGAAGCATCACTACAAACAAAGCTAGTGGAGGTGATGGAATTCCAGTTGAGCTATTTCAGATCCTAAAAGATGATGCTGTGGAAGTGCTGCACTCAATATGCCAGCAAATTTGGAAAACTCAGCAGTGGCCACAGGACTGGAAAAGGTCAGTTTTCATTCCAATCCCAAAGAAAGGCAATGCCAAAGAATGCTCAAACTACTGCACAGTTGCACTCATCTCACACACTAGTAAAGTAATGCTTAAAATTCTCCAAGCCAGACTTCAGCAATACGTGGACCATGAACTCCCAGATGTTCAACCTGGTTTTAGAAAAGGCAGAGGAACCAGAGATCAAATTGCCAACATCCTCTGGATCATTGAAAAACAAGAGAGTTCTAGAAAAACATCTATTTCTGCTTTATTGTCTATGCCAAAGCCTTTGACTGTGTGGATAACAATAAACTGTGGAAAATTCTGAAAGAGATAGGAACACCAGACCACCTGACCTGCTTCTTGAGAAACCTGTATGCAGGTCAGGAAGCAACAGTTAGAACTGGACATGGAACAACAGACTGGTTCCAAATAGGAAAAGGAGTACATCAAGGCTGTATATTGTCACCCTGCTTATTTAACTTATAATATGCAGAGTACATCATGAGAAATGCTGAGCTGGAGGAAGTACAAGCTGGAATCAAGATTGCTGGGAGAAATATCAATAACCTCAGATATCCAGATGACACCACCCTTATGGCAGAAAGTGAAGAAGAACTAAAGAGCCTTTTGATGACAATGAAATAGAAGAGTGAAAAAGTTGGCTTAAAGCTCAACATTCAGCAAACTAATATCATGGCATTCAGTCCCATCACTTCATGGCAAATAGATGGGGAAATAGTGGAAACAGTCACTGACTTTATTTTTCTGGGCTCCAACATCACTACAGATGGTGACTGCAACCATGAAATAAAAAGACATTTACTCCTTAGAATAGTTATGACCAACCTAGACAGCATATTAAAAAGCAGAAACATTACTTTGCCAACAAAGGTCTGTCTAGGTAAGGCTATGGTTTTTCCAGTGGTCATGTATGGATGTGAGAGTTGGACTATAAAGAAAGCTGGGCACTGAAGAATTGATGCTTTTGAACTGTGGTGTTGGAGAAGACTCCTGAGAGTCCCTTGGACTGCAAGGACATCAAACTAGTCCATCCTAAAGGAAATCAGTCCTGAATATTCATTGGAAGGACTGATGTTGAAGCTGAAACTCCAATACTTTGGCCACCTGATGTGAAGAACTGACTCATTTGAAAAGACCCTCATGCTGGGAAAGATAGAAGGCAGGAGGAGAAGGGGACGATGGAGGATGAGATGGCTGGATGGCATCACTGACTCAAAGCACATGGGTTTGAGTAAACTCCGGGAGTTGAAGATGGACAGGGAGGCCTGGCGTGCTGTAATTCATGGGCTCGCAAAGAGTCGGACACGACTGAGCGACTGAACTGACTGACTGAACTGACAGTGGCATTATCTTTAATTACTGAAGCTTAATATGAAGCTTAATGTATTTATGTGATAACTCATGTTTGCTGAGTTAATTGGTTACTTCTTTCTTCTAAAAGAAAGTGGAAATGTGTGGAAATGTCAAGAATGGCTATCTCTCATAAAGATGTTACAATAGCTCTTTGTTTACAGAGGCAAAAAGATTATGAGACTTTACAGTAATTGGAGAGAGCATTTATTTAATTATAGATATTTTCACTATAATTTTAGAGGAAATACCACACAATTACATAAACAGTGAATATAATATCTTTTAAATTTACATTGTGTGTGGTTAGATCTATACTGTAAAATAAACCAGAGCCATAATTATATAAACTTTTGAAGTTAATACTTAATCTACTTACCGAGTACAACTGTCTATTATTTTATTTGTAAATACGTTAATATATCAACACTTTGTAGCCCCTATTATACGGTGATTTCTTGAGAATAATTCTTTGTATATTTTTACCCTTTGGAAGATAGTTACATAATTTTATCTGGTTAATATTTTAGGAGAACATAGTTGGCAAAATTTAAAAACTCTGTTTTAAAATTGCATTTAAAAGTCTATGTAGAATACATTGCTTATGATTTGCAATCTATGTGGCTTTACTTCAAGAATTTTTCTTTCTTTGAACTGCAGTTGATATGTTTATGCTATTTGATAATTTTATACACATTAAAGTTTGTTTTTTTTTTTTTTGGCTCAGTATATGTTGCTAATACATTCTTACAGTGTTTTCTGTAATGCACATTTTTTTTAATAACTGCTGGACCAAATAATTGATTTAACTTGTCTGAAACTTCTACAATACAGAGTAGATCTTCAGGAAAAAAAAAAAAAAAGATGAATATATTTTAGCTTAAGTAAAAGAGTTTCTGGGCATTACAGTGCATTTCATTTTATAATTAATAAATAAATTTATCACAAAAACTTAATTCTCTTAATAAATCTTTATTGACCATCTACTGCGATCCAACCATTGGAATTCACAGATAAACTGGCATAAACTCTGCCTTCAGAGAGGCTATAATCTCTGAGAGGAGACACAACACATGCATCATCAAACAGGATAGAAAAAAAAGATGGAAAGTCAAAAGCTTTATAAGAGAGGAATGAACAAATTCAGAAAAGATGAAACTGCAAAAAAAGTTGAGAGACAGACAAGAAACAAAGTGGTTTAGTCCTCTTACACTTTCTCATTAACCTTCCTTTCATCAAAGTACTATCTGCCTTACTTCCTCACTGAGAAAACTGACACAGTCAGTTAAATACCACCTTCCATTAAATACCACCACCACTTCTACTAGCTTCACTGCACCCCTGCCCTAAATGCCACCTTATCACAGGTTATCACTGATGACCTGTATTTTTTTTTAATTGGAGTATAATTGCTTTAAAATGTTGTGTTAGTTTCAGCTGTACAATGAAGTGAATTAGCTAAATGTATGTTTGTATGTATACAGAGATCAGTCCTGGGTGTTCATTGGAAGGACTGATGTTGAAGCTGAAAGTCCAAAACTTTGGACACCTGATGCGAAGAGCTGACTCATTGGAAAAGACCATGATCCTGGGAAAGATTAAGGGCAGGAGGAGAGGGGGACGACAGAGGATGAGATGGTTGGATGGCATCACCGACTCAATGAACATGGGTTTGGGTGGACCTCGGGATTTGGTGATGGACAGGGAGGCCTGGAGTGCTGTGGTTCATGGGGTCGCAAAGAGTCGGACACGACTGAGTGACTGAACTGAACTGATACAGCTGTATGTGTGTTTACAGCTGCGCGGCGCTGGAGATACCCCACGTCCAAGGTCAGTAGCAGCACCTGCGCTTCACTGGAGCAGCCGAGAAGAGATACCCCATGTCCAAGGTCAGGAGCAGTGGCTGGGCTTTGCTGGGCTGGCTGTGTGGAGACACCCCACGCCCAAGGTCAGAAAAACCCCAGTAAGATGGTAGGCACTGGAGCAGCTGTGAGGAGATACCCCACGTCCAAGGGAAAGGAGAAGCCCCAGCAAGACAGTAGGAGGGGCGAATTCACCTTTAGAATCAAACCCCATTCCCACCAGAGATGCTCAGAGGGCTCAAACAAACCTTGTGTTCACCAGCACCCAGGGACCCCACAGAGACCCAGAGAGAACTGTGTTTGAGCATCTCCTGTGGAGGTACAGGTCGGCAGCAGTCTGCCGCAGGGACAGGGGCTCTGGGTGTGGGTATGGCATAAGTCCTCTTGGAGGAGGTCGCCATTAACCCCACTATAGAGCTGCCAGAACTTACATAGGAATGGGAAATAGACTCTTGGAGGGCACAACAGAACCTTGTGCACCAGGATCCAGGAGAAAGGAACAGTGACCCCACAGGAGACTTGCCTGTGGGTGTCCGGGAGTCTCTGGCAAAGGCGTGGGTCAACGGTGGCCTGCTGCAGGGTTGAGAGCACAGACTGTGGCAGTACATGCCTGGGATCTTTTGAGGGAGGTCACCATTATCTTCATTACTTCCACCATAGTTTGGCCCCCAGTAAATAGCAGGGAGGGAACACAGCTTCACCCATCAACAGAAAATTGGATTAAAGATTTACTGAGCATGACCCCACCCATCAGAACAAGACCCAGTATCCCCCTCAGTCAGTCTATCCCATCAGGAAGCTTTCATAGGCCTCTTATCCTTCTCCATCAGAGGGCAGACAGACTGAAAACCACATCACAGAAAACTAACCAATCTAATCACGTGGACCACAGCCTTGTCTAATTCAGTGAAACTATGAGCCATGCCGTGTAGGGTCACCCAAGATGGTCGGGTCACAGTGGAGAGTACTGGCAAAATGTGGTCCACTGGAGAAGGGAATGGCAAACCACTTCAGTATTCCTGCCTTGAGAACCCCATGAACAGTATGAAAAGGCAAAAAGACAGGACACTGAAAGGTGAGCTCCCCAGATCAGTACTGCAGTTGCCTGGTGGCTCATATGGTAAAGCATCTGCCTACAATGCGGGAGGTCAAGGTTCAATCCCTGGGTTGGGAAGATCTCCCGGAGAAGGAAATGGCAACCCACTCCAGTACTCTTGCCTGGAAAATCCCATGGATGGAGGAACCTGGTAGGCTACAGTCCATGGGTTTGCAAAGAGTCGGACAAGACTGAGCGATTTCACTTTCCACTTTCACTTTCCAGGTCGGTAGGTGCCCATTATGTGACTGGAGATCAGTGGAGAAATAACTCCAGAAAGAATGAAGAGACGAAGCCAAAGCAAAAACAACACCCAGTTGTGGATGTAACTGGTGATGGAAGCAAAGTCCAATGCTGTAAAGAGCAATATTGCATAGGAACCTTGAATGTTAGGTCCATGAATCAAGGCAAATTGGAAGAGATCAAACAGGAGATGGCAAGAGTGAACGTCGACATTTTAGGAATCAGCGAACTAAAATGAACTGGAATGGGTGAATTTAACTCAGATGACCATCATATCTACTCCTGTGGGCAAGGATGCCTTAGAAGAAATGCAGTAGCCATCATAGTCAACAAGAGTCCAAAATGCAGTACTTGGCTTGGATGCAGTCTCAAAAATGACAGAATGATCTCTGTTCGTTTCCAAGGCAAACCATTCAATATCACGGTAATCCAAGTTTATGCCCCAACCAATAATGCTGAAAAAGCTGAAGTTGAACGGTTCTGTGAAGACCTACAAGACCTTCTAGAATTAACACCCCAAAAAGATGTGCTTTTCATTACAGGGGATTGGAATGCAAAAGTAGGAAGTCGAGAAACACATGGAGTAACAGGCAAATTTGGCCTTGGAGTACAGAATGAAGCAGGCAAAAGGCTAATAGAGTTCTGCCAAGAGAATGCACTGGTCATAGCAAACACCCTCTTCCAACAACACAAGAGAAGACTCTACACAAGGACATCACCAGATGGCCAACACCGAAATCAGATTGATTATATTCTTTGCAGCCAAAGATGGAGAAGCTCTATACAGTCAGCAAAAACAAGACCAGAAGCTGACTGTGGCTCAGATCATGAACTCTTTATTGCCAAATTCAAACTTAAACTGAAGAAAGTAGGGAAAACCACTAGACCATTCAGGTATGACCTAAATCAAATCCCTAACAATTATACAGTGGAAGTGAGAAACAGATTTAAGGGACTAGATCTGATAGACAGAGTGTCTGATGAACTATGGATGGAGATTCATGACATTGTACAAGAGACAGGGAACAAGACCATCCCCAAGAAAAAGAAATGCAAAAAAGCAAAATGGCTGTCTGAGGAGGCCTTACAAATAGCTGTGAAAAGACGAGAAGCCAAAAGCAAAGGAGAAAACAAAAGATACACCCATTTGAATGCAGAATTCCAAAGAATAGCAAGGAGAGATAAGAAAGCCTTCCTCAGTGATCAATGCAAAGAAAGAGAGGAAAACAATAGAATGGGAAAGACTAGAGATCTCTTCAAGAAAATTAGAGATACCACAGGAACATTTCATGCAAAGATGGGCACAATAAACAACAGAAATGGTATGGACCTAACAGAAGCAGAAGATATTAAGAAGAGGTGGCAAGAATACACAGAAGATCTTCTATACAAAGAAGATCCATACAAAAAAGATCTTCACTGCCCAGATAATCACAATGGTGTGATCACTCACCTAGAGCCAGACATCCTGGAATCTGAAGTCAAGTGGGCTTTAGGAAGCATCACTACAAACAAAGCTAGTGGAGGTGATGGAATTCCAGTTGAGCTATTTCAAATCCTAATAGATGATGCTGTGGAAGTGCTGCACTCAATATGCCATCAAATTTGGAAAACTCAGCAGTGGCCACAGGACTGGAAAAGGTCAGTTTTCATTCCAACCCCAAAAAAGGTAATGCCAAAGAATGCACAATTGCACTCATCTCACACGCTGGCAAAGTAATACTCAAAATTATCCAAGCCAGGCTTCAACAAAACGTGAACTGTGAACTTCCAGATGTTCAACCTGGTTTTAGAAAAGGCAGAGGAACCAGATATTAAATTGCCAACATCCACTGGATCATCAAAAGAGCAAGAGAGTTCCAGAAAAACATCTATTTCTGCTTCATTGACTATGCCAAAGCCTTTGACTGTGTGGATCACAATAAACTGTGGAAAAGTCTTCAAGAGATGGGAATACCAGACCACCTGACCTGCCTCTTGAGAAACCTGCATGCAGGTCAGGAAGCAACAGTTAGAACTGCACATGGAACAGCAGACTGGTTCCAAACAGGAAAAGGAGTACATCAAGCAGTATTGTCACCCTGCTTATTTAACTTATATGCCGATTACATCATGAGAAATGCTGGGCTGGATGAAGCTCAAGTTGGAATCAAGATTGCTGGGAGAAATATCAATAACCACAGATATCCAGCTGACACCACCCTTATGGCAGAAAGTGAAAAAGAACTAAAGAGTCTCTTGATAAAAGTGAAAGAGAAGAGTGAAAAAGTTGGCTTAAAGCTCAACATTCAGAAAACTAAGATCATAGCATTCGGTCCCACCACTTCATGGCAAAGAGATCGAGAAACAGTGGAAACAGTGGCAGACTTTATTTTTTGGGGAGTTCCAACATCACTGCAGATGGTGACTGCAACCATGAAACAAAAAGATGTTTACTCCTTGGAAAAGTTATGACCAACCTAGACAGCATATTAAAAAGCAGAGACATTACTTTGCCAACAAAGGTCCATCTAGTCAAGGCTATGGTTTTTCCACTAATCATGTATGGATGTGAGAGTTGGACTATAAAAAAAGCTGAGTGCCGAAGTATTGATACTTTTGAATTGTGGTGTTGGAGAAGACTCTTGAGAGTCCCTTGGTCTGCAAGGAGATCCAACCAGTCCATCCTAAAGATCAGTCCTGGGTGTTCATTGGAAGGACTGATGCTGAAGCTGAAACTCCAATACTTTGGCCACCTGATGCGAAGAGCTGACTCATTTGAAAAGACCCTGATGCTGGGAAAGACTGAGGGTGGAGGAGAAGGGGAAGACAGAGGATGAGATGGTTGGATGGCATCACTGACTCAATGGACATGGGTTTGGGTGGACTCCGGTAGTTGGTGATGGGCAGGGAGACCTGACGTGCTGCGGTTCATAGGGTTGCAAAGAGTCGGACATGACTGAGTGACTGAACTAAACTGAACTTGAACTCAACCACTGAACCCAACTTTCCATGGGAATGGCAGAAGGCAGTAGGAGGCTCCTTTCTGCCACTCAGCAAGTCGACTCTGCTCATGAGATCACCAGGCGCTAACACGTGGTGTTCACAGACAACTGCTTTTTACTAGATTTTGTGGTGTCAGAGACCTGACTGTTGATTAATAGACATACACAAGGCTATTCTCACTGTAAAAGATATGACCAGGGACCACGCTTCATCCTATGGAGCACAACTCTATTGTATGTCCAAAAGTATCTTGAAGACTTCTCTCGGAGATCGTGAGAGAATGGGGATTATGTTCCTCCTTAATGATTTTTTGACTTTTGTGTTTCCCCAGTAAAGTCTGACTTCTACATCCAGACTACATTACACTGCAATATTTGCAATCACACATCTTGCCCATATTGAACAAAACAGATAAAAATCCTTGTCCTTGGAGTGTATAGTTGATTGGGAAAGAGAAAAATAAAAAATAAAGCAAATGAATAAGCAAAATGTTCTATATGTTAATGTAAAACTTATATATTCCAAAGCTATTTGTGAAGTGAAAATATGTATTAAATGAAGTTAAATGCTGTGAAGAAAAGAGTACTGAGAAGATAGATGTATCACCAAAGAGATGTCATCTCTAGTCATCTTCCTACAAAAAGATCACTGTAGTTAATTACAGGTGATGGATAGAATAGAAATATGATGGGCACCAGAGAGATTTGGAAGAAGACCATTGAAGTGGTTTAGAAAAAAAAAAATAAGGACAGGTGATATTATGGCATCTTACCATGTGCTGGATGATGTTCTAAGAATTTAACAAAACTTTTAATCTTCACAACAACTCTATGTGGTAGTTATTATTTTTGTCTTTTTTACAAGTGAAAAAACAGACAAAAAAAGAGGTTGAGACCTTCCCATGATCACACTTTGATGAAGACAGGCCTCCAACCAGATGGTCTGAGTTCAGAATCACTGTTTTACTATGATTAACTATGCTATTGATATAAATTGTGCGTTCTTGGAAACTATAAGATCAGAGAAAGCATAATGAATTTCCACAGGAGAATTTTTCTGGTAGAATTCTATTTCCTTCTACTTAGTTACCATCATTTATGTTCTGAGATTCCTGAGAAAGGTGCTGTATGAAAAATAATTTACAGGGAAGGGATTCCAGTAGTAATCTTTGGAACAATAGGGTTTTACTGTCCCACATTCAGGTTGACAAATTTCCATCTTCATTAATACCTGCTTAGAATAATTTGTTCTCCTAATTAGGTTTAAAAATATTTGGAGGAAAAGTGCAAGAGTTTTTCACAAATCATAAAAATGGGATTGTCTTCCATCTTCTCTAAAAGAGACAGTTATTAATTGTTGAATAAAGAAATTTAAAATGATGACAGAAGCATTTTACCTTTGTGTTTTCTCATGTATAGGCTTTAATATTGTTGTTACTAGCCCTTGGTTTAAGACAGATTACAGTGCTTTTTTAGTTATTCCATTGTCATCTTGAGTTGTGTATTATAACTCTAACATTTTAATGAGATGACAGTGGTTTAAAATCAGGAACTACATGTTCCAAATTATAATGGGCCTGTTTTTTGGGTTTTTTTGCAATCATCCTTTTTCCATCAATTGTGAAATCAAGTATATACTTATCTGGTAGAGTTATAAACTCCAAGATGCATAAAACTGCCATCTTTATACCAAAAATATCAGAAATCTTTTTGTATAATGTCTACAGTAAGACCATTGATAATTCTGGGTGCAGTGAGCCTTCTCTCAGCTTCTCCCTAAAAATGCTATTATCTGCTTTTAATACATTTGTCTTTAGGTAGAATTCATTTCATTGCTTAGCTGCAAAAAGAAAATAAAGGAACCTTTTAGATAGATTATTGGATTTATTGGTCTAAGTAAATCCACTTTGGAATAATAAAAATGTTATTGAGTCATTAAAGACTGAAATATGGTATATTTGTTTTTACAGTTTTGCCTCATGTGCTTCATGCTACATTGAAATTTTTAGAACTTTGTAAACTTTCTTGCCTTGAAATAACTATGCTATTCAGCTATGAAATGGTTTTACTTCTTTCCAGAATGTCTCAGGCAAGTCAACAACCTTAAAATCCTGTGACATTTCTCTTTGTGTAAGCAAGAAATAATCACAACTCAAATACATTCTCAACCCAACTCAGTCATTGGGAGAATTGAGAAACTGACTCTTCTATGAGAAATAAGTGCCCAGATGTTCACAAACTATGGGAAAACACTAAGACTAATTTCTATTGCTTCTATGTAGTCATTTGGAAGGAAGAGCAGAAAGACTTAGGTTCAAGTTTCACTTCTGCCCCTTATTCATGATCTTATGAGTCATGTTTTTCTTTAAAAAAAATTTTTTTTAGGCTTAGTTTCCTTCCCTGCATTTGTAAATATTGGGTTAAAGTAGTAGCTATATTGGAGAGTTGTGATGAGGATTAAATGATATAAAGTGTTTAGTGTGTTGCCTAGAAAATACTAAGAGCCATAATAGCAGATGTCAGTAATATTTCCACTCTATTATTTCATTTTAGCCTTTAAGGTATTCAGCTTTTCTTGATGCATAGTAAGATGGAAAGCAATATTGTCTCTACACATGAAAGCACTTTACATGAGTGTTTTGGGAGGCCAGGAGATAAGCAAAGAACACGTAAATTCTTGAACCCATGCTCTACAGCCTGAGAGCCACAACTACTAGAATGTGAGCCATCCCACCCAGAATCCATGCTCCACAACAAAAAAAGCCACCACAATGAGAAGCCCGTGTACCACAATGAAGAGCCCCCATTCTCTGCAACTAGAAAAAGTCTAAGAAAAGCAATGGAGAGCCTGCACAGCCAAAAATAGATACATAAATAAAATTACTTTAAAAGAAGAACATGTAAGTTCTTGATTTCTGGGCACTGTCACTCTAGAAGACATCAGTATAACACATGATTTAATATGTAGACACTGTACTGTGTGGGTTTCGGCATATGTCACGTTATAAATTAATCCTGCTCACAGAAATAAAAGGATCATAAGAAAACTCTATGAACACGTGTATACCAATCAATTAGATAATCTAGGTGAAATGAACAAATTTCTATAGACATGAATTACCGAAACTGGTCTAGAATAAATAGAAAACCTTAAATAAATCTATAACAAATAATGAGATTGACTCAGTAATCAAAAATTACCAAAGTCGAGGACTAAATGGTTTCACTGGTAAAACCTACCAAACATTTAAAGAAGAAAGAACACCAACCTTTCTCAGGCAGTTCTAAAAATAGAAGAGAACAATTCTCAACTCATTTTTTGAAGCCAGTATTACCCTGATACCAAAACCAGAAAAAGATACCATAAGAAAAGAAGTTCAGTTCAGTTCAGTTCAGTTGCTCAGTCGTGTCTGACTCTTGTGACCCCATGAATCGCAGCACGCCAGGCCTCCCTGTCCATCACCAACTCCCGGAGTTTACTCAAATTCATATCCATCAAGTTGGTGATGCCATCCAGCCATCTCATCCTCTGTCATCCCCTTCTCCTCCTGCCCCCAATCCCTCCCAGCATAAGAAAAGAAAACTGCATGCCAAAAGCCTTTATGAATATAGATGTAAACATGCTATAAAAAATAATAGTAAACTGAATCCAGCAGCATATTAAAAGGATTGTATACCATGTCCAAGTGAAATTTATTCCAGGAATGCAGGATGATTCAAAATTCAAAAATCAATCAGTGAGATATAGCACAGAATAATATATCAATAGAATGAGGAGAGAAACCAAGTGATCATATCCGCAAATGCAGAAGGGCACTTGACAAGATGCAACACCTTTTCATGAATAAAAACAGTCAGCAGACTAGGAATAGAAGGGAGCTTTGTCGACATGATGAAGGATATTTATGGGAAAAAAAAGACCATAGGTAACATCATATTTGTCATGGACTGAAATATGTCACTTCAAATTTCGTATGTTGAAGCCCTAACTCCTCATGTGACTGTATTTGGAGACAGGTCCTATTAAAAAATAATTAGGAGTAAATGATACCATTTGGAAAAAGGAGAACAAAGCTGGAGAGTTCACAATTCCCAATTTCAAAACAGCCAGTTGATTTTAGATAAAGACAACAAGACCTATCAATGAAGAAAAAATAATCTTTTCAATAAATGGTGCTGGAATAACTAGAATATCCACATGTAAAACCCTGAAGTTGGACCTCTACCTCATGCCATTCACAAAAATTAGCTCAAAATGGAACAAAATCTAAATGCAAGAGCTAAAACTCTGAAACTCCTAGAGGAACCCACAGGAATAAGTCTTCATGAATTCAGATTTGGCAAAAGATACTTAGATATGACAAAACAGACATGGCTAACAATACAAAAAACAGATAAATTGAATTTTATCAAAATTTAAGATTTTTGTGCAACAAAGGGCATTGCCAAGAAAGTAAAAAGAGAACCTAAATGATGGGGAAAAATGTCTACAAATCATATATCTGATAAGGGTCCAGTATACAGAATACATAATGAACACTTAGAATGCAATAACAAAAAGACCACCAACTCAATGAAAGAATAGGCAAAAGATGTGAATAGGTATTTCTTCAAAGATGGTATGCAAATGGGCAACAAGCACTTGCTCAGCATCCTTAGTCATTAGGGAAATGCAAATCAAAACCACAATGAGATTTCACTTCACACCCATTAGGATAGACATAATTTTGGGAAAAAAAAGGGAAAATAAGCATTGGTAAGGGTGTGAAGAAATAGAACACTCAGACTTTGTCAGTAAGAATGTAAAATGATACAGACACTGTAGAAAAGTTTGATGGTTTCTCAAAAAGTTAAACATAGAACTACCATATGACCCAACAAGTCCTCTCCAGTGTATATAACCAGCATGTTGAAGACAGGTATTTGAATGAAAATTTGTACGCAAATGTTCATGGCAGCACTGTTCATAGTAGCTAAAGTGTGGAAACCACTCAAATGTCCATCAATGGATGAACAAAGAAACAAACTGGTGTACACATACAATGAAGTATTATTCAGCAATACAAAGGAATGAAGTATGGATAACAAGCTACAATGTACATGAATCTTGAAAACATTATGCTAAGTGAATGAAGTCAGACACCAAAGGTCCCATATTGAAATACCCAGAATAGGCTAATTCACTGAGTCAGAAAACAGATAGGTGATTTCCAGGGGCAGGGAGAGAATTAGAGAGTGAGTGCTTAATGGCCATGGGATTTTCTTTGGGGGTCATAATGTTTGGGAATTAGATAGAAGTGGTGATTGTACAGCATTGTGAATGTATTAAAATACACTGAGGATGCAGTGTACAACACGTGGAATATAGCCAGTATTTTGTAATAGCTGTAAATGGAGTACATCCCTTAAAAATTGTTTAAAGAATTATAAATTTTAAAAGCTTGAATAAGTAAAAACAAAACCCACTGATACATACCCTTTAAAATTAAGTTTATAGTATGTGAATTTCATCTCAATTTAAAAAATAAAAAAGTAGAAAGAAAAGAAAATTAATTTAACCATGCCCCTAGAATACCACAGCCTCTTGATGGCATTACTATAACCAAAAAACCTGTAAGAATCAGCACCCTCCACATACCCAAAGGCATATGCAAATGCAAACTAGTTAAGTGTGCGATTGCTTCTAGACTAGACTATTCCTCAGGCTTCTGGGCTCTGATTCCGGCAAGGCAACCCTAAAACTCTTCTAGAATTCCCAATTTTTTCTGTTGCTTGTGTCATCCTAATTCTTGGCACCATAATTCCCCACTAGAGTTCACTGGTCTAACTTCTGTTCTGGCTTCTCAATATAAGCCTCCAGTATTAATTGTTGTTTTCAGTCGCTAAGTCATGTCTGACTCTTTGCAACCCCATAGACTGTAGCAAGCCAGGCTTCCCTGTCCTTTACTATCTCCCTGAGTTTGCTCAAATTCATGTCCATTGAGACAGAGATTCTATCTAACTGTCTTATCCTCTGTCACCCCCTTCTCCTTTTGCCTTCAATCTTTCCCAACATCGGTGTCTTTTCTGATAAGTCAGCCCTTTGCATCAGGTGGCCAAATTATTGGAGCTTCACCATCAGTCCTTCTAATGAGTATTCATGGTTGATTTCCTTTAGGATTGACTGATTTGATCTCCTTGCATTCCAAGGGACTCTCAAGAGTCTTCTCCAGCACCACAATTTGAAAGCATTAATTCTTCGGTGCTCAGACTTCTTTACAGTTCAACTCTCACCTCCACATGTAACAACTGGAAAAATCATATATGGATCTTTGTCAGCAACTGGAAAAATCATATGTGGATCTTTGTCAGCAAAGTGATGTCTCTGCTTTTTAAATATGCTGTCTGGGTTTTTTAGAGCTTTCCCTCCAAAGAGCAAGCATCTTTTAATTTCATGACTACAATCACAGTCCACAGTCTGAAAGAAGATAAGCCATTCTGGGTCACTGGTACACATCCCAGCTGACCAGGATTCCTTAACAGTCCAGCCTGATAAGCTTAAATATCCCTTTACTCATTAAACTAAACTTATTCAACTAGATTATATGACTTTACTGCTCTGCTCTGAAGCATTAATTCTTTTTCAAACTAAATATGCTCATTAGTATTATTTAAAGCCTGTTTGGCTAGAGTTTATTACTTATCCTCTTCTATGCGTTTCTGGCCTTGGGCTTTAATTAATCTATGCTAAGAATGTTAAATTCCATCCTTGCCATTCTTCATTTTAACAAGCTTGAAAATGCTACCAAACATTCAGCCACTCCAATTCATAGAGCTCTGTCTGTGCTCGAAAGTCTGGTTTGTAAGAAAGATGGAAGAAAGGATATATATAAAGGCAGGACGTGGGTTTTGAACTTCATGAATAAAATTACTAAAATATAACATTGGAAAGATGCAGAATTTGGGGTTCAGAAATGTTGAGCCAATATTTTGCAAAGCATTGGGCTGACCAAAAAGTTGACTTGGGTTTTTCTGTTACATTGGATGGAAAAACACGAACAAACTTTTTGGCCAACCCAGTAAGTTGGCAGAAAAGTCTAAGCACCTTTCAATCACCAACTAGTAAATATCACCACCCTCACAGAGGCCTTTAATTTGGAAAGAGCCCTGCAGGAAAATGGATCAAGTCAAACCATGTAATAAGCTCCCTTTTACCTTTCTAATTTCACTTTTTAAGAACTTTGTCCTCTATCTAAGCCCATTTAAGCATGCAGCTCCTAAGATTCATAAACTTCCAAAACACAGTTGCTTCTACAGTAATAACTAGTATTTATATGATTATAAAGCAATTTCATACACTGTATCATTTGACAAAGTAGAAAGCATAAATGTTATCAACCTCATTTTAAAGATGAGCAGCCTTAAGATGAAAATGTTGGTTATAAACTGATGAGCCACAGATCTGGAAGCCAGACCCAGATGCTTTATTCCCAATGTCCTTAAACTCATTATGTTGCTATTGCGTGCATACCCAGTCATGTCCAGCTCTTTGTGACCCGTCCATGGGATTCTCCAGGCAAGAATACTGGAGTGGGTTGCCACTTCCTCCTCTGGGGGATCTTCCTGACACAGAGGTTGAACCCGCTTCTCCTGTATTGGCAGGCAGATTATTTACCACTGAGCCACCTGAGAAGCCCTAAATTCATTATGCTATTTCTCAAGTGAACTGTTCTACCTGACAGTCCCGAATATCTGTTTGATTCTATTGTTCATGTTTACTTTTTCTGGAAGGATTTTTAGGCACATGCAAAATACCTACTCCATACTTGATAATTTTCAATTTAAGTAAAGTAATTTTAATTAATATTGCATAGAAAATATTGCATAAAACATTGGAAGATTAAAATAAAAAAAATTGAATAAGACATTTAAATAAATTTAAAGAGTGATAAGACTCACCCAAATGGCTAAAATACACATTAACAGTGTTTTTCAAATGTTCCCTACAGTATAACTTACCTGGGGTACTAGTAAGAGTCCCACAGGCCTCCCCTGAAGTTTTTGAACATTCTGCATCTGTATGTTATCAAGCATTCCAGAAAGTTCTTATGATGGGAAACATATTCTGAATTACAGAATGTTGATGGTAATAACAGGGATAACTGAAGTCCCATGGCACCTCAAAGAACATAGAGTTTACCTCTTGTTGTGGAAATCTACAAAGGTCACATGGAGAAAGCGATATTCAAGTTTTGACAGCTGGGTAGGATTTCAAAGCAGAGAAAACTCTAGGGCAAAGACAAAGTGTCATGAATACATACACTGCTTTTCAGGATGGAAATTATTTCACTGTAACTAATGCCTGCAACGCATGTCAGGAAGGATAGGCCATGTTGCAAGGGGTCTTTTTCTCCTTACACTCAAGGATTTTAAATTAATTCACTGTGTAATGAGGAACAATGATAGGTTTGGTTTCCTTAGAGGCCAAACCAATTGATTGTCCAAACTTCTCCATGCTATTTTTTATTGACTCCAGAATGAGGTCAAAATGATCACTTATTTTCATTACTTAAAGCCAAAGCAAAGATTTTTATTAAAAAAAAGAAAAACAGCTTATATATTTTGCTAGGCAATTGAACAGATCATTTATATAAATGCAAGTTTGTGTGTGTAAATATGAAAGATAATCATTATTCTTTATATACTTTTGTAAGTATTTATAAATCTTCTCTGGTAAACTGGAGTTAAATTTATCATGCTCATCTTCGTCCATCACTTTATTTACTGTGTATCTACAATACTTCCCTTTCACATCCTGTTGCAATTATTTCTGCAGCATCCAGCTGAAAAGTCTTATTAAATACTTGATTAAATATTTTGAATTTGGGATTTATTTTTCTCATATGATTGGATCTAAAGAGACCCAGTGATGAAAAACAACCCTAACATGAAAACCATTTTAGTTATCACAAAATGTATTGATTGCCCATTCTAACTAAATACTGACGTCAACAAGACACAACCCTATCCACCATGAGCTTGCATTCCAACAGAGGAAGACGTAAGTGCTAATAAATTAAAGCAATGACTTGCTGCATTGCAGTGATAGAGAGGCTGAATAGTAAACAGGGAAAGAAGGTATGTTCAGATTCACATAAGGTGGGAATTTGGGGGTGAAAATCAATGGTGACAAGAACAGATTAGAGATAAGAAAAGCTTCCTAGAGTAAGTGATGCTTGAGCAGAGTCTTTAAAGATGATTACGTGTCCACAGGCAGGAAAGAAGAAATCATTCAATTCAACATAAGCAAAGAAAGAAGATACCCTGACATGTTCTAAACCAGCAATAGTTTGGTTTGCTCACATTTTGAAGATGATCAAGCAGAGACTTACTAAGGTTATATAGCTTGCTCAGTATAATAGTGTTATTTTCAGTAAGATCTCAGTTGATGGTACTTAATGCTCTCAGCTTCAATCTACACTGTCCTTCAACAACTTGAATTTGGCCAATAGCAGTGGATAAAGAAAAGACAAGAAGGATTTAAATCATGTGCACTGACTTCATCCCTCAAATACTTATGGAGCGCCAATGATGTGTCAGTCATTGAGTGGTGCTGAAGGTACAGAAGTCAAGGAGATACCCAGAGTCTCTGCCCTGTTGTCTACATTCTGATGGAAATAAAGAAGACAAAATCTGCAGAATTTGACTGTCTCGTGAGGACTGTAAGAAAGAATTGGAGACATCTAGGCTATATGGGTCTAGTACATTTGGAAAATATTCATTCCACAAACACTATTGAGTCTCTATTACCTGACATGCATACCGCTAGTTGCTGAAGATACAAAGATACAGAGGACATGGTCTCTCCCTTTCAGAAGCTCAAACTAGTTACTCTGGGCAGCAGAGCTTAGGAGAATTAGTAAGCATATATAAACTCACAGACCTTGGCTTCTACTTACCCAGAGGCATTCAAACCAGATCTACCTTATTATACCAATCATAACTGGTAGCTACTCAGGGGAAACTTTGATGCCTTTTTTAAATACTTGCACTGGTCTCCCAAAGTGAATTTTGCATTTATATTCATTTACATGTATTTATATTTTTAAGTCAGCCCTTTTTGAAAATATCCTCTAAACATGGTAAGATATATCAAACTGTTTTTGTTTTATTATGTTCTTGTTGTTGCTTAATTGCTAAGTTGTGTCCGACTCTTTTGAGACCCCATGGACTGTAACCCACTTGACTCCTCTGTCCATGGGATTTCCCAGGCAAGAATACTGGAGTGGGTTGCCATGTCCTCCTCCAGGGGATCTTCCCAACCCAGGAAATGAATCCGTGTCTCTTGCATTGCAGGAGGATTCTTTACTTCTAAGCCACCGAGGAAGACCTTGCTTTATTATATATAATGGCAAAAATAGGAAAAATTATTTTAAAATGTGATGTGTTAGATGCCAATTAAACAGTAAAGAAATGCTTGGAAAGTTTGATATAAGTGAACCAGCAAATAATAATAGACTACAAATTCTACAAAGTGCTCTCTCTTTTAAGCAAAAAAAAAAAAAAAAAATCAGTTGTACTTGTCCCCAAATCTATGTTTTGCCAATTGAATTTGTTGTTGTAATTACATAATGCAATTAAGAAACACATTAGTGAATATGGGTGTGAATGAAAAGATAAATTAGAAAAAAATTTGAAACTATTGATAAAAAGTTGATTTTTTAACTAATAAAAGTCATTTAAAATATTGCTGTTGAATTAGGTAAGAGAAAGTCAATTATTTTAAAAAGTTGCACAAGTTTAGAATCATTCAGATTACTTTGAATGCATCTTTAAGTCACAGCTCTACTTCAAAAAGTTAATTCCTGAATTCATAGATGATATAACAAAAGCATAGTTTCTATAAGGAAGACTTCAAGTTCTAGTAAGAAAAGATATCATCAAAGAAAATCTTTATTTCTGATCACAATATTGATGAATAAATACATATTTTATAAAGTAAAATGAAAATGCTATGGTATGATTTCATAGCATTTTATTATGAACTTTTAAAATTTTTACAATTAATAGAAAAAAATCACCATTCCTGTATGTATCATTTATGAAGTTTTCTACTAAATAACCTCAGATATGCAGATGACATCATCCTTATGGCAGAAAGTGAAGAAGAACTAAAGAGCCTCTTAAGGAAAGTGAAAGAGGAGAGGGAAAAAGTTGGCTTAAAGCTCAACATTCAGAAAACTAAGATCATGGTATCCAGTCCCATCACTTCATGGCAAATAGATGAGGAAACAGTGGAAACAGTGGCTGACTTTATTTTGGGGGGCTCCAAAATCACTGCAGATGGTGATTGCTGCCATGAAATTAAAAGATGCTTACTCCTTGGAAGGAAAGCTATGACCAACCTAGACAGCATGTTAAAAAGAAGAGACATTACTTTGCCAACAAAGGTCCATCTAGTCAAGGCTATGGTTTTTCCAGTAGTCATGTATGGATGTGAGAGTTGGACTATAAAGAAAGCTGAGTGCCGAAGAATGGATGCTTTTGAACTGCGGTGTTGGAGAAGACTCTTGAGAGTCCCTTGGACTTCAAGGAGATCCAACCAGTCCATCCTAAAGGAGATCAGTTCTGGGTGTTCATTGGAAGGACTGATGTTGAAGCTGAAACTTCAATACTTTGGCCACCTGATGCAAAGAACTGACTCATTTGAAAAGACCCTGGTACTGCGAAAGATTGAGGGCAGGAGGAGAAGGGGATGACAGAGGATGAGATGGTTGGATGGCATCACCGACTCAATGGACATGAGTTTGGGTAGTCTCTGGGAGTTGGTGATGGACAGGGAGGCCTGGCATGCTGCGGTTCATGGGGTTGCAAAGAATTGGACATGACTGAGCAAATGAACTGAACTGAACTACTAAATATCCAAAGAGACAGACCTTTCTAGTTACATTCAGGTTTTAATTGAACTTTACCCTCAGCAAAGTGATTTCATACAATATTTTCAAATTGAATAATCCAATATTAACACTTGACCCCCTATTTGTGGAAAAGGGAGGGTAGCTGAGAACTTCTTTAAGCTAATACATATGTAAAATTAGGGCTTCCCTGGTGGTTCAGACATTAAACAATCTTCCTGCAATGCAGGAGACCTGAGTTCGATCCCTGGGTTGGAAAGATCCTCTGGAGAAGAAATGGCTACCCATTCCAGTATTCTTGCCTGGAGATTATCCTTTGCAGATGTGCAAGGGCCTTACCTCTGACTCAAGAAATCTGCTGTAGCTTCATGTGAAGACAGCAGCCATTTAAATGCCTTTGGGAAGCTAATAAAAGCATAAATGTAGTAAGAAAGGGAAAATAACCATAGTTTTATGAGGATTGATCCTCATTTGTCAAATCTGATGTCATAGAAATGCCTTGTGCCTTCACAGGAAATATTTTATGTGGTTAAAATAATGAGTACCTCTCATATCTGAACACTTTGTATCAAAGAGTCAGTTTAAGACAGAGTGGCTTGAAACAGAACACTCCTGTCTTTTCCTTGATTTTTGAGTTTGCTTTCCTTGCAATCTGTCAATTACAGGTTTAAAACAAGGGGAATAATGTCTAAATATCAAGTTTCCATTTTTCTGTATGCAATTTTACTAGAATGAGAGAACAAAAGGAATGCCAGTGAAAGAAATAAGGACTTGAATACGGTCAGCCAATGCGGCTGCAGTGTGGTGAGTGGCTTCGTGTGAAGTGTTCGTTTCTGATTTTGTGGTGGGAACTAGGTAGAGAATGTGGCTTCCCATGGCTTCCTTTGCCATCTCAATGTTACTGCTTTAGCTACGTGGAATGGAATCTCCTCATTTTTTCCCCATAAATCCAAATCAAACTCATACATGGCTCCAGAAAGATGAAAATTTGACTCAAATTGAAAAAAAAATGAGTGTGTGGTTTCAGCATCTGCTAGCGGGAGGAGATGGTGAAACCACAGGATGGCATCACTGACTCAATGGACATGAGTTTGAGTAAACTCCAGGAGTTGACAATAAACAGGGAGGCCTGGCATGCTGCAGTCCATGGCGTCACAAAGAGTCGGACATGACTGAACTGAGTGAAGTGGAATACATCACTGAATCAGAAAATAGGCTATATTATTTGGCAACTCTATGATGCATTTCTATCACATCTAAAAATATGCTTTTTTGTATTTAAAGGTGGTTTGAATCCAACACAAATACAGACCCCTTAAAGGTCAAATTTGTCGATTTGGTAATTGTGCTGTGATTGTTAGCCATTAGAGCACTGAACTAACTCCTGGGGTAGTGACATATCATGTAAGTGACTCCTATCTGGCTGAAACCCTTGCACTTTGGGCTGCCATTTTTGGAAGAGAACTGAAATTATCTAGTTGGTGTTTGACCGGTTTTATTTAAAAGCTATTTCTTTGAAGAGATAAACTTCTGAAAAGTATCTTCAAGTGTGCTTTTTTAAAACTCATTGATACCTAACTTTAATTGATACCTTAACCTTTTACTTTTTCTTGTCTGTCAAGGAGGGTTTGCAAACCCAAGGTCCCTGTTCAGTAAATGATATTGATCTCAGGTGGCCTCAGCTTAAAGCAAGGCTTTGGTTCCCAACGGGAGATTGAGGTCAGGTTGTGGCAATGAAAGCACCAAATTTCAGCCACTAGACAGTGGTCAGTGACAAGGCCCTGGCCCTTTGGCTTTGCAGAAAAATAATTTCCACTAGATGGAAAGTAGTGAAACAAGTGTTTATTAGGAGGAAAAAGAGTACAGCATATGTGGATAGACACATGGGCGGGCTCAAATGGAGAGTTGCTGAGTTGCACTCTCATGGTAGTTTGAATTACTTTTATGGGGCACTTCTGGGTTTCCTTTGGCCAATCATTTTGAATTGCCTGCTTCAGAGTTCATATTTGATACATCTCAGCATCCTTGCATGTGTGTATACACATCTCTTAGCCAAGATGTATTCCACTGAAGATGCCTCCTTAACCAAGGAGGCAAAAGATCTGTACACTGAAAAGTGTAAGATATTGATGAAAGAAACTGAAAAGAACACAAGAAAATGAGAAAATACTCTGTGTTCACTGATTGGAGGAATAAATATTGTTACAATGCCTACACTACTCAAAGCCATCTGCAGATTCAAAGCAATCTCTATCAAAATTCCAATGGCACTATTCACAGAACAGAGGAAATAATCCTAAAATCTGGATGGAATGACAAAAGACCATGAATGGCCCAAGAAATCTTGAGGAAGAAGAAAAAAACTGGAGGTAACACAATTCCTAATTTCAGATTATATACATTGCAAAGTAATACTAATCAAAATTGTATGGTATTGGGATAAAACATACATGTAGATCAATGAAACAGAATAGAGATCTCAGAAATAAAGCCACACATGTAAAGTATGACAAAGAAGCAAAAAATATATAATACATTTTTAATAAATTGTGTTGGAAAGACTGGATATTCACATGAAAAAGAACAAAACTGGATTCTTATAGTTCACCATACACAAAAATCAACTCAAAATCAACTTGAACATAAAACCTGAAACTATGAAACTCCTAGAAGAAAACATAGGGGTTAAGCTCCTTGGCATTAATCTTGAAAATAATTCTTTTGATTTAATAACAGAAGCAATGGCCACAAAATAAAAAATAAACAAAGTGAAAATATATCAGACTTAAAAACTTTTGCACAGCAAAGGAAATCATCAACAAAATGACAAGGGAACTTCTAGAATGGGAGAAAATAGTTGGAAATCACATATTCAGTAAAAGTTTAATACGCAAAATATGCAAGAAACACAACTCAATAGCAAAAAATAAATAACCCAACTAAAAAATAAGCAAAGAACCTGAATAGATATTTCTTCCAAAGAAGATGTACAAATGGTCAAAAATAAATAAATATTTAGAGTCTGGTTACTGCCCACAAGGCACTAGATTAGGCTTGGATGAATTAATATATATGAAATATCTCTTAAGAGGTACTGGGGAGAAAAAAATAACTAATAATAAGCATTATAAGCCAAGTGATTTATTTTCATTATGAATTTATTTTCAGTGGGCCCAAACTCTGGATTTTAAATCCAAAAAATTAATACTATTGCAGTAATAGACAAAACAATCACTGGAAAAAGTGATATAAAAGCTTTATAATTTTACGTGGTACAGTAACTAGCGATTTTAACTGCTCCTTTTTCTTCTTTCTATAACAATAAATTTCTAAGTCTACTTAACAAATGTGTAAGGATTTTTTGAAGGCTTAATCTGGGAAAAGAGGCATTAGAAGAATTCCTTAACCCTGCTATTTTCTGAAGCAAGTTTGAACAAGTATCAAAAGAAGCCATTTGTTGTAGGACTCAAGGTATTTCTATTTTTTTTATGATACTATATTTTCAGGGGATCCATTTTTCCTTATTAACTCCATTCATAAATATGAATTATATTTCATTCACAGGAATGTTGGAATGTTAAAGGGCTTAAAAAGAAAGGCTCTCAGTGTTCAAGTCTTTTTAGTCATTACCTGGGCTGCTTCCATCAACAATGTAAAGAATGTCTAGAATGTGTGTGTGGCCTAGACACTGGCTCTGTTGTGATGTTTTTGTAGAAAACAAAGACTCACTAAATGACAGTAAGATAGGAACCCACAACAAAAACTAAAGACCACAAGTTAGGGTTCAGGCATTACCCTTCCAAAGAGTTCATTTTCAGCTGGATCATCACATTTGAACTTGACACAAACAAGTGAGTACAAAAACCTAGGAAGAGATCCTATAGATTTTTTGAGTAGCTTCACGGCTGCTGCTCATAGGCAAAGATCTTTATTTCTTCCTAAGCAGTGGTCTTAGTTTTTAGATGTCAAAATTATTAAGCCTTTAAGAGTCATGCTGGGGACTTCCCTGGTGGTCTAGTGGTTAAGAATCCACCTGCCAATGCAGGGTCCAGGAAGATTCCACAAGACTCAGAGCAACTGAGCCCACAACTACTGTAGCCTACAACTACAACTACTATGCACCCTATAACCCATGCTCTGCAAGAAGAGCCACTGCAGTGAGAAGCCTGTTCGCCACAACCCGAGAGCAGCCTCTGCTCTCCACAACTAGAGAGAGCCCACGTGCAGCATCGAAGACCCAGCATGTCCCAAAGTGAACAAATAATTTAAAAAATCTTGATTTAAAAAAAAGTACATTGAACTAATGCTCACTCTGTTGGAAACAGGTCGAGGAAACTATCAAATTATTTCATAAGAAATCAGAAAGCAATCAAAATATTAAATAGCTAAAATGAAAGATTCTAAATACAGAACCCCACACTTGGGCTAAATAAAAACAAAACAGACTTGCTCTTCACACCAACACACATTCATTCTGTAGAAATATTATAGAAGCTAATCATCAAATGCTTATTTAAAATGGAGTGATCGAATTTTCAATAAAGGATAATCCAAAGTATGGAGAGAAATAAGATATTTTTTGTCAGGAGTTGTAAAAGCTTACAGATATTCTCCATACTAAGTGAAGTCAGATGGAGACATATATGATATTATTTATATGCAGAATCTGAACGAACTTATTTACAAAAGAGAAGCAGACTCAGAGATATAGAAAACAAGCTTATGGTTACCAAAAGGGACAAATTAGGAGTTTGGGATCAATACATACACACTACTATATGTATATATAGGGCTTCCCAGGTGGCCCAGTGATAAAGGATCTGCCTGCCAATACAGGAGATGAGGGTTCGACCCCTGGGTTGGCAAGATTCCGTGAAGGAGAAAAGGGTAACCCGCTCCAGTACTCTTGCCTGGAAAATTCCATGGACAGAAAAGCCTGGTAGGCTGATGTCCATGGGTTTGCAAAGAGTTGGACATGACTGAGTGCCCACACAATACTGTATATAAAAGAGATAGTCAAGGAGGACGTACTGTATAGTGCAGGGAATTCTACTCAGTATTCTGTAATATATATATAACTGAGTGACTTTGCTGTATACCTGAAAAAAATTGTAAGTTAAGTATACTTCATTTAAGAATAAAAAAGACTCTAGCAGATATTCTCATCCCATGACTTGTCTGAGAATAGCAGCTTCTTAGTCAGTCACACTCCATTTATAGGGTATAAAAATGTGTTGTCTTCTCAGTCCAAGTTTCCAAACAGTGAACTGAATCATACACTTTGAAATGCTTCTTTTTTCACCAAATATACTGAAGAAATCTTAATAGGTTCCCAAGGAAAAAAGTAAAAAAGAAGAAGGATTTTGTGGTAAAGGAATAGGTAGTTATTTTAAAGAGTTACAAAATAGGGCACATAAAGTTCTCAGTGATTTTTGGATGGGAGATTCTTTTCCACCCATTCTGCCATATAAAAATATCAACACCATGGTATTATAATACACCAAGGAGGAGAAAATCATGCATATCCTTTTAGGATATATTCATGTGTTCTCAGGATATAATTTTCTACTTTTTAAAAGTCAAATAAGAGAAAATAGTCTATTACCGGATTTTTCTTTTTTTAATGTTGGCCAAATAATAAACTTGACAGTCACTGGGATTATCAACATAGTCTTTCTCCATCTTTCCGAGATGGTTCTGACACATCAAAATGGAATTTCCCTGATGATTTCTTTCCTTCTTTTGGGCCCAGGGGATTTGTTTCTTACTTTTTGCATTTTTATTGACATACAAACATATGTCAATTAAAATTTTGGTCTGGGTTGTCCACATTCTAAAATGATATTCATAAGACTGCTATCCTAATAAAACTTTCTACTTCTTGTATCTTCTTGGCATTTGTCTAGAAGTGAGATATTAAAAAAAGCTAAAGGAAAGGCCTGTTGAGAATCTCTGCAAGGAGATCAAACCAGTCAATCCTAAAGGAAATCAACCCTGAATATTCATTGGAAGAACTGATGCTAAAGCTGAAGCCCTGATACTTTGACCACCTGATGTGAAGAGCAGACTCACTGAAAAAGACCCTGATGCTGGGAAAGATTGAAGAGGAGAAGGAGAAGGGACTGGCAGAGCATGACATGGTTAGATAGCATCAATGACACAACGGACATGAATTTGAGCAAACTCCAGGAGATAGCAGAGGGTAGAAGAGTCTGGCGTGCTGCAGTCCATGGACAAGACTTAGCAACTGAACAAGGACAACAAAAAGGAAAATCATTACTGGGTCCCCCATCTTTGAGATATAATGGAACAGGAACTTGGAATTTTCTAAACTGAAGACAGAAAGAAATCAAGATAGAGGACAGGATTTTGGTTAAATTAATGCATAAAAGCAGAGACATTACTTTGTCAACAAAGATCTGTCTAGTCAAGGCTATGGTTTGTCCAATGGTCATGTATGGATGTGAGAGTTGGACTATAATGAAAGTTGAGTGCTGAAGAATTGATGCTTTTGAACTGTGGTGTTGGAGAAGACTCTTGAGAGTCCCTTGGACTGCAAGGAGATCCAACCAGTCCATCCTAAAGGAGATCAGTCCTGGGTGTTCATTGGAAGGACTGATATTGAAGCTGAAACTTCAATACTTTGGCCACCTGATGCAAAGAACTGACTCATTTGAAAAGACCCTGATGCTGGGAAAGATTGAGGGCAGGAGGAGAAAGGGGACGAGGGAGGATGAGATGGTTGGATGGCATCACTGACTCAATGGACATGGGTTTGGGTGGACTCTGGGAGCTGGTGATGGACAGGGAGGTCTGGCATGCTGTGGTTCATGGGGTTGCAAAGAGTAGGACACGACTGAGAGACTGAACTGAACTGAATGCATAAAAGAAGCTGAATGTATATTTTAGAAAAATTTTGTTGTTGTTGTAGTCTATTTTAGTAATGAGATAAATTTGGAATGTCATTGGCACCAACATAAAGGAAGTTTTCCCTTATTTCACTGGAGTTAAAGAGAGAGGGAGAGAGAACCAATTCTTTCCATTGTAAAGCCCTCTTTTCTAATTCATGTGGAATAGAGTATTTGTGTCTGAAAGAAGTTTTTCTGAAAGGTCAGGGACTTTTAAGTCAAATAAAAGGATTGACCACAAGGTTTTGTTTATGGAAATGTATTCTCTCCTACCTTGAGTGCAACTCTGTCATTTCTATCTCTGGAGTTCCACTGCTACATAGCACTTCTTACCATCAGCAATTCAGTGTAGCCTCCTCTTTTTGTAGTTGATTATAGGAATTTCAGATCTGATTTCCAGAAGTACATATGACTCATAAAATAAAATCTTGTGAACTGAGAAGAATCTACAACGTTTACAACATGATCCCATTTTAACCTATCATCGACCATCATTTAACAACAAAAAAAAAAAACACTTTTATTATTTTATTTGAAAAAAAATTTTTTAGAACTTCAGAAATCCTTCTAAGTGTAAATCCAAAGGTAAACACCTTGAAGGAAAAACAGTGATAGATTTGGTTACTTTTAAAAAATCTTTAAGTGATCCTGGTGTGCAAATGGCCAATAGACTAGTCCAGTGGGACCTGTTAAATGCATAACCTAATCCTTCCTGGAGCTGTCATAGTTTCTTTTAACTGGAAATTTTTATGTTGTATTTTCCTTTTCAGTGCATGGAAATGTGGTTGTTGAAATATTTCAAAGGGCTTTGCTGCTCTTTTTTTGCCTATCAGATTGGTATAAAGATTATATTAAAATATTCATGGTTACTAGTAAAGTTAGAGAGAAATGACTTCTTAGGTTTGAAGG
Organism: Dama dama; assembly: GCF_033118175.1. Classification (NCBI taxonomy): domain Eukaryota; kingdom Metazoa; phylum Chordata; class Mammalia; order Artiodactyla; family Cervidae; genus Dama; species Dama dama. Next base: position 32,771,003 of record NC_083701.1, read on the forward strand.
CTGAACAATCTTCTATTAGCAGTTTTAACTTGTTCCTATATTTTGGAATAAACATCCAAATAATTGATAGAAATGTTTATTATCTAGGTAAATGTTATGTTGAATACATGACATATTATATAGGTTATAAGCAAATTTGAAATTTAAAATGTGAAGTTCTATAAGCTTTCTCTAAGAAAGTGTGAAAATATGAATTAAGGATGAAGATTCTGACCCAAAATAAGCTAAGATAATGGCTTTTTAAAAAGTTTGCTCAGAAGGCTCTGATCTCAGTACTGACAAGGCCAGTATATTGGGTTGGGTATGTATGTGCTCAGTAGCTCAGTCATGTCTGACTTTTTGCGACCTCATGTACTATAGCCTGCCAGGCTCCTCTCTCTATGGGATTTCCCAGACAAGAATACTGGAGTGGGTTGCCATTCCCTACTCCAGGGGATCTTCCCTACCCAGAGATCAAGCTCTTATCTCTTGTATCTTCTGCATTGGCAGGAGGATTGGTTGAATATAGGACATAGAAATTAAGGAGTGGTTTTATCCCACTGCTTGCAGAATTTCTTTAGGCTTATCTATATTGGGAAAAATGCACAAGATATTAACAAAATTCTGATGATGGTAAAAATGATGAGAAATTTAAAATATTCTTAAAATATTTTAAGATGTATCAGCACTAGAAATATAAAATCGACAGACTCTTTTTCAGAAAAATGCTCAAGGATTGCAATAATCAATGGAAAAAACAAATCAGCATAGAAGAAAGGAGAAGGCAGAGAACATGATCTGTAGCAAATATTGATGGTCATTTAAGCCTAAAAAATATAGTAATATTTAAAACCCATAACAAATAAAGCCTGGCATACTTCTAATTGAAGGAATGTAATGAACTCATGAAATACTGTGCTGAATTAAAAGCTATTTAGTTAAGTCAGTGGAACCACAAAAGATTGTGGCTCCCCAGAGCCTGCATCACCCACAAAAAAGGAAGATTTCCCAGGAGTGAGGTAAGGAGCCCTCATTCTCTTGGGAAGCTGCTGACCTAATCCCAGATAATCTTGGACTTCACTCTGGTATTTGATTGCTAGGGGACCATGCAATATTTTTGAGCTGTAGATATTTTTATAGCAAACTTTATGAAGTATCTTTATAATTCTTACTATGCCTTGAGATTATTGGCAATTTACACTGTGAGTGATGCGTTCACATTTACGTCTTGAAAACCAATGCACCTGCAAATTTGTGCTTTAAATTTAATTTTAAATTCTTGCTTTAGAAAATAACTCTTGAGGTAACATTTTTTTAATGATTAATCATCATTTTAAGTGTCTTAAAAATTTTTTAAGTAGGTGATTCAGGTAAATCTTGTAGAAATGTTCACCCAAGGAGGAACAGTATCAGTAGTAGTAGTTGGCAGAAGTACTTTTTAATTTTTTTAACCAACTGAAAATACTGAGAATAAATTAGAACCTCACCAGACTGGGCATATGGAAGGTTCTTGGAATTCTCAAACAAAACATCTAAATTATAAAGGCTTTACTTGGAACAATTTGTCTTTCTTATATCAAAGCTTATTAGATGGCTAATTATCTAGAGATGCACTCATGATATTTAATAGGAGTCTATCATGTATTCAAATACTTAAACTCTAAACATAGATTACTGTCCATGAGAGTAATTGTTCTTAACCAATACTTTAACTGGGGCAATGCTCACCATTTGTTCTCTATAAATCATTTTTTAGCTTTAGGCAGCAGGCTCCTTAGTTTATGATAGTCATTACGTAGGAGATAATGTCCTGGAATTTTGCGAGTGTATGCAAAATTCAGATAGTTTCATTCTCCCAGAGGAACTTGCCTTAGTTAATATTTATAGGAACACAGAGTTCCAACACAGGCAAAATGTTTAATTTAAGGTAAATGAAGGATTAATTTTCACAATAGAACTACAAATAGAATGCTAATTAATAAATTTCATAATGAATTGCTGTTTTCTATTGAGGACATGAACAGCTACATATATAAAATAGCTGAAAATCAGAGAGCCAGCAATTAAGGCCGGAAGAAGACAGAAGACAGCCACTAACCTATGTTCATCAGGAAACTACTTATAGTCTCTTTATAGAGGGAAGTTGGTATTTGGCTTCAGAGCCTCTGTCTTAATTCAAACTGTATTATGTAAATCAGCATGTGAAGCTGGCTTTCAGCCAAGAAATATACCATGTGAAATGTGAATACACTTTTAGAAATTCAAATGTGTATGCCTAATGGATGTGTATAAATGACTGAACTAAGGTCGACTAGTTCAAAAGAAAAAAAATGTTTACAACTGACACTGACATCATCACGTGAATTAATTATTTCTCTGAAATTGCTGTAAATATATATATATATATATTTGTATTATATCCACCATTGGGTTTGTCTTGCAGATCTTAACTAGTGTCTGCATAAATGTTCTGGGTAAGAATGATGTTTAAACCTAAAAAATATTCTATTTACCTTCACCATTAAGCATTCACTACTTTGAATTGAGTTTGTGACTCTCACTGAAATGCAGATATCTCTGAAGGGAGTTACATATATGCAATGCTAGTCTCAGTAGCATTTCATCATTCATCTTTTATTAGAGTATTTTAAGTTCACTGAAAATAGGTTTTGATTTGTTTGATGGGAGAAAGAAAAATCTGGAGTCAAGATCTTTCCTAGTTGGAGAGTCATAGGTAATCATAGGTAGCAGCTAGACATTCAAGCAATCAAGGAAAGGAAGAGAGGAAGAGGGTGAACATGGAGCAAAATAGGATGACACTGAATTCCAGTAACAAAGCATGTCCAACTCATATTCTTAGCTTTTCTCCTGGTGAGCTCTGCCCACAAAAAAATCAAGTATTGCTGAAAGTCTGGATGAGCTTTAATGCATGTGGTGCTGACTTACAAATACATTATCTAAATCTGATGTCTATGCCATCTGCTAAGAATCCACTAAACCTTTCCCGGAGAAATAGTGCTTTAAATAGTGATATAACCTTGGTTCTGCCCTAAAATTCTACGTAAACAATGTAGACACGTAACTATTAGTTGTCCATTGTGACATAATAAGCCATGCCCCAATATAGTGACAAACGTTTTATAATTTCTCACAGTTCTATGAGTTTATTGGGGTTTCTGCTTCGTGTGATGTCATGTTATATTAGGTTGTTGTTATCTGGAGGCTGGATGGGTGAGAATGGCTAAAGTGGGCATTTACATTGTTGGCAGGATGTGGGCTCTTGACCTGGTGCCCAGCTGGCAAACAACCAAGGCACTTACACATGGTCTCTCATTAGACTTGGACTTTTAGCATGGCTGTTGGTACCAAGAGGAAACACGCCAAGAGACAGAAAGGAGAAGCTGTGAGGCTGTTAAGGGCTATACCCAGAACTGGCAAAGAGTCTCTTCAGCCATATCCTATGAGGCAAAGCTGTCACACAGAGCCCACCAGGATTCAAGAGAATAGAGAAATAAACTCCATCCTCAGGAGAATGGCAAAGTCACATTTCAAAAGAGGAGGTGGGATAGAAGTCATTTGCATGACCATCTTTGGAAGATAGTCTGCCACTTCAACTACTAATACCATATCCATAAATATACCGTCATATCAGGAAAGAGCCACAGAGCATTGTACTAAGATCAAGAACCTTAGGGCTTCACGACTAGCTCTATTTAATCTCTTTAAATATTAGTAGACTCTAAAAACATGGGATATTATAGCAAAATGAAAACTGCTTATTTAGCAACTATTCTGTGCCAGATTCTTTTGAAATCATTTATTTAATCCTAATGACTGTCCCATGAGAAAATTCTTTTATTATTCCTATTTTAGGCATGCATGCATGCCAAATTGCTTCAGTTGTGCCTGACTCTTTGGACTATGGACTTCTTGGACTATGCACTACAGCCCACCAGGCTCCTCTCTTCATGGGATTCTCCAGGCAAGAATACTGGAGTGGGTTGCCATGCCCCTCCTCC